>NC_141696.1:860216374-865016374 GCF_964263255.1 Lissotriton vulgaris
TGACTGCTCATAGGTATTTCGGGGAAAGCTGCGGGGCTTTGTGTGTGGGGCGAGTGACTGGTACCTACATCGACAGCGAGGGGAGAATAGGACGGACTGGTCTTCTTTGGCGCTGTCAGTAGAGACTCTGAAGAGGTCGCAAGAGATGAGCTGGAACCACTCTGACGGGTATACTTGTTAGTATTGTCAAATTTGGGTGGAGGTGGCCTTTGAGGGGCAGGGCCACGTTTTTTGTTCAGTACTGTGCTGTCTGTCTGAGGACTATCCTCATCTCGACTCTGCGGCTGGGGGCAGTTCTCAGTCTCGGTGTGTGGGTCAGTATAAAGGAATGAGGGGGCAGTGTTGCTTTCCTGAATCAAGCTGTCCGGTGAGTAGCGGTAATCACTTGGTAATGTCCCAGAGCGGCCCCGGTTGTCCTGTGACACGCCTGTATTTTCTCTAGCATGAACTGATCTATTGGATAGCCTTCGCTTCTGTCTTGCGTTCTGGTTTACAGCGAGCAGTTTCTTTTCAAGGCTGCTTCCTTGTTGCCCAGTGTTGATATGGCTAGAGAAAAGCAGAAGAAAACAGAGGTTATCAGTTTATTGGCATTCCTGTAATTTTTTTGACAATTACATTTTTTTAAACTTTGGATGAACTTACGAAGCTGAAGTCTGCAGAATACCTGCTGGGACCCTCTAAAAAGGACGTTATATCTGCGCTAATGTAATGTGATTGGTTGCAACACTCGTTGTCAGCTCACATCATTTGTGTTGTCAGACAGGATTAGACAGAACTTCGAGTTAACCAAAGCAGTTCAAGGCACATGGCAGGCCACATCATGCGAGTCTTTTTTTTTATTTCAAAGGAAACGGCTTCAGTGCTGGGAATGAAGTTTGTGTCAAACCATTAACAACAAATAGATGTGCATATTCCGAGGACAGTCGGAAATGATGATACATGGCACACAATGTTACAACACTACAGGAAGCTCACGTGCAATAACACAATGAATTCTATGACCCACTTGGCATCCTCTTATCCGGTGAAGGCAGTCAACTGGCTGCCATGTTTGCTTCTCCTCATTCTGAGCAACATCTCCATGGCACAGGTAGGCCCACCATGACATCCAGGCACGTGGAGCTCAATAGGGAGAGTCATATTCTTCCCCATCTGTGCGTTAGAAGACTCAAATGCACTTCAGCGAGCGCAAAAGGAGTCTGGGATTTTACTAATCGCATTCAATATTGTAAGTGCCGTATCTGTAATCTAGTATCAGTGCTTTCGTAGTGGGAGAGTATTACTGATCTACGAACACATGTACTTTATTTTCTTACTACAGAGGTCTTCTGACTCCAAAACATACATGTAATAAAAAAAAAGTCACTACTTGTGTGAAATCATTTACTACAGGTTAGTACTGACCCATTGTGATTACCATCATTCCACCTTCTGCTGTCAGTTTAACCCTGTGATCTCCCCGAAGAGGATGGGAACCCTGCCTGACATTCTGACTCCAGAGACCGGCCATCCATGCGTACCGGCCATTCATGCGTACCGGCCATCCATGCGTACCGGCCATCCATGCTTACCTGCACACACCCAACTCTCACGGCTGCATCTCCCAGTGACAGCAGAAGGTGCAAGCAGGCTGAACGGCATGGAAAAGGCAGGTGTCCTCCCACACTACTCCAAGCCCGCTCGTCGGTCCACCTTCCCCTGCTGCAGACACTGCTAGCAATTCATTGGAGTTGGAACTCATAGAGCAGGCTCAGCGTCACAAATGGGACGCTTTTTATCTGTCCCCGATGACCCAACAAGGTGCTGCTTTGATGCTAGAAATCCTCCTCCTATCCGGAAATACACGATCCACAGTCAAGGAGTGAATCTAATTGGGGTGTTTTTTTGTTGCTCCGCAGCCACACTGGACAAGTAAATTGAGGAGCCTAAGCAAACATAATTTAGTAGAATGGGTTAAGAGACCCCTAACCGAACATGAAAAATTGATAAATTTGCCTCGGAGTTGATGCCCTTACAAAGCCACTCAGCCTGTAGCCAAAGGCATCTATACAATAATGTTAATTAACTGAGGCATGCAATATCCTTATAACCTATATTTGGGTACCTCTCATATACCAACATGTCTTCAGAGCACTGTATCACCTCCAAAAGAGTATAAAAATTACTATCATCTCTCACATAACTTTTCAATATAGTTTCCGTATAGTTAACGTCCTGCCAGCACAGAAATAAAACATGATACGTACAATGCACTGAAAATGTAAAGTCATCACAACCGTGCCTTTTCTTTAGGCAAGTCTGGCAGGGGTTGCAGTTATTACATTTTCACCTGGAACTGGCGTGTGCGATCCAGATAGTAAGAGAGCGCACGTTTTGGGTCCAGACGGTGGAGCCTCTCTTCCTCTTTCGAGGGATGCGGAGGCGGAAAGAAGCTGGGCAAGGTAATGGACTGCCCGATGTGGAAGGCCGTGACAATCTTGGGCAAGAACGAAGGTCTCGTCCGCAACACAACCTTGTCCGGATGAACAGAGAGGAAAGGAGGTGTAGAAGAAAGAGCCTGGAGCTCACTCACTCTCCTGGCAGAGGTGATGGCAACCAGGAAAGCAGTCTTCAAGGTAAGAAAACGTTGAGGACAGTTATGGAGCGGCTCAAAGGGAGCACACATTAGGCAGGTAAGTACAAGATTCAAGTCCCACTGGGGCATCACGAAAGGAACAGGAGGGAACATGTGTGTGATGCCCTTCAAAAATCTATTTACAATCAGGGACTTGAACAAGGAAGGCTGGTCAGGTAGCCTTAAGAAGGCGGAAAGGGCAAAAAGGTAGCCCTTGATAGTGCCCAGAGCAGAGCCCTGCTGGGCAAGAGAAAGAAGAAAGAGGAGATCATCAGAAAGGGTTACAGAGAGTGGATCCACAGCCTTTGCTGTGCAACATGCCACAAATCTGTTCTACCTGCAGGCGTATACCGACTTTGTGGAGGGACGCCTGGCTGCCAGAATGACATTACAGACTTCGGGAGGCAAGTCAAATGGCCTCAACTGTCGCCGCTCAATCTCCAAGCTTGTAGGTGGAGACTGGACAGGTTCGGGTGGAGGACCGTCCCCTGCTGCTGCGACAGAAGGTCCTCCCGAAGAGGCAGACGAATTGGGGGATCGACTGACATGCTGAGTAGCTCGGGATACCAGTATCTTCGTGCCCAGTCCGGAGTCACAAGGATAACCTGGGCCTGGTCGCGCCTGAAGTACTTCAGAAGTGGTATAGGCGGAAAGGCGTACAATAAACCGCAACTCCACTCGCGACGAAAAGTGTGTCCGAGCGAGTGCCGCCTTGGAAACTCCAACGTGCAGAACTGATGACATTGCACGTTCTCTTCTGTGGGGAATAGATCTAACCAAGGCTCTCCCCACTGCTGAAAGAGGCCTTGCGCCACGTCTGAGTTCAGACGCCATTCGGGATCCATCATGCACCGATGGCTGAGTTCGTCCGCCCTGGCGTTCAGGGAACCTGCCAGGTGTTGAACCACCAGGGTCACGCCCTGATGTTCCAGCAATTGCCAGAGACGTAGAGCCTCCTGGCATAGGGTCCACGACCCCACACCGCCCTGTTTGTTGCAGTACCACATGGCAGTGGTGTTGTCCGTGAACACCTGCACTACACTCCCCCAGACAGAGGGGAGGAATGCCTTCAGCTCCAGAAGGCTGATGTGGAGCTGGGACTCCGCCGGAGACCAGAGATCTCCGCCACTCCCATGCGGCCTCCCCAACCCAGGAGGGACGCGTCAGTCACAACTACGTGCTCCGGGTGGGGTAGGGAGAGGGATCTGCCACTGACCCAATCGCGGTCCGTGAGCCACCACTGCAGCTGTTTTGCAGTGCCCTCCGAGATCAAGACATGGCCGGACAAGTTGCCCTGATGCTGGGCCCACTGAAACTTCAGGTCCCACTGCAGAGCCCGCATCAGCCACCGGGCGTGATGCACCGGAAGGATGCAGGAGGCCATCAGCCCCAGAAGCCGCAGCGTCAAGCTGACCGAGACCCGGGATAAAGGCTGAAAGATCGGAGTCAGAGCCTGAATATCCCAAACCCGCTGTTCGGGTGGATAAACCCGAAACTGCGCTGAGTCCAGAACCGCTCCGATGAAGAGGAGCTTTTGAGAGGGACACAGGTGTGACTTCAGCACGTTGATGGAGAACCCCAGCAGATGCAGGAGATCGGCCGTAGTCTGGAGGTGGCTGACGGCTGTCTGGGGCGAGCCCGCCTTTAACAACCAGTCGTCGAGGTAGGGAAAGACTGAAACCCCTAACCTGCGCAGATGGGCTGCGACCACCGCCATCACTTTGGTGAACACCCGTGGGGCACTGGTAAGGCCGAAGGGGAGCACGGTAAATTGAAAGTGCTCGTGGCCTGCCGTGAACCTGAGGTAACTCGGTGGGCCGGCAGGACGGGGATGTGAAAATAGGCGTCCTGCAAGTCAAACGCTACCATCCAGTCTCCTGGATCCAGGGCAGCTAAGACCTGAGCCAGAGTCAGCATCTTGAACTTCTCCTTCCAGAGGAAGCCATTGATGTTCCGTAGGTCCAAGATAGGGCGTGGGCCCCCTTTGCCCTTCTTGGGTACCAGAAAGTAGTGGGAGTAACAACCACACCCTACTTCTGGCCAAGGAACGCGCTCAATGGCCCCCTGGCCAAGAGGGCCGTGACTTCCTCTTGCAGAAGTTGCAAGTGATCCCCCGACACGCGGTGGAATTGCGGTGGCATGGCTGGAGGGGGCGCCTCGAAGGGGAGGGAGTAGCCCCTTCGGACGATTTGCAGCACCCACCTGTCCGACGTGACGGTGCGCCAGTGGAAGAGGTGATGGCGAACCCTGCCCCCCACTGGCGTCACATGGGCCTGAAAGCACGGACTAGGAGGGTTTTGAGGCAGGTGCTGCGGAGGAAGGTGTGGACTGGCCGCGCCGTTGTCCCCGACCGCCGCCACAGCGGTTTCCACGGCCGCCACCACGCTGTTATTCATTCTGCAGCGTGTGGCTGGCAGCACGTGTGGGGGCGCTCCTTCCTCGGCCACAAAAGGAGCGAAAGGCACCCGTTTGCTGTCGATGGGCCGAGAGGCCCAAGGACTTGGCCGTAGCCCTGGAGTCCTTAAATCGCTCAAGCGCATGGTCTGCCTTGTCGCCAAAGAGGCGACGGCCATAATACGGCATGTCCAGAAGAGTGGCCTGGACATCGGCCGAAAAGTTGGCGGACCTCAACCAGGCGTGGCGTCGAACCGCCACTGTCGTTGCCATCGCCCTGCCCAGTGAGTCGTGGTATCCAGCCCACACCGGATGGAATACCGCGCTGCATCTCGACCCCCCGCAAGGGTTTGGCTGAGTTCTGCCCGGACATTGTGGCAGCACGTCCGCGACCGCGTCCCACAGGGTGTGGGTATAGCGGCCCAAGAGGCATGCGGTATTAACTGACCACAGTCCCAAACTGAGGGACGAGAACACCTTCTTCCCGAACTGCTCATACCTCTTGGATTCCCGATCGGGCAGAGCCGTCGGGAATGCGGTCTGGGAAGTGGAGGCCTGGATGACCAGGCTGGCGGGGTGGGGTGGGTGGACAAAAAGCAAGGGTCGCCCGGGGCCGGGCGGTAGCGTCTGGCCACGTTCCTATCCACAGGCGGACCTGTGGCGGGCTTGGACCAAATGCCCACAAGAACGTCACACAAGGCCTCATTAAACGGCAGCAGAGGCTCACTGGAGGTTGCCTGCAGTTTAAGGACCTCTGTGAGGAGGTTAGTCCTCACGGCCGCGACAGGGAGCTCAAGGTTTAAGGCCTTGGCTGCCCGTGTCAACACTACACTGTAAGCAGCCCCCTCCTCCGTAGCCATGGTGGGAGGTGAAGTGTCAATGCCACTGGCCTCCCCAAGCTCATATGTCCAGTCCTATGGTGACTGCACTCCCGTGCCAGAGGGTCCTCAGACCCCTCCCAATCACCCTCGTCACCCATCTCCTGTAGTACGGGTTCAACAGATGGGTCCTGTTCATGGAAATAGAAATCTCCAAATGCCGTCGGTAGCGGCGCCCATCGGCACCGCTCCCGCGCCAGAACCGGAACGGCGGTAGGATCGGGGACGGTGCCCATAGCAGGCGCAGGGGGCGACACCCGTAGGGCCGGCGTCGGCGAGGTCGTGAGGTCGACCGGCAACGACCCAGATCTGGAAGCAGATCCAGAGAGGGCCTGCGGCGCTGGGACCGAAGTCGCCGGCAGCGCCGGGGCCGAAGCACCCGACGGTGTCGGAGCCGAAGCACCCAACCCGCTAGGCCCTCCAGCTGGGGCCGTTGGGCCCGGAGGCGCCATGGAACCCGGCTGAGGAGGGAGGGACCTCAAGGCCATGAGGTACCGCTCGATCTCCTCAGGCGTCGCGTCTTGCCCAGGGACCCGAAGGTGTGGGGCAGGCGGCGACGACTGCGACTCTGGCGAAGCCGCGTGGGTGGTGTCACCCGAACCCCCGGCCGCATCGTGCGAGCGTCGGGGTGGGTCGGAGGAAAGATGATGTCTCTCTGACCTCTTATGCCTCTTACCTGAGGACTTGGATCCTGACGACCGATGACCACTCCCGGAGCTGCGAGGGCTCCGACCCCGCGACCTGTCCCTCGACCTCCCGTGGGACCGGGACCTGGAGCGGCGCGGGGCCGACTGCCGGAGCTCCAGTCGCTTGCGAGACCGCTCTCGCCTAGCTTTGGACGTCAGGGCCCGGCAGTCGGAGCAGGTGCGGTCGTCGTGGTCAAGGCCTAAACACTTGAGGCACCGGCGTTGGGGGTCGGTAACCGACATCAGTCGGTCGCACCTGGAACAGGGTTTAAACCCGGGCATCCCTACCGGCACCGTTGGAGTCGAAGACTCGAGTAGAGAAATGATCAAAAAGATCAAAAAGGTTAGTCAAAAAAGACTAAGGGGTAGAGCTTCTCCGGATCTGCGCTAGCTGGCGCGGAAAAAAGAACTGACGTCAGCGCGCATGGGCGGCGCCTATGTACTCCGACAACGTCATTCCGGCGCTAACGACGCCGACAACTGACACGGAGCCGTGAACGACGCCTGCCGGCACGCAGGGGTATTCCTACGCAAAATTTTCCGGATCCAGTCTGACGCCTGGGGATATTCTAAGGTAAGGAATCTATCACTAACATGTCTCTTTCAGATCTATATTTTCTGATCTCGCTATGTACTCCAAATCATTCTCTTCTTCCTGGTTTGCAATTTCTTCTCTGTCTCCTGACAGTCATCTGCTTCTTAGTGCTTTTTTTTCTTCATCTGCCTCGCTCCCTATTTCTTGCTGCTCTGCTCCTACTTTGTTTTGAAAAAAAAATAATGGGACATCTGCTAATTATAGCAGAATGAGGGTGCCCATAGAGACTCTCATCATTTACTTTTGCAATGTATTGTTTGTTTGCTACTTGCCTGTAAAGCACACTGAACAATACAGATGTTATAATAAATAATATAATACCATACACCAATAATAATAAACTATATTTCTGAAGGTGCTTCAGGATACCCACTTTTACTACTGTATCTTGCCTAAATCAGTTTTCATTAAAGTCTTATGAGCCTTTTGAGCCTTCCCTGTCCTCTTCTATACCCTGTAGTTTGGAGAGCAACTGAGCTTTGTCATTTCTAAATAACACTACATTTGATTTCACACCATCCACTCAGTTTCGAACAGGAGCTGTTCTAAGGTCAGAAAAAATCAATTTTGTTTAGTTCAGCTTTTAATTTGGCAATCTCATATTTTATTTCTCAGCACAGCCGTGAAGTATTGCTCTTGGTTGACAGAGCTTGCTCTTCAGTCAGCTTGATATGAGAGTCTGACCATGGTATTATCCCGCCTCTCCTTCATTAATGTTTCCTAGTAAAGTCTTAGGAAAAGAGTCAGTCCCTGTTTTAGTTGGTCAGGCAAGAGGCATGCCTTAATACAGAGGTGTGATGACTCAACAGTAATAATTATATTTTACCACAGTGGCCTCTTGTGGTGTACTATAACTTAATACAATCAGCTCGGCGTGACTTTAATCAAAACTGCAGAATGCGGAAATCGAGTGCTTACTTCTTTTAATGCACTAGTCACCAAATTTCATGGAAAAGCGTACAAGTGGGAGTGATACAAAAACAAACGAGGCAGGAATATGGGTAAAATATGCAAAATAACTCTCGTTATTAAATGCATCTACAAGCATCTTTTGGACCATAGGTAAGGGGCCTTTATGCTTCAAACCCAGTCAGTTTCAAGGTGGTTGGGAAGATGATTAGTTAAGTTTCCACAACCCCTCATGGGATCTTCTTCATTCATCCTACCACTCTTTCTAGAACTAAAGAGAGTCCAAATGACAGTCTACTGCAGCTCTATCTTTGACAGTAACCATACCTACTGTGGATTACACATGCTCAAAATCTAGATTACGAATCTAGGTACTAAGAGGAACTAACAACAATGAATTTGCAAATTCACGGGGGGAAGAACACAAGCTCCATCACAAATCTGCATGCAAACCCCAGCTCAGCACCCAGGCCAGAAAGGAATTAATTTGCTGCTCCTAGCAAGTCTTCTGGGCTGCACACATTCCCTCCAAATCTTGATTTGTCCATCCCTTGGCTGCCAAAAAGTACTCTCCTCACATAAATTGCAATCCAGATTAGCCCTTGAAAATCACAAAAAGCTGTTCAGACTAGCTTCTCCTTTCACTGCTTAGCACAAGCAAAACCAACCAGACTAAACATTTCTTTTTTATTCAAGGAAGTTAACAACCTTCTGCCACAACAGTGGGCATGGCCAGGGGCAAAAAAGAAACTCGAAGCCAGCTTTGGGGGAAATCAAGTTTTTCCAGCATTAGCATTTATCTAGCACAACCAGGGCATTCATGAATTCACTATTAATATAAGGAATGTTCCTTGGCTGTTTTGAGTAATTTCTGACTACTATTTTGGGATTAATGTCGCTAGTAAATAAACTGTTTCAAAGTCTTTGACCTCAAATATAATCTCATGTAACTATGCTACACTGTTTTCCCTATGTTATGCAACGCTATAGAAATTGACGTAACAATGTTCTGAAACAATGTCCTACCTCATGTAAAGCGCTCTGATACCTCAGGGTCTAGCCAGCGCTACATAGAACTTTTCAAATAAATAAATGTACAAGTAATTCATCTGGAATTATACAAAAACGAATGTAACAAGAATGGGTAGTAAACACAGTTTGGAATCGGACCTAGTAAATGGATTCTTGGAAAGCTTTTTACTTCAGATCTGATATACCCATTTTATATGAAAGCTCATACTAGTAACCTGCTTTTTTAAACATAATCTTTAAAGATTAGGATAACCAAACAATTGCATAGATCATGTATTAATTTTTGTATCATAAAAGCATGATCAGTAAAGAGAATAAATCGATCAACAATTTAAACTCAAAATAAATAAACGAAATCAAACATGGGCCAAATACTTTGGTCTTAGTCTATGATCGCGGTTTACAGATCTCATGGCGCACAATTCAAATCGGCTTTTTGAGATTTCACAGCAAGCTTACCCTTTTTGAATATCAGTATTGTCACTGTTACGTGTACACTATTAAACATATTTTCTGCAGCAGGAACGTCCAGCATCAGAGCCCCCAATTTAGGAGGTCTTTACCTTACACAGTGTGGGAGATTTTAATAAGTGGGCTGCTGATAACCTAAATGGCCTCATGTTTATAATAATAGCCAGGAAGAGTAGAGCACCATTCAATGAGTTCCACAAACCTACATTGTCATGCATTGGCAGCATTTTTATATGCCACTTTTGATGCACAGGTGTAACGACTCACTTCTGCAGGTATATGGGCTACTTCCCTCACAGGGCACTTGCTGTCTGGACAGAAACAACGTCAGCTGTTTTGCAAGTATTAACTACACATGTGCATTAGTAATGTCTCTGCAAGTAGCTGCTACATGCAGTGGCGGCTCCTCTGCTAAGGCGGAGGAGTGTCCCCGAACTGCTATTTTAGTAGTGCATAAAATAAAACAATAACACTAGGACGAATATATAATTTTATTTTTCTATGCGGCATTCAGAGTTAGGGCTGCCTGGGCTCTGAAACGGCAGATCAGAGAGAGGATTGGTTTGCACTCCTCTAAGTGCGCACAACGGTTTGGCTGTCCCTTTTGGGTCAGCTAAATTTTTCAAGCAATGCATTTGAAGAATGCTATGGTGCTTTCCTTAATTGTAAAAGTGTTCCATGAAACTGTATGTAAATTTAAAAACACTTTACTTCCATTTAGTGATACTTTTGATCCATGTTTCAAGTATATATGTATTTTGGGAGTCTGGCGAATCCTTACTGAGTTGTGATGCATAAAGCTGATTAAATTAAATGCCAAGTGTAGTTATTTCAAGGTCTTTCTATAAATACTGAAGTTAATGTGAAGAGATATTTGGCATTACGTAGCATACCCATCTGCCATCAGATTTAAATATGTGTCTACTGCGCTAAAATCGAAACCAGGCTCTGTGACTATGACTGGGTAGACATTTGGGCCAGGAAGCATCTAAGTAAAGCAGTAGTACCAGGCATGATATGGCCTCCTTTCGCAGAATTTTGCTGGTCCAATTCCCTGTTTCTTGTTACACTTCCAAAGTCCACCCCGATTTCAGCTCCAGCAGCAAGGCAGAGGAGGGGTGCCACTGAGAAACTGATGAGCAATGCATCTTTAACACTTGGTAATTTCATTAATACATCAAGTTGCTATGTGAGATTTTTCACCAAACATGGCTCTTTCGCGGACATCAATTTGTGCACGTGTGAGTGTTTTACTTTGGCCGATTATTCATGCAATGCAAACAATAGTTGAATGTTTAGCGATTTGAACTGAAAGTCGGGGCTTGGTTAATGTCTCAACATCACAAATAAAATGATCCAAGCTACACTGGCCAAAGGAGTTTACACTTTTGGCGTATGGTCAGTAGTCCTGTTCTCACTTAGTAATCTGAGTGTTCATCATGACCCTAAAGCAAAACATGATCTTTTTTTGCGATAAAAACAATTGTTAGACATTGACTTCATAGGTAAAGGTGCATGTCCATCAGATCGAATCGAATACATCGTGGGTCACTACATCTCCACTCCATCACTACAATGAGGAGCATCACATTGTTAAAGGCAAGTAATACAAATAAATTATAAGCAAGGTACATTTAATTAAGAAATTAGGTAGCTGTAACAAACATAAATGTTTACAATAATGGGAGTTCTGGTGGGAGAGGTCCGCCCAGCTCCACTGATACATTGTAATATCTTTTGATGTAGTGGCACTCTATGTAGGGATAGACAACCAAGAGAAACACCATCTCTTTGCCATAGCATTAACCCAGTATACAAAGAAGTCCTGTAAACAAACTATAGCCTTATAGCCCACTGCTGAGGGCTATATCGGTTGTTAAAGGCACTGAACCCAACTGGCGAGAGCCTATAATGAGGGTGAGTGCCTTCAACGACTGGTATAGCTCGAGGCAGTAGGGCTATAAGGCTTTAGAACATTCTAGCCACTAAAGTTAGAATGTTCTCAATAGGGAGAAACAGATAGACAAACAGTAGCAGGTTGGCACAGAAGGCTTATAGCAACCATTATGAGCCCGGACCCACTCTATTGTCTTCAATGGAGCTCTCAACATTGCAATGTTCTAATATAGCTTTACAGCCCGCTGTAGCAGGCTCTACCAGCCTTTAAAGGCTGGGATCAGAGTTAAAGGCCAGGGCCTTGGGCTCAGGCCTTTAACAAGGAAGAGGGCCTTTAATGGCTGCAAGCCGGCTACAGTAGTCTTTAAGGCTATTAGAACATGCAGCCCCTAGAGGTCAGACTATTCTAATTTGTAAAACATAGCCTCACGGAGACCAAGGGGGTTGAAATCCCCTCGGGTTCCGTGAAGCCTTTGTTAAACATTGGAATTGTGACGCTCTGGGTTTCTACCGGCCATTAGAAGCCCGGAGCACTCCATTGTTTTCAATAAATAGCTCAACATGCCAATGTTCTAATAAACTTTTATTCACAAATTTTAATAAGAATTTCATGTAGAAAAGGCTGCTCATCAGACAGGCTTGGTGCAATTAAACAAGATACAAAGCAACAGGGTATGTATGAGAGAGTATCATGGCAGATGAAGAGGCAAACAAGTAGAGAAAGGAAGGTAGTGTGGGTGAATGACCGAGAAAGGAAAGAGATAATGAGGACTAGGTTAACGAGCAATTCCATGTCATTACCAGTGACTCTTGACCAAGTGAGCTGCGCGTTGCTACGAAAGATGTTGTTAATTTGAAAGACTCTGCACAAAGGATCCATTAATGTGAGTATGGGATCATTGTTGAATATTCACTGTGTACTATCTTTCCCGACCAGTTGATGTATAGAGTGGAATGTGTTAGGTTATGACGTGAGAGGGGGAGGAGATACCATGCATAAAAACGTCATGCAAAGGAGGGTGTGGCATGCTTTTTTAACAGGCAGCACAACAGCCCGGTGCAGACCCTAAATTGTGCAAAAAAAGAAAAGCCATGTCTTAAAAACAGGAAAGCAACAGTACCTCTGAGACCCAGAAAGCGTGAAGGTTTGTTCTTTATTTAGAGGCGGCTGCAGAGACACCGTGAGCTTAGAGGAGAAGCTGCAACAGAAAGCAACAATGGTAAACTTCATTATAAAACCGCCTCACAAAGTAAACACTGGCGGACTTTGAACTGCCATGTTTCTTCAGCTCAGGGCTAGTAACTTTCGATGTTTGATCAAAGCGACTCTACTCCTGCACAGTAAAAAATCAGAGAAGTGCACGAATAAAAGTATGTTATGTTTAAAAACAAATGTGTTTTTGGAAGATTACAGTACTGCATCTACATTTCTTTTCTCTGAGTTTAACCAGCAGATGGAAAGGGTCTGTAATGCAAATATCTCCCCCCCCCCCCCCCACCAATCTGGTCCCAGTATGCTGTGCGCGCTAGAGTACAACTCTGTTGAAATATGGCACAAGCGTGAACAGTGATTAGGCAACACCGTAGTTTCTGCATTATGCCAAAACCCCTTTTTTTTACCATGTCGAAAAAGCGGTGCCCTTGTTCTAAGAAGCCATACTGACATCAGGGGATCAAGTATAAGTTCCCAAAACAGAAATACGCCCGCCCAAGTCACGCCTATAGACACACTCATGTGCACCGGGGGTCCAAGTGCCACGGATCTGCACAATGCTCACGCCATCTCATGACATCCTCCTCGGATTCCCTCATGATCACCGGACAAAAGTGCCCTTCATCTCTCTATAGCCCCTCTCTCACATACATTTAATTTGTCTTAAAGCACTGGTAAAGGCTGACTTTACTAATAAGAATGTTTATTTACCCAAACCAACCCTTTTCAGCAACATTAGGAATAGATCATGAAAGACTGAGAAAAAACATAATGACTTAACCTATTTGACGCTGTTTGCATGTGCTCTTTGATGACAGAGAGTAACAGTCACTGTTCTAAATATGGGTTGTATCTTATAAACAGCGGCAACAAAAGGATCTGTGACAAAAGCAGTAAACCACTCAGCTAGCCACAAAATACAGATCTATGATCTGCACTGTACACGTTCTTTGCCGCAGGCATATTAACTAAGCCTGGGCGAAGTTCATGGAGTTCCTCCCAGAACTTCGCGAAGTGCAAAAAAGAACTCCACCACGCTACGCGGAGCTCCGCAAGCAGCAGAGGTTGTTAAATAAATGCTGCTTGTTTGATTTTCAGTGCCAGGTGCTTGTCCACACTGTGCAATCAACACCCACAGCCCATACACAGCGCAAGCGGGAGCTGGAGCTGCCTCCTTTCTGTCGCTCGAGTAGATTTTTTCGTGAGCGGCAGCTTTCTCAATGCGAACAGATGGTTTCTCAATGTGGGCGGTCGCAAGCATATGCCGGGTGGTTGATTTTCCATGCTCGCACTCACCAACTTGATGTTGACGATCACGAACAAGGATAAATCCCGCCTGGAGGTGGATTTTCCTCGCTCACGCTCGCCAACTTGATGTTGACAAACGCGAGCGAGGAAAAAAACTCCGCTCCACTACGGGGAGAGGAGTTTTTTTAGGAGTGCGGAGTGTGGGAAACTGCAAACTCGGAGGCGGATTTCACCGCCCAGACTTAATATTCACCTGCTGCGCTACTTTATGGTAAGTCAAAACTGCCACTTTACAAAACTCTGGTCTCTCTTTCTAGCAGGAACAATCTTGACAATTTTAATGCTGCCTGAAAACTGGACGCACAAGTAACTATGCAGCAGGTGTTTTTAAATCATAAGTTATTAGTAGAAACACAGCCCCCCTCTCCCTAGGTCAGCGGCCATTTAGGGTGCTCCAGCCTTACTGCCCTAAAACCGCAGGCTGTGGAAGTGCGGGTGGTGCAGCAGAAGGGCCGAGAAACACGGTTCCCGGCTACCCTAGTGACTAGGCAGAAGCTGGGTGTGCAACGTTTGTGCATATTCATTAACTGGTAGGCACGTGGGCTATGGTTTCATCTACAGGCCACTATAGAACCTCGAAAGGGCCAAATAGGCAGAGAAATTATTTTTCTTTCTTTCAATGGGGAACATTTTACGGCGCCGCCTCTTGTCTGGGATAAACGCTTTGGATATTTGTGGTGCACAAACACACCGCTGCAGGGCACACAGGTCAATGAAGTAAGGACGCTAAGACTCTAGGACAACGCCTTTGCATCTGCACGTGAACTGGATGTGAAGTCATGTACAGTCCCCCACCTCAATTCCCCATACTTCGATGCTTGTGAACTAATGTAAATTCATGCACATTTAAATGTCCCCTTCAGATGCGCAATTGAAGACTTTTTAGAGACATCACCCAGGCATTCTGCAGATTTTCACTTATGCTTTCTTGCATTTATTCAATTTTCCCTACATGCACTGATAAACGTTCTCATCGATATTTTTGCATAATTTCACTGCACTCAGCTCCATGTTGCTTGTCTGCACACTGCTGGCATTCCAACCTATCTTGATAGAATCTACACTGAAAATCAACTCAACAAGGACACAACAAAAATCATGTGCTGGGGAATGCAAACAAGGATGGCAAAAACATAAAGGTATCCAGGATAAATAAAACATTCAGCAAGTCCCCTCTTCACGTGTCCAGGCATCACATTTACCTCATCTCACAAATGGAAAGCACTTTTTAGGGCTCGCCTGCTGATGCGCTTCTGCGCATCGCTGGCGAAGCTCTATTACGGCTTATCCAGTGTTGATCCACCACTGGCGATTCCACTGGCGATTTCTTCAAGTGCATGTGCTTTTTAGGTCATTGCGCAAGCGCAAGCCCTAAAAAGCTCGTGCACAATGCCACCAGCCCCCTGCCTGCCTGCCTCGCATTACCAGATCAAAGGCAGCCCAGCCCCCCTCCCACAAGCTTCTCAGCGTGTGCTCTGCCTCAGGCCTGCATTTCTCCTCCCCTCGGGCAAACAGATAGCCGCAATAACACCCTCCCTGCACAGCTTTTTTTTCTCAATTTCTCCCCGTCTACACTTCCCATTAGGAGCCCTTCCTCCCCCCAGATAATCTATCTCCATAAGAGATAAGCAGCTCTTCCACCATCTCAAACCCGTATTAGTGCTCCTCACTATGCATGTTTTTACTTAGAAAATCAGCACAATGCAGCAGTGTGACATCAAGCCAGGTTCATCGACATCACTGCAAAAGTAAAGTTTTTATTCCCCATTTCCTCTTCAAGAAAGTGACTGCGCATCAGCCTCTACGGATCAGAAAGCGGAGCCCCTCCACTGACCGGGCTGCGAGTCAAATGGCCATGTTTCACAAATTATGGTTTTCGTGGTCTTATTCTGGAGTAGCCCTGTTGGCAAGAGAGGAAAGAGCAAGGCTCTGACAGTCAGTCCTCCTCTGCTTCATAGTATGCCGCGCCACTATAGTAAGTTGAACAAGGGATATTATTTGACAGAAAGAGGCAACCTGCATCTATTCACGGAAATACATTGAGCAGTCTACATTTTTATTTTTTAAAGCTACATACAATGCACCATAACTATTCTAGGTCTACAAATGGAAATACATAACAAGCAATATTTTTATTTATTTTTTAAGAGGTGCATACTTAAAAAAATGAAAAAACCTAGCAATTAAGATATGCCACGTCAAATAATAACTTTTGTCGCCAATTAATTATCAGTGTCTGGAATGGATATGGTCACACCCTCACTCACCCTCAACCCCTCACCCTCACTCACCCTCAACCCCTCACCCACACCCTCACTCACCCTCAACACCTCACCCTCAACCCCTCCCTCACGCTCGCCCACCCTCACCCTCACTCACCCTCAACACCTCACCCTCACTCACCCTCAACCCCTCACCCTCACTCACCCTCAACCCCTCACCCTCACCCTCACTCACCCTCAACCCCTCACCCTCACTCACCCTCAACTCCTCACCCTCAACACCTCACTCACCCTCACGCTCACCCTCACGCTCACCCACCCTCACCCTCAACACCTCACCCTCAACACCTCACCCTCACTCACCCTCAACCCCTCACCCTCACTCACCCTCAACCCCTCACTCACCCTCACTCTCACTCATCCTCTATCACCCTCAACCCCTCACCCTCAACCTCTCACCCTCACTCACCCTCAACCCCTCACCCTCACTCACCCTCACTCACCCTCAACCCCTCACCCTCACTCACCCTCAGCCCCTCACCCTCAACCCCTCACCCACCCTCAACTCCTCACCCTCACTCACCCTCACTCACCCTCACCCACCCTCACTCACCCTCACCCTCACTCACCCTCACCCACCCTCAACCCCTCACCCTCACTCACCCTCACTCACCCTCACCCACCCTCACTCACCCTCAACACCTCACCCTCACTCACCCTCACTCACCCTCAACCCCTCACCCTCACTCACCCTCACTCACCCTCACTCACCCTCAACCCCTCACCCTCACTCACCCTCAACCCCTCACCCTCACTCACCTCAACACCTCACCCTCACTCACCCTCAAACTCAACATACATACATATATACATACATACCCTCACTCACCCTCACTCACCCTCAACCACTCACGCTCACTCACCCTCAACCCCTCACCCTCACTCACCCTCAACACCTCACCCTCACTCACCCTCACCCTCACTCACCCGCACTCACCCTCACTCACCCTCACCCTCACTCACCCTCACTCACCCTCACTCACCCTCACCCTCACTCACCCTCAACCCCTCACCCTCACTCACCCTCAACCCCTCACTCACCCTCAACCCCTCACTCACCCTCACTCTCACTCATCCTCACTCACCCTCAACCCCTCACCCTCACTCACCCTCACCCACCCTCAACCCCTCACCCTAACTCACCCTCACCCTCACTCACCCTCAACCCCTCACCCTCACTCACCCTCACTCACCCTCAACCCCTCACCCTCACTCACCCTCAACCCCTCACCCTCACTCACCCTCACTCACCCTCACTCACTCTCACTCACCCTTACCCTCACTCACCCTCACTCACCCTCAACCTCACTCACCCTCAACCTCACTCAACCCCTCATCCTCACTCACCCTCACCCTCACTCACCCTCAACCACTCACCCTCAACCCCTCACCCTCACCCTCACTCAACCTCAACCCCTCACCCTCAATACCTCACCCTCACTCACCCTCACCCAACCTCAACCCCTCACCCTCAATACCTCACCCTCACTCACCCTCACCCTCACTCACCCTCAACCCCTCACCCTCACTCACCCTCAACCCCTCACCCACACCATCACTCACCCTCACTCACCCTCACTCGCCCTCACACGCCCTCACTCACCCTCACTCACCCTCACCCCCCCTCACCCTCACCCTCACTCACCCTCACTCACCCTCAACCTCACTCACCCTCACCCACCCTCAACCCCTCATCCTCACTCACCCTCACCCTCACTCACCCTCAACCCCTCACCCTCACTCACCCTCGACCCCTCACCCTCACCCTCACTCACCCTCAACCCCTCACCCTCAATCTCTCACCCTCAATCCCTCACCCTCAGTCACCCTCAATCCCTCACCCTCAGTCACCCTCACCCTCACCCTCACTCACCCTCAACCCCTCACCCTCACTCACCCTCAACCCCCTCACCCTCACTCACCCTCAATCCCTCACCCACACCATCACTCACCCTCACTCGCCCTCACTCACCCTCACTCACCCTCAACACCTCACCCTCACTCACCCTCAATGCCTCACCCTCACTCACCCTCAACACCTCACCCTCAACCCCTCACTCACCCTCACACTAACTCACCCTCACTCACCCTCAACACCTCACCCTCACTCACCCTCAACCCCTCACCCTAACTCACCCTCACTCACCCTCAACCCCTCACCCTAACTCAACCTCACCCTCAACCCCTCACCCTCACTCACCCTCAACCCCTCACCCTCACTCACCCTCAACCCCTCATCCTCACCCTCACTCACCCTCAATCTCTCACCCTCAATCCCTCACCCTCAGTCACCCTCAATCCCTCACCCTCAGTCACCCTCACCCTCACTCACCCTCAACCCCTCACCCTCACTCACCCTCAACCCCCTCACCCTCACTCACCCTCAACCACTCACCCACACCATCACTCACCCTCACTCACCCTCACTCACCCTCACACTAACTCACCCTCACTCACCCTCAACCCCTCACCCTCAATCTCTCACCCTCAATCCCTCACCCTCAGTCACCCTCAATCCCTCACCCTCAGTCACCCTCACCCTCACTCACCCTCAACCCCTCACCCTCACTCACCCTCAACCCCCTCACCCTCACTCACCCTCACCCACACCATCACTCACCCTCACTCACCCTCACTCACCCTCACTCGCCCTCACTCACCCTCACTCACCCTCACCCTCACTCACCCTCAACACCTCACCCTCACTCACCCTCAATGCCTCACCCTCACTCACCCTCAACACCTCACCCTCAACCCCTCACTCACCCTCACACTAACTCACCCTCACTCACCCTCAACACCTCACCCTCACTCACCCTCAATCCCTCACCCTAACTCACCCTCACCCTCACTCACCCTCAACCCCTCACCCTAACTCACCCTCACCCTCACTCACCCTCAACCCCTCACCCTCACTCACCCTCAACCCCTCACCCTCACTCACCCTCAACCCCTCATCCTCACCCTCACTCACACTCACTCACACTCACCCTCACTCACCCTCACCGTCACCCTCACTCACCCTCACCCTCAACCTCACTCACCCTCAACCTCACTCACCCTCACCCACCCTCAACCCCTCATCCTCACTCACCCTCACCCTCACTCACCCTCAACCCCTCACCCTCACTCACCCTCAACCCCTCACCCTCACTCACCCTCAACCCCTCATCCTCACCCTCACTCACCCTCACTCACATTCACCCTCACCCTCACTCACCCTCACTCACCCTCACCCTCACTCACCCTCACCCTCACTCACCCTCACTCACATTCACCCTCACTCACCCTCACTCACCCTCACCCTCACTCACCCTCACTCACTCACCCTCACTCACCCTCACTCACCCTCACTCACCCTCACTCACCCTCACCCACCCTCAACCCTTCATCCTCACTCACCCTCATCCTCACTCACCCTCAACCCCTCACCCTCACTCACCCTCAACACCTCACCCTCACTCACCCTCACCCTCAACCCCTCCCCCTCACTCACCCTCAACCCCTCACCCTCACTCACCCTCAACCCCTCACCCTCACCATCACTCACCCTCACTCACCCTCACTCACCCTCACTCACCCTCAACCCCTCACCCACCCTCAACCCCTCACCCTCACTCACCCTCAACACCTCACCCTCACTCACTCACCCTCACACACTCTCAACCCCTCACCCTCACTCACCCTCACCCTCTCTCACCCTCAACACCTCACCCTCAACCCCTCACCCTCACTCACCCTCAACCCCTCACCCTCACTCTCACTCACCCTCAACTCCTCACCTCACCCTCACTCACTCTCAACCCCTCACCCACCCTCACCCTCACTCACCCTCAACACCTCACCCTCACTCACCCTCAACCCCTCACCCTCCCTCACCCTCAACCCCTCACCCTCCCTCACCCTCAACCCCTCACCCTCCCTCACCCTCAACCCCTCACCCTCCCTCACCCTCAACCCCTCACCCTCCCTCACCCTCAACCCCTCACCCTCACTCACCCTCAACACCTCACCCTCACTCACCCTCACCCTCAACCCCTCCCCCTCACTCACCCTCAACCCCTCACCCTCACTCACCCTCAACCCCTCACCCTCACCATCACCCTCACTCACCCTCACTCACCCTCACTCACCCTCACTCACCCTCAACCCCTCACCCACCCTCAACCCCTCACCCTCACTCACCCTCAACACCTCACCCTCACTCACTCACCCTCACACACTCTCAACCCCTCACCCTCACTCACCCTCACCCTCTCTCACCCTCAACACCTCACCCTCAACCCCTCACCCTCACTCACCCTCAACCCCTCACCCTCACTCTCACTCACCCTCAACTCCTCACCTCACCCTCACTCACTCTCAACCCCTCACCCACCCTCACCCTCACTCACCCTCAACACCTCACCCTCACTCACCCTCACCCTCAACCTCACTCACCCTCAACCTCACTCACCCTCACCCACCCTCAACCCCTCATCCTCACTCACCCTCAACCCCTCACCCTCCCTCACCCTCAACCCCTCACCCTCCCTCACCCTCAACCCCTCACCCTCCCTCACCCTCAACCCCTCACCCTCGACCCCTCCCCCTTAACCCCTCACCCAGCCTCACTCACCCTCAACACCTCACCCTCACTCACCCTCAACACCTCACCCTCAACCCCTCACCCTCACCCTCACTCACCCTCACAACACATATTGTGTTACAATAGGTGTTACATTTGCAAAAGATAAAACTATTGGCATTGTAAATAACAAAGCTATTAATTCGCTATTTTCAAAACAAGCACATAAATAAAAAATGTGTCCTTTACAATACCAATAGCTCAAACTTTCCTAATGCAAGACCTATTGCATTGCTGTGCTTCTCTCCCCTGCTGCACTCTCCTGCTCTCTAGAGATGTGGCCTAACGACAAGAGCTGCCATCTAAGTCACGTAAATACAAAATATGTTGCATTCCAAATGCTATAGGTGTCACATTCGCAAAAGTTATAGCTATTGGCATTGTAAATGACAAAGCCATCAATTTAGCAATTTTAAAAACCAACAAATAAATAACATATGTCATTTACAATACCAATAACTCCAACTTTTCTAATGCGAGACCTATTGCATTTCCAATGCTTGTTTTCCTTGCAACACCAAAGGTGGATACAACCACAAAGAGGATCCATATATCCACAAGAGGAATCGGAGCAGACCCTTGCATCGATTTCCCAAACCAAAGTTAATGTAACATTCATCTGTTGCACAAGAACTATGGCCATACCCGTAGCATCAACAAGACACAAACAAAGCACAGAGAAAATGTGTAAAAATGGCCTGTGCTCCACAGCAAGAAGCACACCCGAGAGCAAAAACTTAAAACTGCTGGAGGGAGGAGGCTAATGCATTTGCAAATTCGTCAAGCAACAAACAATATAACACAAAAAACTCTCGAATGAAATAATCGACTAGCTAAGAAAGATCGCTCACTCCCTGACAGAGGTAAAACATTTCTAAAAGAAAGGGCAACATTCAGAGGCATGCCCCACTTCCCCATTGAGATATTTTGAAAATATATTTTTTATGAGCAGCCAGTGGTCCCACAGACCACTGGCTACCCTTCAACAATGAAACGGAAAAGTTTCATTTGTTTCCTTTTGTAACACATCCTGTTTTCCTATACAGAAAACGAGCTGCATTTCAAAGGAAAAAAGATTCCTTTATTTAAAAGCAATCACAGGCATAGTGGTGTGTTGGCCCCAGCAGGCCACCATCCCTTTGGCGTCCATCATTCCTAATGGGCAGCAAACAGCGACCTACCTCATTATTATTCATGAGGTAAATCTATATGCGATACACTAGGAATCGCTCATTTAAAGTTTAGTACACTACGAAATGAGATTACCAAATAGCGATCCTGTGAAAATCGTTATTCTTAATATTTGTACATTGGCCTTAACTCTTAGCAGCTCATTACGATGGCAGTCAGATGCCGCGGGTAGGGGACCGCCAGACAAGACGTCGGCAGTCTCACCGCCCAATTGCAATGCGTCCGTCGGGCTGTTGGGTGAAAAGGTGCCCAATAACACTGCGGCTTGTGCTGCAGCCCTGGGAAAGGGCCACAGCACAAGCCACATTGTTATTGAGCACTTGTGCCAGGTACCGTTTGGTGCCTGGCACACGCTGCATGAATGTGTGTGGGGGGCGCTACATGTGCCCTCAGGGCCACATTTCACTGGGGACGGGGGCCCTGATTGAAGTCTCCAAAGTCCCTTTCGGGCAATCTTCTCTTGTCTGTGGGACCGCTATGAATAAGCAGTTGGAAAAGGACATCGTAATCCTGATGTAATCCTCTATTCGGGATCACGATTCCGACTGCCGCCCCTTCGGGATCAGTAGAGCTTGTTGGAGGTGGCGGTCCATCCCGGCAGTCAAGGGTCCGACCGCCTTCATTGTAAGGAGGCGGCTGGCCCGAAGAGCTGTCTGTCGGCGGTCCTACCGGCATCATATTGATGCTTTAAGTTAGTGCCAGTCAGTTTTTGTCATAGTGGTGCATCACTAGAAGTAAAGTAATGAAGCAATATTTTCAGGTAGCAGTCCTAGGATAACCCTAAATCTGCACTTGAGGCCCTCTTGAAAAATAAAACCTCCACTGCATTCCTAAGCATAGGTGCAGTGATCGTAAGCATGCACAAAGAGCCTAGACACCTTGCAACAGCATGGCCAGCGCATCCACCATTCTTACCAGCACGGGCTGTCGTTCCGTTCAGTCCCACGCATGAACACTCTCTGCTCCGGGTAGTGGTGAAACTCGAGCAGCAGAGCAGGCAGAAGGCCAAAAGGAACTCGTCCAAGTGCACTGAGACTAAAGGTCACTTCAACCTGCTGATTCTGCCCACAGTTTAATGACAGAGGTAACAGCCAACAGTAGTTGTTGCTCTGTACTTAGGGCTCTTTGAGCAGCATTCAGGAGACAATTCTACCACCTCGCGTATTACTGGACAGCCAACAATGCTCTCTAAAACCCCACAGCGTTGCCATTTGCTCCTGCCACCACCTTTGTCTCCCCCACCACAGCATAAGAATGAGTGCTCTTCCCACACAGCACAACAGGTGCCATGTACTGCAGTTCTAGCCACTGCTGCTAGACTAGAATTGGCGGAAGAAGCTATGTCCAAGATCAGGCAGAGCACAGCAACGTCAGTGAACTCTGTAACAACACATGCTGGCGTCTGGGACTGAGGGCTGTAATGCATCCGATAAGACTGCGCATGGACAGAGACTATAAGCATGAACCACAGATCATGCAAAGCAGAGGAAGCAAAAAACTAAGAAAACAAAAACGTTTACCAGCGGAAAGGGACATGGCTGTTCTAGGAAAATGCACTGCAGAGCAATGAAAGTTTCAAACTTCCGTTTCACATTTCCAAGATTTCCGTCCATATCCCTGTCCAGGTGTATCACAGTGCTTGCGACTCCTAAGCCAACTGCTTAGGGCACTATTCTTCCTACCCAAAAAACACTAACACAACAGACTGAGCCCATTAGACCAACACAAAGCATGAGAATGCCATCACACATTCTCAGTTTAACAAGCACAATATCAACATACCAATACACACCAAACACACAACTAAACACTCACGCCATATACATAAATATAGTCTATAAGCCCAACACACACACACTCAGACATTCACATTATATCTTAATAATACCATTGTACACATACAGTAAAACACCCTCACTATTATAGATTAATACCCATATACTCATGCAACCACAAACAGCACACCACGAATAATACCATAGAAATACGCACCCCATCGCACCATACACTCCTGTTTATCCAACGACACCATATCATAAAGTCAGCATCATCTGTCCTCAAGGAAATGCCAATATAACCACATACTTTCTCCATGCATTAATATTCTCCATTTATCCCCCCATTCATTCATTCATTCAAATTCTCCATCCATTCGTATACACCAATTCTTTAACCATTTAAGCACCCACCCACTCACTCACTTATCCATCCATCCACTTGGCTATTGTGTTCGTGGGTCTTTGAGATTATGAACAAGAATTCCTAACCCTCTGAGGTACAGCACTAGGTAGAAATTGAAGTATCAAGAAGGTTGGTCAAAAGCATGTGCATGAGTAGCTTGTGAGAGTGAGGATACGTTTCTTGCATGACCCAGTTTACAAATTTCTGTCCTGTAAGTTAAGTGACTCCTGGAAATTCATGATTAAGTTACACATATGCCGTCCTATGAACATCATGCAGCACAAATTTGATCAGGGTTCCAAGAAACAATTAAAGAAGGGCGTCCAGCCTTGTAGAGCTCCTTGGGCACAGACTTGGCATCCCAGTCCCTTTTACCCTTCTCACTTGCTAAGTCTTGATCCACCCGCTCCGCTAGCTCCTACGACCTCTGCATTTTTTCGATGCGGTCTGAAACTGAGAGAGGGTTCTGGGCAGCATGAATATAAATACCTTGACCTTCCCCCCTATGAATGCCTGGGTGATGTGGTTGGAAGGGCGTGGAGTCCCTGTATTGGCTGGAAATTGAAGGATAGGGGACTGGGCCCTTGCGACGCCTGAGCCAGCATCTATGTACCCTACTGGCTCCTGGTTGGGGGGTGGTCTACCACGAGGGACACACCCCTAATACCCTGGCCTGTTGATCCGACACTCAGCACAGAATCTTCGCAAGAATAGGTTGAACTGAGGGCTGGGTGTAGAAAGCTCTTGGAATAATGACATTGTGTCTCCTTCTGCTTTCTTTGGGAGGGAATGGTCAGAATCTGAAGCCAGTAAAGTGAGAACGAGTTGACACTTTCATTCAAAAGCATGTGGGAGGAAGTTAATAACTTCTTCGTGAAACCTGGGCATTAGGGTGTGTGTTGCTTGATCCCTGAATAAAGCTTTCAATTTGTGAACTTAGGAAGCTGGACACTATGGCCCAAGTAACCTGGTTAAAGAAAAAGTTTTGTGATTTTTTTATCGGAAAGATAGAGAACAGACACTCCTCTCCCATTGGTCACTCGACTCAGAGGAGTCTGACTGGCTGGCTGTTTTTTTGGGGTTCTGAAAATTCCTGTCAAGCCCTGTGCTGATAGCTTGAAAGGGACTTAGTAAGTCATTTGACCAACCACTTGCAGTTTAAATGGCGATGCCAAGCTACCCTGAGAAGCGTGAACAGGTTTCAGAGACTATTGGACGGTGTTCATGGGAGTAAACCACAAATAAAAAAACAGTCCAGTCATTAAAGGAAAGCATAACTGGCTCTCACTGCTTCCTGGCTGGGAAAAGCCCTGGTCCCTGCGAAGGTGAGGCGTGATGCACTCTCGCCAAGCTCGGCAAATGCATCATGTGATAAATGCGTCCAATGTATTTCTGCCATGAATCCTCCCCGATCTCAATCACTGCACGACACATAGAAACCATATGCCATATTACCTTGCCCAAAAAGCACCAGACAAAACCTTGCTGTTCAGCTTCTAATATTTTCTTTGCCATACCAATTAATGGCTGTGTGACGAGAAAAGGTGGAGGGCTGCTAGAGCAATCCAAACATCAACAATTAGGGGGAAGCCTGTCTCCATGCTGGTTCTGTCCATGTATAATCATGAAATCTTCACAAGCTTTGGAATACGGTATTTAATGTACTCATTTATTGTTTCCTTTACATGTATTTTTATTTTGCGGACCTCGACAGTATGAAATACCGAGTACTTTAAACAGAAGGATAGCAGAAATCTCAAACGTATGTAAAGGTGAGAGGAAAAAGCCTGCCACAAAGAGGTTAGGTGAATCTGGACAAGATGCAGAATGAGCACCTTTCGAAAGGCAAAGATGAAAGTGGGTAAAGTCTGTTCACTCTTTATATTTTCAGGTCTGGAGTTAGCCAAGACATTTTGATTTTACCAAAATTATGTTTCTAAAAGACTTGCATGTACAGTATTTCAGGCAGACTTTCTTCATCCATTTGTCTGGTATTGAGCCAGTCACCATTTTTTCGCAGGCTACAGCATGCAGCATGGGGCAACGGGCCTGCCCACTTCAGCCACTGCTAACGTTATTGTGTGTGGTGGCAGTCTGCCCTTTCCTGAAGAGCACATTCAAACAGAAAGTAGTTCCCTTGATGACCAGAGACTAGTATGGCAATGTGTACTTTTTGAGACTATAAAAATAATGCTGCTTTAAGCAATTAAGTTATTTAATTGATGAGGGTCTGGCAGTTTCCTCAACAATAAAGTTGTGCAAAATCATTGACAAGCCATATCTAGCACTGACGAAGCCAAGGTGCTGTCAGCCAAAGCCACTGATTGTTTACTCAGGGAATACACAGAATTAGTTGGGTCTTCCATCTTGTTGTACGCAACCAACCAGAGATGGTGCACTTTTTACGGACAGACAGCAATTGGGTAGGATTGAGCTACAAGCTTTAATGCGATGTATGCAATTTTGAAGGTAATGCAGGTGTTAAAAGCTAACCAAGACCATGAGATTCGTAGACTTCAAAACGGCTGTTGATTAAGATATGGACGACTAGGGAAGGCCTAAGAGCAGTGTGCTTGCAACATTTAGTTACGAAAGGTCGAGAGAAGGGGTCAGAGTCTCAAGTCCTATGCAGGTGTTAATTGTTTGAGCTTTAATAGAAGTTGAAGTGCCTTAGATGCTAAATTGGTTAATTTAGAGGTGTGCGTACAGAACCTAAAAGTGTAATCGAGAATAAAACCAGGGGATACAAATGAGAGGACAGCAATAGGCAACATGCCCAGAGGTGAAAATAGAGAGTGCGTAGTAAGGCTACTTTAAAGGTTGGGTTGTTAGTGATGTGTATTAGGGATGTTTACTATGTCATGTCTATTGTGAGGAGAGTTCTGGGTTTATTGACTTTTGAATGTTCTAGTGGAATTACTTTTTGGGGCCCGCCAGTGTGGTCACAAGGTTTGCTGCTTCATTAAATTATCTTACACACAAGATTTGCGTGTAAGCAGACCATCATTGCTGCATTTATTTGGAGATGAGTTGGCCAGGTAGCCCAGTAGTTAAGTCTCAGTGACAAGGTTTGCTGCCGCCTCACAGTAAATGAGAACTCGGCCTCATTCAGATCTGAGAATCCTGCTGTCATGTTGCCCTGCCTCTGAAAGCCTCAATTCAGGTACCCACCACACAGATTGGGGATTATTACTGTTTCCCATTTTGATTTGTATTGTCCTTGCACTCAAGCGGCCACTCACACGCGATGTTAAAAAACTTGCTAGTCCAGTGTGCTAGCACGCCCTGGAGTAGCACAAGCACAAGAGCAGCAGATCAACAGAGCGCTCAATCAGGCAGCAGCATGCGGGTGTAAAGGTCGGCTATGGTGCATCAATTAGCATTCCTTGAAATAAAGAATAATATTGCCAATAACAACATTTTGATACAATTCGAAATAGGTTTAAAAACTATGCTTATGGTTGATGCCAGTACGGTTGGCATTGGAGTAGTAAGTACTGTCTCAGATGCATGGAAGCTCAGAGAAGACTGTGACGTTTGTATCCTGCTCATTGACCGGTGCGGAGAGGAACTATTTTATTACTGAGCGGGACGCACTGGCTGCAGCTTGGGCGATAAAGTAGTTCCAAACATTTATTTGGGGGAGTGGAGCACTAGTAAGAATGGATCACAAACCATTACTCAAGGTGGACCATCAGGTGCAAATAACTGTTCTGGACATTTGGCAAGGATGGCTGCAAGTGTACAAGAGTATGACTGTAGTGGGAAATATGTTCCTGTATTGAAAAACAGGGCAGTTGAATGTTTATCTCATTTACCAGACAAGGCGGCTGACAGGTGTGAGTTGGAAACCAAAGAAGTGGTAACAAGTGTTAAAGATGCCACGTAAGAATTGGTGGCCATTATTTCCAAAGAGGATTGGATGTTGGCAATGGAGGAATATGATACTTTAACAACAGTGGTAATTCTTATCAAAGGAGGTGTGAGACGTGCAAGTGCGTTTCCTGACAGTAGTAGGATTGTTTTTTAAGGTGTTTAACAAGTTGTCATTATGTGGAGATAAGGTTGTGATGAGGGGCAATAGTTTGTACCAACTACTGGGATCTGGTCCAAATGGATTCATTTGGCAAATGAAGGTCACTGGGGTCAATCTATGACTTTTAAGAGAATAAAACTGACATTTTCGAAGCCGCTTGCTGACACATTTGTGAAAAAATGGGTGGAGGAGTGTGACGTTTGTAAGAATTCGGAGAGCGGATAAAGGGGGGCTCTTAGTGATGTGTATTAGGAATGTTTACTATGTCATACCTATTGTGAGGAGGGTTCAGGGATTACTCAGTTTTGGATGTTCAAGGGGAGTTACTTTGTGGGGCCTGGCCAATGTGGTTACAAGGTTTGCCGGTGCATTAAACATAGCGTATATGTAAGGATCTGCATGTATTTCGGCCCTCATTGCTACAGGGTTCCCAGACTAAAGAAACAGTTTTTCAGGAGTAAGGTCCATATGTAAGGAGGGTATCTAATTAATAAATGCAGAGGAAGATTTTCAGTAAGCTGATGTCTTACAGAGAGGGCAGACCTTTTTGGACAGAGCGAATGCCATTGGTATGCTGATGAATAATAATGTCACAAAGTACTAGAATACAGCCTAGTGAGTCCATCTTCAGCTCATTAGCCCACTTGGAAAATGCTGCTGAAAGTGTAAGAGGACTTGTACACATACACTACCAGCATTGCATCATCTATCCACTTAAGAGTTTCTCTAAGTTCTACATTGCTAAGACTCAACTGGTTAAGTCTCAGGGGGCCCTGTTCTTCGATTTGTTAATGCCGTAGAATGGAAACATTTTTTCAATTGTTTTGCTAAGAAAGAGAAGCCTGTTAACTGGGCTATGTTTATGGTAGATAGGCTCAGGACAGGTGCTCTGGAATCATCAATCATTTATATGGAAAGATGAGCAACATCAAGGCACCACGGATCACGTTCCAAATACCAGCAACCGCATTACAACCGTACTGAGACTGAACATCACATGAAAAACGGATTTCAAAATAATATTTGCATCTGAACCCCGATTTTTTAAGTATAAAATAACTCACTGGCAAGGGTATTCTACCCTAGTCCTAATGAGGGAAGTGAGAGATACGTGGAAGAGACAAAATACAGAGCTCCTTACATAGGACGTACATCATTTAGTCAGAAGCACTGCCGAACTGTTCTACAGTACCACATATCCTAACAATACAACAGCTATGTAGAGATTTTCTACTAAAAAAAAAAGTTTAAGAATTCCAGGGATAATGTCATGACGGCTCCAGCTTTGAATTCAACCTAAGGATTTCCTATGCCACTCAAGAGACTCATAGGTAGGAGTAGGATGTGTGAAGACACACACTCATCTCTCATTTCAAAGTCAGCCATGCTGGAAACTCCAATGAAGTTTCAAGACTGCTGGCTTACGAGTATTTCTTTTTGTTTGGAAGCTCCTGCCTCTTCAGTTTAGTGGTGTATCGCGTAAACCTGAACTTTTGATCCTGCTTAGTTAGAGTTTCACTTTCATTGCCTCAATGAACATCAACCTTTCATTGTTGGGGAGCATCCAGTCCCCAAGTAGCAAGTCAACCTGAGTCATGGCTTCCAGGTACTTTTGGAAATAACCTGATTTCCTCGACCACAGAAACTGGCAATCATTTCCAACGGAAGTCCAGTGTTAAGAAAAATCTTGGATTGCTAGTCTCCCATCACCTATGGATGGAAACTTAAACCCACGAACCAATCACATGAGGTCTTTGCTACATTCTCTAAAAGGTCTAATTTGTCCTCAAGTTGGTAGATTGAAGAAACAACACAATCTTTAAAGCTCCACAGCCTGACTCAGCATCCAAGCCCACACAGCTGAAATAGACATGGATGATCGACAGTCTAAATGGCTTACCTCCATACTTCCGCCTTGGGAAAGACCCATATCATCAGTTTCCACTGCCACGGGTCTTTCACCTGGAGAGTCAGTCCCATATGCCTTTTGCAAGGAGGGTCAGACAAGGAGGTAAAGCTTTGTCCGTAGTTGGCCCTACACTATGGAACAAGCTCCCACTGATGCTCAGGCAGTGTACAGAACATTTCAGCTTCAGAAAAATGCTGAAAACATTTCTGTTTCAGAACTAATTCCTTCTCAATTGGTTGTGCTTTTGTATCTGTTTCTGGTGTTTTGGGCGCAGAGATACTGCTTCGGGAGTTGATTCAAGCGTGATATAAACCCGCAAATAAATAAATAAATAAATAAACATGAGACCCTTGTGGCAAAATAGTAATGTTTGACTTGCAGTGGTTTCTGAATGCTGTCTTTTAAAGCCATTGCCGCACAGGGGAACGCAGAAACTGAAATTGCAGTTATGCCACAAGAATGTACGGGCACCACAACCAACAACCAGTGCAAAGGTTCTACACTCTTCATCCTGCAGTCCTTTCAAGACAAGCAAGGTTGCAGGCATCTCGGTTAGCAAAGCTCTATCATGCAGCTCAGACTGGAAATGCTGCCAAGGTTTCCTTTGTCACGACATCTCTCTCAATTGGAGAGCACTTCGCCAGTCTCTCAAACTGCTAGACACTGATTGGGACCCTATTTCACTCCTCCTTATGTCCAGTTATAAAGCGGAGTAAGATGGTCAAAAGAAACAGTCAAACTTATCGCTTTCACAATTTGCGGCATCAACCTAACATTCTTGTTTCTGTTGTGAGGGTGCACTTCTTACAGATTTCTGAGGACAGTGGGGGCTCCAAACAGCAGGGTTCAGTCCCCAGGAGTGATTCCTCTTCTGCCATCAAGAGACCTGCCCCATCACACTCATTCAGGGCCATGGTTGTCGTACATCTCCACTAGAATCACCATTAACTTTGACTTCTCGGTTGTGCTTGTTCTTAAGTCTCACCTAGGCAGCGCTTGAGCTGTCTCTTTGAGACATGCTGTATTAAGGATATGTATAATCCTAACAACAGTTCAAGAAGCAGTTTGCTTAAGAATACACTATCTACACATAACTGCAGATCACACACAGATCAAATAAAATACCAATTTATCAAAGAAAGAGAAAAAGATATACACCAGGAATAGTGACAGAAAACCATATGCAGAAAGGCAGTTTCTTGAAAAATTATCCCAAATGTATTAAATATTATAAAACAATTAAAAGAATAACGCTCAAGGCAAAATTGCTGGTATACAAACAATACACATCACAAACCAGACAGGTGGCAAAAGAAAAAAGTATATGTTACAATAAAGAAACAACATATACAGAAATAATGTGCCCTCCGCTAATTTTTGGCTACATAAGCGTCAATGGTGTTTCGACCACTGTAGATTTACACGGTCATCATCAGGACTAAGGCTTCCATAGAGCGTCACAAACAGTTCTGCAAATTAAAATGCATATGGGACAGAGTATGTTAAATGTAGACTCCCTCGAAGGAAAATACATGCTCAAGGTAAACAAGATAATAGAAGGAACAAGTTTGTGTCAAAGTATGAAGCGTCCAAAGAGACCCGAGTGAAAATGTATTAACTCCTATTCACACACCCAGTGGACCAGCCATTTTGCAGTGAGCGTTATTGTTTTAATTGTTTTATAATATTTAATACATTTGTGATAATTTTTCAAGAAACTGCCTTTCTGCATATGGTTTTCTCTCACTTTTCCTGGTGTATATTTTTTTCTCTTTCTTTGGTAAATTGGTATTTTACTTGATCTGTGTGTGATCTGCATTTATGTGTAGATAGTGTATTCTTAAACAAAACTGCATCTTGAGCCGTTATTAGGATTATACACGGACTGCCCCCTGGTTCAGGTTAGTTGGGCTGCCCCTGTGGTTGTTAATGTATTAAGGATATGGGCATGAAGCTCCACCCATTTTCTGACTATCATTTTAATTAGCTATTGTCACTGTCCTTTGTAAATGGTGGCTTTTCTTTGGTCAATAGGCTTAGTAGTCCCTCCCTATTACCGCCTTTTTTAGGTACCCAGCACAGCAAACATCAGCTAGAATAACGGTTGATGCGCCTTTCTTTTATTTGCGGCGCCGAACACGGGCGCATTACTTTTTTTCCCATTTTTTTATGTACCCAACGCGGCACGCCTCGGTTGGAATAATGGCGGCCGCACCTTTCTTTTGCTGCATCAAACACGGCTGCATTCCTTTTTTTCTGGTTTATTTACATTTGTTACAATCACACTACCTGTGATTTAGCTTTAAGCATCTTAAGCTATAGCGCGGTGCCGCAATTGCTTCTTAAGTAAATGAATATATGCCTGTACGCCTTTCTTTGCTCTATTTGTTTATTTTTGTTACAATCGCAGCACACGCACTTTAGCTTTAAACATCTTAAGCTAAGGCGTGGGTGCCGCTTAAGCTTAAGATGTTTAAAGGTAAATTGTGAGTGCTGTGATTGCTTTGCAATTCAATAGCTCTCACATTGCTGAAAGTTTGAGCTATTGGTGTTGCATTATTATTTGCAACGCCAATAGCTCAAACTTACAGTAATGCAAGAGCTATTGCATTGCAATAGCTTGTTTTTCATAACAACAGACAAATGGTGGCAGTGGTTATCCAAGGTAGCCAGCACCTCCTTTATGTTTGCATGTTCAGTAAATAGAAAAAAGGACCTTTCTAAGCGTGCTCTATGTCCCTGTACTGTGCCACCCACAGTACTACACAATATATACAGAAGCCTCTATATCAGTGGTCTTCAAACTTTTTAATTCCGCGCCCCCCCTGTGTAGAAAAACAATTCGCCGGGCCCTACCTCAAAATATTTCACAATTATTTTATGTAACTGGCAATTTATAAATATGTCTAGACCTATTTAAACATTGCAGCTAAGTTCTGTCACTGTTTTAAAAATGCAAACAAATACAGGATTTCCAAACATACTATTCCGGTGAGCAAGGCCTTGCTAATGTGCAAAGGATCCACAGTGTGGTTATTCGAAATAGTAGTGTGGGTCTTGGAGAAAATGTGAAGTCCCTTCCCTTTTGACACCTTCTCCCAGTCGGGATTTAAATGACAAAGGATGTGAATGATGGCCCATTACAGACGTGCTTACTGCTGCTCATTTTTTTAGGCTGAAAACAAAGCATAATGTTTCTTCTGGCGAGAGCCTGCCCCCCCCACCCCCTGGGATCACTTAAGGCCCATCTAGGGGGGCCCGCCCCCCAGTTTGAAGTATATATATATATATATATATATATATATATATATATATATATATATATATATATATATATATATATATATATATATATATCTATATCCTACTGGCGAGAGCCAGTAGGTCTATATAGTTAGAATTTTCAAAAGTTCCATAGAGAAATAATCCTATGTCCAATAACTTTGGCGTTTGTGGACGGAATCGGCTGAAATTTTCAGGAAAATGGCACATTTTGTTTCTGAGCAGCCCCTGAAAATTTGGGGGGGGGGGTTCGTCAAGGGGGGGCCGAGAAAAAAGGGGGGTCCCAAAACGCGTTTTTCCCATGTTAATTTCCATAGGGCGTTTGGCCTCACTTTTAGCTCGAACGGCTGAATGGATTTGCACGAAACTTGGCAAAATTGTAGGGACTGTTAGCCCGATGTGCCTTTGCTGGGTCTCAATATATGTGCTCCAGTGGATTTTGAGAAATTAACGTTTTAAAAGATTTATATATCTGTGACAGCGTCCCAGATAGCGCTCCAGATCGCGTACTTTTTGCGTCACGGAGCTTTGCGAAGCGATGCTGATTGGCTCTCCGGTGTCTGTCAACATTCTAAACAGTCCGGTGTGGCCGCCATCTTGTCTCTCGGTAGGATCGAGAGACAAGAAGAGGTGAAAAACGAAGGGGGAATTTAATGAAAGGGGGCAAGGTAGACCCCTCTTGACCCCCTAGGAATGATGTTGGGGTTATTAAAGGGTCCCGTGGGGAAAATGAAAAAAATTTGATTTTTCACGGTAGAAGCGCTTCTCGGTTCGCGAACCGGGTCGCAAACTAACGGCTGAATGGATTTGCACGAAACTTGGCAAAATTATAGGGACTGTTAGCCCGATGTGCCTTTGCTGGGTCTCAATATATGTGCTCCAGTGGATTTTGAGAAATTAACGTTTAAAAAACAGATATATCTGTGACAGCGTCCCAGATAGCGCTCCAGATCGCGTACTTTTCGCGTAACGGAGCTTTGCGTAGCGAAGCTGATAGGCTCTCCGGTGTCTGTCAACATTCTAAACAGTCCGGTGCGGCCGCCATCTTGTCTGTCGGTAGGATCGAGAGACAAGAGGAGGAGAAAAACGAAGGGGGAATTTAATGAAAGGGGGCTAGGTAGACCCCTCTTGACCCCCTAGGAATGATGTTGGGGTTATTAAAGGGTCCCGTGGGGCAAATAATAAAAATTTGATTTTTCGCGGTAGAAGCGCTTCTCGGTTCGCGAACCGGGTCGTAAACTGGTAGCGAAACGTGAATTCGCCATTTTGTGTTTCGATTTCATTAAATTACTAGGTATAAGGGGGTACGGGAGACGTATCCTGACCCCTTTTGTTTTCTGAGGGTGGCTGAGGAGGCTCATATATGTTGATACATGTCTTCCAGCGGCTGTGCGTGAGCGTTTTTTTTTTTGCTGCGTGACGTCTGTTAACGTTCGATTCGATGGACATCAGGAACTGTTGACCGCCATTTTGTCACTGCGAGTAAATATTTTGTTAAAAATAATTGTTATAAATTAATCCTTATTGATATACATTGTCTGCGCCATCTTGTCTTTTTTGCAATGCCACACTTTTGTTGAGCACGGCAGCCATTTTAGATGCCTTGACCAGACCCACTCTCTGCACGCCGCCGATCCTCAGCATGGCTCCCCACCCTCGCAAGCATCTCCCCCACGCACTGGTCACCCCCGCTCTCTCTCTCATGCATGGGCCAGAAACCTCCTCCCTTGTGCGCTGCTCTTCCCTGAGAATCACACCCTGTGCCCACCCGACACCACCCTTTCACCCTATTCACTACCGCACCCTCTGACACTCGTCTTCCTCTGTGTCCGATTGTCCAGGCCGGTCCCAGGCTATCACCTAGCCCTGCAGATGTAGTTTATGGCCCCAGCTGTAGAGAATCACCCCTCTTCAAAGGAGTTACAGTAGATCAAGGCCCCCACCCGATGAGATCCGTCACACCACACGCGTTCCTACTATCTGATAACCATCCTGTATTGTGCTTGGGGAGGGGATTCTCACTGTGAGGGTGTGTGGGACCGAGCCTGAAGCGGAAGATTCCAGGGATGCCTCTTTGTACATCAAAGTTTTTACAATTATGTGTCACATTAAAAATATATAGCACTCCAACACAGTAGTAGGATTATAACACTTTAATAACTTATAAATATATAGAACGCAACAAAAACAGTAAATACATTTAAACATTTTTTTGAAAAAAGAAGCAACAATGGTCAGTAGCTGTGTTTTGTGCGAATAGTCCCAAGGCAGCACAACGTGCTGAGTTCTGGAAGGCACCCAGGTGATGTTACCTGGGTGCCGCACTGGTTTTTGGTATCCTACAATGCAGCTCCGAAAAACGGCGTGGGGCGTCCTGGGGGGTGCGCGGGGAGGCCTCGTCATTAGCGGTCTGTTGTGCGAATAGTCCCAAGGCAGCAGAACGCGCTGAGATGTGGATGGCACCCAGGTGATGTCCAGTAAGTTGTCGCACTGGTTTTGGCATCCTACAATGCTGCTCCGAAAAACTGCGTGGGGCGCCCCGGGGAGGGGGGGGGGGGGGGGGGGGGAGGCGGCGTGAACGGGTCTCCCCAGGTGGAGGCTCGTCTGCTGTACTGGGGCGCCCCTTTACCGTTTCAGTTGCCATTCCGCCCGCTTTTGCTACACTGTGCCTCATCCTCCATTCAGCTGTTTATCGCCCGCTCTTGCAGCTACAGCGTCTCGCTCACCATGTAGTTGAGTTGCGCCCACTCTTGCGGTGCAGCGATAGGCGGCTGCCACAGGACTCTTAAAATGGTGGACGGCTCTTCGGATTTGGGCCTGGTCCACTAAAATGGCCCTGGGACACCTTGGAACTCGGACGTCCCCTGAGCCTTGAAGATTTTACAAAAGTCTTGGGGGCTCCCGACTCCTGCAGGCTTCCAGTGGGGAGCGGCTGCCATGATTGCTCGCGGAATGACCACGACGGAGCCACGAGATGGTGGTGCTCTCAGGCTGACGCCAGCTTCAGTCTGAAACATCTAGAAACAAGGTGGGGCTTTCATCGTTTGGGAAAAAAAAATGTTTTAATCCAATGAAAAGTGTTATTTTTAGGTCATATGATCAAGCCTTCCATCATTAGGAAACCAAAAATAAAATGAACCAATGAAAAGTTTTATAAAGAAGTCACATGACCTGTTATGCTTATGTTACGCGCTGCTATAAAAAGCGTAAAAAATCCGTTAGCACGTGAGGCGGTGTCAGTAGCGGACCGATGTGCGAATAGGCCGAAGGCAGCACAACTCGCCGAGATCCGGATGGCACCGAGGTGGTGTCCAGCAAGTTGCAATGGTGTGGCCAACCTGCAATGCTGCGCCGAAAGTCGGCGTGGGGTGCCTGGGGGGGGGGGGGGGGGGAGGTGGCGCAAACTGGCCTCTCTCGCCTCCCCAGGTGGAGGCACCTGATGTGCAGTGTGGCGCCCCTTAACGTTTCACTCGCCGTCCAGCAGAGTTGCGCCCGCACTTGCTGCTACAGTAGGCCGAAGGCAGCACAACGCTCCAAGATCCGAATGGCACCGAGGTGGTGTCCAGCAAGTTGCCGCACTGGTGTGGCCATCCTACAATGCTGCGCCGAAAGTCGGCGTGGGGCGCCCCGTTGGCCTGTGAGGTCGCGTCAGTCAGTAGGGGCTGTTTGAGAAAGCAATGTGATGCTGTGCGTCGCCCCCAAGATGGAGGCTCCTCGACTGCAGTGGGGCGCCCCTTGGTGTTTCACTCGCTATCCAGCTGAGTTGCGTCCGCACTTGCGGCTACAGTAGGCCGAAGGAAGCACAACGCGCCGAGATCTGGATGGCACCGAGGTGGTGTCTAGCAAGTTGCCGCACTGGTGTGGCCATCCTACAATGCTGCGCCGAAAGTCGGCGTGGGGTGTCCCGTTGGCCTATGAGGTGGTGTCAGTAGCGGACCGATGTGTGAATAGGTCGGAACCAGCACAAGGCGCCAAGATCCGGATGGCACGGAGGTGGTGTCATAGTTGAGAGTTCTAAGCAGCGCTTGTAACACTGTCTGAAGCTTATTTGCACCTGCTGCAGCTTCACTATTGCCCTGGTGTGGCCAAAGATCGCCCATGACATAGGCGGCCGGCTCCCATGGTCCGGCAGAACTTTTTTCCTTTTCCTTTCTGCATCTTGTCCCACAATCCGTTTGACCTTTAGACACGACCAGGTCCCTGAATGTGTGCAGGGGGACGCTATTGATTGAATCAAAATGGTGGCTTCACACAAAGCTGACTCAAGCGTTGCTGGTGATGCTATACAGACAAAAAATGGTTTTCAGTTTGTACATTCTTCAGGATTTTTCCATCCAAGTCTGCTTGAGAGTTTGTAGAACAATGGCTTTAGATCTTGCCCTCCCCTCTTTTGACTGTTGGTTCTTGTTGCCTATCTCTTCTGTTGTCATTTAACTGAACCTTTTTTGACTGCCGAAAGGGGTTCTGGTCCGACCGCTGGTTGGTGGAGACATTTTGACTATATCCTGGACGTGCCCGGCCTCGCCCAAAATGGCGCCGGTATAAATGGGACTCGTAACTCCTTGTTGTGTACTGGTTGCACAACCTTGATATCACGAGATACGTATGCAGTTTTGAAGCACATGGCGGGCGGGAACGAGAATTGATTGAATATTTCGACATCCCTATTGATATTAAGTTCTGATGTGTTATTGATTACTGTACTATTGAAAGTTCGAATTAACGTCACCCATGGTACTTGCCCGCAAATGTATATCTAGATAATTTTATTGTAAGTGGCCCTGTCGTATTTTAATTACAAAATGTACGTCCACCGATTCCGCAACTGTTAGACACCTTAGTTCTTGCAACCTAATGGCCCGCTCGTTGCGTTCCTCTACAGTGTAAATGTCTCCTCATCATATACGATTCCAGTTTGCTCCGTGGCCGGCCCACGTGGTTATAGGCCCGTATTTGTATACTGACATTTTCACAATAAAGGTTTTTAAAACAAAACATGGTAGTAGTATTTACATTGGTAACGTTTTTAATTTTAGTCACTGTTTTCAAATCAGTAAAAGGCAAGTGAAATAAAGCAGTCCAATTACATGGCGGATAAAAGGTATAATACGCAGGAACGCAGTAAAGATAAATGGTCAAGGGCTGTTGTGTTTTTTACTCCTGCAACATAAAGTGATCGATAAGAATCTGATATTCAGGCGTATCGGCGACTAAGACAGCAGGCCGAGCATCTTTTGCTCAACGGCTCTGTCATGGGACGAAGAAACGCCCTTTTTCTAGAAAAAGGAATATATTTTACTTGCAGGACAGTTGTAAATTTTCCGGGAAAATACATTAGCCTGGAACATTATAACATATATGTTTAAGAAAAAATAATGTTCGAAAGCAATAAAAAGCGTAATTTTTAGGTCATATGACCAAGCCTTTCATCATTAGAATAACAAAAGTAAAATGAACCAATGAAAAGTTTTATTAACAAGTCACATGACCTGTTATGCTTACGTTACGCGCTGCGCGCCGCGCCCCGGATCCCTTCTGGAAGCTGCGCTTCGCGCACTGGAGTACTTCCGGGTGCGCTAACGCGGCGTGTCATATAACGCATTACGCGACAACGTAGGTCCAGAATATAGTCAAAATGTCTCCACCAACCAGCGGTCGGAACACAACCCCTTTCAGCAGTCTAAAAAGTTCTGTTAAATGACAACAGAAGGGACAGGCAACAAGAACCATCAGTCAAAGAGGGGAGGGCAAGTTCTTCCTACCGGGTCACGTTGGGGCGCTACCGGAACTGATCGAATTGGTAGTCTACAGTGTTTCTGGATGTTTCAGACTGAAGCTGGCGTTAGCATGAGAGCACCACCATCTCGTATCTCAGTCGTGGCCATTCCACGAGCAATCATGGCAGCCGCTCCCCACCAGAAGCCTGCGGAGTCAGGGGCCCCCAAGACTTTTGTAGAATCTTCAAGGCTCAGTGGACGCTTTCGAGAATGGGGCCCAAGCCCTAGCAGACAAGCGTCCGAGTTCCAAGGTGTCCCATGGCCATTTTAGTGGACCACGCCCAAATCTGAAGAGGCGGCCGCCATTTTGAGAGTCCTGTGGCAGCCGCCTATAGCTGCATCGCAAGAGCGGGAGCAACTCAACTACATGGTGAGCGAGACGCTGTAGTCGCAAGAGCGGGCGGTAAACAGCTGAATGGCGGAAGAGGCACAGTGTAGCAAAAGCGGGCGGAATGGCAACTGAAACGGTAAAGGGGCGCCCCACTACAGCGTGTCTTCAGGTCAAACGGATTGTGGGATAAGGTCCAGAATGGAAGAGTCATCAAAAGGCAAAAAGTTCCGCCGGACCCCGGGAGCCGGCCCGCCTATGTCGGGGCGATCTTAGGCCACGCCAGGGCAACACGACTTGGGGAGGGGGCAGAAGTCAAGCGCACCCTCCCAGTCCGCGCCACCACACCGTATGTTGAAAATCTGAAGCCATCGTTCTACAAACTCTCAACCAGCCTTGGATGAAAAATCTTGAAGAATGTACAAACTGAAAACCAGTTTTTGTTTGCATAGCATCAGCAGCAACGCTTGCTATCAGAGTGCATGAGTTTCATGCTCAATCGATTGAGCTAGCCGGATCAGGCAACAAAAAGTATAAAATAGTTATGTAAATAGTTATTTAATAAAATGTTTTACCCTGTTACTTTGCTGGTGTGTTGTATATATTTATAATATTTGCATAGAGTTTATCGTTATTTTGGGCGGGGTGGGTGGCGGAGCCGAGCTGTCTTGCAGCCATCATGGTGTGGAGCTCAGTTCATCTCACTAGTTTCGTATTTCTCATGAAGGGTTGTTCCTAATGTTTCTATTTTAGCGAGGTCAAAAGAGATCCCATTAGTGGCCTACTGATTTTGCTCGATTTTTTTTATTTTTTACACGATTTTTCACTATCTGCAAAGACTAAACAGAGTATTGCGGCTTTGTGCTTGTTAGTAAATAGAGAATGAACCAAAGAGAATAAATTCTAAAATAGTAAATGCTTGGATAACAATCAATCAAATGGAGAGACAAGCAGGCACGACGGATTACAACGGGGGCAAAGGCCTGCGTTAACTACCCTTCACTATCTGCAAAGAGAGAGTACTTCTAAGAGAAAAGAGGGGGGGGGGCAGCGTTCAAAGCACATCAGCGTGCATAAACACGAAAATGTTTTTACCTATCACGTACTTGACATTTGACAGCTTTTGATATTTGCTATTAAAAAACCATTGAAATTCAATGAAAAAACCGTAGGTTTTAGCCCATATATAGTTAGGGATTAGCATTTACAAAACCTTGAAAATTCACTGAAAAAACCATAGGTTATAGACCATATATAGTTAGGGATTAGCATTTACAAAACCTTATTTTACTCGCATAAAACCATGGAAATTCGCATATATAGTTAGTTGCGCTAACTATATATCGCGCACCCGCAATCCACTGCTGATGATGTCACATATTACATCATTCATGACATGTTCAGTGACATCACTGATGACATCACTGATGACATCTCAAATGACATCACTGATGACATCACTGATGACATCACTGATGACATTATCCAGTGACTGTATGTTTCTGTAAAGTTAAAATATGTATTACATATTGAAGAATGAGTGGATGTATAAGTGTCTGGATGAAGGATTTAGTAGGTGCATGACTGACTGTATAAGTGAGTGATTAAATGTGTCTCACTGAGTGCATGGGTTAGTGACTAAACTGTCTTAATTTGTGCATCATTATGTCTGTTGTTCTGTGAACTGCTGCATGTGTTGATCAGTAGCTATATGAGTAACTATATGGGTTATTGATTGGTTGCCCAAGTATTTGTATGGGAGACTGAGTGTGTGTGGGGGTGGCTGGGAGGTGTATGACTCTGTGCATAGATGTGTGAGCAGTTGATTCACTAGATGTATGGGTTCAAAAGTGCATGTGGAAACAGCTGTATGGGCGGTTGACTGTGTGCATGAGTGTATTGGTGAGTGAATGGATATCTCAGTGCTACATGTCAAAGTAAGTACATATGTAAAACACAGTACATGTGAGAGTTGACATATATAAATAACTCTGCATAAGAGCCAGTGAATGTGTGAGTGGCTGTATGGATCATTGTGAACTTGTATCAGGGATTGTATAAGGGAGTAAATATGTGTTAGTATATGTTTGAATAAGTAAGATGTGTATAACTGTATAGTTGAGGAAATGGAGGTGTGATTGATTCTTTGCATGACTGACTAGGTGTGTGAGTAACTCCATGGATGAGTGACAGTCTGTGAGTGTCTGTTTACACTGAATGTATCTAAGGTTATATCAGAGTCTGAAGAGGTTCATCGTATAATCACATGAATGATGTAATCAGTGATGTGATCAGTAATGTCAAATGAGATGTCATCAGTGATGTCATTTAAGATGTCATCAGTGATGTCATCAGTGATGTCATTTGAGATGTCATCAGTGATGTCATCAGTGATGTCACTGACCATGTCATGAATGATGTAATATGTGACATCATCAGCAGTGGATTGCGGGTGCGCGATATATAGTTAGCGCAACTAACTATATATGCGAATTTCAATGGTTTTATGCAAGTAAAATAAGGTTTTGTAAATGCTAATCCCTAACTATATATGGTCTATAACCTATGGTTTTTTCAGTGAATTTTCAAGGTTTTGTAAATGCTAATCCCTAACTATATATGGGCTAAAACCTATGGTTTTTTCATTGATATATATATATATATATATACATACACAATCCAACAATCCAACATAGACAGAGCACAGCACAAATAGGTATATAGCGAACTATCCACAGTCAGTCCACTTATTTAATAGAAAACATGCATCAATTATTGGTCCAACAAGAGTTCTTCATCAAAGTAGTCACAGTGTAAATAACATTGATTCAGCCACAGCCGACACGTGTTTCGTCGCCATTCGCAACTTTTTTAAGGCTCCAAAAAGTTATGTAGATTTCAATTGAGAGTCGCGTACGTTCAATAGATAGAAAAACCACACGAAGTCTGGATATTATTGGTCCAGATTGCTGATATCACTCCCAGATTATGGACTGGTATCCGTAAAGTACCAAGTGTAGGTCCCCAAGGAGAAAAAACAAAATTTCCGGAACGTCACAAAGTGAAAGTCACCCTTTTCTTTTGTTATATATGTTCTGTACCTATTTGTGCAGTGCTCTGTCTATGTTGGATTGAGCTTGTTTTTCATGTTCTTAGGACTGAGTAGGAAATGTCAAACCGAGGCAATCCTTGAAGCATTTGCCAAGTAAAGTGTCTGTGCAGAACTTTATGGTCGCTTAAAATGTTTTGGTTTTATCTCATTATATTAGTCCATGAGAGATGCTTCCCGTGGTCTGTGCCTCTGATTCTATTTTCAAGAGTCATTCACTATCAGAGCACTGCAGCAAATATCGCAGTGCCTCCTCCAGTCATAATTGAGACGATGGTAATCCCGTCTTCAATCCTACCACTAGCTTGTAAATATATTCCAACTCATCACAGCAAAACGGTAACACCGTGGCCGCGAAGGGGTAAAAACAGGGGGCTGAGTAGATCTAGAATGGATACTCAGCATTTAAAGTGTCTAAATCGAGGGAGCACAGGTACTGCTACTGTACACCTAAAACATTTGGTTTTCAAGAGGTTTACAACAAATGCTTGGTTTGTTGTTATTTTATAGGTAATCTGGCAACTGAGAGTATGAAGATATTCCATCAAATGCTAGCGTTCAAATGTTGTCTCTTCAGCTGCCTCTGGTAGGCTGCAGTACGGAAATGTAGGAACTACCTTCGGAGTCTACTCTTTTCTCCAGACTCACTTCTAATTTCATGCTCCCAAAAAAGGACACACCTTCTCAATAGCCCCCTAAGAATTCATAGAAAAGGATCCTTTTATCACACATCATGAAGAAACTAAGACTTAAGATACCTGTTTTTGAGAAAACAGGGGAGCTAACTCCCAAGCTTTCACAAGGAAACGTGCAGTGGAAAGGTACCAATTACATTTCTCTGCCACATTATAAATATATGTCAAACATTTTTAATGTAGACTTGCTTAACCGCATCTCCAAGTTTATTGTTTAGTAAATTCGAGTTCTGCACTGCAATGTCTTGTTTTACCGCTAGCAGAATGGAAATTATTGGTAAATAATGTGAACTTCCTCTGTGTTATATGTAGATACATGCTCCTAAACTCAGCGGGTGAAGGTGGGAAGTATTTATTTCATTGCAGTTTAACTGCAGCGGACCTCCATAGTCCATCAGCATAATTCAACTAAATGTTGAAACTACAGCATGTGCTAAATGACTGTAATACAGTACACTTACAAAGTTCCTTTCCAACGCTGATGCTCATTTTAGAAAAATACGATAGTGCTTAGGGTGTCTTTATTTAATTCCTAGTTTCCTTTAGGTAGAAACACATAACCATTATTTTGGAGCCATCTTTTAAGCCTTGGTTTACACAATGGTGAAGTGAATTACACACCTTAGACACGTTGTATGTTGTGAAACGTTTTATGGGACAAACAAAAACAATTATAAAGTCGTTACGGTGTGGCAGCTTTTGGGACCACTAGAGTCCCTTCTTCACATGTAATATTCTATGGGTTACTTAAAGTGGCACAGAACAACACAGTGTGTTATCGATTTCCTTTACTTTTCTTTCACATAACTAGCTTAGATACACTACAACTCACAGATTTTGGTCTTGAATCTGCTTGATCAAACCCATTCATTTCGTGGTGTAAAGACAGAAGCAAACATATGGGTGTAGTTTTTGGAAGGGGGCGTGTGGAGGTTAACGTGCTAGGATACAGCAGTGTAAATACCGGCGAAACACTGACTTTTGCACTGAGGCGTCTGTTGACTGCAACACTCAATTTGGGAAAGGGGAGTGGGGGGGGGGGGGTGGGGGGGGGGGGGGGGGGGGGGGGGGGGGGGGGGGGGGTGGGGGAGGCTTGTCAGAGTACAAGAAAGAGGCCTTATATCGCCACAGTGCGTTCTGCTAAATGCAATGTATTTGAGTAACAGACAGATATCCTAAACAACGCCCGTCCTATTGAAGAGTTCATACTTCAAGTACGTGTGGGTTTATAACTTTAACATTTTTATTCACACATTTTGGTTCTCAATGATGTGTATATTTAAATGCTTGATAACATAATAAAACCGAGAGAGCTGTCATTTTGTGGTTTTGATTTAACCCGATTGCAGTGCTCCTGACTATTTGTAGGTCAAAACCAACCAGCTGTCTGGTTTGCTAAGGACATCTTGGGGATATTCCCAAAGGATCCCTGGGAATATAGGCTTCCCCTGCATATCATTGGCTTTGTGATTTGTAACTCAAATTTGCTTGCGTACTATTTGTTTTAAGCTGTCCAGCTAGAGTTTGTCCTTTCCGATGCCCAAACCCTATTTCTTGTATTCTTCCACCCGTGCTTGATTTCTGTAAACAGGCCTTCAAACCTTGTTATAATCTTGTCATACTTGCTGTGCATTTAAATACAGAGGTCAAATGTCAGAGCTTGGTGTTTAGTTTTCTATCTCTGACTTCAAAGTAAGATGATTTGTGTGACAATCATGCAGTCTACTGGGAATGTGCTTGAGGAATGCTGTACAATGTAATTTTTTTTTCTAGCACACAAGAAAATTTTAAAGTCAGTAATTAAACTGTGCAGATATTTCAAAATATTTCGGAATTAGAATAGCACAAATGTAGCACATTTTCTGGTAATTCTGAAATGTAGTGGAAACAAATATTTTATTACAACCAAAGCAAATTTATACACTAGGTGATAACATTGCCACACAATATTGGTTGTACGCTGTATACTTTTATCAGTAACACTGTATGTCTTGGCAAACGTAATGATCATTTCAATTGAAGATGTGTTGTCTGTAATAGCAGTGCGCTACCACACAAGGCATATTTCACTTTACTCCACATAACTCTACTCTGCACCACTCCACACCACTGCAGTTTACTCTGCAATGCTCCATACTATGCCACTTCACTCTACAATGCATCCCTGCACTCTACGCCACCTCACTCTATGCCACTCTGCTTTGCAAAACTGCACTCAATGCCACTACACAATACACCAATGCGCTCTACTCTATATCTCTCCATTCTACACCAGTGCACTCTATGCCACTCTACTCTACCGTGGACCCCTCCCCTCTACCCAGAAACAGTCTACTCTGCGCCAATGCACTCTGCACCACTTTATGCAAAACCAATGCACTCTTCGCCAATATACTCTGCACAATTGCACTCTACGCCACTATACTCTGCAACACTTTACGCCACTGCACTCTACGCCACTGTACTCTAAGACACTGTATGCTACATCACTCTATTCTAGTCTACACCACTGTACTCTACGCCACTGCTGTCTACAGCACTCTTCTCTGCATCACTCTATGCCACTGCACCCCACACCAATGCTCTCGACAGTATACTCTGCAACACGGAACTCAAACCTACACTCTTCTCTCTACTCTGCACCACTCCATTCTAAGCCAGTTCACTCTATGCCAATGAACTCTACACCACTTTACTCAAAACCAATGCACTCAACACCACTCTACTCTGCAGCACTGCACTCTCCGCCACTGAAGTCTATGCAAATCTACTCTGCACTACTGTACTCAATGCTACTATACATTAGTCTCCAACACTTCATGCTACAGCACTCTAAGCCATTGTACTCTATGTCACTGCACTCTACACCACTCTATTCTACTTTGTACTACTGTACTCTAAGGCACTGCTTTCTAAAGCTCTTTACTCTGAAACATTGCACTTATCGACACTGAACTCTACGCAACTTTTCTCTGCACCACTGCACTCTACTCCATGATAATGCACTGTACACCACTCTACTCTGCATCGCTCCACGCTACACCAATCTACTCCAAGCCTCTCTAATCTACTCGATGCTACTGCACACTACGTCCCTCCCGCTAGTTTGAAGCAATCTACTTTGCGCCACTGCACTTGTGCCATTTCACTCTCTGACACTCCACATTAGTCTACACTGCTGCACTCTAAGCCACTCAACACTAATGCACTCTACACCACTTTACTCAATACCAATACACTCTATGCCACTGCACTCTACACCAATCTACTCTGCACCACTGAACTGTTCGCCCCTATACTCTACTCAGCAACACTCAATGCCATTCTACTCTATACCATTGCACTCTCTGTCACTTTACTCTGCACCACTCTACACGACTGTACTCTACCAACACACTACTCTGCACCACTCTACAGTATAACACTCTACGCCAATGTAAGCTACGGCAAGGTATTCTACGGCACTGTATTCTACTATGCACCACTGAACTCAGCCACTGAACTCTTCCCCACTCAACTTTAAGTCACTGCACTATATTCTGCACCCCTCTACTCTATGCCTGTGCACTCTACCCCACTCTACTATATACCAGTGCACTCTTCGCCCATTGCACTCTACACCACTTCAAGGTAGGCTGCTCTGCATCACTCCCCACCACTGCACTCTATACACCAATCTACTCCACGCCACTGCACTCTACTCTGCACCACTCTATGCCACTATTCTATGCCACTGTACTCCACTCTACCCCACTTTGCTCTACTCTGAAACAATCTACTCTAAACCACTGTACTCCACTCTGCATCACTACACTCTAACCTGCACCACTCTACCGTACACCACTGTGCTCTTCACCACTCTGCTCTAAACCACTGTACTTTATGTCAATATACATTACAACATTCTAGAACATTGGATCATCCTACTTAAATGGTCATGGGTCTGCCATCTGCCTCCCTTTAAAGAAGCCAGATTGATCTGGCTGGATCAAATCCGGAATTATATCTTCCAGCCCATTAGCAAGTTTTTTAACGTACAGTTTTGCATCAAGGTTTAGCAGTGCAATCATTCAGAAGAAAAAACACTGGCAGGGATCTTTAATATTTGTTCAATTTTTCACACCATAAACTGAGCGGTCATACACAGCTTCCAAGATATTACCTTTCAACTTATTTCCATTTAACATCTGAGTCCCGTACACATTTCACAACACTGGCTGGGATCTTAACCTGGTTTAGGAATGACAGCTATCAGGGCTTCTCCCATCGAAGGGGTCACTGCTTGCATTTCGGCTATATAGTTAAACAAGGTGGTCAAATGCGGGACTAGATCGAAAGTAAAAGTATTGTAGGATTGAGCAGTAAACCCTCAATGTTCTGGGGATTTGTGCAGTTTGCGGGCATTTATTACTATGTGGATCTCTTCTTCGCTATAGGGTTCTCCTAGAAGTTCATGGTGTGCGGGTGTTACTTTAGGCCGAGTTACATCCCCTAGATACTGTAATTATTTAGGGGTGCCTCTGGTGACGAAAGTGTAAAGGGTTTTGTAAAAGGATCAGAACAATCCGGCCTTTCCATTTCTGTTTGAACCAGATTCCCATCCATTACCTGAATTCCTTTTCCTGTTTGGCCTGAAGCTGCCAGGCTAACTGAGCGCCTACCTTGTTACCCCTTTCACATGTGGTACGCTTGAGACGCAATAAGGTAAATTCTGCCCCATTGGTGTATATAGCGTTAAACTTCCCTCGTACAGCGGTCACTATTCGCTGGAGAGACAGGGTGGGTTTGTCTTTATGTGGCTGTTCAGTCTGAAGGTGCTCCCTTACTAATTCTAGCCTCTCCCTGGTTTTCGGATGGATAAGAGTAGTCATTAGCGAGATACACTTCCCTCATATTACCGACCTAGAGGCGTCCCAGGTCAAAGAATGGCCAGTGTCTCGTGGGTTATTTGTTTTAAAGAATTAGCTGATGGACTTACGGATTTCATCTCTGAAGAGTTGATTGCGCCCTGGGTTCAGGAAGAACCATCTGCGGAAGGAGGGTTTCTGGGCTTGTCAGGATAGGGTGATCTCAACTGTTGCATGATCTGAGATGGTGATGGGGTGAATGGTAGCAGCTGTGAAGCTTGGCTAACAAGTATATGATCGCGGCTAGAATAAGTATGGTGGGAATGCGAGAAGAACGTGTAGTACCATGTCACCGGGTGAAGCGATCTCCAAGCGTCTAGTGTTGTCCCACCTGGAGCGATTTTCCAGGTCTTCAAACTTAAGGGGGGCCATTTGTAACTGTGTACGAATTTGCTCCATCTCGGTCATCAGTGGGGACACTGTCTGATACATCTCTTGGAAATTTGATTCAAAGTTGAATGTGTGTGCTCCTACCGAGTCTCTATAGACTTGCAGTGAGGAAAGTCTAGTGTTTATGTCCACCCTGAGATTCTCCAAAGAGGAGGTTAAATCTGCCCTCAGTTCCTCCCTAGGTTCCTTCTTGAAGAGAGGACAATAGTTCATCTTTCGTTAAAGTCATGATCTCACCAGAGTGTGGAGCTTTGCTCAAACCTTTAGATGCTGCAGGGGAGAAGTAACTTGACACCCTATTGGACTCTGTCCTCTTTGGTTGCATATAGGCTGCAGGTAGCGTTAAGCTAAGGGCCACTGAGCAGGGGGGATGCCAACTGGTGGACCAAAATAAATCCCACTGGGAGGCCCATCCATGAAGAGAGGGAATGTAGGGCAACAGCCACAATGACAGTTGGCAGACTTCAGACTATGAGGGCAGGTAACAAATAAGTGGCATGCCAAACAGGCACACCATCACTCCATCCAAGTGGGGCGCAGGCACTGATGGAGAAGAGGTGGGATCCTGACAGTCAAGAGGAACATTCAGGCCATTTTTCGGTGACCACAAGCTCGCAAAGTGTCATAATGCCAAAGCTAGAGGCATAGGGCCAGGTGTACAAACGCATTTAGCATTTCTTAACAGACCAAAACGCTCTTTGGACCGTTAAGAAATTCTAAATGGCCTTTCCATATGTACAAAGGTTGTTTGGGAATCGCAAATAGATATTTCCTATTTGTGATTTCCTAAGCACATGTACAAGTGTACATGTACATGTATTTAGGAAATGCAATTACCTCGGACTCCAAGTCAATGGTAACCATGTGCAATTTAAATAACAATTCCAAAAAGGTTTTTTTCAAGTGCTATAAAGCGCACACATGCCCTTAGGGTATGTTTGCGCTTTACATGTGCACCATTTTTTTAGGGTGCCTCAAGGGAAGGCCTTAGGCCGATAGTCGCATATTTCCAAATTGGAGATTTCCTAGTAGGAAATTGCAAATTATGAAATGCTACACTATTCAAAGGCCCATAGGAATAAATGGTTTGGTATTTCTTAACACCTTGGCTGCTGTGCATTTTCCCCTCCTGTGCTGTGCAGGTGTAATTCCCATTGTTCATGACGAGCTCAGCTCGTCATCAGCACAGCTCAACCGTGCCTCATGACGAGCTGAGCTCGTCATGAGCATCGAAGGGGTTAAATAGGGATTTCCTAATAGCGATTCCTACGCTATTAGGAAATCTCTATTTTTGTACATTCCATTTTTCATTTTCTAAATAGTAAATTCTTAGGATTCGCTATTTAGGAAATGCGAAAATTGAATTTCGCACAGCTGGCCCAGAGATCTTTTGAGCATGAAGCACTTTTGGATGGAATAACAAGTGGGATAGTGAGCAATGTGGGTTTGGAACGGAGGTGGTTTCAACCTCAAATGTGGATAATGGAATAGGGAACCAGTAGGACACCAATTGGGTCACCCAAATTGGGTTATCATCAAATAGGGAAGCTACATCCTACGTCAAAACCAGTCTCATGGAGCTATTTCGTAACCAGTGGGGCAGAGCGCAATATGGGCCCAAGCCTTGCGTATAAACTTTTTGTAAGAAGCAGGAGAGGAATAGGGCTGGGGAGAGGATGCAGCCTTACAGCTAGAGCGGTCGCCTTCAAAGCTGGGGAACCGGGTTCGAGTCTCGGTAACAATGTTTAACATCCTGTGATTCTGAGCAAATCACTTAATCTCAGAGTGCCTAACAAAAAAATTAATGTGTCCATCTGTAACAAAACTGATGCTCATGTAAAGCGCTCTGATACCCGATTTATCGGGTCTAGTTCACGCTATATAAAGCTCACCAAAAAAAAATAATATGTGTTAGGCACAATGGTGGATCCAAAATCGTATTAAACTATGTAGATCATGTCATGCCCAGATGGACAGACTCTTTGTATGAGCTTGGAGCACTTTTGGCCTTTCTGGCTATTAGCAGAATTGTGGTCAATATGGGTCCAGTACAACGATTGCCCAAAATGGGACAATGGCAATGATAAGAAGGGATCAAATTGGATGGGGGATGGGGTCAATCCGTATAGAAATTGAGTAGCTCACAAAATTTGTTTTTAATAGTAATTTTTAACTATGGGGAATCATGAATAGATGATAGGGGAGAGAGACAGAAGCAAATGAATCAAGCAAACAAGGAAACCACTGTGTAGGGTGGGGGGGGGGGGGGGGAGTCATTTATGTGTTGTGATCATTTTAATTAATCAAATATCAACAAATATCTTATCTTAATAATTGTTGGCTCTCTAGTGCTTCTGCATCACTACACTAAAGAAAAAATATGCAAATTACAAGTTAGGTCACCAGCCATTTCCTAACAGTGATTCTTATTACAATTGTGTATTTCCTTTAAAGCTTTGAAAATCTTCAGCATGTCCTCCATGCCCATCATTTCTACAGTCTGTACATATTTAGGTCATCGAGTATATTCTCATTTAATTTTTAGTTCGGACTCAGGAGCATCCAACTACCAAATTTCCTGAACCCTCTATAATCTGGCTGCTTCTCTTAGCAGATGCGGTTGCTACACCACGATTCAGTCAAATAAGGTTTTGGCCATTCTGTATTAATATTGTACATCCCACATGTACCCAAAAACAGTATTAAAAGTATTATATGGGCTGTACTGTTGACTCAAACGAATAAGGGCAGCTGTGAGCATGCATGTACATAACATTAGCCGAGTTCTAAAAATTCTGGGAAGTGTTGAAGCTTTTGTGTTAAACATCTATGAATTTTTGTCATACTATTGTTGTATAGTATTTTTGCTAAATAAATTGATAATTATAAAAAAGAATGTGTGCCACTACTCACAAGTTCCAAGGCACTGCCTTATAGTTTCCATGTGTGCCTACTGATCAGAAGGAGGATACAAAGATGCCTAAATTGGGTTAACACTGCATAAAAATTAACATGGGCGATGAAAGTAATCTAGATAAAGGTGTCATCTTGTTGCTGCAATGGTTCATATGTCACATTTTACCGGGCTGGTGTGTCGATTGCATTTATGAGGTATTACCTTGACAGTGAACGAAAACATAGCACTTTTTCTGGAGAAGTCTCAATATGTAAACTCTACTCCAGTTATTCAGTAGTGTGCTATATAGACTCTGGATACAAAGGGACGAGACGCAATAGGGCAAATATTCACCACTGGGAAAACCTGAATTTGTTTTGCTGTCGCACACTGCGACGATAAAACACTATGACCAGTGAAAATATGCACCTACAGGACAAATGAATTACTACAGGCTAGGCATTTATTATATATCCACCATATCACTTTATTATATGCATAAGAACATGCATGTCAAGCACAATCTGAATGTGTTTATCAGGCAAAGTGTAATCCGACAAAAAAGAAACACAAAGTAAGTACGAACAAAAACAATCAATTACGGTGCTTAAGAGACTACAAAACTGATAAACTCGAGTCAAGCTGACGCCATAAATACTAGTGTGAAATGTATCGCTACTGTCCAATAAGTTACTGTAAATAAAATATCAAGTCCTGCTTGGTTAGCACTTAAATGCATTAAAATTCGACAGCCTGATTCAAACCTCTACAGCCGGCTCGGATCAGGGAATTTCAACCTGTCACTTCATAGGGGCCTCACACCTCCCACTTTTCTCGATAGTTGCAGTATTTCACTCGTAAAACAAAGAATAGGACAAGGTTTCAAAGAAATGCAGAGAATTCGACCTAACTGATTCCAAGCAAATGCTCAGAAAATATAAGACTGCAAAGCGGTGTCACTTTTAATAGAACTGTTAGCGAAAGTCTGCATTCTGGCATGGTCAGAAAACGCATTACAGTCCATGCTCCTCAGAACAGTAGTCATGAATGGCCACATTCAGACCAAGAGGGCTTCGTGTTTGTTCATGAAGAAGGTTGGTTAAAAACCACTGTAAGTAACCATAACATATATGTCATTTTAGTTAAACCAAAATATTCCTTTTTCCTATAATGAAGAGGGCAGTAAAACAACTAATTGCTGTGTTCTTTTTGTTACGAAAGGTTTTTTACTTCATTTATGGACTGGAAACCCCAATCTGCATCTACAGTAAAAAGGCAGGTAATGTGAGAAGAACAGTTGTTATTTAGGCAATCTATCTATCTATCTATCTATCTATCTATCTATCTATCTATCTATCTATCTATCTATCTATCTATCTATCTATCTATCTATCTATCATTTAGGATATGGTATCTATCCATCCTGCGTAGACTGTAAATCCCACAACTTACAGTGGGATGTGAGTCAGCCCACTGCTCATCATTAGATGGGTTTCTTATCAATATAATTTGCAGCCTTTTTTGTTTGAGGCTTTCCGTCCTCTTCCTGTGTTGTTTCCGCCCCAGAACATAGCACTTATTGCTTACTCCCATGCAGGCTACTTTACCCTCACATCCACTACACTCTGCAGGATTCTCCTCCTTCCCCTCCCATCTAGTCCGTGGATTACCCTACCACTCCACATCCTGCTCCTCTTTATTTCCTCCTGAAATTCCTAAGGTCCAACCAACTCCCCTAGTTTACTGTTGCTTCACAACACTGATCAGTGGTGGTCAATTGCTTCTATCAACTCCAACCGATATCTCTATTGCCACTGCACTTGCTGATCTCTTTTTAGGTTTTGCCTACTATCATTCGCTTGCGAATGTAATAGGCGAAAATTCAAGGGCTCGATCGACTCGTCAAACCACTGCGGTTTTTCCACAGTGCATGTGAGTCACGTGACCACAAAAGCTGGTCACGTGACCACACAAGCACGCGCATCTCCCTAATCCGCCTGCCACACTTCTCCTCCCCTCGCTCGCATTCCCGCCCCCCCACCAGGCTCTCCCGCCCCCATCCGGCTTCCCTCCGGCCATTTGCCAGCATTGCGAGGCCATTTGCCAGGAGCTCTCCCCCGCCCGCAGCTTGTTGTCTTTGCCACTTCTTGTCTTTCGTTCCTTCTTTCTTTTTTCTTTTCCTGTTTCTTGTGACCTCTTTCTCCCAATGCACCTCTCTCTATTCCTCACCCTTGCTCGTTGTTGCTCTCCGGGTGTTTACTTTCTTCAACCATTAAGTCCTGTATGTAAGTGGATAATACCGCACATCATCCCTTTTCCTGTTTCTTGTGACCTCTTTCTACCAATGCACCTCTCTCTATTCCTCACCCTTGCTCGTTGTTTGATCTCCGGGTGTGTAGTAATCCACTCCAGGATAGTTGATTAAAGAAGATTTATTTCAGTAGAGAAACACAGTACAGCATCTGCTCAGCAGGACAGGTCCAGTAGTTATGCAGACTGGAATCTAGAACCCTTGACCCATAGTAACAGATTGTAGTGCAAGGTTTGTAAAGCAACAATAGGCAGAACTTACTTAAAGAGATACATACATCATTGCATGTGGAATACAACACATCTTATCCCTAAAAAGAAAAGAAAAGAAAAGAAAAGAAGGAAAACAGTTCAAAGAAAAGGAAGCGGAAGGAAAAGGATAAAAGAAAGAAGATAACAGAAGAAGCATGAAGAAATTAGGCGTATAATGGAAAGGGCAAACATTTTTACAAAAGGAAAAGCAAACATTTTTGTAGAACAATAAAAATGTGAAAAACATAGAGAACTGAATCAATTTCTAAACCTAAGTGGTACATTGACACTTCTCTTGTTAATTTTGACCCTAGAAGAAACAGAATCATTTTTAACAGGAAGCTTAACATTGTCAAAAGCAGGAGTGTGAAGATTAGAACACTTAACCACACGTCTGACATTCCAGACTTTGCCATCATTAGTTATAACGCTGTGGGTGTTAACTTTTACAACCTTTCGAATAGGCCCAAACTTGGAAGACCCTTTAATCAGAAACCCAGGTTTGCGTATCCTGACAAGATCTCCCACTACAAAATCAGGAACTCTTACATTGTACTTAGAATCATGATATTCCTTCATCTTCTCCTGATGATGTTTGACTCTCAAAGAAGTGCTACGCACGTCAGCAGGAGAAGAAACAGCAGAAGAGCTAAACTTCTCTTTCATCCACCATGGACACAACTTTGACACGGGTTCCCTTCCTCTCAATAAACGGAAAGGACTAAGCTCAGTAACTGAGTGGGGAGTTATTCTATACAGCCATAACCTTTCTCTGATAATTTTTTTCCACACATTGGGAGTCTTCCTTGCCCACTCAACAGCATCTTTCAAGACGCGATTAAACCTTTCTACCTGTCCATTACCTTGTGGTTCGTAAAGGGGTGTAGTGATATGTTTAATCCCACAAGACTTGAGATAATCCTCTACTTCAGTAGAAATCAATTGCACCCCATTATCGGTAATTAAAACCTCAGGGCTACCTTCTCTTGCAAAAACTTCTCTGAGGAATTCAACAATGACCTGCGAGGAAAATTACTACAAAATTGGCGACGACTACATTGGTTTGCTACATTTGGAAACACAGGAGCAACCAAAGGATTTTACCTACGCTGCATTATATTCATCGTTTTTGGATTTGCCTGTTAAGTATACTTTATTTTCCTACAAAACGACTTTTACATTAAGTATACTCGTTTTCCTACTTACTACGCTAAATTGTTGATATCTACGAATTATTTTCAACAATTTCATTAATTTTGTTCGTTTCTTGGTTGAGAGAAACCTCTTTAGAAATTTTCTGCGCACCGTTTAAATCCTACACGAGTGCCTCGCAGATTTCGATCTCCCAGAAACGATCCCTGTTTTCTGATTGACTTTCCGATTCTTTAAACAACTTCGACATTGCTTTCCATGCAACTTTAAGAGCGCTTACTTTTAAAATCACTGCTCTGCTACTACAACGGCTTCGCCTCGCGCCTGCACACCATTGTTGTCCTCACGCGCGACAGTCTATCAAGCTCAACTCACTGGTACTACGTGTGCGCTCAACGTCATCACGCACACGCCGACACCATTTTTATTTACCGGTTGCTTGGCAACGAAGCTCTGCATCGCGTGTAGCGCGTTTCTTTCGCGCAAGGAATAAAACTCTTCGTGTGTTACACAGAAAGATCGTTTTTTCCAAGGAAAGTCAGTTTCTACAGGTTTGACCTTTATTACTGTTATTTATCCGTGATTTTTAACAAATATTATTTTACATGGCACATTCAAAATTAATTGAATTTACAAATATTCATTAACTCAAGCATTCTATCAAACATGCAGTTTGATCCCCCCCCTAAGTTTCTTCAAAACAAAGGAGAACCCCCTATTCCTTGGATTCGTTGGAAAGAGGAATTTTTGACATTCTTAAAAGCCATAGATGGGGAGAGATTTTCACAAGAAAGGAAAAAGAACATCTTATTACATTCCTTGGGTTCTGAAGGTCAAGTGGTATTCAGAACACTTCCTTTACATGATGGGGGAGGAGACAGAAATGTGTTTGATGATGCTATGACTCGTCTTGAAGCTAGATTTAAACCTACTTTTAGTGTGGCTTTGAATCGCTATAAGTTTTATACTAGAGCTCAAGAAGAGTCTGAAACCTTTGATTATTTTTTAACAGCTTTACGTTATTTATCCACAAACTGTAATTTTGGTCCCATCTCTGATGAGATGATCAGAGATCAAATCATAGTCCATACCAAAAGCAAGAAAATCCAGGAAAAGTTATGGATTATGGGAGATCCGGATTTAAAAGATGTTATTGTTACAGCTAAAGCTATTGAACAATCAGACAAATGGATAAAATGTTTGGATAAAAAGGACAAAGACAGTTCCTCCGAAGTATGTGCTGTCAAACCTGACGCCTCTTCTGCGTCATCCGCCTCTTCTGCGTCATCTTCGAATAAAACTCAACGTGCCAGTTATTCTTTTCAACGTCCTTACAAAAAGAATGACAAATCTTTTCATTGTTTCAGATGTGGTAGTCCTAGTCATGGTGCGTCCTTTCCCAAATGTCCTGCTATCGGAAAGGAATGTAACAGATGTGGTAGACAAGGACATTTTAGTAATTTATGCAAAACCACTACAGGAACCACTTCAGGAAATATTAATAAGAATAGAGTTTCTTTTGTTACTGATTCTTTGCAAGAGGTTGATGTTCCTGGGGAAGATAATGAGAATGTTTGTGAAAGAGGAATAGTTGTTTCAATTGTTGATGATAATGAACAGGATTTGATTCATCTTAAACAACCTGAATGTATAGTACATGTTTTAGGTGTAGATCTTAAATTAATGGCTGACTCAGGTTCGCCTTGGACAATCATCACCAAGCAGTATTTCACTGAAATGTTTGAGGGCATTGTCAATCTTGAGGATCTTAAAGTTCCTGACATAATTGCCAGAACTTTCCTTGAGTCTGTTATCCCTATGGAAGGATATTTGGGAGCAGACATGCTTTTTAGAGGTCGAATGAGGTTCATTAAGATATACGTTGCTACAAAAGGAGTGAATGTGCTTGGATGGAGAGATCAATGGAGTTTTGGTATTACTCTCAATCCCAGGAAATTAGATCCCATTGTTATGATTGATGATTGTGTAAAAGAAACTCACTCTGTTAAAGCTATAACTGGTACTGAGACATGGATAAATGAGATCATTAAGTTGTTTCCCAAAGTTTTTTCAAAGAAATTGGGAAAGTTACATAACTTTCAACACTTGATCAGACTTAAGAAAGGAACCATTCCTGTTACACAGAAATTAAGAAATGTTCCCATAAATGTCAGAGATGATCTTAAAACACTTTTGAAAAATTTAATTGATGATGACATTATTGAAGAAGTTGAATCTTCCGAATGGGTTTCGCCCATCGTTTTAGCCCGAAAATCTGATCAAAGTCTCAGGCTATGTGTAGATTTAAGAGCCCTCAACTCAAACATTATAGTGGACTGCCATCCCCTTCCTAACATAAACGAGGTTGTATGTATGTTGGAGGGAGCGAAAGTCTTTTCCACATTTGATTTGCGATCAGCATATCACCAAATTGTGTTAGCAGATGAATCCAAGCAGATGACAGCTTTTCTCACTCCTGAGGGTTTATTTCAGTATAAAAGAATGCCCTTTGGTTTGGCCTCTGCGGCATCAGTTTTCCAACGCACTATGCATCATATTTTTAAAGATCTCTACAAGTTTGTGAGGTGTTTTCAAGACGACATTCTTGTGTTCTCTCCTGATAATGTGTCTCACAAAGATCATGTCATGGAGGTCTGTAAGAGGTTGGGAATGCATGGTCTCACACTAAAGGACAACAAGTGCAAAATGTTTTGTGAGTCTGTAGAATATCTTGGACACACCCTTACGGGCAATGGTGTTGTTCCGAAGAAATGTTTAGTTGAAGCTATTCTTAAAGCACCATGTCCTGACAACAAGGAAAAGTTACTCTCTTTCAATGGCTTGTGTGAATACTATAGCAAATTCATTAAAGGGTTTGCAACCAAGATGGAACCTTTGAGAGAGTTGACAAGACAGAAAGTAGAGTTTTACTGGGGTGAGAAACAAGAGTCTGCTTTTCAAGTCATCAAGCATGATATTGCCAATGCTCCTACATTGAAACCGTTCTGTGTCAATAAACTGTGCGTGGTCACTGTTGATGCTAGTGAGTATGGGTTAGGAGGGGTTTTATCACAAAAGTGTGGGAATGATGAGTGGTGTGTGGCGTTTGCTTCCCGTACTTTGAGTGAAACAGAAAGGAAGTATTCTGTCATTGAGAAAGAGCTTTTAGGATGTGTCTGGGGAGTAGAACATTTTCGGAATTTTCTATGGGGTAGTCGTTTTCTATTGAAAACGGACCATAAACCGCTGGTTTCCATACTTTCCCCTGGTGGTGGTCGGAACGCCACAGCACGGATTGCTAGACTGATGTCTCGCTTACAAGAGTACAATTTTGAGGTAGAGTATTTTCCTGGAAGGAGCAATGTTACGGCCGACTGTCTTTCTAGGCTTCCTTGTGAATCTGATTCTATTGCAGATGACAAAGGACAAGAGGATGTTGAGTTTGTTGCCTCTTTAAGGGATTTTTTAGGAGATGAATTCTCTTCCATTTCAGAATCTGTTTGGGATAATGCTGTCACACGTGACAAGAATTGGGGTACTCTTAAAGAGTATATCTTGAAGGGTTGGCCTAATAGCAACATGGTACCTCCAGAATTGAAGTCTTTTCATCAAGTGCTTAGTGAATTAGAAGTTGACAATGATTTGGTTTTCAAAAACGGAAAATGTGTACCTCCTGAGGATATGCAAGAGGAAATTAACAGATTGTAGTGCAAGGTTTGTAAAGCAACAATAGGCAGAACTTACTTAAAGAGATACATACATCATTGCATGTGGAATACAACAGGGTGTTTACTTTCTTCAACCATTAAGTCCTGTATGTAAGTGGATAATACCGCACATCGTCCCGTACAAGCCATTAAATGCGAGTTCAAATGATGAACGCAACCTGGGGTCAGATAAGATACGGCTAAAGGCAAACAAGGCAGAGTGTAGCCCCCTCGCGCCCACCTCATAGGCACAGTTTGCTATGGAGGCAGAATGCCCAGACTTGAATACCGCATGCTATCCTCGTCTCCAATGCCACAGGGACATAAGGCTGGCCGTCACTTTGCACGTGTGCTTGTATGTAGTGAGGCAGACCATCAGAGATCCCCTAACTCATGGGGAGCCCCCATTATCCGAAAGCAAATGAATATCTAAGAATTATGAGAGGTTCACAGCTCCGTAATTTTGAGTTTTGCCACTGCGATGCCACAGGAGCTTGCGTATTGTCAGATGCAGCCTTAAAATACCCTCCATTCTTCTATCTGTAAACCGTGCACAAGCTTGCTGCCATTTGCACCCCGAGCCGCCTGCATCATCGCATTGGACCCCCACAGCAATGCTGAGAGCTTCACACTTTAAAGGAATGCTCCCCCACCCCCCTCTGCGCAATGTCTCGCTCCTATTTGCTCCCCGTCGCTCCGTGCTAATTGCATTAGCCTTTGTTTTTAGTTCATAGAGTCTAGGCTACAAATCTGTCAAAAACGAGCTTGTGGATGCACAATTGTGTTTTTGTCGGTTAATTCCCGCATTTGGATGTTTGCTAACTTGTTTCTTTTCCTATTTCTTGTCACCTCTTTCTCCCAATGCACCTCTCTCTATTCCTCACTCTTGCTCGTTGTTGCTCTCCGGGTGTTTACTTTCTTCAACCATTAAGTCCTGTATGTAAGCGGATAATACCGCACATCATCCCGTACAAGCCATTAAATGCAAGTTCAAATGATAAATGCAACCTGGGGTCAGATAAGATACGGCTAAAGGCAAACAAGGCAGAGTGTAGCCCCCTCGCGCCCACCTCATAGGCACAGTTTGCTATGGAGGCAGAATGCCCAGACTTGACTACCGCATGCTATCCTCGTCTCCAATGCCACAGGGACATAAGGCTGGCCGCCACTTTGCATGTGTGCTTGTATGTAGTGAGGCAGACCATCAGAGATCCCCTAACTCATGGGGAGCCCCCATTATCCGAAAGCAAATGAATATCTAAGAATTATGAGAGGTTCACAGCTCCGTAATTTTGAGTTTTGCCACTGCGATGCCACAGGAGCTTGCGTATTGTCAGATGCAGCCTTAAAATACCCTCCATTCTTCTATCTGTAAACCGTGCACAAGCTTGCTGCCATTTGCACCCCGAGCCGCCTGCATCATCGCATTGGACCCCCACAGCAATGCCGAGAGCTTCACACTTTAAAGGAATGCTCCCCCACCCCCCTCTGCGCAATGTCTCGCTCCTATTTGCTCCCCGTTGCTCCGTGCTAATTGCATTAGCCTTTGTTTTTAGTTCATAGAGTCTAGGCTACAAATCTGTCAAAAACGAGCTTGTGGATGCACAATTGTGTTTTTGTCGGTTAATTCCCGCATTTGGATGTTTGCTAACTTGTTTCTTTTCCTATTTCTTGTCACCTCTTTCTCCCAATGCACCTCTCTCTATTCCTCACTCTTGCTCGTTGTTGCTCTCCGGGTGTTTACTTTCTTCAACCATTAAGTCCTGTATGTAAGCGGATAATACCGCACATCATCCCGTACAAGCCATTAAATGCAAGTTCAAATGATAAATGCAACCTGGGGTCAGATAAGATACGGCTAAAGGCAAACAAGGCAGAGTGTAGCCCCCTCGCGCCCACCTCATAGGCACAGTTTGCTATGGAGGCAGAATGTCCAGACTTGACTACCGCATGCTATCCTCGTCTCCAATGCCACAGGGACATAAGGCTGGCCGCCACTTTGCACGTGTGCTTGTATGTAGTGAGGCAGACCATCAGAGATCCCCTAACTCATGGGGAGCCCCCATTATCCGAAAGCAAATGAATATCTAATAATTATGAGAGGTTCACAGCTCCGTAATTTTGAGTTTTGCCACTGCGATGCCACAGGAGCTTGCGTATTGTCAGATGCAGCCTTAAAATACCCTCCATTCTTCTATCTGTAAACCGTGCACAAGCTTGCTGCCATTTGCACCCCGAGCCGCCTGCATCATCGCATTGGACCCCCACAGCAATGCCGAGAGCTTCACACTTTAAAGGAATGCTCCCCCACCCCCCTCTGCGCAATGTCTCGCTCCTATTTGCTCCCCGTCGCTCCGTGCTAATTGCATTAGCCTTTGTTTTTAGTTCATAGAGTCTAGGCTACAAATCTGTCAAAAACGAGCTTGTGGATGCACAAATGTGTTTTTGTCGGTTAATTCCCGCATTTGGATGTTTGCTAACTTGTTTCTTTTCCTATTTCTTGTCACCTCTTTCTCTCAATGCACCTCTCTCTATTCCTCACTCTTGCTCGTTGTTGCTCTCCGGGTGTTTACTTTCTTCAACCATTAAGTCCTGTATGTAAGCGGATAATACCGCACATCATCCCGTACAAGCCATTAAATGCAAGTTCAAATGATAAATGCAACCTGGGGTCAGATAAGATACGGCTAAAGGCAAACAAGGCAGAGTGTAGCCCCCTCGCGCCCACCTCATAGGCACAGTTTGCTATGGAGGCAGAATGCCCAGACTTGACTACCGCATGCTATCCTCGTCTCCAATGCCACAGGGACATAAGGCTGGCCGCCACTTTGCACGTGTGCTTGTATGTAGTGAGGCAGACCATCAGAGATCCCCTAACTCATGGGGAGCCCCCATTATCCGAAAGCAAATGAATATCTAAGAATTATGAGAGGTTCACAGCTCCGTAATTTTGAGTTTTGCCACTGCGATGCCACAGGAGCTTGCGTATTGTCAGATGCAGCCTTAAAATATTCTCCATTCTTCTATCTCTAAACATAATTTATTTACCTACACACCAGCCCTTCTCCTGCAGACCCTGAGCTCAGTTATAAGTGATTCTGTGCGCGCTTTACAGTGACCCCCTCCTGGAGCCTGATTATACGCATAATACATCTGACTGGCAGGTTTGCACCTCGCCACTTCCTCTTTGCACTGAAATTTGAACCCAGTAATGGATGAACAAGCACTGGCGTTGCCAATAGGTTTCGCATTTGGAAAGTTGGAGCTATTGGATTTGTAAATGACATTTTATATTTATATATCGTTATTGGCATTGTCAATAACAATATATAAATATAAAATGTCATTTACAAAACCAATAGCTCCAACTTTCCAAATGCGAAACCTATTGGCAACGCCAGTGCTTGTTTATTATCTGATTCTCTTTTGTGTTACTTCTCTTTATTTTTAGAAGGGCCTCGATACTGCAATTTGAATGCAGGCCACTCCTTTCTTCAGACTGTGTTTTTGGGGACTTTACCATTTAAAAATGGTGAAGCATGGTGCATATACACGATGGGGTTGGCCATAGTAAGTAAAAAAAAGTCACCAAAGCACTATGACGGATGTGTGGTGAAACATGCACTCTAATACAAGGCAGGCCACTTCCATTTGTTTTTTTCTCCCTATTATTGTCAATGGTGTTTAGTATTGACAGCAACCTTTCTTTTTTTCTTTTTGATGATACTCAACAGCCTCAGCAACAAGCATAAGCAAAGCCAAAAGTTTAGCTAACGTTAAGGGAGTGACCTACTGGATTTGCTAATGCTTGTTTAACTCGTTCCTGGTCATGGTCAGCTTGGGGTGGATGACCCAATAAGTTAACAGGGGGAACCGAGCCCGGGCTATCGAAGGATCTGGCTCGGCTCTAAGAGCGACTGCATGAGATGAGACATATGAATATTTGACGTAACTCATGCAAAATGTTCAAAGAGTGTATTTCTTTAACATAGGGAAGTACTTCACCTTGTACGTCAGATTATATATAACACTAAATGAAAAGGCTTTTTTTAAGTGGTGTCTAAACAAAAACTTAGAAACATTCCTCCCCACTCGCCCTGACAGCATTACCATTAATGAACACAGAGGTGAATCAGTTGTCATGAGTACCCTCTGCATATGGCCTTCATTCTTATTATAGATGGAGCAAAATTATAGTCACGTAAATCAAACATGATGTTTTTGTACATTAACATCTTGAAATCATGCAGATGAAAGTTCTGTCATGTGATAATGAAGAAAAAAAAGCGTGTTCAACTAAAATATTTGCCTAGGATCACACATGTTGATTAACCCGGGAAGCTGGGATTGAGCAAGGATTTCTGTTTTCAGCCAGCATTTCGCCCACTACATGGGGATCTTTTGTCTCTCCTTCATCATACTGAATGCTTATGTTTTGTGTTTAATGCTAGGCGCCTAAGGGTACACTGTAGGTAGCAGGCAGAAGTCAAATGAAATCTCAGCTCGTTTTGGCTAGAGTTCTAGAGAACCTACAGCTGAACTAGAGCCCGGCATCTGGCTTGAGCTTTCAGGGGCTCGCCCACCTCTATGATCCGCTGGGCGTAGGTGCGAGGCTTTCTAACTCTCTTGCTCACTTTGCCCCTCAACCGTTTCCCTAATGGATTTCAAAGTTTACCTTGTATTTTTAAAAAGCACATTGGTAACTATCCGTTATTTCCGGCACGAAATGCTACAGTGCTTCTGCACTTGTTTGGCAGACTGTTCTAAATACGACATAATCAAAGTAGGTGTTTCGAGATGCTAGACTTGGAGTTCTACAAACTTTCTTACCAATGTTCTTCACTTTATAGAAAATAAAAAAATAAAACTTAGCACACTTCCCCTTTAGCCATCGCGCAAACGCTGCAACTAGCAGGATACATAGATTCCATTCCGGGTTTCTCCAAGAGCTCGGAAGAATTTAAGTCCAGAACGAAAACCTACTTCTGCTGCTCCGCCTTTCAGCACGACGGTCAATATGCAGTCATATAGAGCATCTGTATCAGCCCCACGCAGCCTCGTGACTCGCTTTGCCAGACGCGTCTTACAAGCGCAGCTGTGGGCAGTCAATTTACTCGCAAACACCAATCCCATTAGGCAAAACAATACCATACGTAAAAACCCCAAACGAAGGTCCGTAACTACAAGCAAACAGTTCTCTCACCTTCCGTTGTGTCAACAACTGACGGGCTCCTTGAAACATTACTTTAAAACTCTGCTTGCTGTCTGGAGGAAGTAACAAGGCGCATTACTCAGAGAACAAAACTGTTGGAAATTCATGTGTGGAAAAAAGTTGACGCAGGCAGTATGGGAAAATACAAACAATACAGCAGGCTGTCAGACTATGCTGAAGTTCAACACCGATGCAGGACTCTGCCCAGAAAGCAAACAGTTCTAAAAGGCGCTGCCTGCCAGCTTGCAATTTGTAGTATTCCATTCTGTGCTCCACTCTCTCTGTAACCATGTACCTTCCTTTCATATGTTCCATTCAGAATTGTTTTGATTCTATTGCCTGGGGATTCTTAGGGATCCTTGGTAATGTAATATTCTACTGAGATCAGTTACATCTCTGCATCTGTTCGTGGTGGTTGTGTAAGCTGTCTCCTTGGATTAAACTGATTCAACCATCAAGAAGTCTCTTCCATTTACTACATATTCTGGCGACGATCGGGATATTAAGCTTGAAGCTCAACAGAACCCGTGTTATTCTTCATTTATTTTTTTTTTCTTCAAAAAAAAAAAGAAAATCCAGTTGAGACAGCGTTCACCGCCTACAGTGTGGATCCTCTTTAAGGTACTGTTTTAAAACTTTATATGTGTTAAATTACAACACCAGCGGCAGTATTCTCTATTTTACGTGCCTTGATTGCACCTGCGGCTGTCTCTCCACGTTATTTACTTCTAAATTTGGGAATTTGAGCGATCCTCGCTCACACTCTAGAGGATTTCACCTTACAATTGCTTTGGTCTGTCTCCGTGTGAAACTTTCTTTTCTACCAGCGTTTTCGTGGAACTGGTGACATTTCCTACGATTCTTTACCGTAGCGCATCTTTTAAAAAAGAAGACACACGAGACTCACCATATCTCCGCGTGCATTCCACTCGCTACCAGAATTCTGCCATCACCCTTCCCGAACGGACGCATTATTATCACACGCTGTCTCCGTGTGCACCTACGTCATCGTCAGCGTCCTCCGACGCACAGCGTTGCGTTCCAGCGGCCATTTTGAAATTGTCATGGCAACAGACTCCGATCCGAGTCCCGTTTTTTTTTATTATTTTCTTTATTCATTTCTGTGTAACGCTACAACCATTTAAGTAATTTAACCCCTCTACATCGATATTTTCCACAGTTATCTGTATATCCCTGAGCACTGTACTTCGTAATCTATTTCCTGGTTGCAGTTTCAAGTACATGGAAATCGTTTTTACATCTTTATTTACAGAGAAGGTACCTCAAATTTCGATGCTATTGCTATATACTGTATTTTGACAAGTTACCTAGCATAATAACTGTGACCTTTATTTACATTTTCTTTTATCTATTTTTTTTTTTTGTAATATCTTTTCATAGGGAAAATGTCAAATAACATAATTTCACCTGCACATTTCCTACCCTCTGCTGGTGATCCCAAAGTAGAATGGGATCTTTGGTATCCTACCTTTTTAGCTTATGTTGATGTGGTAGAAGAAGACGGCTGTTCTCCTAAAAGGAAACTTGCCTTACTTAAAAATTGTCTAGGTGGCGCTGGTCTTAAAGAACTAGAAAGTCTTCCACCTATTGACAATTCTGGTGCTGGTGATGTAAATGTTTTTGAAGTTGTTGTCAAGCAATTAAGCATCAGATTTGGTAGAAAAATCAACACTGTGATGGAACGTTTTAAATTTTACTCTAGAATTCAAAAAGAAGATGAATCCATAGAAACATATGTAGCTGCTCTACGCACTCTAGCTAGTTCTTGTTCTTTTGAATCCATTGATTTTGACCAAGTGTTAAGGGACCAAATAATGATGCGTACTAAAAGTAAAAAGATACAGGAACGGTTGTGGATGGGCACTGAGACCTCTCTTAACGCCGTCCTCAACATTGCTAAGGGAATTGAGCAATCGGAATTGTTCGTTAACGAAATAAGAGGCCATGATGTCAAAACTAAAGTAACTATTCCTGAGGTTTCATTAGTCAGGAATCCCCCGAATTATAGAAAACCTAATTCCAATTTCACCAGAAGGGATAACTTTAGCAGGGACAACAGATCTTTTCAAAGAAGGCCCCCCATAATTTGTTATAGATGTGGCGCCAATGACCACGTGGGAAATTACAAAGGGTGTCCCGCTTGGAACAAAATTTGTGTCAAATGCAAAAAGTCAGGTCATTTCACAAAAATGTGCAAATCCATGCAGAAAGTTAATTTTTTATCACAGGATGAGTATGATGACTGTGAACAACCTTCTGAAATTAATACGATGTTGTGTGTTGGTGATACCGAGTGCAAAGGTTTTCCCAGTGACATCATTCTTATTAATGGTGTAGAAGTCTCCATGCTCATTGACTCATGTGCTTGGTATACCATAATAGGCAAAGATGTTTTCGACAAGTTTTGGTCCCCAAGAGAACTGTCACCACCTGATATACATCCCGGAGGGTATACAGGGAAGAAGATAAGCCTTGAAGGTTTTATGTGGGCAGAGATCAGATTTAAAGATAGAACTATCAGGGGGAAGGTTTACGTCTCCTCGAAAGGAGCATCTATCTTATGCTGGCCCCATCAGTTTGACTTAGGGATCAAACTTGATCCCAATGCCTCCCCTCCTGTATATGTGGTTTCTCCAGAAAATGACTACATTTCCCAATTAAAAAAAGACTTTCCATGTATCTTTAATGACAACTTGGGTGTTTTCGCTAATTTCAAACACCGCATTATCCTCAAAGAATCAGCTGTTCCTGTCCGACATAGAGTCAGAAATGTGCCCTTGGCTTACCGTGATAAATTAAAGTTAATTTTATCTGACTTAGTTTCAAAAAAAATCATTGAACCAGTTGAATCATCCCCATGGGTTTCGCCCGTTGTTTTATCCCTTAAAAGCAACGGTGAGCTTCGTTTGTGTGTAGATCTCCGCAGCTTAAACAAAGAGATCTGGATTGACAGACATCCCTTACCCAACATACATGAGCTCATTTCCACTCTTTCTGGCGCCTGTGTGTTCTCCACACTTGACCTCACCAGCGCCTACCATCAGGTAATCTTACATGAAGACTCTAAATTTTTAACCACTTTTATTACCCCTGAAGGTTTATTTCAGTACTGTCGCATGCCCTTTGGTCTAGCTAGTGCAGCGTCTGTATTCCAACGCCTCATGAAGACACTTCTGGAAGGGTGCGAAGGTGCTATCGCCTTCCAGGACGACATCCTGGTACATGGAAAAGACGTTGAGGAGCATGATAAAAATTTGGCTAAAGTTTTAAAAAGTGTACAAGATTTTGGTCTCACCCTGAAATTGTCTAAATGCAAATTCAGACAAAGTCAGGTTGAATACCTCGGCCATGAGATTTCAGCCCTGGGAATCAAACCTAAACTTAATCACATCAAGAGTATATCTGAAGCCCCTGCTCCTTTGAACAAAGACCAACTTGTTTCCTTCCTAGGTCTCACAGAATTTTATAGTAAATTTGTCAAAGATTATGCTTCCAAGGTTCACCCTCTCAGAGTGTTGTTGAAAAAAGATGCGAAATTTTTGTGGAATAGCGATCAGCAACGTGCTTTTGAGTTGCTTAAACAAGAAATCATTAGTGCTCCCTTCCTAAGACCTTTTGATCTAGAAAAAGAATGCATTGTGTGTGTTGATGCGAGCAATGTTGGTTTAGGTTCAGTCTTGATGCAAAAGGACAAAGGTGAAGAGTACGTTGTGTCATATGCTTCAAGAACCTTGCGGGGCGCTGAGTTCAATTACTCCACAATTGAAAAAGAGCTACTAGCTTGCACCTGGGCCTCTGAACATTTTAGGCAATTTCTTTGGGGAACCAGGTTTTGTTTAAGAACCGACCATAAACCCCTTATCAATATGCTGGCAGCTGGCGGTGGCAGGACCTTAACAGCACGCCTAGCACGTCTTGCAGCCAAGTTGCAAGAATTTCAATGTACTGTTGAATATGTCCCCGGAAGGTTAAATGTGCACGCTGACTGCATGTCCAGATTGCCTTTAGTGAATTCCATTTTTTCCGTTAGTTGGAATAATGATTCTGATGTTGTTTCTAACATCGATGACGTCAACGATTGTGGTCCTACTGGTGCTTCTCCCAGCATTTCTGAAGCTGAGTGGAGGGAAGCTATGGCGAATGATTCTGATTTGGCTTCCTTAACCAGGCACTTACAATATGGTTGGCCTCATGAGCGATACCTATCTGGGGACATCCTTTCCTTTTTTAAGGTAAATGACGAACTCATGTTTAACCAGGGTTTTGTGTTTCGTAGTGACAAAATCATTCCTCCCACCTCTTTGAGAGAAAGAATTATTTCCATGGCCCATGAAGGCCATATGGGCATGTCTAGCACTAAAAGACGCATACGTGAGTTCTACTGGTGGCCTGGTGTAGACAGAATGGTCGACAAATGGGTCCGCTCATGCTCCCCTTGTGACAAAAGCGACAAGACCGTTAAACCCTTGTCTGTCGCCTCTTCTCCCATTGAATTTGTCTCTTGCCCCTGGAAAAAATTAGGTATTGACATAATCGGACCCCTCAATTTGTCTCCTCAGCAAAATGTGTTTGGTCTGGTCCTTATCGATTACTTTTCTAAGTGGCCAGAACTAAAAATTGTCGACAAAGTTGGCTCCACTCAAATTATTCAATTCCTTGATGAGGTTTTCTGCAGGGAAGGAATTCCTGCGGAGATTGTGTCGGATAATGGTCCACAATTCATAAGCAAAGAATTCTCGTCATTTATCCAAAGATGTGGGATTGTGCACAAAAGGGTGTCAAACTATAATCCCCAAGCCAATGGTCAGACGGAACGCTTTAACCGTGTCATCAAAGAGTCCATTCAGTTGGCTGTTAAAAGCAACCTAGACTGGAAAAAAACTCTGCGTTCCACCTTACTGTCTTACCGAATTTCCCCCAATTCTGTCACAGGATTTTCACCTTTCGAATTGCTTAGAGGCAGGAAGCCTGGTTCCAAACTTCTGCCTTGGTGGATGAAAGTTAAGATACCAGTCGATCCCTCTGTAGATCCCGCTTGTGTTAAGGACAGAGTTTTGAAGTACCAGGAAAGAATGAAAACCAATTTCCTCTCTACCAAAAACTCTGGTCAGAAAGTCAGGGTGGGTGATTTTGTCCGCGTAAAATTGGGCAGAGCCTTTGACAATAAGTGGAGTAAGTGGTCGGACCCTTGCAAGGTCATTGAAGTATTTTCTAAGGCTGTGAGAATTGAGGATGGGAAAATTTGGAATTTTAGAAGGATTTCTCTGTGCAAAGGTTTAAATTCTTCTAAGGCTGAATCCCCCTCTGCACCATCCTCCAATGATTGTCCCACTGCTAAGCCTTTATGTGATCAAGATGATACATCTTTTTCTCCCATGTTTAACTCTTTTGACTCCGAGAACCAGTCTGTTGATCGTGTTGTTGTTCCTGTTTCTGGCAACTGTAGTCCATCCTTGCCTGACAATGGCAACTTGACCACTGAATCAACTCCTAGCCATGCCAATGACTGTGTTCGTGAAAATGTTCCCTTACCTTGTCATGTATTTCCTAATGATGATATTTCTTCCCTTAGGAAAAGCATTCGTGTAAAACATACTCCTGTAAAGTTACATGATTATTACCTTTAAGTTTTTTTTTTTTTCTCCTGTTTTTTTTTTGTTTTTTTTAAGGGGGATGGTGTGTAGTATTCCATTCTGTGCTCCACTCTCTCTGTAACCATGTACCTTCCTTTCATATGTTCCATTCAGAATTGTTTTGATTCTATTGCCTGGGGATTCTTAGGGATCCTTGGTAATGTAATATTCTACTGAGATCAGTTACATCTCTGCATCTGTTCGTGGTGGTTGTGTAAGCTGTCTCCTTGGATTAAACTGATTCAACCATCAAGAAGTCTCTTCCATTTACTACACAATTCATTACCTCAACTCCGAAAACAAAAGCTGCTGCAAAGAAAAACATAAGAAACTCGAGAGAACAATTCCATTCACAACGGCCGCGGACCATTCCATAAAAAAATGAAACTGAGATCAAAAGAGCAAGAAGCACCTCATAACAAGAAGAACATCTCTTCTCAAATCACATCCAGAGCAGAACTGCTAGCTCGGCTTCTGTGGTGCGAGCTGGGCAGAGAAGATGTTTGGTCTGAACAGGTTCCTAGTTAAAAGTGAAATATGATCATTCCGCCTGGCACATAAACACGAGCAAAGCGCCGGTTCCCGTGCACAGGAGCACAAATCGCTTATTAATGCCGCAATTTCAAAATAGACTTACGGAGGTCTGCTGCCCTTGCCCTCGGCTGACTGGGTAACGAGCGAATAAACTCCTGCTAACACAGCACATTCACCAGGCAGAAGGGAACAGGGCGGGTTTCTGCCTCAGCCTGTTGTCTTTTATTTAGTATAGTGCAGTGGTTTGCCAAAGCCTGGGCACCAATGTTCCCAATATTTGTCCTCTTTTTGGGGCAATTAAGGTGCTCTGTGTACTGAAAATAAGTGACAACTTAATATGCGAGCATGTGCAGTGTGTAAGCTAACAAAATCAGTGGCACAGCGAGTTCCACGGGTCATAAGCCAAACCAGAAAAAAACCCGACCCTCCACAGGGTTGGTTTTTAAAAGACATCCATTATAGGTGTGTAATGGGCTCCCTGCATCCCTAGGCACCGGTGCAACTGTAGCTTGTACACTAATCATTCTATTTTTTATCTGTTTGCTCTCTATCAATTTCCACTGTCTCTCTTACTTGTCCTTTTCTCCTTCCTCCTTTTTTTAGGTCTCGCCTAGGCAGTGCATCCCAACCCTTGCCCAAACTCTATGTACCATATTCTTCCACCAGTACTGAATTTCTGTTAACAATTCCTTTAAAAATTGTTCTTTACTCGTCACATTTGCTGTGCATTCAAAACAGATGTCAAATGACAGAATCTATCGCCCAGAGAGCTTGGTCTTTACTTTTCTTTCTCTGACTTCAAACTGAGATTTATGTGACAATCCTGATAGATACCCATGTGAGATTCTTTTTGTTTTTTAGCTGGCTACTTGGAGTGTGCTGTATGATGTTATTTTTTTTTCATAGAACAAAGTAGTATTTAAATGTCTGTAAATGAACTGTGCAGATATATTTCAGAATAGGGAAAGCACACTTGAAGAACATTTTGTGGTAACTCTGAAGTATGGTGGAGAAATATTTTATTACAATTAGCAGAAATTAATACACTAGGTGATGACATTGCTACACGTTTTTTGTGCACTGTATAGTTTTATAAGTTAAACTGCATGTTTGTACAAATGTAATGGCAAATTCAATTGAAGATGTGTTGTCTGTACTGGTGTGTGCTACCACACCATGCATACTCCGCTTTACCCCACTCCAAACTTCTCGGCACCACTCCACAACACTACACTACACTCTACTCTACTCTGCAGCACTCTACACCATGCCACTCCACTACTTTCCACATTTTGTCACTGCACTCTACTGTGCACCAATCCACTCTACACAACATCACTCCACAACTCCTCTACACCACTCTACATCAATGCACTCTTCCCCCACACAACTCTACTATGTACTGCTGTACTTTTCGGCACTGCACTCCATGCCAATACACTCTAATTTACTCTACAACACTCTACTCTGCGCCACTTCACTCTATTCTGAAACAATCTATTCTATGCCACTGTATTCAACTCGGTACTATGCCACTCCGCTCTACGCCACTGCAACATACCCTGTGTCACTCAACTTCACTCCACCTGTCAGCACTCTATGCAAGACTTCTCTATGCTGCTTCACGCTACGCCAATGCACTATCTACTCTGCACAATTGCCCTCAATGTTACTTTACTCTGCACCACTCTACACCATTGCACTCTACGCCACTCTGCAACACTGCCCTCTCTCCCACCCTACTCTGCGCCAATCTTCTCTACGCCACTCTACTGCACTCTAAGTCAATACACTCTACTCCCACTTCACTCTAAGCCAATCACCTCTATGCCAATCCACTCTATGCCATTCTAATCTACTGTGCACCACTGAACTGACACTGCACTCTACACTACTTCCCTCAACGCCGCTCTACCCTACTCTGCATCACTCACCTCTTTGCCAGTGCACTCTACTATGCACCACTGCACTCTTTATCACTGCATCACTGTGCCCTGCACCACTCTACTCCAATGCACTCTACAACAATGCACTCTATGCCACTCTACTCTACAAGACTGCACTATGCCATTGAACTCTATGCCTCTCTACTCAGCACCACTCAACTCTACCCCAGTGCAATCTACTCTGCTCCACTCTTTGTCACTGCACTCTACGCCAATGAGATCTACACCACTTTACTAAAAGTCAATGCACTCTATGCCAATCTATTCTGAACCATTGTACTTTATACCACTTCAGTATAAACCAGACTACAACGCTCCACTCTACCGCTACAGTTCTCTCCTTCACTCTGCTTTCCTCTGTAACCTTTCTTGAGAAACACCCTTTTCTCGCCACATCTTTCTAAAATTCTCCATCTGCGTATTTCATGTCTTATCTCTTTCCTCTTCTGCACCCTCTCTTCACTCTCTCCTGCATGCACTTCCTTGCTTCTCCTTCACTTCACCATCTCCGCACACACACACACACACACACACACACACACAAAGTGCCCACTCACCTGTAAGCACTACATTTTTATTTGCTCTAGGAATGTAAATAATGTGACAGCTGTGTACCTCCTTCACACACTTTTGTTTAGAAATGCAATAATAATGGACATTGGTGACCATTGCTCAGTGTGATCTCCAGATAGGCCAAGGACTTGATATGCATGTGTTCTGAACAACTTTACGCCCCACAGGCACCGTGAGACATTCACACTGCCTTCAGTCTCATCTTTAGAGCTCTCGAGCATGCTCCGTTGTAAACAACAACCCACAACAACATGATTCACACAGACTTTTACAAACGGCTCAGTTAACAGTAAACGCTATTAAAGAGTAATAAGCTGAATGAAAAGAAAACTATCGTAATATAACATCCTAGAAAAAAGCAAACACTATTGGGAAAGCAAATGGAGTTAAACATATGGAATGTAAACAGAAGCACTTTGCTGACATGGGTTGTTTTAACCGGTTTGTCAATTCATTGTTCAGAAATCGATCAATGTTTTTCCCTGCAAAGTTAAGAACAGATTATAAGGCCCATTAGGGACCCGTTTCAACATCAGGTTTTAACTACTGCTGTGTATCAGACTCAGAGGGACCCATCCCCCTTAAAGCCCTAGTTATTGGATAAAGTATATTTCTATCAGAAAATTGAGCTTTTACAGCATTTGTTAAAGAATCTTTTTAAGCCTTGCCTAGTAGACAGTACATGTGCTGTCTGGTAGGAGACACATTGTGGCTTTACTGAGAACACACAGGGGTTTGGAGCCTGCCCATTGCTTCCTATTGGTTGGCTCTACTGTGTCTCAGTTACCTGCTTTTTATTCGTGTCCAAGCTTGTCAAGCTTGTGCTTGTCTTTCCCATGGAGCATAGCCTCTCCACCATCTCTTTTGATTGGCTAGCTTTCATACTTCCAGTGCTTGCTTTTCAAGCACTACTTTTTTTGTTTTGGGTTAAGCACACCATGGGACTGCATGTGTTTTCCACATGTCTCCCTCCAGTACTTCTCTCCCCCTATTCTCTTTATTGATGTTTATTGCCCGTGTGCTTCTCCTCCGCCTACTCCATGTTGCTCTTACATGCCTGTTTGCTCCTGCTCAAGCTCTTCAGTTTACTCTCTTTTTTTTGGCTGCATCCCCGAGCGGTCCCCTTTGTTGCTTCCCCATCCGTGCCCAGTGTTGCTCCTACTCAGCACAAGCACTGTGTTGTTTTCTCCCCCCACCTGCACCCTGTGTGGCTTCCTGCCTTCTTTATGCTGCTCCCCCCATCTGCTTAAAAAAAAAAACACTTGTGTATATTATTTTCTTTTTAATTACTAATCCATCACTGATCAGTAACTACAAAGAAAAAAAAGTGACTGTCATTTTGTAAGCATGCCTACAAAATGATGCTGCCGACCCATCAAAGACATTTTATTTAAAAAATTGCCATGCTGTGCAACATGGCTAAAAACCACTGGAAAAGCCAATAGGTCCCAAAGGCGAGACCTACTGGCTTTGCCAATGGTTGTTAAAAAAGTGGATGGCATTTGCCACATATCCCTTATGTTATATGGTTGATGCCTACCAGACACCAGCTGTCTGGTTTGCTAAAGGCATCTTGGGGACATTCATAAAGCTTCCCGGGGAATGCACTCTGGCCATTGCTTACCGCTGGCTCTGTGGTTTGTAACTTACATTTTTGGCTTTCTATTTGCTAGCTTTATTTATTTTTGGCTGTCCAGGGTGAGTTTGTCCCTCCTAAGGAGTAAAGCCTTTCACACACTGACTCCCCTTGTATTCTTTCACAATTGCTCCTTTCTATAATCAGCCTGGGAATTTCGTCCTTATCTTGTCACATCTGCTGTGATTTCAAAGTCAGAGGTCAAAAGTCAGGCTATGTCTTCTGAGGGAGCTTGGTGTTTACTTCCCTTTCTCTGACTTCAAAGTGAGAGGATTCATGTGACAATCTTGCTGGATACTGGGGGTAAGAACGTTTTTTTCTACAACACAATATCATTTAAATTATCTGTGCAAGTATTTCAGAATATTTCAGAATTAGGAACGCACAAATGAAGCACTTTTTTTGTTAATTCTGAAGTGTGTTGGGAACAAATACTATAACACGATCAAAAAAAATCAATACACTAGGTGATGCCTTTTCCACATATTACTGTTTGTGAGCTACTTAGCTTTATTAGTAAAACTGTAGGTATGTGCAAATATAGTGGTCATTTCAATTGAAAATGCATTGTCTGGAATGACAGTGTGCTACAACATCATGAATATTCCACTGTACGCAATTCCAATCTACTTTACATCACTCCACGACACTGCACTCTGAGGCCGCTGCACTCTGCTATTTTCAACTCTATGTCTCTCTCCTCTATACCAATCCACTCTGCGCCACTCTACACCATTGAACTCTTCACCACTGCACTCTACCCTTCACCACTTCACTCTACGCTACTTCATTCTATGCCACTCCACACTACGTCACTCTACTCTAAACCACTGCACTATGCGTCAATGCACTCTACACAACTGCATTCTACTCTGCACCACTGTACTCTACACCATTGCATCATACTCAGCAACACTGACTGTCCCCACTGAACTCTATGCCACTCTTCTCAGCACTAGGAACTACTCCACAAAACTGCACTCCATGCAAATCCACTCTGTACCCGTCTATGCCACTGCACTCTGCTATGCACCACTCTAATCTACGTCCCTGCATTCTACGACACTGCATTGCACACAATTGAATTTTATGTTGCTGCACTCTGCGCCACGGCCACGCCATTTGACTCTACTCTGAAACAATCGAATCTACTCCATCGCCCTCTATGCCACCACACTTTATGCCACCACACTTTATGCCACCACACTTTATGCCACCACACTCTACTCTGCACCACTGTCGCTATGCCACTGTACTCCACGCCACTGCATGCTACCTCAATGCACTCTGCATCACTGTACTCTCTCTGCCCCTGAACTCTATGTCACTCTACTTGGCACTAATGTATTGTATGCCAATGCGCTCTACACCAGCTCTTCTGCATCACTGCACTCTACGCCACTGCATTCTGTACCACTCCACTCTGCACCACTTTATGCCACTGTACTCTATACCACTCTACTCTGCACCACTGCACGTTACTATGCACCACTCTTATCAATGCCACTGCATTCTACATCGCTACATTGTATGCCACTGAATTGTATGTCACTGTACCCTACGCCACTGCACTCTACACCAGTCCACTCTACGCCACTGCACTTTACGCAGCACCACTTACTTAATGTCACTCTACTCAACACCACTCCAATATACAACAATGCACTCAATGTGAATGCATTCTATACCACTGCAGTCTACTCTGCACTACTGCATGCTATTAGAATATACTCTATGCCACTTTACTCTACGCCATTACACTCACCCTCACAGTCTTTTAGTTTGCACCACTCTATGCCAATCTATTCTGCCCCACTCTATGCCAGGGCACTCTGTGCCATTCTTCTCTACACCACTCCACTCTGCACCACAGCATTCTACAACATTGCATAGTGTGCCACGGTGTTCTACGTCACTATACTCTGCAACACCCTACGCCAATGCACTCAACACCAGTCCACTCTACTTCAGTACAAACTACTCTGCACCACTATACTCAACGCCACTACACACTCTGCCACTATACTCTTTGCAACTGTACTTCATGACAGTGCGCTCTGCGTCACTTCATACCACTGCAATCTACAACACTGAACTCTACGCCACTCTACTCTACTATACTGCATTAAATGCCAATGCACTCTACGTCACTCTACAACACTCCACTCCATGCCACTGCAATCTGCCACACTCCACTCTATGTCACTGCACTCTAGGAAACTACATTAAACTCTACACCGCTCAACACATTGCCACTGCACTCTGAGCCACTCCACACCACTTCTCTCTAATCCACTCTACTCTTTTCTGCACCACTCCAATCTACCATGCAATGCTCTAATCTCCGCCACTGCATTCTACAACGCTGCTTTGTACGCCACTGAATCCTATAGCCGCTGCACTCTACACCACTGTACTCTGCAGCACTCTACACCAATGAAGTCTACACCAGTTCACTCTATGCCACTCTATACGACTCTACTCTATGCCACTCCAATGCATGACACTCTAGGCGCCATTACTCAACAGCACTCTTAGTCATTCCACTATACAACAATCCCTGCCACTCTCCTCTACTCCACTAACTTTTAGCCATGCTAAACAGCAGCCACGCAGGAGTACAACATGGCTAACACATTGGCAAAGCCAATAACGCTTGCATAGGCGAGACCAATTGGCTTTACCAATGCTTGCTTGTTTACATGGGAGCAGCAGGAGCACCTCCTGAGACAGTCTGGGCACTGAAAAACAGTAGGCACCTGCAAAGAACATATTTGGGCACCCTACCCAACTCACATGGTTGTCAGAATGCGAACGCATAATCAGCTTTAACCCGCGGGACAGGCTCAACCTCTGAACATTTTAAATGCGAAAACCTGCCTGACCCCAAAAAGAGGGGGTGGGGGAAGTGGGAGGTTCACATACCGACTTCAAAGCAGGGTTTCCCTTCATCTTGCAACAACTCAAAGATCATTTCTGAATTTGTCTAGCTCTTCTTCAAGTAAAGAAAATGTAGGCCTGGTGTAAACCGGTTCCGAAAGCAGCAAGGCAGGATCTCTTCCCACGCTATATAGTATGTGCATTGTATGGTGTCTCTCAAACCAAGGAACTGGAACGGCTGTGGTCATTATAATTGTTAATAAATGCTCTCGCTCATAAACTTACATGGTGGTGAAGCCGCGATAATAGGGAAGGCTCAATTTTCTCAATGTATAATCTATTGTGAAACGCTTTGACAAACATACCGGCACCTCCTAAACATACAACCACATAGCTCACATTAATACAACCCACTGACAATGTGCAGACTTCTAAACTTTGCTAAATATGAAAGACCTTGACAGGTCATTGCAGATAAAGCCCGCCACTGGCACGAAGGCTAATTATGGGCAGTGACTGTAAAAATTCAGGACAAATGGGCAAAATGTAGGTAAAAAATTCAAGACAAAAGGTTAATTTAATGGTCAAGAAATAAAAGTAAATGGCAAGTCCTGCAAACAATAGACAATAACAAACAACTTGAAAACAGTGAGAGATATAACCTCTTTTAGGCAAATAAAGTAATGAGTAGTGCTGGTGTACACTGTAAGGCAGTATTAACCCGCCACTGTTCCAGGTACTCTGCTGTTAAGTACCAAACTCATTAGAGTTACATAAGTCACAATAGAGCCAATGAGAAAGAACACCATATTTCCCGAGCAAGACAAGGCTATGGCTACATGTAGGAAGCTGGCTCGTTATGGTGTATCTGCCATTAGTATTGGCTTTGTAGCACAGAGGGGTGGTAGTGGTGCTGGTGGTGGCAGTATGTGGGTGTGTTTTCGATCACGTTTGTGTGTATCTAAACCAAATCTTTTGTCATGTTAGGAGCAAACCTCCTTGGCAGTTGGGAGGTGCTGAGACGCTGTCAGAGATGGTGTGCAATCAGCGTTGTGAGGATGGAGCTGTACAAAACTAAGAGTATGTAAGTAAGTAAATATTTATTGTACAAGTTAATAAAAACCTTTACAAAAAGGGGATTTGCTCAAGTATAAAAAATGCACTACAATGTCATCATTTATGCAAACCTTAAAAAGGAAAGAGCTATGGGAGTATTTGGCCTGGTCCAGTTTTTCCTTTAAAGATTGGTTGACCCTTCCTCCTACAAAATGTCTATTTCAACAAGTAAACTTTAGTCAATCCTTAGTCCGAACGTTGTGATATAAAAGCATAGATTAAAAGAGTTTAAGAATTTCATTTATATTTAAAAGTCACAGAATTAATGGTTGCATTTATCAGGATTGTTTCAATTTTTATGATTCAAAGTACTACTGGTTCTTCTGGTCCTTGGCTTTTCCAAAAACCCAATAGTTTTCCAGGCGATGAAGAAAAGCTTTTTTGAGTCAGGCGTTTCCCCGGTGAGAAAAAGGCCATCTCAGGTCCAGGAGTGGTAAGCCCTTGATTTAGAGCTGTTTTATGGTGCGCCAGATCTCTTCATTTTCTCCTCTGCCGCCACCATATATTGTACAAACCGGCATGCCAGCTGTATGTCTACGCCACAAAACGAAGATAGAGGTGGCGTGCTATAAGGAGGGTGCTTATATGATGATGCTTCTGGTAATTGATTCTAAATTCAGTGAGAGCTTGAAGTGGAGACATGAAGCAGACCGAAATCTGACTGTATTTGAGTCAGTTGGGGGCAATGGTGCTTAAGTCTTATTGCCCTTGTGATGTCACAGATCAGTTATTCTTGACAGCCTCCTGACCTCATTAAACACCCTCACCTCCTCCCCAGACCTCTGAGTGCGGAACAGATGACTAATTGTGGATAACGGCCTTATCATACGGTAGTCATCTCTACTAATGCTTTTTGCAAAAGGCAGCAATTCTTAATAATACCGCGTTCATTTACTCTGCTTCAATGATTTTGAAAAGCATACGTGATTGGTAAATAGAGATAACATGATGAGCTTCTCAGCGAGGTGCAGTAAGTGCGCAAACTCTCTTCCTCGACCTGGGAATGCAGATTAGCCATGGAAAAGATATGTCGGGTATGGAAAAAAAAGTAATCTGATACTCTAACTTTGCCTTGCTGGGGTGGGGTGGGGGCGAGTATATGAGAGAGAGAGAGAGAGAGTTGTGTGTGACACTTATTCAAATACAAATTACATGAATAATTTGTTATTTATTGAAATTGGACAACGGCTTAAATAGTATGCTTAGAAATACTGTATTTTTACTGCTTATACTTCTTCGCAAATTGCACAACTACCTAGAAACCTAGCACTACCATCTACCACAAACAATTTTCAAAAGGAAGCACCAAGTCTATGAGTCAAAAAGATACAGTAACTTATTAAGTGTCTTTCTCCAATGGCATAGGTGTGACCTTGAACAAGGGCTGTTCGAGATCTCAGTATATTTAGCTAACTCCCTTACATCTCTAACCCCCTTTTCCCAGGCGGAACTACAGAAAGATACTGCCATCATTATATAACCCCTTCGCAGCAGGGGTAATTCCCCCGCTGTGCTGGGGGGAGGGGCGCACAGCGGCCCAGTGCTCGTGACGAGCTCAGCTCGTCACGGAGCACAGTGGCCGTGTGCTCTTGATGAGCTGAGCTCGTCACGGCCACACCCGTTTCTGTAGAACGCTCGCACAGCGGGGGAATTAGCCCTGCGTGCGAGCGTTGCGGCTGTTATGACGAGCTCAGCTCGTCATGAGCACACGGCCACCGTGCCTCATGACGAGCTGAGCTCGTCATGAGCACCCATGTGGATAAACCAATAGACAAGGAGGGAGGGGTGGTGATAGTATCAAAAGAAATGTACCATGCTGAAAGTCTCAGACTTCTTAAAGATGAGCGATACTACAAAAGACGAACAGCCTGATTATGATGTTGGTGGGACTGCCACCGACATACAGCATAGTAGTCCAACAGTGCATTACAATGCGGTCAGTCTGATCGATCGACGACTCTGGGAGGTTCAAGGAGCCCATCGGCGCATTGGTCCGACCGTAATCCATACAATGGGGGCAGTGCCTGCGGAGGGACCGCTGTTGGGATTGCGATGTCTCTTCCCTCTGCCTTTACATGGTAGGCCGACCGTCATGTAAAGGCAGACGGAATCGGACTTTAGGGGCCCCTAGCAGGGCTCCATTCCCCTGTGGGCCTCCGCTTTGGGCCTAAGGGGGAACATGTGGTGCCCCCGAACAGCCATGCACCAAGCCTAGCACACGGTACATGGATGTTTGAAAACTGCCCTTTTCCTGTTCTAGGGCTGCAGCATAATCCACAATGGAAAAAAGCAATTTCCCAACTGCCTGCATGACAGTCGCATTGTTATCGGGCAGGTAGAACCATTGACATGTAGTCGGTCAGACACCTGCCCGATACGATGACGGTGGAAGGCTCCTCCGACCACCATCGCAATGAGGCCATAAGTAGGGATCCCAATGCCAGACATAATGGAAGAGTTATCCTTTATGGTAAACAAGGCTCTGGAAAAGGATTAGGTCACAGAAAAAGAAGCAGAATTTCTAGTACAAAAAGAGCCTTGTATGACTTACTTCTATATACTTCCCAAAGTCTATAAGAACAAACTCCCACCCCCTGCCTGTTAATAGTATCAGGGATAGGCTCTGCACTGTCACAATGTTGAGACTTTTTCATAAAACCTCTGGTAAGCATAATACCTTCATACTTAAAAAGATAAGAAAGACATATTAAATATGTTGAGAGAGATTGAGTTTTATCCAGTAACGGAAGTACTTATAACCCAAGATGTAGAGTCATTATATTTATTTATTTATTTATTTTTTGCAATTTATTGAGCGCACAACTACTCTAAGGTGTCTCGGCGCTATTGAGGAGAGATCCGTGCTGAGAGAAAGGTAGCCTAAGCTTGATCAAAAAGCCAAGTCTTTAGATGCTTACGAAATGTCAACAGTGAAGAGCTCTTTTTTATGTGGAAAGGAAGTGTGTTCCACAGTCTAGAGACGGCGACAGTGAAGCGTCTGTCTCCCCAGTTTGCCTTTTTCGTACGGGGGACTGGCAGTAGATGAGCTGAAGAAGAACGTAGAGTTCTAGTTGGCATGTATGTGCATAAGGCTTTTTTCAGGTATTGCGGCCCTATATTATTCATAGCCTTATAGGTGATGCACAGAGCCTTAAATTTTGTATGGCTTCGAAATGGAATGCAGTGTAGTTGTCGAACAATGGGGGAAATTGATGCAAATTTAAATGTCTGGGTCAGAATTCTAGCAGCGGCGTTTTGGATTAACTGCATCTTACTCATGACTCGCTCCTGAGCGTTTAGCAATAGTCCGTTGCAGTAATCCATTTTAGATAGTACTAACGTGCACATAAGGGTCTTGCCTGCATAAAGCGGGAGAAACGGCAGATGTTTCCTGATCATTCGGAGGGTATAGAAGGATGACGAGACCACTGCGTTTGCGTGACTCATAAACGACAGCTTCTCATCAAATAGAACCCCTAAATTTCTGACCTTTTTTACTGGGATTGGGGGAGAACCCAGATCTAACGGCCACCAAGTGGGAGACCAAGATGGAGTCAACCGGCCAAAGATCAGGACCTCAGTCTTTTCCGAATTCAACTTTAAACAATTGTGGTCCATCCAAGTACTGATTGCCATCATTCCATCTTGAAAATTTGCTGCTACTGCTTCTCCATTGTTATGGATGGCTAATATCAACTGTTTGTCATCAGCGTACGATGTTAACCCTATTCCATAAGACTTGATTACCCTCGCCAAGTCCGACACATAGATGTTAAATAGTGTCGGACTCAGCGAGGAGCCCTGGGGAACACCGCACGGTAGCGAGAAGACAGGAGAATAGAAGTCACCCAATTTAACAATTTGGGAGCGGTCTGACAGAAAAGAAGCCAGAAGAGATTTGGCTTTGTTTATGATGCCCAGTTTGCCTACACGGTTGATCAAGATGTTCAAGATGTTATGATCAACCGTACTATACACAAACATACATAAAGATTCCACCTTAGAGGTAATTAAAAACCTATTCAAACCAAAGGACAAGAATCTGATGCCCCCCCCCCCTCTGATTTTGTGTTAGATTATGCTCATGTGGTATTGACAAGGAATGTGTTTGATTAGGAAGGTGTGTTTTTCTTGCATACACATGGCACTTCCATGTCTGGCATGCTTCTACGTCCACAATTTTGAAATTTGATTATGGAAAGGATATATAAAGGACATCCTTGTGATCTGGAGAGGCTTGAGGAAGAGGCTAATGATCTCAGCTTGTGGGTCAACAGCCTAAACCCATTCCCAAATTCACAATGGACATGAGTCAATCAGAGATATTCTTGGACTTAAGGATATACCTAGATGGAGGAACTCTGAAACCAGAGGTTTTTTATAAACCAACAGATAGGAATAGCTTACTCTGCTATGAGAGTTTCCACCCTTGTTCCCTGAGGGTAGCAGGTATTCCAATTGGGCAATTCCTGAGATTGCGCCATAACTGTACTGACATAGAAAGTTTTCAAAGACATGCTGAGAAAGTGAGTGAGAAACTGGGAGAAAAACATTACCCTGAAAAGATCATTAGGAGAGCAAGGAAGACTGCAAGCAATAACAATAGGGCGGCATTGCTGATGACATACAAGAGACCTCCAGGGACAAGACAGATTTGTGTAACGACTTACTGCCCCAGTTCAAATACACTGAAACAATTGATCAGAAAACATTGGAACATTTTGACTTCGGGTACATTAAGAATAGGCAAACCTATGTTCTCCTTTAGAAGAGGTCAGAACTTACAAGACAGGCTAGTACACACAAGCCCTAAAAAACAGCCACTGGTGAACAATCTACCCGCTCTTTGGAGCATACCAGCTCCTAATGGTCACCAACTGTGTGCCAATTGCGGGAGCAAGTCCACCAAGGAATGTAACCCACTAGACCTGAGACTCCAGACCCCTTGTGAATTAAATAACTTCACAAATTGTAATTCATGTAATGTCATATATGTGTTAAGATGCCCATGCAGATTATTAAACATATGAATGACAACAAGAAAAATGCGATTAAGAATTGACGAACACAGGGTTACAATAAAATACAGAAAAGAAAGTACTAAGTTAGCAATGCACTACGTTCAGAAACATCATACTGAGGATGACAATGAGTGGTATGTGATTGAGAGACTGAAACCCTTACACATAATCATGGCACCAGCCCTTTTAAAATACTAACAACAATGGATATTTAGACCTAGAACGGACATACAGAGGCTTAGACAAAACACCATGGGGACTGATAGGCAGATAGTAAGAAGCAGACTGACTATACATAAAGTGACCCCAATTTCCAAAGAGTCATCCTATCTTATGTATAACAAGAAATACAGATATTGTAATTGTGCAACGTAATGTTTAAAAGAACATCCCCTTTTCAAATAAAGAAAACAATTATTTTAAATAAAGTTAATCATTGGTAAATACAGAACAAGTAACAAGTAGATTTAAGGACTATTCTAGCTCTTTGAACCTCATGCAGTCAGCAGCCTGCTATAACCCACATGTTATAGGAATCTACTAATCTGTTACTTCTTTGTAAACAATGAAAACTACAACTCCCATAAGGCACTACAGCTTTTGGTAGTCCTCAGACAACCTGTGTCCCATGGTTAAATACGTTGAAACACCCACCCCATTTTGAGGAGGGGATTCAGCTTATTGGAGGCCTACTCTGATATACAAGGAGGAGAAGATATAACCGCCTTACAGGAGGCAAACGTTCACAGCGAATCACACTTCCACTGCCGGACTACGTGAGTGGTCACATGATAGCGATCACCCGGGAGGATGGCAGGCCAGTCCCAAACATGGCAGCCACCAGGTATATGTGCTGGGGTTTCGCGAGGAGTGCAAATCCACAGTTTGGCTGAGGACAGGGGCGGGACAGGTGAACGATGGGTGCATCTCCTTGTTGAAGTAAGTAGCATGGGGATGACTGAATTTCTGGAGCCGCTATCTTACAGAACAGGGAAAGACTTTACAAAAGAACAAATGATTGTGTTTCCTCCCCTTTCTTCAGCAATGGTGAATACAATGGTTTCCTCTTTGGAAAAGAGTGTCTGAATTAAACTAGGATTACAAGACAGTGTGTCTCCCCATCACGAGATACAGCACAGGTTGCGCATTAAAAAATCACATTTTTCGTAGTTTGTGACTACAGGAGTTGCCACCCCTGCTCAGACCAGGACGTGCATGGCCAACCCAAATAGAGTAAGATAATAATGCACTCACGAGATGTCGCATGTATGCCCCACATGTGTAGTGGAACACTTGGCTTTGCATGGTGTGTGCTTGCCTCGGCAGTGTCACGACCATCATACGTGCCACTATATGAATGTTTTATGGCATCTATCACGACTATTGGAGCGGTTTGTCATATATGAGTGTTTAACTATATGGTGTTTTATCCTACATGTGTACATGAGAGGGAAGGGAGGACCTTGCCTTTGGTTATTTACCCACAGTATATGCTAGGGATCCTTCTAGGGCCCTGACGAATGGCAGAAACGTTGTCAAACCAGAGAGATGCAAGTGACATTGTACCCAATGGCATCCACTATAACTTATAGTATTTTTATTTACACCTAAGGTACCACCTTATTAAGGTAGTCCTTGTGGTATACCTTAAGGTATTCTCAGAGTACAACTGAATTCCCAAAACATTATCCAGAAGATTATTATATCTTAAGAACTCCCTCAACAATTGTAAGGTTGAGCCTGCCCTGATAATACCACCTTAACAGGGTGGGATGAGGCGGCCGATGATGAATCATGCCATATTATGTGGGTGAGACCACATCATCCCATATCTTAAAATTCTAAGATGAAGTAATCAATGAGGTTATTTACACTCAGGCAGAGAGAGACGACTAAAGTACCCCACTCTTTCACGATAAGCCTTGCACGTCCTTTTGTGATTGTGACACACTGTTATTTTCGGGTTCTCCAGATCTTGTTCGGCATGAGCAAAGGCGGTCATTCAGTGAGTGTGACCTGAGATGAAGAAGATGTCATCTCTTGAGAAATTATTCAGCATCTCATACTGATGGTTAATACAACTCTGGAGGCTGCCCTCCTCTCAGGCAGTTGCATAGATATTTTATTTTTATTTTGAAGAGTTTTACATAGCGCTGGCTAGACCCGGAGGTATCAGACCACTTTACATAAGGAAGTGGTTACAACAGAACAGTGATACATCGTTACATTCGTTTCTAGAGCAAAACAATAGCATAGAGAAAGACAGTGTTGCATACATCCGTTGCTAGAGCATAAGATAAAATTCCTCCGTTGCTAGAGCATAAGATAACATAGAAAACAAGTTCAAGGAGATTAGCTGGTAAAGGGGGGAAGTAAAGGGCTAGGTGAAAGGAGCCGGTGCTTCAGACGTACAGCTTTATTTAGACGTTAAAAGAATTTCAATAGAATGAGACATTGTTATGCCTAGCCACAATAAACAGAAATATGATGCCAAACATCTCCATATTTCTTGATGGGTCTTGAACAAAGGGTTTATATCTGAATGAGTTGAATCAGTTCAGGTGTTTATTATTTATATGTTTGAGTCATACTTCTCATTTACAAACCCGACCAAGTTTACATGTATGTAACTTCTCGACAACTGTGGCGACCTTCGGTAATTATTATTTTCAGAAATGTGGATGGAATTCTTTTTTTTGTAATAGTCATTGTTTGAAAGTTTATTTCGATGACTAACTTGAATATGGTTCGAAATGAAAGCAGTCAAAGTTCACTTTCATAGGACAGCTAACAAAGCAGTGTTCACTTCAACCGAACAGAATACAGTGTGCTAGAACACAAAACTGTCCTGCAGCACGTGTCAAACGGCTGCCATGGTAAGACCATTAGTCTGTCTGCTTCCAGGTTTTCTACCTAAATGAATGACAGGTGGGGTGTGGCAGAGTCCACGGACCAACTAAGATGTTGCTACTTTCAGGACATGCAGCTGATAACGCTGGCTGCTGTGCCTCAGTGAACTAAAGCTTCGAATCAAGCAGAAAAGACAGTTTTGCGGCAGTTTGAGATACAGGTTTACATACAATAACACAAAGCTGGGATTGGATGTAAGGCAGAGCAGGCACTGGTTGAAAGGTGAGACTCTGGATTGGTCAGAACGAAAGCCACCGATTGGTAGCACGACAGGGCATGGATTGGCTGGCAGGCGCGAGATGCTTGGAGTCACATGAAGACACTAGCAGGCAGTGAATGGAGGAGCATAGCCCTAACAACAGCACCAGTCCTGTTGCCATGGGAGAAACGATTCTCTGAACTGCTCTACTATTGCTTATGTGCAAGGGAATAGTCTCCGCTCTCGACCAATAATCGTGTCGTTACTATGCTGGATGAACTCCGGGAGCCAGATCTACGTTTCGTTAGTCGAGCACCGATTTAGGAGGATTAGCCGAGATGAGACTTTTCTACGGATCCCTGACTGACAGCTGCCTCTGTCTGCAAAACGTTAGTAAACACACAAGAGAGGGCGAGCAACACATGTCCTGTTATTTGAACATAAAAAAGGCACTGCTGGGAACACCTGAGAAACACAGATTTCTCACCTGACGCAATGTAGACGCTACACATTGTGCATTTCAGTGCAAAGACGAGTGGAAAGGGATTCCTGAGGGCAAACTATGGCTCCTGCATTCCTCCATACCGCCCAGCGCGGACATGATAGCTGTCAGACTACATACACGAGCTAAACATGCACCCTACCACGCGATGCAATGAACGCCCCCGCTGCAGGGTTCGAAAAAGGCAGCTGACTGAGCACATTATCACAGACCGGGCGCCGGCATGGGATTCACGTGTGCGACGCGGCTGCCGTGTAACGCAGGGTCTGTGCTGCTCGGCAGGGCCACGGGGCCGGCGTAGGTGTATTCTTGATGACAATCTGTGCGGTGTCGGTTATTAACCGTGTTTATACAGTGAGTTCAGACCCGGAAAAGCTGCTTGGTGCTTTAACACCTGCCAAGAAACGCCTGCATCTCCACCCCTGGCCGGATCTACCCCTCCTGCTCCCCCCGCGTTCGCATAAATCTCTAATAAGAGAGTGGTTAATACAAAAAGCTATTCTTTACAGTACCGTTTGTGGCGGCTGGGGGAAGCTCCGGCTCCCCCTTCCTCTCTCTCTCCCCCTCTTTTACATTTTCTACCTGGATACAAAGCTCTCGCGCCTGCCACAGATATGACAAACAGTGAATCACGGCGGCAGCCGGAGGAATATGGAATGTTAACATGCCGGTGGCGTGCAGTGCTGCGGCTGGGCTGCTGTGATTTTGCAGCTTTCTATGCCTCACTGTCTAAAATAGCAAATATTTCTCTGCATTCAGGCGTTTTCCTGCCAAAGATTTGATTGCATGAAGACATAGTCCTCACCTGACCCCGTTGTACAGGGGACGGTTGACACAAATTCCTCCGTGTGCCCTTAACCAAATCTGCGGGCATTAGACCACCTTTCGACGCTGCATTTTAAGTACCCACAACATGTCAAAAACTGGAGCGCCCGGTGCTAGTTGGGAAAGTTAGGGAGTATGCATCATGCATGTCATCTTCACAAGGTGGTTAATTTGTTCAGATCACACAAGTAACTTCAGAAACCATTTTTCCATACATGCAAGGGCGATACCTCGGTGTCTGTCTCAAATACTCAAAATGGGCACAGAAAAGAGAGTGCCGCCCATGGGGTAGCACCACAACCACGCCGTGCATAGCCCCGCACCTGTCTGCAGTGCAGGCTTGCAATTATCAATAGATGCATTTGAAGGCGCGACGCGCCAGGCTGGAGACAGTTCACACCCTTCCCAAGTAGCGTCTGGAATGCACCTTACCTCACAGCGCTCGATCTCCCTGCGTCCGGGCTGCGGCTCTCGCCAGAAGCATGCTCCTTTCCTTCCCTCGGCGCCTCGGGCTGCCCCCTTGAATCGATGGATGAACCCTGCAAAAAGAGGATTTCTTTTCAGCGGTTTTTACCATGGCATGGAAACACAGTCAGTCACCATCAAGTTTGAGCCTCGCAAGCACACGTACTCCGAGCAGAGCGTCTTTATTTCAGGGGCTGGTCTGCTTGACTGTACACGAAGTCAGTAACGTGCCGTGTCTTAGCATGCTCGCCTGGCTCCAAGTGCACCCCTGGACCATGTGACTCTCGCAGCACGACCAGCCCCAGCAGCGCTGAGCGCGAACACTGCTCTCCCTCGAAGGGGGAGAAGCGTTAGCACACAGCTACATGCAAAAGCGTCAGATCTTTCCCAGATTCTGTCACCGGGGCACCAAAATGGAATACAATGCTTCAAAAACCACCACTAAAACCCAGCTCTTGTGGCTCTGCATTACCTCACGCAGGATTTCACACAACACTTGAAAACGTCATGTATGAGTGTATTTAGTACATTCACAGTTATCAGTCTGAGTACCTCGTTCTGCCACCCAATTAGCCACCCCTACACATCGCGACAGTGTAATCAGTGGCGTAACGCAAACTAATGGGGGTCCCACTACAGAATGTGGTGAGGGGAAACGGAGTAACCAGAAATTTAAATACCCACCCCAAAAAACGTCTCTAATCAGACCGAGCGTGCTAAGTGAGAAATGCGGCCCTCGTTAAAATAGTTAATTTCGCCCTCTTTCCATCTGCCAAGTTATCCTGCCATCCACCATCCCTTCACCTTTCCATCCGCCCATTGCTCCATCCATCCATATTTTAATGTGTTTCTTTGAACCTTTCATCCATTCACTATTCTCCACGTGTGCATTCTTCGGGCCTTCAATCTATTCACTTTCACCACTCAGTCCTTTCACTCTTTCATCCAACCCTTCACCTTTCCAGCCTGTCTTTCTTTCACCCTTTATCCTATCTTTCACATTTCCTTCATTCCTGTCACCCTTCCTTTATACTCTGGTTCTTTTTTCCCCTTCTTACGACCCACCTTTTTTCTCTCATCCTTACTTTTTCTTTCATATCTTTCTCTCATGCACATTGTTTTCCTATGTGATCCTCTCTCTGCGTTTACCCCATGTGATTCTTTTCTTTATGCCTTTCCTTACCGTAGCATGCCAGCTGAACGCACACAACCCTCTCTTATGGTATTGACTGGCAGTGTTATTTTTGAGCATTTTGTCTGCAGACAATAGAGGACCATAAACAACTAACTTTCACCACTCATCAGGCCGAGTGGCAGTCCAGCATAAGCTGCTAAAGTGGGGGATTCCCGACGCCACGGGTTAGAGGTCCATGAAACTACTACACCTCGCATGGGGAGTAAATAAAAAAATAATAAGATCATTTACCTGCCAGCTGCCGCCTCATTTTCTTCCTTTTCCTTGGTTCTGTTCCTACAGGAAGTAGGAAGCACCCAGGCTCCCCTGAGCCAATCACAATGCTGCAATGCAGCGTTGTGATTGGTCTGAGCGCCGTGGTTCAGCGCTCAGGCTGAGACAGGGAGCCTGGGCATGTTCTCCACCCAGGCGGCTATGCAACCTACAGGAGAACATGCAAAGTCAGCATGAATGTGTGGCCTGTCCCAAGGGCCGCCCACACATTCATGTACACTTAGGCGGGTGCCACCACTCCTCCCACTGCGCTGCCCAGGCTAGCCCTGCCCCACAAAACAGCCCCAGCACGGAAAAATAAAAAGATAACAACCTCGCGTTATTCTAATTTTATTTTTCCTTTTTTGCTGTGATGAAAGGCAGTGGGGGCGACTCTCGCCGCCCCTGCATATTGGTACTACTGGACATCTCATCATTCGATGCAGTGTCCCCTTCCAGTTTGGTCCATAGATTGTACCAGGCGGGTAAAAAGGACTCAACTTTGGCCCTGCTGCAGTCCTTTCTCACAAATAGGACCCACACAGTGAGCTATGGCCCTATGGGCATTTCAGGGCAGAGTCTTTCCAGCTGCTTTGTGGGGTTCCGTAGAGCTTCTCTGTCAGCCTTACTTAGTTGAACCTGTACGCTGCGCTCCTGATGAAACTGATAAAGTCTTTTGGTTTCCAAGTATTGTCATCTTCTGATGATACCCAAATTATTGTCTCTATTACAGATGACATGCGTGAGGTAACAGAGTGAAATTTTGCATGACTCAAATATTCACCTGGATGAAAGAGAATTGGTTAACACTGAATGCCATAGAAAGTAAAAGGAGGCCCCCTTATCTGTCAAATTTGGGACAGGGGAGGTGTATTGTCCCACACATTTGCCACTAAGTTGGTAAGAAGTGGACTAATGGTACGAGGTTAGTTTTCGTTATTTAGCAATACCAATCACACAGATGTATATGAAACAGGAAGCTAAATTACAAGACATAGGCCAACCAATATAGTCATTGAACCACCAAAAAATAAACCACTATGGATGTGCCATACCCACGCCCGCAAGACCTGAAGGACTGGGTTATTTAAGACCCAGCGGTGCCAGGGGACAACACCTGAAACCTTCGTGGGTAACCTGTTCCGGCGTACAAATGACAGAGACACGGGACACTTCCTTCGGCGTCAAAGATTCAAGGTTTATTTACTGCAGGGAACACAGAAGTCACGTGAAGTACACAGTATGTAAGTTCGCGGGATCTGATTCAATTTGCTACTGTGGATCGCTCCTTTTTATACAGTTTTCTCTCATAGGTTAACATGGTACACAAAGGTTTACAACTTGGTTCCCATCATTACCCCAAGAGGGGTCGCTTTGATGTATTCAAGGTCCGGAACATAAGTACAGAAACATTCGGTGGTTCCCAACTGTAAAAACCCATCTTCCCACCATTAGTACATTCCAATCGGCAGTAAACAGATCGAAGGAGGAACAAGGACAGGTGCGGAGGAAGGCAGAAACAGTGGGGAGATCGGAAAGGGTGTAAAAAGGGTGGTATCGGGAAACACGAGCTGCAGGCATCAAAGGGACGTGCCTAATGAGATGCACGGCTGAGACAATAGACCGGCACGGCAAGATGAGCCTCGAGCGGGGCCATCTGCCTTACAGTATCATCCCCCTCATCATAAAGGCACTTTCAAAGGAAACGTGTCTTCCGCAAGAGTCTTGGGAATCCCAGGGTCGCGAAGCAGACAGCGTCAGTTCGCTGGCTACTTGAGGGCAAGAGACAAAATGGATGCCTCATCTAAGATGGAACCCGTGGGTTCAGACAGATAAACCCACGAAACAAACGAACGGTTTAGGCTAGTACAGCGAAACTGCGTACACCCACTAAACTCGTCATTTGCGGTTTATAGATACCAGACTCCACCATATTCGTGCGAGTCGAAAACATCACTTACGATCGTCACGGAACCTCAGACCCCCCCACCACCGGAGAGCCCCCGGCCAAACCATGCCCCTCCCCCAGCGCGTCCCGGCAGTCCAAATGCCCAGCAACATCCTAATACCCGTGCACGGCACCCCCCCCCCCCGGAACCCGCACACGCCACTTCCGCCTTGTAACATAGTGTTTTCTACCTCACACATTTTGTTTGTTTTAAATACTTGCACTGGTGCCTCCATTGCCTACGTAACGTCTGTTCTTGTGATGGAGTGTCTGCCTTTTATTGCAGTATTGCACGTCTATGCGTATTTAGTACATTTTTGTAACCTGCACCCCTTTCACTTTTTTTTTTTAATGCACCGATTGCTACCTCCTGTATTTTTGTTGCTCACTAGTGTCACTTTTGATCCATGCAACTTATTGTTTGCCTCCGTTTTACGCTCCTGTATATCATTATTGGTCCCCCCGCGAAGCGCCCCGACACCCTCGGGCAAAGCCCGCGCCACACATGACCGCACAAACAAACAAATAAATAAATAAATAGCTCACTCACGTTAATCCTTAGCCCCGCCCCCATGCCTGCTGCCGCCGGGTCCTTCAGGTGGACCGAGCGCCACCCATCCGCCCGTGGAAGACCCCCCCCTTTCCCAGCCCAGCCAAGCCCCCACCCTGTGCTGCCGGCCCCCTCCCACTGAAACCTGCCCCCTAGACCGGCCCCATCCCCCCTCCAAACCTTCCGCTGTGCCCCCAACGATCTGTAGCCAGCCCCCTACCCACGCCCACCGGCTCTCCTTGTCGTCGCCCCCCTCCCCTCTGCTGCGATCACTGTTGCGTTGAGCACTGTGGCACCCCTGCCACGCGCCACTGTCCTACCAGATGTAGCCTCGATCCGCACCTAGCGTATGCAACCTTTATTACCCTTCATTGTGCGTCTGCCCCCCTCATGCCTCCAGTCCAGACAAAGACGGGAGCATAGCTGAGTACTCCAAGCCCACATTACCAAAACCTAAGATGCTTTCCAGGGAAGTCACTGACACAATAATTGCGTTACTTGTTTACAATACACACTATTTATTCAGGGCCGCGTTAAAACCCACCACCGCGGTTATTCTTTGTGAATCATAGTGAAGTGCCGTGCCTATCTTCCTTTGCGAGAAAGTAGAAACGACTAACTAAACAAATTATTTCGATAATAGGTCTGAAAAACAGAGTAGTAACATGTCACTGATAGAGTGCCTGCTCAGAATTTTGTCATGCAATCTGAATAGACTTTAACATGTTATGCTCTATTTACCAAAAAGGATGACTGTGGGAAACAGGTAAGTGGGAAATTGTTGAAGGATGGATGCCTGACAGTAACAGTCGTGCTCGTCCTCCCTACCGCCCCCTTCTCCATGCTTGATCCTCCCTTCGCCTGCATGCCCCGCGCCCCCCCCACCCAACCAACCCAATTAGCCATCCCCTACCATCGACTGCCCACGCCGGCCTCCTCCTCCACAAATTCCTTTCCTCTGATGGCCCCCTTTTTCTCGTCCCTAGCCCCCCTTCGCTCTCTTCCTTTGCAGCATGAGGTGCCCCCCCACTCCATTTGGCGCCCTACCGTTCTCCCCCCCCTTGCATGCTTTCTTCCGTGCACCCCCCCCGCCCTCCAGCTTCTCCTGGACAATTTCTCCCCGGCCCGGTCCTTCCCTCCTTTACTCGCAATCTGACCCACCGACCAGTATATTTGAAAGTTGTTCAATCGTCTCTACTGTTGTGCGTGTGCAACATACGGTCTAATGTGTTCTGTATTTTTTCTGTATTTCTTTTAATGCATACCAAGTTTGTGTCACAATTATCTCAAGGCAGACGCTGTACTTCTTGATAACCGTAAATTGCCAAAAACTCCTGTGCAGAGTTCACTAGCGGCTGGTAACATTAGCATAAAAGGTCCAAAGTACCAGGGAACAGCAGAACAATTTAATTATTTACACGAGGGCACTAAGGGCATAGTAGTGACAAATTATTTAACCTGTATATATCCGTTTTTTATGAATGCCACCTCCATACCTGCGATGGGACAAGGGCTGCAAACTGCGTGAGGTGGCGCTTCACGTGGCCACAATGTAGCGCTCTTCATAGCAGATTTCTAGGCGCTGTAGGCTAAAGCTAATATATGTACTGCGACTTAGTCTGTCAGTGAGTTACTTTTTGCGCTGTACGTTTGTGACTTAAAACGTAAAATTATTTTGTATTTATGTTAAAACAAAACATAAATAAAAATAATGTCAAGAGCAATGCCAATAGCTCTAACTTTAACAAAGGCAAAACCATTGCATTGTAAATGCTTGTTTTTATCATTTGAATCTTAAAAAAGATCTTCCCTTTTCTTCTTGACGAGCATACAGTGGTGGTGGTAGTTATCACACTTATTCCTTCTCGGGTAGATTACTGCAATTCTCTGCATTTAAACATTAATAAATCTATTCTCAATAGGTTTCAGATTGTTCCAAATGCTGCCAGTCAGGAATCCTGTGACCTTCAAAGCCCTCTACTTGGTTCACTCCGCCCTGCAGTTGGAGGGACCGTTTGCCCTGAGAATGGCCGTCCAATGGTTTACTCCCAATAGACTGTTGAGGCCGTCCTCGTTCAGAAAGGTAAATACACCAAGATTTCAGAAAGCCAGATGGGGAGGGCAGACATTTTCAGTACCTGCAGCCAGGCTGAGGAAAATGTTACCTCACTGCATCGCTGGCATCCCTTCCCATATGGTGTTTTGTAAGGAACTGACAATCTGGCTTTTCTCCCTTTCAAAATGATTAGGTTGTTTCTCTTTCTCACATTACAGCTTCTTCTCTTACTGCTAGTGCTTTGACACCCTTGGATATAATGCACCTTACAAAGTCCAAATGCAAATACAAATTATAGGATAAAATGTCAAACATTGCTCATCACATTATCTTAGATGTTATGTATTCATATTTCCACCCATAATTAGCTCTTCTATACTTTTTTTAACAGATCATTGTCAGTCAACTAGCAATCCGAACCCGACAAAAGTAATCCACCTACAACAGCTAGGAATTAGATGACAGGGTCAAAACATTATTGACTACTGAAAGTTACAGGGCTGCAGACCCAACAAAACTCCAAATGGTGCTGAGCTTGTGCTTGGAGTTCTGCCCCTACTAGAAGTTGTTTTCAGCCAATGCATTCCCTTACTAAACACGTTGAATTTCTGTTAAATAATTTTTGTCACACACTGTGCATAAGAACAGTGCAGTCACTTTCTTACCTTATAGCCAGGGCCAGTGGAATTATGTGGCAGGAGAGTACCAAATTAAGCAGCAGGGTTGAGTAAATTATGCGTCAAGAAAAGGCAAATTATGCAGCATAGTGTGGCACATTTCGTAACAGTATTATTTCATTGTTTTGTCCTTTTTAAACTTGGTAACACTCGCTGGGCATTACTTGCACCTCATTAGTACCAATTTAACACCCAAATATAACAATAAGCAACAGAAAGGTGACCATTCCAGCTTTGGAAAGGGTCTTCCACTGTGCTGCAACACATGTCCCCGTATTTGTAGTAACTTTTGATCCATTTGAACTAGCAATACCATTTCTTCGTTAAAATCTGCAGAGTATGCTGCAGATGATGGATTATGTGGCAAATGTGGCAAAGCTTTAATTATGCGAAAATAGCAGCGGACGTACAATCGCATAATTCCAACTGCTTATACTAATAAATGCTTCATTTATAAACCTTTCTATTTCTAAGCATTATTGGTAACAACCAAAAGCTGAATACCATATAAATACCCGTGAACTGACATAAATCAAGCAGTATTTCTTTTCCAAATGAAGTTTCCAGCTTCTGATATTTATTGACATAAGACACATGCCTTCCTTACACACGAAAATAGTTCGTTTTTCTCAAATAAAATAGTGTTACACTATATTAAGTGATTTTTGTTTTTGCAACCTAATACACAGGTTAAAAGGAATACATGGTAGTGCCAGTGCTTTTACATAGACTTTTAAAATTCAACATCGATAAAGGTACACCACCCTTGAAATAGTCTTAGGACACCAATTTCCTAGGTGGTTGATATTAGGTGCCTAAAAGATAGCTCTATAGTCAGAAGTCTAAGCCTTTAAGAACTATGTTAGATGATGGGTATCTCTGTTGTCAATAGAACTGAGCAGGTAAACTTTAGGTAGCCTGAGAAGTACTTAATTCTCACATCTGATCAAGTTAGATATGAATACCTTCAAGGGTTAAAAATGTGATCCAGATTCTGGCTAGTAAGATCTATCCAACCTGATGTCTAGTTCTTCTGCTTCAGACCCTAGCTCGTAAGATTACAGTTCTACAGCTTTGGATTGGTAAAATACCAACCTAGCCAACCTGGAATGAATGGAAGATACCTTTTACACATCCTTCGCTATTATTAGAGCTAATCAGATAGGTATGGCTTTGTCCAGGCACAAGGAAAATGTGGTATCCTCTGTCATAGGGGGAACCCTGGCCTTACCACTCACCCCCTCCCCTGTATTTGCAGTGTTTCACACCACTATGACCTGCTGTTAGAATGTCACAGTGGTGAACATTCTGAGGCGAGCTCCAAGTGAGACAGAGTGAAGGTACTGAGAAGAACAGCTGTGGCTGGGGCCCTTAAGCTGTACTTCAAGAAATAAAGACCATCTTTTGTACGCCTACGTCTCCCTTGCTTCTATCCAGTTACTTAATTCCACAGATAGTTTTCAAGATTTAGGAAGACAACTACTTCAATTGAGCAGATGTAGAGTGTCTGTGGTGTTGTAGAGAGTTCCATTAAAAGGAACTGCTCTCCACGTAAATCTTGGGAACTATCCAGGGTTCCCTTCTCTTTTTAGGTCGAAAATTCATGACCTCTTGTATATACCTTAGCATATACTTCTCTTGTGTGCTTAAAGCCACCCCCTGCTTTCCATTTGTGTTTTTGTGTCCTTTAAGCATCCTTGCTTGCTAATGGCTAGTCCTGCCTCATTGTTCATCCTTTTTAGGTTTCGCCTGGCGTTCACCGCGCAAGCAGTGTCGCGCAGGCAACATTTTATGTTTTTCAGTAAGGGGTTTTCACCCGCCTCTCTCTTCCATTGGCTAGCTCCATAAATGGAGGCTAGCCATTGGAAGAGAGATCTGTCAGTAATTCTCGGAGCAGATTCGTGGGCGTTCCGGTGATTTTTTCTCGCTCCGCCCCTTTGCGAACGTCATGTGGCGGTGGGCGGGTGTTTTTTTTTGGGGGGGGACCACATCTGATGATCATAGCGGCCAATGATTGCTAAAGCATTAGCAGCTCTAATTGTTGCCGCTGCCATGGAAGAGAATTTCCCCATAATGTCCATACAACGTCCCTCTCTGTCTGGAGGAGTGGTAATAAATAGGCTTTGCGGGGTTCTTTGAACGCCTCTGTGCAGCTTGAGATATGACCGAATCCGGTCTCGGGTGTCGGGTGTCTTACAAGGCAAGATGGACTGAGATAGGTAGTTGGAACCTAGTGGCTACACTGTGCATCAAATTATGAAATCCCCCTTGTCTTCAGGAGGAGAATCAGAGGGTAAGTGCGAAGGCGGAGATGGTGTCAGGATTATATAATCATCCCAGGGATCCGGAGCATTTGCCTTATCAGGCAATTTACCTACATCAACTTCTTCACCAGAGGAGGAAGTCTCCTGGTGTCCAGTGTCAGGTGGACCCGGTGCATGAACCAGTGTACTAGGTATAGTAGGCACTGGTACCTGAACAGGAACCGCTACTTGAGGAAGTGGGTTCTCTGTCGGAATTTGCTGAGGAGGAAATCTTTGAAAGTAATCCGCCAACATCGTCTGCAGATTCTGAATAAGTGCTGGAGGAAGATGAGCCATCTCTCTATGGCGTGTTTCCTGTTTGTGATGGAACTGATAGGCATGACATGCAGCCATGAATTGCTCGTGATAATAATGTCTCTCCTGGTAATCATCGTCATCCTGGCATTTAACGTTGAGCTCAGATGGAATGTGAGCTACGCCGTAAGGACCCTCATCATCATAATCCTCCTCCTCCTTGAAACCCCCTAAAAGGTGTGATGTAGTCCTGAAAAGGCTGTTGTTGAAAAGGCCTTTGAAACGTTTTGAGCTGGGAAAATTTCGTCAACGGGGGAGTTGCTGGTGCAGAAACAAGTACAGGAATTTCCCTAGTTGATGGTCCTGTTCTCAACGGTGGCAAGACAACAGGTACACTCATTGACGCCGATATCTGCGGGCTCATCGTCGAAGGTGCCGTCGTCGATGACGGTGAGTTCATCGACGGTGGCTTCATAGATAAAACTCAGTCCTCTTACTCACCCGAAGAAGGAGGTTGTTCTTCAGAAGACTTGAGCCATAAAAGTAATATTGCCTCTCTATTCCTGAGAGCCTTGCTGGGAAAGGTAGGGCATATTTTACAGTCTTTAGCCTCAAGTTTAAGGTAGAGGTAATAAAGACAATCTTTATGTAGATCATCTACATGGACCCTCTGCTTCCCACAGGTCCTGCAGGAGCGGAAGAGGCCTTTTTTGTCAGACATATTTGCATGAAAAGCTGAAGAGAAAAAACTGAGTAGCACTCAGGGAGACTCCCTTCAACACGACATGCTCCAAAAATCTGAGGAGAACTTGCCTCTACTGGGAGTGTTCTAGAGGGTGCTGGTAGCTGATTGGTTGGAGCTGACTTTTGGTCCTTTTTCCTATAAGGACATAGATAGGCTACTAAGATATAGCCTTTGGCCTATTTATTACTTATGGCACTACTTTTGTATTTTACTGTGGGGCTCCCATCCCGAAGACAGGGAATCATTCAGGCATGTGAATCTATGAAAGATACCCCAATACTGGATAATTCCAATCAGCATAATTTTACTCAATCCTACACAGTTCCATGCCACACAATTCAATTTCACACATTTCCATTCCACACCACTTTAATTCGACAACAAACCAGATAATTCAAATCAACAACACAATTACACGACATACATCCAATCTACACCACAGAATTCCACATCATGCCACAAAATTCAACAACGCATCACACACATAAACTCCACTACAACCACTCTAGTTAATTACACTCTATGGCGCTCAATCCCACTCCACATAATTCCAGTAAACTCAATACCACCTAATTACTATCCACATAATGCCACTGCACTCTATGCCACATAATTCCACTACACACACCCACTCCACCCCATAATATTCCATGCCACCCAATTCCACAACTAACAATTTAAATCCAACCCACATAATTCTACTCTACACCACATACATCCACTCCACAACACATAGGTAAAAGACATTTTCATTTACAAAGCCAATAGTTCTAATTCTCGCAAAAGCTAGACCTATTGGCCGTGCCAATGCTTGATTTTCATAATATTTGCAGCACTGTAAGCCTGGAAGGGCATTGTTTTGACTTATACTGGTAGCTCCCTTGTGTATGGGCAAAGGTATAGCACTCTGACGAGCTTTATATGAAAGAAAAGCATGTCGGGTTGCTTTTAATAATTCTAGGTTGGCTTGGATTACCTATCCAAAGCTGTAAAACAGTGCCTGGAATGGTTAGAGTCTTTCATCATTTTTCAGCTTGGCATGGATAGCAATTGCTAATCCTAGGGTTAAAGATATTCCTGTAAAAATGGTAAAAGGCTTAATCATTTTCTAGCTTTGGGAGCCTTTAACGCCACCAGGGAGCCCACCTGCAGGGCAAAAAAAGCAAAAAATGGGGAGACGGGCAGCACAGCAACTCTCCCTGAGCCCGATAAAGACCCAGGGTAGATTCCTTTAAAGGAGGGGGGCGCATATCCCCCTCCATGAGCCAATAATGGCCCGGTTAGCCCACAACTTGGCTGAATCAGCAGCTATGTTCTGAGGTGCCCCACCCGGGACATAGCAGTTTCCCTGCCCACATGGGCGCGGGCAGGGAAACCTGTGTCTGCTTTCACTTGGCTGGAGCATTTTTAGATCTCCTGCCAAGCTTGAGGAAACACCAAGTCAGCTCCCAGCGGGCAAGAGCATCAAACGTTTAAGGAATCAGATCTAAATATTGATCCCACCTGAAGGGAACAGAATTATTATCTCACCCCTAATTGTGCCAACCCCAGGGGATGAGGTCCCCGGTGCAGAAATTGGCCTTGATGCCATGCCCCCTTCCCCCTTTGATATACTTCAGGGCCCCAGGAGATGGGGGTCTCCATGGCTGAAAGAGGCTTGGGGAGGGGGGCCCTTATGTTTAGAAGTAACACTTGGGGTGGGGTCACCAGGGCTAACCAAGGCTTGGGAAGGGATGGCTGCGCATCCCCCTTCCCTTTAAAAAACAAAAACAAATGGCCCTGTGGGATAGGGTCACCAGGACCAGGCTCTGTATGGGGAGGTGGGGGGGAGATAGTGTTCGATGCAGGGCCTGGCACTCTAGGGGGTTGCATTTACGTATGAGATAAAAAAAAGACTTCTTCAAATCAGAACTAGAGAATGCTAAAAATAGACCTAAAAAATCTTCGAAATTCTGAATCAACAATCGAACAAATTGAGCAAATCTTCACTCTTAACATCAACCTCACAGCCAAGTAGTGACAAATTTTCCTCATTTTTCACAGCAAAAACGAATTCCCTCCAACTTGAACTCAATATGGCTGTGACCATCTTAGCCACCCCAAAGATCAGTCAAGCTACTAACTTGGTACTAAATAAGCGATCTCTTCCCAAAAACAATTCGCAATCCAACTTCAAATGTTATGACATTGATGAGATCAACAAAATTCTAACAACTACTAAACTCAACAACCACTTCAATGACCCTATCCCAGCAAAGTGCCTACTCCACATCTATCAAATCATATCCCCTCTCTGGACCAATATCATTAATGCCTTGCTTTCACAAGGTTACATCCCGGACTACCTAAAATCTGGTCAAGTTACTCCTATCCTAAAAAAAACAACAGCTAGCAACTCCGACCCCAACAACTTCTGACCAATAACCAACATTCCCATGCTAGCAAAGGTCTTGGAAAATATGTTCAACAACAACTGAACTTACACATCACAAACTTCAATTTATTGAACATACACCAATCGGCTTCAGACCTGGCCATAGCACTGAAACAGCCATCCTACATATAGTAGACTACACACTCTTAGCTCTTGACCGCAATGAAACATGCCTGCTAGTCTTGCTTGACCTCTCATCAGCCTTCGATACGGTCAACCACGACAAACTTCTAAGAAGACTAGAAGACAGGATGAGCTTTTCAGGCACAGTCCTTCTAAGGTTCAAATCCTTTCTGGAAAATAGAATACAATCATTCATGACCAACAAGATCCTTTCTCTATCCTCACCTAACCTACTAGGAGTACCTCAAGGCTCTACAGGATCTCCCACTCTACTCAATTTATATGTTGAACCACTCACTGATCTACTACAGCAGGCAAGCATCTTCTACCACATGTACGCGGACGACACCCAACTTTACATCAAAATCACCTCCATTGAAGAGATAAAGTTACTGAATCTAGCTCTAGAAAAAAACGTACAATGGCTAACTTCCTCAAGTTAAATTCACAAAACACTGAATTTCTCTTAATCTCCCCCCCCCAATAACTCTCAAGAAATAAAGGAATGGACCAAAATGATCACCGCCCTGAATTGCACCCCAACGCTGGTGGACTCCACAATATCTCTTGGAGTCACACTGGATAAGAATCTTAACATTAACTTGATGGCTAAAAATGCCCACTTTCACCTCAACTATCTCAGAAAAATGAAGCCATTTACCGAGATCCCTGACCTCAAAACTGCAGTTCAGGCCTTAGTTATCTCAAGGCTGGAGTACAGTTGCTACACCCTCTCTGGGGTTCCCAAAACCTCTACCGCACCTCTAAAAGCTTGTCTCAACGCCCCAGCTAGACTCATTACAGGATCAAGGAAATTTGACCACATATCGCCACACCTGAATGCACTCAACTGGCTACTCTATGAAGCTCGTATTTACTTAAAGATTGCTTGTATTACTCATAAGGCGTTACAACCCTGCAGTTCCTATCCCAAAAACGTACTCTATCGGGAGAAACAGACATTCCAGGAGCACAGATAACTTACTCCTGAAACCCGCAAGGTCCAACAAGACTAAAACCTCCAACAGAGCATTTTCGGGGGTGGCGCCAAGAATCTGGAACTCGCTTCGGCCATTCATCAGAAAAATAACCTCAACGCCCCTCTTCAAAAAGGAAGCAAAATCATTCCTGATGAGCAAATTCCTACCTTAAAATACGCACAAACACCAAGCCAGCTTCAACTTCTATCTCGAAGATAAGACTTTTTCAAGCCTGATTTGACTCTCTATCGAAGAGCTGTTCTCTAATCTGCCTGTATCCCCAAACTTTATTATGGCCTTGTTGTTAATTATTTGCGTTGCTTTTTATCTGTTTTGTTGGTAACAAATGTGCTTTTCTTTCCCTGCTCACTTTTTAAAGCGCTCTCTTTCCCCTACCTTGGGTCTGGTTCGCGCTATAGAAAACTCTAAAAATAAATAAAAATAAACATCTAAAAAAAACCTCTAAATTCACAGAAAAAACAAGGGTTAAAGTAACATTATAGTTAGGTGAATTTGTCAGTGCCAACGTTAAAGTTTTGAACTACGAAAGAAATTCACCAGTTATAGTTAGCAGCGCCACCATTCATTGCTTATGACCTCACGTATGACATCCCTCATGACATGTTCTATGACATAATTTATGACATCACGGATGACATCATCCAATGAGTGTGCTATTTGTTTTAAAATAGTTTACATAGTGGCAGGTAACAACCATAATAATTATCTACCTAATTTTGTGTAACCTGGGTCCAGCTAATGGGTGTAATTGTTTACAAAACCTAATGCACAAGATCTGTGCTCCTCACAACGTTTTGGTTCTGCAGAAAAAGCTTCCAACAGTAGAAAGATTCTACGTAGTAGATGGTAACTTTTCTAAGCAGCCTTAAGTTATTAGTGAAAATCGGGTCAGCATTATATTTTATGCTTGACACAGAAGAGTGGGTTCACCAGGTAATAACCTATGTATGTGTGCTTGTTTTGCGTAAGAAGATGAGGTATCTGTAAAGTTTTCTCCTCAGAATGACGGGTGCATGTAGTATGATCTTTAGTTCCTTAAGATCTTGGCTATTTTTAGCAAATAGTGTCTTTTTTGACAACTGTTGCATAGAATGTACACTGTTCTGAGTAGATTATTTTCAATACTTTGTGGTGTATTTGTCCTGAGAGTTTCACATTTGCAAAGATTGAGCCAAGTATAAATTCTCTCTGTAAAGTAAAAGTGATTTACATTACCCAGTTCGCTACTTATATCAAACTTAATTTCTTTATGTAGCCTTAGTGTGTGTCAGCGGTTTGATACAGATAAAAGATGTCTATAGTAGGGTATTTGTTTTGGGATTGGCATTCATGGTTTTGTCTTTCTTTGAACAGCTGCATATAGACTCAACACCATACTCAATGACGGCTGCCCATAGATCTGTGGTTGATTGTTAATGTGAACTATGCTTGCTGTATAATGTATGGTATAGGGTCATAGTTGCACAAAATGCATGCTTTGTGTAGCTAAAGGAGTTGTATCTGTGATGGTAGTAATGATGGCTGGTATTATCTTAGGCTATTTTGTACTTACTGTCAGGCCTCTAATTTCATATTAATTTATAGACCAATATGAGGGAAAGTGAAGTTTGGATTATGTCATCAGTGATGTCATCAAGTATGTAACTTTTGATGTCATAAATGTCATAGAACATGTCATGAGTGATGTCATATGGGAGGTCTTAAACAGTGCATGGCGGGGAGCACGTTACAGTTAGCGCTGCTATCTATACTATAACCAGTGAATTTCTGTGTTTTATTTTTAGTTAAAAACGTTAATGTTGCCACTGACAAATTCACCTAACTATAATATTGCTTTAACCTTTGTTTTTTCCAGAAGAATTATGACGAAGGGAACGCCCAGCCTAGCATGTCGGGGCTTTCTAGCGGCATCACCACCTAATATATTCCATAAGAAGAAATCACTCTGTATCCACAAGGTGATCAACAAGCCTATCCAGTCAAAAAGCAGGTAAGCAGATTATTTTATTCATAGCAGGCAATCTTTTCACAGCATTACACATTTCGACTAGTACTATTATTATATCCACTGCAAATGTATTTGTTTGAAAATTAAACGGACTCAAATACATTTTACCTGACAATTGCAAGGCATTATGGACGACATAGTCAAATTATAACCATGTTATTGGGATTAAAGTACACAAACTCGAATTTGCTTTAAACAAATGCATTTGCAGTGGATATAATAAGAGTACTAGTTGAAAAAGTGCTCCTTTGTCCCAACATGTGAAAAAATGTCTAACAAACCGCTAAAGTGATGTTTTGAATTCGGGATCAGCATCAAGAGTCCTCTTTCACTGTTGATGGCCTAAATACTGCCTGTGTTCGACCTCATGGTCACAGGTTCAAATCCCGGCGGGTACACTCAGCCTTTCATCCATCTGAGGTTAATAAAATGAGTACCATTCAGTTGGGTAACAATAAACATCTGTTATTCAGAGCCAAGATACTTTTGGGTGAACGTGCGCTTTACAAATACACAGGTTATGTTAAGTTCAGAGCAACTGACCTCTGCATTTGCATATGATTAAGACCCTGGGTGGGTCGAAACACGTAATGCTGTGAAAAGATTGCCTGCTTTGCGACTGGATGGGCTTGTTGATCCCCTAGTGGAAACAGAGTGATTTCTTCTTATGGAATATATAAATATATATATATATATATATATATATATATATATATATATATTTTTTTTTTCTCACCAAGGATGCGGCACTCAGCGTTTGTAAGTTTTAAACAGCTTGTACTTTATTTCTCCAGCTCGGACCAACGCGTTTCAGCCATCACAGGCTTTGTTCACGGTAAGTGAGCTTTTTTCTATGTCCACTATTTATCCCAATTTAGACATTTATGGTGCATTATGGGACTAGTAGTTCGTTATGTTACAATTGAAATTTGCAAATTGCAGATTGCAACGTATAATCTTAATATTTACAGTTCTTGATACACACGCTCTGCTTTACGTGCACATCATGTTTAAGGTCTCATATTATCATCATATGTAGACATTATCTCGTGTGTTGGGTGTAGTACCCATTTCCAACATGGCATTGTTCTCATTAACCATTGATAATCTCCCGACATATATCATCTCTCGCTACTCCTAGCATGAATAACAGTTCTAATGGAGATTTTTTGTCAGTATATCAATTGTCAAACATTAGTCTTTTATCTGGGTATAGTACCCTATGGTACAATGTTCGATATTCAGTCTGCATATTGATTGAATCAATGTTATTGATTATTCCAGATGTACATAAAGTTCCTCATCGAAATACATCCCTCTGGGCATCTTGGTTTTTAGTCTGATGATGAATTTGGATTCGATTTGACGTAATTTGCGTAGTCTATTGCCTCCTCGTTCTCCCAGGTTGACCATATGTATCCCAAAATACGACATTGCTTTCCAGTCTCCTTTCTGACATGATATCATGTGTTTTGCTGTCGCATAGGCCAAGTCTTTGTTCTTCACTGCTCTAATGTGCTCTAATATTCGTTTTTTTAAAGCACAAGTTGTACTTCCAATGTAGCATGATCCACATCTGCACGTTATCACATAGACCACATATGTGGAGGAGCAAGTGATTTGTCCTTCAATAGGCGTTTTTTTTGCAATCTGGTTCATCGTAGGCGTTTTTGTTTAAGCCAATTTTGCATGCTTTACAAGCATTACATTTTCGGAATCCATTTCGTTGATCTGTTAGCCAATTATTTGTTTTTGCAGGTTTCTTGGATTTAAAATGGCTATTTACCAAGTGATCCTTCAGAGATGAAGGTTTTTTATAACTCATCTTTGGTCCTGTGCCTACAATTTTTCTCAGATCTGGATCTCCAGAGATTAGATGCCAGTATTTTTGAATCTTACTCTTAATTATGCCACTCTCTTTACTGAATGTTGTCACAAATCTTGGTGCTTCATCTGACTTGTCTGTTATTCTTTTTGTAGACATAATCATAGATCTTGTTTTTAGTTCAACTTTTTTCTTGCTTTTTTCAAGTATTCTCTTGCTATATCCTCTCAATCTCAGTCTTTCTGTGGTTTCCATGATTTTGTTTTCATCATCCTGTTCTTTGGAGCAATTTCTTTTCATGCGAATAAATTCGCCATATGGGATACTAGCTAATAAAGGTTGTGGATGAAAGCTAGTCCCATGGAGGATACTATTGGTGGCTGTATGCTTCCTGAAAAGTGTGGTTTGTAATTGTTCATTTTCTACATACACCTTGATATAAAGGAAGTCAATTTCTTTTCCACTGATGGTATGAGTGAACTGTAGCCCAATATCATTTTTGAACAGTTTTTCAAAGTATACCTCAAAGTCATTTTCCGTGCCATTCCAAATCAAAAACAGGTCGTCAATATATCGAACCCACAGTATTATTTTCTCCAGATCTGCTTGGTTTGTGGGATCCCATGCAATGGTTTTCTCCCACCACCCCATAGTCACATTGGCGTAGTTGGGTGAAAATGAAATCCCCATTGCAGTTCCACATTCTTGTTTGTACAATTAACTGTCAAATAAGAATACATTGTTTGTTAAACATAACTCAATCATATTCATTAGCATCTCTGTGTGTCTACGTTCTCCAATGTTCCGCTGCTTTAAAAAATAGCTGCATGCCCCTAAGCCAATGTCATGTTATGAGACCTCAATCTACAAGATGTCTGGAAAGAGATATTGGTTGCCCAAAGCTGTAAGATATGCGCACAATAAGAGGTAGCTTTGCTGATCGCACCCTGGACATGCAAGATCTGTTTAACATTGGATATCTGTACAGTCCAACTCTATATCTGCCCTACAATCATTGTATACATTGAAATGCAGTGTTTATTGAATGTCACATACCATGTATTTAAGTATTTTCTACGTTTTCAAAATGTGAAGTGAACAACATATACTTGTGACATGAATAGATGTAATCACAATTCTAAAACACATGGTACTTTAGTCTTTCTTCAATGAGTGACAGCTTTTTTTCTCTCTGTTCGCGTAATTTCGAATTCACATTTAGTCTAAAGGTTTTGAATAGGGTGTTCCGAAACATATCTCTAGTCATGAACACAAAAAGTCCTTAAGATGGCTCTGGGACGGAGTCACCACACCTTTTCGACAAAGCTTCAGCCTTTCTTAGTTCCTATACCAAATTACCATTACATAACAGCTGCTTAATCAGCAACATCTTACTCATTTAAATTCCAACTCTCTAACTAATTTTGTCAGTTAGCAGATTTTTCCCAAATGCATTGTTATATTCGTCATTATTTTTAAAATAATAAGTATCTCCTTATTCAGACATCAACCTCAAGCCTTTTTAGGTTTTTAAAAAAATGTATATTCTAAAGCACTGTGTTTTATGATGGTTGTCCATCCTTTTATGATTTTTTTTAATGAATCAAATAAAAGTACATTTGACTGACTGACCATTACATAACAGCTGCTTAATCAGCAACATCTTACTCATTTAAATTCCAACTCTCTAACTAATTTTGTCAGTTTGCATAAAAAAATCTCAGGAATTACTGATTGTAATGCTCAATAAATAAACGTTTGCCCTCAGGAATCAAGCCCGAGAACCCCTCCACACGACAGACAAATATACAACACAAAGAAACCCCATCAGGACAGGCAGTGAGGTTCAGGAAGCGGGATAACTTTGTATTACCTATCAACGGCAAAACACAGCTCCTTCTTTTCTTAGCACTACACCACACTGAGCACCTGCTATCTGGGCACCAAATTGTCCAGTAGCAAAGGAGTCCTCAAATCTCGGGTCATTTGGTAGTAGCTATACTGTGCAAATTTGCTTAATCTTTTCAAACAGGTAAATAGATTCTTATTTAAAACACACTTATGTGCTGCAGATATGTGGCCTAATGATAGTATATTATAGTATAGTAGAGTATGGTATAGTAAGGACAGTCAGGCACCTTTCTCATAGCTTCTGTGCAACACTGCCTGTTTGACCCACAACACTTCCTGTTTGACCGCTATGCAACAATGTGTGAATCACGCGGAACACCTGCCGGTGGATATGGCAGGGATTGTTAGTACATATGTACAATAGAATATTTTTCATGTAATACTTTTATTTTGATATCTGCATGGCTCCCATTAGTGACATAGGCAACTGGCCTACTATTTCATTGAACCCCTTCGCTGCGGGGGTTAATTCCCTGCTGTGCTGGGGGGCAGGGGGGCGTGCACAGCGCCCCCATGCTCATGACGAGCTGAGCTCGTCATGAGGCACGGCGCTCCTGTGCTCATGACAAGCTCAGCTCGTCACGGCCACACCCGTTCCCGTGGAACGCTCAGCACAGCAGGGGAATTATCTCCGCATGCGAGCGTTCCACGGCTCATGACAAGCTGAGCTCGTCATGAGCACCGGAGCGCCGTGGCTCATGACTAACTCAGCTCGTCATGAGCCTCGAAGAGGTTAACTTCTACTTTATCGATAGTATCAGTGAAGTTTCCACGTAGAAACCGGTCACATGAGAATCTGCAGAAAGATACTAGGACCCGTGCAATGTGACAGGGACACCAACGCTGAAACTTTAAGTGGAAACACTTCCAATTTAATTCAACTCATTTTGAGACCTGTAGCTTTAATTACTCTACAATGTACAGTCAGTGACGGCTCCTCCGCTAAGGCAGAGGAGCGTAGTCCCACTCAATTAAAGGAAAAATAAAATGATAATAACTATTGTTATTGTCATTTGGAGTGGTTTTCACTCCTGAAGAGCGCAGGACTGTTTGCCTGGCCCTCTTGGCCTCCCCAAGCAGTCCTGCACACTTTGCATGTCCCCCACCAGGCTGCATTACACAGTCTGGTGAGGAACATGTAACCCCACCCAGTCTCCATCTGAACCCCGATCCGCGGCGCTCAGACCAATCACTACGCCGCACTGTAGCATTGTCATTGGCTATGAGGAGGGCGCGTGCCTCCTGCTGCTGGCCAATTGTGCAAGAAGATGTCGGAGGATAAAGGAGAGGCGGCGCTCGTTTCAGGTAAGTGTTTTTTTTTTTTTTTTTAATGTTTTCTGTTTTTGGAGCGGTAGCAGCCGATACTGTGTATAGCACGGATGGATGAGCAGTCACAGTTTAAATCAGTGTCAAAAAGTCGTTTGTTTAGACGAGTACAGGGCTATGTCAGTTTTACATACAAATAGTATAACGACTGCACAGCTTTTTTCTCTGATGCACGTTTTTCGAAGCCCATTAACAAATGTGTCACGGGACAAAAGGGACCAACCCCCCCACTTCTGTCCTTATATAGGTCTAATGCATCAGATATTGTGTAAGTGCTGTGATTCTGCCATTAGCAACACTTTATAGGTGTCTGACCCACACTAGCCTCTCTCCAAAACCCAGCTTCATTAAAACCTTGGGCGCTTCAAAATGTGGAAGTCAAGCGCCTTACTTAGCACCACGTGAAAATACTTAACCATGTATGAAAACAGAATAGCACAAAACATCTTCCCATGCAACCTACCACTGCGATATTCCTGATAAATTAAGTTTTTACACTATCCAGTCTGGCACCTTGTTTCCAGTCATGCACAGCACTCCCACCTTCTTTTCCTCCTGAGTTATGTCTTTAGCAAAGGTATGTAGAGACCACACGTCCACACTCCTCAAGACACATTTATATTGAAGGGCTGTAATTAAACCCTCGTCCTCAATTTAAACTCAGTGTGCAATTTGCAACAGGTGTTTGCGCCAGTTTGCCCGATGTAGAACAGCACTAGAATACACATTTACCTCCGTGTTTTTTACATGCACCTCTTCACGGACTTGCAAACAAATGTCAAGATTCAAAACGATTGCAAAAACAACAATTGATGGACAGAATGCAAAACAATGTCGTACATTCACCCCAGTACAGCGATCTGGGCCTAAATCCATCGTTTGTTTGCACTCCACACCACCGCAGATCAGACAAGGCCATATGCAAATCAGCCTTGACCCTGTGCCTCATGAGAACATGCCAGCCCGTGGTGTGGAGAGCATGGGACTCACGTCTGAGCATACCCATCAACTGTTTTTGCATTTGTCACCCCGAGTGGGATGGGTATGCTCAGACGTGAGTCCCATGCTCTCCACACCACTGGAGTCAAGCTATCCTGGCTGAAGACGACTGATAGCCAGAAACCGGTCCTAGGATGCTTGATTCCGGTCCAGGAAAGACATGGCTTGGCAGTTCGGGCTGGACTGTTCCCATGAGGCACAGGGTCAAGGCTGATTTGCAGATGGCCATGTCTGAACTGGGGTGGTGTGGAGTGCAAAATAACAATGGATTTCGGCCCAGATCTCTGTACTGGGATGAATGTATGACATTGCTCTGCATTCAGTCCATCAACTGTTGTTTTTGCAAGATTCAAAACGATGGCAGTCCCCGTGTAATTAGAAATGCCATCGAGCCGAGCAGACAGATACACAGTCTGATGTGTACTGGTAAGGTGGAAGGGATAATTAAAGTGGAAACAATTAAGCAGGGCATCAATACTTTTCAATAAACCCAAGTCCCAGAAAAAGGTGTTGAAGCAGTGGTTTTTCAGATCAGACTGGCAAGGGTTGTTACTGTGCAGGAGAGTGGCTGTCATGCTTTGCTGTCTGTCTGCTACAAAAACACAAAGGATAATCAATTGCAGAAAACTACAACACAGCCTTTAACCCCTTCGCTGCCAGGGCTTTCCCTCCCCTGTGAAAAGCCTCTTTTTTTGTGTGGATATTTGGGGAAGTTTGCGCTTAGGCCCCTGTAACTTTTTGTCCACATAAGGTATCCATGCCAAATTTGCGTGCTTTTCTTGGGACATCCTGAGGATTTTATAGGGTTTGTGGATTCTCCTATCGAGAACCGAGAAATTAGCCAAAATATAGTGGTTTTTTTTGGACCAAATAGTTAAAAAGGGCTACAGAAGAAAAAGGCAGTTTTTTCTCTTCAAATAGAATGAAGGAAGAGTTTACAGTGCAAAATCACCATCTTCCCAGCTTTCAGGAACAGGCAGACTTTTGTAAAAAAAAACAACAACATTTTCTACACAGTTTTGGTATTTTACTGGGACATAGCCTATTTAAACTATTTTTTGTGGTTTCAACATCCTTCTAGTTAGTGGTAGAAATGGGTATGAAACCAATAATGGATCCCAGAAAACTATACATTTTTGAAAAGTAGATAACATTCTAAATTCAGCAAGGCATCATTTGTGTAAATACTTCAATTTTTTTTATAGAAACTAACAGTTGAAATTAAAACAATTGAAAATTGAGTTGGAAAAAATAGCCATTTGTGCCTACGTTTTCACCTATAACTTCTTCGTTATGATAGATTTTTTAAGCAATGTACCGTTACATCCACTGGACCCTTCTGGTTGAAGGGATACGTAGGACTTGTGGATTCACCAAGAACCCGAAGTACCTAGAGCCAATAACTGAGCTGCGCCTTGCAATGGTTTTTCATTGTGTACCGGGTAAACACCAATTCATTTGGTAAGAGTGAAAAACAGGTATCAAGGAAATGTATGTATTTCCGAAAAAGGAACAAATTATGGGATTTAGAAGCAGTGGTTATTTTCATATCTCCAAATTTGTAGGTACACATACTATCACGTGAATTCAATCAGTCAGGAACTTATATAGCGCAGCTACTCACCCATAAGGGTCTCAAAGTGCTGAGGGGAGAGCTGCTAATCCATCTGGGTGTGGAGGTTCAGTCGAAGACCCAAGTATTGAGATCGTTCCTGAACTGGGCCAGCGAGGGTGATGGGCTTAAGTGGAGGGGCAGGATGGTCCAGGTCTTGGCGGCGAGGTAGGAAAAGGATCTTCTTCCGGTTCTGGTCTTGCGGATCCATGAGATGGTGGCTTGGGCAAGTTGGGCGGAGCGAAGCTGTCTGGCAGGTGCGTGGGAAGAGAGGCTGTGGTTCAGATATGCTGGTCCTGCGTCATGGAGAGCGTTGTAGGCATGTGTGAGGATCTTGAAGATGAGTCTCTTGTTGACTGAGAGCCAGTGGAGTTTACAGAGGTGTTGAGTGATGGCTGCAGTAGGGGATGTCGAGGACCAGTCTGGCTGCAGCGTTTTGGACGTTCTGTTGCTTCTTGAGCCTTTTCTGGGTGATGCCTGCGTAAAGTTCGTTGCCGTAGTCTAAACTGCTGGTGATGAGCGCGTGGGCGATCATCTTTCAAGATACTGTAGTGCTCCATCTATATGTCTTTCGGGGCAGGGTGAGCGCATGGAAATAGGATGAGAATACAGCGTTGATCTGGCGGTTCATTGACAGTGAGGAGTCCAGTACAATGCTGAGGTTGTGGGAGTGGGCAGGGTTCCCAGAGCGACACACCAACAGGAGTCATCCCAGCCTGAGGAGGCGGGTCCTAGGATGAGTACTTCGGTCTTGTCCGAGCTGAATTTTAGGCAGTTATCTTTCATCCAGAATGCCACAACCTTCATCCAGTTGTGGAAGTTGGTTCTGGCAGGTGTAGGTTCGCTGGTGAGGGAAAGGATCAGCTGGGTGTTGTCTGTGTAGGAGATGATGTTGAGTCTGTGGTTTCTGAGGATGGGCGCGAGAGGGGCCATGTGGATGTTGGGACGTTCGAAGAGGGTGAGGATCAGAGTGGAGCCTTGAGGCACTTCACAGCTGATCGCTGTAGGTTCTGAGAGGAATGGAGGTAGTCTGACTTGCTGTGTTATGCCAGCAAGGAATGAGTGGGTCCAGCCCAGAGCCTAGTAGTGAATGCCAGCGTTGTGTTGTCTCATGATTAGAGTGCGGTGGGAGACGGTATCGAAGGCAGCGAGAGGTCCAGTAGGATGAAAACTGTGTTTTGTCGTGTCAAGGAGGGAACGGATGTCATTGGCGGCGGCGAGGAGAGCGATTTTGGTGCTGTGTTTGTTTAAGGATCCGGATTGAGAGTTGTCCAGGATGTGGTTTTCCTCAATTAACTCCAAGAGCTGGGCTTTGATGGCCTTCTCGATGACATTGGCTGGGAAGGGGAGGAGGGAGATGGGTCTGAATTTCTTGAGGTCTGTCGGGTCAGCAGATGGCTTCTTCAGCTGGGGTTGATCTCTGCATGTTTCCAGTAATCGGGGAAGGTGGCAGTATCGATGGTGCAGTTGATGGTGCAGTGAAGCTCTGGGGCGATGGCTGGTCTATGGAAGATGTTATATGAGCAAGGGTCCAATGCTCATCGGGCTCCGAAGTGGATGATCTTCATTTTCTTGAGTGTATCTTCTGTGGTAAGCAGGATCCAGTTAAGCAGGATCTGTTGGGTTGCAGTGTGGTCTCTGCATGTTTCCAGTAATCGGGGAAGGTGGCAGTATCGATGGTGCAGTTGATGGTGCAGTGAAGCTCTGGGGCGATGGCTGGTCTATGGAAGATGTTATATGAGCAAGGGTCCAATGCTCATCGGGCTCCGAAGTGGATGATCTTCATTTTCTTGAGTGTATCTTCTGTGGTAAGCAGGATCCAGTTAAGCAGGATCTGTTGGGTTGCAGTGTGGTTGCGTGCGGAGGTGACGGTGTGGAGGCAGGGTCGTGGGTGTCGAAGCTGTCGTAGATCTGCCTGATCTTGTTGTGGAAGAAGGTGCCGAGTTTGTTGCAGAAGTCTTCGGAAGGTTGGGACATATATGGTCTTGTTATTGGGCCTGGCAACCTTCTTGACAATGGCGAAGAGTTGATGTGAACTAGAGTGCGTTTTTCAAAATGGCTTCTTTTTTAAACATTGTCTTAAATTTGGAAGGCAGAAATGCAAAGAAAGTCAATTGGTAATAACACTTGTTCTACTATTCTGAGCCCCCGCTAAGTCTCCAGAAAAAAACGGTACCTCAATTGTGTGGGCAGGCCTAGTATCCGCAACAGAAAACACCCCAAAAGGCAACATGGACAGACCACATTTTTCTAGTGAAAACTGACCCTTTTTGAGCAATGTGCCTAGCTGTGGATTTTGAACCCTAACTCACCTAGAGAAACCTAGAAAACCTGTAATTTTTTAAAAACTAAACACCCAGGGGATTCCAGGATGGGGTGACTTGTGTGGCTCTCAACAGGTTATGTTACCTAGAATCCCTTGCAAACCTTAAACTTTGTAAAAAAAATCTCATTTTCCACACTTTTCTGTGATGGAAAGTAGGGGAATGTACAGGAAGTAACAAACTTCCAACCTCTCAGCCTTCTCCCAAGTCTCCTGATAACAATGGCACCTCACTTGTGTAGGTATGTCTTGTGCCTGTGACAGGAAGCAGCCTAAAACACAGCATTGACACATCATAATTTTCCAGTGAAAACAGACATTTTTGTATTTTTTTTTAATGTGCCTACCTGTAGATTTTATTCCCTAGCTCAGCAGGCACCAAAGGAAACCTAGCAAACTTTTTACATTTTTGGAAACTAGACATCTAGAGGAATTCAGGATGGGGTGACTTGTGTGGCTCAGGTTCGGTTACCTGGTATCCCTTGCAAACCTCAGACTTTGTAAAAGAAATTGCTCATATTTCTATGATGGAAAGTTCTAGAATCTGCAGGGAGCCACAAACCACCCACCCACCCAGCATTCTCCCAAGTCTCCTGATAAAAATGGTACCTCACTTTTGTGGGTAAGGCTAATGCCCGAAAATGGCCCAAAACGCCACGTGGACACATCACATTTTTCCAGTGAAAACTGACCCTTTTTTTGCAATGTGTCTAGCTGTGGATTGGGACCCTAGCTCAGCTGGCACCTAAGGAAACCTAGCAAACCTGTACATTTTTGGAAACTAGACACCCAGGGTAATCCAGGATGGGGTGACTTGTGTGGCTCTCACCAGGTTATTTTACCAAGAATCCTATGCAAACCTCAAACTTTGTCAAAAAAAAAAAAATCCTCACATTTTCGTGATGGAAAGTTCTGGAATCCGTGGGGATCCACAAACTTTCATGCACCCAGCATTCCTCCAAGTCTCGGGATAAAAATGGTACCTCACTTGTGTGGGTAGACCTAGTGCCCACAACAGGAAATGGCCCAAAATGTACTCTGGAGACTTCAAAATTATCAATCACAAAAAAGACTTCGTTTTGCGAGGGATTCACCTGCGTTTTTGGTACCGGGCTCAGCAGGCATCTAGGGGCACCTACCAATCCCAGATATTTCTGAAAACTAGAAACCCGGGGGAGTCCAGGGAGGTGTGGCTTGCGTAGATCGGCCAACATTTTCCTACCCAGAATCAATCAATCAGGGATTTGTGAAGAGCACTACTCACCCGCGAGGGTCTCAAGGCCCTGAGGGAGGGGGATTTGTGCAGCTACGGATCTGAGGAGCTAGATCTTGAACTCTTCCTGAAAGCCTGCAGTGTGGGGCTACGACGATGCAAAGAGGAAGTTCGTACCAGATGAGTGAGGTTTCAGACAGGGCAAGGTCGATGGAGCGGAGGTCTCTCTTGGGTGCATAGAAGGATATTCTTTTGTTGAAGTATTGGGGTCCGGTATTGTGGAGAAATTTGCAGGCGTGAGTGAGCAGCTTGAAGGTTACTCTCTTTTCGACGGGGAGCCAGTGGAGGTCTCGTAGGTGCTGGGTGATGTGGTCTTGATGTGGGATTCCCAAGACGAGTCTGGCTGCGACATTCTGTATGGTTTGGAGTTTGAGGAGAAGAGAGCTGTTGATTACGGCGTATAGGGTGTTCCCATAGTCCAGTCTGCTGGTTATGAGTGCATGGGTAAAGGTCTTTCTGGATTCAGGGGGGATCCATTTGCAGGTCTTGGGGAGGATGCGCAGAGTATTGAAGCATGTGGAAGATACGGCGTTGACCTGCCGGTTCAAGGTGAGGGAGGAGTCATGTATGATGCTGTGGCTGCGGGTGTAGTCTGTGGATTTGGGAGGGTTGTGGGCCACCAATTGTTGACCCAAGAGGAGGAGGTGGATCCAAGGACGAGGACTTCCGTTTTCTCCGAGTTGAGATTCAGGGAGCTGCTGTTCATCCAGGATGCAACGTCTTTCATTCCGTCCTGGAAACTGTGTCTGGTGATGTTGGGTTCCTTGGTGAGGTAGAGGAAGAGCTGGGTGTCGTTGGCGTAGGATACTATGCTGAGTCTGTGTTTTCTGATGATGGTGGCAAGGGGGGCCATATAGATGTTGAAGAGCGTTGGGCTGAGTGAGGATCCTTGGGGTACTCCGCAGCTGATCTCTGTGGGTTCGGAGACGAAGGGCAGGAGTCTGATTCTTTGAGTTCGGCCGGTGAGGAAGGAGCGGAACCAGTCTAGGGCAGTGCCCTGAATGCCGGTGTTGTGGAGTCTGGAAGTTAGTGTGCGGTGGAAGACGGTGTTGAAGGCTGCTGAGAGGTCTAGAAGGATGAGGGCAGCCGTGTAGCCTTGGTTGAGGAGGGTGCGGATGTCGTTCGCGGCAGCCAGGTGGGCGGTCTTGGTGCTGTGGTTGATGCGGAATACGAATTGGGAGGTGTCAAGGATCGAGCCGGATTCAATGACGTTCGTGAGCTGGTTGTTGACTTTCTTCTTGGTGACTAAGCTGCAAAGGAGAGGAGAGAGATGGGTCTGTAGTTCTTGAGGTCCATTGGGTCTTCTTGAGGAGGGGCTTGACTTCTGCGGGTTTCCAGTCGTCGGCAACATGCCTGTTTCAATGGTGCAGTTGATAGTACGTCATAGTTCAGGGGCTATAGAAGAAGTCGCTCTGTGAAAGATGTGCAGCGGGCAGGGATTGGCCGGGGCTCCTGAGTGTATACTCCTCATGGTCTTATCGGTGTCTTAAGTGGTGACAGGGGACAACGTGGCGATGATAGGCTGGGTGGCACTGCCGGTGATGGGTGCAGTGTTGTGCCTGTTCGTGGAAGTTGTCGTAGAGAGTCCTGATCTTGTGATGGTAGTAAAAGATACGTTTGTTGCAGAGGTCCTGGGATTGAGGGACCTCAGAGGATTCGTTGGAGGGTTTGGTGAATACTTGTATGATGCTGAAAAGTTCCTTGGAGTTGCGAGAGTTGGAGAGGATTCTGTCCGGGATGACGTTCTTCTTTATGGTTCTAATGATTTGGTGGTTTCTGTCATGGCAGTCTTGTAGGCGGTGCATGCTTCCAGGGTATTGCTGTTCCTCCAAGCTTTCTTGAGTCATCGGCACATGCGCTTGGATTCTCGGAGGTCGGTGGTGAACCAGGTGCCTTTCGTGGTCCGTTGTCTGTCGGAGTTCTGGGGGGGGGGGGCAAGTGTGTTTGCACTGTCAGTGATCCATCTGTCGAGTTCGCTGGCTGCAGATTTGGCGTCGGTCGTGGTTGGTGGAGGAGCGCTGTTGAGGACGGAGTTGAGGTGCTCTTCGGTTATCTTGCTCCAGTTTCTGCACAGAGAGCATGGAGTAGGCTTGTGAGCAGTTGGTTTCGAGAAGGAGAAGTGAACGCAGTGGTGGTCGGTCCAGAGGTGTTGGTGGTGTGGCTGAAGCGAATGTTGTTTCCTCCTGCGAAGATGGGGTCGAGAGTGTGTCCTAACTGGTGGGTGGAGGTGCTGATAAGCTATCTCAGCCCGATGGTGGCGAGGTTGTCCAGGAGGGATGTGGAGTTGAGGGTCATTGAGGTTATCAAGGTGGAAGTTCAGGTCTCTGAGTAGTGTGTAGTCTATGGATGCTTGGGCGTGGAGTGCGATGTGGTACGGTGATCGCAGTGGTGAACGTGGCGTGCGTTCTAGGAGGTTTGTAGGTGAGGGTGCCGCTTAGCGTCGTTCTGGGGTTGATCTTAATCTGGAATTGGAAGTGTTCCATGGGGCAGAGGAGTCGTTTGTGCTGGCTGTAGTGAGTTGGAGGGAGTTTTTGTGTATGATGGGAAGTCCACCTCCAGAGTGGTTGGGCATGTCTTTCCTCTGGATCTTGCACAAGTCAGTGATGGCGGTATCGAAGTCGGATGTGCTGCTGGTGTTGACCCAGGTCTCTGCGAGGAATGCGATGTTGGGTGAAGGGATGTTGAGGAGGTCCCAGATTTCTACTGGGTGTCTGTGCAGGGAGAGTACGTTGAGGAGGATGCAGCTCAGGGGTTTGGGCCGGCTGGTGCCCGGTGGGTTGGCAGTGGGGGTCTGGAGGTGGGTGAAGGTGCGGCGCCAGTGTCGGCAGAAGAAATGACCTTCGGTGCTGTTCGGTGTTGACAGCTGGCAGTTGTTGTTTCTCCCGGGGTTGAGTGAGTGAAGGGTAGTTAAGTCGTAGCGGTGGGTAGTCGGAGGACCAAGATCCCTGGCGCTGGTCGCGGTCGAGCTAGACTTTGGCGCACCAGCGACACACCTGCTGCACGCGGCTGCTCAGCAGCCGCCATTAAGTAGGACTCGGGGGGAGGGAAAGCAGCTGGGAGGCAAGAGTGGGAACAGGCAGGGGGGAGGAAACGCTGGGGCAGTAGTGGTGGGAAAGGAATGAAAAACGGCAAAAGGAAGGTGGAAAAAGACATAAAAAAGAGACAAGTATACAAAAAAAGGCAAAAAGGAACAAATAGACAAAACGGTACAAAAAAAGGCAAAAAGGGCATGAACGTGGCACAGAAACAGGGGACAGACAGACAAATGCAGACAGATATAGGCCAGAGAAAACTACAGAAGGCTGGCAGAGCGGACGAGTAGATGAGTAAGCCTTTCCCACTGGACGACCAGGGATGAGGCACAGACAGGAGACTGCAGATGGAGGAGGGCCTCGAACACCTACCTGCAAGCAGAGAGGTGCTGGGGCAGCGACGCAACGATGGAGTTGCATGAGGGGAGACCAGTTTCACTGACAAGGAGGTCAGAGGTCTTGTTCCCCTGCAAACCTCAAATTTGGCTTAAAAACACATTGCCCTCACATTTCTGTGTGGGAAAGTTGTGGGATCACAGGGCCATCACAAATTTCCTACCACCCAGCATTCCCCATGGTCTTCCAATAAAAATGCCACATCACCTGTGTGGATGGGCTAAATACCCACAACAGGGAAGGGCCAGGCAGGCGCCCCGTGCAAAACCAGGTTGTTTTGTGATAGATAATTTTGATGTCTCCACAATCCACAAAGCCAAGCACCAGTCCACACACCCCTAGCCAAGCACAAGTCCAAACACACGACCAACATATGCACCACCAACTAAATGCCAGTACACACACAGCCAGCCAAACGACAGTACATGCAGACTGTCAGCCGAACTCCAGTTCACACGATTTCAAACAATATTTTTCTCTCTTACTTTCCTTCCCTGGTATCTTGTGGTTTTCAGCCCTCCTTTGAGGCAGATGAGCCTAAACATATTGCTGATTGGTAGAAAAGTCTAAAATGTGTGACTAAAAAAGAAATCGACTTTTGACAATAGAGCCGCTCCCTGACATGCCCATAAATATATTCCTGGTGTCTAGTGGGCTTTTACCGGGGGTAGATCAGGTGTAATAACCACCATCGGTTCCCCAGGGAGAGGCAGAAAGGCTGTGCCCATTTCTTTGGGGAGGAGGTCATTGGCATGCCCTTCTGGGCAGCCCCACTCCTACAGAAAGTAAAAATAGTCCCTGGTGCAAAGTGGGCTTTCTGCCTCACCAGGGGGGCAGATCGGGTGAAATACCCACCATCTTTCCCCCAGGAAGAGGTAGAAAGACTATGCCAATTTTCTTTTGGGGGGGGGGCATTGGTAAGCCGCTTCAAGGCAGCCCCCACCCATGCAGAAGGAAGATAATAGTCTGTGGTGCCTAGTGTGCTTTCTGCCTCCCTGGGGGGTGCAGATAAATGCTATTGCCATGATATGCCCCCCTGGGGGGGGGGGGGGCAGAGAGACTCTGCACATTTTTTATGAAGGGGTCTGGTCATTGGCATGCCCATTCCCTAGTGGCCTTGCTAGCCCCTCCAGGGTTGCAGCTATGGGGCTAATACCCCCATACCGCCCCGGGGAGGGGGGGGGCAGAAAGACCATGGCCATTTTTTAGGGGGGGGGGGCATTGGCATGCCCATTTTGGGCAGCCCCCAACCTATGTGTACAAAGAAAATAATCTGCGCAGCCTAATGGGCTTTCTGACAACTTCCCCCGGGGGCAGATTAGGGGCTATTGCCCTCCTCTGCCCCCAGGGGGCTGCTGAAAGCCTGAATATGCCCAAATGTATTTGGGGGAGCAAAGGCCTTTGCCTAAGGGGCTGCTCCCCCTCCCTGGCGTCTAGAGGTGGGTCCCTGCTTGGGGATCACCCTCCTATGGTGATCTCCAAGCAGGGGCCCACCACTAGGGAAGGGTACCATTGGAAAGGGGAGATTCTCCCCTTTCCAATAGTACCTCTCCTGTCTGCCTACCTGCTCAGGGGGCTGAGATAGCCCCTCGAGCACATAGACAGATAAAGTGAAATGAGCCAATCGGCTCATTTCACGTTCACTTTCAATGTAATGACATTGGCGCACCATGCTCGCCGATTGTCATTACACTGAAAAAACACAAAATCCTCAGGAGGCTGGGGAAGTTCTTCCCCAGCTCCAGAGGCTCAAAAAAAAAAAGGAAATCCCTCTGTTGTTTACAGCTGAGGGGATTTAGTGCTGATGTGCAGAGGATGGGATTGTTCCATCCTCTGCATAGAGCACCGTGGCGTATGACGGACCCATTCCGTCATGCGCACGTAAGGGGTTGTAGGAAGCTGGCTCTGTATATACTATAACAAAGTAAGGCATAGTGTGCACAGAGTCCAGTGAATCCCCTAAGGCTTATAGAGGTAAAAGTAAATAATACCTTACTATCTATTTATGGCAGTGTGGGCGAGCACTAAGGCTTTATCAGAAGGTAGTGTTAAGCATTTATTGTACACACTCTGGCAAGAAATGATTTCACAGGCTCAAAGGCTGAACAATTGTGTTTTGTATACAAACATTTCTATGTTGTATTTAATTTTTAGAACCAAGTAGGTCTTGGTGCAGGTAGGTAAAATAGTACTTTTCTGGTATAATACAGCTCAATGCAGTTACAGGTAGGTCAAATGTTGAGAAACCGTTGAAATTACTTGTCAGTTACTTTGTAATTTCTGTAAAGCCATCTGCGGAATACTCCAGTTCATTATCATTCCTTTCTAAGGATTCACACAATGCCACCTGTGAATTCTCAACTGAGATTATATTCCACCTCCTAGATGTGGTGATATTACTCTGCAACTGACCTCTGATCTTCTGAATTGTAATTTTAAGTAATGCCGCATGATGGTCCGACCAGCTAAGAGGGAGGAGAACCCTCATTTCCAGAGCTCCAGGATTGACAAAAATACCATCTGAGGTATGACCTGCCATGTAAGTGGGTGAATGTACCAGTTGCCTGAACCCAAAGACCATCATGAGCTCAGTAAACCTGGTAAAGTCAATGCAATCAGTGTCCTCCATGTGAAAATTAAAGTCCCTCAGAATGGTAAAATTGGGGCAGGCAATATAAGGTTCCAGTGGTAGGATCCATGCCTCAATAAACCTAGAGTTAGAGTCTGGGGGGCAATAGACCAAGAGCCCTGTGAACGTGGAATTCTTGTTAGCTTTCATTTTAAAGCTCGCCATCTCATAAATATCAGATGAAATTCTAATTTTCACAACACTTCTTGAATTTACCTAACACAATTCCTGCACTTTTATGCTAAGCACTCCACTGAGTGGCAAATACAAAGTATGTTGTAGCAAAAACAGTTTTCTGAGTTATTTTGCAATGTAAATGTTACACAGCAAAATGTAGAGTTTACACAAGACCAGTTAACTTTAGACTGTAAGGCTCCCTCAAATACGTTTGGTGTCTCTTTCCTCTTTTGAGGACCACAGCAATTGCAAGAATGTCTTAAATACAGTCATTAACCAGTATAAATCAAAAGAGAACCATACCTGTGCATAGAAATCTGTGGTTGGAGAAGATCTGGACCGCTCATGAATGTACAGCTGTTTCTCCACTTGTTCAAGACCTACATCAAGAATGTTGTCTGCTGAGTGATACCTGCCAGAGTTTCTTCTTTCCAAAGGTTTCCTCTGCTCTTTCCAAGATGCCTGATATTCTGCAAAAGTTCCCAATCGTTCAGGTTGCTCAGGATTCCTTGTCTTGTGAATAAGGTCTTGTTTATCACTGCATAATTTATTATTTGAGCTCTCATGAGCGTCAAGCACACTTTCAAATCCAAGCGAGGCTGCACGAGCCCTTTTGTCATGCCATAACTTCTCACCTTCATGTAAAGAAGCTTTCCTAGGAGGGATTTCAGGCTGTTCCTCAAGCTGACTAATCAGGGTAGTTTTTTGGGGTTGTTTGTTGTGTGTAGGCTTGCTGGTCTCCTCAAAGAACTTCCACCTATCAGCAAAGGAGCCTAGTGCTTCCTGAGATGGATTTGAACGATCTCGACTGTGACGATTGTGGTGAACTACTGAGACACCTACTTCATTCATTTTTTCTGGCTCCGAGTAGGATTTCAATTTTTGTTCTGCTGTGAAACGTTTCCTGCCTCCAATACGCGACACCTGCTGAGAACCAATACCGGCTTGGTTTTGTCTCATTTGTGTAGTCATATCTTCAGGAGGGAAAACTGATACAGAGAAGCTGTGGCTCTGCCCTCTAAACTCCGAAGATGCTGGAAAATGATCTAAAGGCAAAGGCTCCAAATCTCTTCTTTTGAAAGAAGTTGCCTGGAGGACTCTTGCCTGAGCCTCCTTTAAGTGATCCTTATAACTGCCTGTGAATGTTTTGTCAGAAGGTGCATCAACATTTTGGGGCGATTCCAGCTTCCAATTTTCAGGATACTCTTCTGATTCACTTGACCCCGTCAGGGCTGCGGTACTTTTGCTCTTCTGAAGGCGGGCACGCCGCATTTGGATTTCATTTCGAAGGGTTGTTGCAAAACGGTCATTCCTGCGTGTTTGCTTAACCAGCAAAGAGTCAATAATTGTATCACCGTCACCAACAGTTTCTGGGCAGCTGTCAGATCGAGTTTTGCTTTCCTGAGACAAAGAATGTAACATTGGAGTTTTCTGTGGTGAGATCTTTCTTTCTTCAACACCCCAACCCAAGTCCGTTTGAGGAACTCCATGATCAGCAGGAGAGATTGAGTATGTTGTTTCCTGCTGTGAACTGGGGTGGTTGGAATGACTTTCCTTCAGCTTGCCCTCACAACTTTTCCTGTGATCCAACCTTTCAGCACAGCTGGGCATTTGCAAATGCTCTCCTGCAGCAGACATACCCGAGTATCCCTCTGCCCTGTTCAGGCTGTTCCTCCTGTTGGATTCGACAGAAGTATTTTCATGTTGCTGAGGTAGGGGGTATTTTGGTTTATCTACAAATGAAAGGGTGCCAGAATTATTGTGTAATACAGTGGTTTGGGCAGCATTTGTCCCAGTCTTCCAGCTTTCATTTTTTGATTGAGATGGCTGGGATGGTCCCTGAGGTGTTTGTTTTGTGGTCACACCGTAATAGCGATTCTGTCCAGCATTCTCTGTCTTCTGTTCGGCAGCAATGTTAGCAGAGATGGAAGGGCTGGGTTTTCGAACTTGTGGATTGTAAAAGAAGTGATCAGTGGGCTGCTCTTTCACATTGGAGTACATGTTATTGTTCTGTAGTGGTTGATGTTTTGGTGAACCTGACAATCTGGCATTGTGGAAAAAAGTGCTTTCATCACTGTATTGGCGCTGGTGATGGTAACTGTAGGTAGGTTGCACAACCCTGACATCAGTACTCGACAATGAGGACTGCAGTCTGTTAGTGTTCAATATGTTATTGTTGTACTTATCACCAGGGGTGGATGAAACATGATCTGAGTTGACCTCATACCTATAGGTGGAATTACTGTTTTTTCTCACATCTGTTGTCCCATGGTCATTTATTTTTCCAGGTTTTTGAGGATAATCAGCGGTTTCAGAGTTTAATTCACCCCTTGGCCTATTTATATGTGCAAAGTGCTGTGTGCTGGTCCCTTCTGCATATGAGGAGCTATTACTCTTCTCGTGAACTTTTGTAACAGCAAAGCTGTCACTACGAATTGGAGGTGGTGGTGGTGGGGGGGAAGAGGGTTCTTTTTTCTTTTCAGGGACATACCAAACAGGTCCAAAGTTTGATCTCGCAGAATTTGAAATCCTGGATTCATTATGGTCATCGCCTCGAGGGCTCCTGCTGGTCTCATACTGAATAGGGGGAGGCATGTGCCCTAATCTGTCTTGGTTACCACTACCCTCAATCAGAATTTGTCCTTCCTTGCTGCCTGCATACTTTGGGGGATCCCACAAGTTTTCTTTATAGAGCATGGTCTCTGTCAAAGCAGCATCAGGTTTGCACAGCATAGGGTCAGGGGTGCTGGAACTTGTAGAGAAGGATCCATAAGCAGAATCCCGCTTGCTTTGGTTGCCTAGATGATCAATACTGTTATTGGATTTAGCAGATGACAGTCTCCCATACTGGTAGCTTTGGGATGGGTGCTCTAAACTGTCCATACTCCCCTGAGAACTAAAATGGTCCGAGGTTCGTTGTAAGCTTGCTTGATCCCATGAGTTTGACAAGTCTTGATTGGAAGAGCTGCAGAAGAAACAAGAAACCGTTTTATGACACAGAAATAAATAACACACACATTCAAAGTACCCTTCTAGAACAACATCTATATGAAAAGACTATTGTGCATTTTCTTTGAAGAGAAAACAGGCCGAGGTCAATGACTCTGCAAGAATGACTAATCCAAGACTTTTCCCCATAGGAAATAGGGATTTCTTTATGTTTTATTGTTAGGGTTAAAAGGAATAAGAGATATAGTGCATACACATTTGTATTACACACTAGAAAAGCTTCTAAAAGTCAATGCCCTCGAGGAAATATGATACAATACTCAAAGAATTGGCCAACTGTGATTAAAAAACTGAACAAAATACTTTGTATGGTATTTTTACAACACTGTACAAACCTTTTAAGGTAAAAACAAAGTGCATCTCCAAATTAACATAATTATGTTGCCGAATGATCGGGCTGTATAATTTAGGGTCCCACCATAGTGATAACAAAGGGCGATCAACAGCAAACATCTTACTGCTAGGAACTGACATTAAAGGGTTGAAGGACTCTGTGTTTTACCCACACCTAAGTGGATACTATTATCAATTAAATGTTGGGTTAGGTATTTGTTAAATCCTCTTACTTCCCACTAATAGAGTACATCTGTGTGAGGTCTCTACCTCCCAGATGCATTTGGTTAAATTTGTTTGAATTCAAATTAAGAGAGGCAGCTCTGGCTTGCATGGCTAGGGAGGGGACGATAATCCTGTTGCGGGTGATTCGACTTTTTAAGAGCACAAACTGACACATGGGCAGATGCCCTGGTGCTTGAGAGCTTGCAAGATGGCACTGAATCAATGGGAAAGACAAGTCTTTAAACCCTTATGGAACTTTAGATCACTGGATTCTGAAAAAATTTAAAATCGGCAGAGAATTCCAAAGCATGGGCACCAAGTAAGGAAAAAGATCTGTCTCCGGATTTAGCGCGACAGAGCCAGGTCGCCTGGAGAAGAAGAGCATCCCCTGATCAGAGAGTCCTTCTAAGTGAGAACTCTGTGGCAGCCCCAAATAAAGAGAGTTGCCATAGTCAGTCTGTGACACAATGATTAGCAGGATAACTGGAGGACAGTGCTCTGGAGGGTCGAGCTCTAGATGTGAAAGCCCCCAACTCTGCATACATGGGTTCAAAAGATACAATTGTGTAAGAAAATATCTATATTCATTAAAGGACGTCACTGATACGGGAAGTTATTATTTGGGATCTGATAGCAGGTGGGGACAGGAGGCATACTTGGGTGAAATGCACCCTCTGTCGGCGAGAAGGCTACAGCTGATGTTTCGATTGAGGGTGCTTCCTTTGACTTCTGTAACTATTGGAAAGCTCAAATGTGTTTCCCACACTTATCAGCTATAAATGTGAGAGCTCATCTACTGAAACGGGAGTATGTTTCTTTTTTTTCTGGTCGTTTTTTGAGGCATTATAGACATCAGAATTCTGCTCTTTTGATTAGCTTAAGGACACATGTTTCACCTCGTTTATCAGCCGGTAGGGTGGCCTCACGAAAAACTGATCAGGAAGAAGAAATTAGATTTCTATAACTCAAATTGAAGGGATCTATACATGGATCTCACTGAACATGACTGTAGAGGTTTTTGGAATTGGTGGCTCGTGGAAGTAGGCCATTAAGGCCCTCTACAGCTGTCTTCAAAGCTAGTGATTTCAGACATGCATTTTTCTGGTATGTATATGCCTTGAATGAACCCCCAGCAAAAGCCCCTCTTCCTGATACTGTGGAACCAAAAATGTCTTAACTATTTTCTATGAATGAAGTCTTTGCTGCTCTGTTAACCCCAAAAGAGGAAACGACTCTCTTCAGACCTGAAAGAACCTGAGGTCTGAAAACAATTCATTGTCAGAATCCGTAATGCATTTATGCCTACCAGGCAAATGCTGTAGTCTTGGAAGTCTTCCATAAATATACCAGTAAATAAGACAAGATAGGGCCAGTATTGGGGCTTAGAAATGACTCCCGTAAAACGTTATACATAAATAAATAAATATGTAAGTAAAGTACCCTAGTATTTGTTATTTTTGAATTTAAAAATGACTTCAGGTGCACTAAAGGACACTGCTAGACCTGGGCCTTTGTGCTGGACTGGTAGTTAATTTATTTTCAGACCACAAAGCCTGATATGGGTCAGACACAGGGTCAAAGAATTCAGAGATATCCTCCTTGGTCAGTTCTACCAAAAATCATCCATGGGCAGCTTCACCAAAATGTTTAATTTTACAGCTATGTGTATTTACAATTCCAAGTCCTCAACCTGTGTGCTCTTAATGTGGCAGAGTCATGTGAGGTTAAGAAAATGTGACATTACTTGTAAAAAGATTTATTGGCATGTGGAATTGGGATAACAGGGTTCGGCAGTGGAAGAATACCCATAGGTAGTGTATAAAGACATCAGCTAGAAAAAGAAGGGAGTGCAAAACCTGTGACATCGGCAAGAAAGATAAGGAACTGTAAACTATCCTTGGATAAGACATACTAAGTTACTCAGTTATTACTTGGGTGTTACGCATCTTGAGCACATTCTCAAAGCCAGTTCCAAATCTTATGAGGAAATGGTAGTTTTTGGGAATGGGTATAGGCTGAAAACATTGATAGTGAGTAAGAACATAAGTTACTTACCTGTAAACTGTGGTTCTCCAGTATTGGTGTCTTTCATAGATTCACATGCTTGAATATTCCCCGTCGTCGAAGTGGGAGTCCCACGGTACATAAAATAGCAGTAATATATGTATATATATAAAATTATTATAATTATAAAAATATATAAAAATACATATACATATATAAAATACAGTAAAATATATAGAAAACTCAAAAGTACCATAGAACAGAATAGGCCCATAGAAAGCCTAAGGGAGAAACTCAACTTGGTAACATATCAGTGTCATTATGTTTTGGTCCACATCCACATTCCGGCCAATCAGGCCGCAGCTCCCTCTAGAATCTTCTCCTCAGAAGCCCAAGACCTCAAATTTTCGTAGCACAGAGTAACCAAAAAGTGCCTGAGGAAAAAAGAGCCTCTGAGGGGAGGATGGGAGGGTCGCATGTGAATCTATGAAAGACACCAAATATGGAGAACCACAGTTTACAGGTAAGTAATTTATGTTCTTCTCCAGTATTAGGGGTGTCTTTTATAGATTCACATGCTTGAATAAGAGTAGAAAGCAGTAATCATCATATAAGTCATAAAGGTAACAGTAAATTCAAGCATATAATAGACCTATATTAAAGAGAAAAACCTTTATGACAGGAGACGGGTAGCAACAGAGGCTCACCTTTAATGGAAAAGATTCCGCAGCACCGCTTGTCCTACTGCCGCATCTGCGGCATCTGTTGACTGCAGACAGTAGTGCTTCGTAAAAGTATGGCTGCTCGACCACGTAGCAGCTCTACAGATGTGTCGCAGAGGTACCCTCGCAAAGAGGGCAGTAGAAGCTGACACAGCTCTAGTTGAATGAGCACGTACTGGAGCTGGAAGAGGCTTGTCAGCCCGCTGATGACAAAATGTAATAGTGGAAGAAATCCACCTAGTAATAGTTTGTTTGGTAACAGGTTGTCCTTTAGAGACCGGGCCATAGGCCAAGAACAGTTGATCAGATTTCCTGAAGGATGCAGTGCGCTGAATATAAAACTTGAGGCAACGTTTTATATCCAGGGAATGTAATGAACGTTCCGCAGGAGTTTGTGGATCCGGAAAGAAAGTCTTTAAAATGACCGGTTCATTGAGATGAAAATCACTGGGAACTTTCGGAATAAATTTAGGATTAGTAGGTAGTGTAACAGCCTCTTTTGAAAACTGGAGAAAAGGAGGCTGAATTGTGAATGCCTGAATGTCACTGACACGCCTAGATGACGTCAAGGCGAGCAATAGGGCAACTTTCCACGTGAGGAATTTTAAGCTTGCTGAATGGATGGGTTCAAAAGGAGGTAGGAGGAGCTGAGACAAGACCATGTTTAAGCGTCAAGTAGGCGGAGGACGACGAATGGGTGGAAACATTCGGAAGAGACCTTTGAAAAACTGTTGGATAATTCTAGATGAATACAGTGAGGTAGACCCATCACGTAATTTACCTGGCTAATTTGCACCGTTGAACATAAGCGCTCCTGAGGCGGAAAGCCGGGAGCTAGGCACTTTACTTGTTTTATTCTTTTCTTGTTTGAAATACTAGCGCGTTTTTAATCCTTGTAATACTATCGCGTTTTTAATCCTTAACTGTGTCAGCCACGTAATTTACCTGGTAATTGTGCTTCGCGCTCACGCTGTTTGTCACAAGCAGGACGCTTCCTGCCTCTCCACTTCACAAACCGGGGGCCGATTTAAGGGTCTTCACGGCAGAACAACTGTCTTGCAAAGGGCGACGACTTTGGCCGCCATTTGCAATTGGAAAAACGCGGGCAGCGCTCTAGCGGTCGGGCGAATCACAGCCCGGGCGCTACTTATGAAGCCTGACTTCCGTCCGCGCAGCGGGCGGGCGCAGCGGGCGCGCCGATGGCGCGCCGGAGGCGCGCCAGAGGCAAGCCCGTCTGGGCCCGTCCGGGCCAGACCGGGCCTAGGGCCAGCCACTATACCCGTGATTCCCCATGGACCCAGAAGGTATTCTAAGGAGGAGCTTCTGTCATTTCGACTCATGGCCCACCCTGGTTGCCCGCACTGGGTGGGTTCTAGCCCTCCCTTCTGCCGATGCCCTGCCTGTCCTGCCCCTTATAGTGGGGAGTCGGTCGATAAGAAGGCGGGCAGAACGTTGCAGATGGCTCTCCTGAACTGTAGATCGCTTCCGAAGCATGCGGTCGAGATTCACCTGCTGTTAGAAGACTGCAAGCTCGACCTGCTCTTCCTGACGGAGACATGGCTATCCCCTCACTCAGACTTTGATATTGTTTCGGCGCTCCCCAGTGGCTTTAATATCCAATGTGTGAACCGTGACAAAGGCATGGGGGGGGGACTTGCCATAATCCATCGGGAGGCCCTGACCTGCAGACTGCAGGAGGGCGGAATCTTGGATGCAGAAAGCGCTTGTTTTAACATTCAGCTTACACCCACCCATTCCCTATCAGGTCTTCTCATCTATAGACCCCCGGGGAGCCTAAAACACTTCCCTGACTCCCTGTTGGAAATTTCTCTATCAGCTGCCTCTCAGGCCTCGAATTTTTTGATCCTGGGCGACTTGAATATACACTTCGACGACCCCAAGGACAACGCTGGGGCGGAACTGATTACCAACCTTAGATCCTTTGATCTTGAACTTACAAACAAGGAAGCCACCCATAATAAAGGTCACTTGTTGGACCCGATCTTTTCCAACATCCCCCAGATTATAGCTAAACCCCCCTTGCCCCTACTATGGTCAGACCACTTCTTAGTGCCTTTCTCATGGGAATTTCATCAAGTAGGAATTAAAGCCCCTTGTCCCCGCACGCTTCAAAGGCCATGGCCAAGGTTGTCAGTAGACAATTGGTCAACTGTTCTTGAAAAAACTGTTCCCCCTACAGAAGTGGATGTTCTACAGGCAGACATAAACTTTCGAGACTGGCTCTCTAATTCCCTGGATTCGGTTCTGCCGCCTAAGCCCTGTACAAAAAAGAGCAATACGTTTAAATCTCCCTGGTTCTCGCCTGAACTAAGAGAACTCAGGAAGGAGTGCAAAAGAGCTGAGCGCACTTGGCGCAAAGACTGGGCACCTACTAATAAAACTGCATATAAAGAAGCCCTTAAACTATACAAACTAGGACGACAAAAATCCAAAGCTGCTTTTTTTGAAGAAAAAATTCGTCTCTCTTCAAATTCTTCCAGAGAAACATTCAAAATTGTAAACATGCTCCTTAAAGTCCCAGCTCCCTCTTTGGTTCAGAATGACCCAGTACTGAGATGCAATCAGCTAGCAGAATTTTTCGACCTCAAAATCCGGAAAATTCTAGACAGCCTTCCTCAATCTTCCATCTTTGAACCCGTCGAGATCCCAGCCTCAGACCCTACCTGTCCTCAACTGGAGGCTTTTAGCCCCATTTCTAAAGAAGATTTTTGTAATATCTTCTCCACTATTAAAAGCGGCTCTCCCTCAGACCCAGCTCCGATGCACATTTTAAAGCAAATTTTGAATATCATTGCCCCGGTAGCCACGGAATTACTCAATTCGTCGCTGTCCTCAGGCATAGTGCCCCCGAGCTGGAAACAGGCTAGGGTCAAAACTCTCTTAAAGAAACCAGGACTAGATATCTCCGATCTGGCCAATTTTCGCCCGATCTCGCTTTTACCTGGTCTGAGCAAAGTGGCCGAAAAAGTGGTGAATAAGCAGATCTCCGAGTACCTAGAGGTTAACCATCTCCTCAGTGACTCTCAGACTGGTTTTCGCCCGGGTCAGGGCACAGACACCGCCCTTCTGGCGGTGACTGAAGAGGTAAGATGCATCTTGGATGCAGGAGGATCAGTTGCTCTGATCCTCCTGGATCTGAGCGCTGCATTCGATACTGTGGATCATACTGTCCTGGCCCAACGACTGGCCCTGCTGGGCATTACAGGATCGGCCCTCAAATGGCTGCAGTCCTACCTGGAGGAGAGATCCTTTAGGATTTGGGAGAATGGGTCCATGTCAGAGCCCTTCCCTCTTCAGTGTGGGGTGCCGCAGGGTTCCTCCCTCAGCCCCACACTGTTCAATGTCTACATGGCCCCGTTGGAGAAGGTGATTGCACCATTTGGGGTTAAAGCTATAAGTTACGCCGACGACACGCAGCTTGTCGTCTCGCTGTCGCAACAGGAGGGCAGCTCGGTTGATCTCCCAGACTGTCTTACAGCCATTTCCTCCTGGATGTCCAGTTCCAAACTTAAATTAAATGGATCGAAGACGGAGATCATGCTCCTAGGCAATCAATTTACCTCTCTGCCCCCTGAGATGTGGCCTGCTTGTATGGGAGATCTTCCACCCCCTAAGCAGCAAATAAAAAGCCTAGGGATTTGGTTCGAACCCCAACTTACATTTAAGACCCATGCGCAGAAAGTGGTTGGAGGCTGCTTCGGCCTGCTTCGGGCAGCCCGGAAGGTACTTCCTCTCCTTCCCTTTCAATCTAGAAAGCTGTTAATCCAGGGTTTGATTTTGTCCAAACTGGATTACGGTAACTCCCTTTTCCTCGCAGCCCCTCTTGCTACAATCAAGACTCTTCAGCGAGCGCAGAACGCCGCAGCTGGGCGGCTGATGGGGGCGCCGAGAAGGGCCTCAGCCAAACCATTGCTGAAAGCCCTGCATTGGCTCCCCATCCAAGAGCGGGTCTTTTTCAAATCCCTCTGTATTGCACACAAGACCCTGCAAGGCAAAGGCCCTCCAGCCCTGAGAGGATTGATCCGACCTTATAAGTCGTCCAGGGCCCTCCGCTCGGATGGAGAAAATCTTGCCATTGTCCCACGAGTGAGGAAAGCGAGAACAGGAGGCCGACGGTTTTCTCTGAATGTGTCAAACAAATGGAATGCCCTCCCTAGAGAACTCCGAATGGAACCGGATCATCTGAAATTCAGAAGAGCACTTAAAACCTTTTTGTTCCCTACCACCTTCTAATCTTGCTTTCGCTTGAGTTCACCTGGTTCAGATTAGGATTAGAGCTGGGACGCTCTAGGGCAGCCATGCGCTCTACAAATCTAAAAAAAAAATAAAAATAAAAAAAAATGACGGAAGCGAGAGAGAGCCGCTACAAATACCTTCAGAGTGGAGTGGGAAAGTCCTGACTTTGCAAGGGATAAGAAGAAAGGCAGAATCTGTTCTGGTTTAGCGGTCATCGGATCCAAGGCCTTGGTGCGGCACCAGACACAGAAACGCTTCCACTTCAACTGATAGGTTTTCCTAGTGGAAGGAGCACAGGCGTGCGCTAACACCTTTCTACAGTCTGCGTCGATGGTCAGACGCGCAAATTCATGGTGCTCAGGTTCCAGGCATGGAGTTGGAGGTATGGTGGATCCGGATGGCAAATCTGCCCCTGCTGCATCGTGAGGAGGTGAGGCAACGGATGAAGTGGAATTGGCTCGCTCTGGGAGAACAAGAGAAGGTCCGGGAACCATGGGCGCCTAGGCCACTTGGGTGCGATCAAGATGACTTGACAGGGTTGAAGCCTCATCCTGTGCAACAAGCGTGGAATCAGAGGAAGCGGAGGAAAAGCGTAGCTGAATGTGTTCAACCAGCTGATCGAAAATGCATTTCCGCTTGACTCTCTGTGGGGATGAAGACTTGCAAAGTGTTGGCATTTCTTGTTGGTGATAGTCGCAAAAAGATCTATCTGCGGATGGCCCCACTGGCGGAAAATGAACCCCAGAGTTGGTTGATTGAGTTTCCACTCGTGGTTGTCCGAGAAAGACCTGCTGAGCGTGTCCGCCAGAACATTGGAAACACCCGGCACATGTATGGCAGTGAGATGAATCTGGTGATAAATTGCCCAATTCCATATCTCCTGTGCTTGTTGGGAAAGCAAAAGGGACCTGGTCCCACCCTGCTTGTTCAGGTAATGCATGCTGGTGGTGTTGTCTGTTCTCACCAGCAGAGATTGACCTTGAACGATCCGTTGAAAAGACTTCAGGGCCAGGAAGATCGCCAGAAGTTCTAGGCCATTTTCCTTGTACTGACAGGCCTTCGAGATGTGCTCCCCAGCCCTCTAGGGATGCATCGGTCCTAAGCATTAGAGTTGGAGTAGTGTCTTGAAAAGACCGACCTTTTGAAATGTTTGGAGGGTGAGCCCACCACTCCAGAGCCTTTTGGATGCAGGGCGTGAGAAGGATCCTGTCGTTGAACGATCCTGAAATCTGCTTCCACTGCTTGTCTAACTCCTCTTGAATGACCCTCATATGTAGTCTGCAGTGGGGAATCAACTGTATGGCAGAAGAAGCCATGCCGAGGAATGATTTCAACATCCGGACTGAAACGTACAGTTTTGACTGGAGGGATCGTACCATCTGAAGCATACGGTCTTGTCGTTCCTGGGAGACAAAAACCATTTCCAGATGAGAATCTAGTGAGGCTCCTAGAAAATCTCGCTGTTGAGATGGGCGAAAGTGTGACTTCTGGCAATTGATGGAAAGGCCCAAGTCTTGAAACAGGGAGAGGCAAGACTGTGTATGCTGGATTGCCATTTGAAGACTCGGAGCCTTTATGAGACAATCGTCCAGGTATGGATAAAATTGTATGCCTCGTAGGCGTAGAAAGGCAGCTACCGGGGCCATGATCTTGGTGAAGACCCTCGGTGCTGAACGGAGGCCGAATGGTAGGACCTTGAATTGGAAGTGCAGGTGTCCGACTGTGAAGCGCAGATATTGCCTGTGTCTGGAGTGAATTGGCACATGGAAATATGCGTCCTGGAGGTCGATCGTTGAGAAGAATTCCCCCGGATTGAGGTAATTCAGGATTTGTAGCAGAGTTAACATCTGAAAGGTTTTGGAAATGATTAATTTGTTCAGGACCCGTAAATCTAAAATTGGACGCCATTCTCCCGACTTTTTCTTGACTAAGAAAAATCGGGAATAGAATCCCTTGCCACGTTGACCTAGCGGCACTACCTCGATGGCTCCTTTTTGGATCATTAATTTTACCTGGGGCAAAAGTTCTTTTAGGTGGGGAAAGGGCGGCCCCGAAGGTGGACGAGTGGGAGGGAATTTTGTGAACTCCAGGGTATGGCCTTTGGAGATAACATCCAGGACCCATTGGTCGGAGGTGATTTCGGACCATTTGCAAAAGTACTTTGAGATGCGACCTCCAAGATGCACAGTCGGCAGACTAAAGGAATTGAGACTGTCACTGTTTTTTGTTTGCGCCACCTCTATAAGTTGTTTTCCAATGGTATGGTCTGGAGGAAGATTGACGGTTTTGGTTTTGGTAAGAACCTCTCTGCCGGTTATCGCTCATGGTATTGTATGAGCGATACTGGCCTGATCCACGAAAAGTAGAGGAGCCACCACCTCTACCTCGTGCTCCCCGAAAGGGCCGCTTTTTATATTGGAGAGTAGCTAAGGACTTTGCGGTGTAGGTGTCCTTTTTGATCGCCTCAAGAGCATCGTCCACATGATTGCCAAATAAAGACTCTCCATCCTACGGCAAGTCAAGGACTTTTGCTTGTACCTCCGGGTGAAAGGTTGTAGATTTCAGCCAGCCTTGATGCCTTAAGACTGCAGCCCCAGCTAATTGGCGAAAGCCCGTGGATGAAATGTCGAGCGCACATTCTATAATTTCAGACAAGTTTACTTCTCCCTCCTGGATAATGGCCTGCGCTTCTGCACTGATGGCCTCAGGCATTTGAGGATTCAGTGCGGCAATCTCGGACCACATTTGGCGGTCGTAACGGCCCAGAATAGCCAAGGTATTTGCCGCTCTGACAGTAGTGGCCGCCATTGTAGTAAACTTCTTTCCTATAGAGTCCAACTTGCGGCCTTCCTGATCAGGAGGAGACGTGAGTGGTGTAGCCGGATTACTTGATCTTTTCTGTGCTGCTTGAGTAATAACCGACTCTGCTTTTGGTTGTGACACCAAACAGGATGGAGCGGACGCTGGGGCCTTATATTTTTTGTCCAATCTGGGTAAGACTGCAGGAACTGAATTTGGATGTTCCATTAGTTTAAGGCCCTCCGTCCAAATAAAGTCAATAATTGGAATTGTGTGAGATTGTCTTTGTGAAACGTCCTTAAAATCATACAGAAAGCATTCACTTTCATGTTGCTGTTTCTCGACAGTGAGATGAAAGCATTTCGCTGCACGGACCATTAAATTATAGAAGTTTGCAATGTCCACTGGAGGCGATGCAAGAAGTGAGGTGGGCGGGGTGGAAGGTGTTTGAGCCCTGTAACTGTCCCACTCATTCATATCGACGTCATCATCGTCATCAGTGTCGTGAGGAGCAGGATCCTCAGTGTCAGGACGAGTTCCTCCCGGTGACGCGGGTGGAACCGGAGCAGGTGCTTGTGGAGGTTGAGGTTGAGGCTGGGGAGGAGGTTGTGATGCTGGGGAGGCAGGTGTAGATGGAGGGAACCTGCGGTTATAGTCATCAAGCATGTGCTGCAAATTTTTGACTAAAGATAAAGGTATTTGTGTAACTGGTTCTGAAGTTACCGTTTCTGCTTCGTCACCAGGAAATAAATCATTCCCACCTTTGACGTATTCCTCTTCGTCACCCTCATCACTGTACTCCTGGCACTTAATGTGTAAATCAGATGGACTGGATGCCAGTCCAAACAGTTGTTCCACCTCCGATTCATGGTCAGATTCTTCTCCACCTGATTGAAGCAATTTGTCTGGAAGACGGGCTCCACTCCTTATTGGACTTATTTGAAAGAGAGGTACCGTCTTCAAGGTAGAAGCAGTAATCACTGTAAAAGTGGATGCTGTGGCCGGAGGAGGATGAGATGCAACAGCAGTAGTGGTACGACCACCTTGAGGTGCTGAAATTGAAGATCGTCGACGATATTGGAGCTTTGGTCGTCGATGACGAAGTAACCGTCGACGAGATAGCCGTCGACTGAGTCGTCGTCGCTGATGTGATGGCCGACGGAGGCGCCGTCGACAAGGCTGTCGTCGACGATGATGGACCCGTCGACGAGCTTCTTTTCGATGACTTGGTCTTCGTCGTCGGTATTCGCGTCGACGACGGAACCGTCGACGAAGGTTTCTTAGTCGACGGTACTGACTTGACACTCATCGACGAGATCTTAACAATCGACGTAATGGGTCTCGACTCCTGGGCTGTCGTCGACGAGGTGAATGTCGTCGACGCAGCAGTGGATGACACAGAACATGTCGACGTAGAGGTCACAGACTTCGTCGTCGCTGAAGACGTCGACGGGCGCGTCGACGAGCCTGTCGACGAGCCAATGCCAGGTTTCTGAGAGGAAGGCAAGGCTTTGGGCGCAGACGTCAGAGAACCAGGTCCCGTAGACATGCCCTGAAGCAAATCCTGTGGGGAAACAGTCTTGGAGGATTCCAACAGTCTACTCTTCTTAAGAAAAGGAGATGGAACATCCGTTTCAGACCGACGCTTCTGAGAGGATCTGGAAATACCTGAAGCAAAACTTTCCACATCAGAAACCACAGAGTCTGAAATCTTCAACTTCTGTAGCCACAGAAGGAGACGGGCCTCTCTATCCCTCAGAGTCTTGGGAGGAAAAGTGCGACAGTACTTACAGTTCTTAACCTCGTGGTCTAGGTAGAGACAGTAAATGCATTTACTGTGAGGATCCTCATGGAAAAGGCGCAGTTTACCACAGGAAGGGCAAGCTTTAAACAAAGATTTCTTATTTGAAGACATTTGTGAAGAAATAACAGCTAGAGTTGAAGAAAACTGAGCAGAGCTCAGGGAGACTCCCTTCACACGACGTGCGGTAGAAAATCTGAGGTCTTGGGCTTCTGAGGAGAAGGTTCTAGAGGGAGCTGCGGCCTGATTGGCCGGAATTTGGACCAAAACATAATGACACTGATATGTTACCAAGTTGAGTTTCTCCCTTAGGCTTTCTATGGGCCTCTTCTGTTCTATGGTACTTTTGAGTTTTCTATATATTTTACTGTATTTTATATATGTATATGCATTTTTATAATTATAATAATTTTACTTATATATACATATATTACTGCTATTTTATGTACCGTGGGACTCCGACTTCGACGACGGGGAATATTCATGCATGTGAATCTATGAAAGAAACCCCTAATACTGGAGAATAGTCAAGTACTGGTAATTCTTATTTAAAAAATAAAGCAACACCTGGCATGGTATTGTATTTGGAGACCATATATCATTCACGGACACGATCATTGTATTTGGGGTTCTTTAAGGCATATTTATTAAGAAATAGAAATAGGACAACCATCATTTCAGGTTTGTCTTTTAAAGAAAGTCACAATTGAATGAATAACATATCTCCATATTTTGCCTGCTATGCAAGAGGTCAAAAGAACTTTGTATCGCACCACCTTCTATGTAATTTAAAATGTGATACCGGATGGGTGCAGTACTATTAAGCCAGTCAACTGACTTGATGCTGTTAAAGCAATTCATTTTTTCAGCTTGGTGGATGAATGCCGAGTAATTAACGCGTCACTCCCCTGTAGCACTAACATTTATCTGGTTTCTTAGTGAAAATATAGCAATTAGCCTCAATAAAAGCAATTTCTTCTATAAATTAGGACGGGTTCTAGATGAATGGGCAAGAGATGGAAAGTTCCAAGTTTATGGAACATGCCTGTTTATGTGGTATTTCTTTAGCATCTTTGAATGCAATTTTTACTCTGTTGCTTTAATAGGAATAAAGATGTGCATTTACTGCATTGACTTAAGTAATAAAATTAATAATACTATACTGATGTCATAGATTGATAGTCAAAATAAATCAGTGCAACTGAAATGAATCTAAAGGAGACCACACAACCTGACATTTCAATTGAAAGTTGTATTCTGGTGTGTTGGGAAAAGTACCCGTGGCCGACATGTAATATTTACAGAAATAAATGAATAACTCACAAATGATGACCTTGCTCTAGAAGGCTTTTAAAATATTTAACGTTTCTGTCAATGGTCCAGTAGCAGAACACATGCTACTTGCTTTATGGCCGTTTGATTTTTGAAGTGTTTTAATTAAAATAGAAGAGCATATGGCGATATTTACAGTTATCAGTAATATTAAGAACAGAATATCACAAATGTGTTACAAAATGCTGAAACAGTGATACCACATAGGCCATTGCCACTTATTTTGACAATACTTTGCCCCATCAGGATTTTCATTATTTGTAAGTTAAAACATTAGGAAAGAATTAAGTATAGAAAAGATGAAAGGTTGATGGCTATAGGACAACCGAGGGGGGTTTGGAACAAACCCATCAATTGAGTCAAAAACAGTAGGAATAAAGAAACCTTGGCTGAAAATAGCGATCTAATAAGGGTCTTATTGTCCCCAGTTGGCATTGTAAACCCATGCACATATCTTCACGTGCTGATTAACCAGTCTCTCATCTCACTATGTGTAGCCTGCTGCTACCATCTGGGACTAGCTTCAAGCTTTAGAAACCATCCATAAAAAAAAATACAATCACATTGTTAGCTTTATGGTACAGATAGGGTGGTTTGGGTTAACATCTGTAAAAGCGTTTTGCAAAACAATGGTGTTTTGGACATTTACAATGTGAGACAGAATCCAAATTTTCCTAGCTTAGTAACGGTAAGTTTCAATTCTATTAAGGACACAAAGGGGAGGATTATGCTTTTCCTTCTTTGCTATTTATTACAATACAAACTCACAGCAGCCCAGAAAAGCACAAACAAATGCTTGCATTTCCTGAAAACAAAGGGTAAAATAATTAAATCAAGAAATAAACACATGCTCTCTGGATAAAAAACTACAAATCCCATCAGTCCATGAGAATAAACGCAGCATTAGTCCTTTCACAATGTACATAACATGTAGATAGGCCGTCCATCTTGTGCTATCTTCCTCTTTCTTCCCGCGAGTCACGTCAACATCTTACTGGTCCTGTTTCGAACCTCCATTCCCTAGCGGAAGAGACACAACAGCGTAATCGTCGTAAAACAAATCTATATGCCTAAAACAATTCCACACTGAATCTTAGCACCACTTGAACAATGCAAAGCCCTAGGTAAAAGCCCTAGGCCCCCATGAAAGATTAAGAGACTGGTCTATTTCAGTTCCAGACAGTGGAGGAGAACCTCCCAAGAATACAAATTATGAACAGAGAATTGTTCAACCACAACCGATTCTCTAGCAAATCTGGACACTTGCCCACAATTAGACGCTTGGCGTCTCACCTCACAAACAATACTAGAGAGAGGCTCTTTTGATTTTTTCCGAGTGTTTGAGAAGAAATTTTTGGTCCTGGGGAGAATCCCCCAAAGGAAGTGATTCGAAACAAGGAGACCACAACGTTTTAGGCCAATCAAGAGAAAAAATCGATTTAAAACTCAAATTGTTTTTGTAGTTGTTGATGGCTTTTTTGAATTTATTTCTTTGCTTTTCGTTGAATTGTTGAAATTTTGTGTCTTTCCAAGAAAAGATTTTGTTAAGGCACGCCAGGGTGGGTTCTGTGTGAATGAAGAAAGTATGGCGGTACGAATGTGGTGATCAGCTGAATATGAGTATTAGTCAGTCACAGAGTGTGTGAATTCTAGGGAGACTGTAGACTAGAGTGCATGTAAAGTGGAACGCCAAATGGGTTTCCAAAGGGCAATCGGGGGAGGGGGGGGGGGGGGGGGGTTGAAAGTGTTTTTTTTTGTTATTGTTTTTTGCTATGATAATCAAGTTTTCATAAACTGTTCCATTTGGAATAAATAGCTTGAGATTGGTGTAAACAAAGTAGATTAAATCAAACTGAAAAAGTGGTTATGGTGGTACTTGTTTGATTATTTTTCCCTTCTACAAAATGGTTAAAGAAAGGTGCAGCACTGCGTCTCGATTTGTTAATTGTTATATTGCCGTGGTCTTGCTGCGCAGAAGCCAAAACCCTGTATTGGTTACTTCGTATGCCTTTAGGCATTGAACCACGGACAACTTGGGAACGTCTACAAATGCTGGATATGAGATAGTTATCGACACAGACTTTGTGCAGCGTTCCACTGTAAAGGTAACCCCTTCCGGGGGAAAAACCCTTGCTGAATTGTCTAAGGCTCGCACATCCGAAATCCTACGAAACCCTACGGCAAGACACCAAACACAAAAGCATGGCTAACCTAGCCGACAGTTCTTTCAAAGAAAGATATTGGATGGGTTGCCATGAAAGAAAAGGTTCAGAATGACATTGACATCCCAAAGGACTGAATGGCCCGGTTCTGGGGGCAATGAATGCCGAATGCCTCTTAGGAGTCTACACACCAAAAAATGCTCCCCGACCGGGACTCCCTCTACCGGCTGGCGCCCCGCCGAAATCTCAAAAAGCATTGCGTTAATGGTACGATACGCCAGGCCGTCTGACCCCAACCCCACTAAAAAATTCAGAATGGGAACGATGCATACGACCAGGGGATCCAGGTCCCGTCGAAGACACCAACGTACCCACCTGGTCCAAGCGGATCGATACCTCTTTGCGGTACTGACCGCCCAAGCCTTTGACAAAAGGTCCTCAGCCGACCCCGAAAGGCCTGGGAGTGAGCAACGTCGCCTGAAAGCCGTCATGCCAAAAGGCGGGGAGAATCCTGCGTTATGAGGTGATGCGGCTCCTCGTCCGGATTGAGAAGAAGACGAGGAAATTGGGGGAGTAGGATTGGAGAATCCCAAGAAAGTTCCAAAAGAACTGGAAACCAAACTTGGGTCCTACAGAAAGGCGTCACCACTACCATCTCAGCTCTCTGGCGGCAAAGTTGGGCCGCACCACCATTGAAAAGGGGGGAAACGCGTAAACCTTCTCCTAACTCCAGTCTTGGAGAAAAGCATCCGTGGCTTCTGAGAGATGATCCGGCCTCCAGCTGAAGAATCACGGGAGCTGATAATCCAAGCGGGATGCAAACAGATCCACCGAGAACTGACCCCACAGGTCTTTCAGCCATCAGAATACCTGAACATCTAGTTTCCACAGGCTGGAGTCCCGCAGATATCTCGAGTGCCAATCCGCCACCTGATTGGCCCGGCCCGGTAAGTATTCCGCTGTCACAGATACGTGATGGGCAAGACAATAGTCCCAAAATTATTTTTTGCGGATTCCCCAGCGCTCGAGACCGAGGACCGCCCAGATGGTTGACGTATCGAACCACTGAGACGTTGTCCATCCATAGGAGAACGCAAGACCTTGCTGATTCTCTGGTCCAGCAGCGAACAGGGAAGGACCCCGCCAGAAGCTCTAAACAGTTTATGTGTAACTCCTGTTCCTCTGACGACCAGGCGCCGCCTGTGGAGAATTCCCCGCAGCGGGTGCCCCAGCCCGATCTGCTGGTGTCGGATTCTCTTACTAGGAATAGAGTCGACCCGAAGATTGCTGGGCCGTTCCATGCCTCCATAGGGTAAGCCACCCTCCCTTCACCCCCTCTGAGAGGGGAACCAGCTGGTCGAAAGTCATGCCTCTCCTGAGGTGGTGCGCTTTGAAACGCTGAAGGGCTTTATAATGGAGGGGCCCCGGGAATATTTCCTGGATGGAGGAGGAGAGAAGCCATACCACACTGGCGCAGGGAGGTGTGTGATTTGGAAATTGTCTATCTCAGCACATGCCGAATTTTGGCCATCTTCCGAGACGGAAGACTTAAGGAAGCTTGTAGAGAGTCCACAACAAAACTGAGGAATACCACGTTGTGGGACGGAGAGATGACAGATTTGTTCTTGTTGATGATGAAACCCAGACCCTGTAACAAGGAGACTGTCTGCTGAAGTTGAAGGCCCAATTTCTCGGGGCATTGGACCATCAAGAGGATGTCGTCCAGATAAGACAATCATCCGAATACCCTGGCTGCGCAGAACTTCCACCGCCAGATGCAGCAACTTGGTGAAGTATCAAGGGGATGAGGAAAGTCAGTGAACTCGAATACCTGATCCTTCCAGATAAATTAGAGAAAGCGACGGTGAGGGGGATGAATGGGTACCACTAGATACGCGTCCTTGAGGTCCACGCGGACCATCCAGTCATTTGGAAGAAGAACATCATGAAGAAGATGGATTCCTTCCATCTTGAAATGATGGTAGACCACACCCGTTGAATTCTTTGAGGTTGCTCACCGGGCGCTTGCCTCCATCGTTTTTTTCCACAAGGAAGAGGTTGCTTAGGAACCCCGAGGGATGTCGAGTTGACCGACAAATGGCCCCTGTGCGGAAGCGCTGAGACCTCTTCCTCGATCAACTGCGCATCGGCAAAGGAAAAAATTATAGGGCACGGAGGCCTTGTCTGGTGTGGCTGATCGTAAAACTCTATATGAAACCCACGCACGGTCTTAAGGACCCATGCGTCTGCAGTAATTGCTGCCCAAAGCTCTGGAAGCCCGCAAACCGGCCACCAATTTGAACCTGGTCTGCAGAAATAACACTTATCGTTGGAACTATTGTTGCCGGCATTGTTCCTGAAGCCGCCTGGCCCTCCGAAGCGCTGGCCTCTGGTAGGATAGAAGTTCATGTAATTGACCGAGGTGTGTTGACCTCTGCTGGAACCTTGCCCCTTGTTGGCAAAATTTGGCCAGCCACGGCCTGTCGCGAGGCCCCTGCCGCGACCGGCCCTTCGAGAAAAACGCTGCTGAAACACCCCTTTTATACTGGACTGGGCCTTGTCCAGGGATGTGAAAGTCGAAACGAATTTCCCTAACTCTTTAATGAAGGGGTCTCTGAAGAGGCCCCCTCGGGCCACTGCTCCTGCCTCCGAGGAGGCCAAGTCACCCAATTGTGGGTCCACTTTAATCAAGAGCGAACGTCAACGCACAGTTTAGAGGGTGCAATTAGCGTTCCCCAAAAAGATACCAGCCTTTGCGCCCAATTCGACAGCACATCGGGGGAGATGGCGGAGCCTGATACCTTTGCTTCCTCCGCAATGTCCAGGATCTTTGTGATAGGCCCTATCGCATCCAGCAATTAGTCCTGACAGGAACGCCCGGAACGGTCAATGCCTTTGCGGGGATCTTTTACGAATTTTGCCATGAAAGTGGCCATTTTCGCATCCAACTCCGGTGTCAAAGCGACCTTCCCTTCCAGAGTGGGACGTGGACACTCCCCCCGCAGACAGCTTCTCGCCTCCTTTTCCAAGGGCTTGCGGAGGCGCCCCGCCACAAACTTCGCCACCTTGTCCCCAGGCCTCCAAGCAGCCGACCGCTGATGGATTATTTAATCCGGGTCCAACATGCCCGAGCTATCCTGCTGTAACTCGGGGGAGGAGCCAGATGGGCGCCAAGAACGAACCGACTCTTCATCTTCGTCCGTGTCTGCTGGTGACATCCCCTCAGGGAAGGAGGGAGCAGTCCTCATAGACACCTAGGGTTCTGGGGCCGGTAGCGGCGCAGGGGTGGGGTTGGTTGCCTTAGCTAAAAAAGCATTGTGAAAACGTACAAAGGCATCCCTATCCACACCCTGCGTCCCCACGGAACCCCCCTCCCTGCAAGGCTTCTTGGGGGCAGGTGGGCCCCTCTCTAAGAGAGGCGGGTAGTTTACTGGTGCTCCTAAATGCGCTTGCGCCAACTTTGCGCACTCCTCTACTATACAGATGGTCAGGCGCTATTCCATGGGGCCTGCTATCTCTGTAACACAGCAGTAGATTGAACTGTCCACAGCGTTAAAGAACTCATCATCATTGATGTACTGATGAGTTCTTACTCTTCCTCATAGTAACCCTCCTGATAACACCAGTACTAAATATGGGCAGGCCTTAGGCCAGCAAAAGCTTTAGGGCTGGTAAAAACCGGGAATTGAGGCAGCACCAGCCTCGGAGTGCGCCGACCCTCTCTAATAGAACAGGTCTTATCCGCCTCCCTGTGCCCTGCCACACACTGTAATAAAAAATGCCTTTGCAGGCTCCTGACTCCACATGCGGTTAAAATCGCTCTTAATCCTTTAATTTGCCCGCAGGCATCTCCGCGGTAGAAACCGCCATACTGACCCTCACGGGCGTTCAATGTATAGGGCCAAATACAGACCCAAGTCTGGGCGTTCAAGGTGAGGTGGCGCGGTTAGACTCTGGCGCGTCCCTCTCCTCAGCGCGGCTCAAGTAACAAGACGCAACGGCTCCCCCTAGCGGGCGAAGGCGCACCGCAACACGAAATGGGAGATCGCATGAGGGACAGAGAACGTCCCCGCGATCAACGGGACTCTGCGGAGAGAAAAACAGTCAAAACCACATTAAGCACCACAGAGCTCCTTCCCAAACAATTAAAGGCATTTAGCAAGCCAAACATCAAGCAAACAATAGCACAATTACATCGGTTTACAGCATAAACTCATAGAGATGAAAAAAGCACTTAACTGGCTGCAAAGCAGCGAAGAAAGAGGAAGATGACACAAGATTGACGCCCTAGCTACATGTTATGGACATTGTGAAAGGACTAATGGAGTGTTTATTCTCATGGACTGATGGGATTTGTCGTTTTTTATCCAGAGAGCATATGTTTATTTCTTGATTTAATGCTTTTTCCCTTTGTTTTCGGGATATGTAAGCATTTGTTTGTGCTTTTCTGGGCTGCTGTGAGTTTGTATTGTAATAAACAGCGAAGAAGGAAAAGCATAATCTGAAGCCTCCGGTCCTGACATAGAATCACCCTTTTAGTGTTGCTGTATCTTGTCACCCGGCTTCCAATACCATGCACTGCCTTTAGGATTATTTAAAAGTTTAGCATTCTTCTGTGAGAGGTGAAATATATATACAGCTATATAGCTTTCACTAGTACTTTTCTTATTGAACTATAGAGGCAAACAAGTGAAACTAAGTGTTCCAATGAATGCTTGAAAATGGTTTGGCTACAGGATTTTTACGTACAGGACCAGCCATTTGGTGATCTCTGTGCAAAATCACAACTTTGTTTAGCCTTGCCTATCCAAATACAGCCCCATGAGGGAGAAGAAACCTTGATTCTGCCTCTGGCAACACACCCCCTGCCTCTCCACCCCAGGCTCTGGTGATGTGCCACCGATGGGGTCTCATTTTACCTAGTGAAGGATGCACTTTGATTCTAGATCACACCAAAAACTTCAAACTCTTCATGGCTACACATTTCTTAAGTCTTCACTATCCCCTTCAGGACCTGAATCAGTATCCAGGAAAAGTAAAGTACCCACGCAAACTTGCTTTCTGTCCCCAGTTGCTTTCTGAACTAGTTTTCCAAATTTTAAGCTTCAGGTCCTCAGAGCAACATGGCCTGCTCGGTAAAGGAGGATTCTACACTTGGGATTCACTGACAACCCATACCCAAAGTTGAGTGCATCCTTTTATAAATGCTTTCATAAACACTGCTTTGAATTTTGGAGGCCCAGCCACACATGGGCGACTAGGACTACAACATGCACCAACGTGTGGAATATTTTTTACAATAAACAAATTCAATCCATTTTCTCATTTGCTTATTCAAAAGCTTTATCTTTTATCTTTGCATCAAAACTATTAGTATTTTACATGAAAAAACTTTTCAGTAGCGTTATACAATTCAATATTTTACATATATCCAAAAAATATACATTTTGACTTCACACCCAATGCATTTCGAGACCTTGGTCTCTTCTTCATGGGTACAGCTGTAAAAGAAAATATATAATGAGACCAAATCATTCAAAAGATGTGATTTTCTTATCTAGATTCTAGATTGCTCAAACCAATTAGTGTCATGCCCAATCACCAACACCTGTGTATCACACTAGATGAAACCACAACTTACTTGAAGTCCTTAATTCTTTCCTAAATGAAACAACTGAAAAATAAACCAAAATATAAACTGGGATCCAAAGAGTTGATTAATCTCTCTCTTAGCTCAATAAAAAGTATTGCATCCTGTGCAAAAATTACCTTAATTTCAATAAGTGATTTCTTATCGGGAAGGGACGGTCAATGTATTCCTCTGTGCTGATGAAACTGCAATATTATATAAGCCTTCGTAAATAACACAAACTCCAAGATGCATATATACAAAAAGAACATGATAGTTTTTCTCTCACCTAAAATCGTATTCAATTATAGATGACCCAGTGTTAATGTTCACCGATAATCTGAGAAATAAAATAATAGAGTGACCCGTCATCACAAAGTTCTCTTAAGATACTTAAAGGTAACTCGATCGAATAGGATGCCTCTTAGTGCACCAATGAATTGCTTACCTATAGCTCAACTGCTATTGTATATAATCCTCCGTACGTAAAGCTGTCCCGAATCGCCATGACAGTCTCAAAACTCGACTGTTCAAAACATACCTCCGTGTCACGTGATCACTAGCTAGAGTTCATGGAACTAGAAATCGGACTATTTCACATTACGGAGCTCGGTAAAGAAGCAACTAATGCTTCGATATTCATATGTCACCTTTTAAGTGGATCAATGTCGTTAGAGTGACGAGTACTCAAATATCCAAAAAATAGTGTGCCTCTGCAAAATATCGGAACGAATATTTCTACAAGAATTATTATGCCAAATTATCTCTCCTTAAAAGTGTGCCATTGAGAGTCTAGCTGAGTGGAAAATCGACCTACTAGAAGTTGTTTATATCATAAACAAGCCACTTCACAGGTTGTAAAACTCTTAGGATCATAATCCCCGCGTAATCAAAAAAGGACTAATAGTACCATTAAGATGATGTCTAAAGTTTCTCGATCCGTAGATTCAAACAAACCAAAATCAAAAAAGGACTTATTTCATGTCTTCTGGCATGATGCTTATCAATTAGAATAAACATAGGACTGTTAAAGGGGCTACAACAATAATTCTAATTCTTGATTTGAATATTAATAAATATTTACAACAGTATAGTGTGATTACTGAAATTAAACACTTCAATGATATACATTCCCAGTACATTACTTAAATAAATAATCAACATAACTGCATAATGACATCTGCATGTAAATGTTGTGTTAGTGTGGGAATGATGGTTTTTACTTATTTAGTTAGAGTGAAAAGAACGTATTTAGAGGAAACACAACATCTCTAATTTGTCATTGAGTCCTGTCGGATTTAAAGTTTTCAAGCGTTTAATCCAACATACTTCACGTTGAAGAAGTTTCATGGAATTGTCAATTCCAGGTATTTTGGCCACCTGTTCAATGATTTGGAATTTAAGTTGTGCTATCGTATGTCTACTTTCTTTTCAATGAGTTGCCAATGGAGATGTCACATTGCCTGTTCTTATCCTGCTTTTGTGTTCTGAGAGCCGTGTTCTCATTTTCCTTTCAGTCTTTCCGACATACAACAGTCCACAGGGGCATTTGATGACATATATTATGTTCTCTGAATCACAAGTGCTCTGATTTTGTAAAGCGATCCTTTCTCCTGATTGTGGATGTGAGAGTATGTCTCCCAGTATAGAATTATTGCAATGAATGCAGTTCCAACATTTAAATGTTCCTGTTTTTTGCAATTTTTCCTTTTTCTTTTTTGTCAATAATTCTTTAAGGTTATTAGTCCTAGTGTACGCGAACAGTGGTTTGCTTTCAAATAGTTTGCGGAAATCTTCTTCTGTTTCTAGTATTTCCCAACGTTTTAGTATACTTTTCTTAATATCCCAAGATGCTGTGGAATATTTAGAGACAAAAACAATTCTCTCATTGGTTGATCTTGATGTTTTTTCCATAAGTTTTTGTCTTGGAATCAAACGTGCCTTCTGCATTTGGTTTTCAATTAGCTTCTCAGGATATTCTCTTATCAAATAATTCTGTTTTTGATGTAAACATGACTCTTCACATGCTTTATCATCAGGAGAAATGCGACAAATACGTAGGAACTGTGAAAATGGTAAATTATTCACCAATGAAGGAGGATGAAAGCTGCTGTAGAGTAACGCGTTGTTTTTATCTGTGGCTTTTTTATATACACTTGTGTGTATAGTTCCATCTTTCAATTCTATTTGTACATCTAAGAAGAAAACTTTCCTCTTGTCCATCTGGTAGGTGAACTGACTCCTTGGGTCTGCCAAATTAAGTGTTTGAATGTTATTTTTTAATCTTTCTTCTGAGCCCTTCCATATTAAAAATATGTTGTCAATGAATCGACGAAAACATATTAATCCTTGCTTCCATGTTTCGTCCTGTAAAGTGTAGTCATTCTCAAACCTTGCCATGAAGGTGTTTGCGTATACCGGCGCTCCCGGAAAACCCATGCTCGTTCCATTCAGCTGAATGAAAAATGTATCATCCCACAGGAAGTAGCTATTTTGCAAACAACATTCCAGAATTTCTAGAATGAAACTTTTAGGTGCATCCAAATTTTCTTGGTTCAATAGGGCCCACTCTACCGCCTCTATTCCACTTGCATGTGGAATTTAAGTGTATAATGACACTACATCAATGGTGCATAAGATCCAATTGTCTGTTACTTCATCCTTGATGCTATGCAAACATCTCAGAAAGTCAGATGTGTCCTCAATGTATGTTGCCCACTGCTGGACAAATGGCTGTAAGTAATAATCAATGAATCTTCCCAAATTTTCAAATAATGAGCCACATCCTGCCACGATGGGTCTGAACGGAGGATCTGTTTTGTTTTTGTGAATTTTTGGTAAAAAATAAATTCTAGGACGTTTTGGAAATGTATTCATCAGGTATTTTTTTAGTTGTTGTATTTATCCAGCCTAGCTCTTCTGCTTTGTTCAAAATTGTATTCAAGGTCTCCATTATTTCTGAGGTAGGATCAGTATCCAACATTCCATATGTTTTCTTGTCATTGACATGTTCTGATGCTTTTTTGTTATAAAAATCTTTATCCATAATTACCAACCCTCCTCCTTTATCTGCTTTATAATTGAATACTATTTTAGGTGAGAGAAAAACTATCATTTTCTTTTTGTATATATGCATTTTGGAGTTTGTGTTATTTACGAAGGCTTATATAATATTGCAGTTTCATCAGCACAGAGGAATACATTGACCGTCCCTTCCCGATAAGAAATCACTTATTGAAATTAAGGTAATTTTTGCACAGGATGCAATACTATTTATTGAGCTAAGAGAGAGATTAATCAACTCTTTGGATCCCAGTTTATATTTTGGTTTATTTTTCAGTTGTTTCATTTAGGAAAGAATTAAGGACTTCAAGTAAGTTGTGGTTTCATCTAGTATGATACACAGGTGTTGGTGATTGGGCATGACACTAATTGGTTTGAGCAATCTAGAATCTAGATATGAAAATAAAATCTTTTGAATGATTTGGTCTCATTATATATTTTCTTTTACAGCTGTACCCCTGAAGAAGAGACTAAGGTCTCGAAATGCATTGGGTGTGAAGTCAAAATGTATATTTTTTGGATATATGTAAAATATTGAATTGTATAACGCTACTGAAAAGTTTTTTCATGTAAAATACCAATAGTTTTGATGCAAAGTTAAAAGATAAAGCTTTTGAAAAAAGCAAATGAGAAAATGGATTGAATTTGTTTATTGTAAAAAATATTCCACACGTTGGTGAATGTTGTAGTCCTAGTCGCTCATGTGGGGCTGGGCCTCCAAAATTCATTGTTACGTATGCTCAGTAGGCATTCACCACAACATTGCACACCTATCGAAAAATAGAGACTAAAATTGAATCTGAGTGCGCTAGGTACACTCCTATTTCTTGATTCATAAACAATGCTGGCATAGTTTAACATTGCCTGCATCAGGTTTCCCTTCTGGGCGGTCTGTGGCTTCAAGTAGAGGTTCTGCATTTATTAGGCTACTGGGCTAGCTTCAAAGACCCATGCAAAATATGTTCAGTTTTAGATCTCAAAATCTGTGAATAAAGATCCTCCGAAGCCCTCTGATGGGCCAGGTACAATGGCGCCCACAGCATGGTGTGATGCTGACCAAAGTTCACCAATATTTACATCTTTTTATTGGTTGATCCCAAATGTATTTGACCCAAGTTGAGTGTATGATTATACTTTGATTAGTATGATTTGCATGCTGGGAAAGGCAATGAGGAGCCGCAAATGGTGTAAATGGATAGCAAATACAATCACTAGACTGGAAAAGAGAAAGGGAGATTAAGTTAAATATAATTGTGTCCTTGAGACAAAGGGTTTAAAGGCAGGTCTTTTTCCATGTACGGAAATGCAAATACACAAATGGCTTTATAAATTAAGCTTTGGAGCTTAATTCAATAAAGTGTTTTACTGGAAGCCAAGGTAGGTAATTAAGGCTCAATATGATAAAACGGGGGAGGTCCATATCAAGGTGAAAAGCTGTGTTTTTCAAGATTCTTTTTCTAAGGTGTGAACGTGAATAGATCTAGCAAGAGAGACTGCATTAATGCAGATGAGCAAATAAACCAATGTAAGCGATCGCTGAAAAATACCATTGTTCTTCATCAAAGCAGTGATTACTCATCACAACTCAACAGCCTAGAAACCAAATGATATATGTTTATATTAAGAAGCCAAAGCTAAGTAACAGTCTGGATTAACTGCAAGATCTTTGTCTTTTTTTAAAAAGATTATGTCAATCTAATTTCTGTGTCGGTTGAGAGTCTCTGTTTCATTATGCATAATAGAGAAGGTGTAAGAAAATCTAAATAATATTTTCTAGTTACATTTTTTAATTTTTTTTATGTGAATTAAAAGAGTCAGTAGTTAGACAAATCCGGTTAACTCCTAAAGATATCACTTAAGAGTTGGGGGCACGGGCAAGCAACATTGCCACAAGGACGTGAGCTTCTCAAGCTCCTGGCCCGTCTGCTTGTAATTCCACCGTAATCCTGAAGCTTCATCCGTAATTTAGCACAAGATGTGTTTCTCTGAACCACGTTGACCCCAGCCAACGTGAAGCCGCCACCAGGAGCTCGCCGCGGAGTGCAAGGCTGAATCTGATGACGTAACTTCAGCCGTACCGAGCTGTGCAGGAACCTGCCGAGAGGGCGCGCCTTTGGGTGGTAGCCTATGCTGGATAAGCCCTGGGAGTGGGCACGGCTACTAGGCTGCACCGTAGACCAGCTGGGAGCGGAGTCTTCCTTACCCCCTCTCCCCCACCTTCCCACAAGTAGAAATATTGCAGGATGCGGTGGCTGCTGAACCACTGGCAGCCGTGCGCTGGCAGGAAGTCAGGATCTGATCCGGGTCGGAAATACGCGGCCTGCAAAGCAACAGCAAAGAGGTGTGTGGGGGACCAGGCAGATGGATACGGCAGTCCGCATTGGGTCCTGGGGGTTTCTTAGCCCTCGGAGGGCAGATTTGAAACAAAATACTGGATAGGGGGCCGACCGCATCCCTGTGAACTATCAGATGCAGCGACATGAAAGAGGTTTCCCCAGACATTAAACAGGCCTGTTCCTAGGAGGCTGTTGAAAGCACTTTCTGCCTCATCACCAGGATTGTAGTGGCAAGAGACATTTAAGAGACCAACAGCACAGGTGGAGCTTATAAAATAATTGCAATAGGCAGAATATATAACTGGATCTCTGCATCACTACTGGATGAGGAGTGAGGGATTGACAGGCCGCAACATGTGGGCATCTCCTTAGAAGGGCGAGGTCGCGTCCAGAGCATTGTGGTGGGCTGAGTCTCTGCACCTTCCCCGGCTTGAAAGAACTGGACACTTAGTGCGTGCGTGTGGCACTGCAAGAGCTCCGTGCATGCGGGAGCTGTAATACATTTAGCTGGAGCGCCACCCTCGGATCTTGAGGATGGAGTGAAAGAAGAATCCTTAGAGGGGAGGGAGACTCCCCTATGCTGAGGTGGACATTGAGGACAAGGGGACGGAACGCTAGAGAAGCTTAATCTGGGGCCTAAGATACATTTAACCACTAGGTGGACGTTTAAGGGGGAGCCTCCTGACTTCCCAGGCAGCAAGAGCGCGCAAACACTGGGACACTAAAGCAGCAAGTAGCCCAAATGACGATGGTGAGGGCGGGAGGACGCGGAGGGGCGAGCCAGGCGTAGCAACATTTGTGTACTGGGAATTCCAGAGAAGGCGGACCAAGGCTCGACGGAGCAATTCCTGGAGCACTGGATACGAACAAAACACCCCCCAAAGGGCCTATCCGCATTGTTTGCAATTGAGAGGGCTAACAGGGCCTTGTTGCAGCCCCAACCTCCAGGCGCGCAGCCTCGTGCCATAATCGCAAAAGTGCTAAACTATCGGGATAGAGACTGCATCCTGTGCGCTGCCAGGGAGCATCAGGATCACCAATTAAAAAATAATAAAGTCACAATAAACCCGGACTATGCAAGGCAGGTGCAGGAGCTCCAGAAATCCTAACTAGAGGTCAGGATTAAGCTATGTGAAATGCAGCTACAATATATGCTCCCATACCCCTTTTATATCAGAGCCGAGGAAGATCACACCCCGGCAAAAGATACAAACGGTCCATTGCACCTCTCGAGCGTGGCACAAACTGGCACATAATGCAAACAAGCTCCTGATACATGCCAAGGCGCTTCCATTGTCCCGGCACCCCAAACTTACCGTCACTCTGGAAAAAATATGTTAATATTATTAGTGGAGATGGGTTTGACTAAAATGGGTAAATTGTTCATTAAAGAAGTTTGCATATCTGCGATTACGCATAGCAATTAGGGAACTGTACGCCTCATTCCCGGACGAACCCACACAACTGAAGGCATTACATATGTTATGGGCATGCCCGCAAATAAATAAATATTGTCAGGACATCACTGACACGCTCAGCACCGTGTTATCTGAGCAAGTACCAAACACACCATCAGTATGCATATTGGATGTACGCCAACTTAAGCAAGCTACAAACGTACATTTTTAGCAGTTGCATTACTACTCAAAAAAAGGCACATAGCTATGCGCTGGGGGAGTAAGCGGGTCCAAGACATAAAGAATGGATCACTGATATGACCTACTGCAGAGTGACACTAGAGGTTTACGCAGAGGAAATACCACAAGCTTCATGGCCCAGAGATTTCTGGGAACCATTAGTACAATACTTGTAGTCCACACAGGAGGAGGCTGAAATACCATAGGGGGTCTAAATGACTTAATATTTTAAGAACAGTGTCAGCGGGAGGAGAGTTAAACAGATATGACTCTAATAGATGTGATGTACCAGGTCATAGAAAAAAATATAACGGTTTATAAACTTGTTGTGAAGGCCATTCACTTATTTGACATCGGTATATTGTATCAGTTGTATATATTAGACTGCTAGAAATGCCATGTCACACTATATTTATATTATGTAAGTCGGATATGTGTTTATAACGGAATCTGCTACTATTTGGACAAAAAAATAAAAAAATTAAAAAAAACAATATATGCTCCTATATCCAGCCAAGTTAAAGGTCCTGGCAGGCGGGAGGGCACACTTCTATGAATCTCCAAAGGAAGTATGGGGTGGCTTGAAATCCGAGGTCTTGGCCGTCCGCTGCTGGAGTCACTGGGACAAAAGCTGGGGATGGTAATCTAGACAGGGCAGAGGCCATTGGCAGCGAACTGGTCGAACGGAGCATAGGATCACAGTTGGTGAAGATGGTTTGTTGTAGCTGGATGGTACTATAATATCCGTAACGCTGGATCCACTACCTGTGGTCGCCTCTGCTGAACTGGAGCCAAAGACTCAGGAATTGGGCCCATCAACAAACATTGTGCCAGAGAAACACTGATAAGACGAGGCTCCAAACGTTGGGGGAGGGGGACCTGCATGAAGGACACAAGCCGTGACTAATCAGAATTTCTTTGGCCGGTCCATTGTCAGGTGAAATTGAAAGGATGGTTTGTGTCTGTTGAAGCGGTAATGCGTTCATGGGTAGAGTGTGTGAATACGTGCGTAATACACCGTTCCCATGCATGCTTGAACCTGGGGGTGCTCTGGGTGGGACATACTGCAGACATTTGAATGGAGTGTGCGTGGTTTGCGGTGCCCTAGAACTGAAGTGCAACTGCTGATCGGTATTGGAGTGGGCAGGCGGGGAACACAATGTTACATAATTGCCCCTGTTGGGCCAAGTAGGAATCTGTGCACGTCCTGGAACGAGCAAGAGGTAGGCAGTATTGGCTGTGATGTTATGCGGGTATTGTCAGAGGATGGTGTAGGGGAGTTTTTGTTTCTTGTTTATTAATCGCTACAAGTGGTGTGAATGTGCAGTGGTTGGGACAGCTGAGCGGCGACTGTTGCGGCATGAACAGAGCAACAAAAGTGGGGGGGAACAGCATGGCATGGGAAGTAAAGTTTCTTAGCTGGAATGTCAGGGAGCTAGGCACCTGCACTAAACGACATAGGGTCCTCTCCTTCCTGAAAAGATACCACATTACGTTTGCATGTTCACAGGAAACACACTTAAATGATACAGAGGCTACCAAAGTAGCGACGTCAGAAGTTTCATTCCTCCTATTCAACATATGCATACTGATTTGGGTGGCCAAGGGTACTCCATTTAAACTACAGTACATGGAGGCTGATTTGGGGGGACTTTATGTATTATTGAGGTGTCACATAGATGGTAGGGACATTGCTATCCTCAACACCTATGCCCCAAACACGGATGAGCCTGTCTTTTACTCAGCTTAAAAGGATCTGATAACGGCAGATCTGGAAATCCCAGTTATATGGCTGAAGGATTTTTATTGCATTATTGTTGGACCACGCTGCGGTGCGCTGCATAGTGCAGTGGAATGCTAAAGTACAGGGGCCCGTTGTTGGTGAATGCCCCCTGAGCTCCTAGAAGATCAGGAGGATAGATTATCGCTCTTGTACACAGTATACAACCCTGAACTGGAATACTATGGACAGTCGAGGAACGGAATCGGAATCCATGAAGGCTGTAGTACGTGGGGCAGGAATGGGACTAACTTGTAGAGTACGACGACAATTGCAGCAAGAGTTGCGAGATAGCGAAGACCCACTAGCGGAACATCAGTCTGACACCCACGGGCACTCTGCCCATGGTCAAGAACGCATGCTGCGTGAGCAGTTCAGCTATACTTGGGACAGGCTGGACAAATACACACTCACCCACTATAGTCAATGCTTACATGCTGAAGAGGACATGGCCGGATGCCTGCTGGTCTGGATTTTACGTGGGGGTTGCCCTCCCGTTGATGACTTGCATACGCAACTTGGCAGGAGATATGGTGTACTCTAGAGAGGGAATACAGGTGGAGTTCCAATAGCACCTACAGAAGGTATATTACACAGACCCAGCAGTCCGGGCAGGATGTTATGTCCCATTCCTGGCGGGGATCCAACTGAGGAGACTCCTGCTGGAGGTTCGGAGGGAGTTAGAAGCACAGGTATCGGTGGAGGAGGAACTGGAGGCGTTAGCTGAAATACCTAAAGCCAAAGCTCCGGGGGGAGATGGGTTCCCAATTGATTTTTATCAGGCCTTCCCAGAACAACTGGTGCAGCCTCTGCTGAAAACATTCAATGAATCGTTTGAGAAGGGAGTATTGCACACCTCAATGCAAGAGGGAGAAATTTGCATGCTTCAAAAACCAGAGGGGTTACGCTCGGGAAGCTGCTTCGTACCGCCCGCTCACAATGATAAATTCTGATGTTAAAATATTATGCAAAATGCTGGCCAAGCGACTGGCTCTACACGTAAATCACCTTGTCCATGAAGATCAGTGTGTATTTATACCAGGCCGCAGCACGGCTATGAAGATACGTCGATTAACACACATCATGCAGGAAACTCGGGATGGTACGACGAAATAGCGTTGGTCTCCATCAATCTCGAAAAAGCATTTGACATAGTAGGTTAGGGATATCTCCAGAAGGTGTTAAGGGTGTCTGGGTTCAGCCTTAAATTTCGCAGATGGGTTAAAATCCTTTATATGGATCAGAGTGTCTGGGTCCGGTTGGACCAAAGTAGATCAGTAAAATGGACACTGGAGCGGGGCCCACTTTTACCACTATTATTTGCTTTGGCCATTGAGCCGGTGACGGTTTGGGCCAGACGGGACCTTATGCAATCGGGAATATGGATGGGGGATGGCACTCATCTAGTAATGCTACATGCAGATGATGCGTTGTTCTATATAGAGTCCCCTCGAATAGCAATTCCTAATCTCCTGCAGCTATTAGATGAATTTGCTGAGTACTCTGGATTACTCCGAAAGAGACATAAGTCTTTGATCTTTCCATTGGCAGAGCTGGCTGCGCGAACACCTGTAGACCTGCCGGAGCTTGGATGGCGCTGGGAGACGAGGCACTTCCGATACTTAGGTATACAAGTGGCACATGGGGACACACAAATATTACACTTGAATGTGGCTAGAGTGTTTGAATCCCTGAATCGCTCAGTGGTCTTTTGGAACACATTGCCACTGTCCCTTATGGGCAGAATTGCTATAGCCAAAATGGTTGTCCTACCCCGTTGCCTATACGTACTCCAAAACTCGCTGTGTAGCATTCCCATGCTGGTTTGTAGACAACTGAACTCAGTCCTAGGGTCCTTATACTGGGTGGGTAAGCGCAGCAGGGTAGCACTGCAGGTGTTATTAAGGCAAGATGAAGAGGGGGGCTTGGAAGCACCCAGACTAGACCTACGCTATTTCATGGCGCAGCTTCAACATGCAGCCCAATGGCTGGAAAAGGGAGACAACTGGTAGAAATGTCTGCTCACGGGGTGTACTCAGTTGGATAACCTACTGGCAATTTTGATGGAGGGGTCGGGCGCATCCACGGACTTTCCATAAGTAGTCAGGCAGACATAATATCTCTGGCAAAAGTTCACAGAGCGTATACTCAAGCATGCAGCTTTCCATCAGGAGTTAAATATCTGGATCTTAGCCCCAGTCCGTAAAATGATGGAAAATATAACATTTCAGACATGGAGAGGGGGATGCGGGGTATTGACGGACTTGTTTTCTAATGACACCTTCATCACATATAAACAGGCATGTGAGGGGTTTGGTTTGGGACAGGGCCAGTATTTGCAGTATGCAGACCACTCGGACCGGGTAATAACAACTTGACCTACATAACCGACTGCCCCTCAAACAACTGAAACACTAGACTTATTTCTCACTTGCGGGAGTGGGCGCAGCCTGGTCTCACTGTTGTGTAAGGTCATGAGGGCGGACTGACAGGCTCCTTCCCCCAAGGCACGAGCCGCCTGGGATGGAGATCTGCAGGCGCACATGGGAGATAAAACATGGAAGGCAGCATGCACTCTAACATGTATGGTACCCTGTAATGCTTGTCTCAAGCTACTACATTATAACTTGCTGCATCGGGTGTATCTGACTCCAGTGAGATTAACTTGTTTTTTGATCCCAATCGCTCACATGAGTCCTAGTTGTCATAGGGAGTAAGCAGATGTTCTGAATTTGGCATGGGGATGTGCTGAGGTACACCACTACTGGCTTCGAGTGGTTGAGCGAGCGAGGGGGGGTAATGGGCTTTGAGTAGAGGCTACCCCGACTGCCTGCTGGGACTAGTACTGAGGCCCAAGAAACGTAAGATAGCATACAAATTACTGCAATTAGCTCTGGTATTAGCAGGATGAAGGACGGCCAAGGTATGGATGAGAAAATGCTCCCCCTCAGTAGACAATTGGTTGAAGGATGTGCAAGAGTGGTAACTTGCGGAGGAGATTCACATGAAGAAATTCCGGAAAAACGAGAAATTGGAAGAGGACATTAGCACGTGGAGAGACTTATGTAGAGAACTACTTACTGCAGATGCAAATGAAAACCATCAAAATGATTCAACTGCTAGCGAGAGAGAATCAAGCAGTGAGAGAAGGGATGAACCATAATATTGCTATGTTTAGGCCTCCCTGACAGTCATATCTATTTGTATATGTATGCTTATTGGCTATCCAGATGCTTGAATCCCAGGTGCTTTTGGTCCTTACGATGTATTGAACATATGCTGATATGACGTCGCTGTGCTCACATGTCTACCCACTGTGTTGTTATCACAAAATGAAAAATAAAGTTTAAAAAAAATAAAAAAGATATCACTTAGATTTGGGTGACATTCACTCAGAGGTAAAAGCTGAGGCATTAGAAGGTGATACTGAGGAACAGCAACGCAACTTGATACGGTTTGGGAGTTCTATTCCTAGTGGAGAAGAAGTCCAGAAGCTAGCTTCGGACAGCCACCGAAAGATCTACAATTCTCTTCTTGTTATAAAACCATCCCTTACCTTCAGAAGGCACATTCAATAAGGGAGGTGCCAAAACTGAAACACAGTGGCTGTCAGCTGGAAGTAATGCATTTAAAGCTTTGCAAATGCGTGTTTGTGGACAAAACACACTTGCATTCTGTGAAGAGGATTTCTCCCAAAATAAATCTCCACTCAAAATCGCACGCACGTTCAGGCTGTGAATTGAATTTGAGAAGGGACAGCCACAATCCAAGTCACATTTGCCAAGCTATAGGATTTACAAGGAAATAAGCTAGAAACAAACTAGGTGAACTTACACTGGTTACTGAAGAACACATTAGACAGTCAAAAGTCAAAGACAAGCTTTATTCGATTGTTAGATCACAATCATAAAAGCACTTAAAACATGTTAATTCATTACACAGCAAAAAATTTAAAGTTGTTCCATTAAAATTGTATCATTTGCCTCATTGTGCATGCACAATTATATTACAATACTTTTCCTGTGATTGACAACTTTCGTTAAAAACCTAGCAACCCTCCATACTGTGTGCTCGTTTTCTAGGTGCTGTAATACAAATAACGCAGGGCGGCATTGTCTAATACCCATATATTTCAGAATTTTTACAATCCACAGTTCATTATAAAATTAGCAAAATAAAACAACGTGCATGGTGGATTGCTCTGAATGGTTGTTGCAAAGGAACAGATGCATATCTCTATTCCAACAGTTCATTTTAACGAAGCTTACCATTTTGTAAAATATCCCAAATCTAAATGTTAATAAAAGCCGGTCATGGCCCCTGGGAACCATTTTCAAGTAAGGTTGTATGCTAAAGGTTGTTAGAATCTTTTGATTGTGCCGCACGGTAGGCTTTATAATCTCTGATGTTAATCTACAGGTATCTAATAATAAAAGGCACTATTTTTTTTTTAACTCTTTTCTCGTAAGCCTCAACATGGTGCTAGGATCAATAAAATATTCTGGATGGCCAAGATCACGCATAAAATCTTGCACGTACCTTAGCCAGGGGATTGATAAAGCTCCCTCCAATGTTAGACTATCCAATAAAAAGGCCTAATTGAGTTAAGTTTTTGACGATGTCCAGATCCTATGCCATAAAAGAATGGGCTCTATTTTTATAAGAACAGCTGTATAAGGTATACCCAATTCAGAATGGCAGACATACGATGATGTACAACTTGATACAGCTAAAATGGAACATAAAAATGCATTTTCCACAGTTTGCAAAGGATACACATCTGCAAAACCCCAAATCCAAGCCCCGTAGGTGGCGGTAGCAATGCATTTGGCCTTATAGATCTGAATAAGTTTAACAGGAGGCCTCCTGCCCGGCTTTCTTGAAAAACGTTAAAGAGAGCCCGGAGACTTTAAAAACCTCAATTTGTTTGCTAGGCCTGCTTGGGTCCAATGATCAATCTTTGGTAAACGCAATATTCTGTCTGTCTATATACATATTTCTGCATTTTCGGCTACTGTGGCCATAAAACATTACAAACTTTTTTGAGGCCAAGGTGACACATGATGGCTGCAAAGGAGTTTAACACCTTTTGCAGACTGACCTGAGTACGTGACATCAGAACAGCGTCATCCGTTTATAGAAGCGCAGGTATTGGACGTCCAGCTATTTGTGGGAGATCTGGACAGTCTTTTGTCAATGCCTCGCCAAGGCCAATAATATAAAGATTAAAAAGAAAGGGGGGGAAGCACACAGCCTTGCACACAGCCTTGCCTGAGCCCCCTCCTAATTGAAAACAGAGCAGAGCACTCACCAGTGATACTATACCACACTCTTGCCCTTGTGTCAATATATAACCCTCTCAGAAAGTTAATAATGTTTATAGCCACCCCCAAACCCTCGAGGATCTCCTACAACCTGCCATGCCTAATGCAGTCAAAATCTGCAATAAGATCCACGAAAGCTAGGGAGCTTGGGAGCGCTGCTGCTTGCTCCCAAGCTCCCTAGGCCAGGGGAGCGAGAAGGCAGGCCATGCACCTGCCTTTAGCCAATTGCGTGCTATCTTTTTTAGAAAGACGCACGCAAAGGCGAATAGCGTGTGAGCAACAAAGAAAAGCAAGCACTCGTGCGTGTGCTCCGATTTGAAATTCCTAACTAGAAGTCTCACAGAGCAGCGCATACGCGCTGGGTCAGGCGAGACCTAGAAAGTACTCCGGTCCAACAACAAGTGCGCGGAGCCAGAGTTCCTCTCTGTAGTACTCCTGAAAGATCCTTTTTCAGGTTAATCACATTATGTCAGAGACCGCAGCTCTGTCAGGCTAGACCTAGGGGTATTCACTACTTGTGCATGGGCAGTGCCTGGGCTTGCTATCCCGTGCTATCTATGTTGTGCTAGAGGGGGTATTCCAGATTGTAAAACAGGTCCCCGAATGGACTATTACACCAGGGAGACTACCCTGAGTACTGATGTAATGTGCTAGACTGCTGTCAGGAATAATGACAGTTTTGTTTGCCTCCGGCCTCCCTCCCCGATTTAACATTGTGTCAGAACCTCTACCCAAATGTAACTCATGAATAACCGGGCCGTTATTTACAAATCGCCCCTCTAAAATATTAAGTCTTTCTTCAATTTTTGACAGTTTCTGCAATACAGGATCAATTAATACAGATACAATGGTTTCTAGTCTTTTCCCAGAAGTCTTCCTCCTTTGTCCCCAATGGTAATCTAAAGGACCCATTAGTCCCTGGCCTTAGGCAGGATCCCTTTGTGCTGTTTCTATCTGGGCTTGTTTTTAGGTCTCGCCTATTCTATCACGTAAGTGATAAATAGGACGAGAGTATAGAGGCTCAACCAAGCTCTGAAACCATCGCGGATTTTGTCGAGTGCATGTGCTCGTGCACGCGCTCCCCGAGCCACCTGCCTCCGAGAGCTTGGCCTCGCACACCACATCACCACATCAAAGGCTTCTGCTCCCCCTCACTCACACCTCATCCCATATGCTTGCTCCTTTCATCCCTCCCACTCTTTGAAACTGCTTTGCCGCCCCATGCCGTGCCTTTCACGCGCACAACATGCCATGTCCGCTTTCACTTTCAAAGCGTCCCTCGTTCCTGTTAAGACGGTGCAGTAGAAGGTAAAAGCTCGACTTTCGTAACTGCTTACATGAGCACCAGTATTGTTAGAGCTGCCATTGCTTGTCTTCGTGTATTTGAAGGTGAGCGTTTGGCTGCAGTTCTTAATTAACTTCTATTGCCATCACATTTTTGCACAACGAAGCCTATTTGTGTTCGGAACCGCAGCTGACTCAGCTGCAGCCAGTAAATTAAAGACGGAGACTTTTTCTTAATCTGACAGCTTGTGTCTCTTGAGCGCCTGCCTGCATTTCCATCAAGATAAAGTGACTCCTGTAGACAACCCTTCTTATGCTATTTCGCAGCGCCCTGCAAGCATACCTTAGATGGCAGCCAGTTGAACAGAAAAGCTGATGTCAGCATTTCCTCAGTCGAAATGTACATCGACTCTGCAGTGGCAGGCCCTACTGGCTTGTCTGTAGGTAAAAACGTGCTATCCACTAAATCACTTGCTATGAACGCTCATGGAGTACCACTTTTTTGCCATTTTCAAAATATCATACTGATGCTGCGTAAGTGTCTCCCCCCCCAGTGTTTTTTTATATAGTGCAAACTAGACCCCAGACATGAGCACCAGTTTCGTTAGAGCCGCCATTGCTTGTCTTCGTGTGTTTGAAGTTGAGCGCTTGGCTGTGGTTCTTAATTAACTTCTATTGCCGTCACATTTTTGCACAACGAAGCCTATTTGTGTTTGGAACCGCAGTTGACTCAGCTGCAGCCAGTAAATTTAAGACTGAGACTTTTTCTTAATTTGACAGCTCGTGTCTCTTGAGCGCCTGCCTGCATTTCCATCAAGATAAAGTGAGTCATGGCGAAAACCGTTCTTAAGCTATTTCGCTGCGCCCTGCAAGCATACCTTAGATGGCAGCCAGTTGAACAGAAAAGCTGATGTCAGCATTTCCTCAGTCAGAATGTACATCGACTCTATGGTGGCAGTTTATTGGCTTGTCTGCAGGTAAAAACCGTGCTATCCACTAAATCACTTGCTACGAACGCTCATGGAGTACCACTTTTTTGCCATAATCAAAATATCATACTGATGCTGCGTGTCATTTCCACCCCCCAATGTTTTATATACCGCGAACTAGACCCCAGACATCGAGTATCAGAGCGCTTTACATGAGCAACAGTTTCGTTACAAATGGACACTTTTTTGTGAGGCACAGGAGATTAAGTGATTTGCCTAGAATCACAGGATGTTGAGCATTGTTGCCGGGACTCAAAACCGGTTCCCAAGCTTCGAGGTCGACCACTCCAGCCATAACGCTACACCCTCTACCTGTTATCTCCAATAACTCAAGGCCATTCAAATGTCACGAGACTGCAGGCCATTTCCTCCATGTTGTACAGTTCTTTGGATAATACTGGTAATTACAGTTTGAGTGGGGGAGTGAAGAAACATGAATGTAGAAACATTCGTACCCCACTCCTTTATTTTTTAGCTTTTGACAGATGCTGTCATTGATATTTTCCATTTGTAAGAGACGAAAAAACGAGACCGCTAAATCATTTCAGCAGAGAAAAAACAGATACTGTGACAACTTTAGGAACGTATTTTGAACGTATTTTCTGTCCAAAGTGAAGAACATGCCCTTCCATCCCAGTGAAGCCCTTCCATCCCCCAATCTCACCACTCTCCACTCTGTCCCCTCCCACCACTCTCCCCTCTCACCACTCTCCTCTCACCACTATCCCCTCTCACCACTCTCCCCTCTCTCCCCTCCTCTCGCCCCTCTCTCCCCTCCTCTCACCCCTCTCTCCTCCTCACTCCCCTCCCTCTCCCCGCCTCTCAAGCTCTCCCCTCTCTTCACTCTCCCCTCTCCTCACTATCCTCACTCCCCCTACTCTCTCCTCTCTCCTGACTCTATCCTCTCCTCACTCTCCCCTCTCCTCTCTCTCCTGACTCTTCCCTCCCCTCAGTTTCTCCACTCTCCTCTCTCATCTCTATTTTCTCCCCTCTCCTCACTCTCCCCACTCTCCCCTCTCACCACTCTCCCGTCTCTCACCACTCTCCCCTCCCTCTCTCACCTCTCTCTCACTTCAATCTCAACTCTCCTCACTATCCTCACTCTCCCCACTCTCTCCTCTCACACCACTCTCTCTCCACTCTTCCTCTATTTCCGTTTCACTCTCTCCTGCCCCTTCACTGTCTTGGCCTCTCCACTCTTCCTCAGTTTCCGTTTCGCTCTCTCCTGCCCCCTTCGCTGTCTTGGCCTCTCCACTCTTTCTCTATTTCTGTCTCACTCTCTCCTGCCCCTTCACTGTCATGGCCTCTCCACTCTTCCTCAGTTTCCGTTTCACTCTCTCCAGCCCCTTCACTGTCCTGGCCTCTCAAATCTTCCTCTATTTCTGTTTCACTCTCTCCTGCCTCCTCACTGTCTTGGCCTCTCCACTCTTCCTCTATTTCTGTCTCACTTTCTCCTGCCCCTTCACTGTCTTGGCCTCTCCACTCTTCCTCTGTTTCTGTCTCACTCTCTCCTGCCCCTTCACTGTCTTGCTTCTGTTTATTGTATTTGCACAAATCTAATATCTTGGTCTATTCCTTTTCAATAATCAGGCATTTTTGTTCATTAAGTGTTTATGTTTTTGATGGGTTTATTTATAGGCACTATCTATCTATCTATCTATCTATCTATCTATCTATCTATCTATCGCCCTCACTCTATCTATCGCCCTCACTCTATCTATCTATCACCCTCACTCTATCTATCTATCGCCCTCACTCTATCTATCGCCCTCACTCTATCTATCGCCCTCACTCTATCTATCGCCCTCACTCTATCTATCGCCCTCACTCTATCTATCTATCGCCCTCACTCTATCTATCTATCGCCCTCACTCTATCTATCGCCCTCACTCTATCTATCGCCCTCACTCTAACTATCGCCCTCACACTATCTATCGCCCTCACTCTATCTATCTATCGCCCTCACTCTATCTATCTATCGACCTCACTCTATTGCCATCACTCTATCTATCTATCGCACTCACTCTATCTAACTATCTATCGCACTCACTCTATCTATCGCACTCACTCAGCACCACCACTCAGGGGCACCACAGCATCAATCTGTGCACCCATTCAACAACAACTGGTTCACATATGTTCTCTCAATGTCTCAAACTTCATTACAAATGTCACAAAAAGATGTTAATATTTCACTTCTGTCCTTGGATTTTCGTCTCAATAAAATACACTTAACACAATCTTCACAAAAGTTATTTACAAAAGTTTAAGCTATTGCTATTATAAATTACAATAACTTTTATTTAAGTATTAATTATTTAAAAAAATTAAAAGCCATTGCTATTTGTAATAGCAATACATCTAAGTCACGTAAATACAACACATATTGCATTACAAATGCTATAGGTGTCACATTTGCGAAAGTTATAACTATTGGCATTGTAAATGACAAAGCTATTAATTTAGCTATTTTCAAAACCAACACAGAAATAAAAAAATGGTCATTTACAATACCAATAGCTCAAAATGTCCTAATGCGAGACCTATTGCATTGCAAATGCTTGTTTCAGTTACTGTTTCGCTTCTTGTTGCCTCTAGGATTTTCTGCTTCTGAGGCCCAGGCCCTTCTCTTTTTAGGTAACGGCTCACTGCTGCAGTCTCGTCTTGTTTTTGGTCTTCCGGCCCCTCGTAGTTATGCTTGGCCTAGTTTGCCCATTCACTTGCTCAGAAAGTGTAAATGTTTCCTGAAAAGGCGTCTTCTTTATTGACTGTATTGCCTGTACTGAGGAGTCTTGAGAAATGTTTTGCGTGGGTCATCCAACGGGGACTGGCGGTCTCTGGGGAATCTGTGGTTCCAACGAAAGCCGGCACTCAGTTAGTTCAATTTCATGAATTAGGGCAGACTCAGCCCTCAACAGAAAGGTGTCAAGGGTCCCCACAACTCCCTGGCCCCTCTGATCCTTGGCGATTTTATGCGCCACCTGGTGCAGAGTAACCTCGTTGGCGTCCCCTGGCGCATAGAGTGCTGGTTAATGTGGTCCGATGTACCCCGTACTCCTGATGAGCTCAGGCAAAGTGGCAATGTGCAGATCAAGGAATAAAGTGCTAGTGCTTCCAGCGCTACTGACTGGATGGGCTTGGGCCGCTTTTATGCGCCACCTGGTGCAGACTAACCGAGTTGGCGCCTCCTGGCGCTTATAGTGCTGGGTAATGTGGTCCTATGTACCCGGTACTCCCGAAGAGCTCAGGCAAAGTGGCGATGTGCAGATCAAGAAATAAAGTGCTGGTGCTTCTAGTGCTACTTTCTGGAGGGGCTTCCCATTAGACAGTCTGAATCAAATGCATTCCTTGTGTGAGAATGACCACTGCTGAATCAAATCCCAAGTATCAGAGCCCAAAAGAGTGTCCTAAAGCTTTATTTGGGCTCAGGTCCATCCAGGATAAGCAGGTATTCACACTCCCCCTTTGCAAGAGGAAATGTAAATAAAACCACTGAATTGTAAGAAATACGACTGTGGTTTGCCATCTATTAATAACAGAGGGCTACATGTTCCCGGGTGGGAATCTATAGAAAATCTAGTGCCAGTGAGAATATTTTAGGCGATAATAATACATTTTTAGTTAAGGATAAGATGTAAAACAAAATGAAGTCAGCTTTTTAAGTGAGCAAAGGTATAATTTAAGAACAAGGAGTATATATACTCAATTCTAGAGCACCACTTATAGGAAAATACTTATTGATTATGAAGCCTGCGCTAACTATTTGGTGCCAAAGTATGAACACTTACCTGGAATATCGGGAGTGCCAAGAAGTGCAGTCATTGGTAGATGGGAGCTGTGACAGAGTGGGCCCAGGCTGATTCTCTGTGAATTTGGTAGAGTGCCAAGAGTGAGGCCTGCCAGCAGCATCATTTCTTCTGAAAGAGACATAATGGTGCAGTGGATATTTTTTTCATGTGGAGATCCTCCCACTTGAGATATTAACATTGAACAATTAGAAACTACATGGCCAGAAAACTGGAATGGATAACAAGAGCAGATGACCTTTAACCCCTTGCGTGCGGCGGGAATTCCCCGCCCATGCTGACTCCGACTTGCGCGGGCGGAGTCATGACGGAACGGTTCCGTCATCAGCACAGCTCACCCGTAGCTGATGACGGAACCGCTCCGTCATCAGCATGCAAGGGGTTAATTTCTCAAAACCAAATCACAAGATGAAAACAAGCAAACCAGATGATCATACCAGAGTAAACATCATAATCAGTCTTAGAACTGACCAAAGGTTTTTTTTTCTTTTCTTTATGGTTTTACAGTTCTGAGGTTAATACATCTCTTTTTATTAGATTACAATTCCAAAAGGGAAAGGGGGTAATTCTGAGTAAATTCAAATTCTGTATCGGTTTCCACCCATCCAAAAGAATACGGTATTTGAATATTATAACTGTATGAGGGATTGTATTAAAAATAAGCTAAGAAATCTTCAGAAAATGATCGCATGAAGAATACATAATATATAAAATTTGAGTGACATAATAAATAAGCCAGATAATGGCAGTGGGCGGGGGTGTTAATGTCCTGCCTTCTTTTTTACTTTTTTATCACTTTCTTTAAGTATCATTTATTTTCTTTCTATAATTAAGATAACAGTTTAAAAACCTCTCCACATTTTTAGGTCGAGCATTCGAGACCTCTTGTATACTTTAGTATATACTTATATGTACGTTGTGGGCTCTGGAGATCAGCCCTAGGACTTGTGTGCTTCCGCTTAGGGACCTTTTCAACTGCCTCTATTTAACTGTGTTGATGAAAAACGACCAGCAGAGGTCATTAAAATACCAGAATTGCTTTCTGCTGAGGGACTTTCCTTTTAAAAAAATATTTCTGGCAACGGCCTTATTTAACTTCCTTGATAGAAAACGACTAGCAGTGTTCAGTAAAATACCAGAATCACTTTAGCATTCTCTAGTTTCCAGTCCATAGAAATTGTCTTCCGCGAGCACCCGTAGACAATATTTTTTTCAAATCTTGTATTTTCAGTGATATGACCACTAAAGGCCCTGATTTTATATCAAAAACAGAGCTTTGGACTATACCATTTTCCGCTTAAAAGCAATATTTCTCTCCATGTGTTCCCATACCAGGCGTGTCACACAGTTTGGCGCTTACTTTCCATCCATGTTAAAGAACCATAGATGTTTCAGCACCCAGGCTAATGTGCTGCACTCACTAAATACATATTAGGTCCCAAAGGCGAGACCGATTGCATTACAAATGCTTGTCAGTTGCTACTGCCAATCCAGGTTATAGTCTTTTTTGATGTAGGCAATGCATAGGTTCTTTTTCGAAGTGTTTATAAGAATGTATTTCCTAGTTTTGTTTAGCAGAACACCTAGATTTGGCTTAAGAAACTTAGTATCTTCTCTTCAAGTAAACCGTATCAAGATGCAAAATTCTTATGTGTTTCATATTAGGAACACTATTTAGAAGTGCATGCTTTTGCCTTTAACTGTGTCTTATGAAAGTATAATGTGTGTGCTGATGAAAAATAGGTGTACCTATTATCTTTTTTAAACCGTGTTAAACAGTGTACATTTCATGCATGGAGCTGGCACCTCTACATTATGTTACATTTAAATCATCTACCAACAACTAGTTACACATGGTTCTTTACAGCTTCACTGTAAGCAACTACAGCGTTAAAAGTGTGCACCAGGATTGTGACTTAGGAAGATGGGAGACACACTTTACGTTCTCAGTACTGGAGCAAACTTTTCTGGTTAGTGAGGCAGATCCCCTTTTTAGGTGCTGCCTCACCTTATGTGATCAACAAAAAAGAGCTTTCAGAATACTACTCAAAGTGGGGCTTATTCTCCACTCATGCTAGTTTCCATGAGTATCGGGTTTGAATGGGCCGAGCTTGTATGCTTCCACTGTCAAGAGTGCTTGTATTGCACTTTTTTGGCTTGTAGCAAAGCTTATACTCAATACAACAGGACAGAGTTGGTTATGGTGGCAAAACAATGGTAAAGACAATTTACCTTGCCCTTTCATTGGGAAAAGGAATGCCAGATTTACTAAGTTTGATCTGTTCATTTTGACCTGGTGTGACAAAGGCAATAGGCCTGATTTACTTAATGTGTAAAAGGGAAAAGGCTTTTAAAAATGGATTATCACAGATTGCTAAAGCGAGCAGGCATGTACTTTGTTACATGAAATCCCAGAGATTACGAGAGGAGGCAAGAGTTTGGTGTTGGTGAACAACCAGGCAAACAACGAGGATAGAAGCTGTGCCCTACGATACTGCTTTTTAGGCCCCGTTCAGAGGGGTTTAGTATAGTTTGAAAATTATACCTTTTATATACATATTTGCAATTTTAATATGGTATACCTGATGGTTACCTTGTAGAAAAGCTGATGCCCAGCTCTGCAGGTCTGAGTAGGTAATAGTGACATGGGAATGATAGCGGTTATAGGCCTGATTCTTGGTTATAAAAAGAATGACAAATGTATTATGAAAAGCATATGGTAAAGTCAATAGGCCTTTTAGGATGGGTTTTCACTACTCTGTATTAAAACCTACACATAGGCTTTTTTACAATGAGTCTCACATATTATGGTAGGAGGCAAGTGTATTGATGAAGGTTATCCCCTAAGATAAATATTAGTATAGAAGATTTGCAGTGTGAAAATACTCATTGGCCCCTCGCAGGAGAGATAGCATGTTGCTTTGACAACTGTAATGCAGTAAACATTTGTAACTTTGAGACTGTATACCTGATGGTTGGGGTTGAAAAGTTTACACTCCATATAGCAGGCCTGAGTTGGTCATAGTTAAGCAATCAATAACGGCTGTAGGCCTGATTGGTGCACTGAGAAAGGTTATACTGGATGCATAGACCTGGCATGTTTATCAAAATGTTCTGACAAATTTCTTAAAGGTAATATGTCCCTAACAGTTGATTGTTATCACACTATGATACAGGCTGTATGTAGTAAATATCGTTCATGTAATATCATAGAATACCATAGTAGGCAAGGGGTTTTGTGTTGATCACCTACTCTTACAAACCATGGACACTGAATATTTTCACTTTGTTGATCCTTGTTAGGCCTTTTTGAGATAGGCTGGTGTTTAGACAGCTGCAAAAAGAACAATTGATGTACAGAATGCAGAACAATGTCATACATTCACCCCAGTACAGAGATCTGGGCCTAAGTTCTTCGTTTGTTTGCTCACCATGCCATTCCAGTTTGAACCCAGCCATATGCAAATCAGTCTTGAACCTGCGCCCAATGAGAGCAGTCCTGCCCGAACTGCCAGGCCAGGTCCTCCCTGGACTGGAAACAAGCATCTTAGGAACGGTTTAGGGCTTTTAGCCCTCATCAGCCAGGATAGCTTGACTCCAGTGGCATGGAGAGCACGGGACCCACGTCTGGGCATACCCGTCCCACTCGGAGTGACAAATGCAAAAAGAACAATTGATGGACAGAATGCAGAATAATATCATACATTCACCCCAGTACAGAGATCTGGACCAAAATCCATTGTAAAACCGGACCTAGGATGACCAGTGCTAACCTGAAATTCCACACACAATTATTGGTGTTTCATCCATAAGTGGCAGAGTCTGGGGTAATATAATTTTAGAAGAACATAGACTATCTCTGCCTTGAAATAAGTGGCCCCAGCAAAGAAAAAGAAGTAAGATGTTTGATATGAAACTGCAAGTGCTTTCAGGATTAAAGAGGATGTGTCCTAGGACCCATCTTGTTCATGCAGGCACCGTAAGACACAACCAGCACTGAAGCTGCCTGCAGTGCACTCATCTAACAATGGGTATTTCAAAAAGGTTTGCCGCTGACAAGAACATGGCAAACGAATGACATCAAAAGGAGCTTTAAAAACAACAGAAGCAAAGAAGGAGGCATTCCTGATGAGGTTATCTTGAGTCAATCAGGCTAAGAGTGAAGCAGAGATTAAAACTTGCCTTGAGTGCCACTACATACATATAGACATTAAAGAGCACAGTAATATTTCAGCAGCATGAAGCTGGAACCAACTTGGACATAACAGCAAAAATGTAATGGCTCGAAAAATCAAGAACTGTTAACACTATCTACAGTACAAGAGAGTGATTAGTGTGCGTTGAGGAAAGCATGATCACAGCATCCGAGGGATTGCACAGAAGTGAAGATGTGTGGTGCAGCGTCCAGGGCAGCTGACTTCGGAGCACAGGGTTCACGGTTCGATATCCAGCTTCGACGGCAGCTCAGCTCAGCACCAAGTGACTGTGAGCAATAGCTCACTTAATTTCCACGACGGCCCCCTAGCGCCTTGAGACCCATAAGGGTGAGTAGTTTGTGCTTTACAAATAAACAGATTTACATTTTACATTACAAGTGAGGACCAGCACATGCTGCTACAATAAGGCCTCAAAAACTGAACTTAGAGAGAGCACACTCTCCCTTAGTGTGAGAGTCGCCTCGAGGTGAGGACTAGCATATGAAGGGGGGCAATTACTTTTGTTGTCAGATGTGTTCCCTCTTGGAGATCAGGAAAGATTTGCTGAGATTGAATACAGCTAAGGGCCTTGTTCATTCATCGAGATCTTAGCTGCTGAAGGGTTGCTGTTGCTTTTTAGGTTGAACCCCACCAGAAATCATAGCTGTCTGGTTTGCTAAAGACATCTTTGGGACATTCAGAAAATTTTCCTGGGAATACATTCTGTCCACTGCTTACTTTGTGGTTTGTAACTCTCATTCTGGATTTCTATTGGTTGGCTTTATTTGTTTTAGGTTGTCCAGTGTGAGTTTGTCCAGCCCAAGGAGCAAAGCCTATTCACACCACCTCTTCTTGTTTTCTTTCACCAGTGCTCCTTTCTGTAAACAGACCTGTTCTTACCTTGACACATTTACTGTGCATCCTAAGACAAATGTCAAATGTTAGGCTTTGTCTTCCAAGGGAGCTTGGTGTTAACTTTTCTTTCTCTGACTTCAAAGTGATAGGATTTATGTGACAATCTCGTTGGATACTAGGGGTTGGAAAGTTTTTTTCTACAACACAACCTTTAAATGAATTGTGTAAGTATTTCATAATATATCAAAATTTGGAAAGCAAAAATTAAGTACATTTTGTGTTAATTTTGAAATTGGTTTAATATGATCAAAACAAATCAATAAACTAGTTGGTGCCATTCCCACACATTATCGTTTGTGTGCTGTATAGTGTCATTAGTGAAACTCTGTCTGTGCAAATGTAATGGTCATTTCAATTGCAAATATGTTCTCTGTAAGGGGGGTTTGCTACCGCTCCATGCATTCTCCTGTATACTCTCCACCATTCCATGCCACTGCTCTCTACTCTGTACCACTCCACTTTACACCTCTCCCCGCCACTGTAATGTACTTCACTCACCTCTTTGCCACTGTACTCTACACCCCCGCATGGTAATCCACTCCACTCAGCGCAACTCCACTCTTCAGCACTCCACACTGCCCCTGCACTCTACGCCTATACACTGTACACCACTGCACCTTACCTTGCACCACTTCACTCTACTCTGAAACAATCTACTCTATGCCACTGGACTCTGTGCCACTCTACTCTAAGCCGCTGGAATCTATGCTACTGCATTCTACACCAATGCATTCTGAGCCACTGCTCTCCAACCCAAAGTCTCCCCATTATAGCAGACGGTGGTGTTAACACACACAATATCCGAATCAGTCTACAAGTAATCCAGATTTAAGTACTGTACCAGAACATTATTAGATCTTAATGGCCCCCTGAATCCCAAGTTATTTTAAATTAACTGTTTTAAATTATTTTTATTAGATTCGTTTTTATTAATTTTTTCTTGTCATGTCGCAAATTGTAAATGTTTTTTTTTAACCAATCAATAAAGATTACTATCTCGCCACTGCTCTCTATTCCACTCTACCCCACTGCACTCTATGACACTCTAATCTGCAACCCTGCAATCTACGCCACTGCACTCTATTCCACTATACTCTGCACCACCCTGTAAATCACTTCACCCTAATCCAAGCCACTGCATTCTACAACCCAGCATTATAAATTGCTGAAGTCTAAGCTGCTGCACTCTACACCACTATACTATGCAACACTCTACACCAGTTCACTCTACACTATGCCACTCCACATTACTGTAAACCGCTGCACTATAATCTACTATGCACCACTCCACTCAATGCACTCTACTCTGCACTACTCCACTCAATGCACTCTATGCCACTCTACTCAACACCACTTTTCCCTACATTAATGCACTCGATGCCACTGTACACCACTACACTCTGACACTCTATGCCTCTCTACTGTGCACTGCATTCTAAGCCAATGTACTCTGTCAATCTACTCTGTATCACTCCACTCTACGCGACTGCACTATACTCTACTCTGCACCACTGTACTCTACTCTACACCACTGTACTCTACTCTACACCAGCTGACTTTTATGCCTCTGCACTCTACTATGGAACACTCTCACCTACGTCACTGTATTCTGTGGCGCAGCAATGCATGACAGTGAATTATTTTACTGTGTACTCTAAACCACTACTCTCTACACCACTATATTCTGCAGCACTCTACAGCAGAGCATGTTACACCAGTCTACACTACTTTATGCCACATGTCTACATGACTCCACTCTATGCCACTTCACTCAACCCTTCGTCAATCCATTCTATGACACTTCGCACCGCTCTCCTCATTTGCCACTAACTTTTAGCCATTCTGAACAGTAGCCACACCTGTGTACAATATGGCTAAAACACATTAGCAAAGACTTTAGCTCTTGCATAGGCAACACCCACTGGCTTTGCAAATGCTTGTTAAATGTAGTGATACTGATGGTGACACTGTAAGGCTTGGATTGCAGTACCAGGAGAAGATTTATAGCTTTACCAAGGGGGAAGTTGTCAGGCCTTTTTTGAAGAAATTTGAAAAAAGAACTATGATGTACCCACACAGGGACATAGTTATTTAAGGTCTAAATGAAACATTTCTGAACTCCTAGCAGAACTTAAAAGACAGAGTCTCTTATTTGCATTTACTGCCTGCTTGTCATTGATTTGGGAGAACATACCTTCTTCAAAATGATTCCACGCCTCTCCTTTTGATGGTGTACTGAGAGCTCAAAAAGTTTTTATTTGGAGCTTGCTTAAAGAAGTGATCATCACAAAAGCATGAAAATAAATTATTTTGCTAGCTCAATTAAGATGTCAATCTATTGCTTTCTTCGGATGATGACACACAAATGTACCCTCCTCTCTAAATCAATAAACCCAGAAATAAAACAACTGGCCCAATCAAGATGAGAACATGAATATATAGGTAGTGTTCAGTGATACATTGTGGATCACTGGCTAAATCAGGTAAATGGGGAACTGGAGCTCTAAAACAGACCCAATTTGCAATGTGTTTAAATGTCTCTAAAATGTCATTATCTCTTTCCCTCTATATGGACCATCTCATTAATAAATGTATATGTCAAAATAAATGTGAACGAAATTCTGGAAATTATCACAACATTTGAAAAGCAGTATATATTTATCTATTATCACAGAGTTTAGAAATGTTTGCTCGCCATTTTTTTATCCGATAAAAAATCTTGACATCTCAATGAAGGGGCAATATACCGTATATATACAAAGCTTAAGGTTGGTTTACATGCTGTGCTACAAAGAACTACAATTACTATTTAGAAAAGTGTATATTCAGAGTCTCAAAATTAATGAAATGACAATATTCTGATTGAACTGTGAGGAACCAATCTCTGGAAAATCTATTGGCTAGTGCCAGTGCAGACTTCTTTCCATTGCAGCCATGCACTGCTTTACATTCTCGCCACGTCCCGAAAGAGAAAGAGGACTTGTGGTGTAACATCTGGGCCACGCCACGTAAGCAGTGAGTCCATGATTCAGTACATCAAGTGCGACAGACACAAAATGCGCCTGCTGGCGCAGCACCTTCTCTGCCCTCGATATAATTTTTTTTACATGGGTAGTGTGACTTTCCCGCAGGCTGCAACTTGGTTTTTTCAAGACCCTGATTTCTACATGTTGGCTTCTAATTTGGGTCCAAATACTGAGTGGCTCCTTATTTGTAGACATCTTCATATTCTGGTTTAAATGGGCAACATTGAACACTAAAGTAAATGCCAACATTACAAATGGGCATCACCTTCACACGCTGGTTCACGCCATATGTCATGGAAGCATTTAATCTTCCAGGAACTAGCTTGTAGGTGTCCAAATATATTATGACACAGATTATGCTGCTGAGCGCATTGTTGAGTAAACATCAATGTGCTAGTACGCTCATGTTTATAGTTTTTATTTTCAATCTGGCAGTGAGAAATAAATTAAGAGACTCCAGAGGGATGATCCTATTATGGAGAAGGCTCTTCCGTGGGGGAAGGGGCGGCGAGTGAAAAAATATTTATCAGGCACAAATCACACAGTAGCATCTCATTTAAACACACTTCTTGCACCCCAACAATTTATTTAGCCTCCTTATAAAGCGGATGCCCTCTTCAGAGAAAAGTTGTTCAAGCAAGAAAAACAACTTATAAAATCAGTTTTCAAACTGTCATGTGAGCTCGGTGCAACGTCACACAGGACAAAATGGTAAAGATTAAAAAGACAAATGGATGCTTACTTCTGACAGCCGATGAATATGAAGAGGCAATGAAGGTAGGATGAGCATGGGCTTCTCTGGATGCCTAAAGGATTATTACGACATCTTGTCATCACAGTGGATCAATTGGCTACAAAATACAAATGGGATCTAAGGACCAGGATGTTACGCGTAGGTTCAAAGAACATGAGGACAGAGAGGAAGACTCGACCATGGAGTTTTGGATGGGGATGATGGGAGGTGCACCAGGTAATGGGTGTGATGCACTAACAAGCCGGTACTGTACCTCATGGAATTTCTCAAGATCTTCGAAAGAAAGCTTCTGGCCAGGTGAAGGTCGCTCTCAGACGGCATTTTCTGAGCCACAAGCTCGAACACCACTTTCATCCTCCTGAGCAGCCGAGCAATAAGAGGAACAAACACAATTGGGAATGGTGGCAAGCAGAGCAAAAGAGTTGAACATTCTTGGCAATGGTGTAACAAACATATAATTCAGCATGTGGGATGCAATGTAGACTGCTGGCTAGTACGTTGATGACTATGTTTAAATATAAGCTACTAGCTGACACAGATAGAACTTAAAATCTATTAAGCATTTTCAGATGTTTTTAAAAGCTTACATCATGCAATTCATTTATGAGCATATGCCTTGAGTATTTTAAAAGCTTCAATATTACAAATATATGTGTGTAATGACACAATGTTGTGAATGGAAAAGGGCAAAAAGCACCAACAAAAAAAATAACGGTATAAAGAAAAAACTGGTTACCATACCAATTTGAGTGACAGTATGTGTTGCTCACCCAATCTAAACAAAACATTACACAATTTACAAAACACAGAAAATATGTAACGACTCAAGAATGAGGCTCATTCACATCAAGTGGATGATTATCAAGACACAGTCTCACTGTGCATTTGTGTATGCGATATATGTATGTGGTGTTTGTGAATGCCTATGATTACATGCATTCACATATTAAAGCCAGACCTATTGGTTTTGCCAGAGCTTATTTTAGTTGTGTGTTCTCTACTTTCTAGCACAGACAAATATTTTGAAAAAGTGGAAAGAAAAGAAACATATGACACCTGATCTTTTTTAACAATTTACATGGTTAAGGTTGCTGGATTTGTTGTTTCTTCGATGTGTTTTACTCTTTTTCTTTTATATTTTCCTTTCTTTGCTTTGTTATTGTCTAGCGCTGTATTGTCAATGTTGCGTGAATGCTTCTGACTTGTTTCCATGCAGTAATTCATTTGCATGAATATCAGTGCATTGTTAATTCCTTTTCTGTGCTTATGCATTGCTAATATTTGCAAACAGGTTTCCTTTTTTGTATAATTTGTATGGTTCACACCACAATAAAATGTAGCTTCCTAAAAGTTCATACAATGTTGTTCACCTGTTTGCATATTAAACTGATATAACTATTCGTCATTCATTATGCATTAAATATATTACCTAAAATAATGTACGTTTGGTTACAGCAAATTACACCAAGTTTGCCCAAAAATTGGAACTCTCGTTACAGAGCTGATCAAGGCATGGTCTCCTGAAATCACAGATTGCAAAATGAAGGCATGGTCCACTGTATCAGAAAACAATAACAGATGACAAAGTATAAGCACTGTCTGATCACAAATGTACTGGTGTCAAAAGTATCATACACACAATCCCTCCCAAAGCAAGAAAGAAAGTAGGCTGGCTAAATGCTATTTAATAGGGCATGTCCTTTGGGAGGCATGTGAGGTAGAATAAACACGTATTTTATCAATTCTGTTGTAATGTCATGGTAGCATAGATATCACAAAATAACTGACAGAACTTGTTTAAGTGATAGATTCTTATATTCTTCGTCAAGTGTGAAACTTTTGGTTGCACACAACATTCAGTCAGAAACATTTAGTTTGAAACTGTGACCAATCCATGCATTCTCTGTGTAAGTTGAAAACATATGGTCAACAAATTTTGAAAAAAATAAATATTCTTTTTGCTTTACCTCATCAATTTGCTCATAACTTTCGTTTTGGCCGACTATAGATATAGACGTTCTACCTAAACTTCAACCAAACTAAAGTTGCATGCTACACCCAAGTTGTGTTGCAAATTTGATGTAATGATCAAAGTTCAAATATCTTACTTTTTTGTTACTAAACGTTTCCAAACTAAACGTTACATTCTAAAAGTTTGAAACAATTTGCCTCATGCCATGACAGTTACATTTTAAACCACAAAAGGCTGTGTGTGTTTGCGACGCGTGAAGGTTTGTCAAGATTTGCTGTAATGGATATAACGGTCCGAATCTTTACCTTTGGGAAAGTTAAACAGGTCAACCCACTGAATATAAACTGTAGCCAGGGGATTGAAGGCAAAAAGAAAATGGGCAAACAAATTAGCTTAAGGAGCAAGGGCACTGACAATCCCACCACTAATGGAAATACTATGTTGAAAAATTCAAAGGCTGGTGCACCTGTTAGATTTAGGAGCGGGTGACTCGAGGAGCCCAAGCTACACTGAAGAAGGCCTTTGTTATCCCAAAACCAAATTGTAAAGAGTGAGACCTCTGGAATTAAGACCTCAAAAGTAACGTTTGATTTATTTTTATCAAACTATGGCTTTGGCATAAATTGTTTTTAATGAGTATATGGCCGCTGCTGTTTATGAGTGACACAGCTCAAGGCAAACCAGCCAAAGATTCCAGACTGAATTTTGCAATAACAAAGAGAGAAACCACAATGAAGCCCTTAGCTGGGATATGATGGTGACGGTGCTAAAGTCTTATAGGCTCTAAAAAATGTAAGGTAATGTAGGTGATCTAATTGGGAAAATGGCATCAACAATACATTACCTTAAGACTAACCATGCAAAAGTAACATTCTGAGTAGCAGGTCAAACATCACAGTTACAAAATCCTTAGACTTTCCCAAAGAAACATTTTTTTGTTTAATGATCCACGGGCCCATGTGTAATTTAATGTTCTAGCAACTTCTGGCATGTCCAAAAATAGTGCTAAGTTTTTTAAAACACAGCTTGCAGGACAATATACGTCATTAGACACTTTCAAATTCAAATTCAATTCAATACACATATGTAACTTCCTAATGAAGATTAAATATTCTCCACAGTTTAGTAAATATAACCAACCAGAGACTAAATGAATCAGGAATGGAGAATGAAGAAGTCCCAACTTTGAACCCTAATTTAAAGAGACAAATGTGATAAAATCTGCATGCCACAATGTTGTTTCCTAAGCCACCGAAATATGAAAAGGAAAAAAATGCCAGTGGCAATCACCTTTGTATCTGTTAAGGTGCAAAAAAATGCTCATTTTGTGCACACTGTACAACTACTGAGCTTTGCGCCCAACAGCATACTGACTGAGAGGTCTATGGAGTACACCCTCCGACTGGCAGCTGGCGACTGGTTATGACTCCCCTTTACGAATCGGCAGGTCTGCAGTTTCTTCCTTAAGCTCTAGGGAGAGATGACGAGCCCAACACCTTAAACAACTTCCAGATCTGGGCATTAACCAAAAACCACTTACCATCCTAGTGGTAAGAACACATTTTAGAACTTTCGGCTGAGCCTTATGTTTACTATGTAAACCCTTACTTGGGATATATGCACTGGCTTTAAAGGGCCTATAACTGGGGCTGGGTCGATTAAGTTTTAAAGTACCCAATACCCAAGGGGATACCATAGAATACCAGGAGGCAGAGTACAGCTCTCCTGAAGAGAATAATACGACCTATTTTACTAGCCAGGTTAAATCCCACATGCAGTTAATGATGCGGATGCTGCAGCGCCTGCAGTTGACGGATACGTTATCGCACCAATGACTTGCCGAGAGGCGGCTTTTATTAGAAGGAGGAGTTAAGCAGAGGAAATGGCGAGACACTTGAGTTCAAGCATGACACGCTCCGACGCAAAGTAAACACTACGGCGCTGGCAACTTCACCACGGAAATAAAGTTTTGCCAACAAGGCGTTGACTAGTGCTGGACTAAGTCGCTACCAGGTGCATTACAATAGAGATCACCATGCCTTGACTTATGCAGAATTTCTTAGATCAAAAAACCTCAGGGCTGCGGTGGCTTAGACGTAAAGCACAGCGCTACTAATCATTGGGGGGGGGGCATAAGCAAATCCATTGATAACGCATAATCCTCACTGCTGGTGAACTATGCGTCATGTAAATCAACATCAGTACCCATGATATTAGTCCGTTGTGATTCCTGAAAATACAATTGTAATAAAAAAGTCACCCACGTTCAGTAGTTTCCACGCCGTGTTCTTGACAGCTTTGAGAATATTTAATGAAATGTCTCCCTCTGCTGGATGGAAATATATCACGTGTAGGCACAGACGTGACAATCGCTGAGGTTCGCGTTCGAAAACGGAAAGGTGCACTCTTTAAATCATAGCTATCTCCGCTTCCCAGGCTGGATGCAGCAATTCTTTGGATGGCATGCAGTGAAACTGTAAGGATATAGTACTGGTCTAATGGCTAAATCGCTAAACTTGGAACCTGGAGAGTGGAGACCAGGATTCCTTGATTTTGACAATGGACCAATAAAGTGTGATTCTTCTGGGCTAACTAATCACGTTAGCTTCCCATGTGCAATGTTGTACTATAATTCCAAAAAAAGTATACAACACGCTATCTAGTTCTGTTACAACGAGATTCTCTACAATCTTTTCAATTCCTCGCAATTTCCTAGTTTATATACTCGGCTCTTATCCGCACACTGAACTTCGTACTGTTCGTGTGAAGAGCTGCAAGTTCAAGATTTTCCGGCTACAGTAAAAATGTTTTCTGCCTAGCACTTTACTGTTTCTCCTTGGTAAGCCAATTCAGCACAACGCCCCTCCCCCTTAAAAACAATAAAAACACCTGTTGAGTAACGATATGTCGTATCATTAATTGAAGGTGCATTCCACAGCATGTCCATGGAGTGGAAGAGAAAAAAATAGGAAATCGCAAAATAATGCGTTTCATAATCTGACCAGCAGAACTGTTTGAGAAGCAAAATTTGAATATTTGCAGTGCAGAACATTCTTCGAGCAAGGCCTGATTTGGATGAAGGTTTCTGATCTCCAATTGCATGTATCAAAAAACATATACATTTTTGAGCTAGTAGTTAAGATAGCATGTAGAAAACGTTTCGACTCAATAAAACACGGCTTTGGATTCAGGTGAATCTTGTGAGGAGACTCACAAACCTGTATTATTGTTCTTCATGGGTAGAGTCTCGAAGAATATTTCAGATTCAAATAAATAGAGATTTTGATCCCCCGAACCAAAGGACCTGAGCGGGGCAATAAGCATGCAGATACAAACCGCACCGCACGGCGGAGTCGGGGGACAGAACGAATCCCACAGCTCCCGGGCCTGGATGTCGCAGGCTCACCCACCGCCTGGGTCAGAACGCAGGTTGCACCTTGTCTCTCCCTCGCATCTGTAGCTCTCCGTGGAGGAAAGGGATACCCAGCAGCTCGGGTGGTTCAGGTCCAGTGCCTCCAGGACGCCCCTCGCTGCCCTTCAAAGGAGCGCGTGGAACAAAGGGAGTCAGTCCACCTGACACGCATCAAGAGGGAGGCAGCAATTACCAGTGAGTGAGGGGGCAGCTGTCCAACGCCGGCGCTCTCTACCTGCGCATCTCCCACGCAGGCCGTTAGACGTCAGCGCCCGATGGACAAAAAATTAGTGAGGCATCGAGAGAAAGAGGGCTGCTCTCTTCTGTCAGACCAGTTTACAGTTCACACACCCCTCCAAAAGAATGGAGCGTCCCTCTAAGGCCCTGTTATCGGGCCATCCAAATGTATTGTCAGTTAAGACAGAGATGCCATTTGCAGTGAGCTCTACTCTCCTGTTGCTAAAATCGAGCCATCATATAACATAGCTGGATGTCCCCCGGCTCCCCCCGACTGTGAACGAACTTTATTAGTGATGGACGGACCAGGTGTTTGAAGCCGGCAGCCCGCCTTGCTCAGTGCAACCGCTAACTGGCCTTACTTTCAAATGGGGACATAGATTTCCCTGAAGGTGGGTGCAGTGAGTGACTCAAGGGAGATGCTTGGGGGATCCTGGAGACCTCCTTGTCATTACTCTAAAGGGGTGTCCTTGGGGGCCTGTGACTGTGCGTCACCTCTGTGTAGCACTGTCATTGGGCTTCCAGTCAGCTTCTGTCCCAGTCTGGGGAGTGCCTATAGTATGGCACGCTGATCCCAGCACAATAAATATTACATAAGGGGGTTATTCATGCATCTGCGACACCTCCTATAACACCACAGGGACCAGCGGGAGCAATCAGCGGTTGCACCCCTGGGGCACTATATATATATAATGCAGCCCAAGGTAGCAAAAAACAGCCATGATAGAAGGCACACTACTGCACCTTTATTTTATTCATCAACTGAAACTATCCTGCCATTTCTTTCACACTTATTTGAGGTATATGAGCAACAACCTACAAGTCATGAAGACCCATTGACCTGGGGAAAAATATCCACTGCATTGTGGTAGAAAGGTGATATAATCAACACGATACAGGATGCACAATTTATTGGGTTTCAATGGTCCTATGGACGCAAAGACGGGGTATCGTTCTATGTCAATGACCTCCTAATACATATATTAGTGACCCAACTCTTGACTATATTGCAGGCATATGCGGATGCATCCGGCCGCGCAGTGAACTGGCCCAAATCCTCCTACATCCCTCTGAATGATGCACAAGAAGACATTAAGGCAGCCATCCCCATACAATGGGAAATCCAACACTTCAAATACCTAGTGATGAATATCTCACTCACACAACAGGCAAGGGACCTAAATATGATCCCCCTCGTCACTCGCATATAGAGAGACATGGACTACTGGGAAAGGTTTCCCCTGACTTTAGCGGGCAGAGCAACACTGTTTAAAATGGTAGCGCTACCTCGATTCCTTCACGCGCCCAAGAATTACGACACATAATCCCTCCTAACTTTTTCTGTACTCTTCAATCAGATATCTCAGGGATGTCTGGAGGGGCAGTTCAATGTGCAGATTCCAGCACCTCGTAGACGCATATCCAAGGCAGAAAATGCAATTCAATCAATATTTACAACTATGCCACGCACTTGAGGGCTCCCTCGACCCCATGCAAGCTGTACCGATATATGATCCCCTCGAAACATGTCACAGAATCCAAGATGAGCAGGTAAGCCATTTCTATCCTATATCGTACCTTGGTAAACAACACTCTGAACCCAATGGCGGCATTGAGGGAACGGTGGGATCGCAATGTAGGGTCCTTAGAGGAGGAAGATGGGTGGAGGCCTAAATGGCCCACAGGGCGCTAGTGATCTCTATGAAACTACGCCCTCATCCAGCTAAAGTATTTGCACCGGATCTACTATAGTCCAACAAGGCTAAAAAGGATGCACAGAGTCATGAGTTCCAGTGCTTGCAATGTCAAAATCCCCTGGGTACCTGGTTTCACACAATATGGGAATGTGCTGCTATATAACAATACTGGTGGAATGTGTGCACTGCCCTCTCCCAAATAGTGGGTAGGATGGGGATACCCGAACAAAAACTAGTTAGACTGGGACTGACAGACGCTTGGGGAGGAAGTCACTGCACAAGGGCACTCGTTGCAGTGGGCTTTCTTCTTGCCAAAAGGGACATTACGCAACACTGGCATTCCACACAGCCACCACCACTGACTGAATGGACACGGAGGATGAACTACAGCGCTGCAGCAGAAACACTTGTTTATAAATCTCATGGCTGATGGAGAAACATCGCAATATCTTGGGGAGCGGGGAGTTTGCTTATTCTGATGGCTCGACTTCTGGGGGTTGGCACATATAAGATGAATCCGTGTTTCATTCACTTGATGAAGGGAAAGTGATGGATAACTTTGCAGCATTGTTTACTTGTATTTAATTGTTACTCTTCTTGAGATTGTTCAGTAGATCTCAAACTCCAATAAAAAGTGTAATAAAAAACACGATAATATGCACTCCTGTAACTCTTTAAGGTAACATAATTGTATTTAATTATTAATAATTTATGTATATATTATAGTCATTTTAATATAGAATTAGAACACCTTTGCAGAACGTCACAAGTCATATTTTTTAGAAATGTGTAAAATGTCCAACTTAGTTAGCACATTTGTAAAGATGCATGGAAAATTCTACATTATAAAGGACGTAAATGTTTTCACTTTACCATATTTGCCTGAAAATCATATCTTTTGAAACAATGTATGTTGTGCATATCCTTATTCAACTCTCATAAAAAGGTTCTCCACTAGATGTGCTTTGCAGAAAACAATGAAGGCCCAAATCAGAACTGCCATGAATACGTGTGACGAACGATTGTAGTACTCGTGGGCATGTCATAGCACAATCTCTCTGAATCGGATCCTTTCTGTTCTTCGCCTATGCAATGCCAAATGCCGTCATACAGAAAATTTTCAGCAAAAGTCAAACCTCCATTTAAAACATCTGCATGAATTGCCATTGTGCATCGAAAAGCTCTGAAAAATAAATCTGATACACAGAGGATATCTTTTCTGGAGCCAAGGTAAACTGGAAAATATAGGAAAAAAACTGAGAACTTGGCAAAACGGTCTCAGCACGTTTGTGGCTGGAGTGTGTCCCATATTTGGTTTTATAATTGCCCATTAGTAAAGTATGTCAAATGTTCGAGCTGAAAATGCTACCTTCTAAGGTACAACTCTTCTTATTCGAATAAAGGGGCTGAGAAACTGCACATGTACAGACCCTGAAGCTCGACAAACCATCCTATTTCCCACAGCCCTGATGTTATTCATCTAATTACTGAGTCGAAACACAATACCGAGGGGGGCTCCATATCTTGGGTGCAGTGGAGTAACACAATAGCACGGGCAGCGGGCAGCTGCCTGGCATCTGGACCTCACATGCCTGCCACCTGAAGAGCCCAGGTCTCTGCTGGTGGGCTTTGATCCAGGTCGAGCAGGGCTGACGTCATGACAGGTGTACACAAGCCGAGCCAGGGTAGGGTTTGAGCGGCCTGCACCAGACCGGTCACCTAATACTCACTGGCCATAAAGCAAGCCAAGAGGGAGGAGGGGCTGGCATAGCGTGACCAACCATCCGTAAATTTCACGGACAGTTTGTAAATTGGACCTCACGTCCGTTGTCCGGGAGGATCCCTTTTACGGACGCATATTGTCCGTAATTTTGAGCTTTTCAGGGAGTAGAGCTGTTCCCCTCCGAGAGGCCTCAGCTCCCTGATGGGGCAGCCTCACACTACTTTGAGCACAAGAGCAGCCCCACCCCGCCCAATGTCATTCTGTGTGGGACTGATTGCAACATTCAGAATGACAATGGGTCAGTCTGGGCTGGCACAGCATGTGGTGGCCTCCTCCAGCCTCGGTCCATGGCAGGGCTTTCTGTCACATGGAAGTGCAAAAACGCCCATGCGGCTGCTAGGTGAGAATCCAGTTAACCGAAGGAAGCCGGTGAAAGAAGTTCAATGGAAAGGATTATAGTTATAGTATTGCAGCCATGGTTGCTGCTTTTTTATTTTATGCAACTAACAACCATTGACAAAGCCAATAGTTATGGCTTGTTGTAGGTGTAACATTACTTGTTCTAGGTGTAACGATACTTGTTGGATTAAATATCTGGATGCAATGACATAAGCAACAAAAATACCTGTCGGGCAGCACATTATATTAAGCACAGATTTTTAGATTTGGAGAGACCCCCCTATTTTTTTCATCCCACTTAAAGCTCTGGAAACAACATCATGTCACAGTTGCCCCATGTCCAGGCACTGTGCATCATGCATAACTCATGCCTTCCACTTTTTCAGTTTGCCTATATGCATGGGGCATTGTGAACCCTGCCCCACCCCACCCTTTGCTTTAGGAACTACAGCTAGGGTGTTCTTGATAGGTCTAATAATTAATGTGAAAAGGTGAGTGAGTAAGTAAGTGAAGAGATGGATGGATGGATGGATGGCTGGATAGAGGAGTGAAATGATGGATGGATGGATGAGTGAAAGGTTGGATGATGGGCGAGTGAATGGGTGGATGGATGAGTGAAATGATGGATGGACTACCCATGAGTGTCCTGGCGCTACACACTGACTTACTGTAAGCAGGGTGTCTAAACCATGAATAACCAAGTCTTCAGCCCCTTTCTAAAGGAAAGGAGCTCTGAGACCTTCCTCAGATGTACTGGCAGACTGTTCCAGGACTTCGCCGCACCGTAGGAGAAACTCTTGCCTTCCCAACTGGCCTTCTTTATTCGGGGAAGGGCTACCAGCCCTCCATCGGCGGAACGCAGCTCTCTGCCCAGAACATACCATTCAAAGCCCTTAGTCAGAAACTCCGGGCCAGTGCCACTCAGCGCCTTAAAAACCGTGCACAGTGCCTTGAATTGTGCTAGTTTTATAACCGGTAGCCAATGCAGTTGCCGGTAGGTATCCCAATTGGCAGTCGTGATGCTGCGTTTTATACTGTCTGTAGTCTGACAAGAGTTTTAAAAAAAAAAAGTTAAGGTACAGACTGTTGCAGTAATCGAGGCAGGACAAGATGAGGGCTGAGACCGCTGTTCTGAAACCGTCTGCTGGAAGGAGAAATTCGATTTTTCTCAAAATACTAAGGAGGTAGAAACAGGTAGATACCACTCCGCTGACCTGGTCCCCAAAATTGAGTTTGTAATCCAGGATCACACCCAGGTTTTTGGCTTTGCATACAGGAGCTGGGAGTTTCCCCATACCCTCCGACCACATGTCAGGAGACCAGATGTGTGGATTATTCCCAAATATAATGACCTCGGTCTTGCCTGCATTCACTTTCAGGCAATTAAAGGCCATCCAACCAGAGATACCGTTCAGACAATCATGACATCTTGTGGCCATCATGTCTTTAGTCCCTCGTTGAATGGACAACACAATTTGTGTGTCGTCTGCATAAGATGTTAATTGCAGCTCAAAGGACCTCAACAGTGCCGCCAATGGGCTGACATAGACATTAAAGAGCATTGGGCTCAAGGAGGAGCCTTGCGGCACCCCACATGGGAGGGTAAACGGCTTGGATTTGTCCTGCCCCATCTCAACTGTTTGGACTCTGTCCGTCAAGAAAGATTTCAGGAGGTGCCAAGCCCTCCCTTCCACCCCTGCCTTCGACAAACGGTCCATCAACACATGGTGATAGACCGTATCGAAGGCCGCGGACAGATCCAGCAGGATCAGGACGGCAACACCTCTCTGATCAACCGCTCCTCTAACCTCCTCAGTGGCTTTGATCAGGGCCAGCTCCGGGCTATGCCCTGCACGAAACCCAAACTGCGTAGGGTCAAGCGCATTAGTGCTTTGAAAGAAAGCATTGAGCTGCCTGTTAATGGCTTTCTCCGGCAACTTGGCTGGCAGCGGGAGACGAGATATGGGTCGATAGTTATTGGGATCCTCTTTGTCCAAATAGTTTTTTTTTAATAGCGGTAGGATAGAGGCAGATTTCCAAGGCCTAGGGTATTCGCCCATGTCTATGATAGTATTAAACAAGGGCGTGAGGACGGAAGCCACGACCTCAGGAATGTTTTTTAGTACGGCAGCTGGGCAGGGGTCCATTGGTGACCCGGACCGCAATGCCCGCAGCAAGTTTGTAACCTCTTTGACCTGAAGCGTATTAGACCCCACCAGTCTGTCAGTCCCTGACATAACCCCTGGAACCCGGCTGACTGCCGCCTACCCTGTCTCCCCTTGACCCTTAGAAAAGGAGAAGATAGCCTCCACCTTGTTCTGGAAGAAAGAGGGAAGTGATTCACAAAGTGCAGGGCTACTATGTGAAATGGGTTTGGTAGGCTTAGTCAGATTGGCGATGGTCCTAAACAGTTCTTTGGAGGATGAGTTGGCATCCTTTATCTGCTCTGCGAAATACTCTTTCTTACTCTCTAGGATTAATTTCTTGTAACTACTGAGGCTTTCTTTATATTTTTCTCTATTATTAATGCTGTACCCTTTACTCCAGACCCTTTCAAGCCTCAAGGTGAAAATTTAAATCTCCCATGACCGTAAAGGACTTTGCACACATCCCCTCCACTAAAAGAGCTCAAAAGGAGTCCAGAAATGTACTCCTACTCCCTGGAGGATGATAGATTAACGTTGCTTTAAAGGTGTCTTGGGGAGAAAGACGTACCTTAATGGACAGTGCTTCGCACACTTGATTAGAGGCGATCGAGAAGGTGGGATCAAGACTGTTGTGGTATATAACCGCCAACCTGCCTCCTCTTCTTACAGGTCTGTCCAAAGTATAGCACAGAAAGTTCATGGGCAGGGCCTTCACAATATCAGGACATGAGGTGTTGTCGGCCCAGGCCTCAGTTATAAATGCCATCAAAATCTGGTGCTCTTCGATGAATAAATTGCATTCCAGGCTGTGTTTAACCAGAGAACTGGCATTTAACAGTAGGCACTTGAGATGGGCCCCTGCACAATCCTTCAAAGGGTCCCCTAATTTTTAATAGGAAAATTGCTAGGAAGAGCCAAAATCTGAGGGAGGGAACAGTGACACTGACCGCAAACCTCTTTGGACTCTCCTGGACTTATACTGGGCAAAAATCTAGGGCAATGGGCATTTCCACCTTCAGGGTCTAGACCTCTAAACACGTTGGACGAATAAGTTAGAATGTCTGGGCTCATTGATGCAGGGGGACTGGCCCTGAGCCCGTTCCGAGCGCCCGACGGGCGCAGAGAGGCTTGCCTTAGGCACCCGCTGTGCACTTCTGCTGCACGGTCGCGCAATCGGGTGTTTAACCGGTTCCGTGCTGATGACGGAACCGCTCCGTCATCAGCCGCGGTTCATGGCCCGCCTGACGCGCCTGCGCGGCGCTGATTTCGCACCTGCGCGGTGCTGATTTCGCGCCTGCGCGGCACGTTTTATTGAGCGGGCGGGGCCATGACGGAACCGCTCCGTCATGAGCACAGCTCAACCGCAGCTGGTGACGGAGCAATTCCGTCACCAGCATGGGCCCGCCGCGCGCCCCCCCGCCCCCTTAGCCCTGCGGCTGAATAGCCGCCGCAGCGATGTGGTTAAATAAACTGGCAACCAGACTACCCGCCCAATCAAAAGCGAGTACCCCCACCCCCCTGTCCCTCCAATCAGCTGATCCGGTAAACGGCATCAGCGAGGGAAACATGGAGGGTTGGACTCTGCAATAGACCCCAGTAAGAAGAATTAAAAGTTTATTTTATAAAAAAACACACAATGCAGCAGGTTAAAATCACAGGCAGCACATTAACAATCTAAAATAGCAAGATTAATAGCACGATACACCTGGCGGGTATTGAACACAACCCGACCAGGAGGCAGCGCTGCGCAGTCGCGCCAGCGAGTGCTTTCATCTACTGGCAGCCCGCCCGCCCAATCAGCAACGAGTACCCCGTCCCCCTATCCCTCCAATCAGCTGATCGGGTAAACGGCGTCAGCGAGAAAAACCTGGAGGGTTGGACTCCTCAAAAGACCCCAGCAAGAAGAATTACAAGTTTCTTTGTTGCAGTCATTTGAAAACGGTCTTTTTTATGATGATTTTCAGAAGTCAATAGATTGCAGGAGTGTGGGCGTCCCGGCACAGTAGGACACGATTATTTTTCAATTTTCACCCAGAATGTTTTTCTTTTTATTCGTTAACCCCTATATGTATCCTCTCAGTAGCTCGTACTTAGGTCATGTGTCTACACATTGTTTGGATTACCTCACCCCCTCCTCCTTTCATTTTATTTTAAACATTCCTTAAGTTGCTGAATTTCAAAGGGAGTTCAGCACTAATTCCATTGCTAATCACTGCAGCCACTGGCTCCTCTGCTCACAACTTCCTTTCCAGTCCACCCTACAACTACGTCTGACTAACCAATGTGCCCCACCACTCAGCCAACAGGTGCGCTGTGCGTATTTTGAGCCTTTCTTTCACTTATGGCAGCCTCAGAGCTGCAATAAGCAAATTACAAACTAACAGTAACAGAAATGGTCTGGTTAACAGCAACAGGTAATAGTAGCTGCCAATTCTACTCCAAGGCCGCCTTAGACATCTTAGGCAGGGAGGAGTGATGAAATGCAAGAACAAGAGAGAGTAAACATAGAAGGAGCCTTGTGATTATGATCATCTCCTCCCAGGTGCTTGTATGGTACAAAAGAAGCAGTAATACGTAGGGGATGCCTCACCGTAGACAACCAGTCGGCTGAATGAGAAGGTGGGCAAAGGAGAGCCAAAGAGGGCACAGAGCAGCAGGAGGGGCAAAGAGGGAGGAATCAAGACGTGCAGGTATTATGAATGAGGCATGGCAACTGTCTTTGGGGGTACTATAAAGAACTCCCTAAAACTACATGACACCAAGTAGATACCACGAGAAGGTAAATATCTCACATTGACATATATTCAATTAAGGGACACGAGTATAGCTTTAAATAATTAGCAACTACTTCCTATTAATCGTGTTAAAAATGTAGATACTTTACAGATACTTAAAGATTATCACAAAAAAGGCAACCTCCAAAAATAGGTAACATGGAGATCAAATCACACTGGCTGTGTATGAAAAACATGTTTTTGTCAGGCACCTGCATAAAATTACAGCAACCTGTTTGAGTCAGCTAATTTCGACCACGGAACACTTTCCGGCCGTCATAAGAAAAACAGCAGCGCACAAATAATACAACCTTCACTGAGGTTATTTTCTCAAGCAACGGGTCAATGTGCACCCAGTTTGCGTTCAAGGCAATTGTAAATAAGTTATGTTCTGTTTTAAATAAAACAAGACAAAGTTTCAGGAAACATGCCCCTAATAAAAGATCAGGCAGACAATATCAATTCATGGAACAATTTATCTTGAATTAAAGGGTGCGTTGTTAGCGCGGATACAAAAGTGCTTGCTAAATGACTGGATGGCTATGCAAAATAATGAGACTGGACGAAACAAAGGTACTTTTGACAATCTATGACCTTTGCTTGCTAATCAAGAAAATCTTCCCTGCCCCATAATTTGACCACTGCTCCTGCCCTGGGGCCCGCGGGCGCGCACTGTTCCGCCTTCTCTCTTCACCTGACCTGGACCGTTTCCCAGAGCCGGTGCACAATGCGGCATTCACTCACTGCACAAAGGGCAGGCCCTGCTGCACGCGCTGCGATAACCTCCCACGCGCTCACCAGGCACGACCCACGAATGGGGTATCGCGAGCCAGCACCCTGCACCCAATGGAGACCGCCACTTTGAAAAATGTCACACTGCTTACTTTGCAGTTCCGGCAGAATTCGGAGTACAGGGAAACAGTAAGGGTTGGAGCCCAAGTCTGGCATGTGACACGTGCCACTCTGTCATGTGGCATATGCCACATCTGATGTGACATATGCCATAGATTTTCTACTTGGTCTTTCATTATTATCAGTTGAGCATTTCCAAAGGACCATGTTTCACTCTGCTAAAATAAATAAATTGTTTAAAAAAATAAAAATAATATTAAAAAATAATTTTCCGAGGTGGAGTTTGAACCCTGGTCCAAACTCACTCAAAGCCCCTGTACATTAACAGTGAGCTACCTACTCTGCTGAAAGTTCCCCAGCCAAAGGTATCTATGTCATCGAATAAAGTTGTCAGTCCTTCCTCTATTTCTATTGTCTTTGGACTGTAGATAGCAGAAATCTTCTCTCGATTTACATTCTTTAAATACAAATAGCCCTTCCTTTCATACAGTCTGCCACTAGCCCCATGCGTTTCCAATTCTTACACAATCATCCCCAAATTCTCATTCCACTAAATAAGTGATTTCTTTCATAGCAAACCTGTCCCCCCTATCCACGTGCCACCCAGCATGCCATTATAAATGCCTGACATGCACTATGAGTAAGGAGGCCATAGTTCTCCCAGATACTGCTAGGGGGTCATTTACAAAGGCACAGCTTTCATTTGTGGAATTTAGTAATAAATTTTTTTAAAAAAAAAACAGATTTCCCCCACCTGGGGTTTGAACCCTAGTCAAAACTCACTCAAAGCCCCTGCACTTACACAGTGAGCCACCTACTCTGCTGAAAGTTCCCCAGCCACAGGCATTTATGTCATAGAATAAGGATGTCAGTCCTTCCTCTATTTCTATTGTCTTTGGACTGTAGATACCAGAAATCTTCTCTCGATTTACATTCTTTAAATACAAATAGCCCTTCCTTTCATACAGTCTGCCACTAGCCCCATGCATTTCCAATTCTTACACAATCATCCCCAAATTCTCATTCCACTAAATAAGTGATTTCTTTCATAGCAAACCTGTCCCCCCTATCCACGTGCCACCCAGCATGCCATTATCAATGCCTGACATGCACTATGAGTAAGGAGGCCATAGTTCTCCCATATACTGCTAGGGGGTCATTTACAAAGGCACAGCTTTCATTTGTGGAATTTAGAAATAAAAAAATAAAAAATAAAAAAAACGATTTCCCCCACCTGGGGTTTGAACCCTGGTCAAAACTCACTCAAAGCCCCTGCACATACACAGTGAGCCACCTACCTTACAGAAAATTCCCCAGCCAAAGGCATTTATGTCATAGAATAAGGATGTCAGTCCTTCCTCTATTTCTATTGTCTTTGGACTGTAGATACCAGAAATCTTCTCTCGATTTACATTCTTTAAATACAAATAGCCCTTCCTTTCATACAGTCTGCCACTAGCCCCATGCATTTCCAATTCTTACACAATCATCCACAAATTCTCATTCCACTAAATAAGTGATTTCTTTCATAGCAAACCTGTCCCCCCTATCCACGTGCCACCCAGCATGCCATTTTCAATGCCTGACATGCACTATGAGTAAGGAGGCCATAGTTCTCCCAGATACTGCTAGGGGGTCATTTACAAAGGCACAGCTTTCATTTGTGGAATTTAGAAATAAAAAAATTAAAAAATTAAAAACCGATTTCCCCCACCTGGGGTTTGAACCCTGGTCAAAACTCACTCAAAGCCCCTGTACATTAACAGTGAACTACCTACTCTGCTGAAAGTTCCACAGCCAAAGGTATCTATGTCATAGAATAAGGTTGTCAGTCCTTCCTCTATTTCTATTGTCTTTGGACTGTAGATAGCAGAAATCTTCTCTCGATTTACATTCTTTAAATACAAATAGCCCTTCCTTTCATACAGTCTGCCACTAGCCCCATGCATTTCCAATTCTTACACAATCATCCCCAAATTCTCATTCCACTAAATAAGTGATTTCTTTCATAGCAAACCTGTCCCCCCTATCCACGTGCCACCCAGCATGCCATTATCAATGCCTGACATGCACTATGAGTAAGGAGGCCATAGTTCTCCCAGATACTGCTAGGGGGTCATTTACAAAGGCACAGCTTTCATTTGTGGAATTTAGAAATAAAAAAAATAAAAAAAAAAAACGTTTTTCCCCACCTGGGGTTTGAACCCTGGTCAAAACTCACTCAAAGCCCCTGCACATACACAGTGAGCAGCCTACTCTGCTGAAAGTTCCCCAGCCAAAGGCATTTATGTCGTAAAATAAGGATGTCAGTCCTTCCTCTATTTCTATTGTCTTTGGACTGTAGATACCAGAAATCTTCTCTCGATTTACATTCTTTAAATACAAATAGCCCTTCCTTTCATACAGTCTGCCACAAGCCCCATGCATTTCCAATTCTTACACAATCATCCACAAATTCTCATTCCACTAAATAAGTGATTTCTTTCATAGCAAACCTGTCCCCCCTATCCACATGCCACACAGCATGGCATCATCAATGCCTCACATGCACTATGACTAAGGAGGCCATAGTTCTCCCAGACACTGCTAGGGGGTGATTTACAAAGATATAAAAGGATGTCGTCAGCTTAGAGCGAAATGCGATCCTAAAACTCCGGGGTCCAGCTGATACCACTCATCGAGGGCTGCCAACGCAGCCAGGCAGCGAGCGGTTCCAAGGCCAGAGCAAAGAGGAGAGGGGACAAAGGGCATCCCTGTCGCGTGCCTCTCCCCAGTACAAAGGGGCCAGAGACTTTGCCATTCACCACTACCTGGGCCAGCGGCTCCTTGTATAACAGTTTTACCCATCTGATAAATCCCAGGCCGAAACTAAACTTTGCCAGCACGGCCCAAAGGTATGGCCACTCCACCGTATCGAAGGCCATCATTGCATCCAGGGATGCCAAGATGGCCGGCTCACGTATGGACGCCACTCTCGCGAGGACTCCATGGAGACGCCGCAGGTTCAGTGTGGTATTGCGATGTGGAATAAAGCCGGACTCATCAGGATGGACTAACTCACCAATGACTGTTATCAGGCGATTCGCCAGAACCTTAGCCAGAATCTTAGGCTCGGCGTTCAAAAGTGAAATGGGCCTATAGGATGTACAATGTTCTCGTGGCTTTCCCTCTTTGTGGATAACTGCAATGGTTGCGAGCCTTTGATCACGGGGGAGGAGGCCCGCATCATGCGATTCAAGAAACATAGCCCGGCGTTATGGCGCTATCTTGTCGGGTCTTAGTTTGTACAGTTCAATAGGGAGCCCGTTTGGTCCCATCGCTTTGACTGAACGCACTGAACGGATCGCCAGCGCAATCTCATCAGCAGTCAGTACAGCATCGATCAATTCCCTGTCTTCGTCAGCTAGGCGGGGTAAAGCTATGTCTCGCAACAACAAGTGTGAGTCAGTCAAAAGTAACTTTATTTCGATTGAATTTACAATCATAAAAAGTGCATTTAAAAACGAATATTTACAACAGTATAAAAAATCCCATTTGCTCATTAATTACTAAAGAAAGCGGAGCGCTATTGCTTCAAAACAATAAGAAATCGTTCAAGTTCAACTAAACACTGACACTCTATGCACAAATATATTATCACAGTAGTCATTTGCGCGGAAATGAAGTCTTAAGGAGCAGTGGTCAGTAATTGGGAATGGATTTTCAAGCAGGCTTTGAGGTAGCAGGCTACAGTTTTGGCAACATACGGGGTGTCTAAGTATTGAAGTGCCAAAAGAGCCGGTCTGCATCTTCTCAATCCTAAGTGCCGGAGAAGTGGGACCAGCCAACGTTTCCGCGGGGTCTCATAAAGACTGCAGAAGAAGGTTACATGCAGGGTTGACTGGCGAGTATGACCATCACATGGACAGTTAGCTATTTCACGTGACCAATCAGAGGGCACAGGCAGTGAGACAAGGCGATAAAATACATCAAACCGAAATCTGGTTAAAACATATCTCTCATAATTAGACAAAAAAAAAAGACAGATAAGGTTGAATGCCATAGGAGGATTGAATCATCGTTAAATGAACATTTGACTTTTTACCAAGTTCTGAACACAAACGTAAATCGCTTAAATGGGCGACACATAGTTTTTTCAAAGTTTTTCTAGGTATAGCCAATAGAGATTCAGGGTCAGTGAAATATGCAGGGCAATTCAGATCATTCAAAAATGTAAAAACATATAACAGCCAGGGAATCTTTTTCCAATAGGTCAGTGTGAGACAGTCAGATATTAGTGACCTAGTAAGATGACATTGCTCCTGAGTCCATATACGATGCCATAGGAGAATCGGCTGGTACCTAATGATGTCAGTTAGATACTCCCAGCCGAGCTCCATATGGGTGCCGTAAGTAGGAGCACTTCGGGGAAGGGCTAATATATATTTCAAAAAGTCATTTTCGATAATTTGAAGCTCATCTGCGGGCGTATAGCCCCATACACCAGCCCCGTACGTGGCCACGCTCATGCATTTAGCTTGGTAGATCTTCAAAATCACAGCAGGGGCGGGCTTGCCCAGTTTCCTTGAGAATGAAGTCAACGCCGATGTTGTGCGTTGAAACTGCAATTTCTTGCTGGAAATGGCAGGTTTCCAGGACAGATGCTTATCAATGAGAATACCTAGATAAGGGTAGGTGTTAGCAGTTTCTAACCTGGTCTTCTCAATAAAAGGAGATTTGCATTTTTGGGCTTTCTTGCCAATATTCATAACAAAAGTCTTGGACTTATTAACTTTAAGTCCAAGAGAAAGCATAAATTGGCAGTATTTATCTAGTTGAATCTGTAGTTGGTTAGGTGTCCTTGCTAGGATGACAGAATCGTCTGCATATAATAATGCAGGGATTGGGCGGGTGTTTATGCAGGGGAGATCTTTACTATCAACTAGCACCGCTTGCTCCAGTCCATTAGTGTAGATGTTAAATAAGAATGGAGCAAGGACGCAACCCTGCCTAACGCCTTTTGCAATGTTAAAGGATTCCGAAAGCTCCCCTTTGATGCCGTATCTCACACAAGCTTTTGCATCCGAGTATAACTCTCGGAGGAAATTCAGCAGTGCAAGATCTATGCCCAGATTACTCAAGATCGCCCATAGCTTGGAATGAATTACGCAGTCGAATGCGGAACTCAAGTCCACATAGACTAGGTAAAGATTACCGCCTTTGGCCCAGGCGTATTTACCCATAAGCAGAGTCAGGTTTAAGGCCTGTTCTACAGTGCCCAGACCCTCCTGGAAACCAAACTGTAAGTCGGTTAAGATCTTATTCTCTGTGGCCCAGTCCCGTAGTCGCTCCAGAATTAATCTGCCAGCGACCTTGCCCAGAGAATGCTTGTAGCAGGCTGGGTTGTCCCGTTCTCCCTTTTTAAATATGGGTAGGAGCACAAAAGTGGACCAAGAATCAATAAGGCCGATCTGAGTCACTGCGGACATGACCTGCGTAACAATTGTGGACCATAGGTCTATGTTGCTAACAAAGATGTCTAAGGGGACACCATCAGGACCGGGCGCTTTACCGGTCTTTGAGGAGGTCAGCGCCGCGGTCACCTCCATTATATCAAAGTGGAGGTCAATAGGGTAGATATTGTTACTAGTGACAGCTGCGGCCTCTAGTCTAGGAGCCTCAGTTGTCAAGGTGGGGTCCCCGAAGATCTGCGAGTAGTGTGCTACCCATTTATCAGCGGGTACTGCCACGTCAAGATGCCGTACAGCAGTTGCATCAGCTAGGAAAGGGGCCTTAACTGTTCTCCAAAACAGGGTACAGTCCTTGCTTAGTGTGCTCTGGTGTAGTTGGGCCCAGAGATTATTTTTTATTTCCCGTTTACGGGATTTTTGTGCCATCTTATAGTTTTTTCTTAAAGACGCAATTAGGGGCTGGTCCCTGACTTGATTGTGTAGAGCGTTTTATAGTGCACGCTGGGCTTTACGGCAATGGGAATCAAACCACCCACTGGAATCCTTATCGTTATCGTGAGTCTTATGTTGGCGAGTAAGCTCTTGTCTGATGGCTTCTAAGATTTTAACGAAGCTAGAGAGGATCAGCTGAGGGGATGATGACATCTCCAAACAGTGATAGATTAAGGGAAGGGTTTTTTGGATGATCTTGCTAGTGGCCTCTGAGGGATTGATCATCGACCATTTGAGAGTATAGCCATTAATTTTACTCATCTCCAGGGAATGCTGCGTTAAGAGGCTTGTTTTTGGACAGGCTGAGGATGGGGTATTTAATACTATAGTGGTGCTGTTTGAGTAGTGATCGCTTGAGGGATCGGTACCAGTTGTAAAGTGTTTCAATCGGTTGTTTAAAGATTGGGAACATAAGATAAAATCAATAATTGTGCTAAATCCTCTACCGTGAAAAGTCGTCTTGAACTCAACAGCAGGACTCACTAAAATGTTCGCGAATTCAAGTTCTAGAGCAAAAATACAGTTATTTAAAGCGTCACCAACACCACTGTGGGCCAAGTGGGCCAGGGGGGCGTCGTGCTCGTCTTGGAGCCCACAGATACCTTTGTTATAGTTGTTACACAAATAAACATTGAAATCCCCACCCCACACAACATGGCATTGTAGCTGTTGGTTCTTGGCTTTCTGATCTTGTAAATATAAAGTGATTTCCAACAAAGATTTTACACAGTCACCAGGCGTGGAATTATTGTACATATTGATGAAATAATAACAAGAACTATTGTCTGGAACTAATTTGAGAATTTGAAAGATTGGAAAGACTAACGGGACTTCCGTCGTCGTAAAAGGAATTAAGTTGGAAATGTAAATGGCTAAGCCACCCTTGGGTCTTCCATGAGTGGACGGTATGGCCGGAAGATGGAATGTTTTGAAGCCCTGGATGTGAATAGGATCAATTGCCCAGGTTTCTTGAAGGCAGATTAGCTTATATTTATTGGTCACTTCTAGCCAGGACTGGAGATGGATTTTGGATCTAAGGCCAGCTACGTTCCAGTATATGACTGGAAGATCCTGGGTTGATGAAAAAATAGGGTTTGAAAACTGAGGTTCAGCAGAGGAGTGTGGGGGTTGGGACAAGGACTGAGTGGTTGGGACGGAAAGGGAGAGGGTAGGTTTTGGATCACTGAGTTGAAGAATAATAGGTTGTTGGCTCAGAGGTGAGTCAACTGGGGTAGCTGACAAAGTGTGACACAAATCCTGGTGAGTAGAAGTTGACGGCTGTTGGGTCAAGGGTTGCTGGGGAGGACAAGACTCGGGCTGGGTACCAGACAGGGGTGGCAAAATAGAGCCGACCGCCCGAGTGCTCTTACAGGAGTGTTTAGGGTTGGGCGGAACATTGTTGGGGCCACTGTCTGAGATGGGTAGAGTTGGTGGTCAGTCCACCATATCCAAACAGTCATATCTATTGGATAATGGTGGGCCTCTCCAGTTGTTAAAGTTGTTAAAGTGGCCTGGTGGTGGATTGCTAAAACCGTACCCAGACCACTGGTCTTGATCTCTAATCCCACCCCAGTTCCCTACCCTCGTCCAGGACCACGGAGGACCAGCGTTACGTCGTGTAGTCGGGGGATAGAAGTACGACAGATTGTGAGTGGCTATCCCTTCAGTAGAGGTATGATCACCCCAGGAGCAGATATGCTCGACTGTATTGGGATCTGCAAAGTTTACTATAACGCAGTCGCCCTGGATGTTTTTCGGTTCGTTGCCTAGCCAAGGCACTCTGCGCACTGTAGTAACTCTGTTGTCCATAAAGATTGGAAGAGGTATGTTGCTGGACAACCAGTATATTACTTTGTTTTTTAAAGACCATACCGGTTCGTCTTGGTTTGGGGAGAGTTCCGCAACACCAGTCATTATTACTACATATGGAGAAGCCTCGGGTGGGAGATGAATAGGGGGAGTCCTTCTCTTATGGTTTTTCGGAATGGTATTGAATCCAGTAGAGTTTTTGGGATGGGTGGGGGCAGGAGTGGGGACTGCGGTGGTAGAAAGGGAAGAAAGAGGATTTAAATGGGTAGATGATGTTGGGTTGGGATTGTTTGCAGAATGTGACGGTAAGGGATCAGTGGATTTGGGAGGTGGTTGCGGCTTGTTTGTAGGTGCTAAAGAATGTTTTTGAGTAGGCTTCTCTGGGGCTTTTTGTTTGTTGGTGTTGGGATTCTGCGCAGAGGTTACAGGCTTTGATGTTTTTACGTTTAAAGTAGTGGGCCTACCTTGCGCCAAGTTGGCATCCTTCTTGTTTCCCTTACTTTGGTTTAGTCCTAGAGACAGTTGAGTTAGTTGGGACTGAACCAAGTGTAGAGCCTTTTCCATTGGTTCCAAGTGGGATTTAAATAAATCTCCAATTCTGGTAAGCAGTAAGCTATCGTTGCTACATGTGTTAGTTGTAAGGTTACCATTTTCCATGTCTCCTCCACTGTCATAGCTACTGGAGCTAGTACAGCTGATATTCGGGTTAACAGAGATAGGATCCACTGCTTGTGCACTTGACAGTGAAGGAGAATGGTGGGGGTTGAAGGGTTAAAGGTTTGCGGGGGAGGATCAGAGACAGAAGGAGTTGCAAGGATAGTTGTAGAAGAAGGAATGGTGGAGTGGTGGGACTTAGTAGTTGCCTTCTTCTTCAATTTTTTGGGAATTGCTCCTTCTCGTATACCCCTGGCTATTGGGGAGGAGGGGGGATTATCTGGTTGGGTAACAAAAATAACTGGAGATTTTTCAAGAGAGAAATGGGATTCGGAAAGATCTAGGGATGCAGATAGGTCCACTGTGCGGGGGACTGTGTGCATTTCTGCATGTGCTGTCACTGGAGGGGGCAGATCAACAGGACGAAGGTTTTTTTTTGCAGTGGCCAGTAAGCCCATTGAAGAGCGTCTGTCAATCATCAGGTCCTGTGAGATCCTCCGGTCCAATAGAATGATACCCTGCTCAATGGCATCGTTAGCTTTCGTTATAAATTGGTCTATTGGCCCAATGACCTCAGCTGCAGATTGAGCCTGCTTTTTAACAGTATTCCTGGTGGTTCTCGGACACATTGTACCATAAGGATCGTAACAGTAGTAAGGTACAATGAAACTTCTAAGGCCAAATAGCAAAAACTGGCGGGACCTAAATAGATGTTTTGTCAGTGGCAAAATATAAAAGCAAACTGAAAATAGGGTGGCCCAGTCCAGTCCTGCCCGGTCTTGAACGGGCTTAAACGGGCCCGCCCTTGGCCCGGGCTTCGCCCGCGCGCGTCCCGCGGTGCGTTTGGGTCTGTTCAATTTATGGTGAGCTAGTTAGGGGGCGTGGCCGCCGGGGGAAGAGGCACCAGCTGTTAGGTGTAGAGGCTGCTGGTCCTCGCAGTCCCCCGGTGGAGCCAACAGGTAGCCTCAAGGTCTAGTGCACGCTGGGAGCGTGCAGGCTGTCCGCCGATTGCGGAGAAGCTCCCACCAGCGGCGCGACCTTTCCTGTGCAGATTAGGTGTTGCAAAGCGCCCTCCGAGTTCAGCGTTCAGGTATCCTCCTTGTTGGCAAGTAGAGTTTAAGCAAATGAGCGGCACCCGCGAAGCGGGTGTCGCGAAAAGTAAATAGGCAAATGGGGGGGGCGTGGCCGCCGGGGGAAGAGGCACCAGCTGTTAGGTGTAGAGGCTGCTGGTCCTCGCAGTCCCCCGGTGGAGCCAACAGGTAGCCTCAAGGTCTAGTGCACGCTGGGAGCGTGCAGGCTGTCCGCCGATTGCGGAGAAGCTCCCACCAGCGGCGCGACCTTTCCTGTGCAGATTAGGTGTTGCAAAGCGCCCTCCGAGTTCAGCGTTCAGGTATCCTCCTTGTAGGCAAGTAGAGTTTAAGCAAATGAGCGGCACCCGCGAAGCGGGTGTCGCGAAAAGTAAATAGGCAAATGGGGGGGTGTGGCCGCCGGGGGAAGAGGCACCAGCTGTTAGGTGTAGAGGCTGCTGGTCCTCGCAGTCCCCCGGTGGAGCCAACAGGTAGCCTCAAGGTCTAGTGCACGCTGGGAGCGTGCAGGCTGTCCGCCGATTGCGGAGAAGCTCCCACCAGCGGCGCGACCTTTCCTGTGCAGATTAGGTGTTGCAAAGCGCCCTCCCAGTTCAGCGTTCAGGTATCCTCCTTGTTGGCAAGTAGAGTTTAAGCAAATGAGCGGCACCCGCAAAGCGGGTGTCGCGAAAAGTAAATAGGCAAATGGGGGGGCGTGGCCGCCGGGGGAAGAGGCACCAGCTGTTAGGTGTAGAGGCTGCTGGTCCTCGCAGTCCCCCGGTGGAGCCAACAGGTAGCCTCAAGGTCTAGTGCACGCTGGGAGCGTGCAGGCTGTCCGCCGATTGCGGAGAAGCTCCCACCAGCGGCGCGACCTTTCCTGTGCAGATTAGGTGTTGCAAAGCGCCCTCCCAGTTCAGCGTTCAGGTATCCTCCTTGTTGGCAAGTAGAGTTTAAGCAAATGAGCGGCAAATGCGAGTCCTCTTCGGGTCTGTCCGATACGGGAGAATAAACCCCCTGAAAATATTCTGCGAAGCGTTCCACTATTTCCACTGGGTCAGTAACTCTCATACCACTCTGACTTTCAATCACCGGAACCACCCGACTCGCTCTCTCCTTCTTGTCCAGCCATGCAATCAATTTACCTGCCTTATCCCCAACATCATACAAACGCCCCTGCTGCTCTCTACTCATGGATCTGGCAGCGTCAGTGACCAGTGCTTTATAATCACTCTGTTTGAGACTAAGAGCATGAAATTTCTCCTGAGTAACATCATGTTCCAAATCTTCTTCCAACTCGTCTATTTCGGATTCAAGTCGGATTACTTCTTCATGTTTACTCCTCTTGGCACAGGAAATCAACGACAAAGCCTGCCCACGGATAACTGTTTTGAAAGCCTCCCAAAGTGAAACAGCAGAAGACACTGACCCCAAGTTTTCAAGTAAATAGTGCTCTATAGACTTAACCAATGCTGCACGGGTCCTAGGGTTGCGGAGGTACCATGGGTTTATGGGAGCTAACCTCAAACACCATGAGTAGCGGGTAGTGATCTGAAATGCCACGAGGCAGATGTCTAACCTCCTTAACCATCATGGCCTGCGCCGCTGGCATCAGTACATAATCAAGCCTAGAGAGGCTGCCATGTGCCCGGAGTGGAAGGTGTATTGTGTCTGCCCAGGGTGTAGCAAGCGCCGACAATCTACTAATCCCAAAGTGTCCATAAGCCTACTCAGCCAAGTCTTTGATCCCGGCAGGTCCCTAGGTGGATAACGATCTTCTCTCCCACAAACAACCGAAATAAAGTCACCACCCACTATCAGGAATCCTTCCGGGAGATTCAGAAATACTTTACCGATATCTTCAAATGTGGACTATTGCAGACTAGGTGGGACATAAACAGACATTAGAAGTATGGTCTTTACCTCCCATCTGCCCACTATTACTGCATAACGTCCCCTGTCATCATAAATCACCTCGTCAATTTCCAAGGGGAGGGAGGCTCTGATCATTACCCCCACCCCGAGACCCGGAGGTGAAGCCCGAATGAGCGACAAGACGATAACCTCGTCTGCTCATGGATGAGCAGGAATTTTCTATAAGGTGTGTCTCTTGGAGCAGGACCACATCTGGTGACATTCTCTTGAGTAGTTGGAGAACCACCCCTCTTTTAATTCTGTCCCCGAGACCATTGACATTCCATGACATTAGTCTCAACCCCCTATCCCCCATCGCAATAGTGACCACCACCCCATCCCAGAGAAAGACGCATCACCAGCGGACAATAAGCAAAAGATACGGCACCTTGTGTTAAACCAAATCAAACCCCAACACCCAACCCCCGCCCCCCAACCAGAAAACCAAGCATCTACCCCCCTCCCTGCATTCTGCGTCTGACCCATCAGCCACCCCAACTTGCAGTGTGCCTGTCGCCCCATTCACTAACTAGTCTACAGAAAGAAACCCCAGAGGAGGACGAGTCCCTGTCCCTCCCGCCACCTCGTAGAAGCTGCAAAACATATTTATACATACGATATGCGACCCCCAGCAGTACACTATGCAATAGTTCAGTGAACCTAGTCAATATTCCTTATTCTTGCGCCGATCCGCCGTCTTCTGTACCCCCAGAGCGGTCTGCCGGATCTCTTCTCACGGGCAGAGTGTCAAGCCAGTCACTAACCACATCTGGGCGGTCAAAGAAAAAGGCCTTGTCCTCATATTCGACCCGCAACCGTGCAGGGAAGAGCATAGCGTACTTCAAATCCATGTCTCGCATCCGCCTTTTTACTCCTTGAAAGGCCAATTGTTGTTTTTGGACAGATTGAGTGACGTCCGGGTAGAAGATCACTGTAGTATTTTCAAACTTGACGGGTGCACCCACTCTCGAGGCCTGCAAAATAGCGTCTCTATTGCGGAAGTTGAAAATCCTAGCGATAATAGGACTTGGTGGGGCACCCGGCTTCGGCCTCCCGCCCAGCACTCTGTGCGCCCGTTCCACCGCAAAGAATTTACTCAAGCCTTTGGGGGCAAGATGATTGAGGGCCAGATCTTCCACAAAAAGATCAGTTGCGGTTTATTCTGATTTTTCAGGAATACCAATATTGCGTATGTTATTCCGCCTTGCACGCCTTTCGGAATCCTCCAATCGGCGGGCAAACTGTTCGTTGGCAGTTTGCAAATTACGGACCTCCGTTTGCAAGTCAGAAACGTTGGTAGTGAGACTGGCTGTGGCCAAATCTAGGGATTTTACCTTCTCGTTCGTTTTGTAGACGTCCGCCCTGATTAAGGTGACATTCACAGCCACGGTATCCAACTTTAAAGCCAGAGCCTCGTATTGTTGTCCGATTGAAGTTTTCATGCCAGCAATGGCGCCCATGACGACTTGGAGGCTCAATTCCTCTGGGTCTTCAAAAGTGACATTCGCCCCTCCGGTAGTTTTAGGGATGGTACCGGGTGATCCCCTCGGCTGGGTGAATGGTTCGATACTATCCGCCTGCGTCACACTGCCCCTGCCGGTGATCTTGGTCTTCCGCCGGTCTCCGTCTTGCTTGCCCGCCATATTGGGTTCTGTGCCCCGGAGGGCCCTGTGCGACCTGGTGTCAATATCCGCACTTCGTAGCCCACTAGAATTCAAATGTTCAGGTTGAGAAAGGGTTTCTCCCGGTCCGCACCAAGTACTTGCGGTAGATACACTGCAGAGTGAAGCGCCCAGCGGAGGCGGATGATCAATCTGTCGATAACACCCTCGCTCACCAGTGAGGTCTCAAAAACGAAACCGAAAGTTGACCAGGGGCATCGATCCCACTGCAGCTAGCCGTTGTTCTTCAACTACTGCCTGGGTATTGGTGCCACTTGAGCTCCATGCCCTTCCACCCCTGTGGGCCAGAAAGTTGCGATCGGTGTAATTCATTTTCCCAATGTCCAAATCGATTTTGGAAAGCAGCTAGTGCCTCTGCCGGGTCTGCATTTCAATATTCCATCCGAATAATCCAGATTCGTTTCAGTATATATGTAGGAGGCAGCGAGGGTCTCGGGAGCTCTTAGCTCACGCGGCCATCTCGGATGCTCGCGAAGCTTTTCCCCATGTACCAATCTTAACTGAAGACATTAACCCGTCCAACGCATTCAGGTGAAATTGTGTACGTGGCAGCCCAACAGCTGTGTTAATTAAACACAGCTCATCATTACATACCCCTCTTTGCTCGCTGACTCGCAGCATGGTACACTGTATGAATCTACTCTTAACAGTTGACGTCTCACAAAAAGATATATGCTTTAATAATTCCAAAAATCCGATAATGTAACCAGCCATCCTCCAAACTCCCAATCTGAGATAACATTCAAAACAATCCTGGGTGGTGCGCTGCAAACTGCTATACTTTAGAGTACAGTCCTCGTTTCTAGCGTCTCAGGGGCTCCCCATGCGCAGGCAACATACAATATAGTTGGGGCAAACTTCAAATGTTAACTCAGCAATATTTCACAAATCAGCAATAAAATATACGTTTCAGTCGTACCGGTTCCCTCATGTATTTCAGTGTTCAACACAGTATTGAGAAAATACTGTGGATTAGTAACAGCGTGCATCCCAGGTGTCTACGCGTCTAGCAACAGCATTCCCCCACAAATACACCCCAATACCTCAATTTATAGTCCATACAAATACAGGAGCTTGCAGCGTTTATGCAATCAAGTACGCCGTCTGCTGGTTGACATCTACTTTTCCTACTGAATCCTGCGAATTCTGTAGGCCATATATCTGTTCGTCATCACTAGACATGTCTCATTGGCTGGATTTAGATGCATTCTCTTCATCGGGGAACCCCTGATCTCTGCAACTGCCTGCATGGTGTCTTGCTGTCAGCTCAGGATCAGCTCCGAGCGTGGACCCACAAGTGGCAAAGGCGGTGTCATTATTCTCGTATAACGTTACTCTCTCCACCAGTTGCGAAAAGGGCCTTTAATTTTCGGTAGCCTTGTTGTTGTGGCCATGTCCCGAGGCCCGCACATTGGTGAAGGTTTCCAGCCAGTCCTCCGCCTGATGCTGATAAGGCTGGCCCGCTATTAGCATGTATTCTCAGAGATTACCCCCCACATCCCCTGATCCATGAGATAACCACTAGCGCTGGGGATACCCTGAATATACAATGGGATATAAATGCAGCATTTTGTGAATATTGCCAAGACTTGTAACAGTTCCCCCCCCCCCACCATTGGTGGAGGACCCCTTGATGCCATTTTGAACAGGCGCACAGTTCCCACAATTTGAAAAAACAGCGCAAGACGCTCTATCTGGCACTATCACAAGGTCTGAAATCAAGGCAGCCATCAGGAGCCTCCCTCAAAACAAGGACCCAGGTCTGGACGGCCTCCCGTCCAAATTCAATGCCACGTTTGCGGATACTCTTGTGCCACAACTAGAGAAACTGTGTAATGCTGCGCTGTTCTCGGGGTCATTGCCACCCACCATGAGACAGGCACTCTTAATGTCTCTCTCCAAACCAGCACGCCAGGCAATGTATCTTTCAGAGTTCCCCCCAACTATCTCTAATCACTACAGACTACAATATATTCAGTAAAGTACTGGCTGGCTGCCTACTTCCATATTTACACAACCTAATCCAACCAGATCAATGTGGGTTTGTACCAGTGCAGTGCACTTCACTTAACATCAGCAGGTTTTACCATGTTATGACTGCAACCCCCAAGGAGAGAGCCCACGCAGGTTGTATCACCTTGGATCTGAGACAGGCATTCAATATGCTCATATTGGACTACATATTCCCTGCACTTGAACTACTTGGCATCCCGCCGGGTTATTTAATGTGGGTCAGGCTCCTGTACAAGGACCCCAGGGCAAGGGCCCGTACAGGGCGACATATCTCGGAGGAGTACCCGGTTTGAAAAGGCACACGGCAGGGTTGCACACTGTCTCCTCTGTTGTTTGTGCTGGCCCTGGAGCCTTAGCCCTTAGGGTACGGTTATCGGCTGTACAACCGGCCATACGTATCGGCCAAACAACACACATTATCTCCGCATACACGGATGACATCATTCTGTATGCTTAAGACCTCACCTCTCTATCACTGGCCACAGGCATTTTTTATGCTTTTGCGTTGCTTTCGGGCATCAGAATTAATGTCAGTATGTATTATGCCTTTTTTCCCGGCAAGTGGATTGCCCAGAGACGGTTCAGTTTGGCCCTCATTCTTTAAAAGTCGCAGCACATACTTTAAAATATCTGGGTATACAGATTTATCGCTCAACACCAAACCTCATTGACGTTAACCTAGGTAAGGCTATGCGCTCGCTACACTCACATGTAACCTTCTGGTCCTCCCTACTGCTATCATAGATGTGCCGAGTGGCAATTTCGAAAATGGTAGCCCTCCCCTTGCTACTGTATTTCTTAACCAATTTGCCGGTTGTGATCCCGACCCTGCTGCTTAACTATGAACATCACTCTTTCTTTTTTGATTTGGGGAAGTGGCCACCGCAGAGTAGGACTGAATAAGCTGCAACTGGACACTGATAAAGGGGACTAGGTTACAGTGGCTCTCAGATTGGCTGTCAGGGCGTAACTTACATTAAATTAAATTATTCACCTGCCAATGTGGATCGCGGACGGGTTCATACTCTGATCCTACCAGAGGTTAAGATTCCGACCGATGCTCGCTGCTTTTACGCACAGCTCTCATTTATTAGAAATAATCCACACACTACACACGTGGCTGCCTCCCTTACTCTGACACCATACCACTACTTGGGATCCTGACCCCAAATGGCCTCCTCACTATACTGAGACTGCTCCCCTGGGCTGAAGGCGGTTTAGCTAGAGTGGGAGACCTATTTCACAACAGCACATTTATGGAACACGACAATTTTGTCTGGAGCAAAGGAGTCACGGATGCATTAGATTTACTACATGCCACACTTCTGCAATATGTAAAGAAACATTCGTCCCCCCACAGGGAGAAACCTCCCCACCATGAAATGGTCTTCATAACGTACCTGATAGTGAATGGCCGACACCTCACCAACTGGCTTTACAGAGGCATAACTAACCAAACTAGAATTTCACAGAATGTTTTAAGCAACAAATGCACCGAAGACTTGGGTACAGACATGATGTATGGGGACTGGAGCAGGTCCTTGGCATACCCTTTGAGAATCCCACGGAATGCCAAATTCAACTTCATTCAATACATTTTTTTGCAGAGGGCATATCTCACCCTGCACCTTCTGCAGCGTATCTTCCCAGCCACACAGCACTGCTGTCCTAGATGTAAAATATAAGATGCTAACCTGCTATGTATGTTATGTCAATGCACCGTGATTATGTCTTACTGGTTAGAATTGTTATCACTGATATCAGCTATGGTTGGTGTCCCCATTCCGCGTACTCCTGCAGTATTCCTTTTGGGATTGATGCGGCTCCATAAGGCGCAGAAAGAACAACTTCGGTTTATAGACTTGCCCCTACTCCTGACTAAGCAATCCATTACGATGAGGTGGAGGTCGGCTGGTCCCCCACAGCTTCATGGCTGGCATGGGGTAGTGGTGTAATGAAGCGGGTCAGAGAGTGCTGCTATCCGCCTGGAGGAAGACCTGGGTTTGTGAACAAAAAATATCTCTTTAGACTGTGTCAGTATCCTGGAGTCGTTGAAGGCTCTGGCCCCACTGCCATTGCATGTAGCTCGAAATTAGCACCTGTCTTATTATATACAGCATCGCCGTACGATCCCCTCCCCACTCGCCACCCCGCTCCCGCCTCCCGCCTCCCAGCTGCTCCTCCCTCGCTACGCCCTCGCCACTATCTACTTATGACAGATGCATTTACGCGCAGCGGGCGTGCCCTAAGCGCGCCGAAGGCGCGCCAAAGGTAAGCCCGTCTACGTCCATCCGCGCCTTGACCGCGCCTAGCGGAAGACCCCCTGGCCCCCGCAAAAACCACTCCACCCGCCTAACGTACGATGTCGCAACCCTCTCTGCACTTAACACCGGCCGACTACCCGACTGCCACCGAGCCGCCCCAGGACGCACCCATGGACCCTTCACCTGCCAATCCTGCAAGTTCTGCTGCATCAGGACCCACACTGCAACCACTACCGCCAAACAGAGCCCAAACAACAACCACCTAAAGTGGATCCTGCTCAACACGCGCTCGGTCCCCAAACACGCCATTGAACTATGGAACCTACTCAACACCACATCACCGGACGTTGCCTTTCTTACAGAAACCTGGATGAACGCCTCATCAGCGCCCGACATCTCCGTAGCCATCCCGGACGGATACAAGATCATCCGAAAGGACCGCATCAACCAAACAGGAGGAGGTATCGCCATCGTTCACAAGAACACCATCCGCATCACGACCAGCTCCGACGACACCCTCACAGCTGCCGAACACCTTCACTTCCAGATACACACCAACCCCAAGACCACACTTAGAGGCACCCTCATCTACAGACCACCAGGACCCCGCACACAATTCAGCGAAGACATCACCGACTTTATCAGCCCACACGCCCTCCCCTCCGAGGACTACATTCTCCTAGGGGACCTCAACTTCCACCTGAAGAAGAACAACGACAGCAACACCACCACCCTTCTGGACAACCTCGCTAATCTCGGACTCAAACAACTGCTAAACACCCCCACCCACCACGCTGGACACACGCTGGACCCAATCGTCTCCTCCAGCAAGCACGTTTCCTTCAACGACGCCACAGGACTCCACTGGACAGACCACAGCTGCGTCCACTTCAACTTTAGAAAGACCACGACCCACCACCACCCACAACAAGTCCCCCGCAGAAACTGGAACACAATTACCACCGACCAACTCACCACATCGCTAAACCAAAACCCTCCCGCCAAATCATCGGACCCAAATCAAGCAGCCGTCAATCTCGCACAATGGATCACCCACTGCTCTGACGAATTAGCACCCCTGAAAAACCATCACAACAACAAAGGTAGCAAAAAAGCCTCCTTGTTCAATGACGACCTCAAGAACTCCAAAAAGAACTGCCGCACCCTCGAGAAAACGTGGCGAAAAAACCCAACCACAGACAACATGACCGCCCTCAAGGACGCCACCCGCAAAGACCACCAGCTGATCCGATCCTCCAAGAAATCAGCATTCCAGGATCGAATCGACAACAACGCCCACAACAGCAAGGAACTCTACAGCATTGTCAAAGAGTTTACCAATCCCAGCGCCGTCTCCAGCGACATCACTCCCTCTCAAGACCTCTGCGACTCACAAGCATCATTCTTCCACAGCAAAATCGCTGACATACATAACATCTTCAGCGACCAGTCCACCCCCCTTACTACCGAACTGAAGCCCCCCACCACCACCCTTTGCACCTGGAACCCGATCAGCACCGAAGACACCATCCGCTTGATGAACTCCATACACTCCGGATCACCAACCGACCCATGCCCCCACCACATCTTCAACAAGGCTGACTCCATCATAGCACCCCATCTCGGGGATATCATCAACTGCTCCCTCAACACCGCCACCTTCCAGGAAAGCTGGAAACATGCCGAACTCAGTGTCCTACTAAAGAAACCTACAGCAGACCCCACTGAACTTAAGAACTACCGCACCATCTCGCTCCTCTCTTTCCCTGCCAAAGTCATAGAGAAGACCGTCAACAGTCAGCTCGCCGCCTTCCTCGAGTCCAACGGCTCCCTCGACCCCTCTCAGTCTGGCTTCCGAGCCAAACACAGCACCGAGACCGCCCTCATCGCAGCCACAGACGACATCAGAACACTACTCGACACGGGGAAACAGCTGCCCTCATCCTCCTGGACCTCTCTGCAGCGTTTGACACGGTCTGTCATAGCACCCTAGTACAACGCCTCAGTAACGCCGGGATACAAGGAAAAGCATTGGATTGGATCATCTCTTTCCTCGCCGGAAGAACCCAAAGAGTCCGCCTCCCCCCTTTCAGGTCAGAGGCCACCGAAGTCACTGGCTCCCCCGTAAACAAGAGAATAACGTTCCGTCTCCTCAGCCACGCACACAAGGTTCTCTACGACCTAGGACCTAAATACCTCAACTCGCGCCTGACCTTCTACACCCCCACCCAGCAACTCCGATCTTCCAATCAAGCCCTCGCCGCGATTCCACGCTTCTGAAGAACTACCATGGGAGGAAGGATCTTTCTCCTACTTAGCAGCCAAAACCTGGAATTCTCTCCCCACCCACCTCCGCCTCACACAGAAACAACTCTCCTTCAGAAAACAACTCAAAACTTGGCTGTTTGATAAGTAGCGAACACCCCCTCCTCAAGCGCCTTGAGACCCTCTGGGTCAGGAGAGCGCTATACAAATTTTAACTTGACTTAACTTGACTTGGATCGGCCATCGATGTGTCTCAAACCCTGCAATGCCAAGAAACACACAGCCTTATTGGATCTTAGATCCAGCAACAGAAATCCATGCAAAGTAACTGCATATAACTTGCCTTAATGGCGTAAGTTACAACCCTACCATGTCAAACCCAGGGGCGGCTGGTGTACACGGGCAAGATGGGCGTCGCCCTCCCACCCTGTGGGGGACTGTGGGGGACTAACAAAATGCATGATGGAACACTGAGCAGTTAGCAATGCATTTTGCTGGCTGCTTGTGCTCGGTAAACAAACATGTTCAAATGTTGTTTTTTTAAGGGGGTGGTGGAGGATGGCCTTTGTTCTGCACATGCTTTTGGCTGGGCGAAGATTTCTTCGACCTGGAGCCATAAAGCAGGGCAGTGACGACACACTGGAGCGTGCAGCCTGTGTCTCACTGCCAGAATAGCATTTATATTTGGGCGTTATCCCTTTGGCCCAGGGAGGAGTTGGAGGCCCTTCATTAGTTTCAATGGCTGAGGGCGGGACAGTCCGGGCGGCTTTGATTTTGTGGGGGTGTGGCAGTGGCCATTGCCTCTTCCACCAGACCTAGCTACAGTTTGTTGTTTTGCATGTGATTGGTTTGCTGGGGTCTGGGGGAGGAGTCCAAAGACCACCAAATTCCAGTATTTCCCAGTTTTACTTTTGGCTTGCTTCGTCGTGGCTGGCTTGTGCGTGCTATCATTGCTATTGCCATGCTGTGTACTGCAGTCAGGGCACAAGTCCTAAAAAAAGAAGTGGGGGGACGCTCCAAGTTAGGTGGTGTCACCGGAAGTGACGTCACAACAGGAAGTGACGCCACGAAATTTACTGTCTCCGTCTGAAATGCGTGAATACACACAAGATACATGTAGAAGTATAATACTGCAGTAAGTGGCAGTCACTCAAAACACACTATACACAGGACCCATTCCTCAGATTACACGGTTATTACAGATGGCACTACGGGCATCTGTCGGTGTCCCTGGAAGTGACATGCTCGGCGTGTTGACGGCGCAGCTCCTTGAAGCCTTGGCGCCTCGGCTGTGCTCTGAGAAATGCTGGCAAGGGGATGGCGTGAGGTGGAAGGGGAGATTAGTCTGAGGCTTGGGTGCATTTAGAAGGCTCTCATTCGCGAGCAGGTGCAGACTCAGGCACCCGTTCCATCTTTTGGGCAGGGGGGACGGCGTCCACCCGGTAAAAACACAGTAAAATAAGTGGTGGGACGCCGTCCACCCGCGTGGTACCCCGACTCGAGCCCTGACTGCAGTCCTCCTGGTATTGAGTCGAGACGAGGAGCCTGACGAGGAGCCTTGAGAAGTGAACATCGAGGTCAGGGCAGGTCACGGTAACTACAACACGCGGGTAAGTGAAAGCGATCCCGCCACCACCCACAACAACCTCCTAATTATATTTATAGGGGCTGTTGTGTTTTTAAATTTGTCGCTGCAGCCTGCGTTAATTAATGTACTTGTGTGTTACACTTAACTTTAGTAGTACTCTACTGACTGCGCGACACCTGGGGGATGGGCCACTGCCGGTAGGGGGTGACTTTGATTCGATCCATAGAGCCCGAGGTGGCGAGGCCTTGCCCTGGTGGCGTACGTTGTTTTTGGTTGGCTACTGGGCTTTTGGTTTCGTTTGTGGCACTGGCACTCCGGCAGCAGACAGTTTAAGCAGGGCTTTAAGTAGAATGAAAAAACTGGGGGGTCTCTCAAAGGGGCGTGGCCAGTGTACTTAGGGGCGTGGCTTTAAAACACTTACTCCAAAAATCTGTGCTTAGCATAATGTGATACCCGACTTGTATTTTGCGGTTCCTGTCATTGCATCCAGATATGTGATACAACAAGTAACATCATACCTACAATAAGTCAGGACTATTGGCTTTGTCAATGGTTATTAGTTGCATAGGATAAATAAGCTGTAACTATGGCTTGTTACATATAATATTGAAAAAGTTTCCAATTAAAGCATTGTTGACCCTACCACAATGTTGCTGCTCTTGCGTTTCAGAAAGATAAGGGAAATCCAGAAAGAAAATGACTCTTTAACCGCATCGCTGCTGCGGTTATTTTTGCGCTGTGCGGCTGTTTTCTAAAAACCGCGTTACATGACGAGCTCAGCTCGTCATCAGCATCGAAGTGGTTAAAGGATTTCCCTTCCCCCACAACGCTCACCTGACATGATGTCATGCCGTCACTTCTCCACTAGTGAGTAGTGAGAAGTGAGCAGTGTGGGAAGTGCACAACCATGTGCTTACTGTCTCCAAAAGGGTCTTTATCAGGCTGTTTTGCGCCCTGCACTTTTTTCCAGACTGCAGTGACAGCAAACTGCTGTCACTGCAGTCTGGAAAAAACGGACCGCCTGTACCAGGGCTCAAAACAGAGCCCGATAGAGACCCGTTTCGAGGTCCCCTGAAAAAAGCTGCCAGTGCTCAGACCCCTTGAGACCCGGCCCACTTAAAGTCCTGAGTTTAAGCCTCTGTGGGCCTTTGTGTGCAGTGCAGAGTGCACACCCCCACTTGGTAGGTGGGGGTGGTGGCACTTAGTTTACTAGTGTATGTTACAGACACGCAGGTTCAGGTTTATTTTATTTAATTTTTATTTAATGCATTTTTATGCAGCGCAGACTTTACCCGAAGGTGTCAGAGCGCTGTACAATAGAAGAAGTCGTCGTTCGTGCAGACGCAAGGCTGGTCCCAGGCACTTGCGGAAACACGCAATCCCTGGCTCCCAGTGCTGTTTTCAGACTAAATGCATGCCCGAAAGAGTATGTGCAATCAATGGCCATGACAGCAAGAATAGCGCCCTGAAGACCAGTATCTGGCATGTAAGGGCTGTGACACTGAACCGCTTAAATACGGGGGTGCTTCCAGGAGACTAAAGGACTAACCCTGGGTTGGTAGATGACTGACGTGCTCATCTGGGGCAGGCAATGTCAGTTACCTCTCAGACAAGTGCTTTTGAAAGGGGCACTTGTCTGAGAGGGTTGTTGTTCATGCCAGGCATGCCTGACCCCCGGCTCCCCTGAGCGCAGAACCCACTTCACTTGGCTTCAATTGCTTTCCTGACAGCAAACACCCGAAAATCCAGGGGAAAAGAAATTATACGTGAAGGACAAAGCAATTCTTTAAATCAATAAAATCGGAAATCAACGCAATAGGCGCTCCTGTATTTGACCGTACAGGCCCAGTTTTTGGACGTATGTCCCGGTGTTCTGACACCTTTCTCCCAGGGGTGTTACACAGGCCCACGCAGCCCCTGCAGTGCGGGGGGCCCTGGGCTTCAGGGGCCCGCGGGCCCCCTCACTCAGCAAAGCTAGCAACCAAGCGTCTTCGTTGCGCGCTTGCCATGGCCTCTTCTTTAATGAAATGGTGCTGTGCGCACGCACTGCCAGCAGGCCTCTTAATTATTGAAATAGTTGGTGCCCATGCGCACGCCCGGGCTCTGGCGTAACAGATGCCACTGCTAACCCAGGACTGGGGCCCACCTCGTGCCGCCCAGATCAGACAGGGGATGAATTTATTGAGGGGCCCCACGCCCCCACATCCAAGGAGTGTGGCTTAGGAGAGGGGGAGGGAGGCTGCCTAGGTTAAGGCAGGCCCAGCCAGGAGCAGCAGGAGCGGTGGCACGTGATCCAAAGGACGCAGTGGGAGGAAGGTATTAAGTTAAGTTTATTTTTAATTTTATTGACATTACTGTGTCGCTCCCCCCTTGCGCCGCCCCACCCCCCAACCCCCCCACCCCCTCTTGCCAGCCGCGACGGGACCCCTGGAACGGAAGGACTCTGAGGCCCAGAGAACTGAAGGATGTAAGGAGAGAAAAAGAGAGACCCCATTTATTTATTATTAACTAAAAACAGGGAGGCAGAAAAAGAATGATGTCACCGGTCACCGCCATGGTCCAAGTCTAGTGCTACGGAGCTCAAGTCAAGTGTAGGTAGCTCTGCGCAGCCCGCATCCGATGCTGACTGCGCGGCTCACATCCGAGTCTGAAGGTGAAGCACCTGCTGTGGCTCTCAGGGCCGGGCCGATGCTGCACGCACAGTGGCGGCTCCGGCGCTGTGAGGCTCAGGTACGGCTCTGCAGCGGGATTCGGGCATGAGCTGTCTGTGTGATATACAAGCCCAGGGCTAGAAGAGGAAGAGAAGGCGCGCTAGGAATAGACACAAAAAATGCCCGAATTAAAAGTTTAAACACTTCAATTCAGCACAGCAACTTCCCCACCCATTCCTTCCTTCCCATTCTTGGGATTGTATTTAGATGTTGTTACAAGATATAAAAGTTGTGTTAAGTGTGCGTATAGTGGACTTCGACAAGTTTATCACACACATTCTATTTTTCTAACCAATTTTCCTAATGCAAACTTTTAAGAAAATTCTTGCAAAATGTGCGTGGTGAAAAGTAAAACAAATCAAGAGTTTGGGAACTCCACAAAACGTGTAGTCCGACTCCCGCTTCTGGAGGAAACCCCTTTTGCACAGGAATTGGGAATACAACGGGACACGGAATATGCCCTAAAGTCGCCTCTCAAAATCCTGATAACTGAAAGTGCAACAACAATTACTGAATTAGTAAGACGCTGTAACGCCCTAGGAATACATGTGTACACAGCTGGTGCTACAGGGGATTTACATACCACCTGATAGTTAAGTGGCATAGCAGGGTGCCTTTGGCCCTATTGTGTGAATGCTAATGAGCCCCCAGACCACTGCAGACAGGTGGGAATATCCTTCATTATTCAGGATGCAGTGGGCGCCACAGGCCAATGGCCCTGGTGCCACCGCACCTGCTGCGCCATTGGCAGAATGCTAGCTCATGTGAGAGGCTTATGTCAATCCTGCTCAGACAACCAGCCTCTTTATTCGTGTGGGATAATTCATGTGACATTACACTGCTCACTAGTGCCTGTTTAATTGAAGTGTGTAGTGTAATATCACATGCAACAGTACAGTAAAGTATCACACCTTGGAGAGCAATAGGCCCTACTTATTATCCATGGGGGATATATTTACTCTTACTCTGCCAACTGCTGCCGCCTATACGTAACGAGTAGTTAACAGGTGCAATATACCACACCTAATCTCGCTGCTGAGTGAAGTAGAAACACCTTCATTACTTAGGCACTCTCAACACATAAACATCACAAAGAACACAGGTGACAACTCACGAGTGCTATTTCATTCAAAATAAGCATTTACATCTATGTATTGCCTTTGTTAATGTTTATTCTTTATTTTAGTGTCCCCTCCCACGAGTTCTGTCACCTGCTGCACTGGTGCAGCAGGAGCATTGACACCGATGCTCAGTGTGTGATAGTTCACCCTTATTTATTTATTTTCCAACAAAACAGGAGGTGGGTGTGGTAATTTCAGTTCTTACATTAGGGCACCCAGTGTCCTTGGGAGCCGCATCTCTGTTGTAAGAAGAAGGTACGCTGGGAAAACTGATTACAACTTTCTCCTAACAGAATACACATTAGTGCTGCTGACCTCACGGGAAAGAAATATTCAGAAACATGCATTTTATAACTGAATGTTTTTTATGGGAAAAAGCCGATTTCAAGGCGGTGAAGACAGTGATCGTAAAACGTGCCGCAGACTCTGAATGGCAGCTTCTTCCACTGAACCCCCTGTGCCAATTAAGGAACCAGAGTCTCCGTAGGGAGTAGGGGGGCATTTAACAGGAATTGAGCCTGACAGCTGTGCACAAATCTAAAAACTGCCACTGATAAAACACAGCTCAACAATGGGCGTTTTCTCCTCTGCGAAGTGCAATCATTGGCACTGGCGGACTCGAAGGAGGTCCATCATAGATTCATGGATTCGGGATAAGTCGTGAGGGGGTGACACCACGAGTTACCCGCACTGGGTGACACCAACGCTAGTGACACCGCTGATAGGAGGGAAATAGTGAACTGTAGGGTACAGGAGGGCCACACAACCATAGGGTGCAAGAAGGGAGACAGGGCCGAGGGGAGCACAGATAGACAGACAGCCATAACAGGTCCCAGGACCGATGGGTGCAGGACAACAAGGGAACTGAAAGGTCCAGAGGTCCAAAGAAGCTCATGGTGCTGGGAGAGAGAGAGAACCGAAAGTCGCAAGGGCCCCGAGAACCAAAGAGTGCAGGGGCCAAGAGAACTGAAGGGCCCAGTGGTGAGTAGAACCGATGGGTGGAGGGGCCCAGAGAACCGAAGGGTGCACGGGTCGGGGAACTGAAGGGTAGAGGGGTTTAGAAAACTTCAAAGAGAGCAAATGGAACCAAAAGTTGTAGAGGGGGAAAGGTGAAAGCTGCATAGGCCCACTAAAGGGAGTGGGGCGACAGAGAAAGAGAGGGACTGAAGATCCGAAGGCTCAAGTAAGAGAACTGCAAGATGCAGAGGGAGGGGGTGAGAGAACCCAAGGGCAAGGGTGGAGGGGCCTAGCGTACCAGAGGATGCAAGGAAAGAGAGAGTGAGACGAATGGGCCGTGGGCACAGAGAAACAGAGAGTGCAGGAGGGAGACTGGAATGGAGGCCCCAGGGAGAGAGGCCCAAAGGGTCCCAAGAAGGAAGGCGAAGGGCACAGGGCTAGGAGAACTGAACGGCCCAGATACCCAGAGCACCCCATGGTGCAGGAAGAGATACAAGGACGCTGAGAATAGAAGGTTACAGAGGCCAGGAGAATCCAAGGGTGTAGAGGGGCACAGAGAACTGAAGCATAAAGGGCGAAGAGAAGCGAATAGCGCAGAGAAAAGCACAGGGAGGAAACAGTACAAAAGAGGGCAGAGGGTAAGGACAAGGGAACAAAGGGTGTGCGGAACAAGAGTTCTGAATCATGAAAGGGCACAGAGACTGTTGGTTTGTTTCCAGTTCAAACATGTCTGACTGCCATCCACTTTTCCTCGTCATGACAGACTCACATGGATTCAGTTATCAGCCAGGGGGTAATGCCGAAAACACTCACGCACCTCTGGCATGGACAGATGCAGATTGTTCAGCATAGGCTAGTGAACTCCGAGCACGAACGAGTGCGCTCTTAACAGCTGCTTGCACACAAGGATCTGAAATGAACCCATTTTTCTGACACTATACTGAGCGGAATGTGTGGAACACAAAATGAAGAAAGGCTGAGATAAATCACCTCCATGACATCTTCAGACCCTGAGAATAAATCCAGATTCGAGCTCAGCTAACCGGTTTTACTGCAGAACAGAGGCGAGCTGCAACTCCAAACACTTGTACACGTTTGCAACTTAAGTAATGTTCTCGCTGCCGGGCTTTGAATGTGCTGTGTAGAGGTTGAGTGCTGTTGGATGGGAACACTGAAAGAAATTGAAATGTACTACAACGAGTTAATCTGCAATTGTAAAGGTTGGTTGGGAGCTGGGTATTGGGAAATTGGCATTTATTGATCAAATCACTGCAAGGTTTGTGGCAAATATTTATTGCTTTTGAGCATCAGTGAAAAGAGTTCACAACTGAGCTGTAAAGTGAGTGTGTGCTTTTAATTGTAAGTGTGTGTATATATATAGCCTTTACTACCCCTGACCAGGTATGGAAGGGACTGTTATGTTAAACAAAATATGCATTAATAGTACACTGTTAGCTCGGAATCTTGCGTACCCCAAACACATGATGCATATAACTTATAAGGGAACGATTTTCAGTATGTGTAGCTGACTTCCTTATGTATTTATATCTGTATTGCTGCACTAAGCACAATACATAGATAGTTCAGTGTGCAACTGACTGTATGTTAGGCTGCATGTCACACACATATTTTACAGCATTTTAGTTTTAGAAACACGGGCACCTATGCTCGGAGCAGTGGGCGGCATGACCTTGGGTATACTGAATAAGCAGCTACCTTTGTTGTTGAGGGATATCGCTTTAAAAATTTATTCAACAAAAGCAGGGACTGTGGGGCGTGTTTAACGACGTCCACGTACAAGCCCCAAAATGACTAGTAAGCAAAGAGTGTACGAAGTTCCTCTGTGTGTGGTTGGTAGAGGACCAAGAGGGGGCAAAGCATAGTGAGTCCAACGGGACCACTCCGTGTTTGCAGGGACAAGGGAGGGGGGATTCCCTTATCATAACTAGGGCTCTGACACACCCAGCAAGCTAGGTGTCATGCTTCATCATATGAGCCTGCCCCTCGTCAGGTCGGCGCTGCAATACCTGACGGGCACCCAAACCGTTGGCTCCTTGTCGGGGATCTTTTGTTCCTGCCGGTGTCGGTGGCAGGGTAGGATTTAAGGCAAGAAGCGTTAACTCGCCGGACCCAACTAGTGTCCTTTTTCATACCGCCGACTCACTGTAGCGAGTATATCTCACATACAGACCAGGTCAACTACCTGGGTTCTGGGTACGTATAATTTTACTTACCTCTTTATTGTAGATAGCGTTTTATTCAATCTTGAGGAAGTGCCCTGATCCATACGACAATAATGGCACGGAACATGTTGATCACTTGAGAGCTGGACATACACTACTAGATACATCATTACTAGTCTTGTGCCCCTCTCACTCTTTTAACTAGGCAGTTTACCACTCCCAATAAAATTGTTTTAGGACTAACACCCACTGCACCCACGGGCAGGAACAAAAGATCCCCGACAAAGAGCCCCGGTTTGGGTGCCCTAGTTACGATAAGGGAATCCCCCCTCCCTTGTCCCTGCACACACGGAGTGGACCCGTTGGACTCACTATGCTTTGCCCCCTCTTGGTCCTCTACCAACCATACATCTCTTTAATAATGTAATAACTGCACTTTCACAATTGCTTTCTTAACCTTCCTGCTTTCTCAAATTTGCTTGAAAATGCACCATTTGTCCACTCTTTTTTCACAATTTTCTCGGGTGACAACCCCCGAACCCCATGTAGGTTGTTCGGACTTACTCACTCGCCACAGTGCAGTACAACATTAATTTTACGCCCCATGACTTTCAAATGTCACCAGCGCCACTGGTTACTACTTAAATTTCCCTTGCCAGTTTCAGACTACCTTTAAATGTAGAGAGTTGATGATGCATTCATTGTTCATAAACCACTTGGACACCTGCACCCCGCGAGTGCCACTTTTTGCACACTCTTATGCTCAGGCGGGTCTCAGCATAGGGGCACAATGCACAAAGGCGCAGCCAGAGCTGCGTGGGTGGGTTTTCTGTAGTCCTAAATTTACTGTTTAAGGCATACAAAGGCTCCTCCACAGAGAGGTAGCAGGTACCACCAGAGGGGCTGGAGTTATGCCGAGTGTGACATATAAACTTTGCCAGTGGCGTGTTGATGTTGGAGAAAACCGGGTCCAACAGATGTCCTAGAGTGTGGGTGGGAAGATGGCCTAGTAATTTTAATTGAAGAATTTCGAGGTCTGCGATCAGGTCGGCAGTAGGTTTGGCTTTCTTTTTATCGAAATGGATATTCAGATCGCCCAGGATCAAACATGAAGAGTTGGTAGCGGCCAGAGTGTAAGCTTGCTCCGTAAGGGATTTGCAAAATTGACCGAGTGGTCCTGGGGGGCGGTAGATGAGAAAGCCTGACATAGTTTGGCAAGGGGAGATCTGGATGGAGAACATGACGTTTTCACAGTCAAGGAGGGGACTGCCTTGAAAACGGCATGAGAACTGGTCTTTATGAATTATGGCAATGCCTCCACCTTTTCCCTTAGGGCGGTCCAGACGATGAATGAGGAAGCCTGAGGGAAGGGAGTTGACAATGTCAGGGTCTGAGTCTGAGCCTAGCCAAGTCCATCCGATGCACACACCTCTTTTGAGGTTTACAAAAATGAACTCAGACCCCCTACTATTCCAGCAATATCTCCTAGGATTCCAAGTCTAAAACGCTTTTGTCCGATTCCATCACATATTTGTCCTTTCTTTATATAAAGCGCTTGCCTTGGTCACAACAGGGTCTGGTAGGCAGTAAATGAAACTACAAATAAAAATAGTAAGGAACGGTATCTGGCCTGGGCCCTTTCTCGTTCTACATTAGCGACTCCGAGTGCGAGAGAACCTGTTTTTTGCTTTGCATCTGCTGCTTTCAGTTTGGTTTTCCTATTTGAATCAGATAATGTTTATTGAAAGCACTGACAACAATAAACAGGTACACTACGTGGTGTACTGGTGAACATGATAGAAAACGTGGCCATGTCATGCTGAAGTCAAATCAAAATATACTAGAGTTCTGGGTGGTAGCGCAAAGTGGTAGGTGGTGAGTCGGGCCGCCAGGGAGGGGCCCCTTCCATGTGCTTCGCAGGGGGGCCCCCTCAAGTTTCATTACGCCACTGCTTTCTCTATCCAAAGTAAGCATATGTTCCGGTTTTGCACTAGAAATGCTGCAAATAAACCAGACACTCTATTATGTCGTTAATCTTATAGCGCCTTCGAAAGGTAAGTATCTCTTTTCCCGAAACAAGCTCTCCATTCTGCCAACGTCATTCGAAAAGAAGGGTTTACCGTTTGCTGCCACATGTATTTAATATGTCACATGCCACACCACATGCCTGAGTTTTGTGGCATGTACTATTTTAAAAGCGGCCTGTAGTGACCTGCAAATTGGGTGTGACTAAAAAACAAACAGCACTAAACCATACCTGACATTCCGTAGTCACGGCCATGTTTTTATGTCCTAAATGGACCTTTACCACGGATCATAACTTTTGCATTGAATGAATGTTATCTGTGAGTGCCTGTGTAATGAGTCTCACTAATAGTATATTCGCCAATTCGTCATATTTATGAACAAACATCTCTGCTTCTGTGTTATTGTAGAAATAGGCCTGATTATACAAGTTGCATACATAGTACTGGGTTAAGGATAAAATCACATGTGAAGCGGCCATGTTGCAGTAGCATGCAGTAGACTGCCATTACTAGTAAACTCCTGTGCGGTTTTATTGCATACACATACCCTCTGCTCTAAGCGAGGGGTGAAGACATGTGGGGGCCTGGTGTGTAGTTGATAGAAGTCTGGGAGAGAAAGGGAAGCTTCCTTCAAGCAGTAACAAGTTTAGTGAAGCTTGGCTGCTGCCGCCAAAGTGTCATGCATGAATCTCCATCTGGTTTACCAACGAAAAATCTCATATTTGGCTCTTCCCTACCCATTAACACTGGCTTGGGAATGAATGTGTGACTCCTGGGTGCCATCAGAAGCTCTGCCGCTGTACCAGCAGCCAGTGCTTAATTTGTAAAATATGAAGTGCAGGTGCTCCAATCTTTGTCGGAGTCAACACCTACTTTTTTTCTGGCTCCACCCACTTCCTCAACTGGCTCCACCCACTTCCTCTATTAGCTCCACCAACATCCTCAAATGGAACTGCAAAAAAGTCAAACTAATTTCAGCAAGGGAGCCTTCCTTCCTCATAGGAAGGTTTTGATAGGAGGTTCCCCTGCCCAGTGAACATTTTGAAAAAGATGAAATCAAAATTGCATTTAAAGCACAATTTTTGGAAACAAATTTGCTAAAATCACTAATGCATTGAAAAGGGACAATTCCAGTGCTCTATGTGAAATGTCTGATACTCCTATGTTTCTCTCGTCTTCATTGCTTGATTTTGCTCTCCAGAAAGTTTCATTCATAGTTGTTCAAATGCCACTCATAATTACACTAAATTGACTGAAATTATGAAAATGGCACTCATAGGAATCTGAAACATTGGCTGCTATGCAGCAGGGGTAATTGTTACTGGGCGAAGGGTGTGCACTGCAACGAGAGCAGGATTTCACTACCTGGCAAATGAAACACAGGCCTATAAGAGAGAGGGGTGGCCTTTTAATAAGTAGCATTGGCATACACAGAAGTATAATAAAGCTGTTAGAGCAGTATTTCCGCCCAATGATAATATGATGTTCTAAAATAAACAATTGGAGGAAGGAACACTAGGCAAACACCTGAATAGTGTAAACATTGGAATATTGTAGATCTATACAAGTTGTTACTAGTCATCAGCATTCAATTGTCCTAAAAGGAGCTCCCCGTATTCCAGTACATGAAATTTCATTGTATTAAGTGCAAGCTGGGTCAGGATTGGAAGAAAAACATTGAACCACATATACAGAAGATTTTAAATGCCACAGTGTAAAAAAAAGGGCTCTATGGAAATTTGAGGCAGCAGAACCGCTGGGCTTGTGGGAATTTGATATACGTTTTAGTAGATTTACCTTAGATTTACCTTATGCCCTCTTTCAACTTTCAGCTTCAAAGTGCCTGAGCCAGACACAAAGCAATACACACAGACAACTTTCACACAGCCATCTGTACACACTGCTGTGTGTGCGGGAGAGAAACCTACCCATATTTGTACACGTGTTCCTCCTCTTTGCATCCCCGCCCCGGCGCACCTCTCGGCCCTTTCCCTCATGGAGACTGAGTCAATCATTTTGGCTTCGGCAGCATATAACTCAGGTATAGCTTTGACAACAAGAGCGCAAGCTTCCCTAATGCAAAGAACAGTTACACAACAAGACTCAGAGAACGCAGTGACAGCAGTGCAAGATTCCCAAAATTCAATTACAACCAGCTGTGGCCTGCCCCAACTGCCATATGCTGCCATCACCTTATGTCCCTACCAATACACCACTCAAGCCCATACTCTCTGACATGGGCAGACACACTTTTAGCGAGGTGGATATACTTTGCCCTATTCTATACTTGATAAGACTAAGACGCACCCCAGAACTCCATAGCTATGCGACGGTCCTTTCTGAGCTAATTACCCTTGATAACAACAAAGGTGTTAAGTGGCTTAAAGATCTAAAGGAATTACTGACCAAGCTGGGCTTAGCCAAAGCTTGGGCCAAGCAGGTCACTCCGACTAAGAGAGAGTTAAAAAAGAATTACTGGAACTGGGTAAATCACCAGGTCTTACATAAACCAATGCTTGTCTGACTATTTGAAGAGTTCATCCAGCATAAATCAGTTTGATCCCTGGAACGTTATCTAGATTTTATCAGGAAACACAGAGACAGGGCACTATATATGCAGTTTACATTAGGGTCAGTAAGGCTAAATACCAAACTGGCAAAAAGGGACCCAACAACATCCAACCTATATAACTGCCCCTGCTGTGATGCACAACAAGAAACTGTAGACCATGTAGTCTTTGCTTGCCCAGCCTACAAGCAAGCAAGGGCCAAATGGATCAAGCCTATATGTATTATATTTGGGCACTAGAAACCTCCTTGATGCTCTACGAATCATGAGAAGTGACTCAAGTAGGTCCTCGCTAGTATGTGGTGTTACAAAGTACCTGTGGTGTGCGTGGATTATCCGTATAAGGGCACAATTAAGGAGTAATGTGCAAATAAATACCATCTAATCTGTGGATCTGAGAGATAATTTACACATAGGAATTATTTGCAAAGTACTGAAGATTAACTGTTTTGTATGGGACATGTGTTTTAGCTAATCTGTAATTTTAAACCTAATGAGCAAATGCCAATTAAGATATTAAGCGTAAATTTAGAGTGGACGGTATAGCCAGGTTTTAAAAACGTGTTTTTACTATATGAAATATTCATTTTATATACTTTTATGTGACTGTGAAATGCTTTTATGATAATTGCTATCGAATAAAGCTTATGCAAAATGAATGGGGAGCATGGAAGAGTTCCTGACTAAGTGGCTCACCGGCTGGCTACTTCCATAGTTGTTGTCCTATTATTTTGTTGTTGAAAGGGCACACAGGGCCATGATGCAGAAGTCGCCCCGGGAAGCCAGACCAAGTCCTTTCATTGCAAAGATTTTGAATAAGCACAACAGCGGAGACATGATTTGAAATCAATCCAGACAAAGAACACCTGATGTTCAAAAACACTTGCATCCTCAAATGTCATGAGTACACAAGACTAGTCCAGCAGAAGCAACAGTAATTTATGGCAGACAAGGCCCAAGTAGGTGAGCAGAAACTTCCCTATGCATTGCTGTATCCAGCCAAGCTGAGGGTGGTGTACCAATCCCGTATGCTATTCTTTGAGGCACCAGAAGTATGCGTACACATGACAGGATTGCCCCGTACTTTGGAGTACAATGGCATTTTAAACAAGCATTTGCAATTCAATAGGTCTGGCATTTACGCAAGTTTAAGCAATTGACATTGCAAATAACTGGCTTTTATTTATGTTTTCTTTTTTAAAACATAAATAAAATGCATTGTCATTTACAATGCCACTAGCTTAAACTCGTGTAAATGTGAGACCTATTGCATTGCAAATGCTTTGACTGGTATGGCTCCCACGGTTCCCCGCTGTGTGCCAAGCATACGTTGTATAAATTGATGTGAATACTGTAAGTGCTGGACTGGCTCACTCTGGAAGAGAACTAGGCCTTGTCATGAGAAATGAGGCTTTAGACTGGAGGAGAGCGGTCCACGGGACACCCGAGGGGGTGCTGACCTCACTGATGAAGGCCGCCTGCGTGTACGTGTGTCGGCTGAAGGTGTCAGCTCAACACAGCTGGACACTCTGAGGCAAAAAAAGCTGATAAGTCAACAAAAGAGTGATTTCGAAACAAAGGTAGCTCTGAAAATGCGTTTTCATTTTGGAGGCGGCCTGACAGGAGTCATTAATGAACTTGGTGCGTGCAGGAATCGCTTAGGAGCAACTGCTAGAAAGAGCAGGGGGATTTTCCGCTCTGCAACGAAAATGCAATTGCATCTGCCCAATGATCCTGTAGACAACTAGTAAGGGCCAGTCTCCAACGCCGTCCTCTCCAAGCTGCCTCGTCAAACCCGCAGCTCTCACCTAATTAATGCAGCACTTGGACCCAGTGTCTCGCCGCTATGCTTTTCCTTGGCTTGTCGTAGGTCTCTATTGCATAGCTCGTCTTCAGGGCCGGACGTCGAGCTGTAACTCATAATCGGGTATAGGCTTGGTAGGCTTCTTCCTCAGCTGCTCATCAAGGGCTATGCCACGTACCCTCTTCTACTACGTTTGCTTTCCCTGGTTCCGGAAAGGACTCCGCACTGTAGTCTCAGCGTTGAGCTCCACGATTGAAAACCAAGGGAAAGGGAAAGAGCAGTGCACGCTGGAGGCAAGCCGTGACCGTGCACATCGGCGTGGCCTGCAGCTCGTGCCCGTGGCGAGGCGTAGAACTCGGTAAAGAAGGAGAGATCGGTTGTCGGTGTCCAAGATGACCAGTGGGTCTTTTTGTGAGTACATGCAGGCCCAGCCGAGGACCCAGAGGAGCCATAGCACACGCATCATTCTACCAGTAACAGCGCTGCAGGGACGGAAGAAGACCAGCCATAGAGAAGGAGGAGGGAGGGAAAGAAAAAGCCCGCAATGTTTGTTGGTGAGGGAGAGGGGGGGTGGGTGGGGGTGGAGGGTGTGTGTGAGTGTGTGTGTATGTGTGTGTGTGTGTGTGTGTGTATGGGCACGCACATTCTACCATCAATGAGGGTCATTTGGACTGGTGCTAGGTGCCCACTAGAATAGTGGACAGCATATGCCAGGCCAACGTCTCACAGCAGCTACAGGAGTGCTGTGTGTTTTCTGATTGGAGCAGCTGTAGCAGCACTGTGCTCTAACAATGGCTGTGAGGGCACTGTCCTTTACGGGATGGGGTAGCTGTGAGGGTGCCATTCCTCCCATCCCGTGAAGTAACAGTAGATGCTATAGCACCCAGGATAATGTGCTGCATGGCCAAATAATTATAAGGACCCAAAGGCACGACATATTGGCTATGCCAATGCTTTTTCACGGAGTGTTGGCGTGACGGGCAACACACAAAGATAAGAACAGAAAGAAGCATTTGACAAAGCCAACACAAGTGGTTTGCCTGTTATACCTAAGGTAACAATACCATTATTTCATGCATTGCAAGTTATGAAGTAGAAGATGGCAGTCACTTCACATTTGATATAATTGTTTTCAACAGCAAAATGTAAAAAAATGAATATGCAGTGACCCTGATAGTGTGGAGCGCTTTCGTAGGCCTGAGCATGAAATTCTACTTCGCTCATTGATTTTGCGGAGTTTTTCCCACTCCACGCTCCGCGTAGCACGCGGATTTCTGAAAAACTCAGCAGAGCAGAGTTTTTACTTACTTGCGCTCACCAACATTAAGTTTGCAAGCGGGGAGAATTTTACCCCAGACCACCTCCCGGCGATATCTTTCAATGCTGGCAGTGTGGATGGTCGCTACCGCTTGCGTTGAGAAACCTTCCATTCGCGCTGAGGAAGCTGCTGCTCTAGTAGAACATCAACTCGAGCAGCAGAAAGAAGCTGCACCCTCTTGCGCTGTGCGTGCACCTTTTGCACTGATTTTATAGCACGGGTCAAACTCCAAGTTCTAAAAATCAGTGCGAATGGTGCAACGTAACGCACTCTGCTGCTTGCCAAAGTCCGCGCAGCACAGCAGAGTTTTTCAGTCATGCGGAACTCCACGAACTCCGCCAAGGCCTACTCATTAGCAGTTGCTAACAGACAGCTGCAGCTGTCTGTAGCCAAACACTATCAATAGTGCACTGCTTGACCTGCTGCTTTTGCTCAGTTGGTGGCTCTGGGGACTCACACATTTAACTGCAGAGATCTGTGTTTGACTTCAGGGTCACAGGTTCAAAGGCTGGTAAGTTGACTCAGCCTTTCCTCTTTCTGTGGTTAATAAAAGGAGCACTATTGAGTTAGAGAACAATGAACATCTGTTTTTCAGTACCAATGTACTTTTCAGGGTGAAAATGTGCTTTACAATTCCTACTGCTCCAACTGGGGAAAGTAGGGAATGTGACCTGAGCTCACCATGTAAATCACCAGTCCCCCCAGCAATACTGTAATAAGAGAGGAGTATTTTGAAAGATACATGGTTATTATGAAAGATGTGCTGGAGACTCACCCACAGTAACCTGAGTCCTACTTCATGTTAGCATTATATTTCAATGTACAGATTGTGTCCACCTTAGAAGAGTGAGAGGCTGAGTAGCTCCTATGCGAATTCAAAAGTGCAATCTGCAGTTTATTTACATTATTCTGCAGTAAACTGAGCCTTTGAGTAACCGTAACTGGACTGGGATGTGTAACCTGGAGATCACAAGCAGACCTGTGCAGCTGGCTCAGTCACCTTTAACTATACTTTAGGGATTAGAGCCTGCAGCTTGTAGGTTGCAGTGTATTATGTAGTAGGCACAGTAACAAGTTCAACAACCTTAATGTAATGGGGACATGAACTCACAGGAAGAGTAAACTTGACTCTGTGCATCAAGCAAATCAAGCCCTTATGTGTCTGATTACGTGCCAGGCATGAATGTGGCATCCCCAGCAGGGGGACTGGCCTAGTTAGTGAGATTCAGGGGGGGCTCAAATTTCCCAATTAAAAAAGCAGTCAGCTGCAGGGTGGACAGGTAAGATGATCAAGGCCCAGATCAGTTGACTGGGGGTGAGTGCTTGCAACGTTCAACACTCGGTCCATCATCCCCTTTGGTTTTGCTTTGTTCACCCTAAGTTGGCAGGGTGTGCCCAGACTTGGGTCCCTTGCTCACTTTGCCACTGGATTCAAGCTAGGCTGGCTGATGATGGCTGATTATCCAGAAACCAGTTCCAGGATGTTTTTTTTCGGTACAGGGAAGACATGGCTTGGCAGTTTGGGCTGGACTGTTCCCATGAGGCACAGGGTCAGACTGATTTGCATATGGCCATGTCTGAACTGGGGTGGGAGAGTGGGCTAAAGAATGGTGATGGATTAAACCCAGATCAGCTGACTGGGGGTGAGTGTTTGATTTGCTCAAACGCTCCGTCCATCATCCCCTTTTGTATCGCAATTGTTAAAGTAGTCATTTAAATGCTAAACGTGTCCTAGATTCTTATTATAGAAGGCACAACATTATAGATTATTAAATCAAGCATAAGAGGCGGTTTTACAGCGCACAACTTGAAGCCTGCATGGGCTATCAAATGTATTTGGCATCGAACGGGCGCATAGGGCCATGGTACCCCCCACACCCGGGGGAGCCTCCGAGGGCATTGATTGCAAAGATCCTGAACTATATAGTCCGGGATTGCATTCTGAAGGCGGCGAGGTAGACGGAGTCTCTCACCATTGAGAACAGCCACATATGCATCTATCCTGATTACACCCAACAGGTGCAAGAGCAGCGGAAGTCCTACCTGGGAGTCAAGCAGAAGCTCCAGGAGATGAAGCTACAATATATGCTGTTATATCCGGCCAAGGTCAAGGTGATATCTCAGGGCCGGGCGCATTTCTTCGAATAGCCCGCTGAGGTGTGGGAGTGGCAGGAGATACAGGGGTGACGACATGCCCTCGGGAGAGTGAGGGGGGCCCCGTGAGACCTGGGGGAACCATCCCCAGGGACCACGATGCGGAAGGCGGAGCCGTTGGGACCTTCCTTGGCAAGGGATGGTCCAGAGTCCTCGGGCGCATCCGCCCCTGGGGACGTGTTGGTTCCAGATACCCTGCAGGACATTGTGCCAGGTACAGACTCTACGGCTCCGGTGATCCCAGAGACTGGAATGTCTGAACTGCTGCAGGGGACGGCTCTGTCGTAAGGTACTGTTGGAGTGAAGAGTGTTGTGCTCTGCTTTGGGGGCTTTAGTGCTGGGCCTTGAGTTTGTATGAGGTACCTGGGAGCCGTGCTGTTCGAGCTTAAATGACGGAGAGGAGCGTAGGACCTGTATCCCGTTGGAACGACCTTATGTGGCGGTGTCTGTCTTTATTTTGGCTGGGGAGGGCCCTGCTTTGGGACTGATGCCGGCGGCCAAGCCCAGGTTCATTCCTGTACGTCTGGGTCCCATGGGGAGCTAGAAGGGGGGTGGGTGGTGTTTGGTTGGGTGTGTGTGTGTGTGTGTATTGGATGGGACGAATAGGGTGGCTGTGTACATCCTGGCACCAGCAGGGGGAGGGCAGGATAGTGTGTTTTGTTGTTGCTGTCATCTTGCTCGTGGGTGGGGGTGGGGGTAGATGTTATGGGGGGGTTGTGGGGTTGGGGGGGCTTGGGGGGTTGGTGGGGTTGGGAGGGGAAATTGTTGCTGGCATCGAGAGTACTGTGTTTCTGTTTTTTGAATGGCTGATCAGATGGGCTAGGTCCCCCGGCCTGGATGCTGGTTGGGCCCGTGGGTGGCGGAACACGCCGTTTGTAATATATGTCCAGGTTGGGCGTGATCTCCTGTCATGGGGGTTTAAATTCTTAACTTGGAACGTGCGTGGATTGGGCACTTGCACTAAAAGATACAGGGTCCTTTCATTCCTCCGACGCCATGGCGTCTCCATTGCGTGCCTCCAGGAGACCCACTTGAACGAAGAGGGTGCCCAGAAGCTGTCCTAAAAATGGTGGCCCAGATGTTTCATTCATCCTATTCTACCTATGCCAGGGGGGTCCTAATCTGGGTGGCACCTGGGGTTCCCTGTGCCGTGATTGTGTAACAATAATAAATGCATGGGGCTAGTGGCAGACTGTATGAAAGGAAGGGCTATTTGTATTTAAAGAATGTAAATCGAGAGAAGATTTCTGATATCTACAGTCCAAAGACAATAGAAATAGAGGAAGGACTGACATCCTTATTTTACGACATAAATGCCTTTGGCTGGGGAGCTTTCAGCAGAGTAGGCTGCTCACTGTGTATGTGCAGGGGCTTTGAGTGAGTTTTGACCAGGGTTCAAACCCCAGGTGGGGAAAATCGTTTTTTTTATTTATTTTTTTTTATTTCTAAATTCCACAAATGAAAGCTGTGCCTTTGTAAATGACCCCCTAGCAGTATCTGGGAGAAATATGGCCTCCTTACTCATAGTGCATGTCAGGCATTGATAATGGCATGCTGGGTGGCACGTGGATAGGGGGGACAGGTTTGCTATGAAAGAAATCACTTATTTAGTGGAATGAGAATTTGGGGATGATTGTGTAAGAATTGGAAATGCATGGGGCTAGTGGCAGACTGTATGAAAGGAAGGGCTATTTGTATTTAAAGAATGTAAATCGAGAGAAGATTTCTGGTATCTACAGTCCAAAGACAATAGAAATAGAGGAAGGACTGACATCCTTATTCTATGACATAAATGCCTTTGGCTGGGGAATTTTCAGCAGAGTAGGTGGCTCACTGTGTATGTGCAGGGGCTTTGAGTGAGTTTTGACCAGGGTTCAAACCCCAGGTGGGGGAAATCGGTTTTTAATTTTTTTTTTTTTTTTTTTTTTATTTCTAAATTCCACAAATGAAAGCTGTGCCTTTGTAAATGACCCCCTAGCAGTATCTGGGAGAACTCTGGCCTCCTTACTCATAGTGCATGTCAGGCATTGATAATGGCATGCTGGGTGGCACGTGGATAGGGGGGACAGGTTTGCTATGAAAGAAATCACTTATTTAGTGGAATGAGAATTTGTGGATGATTGTGTAAGAATTGGAAATGCATGGGGCTAGTGGCAGACTGTATGAAAGGAAGGGCTATTTGTATTTAAAGAATGTAAATCGAGAGAAGATTTCTGCTATCTACAGTCCAAAGACAATAGAAATAGAGGATGGACTGACATCTTTATTCTATGACATAAATGCCTTTGGCTGGGGAATTTGTAGCTGAGTAGGTGGCTCACTGTGTATGTGCAGGGGCTATGAGTGAGTTTTGACCAGGGTTCAAACCCCAGGTGGGGGAAATCGGTTTTTTATTTTTTTATTTTTTATTTCTAAATTCCACAAATGAAAGCTGTGCCTTTGTAAATGACCCCCTAGCAGTATCTGGGAGAACTATGGCCTCCTTACTCATAGTGCATGTCAGGCATTGATAATGGCATGCTGGGTGGCACGTGGATAGGGGGGACAGGTTTGCTATGAAAGAAATCACTTATTTAGTGGAATGAGAATTTGGGGATGATTGTGTAAGAATTGGAAATGCATGGGGCTAGTGGCAGACTGTATGAAAGGAAGGGCTATTTGTATTTAAAGAATGTAAATCGAGAGAAGATTTCTGCTATCTACAGTCCAAAGACAATAGAAATAGAGGATGGACTGACATCTTTATTCTATGACATAAATGCCTTTGGCTGGGGAATTTTTAGCTGAGTAGGTGGCTCACTGTGTATGTGCAGGGGCTTTGAGTGAGTTTTGACCAGGGTTCAAACCCCAGGTGGGGGAAATCGGTTTTTTATTTTTTTATTTTTTATTTCTAAATTCCACAAATGAAAGCTGTGCCTTTGTAAATGACCCCCTAGCAGTATCTAGGAGAACTATGGCCTCCTTACTCATAGTGCATGTCAGGCATTGATAATGGCATGCTGGGTGGCACGTGGATAGGGGGGACAGGTTTGCTATGAAAGAAATCACTTATTTAGTGGAATGAGAATTTGTGGATGATTGTGTAAGAATTGGAAATGCATGGGGCTAGTGGCAGACTGTATGAAAGGAAGGGCTATTTGTATTTAAAGAATGTAAATCGAGAGAAGATTTCTGCTATCTACAGTCTAAAGACAATAGAAATAGAGGAAGGACTGACATCCTTATTCTATGACATGAATGCCTTTGGCTGGGGAATTTTTGAGCAGAGTAGGTGGCACACTGTGTATGTGCAGGGGCTTTCAGTGAGTTTTGACCAGGGTTCAAACCCCAGGTGGGGGAAATCAGTTTTTTATTTTTTTATTTTTTTATTTTTTTATTTCTAAATTCCACAAATGAAAGCTGTGCCTTTGTAAATGACCCCCTAGCAGTATCTGGGAGAACTATGGCCTCCTTACTCATAGTGCATGTCAGGCATTGATAATGGCATGCTGGGTGGCACGTGGATAGGGGGGACAGGTTTGCTATGAAAGAAATCACTTATTTAGTGGAATGAGAATTTGTGGATGATTGTGTAAGAATTGGAAATGCATGGGGCTAGTGGCAGACTGTATGAAAGGAAGGGCTATTTGTATTTAAAGAATGTAAATCGAGAGAAGATTTCTGCTATCTACAGTCTAAAGACAATAGAAATAGAGGAAGGACTGACATCCTTATTCTATGACATGAATGCCTTTGGCTGGGGAATTTTTGAGCAGAGTAGGTGGCACACTGTGTATGTGCAGGGGCTTTGAGTGAGTTTTGACCAGGGTTCAAACCCCAGGTGGGGGAAATCAGTTTTTTATTTTTTTATTTTTTTATTTCTAAATTCCACAAATGAAAGCTGTGCCTTTGTAAATGACCCCCTAGCAGTATCTGGGAGAACTATGGCCTCCTTACTCATAGTGCATGTCAGGCATTGATAATGGCATGCTGGGTGGCACGTGGATAGGGGGGACAGGTTTGCTATGAAAGAAATCACTTATTTAGTGGAATGAGAATTTGGGGATGATTGTGTAAGAATTGGAAATGCATGGGGCTAGTGGCAGACTGTATGAAAGGAAGGGCTATTTGTATTTAAAGAATGTAAATCGAGAGAAGATTTCTGCTATCTACAGTCCAAAGACAATGGAAATAGAGGAAGGACTGACATCCTCATTCTATGACATAAATGCCTGTGGCTGGGGAACTTTCAGTAGAGTAGGTGGCTCACTGTGTATGTGCAGGGGCGTTGAGTGAGTTTTGACCAGTGTTCAAACCCCAGGTGGGGGAAATCAGTTTATTTTTTTATTTTTTTTTATTTCTAAATTCCACAAATGAAAGCTGTGCCTTTGTAAATGACCCCCTAGCAGTATCTGGGAGAACTCTGGCCTCCTTACTCATAGTGCATGTCAGGCATTGATAATGGCATGCTGGGTGGCACGTGGATAGGGGGGACAGGTTTGCTATGAAAGAAATCACTTATTTAGTGGAATGAGAATTTGGGGATGATTGTGTAAGAATTGGAAATGCATGGGGCTAGTGGCAGACTGTATGAAAGGAAGGGCTATTTGTATTTAAAGAATGTAAATCGAGAGAAGATTTCTGCTATCTACAGTCTAAAGACAATAGAAATAGAGGAAGGACTGACATCCTTATTCTATGACATAAATGCCTTTGGCTGGGGAATTTTCAGCAGAGTAGGTGGCTCAATGTGTATGTGCAGGGGCTTTGAGTGAGTTTTGACCAGGGTTCAAACCCCAGGTGGGGGAAATCGTTTTTTTATTTTTTTATTTTTTTATTTTTTTATTTCTAAATTCCACAAATGAAAGCTGTGCCTTTGTAAATGACCCCCTAGCAGTATCTAGGAGAACTATGGCCTCCTTACTCATAGTGCATGTCAGGCATTGATAATGGCATGCTGGGTGGCACGTGGATAGGGGGGACAGGTTTGCTATGAAAGAAATCACTTATTTAGTGGAATGAGAATTTGGGGATGATTGTGTAAGAATTGGAAATGCATGGGGCTAGTGGCAGACTGTATGAAAGGAAGGGCTATTTGTATTTAAAGAATGTAAATCGAGAGAAGATTTCTGGTATCTACAGTCCAAAGACAATGGAAATAGAGGAAGGACTGACATCCTCATTCTATGACATAAATGCCTGTGGCTGGGGAACTTTCAGTAGAGTAGGTGGCTCACTGTGTATGTGCAGGGGAGTTGAGTGAGTTTTGACCAGGGTTCAAACCCCAGGTGGGGGAAACAGTTTATTTTTTTATTTTTTTTTATTTCTAAATTCCACAAATGAAAGCTGTGCCTTTGTAAATGACCCCCTAGCAGTATCTGGGAGAACTCTGGCCTCCTTACTCATAGTGCATGTCAGGCATTGATAATGGCATGCTGGGTGGCACGTGGATAGGGGGGACAGGTTTGCTATGAAAGAAATCACTTATTTAGTGGAATGAGAATTTGGGGATGATTGTGTAAGAATTGGAAATACATGGGGCTAGTGGCAGACTGTATGAAAGGAAGGGCTATTTGTATTTAAAGAATGTAAATCGAGAGAAGATTTCTGCTATCTACAGTCCAAAGACAATAGAAATAGAGGATGGACTGACATCTTTATTCTATGACATAAATGCCTTTGGCTGGGGAATTTTCAGCAGAGTATGTGGCTCACTGTGTATGTGCAGGGGCTTAGAGTAAGTTTTGACCAGGGTTCAAACCCCAGGTGGGGGAAATCGGTTTATTATTTTTTTATTTTTTTATTTCTAAATTCCACAAATGAAAGCTGTGCCTTTGTAAATGACCCCCTAGCAGTATCTGGGAGAACTATGGCCTCCTTACTCATAGTGCATGTCAGGCATTGATAATGGCATGCTGGGTGGCACGTGGATAGGGGGGACAGGTTTGCTATGAAAGAAATCACTTATTTAGTGGAATGAGAATTTGGGGATGATTGTGTAAGAATTGGAAATGCATGGGGCTAGTGGCAGACTGTATGAAAGGAAGGGCTATTTGTATTTAAAGAATGTAAATCGAGAGAAGATTTCTGGTATCTACAGTCCAAAGACAATAGAAATAGAGGAAGGACTGACATCCTTATTCTATGACATAGATACCTTTGGCTGGAGAAACTTCAGCAGAGTAAGTGGCTCACTGTGGATGTGCAGGGGCTTTGAGTGAGTTTTGACCAGGGTTCAAACCCCACCTCGGGAAATAATTTTTTAATATTATTTTTATTTTTTTTAAAAAATTTTTATTTTAGCAGAGTGAAACATAGTCCTATGGAAATGCTCAACTGATAATAATGAAAGACCAAGTAGAAAATCTATGGCATATGTCACATCAGATGTGGCATATGCCACATGACAGAGTGACACGTGTCACATGCCAGACTTAGGCTCCAACCCCTTCTCGCAAAACGACTCATCGAAAGGTGAACACCGTTTATGGGTTTGCGGTTGGCAGCGAACGGCTAGTTACACTAACGCTTTAAGTTCAATAAAGAAGTGCCGGTACTCACAATCAAGAGTGCTTCTTTGCTTGTGAGAATTGTCGGGACTCTTCCATTAAATGAATTGCAGCAGAGCTAAGAAGTGCTAGTACTCTCCCTTTCAAATCAGTGAAATGCAGGTACTCAGTACCTGACAGTACCGTCCCACTTAACTGACAACAAGTGTTTTTCTATACCACCACTAGTTACAAGAAGAGAAGTCTACTTGAATAGGTACAAACATATATGTACTCTACTCTTTCACCCAAAAGACGTATCCAGCATACCTCACCATAAGCTTAAGGTGCTGTCAGCTGTACAACTCAGACACACCGTTTGGCTCTGCAGAAACTCTTACATTTCTATACGTTCGACGACACAGTGCTCTCAGACTCAAAACAATTAGGGCACAATACACACATTTGTACTTTGTTACAAAGCAACCAAATAAGAAATAACTCTACCAACGAACAAACTGCATAAAACGTGCAGCAGAAACAGACGCATATGGCACCCATAACATGAACTAAAAGTGAAATACCTATAAACCACCCAGATGATGAATTAGGCAGCTCGCAATACACAACGAGGACAGTAAATAACTAAAGGAATCTCCTACTCCACATAGGCCACTGCCCTTTCAACCTGCAACCACACCTATCACATGGGATCCCGACTCCCTCAAATCAGCACAGGTTCAACAGATCATCATCATAGAGGCCACAGAATTTCTTACTCCGCGACAGGCCAATGACCACTCACCTTGTTGCAACCTCCACCAGAGTGACTCCTGACTGTTCCGTAACCACACATATCCAAAACAATGCACACATATAAAACAACAACAAAGACGAACAGCGAGTGTAATAACCTAAGCAGCCGGTGACATGGAGACTGATTCGGAGGACGACTCACACGCTACTGAGTAGCACATGTAGCCTATGAGGTGGAGAGTTAAGTGGAGAGCAACCTGGGAGGCATGGCTTATGATGTGTGAGAGAGGAGACACATGCAACACAGCCAAGTTATTCTATGTTGCCCTCAGCTTCTGGTAGTTGTAATTGTTACATTGAAGTAAATCCACATGTATACGTACAATATGTAGGTATTTTATTTGTTAGACACATAATAAAGGTAGAACACATCAATAAACCACACCGGGATCTCCAAATGTTATCAATTCAGCCAAACACCTCAGACAAGTCAAATGACTTCCCAGGAACAACTGAAAACATACACCACACAACAGATTCATTCCATGCATTCCACAAAAAGGTAGGCATTACCTTCACATGCCTTCAGACTTACAGGACATTAAGACACAACACAGAGTTTGTGTTTTCATCGCACTGTCAGTAAAAGGTAATACCATTACCCAATGTTAAAGTAAAGAATGACTGAGCTGGTCCAGCTGGGATTTGCAAATTTCCTGTTACAGAAAAAAAACTCTGAAGTGAGTATCCGGAATCAGATAGAAATAAAACAAAATACTGATCAGATTGAGATGCTAATGGCTGATCATGTACATATGTTCCTTAATTAGGCCACTTGTCCCGTTATGTTCCTTCCATCACTGTCTAACTGTATATTCTAGTCAGACTCGCATCTTTCTTTCACGACAAGAACAAAGCAAAACAATTGTAAACAGTCTCTCAAGTGGCTGATGTGCACTGTACTGCAAACATTGTGAATGGCTGGAGACGATAATGAAGGCAACAGTAGAGGAACTTGTACACTACTGTTGCCCAGTCGCAGCCGGTATGACTTGCGGTGGGGAGGGGGGGGGTGTCACGCCTTATAGAAAGCAGGCAGCCTCCCTCTCCTCCCCTAAGCCAATCACAACGCTGCAATGGCAGCGTTGTGATTGGCTAGGATGCCAACCCCAGAGGCATCTATGGGGAGGCCATTTTTTATATGAAGGCTGCATGCAGCCTACATAGAGAAAATGCAGAGTGAACATAGTATTTAGAATACCATTTTATGTTTCTGCTTCTCGCACTGTGAGAAAGCAGTGGGCAACGCTCCTCCGCCCATGTGGAGGAGCCGCCCCTTCTGTTGCCACTTTGAATTATTGATTTGTGCAACCTCACTCTTAGTTTTAAACAAAACACACTTTTGTGGTTTATACTGTAAGAGCAAAGGAAAGGCAAATTTACTTTGCATGCATAGATACATATTTCCCTATAAATTTTGCAAAAATTAAGGTAGGAAATTGAATTTAAAAAACTGGACGAAGCAATAAAAACAGAGGTGACTGAATCCTGATTGTAGATGGTACTCCTAGTGTTTGAGTTAAAGGCTAATGTCAAAACTCAGCTATGTGTTGTACTCAGATATCTAAATAAAAATGTATGTGTAAATTGTATCATTTACCAAAAATAGGACAAGTTTTAGCGCAGGCAAAGTATGTGAGTCCCTTTAGCAAAAGAGATTTAAGGTCTGCTTGTCACCAAATACAGTTGCGTCAAGAGTCGAAAACCTTGACTTCATTTATACCAATAGCTCAACATTTGAGGAATACTCTTTTTAAAGGACGAGAGAAAATAAAGTTTTCTATAGATGATATTTTGGTGGTGGGAGGATATGGAAAAGAACATCCCAAAAGACAGAGGGAAGTTTTGAGTCTATTGAGGAATAGTGACTTTACAGTGGAATGCAACAAACGTAGAACTGGGATGTAATCTGTAACCTTTTCAGGAGATAATCTAGGAATTTGAGGATTAAGACCAAGAAAGAGATTAGTGGAAGCACTCTGCAAGAAATAATCCCCGATTTGTAAGAAGGAGTTTATATCCTTCTTAAATTTGGTAGAATATAACTCAAGCTATGCAACAAATGTTACTAATCTCAAATACCAGCTAGCATGCTTCATAAATAAAGATGTTCCCGATATTTAACCTTCTGAAAAGGTAAAATTATCAATTTGTTGTGAAAACCGTCTTCGAAGGTTCAACTTAGAGTCAAAATGTTAATGTCTGATGACAGTAAGGATGGAATTGGGGAAGAGCTGTGCCAAAATTAAGTTCATAAGGGATATGTAGTGCCTATGCTTTAAAGACACACACATGCGCAGAAGAGAAATATTCAACAGTGGAAAAGGAGATGTTTGCATGCATGTGGGTTAATAATTAATTCAGATTTATCTTGTGGGCCACAAAGTTTGTTAAAAGAAAGTGATCATAAACTACTAACAATTTGCAAACCATAGATGGCATAATGAATATTGTTATTCGGTAGAGAATGACCCTGGAGCAAACAACGCAAATGCAGAGTTTGTATATTGCATGCCAAAAGCAAATTTGCAAATCAGAAAAGAAGAATGGGGTGAATACAAGAGTGGAGGCATAACGCATGAGGAATATAAAGGTATTCTGAGAGAGGAGTGGGGAAAGGGTTATATGAATGAGAGTATTAGAAGTAACAAAACATTTGAGGGCAGTATGACCAATGAATGGCCATGGAGAAGACAGGAAAATACTATTCTGGAAAGTCTTCAATGAACAATCTTGAGAAAATTAATTCATACATCTAGGGTGAAAGATTGTTCCACTGGAGGCATAGATGGAAACCGTGATAAGACTAGGACATGACATGCATCTGGGAATATTACAATTGTATTTATGTAGCGCTTACTATCCTTGATGAGACGTTGAAGCACTTTTTGGGGAGTAGCACAGCATATGCATGACCAACACAGTGAAGAATAGTTTCTGGTACCTCTGCGAGAATTAAATGTGAAAAAGACCATAAAAATGCGGCTAGACTGATTATGGTCAGGTGCGCATCACACAACTATGCCCACCATTGTTGCCTTTAGCATGCCTTGACATGTTTTAGGAGAACGTTGTGTTTGCTGTGGTTAGTCCTATTCAGTTATGAGGGGAGCAAAGCAAATATATTGTTTTGGTAGTGGATTATTTCATCAAGTAGGTAGAAGAGGAAGGTAAAGAACAGGAGAACATGGAAAGAGTGTTATGGTGTATGTTTTATCGTTTTAGACAAGAAGGGGTTTCCAAGTGCTTGGCACACAATAATCGTGTCAGAACTACTTCAAAGCAAGACAATACATGCAAATCCATGACACAGAGGCACATTTACTTCTCTGTAATACCTGGAGGTCTTTTCCGTCTGAGAGATCCAAGAGGGTATTGAAAGGCCCATTCAACGAGAATAAAGAATGTGAGTAGTTTGTGAAAAAGTAATATGGGAAATCCTATGAACATACTATTCTACTAAAACTGTATTACTGGTTTCTAAGCATAAGATATAATGAGAGTAAGAACTGAGAGTTCTAAACGAATGCCTGGTTGTTTGAAAGAGCCAAAAAGTGTGGAGTGGTCAAAGGCGAAGGTCAAAAGTAGGATTGAAGTAGGAAAAGAACATGAATCACATCAGGAAAGAAAAAGGAAGTAGTTATACAGAGTTGAATGTTGGTGAATATTTGGGACTAAACAAATGAGGATATGTGTCCAAGGGTGAAGCAATGTTTTGTACTGCAAGGAACTGTTGAGGTAGTGTGCAATTAAGTAAAAGCACCATGGTTTAGTGTAGTACTTAAGTAGGGCTGACTGATGGAAATAATTCTCAATGGGAAGGTGGAAAAAGAGAGGGACAGAAAACGATAATGACATTTGACTATGACGATGAAGAAAGAGGAAACGATATTGAATCACTGCGAATTGTAGAGATGGATGTGTGAAAGAGGTTGAGAGGGGGAAGAGTGTAGGTGTGAATGGCTTAGAGAGAAGGATCAACAAGGTGAATCTGTGGAAGGAGTGGGTAATGGTGCAGAAGTGATATAAATGAAAAAGTTATTAAGCTGCAGGCGCTGGGATTTCAGTGTCAAATGAAGATAACATAACTCCTTCCTATAGCACGACTATAGTTAATTAAATACTTTAAAACTTGGAGGAATTTATATTGCATTCTTTTTTTTCTGTAATAAATTAAGAGAGGTGTACGGTTTATGAAAGTAGGACAGTCTAAAAAATATACTATCTTGCTTAGACTTCATTGTGTGGGGTTGAGGGATCACATTCTTGTTAGAACTGGTGATCCCTCGCATGTGTTGCAGTTGAATGAGCCTTGGTTGTATAATTAAAATACCTACTTGTAAAGAATTGCATGTTAGTGAGTCATCAGTACATTAAGACGGTACTGTGTGCCACAAGATTTGAGGCATAGTTATCATTCTATAGAAAGTGCTTAGATGTTGTCAGTCACTTGTATTTGGCCGAAGACACGGATCTCTGACAATAGAGCTTTTTAGGTCTTGCAAGCACTTAAATAGTAGAATTGTGCTCATATTGTATAGAGTCAGGGATTTGAATTGCATATTTCATACCTCTGTATGATGGCAAAACCAACATAAGAAAGTTTGCAGTAATAGCCTTGTGCCTTCTGCAATCTTTTGCGTGCCTAGTCACCCCAATCTTGTTCCTTGCTTTTTTATGGTTTTTGACCCCAGATCTAATTGATGGTGTCTTTACTCCAATATTGTATTCAGTAACAAAGTTAGGAGGCACTGGCAGAGCTTATTACACATCTTGTGTGTAGGCCTGAGCATGGTCTCTCATTCTGTTTAAATAGGGTCACTGACAGAAAACCTGTGTTGGAGAGGTGGGGGGTGGTCAAGGGGCAGACAGGGACTACTGTACCATAACCATGGTGGTTGAGGTTGTATTCCACTATGACCTCGGTTCCGTCCTACTATGGCTCTGCAAACTGTGCCAAGTACAATCCTTTCTGTTCTTGACTCTCAGGGTATCATGGACGAGCAGTCAGAAGCTTCACATAGAGGAAGTGTAGGGAGCTAAGAGCTCAGAACTCCGAACTCCACAGTCACAATTATGCATTGATCAGCCCAGTGCTTTAGTAAAAATACATTTTTGTATCACCACAGTGAAACAAAATCCAACACCTGACCCTAATTCCCCCTCTCGACCCAGGAGATCGAACGACTGCCTTTTCAGACCGTGACATAAATGCACTCCTCGTTTCCTACACCCCCAATAAAGATACTAACAAGGTGTGCCCGGGACAAATTGAAACCATCCAAAGAAATCCTTACAGAGAACCTAGTCACAACCCTAGAGGGGTTAACAATGCCAATCTCAAGCGTATCAACCCCAATCATTCTGCCACAGTTCACTCCAATACACACATTTAAAATGCATGATCATTAATTGCAAATCAGCTGTTAGTCACGTGTCTGATATTTAGGAACTCACCAGCACACATGAGTTCTGCCTCGTTTTCCTTACAGAAACTTGGTTAAATGACTCATACGCCCCTATTCTAGACCTACTAGTCCCCTCCAGTAACAACATCATTAGATTGGACAGAACTTATAGACCTGGTGGGGGAGTTGTCTGCACTCACCGTAAAACCCTTGCTGTGACTCATGCAGCTACGGATGCCCTTTCTGCCAGAGAATACCTGTGCATCAATATCGTCGGCAATGATAGATTCATATGCAAACTTCACCTCATCTACCACCGTCCTGGAGACAACCTAGCTTTCATCTAACAAGTCATGGAAGTAGTCTCAACCAACGCTGATCAGCAAGCTACCAAGGTCTTCCTTGGAGACTTCTACCATCACTGGAATGACCTGAATGATCAGGTAGTAAACACCTTTAAAGCCTTTTAATCAGACCTTGAATTTACCCAAATTTGTGATAGCCCTACTCACAATAAAGGAGAGACGTTAGACACAATCATTGCAAAATGGGGCAACACTACACTGGAGTCAATTTTGACTTGCGATTGGACAGACCACTGCAGCTTCACCTTTCTCATCAATGCAGGTATGATCCCCAAAAAAGCTCAACTAAAGAAACCAAAACATTGGCAAAGAAATCTACAGAATGTAAACCTTAATGACTTATCTGACCTCAGTAACAATTACCTGACTCACAAAGGTGGACATGGTGGGTGTGCATGGTCTTAGCTTAGAGAGCACTACAATATCTCCATCTTGAACATCCTTGACTCAATCGCTCACCTAGAACTAAAAAATGTATCCACCAAAGTCTGGTTAAACGAAAACGTTAATACTGAAAGACGCAATTTGAGACTAGCAGAAAGAGCCTGGAGTACCTCACCATCCATGGAGCACCTGAAAAGTTTAAGATCAGTGAGAAACCCTTACAACAAAAGAATCAGAAGTTTTAAAGCTAACTTTTTTAGAACTCAACTGGACCAAGCTAGAAATCGCCCCCAAAAATATTTTGAAATTTTCAAGCAACAGTCCAACAACCAAATCAACCCTTCCGGTATTGGGTCCAAAAAGCTTCCAAAGTGCGAAGACTTTGCCTCCTTCTTCTTGTAAAAAACTGAAATTCTTGAAAAGGAGCTGCAGATAATGAGGAAGCAGCGGCTAACTACCTTACTCGCCAGTCCTCATCTCTCTAAGTCTGCTAATACGGTCGATCATCCTGTGCATTCCCCCCAAAAACAATGGTTCCTGGCACACATTCACTCCCCTCAAGGAAAGAGGTATTCACTACTTGCTTACAGTGCTGAATGCTGGAACCTTCCAATCACTTCATCAACCAATTTTTTTTTTGGGGGGGGGGGGGTAGATTTATATAGCATTAACTTGACCCAAAGGTATCAGAGCCCCCCTACATGAGCACCAATTGCATTAAAGACGGACATATTCATTTTGTTAGGCACAGGGAGATTACGTGATTTGCCCAGAATCACATTCTATTGAATGTCTCCCCCCCAGACTCGAACCCAGTTCCCCAGGTCCGAGGTCGGCCACTCCAGCCATTAGGCCACATCCTCTTTACAGCTGAATAGCTTTAAGGAGATCAAATCATCTATCCTCCCATTATGGGCCAAGATTGTAAATGCCTCACTCCTTAAAGGCACTATCCCTGACTGCCTAAAAGTAGGGCAGGTAACCCCCATCCTAAAAAAACAACCAACAGCAGCAGGGGCGGCCTTAGGCATGTGCAAGCTGTGCACCTGCACAGGGCCACCAATCCCCAGGGGCCAATATATATCCTTAATATAATAATCCTCTAAGGATGGATACATATTTGCCTGGCGGCCCCTGGCAGGGATTTGGCGGCCTCCGGCTCTGTTCTACTTCCAAACACCCTGACTTCCTCCTCTTCACTGGTCTCTGCGCTCAGCCCCGCCTGGACCCCCTCTTCCGGCGCCCCCTACCAACGCACCCTGCCCAGGGCCACCATGAGCCTAGAGCCGCCCCTGACAGCAGATAGCTCAGACCTAAAAAAATTCAACCCAATCTCCAACATTCCCAATCTGGTGCAGCTTTTTGAGAAATGTGTCCAGATACAACTCTGCAACCACATAGATCATTCCCTACTCCAAGACTTATAGGAGTCTGGTTATCGCCAAGGTCACAGCATAGACACAGCACTCACACACATAGTAGATGACGTATTAACAATGTTGGATCAGAATGAAGTGTTTCTTCTTATCCTCCTTGATTTATCGTCTGCGTTCGATACTGTGAAACACAACAATCTACTAAACCTATTTGAAAACAAGCATTTGCAATGCAATAGGTCTCGCAGCATTAAAGTTTGAGTTATTGGCATTGTATAGGACAATGTGTTGCATGAATTTTTTTGCAAACTCTGTATTGGCGCATGAAGATGATTTGCAAGTGCCTATTTTGTTGTTTGTAAATAAATATGTAAAGATTGTATATTTGTTTAGTTAAATAACATAACATAAAATATAAAACGCGCTTCGTGACTGTCTCTCCATGCTTCTTGTATTTGCCCTCATGTCCCCTATTTGTAAAAGCACGCGGGGTAATGTAAATGTGAAATGCGCTGTTTCCAAACAAGTGAAATTAAATAACATTACATAAAATATAAAACGTGCTTCGTGACTGTCTCTCCATGCTTCTTGTATTTGCCCTCATGTCTCCTATTTGTAAAAGCGCGCGGGGTAATGTAAATGTGAAATGCACTGTTTCCAAACAAGTGAAATTAAATAACATTACATAAAATATAAAACGCACTTGGTGACTGTCTCTCCATGCTTATTGTATTTGCCCTCATTTTTCCTATTTCTAAAAGCGCGCGGCCAAATGTAAATCTGAAATGCGCTGTTTCCCCACGAGTGACATTAAATAACATTATTCGTTTTTTTTTTGGTATAAGTAGAAAGAACTTGCTGCTTTAAATAACATTAAATAAAATATAAAATGCGCTTCCTGACTGTCTCTGCATGCTTCTTTTATTTGCCCTCATGTCTCCTATTTGTAAAAGCACGCGGCCTAATGTAATTCTGAAATGCGCCGATTCCAAAATAGTGAAATTAAATAACATTACATAAAATATACAACGCGCTTCCTGACTGTCTCTCCATGCTTCTTGTATTTGCCCTCATGTTTCCTATTTCGAAAAGCGTGCGATCTAATTTAAAAAAGAAATGCGCTGTTTCACAACAAGTGACATTGAATAACATTTTTTTTTGGGGGGTATAAGTCGAAAGAACTTGCTGCCGACAGCGAGGCGCCACTTCATTGCAGCTCACGCCGTAAATCTTCGAAAGCCAGATGCACACGCATGAGTGAGAAAGAAACCGAAACCTAAAAGCTGTTAAAAACTAACGTGACCTGTTCACAAGGCACGCGTCATGATCCGATTCTTTCTGCCATGCTGGCTACGGCAGAAGCTCACGCGCGCGACCTAATTCCTGTACAATGCCTGCGCGTACCTATCTGTTGTCTCCACTCGTTGTCGGATACATGAATACTATACTATTAGTATGGGTGGTCAAATGGAGATGGAAGTTTTGGCAAGGATTCAATTTTTACACCAAAATGAACTGTTATGTTCTAGATCCTAATTTAATACATTGAATAAATGTACATTTGCATATATCAGTTTTTTTATTTCTCCCGGTGTATAGACCGCGTTTTCCCTCATTAAAAAGGGCAACTATCATATACTTTAAGGTGGCTCTTCTGAGCTCTAAATTCTTTTTAACACTTGAGAATTTCTTCTGTAATCAAACTTCTAGCACGAAGTTCTTTCTCACTATGACTTGCAGACTTCATTCACCACTGCTCAGCTTTACCGAATCTTGCAAATGAAAATGTAGCACTCACTTTGCCAGAATATTCGTGGTGTGTGCTCAGTGAGTCAAACGTAGCAAGGCTGATTTCTAGTGTTTATCTGCTAATCGCAACTCAAAGGTTTCAAGGCTGTGCCCTGAACACCGACTCATCCAGGGTGCATTGTGTTAATTGTTATAGAAGTAAAGTTCACTTGGTACCTATTCGTTTTTTGCGATGAGTGATAGGGGCTGTGGGTGGGGAAGGGGATTCGGAGAGCAGGGCTTTCCGTGAGAAAAGAGAAGCTGGGGTTGGCTCCAAAATGAATCCTTAGAAAGAGATGTGGTCTAGGCGATTAAATGGTATGGCTTAAAATATGTACACCAAGCTCACATGCTTTGAACACGGTGCCATATGGCCAGTAATTGGGTTTTTATGAAAGCATGCAGCCACACCATACAACGGAAGCATAATAGCTGTATGAAATTAATAAATGTTCTAAAAAAAACATTTTTATTTAAAGTGCTTAAACGAGTGTCTTCGACACTGCTGTTCTCCCACTCACACAACTTTCTTTAAACTTTAACTGTTGCAGGCTGCTCAAAGCCGGTGCAGTATGTGCTGTGGTGGTCTTTGCAGCAGGACGTAAGTTAGGATTTAAAGGGACAGTCACTGGGAGTGGGCCAGGAGGACAGCACGCATGTTAAAGGGACAGTGAGCTGCTGGCAATAGGCACACAGCCGCCATTGTTAAAGCACAGCATGCCGCTTTGTCGAAAAATAAATAAGAATGTTTTAAAAGTTGAGTTTGGTGAGCTGCAAGGCACAAAAGAAAGGTGCAGTGTGGCGCATTCTAAAAAAACCTTAATATTTAAGGTTAAAGTGTGACGTCGCAGTGTGCATGTTTTGTAAATATAAAGTGGCCGCACAAGCACCCACATAAGTGCTCGCCTGTAGTAAATTGTGAGAAAACGGTGCATTTAAAGATAAAGCATGACGTACTAAGCAGCTGTTGCCAAGGAGGGGGAGTGAGCATTAGCAAATATGAAGAGCAGCTGTTCAGGATAATGAGGAGAAGGCGCAAGCATGGGTGTGAGTAAGCTCCTGAGCCTAAATAGCAAAAACTAAAAAAATAGGAGAAATGAGTGTCAGCGGGGACTTGCTGGTTTAAGGCAGAGAGTGAAATCGGAACTTTCCGTGGGGCGGGACTTCCAGCTTTGGAAGCCCGCGCACGCGCCACGGAGAGAAGCAGTGCTGGTGACGCGGGGCTCCCATGCCCTAGAGAGAGGAGCCCAGCAGTGGCGGCTGAAGTCCGGAGTGGCAGTAAGTGGGCGGGCGCTCGGTGCGGTGCACGTGTGTGTGTGTGTGTGTGTGTGCGCGCGCGTGTGTGTGTGTATGCGACGGCGGGGGTGGGTTCTCTGTATGTGTGGGTGCGTGCGTGCATGGGTGCTCGTGTGTGTGTGTCTCTGTTTCTGCGCATGCGTGTGTGGTGTTGGTGCTTCCCAGGAGACAGCAGCTGAGCGCGTTCGCGAGCGCGTGGCCCGCTGAAATCGGCTCCTTCAACAGGCAATGCGCGCGGCCAGGTGCTGTCTCCTGGGAAGCACACTCAGTAACAAAAGATCTCCTGGCGGACACAGCGCTGACGCGCTGTTACGCCACGAGACCTAAAAAAGATGGGGTTACAGGGACCATCCCTCAATGGTTTTCTTCGTTCCTCCATAACAAAACCCAAAGAGTCAAGGTCAACCATTCTCTGTCCAAGCCCTCTGTGGTCTCCCAGGGAGTCCTACAGGGATTAACCCTCCCTCCCATTCTTTTCAACTAATTCATGGAACATTTAGCAGACTCCTTGTCATCCTCTAACATTCATTATCACATTTATACAGCCGACACACAATTATACCTGAAAATCTCCTACCCAGATGATTTTACGACCCTCATCGCTATTCTACAAAATACTCAGAATTGGCTTGCACTTAACCACCTAAAACATAACGTCATTAAAATGGAATTCCGCCTCTTTACTCCACCTAAACACAATCTCAAGATCGACCGACCGATGGATGAAGCTTCTAACTGCCCTCAATTGCACACCTCACCTTATAGATTCTGCAAGATCTCTGGGAATTATACTAGACAAACAACAGCATATGCAGAACCACATCAGTAATGCCACCAAAGGAGCAAACTACCAAATGAGCATCCTAAGTAAATTAAAACCCTACCTCCCCCAGGTCCAAGCCATAGTCATTCCCAAGCTCAATTACGGAAGTGCTACCTTCAGCGGCTTTCCCAGATATAATCGGGCCTCTCTTAACGCTGTGGCCAGACTCATCACCGGAACAAAAAGAAACAAACACATCTCCCCTGATCTGAAATCCCTAAACTGGCTCCTGTATGAGGCACAAATTCACCTAAAAATTGAATGCATGACTCAATTTGCCCTTCATTTCAATACTCCCGGGTATTTGACTCAAAAGCTGGATGTATCTGGTGGATGTAGATCATCACGAAGTGCCAGCTCCCTGCTGCTGAAACCACAGATTTTCCACAAAAAGAAAACATGCAAAAGAGCCTTTCGGGCATCGCACCAAAAAATTGAAATTGTTTCCCGAAGGAAATCTGTCTGATTCCGTCTACCGCCTCCTTCAAAATAGAAGTGAAAACATTTCTGATGAACAAATCTTTGGCCTAAAATCAAAATCATACATTGTATTGATTGATCTTACCTTGTATGTTCTAGTTTGTGGATCATGGCTGCTATCCTACAGATCTCATAGGGTGGTCCTGTCCCTCAATTTGTTATTCTTCTATGATTGCATTTATATCGTATCTGCGTTTTAGTACTGTTTTTTTAACCTGTTTCTCTCTCCTCCACCCTGTAAAGTGCTCTGATACCCGCACAGGTCATGTTATATAAAACTTTATAACTAAATAAATAAATAAACTGTGATGCCTAGTTAAGTAACCCACTTGATATAGCGTCCACTCCCTGTTCTAGGGGTGTTATTATTTCTATAGATTTTCTACCCATAGGCAGTCATAGACACAGATGACACACGAGTGCACTTCACTACATCTCTGCTCAAATTCAAATTCAAATTCAAAATAAGCTTTATTTCGATATAAACTTTGAGATCATAAAAGCATACATTTGTTAAAAAGGGATAGATACAAAACACAACACAAATACAGATATAAGTCAAAAGATGCCAGTGCCATATCAGTTTAAGTGCTCACTCAGAGTAGTTTGTAGTTCACGTCAACAGTTCATCTGCAAAATAAAGAGATCGTTTTAGAAAACAGTCAATGTTCCCTTAGCAGAGCTCGGCCTGCACATCTAGTTCAGCCTTTTGAGCGAGGCCCAATTACCTGGACCTGTCAGCCGCCTTTGACACGGTCTGCCATCGCACTCTAAAGACACGCCTCCTGGAAGCCGGAATCCAAGAGAAGGCTCTTGACTGGCCCACGTCCTTCCTCTCCAGCAGAACCCAGAGTGTCCGCCTCCCACCCTTCCGATCGGAAGCCACCGACATCTGTGGCGTCCCCCAGGGTTCATCCCAACGCTGTTCATCATCTACATGGCCCCCTCGCACAAGTGGCCCGCCATCATGACCTCAACATCATCTCCTACGCTGACGACACCCAGCTCATCCTCTCCTTCACCATGGACCCACACACCGCCAAAACCAACCTCCACGAGGGAATGAAGGCCGTCGCCGATTGGATGAGGAGCAGCCGTCTGAAGTTGAACTCGGACAAGACGGAGGTCCTCATCCTCGGACCCACACCCTCAGCCTGGGACGACTCCTGGTGGCCGACCACACTGGGAAAAGCACCAACACCCACCGGCCATGCACGCAATCTAGGATTCATCCTTGACTCCTCCTTCTCCATGTCAAAGCAGGTCAACGCCGTCTCCTCCTCCTGCTACAACACCCTCCGCCTGCTCAGCAGGATCTACAAGTGGATCCCGACCGAAACAAGAAGAACGGTGGGGAAAATTACAAAAAACAATTTGATGGACAGAATGTAGATCAATGTCATACATTCACCCCAGTACAAGGATCTGGGCCTAAATCCATATTTTTTGCACTCCACACCACCCTGGGTCAGATAATGGCTTTATGCAAATCAGCTCTGACCCTGTGCCCCATGGGAACAGTCCAGTCCGAACTACAACAGCCATATCTTTCCGAGACCGAAATCAAGCATCCGAGGACCGGACCGGTTTCGAGGTAACACCTCTCATCAGCCCGGCTAGCTTGACTCCAGTGGTGTGGAGGCTCTGGGACCCACGTCTGAGCTACCCCAGTACACTCAGGGAGAAAATTACAAAAAACAATTTGATGGACAGAATGTAGATCAATGTCTTACATTCACCCCAGTACAAGGATCTGGGCCTAAATCCATCGTTTTTTGCACTCCACAACCACCCTGGGTCAGATAATGGCTTTATGCAAATCAGCTCTGACCCTGTGCCCCATGGGAACAGTCCAGTCCGAACTACAACAGCCATATCTTTCCCAGACCGGAATCAAGCATCCGAGGACCGGACCGGTATCGAGGTAACACCTCTCATCAGCCCGGCTAGCTTGACTCCAGTGGTGTGGAGGCTCTGGGACCCACGTCTGAGCTACCCCAGTACACTCAGGGAGAAAATTACAAAAAACAATTTGATGGACAGAATGTAGATCAATGTCTTACATTCACCCCAGTACAAGGATCTGGGCCTAAATCCATCGTTTTTTGCACTCCACACCACCCTGGGTCAGATAATGGCTTTATGCAAATCAGCTCTGACCCTGTGCCCCATGGGAACAGTCCAGTCCGAACTACAACAGCCATATCTTTCCCAGACCGGAATCAAGCATCCGAGGTAAACGATGGATTTGGGCCCAGATCTTTGGACTGGGGTGAATGTGTGACATTGATCCACATTCTGTCCATCACCTGTTTTGTTTACAAGAAGAACGGTGTCACAGGCCCTCGTCAGCAGCAGACTGGACTACGGCAACGCACTGTACACAGGAATCCAAGCCAAACACCTACGACGACTACAACGCATCCAAAACGCCTCTGCCCGACTGATAGTCAACGTCCCCCGCCGTAGCCACATCACCCCCACCTGAGAGACCTACACTGGCTCCCCGTCGACAAGAGGATCACCTTCAGGCTCCTCACCCACGCACACAAAGCACTCCACAACGCCGGACCAGCCTACCTAAACAGCAGACTCAGCTTCCACACCCCCACCCGCCAGCTCCGCTCCGCCAGCCTCGCCGATGTCCCCTGCATCCAACGAATGACCTTCGGTGGCAGATCCTTCTCCTACCTCACCGCCAAGACCATGAACACCCTCCCTACCCACATACGGCAGACCCAAGACCTACTCTACTTCAGAAGACTCATCAAGACCTGGCTCTTCAAGCAGTAGCAGCACCCCCCCCCCCTCCCCTCAGCGCCTTGAGACCCTCACGAGTAAGTAGTGCGCTTTACAAGCACTCTAATTGATTGATTGATTACCAGCTCACGCACCGCCGCTGGCAGGTGCTCTAAGTGACGTCTCCAATTGACATGAGACCAGAGCGGCGGTTTTGCTTGAGGCTGAAGCTATGGTGGGAGAGCAGCTGAAAAGACTTGATTGGCCAATGCTTACCTGGCAGATTCAGCCTACAGGCTGCAATCCAGACGGGTGCTCATTGTGGGCACTTGCAGCCTCTGGTCCAAGTTCACACAAGGGTCCCTGTACAAATAGTTGTGGCCTCTGGGCCAAGGTTCACTTCTGCTTTGAGTCGACAGCAGCGTCTCCTCGGGAATCAGGGATGGGGAGGGATAGGTAGCAGCAGCACTGAGTCTTTAACACCTTGGCTGCTTGGCGTTTTCCCCCCTGTGCTGGAAATTGCTTTATTACTGTATTTATGACGAGCTCAGCTCGTCATCAGCACAGCTCAACTGTGCATCATGACGAGCTGAGCTCGTCATGAGCATCGAAAGGGTTAAGCTTCGCAGGGGCACCTGATAGCACAGGATTACTTCTTGGCTGATTTTGGTCTACGATCTATTGTGGAGGATATAATAGGGGACCAGAGGATGCCCCACAAAAATGGACCCCTCCGACTTCGCTCCACATTGCAGGCAGCACATTCTGGATGTTCCTCACACTGGGAACATTGCTGCTTCTCCTCAGGACTGTATTTTGTTGCAGAGCAAGGAACTTTGCTTTTTTCCCCGCAGTAGGGAAGCTCTCAAGTGTGATGCAGACTTTCAGCTTCTTCACCAAACTGTTCAGACTTCAGGTGATGACCTCTCACCTCTGAGAGACTGGCTGTTATCCAGAGACCATCCCCGGTTATACAGCAGCTCTTTGAGTACTTTCCGGAGCGCTCCCTTTGTTGGTCAAGAAGAACTTGGAACTGGAACAAAGAGGGTTTGTTTTGATCTCACTTTCATAAACATATTATAGACAAGGGTTGTGCATCAACAGTCTAAAATTTCAGAAACTGTGTTGGTCCTCATTCAAATGTTATTTTCTGTCTGCTCCCCAGAAGTACTTTTTGTGCGAGGTAGCTCTAACAGCAGGTGCAATGGTGCTAGCTCCAAGCGGGAACATCCAAAACAAGGACACAGTGAAATGGGAAATGTCTGCACCTGGCTGACATAACATTTCATGAAACAGTAAGCAGAGAAAAACAAAAGGGTTGGCCTTGCCTAGAAACATCACACTTTGAACAAGAGAAATTGCAGTCCCACCCCTCAACCCTAACATCTACCAAACAACAGTGCTCAGGAAGAAATAATCAGAAGCCCTTTGCTAAAAAGATACACATTGAATTTCTAAGAGAAGCTCTGTTTCCATCCTCTCATTTCGGTGTCTTGCTCACCATCCATCTGCAAAAAAGCAGACAATGCGCTTCCACTGTCTGGTGAAGCAGCCGTCATCCTCCATCTTGTGCCATGCTAGCCCAGGGGCATCCTAAATGGAATGTCAGTGCAAAGTTTTGGTTTTCACATTACAACGAAACTTGAAGCAAGAGGGCTCAGTAGAGGCACTCTGCCACTGAGATAACTGGCTGCACATTATCAGGCAGGAAAATGTGTCTTGCCAAATTATCAGCACTTGTTCCTACTGCTTGTAGTCCAATAAGCATAATTCTCAAATTGTATGGCTGGGTTTTACTGTGTAAGTATTACTGAGCTCGAGCCCTAACCACTCTTACTGACTTTGAGGGAGGACTCTGACAGAGATGGCAAACTCATGGTGAAGTAGTACTAAACAATACAAAAGGACGGGAGAAGATTGTTGCTGTTCGCAGATGTTAGTCCTGAGGTTTTACACAAGATAAGGGGGCTACAGGTAATAAAGAGACAATTACTAAATGCAAAAATCAAAGCATTTGTTCGGCAGGCAGCACATATCAAGATCAATCACAGAGGGACAACATTATTTTCATCAAAACAGAAGTGTTACTGGCTTTCCTCGTGAAGTTCTAACATCAGGTCACATGAGCACTGCGAATTATTTTTGACTCCATTTAATAAGACTCAAATAATATATTTCTAAGGGATACTCAAAAAATTAGATTGAAACTGCAAAGTACATTTTATGCTACACTCCATTTGTAGACACATGACTTAGAGACTTTAAATAGAGTTGTAAAAAAGAAAGTTTCTTTTGAATAATCTAAACTTTACACAATGTTTAGTTTCAAGTAATGTGTCAGTCATATTTTGAAACGTTGCAAAAATTAGATTTGTTTTTTCTTTGCTCACTAGCTCTCCTGATGGGAGCCCAAGTTTTCTTAAATTCTGTGATGTCCAGGACTAAATCTTGCTTATAAGAGCACAAATTATACCATTACTAGATTTAGCATGAATGCCACTGCATCTTCTGAGTCACTGCGTCGAGTTCTGGGGGCAACTGCAGCTGGTGCCTCCACAGTTCCACTGTGTGTTGTGTTGTTCCACCATAAGTTGGAAGAGTATGCCCAGACGTGGGTCCCGTGTACATTACGCCACCAGTTTCAAGCTAACCTGGCTGATGAGGTAATGCCCTGAAACCGGTCCCAGGGTGCTGGTTTTCCGATCCAGGGAGGACCTGGCCTGGCAGTTCGGGCTGGACTGTTCCCATGGGGAACAGGGGCAGGCTGATTTGCATATGGCTGGGTCTAAACTGAAATGGCGTAGCGGGCAAAATAACGATTGATTAAACCCAGATCTGTGACTGGGGGGTGAATGTTTGGCAGTTTTCAACCTTCCGTCCATCTTCTTTTTGTGTTGCATGCTCACTGTTTCCCACCAAGTATTTGTATGTGGCCTGCACTATCTTCTTGCAAATATATACTGGTCTTTTGTGGATGAACCTTAACTATTTCAATAAAAACACTATATAAATATAAACTACAGTGGTATGGGTGGTGGCAATAGCATGTCAGTGCAAGGAGGAAGGGAGTTAAGAGAATCAGTTATTTGCTTCCGCAGCCCATAAGGGCGCAACGAGTAATTTCCATGCCACTGTTAACAAAAACTCGGACAGCAGCCCTTTTAATCAGTGAGATCTCGCTTTCCTATTTAGATGTAAAATCACTACAGCAATTGGTTGTCATCATTGGTTTACCCCAGTTTCAGAAGGACTCGATTACCATGAGACCCACTTTACCTCTTTATGGCTTTGGTGCAGGCAGGCAGATCCTTGCAAAACAAAGCATACCAGAGCAATGTGGTACCCAGCTCATTCAATTGTTACATTACAGAGACATGCAATAACTGCTAAAACGGACATTAGTGCTCTGAAAATCTTACACACTCCCAGTGATATAATAACTTGTCCAAAAATATCGGACAAATTGGGTCAGAGAGTTTTTGTCCGGAAAATCCATTCACCATGTCTGGATATACGGATAAATAGCATTGCTGTAAAAAAACGCAAAGTGGTGGTGAGGTAGAAGTTCGGGGATACTGGTATACAGTTTGATGTGTGCAGCTGCTCCCAGCAAAGGCAATATTAGGAAGCGGTTATCTCAGCAGGTGCAGATGCGAGGCGAGTTTGTGTGCAGGGCTGGAGATGAGGGGACAAGCATTGTGTTACCATAATATGATGCTTGGGGTCTCTATGGTAACCAGCAGCGACAGAGCTCAGACCCAGACCGAATTCCAAGCGTTGCCGGGTTGATGACAACACTTGTTCATATACATACAATACAACAATCCGTCTAGACGTCACTCCGCGCATCCCTTTGAACTGCTAAGCAGGCGCCACATACAACTCTTTCTTAGGACTCCTACAAAAACAAAGCATAGGACAATGAACAAATAAATCTACTTCTTAGTAATGGGAGCCATTTCAGAGAGCAATCCCTACCTATCAATATATGGGGACAAGGTCCCCCTGTGCTGTACTTTATAAGGATATTGCAAGACACAGAGGAGTTCCGTGACCATATAGAGGAAAGAGATGCTTTTCCTCACTGCAGTGGTCAATCCAAACCCGATAGCCTTGATTGATGTCTTTGTCCCTGGTGGTTACACCTGAATGCCTGTACCGATTAAGTGCCCCTCCAGCTATTGCTGTCCTGACATCCATTGCTGTTTGAGAGGGTGCCTGGGGAACTGTGAAACGGATACTCTGGGCACCACCGAATACCCACTCATTTAGAAACCAAAACCCACTACAATCATTCCCTGTTCTGTACTCCCACCCATGACTCCTACCACGCTCCTTACAGCAAACTGCTGACCTCCTTTCTTATGAGACCTCTCACCTGGTCCCCACTCATTTTGTTTGCTTTTCTCACTTCCCCCAAGCCACTATACCACTCCCACTCATAATCGTTTCAATCTTCTCCAAGTCTTTCTGCCCCATTACGCAAACTCCTAATTTTTGAGACCTCTGCCACTGTGGTGGGTCCTATCCATTATTCGCCTGCTGCGGGGTTTCTCTGAATGCCAACCAGCACCAAACGGTTACTGGTTCTCTGAGTCTGCTTCACTTACTCACGAGTGGTCCAGTCCACGCCCCCAGCATAAGGGAAATGATACCCCTTCCTCCACATAACCTTTAACAGAGTATCTCTGCCATGCAGACACTAGTTCCATAATGGCCTCCACCCCAGCTTGCAAATTTAGCTTTGCACTGAGGGTTCGTCCTTCGCGTCATCTAACCACCCCAGGGGAAGCCCCTTCCTTTCCCTAGGACCACCAATCCCCTTTACCTTGCCATATTGGCCTCCGTTTAGCCATACACACTGTGCCCTTTGCTTAAGTAGTTTGAGCAGGCCCCAGACTATACTACACAAAGTAGAAGGCACAGCAGCAGCCCCACACTCAGCGCTGTCCAGTTAAGAGCTGGAATCCATCAGGTGAGATGATGGCACTCCCCACAGATACCTTGTGGAGGGAGGTGGCATGCAAATACTGGTTTCTGTACACCTCAGGTGCCAGGAGGTAAGCCCTGCCAGAAGCCGGAGGAGTCTCAACATCACACTTGCATTATTTTTAATGCTGGCCTCCAACCCCTATGCCAGAAAAATGACATCACATTATCCTTTAGCTCGGGTCTGCCTCTGCACTAAATGCGCTGCACACATCCTGGCCATGCATGAAAAAAATGAAAGAGAGAGTCTAATAAAATTGACCACACAATAAAAAATTGCCCATGAATAAGAGGAACACCTCTAATATGCATTGAGTTGAACACAGCACCATCCCATATACCCAAGGAAATGTGTGCTTCTGTGGGAGGGGGAAGGGTAATGGGCAGGGGGTACAGTAGTTTCGTTTTCCTGGTTTCCTCAATTATGTCATTCTGTTCTAACCAGAGGGGAGGCAGGTGGCCAGTGGTTCTTTTTTTCCCCCAGAGTATTATCACTACGAAACAAATTGAAATGAACCATCTTTAACGGCAAGCATAACTTCCTAAAGCATGGATAGAAAATAACCTACTATGTTTACTAGTTGCCAGGTCAGCAAGACTAGCCAGGCTTTACAGCACCGTCATTTGGAAAAAAATTCTAAATTTGGAACAGGGAAAGACGAGAATACAGTTACTAAACAACATTTAAATATATTTTTGAAAATGTTCAGCACCTAGAGAAAATGTCGCTAAACTACAGCTTGAGACTAGAACTGAGCTCTCTTCGTTGTTTACATTTTGCAAAACCACAACCACGTAGAAACTTTCAAGGTGTTTAAATTGCCTTGGGTGAAATGTTCAACAGAATAGGTGCCGGTTTCTTTCAAGAAAGTGCTTTTTTGTGAATACAGCATGAACAGCGTAACACTGCAAAATGTTTTCATGTTTTTCCTATAGAAAAAAAAGCAAGCTGCATCTCCATAACTACCAGAGTAGCCCTTGCCGCTGCGTCATGGTAACAGAGAAGCAACATCGTACACAAGCAGTAGCAATGACATTTGAGAAAAATAACCGCCAAATCAGCACTCTGTGCCTTCAACAGCATACATTGGGAAGACTGACTTTCCTCCGAACAAGGTGCTAGAGCTAAATGTACTTTTAGAGCTGCAGTGCCTGGAAGCAGCGGGAACTGTCCTTTAAAATAGTACCCTTATTTTTGTACCCTTATTTTTAATTAAAAGCACGGATACTGCGCCGATGTGTTGTAAAAATGAGTGAACGGTGCGGTCTCCACAAGTCACATTCTCACGTACAAGGAATGTCAGATAAACACTACACAACATTTCATTTTACTAGCAAGCTCGCCTTGGAAGAAAAGTTATTCACACAGCTTGGAAATGTGCAAGGTGGGTGCCCCAGTTCATACCACGCGCCCCCTTCCAACTTTGAATAAAGTACCTGAAAGGATATCCAGGCTAAGTCACCTCCTCACTCTTCCATTCACCTTTGCCGTCCAAGAGGCGTCCAACATGGCTTCCTGTAACATCTGTGCCAATTAATGGTCCCCGAGTGCAACCTCTTGCACTGGACGAGTCCAAAATCCCTCGTTCTGAGGGGGAAGAAGACGCCTTGTCTCAAGCGTTTAATATTGGCCTGTTCCAGAGCCCGGGCAACAACTCCAAGCCCCTAGTTGAACTCTTACGATCACGACGAGACAGAAACACACTAGGATAGGGAACAAACGGCTGCGTGCTCAAATAAAGACGCAGCGATGCCGGCCATGAGGGAGCCCGGCCCCAGCTGGCTTTGGAACATAGAACCCCCCCTCGCGGCGCTAATCTCTGCCTTTGTGAGAGCTTAGTGGATATAATTAGATTTAGCGGTGCAGTAGTAAGAGTTGTTCGTCAGTAGACAACACATTTTCTTGTCACATTTAGTAACATTTATTTATCTCAGCAATGTTTAGCGCGTATATATATATCTATGCAAGTCAGTACCTTTACAAACATTTATTTTCAGTTTAGAATATGCCCAGCTGCAACAAGGCTGCAAAAAAGGGATGGATGCCTTGCTCGGCAAGACAAGTAAATCCTTTAAGCAGTACCAGGAGGAACTTAGTGCCAGCAGAATGGAATGCGTGAAGGGAGCAGGTGACACTGCAAAAAAATGCAGAATTTATTTGAACTTAGTTGCCACTTGACCTTGACCTTGAGTCAAATTAAAAAAAAAAAATGTGTCTGCATTTTTGTTAAATGCTGCAATTAGGGCCGCTCTGACTTTATTTTTTTTTGCTTCTTACCCCTTACAGCTCACTGTTATTTTAAAACGAGGCACTATAGATAACCCTCAATATCAAATATCTCTAAAAATGGCGGTCAAGTTTGAAATTGCTATTCTTAATTTACTGGCATACAAAGAGCATACTTGTATTTTCTATTTGCTAAACAAGAGTACATTATTGAAAACATGTTGATCACTAAGGGGGGGCAAGCCACTGAAAGCACGGGCCAGGCTCGACAGCAAGACCTGGCTCAGCTCGAGGTCGTCCTGGACCCTCGAGCCCAAAGCAAGCCGAGGTTTCAAGTGGATTTCTGTCTGCCACTTATGCTCTACTCCAGTGTTTCCCAAACTGGGGTCCGCGGACCCCCAGGGGTCCGTGACACATTCCCAGGGGGTCCGTAGGAAGCAGTTTTAAAAGCACAGAAAAGTTTCTTATATAATTAGCAGCTTTTAAGCAACAATAAAAGTGTCAAGATAATGCCAGTGATTAATGTACCTGCTGGAGAGAGATGAGAGTTTTGTTCAGTGGCAGCTTTGACTTAACTAATGTAGCACAGAGGGTTAATGTTCCTCCTGCAAAGAACGTGTAACATGCATTTTAAAAAGCAGTATTTTATGTGCATAGGTCTGTGATTACTGCTTTTGTCATAGAGATTCTTTTGTTACTGTGCACTTCATAAGTGACAATCGTAATCTAGCAGAGAGACCTATAAACTGTCATCAAAGAGCTGCTTGCAAACTTCATGGTACCATTTAGTAACTTATGTTTTTCCCAGTCATTCATTATCCTGATGCTGCTAAAAAGATTTATTTGGGTGGAAATACATTTTTAATGCTAAATTCAGTGTTAGCCACTGTGTTATGTTCTGAATCCTGAGTTTGTGCTTTTCCAGACCAAGCACTATTTAAAAATGCCTACCAGTATGAATGACATGTGAATACCACACCTTGAGTCCCCTTTACCTTATGTAACATTTTCTATACAATGATTTACATGCATGATTCATTGTCTCTATATATGTGTGATGTAAAGTGCTCTGACATCCTACAATGGTATGAGAGATGCTATAAAACAAATGAAATATATATGTGACAGAGAGGCTATTCCTTCAAAATAAAATACTAAGGGTCAGATGTTTAACCCGTTTTATATGCGAGAAAGGGTTCGGGAACCCGTTTGAGCATGCAAAAACCTATTGGGCCATGTACATAGCCTATTTCACAAGTAACAATTTTTTTGCGACTCGCTAAATAGGTTTTGCAACTTGCTATTTGGAAGGGGCATTCCCTTCCAAATAGCGAGTCTCAAAACCATGTACATATATTTTGCGACTGAAATTGCGGTCGCAAAACACTCGCAATTACCACCAACTTCAAGTAGATGGTAATGCATTTGCAAATGGGAAGGGGTCCCCAGGGGATCCCCTTCCCCTTTGCAAATGCATGCAAAATAATTTTTTAAGGGCAGGCAGTGGTCCCAGGGAATCCATAGTACTTTGAGTACATGGCCATATACAAATCAGTCTGACCCTGTGCCTCATGGGAACAGTCCAGCCCTAACTGCCAAGCCACGTCTTCCCTAGACCGGAAACAAGCATCCTGGGACCGGTTTCGGATTCATAATCCTCATCAGTCAGGCTATTTTGAATCCAGTGGCCAAGTGGCAGTTCGGGCTGGACTGTTCCCATGAGGCACAGGGTCAGACTGATTTGCATATGGCCATGTCTGAACTGGGGTGGCTGAGTGAGCTAAAGAATGGTGATGGATTAAACCCAGATCAGTTGACTGGGGGTGAGTGTTTGATTTGCTCAAACGCTCTGTCCATCATCCCCTTTTGTATGGCCTGAAGGCAGTGCCAGCACTCCTATTTAACTACAAATGTGCAAGGGTGGACTAGCTCTGTTTATAGATGTCACAAACTAGCATGAATAAAAGCCTACAGGAGAGGGAATGCTTGTTGAAATGGTAACTCAGCAATGCTGCACATTCCTAATAGCAATGCTGCACATTCCTGATAAGACTAATTAAGGTGATAATATATTGTATCTTATTCGAGGAAATGATCTCGGTCATGGAAGGACGCACACAGGAGAAGCGTGTATCCTTGCTTAATCCTTTCGCTGCATAACAGATGTGCTCATTGCACTTTTTCACTGTGATGGAGAATATGGAATAAATCAGGAGAACTAACTTTCAAATGACATATGAATGGAATGTTCGTGGAAGATGGTTGCTCACAGTAGTGAAAAAAATAACGGTGATCAGAAGGAGCTGTTCCCTTTTTAGGTCTCGGGCCTACCGTACACTGCGTAAGCAGTGGACGTAGCCCAGAGTCATTTTCTCAGGGCTTTTCAAAATGTAAATAGGAGTTCCACGCTGCTCGTGCGTGTTATTTCATAGGTGCATTCCTATTCGCCTTTGCGTGCGTGTGCTTTAGAAACGGAACACGCAATAGGCCATCGGCGGTCGCGTAGCTTTGAATTAGCTGCGCGGAGCCTGTTTCTATTAAAGCATTTGATCCTGAGAACTTTTCCTTTTTTCTCAAGATTAAGAGACCCTGTTGGATTTAATTCATAAAGGGAAGCTTCCGCGCGGAATGTAAATGCGTGAACCCAATAAGGACGGATTTCCGAGTTTCCATGGCAACTCGCAGGTCAGGAGCCTTTACCAAAACCAAGAGCGCACCCCGAAGCAGCGTGAATGATTATACAACGTGACGCGGAGGTTTCATTGAGAGTTCACGGGGGTGCATAATTCATGAAAGTTTATCTGTGTGCAGCTCAGCCAGCCCATGGCCTTGGGGTGCGAGGAATGTGCAGTCTCACCTGAGCTGACCCTAAAATGGCGTGCAGGTTCTCTACGTCACTGCTACGTCGCCACCGACTGCCGTGTAAACTAGCCCCCTCTAAAATTGCGTGCGGGTTCCCTACCTCACTGCTGCGTCGCCAACGGGTGCCGTGTAAACTAGCCCCACTCTAAAATGGCGTGTGGGTTCCTGCGTCACTGATGCGTCACCACCGGGTGCCGTGCAGAGTGAGAGTGAGTGCAGAGTGTGAGGCCAGAGTGAGTGCAGAGTGTGAGTGCAGAGTGAGTGTGAGTGTGAGTGCAGAGTGAGTGCACAGTCAGTGCACAGTCAGTGCAGAGTGAGTGCACATTCAGTGGACAGTCAGTGGATAGTCAGTGGACAGTCAGTACACAGTCAGTGCACAGTCAGCGCACAGTCAGCGCACAGTCAGCGCACAGTCAGCGCACAGTCAGTGCACAGTCAGTGCAGAGTGAGCGTGACTGCAGTGTGAGTGCAGAGTGAGTGTGAGTGCAGAGAGACTGCAGAGAGAGTGACTGCAGAGTGAGAGTGCAGAGGGAGAGCGCTGGGCTGGGGCAGGGTCTGTCTGCTTCTCGGGCATGGTTCTTGAGACACAGAGGGGCGCTGGGCTGGGACAGGGTCAGTCTGCTCCCAGGGCATGGTTCTTGCGACACAGAGGGGTGCTGGGCTGGGGCAGGGTCAGTCTGCTTCTAGGGCATGGTTCTTGTAACACAGAGGGGCGCTGGGCTGGGGCAGGGTCAGTCTGCTCCCAGGGCATGGTTCTGCAGAGTGACTGCCGAGTGAGAGTGACTGCAGGGTGAGAGTGACTGCAGAGTGAGTGACTACAGAGTGAGAGTGACTGCAGAGTGAATGCAGAGTGAGAGTGACTGCAGAGTGAGAGTGACTTAGCAGTGAGAGTGTTCCAGAGAGCAGGGTATGCTTGTGCGCTTACACGGTGCACTGACACACAGGAGCTAAAACAAAGAACAGCTGAACACGTGTCTTGGGAGCTTCATTGAGGCAGCTGGCCCTCTGTGAGGGGAGCAGCAAGGAGGGGACGCCCCAACCAATCAAGCGCAACTACTCACAACCTACTGTATGATTACAACACAGGCCAAAGTGCAGAGCTAGATCGTTTCGCATTACAAAGGGTGAGGAGTGTGTAGGGTGAGCAGTGCGTGAGTGTGTAGGGTGAGCAGTGCGTGAGTGTTGAAGTTGAGCAGTGTGTCAGTATGCAGGGTTAACAGTGTGTGAGCGTGCAGGGTGAACATTGTGTGAGCGTGTAGGGTGAGCAGTGTGTGAGTGTGTAGGGTGAGCAGTGTGTGAGTGTGTAGGTTGAGCAGTGTGAGAGCGTGTAGTGGAGAAGTGTGGCTCACTGGTTAGAGCGGCAGACCCTGATGCAGAGATCTGACCTGGGACCAGGGTTCAATTCCCGTCGCGGCAGTGTCTTGGGCTCAATGTCCACGGACCCGATAGTTCTCGCCACGGTGCCTACTCTAATCATGTGTCCCACTCTGCAACTCTGGGAAATAGCTTGCTTAATCTCCACACCGGCCCTAATCGCTAAGGATGCCTGGCTTCACCTTGGGGTGCCCAGGAGTGGGCGCCTCATAGGAACAGGCCAGGATGGGTTCCTCAGCGGTACAGCGCGGGGACACACTGGCTAGTGTAACCAGGCGCTTTATAAACTCAGTTACTAGTTACAGTGTGAGAGCGTGTAGGGTGAGCAGTGTGTGAGTGTGCAGGGTGAACAGTGTGTGAGTGTGCAGGGTGAACAGTGTGCAAGTGTGCAGGGTGAACAGTGTGTGAGTGCAGGGTGAACAGTGTGTGAGTGTGCAGGGTGAACAGTGTGTGAGTGGGCAGGGTGAACAGTGTGTGAGTGGGCAGGGTGAACAGTGTGTGAGTGGGCAGGGTGAACAGTGTGTGAGTGGGCAGGGTGAACAGTGTGTGAGTGTGCAGGGTGAACAGTGTGTGAGTGTGCAGGGTGAACAGTGTGTGAGTGCAGGGTGAACAGTGTGTGAGTGTGCAGGGTGAACAGTGTGTGAGTGTGCAGGGTGAACAGTGTGTGAGTGGGCAGGGTGAACAGTGTGGGAGTGTGCAGGGTGAACAGTGTGTGAGTGTGCAGGGTGAACAGTGTGTGAGTGTGCAGGGTGAACAGTGTGTGAGTGTGCAGGGTGAACATTGTGTGAGTGTGTAGGGTGAGCAGTGCGTGAGTGTGTAGGGGCAGTGTGTGAGCGTGCAGGGTACAAACTACGTCCACCACACACACACACATAAGACCACACACATAAGACCACACACACTCACCACCACACACACTCACCACCACACACAACCACCAGCCGTCAGTGCACGCTTTCACCGGGCACAAACACCACCAGCCATCAGTGCATGCTTTCACCGGGCACAAACACCACCAGACGTCAGTGCAGGCTTCCACCAGGCACACAACACCAGACGTCAGTGCACGCTTTCACCAAACACACACACCAGCCATCAGTGCACACTTTCACCAAGCGCACACTTTCACCAGGCACACACAACACCAGCCGTCAGTGCATGCTTTCACCAGGCACACACACCACCAGCCGCCTGTGCATGCTTTTACCAGGCCCACACACCACCAGCCGTCAGTGCACGCTTCCACCAGGCACACACACCTCCAGCCAGCAGTGCACGCTTCCACCAAGCACACACACCATCAGCCATCAGTGCACAATTTCTACAGGCACACACACCACCAGCCATAAGTGCACATATCAATTGTTAACACATACACAATTAACTATTGTAGCAATCGCAGTATGGTGCACTTTACTTTTAAACATATTCATCTAAAGCGCAGCATGCCACCATTGCTACAATTTCAATCCAACCCACATAATTACACTACACACCACATGCATACACTCCATAACACATGGCTAAAAAACATTGCCATTTACAATGCCATTAGCTCTAACTCAAATAAATCCGAGACCTATTGCATTTCCAATGCTTGTTTAACTAAACGATGATACCAGTGGTACCAAGGGCCTTGTACCAGAGAGGGTCCCTTGGGCTGCTGCATGTATTTTGCCACCCTAAAGGGCCCCTCACCAAACACATATTTCACTATACTAATTCAACACTAATCCTTTAATAGGTTCTGGAGTAGTGTGCTACTCGCCCCCCCAAAAAAGCTCTTCAACACCCAGTCAGGTAACAGCTAACATGCTGCTCCCCATGTGGAAAAGCAATTTGTTTTGCTATTTGGAAGAGAGAGCAGGTTTCCCTGCTCTCTCTTCCAAATAGCAAAGCAGTTTGCAATGGCAGGGTGGGACCCGCGAGGCTCCCGCCCTGTCATTGCAAACAGCAGTGTCCCGGTAGTGGGCACCCCGGGACACTGCAGGAGCCGGCCCTGGGGGTTGGCAGTCCCCAGGGCCCTCGAGGGCACTAGGAGGGGGCCCGCGCGGCCCCCCCTCCCACCTGTTTCAAAGCCCCGGGGGTGGTGGTCCCCGGGGCTGGGGGTCTGTCACAGACCCCCCAATTTGCATCTTTAGTGCCCCTGGGAGGTGGCGGTCCCTGGGGCGTGTGGGGGGGCTAGAGCCTCCCACACAGAGTATTTCATTATTTTTAAAAAAGCCCAGGGGGGGGGCAGTCCCCGGGGCTGCGGGTGGGCTATGTGCCCCCCCGCAATGTCAATGGAGTGGAGCCCCGGGGGGCCCTTTGAGGCCCCCCATATTAAACTATTAAGCCCCGGGGGTGGCGGTCCCTGCCGGGGCTGCGGAGGAGCCGTGTGCCCCCGCAATTATTTATAATTTGCCCTGGGGGGTGGTGGTCCCCGGGGAAGTGGGGGGGGGATTGGCCCCCCCACACTTCCTTTTTGCAAGCATGCCCCCAAGATTTGCCCCCCGGGGGCTAATTATCATCCAAGTGTGGGATCCCGCACGTAATTTTTTTTTTCTATCGGCAAGATCCGCGCATCGTGCATGGAATTTGCCGATTAAAAAAAAAACATTTGGGGGGCCATGAGGGTCCTTGTGGGACCCCCGGAGCAGGTCTAGGGGGTCAGGGTGTTTCTACCCTGCCCCCTTTTCGCGTTTTCACGTTTGTTTATTAGGTTTCTTGTGCCTCGGTTTTCCCGAGGCACAAGATGGCTGCCAACATTTTCTGATTTGGAGTGTTGACAGCCGATTAGAATACAGCTTGTGCACGGCAGGGTGTGCTGAGGGTGCGCGGATCCTTTATGGCCATAGATATATATATGCATTTAACTGTCTTTTTCTCAGGAACTACTGAACGGATTTACACCATTTAAACAAAAGGCACACGTCTGAACTAAGGACTACCTCTTTGCCAAATTTGGTGTAATTCCGTTCAGCAGTTCGAGCTGTAGCTGCGGCTAAAGGTCCTATGGGAAATTGCATGGGGAAAACACGTTTTGGGACCCCCCCACTTTTTTCTCGGCCCCCGCTTGACATCTTTAACCCGAGACTTTCAGGATAGGAGCGGACCGGAGCGCCCCACCAGTTTTGAACATTTTGAGAACATTCGTCAACCGGCGCCAAAGTTATTCCAAATAGAATGTTGCAGATTTCTTATGGAAAATAGGTCCTAACTGTAGTAGAGTAGGGTCTGCTTCCTATGGTCACCCCCACTTTTTGCAGTGATTCTCTGGTTTTTCGACTTTAGTGTGGCTGTGGGCCTGCTAATCAGACCCACAGCCCAGCTGTTCTCTCTCTAAATTGATACCATGTACTTTAGGTACATACCAGATTGGTTATTGGGTCACCCTTGTGAGCCCCTGTATAGTGTACCATAGGTACCCAGGGCATAGGTGCACCTTAGGCCTACCAGGGCCTGCAGCATGTATTGTGCCACCCCTGGTTTGCCTTCCAAACTGACACCACAGGTCTGTTCACATAGCCTGGGTAAGGTGGTGTAATCACCTTTACTTTGATATAATATATATATATATATATATATATATATATATATATATATATATATACATATACATCTACATATATATACATATACATCTATAGGCCACTCCTATGGTAGGCCTCGACAATCCTGGAGGCAGAGTGCTTGGTTTTATGTGAGAGGGTTCCCTAGCATAAGCTGGGCCCCTCTGAGGCTTTCGGAACCATCTCCTTATGGCTGTTTATGATATAGCCATACCATATACTCTTAAGTGCATTATAATCCTTGCGGTTAATGCTAACTTTGGTTTGGCTTTATCAAAACATGTCGTGTAAGGTGTCAAACACTTTGGAATACAACACTCCCCCGCCAGTCCTGCCGGCGGGGGTAGCATTCCACCCTTCTAGAGGGAGCAGACATGTAGTTACTGCTTTACCAGGTTAAAGTTAAACAGAGCCTCAGCATCACAAAATGGATGATGCTGCCACAGACACGAGTCTGACCTCCTGCTGCTGGACAAAACTCCGGCAGGCGAGGCCTGGACAATAGGTTTCCTGTCCAGGGAGGTGCAGCACCTCCCCAGACAGGGTTTTGTGTATTGGGGCAGGGAGGGCTGCATAAGCAGATGCTTTTCCAGACACTGCCTGGGGCACACAAGGTGCTCCATGCGTAGCCTGGTTCACACCAGTTGCTGGGGCACTCAGCCCCAGCTCTGGCGCGAAACTGTAAAAAGGGAAGGGGGTGCAACCACCCCCTGCCAAGGTCCACCCATAGGAGGACCTAGCCAGGTAGTCCAGCCCCCATCCTTACTATAAGTATAGGAGCTGTGTCCCTAGGACTTTAGATTACCCTGGACGAATCTTTGAAAGACATATCCTGGCCCTTTGATGTTCCATTCTGACTAGAAGACGGAAGATATCTCCCTTATGGTCAAGGAGTGACCACCCTGTTCAAACAGGCACCAACAGCAACTTTGCCGGTCTGCACTTTCGAGGCTCCCGCCGGATCCCAAAGAATCTGCAACACAGGAATTGGACTTCCAGACTTCTCTGACTCCGACCCACATCCACAGCAAAGCTGAGACCCGTGGCGGACACGAGAGACGTGGGACCGGACACCCTGCACATCCTGCATTTTGCTACCTGCACTCCTTTCCTGAAGCCTCAGTAAGTTGTGCATTGGGGTATGAGAAGCCCCAGCCCCGAGCACCATTTGCACTGAAGCCCAGGTCCCCACACTCCGCGAGTGTCCCGTGGGCCCGCCTTTGCATTTCAGCTCGACGCGTCTTCCCGGTTCCTTGCCCGTTGGCTAGTGAGCCTCCTGAAGACTCCATTTTGAAACTAACTCGCTCTCCTGGTTGCTCCAGGCTTGCTCCAGCTTCCATGAAAAGGAGAAGCACCACAGACCTTGCTGGTCTGCAACAGAGCAAATCTCGACATCCTGCGTGGGTTGCGGTTGCCAAGGTTTGTTGGGTCCAATCCAGATACCGACACCGCAGTCATCTAGATCCATCATGGGACAGATCGAATACAGCGCCTGGTCATCGTCGATGACTCCTGGACCTCGTGGCTGAAGAGACAAATTCGACTTCTTCACCTGAAATCACCCGACATCGCCTGGTACCTTCCTGGTCACTGGCTAGTGACCAGGACTATGTCCCTTCTGCTTTCAGGTTCTTCAGATCTTCGATCCACCCTTGGATCCACCCGGACACTTATTCTCTGGTCGCCTGCAGCACTTCTTTGCAGCTCTCCATAGAAAACGACAACGAAACCAGACACAAAAAGACACCTATGCACCTGGCTTCCCTGGGTGAGGTAACACGAGTACTCCGGTGCTCCCGTGGGTCTTGACTCTCGAAGTGTCCTAGTTTAAAAGGGTTCCATCCTAGTACATCCAGAAGTGTCCTTAAATTGTATATTTGTAACTTTTACGAACTCCATAGAAAGTCAATGGTAACCCGCGCCTGTCTTTAGACACTGCATGCGGCTCGCATGGGCCTCCTACTTCCTAACCTTTGGTCGATTAGTGTAGCCCCAGCGATTCCACAGGCCCTATGCCTGCTTTCTAAATCTCTCGTGGTACCTATACCACTTTCTTAGTATATGGTTTGTGAGGCCCCTAGGGCATAATGTATACTGTGCAACTTATCGTATATTAACGGTGTGACTTTTATTGTATTTTGAACTCTGAACTCATAAAGAGTGCAGAGGGGTTGTGTTTAGATTAAATACATATATATTTGATATATACCTTGTGTGGTGTCCTTTCATTTGGAACTCAAGGGATTATAATTGGTAAAACAACTTGCTTAACTCGCCTACTGAAGTCTTAGCCTGAAGACTGCTGGCTCATGCTACCACTAGGATTGCTTTCTATAAGGTTGACTGGTAGCGTGGGCTTTCTCTCATCGGGCAGAACTTTTGTTGTATATATATATATATATATATATATCCACATCCACCGCTTGGCTCCCTTTCCCTTCGCTAGGCGCTCCTTTGTTCTCGGTCGCGTTACTCATGCGGTTGAGCCAACCGCTGAAAATTACAACAGGTTTTCCCCGGTCCCGGGGAGAAGTGGAGTCGCTGAAAAGACGGCTCTGGCACGCTTATCTCAGTGAGAATTCAAGATTTATTTTCATCAATCCATGTGGGGGATTCAAACAACAAAAAGCAACCAACGCGTTTCGACGTTTCAACGCGGAGCTTTATCGTCAGCAGCCAGCAAGTGCACTCTTAATCTGAGTAGGGGATAAAAGGACACTACAACTCCCATAATTCAATGCGCAAAAACGAGCATTTAATCAGGAGTTGGGCGTCGCCCGAGCACGAACTTCCCACAAGCCTTTGAAAAAGGGGAAACTTGAAACGCGTCAGGCAATGTGGAAAGCTGCTTTAATCTACCCACGAACTTTGCAAGCCTGTACCGATTAAAAAGGATGGTAACCTTTTGCTGTTGGACTCGCGTGTGTCTCTCTAGGTGAGCAACCTTCACATCGGTGTGTATGTGTATATATATATATATAAATATATATATATATATATATATATATATATTACCTACTGGCGGTCGCCAGTAGGTATATATAGTTAGGATTTTTTCTCTATGGGAGTTCTGAAAATTCTACGACTAATAACTTTGGCGTTTGTGGACGGAATTGGCTGAAATTATCAGGAAAATGGCACATTTTGTTTCTGAGCAGCCCCTGAAAATTTGGGGGCGGTTCGTCAAGGGGGGGCCGAGAAAAAAGGGGGGTCCCAAAACGCGTTTTCCCATGTTAATTTCCATAGGGCGGTTGGCCTCACTTTTAGCTCGAACGGCTGAATGGATTTGCATGAAACTTGGCAAAATTGTAGGGACTGTTAGCCCGATGTGCCTTTGCTAGGTCTCAATATATGTGCTCAAGTGGATTTTGATAAATTAACGTTCAAAAAAATATATATATCTGTGACAGCGCTCCGGGTAGCGCTCCGGTTCGCGTACTTGACGCGCAACGGAACTTCGCGAAGCGAAGCGGATTGGCTCTCCGGTGTCTGTCAACATTCTAAACAGTCCGGAGCGGCCGCCATCTTGACTCTCGGTAGGATCGAGATACAAGAGGAGGCCAAAACGAAGGGGGAAATGACCATAAGGGGGCATAGTAGATCCTCCCTGACCCCCTAGGTTTGATGTGGAGGCTTTAAAAGGGCCCGCGGGGCAAAAAAAAAACCAAGTTTTTTTTTGCGTGGGGAGCGCCCGGTACGCTTTTGTGCAATGGGCGGTGGTAATCTAAATGATGAGGAGGGGGGGGGGGCATCGTTCAAAGCACATCAGCGTGCATAAACACGAAAATGTTTTTATCTACCACGTACTTGACTTATCTCTCTGAGATGCATTCCCTTGTGTTTCGGCAATGGTAGTCTGTTCATTACATAGATCGCCCGAGGGCGGTAGTACAGACCGCGCGTAGGAAAGGGTCAAAAGCCAGCGGTATAGGAGTATGTAACAAGCGAGCCATTTAATTGAAAAAACTAAACGTGACAAACGGTTGCAGGATCAGTGAAGGTTGATTTTATAATTGAAAGTATAACAGGATCAGTTACAATAAAATCGTCCATACGCACACCATGGGCGAGTATCATGGGTAACATTATTTCGAAGCTTTATTAATACAATAATCAATAATGAAAAATCGACATCAATAGGGTTGTCCGTATTCCCAGTCAGTACCCTTCCCCGCCCGCCATGTGCACAAAGACCGCATACATCCCCCATAACGTCAAGGCTAAGTAACTAGAACGTCATAAGGAGTTGCAAGTCGCTCCCATACTGGCGCCATTTTGGTCGAGGCCAGGCAGGTTCAGAGTATAGTTCAATGTCTCCAATAAGTAGCGTCAGGAACAGAATCCCTTTCGGCAGTTCTGGCTTCGTCATTACGAGCACTAGAAAACAAGACATTCTGGGCAATACCACCCTTGACGCTGCCCTTTATTCTACAAGATGGTGTCTTTCAAAAGCCAGGGGTATAGGAGTATGTAACAAGCGAGCCATTTAATTGAAAAAACTAAACGTGACAAACGGTTGCAGGATCAGTGAAGGTTGATTTTTTAATTGAAAGTATAACAGGATCAGTTACAATAAAATCGTCCATACGCACACCATGGGCGAGTATCATGGGTAACATTACTTCGAAGCTTCATTAATACAATAATCAATAATGAAAAATCGATATCAATAGGGTTGTCCGTATTCCCAGTCAGTACCCTTCCCCGCCCGCCATGTGCACAAAGACCGCATACATCCCCCATAACGTCAAGGCTAAGTAACTAGAACGTCATAAGGAGTTGCAAGTCGCTCCCATACTGGCGCCATTTTGGTCGAGGCCAGGCAGGTCCAGAGTATAGTTCAATGTCTCCAATACGTAGCGGCAGGACCAGAATCCCTTTCGGCAGTTCTGGCTTCGTCATTACGAGCACTAGAAAACAAGACATTCTGGGCAATACCACCCTTGACGCAGCCCTTTATGCTACAAGATGGTGTCTTCCATTCAGAAAATATTGTTGGCAGCATTTTGAAAGGAAAGATAAACGTCCGTTCTCCTAGTGAGTCTCACATTGTTACATTTATGAAGAATGTTGAAGAGTAGTATGTTGAAAATCTGAAGCCATCGTTCTACAAACTCTCAACCAGCCTTGGATGGAAAAATCCTGAAGAATGTACAAACTGAAAACCAGTTTTTGTCTGCATAGCATCAGCAGCAACACTTGAGTCAGCTTTGTGTGAAGCCGCCATCTTGATCCAATCAATACCGTCCCCCTGCACACATTCAGGGACCAGGCCGCAGGACGTGTCTTCAGGTCAAACGGATTGTGGGACAAGGTCCAGCATGGAAGAGTCACCAAAAGGCAAAAAGTTCCGCCGGACCCCGGGAGCCGGCCGCCTATGTCGGGGGCGATCTCAGGCCACACCAGGGCAACAAGACTTGGGGAGGGGGCAGGAGCCAAGCGCCCCCTCCCAGTCCGCGCTACCACACCGCCCCTCGGGGGCCTCCGTCAAGCGGTTCAGGGAGGCACCGCAGGCAGCGGTTCTTCAGATCAGTGGCTCTCACCGGCAAGGCTCCCCTCCGTTAGCAGCGATCGTTGGCGCTGTGGTGGCGGCCGGATGCCCCGCCTAGTCAACGCCCCGGCCTCTCCATGTCGTAGGCCGCAAGAGTTGGCGCAACTCAGCTGGCCGAGCGAGACTTGGGGAGGGGGCAGGAGCTAAGCGCCCCCTCCCAGTCCGCGCCACCACACCGCCCCTCGGGGGCCTCCGTCAAGCGGCTCAGGGAGGCACCGCAGGCAGCGGTTCTTCAGATCAGTGGCTCTCACCGGCAAGGCTCCCCTCCGTCAGCAGCAATCGTTGGCGCTGTGGTTGCGGCCGGAGGTCCCGCCTAGTCAACGCCCCGGCCTCTCCATGTCGTAGGCCGCAAGAGTGGTCGCAACTCAGCTGGCCGAGCGAGACTTGGGGAGGGGGCAGGAGCCAAGCGCCCCCTCCCAGTCCGCGCCACCACACCGCCCCTCGGGGGCCTCCGTCAAGCGGCTCAGGGAGGCACCGCAGGCAGCGGTTCTTCAGATCACAACAGAGTCTCATGCTCGATCGATTGAGCTGGCCGAATCAGGCAACAAGAAGGTGTGGGGTGGGGCACCTCTTGCTTAACCACCACCTGAGGAGGTGGTACTCTCTTCCTAGGAGGAGGTGGTGGTGGTGGTGGGGATGCACCAGCTGAAGCTACAACACTTGCTATTGCTAAGTGATGAAAAAAGGTCTTCCTCTCACAAAGATGAAAGTCAGAGTGAGGAAACAAGGAGGGGTTTTCATCATTTGGGACAGAAAATAGTTCTAAACCAATGAAAAGTGTTATTTTTAGGTCACATGACCTAGCCTTACATCATTAGGAACCCAAAAGTGAAATGAACCAATGAAAAGTTTTATTAACAAGTCACATGACCTGTTATGCTTACGTTACGCGCTCCGCGCCGCGCCCCGGATCGCTTCCGGGAAGCTGCGCTTTGCGCCTCGCACACCGGAGCACTTCCGGGTGTGCTAACGCGGCGCGTCATATGACGCATTACGCGACAACGCGATACGTCGCGGTTACGCGACGCGTCACGATGTTGTTTTCTAACGCGGCAGTTGCGCAAACAGAACGTTTATCGGTCGGGCATATGGAATACATACACATTCATACCATACAATCAGGGCATGTACGCACAGTCACACCATACAATTTTTCACGTTCCCAGTGATGGTCTGCACTCCATGCAATATCTCACAGCGCTTGTCTATGTCTTTCCTTACATGGAGCACGGTGCGGTCCATGTCCACTCCATTCTTCAGTCGGAACACCGATGTAACCTACAGAGGAGAAAAGAAAGGGGGGGGATACAGCATTCAGAGGATGTCAGCGCGCGCAAACACGAAAAAGCTTCTACTTACCATGTATCAGACTAGCTGTAGGAACGTGTGATACAACAGATCTTGGCTATCCCTTTCGCATTATTTTTCTGTGTAACATATCCTCCCCTTCTTATGATGCCAAAAAATGTTTCATTTTGTTTGTCTCTAAATTCGAGTTCCCTCTCCGTGTATTTGTTTCTCAATTAGTCTTATTTTATGGGACAAAATACCACACCTTACATTCGGCAGATACCTTAAGCTACGGTCGACCATTTTCTAACAATTCTGGAAAAAGGGCTGGTGTGACGGATACAAATTTCAATCAATCCAAAATTCAGGCAAAGGGTCTGCATTATCTGTCTTCTATTGTTTGGGAATAACAGCCATTATTCTAAAACCCTACCAACCTAGACGATTGTTATGACGCTGATTCCATACTTCCTTCGAAAACTCTTTTTTGCAAAAATGTCAGTATACAAATACGGGCCTACAACCACGTGGGCCGGCCACGGAGCAAACTGGAATCGTATATGATGAGGGGACCTTTACACTGTAGAAAAACGTAACGGGCGGGCCATTAGATTGCAGGAATTAAGGTGTCTAACAGTTACAATGAAATTATCTAGATATACATTTGCGGGCAAGTACCATGAGTAACGTTAATTCGAACTTTCAATAGTACAGTAATGAATAATACATCAGAACTTAATATCAATAGGGATGTCCAAATGTTCATTCAGTACCCGTCCCCGCCCGCCATGTGCTCCAAAACTGCATACATATCTTGTGATATCAAGGCTGAGCAACCAGTACACATCAAGGAGTTGCGAGTCTCATTTATACCGACGCCATTTTGGGCGAGGCCGGGCAGGTCCAGAATATAGTCAAAATGTCTCCACCAACCAGCGGTCGGAACAGAACCCCTTTCAGCAGTCCAAAAAGTTCTGTTAAATGACAACAGAAGGGACAGGCAACAAGAACCATCAGTCAAAGAGGGGAGGGCAAGTTCTTCTCTACCGGGTCACGTTGGGGCTCCACCGGAACTGATCGAATTGGTAGTCTACAGTGTTTCTGGATGTTTCAGACTGAAGCTGGCGTCAGCATGAGAGCATTCCGTGGCTACGTCGTGGCCATTCCGCGAACAATCATGGCAGTCGCTCCCCACCGGAAGTCTGCGGGAGTCGGGGGCCCCAGTGACTCTTGTAGAATCTTCAAGGCTGAGGGGACGCTTTTGGGAATGGGGCCTATGCCCTAGCAGTCAAGCGTCCGAGTTCCAGGGTTGCCCAGAGCCATCCTTGCAGGCCAGGCCCAAGTCTGTGGAGCCGACCGCCATTTCGTGAGCTCCGTGGCAGCCGCCTGTCGCTGTACCGCAAGAGTGGGTGCAATTCAGCCGGATGGCGGGTGAGACGCTGTAATAGCAAGAGCAGGCGCAATTCAGCTGGCCGAGCGAGGCACTGTGCCGCAAGAGCGGGCGCAACTCAGCTGGGCGAGTGAAGCGCTGGGGTGTAGCTGAGAAACCTCCACCTGGGGAGGTGGTGGAGGCTCGTTCGCGCCGCCTCTCCCTTCCAGTGCACCCCACGCCGTCTCCTGGTGCAGGTATATGTGATGGTCGGACCAGGGCACCGCAGGACGTGTCTTCAGGTCAAACGGATTGTGGGACAAGGTCCAGAATGGAAGAGTCACCAAAAGGCAAAAAGTTCCGCCTGACCCCGGGAGCCGGCCGCCTATGTCGGGGGCGATCTCAGGCCACACCAGGGCAACAAGACTTGGGGAGGGGGCAGGAACCAAGCGCCCCCTCCGAGTCCGCGCCACCACACCGCCCCTCGGGGGCCTCCGTCAAGCGGCTCAGGGAGGCACCGCAGGCAGCGGTTCTTCAGATCAGTGGCTCTCACCGGCAAGGCTCCGCTCTGTCAGCAGCGATCGTTGGCGCTGTGGTTGCGGCCGGAGGCCCCGCCTAGTCAACGCCCCGGCCTCTCCATCTCGTAGGCCGCAGAGTAGTCGGGGAGAAATCCCGGGAACGGCGGCATGCATTTGGATCGATGTTGCAGCAGGCTGCCATGTAAATAGTTATTTAATAAAACGTTTTACCCTGTTACTTTGCTGGTGTGTTGTATATATTTATAATATTTGCATAGGGTTTGTCGTTGTTTTGGGCGGGGTGGGCGGCGGAGCCGAGCTGTCTTGCAGCCATCATGGCGTCGAGCTCAGTTCCTCTCACTAGTTTCATATTTCTCATGAGGTGTTGTTCCTAATGTTTCTATTTTAGCGAGGTCAAAAAGAGATCCCATTAGTGGCCTACTGATTTTGCTTGATTCCTTTTGTTTTTTCTAACGAATTTTCACTATCTGCAAAGACTAAACAGAGTATTGCGACTCTGTGCTTGTTTGTAAATAGAGAATGAACCAAAGAGAACCAATTCCAAAACAGTAAATGCTTGGATAACAATCAATCAAATGGAGAGGGAAGCAGGCACGACGGATTACAACGGGGGCAAAGGCCTGCGTTACCTACCCTTCACTATCTGCAAAGAGAGAATACTCCTAAAAGAAAAGAGGGGGGGGGGCAGCGTTCAAAGCACATCAGCGTGCATAGACACGAAAATGTTTTTACCTACCACGTACTTGACATTTTAAAGCTTTTGATATTTGCTATTAAAAAACCATTGAAATTCACAGAAAAAAACATAGGTTATAGACCATATATAGTTAGGAATTAGCATTTTCAAAACCTTATTTTACTCACACAAAACCATTGAAATTCCATATATAGTTAGTTGCACTAACTATATATCGCGCACCCGCAATCCACTGCTGATGATGTCACATATTACATCATTCATAACATGGTCAGTGACATCACTGATGACATCACTGATGACATCTCAAATGTCATGTCATGAATGATGTAATATGTGACATCATCAGCAGTGGATTGCGGGTGCGCGATATATAGTTAGTGCAACTAACTATATATGGAATTTCAATGGTTGTGTGAGTAAAATAAGGTTTTGTAAATGCTAATTCCTAACTATATATGGTCTATAACCCATGGTATTTTCAGTGAATATATATATATATATATATATATATCTGCTCCCCATACACCAAACAGCGAGTCACTCGTCAGGCGGGTGCTGCAGCACGTAGGTGTGCCGCAAAAAATACGAAAGCTCAAAGTTCTCCCCAATCCACGGGAAAGAAAACAGCACTCTCAGGATATTCTTTTCTTAAGCGGTATTTATTGCACAGACAGACGCGTTTCGGATAAACCTCCTTCTTCAGTGTCAGAATGTAACGCGCTGCGCGGCACCATTTTAATTCATAGGCAGGACATAATGAAAACAAAGGAGGGACTACAGACGTCTTGCTGAATAGCGCACGCCATATTGGAAGTATGATCAAATACCATCATCACACTAATCTCATTTTTACCTCTGATGGCATAAATAACTCAAAAATTCATCATAACAATAATGCCAATTCAGTCATATCATTATCACTCTTGACTTGGATCGGCAGTGGCAACCAAGAAGGTTGCCCAAACGCTGTCCATAATAGAATCGCAGACATTTCTGAGTCATATAGACCAGCTGCTCACTAAAATGCTAGATGATCTAATAACCGTTATATCATTATGGCATATACATACACAATCCCCAAATAAACTAAATTCATTAAAGAGATGTTTTTTTTTTTTTTTTAAGAAAATGTTATTGGAACTAGATCCCAAAATGATGACAGTGTTGTTAAACCAACCACAAAGACTCCCTATCCAGCATATTAGCTTGTTTGCTGCTCTATTCCACAATAACATAAATGAGCCCCATTTCAAGTCTAAAGGTAGTATGCACAGCCACTTCAACTACCTAGGTGCACTGCCAACTCTTCCCCACTATTTAGGCCCCCTGGTACCTTGGTCTGTAAATCCACAATGTATCGGGATTGCAGCCTTCATAATTTCTGCATCCTATCTCCTCCTCTTGGACTATCCGGTATGTAGTCCAGACAAAAATAGTGCAGTAAATTCCTGTCACTTTTGTTGTTTATGGAAAAATGACGGGCCACCGGATAGGTAAAATCCTTATTCACGATGGCACGCATGTGTTCCAAGACTCTCAGTTTGACAGGGTTGATAGTACTCCCTGCGTACTTGAGGCCACAGGGACATCTCAAACAGTAAACTGCAAATGTCGTATGACAGGACATAGATTAATTGATTCTCTTTCCATCCTTGAGGCCCTTCACTTCGTAAGACAGAGTCCTTTTACTGAAAGCACACGCTTTGCATCTCCCACAAGGGAAGAATCCCTTTGCTTCCTGTAATGACCCTGGTTTCTTGGCAACGGGTTCTAGATGACTATGCACCAGATTGTCTCGTAGAGGCCGTGCTCTCCTAAAGGTGCTCATAGGGACTACTGCCACGTCAGAACCAATGATGCTGTCAGTTTTCAGCACATGCCAGTGTCTTTTCATGATCATCCTAAACCAGTTGGCATCTTGGGAAAAAGTGGTTATCATCCGAAACCTCCCATCATCCTTACCCTGTTTTGTCTATTTAAAAAGATCCTCCGTAGGTAGTTGTTCAACCCTGTGGAGTGCATTCTGTAGGAGTTCGGCATTATAACCTCTTGCCAGAAATCTATCAAGGTTTACTCTGGCAGCGCAATCAAAATCACATCTTTTCGAACAATTGCGCCTTAATCTAAAGAAATTCCCCATAGGCGATGCGGTTGATCAAGTTTTGGGCATGGCTACTCGACGCATGAAGCGTACTATTCCCAGCTGTTGGCTTTCTGAACAGGGCTGTATTGATCTTCCCCTCATGTATTTCTACCTTCAGGTCCAGGTAATTCGCTGCCACCAAACTAACCTGGCTTTCCTTCATAATATAAGGGCATAATGGAGAGAGCACAAGAGAGTGGAAAAAACTAGAGTTAAGAACACAAGAGAAGGTTGCAATTCAGCACGACTTCTTCCTTCTGCCAATGGGGCATATACTACCAAATGTTTGTCAAACACACAATGTCAGAGCATGATTAACTTCCTGTGTTGTTTCCAAAACATCGTACATCATTTGTAGTGAATTTAAGAAAATAGCATTATTGGTATAAATAAATGTTACAGAGGCTTCGGTCCAGTGTTCTCACTTCATTGTTTGCCATTGCTTGTTTCTTTGGTTGTCACATTTTAATATAATAAACCTATTTCACCTTCAAGTCCTGGAAGTCAAAACACTTCACTCTTTACACTCAGTATATTTATATCTCAAATATAACAATGTGGTGATATATTATCAAAACCTGCAAATGGCAGCGCAATATCATTTGGTGGTGGGGCCAGTAGTTGCTGGTGATGGGAAGTGGCATTCATTTTTTTCCTTTAGGGGCAGGGGACAGGGTGTCAGGGGCTTATTTTTCATCACCAAACTTTGACCCAGAGCAAGAGAGAGAAAGGCAGCTAATGGAAGAAGAAGCACAAACTGCGAGAAGTCAGGGATGGGAAAAGATTCTCCAATAAGGAGATAAAGGTTTGGTGAGGGAAGAAACAAGCATGAGGTAGAATTAGACTAGGCAAACTTGATATTCAATAACCAGCGCATTCGGCAGGTGGGCTGCTAAGAAAACGTTGTTTTCCCGCAAATTATTGTTATTATTTACAAATTAAGTACTTCCACTCCTAAGTGTATGTAAACTGTCCATCCAAAATCCTAACCAGAAGGAACTTGCAGCCACGGGGGGGGGCACTTCTTTCCAGTAGCGGCTCCTACCGGAACGTTGTTGGGGTGGCGGGGACGGTAGGGATTGAAAATAAAAAACGAAAAACACTTACCTGAATTAGGCTGGCCGCTGCCTCTCCTCCATCCTCTTCTTATCTTCTTCCTGCCTGGAGTTCAGCAACAGGAAGCACCCGGGTTCCCAGGCTCCCCTAAACCAAACACGAGGCAATGCAGCGTTGTGATTGGTCTGAGCAGCGCGGTTCAGCGCTCAGACAGGGAACAGGAGCCTGCCCATGTTCTCCGCCCAGGCTGTAATGTAGCCAGGGTGGAGAACATGCAAAGTGCACTTGAATGTTTAAAACATTCACACGTTGAGTGGGCAAACCACTCCTCCCTCTGACCCGTGCTCTGTCAGCCCCACCCTGCACTAGGAAACATTAGTTGGTTATTATCATTTTAGTTTTCCTTTAACTACTGCTCACAGAGCAGTGGAGCCACGCTCCTCCACCTCAGCGGAGGAGCTGCCGCTGTTTCTTTCCAATGACACCAATGGTGGCTGATCCCCTACAATGGGAATTACAGGCAAACTTCATGTTCAACAATGTGCAAAATGAGAACTATTGTAATTTAAATAACTAGGCCTTTCCTGATTATATAAGTTTGATGACACAATGAAATCTTTAATAAAAATCACATAACCATTTTAGGCCTGTGTGCTGGAAGATTGGCAGAACACCAACTAATACCTTTACTGCGTCACACACAAGCTGAAATCTGTTGGTCTTATTCTCACCATTTTCTTTCATCGCACCGAATAGCAGGCATATCCAATTCGAGAAAGAACCTTGATTATCCCAGTGTTTAGGCTTGTGCCTGGAAGAAGCATTCTGAATACACTGGACAAGAATATCATCACGTGCCATATATTAAAAGTAAACAAACGCATATGGCATGCACAGAGTACACAAATTATAACAATTCTAGAATACAATAAAGACTGGAAGTAGTAAAGATAAATGAAGGACGGAAAATTAAATGTCCAATCATTACACTGGACCTTACAATACAGATCTGGCCCAGGGGCGTCACACACTGTGGTTTGGGACAGAACCACGTATACAACTAAATCACAGGTGCCCACAATGTGGTTCTAGTCCACTATGGAACATTGGGTGTAAGCAAGAGTTACAATGATAAAGCAAGCACCAATTAACTAGGTTGATCACTCACAGTTAAATCACTGTTAACACCACCTAAGCTGCTGACAGTCTATAATACTGCTAGCAGAATCAGCAGCATGTCATAATAAAGATAATGAAGAGAAAAACCCGCAGATGATGGACGAAAAAATACATTCTAGAATACCCTTTCTTTAATTCTTCAATCAGAGGTAACAACTAGCTACCTACCAAACACAAACTGTATGGGATCCATTTCCCATATGTTCAACCCAAGAGTTTGTGCGTTTCTCGGACTGCATTCCCACTGCTGATATGTACTGTGGTCATGTGTAAGAGAATCCCATTTGTTTCTGTTGACACAAAATACGGTTTGCAGAGAGATGTTGGAGATTGGAGACAGGTTAGACACCCTAGAACACTACGAAGCATCCTGGGATGAGGAAATCGAACAGCTTCAGCAAGAAATTGTACGTCTTACGGAGGAGCAAATTGACCTCCAGGTACACGCTGAGGACCTTGAAAATAGGTCATTACCTAAGAACATAAGGATTAGGGGTGCCCTCAAGGCCGCGGATGATATCCGAGTATATGTGATGGTCCTCTTCGCTCAGATCCTTGGGGACACGCATGCTGCGTATGTCCGTCTAGATAGGGTCTACAGGGTTGGCAGTCCACGATCTGGGAACTCACCACCACCGGATATTTTGACTTGAATGCATGAATTCCCCCTGAAGGAGCATATTCTAAACAAAGCCAGACACATGGATCCAATACAGTTCCCTGGCCATCAGCTGCAATTATTTCAGGATCTCTCTGCTATCATGTACCAGAAAAGACGAGAATTTCGCCCAGTAACAGCCTTCCTCCACAACCAATGTCTCGTGCACCTGGGGCCACCCCTTCCGACGGATCTTCTCAAACACAACACCTTATAACCTGCTAAAGATCAAGTGATCTGATGGCTCAGCTCCTCAAATGCCTAATACAGTGCAGAAATCCCATTGACGGTCCTGGTGGAAGGAAAAGCCATCTGCGGCCGGTCTTAAGAATCTGGACCCTGCCACCATTGCTCATGAGCGAATAGCAGTGCTGGAAGCTGGTCAAGGATCCGGTGGTACAGGACGAGCCTTGAAGCGCTGGGATGGTGACTATGCATCTTTTTCTGGACACCGAAGGCTCACGCCGGGAATCGAAGGACCTGCTCTACTGAGACCAGCCAGCCATAAACCCCAACTTTCTCTTTTTCTCTGGTCTGTCATTGTTGTTTACTGATGCCTTCCCTTTTCCAGGGACATTGACTGTGTTTTTGTTTTATCGCTTTAATTGTGTAGGGTTATTGTTGAGGTAGTTTCGAGGGTACTTCCACACATAGCACGCGCATGGCATGACAAGATAACTCCACATCCATGGGGCTCACGCCATACACCGCAATGGGCATGCATCCCAAGGACAACATGATGATATGCACACATCTAACCAATGTCAGCTGACTCCTTGAAAGTGGCAACTCTCAATGTGAAAGGGCTTAACAATCCTGTCAAGAGGCGCGCTATCCTCTCCTATGTAGAGCCCCCCCAGGCGGACATCTTGCTTTCAAGATCCTTCAGGCGGTGGGTCGTACCCAAAACAGAGGAGATTACAGGTCGTCTTCTGGTCTAATGCTTTCAGTTAGGCACTCAGGCCCTTGCCGTGGGTTCTCTTTATACCCCTAATGAGGGACAAGAACAATTCATACTTATAGCCAAAGCAGACTCTCTCACAACATTGGATGCTTCCAAAACCTGATATTTCACAACAACCTCAATCGCTCGGCTCACAGGGAGGAGGCAACAGGAGCACTCTCGACAGAGGGGTTCAGTTGGATTCAAGAGATGGGCCTGAAAGACTTGTGGAGGGAGTGCCACCCCCACATCTAAGACTATACCTTTTACTCTCATGCACATAGGTTGTATGCCCGCCTCAATCATCTTCTGGGGTCCAGGGAATTGTAGCAACTGGTCACAGCAGTGGAGATTGAGCCCATATCTCTCTAAGACCTCTCTGCGGTTGCAGTCTGGGTGCGAGTCCCCCAGGCTGCGGGCCCCACTAGACACTGGCCATTGAGGGAGACACTCCTACAGCACCCAGAGGTGATACGCCAGATTAGAACTGCCATTACTGATTATCTTAGAATTAACGATCCCTCTGATATGGCCGCCTCAATGGTATAGGATGCCCTAAAGGAGGTAATTCGAGGTGAGTTGATATCTGCAGCAGAGAACAGATTGCGGAGAGGCAAACGAGAGGAACAGCAGCACCAGGTGCTCGAACTGGAGCACATTCATCACCGCACACGGGCTCCATGGGTGTGGCAACAACTAGAGGCCCCTGGGAAGCAGCTGGTGGGCATAGACTTAGATAGAGCTGAATACTCGCCACTATGTTTAAAACACTCCTTTTACGTGGGGGGAAGGCGGGGGACAAGGGTTTGCAGGTTGCTGGCAAATAAGCGCAGAGCCCAAAGGCAAGTGAACTCCCTGATGACAGATTAAGGGTATGGCCCGATATCATCTGAATTCAGAAACTTCTACCGCGACCTCTATTCGGATCAATATCTTCCCCCCTGATAACCCTGCCCGGTACCTTCAAAACACGAACATAACCCGTCTAACAGAGGAACAGGGGGCGTCACTCGACCGCCCGATTCGCATAGGAACGGTCATTTCAGGTATCTCTAGACAGAAGCCTCTCAAGTCTCCAGGGACCAATGGCTTCCCAGCATGTTTCTATAAGATCATGTGCTCTGATCTAGCCTCCATCCTTTCAAGACTTTCCAACTCTATCACAGGCCCAGCCTCGGGTCCGCCCTCGATGCTAGAGGACAGAGATGTTGTCATCCCCAAGTCTGGTAGGGATGGTCGACGGTGTGCGAATTATAGATCCATTTCCCTTCTCAACATGGATGCTAAACTATTCACTGGCATCCTGGCGGCCAGACTTAATCCCCGTATGCAGAGGCTGGGGGCTCCGGATTAGATGGGCTTCGTTCCTCAGAGACAATGTGCTGACAATGCGAAATGACTCATACACATTATCGACAAGGCCAATCGAATCCAACGCAAAATGATGCTACTCTCGGTAGATACCAAGAAAGCATTTGATCTCACACATTGGACTTACTTTTAGGCGACTCTGACCAGCTTCGAATTTGGGGAACGTTTCGGCCCCTGGATCCTGAGTAATTAGATGACACCAAAAGCCACAATGAGGGTGAACGGATGAACTTCTCCCTTCTTCCCGATAAGAGGAGGCACCCGACATGGATGCCCTCTGTCACCCCTCTTAATTGCGCTCTACAAGGAGCCCTTTGCACAGAGAGTGAGGGACTACTCCCAAATTAAGGGGGTGCTTTTGGGGGTGGGGGGGGAGAGCATCTTATAAGCCTGTATGCGGATGATGTCCTGGTCGCTTTGGATGACCCTCGGGCCACACTACCATATTTCCTAGGGGAGATGGAGGAGTTCGGAGAGGCGCCTGGCTTCCGCATCAACCTCCGCAAGTCTGAGGCCCTGAAAGTATTGGTTTTATTAGACACAAAGGCCTATTTAAAACATAACTACCCACTCCAGTGGGTGACTGATTTCATCCCATACCTAGATGTGCAATTGGCTTCGACACCAGAGAAAATAAGAACTCTTAACTATCAAGACCTATTGAAGTGAGTGCGGGCTGATCTGGCCAATTTACGACCGTATCCATTGTCTCTGCTAGGCCGTACTGCAGCACTAAAGATGGCAAACCTCCCCAAGATCCTCTTCTTATATCAGACGATTCCTCTGATGCCCCAGTCAGACATGATCGCCTCCCTAAAGGGCCTCCCACAGCATTTATCTGGGCATGTGAACACCCTTGCATGCGGAAAGTGTTAAACATTGCGCCCACATGCAGAGGGGGCGGCGGGTGGTTGGAAGTCCCGAACTTACCTTATTACTTTCAGCCGGCACAACTCTACTACCTGGTTGAATGATCCAGGACGGAGTTGGAGAAACCATGGTTGTTCATGGATCGGGCAATCGCTGGGCCCTCATTGAGGAAGGTTCAATTTTCGCTTTGCATGCGCAGAGCCCTAAGTCTATATAAATCCCCGTAACTGGCTCACTGCTCCGTGTCTGGGACAACCGGGTGATCAAATGGGAGCTGTTTACTTCCCCCTCTTTCCTGACTCCGGTGGTGGGTAATCTGGCATTGACCCCGGTACTGGAACCCTCCTCTAAGATCTGGCAAAAGACTGGTTGCTAAGCTATAGGGCACTTTTTCGACAAGGAGGGCCCTATTCCTTTTGATGACCTTCAGAAGGACGTTGCCATCCCTAAAGGCTGAACGTTTCCAGTACCTACAGGTTAGGCACTGGGTTATGAACCCATCGGTGAGGAAGGGGTCTCAGAGACCCTTGACTGAGTTTGAAAAATGGCTTCTCACTAAACTGACGGATAAGCACCTATTCTAGGAACTCTACGCATTGCTTCTCCCTTCAGTGACTGACCATAGATCCCCCGCACAACTTCATTGGGATTCTGAATTGGGGGGGCAACTAACCAATAAGGAATGGCAAGATATATACTACAGAGTGCGACACACTGCACATAACAAAAGTAGTGTAGAAACAGCTACGAAAATCACTAAGGGAGTGGATCCAACCAATAGGGATTGCTAGAGAATTTGTCATATTAAAAGTCACCCAAAGAAGGGGTCTGAGGGGTTGTTGACTTGTTCGATAAGGATAGCCTAGTGTTAAAAATAAGATTTACCCAATGGCCAACTTTGTAACAGTGATCAGTCACATTTGCACCCCAATTTAGCCTAGGTTTTTGACTATGGTTCCAAGTAGACTACCAGGATCTTCTGTGGAGGGGGCTTCCTCATGATTGCAAAAGAGCAACTGAACTTGCAATCCAGGTCACTTCTGCAGACAATAAACACAGTTAACCTCTGATTAAAAATGGTCTACGAGTGCACAGGCTCCTGCCCTGGTGGGGTCGTGAAAAAACAGTCAATGTGTGTAAAAGCACTGATAAAACACAATAAGCCTGTGCTCCACTCACATGCTGCACTCAATGATTTACACTAAGATATGCTATTGTGACTCAATATGCATTTGTAGAAGCATACAAGGAGACATACCTGTGACACAAAACTGGTAAATAAAAAATGTATACCCGAAAACCTCTTGGTTGTAAATCATGACTTCCTTTCTTTTTAGGTCTCGCGACCTATCAATTCGCATTGAGCGGAGCAAGAATTCAAGTGCTGGAAATCCTCGTCAAACCAAGGGCTTCTTGCGCTGCGGTTTTCATTAAGTTCACGTGAATCACGTGACCAAACAAGCACGCGCATTCACGGCCGCACAGCACATCAAAGGGCTTCGCCCAGCGTGCGCTCTGCGGCTTCTCCTCCCCTAATTGCATTATCAGGTACGTGTTGGTGACGCATTATTTCACTTTGTCTCCGTGCGTGCATTTATTTAACGTTATCCGAGTTTTTTCACTTTGTCTCCGTGCGTGCATTTATTTAATGTTATCCGAGTTTCCCTGTGCATATCACTGCTATGGCTCACGTTTTGGTGACATTTGAAGTGACTGCTCCTTATGTTGCCCCAGGAAACGATGCTTTTGATCACTCGCCTCAGATGAGCCCACCCATACTTTATTTTGCCACAGTTGTGTACTGACCAGACAAACGTTGCAGCGTGCGCTTGTTGCTGTGCGGCTTCTCCTCCCCTAATTACTTTCAGTTTCCCGGCCGCTCTTGTTGTTGTTGCAGTGTGGCTTTTGGACAGTGTGTATGCTGTTGTATCTGCTTACAACTACTAGTGGAATGTATATCAATCAATTTGGCATTTTTGGTTGAAGCTAACTGTGTTTCACCGCAATGTTTTATCGGCGATGTTTTATTATACAACAGCTATTTGCATGTGTTTCACCGCAATGTTTTATCGGCAATGTTTTATTATACAACAGCTGCCATTAACGTGTATCTTTCCAAATGGCAGGGAGTTTTTTTGTTTGTTTTGTTACTGTGTGGCTTATGGGCAGTGTGTTTATTGGTATCACGCGTTTAGCTCTCGCTATGATCTACATTCATCTATATAGCTGCGCTTTCTTTATTTAAGCAACATTTTCTTCCATGTTGGGACCCGGCTGTTTACAAAGTCCTGGTCCTCTCTTAAACCACTACTTGCATGAGTTTAACCTACATTTCCCCTACTTTACCTTTATAATGCAATTTCCGAAGTGTGCTTTTGTATTGTTGGCAAGAGAGAATTGAGGAAAGTAATGCACGGGACTATGGAATAAACGCACTCCGCCCCTCGACCAGGAATTTTCAATTATGATTTTTCCTGTAGGTATAGGATGAAAAGCTTTATATTATATATTTATATTATATTTTGCCTCAAAAAACACACTGCCATTGAATGCTTATTGAAAAAGAGCAGAATGCATTAACTCGCAGTGAAATGAAGCTAAAACTTAAGTGGTCTGACCAATTGTCCCATTCAATATATTGATCATTGCTGCACATATCAGTATTGGCTAACGTCATATCTATCCAGCATCATGACCGCTTCATTGGCAAGCACTAAGAAAAGTATGCCCGACAGCGCAGTACCCGTGCAGGTCTTGCAGCTCCACCTGCACAACACACAGCAAAGTGCAACTTTCCAATAAACTCGGAACTAAACCAATCAAACCCACGGGCAGTGCCAGCCGCATGCAGGCATTACGCGTCATCCTCGTTACCCCCAATGGGCAGCACGCACTAGATGGGAATATTTGCAAATTGGCTGCCCTCCAGGGTCACATAGCACGGCATGCCAAATTCCTCCCCTTGTGTCCAATCAAAACCAAGCGCTAATAACTACGTGGCCAGGATCTGGCGATGATATCCATTTCAGTGATTCGAAAAGACAGCCGGATTATATAGGAAATGCCCCTTTATGGGCCATTTTTCAAAACACCAAAAAGGCATCATATTGCTAGTACCCCCGGAATATCTTAAAATTAAGAATAGAGATTTCCAGAAACAGCTTCAATGTGACAGGGCTGGGGCAGACATCCCATTCTTTCCTAACATGGCATAACGCTCCTCTGAACACACGTTGCAACAATACAGCTGTTTACATAACGCCTGGTGCGGGCACAACATGACCCAGTCAGCACCTGGCAGGAGCCATCACCATATGAAAACATTTTCATAAACCCAGCACAGCCAGTTCTTTGGTGCCCCAGACCGACCCCCCAACCCCCCTCTAGCCCACCTGTCAGCACGCGACCCCCCGAACCAGGAGAGAGGCCAGACCTCGGAAAAGCAAAAGCCCAGCGCCCAGCAGCAGCGGACCACCCGGGCGCCGTTAATAAGCACCAAGGGTGGACTCAGGAAGCCCCAGGAATGGAGAAAATGACCTCCATATTTGCATCGACAGCTCGTTTAAACTCCGCTGACCTGAAACCTTGACAAGTTGGAAGAGTCATTATCCATTTAGAGAGCCGTGAAGTTGGCTGCAGTGTTGGTTTACATTTTAGAGAAATTCCCACAATATGGCAGTTCTTGCCAGTCGAATACCAACCCGCTGGAAAACAAGCACTGGCGTTGCCAATAGGTCTCGCAGTAGGAAAGTTGGAGCTATTACAATTGCAAATAACAATGCCTTTTATTTTTGTTTTCATTTTAAAAACATAAAGGGCTTTGTCATTTACAAAACCAATAGCTCCAACTTTCCTACTGCGAGACCTATTGGCAACGCCAGTGCTTGTTTTTCTCAGTTTCTGCCCATCGTTACCTCTATGTCTGTCTCTCTTGATGAATGTCCTGCTTCTTGGCTTGCTCATAAACTATACACGTGAGTTCTGGGAGGCACAGGCCTTAATATTTTGTAAACTGCTTTGTAGTCAAATGTTTTGTATCCAGTTTTAATGACCTAATGTGCTTTCTAGTGCACCTCTTTCCATTAAATGTACCCCTCAGTTCCCCCTGGCTGGTGGGCCATGAGCCCAGCCCTGTGCTGCTGAACACTAGCGCTTTAAATAGTTAAGCAACCAACAAGATCCTCTTCTCTTCCTTCATACAGGTCAGCTTTTCCACATTCCAATTTTTTTTTGTAAAGCACTATCTTATTGCCCCCAAGGGTATCCAGGTGCTGGGGGGCAGTCGGGGAGATCAAGTGAGCTATTGCCCAGTGACACATGATGCTGAGCTGAGGCCGGGGTTCAAACCGCGAGCCCCGCGCTCCATAGTCAGTCGCTCTGGCCGGTGCGCCACACCTCTCCCCTGTGTATATGTGAACCAAAGTACTTAGATACACACTCCCAACCAGTAATGACATTGTCATAAGCACACACGCAACAACTTCTGACATGCACATCTGCATTTTATCAATGCATGTGTAGCCATGACTAATGATCCAGGCCTGATGAGACAGATCAAACCAGGCATGGCCGCAATACTTTTCCAAGCACGCACACTGAACCTTTTGCACCAGCCCTGTGGCAATGCACTGTGGTAAATGCAGTTCAAACTGTTGATTTAACTCACATTTTAGCTGTTTAGCAATAAATGACTTGCTCAGTCAATGATGAAAATCATCTGACACGCATTTCATGATTCTTGTCACTTTGCATTGAAGGGTATTCCTTAATTCTGGTGTGCTTACAAGCTGCTTATAAGTAGCTGTGGTGAAATAGTACAACGTACGTCCAGCCCCACCGGGTAAGACAAATAATTGACTAATTGGCAGTTCGGGCTGGACTGTTCCCATGAGTAGCAGGGTCAAGGCTGATTTGCATATGGATAGGTCAAAACTGAACTGACATGGTGAGCACAAGAAACATGGTTTGGGATGCTACCCCGAGAGACTGCCAGTGGTTAGACTGACTGCAAGCATTCCTCCCATTACCTTTTGTGTGTTTAATGTACCGCCCTAAGTGCTCGGGGAATGTCCAGACATATGTCCTATGCTAACTGTGTCTCTGGAACCAAGCTGTACCCCGCTGATGAGCCCAAAACTTGGGAGAATCTTTTTCTGGGTTGCTTGTGTTCTGGTTCAAAGAGGACTTTGCTTGGCAGTTCGGGCTGGACTGTTTCCATGAGGAATAGTCTCAAGACTGATTTGCATATGGCTGGGTCCAAGCTGAACTGGCATGTTGAGCAAAAGAAAGATGGGTTGGGATGCTGCCCTGAGTGACTGCCAGTGGTTAGACAAATTGCACGCATTCCTCCCATCGCTTTTTGTGTATTTCAAATAATTGGCTTCCTCCTGCTCAGAAAACTGCAATACCAGTTTGCAGAATAATAGAAGCTGGAAGTATTGTGTATGATGCCCAGAAATGTTATGGGGATACAAGCTTTGCGATAAAGCGAGCTAGAAAAATCATTAGGATGTTAAAAAGTAACTCAAGATACAGATGTGATTGACTCCAAAACAATGAAAAGAATAAGATGTGGGTAAACTAAGACTAAAAGAATGCAAAGAATAAGTGGTGGATAAAATACAACTGCAAAATAACGCAACAAGTAAGTGGTAGGTAAACTACAAGTCCAAAATAATGCAAAGAAAAGGTGATGGATTATGTACAACTCCAAAACAGCGCAAGGAGTAAGTGGAAGGGAAAAAACGACTCCAAAACAGTGCAAAGAATAAGTTAAAGGGAAACTACAACTCCAAACAGAGCAAAGAGTGAGTGATAAGTAAAATGTTAAGTGCATGTTAGTAAAAGACGGAATGTAAAAACAATTGCATTTTACATTAATGAACAGAATATTCAGAGAGATTAGAGAAATTGATAAAGTCCACAAAATGCACAAAACAGAGTAACTTAACAACTTTTAAATACTGCCTACCCTTTTAAAAGCAAATACTTTTGATTCACCCTGGAGAAGTGGCAGGAGACAAGCTGCAAGCTCAGACTCTCCTATCTTGACTACATAAATGTTAGACAGAGGTAATGACCTGGGCTAAAGCCAAGAGAAAAGATTTTAGTCACAGGCTGGATGAATGGGAAACTATTCATGCAGATTATGTCTAGAGGGATTCTTTACCATGCACATTCATTCCTGCCACAGCATGCACGCCAAGCATGCTTGAGCACAATGTCCATGACTCCTGTGTGGATTAAGTTAGCGTCTGCGTTGTACACGGTTGGCTGCCCTAAGCATTTTTCTGGCAGCACCATGAAACACCCAAGAATCATTGCTGGTGGACTTCTGGAAACACTGGCAAATGCTCAAAACGGATTAAAAAATGGCGTTTTCAAATCCATGTGACTTTCAGTTTCCATGTGGACCTCGCAGTCATTACCCTCGACTACTCCGACATCTTGAACCAAATTACATAAACTAGCAAATTCTAGGACTCTTTTCTTAAAAATTACTCTTTTGGGCCAATAACAAATCTATGTATCGGGGAAACTAATTGAAAAAGTCTCTGTTCAACTTCGAAACTATGTTGTCCAAAACAACAAAAATTGTCAGACAACAATGCACCCTCCTCAACACTATTGCAATTGCAATTTGTATTTATATAGCGCTTGCTACCCGTGACGAGTAATTGAAAATGTTATTTATATAGCGCTTGCTACCCCTGACCAGTAATTGGAAATTGTATTTAAATAGCGCTTGCTACCCCTGACCAGTAATTGAAAATTGTGTTTATATAGCGCTTGCTACCCCTGACGAGTAATTGCAACTTTTATTTATATAGCTCTTGCTTCCCCTGTCGAGACATTGAAACACTTTGCAGCTAGTAGCATGCTACTTCGGAAGCCAAGATAAGAGTTTTAACAGTTATCAATAAATGTTTTTTTTTTTTTAACTTTTCCTTGTGCATTAGTTGAATTACGTTTGTGCTCTTGATATCTTGTGTGTATAGTAGAGTTTAGAATAGGGACAGAATGATGGGAATGGATTTGAAAAAGTTAAGTAGTAAGTTGTTTTTGTACATAGTGGCCGTGAATGTATGTTACATTGGTGAAGTCTAAAAAAGAGGGGCAAGTTTAAAAAGGATTTTGGAAGTTTATAGTAGTAAGGTTTGGAATGAGTAAGAGAGGGTAGTGATCGTACAAAGGTTGAAGAGAGAAGGATATTTTTCTTAATAACAATACTAATTGAAATTAACTTGAACATATATATAAATGATACTTGGTAAAGGTTTAGTGGCTTGAATAAACCTCTCTATATAAATACTTATAAGTACAAGGAAGCAGCAATATTTACATGGGAGAATGTGCACATGTATCTTGTGGGGAAGCATACAAATATACAAAAAAAGTCATCAGGTAACTGTAATTAACTTATACATACATATATTCACACAACACTTCGTAAAGTTTTAGTAGTAGGCACAGGGCTGGACTGTTCCCATGAGACACAGGGTCAGACTGATTTGCATATGGCCATGTCTGAACTGGGGTGGCAGAGTGGGCTAAAGAACGGTGATGGATTAAACCCAGATCTGTTGACTGGGTGTGAGTGTTTGATTGGTTCGGATGCTCCGTCCATCACTACCCCCTTTTGTACCGCTTTGTTCACCATAAGTTGGCAGGGTATCCTCAGACGTGAATCCCTTGCTCACTTTGCCACTGGATTCAAGCAAGCTTGGCTGAAGACGGCTGTATTGCCAGAAACCGGTCCTAGGAAGCTTGAATACGGTCCAGGGAGGGCATGGCTTGGCAGTTCGGGCTGGACTGTTCCCATGAGGCACAGGGTCAGACTGATTTGCATATGGCCATGTCTGAACTGGGGTGGCAGAGTGGGCTAAAGAACGGTGATGGATTAAACCCAGATCTTTTGACTGGGTGTGAGTGTTTTATTGGTTCAGATGCTCCGTCCATCACCACCCCTTTTTATACCGCTGTGTTTAGAATATGAACAAAATAATTTTTGCCTATGCCTCCAAATTTTGAGTTAAACACCAGTTGATTATGGATAAACAACACTTTATTAGTTTACCCTGACAATAATTTATGTCTTTGAGTCGTTACTTAGTTAACAACAATTATCTTCATTCTACAAAAACAGACATGGGATCGCCATCAACCTCATATCTAGCCATATACGAATCAAAAAACAATTTGTGCATATATACAGTGCAAGAAAAAATGATAAACATTTAAGGAAAAAAACATTCACACTCTGTACATGGACAAAATCAGTCATAAACATAATCAGAAAAATGGACAATTCACAGAGGAAAATCACAATCGTAGGGAGAGCGAGAGAAAACAGTTTTTTTGTCAAAATTCAACTCTCAACTCGTGCAACAAATTCAATTTGTGTTATTCAGGAAGGAAAGCCCATTTTGTGCATCAGTGACAAGGACCCTTAATGACAGAAAAAGTGCCGACGCGTTTCGAATCCTGTTGCTTTAATTACAGGATTCTCATCAGGGCGCTGTGATTGTAATCCATGGGAACTGTTTATGAAAAGAGAAGAGGATTTTGTTTAATGAATATGGTCCTCTAGCCAATTGTGATGCTAAACACTACACGCATCAAGGTGCGGCATACCTTTTGTTATCTTGCCACAAATGGCTCCTGTTTGAGTGAAGGATCGTCTATGCCATGCGGGTTTGGGCTGCAACAGAGCGAGATTTAAATGAATATTGCATTCTGATCGGTAGGTGCTTACTGCAACCAGGAAGCATAGATTTAAAAGTTACCTTCAGTTTTAGCAACCCTTCGGCTGGTGTGCCGGTGTCTGAGAATAAATCTCAATGCTGGCGGGTTTGTCTCTCTGAAAGAAGAGGGATTTAAATCAGAGTGGGAATTGATCGACCTTGTTCAACCAAATATAGGGGCGGTGGCGTCTCGCCGTGGAACTTACTTATGAACGGTTCTACACGGGCGGGGGATCCTCGCCGGTGTTGGAAACTGTCTGGTGTCAGATCTGCGGGGCAAGGAGGAAAACGGGTGTCACTACTCTCGTTTTTTTTAAAAAAAGCGATACATTACAGAAACGAGTTGCAGTGTGAAAAGGGTCTTGGTCTTACCATAAATTAGCGCGGATAACTCCGCTTGTGAATCCTACTTCGAACCGGCACACTCTGTTTGTGGGTGTCCGGAGCACTGGCGGTTTCCTCAGAGAAGAAACATGTGATGGGCTCTCATCCAATCAGAGACAAGGTGATTTCTAGTGCCTTGTGGGAAATGAAGTCAGGGTTCGGATTTGGGCCCGGTTTCCTCAAACAAGAAACATATGATAAGCTCACGTCCAATCAGGAACAAGGTGGTTTCTAGTGCCTTGTGGGAAATGAAGTCAAGGTTCAGATTTATGCCCGATTGATTTCACTGAGAGTGTTTAGGCCCTTATTGACACTATCAAATTTTAAAATCAGATATGCCTCCTTGCGCAGTAACATAGTTTCAACATCTGGATAGCGTTTGGGATCTATCCAGACCAATGCTGTCCATTTAAAATCATTTTCAGTATGATTGTTGTTCAGAAAGTGTTCCACCATTGGTGCGGACATAACTTTTCTCTTTATGCGAGAACGGTGTTGAGTTATTCTTGCATTGATGGGTTGATTAGTTTTCCCAATGTAAACTCTGTTGCATGGACAAACCACTGCATAGACGATATTTCGGGTTTTACAGTTCGTGAAAGCCTTGTGTTTCCACTTGATGCCATGATTGATGAAAGTGTCACCTTCTAATGTTGTAGAACATGACCCACAGTTACCACATTTGTGGTGCCCACATAAAGGTTTTAAATTCCACTGAGCTATTAGGTCACTTTTAGGTGGAGGGATGTAATTATCTGCTTTAATGAGTTGTTGTCCAATGCTCGTGTTTTTCCGCATTGCAAAGATGGGTTTTGAAAGAGGGTACTCAAGTGATTCCAGTAGATGCCAATTCTTTCGAATAATGTTTTTGAATTGGTTTGTGTGGTGACCAAATGCTGTCACACACACCAATTTATCCAATTCCTTCTTTTGTTTAACCTGAAGAAGGGTGTCTCTCGGAGTGAACTTGGCCCTGTTTTTGGAATGTTTGAGCAGTTTTTTGGGGTACCCTCTTTCAGCCATCTCATTGCAAAATCTTGTTGAGTGTGAGTCAAAGTCTTTCAGATCTGGATAGATCCTAAACCAAGACCCTTTTCACACCGCAACTCGTTTCTGTAATGTATCGCTTTTTTAAAAAAAACGAGAGTAGTGACACCCGTTTTCCTCCTTGCCCCGCAGATCTGACACCAGACAGTTTCCAACACCGGCGAGGATCCCCCGCCCGTGTAGAACCGTTCATAAGTAAGTTCCACGGCGAGACGCCACCGCCCCTATATTTGGTTGAACAAGGTCGATCAATTCCCACTCTGATTTAAATCCCTCTTCTTTCAGAGAGACAAACCCGTCAGCATTGAGATTTATTCTCTGACACCAGCACACCAGCCGAAGGGTCGCTAAAACTGAAGGTAACTTTTAAATCTATGCTTCCTGGTTGCAGTAAGCACCTACCGATCAGAATGCAATATTCATTTAAATCTCGCTCTGTTGCAGCCCAAACCCGCATGGCATAGACGATCCTTCACTCAAACAGGAGCCATTTGTGGCAAGATAACAAAAGGTATGCCGCACCTTGATGCGTGTAGTGTTTAGCATCACAATTGGCTAGAGGACCATATTCATTAAACAAAATCCTCTTCTCTTTTCATAAACAGTTCCCATGGATTACAATCACAGCGCCCTGATGAGAATCCTGTAATTAAAGCAACAGGATTCGAAACGCGTCGGCACTTTTTCTGTCATTAAGGGTCCTTGTCACTGATGCACAAAAAGGGCTTTCCTTCCTGAATAACACAAATTGAATTTGTTGCACGAGTTGAGAGTTGAATTTTGACAAAAAAACTGTTTTCTCTCGCTCTCCCTACGATTGTGATTTTCCTCTGTGAATTGTCCATTTTTCTGATTATGTTTATGACTGATTTTGTCCATGTACAGAGTGTGAATGTTTTTTTCCTTAAATGTTTATCATTTTTTCTTGCACTGTATATATGCACAAATTGTTTTTTGATTCGTATATGGCTAGATATGAGGTTGATGGCGATCCCATGTCTGTTTTTGTAGAATGAAGATAATTGTTGTTAACTAAGTAACGACTCAAAGACATAAATTATTGTCAGGGTAAACTAATAAAGTGTTGTTTATCCATAATCAACTGGTGTTTAACTCAAAATTTGGAGGCATAGGCAAAAATTATTTTGTTCACGTCAGTGTAGCCCTGCCTACCCTCTCTCCCATTGGGCCCAGCCACCCCTGTTTGTTTAGTGTTTAGAATATGGGCTTTAAGCACCAATCATGTTCTGCCCATGTTTTTAATTGGCTCCTTTGACTGTCTTTTTGGGGAAAAAACCTTTTCTCTTTGGTTAATTTCTTTAGTAGTTCCTCCTTTTCCACTGTTGTAACCTCCCATAGGGACTGCCCCTGTTGCATGTACCCTTTCTCTGTACGTTTTTACAGTTTCTGAGCATTTTGTTTTGTTAATAACTTCTTTGTTGTAGCTGGCGCTGCAGGCTTGACAGCTATGCACTTCCCCAACACTTTGTTCCTGTATGTTGAGCTTTTTTTCCAATTTTTTTTCATTTGCTTACCGTGAGCTGCTCTGTCACAGTGCCTGCATTAAAACATTCTATTTATATATTACTTTTTTTTTTAGAACGTGCCACACCGTGCTTCATTTTTCATATTGCGCCCACATGTCTTTCTTTTGTTCTTCACTAGGCACCCCAAACATTTTTTAATTACCTACTACAAACATGCTCAAATTGTTTTGTTCCACTTGCCAGACATGAACTCTTGAGAGCTCAGTCCAGGGGTGCTCAGAGCAGGCAGCATGCGAGGCAAAGGGGGCACCATGCACAGCACTGTTTCCGAGCAGACAGCCCGGCTGCCAACCCTTAGTTGCAGCTCTCTTCGCTCCACACCCCCGCATCTAGTCACTCACATTCTTCAGTGTTGACTGTGTAAGTCACTGATGGTTTACATTTTAGTATTTAGAACGTCCTGTTGACATGCCTGTCTGGCAAAATCCTTTAAAAAATCCTTTAAAAGGTTGTTGGCAGAGTGATTTCTTGCAAGCCAACAAAGAGGCAATGCACTGTCTCTGGACCGCCCTCCACCCCACACTAATTATGTTACTCTGCAGTTGCCATGTTGCTCCATCTAAGTCCCGTTGTGCAACTTCCTAACAAAGGTGATGCTGCAACTGCACAGATTGTCCTCTCCCCCTGCCAAACTCTCAAAAAAATAGTCTCCCGCAGCCCGTAAGTGTTAAGAGCCAGTTGAAAACAAAAATGAATCTAGTCGTGGAGCTTCGGCTAACTACCAGTGGCAATAGTGCTATGCAAATATCATCACTCAACTGAAAACAAAAATACAAAAGTAAAACACATTGTCATTTTCTTTGCCAAAAGCTCTAAATTTCACAAATGTGAGACCAAATGCACTGCAAATGCTTGTCTCTTTTTCCGCCCTAAGAGGTAAGGGTATGGCCAGGCGTGGGTCACATGCTCACTGTGCCACTGGATTTAATCTAGCCTGGTTGATGAGGGGTGATACCCCAAAACCGGTCCAAGGAGACATATTTCTAGTCCAGTGAGGACCTGGCTTGGCAGATAGGGCTGGACTGTTCCCATGAGGAACAGGGTCAAGACTGATTTGCATATGGCCAGGTCTACACTGGGGTAGCATGGTGAGCAGAAAAAAGTTGGATTAAACCAAGTTCTGTGACTGGGGGTAAATGTTTGCATCGTTCAGAATCCTGTGATGAAAATCCGGGGAGCTCTGTCATCCTATTCTGAGAGGGCGCTCTGCTTCAGTGTTGACCACGAACAAAGAGAAATGAGCACAGATGCTTTGAAAATGAGTGCACCAAGTGAAAGAGTAACAGTTTAGAACTAAGTTAGAAACTGTTCTGTTCCACTCCCAGGTGTAGTAGTTCTGTTCCACTCCCAGGTGTAGTAAAGTAGTGGAAGTAAAGACAGGACACCAAGGTGTGGCCCACAGCCTCGTTCTTCTGTATTCGGCATAGCCTGCTCTTCCTGGGACAGTGGTCAGTACGTCTTGTCTTCTCTGCTCCTAATGCCCCTCCCTCAGGAGCGGTCAGTGTCCCCAGGGTTCAGGAGACATCCACTCCCTAGTCCTCCCCAAGGTCTTCGCGCCTATCTCGCAGAAACAAGCACCCGCGTCGATAGCACATTCTTTCCACAAAGATAACGTACACTTAACCAAGAAGAAACACCTGTTCAGAGTTAACGAAGCAGAATTAAAAGTCTCGTGAACGACAATCTCGTATGTGTCACTTTTTGATGAATATTCCTTTAACCAACCATTTAAATATATCACAAATATTCAATTTTACAGTTCTTTTCTATTTTGGCGCCGATTTAAGATGACATTAGAAATTATTTTATTTGTAGGCATCCAAACCACATACTATACTCGATTACAAACCTACGATATGATATATCTAATAGCCGAAACTATGGTGTACATAATACAATTGCCCACAAGAGGGCACTAGAGTCAAGGTCTGAAATCAGATGATGTATATTACATCAGTACTGCCATCAACGTAGAGCACGGGCAGTGTAGTCATTGTAGTGTGAAGGGTACTCAGAAGAAAGTGCTAATCTTATTTACCGTCAAAAAGGGGGGGGGGGCGTCTACCAACTTTTCACACGAAATAATAGTATGATTCTAAAAATGCACAACTCCTGTGACTACACTTTTATAAACATTTGTGTTCTAGCTCTGAGTTTGCAGCGTCTTTTCATGGCACTGTGAGGCTATAATCAGAGGGGCATGTGATATGGAATGAGGCTCGGAGGGGGTCGGCGCTTCAGTTACTGACGTAATTCCTCAAGAAAAGGGTGGGGAACGGAAGGTACACAGACTTCTGTCAGCGTTGATAAGAGAACATTCAGCAACGTCACTGGGACGGGACAATACAAGTGCAACGTGTAGCCAGACATGCGACTGTCTACAGTACTGCAGACGGAGGCACCGAGGTTTGCGGATCGTGCCAGGCTCGGCTGCTGCCTGGGCTGGACGGCCCGGGCCCAATCTTTTTTTATTTTACCTGTTGAAAGACATTCAAACTAAACTGTTAGACGCGCCCACGCTCTTTTTGGCCACTTTCTCAATACTGGGATTTCTTGTTATGAATGTGGCTGCCTATGAAAATAAACTCCGGCGTATTCCTTCAGGATTTTTCTCCCACAACACTACAGCCACAAACAGCCTTGGAACTTCAACACAACAAACATCCGCCCAAAAAGAGTCCGCGTTTCATATCCTCACTTTTCAGTCTTCTTTTGACTTGTCCACTTCTAACAGTAAACCACCCCCCATGTTTGTTAACAGCCTACTCTACTCCACTCCCCAGAAATTAAATAATCCATTATGTTCTCTCAAGGATGTCCTTCAGCTCTGTAAGCTTTATGAGGCGCAGGTCTCTATGTTATGCTATGTGCATTTGTCAGGTTTGTGTGTCACTCAGGAGGGTATCCTGGTGCCATAATAAGGGGGATAGGGGAGAGGCCCTGAGCTGGGCCTGTTGGACGAGGCAGGTTTTCAGTTTCTTGAGAAATTTTAAGTTAGAGCTGGTGGCTCTAATATGTAGGAAGCGGCTGTCCCAGGCTTTATGAGCCAGATAAGAAAAGGCGCTACCACGGGCTCCGGCTCTACCGATGCAGGGGATGTGGTCAAGCAGGAGATGGGCCGAGCGGAGGTGTCTGGTAAGTGTGTGGAAGCTGATGAGGTCTCCAGGCAGGTCGTAACACACTCCGCGCAGCTCCACCTGTCTGCGCCAGTGCCCCCAGCCGGATCCTGCCGCTGTGTCCAGGGTTCAAAGCCGGCTTAGGCTCTGCTCGTATTTTGGTATTTGTGACTCGTACTGTACTGTTTAATTTGTACTGTGTCTAGCTCATCCACTGTGTAGCATTTCTTTTCCTTTTGTCACCCCCACTGTCCCCCCCTTTTCTTGCCTTCTGTTCTCCCTCGCCGGTTCCCGTCGCTGCGTCCCCTGTGGCCCCGCCCCCCTCATTCACCATTGGCCCCCCGCTCCCGCCTCCCAGCTGCACCTCCCTCCCACCTCCCAATTTATGGGGGCCGCGCCGAACGGGCGCCTATGGCAAGCCCGTCTGCTCCTGTCCGCGCCTGGACCGCGCCCGAACCCCTGGCCACCATGAACGCCACGACGCCCGACACCGCTACAATGCCAACACACTCCACGCACTCAACCCTGGACGAAGACACAGCTACCGGGCCACCCTGAAGCGCACCCAAGGACCCTTCACTTGCAGGATCTGCAGCTTCATCAGCATCCGGCACACCAAACCTCCAACAAAAGTACCCAACTACCTCAGATGCATCCTCCTTAACACCCGCTCCGCCCGCAGACACGCCGTCGAACTCTGGAACCTCATCGACTCAACCTCCCCAGACGCCGCCTTTCTGACGGGAACCTGGCTGAACCCCTACTGGGCACCAGACATTACCATAGCCATCCCAGAAGGCTACAAGATCACCCGCAGGGACCGCCCCATCGTCCACAGAAATACCATCAGAGTCTCGACCAACACCGACAACACCCTCAGCTCCGCCTAACACATGCACTTTCAGATCCACACCGACCCCAACACCACCCTCGGAGGAACCCTCATCTACAGACCCCCCGGACCCCGACCGCAGTTCAGCGACTCCATCGTCGACTTCATTAGCACACACGCCCTTGCCTCCATGGACTGCATCCTCCTCGGGGACCTGAACTTCCACCTTGAGAACAACAACGACACCAACTCCACCACCCTGATCGACAACCTCGGACTCAGACAGCTCGTGACAACACCAACCCACGCTGCTGGCCACACGCTCGATCCCATCTTCAGCGCAAGCCCCCACGTCTCCTTCAACCACACCACCGAACCCCACTGGACCAACTACCACTGCATCCATTTCACCTTCAGGAAGCCCACCACTTTCCCCTGCACCCAACAGATGCCCCGACGCTGCTGGAGCAAGATCACAAAAGACCAGCTAACCAACACCCTCGCCCAGAGTCCACCCGCCGACCCCACCGACCCCAACACCGCTGCCCGCAACCTCAGACAATGGATCAACGATTGCGCCAACACCCTCACCCCTGCTCAAGACATCCTCCAAAAGCCACATCAGCAAGAAAGTCAGCTGGTTCACCGAGGACCTCCAGGCCTCCAAACGAACATGCCGAAAACTGGCGAAGAACTGGCTCTACGAACAAACACCAGACAGCTAAGCAGCCCACAAGAACACCACACGCAGGCACCATCAACTCATCAGAGCCACCAAACGGGCCTCATTCAAAGACCGCCTGGATAACAATGCACACAACAGCAAAGAGCTCTTCAACATCGTGAAGAAACTCTCCAACCCCAAAGACATCCCGCCTTCGCAAGACCTGTGCGACTCGCTGGCCACCTTCTTCCACCGAAAGATCGCCAACATCCACGACAGCTTCAACGCCATGACTGCCCGACAACCACCGCCCCCACGACTACAACCTGTACCAACCGCCTGCTCGCCTGGACCAGCATCAGCGACGAGGACACCAGCGAGAGCAAGAACACCATCCACTCCGGATCACCGCTGGACCCATGCCCCCACCACATCTTCAACAAAGCCAGTACAGCCATCGGACCCCATCTCCGGAAGGTAATCAACATCTCCTTCGAGACAGCAAGCTTCCCCAAAAGCTGGAAGCACGCAGAGATCAACGCCTTACTCAAGAAACCCAAGACGGACCCCAAGGACCTCAAGAACTTTCGACCCATTTCCCTGCTCCCATTCCCGGTGAAGATCATAGAGAAAATCGTCAACAAACATCTGACCTGCTTCCTCGAGGAGAACAACATCTTGGACCCTTCCCAGTCCAGGTTCCGCAGCACCACACCACCAAAAGCACCAAAACCGCCCTCATCGCCGCCACCGATGACATCAGGACCCTGCTTGACAAAGGAGAAACATCAGCCCTCATCCTCCTGGACCGGCCCGCCACCTTGGACACGGTCTGCCACCGCACACTACGATTACACCTACACGACACCGAGATCCAAGAAAAGGCCCACTGAGACACGAAGAACAGTCACCCAGGCCCTCGTCATCAGCAGGCTGGAATACGGAAATGCCCTCTACGCAAGAACGTTGGACAAACTCCTGAGGCGACTGCAACGCATCCAGAACACGTCAGCACTTCTGACACTCGACATCCCCCGCCGCAGCCACATCACAGCACACCTGAGAGACCTGCACTGGGTCCTTGTCAACAAGAGGATAACCTTCAAACTCCTCATCCACGCACACAAAGCGCTCCAGAAGACCAGCCCAGCATACCTCAACAGACGACTCAACTTCCACACCCCCACCCACCAGCTCCGTTCTGCCAGCCTCGCCCTCGCCACAGTCCCCGCATCCAAAGAATGACCACCGGTGGCAGATCCTTCTCCCACCTCGCGACCAAAACCTGGAACACCCTCCCCACCAACCTACGCCAGACCCAAAACCTACTGGCCTTCAGAAGACTCCTCAAGACCTAGCTCTTCGATCACTAGCAGCACCCCCCCACCTCCCCCAGCGCCTTGAGACCCTCACAGGCATGTAGTGCACTTTATAAATGTCATGATTGATTGATTGATTGATTCATGAGGTTGTTCAGTTATGCAGGGAAGTGTAGTGCTTTATAGGTAGGTATGTGTGAGGAGCCTGGAGAGGGTACATTTGCATACTGTGAGCCAGTAGGGGTCTTTAAGTTGGTTGGAAATATGCGTGTGGGGAGAGAGTTTGAGAATGAGTTTTGCAGCTCCGTTCTGAATTATCTGTATCCTCTTGGTGAGTTACGATGCGATGCTGACGTAGAGGGTGTTTCAAAAGTCCCATCTGCTAGTGATCAGGGCTCGAATGACGGTCCTTCGGGTTTTAAGCGGGAGCTATCTGAATACTTTTCTGGGGTGTTTGAGGGTGTAGAAGCAGGATGAGACACCTGTGTTGACCTGGTTGGGCATCGAAATTTGTTGACCATAATTCCTTGGTTCCTGGCTGAGCTCCATGGACTGGGTCTCTGTCCTTGTTCTGGGGCCGCGATCCAGATGACTAGAGAAAGGTGTCTTTTCTGAAGAGTACCACTTCTGTTTGGTCAGAGTTAAGCTTCAAGCAGTTGGTCCTCATCCACTTTGTGACTTCAGACATGCAGTTGATGAAGTTTAGATGTTGGTGGTGTCTTCTATGGAGGAGAGGATGAGCTGGGTGTCGTCTGTGTAAGAGATGACGTGGAGTCTTTGGGCTCAGATGATGTTGGCGAGCAAGGCCATGTAGACATTGACGCTCGTAGGACTGAGCGAGGAGCCCTCGGAGGTGCTGTAGATTAGGTCGGAGGCAGAGAAAAAGTATGGGGCGAGGCGTACTGATTGGGTGTGTCCTGTGAGGAAGGAGCTGATAGACAGAGTCTTCGGGATCTGATGACGGTTTCTTCAGGAATGGTAAGATGGTGCATGCTCCCAGGAGTATGGAAGGTGGCTGAATTGAGAGAGCCATTGAGGATTCGATTGAGGGCCTTGTAGATGGGGTAGGGTCCTTTGCTGATGATTAAGTTAGTGCAATGGGGTCTTCAGAGTGGATGGCACATATGATAGTTGTGGTTTCCAGAGGGGTGATGATGGGCAGCAAGACACAGCAGTATCCAGTGTGGTGTTCTCAACGGTTTGGAGGATGCCGGGGGTAGAGAGGTCAGGTTGAGACCCTCCGCTGTATACCAAGGGCATCCAAAGAAATCAATGGTCGTGAACCACCCCAACTCTTGAACCCAGATCAGTGCATGCAATTTATTCAGATCACACGATAACAGGCAGGAACCTGGAGAGAAGCTGATGTTCAAAGAATGTGGTGCTGGTTCTAGATCATCTAAAGAGGGGCTAGAGGAAGGTCTTTTCTGAGCAGTGACAGGGACAGCCCAGAGGATAAAGACAATTGAGTCCAGGGCAACTGACACCATGTCAGGACCAGATGCTCACCAGTTTTTTCAGCTGCTGGTCCAATCAATCCTCTACTAGTAAATGGTCCATTCACACTTTTATTCTCTCAGTCAAAAGCTTATGATTTATTGGGTTTCTAGGTAAAGTATGATCAAAAAAGCAAGGCGCTGCACAGAGGTCTATCAGAGGGTTAACTACGGCTGAGCCCCGATTACTAACTTACAGAAGCCTTTAAGTATCTGTTAATAGCTTCATTTAAGTCAGTCTATGCCTTGTCTTGTGTTACTTTTAAACACTTTTAAATACGTATGTGTATGATTTTCTGTCTGTGCATTGCTTCTAATACCATCAATTCATAATCTAAATTTTTGTACGTCTGTAAATGCATAGTGCCTATATACAGTAAATGTGATCCACTGCACTTCTCATGACTGCCTAGATTGCTTTGAGTGTGATTTTCAGTTTAAATCTGAAGATTATAGTTTGACAAGTTATAGGACATTAGCGAATTAGTCGCATTTTCAGCAGCCATGGATCCCTCTGTAAGATTGTTCACTTTGTTTCACATGTTGGGAACCCATGACACACTAGTGGTGCTAGGTAAAAGCCCATCATGTTGTGTCTGTCACTTTCCAGGTGAAAATAGACCAGCACAAGGTGGAGGATATTCCACAGCCTATAATTTCTTACTTGATAGGCTACGCTGCAGTGTTTCATCACAGATCTGAAAGTATAGACATCAGTTGTGTATGAGTTCTGTTATTAGCTCTTCTTACACCTTTGGTGGTAAGCAAAAACGTGTGAAGGAGGACAGGTCCACTGGGCTATTTAAGTAAGATTTTCTAAAGGAAATATACCAGGAAATCTGCGACAAGAGGTCCAATTCATGCCCAACATGGCTGTTCCTTCTCAGTAGATTGTTGCATTAGCCATCTCTTGGCCCAAGTGCCTTAAAACAAAGGAGTCTCTTATTTGCTCAGCTTTATATTGTATATATCCAACAAATCGATATGGGACACTTCACATTACCCAAACAACTGAAATAATGTCACAGTTGATAGCCAGCAATTTGATTGGCCACCTGTTATATTCCATATAGGTACCATAATGTAGGCCTCAGTAATCTCATTACCCTTCACCTATATTCTTCCCTACATTACACTTGTCACGGTTTACAGTGACTGACCTTATATCTAGCTATGACACTGCATTCAGAACGCATGTTTTTCCCTACATTAAGCATGAGGCTCCTTGGAAGCACAGCGGGACTACAATCTCTTGTATAATTTCTATGTATAAAGTTCATGCCCGACGTCATCCTTAGGCTGACAGTAATACAGCAAGGTAGGACCCCTGGGGAGACCTATGGGTACATATACATCACATCTTGCTAAGATAGAGAGAGCAGACCGAGACTTCTCGGCCGACACACTGACCAGAGACGCTGAGGTTCCTGCATGCAGACACTCCAGCTCGCAGTGGTCTAACATCTCTTGCGGTGTTTCCAACTTGAGACCAGGACAGGGTCCCACAGTCTCTCACTTCAGGTAATGGGGTTGACTAAATCCTAGAGGGATTCTTGGCTTAACACCTATACACATGCTAGGTACATTTAGGTACATCTAGTTAGGGAGACATCGTAGGAGTAAGCATCTTTTATCATGTGTTTTATATATTAGTATGTATTCATGATTATTGTAAGATGGTAGTATTGCTAATCATTTATATCTCCTCTTTTATACACCAGAGTAACAACTGTTCAATAAATACTTATTGAAAACGCCCAGCCTATTTATTCTGTGTTTCTCTCAGAGACAGACCTAGTAAGCACGAGTGACTGAGCGAAAGGTAGTTTATTGTTTCCACGATCCTGCGGGATCAGGGTTGCCATTTTCAATGGTTGCCAAGAACTATTCTCTCCTTGGTAAAAGGAGATTCTAGTGGCACTGTGAGTTAGTTGGTACAAGAAGTCAACTTACCCAGTGGGGGTGTCCGTAATTAGTCCGACACCAATCCTGCAGTGTATGTTGTCTAAACGCGCAGCTCCTGTATATTTATTATAGGAGCTACACGACACACCCAGGGGCCACAACATCCCAAATGATTAACCCTTCCAAAATGCCCTCCTTTGCGTCCTGACCAGTATTTTAAACTGCCTGGCATAGTGCTTCTTGTGGAGCAGCCAGAGTGATCTTGCAGGGGACATACGTCATGTTTACCCATAAAGTTCTACTATTTGTGAATGCCTGTTTAAGCAATTGTCACAGCAATATTCCAAGATTAGTAACCACATGTCTAACACTAATAGCATCAGGAGATTTCATTTTCTCTAGGTGATCCAGGACTTCTGATGGTAGCAGCAGCGATGCAGGTTAGTCTCAGATGGATTTAGCTGTAGATTACATAAATGTTTACACTGTGGGAGTAGGAAGCACTATAGTTTCCTCAAGTAAAGACCTTGACTTTGATCTTAACTACTAAGCTTTATATTCTTTACCCCTCAATTTATAAACTTTGGGACAATAAAATATATTCTCTGATAACAGACATGCATTTACACATTTCTCTAAAGGATACTCATGTTTACTAATTCGGCTGACTTCCCAATTAGAGTGTAAAAGCAAACAAGACTGATCAAAAGCTTCTCAAGAGACAGGAAACGAATGTTCTTCTAACTTCTCAACCCCATTAAGAGATCTTCCCCTCTCAGGGCTGTATCAAGGTACTCCGACTCTGTATATTGTACCTAGGCTGACCAGATTTTGAGAAGCAAAAACTGGAAAAGGCTGGACATTAAAGTAGGACTAAAGCCTTCAACCTTACTTCCATGTCTGACCTGACCCGATTTGTGCAACAACAAAAAAAAAATCCCCCTTAGCTATGGAAAGACTTCTAGCCTGTACCCTGCGTACCCCTGCTCTCCTCTCTGTCTCCCCTCTGCTGCATCAGTCGTGAACCTGCGCTGCCTGAAACAGATACATTATTTAACGAAAGCATAACTTTTAATTCTTCTTTGCAGGATGACTTGACATTTCTCTAAAAAAACGCGATATGTATTTAAATTTCAGGAAAGCTTCGCGACACCGGGACTGTTCGGGGAAATCTGGAACGTCTGGTCATCCTAGCTGTACCCATGGAGCCATGGAGCTACATCAAATGCATCTATGAGTGATTCCCCAGAGCAGCGGCCAACAATTAAGTAGCCCAAGTGTGTAAGGTGGAAATCTGGCCCTCACAGTCATTGGGACCAACTGCATCTCATCTCCACTACTCAAACAATGGACAGCATGACTGGATGCTTTCCGACCAGGCCAATGCGAGAAGTTGAGGTTTTGTGTATCTTATCATAAGGAAGTGAGGTATGCACACAATATGGAAAACCACTTTCGTAAAAAATAAATAAAAAATAAGTGAGGCATTTTGTTGCTTTATTACGGTGCATTGTGACATCATGATCATTAGGATGTGAAGTGACAGAGAAAGAACATTCGGAAATTACCCCACCTACCATTTTTGTTATGTCTGCCTTTGTCCTAATGTCTGGAAATATGATGAAATTCTGACAAACACATTAACCTCCCCGTAGACTAAACTAACTTAAAACAAAACATCACAGCTGGACAACTCAGGCCTTCGAAAAGCACGCCACTTTTGTTGCACAATGTACCATGGGTGGGAAACCCTGGCACACGCAACACAAACATTCGACATCATAAAAACCAAAGGAACATAGTTTCAGTAACAGTTCATGCCGTCTTTTTCAACGTAACTGCCACTTATTGATGATTTATAACTAAAACAAGAAATAGATGTCCTGAATACAGTTAATCAATCTGTGATTCAGAAATGGTCGCGAAACAACAGATATAATGTTTTTGTACATTGCAAAACACATTTTCAGATTCATTCTGCAAAGTTTCAGACAGGGTCCGACTCTAAAGGGCAACCAGGCAGTGCCTGATTGGCTGGTCTGACAGGTCAGTGTGTGGGACGGTTTTTTGCCTGTTTGTGGGCCTGTTCATTTCTCCCGCTGGGCCGGTTTTTACTGTTGATTCCCCTGATATAAATACAATTAAAAAATCCTGGAGCAAGCTCAAATCGATGTAGTTTTCCACACCTTGCAAAAACATTTTTACTGTGTGTTTGTTCATACAAGTTAAAAACTGCCCCAATTTGCGGGGGCGTGGCTTGGACGGCAGTGGGAATGGCCGCCTAACCTGGAGCTCTGCATCACAGGAGAGCGACTACGACCCTTTCCCACATTAATTGGAACACTATACGACTGGAAATCAAGGATTACGCTGTCTCAGGATATGTGGAACCCTCCGGTTGCCTGAATGGGCTCTGTGGTCCCGTACCCGTGGTCTTAAAGCAGGTTCTCAACCCTCCACGCGCCGACATCAGAAGTCACCTAAAATGGCGCCACACTGTCACGACGGATTTGCCTGACGGAGCGCGATGGTTCCGCTCCCCATCACCACAGATCGAGATCGACGTGACTGGGGGAACGAGCACTCAACCAGGCCTTCGGCAATCTCCCTATAAGGTGAGGCTCATCACCAGATTCAACCGCGGCAACACAGTGACCGGCACGGCCTGCCTGACCCCAAAATGGCGGCTCCTCCTATTACGCGATCTCCTTTATAATCGCCTGGCAAACGAAGAAAACGAAGGAAAAGTGTAACAAACGACTTTCCCGAGCATAAAATGAGGCACTCTACCCAGCCCTTGGTCAAGATCTTTTCTGGGCTAAAATCTCACTAATACCAGCAAAAAGAGGGAATCTATGCCCACCATGAACCCACACGACCCCACACCACTATAAGCAGGGAGAGCGCCACCAGAGCCCTTGAACCTCTACCAAATCGGCGGAATCGGTCAGAAGACAGAAACCTTTACCAGCATATGCCCTCCGCCCAGCAATAACCCTCATTACTTCCTGCATGTGGAAAGAGCGCTTTGTTGTTCGAGCCACGTGGAGGCAAACTCCTGCAAGTAAGATCTTATAATACTATTCTTGTCTGTAGAAGGTTCTGCCCATCACAATTCCACTGCTAAAGAAAGTGATCGCCGGCCCACGCTCCTATACTTCTGGTAGCTGGCTCGTACCTCCCTCTCATCCTTGAGACCTTGGTACCGTGACCACCCGCTCTCACCCACGCTTCGGCCACTGACCACTGTATACTCACGCGCACCATCTGGGCCCTCCTGTATCAATCTCCTTCTGCACATATCAGCGGTTGCTACTAGTACCAACCTACCCTACCATAATGGCGAACCGAGAAGACAGAACCAACCCAAAGAAGGTGAAACCAGAGCCTTCGATCTCCGACTCTCCCATTAAAAGCAAAGCGGATATGGCGTCAACGATGGAGATGATCTTAAAGAAACTGTCAGACCTTACGGATATCTCCAAATTAACCAAGGCTAACACTGACTCAATGCAACTCGAGCTGACGGCGATCAGGGCCGACATGAGCACTCTAAAATCGGGCATGGGAACAGCAGAGCAACGCATTAGCGAAGTAGAAGATCTATCGCGCCAGTCGGCAACCAGAATCCAGCACCTGGAAGAGGTCACCGACACCCTCAGACGCCATAATGCTGAGTTGGAGGACCGCAACAGACGGGGGAACGTTAGAATTTTTGGCGTACCAGAAAACGCAGAAAAAGATGCTGATTCTTGCGTGGCTTTCTTAGAATCGTGGATCCCCATGATCACCAAGATTGAATTCCAACATGGTCTCGAATTAGACAGGGCGCATAGGATCCCTACCTTCACGAACAATCATACTAAAGGGCCCAGACCAATGATTTGCAAACCGCTTAGATTTCAGCACACTGAACTGATTCTCCAATATGCAAGGAAAAATCACTCCATTATCTGGGAAGGCCATAAGATCATCTTCACGCAGGACTTCTCCAAAGATACGTTAGATGTGCGCAAGGGCTTCCTGGACCTCCGACCCAAGCTTAGGTCCATGAGCATCCCCTTCTCTTTCGCAGGGCCTGCCAAGTTCAAAATCACGGTAAATGGACGTCCTAGATTCTTCACGGACCCGAGAGACCTGGCACACCACCTCGAAGACTGCCCGACTCAAGAAATGGACCAATCACTCGGTCTGTCCAATAAAAGAAAGTCCACATGTCCGAACCAACAAGACGCGGCCAGTTAGTTTCACTGCTTTTTGTTATTTCTACAAAAGATTTGCGGCGGTTGCCTCATGATAGACCTTACCTCGAAGTACTTTAATCAACTCATGACTTCCGAACATATAAACCGACATTCAGTCTCTCCGAGTCCTCTGTACCGTGAGTTTATAGTCTAGGCCTCCTAGGCCAAATCAGTGACTTCTTGTAATGTAAGGATACTTGTGCTTCTTAATGATCCTTGCTCTGTGTAGCTTGTTACAATTGTTACAATTAGTGCAATTAGTAGAATTAATACAACATGCTCACTTCTAGGTAGCTTCACACACTCCTAGATCTAATACTCCACCGACTTCGACTTTGTTGTGGGTCTTCGATGTGGATAGGTTATCCCAAAAGGTGCACCAAGTGCGTGATACCTGCATTGATCCACTACCTTGAAAAACAGTTCCTTGCCTACTTATTTTCAAAATTAGAGCAATACCTAAACCTGGCTTGCTTATTAGTAAAACAGTTCCTTACCTACTTATTTCTCAACAATAGGTCATTATCTAAGGCAGGCTTGCTTAAAAGTATGTTTGCTAAAATGTTTATTCTGAGACACTTACTTGTTTGATTTACTATCCAACTACGTTTAACTTTGGGATTGCTACTATGTACTTACCACTGTTATTGTTACTCCTGTTTTGCGTAGCACGGTACTGTCGTCGTACTCCCTACGTACATATTTGTAGTGGTTAGAGCGGCAGACCTTGATGCAGAGCGCTGGCCAGGGACCAGGGTTCGATTCCCGCATCGGTGGGATCGGGCTTAAATTCCTCTGACCGGATATTCTCGCCTCAGTGCCGAATCTAAGCATGGGCCCCACGCTGCAACTCTGGGCAATAGCTTGCTTAGTCTCCACAACGGCCCCCGATACACAAGGGATGCCTGGTTTCACCATGGGATGCCCAGGAGTGGACACCTCACAAGGAAAAGCCAGGAGGGGTTCCCTTGTGGTAGGAGTACAAGCGCCGGGATGCTTACGGGTTACTGTTCGCGCTATACAAATACAACACATTTGGGGGGGAGGGAGGGAGGGGGGAGAGGGAGGGTTCACCTGGGGGAATGGGAAAAGAGAGAGTGTGTAGGAGCAAGAACACGTCAGAGTTTAAGAATTTTTCACCTCATTTTGTACTGTATTCTGTTCTTAGGGATGTCTAAACTATGCAGAGACACCACTCACAACCCAACATCCCAAGTCCGCTGGCTTCTTTATTGTTTCCCCTTCCCTGTCTGTAGGCATGCATCTCAAAACTCCTACGTTTACAACCTATCACCATCTTTCACACTTAAAATTAACCAATATTTCCAATGTGATGCACATGACTTTGTCACTACGACTCGATCTACTCACGTATCTCCGCCAGCTCTCCATCTAGCGGTTAAATGTAACACTAATGTCTAAAGCCAATACAATAACAGACGATCTCAACATAATCTCCTTAAAAGTCAAAGGACTTAATCATCCTGTGAAAAGGCGGAAAGTGTTTGAGTATCTTGCAAAAACAAAAGGGGATATCGTCCTTCTGCAGGAAACCAAGCTATCAGAGGATGACTTGCGCTTCCTTAACATTCACTGGTCGTCCCATGTCTTATCCTCTCCTGCGCCACACAAAAAGGGTGGAGTAATCACACTGTTATGGAAAAAAGCAAACCTGACACTACTATCACACACTCACGATACAGAAGGCAGATTATTAGTGGCCCATCTTCGTAGAGAGGATGACCCCATACACGTAGTGAATATTTACGGCCCTAATTCCGATGACCCTGCATTCTGCGACTCAGTCTCTAGGTCTATGGAGCATATCCCACAAGACGACCTTCTGATAGTGGGGGGCGATTTTAACCTGCCCCTTGACCCCATATTAGATATACAGTCCAAATGCTCATTCCACCCCTCACGTTCGCATGAGGCCCTACTACGCCTCTGTGAGCGGTACTGCCTTAAGGACTCATGGCGGCTCCAGAACCCCGATGGGAGAGACTATACCTTTTACTCTGCTCCGCACAACTCCTATTCGTGTATTGATTTTATCCTAGTATCCACCTCATTCACACATCTGATTGAAGAAACAGACATTGCCCCCAAACTGGTTTCTGATCATGCATGTATCCACACCAAGCCTGCCGGCTCCCGCTCGATCCGTCCACCAAGAAGATGGCGCTTTAACGAGGAAACCCTAACTAACCCCGACGACAAACTTATAATAGCTAACGCCATTGAGGAATACTTACTGCTAAATAATACCCCGAATATCACGCCTAACACCCTATGGGATGCTCTGAAAGCCACCATCCGTGGAGTCATTATAAATATCAGAGCCAAAGCCAACAAAGCACTAAACAAAGACCTGGAACGACTAGAAATAGAAATCAGAACCCTAGAAGCCCAACATAAAGCCAACCCCCAAGATCCCAAGCCCCTCGACCTCCTAACTAAAAAGAAATATGAATACAATGCCATCACTAGCAAAAGAGCGGGTGTATGGATCAACCGTTTCAAAGCCTTAAAGTTGTGCGAAGGGAATAAAGCGGGTAAATTGCTAGCTTCATACCTCAAGCACAAACAAAAGCTATCAACCATATCCTCAATAAAAGACTCCGCAAATAACACCCACACCAACCAGACCAAAATCCTAGACACATTTAAATCCTTCTATGAAGAGCTCTACAAGAATGACAACCCGCTGGACACAGCAGCTTGCACCGACTACCTTGAGTCTCTCGACCTACCTAAATTATCAGAAGCTGACGAACTAAAATTAGGTTCCCCCATCAGTAAAACAGAGATCTCAGTAGCCATCAAATCTCTGAAACACAACAAAGCCCCCGGCCCGGACGGCTTCACTGCATCTTTTTATAAAGCCTTTGAAATCCAACTTACCCCGACGCTCCATACTGTTTTCAATTCTACCGCGTCCAGTGGGTGTATTTCATCCTCAATGAGTGAGGCTACAATAATTGTAATCCCTAAAGAAGTGAAAGACCCTCTCCAAACCAAAAACTACCGCCCCATCTCTCTAATAAATCTTGATTGCAAGATATATGCCAAGATCTTAGCAAATCGACTAAACAATGTTCTCCCCAATCTGATAAGCCCATCGCAAGTTGGCTTCCTGAAGCACAGGATGTCGAACGACAATACCAGACTCCTGTGCCATATACTAGAGAAAGCTAACAATTGCCAATCTCCAATGGTCGCGATCACCCTGGACGCTGAAAAAGCTTTCGATAAGGTTTCATGGTCCTTTCTTCAACACTGTATGCACTCATTCAACCTCGGTCACTCCTTCATCACAATGGTGATGGCCCTATACTCCTCCCCCTCAGCTCGAATAGCACTCAACGGCACCCTTTCCAATCCATTTCGCCTCTACCAAGGCACTAGACAAGGTTGCCCACTTTCACCGGCACTATTCCTTCTGGCCCTTAAACCCCTTCTAACTGACATCAAACAAAATGAAGACATTCAGGGAGTCTCCTTCGGAGATTCTCAAATAAAATTAGCAGCATATGCTGACGACATATTGATTGCTACAGAAAATCCGACCAAATCAATCGAGGGACTCATGACCTCTATCAGCAAATACTCGGCCCTGTCTGGATATAAGCTAAACAAGGACAAATCCGAAGTCAAACCACTAAACATCCTCACCACCAAAGAAGTCCTTGGTAACTCGGGTCTAGCTTGGCAAACAGAAGTTATAAAATACCTAGGGATAGAATTCACCGATAAACTGCTGAGTACACTCAAGCACAACGAGGCGGCGACACTAACAAAGGTTAAAAGAATCCTCGATGGCTGGTCCCCATGATTTATCACCTGGTGGGGTAGGGTGGAAACTATAAAAATTATGATTTCCCCTCTAATCAACTACCTCAGCACAATGCTATCACGTAGCTTCTCCAAAGAATTCCTTTCCAAGCTTAATAAACTGCTTTCTTCCTTCCTTTGGCAAGGAAAAAAGGCCAGAATTAGCCTGAAAAAATTACGTCTTGATAAATCTCTGGGAGGCGTCAATCTGGCTGATTTTAAGCTCTATCAAACTGCTTTTTTGGCCAGACAGGGGTCATTCTGGCTAACTCCACACACAGACTACACCCCGGTGTGGCTGTCGGTGGAAAAATCTCTTCTTCGAGGCCTTGACCCCGCCGCCCTTCTTACAACCAAACTACAACCCACTGTAATTTCAGGAACCATATTCAAACACACGAAGGCAGCCCTCCAGCATGTAAGCAAATTTTTACCTCACCAATTCCGTAACTCGAAATGGGAATCGTTGTGGCACAACAACAAACTATTATACAAAGGGAAGCCATTAAATAACCTTACTTGGATAGAGAGAGGAATATACTTCCCTCACCAACTTTTTGAAGGTTCGTCACCACTCACTTTCTGCGAATTACAAAGTAGATTTCAACTCCAACACATAGACTTCTACTATTTCTTGCAACTCAAGGTGGCCCTCACAAAAGCAGATCTGAACGACATCACCCCCTCCCTTCCTGGCTACCTACACACACTCAATAGACTTGGCCATCAGGTGTCCAGAATATACAAAATGATCCGTCCACAGAGGTCCATCTTGACTAACTCCACACAGGCATACTGGGATTCATACTCCTCCACACTGACTTCCGAAGTAGAGTGGGCCAGAATATGGGAGTCAACCACACGACACAAAATTAGCCCTACACTATCCCAAACCAAATTCTGGCTACTCCATAAAGCCTTCTGGACACCCAGGAGACTCTTCTTGCACAACATCAGAGAAGATGATTCCTGCTGGAACTGTATGGCGGACGGTGGGGACCTTGAACACCTAATATTTAAATGCCCTCGTGTCACCGCATACTGGGATAGAATTTTCGAGTTCATAGCCAAAATACTACATATTTCTCTACCGAGAGAATTTGCAACCTTAGTCCTGGGATTTACCAAAGCCGTCACCCTCAATGAAAATGACAAAGCCCTACTTGACCTGCTCCTGACGGCGGTGGTTAAAATCATATTGAATAATTGGAAGGACACAGGCAAAGCCTCTTTTCCCCATTGGCTCAACTGGATCTCAAATCTTAGAGGAGCCGACAATATAGCGCTGGCCTCTACACCATGGCGTCCCCCGCATAGGACACTATGGTCCTCGCTCGACACTCACTTCGACCTGTTCAAGCCGCCATGATTGCCTGATAGCCACATGTACTTCTCCTAATGGAGATACTGATTTTACCAGAATGTACGATTGTCTCGCACCTATTGTTGTTGTGACACCTGCAATGTGTTCTGATGCAATGTCTAATTTACTTATTGTTTATATTTACTTTATCCCCCTTATGTTACCTTTATGCTATGATTTCATTAACCTTTGAACCATGCTTGATATATGCTCTTGACTGTAATGCTCTCTGTATATCTCTCAATACAAATTTTTGTGAACAAAAAAAAACCAAAAAAAAACGGCCCCAATTTGCAATTATCGTAAACGCAACCAATACAACTGTTGTGAGGCTCGAGCCGGCAAAGGGGTGCTGGGAAACGTAGTCTAGCAGGCCTTGGCTCAGGCACTGACACCTGGTGACAAAGGACAGATGGCAGAGTGATTAGAATGCTTCTGGCAATGATCCAATGAAAATGGAAAGGAACCTGCCTAGTGTGTTCAAGCACAATCATCCTGGCACAGACCCTCACAGCAGTCTTTAGAAGGGGGCATTTTGACATGCCCAAACTATGAATATTTATGGGGTTGCTAACATTGAAGATACTTGGGCAGATTAGTGCTGAACAGTGTAGGGCAGAGGGCACCAAAACGCCACCGTAATTTGGGGAATGTGGGACAGGGAGACAGCACACTCAGGGGAGCAGGGAATGATAAAGCTGATCTAGAGGAACATGATGTAACAGCTCAGCAGGCTACATTTGAGTAGCTGGACCAGTGACTGCTGGGGAAGTAGGGCTTGCAGTGACAAACAAGCATTTGCAATGCAATAGGTCACGTATTTGCGAGCGTTTAAGCTTTTGGCATTGTAAATGACAACGCCTTTTATTTATCTGTTTTGAAAATTAACACAAATAAAAGCCGCTGTCATTTACAATGCCAATAGCTCAAATTCTTGTAAATGCGAGACCTATTTCATTTCAAAGAAGCGGTCTTCATTGTCATGGGCTGCTTGGAAAGTGACAGTGTGCATGGCACGCTGAATGTTGCAGGAAAGCATGTCGTGCCTGAAGTAGGAGAAACTCATTAAAGAAAATAGAGCTTACAGACTAAAAAAGACATACTGTGTAACAGCCGAAGTAAAAGGGGCCAGTCCTCATGAGAGGTTACAAATGAAGACAAGGCATACTAAGGAGGGACTAACAAGCCAATTAACAAATCAGAAGCCAGCATTTACAAAGGACAATGAGACAAGCCAATAACAAATATGGGCGCAGAGTGGGCGGGGCTTCATGTCCATACTCAAATACAGCCTGCCTAGCATGGCGGCGCATGCGCTGCCCAGGCTCGAACTAAAATGAGAAGCGATTGCAGAGGTTCTTATCTGATCATCCAGTCAATGCCCATTAATAATTTTGGACCGATCACAGACCAGTGCAGAAATGGGCACTGCGGTGAAGGCACTGCTGGGAAGGCCCTGCGAAGAGGAACCGTGAAGCTGGGCCACATCTCCTGTGGAACAGCTAACACAGGTGGCATGCCTGCATCTACCCGAAGCCTGGAAAGGAACTGGTATACTCTAAATGGCTGAATCATAAAAACAGCCGCTACACAAGAAGATACACAATAACATGAGAAATGTCCTGAAAAATATGAGTAAAGCCTCCTTTATTAAGTTTTCTGAACAGCAAGTCAGGAGGAGTGAGGTCCAACACCAACCAAGATATTTCTTGGCGCTTGGAGAATGACATATATGTATAATCTTGCTTTATTTAAATGTGTGTTGACCAAGAAATGAGCAGAAAAACGATTGCTCTGCCACAGTTCATTCCAAAAGCATTTGTATGGGCAATTCGGTTTCTGCATCGTTAGGCCTTGAGAGGACTGAAATCCTATATTTGTTTGGTCTACAATCCAGAGACCAAAACAAACACAAACTTTGGCCCACCTTCTCGCAGATATGATAATGCGTGACAGAGGCAAAATATAACTCTTCAGCTAATGGAATTGCAGAAAATATCCCTTTTATGCAGTAACCTCCACTTTTTGCTCCAAATGCTGATAGTTATGACTCCGATAGTGCACTGGAGTCTGCTGCCTAGAACCCAGTGCTCCCTCCTAAAACTGCTATGTTAAACTTGGTAATGACAAATCGGCAAAAGCTTTAAGCCCTTATAATTCCCTTAGTATATGGTACATGGGGTCCCCAGGGCTGCAGCACTGGTTTGTGCCTCCCTGAAAACTGCTACTTTGCCGAGGTATCAAATTCTTTACTTCAAGGCCGAATGCTTCTTTTTGGCGATGTAGAAATCAAACATGAAGGTGTTCACAGCTGTTCACAGACACCTGTGAACACCGTTGTGTTTGATTTCTTTAGGAAAAAGAAGTGAATAAAGCACAGAGACTTGCTCTTTTACCTTTTTACACGTGCATACCTGTAGTGGTGCTCTGTATATTCTGTTTATTGATTTTGATAGGCGCCTTGATACCTTCGGGTTTAGTCTGCGCGTTATAAGTTGCATAATAAATAAATAATAAATAAATAAATTTTAAATACGCTGCCGGTACCTCTGTTTGAATTAAGCAATATCGTCAAAAGCATTCGCCCTTGAAATGAAGAACTTGATACATCGGCAAAGTAGCAGTTTTAAAGACCAAGTCCTAGTCCTGAAGAGAACCACCCAGCAAGATGGGGTTCGAAACGCGTTGAGTCCAGCTAATGGGTTAAGATACACAGGGTGTGCCACAAGGGAATATTATACATGTTTCTTTCCCCACATAGACAACACCCTTCAACATTTGTAATCCCTTAGCGTTTGACCCAGGCAGGACAGCAGGCAGAAGCCTTTGTTAATGAACGTTTCATGGTGCGCAGTGCAACTTGAAGTAAGGACAGGTCGCTTGTATTGCACTATATATATTAACAATTGGAATATTTTGCACGTTTTTAAGTAGGCTTATTGTTTGTCACTGTGTTGCATCACAATTGGTTTATGTATGATTTCTGTGTAAGTGAACACTGTACGAAAATGTCTATTGAAACAAAGTGTTGCCAGACATATGACATGAAAATAATGGCATAATCTTGTTTTCAAAAAACCTAAAGAAAAGTGAAATAAATCACACAGACTTTGGAATTGTAGTTTAAGGTCGCGTTTACTCATTTATGTGTCATGAAAGTTCTATGTGGACATCTTGCATGTTAAATATTTATTGTATGTAAGGCACCCCTAAGGAAGGCCTCCTCAGCCCAGATGGGAGGATGCATTATATTTAAGGAGTGGACATGTGAGTGCAAGCCTATATGTCACTATAGTGGTGTTCCCCATTGAAAACCAATTTGTGTGTTGCGGTCCATAGAATAACATGGGCTGCCATCCAGGAACTTGATAGAATTCACTTTTCGATACCCTAATTACCCTATGATGATGTGCGAGTTAGCATCATATGACTAACTAATGAAGTTCGTATATGCACCTATGCTGAATTACTATTCTTGCTTTTTACTTATGTTCAAATGTACGTGTGACCATATTAGTTTCTTAGCTTAGCCTGTGTGCCACCATTTTGTGTAACCCTCTGTGCCTGCGGGCCCTGCTCGCTCATATGCCCCTCCCGCAGGAATACAGAAATGTACTAAGACAGCAGTTTTCGTTTCTCAGCTTACTGTGGCCGAAACTAACAAGTCTCTTTATCAGTAATGTTCTCATGCCCAGAGGCGCTGAAGCCTAGCTCCATGGCCTTGAGTAGAGATAATAATGTATCCCTTGCAGGTGCAGATGTCTGCTCTATGAGAGCATTGTTCACTGGTCTGAGGCTCGGTAACTTTCCATAAGGGGCGTACCCCTCGTTACTGTATTGCATTATAATGTATTGCTGTGATGCAGAGAGTCAGTCCTCTCGTTCGCACTCCTAGGAGTGAGGTCGGACAGGGCCCTCTCATATGAGTGTTATTTGGCCTAATAAAGACTTTTGTTTATTCTTCTCCACTGTCCGGCTGACTTCCTATATAGCGACTATAGGTGAGTGCGGTAAGTCACTCGGGTGGATTTGAGCCACGCTTATCAGATGGCGCCCGAATAGGGACCCCGCGATAAGGATCTTTCTCACCCGTAAGTGGGTAGCAGAAGACCGGGGACCCGCTGGTCGGCACGGTGGGCCCGGGTACCCATCTGATGCAGAGCTTGGTTCTCGCAGCGCTGCCCCACCCTGCTGATCGGGAGAGGTCCCGGTTCGGATCTTACGCCGGGGTCCAGAAGGCGGAACTTGAAGCTGACCGTGTTGGTCCTGGCAGCCAGAGGTGGAGAACGGTAGAGGTCGGTGCCGCCTACAGAAGGTGAGTGGTCCACCTGTGATTGTTTAAGGAACGGGAGTGTTCCGGGAGACTAGAGTGTCTCTAATGGTTTGAGGAGCCGGTGTGCTCCTGGGGCTAGTGTGCTCCGGGGAACTCAGAGTACGAGTTGGTGCTCTGACAGACTTGACGAGGTTGGGGACGTATTTAGATGTAATTGTTGGTAGCGATCCGACCGGGTGGTACTGTGGTGAAGGCGTGGCTCATTGTGGGTAGACTCCGGTGCTTACCCTGAACTCCTAGTGTGGTGGTTCAGTGGAGGTGAGATCTGGGTTTCCCGCGGTAAAGTGCGCAGTGATCCATAGTGCCGCACGGGTGGCGGATCTGTTCCCCGTCCTCAGAACAGTTAGTGTACTGTTCGGTCTGCGGTAGAGTCCAGGTTCCCCAGGACTTGGTCGACGGGCCTTGTCCCATTTGGTAACACGTGTTTGGAGGTATTGTATATGTGTGCGTGTGGTTTCCTAATGTATGTTTATATGTGTGTATGAACGAGCTCGAGCTAGTGACTCAAGGTAACGTGGTCTGTGGTGAAGTGTTTCTTTCACACCGAAGTAAAGATGCCGTGTTTTAGTAAGTTACGATGTTTTGGATGCTGTTGTCGACCCTCAGATACTAGACTGGCCGAGAGCCAACCTGCACCCCCTGAAGGGACTCCGAGCTTTGATATGTATGTCAAACATGGACTGGTCCCGATTTTGTTTGGTACTTTGTGGCACCGGTACACTGCTGATAATGTGGATTTACAATGGCCTTTGACGGGTTCTTTCGATGAAGCTAAGTTGGACTACTTGCAAGACAAACTGTTTGCTAGGCGTAGTCGTCAGAGTATGTTCGACTCTTTGCGAGTGTGGCAGAAAGAGGCCAAGAAACGCAAGCTGCGAGATGAGAAAGAAGCGTATAAAAAGTCCACCCAGACTATGGCGCAGAAGGCGAGAGAGCAGGTTGGAAATGAGAATGCGCTACGTATGGAGCGCTCAGATAGACTTTGTAGGTTGAAAGAAAATAAAAGTTATGTAGTGCGAGAGGACGACCCGGATGAGATGGAAGACATTTTGAATACCCGACCCCCTCCCCCTTATGCCCCACAGCCCTTGTATCCCTCCTTGCCAATTCCAGCCCCCGCTAGTGGAGTTCCGGGTCCTTCAGCCAGTGCCCCCCAACAATCTTCGCCCTCGACACCCCTCGTTTCCTTACTCCAGACCACCTCACCTGCACCCTCCCAATTTTCTTTGGCACTCCCTAGTGTTTCAGCTAGTACCACCCCCAGTCAGGAGATGCTAACGCCGAGTCGAGGCGCAGGTAGCGGATTACTCTCGCAGGTACGGAAGTTGCTCACGCGTTCTACGGTTGGTTTAGATGAAAAGAGTATGGTGGCTAATCAGGCATGTCAGTGGGCCAGGAATAATATTTATTCGTTTGAAGATATTTGGTCCACCATGAAAGATTTTGAGCCTTTGATGCAGCAGCACGCTTTGTGGCACATGTCCAATGTATTGATACCGCTATGGGAGCAGGGGTATGGAGGTGTGGCTCCAGCGGTTTTACGAGATATACAGGCTGGAGCCTATAGAATGAACACAGGGGTGAAAGAAGTGATGAGCAGTTTGCGTGCACTATTGCAATACAGGAATGAATTACCCTCTGCCGGCACACCCCATTTCCCAGGTCTCCACCCAATGCGCGAGGTGCACCCTATTTTTCATCCCGAGGTCCCCGAGTTGCTAGATCCAGTAACGAAGGCTGTTACTAGGAACAGGATCGATGCACATTTCCAGGAGCAATGGGTGTATACGCCATGGAAGAGAAGTGAGGTATTATCATTGAAGGCCCAGCTACCGGATTCTAGAAAGAACCCGACTGCCTATTACAAAGAGCTTACAGAAGCGGCGTCTTCCACTGTGATGACGTTGGCTGATGTTGAATTGTTTTTCGGGCTTTTGGTCCCGGTTGATGTGTGGCGGCAAGTGAAAGGTACTGACCACGTGGAAGAGTTAGGAGGTACGTGGCAGGAGTTGCAGGATTGGGACAAGGAGCGTAAGCCAGGGGAGAAGCCGAAGGCTGAGATATTAGCTTTGCCAGGGCGCATTATAAAGTATATGCATTCTCTCATTCCCCCGAAAAAGGTAGATTGGGACAAGTTGACGGCTTGTAAGCAGAAAAAGGATGAGGCGGTCTCTGATTTCTTTACGAGGTTTGAGGAAACGTTTATGGATTTTAGTGGGCAGGATGTGTCACAAGATGGCGGATTGCGGCTTTTTGTTAATAGGTTTGTCACAAACTTATTGCCTGAAATTTCAGCTAGACTGCAAGCGTCGGAGAGCACGTGGACAACGTCCTCTCCTTCGGGAATACTCAGTATGGCGCAATATTATGAACACAGGGAAAATGAGAGTAAGGACAAGCAGGAAAAGAAGGCTAAGGATCTAAAGACAAGAGTTTTGTTGCAGCAAGTGGCTAGAGGCAGAGGAAGGGGTGCAGCGCCGAGTCGGGGGGCGGCTTTGGGAGAGGTGAGAGTAGGGAAAGGCTGGGACCGAATCAGTGCGCAAAGTGTAAGCAGGAGGGGCATTGGTGGCGAGATTGCCCACTGCTTCAGTCGGGCGGCGGTCCAGGAAGAGGACGAGGACGAGGTAGTGGTGATTTTGGGAGACAGGCTGCGCGGTCAGAAGGAGGCGGGAGACCGGGAGGCAATTACTTTGACAATGGTGCAGACAGACAACAGTTGCAGAGGGGCGGTGGTCAGTACTATAACGATGATTACTCAGTGGACGATTTGACAGGGTTCTCCCACAACTAGGACAGCGTAGGACAGAGCATGGGACCAGTACTTATGGAAGTTGATCAGAGGGGACCTTATGTCGAAGCTGACTTAATGGGGTCTCAACAAAAATTTCTAGTGGATACGGGTGCAATGAAAAGTTCAGTGGCTCGTTCTCGGGTCCCAGGGGCGGCTCTGTCTGGCAAGAATAACATATCCGTGGGTTTCGCAGGAACTCCGGTGATTAGCCCCATTTCTAAACCTCTCACGTTAACGATTGGCCCTTTTACTGTTGATTCACCGTTTCTATTGACATCAAATTGTGGAGAAAATTTGCTGGGTTTAGATTTATTGAAAAGATTGCACGCCACCATCTATTGTTCTCCGGATGGCGTGTACCTTACTCTGGGCCCGAATGTTGCCCGCCCATTGCAGTGTTTTTCGAAAGACGACCCATTACCACCTGAATTCCAAGGCATACCCGACAGCTTGTGGGCTGTCAATGATACAGATGTAGGTAAAATGGATATTGCCCCGGTGACCATAAGAGTGAAGGTGGGAGCGAAATTGCCCAGAGTTCCACAATACAGGATTCCTAGGGAGGGAGAGAAGGCCCTGCTACAAATAATACAAGATCTAATACGGTCTGGGGTAGTGGAAGAGACTGATTCGAACATATGTAACAGTCCTATTTTACCTATCCTTAAAAGACGGTCACCTGAAGCTACTGATAATACTCCTGATGTTTATAGATTTGTGATTGATTTGCGACACGTAAATAGAGTAGTGGAGCCACAGTACCCGGTGGTCTCGGACATTACTACAATATTGACCATGATACCCCCTTCGGCCAAATATTTCTCTGTCCTAGACTTGAAAAATGCTTTCTTCAGTATTCCAGTACATGAGGAAAGCCGTTATCTCTTCGGATTCTCATTGGCTGGCCGAAGCTTCCGCTTCAAGAGAATTCCTCAGGGGTACACTGAGAGTCCGAGCATATATAGTCAGGCTCTAAAGGCACAATTGGATGAACTGGAGCTTCCACCTGGCAACGTCATGTTGCAGTATGTGGATGATATCCTAATAGCATCGGACGACGAGCAGGGTTGTCGGGATGCTACTGTGAAATTACTGCACCATTTGGCTAAAAGAGGGCATAAAGTGTCCCTTCCGAAATTTCAATACTGTCGAACGGAGGTCACCTACCTCGGTCACCTCCTTTCGAAAGTGGGGAGGAGATTGACGCCAGAGCGCATAAAAGCGATCACTAACATGCAGGTACCTAACACGCAGCGAGAGGTGCGCGCGTTCTTGGGCATAACATCGTATTGTCGCCAGTGGATACCTAACTATGCGTTACTAACGAAACCCCTATTGTATCTGACTACCAAAGAAGTGCGCGAGCCCCTACCCTGGACCCCTGCATGTCAAGAAGCGTTTGATTTACTAAAAAATGCTTTATGTTCTGCGCCCGTTCTTGGAACACCTGATTACCAGAAGCCTTTTGTCCTTTACGTACATGAGGCGGAAGGTTGCGCGCTGTCTGTCTTAACTCAGTGTTTTGGGGGGAAGCAGAGACCTTGTGCTTACTTCTCTGCAATGCTCGATAATGTGGCAAGAGCGCTGCCGAGCTGTCTGAGAGCCACGGCGGCTGCTGCGGTTTCTATAAGACAGTCGGCAGGGCTCGTACTGGGATCAGACCTCACAGTAATGGTACCGCATGCTGTGGACATTTTGCTGAACAGGACACAGACGCAGCACTTAACTAGTGCTCGTCTTACGGGTTATGAGATGACTCTTTTTGCACCCCATGTCACGATCAAAAGGTGTGCTACACTGAATCCCGCCACCTTGTTACCTATCCCCACAGACACAGATACAAAAGACGATGACATACATGACTGTTTGTTCAGGACTGAAGAGGAGACAAAGGGGAGGGTGGATCTGACAGACAGGCCCTTGGACGAACCAGACGGGGAGTTGTATGTGGACGGGTCCTGTTTTAAATTAGCAGACGGTACATCGACAGCAGCATATGCAATAACAACATTACAGACGGTGGTGGAGACTTCTAGGATACCTTACAATTCTGCCCAGGCTGCGGAGATTATTGCCTTACTAAGAGCATGTGAATTGAGTGAGGGGCTAGACGTGAACATTTATACTGACAGCCAATACGCCTTTGGCGTGGCTCATAATTATGGGCGACTTTGGGCAGAACGGGGATTTCTGACTTCTCACGGACAACGCATACAACATGGTCCACTGATATTACGACTGCTAACTGCACTGACACTACCCAAACGATTGGCTGTGATAAAATGTAGCGCACACAAGACAATAGTGGATGATGTAGGACGAGGCAATGCTTTCGCTGATGAGACAGCAAAGGAAACTGCTAGAGAAAAATTACCACGGATGTTTGTGGCAGGACCAGCTAGATGGGTCCCAGATGTTCATATGTTCGCAGACACTGTACAGAGTGTCAAGAACATACTGGGCAAAGCGACAGACGAGGAATTGAGAGCATGGAAGGATGGGCAGGGACGACTGGATGCGGATGAATGTTGGACAGAAGTGACAGATAAGAGACGATGGTTGCTCCCGAATGCGTATGTTCTTCCAGTAGTGACGATGGCGCATGGGCCTGCCCATGTTAGTGCCAAGGGCATCTGTAAATTGTTAGACCCGGTGTGGAGCAATAAAAATATCTCTAAAGTGGCCACTCACCTGGTTCGTCAGTGCATGGTTTGTTTGAGACACAATCCTGGAAAGGGTACTCCTGTCCCAACTGGAAATTTTGCACCCCCTTCTTTCCCTTTCGAGGTGATCCAGATGGATTACATCGAAATGGAAAGGGTCAATAACTTGAAGTACGTCCTTGTAGTCGTATGTGCCTTTAGTAGGTGGGTGGAGGCGTACGCTACGAAAGATTGCACAGCCATTTCTACCGCAAAAATGTTGATAAAGGAGTATTTCTCCCGTTTCGGATTACCTAGGGTGATCTGGAGTGATAATGGTACGTCCTTCAATGCAGAATTAGTGAAGCAAATATGTAAAGGTTTGCAAATTTCCCAGAAATTCCATTCAGCCTTACATCCCCAGGCAGCAGGACTTGTGGAGCGGTTTAACGGCACGCTCAAGCTAAAGATGGCAAAAATATGTGAGAGTACAGGTCTCCGTTGGCCAGACGCACTTCCCTTAGCTTTGCTTTCAACGAGAGTCACTGTGAATGCGAAAATGGGCGTCTCCCCCCATGAAGTGGTATTCGGCCGTCCGGCCAATATCTGGGGAGTGCCCAGGCCTAAATGTTTTACTGAAGTGCCATACCCTTTGTTGACAGATTATCTGTATGCTTTGACTAAAGATCTTCGTTCTATTCATCAGCAGGTAGCAGACACTCTGAAGCCGTTGCCGGAGGGGCCTGGACACTCCATCCACCCAGGGGACTGGGTGGTCGTAAGAAGATATCAGCGGAAGTCTTGTCTGGAGCCAAGGTGGTCGGAACCGCGCCAGGTGCTCCTCACCACGCGCACGGCACTTCGGATCGACGGAAGGAAGGCGTGGACGCATGCCTCACATGTGAAAAGAGTCCCGCTTCCGTTGCACTATGACAAATGGGTACAGGATGGCATCGCTGACGAAGAGAATGAGTCTATCCCGAGGTATGTTCCTTTCTCGGATGCTTCACTGATTGGAGAAGAGCGAAGCGGAATAGAGAATTCAGTGAGCTCTACTACTCCTGTTGCCACTAGTGAAGATACACCAGAGAGTTCAGCATCTGCCACAGATTCACCTGTTTTGTTCACTGATCCTGAAGTGCCAGGGAGCACTCGTTATAATTTGAGGCCCCGAAGAAAATAAGTAACAGTGCTGAAATATGATGGACTAAACACTGGAAGAAGGGCTTAGCGGACATTCTGAATAAGAAGATTTAGTGGTAGGGATGGACTTGTAAGAGCCCTGGTGTTTAGCCGAAGATTGTGAGCTATGAGACTATAGAGTGGTGCGGGGCCCGAATTAAGTGCTTCCCTTGTTTCCAAATTGTTGAACAGCGACGTTGGAATTAGGTATGGACGGTAAAAGCCTGCCTGTGAGGCTTTGAAGGACACAGGGAGAAGATCCCTTTTAAGGGTTGAAGAACCCCTCTGGCCGGTTGAGGATTGTCTGGGACTATTTTTTTTAGTAGAAGTGTTTTTTTCATTTTTTGATTTTTTGATATATTTCGAACGAATATTAAGAATGTATCCCTTTGGGCGGCCCATTCCTGATGAGGAGCAGCCTTTTGCGGCTCCTCCAAGACCTGTGCCTGATTCTCCCTGGTTGGCCCTTCCCCGAAAAGGAAAGATTGTGGTCATAATTATTGTTTTGATTGCCTTTTTAGTGACTCTTGGAATATTGTTTTTCCTGGATAAAGCTTACCCCGTTCATGTGTTTGCACCCACACCCACTGCCGTTCCTGAACATAATATGATTACTGTTGATTATGGTGAAAGAATGTTAAGAAAAAGTTATAAAGACAATGTTTTTATTAAGACTTTGCACCATGCACACGCCACTACCAACTTGACAGATTGTTGGGTTTGTGGGCTTTTACCTTCTGCTGCCTACAAGAAAGACAGATTCCTTGCTCTCCCTTTGACGCCGGTGAATAGTTGTGTGGGGTGGTATACTCTTATAGGTCTTGTTAAATATTTCCAGCAGCCAGATTCCCTGACTCCTCGACTACAGAACAGGGGGTGGACAATGACAATGCGAGTACGCCCTCTGCCTCCATCTTCCCTTGGACGAATATATACAGATGGACGTTTTGACCAGACTTTTATAGAGACGTGTGAGAAAAGGCTGGGTCGATTCCTGACACCAAATGATACTGACAGACTTAGGGATAGTTTCCTGAAATTGAATGCCACTCTGTCCTACAGACACCCCCCGAAGAGTAACGACAGTTCCAAGTCTCTGATACCCCTGGCTGTGGTGGGTCCTTCTCCATTTTTCTGTATAGAGGGAAGGGGTCCCATCAAAGTTGGTAATAGCTCTTGTAATGTGACTGCTTCAATACGCTTGCCTCTTAGCCCCTCTTTGATTGCCCCACCCAGTATCTATTTCGTCTGCGGTGATAATGGATACTTATGGTTGCCCGAGGGTTGGGGTGGGGTGTGCTACCTAGCCTACATGATTCCCCCTGTGTATGTGGCTCCCTCTGATTACCACAAAACTCATCGTCGATTCCCCAGTCCTCAGGAGCAGCCACAAGAGCAGCGCAAAAGGAGGGAACTTCAGGTAGATGACGTTGATCAGACGGACACCTCGTACCAACAATGGACTGATTTTTCTAAGGGTTTGTTACCTTTCTGGGGTCCGATATTTAACAGCAGGGCTATCCGACGACTGTCTAGGGTAATGGAAAAGGTAGTCCTCACCGAAGCTGACATTACGACTAACATATCTGTCGAGATTCAGGCTATGAGATTATTTACGATCCAGAACAGGATGGTGCTTGACGTCATATTGGCTGATAGGGGCGGGGCCTGTCGCGTCATCGGGACGTCTTGCTGTGTTTATATACCTGACTCAGCCCCGACTGTTAACTTGGCAGTACAAAAATTACATAGATTAGCGACTGAACTACATCAGGATAATGGGACATGGTCCCTACAGGGGTGGCTCTGGGGTGCCTTCTCTTCCTGGGGTTGGAAAATATTGATGGGTTTGGTTGGTGTGGTGAGTGTAATTCTAACTTGCTGCCTTTGCATATACTGCCTCCCTACATGTTGTTCAATGTGTGCTGCGAATATGCGTCCGAAAAAGAAGTTACCTGGTCAATATACCACTTCTATGATTACTGAAATTCCTGCTGATGCAAGTTGGTTGATGTTCATTGCAGAAGATGTTCTAGACTAAAGAAATAAAGTCCTGCCCCTAGAATGGATGTCGGCACTACCTTTTGCAAATAAATGAGGCTATAGTTAGCCAATGATGCTAAAAGGAGGGTCTGATAGAATTCACTTTTCGATACCCTAATTACCCTATGATGATGTGCGAGTTAGCATCATATGACTAACTAATGAAGTTCGTATATGCACCTATGCTGAATTACTATTCTTGCTTTTTACTTATGTTCAAATGTACGTGTGACCATATTAGTTTCTTAGCTTAGCCTGTGTGCCACCATTTTGTGTAACCCTCTGTGCCTGCAGGCCCTGCTCGCTCATATGCCCCTCCCGCAGGAATACAGAAATGTACTAAGACAGCAGTTTTCGTTTCTCAGCTTACTGTGGCCGAAACTAACAAGTCTCTTTATCAGTAATGTTCTCATGCCCAGAGACGCTGAAGCCTAGCTCCATGGCCTTGAGTAGAGATAATAATGTATCCCTTGCAGGTGCAGATGCCTGCTCTATGAGAGCATTGTTCACTGGTCTGAGGCTCGGTAACTTTCCATAAGGGGCGTACCCCTCGTTACTGTATTGCATTATAATGTATTGCTGTGATGCAGAGAGTCAGTCCTCTCGTTCGCACTCCTAGGAGTGAGGTCGGACAGGTCCCTCTCATATGAGTGTTATTTGGCCTAATAAAGACTTTTGTTTATTCTTCTCCACTGTCCGGCTGACTTCCTATATAGCGACTATAGGTGAGTGCGGTAAGTCACTCGGGTGGATTTGAGCCACGCTTATCAAACTCTCGAGGTTGGCACCTCCGCAATGGTACTATTAGAATAAACATACATAAACAAACATCATGCCTTCTTACCTGACATGATTCTCATGCCCTGGATGAAGGGGTATGCATCCAGAGGGCACCTTAGAAGTTACCCCAGGTTGCCCCCGCTTTACTGTGTTCTGGCAGACCAGCCCATGCTTAACTGCGCCTGCTGCCGTCAAGACAAGATTCTGACCTCTTGCCAGGCAGTGTGTGTCAGTCAAAGACTTGGGAAGAAGGAGGTCACAGTTCCCTCCTTCCCAGATGGCTAGTGAATTGGCACATCAGAACACTGTCTTTGATATGCACCTGAGCTGTCCCCTGAGGCGTAAACAGCTCTCTTCTTGCCTCAAGCGTGCTTGCACCCGGGCAAGGAAGGAAATTAGCTATGCAGGAGGTAAATACCCCCAAAAAGGCTGGCGACACCTCAAGTTTGGGCAGCCTGGTCTGCACACTTAAAATTGAATTCTCTCATCTTTATGAGGGCAGAATTAGTGTATTCTGGGTAGAAAAGGTGACCTACACCACCTGATTGGGTTACCTCAGATGTGGACTAGCGGCAGGGACTAGCTTCTCACTGAGTACTAGCTCCCACACACCCTACTCCCCTAAATCTAGGATTTAAGGGACCCCCCCGAAACCAGAACCTCAGATCTGAACAACTTACTTCAAGGAAAGACCCAGAGGAGATCCATTCCCCACCAACAGGACTTTGCCCATCAGTACAAAACAAAAGAGGGATACTATGTCCCTGAGGCAACATACTTGGAACTGAGTGAACAACCCTCGTACTGAGTTAAAACGGGACACTCCTGAAGAGAGGAACCCTTGTGGAAGCCAGATGCACCTTTAGTCTGCCATGAGCAAGTGGCATTAGTGCCCTGAAAACTGCAGGTAAAAACGCTCACTAGATCTAAAGAATCGCTGGCCACAGGGTCCTTAGCGGAATCGCTCAAATCCAAGTGTACAAGTGCATTGTGGGAGTTATAGTCTTGCCTGCCCCAAAATCTCAGGCCGTTAAGTTACTTCCCGGACCCAGTGAAGTTCCCAGAACTTTTGTTGTGCTCATCACTGCCATGGCTTGTTGGTCACCAGTCCGGTAACAGACCCCCACACTTGACGCTGCAGCTACAGAGAACATCATGCTACCATCATCCAATGTCAGCAGCTGTGTACCTGCTGTGTTTTTGCATTTTGTTTCTCGCAGCACAATGTAAGGGGTAAAATCAACACCACCTGCGGCAGCCGTTCAGCACCAAGGACAGCCAGAGCAACTCTGCACCTAGACTTCACGGGTTAGGTAAAAATTGATCTGACTGTTGTGACCTGGTCCTGGGGCCCGCCTGACACTACTCCTATAAGGGTTCCAAATAACTCGACCTGCAAGTGACCGATTCTCACTAGTGGATTTTGCCACTGACCACAATGTTATTTGGTCTTTGTATTTTACAGCACTGATTTAATATTGCTTCAAAAAGCTATAATTTGGTTACATGAATGCTATTCTGTTCGTTTTTAGTGTCTACAACAAGATAAAAATGCTCTCCGTTTGTATAAATTGATGTCAGATTTCTCCTGAGTCATGTCTCTTACTTATAATCCATGTTGGGGCTCTGAAATGCTTAACACATGTTCCTCTAGTAAAGTCTGACTGGTCTTTGCCACACTAGCAGGACCAAGGACCAAGCTAGCAATTTATTAGTGTGAATCCAAGGACCATCTTTGGGGTATTATGATAACATCACATGGTAAGGCCACACAGCCATACCACATAATATTCAACTTTCCTATAAGAATGAAAAAAAATGCTTACAGTTCCTGGTCAAGTCAATTAAGAGGAGGGATGCTGACAGCACACAGAAAATGGCTGTATTGTATTGTAGCTACTGTAATACACTTAATACCCCTGAGTGAGTTAAAATGTGCAGAGTCAATAGTGATTCCCTAAAGCTATTAAGTTGTTACAACATTTTAAAAACAATACTAAATGAATCTGCTATGGCATATTGGTTTGTAAAAAGGGCTTCCATAAACCACAATGCACAGGACACTTATGCATATTTAATACTGTTAGACTAGAGAGATTTAAAACAACAACACTGGCATCACTGTGGTGCAGGATGTATGCAGGTCAGTCTGCAAAACATAACGGCGCTCGTTTTTAACAAAAATGTTCTCCTTTTTCTTTTATACCACCCAGCAACAAATTGATATCTACACTAGCGTTGCATCGTTTGCGCCGAAACACATTGCTTCACAAGGTGCTACACATTACATGGCAAAATTCGTCAGATTCTTTCTGAAGAGCATCATAATACATTTGAACCAAGTCCCTGGATCTGCAGGATACAAAACAGAACTCAATTCTTTGAAAGGGTTGAGTTGTGAGATATTCAATTTAATTACATTTTGAAGAGGTGTCACTTTCAGTAAATGCCCAGAGTGGTATGCAGCATGGTAAAAAAACATATGCAATGCTGCAGACATTGTTAAAACAAAAGGAATCATGAAAGAATTGTTCTGTTTAGTGCTATTTGCATTATAATCTGATTGTATTTGCATAACAGGTTGTATATACATAATAAAACAAATTCTAATAGCAACAGTAAACAATATGCAAAGGTGCTGTGACATTATTACGATATGTTGACTCATGACGTAACTGCAACATGCAATACAGCGAGCCGGGATCTTGTGGTGCAGGTCTAGGTTGGCCACCATGTAAACATGAGCTGGTCCATCTGCACTTGCATTTGAGAGAGAGAGAGAGTGTGTGTGTGAGTGAGTGTGCGAGTGAGTGTACATGCTAGTGTGCGTGTGTGTTTGTTTGTTAACAATCTCCCATATCACTAACACTGGAGAGCAGCAACCAAGGGCTGAGTGGGAGGTGCCCTTTACTATGTGATCAGACGTTCTTCCAGCAGTTAAACAGGAAAGTTGTTGGTGTCCCCTCCATCAGACTCATTGAATTTGATTGACAAAGTGAATTTTCTCCCACCCAACCAGGCTATTTGAAGATCCAGAAAATGGAACCTAGATTTAAATTGCAAATGTGCCAGTTTGCAAAGCAAATTGGGTATTTTGAATATTCTTTCAGAAGGAGGGATGCAGCAGCAGAAATAGGCAAAAATGTCAAGCGCTCAGGCCACAAGTTCATACTCAGCATTGCTACCTTTGGTTGATTCTGAAACTGACATCAGTCAGCGCCTAAGCAGACAGTGGACTTTAAAGGCATTTTCATTATTGTACACAATTTGTCATACAGATACTGTGGCTAAAGGCTAGACTGTGCCAGTCCGAGCAGCCACGTTTGCCCAGTCGAGTTGGGTGATAAAAGGTAGAACTATTTTATCCTAGTTAGGTTTCAACACTAGTCGGCGTGGTGGAATTAGCATGTGTTGACAACATACTGCCTCTGGATGCATCAGTTTCCATGTTGAAATAGCCCTTCAGAACATCAATGTACATATATATGTATTTATAATCACGTTTCACTACGAGGCACTTAGCAATAAAGAACTTTGAAAAAAGATGCAGCGAGTGACATTCTTCTAAGCTATGGATGCCCTCTTGAAATACCTGCTCATTTGCAAACAATGTCTATGATATAAACATGAATTAGCATGAATGGTTAAGGAAAGTATTTTCCTGACATAACTGCCATATTTTGTCAGTCCAGATTGAAAGATATAAATATGTGCGTTTTTGTTTCATATAACAGACAAAACACTCCTCCATACCAAAGTCAGTCCATCCTCTTAGACCTTAGTCCATAAATTGTGAATTTTAACTCCATTTGGTAAAAACTCTCACTATGTTATATGCCAGAACAGAGCAGTCAACAACAAAATGGTGACTAGTTCATATTTCAAGTTGTCTGATGCTGCATTACATCCAGAGTGTGGCATTTTAATAGCCCTTGGTCAGATTGAAAGATGTAGCTGATGGATTTTTTTTTACAAACATAGAAAACCTATATTAATGTGACAGATGGTGAGACATCCCATAATTGTACAGAAGAGCACGTCCTGGTAGCCCATAGGAACCGCTGATTGGTGGACTACGTGGGATCCTTAGACTAAAAGATCATGGGACTTGAAGTTTTTGTTATGTTTGAAGTTGAAGCTGCTGGAGTATGGATAATAAAGAAAGTGGAGCATAATCCTCGCCTCCGCTTCCTTAATAGGATTGAAACTTTCGGTCATGATAACTAGGACATTTTTCATTGTGCCTTGTACGATCCATGAAATTACAACCCTGAAGATTTGGCAAACCCTCACTCAAGAGGGCCTGGCCTTCCTGCTGGTGACCTCTATTTGGTCTGCGGCAGTGTTATATATTTAATACAGAAGACTTCCAGCAAAAACTGCTTATGAAGACTGCATCCATGTGCAGTGGCGGCTGGCTTGTACCAAGGATGGTAAGCCACAAATAATAAAATTAATTCACTTACCTCTGCATATGACGTCCTTCTCCCTCCGGTGTCTTCCAAGAAGCTTCAGATGCAGAAAACTGCACTACCCAATCCTGGCCCTGCTTTTCCAGCATGAAAGCAGCAGCAGGTTTGGATAGATCAGGCTCTCCCAGTGCTCCTAAGAGGGCTAGAGGCCTGCGCTTTCTCTAACCCCTAAGACAGCTGAGTTAGAGAACTTTAAAATGCACATGTCTGGCTGGCCGTCCCAAGACGGCTGGCCAAACAGACATGCGCATTGTAAAGTGCACAGCTCTCTGCTGCTGCCACGCAGCAGAGCTGGCCCTTCCCCACCCTGACACTTAGTTCGGGACGTGGTGCTCGAAAACAAAACCGTAATAAACGTTTTTACTGTTTTATTTTTCAGCTCTGAGACTTGTGGGGTGAAGCTCCTCTGTTCAAATAGATGAGCAGCCCCGGTCCAAACTGCTCACTTAGGGTTGTCCGTTGCAGTAGACAAATAGCGTAGGGCAGTGAGCACAATGCAGAACAATGTAGGAGAGAGGTCTCCCTTCTCCTGGAACTATGGTATTCCAGAGGGGTGCCTATCTGCAACCTGAGGCCTTCAGCTAGGGCTGGCAGCCCGACAGGGTCGCAAAAAACCGACCAACTGCCAGTTTCCATAATATCACATTAAAGCAACAGCGACCCGTGCAGGTAAGAGCGGCGGCACCGGGTGGGGTACAGGATTTCGACAGACGAGAGAAAATTAATAATTAAATTTTCCCTGGTGGTCGTCTGTCGAATGCCCCTTCCATTCCCCAACACGGCCCCATTGCTCTTACCTGCATGGGCCGCGGCTGCATGGAAGGCCTCTTCCCACCCCATTTGTGAAGCCCGGTGTCTGCATGGGCAGCACTGCGGTAGCAAGGGCAAGTTTAACAGCCATATCACCACCAACAACAGCAGGGAAAACGTATGCAGCGCCTCCATGTGCAATGTTGGCTGCACTCCAAGGCAGTGCTCCCGGGCATAATACTACCGCCTGTGAATTCAGTTTATTCAGTCTGTAAAAAGAGAGGCTATCACCTTAAAACAACATCAATGTTAAACCAAATTACAGCAGCACTTACATAAACCTGGCAGCAGGCCCTGCCCCAATGTTGGCAGCCCCGCCAGACTTAACGGTGACAGCCATCTCAAGGGCTATGCTAATAGCACTCCCAGGAGCAGCATTGGCTGCAATAACCTTAACGTCAAATCGATAAATCACTCCTTTAGTACTGTCATTAATGCTGTTCTTGATCAGAATCACAGACATCTGTGTAATTCTACAATTCCCATAAGCACTACATTCACACAAAGCTGAAGGACATCTAACGCTTTAGTTTTTAAGATTCATGAAACTTTCCCTAGCAATAATGTCAAAAGTAGAGGGGAAACGAACAGGTCGGGACTGAGGAGCATCTGTAACCGGACATCTCGTTTTTTAAATGCACAGTTTTACAAATATTTTGCAGTTACAATTCCTTTAAAGTTTTACATACAAAATTCCTACCAATTAACAAAACTGAACTAAAAATCTGAAGTCCAATGTCCCAGCCTTTCAACTCTCTTCCTTTCACTATTTTGAAGACACACCAAATCAAGCTACACTAATTTCGTAGATGTTTTCAAATAATTCAACAGTGTAGAAAATATTGTATTAGTTGTAGTATTTTACAGACGAGAAAAGGCTTTGCAAATTTCCAAAAGTTGCACTTGTTTTCCAAGGCTTTCAAAATGGTAGAGAAAGGTCCTGATATTTGCGATTTAACGAAATTGGAATAACAACTGCCACACGACCTCCGTTGTCTTTATATCACGAATTATTTAACGAGGACCCTGCTCCTGTACAGAAATGTTATGTGACCCAAATTTCACGTTTAATCACCTCCCTGCTGCGTGTGGCATTTGTCTCGTATACCCTTTCCTCTGAATACCGTTGCATGTCCACTAAGAATAGTTAAGATTCCTGGCTGAAAGAAATTCCACCTTTTTGGAAACCTTGCAGGTTCCGCCTACAATTGAGCAATATCATCGTGCTCCAGAATGTGTTCATATTTCCCCACACATGGAGCCTAAACATCTGAATAAGGCTTGTAATTTGTCATAGCACATTTTTGGGTTATTTTTCACTGAGCGCCTGCGCTAAATGCGCATGTCAGGCTTCTGGCTGCTTGAACTGAAAGTGAGCAGTGTCCCTCAGGTTGACCTTTGTGCAGCCTCACAGACACTGTTCATGAGAGGCGAAAGGTGTAGTGGTGGGCCACCTAAGCCCCGGTGGACCGGCCGCTCCTACCAGAAATACAAGGGCAGCTCGTCCTTATGGACGTAGGTTGTTGTGGCTCCACTTATCCTGCTTTCTGTCAATATTTTATTTCAGTAATAGTGAATATTATTTACTACGGTAAGTAAACAATGCTTTTAAATATATGTTCTGTGCATGCTTGACGTTGAGAGCTTGTGTAAGTGAGAGAAAGAGATAGGTGTGAATGTGTGTTTGTACATGTGAATGTGTGTATGTGTGAGCATGCTTACGAGTGTGAAAATAAAAATTAAATGACATGTGATATCACTTCTGCTACCCCAGGCATTTTGGTGAATTGACATTCATGAGATTTAGGGCATTTTCCAGAAACATTTGTTATAAATGCATCAATTCCATTCAATAATAGTTGAGGTACCCATTTGAGCCCTCCATGCTAAAGGCAAGGCTTTGCCAGCAAGTAAATACCTGCTGGCAAATTGTAATGGTACAATCTGTTGGACTTGGTCCTTTTTTCAGGGTCATCCCTGAGCTTTTTGCCTTCCTCCTATATTGTTCCTGACCTGTTGTTGCCTATTTTATGACTCTGGGCACTTTACCACTGCTGATCACTGCTAAAGTGCATATGCTCTCCCTACTGAAAATTGATGTATGGATTTGTGATTCCTGGATTGGCTTGCTTGGTTTACTTGTCAGACCCTAGTACAGAGCCCTTGGAGTGCCCAGGGCTTGTAAACCAAATGCTGCTGTTGGGCTTCCAGCACTGGTTGTGCCACCCACAGAAGCAGCCTTGTAAAATGTGACTAAGGTCTGCCATTGCAGAGCCTGCGTGCAGTATGGAACTGTCATGCTGACTGGGCAAGTGCTTCCACTTGCCAATCCCTAAACCTTCCCTTTTCATCATATCAGACACCCCTATGGTAGGCCCAAGGGCAGGGTGCATTGTAAGTATAAGGTAGGAGAAGCCCTGATGTGTGTGGCATGTCCTAATAGTGAATTACAGCCATTTTCATTTTTCACTATTGCAAGGCTACCAGTTCTCCATAGGCCAGAATGGGCTGTTAGAATTATTACATTTTATAATCCTAACTGACTCAGAGAACGTGGTAGAAATTCGGGTTTAGTATGCCTAAACTCAGAATGATAAAATAAATCTTTTAGTAAAGTGGGTTTTAACATTCTATGTTTGCAAATACCACTTTTAGAAAGTAGGTATTTGATTGCCTAACCTTTCAAGCCTGCCTCTACGAGGTTGTGTATTCCTTTGTCTGGGTTTGTGAGTGACAGGACTGGGGGATTCCAGGAGGCAGGCTGGGGTAGCCCAGTGGTGAATAGAGAGATCTTCAGCTAGATGGGAGGGAGGAGTTTCACCTGGGACCTGAATAGGACTGTGCCTGCCCCCCACAGAGCTGGCTCCACCCCCTGTGGTGCGTCTGTTGACAGTCTTCCTTCTCTTCTTTCAGTGTGCAGGGCAGAGACATCAAAGTGCTCCAGGGCTGTACTTGCCTTCCAGAATGCTGGCTCCACCTTCTGTGGGGTGTCTGATGTTCCTCCCCTGCACTGTGAATGGAAAGGAGAAGTCTGGTAAACAGAGTGCTTCATAAATGGTTTTGACTGGGCACAGGCTCCTCTCCCCTCAGAGAACAAAGGATTTTGGGGTATAAATATTGGGACCTTGATCCCATGAAATTAGATCACTTTTGGACTTGCAAGACGAAACCTCTGCTGAGGAGAGGAACCTGAAGAAACTGAGGAGAGACTATTCCCAAGCTGAAGTGCTGCTTGGGGGATTGGCCTGCAGTGGTTGCCTGACTGCCAAAGAGAGGAGAAATAACTTTGTGGACTTTACTTTCAACCTGTGCAAAAGATCTCCAAGGGCTTGGAAGAGAGCTTGCCCCCTGATCGAAGTCCCAGGACCAGTGGACTTCACCAGCCTTTGTGAATTGCTGATGGAAACGCTGTTTCAGTAGCCACAGAAGCAGGGAGCAGTGACCGACTCTCACGACCGGCCCGGTGTCCTGTAGGCACCGCATCAAGCAACATTTGCCTACAACAACGCAAGCTCTGAGCTCACCGACTCCGCCCTGACGCCGTCACCGAGCAGTTGCCAACACTACGACTGGTGGACACCGCAACGTGCAACGCCTCGCACACCGACTCGTACTGGTCTGACCGATGCGGTCACTGCTGCTGACTCCGAGTCCCGTGAACGCACCGGAGTTGGGCACCGCCTCGCACGCTTCGCGACGCACCGCCTGACTTGCACCACTGTCCGGACTGATCGATGCCAGCTCCCGAACTCCGGCTATGTCGCCGCACCGCAAGCTACAAGCACTGCATCGAAGCACCGTCTCGCCCTGCAACGCTTTCTTTTCTGCACCGCGACGAACACCGGAACCGGCTCGCACATCCGTGCCGGCCGCCTCAAGTAAAGGGTACTGTGACTGAGTCTGTCGACATTTGAGTGGGCCCGTACGACGCGGTCCGCTGGATTTGTTAGACTCTGTGTTATTTCAATAACACTGTAGCCAGACCAGGCTACCGACTCGCATAGAACCTTGATTTAAGCCTTTTTCAACCAGAACTCTTGAATTCTAATAGTACTGTAGATTATTTTTGCTATAAAACTTGTGCGGTGTCCATTTGTAGAATTGTCACTGGGTTACTGTATGTGGTCACAAATGCTTAACTTACAACCCCTCTGAGATAAAGCCTTGCTGCTCGTGCCAAGCTACCAAGGGTGTGAGCAGGGGTTATTTTAGGAGTGTACTCCCCTTATCCTAACTAGAGGAGAGGGTCCCTATGTGTCACAAGTACCTACCTGTGCCAACCAGAGACCCCCAATTCTAACACAACCCTATATGCAGCACAGATATAACATCTTGGGAGCTATTTCAGCTCCGTAAGAGGCACCAATGGCACAAGACTAAATGCATCCTCGAAAAAGCCCTTTAAAACCCCAGGGATGTTTTATTGCAATCCCAGGTGGATGCAGATTTATTTCATACCACGTGACATTACTATCATATTTCTGACTGATTACTATAAAGTTGGTTTACATCCAGCGAGGCAGGCGGACCCCGCTTCAGCCAAGTCACTTAAGGGTAGGGCTGAAGTCCTTCATACACAACCCAACACTCTGGATCAACCTCTTGTAAAGATCTGGGTTTAAAGGCCATGCATGGATCCTGCAGTGAGCGTAAGGGGTTCAAATATTAACAGCGTTCTCACCCAATTCAGAAGTAGCATGTGCATGTATAGCAAAGTGTAAATACTCTCACCATCGTGCTTCTGGAATCTCCCCACACAGCAGGGTAATGAGGCCTAGCTGCCTGGTATGACCAGTGGTTAATTTGTAAAAAAAAATGTACGTGTCGGGGCTCTCATCAGGAGTCAGCTTCCACCATCCCATTTCTCCTATTAGTGCTGCCTAAAACAGAACCAACTACTAACCATGAAAGTGGGGAGAGGGTGTGGCATAATGGCTAGAGCTGTCGTCTTCGGAGCTGGGGCACCAGGTTGAGTCTGGCATCAGCTCAGCATCCTGCAATTCTGAGCAAATCATGTAATCTCCCCCTGCCTGAAAAACATGAATGTGTCCTTAACTGGTGCTCATGAAAAGCGCTGGTGCTGATGATTACGTGCCGGTGCTGAACACCGGAAACCACCGACTCAATTAAGCACTGAGTATGACACCATCCTTTGTGGATGTCAAAAGCTCTAGAATTAAACCAAATGGGGCAGGAAGTATCAAGCAGCAGCTTACAGATGAGTCATATACACGCAACCTCCACTTCCACTTTGGACAGAGGACTTCTGTGGAGATCCAAGCGCCCAATCTCTTAGGCGTTATCTGGGTTACTTCCCTAGGCTGAATTCAGCATCAACAAAAAAGTTAATGGGATTGGATAATCACTTAAATCACGGGTATGGGCTGCAGAAGCATGATTGGGCATTGACAGGCGATATCCTTCGGGATCAATTTCGCGCTATATAAAACTTTATAAATAAATAAATAAAATACATTGATCTGTGTATCTAAAAATAAAAGTGCACAGGCTCGAACGCAGATAGCCAGAGCTGCTGTTGCAGTTACATCACTACGCTTCCGACTAAACAAAATGGGAGCTTTTTGTGCTTCCTATGTAGTATCAATGCCAGTGACGGAAAGGGACATAGGTTAGTAACTTCGAATGTACCGCGCTGCACAGCAATGACAAACATGTATTGCAGGATGGTTTTTATAGTCTATTTGGTTTTTTTTAAAAAGAGAGACTGGTGAAACATAATATGGCGCTTCCGGTGTTGACCTAGGTACAGGTGTTGACCTAGGTACATTCTAAACAGCCTTCCACCACCACAGTTTAATTTTCTAATAAATACGAGGGTCTGGGTAACTAATTTCAGACTTCACACGGAAGGGTAATAATGCTGTGTGCATGCAATCTGTGTTGGATGTGGTCCTTTCTTGTCACTAAAAGCCAACAGTATTTATTGGAGCAGTGGAACCTTCCACATATAGGAGGTCCTGAGGAATAACCCAGGGATCAAGCCTTTCATCTGGGCTGCTCCACACCTACACACTCTTCCGGCATTTGGGGGTGCAATCCATTTCAGTGGAAATCTTAAACATATTTCTGGTAAGGCACTGAATGATGAGGGCTCTTCCTTCAAATGAGGAAAAAAATCATTATTTTGATGTTAATATGGCCACAGCCAAAATGGAGTAATTTGTATTGAGTTTTAGTATTGAGTCTTCTCGTGATCTTCTTGCTTAGCCAATATTCAATTGATGTCTACTAGAAATATTTCAGACTCACCCTTGCATGACTCAATCATTTGGTTTTTTTAACTGAAGATTAATTCAAATTACAATAATAATCAATCATTTCATTTTTCTCTAGATTTGACTAAATCCTGAAAATGTGAATGCTCTATTCATGTCTATACACAGAGAAGAGAGGTAGAGTGGGATTCTTTGATGTGTAGATTGGTCTCATAATACGTAAATCAAAATCGTGACCTACGGAATTGTACTTTTCTTGAAACTCTGCATTCTTTTCTGAAATCGAAATAGGTACCACCTATGTTTGGAGTGCTATGCTCAGGCGTGCAGAACAGCTTATACAAACCTGGATGAACTCCTCTCCTTCAACACTGGACTATAAAAGGTAGCTGTTCTTCCTATGAATCGCATGTACTGTCCCTAATGCCTATAGTGGGAATCAGGGTAAATTCTCCTAAAACTATGCAAAATCTGTAGTTTAATTTAATCTGGTGTTTCAAGAATTTCTCTTTATTTTCTACACCATGCAATGCCTTTACCACGATCACTATTATCTTCATTGATTTTTTCCATCTTATCTTGCAAGGTGGGACCCTTTGGCATGTCTGTTACCACCATGTGGTAGTTTTAGGGTCTTGATGACTGGTGTGCTACAGAGGAAGGTTACGTCTCAAATGTACTTCTCTTTGTAAAGCGCTCTGATATCTGCAAGGATCTTGTCCGCGCTATATAAAACTTTCAAAATAAATAAATAAATGGCCAGAGTCATAAAAAGATAAACAAAGACCCAAATGTCCCAAAGAAAGTTCCAAATATTATAAATGCATGAGATGCATCTCGGTGATGTTGACAAACACATTCAATATCCTCTGCACATTTCATAAGTCCTATTAGATAAACTTTTTGGGCTACATGGAGAGGATCACCACTAAAAACCAACAGGGAGCCTGATTCCACCAGAATACTCACACGATTTTCAAGTAACTAAGAAAGAGGCAGGTCCTCCGGCGTTTAAGGTCCAAGACGTAACCTATGTGAAACTAAAGGCTGAGGACTAACCACTAGATAAACTTGAAAAATTAACTTTTGCAAAGTGAGGTGTTTATACTAGTTGTTAACGAGGCTGGGCCCATAAAAGGCTAGCAGCAGAACAAAACCTAATAGGGTTTTAGTCCTGCATCCGATTGGAGTCAAACCATCTTTCCGAATGGTCCTTCTAGATAATTTACTGGACATATCCACTCTCTGAAGTGGCGAGGCACCGCACTTCATAATATTCCTAAATAAATTAATCATTTGAAAGAGAAGTAAGGCAAACAACGATTCTGTGTGTCCTGTCATTTGTAAATGTGGACGTTCCTAATACGATGACCAAAATGCCATACTGCATTGAGAAACAAAGCCAACAGATGCGGTGTTGTGAACCAGCGGCACTCGTGTGCTAAAGAGAGTGCGTGCAATGGTGAATTTTGTACCTGGGATAATCTCAGGAACCAAGAACCGAGTTTTAGGAACATATATGCTTAGCTAACGCAAGACAATTTAGTACCCTTAGTAAGCTAAACTTTTGTTTCTCTGACATTTTTTCTACATGGATAAAGCATGTGTAGCTCCCCCTATATGATACATATCCCATAAAATGGAAGGAAGTGGGTTTGATTAATTGTAAGAGCTTATTTTATATATTTGGTGAAAGCATAACAAAATCCATTCAAATCCAATTTAAATCAATACACCCCCAAGTGATGTTGCCATGAGTGAGCCAAAAGAGAGTTCAGTTTGTGGTGTACATTATAAAGGTAATCAGCATCATATACAGTATCCACTACTGTATGTTATAATAATAGAGCATGTTACTGAGCAGTTCTGTAATGATATAGAGGAAAGAGGCAGTAGGTAATAGAACTATGAGGTTACTTGCCATATACTATTCGTCTTGAAATATTTTATTATTTACAATGGCCCTTTAACCCACTTTTAAAGTGCACCTCACCACACAGTGGAGTTGGCGGGTGCCTCGTGTATTTAGTAAGTAAACATTCATCACTACCTGGCTGATGTTTTTATGAAGCTGGCTAAAAAAAAGTCTGCATGTTTCAACGTGTCTTGCCTTCTGCAAATGAAAGTTTATTTCAGTGTACTAGAGGCAGGGATGTGTACACATAACATAGCTGGGAGTAACCTCAGAAGTATTTTTATTTTGAAACTCACCCACAACGCTTTCTCAATAGCCGTCTTGTCTCTTCTCTTATTTCCCACTCTACGTCAACCCACTCTGTGGCACTCTTCTCTATGACACTCCACACCACTGCACGTCACTCTACTCCACAACACTCAACTCTATTGACATTTTATTCCACTCAGTTCTACTCCATACCTCTCTACGACACTCCACTCCATTCTACTTCACTTGATGTCTCTCCACTCCAATCAATGCCCAACAACGCTACAACACACCACTCTACTGTTCTCTAGGAAACTCCACTCTACTCCATTCTATGGCATGCCACTCAACTCTATGCCTCTCCACACCACTCTACGACCCTCCACTCCATGACCCTCCACAACAGTCTACTCCTCGACCTTGTTCTCTACGACAATGGATGCCATTTATGACTCTACATTGCTTTACTCCACTCTACAACACTTTACTCTCCTCTATGTTACACCACTCAAAGCCCTTCCACTGTATGACACTCTTCGCCCCACTACTTCATGCCCCTCCATTCCATGACACTCTCCACTCTATGACACTCCACAAGAATCCTCTCTATGCCACTCCTCTCTAGAATATGCTATGCCACTCCACTCTACGCCACTGTCCTCTACGCCACAAACGTTTAGATATGCTGGACAGCAGCCACGCTGGTGTACAACATGGCTAAAATACATTGGCAAAGCCAATAGCACTTGCGTAGGCAAGACCTATTGATTTTACCAATGTTTGATTTAATCTCTTGCCATTGCTTAAAGGGTCTATCTGTTAACATCACAATTCTGTTCATGTTTCCATTAGATGATGGAGCAGAAAGTAGTCCTTTTGATACATTACGATTCGATGTGTAGAGAACAACATTTTAATTGGAAGTTTATGTTTCTTTTTTAGGAAGAGTATGACATCATAAAGAGACAGCGCTTTGCTTTCCAATTATCACCCCTATGCATTAATTTCTTTTACTCTGCTGTCATGAAAACATGTTGTTAGATTTGCAGTTTTTTTTTTTTCAAAGTAAAGATTTACAAGCTCATAGGCTTTTTTGCATACTACAAAAAAGAAAAGGCTCTATGTTGAAATTAAATACTGTGCAATATTTCACTGTATGGGCCATTTACGCTCACCACTTACAATGCAAAGTTCCTCTTCTGGCTCATTTCAGCAAATCTATTCTTACAGGGTACAGTTTACTCCACTAAAGCAGTCTGTTCAGCAAAAAGGCCCTACACCCAGCTTCCATAATGTTGAGGTACAAAACATTTCTTTGTTGGGGGAATATCTTTGTGATCAGTTGGCGGTAACACCCAGGAAGCCGTTCAACTATTACCAAACACTTCGCCTAACAAAAAGCCCAAACCTATTTGCATTGTAAATGCTAGTATTATTTCTTGCTGCACTCTCTGAGGCAAGATCAATAAGGGCTTGAGAGGATACCAGTTTTACACTGTGGGAGCGCACAGCAACATGCCCATCGCATACAGATTAGCAGATGGCGGCTAGGCATGAAATGCATTGACATGGGAGGGTTTGTGACGTCACAAGTCGCCGATTATAGTCACTTTATATTGACAGGCAAGTTGTTGTGTTGTCATTACTAACTTTCAAAAGAAAATGAATTCTAAGAGTTTATTCATATGTATGTGTCGATGTATACAGTGGCGTAGCAAGACCTTTGGCCGCCCGAGGCGGCCCCCGAGTTTGCTGCCCCGTGACAGCTGTATCTGTGAGAGCTGTGGGATTGGGGGTGCTCGGGAATCTGTGACTGCCGTAGGTGAGAGCGTGTGCGGTGCTGGCGAATACACAACGGCCGCAGTTAAGGACCCCGACCACCCCTTTCCTTTGCTACGCACTGGATATATACCTAGATCCAGCCTAGCTAGGAAGCAAGTCCTTTTTTTTATATTTCAAATCATTTTTATTATTTTCCAGAGAAAAGGTACATTCACTTTACAGTTAAGAGTTCCAGGAGGTCTTTAGATGTCATTACGGAAATACATATAAGTTTAACTGGTGTTACAAACATTGCAAATTGCTGTTTTAAGCTAGTCCCTCTGGAGCCCTCTATGTTATCTGTCGAGGGTAAACTAGGGATAGAGTAGTGTAGGAATAAAATAGAAGAAAGGAGAGAAAGTGAGCAAGAAGTGATGCTTCGCTCTAAGCCTAGTCTGGATTGGTGTCAGCGTATGGGTGGTTGCTCTGCCGGAGGGAGCCCTGATGGATTCAGGGTGGGTCATATGCTTCGAGGAAGATGTCCAGTGATTTCCGCATCCCACTAGATGGTGGTTTCCAGGGTGAGTTTTGCAGGGCAGTGCTATCTGCTCCTCTGAGGTATGTCACAGAGTTAAACCAGCACCTATGTGATGTTTTAATGGTATCTTTCCAGTTGGCCAGGACCAACTTGACTGCTGCGGTCAGAAGAAGTTCTAGGACGTCTCTGTCTGGTTGTCTGAGGAGATTTGCGGTTATGAAAGCTGTGGTGAGGGAGGAGAAAGCCGGGGTTAGTGTGCATCCCAATGCATTTTTTATGAAATCAAAGATTTCTTCCCAGAACCTTTTAAGTTTGTGGCTGTAGTATATAAGGTGTGCTAGATCCCCTTTCTCTTTGGCACAGTTCCAGCATAGGTTGTCAACTCTGAGTCCTAGTGAGGCCAACCGGGCGGGTGTCCGGAAGGTTTTGTGGAGAAGCCAGTATTTTGTTTGTGACAGTGCTGCTGTAATTTTGTAGCGTGATGGCGAAGACCAAAGGAGAGCTAGCTCCAGCTCGGTGGGTGGGGTCTCAGTCTGCTTTACCCAATAGTTAGTCGTTTTGTCATTGAGTTTGGTGAACTTTGGGCGTAGTAGCTTATATAGGTGTGATACCTGATGGCCTATTTTATTGAGGTTACCAGTGTATTGTATAATTGAGGGGCTGACTGGCGAGAGTTTGGCTTTTGAAAGGGCTGTCTTGATTTTTAAAAAGTTGTAGAATTCTAATGTCGGGAGGTTGTGCTTCCTCCTAAGTGTTTCAAAAGTATAGGGTTGTTTAGCCGTATATGTGGGGTGGGGCTTTATTTGTAGAGCACATTCTCCCAACTGAATCATTTCAGTTTCCAATGCGGTCATTTAAGGAATATAAAGTGCCCAGGTTCACACAGTTTGGCTAAGAGGAGAAAGCTGAGGCACTGAAACAAGTTTTCTTGGTTACAATTTGTCAATTAGATAATGGACTTTATTTTGTCCTGTGTTTAGCTTTATGCAAAGGCACACACTGCTTTGGGCAGCCTTGACTTTCTAGAACTAAAGTTAGTACCCTTGTTAGAAATATATATGAATCCTTCATATTTCTTTTGAAGTACACAAAAACTAAGCTGATGTACAATGAATAACCGAACCATCTTGGGGAAATGCTTCCTTTTAGAAGAATTTAAATGAAAAAGTACAAAAGCGTGTAAAGGTGATTCCAGCGTGTGTGTATATTGACACAGTCTCACCTTAATAACAATATTTTTCTTTAACATCGCATAATCTGAACAAAATATAAATGGCCGACTAACGAACGAATTATTAAAACACAGGAAACGATAAATCCACCTAACACATTATTAGGTTGGGTGGCAACAAAGGCAGGGACAATAAGTCGGGTAAACAATAAAGATAATGAAAGGCTCCCGAAATATCCAGACTGTCAACAGTGAAACTGAAACGACACTTGAAACTCTTCCAGTGCAATGCTCTTGGGGGCCTGGCTAATTGCAAAACAGATGACATTACAGACCAGCGGGCACCAGAGAAAATGTCTGCTGGAGTTCACCTGGAGAGGCAGCTCCTGGGCCTTTCTTCTAGCACGGCAATGGCAGCGACGCCCTCACCCAAGGCTGTCCCAGGTGGGAGCCTGCACGGCCTGTGCCTCACCACGGCCCTATCAAGGAGAAGAGGGCGTGCTTGCGAAATCACATCTCTTGATTGTAATTGTAATGCATTTATATAGCGCTTACTACTGAGCGGTACCACAACGAACATAACAAACGGTCTTAGCATTTAAAAATAAGGACCTTCAATCTATTTGAAATGCAAAGTAAAATACTAAGTGTCAGCCCTACCCAGAAAACCAAGCTATCAATATGCAGCAGGTGCCGTGGCACTGTGGCCCAATGTTGAGATAAGCCCTCTGAGCTCCAAATTATCAGAGTTTTAATCACCCAAAAGTAGTTTGTGGGGACCATGTTTTTCTTGCTTGCATTAGGGTCCCCTGCACCCTTGCTATGCCACCGACATTGTCACATGTCGGAAAAGAAGCGTTTACGAAAGAAACGCAGTGGAGGCCACGCAGTAGGCCTCGAGCCTTCACTGGCGCGTGCTGCGTAGTTTAAAGGCATCATGGGCGGCCATCTGCCAAGGAAATGTTTGCACGCGCTGTGGTGAGCCCAGAGCACGCGGCTCCTGCCCGCGCACACAGCGCAGGTTGAGCCCGTTTGGCGCGAAGAGCCGGCATGAAACTATGTAAACTTGGCGACGCAAAGAGCCAATTATGAGGAGCCGGCGAGCGACGCTTTGTCTTCTGACCGAAACCAGTTCCGACTCAGAGGAAAAACAATGACATCCCTAACTGGTCTGCGCCACGGTCAGACTGGATTGTGAAACGTTTATTGTGAGAGGAGATTTTACCCTATTAATGTGCTTACTCCGTTCACATCATGTGACTGAAAGTTTGAGCCAGATGCGTACTTAAGTATTCAAAGTGTGCCTCACGTTGGATACAGTCATTTGAAAACTACGTCCAGGTACTGCTATATGTTAACAGTTTTGACAACTGCACTTCCGGAACGCTTCCTTTTGGTTATTTTTTTTACAGCTTCCTTCAACTTCAAGTAATGGTGCACTGTCACTGCAGCAAATTCATCCATTGTATTTATTTTACTTGCGTTATTAATATAGAGTGGAAATGTTTTTTACTAATACACCAAGTAAAGCAAAGGGCACACCTGGGAGTAGTTTGCTTAAAGGGAGAGAATGTTTTATTTGCCACAGTGTTTTATAAGGACAGGTTGGTAATGAGTCGCCAGTGTTCTAAAATGCAGGACACAGCTGTGATACCCGGTAGACTCGCGAGTGCTTGAAATTTGCGTCCCCGTGTTGATTTTTGTTGGTTTTGAAACTTCCTTGCTAATTCGGAAGAGGATACGTGTGTCTAGTATCAGTGGCCATGGGAGCAGCCTTGCGTGAAAAGATGGTGCCACTGTCCAAGGTATTTTCTGACCTACAGGAGAGAGCGTTTAGTCTGACTGAAAAGATAAGTCTTGAGCTAAAGTCGTAAGAGGTACACAGAGGCGGCTTCCTCCTAGGGACTTTTTTTTAACCCCTTCGGCGCTTATGACGGAACCGTTCCGTCACGCGCCTCGGGTGAGCTGTGCTAGCGACGGAACGGTTCCGTCACGGTCCGCTCGACGCTGATTTCGCGCCTGCGCGGCGCGTTCTATTGAGCAGGCACGTTTGTGACGGAACCGTTCCGTCACTAGCACAGCTCACCCGAGGCGCGTGACGGAGCGGTTCCGTCACAAGCGCAGGTGAGCCGTGCGACCCCCCCACCACCTAGCACTGCGGCAGAATTGCCGCCGCAGTGAAGGGGTTAAAAAAAGGGACTTGGAAAGGGTAAGCTGTTTAATTGCACCTGGTAAATAAGGACTCTGAGGTGTGCGATATTGACCAGGTGCGCTAAATAGCTCCCATTCAGAGTCTTCCTTTGAAAAGTGAGGAATAAGACACAGAACTGGGGTACTACAGAAGGAATTTTCAATTTATTGGCATTTACTGCTTGTTTTTTACGGGTATATTTGTAGCAGGGTTGACTTGCCATAAGGTGTCAGAGAAAACTGTGGGGTGCAATGTTTATTGCAAATTTTGGAATTCTGATCTCTGGCCAAAAATCATGCCATTCTTTTTTTCTGTTCCATTAAGGAATAGCAAATCTAACGATGTTTTGAGGAGGGGTGGGAACAAAAGGACTGTGAAGAGCGATCATTCTTTCCAGTTTTGAACTTTCTAAGATGAGGAGCAGAAAGGAAATACAGGGTTGAGAGACGAGATCAGAGGCACAGAGAAGGGATAAAAGGCACAGTGGTATGAGGCAGAGGAACAAAAGCAAAACCGAGAATGACACAAAGAGGTGAGACAGAGCTGTATAAAGCAACAGCTCCAATAAATTGCGTTCCTTGTTCACCTGCCTCCAAGCTCGGCTCACTCTTTCCACTTCTGCCTCCCTGCTCCTCAATCTACCTTCCTTGCCACTAATGTCTGCCTGGCCCTCCATGGTTTCCACATCGTCTTCCACAGCCACTAAGAAGACTGAGTTAGCAAGCAATGGGCACAAAACCTGCTGAGAATGGGGAGGCATGAGCACAGGACTTCACAGTGGGACACCCCCTGCTTTCCTTTGCCCTGGGACAACCATAGTGCCTCAATACACTTAAGCAACTGTTGTAGTGCACTGAAAATACACTTGGTCAGTAATGCTGTTTTGGCAGAGAACACACATAACTCCAAATTAGATATGCACACATCAATAGACACATACAAAAACGCTAATACAAATTCTCACTCACATCCAAGGCACATTTTCCTCCTCAATTCACACACACAGACAAACGTTCTGCAAAAAATGTCTATAAGCAGATGACACATGCAAACACCCACAGACCAACCAAAAGAATGATTAGCAGAGTCTCAAATACATTTTTAAACAGAAAAGCTGAAACATGTATTGCGACCCCCAGAATATGCTCTCATATTATTGAGGAATATTCAAATCGACCTTAAAGAACAAGGGCAGGCAGTGCTTTTCCTTCTGTTGGACTTGTCGTCCACCTTTGAAATAATGGGTCCCACAATCATATTTGGTATACTAGAGGTTAGGGTTGATATTATATCCACAGCCCTACTGTCAGTACAATTATTATTGGGAAGTTGGGCCCAAAAGATCAAACCCTGGGAACTTCGATCTACGGACCGCCCCTTTATTGGCTACCTCCCACATGGATTCTCAATCACAAGCGCATTGTTGTATCCAATATATAACTGTTATAATGAGGTAGTTAAAACAAACCGAATGCGAAACAAGTTCATAACTAACAGTCAGTATGCACATGAATGCAACAAAACTGTCATCCTCTGAATGGTGTCAAGGCAAAGTTGGTAGATGTGATAACAAGGAATTTGAACCTCTATGCTTTCAATAGTAAAGCACAATTTTGCCCTTCACAAGGCCAAAAATAAAAGACTATAATCTTTCTGACTTTGGAAGTCTCATGAGAAACAAGAGAACAATAGAACACACTGTTTGGCTATTGCCGCCAACTAGTCAGGCAGAGAGAACACTACGAACCAGCTATACATTGTTAAAAAGTATGCAGAGTTGGCACTGTAAGACCAGGATATCAGGAAAGAGGGGAAGGTTTGGGCCTTTGAACTTTTAAGAGGCATATTTCAGTGGAGGCTGACAGTCAGGTGTGATCTCCGGTTACTCTCTGGGCCTGTGTTGTGAGTCTATCAGTATTGTAGCCACTCCTGCTGTGTCAGACTGCCCCTATCAGAAAGAACAGGGCAGAGGAAAGAGCATTTCAGAGAAGCTGCCAGCTACAGCCCGAATTTCAAAGAAACAGGCACAAAATTCCATTTGAGTCTGAATTTGGATTATAAAAGTGTGAGCATGAGTCCCACACTGTGTTCAACAGCCCTGTTCACCAGGGGAGAAGATCACCAAGACTTCTAGCTGCAGGAACCATAACTAGGGAACAAGATCTACTAGTATTTCAGCGCAGGGTGAAGGACCATCCCCCAGGAAGTCAAGACCACCGGCCCTGAGTGTGGAGCACCAGCATTCTGCCTGCCAAGACGAGTTGATCTTGTGATATGGAGGAGAGCTGATTTAATGGATCACGGCAAAGAGGAATAACATCATAATTAACTGAAAAAATTCCATTTAGTGATGTTGAGCAATTTATTTATTAGTTCCAAATCCTATATTCAAGGAGCGATTCTTTAAAGTCAGAATCACTTATATTCAATAGAACCAGCTAACACGTGTTTCGCCCCCTCTGGCATGCAAGCCTGGGGCCTTTTCAAAGTTTTGCCACAGGAACCCAAGCAGACCGCAGATACGACGTGCCCGACAAGGCAGCCTATACACAAATCCTGAAATGATTTACAGCCACTTTGAATGTTAGACATTGCGTGACTACTCTTACTATACCGGCGTCGTATGCCTTGAAAAAGCCCCACGTGTTGGCAGGTTCATTTAAATATAAGTGATTCTGACTTTAAAGAATCGCTCTTTGAATATGGGATTTGGAACTAATAAATGAATTACTCAACATCACAAAATGGAACTTTCCGATTAATTATGATTTTATTCTTCTTTGCTTTGATTCACTAAATCACTTCATGATATGAACGGGTGAGGGATTCCCCATTCTCCAAGGCAAAGCATCCATAGATATATCATCCATAAACTAGGATCCACCAACAGAAAGGATCATACACCCCGCCAACTTCTGTGCGATATGGCGGAGAGCACCTGGATGGAGCAAGGCCCAGTAAGGATCCTCCAGTGGGATCCTGGTGAGCAAAGTGTGAGATGACTGGTCTGGTCGGGACTGATGCATGGATTAAGTCAGCGACCCCAGTGTGCTAGGGTGGGCCACTGTGAAGTAAGGGCAGTTACTCTTTGCAGAGCCAGTGGGCAAACCCTGTATGCCAGCAGGGAGCTCACATGAAGTAAGGACCATTGGCGTTGTGCGGAGGAAGTTATTGTCGACCCCTGTGTGCCAGGTCACATTAGGAACAGAGCAACTGCCGATTGTAAGGACCCACGAAAAAGGTTGTTCAGCACTGACGTGGGCCGCTCTGAGACGGAGGGGGCTTGACGTGTCATTGAGGAAAGACTTCTCGCTGAACCTCAGCCTTGGGAGACCAGAGCCCACAGAGAGACACACCACGGTCCTCCCACACTCACCAGCTGCCATGCGGTCAAGTGTTTGAGATCAGCAGACATGTAGGGGACTCTCAAGAACTTAGAACGTAGCACTGCGGAAGTTGACTCCTAAGGCTAAACTTAGACTTTTCTGCATTGGACTAGTGTGGGCTGCCCCTATAAGTCACCTCCAGTATCTAATTGGATATAACCAGTCTTACTAGAAAGGGACAGAGGGACTCAACAACACCCTCCCCAGAATCAACCAAGAGACACTTTGATTATTATTTAGTTTTTTTCCTCTAAGCTTTGTGTGGTTTTTTTAAAATGCGACTTTTTCATACAAACTGGTACTTGACTGGACAGTCACCTTATTGCTGTTACGGTTTGCACTTTGAGTCTTGTGCCTCTGTATGAACTGCTCCACCCATGCTACCACTGAGAGTCAAGTATTAAAAGAGGTAGTACTTGGTCCAGTTACTCATGATCCACAGTAGGCCAAGCCACAAGAAAACAGGAGCAACAGGCCACGCTAGTCCCTGTGCAGGGGCACAGAACCCCCTTCTTGTCCCAAGACCCTCTGAAAGGAGTTCTGACACAGTCTTAAACATATATTGCAAATTCTAGTTATATGAGTCATGTGAGTAATCACAGTCTGTCATCACTACTATCTGAACTTATATGAGGAATCACTTGTGCACAATCTGTAAAATTATTTTGCCTTGAGAACGTCCCAGCTAGGGCTTTGTTTGTGTTCATGACCCAATAAACACATTTTACTTGCAAACTGTGGAGGAGGACCTGTATTCCTTTTTACAGATAGGGACTGACTGCCACTGTGCAGCAGACTTGCCAGAGCTTTATATCTTCTTAAATAACAGGTATTCCTTTGAGGACATAAATTAAAAAAACACATTCACCCGAAAAAACTAACACATCATCTATAGGTTGCAGAACCTGGGAACAAGTACGTGATTTGTATTTCTTAAAGACAATAAGCCAATTTTCAGATATGCTGTCAACTCACATTATACCGTTGCAATTACCACTACCTTTAAGAGATGTTGTTTTAGACAGTTGTTCCATCCAAGTGACTGGAGCTATATTCTCAGACATGGTACTGTAGATGCGATTGTCTCAGTACAGAATGTGTTACTGCACTACCAGTCGTCAGCATACGGGTGAGGCTGCAGCACCTGGGAAAGTGGCGTGCTACTGCCGAGGGTTATGGGGCTTTGTGTTTACCTGTAATACTAGATCATCAAAGAAAGCTCATAACCCACTCAAAGACTCTACCTTTAATTCTCCGGAGGCTACTCAGACATTACATGGCCATCATGTCATCAGTTGTATCAAAAGGTCGTCACTGCATGTCCTTTTATCTAATAATGGTTAACACTCATCAGTAGAACCGGCCATGGACGTTCAGTGCTTTCCGCCTTCAGCCAACATTACACTTTATTAAAATAGTTATTAGGTGCAACCCACTTTACAAACAGTATTCAAATACCATCTGATTTCCATCTTACAAGCGTGCAAGCTTAAGAACAAACATCAGCACATAGGTGAGAATTTGGTTTCAAGGCTCCACTGATATGGTTTTCTGCAGAGTCACATGTGCTGTCAGCTGGGCCCAATTTTCTATTCTTTCAATTTGTGTTCATGAGAGTAATATCTCACAGCAAGGTATTCGTCTTTCCTTAATTCTTAGAACAGTCACGGTTGAGACAAAGAAACAGGGCTTTGGGGATAGATTGTTTTTACTTGCCCAGCTTGTAGAAAGGGTTGAAGCACACCTTAAAATGATTATTTAGTTTGGTTGCCTGGTGGCTCTTGTGGCTGTGTGCTGATAATTTGCATATAACAAAACTGAGAAATCTCAGCTGTAGATATAACACGATTACATGCAAAACAGAAAATGTATAGTTCAGCTGTTGATCTCCCAACTCAAGGCAGTATGTGCGACATCAAAGAGTTTAAATACCTATATTCTAAGAGGAGTGCTCGGTCTCGAAGACCCGCGTTAAGAAAATAACTCTAAAAGGATTGTCTTTGCTTAGGGGTAGATCACAAGTGCGATCAGAGAACTTTGTTGCGAACCCCTAAAAGGCTATGTTGTTGCAGATGCATGTTTCTACTTAGTCTCGCAACTTGTCTCCACCAGTACTGACCGCAATTGCCCCAGGACATTTCCTCTCATGTGGTGCCATTTCCACTTCTCGCTCTGTTGGTTGCACACTCATTCCCTCAGCATGTTTCAATACGCCCAGAATGCATGTCACACTCTACTCTCCATGTTACTGCATACACCAACCCACATTTTCTGTCTTTCTTTTTGACCCTGGTCATTCGATCTTCCCTTTCTCTTTCTTTCTCACACTCACCCGTTGCTCCCTCCTCCCTCCATATTCGCTCCTTCCCTTTTTTATATTTTATTCAAAGGGACCCTTCCTTTCTCTTACTACGCAATCAAGCCTTCACTACTGCCCTTAGTCAAATTCTTCAGTCACACTTTCCGTTAACCATTACCAAGATGCTGCTTTCCTGCTGCTGCCACCATCTTGACTGCTTTGTGATCACTCCAGCTACTAGCTGTGAGGTCCAATTTTTGCACCCCATGGCACCTAAAACATGAGGTCCCATGAACCCACTGCTACCTCATTCTCACTGTCCACCTCTAGTGATTTCAGTGGCAAGTAATGAAACAGGTAAAGATACCTTGCAGACTAATAAACATGGTCTTAAATCCAACTAAAGAGTACTGCTTACAGGTACATAGCACCTATCAGGTGAATTATCCTTGCACCTTAATGTCACCAATTTCCGGTATCGTTTTAAAGAATCGAGTGTGGTAATTTGATGAATTTTTACACAATTTCTTTTCTAATAGTACAGGGAGACACTATCACCCTTACACTGATGGCCCAACATCAGTGTCTTAGCTGCTTTGCTGTTAGGGCCATAAAAAAAGTCGTCCATCAAAAGCAAACCACTTTCCTTCCTGGCTACATCTGCTTGGCAGAATTTGCTATTTCAATGTCTTGTTGCAGTCGTGATACAGCATCTTCTGTACATCATAGGACATTCGAATAGATGTTCATAGATCTGCCTGAGTGTCTAAGTCCTGGGTTGCGAATGAAAATGGTTAACATGAGTTCAAAGGCAGGCTGTGAAACCAGGCAATATTAAACCGCACAGTATTTACCATGAATCAAAAGTACATCATCATGCACGAGCAATAGAAAAGTTGGTATGGTGAAGCACAGCTTAGTATAAATATGTATGCCAAATTGTACAATAACATTGACCCACTATCCAAATATGGGAGGTATTGAAAGCTAAATCAGAGATCAGGTCTGTCCCAAATATACAGATAACAAAAACCATTAAAGAGTCCAGTAGATGTAGGTCCCCTCTTGTGTTGTAACTCTCTTTGCTCAGAACCAAGAAGCTGCTTAATTTGCAAAAAAGTTGGGTGAAAACATGAAGAAACCCATTGCTCACAGCCAAGTGCTAAACATATGGCATACATTGTATTCAAACAAAAAAGCACAATCAACACTCATCTGCCGAGGTGAGTATTCACTCCATTGTCCCGACTGATTTCATTAGGATGGTGATTGTCCGCTTGTGTGCAGTGACAATGCTATAGCCACATCTTACCTTTTCACAATCATCTTCAACGTCCTGTGTGAGCCCTTCACTAGGCAGATGGCCTCCTGCCTCATTCCGGTGAGTTCCACGTCATTAATGCTGATGATCTCATCCCCTGCCAGCAACTTCCCTGCAGCTTTACTCCCATCTTCAATCTGCAGAAGCAAAGAACATCACGGGTTAGTCGCTGAGTCGGATCACAGCAACAACTCTAGATCACTCCTTTGTGTATCATCACTGCACTAGGTGGTGTAAATTGAAGAATTATAAACAATTTCCCTTCAAAACGTTTTCCCTCCAAACAACACATTCCCTACTTTCTTCCTGTACATTCACTGACCTCATAAATTAATTTGATTTTTATTTTGTATGTTTTTGTGACGAGAGTGTAATTACAAATACAAAAATAAATGGATAAACAGACATATGGCAATCATTTAGCGGATCAATCAAATTACATGTTGGTCAATACACTAAATAATAATATTCCGTTTTTTTTTTTTTAACTTTCCTAACCTTTCTTCTCTGCCCCCCCTAAATTTTCCTATCTGAGCTGTGATGTAATAAATTCATCCATAGGGTCCCAAACTTGTCTCAGTTTCTTATGCTGTGTATTAGTCCCTATGATGGTCATCTCCATACCAGTGATATCTAGAACTTGATACCACCATAACTTAACAGTCAGGGCCATCTGTGGGCTAGTAATAATCTGCCTAGGACGATCACCACCATTACTAACCCAGAATTATGCGAGAGAGCCGCCTGAGCTCATCTAAACAAACAATTGTCGGACGAATATTAATCAGCTTGCTAATTTCTCAGAAAACCTTGGTCCAATAAGTTTGGATTGCCCTACAGTCAATAAAAATATGGGTAGTGTCCTTGTCAAGAAATCGAAAGCAATTAGAATCGCGTCCGCACCACCATTTCTGTAATCCTTTGGTAGAATATTCGATGTTCTGAATGAGTTTATAATGATGGACTTTTAGCCGATTAAGGTTTATATACTTGTGACAATTAGAGATGCTGGAAATTAATTCTTCACTAGTAAATAGGCTGAGATGGCGTATCCAATTCAAAAGTCCCGCCATCAGCCAAGTGTTTTAAATGACTGTCCTGATCGTCCATTAGGAGCTGATAAACACAGCGGAAAATGCCTTCACCAACAGTGAATGTAAATACATCCAAAATAGGCATACGCGAAAGTGAATCCATTACCTCTGTGGTTGATTTCTTGCACACACAAAAAAACATGTTTACAAGTACTTAAAGAACCCAGTGTTGGGTATTGAGAATTGAGGGGAGAGGACAATAAAGAATTTAAATATAAACTATTGTCGAAAAGCTGGCCAGTGCTGTGTAGCCGCGTGCCAGACCATGGATTCACAAAGACGTGAGAGAAACTAGGTAGACCCGGGTTGAGCCAAAGTGATGCACAAACGAAGAGGGGCAGGGCAGTTAACAACTGTTAATTCCACATGCATGCTTACTTCAAATAGGAATAAGCAAAAAGCACAATTTAGAGTTGTGCCACGGAATTCTTGTTAAGCAGAATCTTGATATAATTTACAACATAAATCTTTCACTATACTTTCTGCGAGGGCAGTGGTGCATCCATAAAGCAAGGGTGTGAAGCTAAAGGCTGAACGCTTAAAGCAACATGTCCTACAAGCCAAACGTTAAAAACAATTAGAATCTGTGAAAAAGGGATCCTTAGTAAAAACGATGAGGGTTTCACTTAACATGTCTTTATTACGAAAGCTACAAGTACAAAATATACCCTCCTGATTAGAGAAGAGATTAGCCCCAAGGAGGGTGCAGTTGAGGATGCACGGCTGTTCTCCTTTAATTCCCTTGCCCTGCTAAACTCTTTTTTTCTTCTCACTCCCCATTTTAGTCGCACTCTCCAATGACACAACCCCCTCAGTTTTAAACGTCCCTGCATTGGAGCACCTTATTCACTTTCCTGGAAGCGACTGATGCAGACATGCGTGTGTGTGTCTGGCGCCACACAACAAAACGCAGAGCAGACTTCTCCTGAGACACTAATGAGAGCCCTTGAGAAAACGGGTGCGCAGCTCCTACAAATGCTTCGACAATTTCCTTAGAGTTCAGCTCGTGCCTCGCTCCACGTTGCCACGCAATTTTGCCCTCAGAAGGGCTGTGCCTGTGCTGTTCCTTTGTGCAACCCCAGCACATGACAACAAGTCTGAAGGATGCCCACACAAATACTACCACCACAAATGTGGAGAAGCGGAATTGTCACGAGTATCCCTCTTTAGAGTAAAGGCACCCTCCAATGCCAACCGTCCCTCGCCAACAGTCAAATCAATCATTTCCCATGTTACATTGTTGGGTCCCTCTTCTATCCAATGGTGGTTTCCAGACAGAAGCTCATCACCCAAACTCCTGGCAGAAAATTAACCAGGTGAAAACATGCTCACGTAATATCACAAAGATGACTCATTTGCCAAAGCAAGAGAGAACAAGCATTTACAATGCAACGGTCTCACCTTTGCAAAAGTTAGAACTATTGGCATTGTAAATGACAACATTTTTATTTATGTGTTGGTTTTGAAAACAGATAAATAAATGGCATTGTCATTTACAATGCCGATAGCTTAATCTCTCGCAACTGCGGGACATTGCATTTGCAATGCAATAGGTCACGTATTTACGCGAGTTTGAGCTATTGACATTGCAAATAACACATTTTATTTGTTTCAAAAACACACACACACAGCCACATAGAGGCACGCACACTCCCACAAGCCACACACACACACACACACACAGCCACACACACACACACACAGCCACACAGAGAGCCACACACACACACACAGAGCCACACACACACACACACACACACAGAGCCACACACACACACAGAGCCACACACAGAGCCACACACACACACAGAGCCACACACACACACACACACACAGAGCCACACACACACAGAGCCACACACACACACAGAGCCACACACACACACAGAGCCACACAAACACAAAGCCACACACACACACAGAGCCACACATACACACAGAGCTACGGACACACACAGAGCCACGCACACACAGAGCCAGACACAGAGCCACACACACACAGAGCCACACACACACATACACACAGAGCCACACACATACACACAGAGCCACACACACAGCCAGACACAGAGTCAGACACACACACAGAGCCAGACACACACGGAGCCAGACACACATAGAGCCAGAGGCAGACACACACAGAGTCAGACACACACAACACCAAGCCACAACCATTATTTAAAAATCAAAGAAATGAAAGACGCTTGTCAAAAACCAACAGCCATGTCAAGTGGAACCAGCTGGTCAATCCTCAAAGGGGCACCCAACTGGACTATTCCTCACCACGCCCAACCATTTTGTGTACACTTGCAGAAACTGACAACAGAGCAAAAGCTCACAATTACATCATGGTATGTGGCTGGTCTGAGGGCAGTTCTACAAGCAAAATCTGAGGTGGCTTCCTACATAAAGTGATATCATCTGCCTACAGGAAACGTGGGCGCTCACCCCAACTGTCTTACATGGCTTCTACGATCTGTTTAAACAAGCCAAATGCACTAATATATTTGGCCAGCCACAAAGTCGTTTCTCAGTCTTTATGAAGCAAACCAACAAGATCAAAGTTGTGCCCCACAATCAAAACTCCCCAGCTCTGTAAGTGGCAACAGTCTCAGGTTTAACAATAGCTCATAAAAACTTCCATTGTTCCTGATCAACTGCTATCAGTCACACAGCACCTTCAAATAATTCTCAACAATCAATTACATCTTCCTGTGTAAAACCTTCACAAATAATCTTACCAACTTTGAGATTTCCAACAGGGGGAAAGCAACCACAATCCCCTGACTCTAAGTATGGACCTAGGAATACCAATGCCGACACCATTTCGCGCGGTGGGCACATCCGCATGCGCAGAAGCTACAAAGTTAGACAGGAGGATCAAATGGAAGGCCACAGATACATCCACAGTGATCAACTGGCTACGAAAGGTGCTCAGAAAATTAAAAAATAAACAGGGAGACTTACAAAACAACTGGGGCAAACTGACAACAGAACTTATGGACTTGTTACTCGCCACTGGAGCCCGTAAGCAAAGCCCCCACCTCCCCACCAGCAAAAGGGAAGGCTCAGCTCAATCAACTAGACAATAAGCCCACTGTTATTCATGGAGAAATATAAGAAGATCCCTGCGCAACTATAAGCTCAACCCCACCACTAAACAGGCACAGGAAGCCACTGAATCACGTAACACGTATAAAAAATAACCAAACCTCTCCAACACCACCCCACATGAGCCCACCCACTAAACTGACAGTAGCCGACACAGACGAGCATGTGCGAAAATGCACAGCCCCCTAGCACGTCGGAATCCTGTGCGGCGTGTTGCGATAGGCTGAGAGGCTCATAATGCTCCAATCCTATATCACCTTACTCGTTAGCAGTACCTCCTCTAAATCTAGACGACTCTCAGGATATGTTCTGCCTCGGGATTGGTCTTAACCCGACCCAGGATGCTAAAAGAATTATGAACAAATGAACATCTGTTAAAAGATCAACGACGGACATAATTAGCAGAGTGAATTGCACGGATGGTCAATATAAGCAATGAACAAGTGGTCTTTTTAAGTGGGTCACATACTGACACGACACAAACAATGCAGCTCCACCCTGCCACCTGCACTGCTGACAGTCGAGAGCTCCTTGCACTTGTCGCACGGCAGCCGGCCCAGCAGGCGAGCTACCTGGGAAGCGCGCCTCCGAGCCCAGTGCCTCCGACCCTGGCCACGCACGTAAGGGGCCGTTGTCTATCCTTGTGAGTAGAGGGGGGCAGTGCGGGGAGTGGGGTCCATGCCGAAGTCACCTGTGGGCGAGGGGTGCGGTCCGCCCGGCCTTGGCAGTTGTGTAGTTGCTGTGTTGTGTCAACAGACGGCTGGCACGGACCGCTTCCGTTGTCATAGGTGGTTGGGGGGTTAAACTCCACTGATCTCCCGGCCGTGGCGGACCTGGAGAAACGCCTGGCTGACGGGAGGAGGGTGCCCTCAACTATGGGCCGGCTGGTACCTAGACCCCTCCATGTTCGGGTGCATTGGTCCAGTAGATTCAAGTGAAGCAAATCCCGGCTGTAACCTGAGCTATATCTGGGCAAACCAGACCTCGGGCACTGCACCACCGGGATACTCACTCCTGGAACTGGTCCGAACTGTGACCCTAAGGACTGAATGATAGAGAGCAATGGCAAAGCACATGCCACAAGAGGAGCGCGCCAGGGAAGAGGCTAAATGAGGAAGCGCTACTAGCAAAGGTGACAACAGCAATAGAAGGGAGACAGAAAGAAGCTAGTAGGCGCTGAGATACCACAGGAAGATATAGGGGAGAAGGGGAGAGGCAGAGATGTTCAAAACTCAAGCAGAATAAGGGAAATGAAAGAAGAATAGGGAAGGCATTACTTGAGAGAGGAGGTGCTGCAGAGAGGGGTTGTGCATTTCACTCGGGAGGAAAGATAGAAACTGTTGGGAAAGATAAATGAGTGAGATGCTACAGATTTAAACGAGCAAGGATATCTGGAGATATGTATGGAAAAAATGGAGGGAAACCAGGCTGGGATGTGAAACAAGTATCACAGACGCCATGACATACACTTTTCTCTCTTGACTTCCTGCTGGCGTAAAAGCTTTCTTATCTTCTTTATGGGGCCACCTTTTGGCCCCATGAAGAAGATAAGAAAGCTTTTACGCCAGCAGGAAGTCAAGTCAGCCAGTCGGGAAAGGACGGGGCTTAAATAGAAAGAAATACGTCATGGAGACCTCTTCTCCAATGGCTGGCCACCGTTTAGGAGGCCAGCCAATGGAGAAGAGGGGTGGGGCTTAACCCTCGCTAGAAAAACTCACCCTAAAACATAAAATATCGCGAGCTCGACTGCGCACATGAGGTCTAAAAACACCTTTCACACTGGTCTGTCACAAAACTTTCACATTTAGTAACCGCAGCCACATTCAATGGAATAATAGCATTGCACCCGGGGCAAGATGGATGCATACCTCCTGGGGATCATCTACCTTCTTCAGGAAATTCTTGCCAATGAACTACATTTTCTCTGAGAAGATGCGAAAAAATGTAAAACTATTCTACTTTTACTTCTGCAGTTATTTTGTGACTCCACTCAACTGAAACTGGTGGATCCTAAAAAATGAACTTACATTTGTGATTAAATAAGTAGCCCTTCAAAACTAAGTAATCAGCCTATACTTCCAAGCAGGTAGTGCTGTTTAAACTGTAAAGTTCATTGCAACACTCTTTGCTTTTAAGTTTGATATGTAATAGTGAATGGGCCATTCATGGCACGCTTTTATTTCTATATACACTCTAAAGCAGTGGTTCATAACCTGTGGTCAAGGGACCCGTGGTGGTTCACAAAGTCTCTTCAGGAGTCCCCGACTGCTTAGAAAATGACATAATATTAACAGATTAGTAAAGTGTATGTAACTAAAGAAGCAAAATGTACAATTGCAAGTTTTAAAACATTCAGTAAATGTAAAGAATTTGAAATTGGTGGCTGAAAATTACATTAGTATTCTCAGATTGATTCGTGGGAGCAGTGCATGTACATCCAACATAATATAGTATGGACAATAAGTGAACTCAATTGATTTTAGAAAAGCTGCAACCTTCCTATTAAAATTAAATAGATTTGCTTTATTTATATGTGCTTGCAAATTAAATATTTCATCATATGTGTGGTATGTTTGATGAATGCTTGTTTCTGTATTTTTTTGGGTATGTTTTGCGGTTCAAATTATCAAAAATGCTTAGGCCGGGGTCCCTGGCGTCCAGTTTTAAAAAGCGCTTGCCCTCCACACAGCTGTGATCATTTAAGGTTTATTAATCCGGCCGCCTGAGCTGGAACTCGCACGACATTGGCAGCAGCACAGTTGGGAAGTTGGGAGGAGGACAGTCATTAACCTACATGGATACTGAGGTCTAGATAGACAGTGCAACTGTCACCTGACCTTTTAACCTACACTAATATTGTTCTACATTTCTTTGCTTCTAAACAAATACGAATCCATTCCCATGCAATGTACTGGTAATGTTTCACATCACAATACTACATTCCTTCAAAGTCAGACCTATTGGCATTGCCAATGCCTATTTTGAATTGTTTTTGCACCACAGCAGGCATTTTTTCTTTTCTTAACTCTCAAGCGTGTAAAGCGCTCTGATACCTACGGGTCAAGCTAGCGCTGTATAAAACGTTTTAAATAAAAAAATAATAAATAAATAAGCGTCAGTGTTAAACCTATTGGCTGTGCCAATGCTTATTTTTTAAGTTTTGAGTAGCAATTTGCTGTGCCGTGGGCTCCCTCTTCTTCTGCTGTGTAGTGCAACTGATAATTGGCTTCGAGGTAGTCTTCTAAAGGTAATTATGGTGGATTCTTATCTCACATCTACATTAACTTTAAAATCATAGGTTTCTAAGCCAGATGGATTTAGCCTTTCATCTTTCTGAAGTAAAATGACCATCATTAAGTTGGGATGTAGTTGCACCAAATTTTCAAAGAACTATGAAGTCACAAGTCTGTTGTACCAAGTACAATACATAAATAAATACCATAAGCTTACGTTACTTCTCTCTCTCTACTAGCCCATCATTATACAGCCTACACGCTGTGTTGGGGGGGGGAAACTATTTTCACATATTAGACATTCCCCTTGATGCAACTCCTTCTTTCACAGAGGGGTTGCTTAAAACCTGGTACTTGTAGTCCCGTAAAACCCTTCTTTAGAACCTCAAAACGAGGTCTAGGATGTGGAAACATAAGCCTGCATTTCTTGCCACGGTTTTGAAAAACGTTTGACTGCACGAAGTTGTTCTGAGTATTAGTTACATCAACGATAGTACACTCGAGGTACACGTGTGCTATACCCTTAGTTCTTATTGTTGCATTACCGTGAAGAGTTTATTTCTCCACTACATGAGTCTGTGACGGGGTTCCAGGTATGTTACACCACCTGAAAACCTATTGACAGGTTGCCCCTGCCCAGTGGTTAATTTAAAAAACAAAAAACAAATAAGTGCCGGGGCTCTCATCAGGAGGCAGAATGCACCGCCCATTTCTCCTGTTAGGGCAGCCTAAAACATAACCAACTACTAACCCTGAAAGGGATGAGAGGGTGTGGCGTAATGACCAGAGCTGCCAACTTCTGAACTGGAGAACCAGGTTCGAGTCTCAGCGTCGACTCAACATCCTGTGAATCATACATTTACAATGAGGAGCTCGTGCAGTCTTAATGGTCATAGGAGACTGCTTTCTTGGGACATAATAAGTCTGAACTTCAAATGGATACACAACTAGGTTCAGATCCTTCCTAACAACCCAAACTGAAATTCACCTGCTCAATGGCTGAACGCCAGTATCCCCATCCACTGAAACCACCTGAGCATTCTGAAACCACCTGAGCATTCAAAATGTTTGCTATTAAATGTATTTAAGCCAGAGGCAACAAGGGCAATCGGGAATATCTGAGGAGATGGGAATATGCAGAATAGTAACAGAATACCTCACGCATTTCCTACAATCAATGGATCTCAACCTCCTCCATCTCATGGTTTAAAAGCTCATTCTGATAGTGTCTGGCGACCCAAGCAGCGGTTTTTAGATTTACTGTGTTCTGGAGAAGGAGGTACTCCCAAATACCTGCAAAATTAGTCTGCAATCTAGTGCCAAAGGCAATAATATGGCAACAAAATATCTTCTTTCAACTATGCCATCTTTGTGGAACGTTGATGAGATGCCACAGCAGTGGTCATCAGTTCTGCACCATCCCATGTTGACTCTTCTTATAATGAGCAGCGTGCCCCCATTAGGGCAGAGGAGCGCCCCTGCTGCCAGTGCAGCAAAAGTGAAAAATAAAATGGTAATAAAATGAACTACCATTTTATGTTTCACTGCCGCCGGTCCGAAAAGTATTTAGGGGCGGGGCTGCTGCCGACTGGCAGCAGGGGAGAGGTGTCTTGCGACGGTCAGCCTGACATGTGCAGTGTAAACCTCTCCACCTAGCTGCCTTAGACAGCTGGGCAGAGAGCAGGCATATGTCCCCTGTGCCTGCTGGGGCGCCAAGGCAAACCGCTTCCGCCAATCCTAGCTCTTCAATCATGCTGCTCATCTGCAGCATGAAAGCAGCATCAGGATTTGGAGAGGGAAGCTGGATGAGGCTTGAAGAGGATTCGTGCTGGCTGCCGAAGAAGCAAGGAGGAGTGGGTAAGTATGCTTTATTGATTTTTTGGCCCACTGACAGGCACTGTGAGAAACTTCCATTGCCTTCAGGAATAATTCCAGAGCTCTCTGTCACGGCCTGTGATAAAATCTGTTAACGAGCATGATTGAGAGCATTGGAATGTGAGCCTAAAGGCACTGTGATTTGTCACAGTGCCTGCCACTGGATTAGGCACTTGCTCGACGACCATCCACTTTTGTGGGTCACCAACCGCCACTGCTTGTAGTGTGCGTGGAGAAATTATGACCAGAACTATAGTGGGGCATATCAACATGGCTTACCTTATCAATGCTTTCAGAAGATTTGACAACAACCTGTTAGAAATGCAGTTCCTCCACTATTTGCCACTAATGATGATGGCTGCGTTCAAACCTCTGAGCATCATACTCAAGTCATGATGCAGAGAGTTTGGAACACAACCATCTTCATCTCAATGGGGTCGGATCTGCATTTGGCCGCCAGATGCCAAATGTTGCCACCTCCCTGCCATCTCTTTCTCCTCCGAGCTAATTAGATTCTACCTGCCTCTTTGCTGTAAAACAAGAACGCTTCCTCCACCTCTAAACACGAACCTCCACATATAAAATGTATACCAAGTATATATTTTTTTCTAAGCTAGCATATTCCTTTTATTTAATATGCATTCAACGTACACTTGGTGGTAAGCACATTGGCTACTATTTTCACAAAGCAGCTGTATGTCCCATTTTCTCTATTTAACAGTTTCATAAAGCATTTCTGTAAGACATTTCCAAGCAAATCCCTATCAAAAAGTTGCTGCTGGGTTGCTAACACGGGGGATTTCAGAATGTGCATTTACGTGAAGAACAAGGAAGTACCATTCAATCACTTTAAATCTTGAAAACTGTCAGTTTCCAAAAGATTTATATGTGCCTCACATACATACGGATCTTCTACGCCGCCTCAATTGTTCGGAGCCCTCACACATAATCTGCCAGAAAACAGGCACTGGCAAAATCAATCGGTCTGGCATTGGCTGCCAATCTTTTTGGTTTTTGTCAGTGCTTTTTTGCATTGCAATTTTGTTTGTAAAACTATTACAAAAACACTTTTGGTTCATTAAAAAGCACACACTGGCACTAAAGGGGAGTACATTTTTCTAAGAAAGTACACTTTGTGCAAGAACAGAAAAACATCACTCACACAGAACTAAGCCAAAGGTTGAAGTGGACTTACTCACTGCTCCATGTTTTATGTTGGAGTAGGCGGAAGAAAAATTTGAACAACACAATAAAAGACCAATGCCTGAAGAGGGCTGGCTGAAGGCCCCTGTAAGTAAGCCTTATGTCCCTGTTAACCTATCTAGACATGCATCCTTTCGCTACACTCTCTGAAACACACCTGCCTGTTCAATCAATCAATCAATCAGTGACACTTATAAAGCGCGCTACATACCCGTGGGGTCTCAAGGCGCTGGGGGGGGGGGAGCCGCTACTGCTCGAACAGCCAGGTCTTCAGCTTCTTCCTGAAGGAGAGGTGGTCTTGGGTCAGGCGCAGGTCGGTCGGGAGGGAGTTCCAGGTCTTGGCGGCCAGGTGGGAGAAGGACCTTCCTCCTGTAGTCGCTCTTCGGATGCGGGGGACGGCGACGAGGGCGTGGTTGGCTGATCGGAGGTGGCGTTTGGGAGCGTAGAAGTTGACTCGGCTGTTGAGGTAGCTCGGGCCTTGGTCGTGTAGGGCTTTGTGTGCGTGGGTGAGGAGGCGGAAGGTGATTCTTTTGTTGACGGGGAGCCAGTGAAGGTCTCGCAGATGTCCGGAGATGTGGCTGGTTCGTGGGATGTCGAGGATGAGTCTGGCTGAGGCGTTCTGGATCCGCTGGAGTCTCTTCTGGAGCTTGGCGGTGGTCCCGGCGTAGAGGGCGTTGCCGTAGTCCAGTCGGCTGGTGACGAGGGCCTGGGTGACGGTCTTCCTGGTCTCGGTGGGGATCCACCAGAAGATCTTCCGTAGCATGCGTAGGATGTTGAAGCATGCCGAGGAGACGTTGTTGACTTGCCTGGTCATGGAGAGGGAGGAGTCCAGGATGAAGCCCAGGTTGCGTGCATGGTCTGTCGGTTTGGGTGCGGTGCCCAGGGCGGGAGGCCACCAGGAGTCGTCCCAGGCGGAGGGAGAGGAGCCCAGGATGAGGACCTCCGTCTTGTCCGAGTTCAGTTTCAGGCGGCTGGTCGTCATCCACTCGGCTACCTCTTTCATCCCTTCGTGCAGGTTGGCTCTGGCGGCGGCGGGGTCGTTGGTCAGGGAGAGGATCAGCTGGGTGTCGTCGGCGTAGGAGATTATGCTGAGGTTGTGTTTGCGTACGATGGCCGCGAGGGGGCTCATGTAGACGTTGAAGAGGGTGGGGCTCAGAGATGATCCTTGGGGGACGCCGCAGATGACTTCGGTGGCCTCTGACTTGTACGGTGGTAGGCGGACTCTCTGTGTTCTCCCGTCGAGGAAGGAGGTGATCCACTCCAGCGCCTTGTCCTGGATTCCGACGTTGCTGAGGCGCCGTACTAGGGTGCGGTGGCAGACCGTGTCGAATGCCGCGGAGAGGTCTAGGAGGATGAGGGCCGCTGTTTCTCCATTGTCCATCAGGGCTCGGATGTCGTCGGTGGCGGCGATGAGGGCGGTCTCGGTGCTGTGGTTGGCTCGGAAGCCGGACTGTGAGGGGTCGAGGGATCCGTTCGTCTCGAGGAAAGCGGCCATCTGCTTGTTGACGGTCTTCTCGATGACTTTGGCTGGAAACGGGAGGAGCGAGATGGTGTTCCACCATCAAGTGCAACAAATTCACTCTACTAAAGATTATCTTGTTTCATTTAGGTCTGGTGCCAATGTTGAGACTCTGATGGTTAAGGTGTGCATCTGGAAGACTTGGCCCTAACACAGAATCACAGCTCAAGACACAATGCCCTCTTGAGACCCACTGCACGACAAAAAAGGCACCCTTGAAATGAACTCTACTAAGAAGAAAAACACTCAATGATACACAAAAGGACATCCAGGGCTGAATATAAAGTCACCACATCTATACCACCATTTGATGGAATAAATAAACAATGCTGTGCCCCAATCCAGTGGGCATTGCCTACAACCAACCCTCTCCTCCAATAAAAAAGCAAAACAACCTGCTGTACCATCAGTGACCTTCCACCATTGATCCACAGCCGACTGCTGACAAAATGGGTATTATTTATGTCACAATGAAGGACATTTTCTCTGCTCGAGTAACAAAAACAACACTTAACACATGAATAGATGACCATAACTTTCGACTTTATCAAGGTACATTTGCAATAGGTACATCAGAGACCCCTTCACTAGGTACACAATAAAAATAGCTCTTTACTTTAGGAAATGGGTTCTGCCCACTTAATCCCAATGGACTTTTCGGTTTTTTGATTACACGGTTTTGGACTGTTACTGTGAGTGAGTATCACCAACTGAGTGTCAACTCATAATAAATACAGAGGAAATGGAGCACTAACCGCTAGTGTCTGCCTTCAAAGAGAAGGCTACAGCTGCACAGCTAGGGTAAGAGGGTTTGGTCTTGTTACAAGTGAACATGTGGGCACATGTGCAGGATGAGCAGGTGAGAGTATTGTCTTACTTGGTTGTTCTCTATGCCCAGGTAGCCTGTCGCAGAAGGGAACCCTCAAGGATTGGTGTTGACCTGGTGTAGGCCTTATAATGTGAGTGGACATTCATATTGGACATCTGTAGCATTTACTGTGTGCTCACTACATCATACCTTAAGGACAAAATCTGCACTACCACACAGTTAAGATATCGGTCAAGTATGATTGTTATGGTAAACATATATCCCGAGTGCAGCTCCACTGTCAGTTTTGTGATATCTTTACTCCTCATTGTACTTTGAGAATCATATTTCCCTGGCTGAGCCACGATCAGATTTCAGGCCTTTGTCCACACAACCAGGTCAATTTAATTACTCAGCAGAAGGATCTCAGGCCTACCCACACAACAGATCCATTTGACAGTGCTAGGCCCAGTATACTGGAAAGAAAGGGGTGCGGAAGAAATGTGCATGTGCTCATTAACTCTTGACACTGCACATGGCATGTGCAAGCTAAAGCCAACAAAAACACAGGAGGCATGCCAGACCTCTGGAGCCAATCACAAGAGGGTCATCCTCTGAAGCTATGGTGGGAAGATATCAGGCAGCAGCATCAGCTGGGGCTAAAGCTCTCACAGAAGATCTTTCCAAAAACTACATGATCTGCCATGCTCAAATGTTCTAGAATGCTGTGCATGATAGTTGAGGCAGCGGTGGGATGATGTGGCACCCTACGAGTGGGTAGAGGCGCCTACCTTCCAGAATTTTCCTCCCACACTTAAAAACCCCTGCACAAAGGAGAGGCAATAGGGAACTCACTAACCTGGTAGTGACAATGGCAGAAGAATGCTCAGCCGGAAGGAGAAGCCACCTGCTGCAACTGCAAGGATGGACGGAAGGATGTTGACTCCAGCCGGCACCTAGGGGACTAGGAGTGTTTCTCCTGGGCCAGTGACATTGTCCCCCTTTTACCCTTTAAGGGACAGTATAGGGATGGACCAGTGGGGGGCCTGGAGGGTTCCACTGGATCTTTTGTGTACTGGTCCTGTCGCAGGTCAAGAAAAAAGCTCCTGTTAAAGTCAAGTGTTGAGGTCAGGAGGCCTGAAGAAAATGCTCACGTGGCTCGAACTGGCCTCCAGGAGCTAAGCAACAACAAAATGTAAATCAGCTCTACTGTGCCAGAGAAATCCACCAGTGAAGCGAGATCACCCGGGAGATAGGGTGGGATAAAAGCATGCCGCACTCTGCTGCAAATTTTCATTTATCCCTAAGGAAGACTAAGGTCCCAGGGTTCAACGTACAGGTAAATAGCGTCCCCTGTTAGAAATCGTGTCTCTAGCTGGCACAGATATGCACCTTGTCAAAGTACGGACCAAAATACTAGGCAGGGTAAGCCAGATACACACTTTATATTAACCTATGCTCACCATCTGGTAGCTTGGCATAGAGCTGGCAGACTTAACTTAAGAGGCAATGCGTAAAGCATATGTGGAAAACACACACAGTAACACAATGAAAACACCACAAAAATACTCCACCCAGGTTTAGAACAATAGAGAATATTTTATGAGAAAAACCATACCCAAAACAAGAAAAATTCAATAAGTATAACCAGAGTTATGAATTTTTAAAGAATAAACCAAAAATAGTGCTTAGAAGTCAATAGCACTAAGCAGTTACTTGAACTCGCACTAGACTGGGGTAAATCCAAATTTCAAGCCGACAGCGATGGAGGGCAGACTGGCTGCAGGACTCAGGCACGTCACGCTGACAAAGTACCTTGGAAGGAGCAAGCGTCAACGTCGAAGGCTAGATCTGAAGCGTCAAGGAGGTGCTGCATCGTCATCGATCCCGTGGATGGATGTGAAGTGTCGGCGCCAATCCGCACAGTTGATGAAGGCTTCAGTGTTGAACCACATTATGATACAGGCGCTGCGTCATCGTGGAGCCACATGGCCGGTCGACCTCAAGCTGTGCAGTCCGTCAAGGCGGTGTTGATCGGCTCCTGCGTCGAAGGGCAGTGTGTCAGTTCCGATCTGAGCAAAGTCGTCACTGCATCGATGTTGATGCAAAAACAGCTGTAGAACCCACTTCCGAGGTCCAAGATTGGATTGGGACCTCAGGCAATGGAGGTCTCACAGATGGTAGACTCCAGCAGCAGAGTTGTAGGAAGTGCTTGATGGCCCGGAGACTTCAGAACAGGGGCAAGCCAGCAAGCCCTTGGAGTCCCTCTGGGTTCAAGTGAGATGAGTTCAGTCCTTGTCTTCAGCAGGGAAGAGATCAGCATGCAGCAGCGCAGCTCAGCATAGCAGAGAAGCAGTTCCTTCAGAACAGTTAATCAAGCAGAGGGGCGATACTCATAGCAACGGAGTCTTTACTCCTGGCAGAGTTCTTCACAAGTCCAGTAGTTCGTGTACTGTCTTGTAGGGTCAGCGCTACAGTGTTGTATGGCGTTTTAGGATCCAAGCGAAAATTACCGGTTCATTCCCTTATATAGGTACAATTCACATTGCCCTTATATAGGCCTGGAAATCATACCCATATTTAGACATAACCAAACCAGTCCAAATACAGGCATGGCTACTTCCACTAGTTCCAAAAAGCCACAACGATTTCTTGGAAAACTCGGCTTCAGCAGTCAGGGACATACCCTTACTTGAATATTGATTTGTCCTAGAAATCATGGCGTTTTCAAAGAACTACCATTCCCTTAGGGTTCTTCGGTGACGTTATTATGTCCGGCTTTACGTCAAACTAGGCACCTTCAAGGTATAAATATGCCTACACTTGCCCTAGCAAACACACAGTGGTTCGGAGCAGCTCGACTATCTACTTGCCCGATGCAGCTCGCTACAGCAAGTGCCGAAGGAAGCCGACCCTCCAGCTGACGCACTGACAGAGAGGCTGCCTTTCTCTCGCTGAGAATCCAGCTCCAGTGTTTCCAAGCTCCCCTCGCGGGTTGTTGGGAAATCGAGTCCCGAAACAGAGATACCAGACCTCCTTCATTCTAAAACCAAGGTACGGAGATGATTAGACCCTAAGAGAAATCTTAATTAGTTTCTTGGCAAAGAAAAACAAAACCTATGCTACACCTCACGTACTTCTTCCCTCGTACTAGACTGAGGTTAGGTACATCGGGGTAGGCGTATTTTAGAAGCACCAGTTGAGTACTTTTTAGCCTTTGTTATTTATCTATGTATTTATCTACGGTCTAGGAACCATACAATGCTGTTACAGTATTATTTTATAATACTCTTCTTACTGTATGCATTATACTTTGCAACCAGTATCACGATTGTAGCAGTTCATTTTACTTGTCTGAGAAAGAAGATTGTTCAATAAACCCTTTTATTGAAAACGCCGGTCTCTCTATTTCTCTGCACCTCTGATGAAACAAATCATGCACAATTGACTGAGTAAAATATCTATCTATTGTTTCCATGACTCTGAAGATCAGTTTTATTCTTGGGGAAACAAAGTTGTCATGTTTATGCGGTTGTCAGAAACAAATCCCTTCTTATTTATTCGAGAAAGTTTCTAGTGACCTCTGAGCTAGCTGGCACTCACAATTAAGTCTAAAATATTCGATAGAGACCTAGTAGACATTAGTCCTACGTCAAATCTATAGGATATATTATTCCAATGCGCAGAGCCTATTGGGAATAAAGGAACTACACTACATGGCGCCCAACGTTTGGTAAGGCACTAATTTAATGCTAGATACTAGAGTAACTCAGTCGTGCTTTTCACAGAGACACCTTTTCCCCGTAAAATCTCTCCAATAGAAGTCTGGAGTGGGTAAAAGGATGAAATATCCGCCATTACTGAGTAGGACAAAAATCCTATGTATTAGTTTTTGGTTTGTTCAACGTTGAAGGATACAGTGTTCCAAAATATTGTTTTCCTTGAAACATGGTCTGCAAAACTTTCAGTCAACAAAATGTTGGATAGCGACACTGACACCGGTAGACTGACAAGATCCGGTGGAGCTGCAGCTGCAGACCAACCGGGTTTAAACATTACAGGTTTCCAAGAAACCGACGCGGATGCTATAATCATCCCGGAAAACCTAAAGAAAACCATCACTATAAAGCTTAAAACAAATGGCCTATCATCAAGAGGTGGTAGGGTAATTTTTGTCATAGAGGCACATGAACATCGGCAGACGGAGGTATTCTATTCATGGATAATCTTCCCTGAAGCAAATGCAGTATCGCATGTGTTTCACTTCTACAAAGTAGAGGATAATCCAACGGAATACGTTCCTTTCGAGGACATTGAAATTCCACTAACTTACCAAGAGCATCAGCTCTGGTTTAAAGGCACCCTACAACATCAAAATCACATTACCAGGCTCGGTACACTAGGTAGACCAGGAGCAACATGGCCGGTACTAGCCAGCTATACACCACACCCTGCCATTGGAGAAATGTCAGGTGCGGAACTATTAGTTCAACTAAAACAACTAATAAAAATACATAGGCAATTGGTTCAATATGTCATGCGGACTCTAACAGTCCAAACTCCTATAAGGATTCCACAACAAACCCCTTACCAGGGGAACACAAATAAAGTCACACCACAGACTATACAATCAGTCAAAAATGGAACAAATTCCATTCTGGATAGCTCAAAAAATTACTCAAATCGAGGCAGTAATTCCTGACAGTACACCTCATGAGAAACACAGAATTTTAACAATCTGTTTACCAATGGGGATCGCACCACACCTGGAGGACTGTGACACTTGGGGTACAGTCTTTGCTGCAATTCAAACAAAAACACATGGTGTTCCGACTATGGCAGTGATAACAGATGTCCTGAAACAGATTCAAAATGAATATGGGGCAGAGCCTGCTTTAAATCTGGCTATGAAATTACTGAAATATTTCAAACAGGTCTCAGCTATAATATTAGCTAATATTAAAGGTGAAGCAGCATCCATGGCGATCTGCCAAAAAATAAGAGAAATTGATATAACTGAGCAACCATATGAACTGGCCAAAATAAATGAAAAATCCTATGAAGAACTAGGTAGTTCAAGTTCAAGTTCAGGAATTTGTATAGTGCACTACTCACCCAGAGGGTCTCAAGGCGCTTGAGGGAGGGTGGGTGCATTACTTATCGAATAGCCAGGTTTTTAGCTGCTTTCTGAAGGAGAGGTGGTTCTGTGTAAGGCGGAGGTGAGTGGGGAGAGAATTCCAGGTTTTGGCCGCTAAGTAGGAGAAGGATCTTCCTCCCATGGTGGATCTATGGATGCGTGGAATTGCGGCGAGGGCTTGATTGGATGATCGTAGTTGGCGGGTGGGTGTGTAGAAGGACAGTCGCGTGTTGAGGCATTCGGGTCCCAGGTCGTAGAGGCCCTTGTGTGCGTGGGCGTGGGAGCCAGTGGAGGTCTTTCAGGTGACCGGAAATGTGAGCTTGACGGGGGATGTCCAGTATGAGTCTGGCTGATGCGTTTTGGATGCGTTGGAGTTTTTTCTGAAGTTTGGCTGTGGTTCCGGCATAAAGGGTATTTCCATAGTCCAGTCGGCTAGTGACCAGTGCGTGGGTGACTGTCTTTCTTGTTTCGGTGGGGATCCAACTGAAGATTTTTTTGAGCATACGTAGGATGTTGAAGCATGAAGATGAGATGGCGTTGACTTGTCTGGTCATCGAGAGGGAGGAGTCTAGGATGAAGCCCAGGTTGCGTGCGTGATCTGTAGGTATGCGTGCTGTACCCAGGGCCGGTGACCACCATGAGTCGTCCCAGGCAGAGGGGGATGATCCTAAGATGAGGACTTCCGTTTTGTCAGAGTTTAGTTTTAAACGGCTGTTCTTCATCCATTCGGCTACTTCTTTCATTCCTTCGTGTAGATAGGTTTGGGGGTGTTTGGGTCTTTGGTGAGGGAGAGGATCAGCTGGGTGTCGTCTGCGTAGGAGATGATGTTGAGGTTGTGTTGTCGCGCGATGGATGCGAGGGGACTCATGTAAACATTGAAGAGGGTGGGACTGAGTGATGATCCTTGTGGTAGGCCGCAGATGACTTCGGTGGCCTCTGAGTTGAATGGGGGGGAGGCGGACTCTCTGGGTTCTTCCGGCGAGGAACGAGATGATCCAGTCCAAAGCTTTTCCTTGTATTCCGACGTTGCTGAGGAGTTGTATGAGGGTGCTATGACAGACTGTGTCGAAGGCGGCGGAGAGGTCAAGTAGGATGAGGGCAACTGTTTCTCCGTTGTCCAGTAGAGTTCGGATGTCGTCTGTAGCAGCGATGAGGGCGGTTTCGGTGCTGTGTTTGGCTCGGAAGCCGGACTGTGAGGGGTCGAGGGATTTGTTGGATTCAAGGAAGGCGGCGAGCTGACTATTGACGGCTTTCTCAATGACTTTGGCAGGGAATGAGAGGAGCGAGATGGGGCGGTAGTTCTTAAGTTCAGAGGGGTCTGCTGTGGGTTTCTTCAGAAGGGCGCTGAGTTCGGCATGTTTCCAGCTTTCCGGGAAGGTAGCGGAGTTGAGGGAACAGTTGATGACGTCTCGGAGATGGGGTGCGATGATGGAGTCTGCTTTGTTGAAGATGTGGTGGGGACATGGGTCGGTTGGTGAACCTGAGTGGATGGAGTTCATTAGGCGGATGGTGTCTTCAGTAGTGATTGGGTTCCAGGTGCAAAGGTTGTGAGAGTGCTGTTTTGGTTCGGAGGTGAGTGGAGTGGGCTGTTCCTCTGGCTGGTTTTCAAAGCTGTTATGTATGTCGGCGATTTTGTTGTGGGAGAAAGAGGATAAAGAGTCGCAGAGGTCTTGGGAGGGAGTGATGTCGTTGGTGCCGGCAGTGGGGTTGGTAAATTCTTTGACGATGTTGAATAGTTCTTTGCTGTTGTGGGCGTTGTTGTCGAGTCGATCCTTGAATGCTGATTTTTTGGTGGATCGGATCAGTTGGTGGTGTTTGCGGGTGGCGTCCTTGAAGGTGGTCAGGTTGCCAGTGGTTGGGTTTTTTCTCCAGGTTTTCTCGAGGGTACGACATAACTTCTTGGATTTCTTAAGGTCATCGTTGAACCAGGGGGCATTTTTGCTACCTTGTTTGATCTGGTGGTTTTTCAAGGGTGCTAATTCGTAAGCGCTGTGGGTGATCCATTGTGTGAGTTTGGTGGCAGCTTGGTTTGGGTCCGATGATATGGCAGGAGGGTTTTGGTTAAGCGATGTGAAGAGTTGGTCGGTGGTGATTTTGTTCCAGTTTCTTCGAGGAATAGGTTGTGGGGGGTTGTGTGTCGTGGTCTTTTTGTAGCTGAAGTGAACGCAGCTGTGGTCCGCCCAATGGAGGGCTGTGGTGTGATCGAAGGAGATGTGTTTGCTGGAGGTGAAGATAGGGTTGAGCGTGTGTCCGGCTAAGTGGGTGGGGGTGTCAACAAGTTGTTTGAGTCCGAGATTGGCCAGGTTGTCCAGAAGGGTGGTGGTGTTGCTGTCGTTTTTCTTTTCCAGGTGGAAGTTGAGGTCTCCCAGTAGAATGTAGTTCTCGGAGGTGAGGGCATGTGGGCTGATGAAGTCAGTGATGTCTTCGTTGAATTGTGTGCGGGTTCCTGGTGGTCTGTAGATGAAGGTGCCTCGAAGTGTGGTCCTGGGGTCGGTGTAGATCAGGAAGTGAAGGTGTTCGGCGGTCGTGAGGTTATCGTCGGAGCTGGTCGTGATTCGGATGGTGTTCTTATGAACGATGGCGATGCCTCCTCCTGTTTGGATGGTGCGGTCTTTTCGAATGATCTTGTAAGCGTCCGGGATGGCTATGGCGATGTCGGGCGCTGAGAGGCGTTCATCCAGGTTTCTGTAAGGAAGGCGACGTCCGGTGATGTACTGTCAAGTAGGTCCCATATTTCAGTGGCGTGTCTGTGGACAGAGCGGGTGTTCAGCAGGATGCACTTCAGGTGGGTAGAGTCTGAGCTGTGTTTGGAGGAAGTGGATTTGGTGTGGGTCCTGATGCAGGTGAACTTGCAGGAGTGGCAGGCGAATGGTCCATGGGAGTGTCCTGGGGCAGCTTCGTAGCATTGTGGTGTGCGTCCCAGGTTCACGGCAAAGAGGGTAGCGGCGTCATACGTTATGCGGGTGGAGTGGGTTTTGCGAGGACCAGGGGGTATGGCGCTGGGCGTGGTCCAGGCGCGGACGGGCGTAGACGGGCTTACCTTTGGCGCACCTTCGGCGTGCATAGGGCGCGACCGCTGCGCGTGAACGCTGCGCGCGTAGACATCTGTCATAAGTGGGAAGGGGAGGGGCGAGGGAGGATCAGCTGGGAGGCGGGAGCGGGGTGGAGATCCGGGCAAGGGAGGCACCACAACAACAACAAAATGGCCGCAAGCCGAAAACGAAACCGGAATGGGGTACAGACAACGCGATGCCAATGGCAGTGGCACCGGTACAATCAAGCACAAATGGTTTCTACAGGTAGCACAGCAAAGCTTAAAAGATTATTCAAGCGCTCTATGGTAATCTAGCGCTGCGGTCTAATTATGCTTTGCAGTTTGTTGTAAATAAAGTCACGAACAAAAAAGCAATGTACAACACAGATCATAAACAGAAAGACAGTCAGGCAATCTAGTGCAGCGATATTCGGCAGGCAGTGGCGATTATGGGAGCAAAGGCGAGGTGGCAGACAGCACTATAGCGGTGAAGCGCTACGATACCAGGCTTCCTGTAGGACAGGGAGCTGCGTGAGGAGCGGCCGCTGCTGATGGAGTCAGGGCGGTCACAGCACAACAAGCGGGAGAGCGGCCCAACACTATCAGTGGGAGGGAGGATCAGCTGGGAGGCGGGAGCGGGTGGAGATGCGGGCAAGGGAGGCGCCACAACAACAACAAAATGGCCGCAAGCCGAAAACGAAACCGGAATGGGGTACAGACAACGCGATGCCAATGGCAGTGGCACCGGTACAATCAAGCACAAATGGTTTCTACAGGCAGCACAGCAAAGTTTAAAAGATTATACAAACGCTCTATGGTAATCTAGTGCTGCGGTCTAATTATGCTTTGCAGTTCGTTGTAAATAAAGTCACGAACAAAAAAGCAATGTACAACACAGATCATAAACAGACAGACAGTCAGGCAATCTAGCGCAGCGATATTCGGCAGGCAGTGGCGATTATGGGAGCAAAGGCGAGGTGGCAGACAGCACTATAGCGGTGAAGCGCTACGATACCAGGCTTCCTGTAGGGCAGGGAGCTGCGTGAGGAGCGGCCGCTGATGATGGAGTCAGGGCGTCAGGTAGAGATAGCTTGGGTGGGAAATCAGTCAAGCCCCAACTAACAGAAAGTCCTGAAAAGGTCTTTATAAAAAAACTCTCACTACTACCAAAAATGGGAAAATACTAATACTAAACAAACTTCTAATGAGAAGCGTTCTCAGTCCCGAGGAATCTCTCCTCATAAGGAGCCCTCTGACAAGAGGTATAACCTCAGGAATAGGGATAATTTGAGAAAACCTGATAGATATCAAGATACTGATACACATTCCTCTCATACCTTTCAGACTTCCTCACAGAAATAGGAAAGAAGAGGATGGTCAGAACACAAGGAAGAACACATAAAGTACAAAGACGATCAACACGTTCCAAATAAAAAGAAGAAAACCCAATTCACCAAAAAGAAGGTAGCAGGTCTAAAAATCAGACATGCTGAGGATCTTGAGGCCACAACGCAAGAATGGGGAGTGGGCCCAAACAATGCTGGACAGGGCAGCATAAGTCACCATAGCTCGCAAGATCTTGAAGGGTCATCTGGACACAGTGGACTTGAATGAGTACATTCAAGTTGAAACTGCAGACACCAGGGTTAGTGTTCCCCATAAGTTATGTGAAGTAACGCTCCGGATGGAGGGGGACATAACTAGGAAAATAAGAGCACTCTTTTGGGAAAAGCTCTCTAAGGGTTATGACATTCATCTAGCTGAAAAAGACTGGCCACCAAAATTAGTCAGGGAGTGCCCATATGGCGAAGACATCATTATACCAGCCTTCTCCAATCATATTCCAATTCACTTAAAATACACCTATGCCAGAAAATGCGCTGTAGTCCAGGCTCCAGCATTATATAAAAACCATGTAGGATGGGATGAGGATTCCCCTAACCATAACATCCAGTTAAAAACTCAACCTATTGCACAGCGGCAGTATTCAGTTAAGCAAGAAGCTAAAAAACAGGTCAAGGAAATATTAGATCAACTTGAATACCAAGGGGTGATTGAAACATGCACCTCGTCCATGAACAATCTTTTGTTTCCTGTCTCCAAAACAGACAATACATATTGTCTAGTTTTGGACTACAGACATTTAAACTCTTGTTGCAAAACCTTTGCAGTACAAAATGCACACAGTGCAGCACTGATGAATAACATCGTGCGCAAAAAAATAAAACCACATTAGATATTTCTAATGGTTTCTTCTGTCAAATCATTGCACCTGAAAGCAGGAACTTGACTGCTTTCTCAATTACGGGGACACATCGTCATTTCTGTCGTCTCCTCCAGGGATTCAAGAATAGTCCAGGGTTATTTTCAGCCAGAGTAACAGAGTTACTACAAACGTATGATGATGAGGCATTATCTTATGTCGATGACATCTAACAGAAGATGATTTGGACAGGCACTTGAACAGAGTGAATACCATTATACTTGGATTCACCTCTGAAGGGTACAAATTAAATTTTAAGAAATTGAGAATTGCCCACCTCAAAGTACTTTTTCTAGGATATGATTTATCAAGCGAAGGCAAAAGCCTGGCAGCCAACTTTTTAGAAAAGTGTGCGCTGTTTCAACCTCCAAAAATGCTGAAAAACTTACAGTCAATTCTAGGTTTCCTGAATTTCGGAAGAACATACATTCTAAACTATGCCGAAAGGGTTAAACCTCTCTACAAATTAATCAAACCTGATTTTAAAACAACTAACTGGACTCAAAAACACACAGAAAGTTTGCGTTCAGTGCAAACAGAATTGTTAGTAACATCACATTTACAAACACGCGTAAACATACACAATCTTGTAATCAGTATAATCCCAGGAAGATGCGGATTTACGTACTTAACCTTTACTGAAGGTGAAAAAGTACCAATTGCTTATAAATCACACTTGTACACACAAGCTGAAATGAAATTCACTTCATCTGAAAAAATTCTGACAGTGGTTCAAACTGCAGTAGCAAAAGAGAGCTCTCGCACAGTGTAAACACATAATGGTTGTTACTCCTGTACCTGCCTTGGAGGCAGTGACAAAAGCAAGCATTCTAAATGCAAAGGCTTTTCATCCAAGATGGATACAATGGGTTAACTCTCTTGCTGCAACAGACGTTGAATACGTTTTTGACCCATACTTGAAAACTCAAGAATTTCTACAATACGAACAAGAATGCCCTCAGCCCGCTGAGATTCTGCCTCTAGAACAGTACGAATGTATAATTTATACAGACAGATCAGCACAAACCGCAATTGGGGGTAAACAAGCTTATAGTGCTGCGTGCGCGATTGTTAAAGGTCGCTGGCGCAATGGTAAATTCAGACCTATTGTCACAAAAACACAATCTCTCGGACAATGTACAGCTCAGCAAGCTGAACTACAGGCTTTCAAGATGGCGCTTGAAAATACTGATCGCGAATTCCCCACACTCATCGTGTGCAATTCGTATTACTGCATGCAATCTTACAATGAATACTTGCAGAACTGGGTTCAAAATGGTTTCAAAGATGCAAAAGGTGGCCCAATCAACCATAACTTGCTTTGGAAACAAGTAGTTTAATTACAGAAAGAACTACAAAATACTCATGTGATCCATACACTGATTCATCAGCGTGATGGCGTTCACATTGAAGGGAATTCATTGGCTGATGAAGCCGCGAAGGCAGCTGTGCAAACGGCTTCCGTAGCTGCAATCACTCATTCGAAAGCAAAAATAGACAGCGAAATAATGCAAGCTGTCGCCGCTTCCAACAAAGACAGCGGAAAAATGTTACCAAAAGGCTTTCCACTCAAGTACTCATATGTAACGGATGTAAATAATGTTCCTTTTGCTCAAATCCCTGGAGTGGGGGATAGAGTAATTCCAAACATGGAACATAGATTAGGACTAATCTTAGCAGCACATGAAGGTCTCGCCTCTGCACACGCAGGTGTTTCTGCCACAGTGTCATTATTAAAACAAAGATACTGGTGGCCGCGCATGAGGAAACAGACCAGTAATTATGTTTTGGAATGTCAAATCTGCCAAAAAATGAGGGTTTCAACAGTGAAACGCCCGGCGCAGAAGCCCTTTTTAATATCAGATAAACCATTAATATGTGTTTACCTGGACCACTGTGGTCCCTTACAGAGGGATGGTAACTACAAATAAATCATGGTCGCAGTGGATTCATGCTCAAGATTTATTTGGATGTGGCCTCAGCGCTCGGCTGACGCCCGAACTGTTATGCGAGCTTTTATCGGCACATACGCAGTCTGACTAGGGTCCTGCGTTTAGCTCTCGAGCTTACAAGGAGGCCATGGCCAATCTGGGCGTTGCATTGCAGTATTCGAGTCCATTCCATCCTGAGGGACATTCTGTAGTGGAAAGAAAAAAACGGGACATAAAGCAATCTATAACAGATAGGGTATTAGGCTCGGGTGACGGGTGGGTCAAACATCTAATAAGTGTCCAACATAGTTTAAATAATCGGCCAATAAATTCTCTGGGTGGAATCACTCCATATGAAATCCTTTTTGGTACTAGAATGCTTGTCCAGGACCTAGATCGTCACACTTCAGTGGTGGAACAAAAATCCTTTGATATCAAAGACCGTTGGCTGTTTTGCAGGACTAAAACTAGACAAGGAGAAGTCAAAGCAACACAATACAGAAGCCAATGACCACTGAAGGAGAACCACCCATCCCAGCAAGGCTTGTTTGGATTCCAAAGATTGGGGATCTAGTCAGAGAAAAGATCGCGTATAAGAAGGAATTTGGGCCTTCTTACAGAAAACCAGTACCTGTACTAGCAATCCACGGATCAAGAACAGTGTTACTGCCGCCCCTTGGTGGAAGAAAAGAGAACGAGTTTGTATCCCTCGACCTGTTCAAACCACATCATGATGCACATCATGATGCGGATAATAAGTAGTAGGCCCAGTGGACTCCAAAAATGTAGCAGAAGACCAAATCTTGCTACTATCCAAGAGGTTCAAACTGAAAGACTCATCACCTTTGAAGAATCTGCAGTAAGAAAAGAAGGACTAAGCAATAAAGCTATGGAACTTGTGCCTCTTGCGACCCAAATAACAGTTCGTCAAGACTCTCCTGTCTACAATGATATAGCATCATGACTATACTAATATGACAAAAGATCTGGTAGCCCGAGTGATTTCAAATAATCCTGATGCAATTCCAACAATTAACAGAACTGCCTCTGGCTATTTCATTAACTTTGATATGTTTTCTGAGGATCCCAGTGAACCTGAACCGACGCCAGCAAATAAAACTTTTAAAGATCAAGTAACAGAACTTTTTCAGCAACTTGAAAAAACGTATCTAATTTCACCCTGGGTTGAACTTTAGATTGTGCTTGGCGTACTTATTCTTCTATTTTGGCTAATCATGGTATTAACTTTGGGGATGCTGATAAATGGAAAATATAGTAACATGAACAAAGCAAGTAAGAACATCAACTTGCTCCTGAAGCCACACAAATCATCTCATTGTGAACAAAGAGACATGACATCAGTAAACATCACAGCCATCCCTATACCTGGTGGTATAGCATGGGACAGAACTGATTATGACATTTATGGTCCGGCAGAGCTGTTGAAGATTCCAGAGCAATTTAAGATTTCCTTGAGTGACTTTGTTTCACCCAGCACGTTTTCTGATGATTGGGACTTTGAGACTGTTAAAAATATGATGTCAGATTTAGAGATATCTGCTAAATTTACAAAACATGAATACTTAGAAGGTTCATTAGATTATGCACAAATGTATTGTTATAATCACTATGGTCATCATTACTTGCACAAATCTGCAAACCCTAGAAATGTTTATACTTACAATCAATGGGAACATTGTCCAACACCACCAAAAGATAGCTCAAAAACATTCTATGAAAAATGTCCATACTTCTCAGGTTTTAATGTCTCAAATCCAGAAATATTTTATTTAGAAATGTTAACAAGACAGGAAGGAAAAGTATGTCAACCAATACAAAGCAAATTTATTCAGCAGCCTTTTTTGCCCAGCTGTCCTCATTAGGTTTCGACTTTTGGAGTGACAACATAGAAACAAAAACGGTCTGGGGCTCAAAAGACTGGCAGGTGCAGGGAATGGAAGCTTTATTTCGAGCCTGCATTATCCCTGAACAAATAATGTTTTTGAATGACACTGTGCAACAGACATCCTGCCTTGGCCTGGCCAAGATAAAAGATTTGAACAAACCATCCATACATACACCTACACATGATGGCAAAAACACTTCAGAGGGAGGGGTCGACGTAAAATTTCTTCTTCTAAAAAACAGAACTGATCCTGATTGGAAAAAATGGTTAATCCTGCCCACAGACATGAATAACTGTCAAGATAGATTCCTGAATAAGACCCAAGGGTTTACAGTAACTAGGCCAGATCCAAGATATGTCCAGAGACAACATCGAGGGATAGTAACAACATACAGTGCAGGAAAACTGTGCCTTGAGTGGCTACAAAAATCTACACTTACAGAGGTAAAACAACACTTATCTTTACTTAAAGATGGCGTTGATTTAAGGGACTTCTTATCAGGTCCGGCAAAACGACGTCATAAACGTTTCATATACGCAGGTATATATGCCATTTATAATGAAGCTTGGAAAGCGACACAGGCGGAGACTGCTGAAAGAATACGAGAAATTGATTGTATTAATTTAGAGAAAGCACTCTCTGTAGTTGACAATGGATTAAAAACCCTGTCATCCAGAATTTATTCTTTGGACAGCATAGTATCCTCTGCCATTGACATAGTGGAACATGACTTGCACATGCTACAGCATTGACAGTCACAATTACGTTCTATAATGCTTTTAGGCTGGACGTTACAAAATCTTCGTTCTGGGTATGTGCCATGGTGTCTAATCAACACCACGTCATTGTTTTCTGTATTTAACCTGACAGATAAACAAATAATTTTGGCACAAAGAGGAGCAGACTATACGGTGCTGAGCATTGAAAAACTGGAAATATTACCATTAACTGTTTCAGAAAAGCCTGCAACAGAATGGATAATACACTGGATAATCACTCTGCCTGTCACAATTTTCAACTTTCAATACTGTTTGAAACATATACCAGTTGCAGTGTATGAAAGGTTGGGTAAGGAATACATAAAGACAACCTGGGAATTACCATACACACACAAATGTTGGAGTGGGGGGAAATAAGTACTTCTTAGTGGTACACAATGCAAAAGCGCACTAAGCGGTACACTTTTATGCCAGGGTATTAATTTACATGGAGCCTGTGAAGGTTCTTCGAACAACGTATCCTGCCACCTGCAAGGTTCTCCAGCAGCAGTGATAGATCCAATTTTTAGGCAGCTTTCTAACGGGAGCTACATAATGTTGAATGATCACAGCTGTTGTGAAATGATGCCAGGAATAGCCTATCTTGTAACAGTGTCAGCCAGGGTCACTTATTGTATGCAAGTTTTGTTTCCTAAAGTTAAGACAGACGGGGAGTCGCCGCTATGGCCTTCACTGAACATCTCTTCTATTCGAATTGATACTTTAAGCAGAATGAAAGCCATTCTTTTGCAAAAAACTGTGCCACTGACCTCGTCCAAAGAGACGTATGAACTACAAGTTGCAAGGTCCTCTGCAGAGATACATGCCCTTTTATCAACAAACTGTCCAATACATTTTGTAGAAATGTTAGGTCGTATCTTAAACATGTCAAATACCAGTGGTATTGTACATGTATTTAAGACAGTTTTTTCAGGACTGTTAGCACCTTTTGAAGCAGTCCTCAGCATTTTTCCAAACTTCATGCACTCTGTGTTCGGCGGCCTGCCTCTCATTTTTGGACTCTTAGCAGGAATACTATTCTTGTTCGTTCTACTCCGATATGGCAAGTCCGGTCAGCAACGACACCCAGATTACCATCGAGAACACTCTCCTGGCAATGAAGTGTCGTGAGCGAATGACACAGATCCAGGGCCTGGCTCGTTTAAGAGACCTGAATACCACATGGTTCCTATCATTCCGCCCAATCTGGCAAGATTGCATCTTACCTGTTCTACCATGCCTGCTATGTGGAGAAGAATGCGTGTTGGATGTCTGTCTAACACTTCCATCAGCACTACCAACGGATGTTGATACCCTGCTTGGTTCGGTAACGGCCCATGCATCTTGTTGTCCCCAGAGGCTACCAATCCTGATGACGTCATTCATTGAGATCTCACAGACACAATCTGTTGACGGTGAGATACGTGGATCGACAGGCACACAGGTACCACCTTCATCTCCATCTCCGACGAACATTGCTAATACAGCTAACACTGATGGCGATGCATCACATTTTTGTGCTATCGGTTTACTTCATGAAGTGGTCCAACTTTCACCTACTGTGGTAGACTATTTCTTTGCCAGCTTAGAAGATTTCATGTTTTCTCCTAACAACGAGAATTAACTTTGAAGTTAGCACACAGCGTTCTATGGGACTCTGTATTCACCCTTCACTTTTCAAAACAAAACTTCCAATTTTAAGAACTATATTTTTCTGCGATTTGACTTTTTCCAAAATTGAACTTTTTGGGCACAAAGTAATCTGCTTAAAGTAGAACTATTCTTAGAGAACAATAATTCTTTAAAACACTTCTAAGTGGCAATATTTGACCTTGTCCACAACCTAAACAGTTTATATATTCTGTCATGGAATGGTCTCGACTTTTTCTTCTGTATTTAAGAGCCATTTCATAAATGTTATTTCATGACTCATTATGAAAAGCATTTTTCCAATGTCACACTACATGCTTTGAATGAAAATATTGCTTTTTTAAAATGCGTACAGCACAAATGCTCATCTTTTGTGTACAGCCATTTCAGATGCTTTTTATGTATTTTGGGAGGGATATATAACACATCATGCTTTAGATATGTTTAAAAATGCTTAGAATTTAGTAATATCGAACATAATAAAGTGGAGTGGGTGTTGAATGGCGTTTTAAGATTCGAGCGAAAATTACTGATTCATGCCCTTATATAGGTACAATTCACATTGCCCATATATAGGCACAATTTACATTGCCCTTATATAGGCATAGAAATCATACTCATATTTAGACATAACCAAACCAGTCCAAATACAGGCATGGCTACTTCTACTAGTTCCAAAAAGCCACATCGATTTCTTGGAAAACTCGGCTTCAGCAGTCAGGGACATCCCCTTACTTGAATATTGATTTGTCCTAGAAATCATGACATTTTCAAAGAACTACCATTCTCTTGGGGTTCTTTGGTGACGTTATTATGTCCGACTTTACGTCAAACTAGGGACCTTCAAGGTATAAATATGCCTACACTTGCCCTAGCAAACACACAGTGGTTCGGAGCAGCTTGACTATCTACTTGCCCGACGTAGCTCGCTACAGCAAGTAACAAAGGAAGCCGACCCTCCAGCTGACGCACTGACAGAAATGCTGCCTTTCTCTCGCTGAGAATCCAGCTCCAGTGTTTCCGAGCTCCCCTCGCGGGTGTTGGGAAATCGAGTCCCGAGACAGAGATACCAGACCTCCTTCATTCTAAAACCAAGGTACGGAGCTGATTAGACCCTAAGAGAAATCTTGGTTAGATTCTTGGCAAAGAAAAACTAAACCTATGCTACACCTCACTTACTTCTTCCCTAGTACTAGACGTAGGTTAGGTACATCGGGGTAGGTGTATTTTAGAAGCACCAGTTGAGTACTTTTTAGCCTTTGTTATTTATGTACGTATTAATCTATGGTCTAGGAACCATACAATGCTTTTTCAGTATTATTTTATAATACTATTCTTACTGTACACATTATACTTTGCAACCAGTATTACGATTGTAGCAGTTCATTTTACTTGTCTGAGAAAGAAGTCTGTTCAATAAACCTTTTTATTGAAAACGCCCATCTCTCCATTTCTCTGCACCTCTGATGAAACGAAGCATGCACGATTGACTGAGTAAAATATCTATCTATTGTTTCCACGACTCTGAAGATCAGTTTTATTCTTGGGGAAAGAAAGTGGTCATGTTTATGCGGTTGTCAGAAACTAATCCCTTCTTCTTTATTCGAGAACGTTTCTAGTGACCTCTGAGATAGTTGGCACTCACAATTAAGCCTAATATATTCAATAGAAACCTAGTACACATAAGTCCTACGTCAAATCTATAGGATATATTATTCCGATGCGCAGAGCCTATTGGGAATATAGGAACTACACTACACCAGCACCTATACCCAAAAGTGCCTTTAAAGAGGGGGCTACTTCAAAGCAGCCCCTTGAAGTGCACAGGTCCCCATTCAGCCCAGCCCTGTCTGCCAGGCTATCTGTGGGGGATAATCAGTCATTTTTGTGGGAAACAGGACACTGCCTATTCTGGTTTAAGTGTCAGCTCCCCCTCCCTCTTCCTGTTCAAGAAGAGCTATCAGGATGCAGAGAGTGCATATGAGTTCTCTGTCACACCCACCCTTCCTGTATCTGTGGCTTTCTAGAGGGAATGCACAAAGTGTAGCTGTCCCCCACCCCAGACGTGTATTGGAGACATACAAAAAGGGATGATGGACGGAGCGTTTGAGCAAATCAAACACTCACCCCCAGTCAACTGATCTGGGTTTAATCAATCACCATTCTTTTATTGGAGACAGACTGTAAGGCACACAGAGCAGTACGAGCAGAGAAATGCCCAGTTTCTAAAAGTGGCATTTATAAAATAGTAATGATAAATCCATCTTTCCCAGTAAGTAGGATTTATCATTGCCATTCCAAAGATATGAAACATGATGCCGATACTCCTTTCTAATCAGGAATTAAAATTTTAAAGTGTTTTAAGGAATTCCCAATGCTAGCCTATGAGATAAGTAGGCCTCACATTAGTGAAAAATTAATATAATTGTTTCTCACTACCAGGGCATGTAAAACTCAAAAGTACATGTCCTACCTTTTAGTTACACAGTACCCCGCCCTTAAGGCTACCTAGGGCCTACCTTAGGGATGACATATGTGTAATACAAGGAGAGTTTCAGTCTTGGCAAGTGATTTTAACCCCTTAAGCGCTGCCGTCGGCCAATGGCCGACGGCAACGCTACCTCCCCAGTGCTGCCGTCGGCCATTGGCCGACGGCATTCCACCCGCGCACGGAAACGCCCGCACCGCGGCGGAATTACCGCCGCGGTTAACCGGTTAAATGCCAAGTTGAAGTGGCAGTAAACTGCACATACAAGCCTCGCAACGGCAGGCCTGAGACAGGATTGAAAGGCTACTTTTGTGGGTGGCACGATCAGTGCTGCAGGCCCACTAGTAGCATTTAGGTTACAGGCCCTGGATGGCATACCACTTTACAAGGGACTTTCAAGCAAACTAAATATGACAATTGGGTATACCCCAATGTCACTATGTTTAGGGGAGAAGTACATGCACTTTAGCACTGGTCAGCAGTTGAAAAGTGCTCAGAGTCCTAAGGCCAGCAAAAAGAAGAGGAGGAAGGCAAAAGGTTTGAGTGACCCTTCAATGAGGGCTATTTTCCACCACCCTCCCCCAAACATTTCCAATGTCTGTGGCACAAAGTTAACTTTCGTGGCAGCACTCATTTATATTTACTCCCCCCCCCCCCCATTCCTAGGCACCAAAGGGATTATATGTACCCCAGGTATTGCTGTGTGGCTTCCTTCGTTACTCATGCCCATGTATGGGTAAAGCAGGAGACACCCCATGCAATCAGCAGCTCCAACCCCTGTGACCAAGAACATGTATGTTAAAGAAGAACAAAGCCAGTTACCACTACAAGAGAACTTTTTGAATTGGTTCATTAGCTCTCTAACCTCTCTCTGCATACTGTTCCCCAGCCAACCACTCTCTGAATAATCTGTTTTTTTAAAAAATAAAAACAAAGTGGAGGACATACTTGAAAAACTGAACCTCAGTTTTGCGCCTACAAGCCTGGCCTTGGAGACAAACTGGGTAGTTGCTAATAAGAATGATTTTGCGAGGTTCCTTTCTCTCATCTTGAAAGGAGTAGCAGAACCTATAAAACAAACGAAGTCAGGAGCCCCATCCGATTCCTGACAGTCAAAAATCTTACATGATATAGTAGAGACAGTTGCTCCTCCACTATTCACACTATTAAATACCATTGTTCGCTCAGTCTACTTCCATTCTGAATGGAAAACGGCCTCCATCCGCCATTATTGAAGAAGCCTTCATTGGTTGCAAATGAGGTGAAGAACAATCGTCCTAAATCTCGCCTACACTTCTCAGCAAAAATACTCTAGAAGCACATGAACATCGTACTCTGAGTTTTTGGAGGTAAATGGAATTCAGGAATCTGCAAAATTCGGCTTTATGTTAAACCATAGCACTGAGTCGGCTCAGGTAGTGGCTACCGAGGAGCTAAGAAGTAGTCTGGAAAACGGGGGGAAGACTTTGATGATCCTTCAGCACCGTGAGCCATTCTGTCCTACTTGATCGCCTTGCAAAGACTGGAATAGGTGGTTCTACATATTACTACAGTAATATGGTCTACCTAGGAGCCCCTGAGGCCACCCTAACAAAACTTCAGCGGACACAGAACGCAGCGGCACGCCTTCTCACCAACCTCCCCCCCAGAGTGTCCGCCAAGCCGGCCCTCAAAGCTTTGCACTGGCTCCCTGTGCGCCAAAGGGTGCAATTCAAAGCGATGTGCACAACACATAAGCTGATCAACGGTACTGGCCCCGAGATTCTCAGAAAAATGATTACCCCCTACACAACAACCAGATCTCTTCGATCTCAGAATGAGAACCTGGCCAGCATACCTAGATTTAAAAAGACCCGCACAGGAGGACGGCAATTCTCCGTACAGGCGGCTGCTGGATGGAACGCCCTTCCACGGACCCTCAGACTCGAACCCAACTACCTGGCTTTCCGCAAGAAACTTAAAACACACCTTTTCCCTAAATAGTGTCCCCATACGAGCACCTCTCCCCCCCCCCCCCTTCCCCTCAACAGGACTACAAATTTACAGCGCGGGGATACCCTTGGGTCACCAGGCGCTTTAGAAATCGCTATTAAATTAAAATTAAATTAGTTCTGCTATTGATCTTCTACGATCCTTTCTCCCTGACAGGGAACAATCAGTCGCTTTGGGGGACCTCGTGTCTAAACGTTCCTCATAGCTGTGTAATGCCCCCAGGGGTTGTTGCTGAGCCCTATGCTCTTTAACATTTATGTGCCCACCCCGACTAGTTTAATCCTCACATTTAGCTTCTCATCAGTCGCATAAGCGGATGGCACAAATTTTTGTGTCAATTTCTTGTGCTGTGAATGAGACTGCACACCATTTAAAACTCTGTTCGTGCGCAGTGGCTGAGTAATAACAGCCTCATGCTGAACTCGGATAAAACAGAGGTTCTTCTCATTGGCAAGGACACTACCTTCTGGGACCAATCTTGGAGGTCTCGGACTCTGCGCCCCTCCGGTATCCTTAGTCAGGAATTTGGGGGTGATCTTTGACCCTAGCCTCTCTTTTAATGCCCAGATTAAGAAACTCACCTCTTATTGTTTCTTTCTGTTGCGTACTCTAAAAAAGTTCTCCCCTTTATCCCATATGATGTACTGAAATCAGTGGTCACTGCACTGGGATTGGCCAGACTAGATTATTGCAATGCCTTATACATAGGCATAAAACAACGAGCACTAAAGAAACTTCAGACTCTGCAGAATGCAGCAGCCCAACTCCTCAGGAAAACTCCCAAGTTCAAGCCAGTCTCAAATGTACGAGTGGAGCTCCATTGGCTCCCAGTTAAGAATAGAATTGTTTTTAAGGCAATCTACTTGGCACACAAATATCTGCACAGTAGAGGTCCTGACTACCTGAAGAGGGAATTCTCCTGATATTTTCCCAGAAGAACTCTGCAGCCTTCAGTACATTGATGTTTCTAAAATTAAGAGCTAGGCATAGGTGGTAAAAGTTTTGTCCACACCACATGCCAACTTTGGAACAATTTACCGGGACACCTCACAGGTCAGTCTAACTTGTCCTGTTTTAGGAAACACCTCAAGACCTGGTTGTTTTCTTGTCCCCTGTGATATGTTCAGATTTATGCTCTTTGTCTCGGTGCCTATACTAGCAGATATCAAGCTTCTACCTTTAGGCTCTGGAGTGTGGGGCCCATGTTGGTTGGTTGGTCAGTTAGCGCGGGGACACGCTTTCAGCGTAACCATGCGCTCTATAAATCTCCCTTAATAATAATAATAATAATAATTAAAGTTGCAGAGGGAGCATGGTACAAATAGAGGAAAGACTTGTCCACATGATTAAATTGGCAATGCTTTATTAAGTATGTGGGTTATAATAAATAATAATACATGTCATTACGAGATAGTTTCACCAGAGGATGTTATTAAATTGGTTTCCAATTAGTTTAAATTACATTTTATTTTTTTATAATTGTGGTGACACACAAAGACAGGAGGTCTGACTTTTGATAATTGCATCTATGATACCGTGTCTATGCATATGTGCAAGAGTGCTGTGATTTATAGTTATAGCTTGCTGGGCTGTCAACTGCTCTGTGGGTGTCCCCAAAGCCATTTCCAACTTCCTGTTTGCAGATATTTGTAAATTAATGCATATATAGTAGTGTCTGTAACAAAATAGTTGTCCTTATCCTTGAATGCTATTTGGTGCGTACCAGCAAGCTGGGGTATTAGTGCACACCGCCTCCCCTGAGTAGGCCTTGGGCTGCTATGCTTCGCTACCCTGACGGAGTTAAGTACTACAATGGGTAACTAGGTTCCCAGTAAAGTGAAAGTTGCAGATTTATTACTTGTGAATGACTCATATCTTTCACAACTAATAACCCAGTTTCTTATTTACACTTTTGGGGTAGGGTGAATTTGTGTGTGTGAGAGCGAGAGAAAGAAAGGAGAGCGCTTCAGAGTTCAAACCTCCACTCATCACTTTTGTCTATTTCCAGTTGTAAAGTAGCAAGGACTCATGCAAGAAAACAACAGAGGATGTTGTATTGCTACTTTATACACGTGGTACACCATCTTCCACTGACGTCCTTACTTTAATCAGTTTCAAGGCACTATTGCAGATCTGCAACCTCACACAATGCAACCGTGTGTCGAAATATATCGGCATTATTCTCACGCTCATCCGGTGAAGTCCAATTATCGTAAGGTGAGCACTAGGTGAACTGGAAACCTTGTACACAGACTGGGCTTCCAGATCAACAGTAGAGGATCAGCAGAGTTGGTGTACAACAAATGGGTTTTAATACATCCCCAGACACAGGAAGTGGAGTTCTGGGAAAGGTAGAAGTGATTTGATTTGCCAGTGGGACACAAAGATCCACCCCCTTTCCATTTGGGCTCTGCTCCCCCACTGATGGAGTTTAAACCTTCTCTTCTCCAAGCGCTCCCTCTCTAAGACCTTACCCCATCACCACTTTCACACAGTGAAAATCTCTTCAGGGTCGCAGTGTTTCTATTGAATGATTATTAAAGTGCTGTGGCTCTCCACCAAGACTTTTCTCCACCCATACCTACCAGCGAAATCTAGGTAGATGTGAAGTTATTACTTTATCATTTAACACAGGAGAGAATACTAATAGCAGCTACCAGTAATGAGTATTCTCACAGTAACATGTGATGATGTCGAGACAAATTTAATTCTAATAAGGATTAAGAGACAAAAAAGAATACAGTAATAAAATGGTAATAACAAGTGGTTCTAAATAAAACTGAAAACAAGTCTGAAGAAACAGCACGGAGGAAATGGTGTCCGAGAAAGCAGAGAGCATCGGCATAATTTTTTGAATACCCTCAAATCCCACCTTTCCACGCACACCGATTAGATCCTGTAAAGTGACTTGTGAAATGGGCAGGGGAAGAAGCATTAAAGTGAACAGTCACATATGTCATTCAAATTTAACTCTCACAGGAATTTCCGTCGAACAATACAGCACAACACATGGGACATGGGTAGAAGGCACACAGCATACATACGGAACTAGAGCTTGTCTGTGAAATCAGGCTTAGAAGAGATTGCATTTAAAAGTCAAAACATATGGGACAACCGTGAGTGCATGCAGGATATCCAACTCTGAGAACATCCAAGTTTAAATTCTGACCTTTCAGCTTTTATTAGACTGGAAGGCGCAAATCCATCTAAAAACCATGTCTGTTACCCTTCCAAATTCTTAAGCTGGGGTGGAAACACTTTTGTGGTTCAACTCTCGAAGGAGAAACTCACAATGACAAAAGCTGCTGGGTAGCTTTAATTGAGTGTGGGCACTTTGTCTCCTTTGAAGTGCTCCAAGATAGCTTGTTTCCTAGATTAGTCATAAAACGTTCCCTTCTTTGGTTAGATGGCTTGCTGATTCGAGATGCCACAGAGATTCTTTTTCATTACATATGTCAGCCAATAGATGGATTTGAAAGAAGGACACTTTTTTGGCTCTGGACTTCTACAACTGAAACACTAATTACAGATGGTTCCTTTAAGGTTTGCTACACCTTCGTTCAGCTCTTTACTGTACACTCTCACTCTCGCTTTGGGCTTTAAGGAAAGGGGGTCACCTCACTTGACGCTTCAGGTATGTTACCAAGCAGGTTGTTAAGAATTAACTCACCACTTAAGGACACAGTTGTATTTTGCCACACCGTGTTCATTCACTGAAGATGGCAAGGGACAGACACTTAATTGTATGACATGGCAGATCTAGACTGAAGGAGCCGGGTGAAAGCTGTTGAGGACGGTTGGTACCCCTAGTACTCATAATCATAAAATCACCAGCCAATATAGCACCGACCAACCAGCCTCTCAAGATAGAAGGCAACGTGCCATTCCTCTACTTGGCTGGCCCGAGTCAGAACAGGAAAACATAAAACAAGACTTACAAGAAAGCAAACACAATCTTGTGCTACATCCATCATGAGTCACTAAAAAAACAGGTAGTGTGATGATGTGTGATGACACTAAGAAGAAGAAAAAACAAGTCATGAGATATTTTTGCATGTACTGTGGGTGTAGAGAACATTTTCCTTTAAGCGTCATAGTCATGGCTTAAAAGGTTTAAGGCCTGTAGGGCGAAACTTACAACGTAAACCAGACACAAGGCTTATCACCAACCACTATATCACGCTAATGTATGACGAAAGACCAAAAAATAACCATACAGGGAAACACATTGTATACAAACCCGCCATATTCTATGGGGTATGAGAACACACTGATGGGCTAAACATCACATCAGGCAAACCACTCCACTCAGCCCTACAAAGCCATGTAGTCGAGCCCTCATGACTTCCAAATGCAAATACCTATAGAAATAGTGCACGTCTCTGCACCCACACAAGCTTCACAGCTACAAACCACAATTTCGCAAGAAGGCCTTCGGCAAGCAATTTGAAAACCAGGTTCACCAGTTTCGTTATTTATTAACATTAGTAAGGCATTCCGCAGGAAAGGGAAAAAAGCATAGAAGTTACAAAATATTTTCATGATCTTTGCGAAATATATATATATATATATATTTGTTTGTTTTGGAGCTCATAGCAGTAGGAGGCTTGGGATGAGTAAAAGGGAGGTGTAGGGGGGAGAGTCAGAGGGAAGGGTTTAGAAAGGCTTGTTTGGGGGGATCAGGATAGTAAAAGAGGTCGGAGATGATGCAAAGAGGGATAGAGTAGGGAAGAGTCTAGAAAGGGTTATTATTTTGGGAACCATAGTAGTGGAATGGGGTTTGGGATGAATGAGAGAGTGGAGGTAGAGGATATATTGATAGAGGTATAGGGTGAGAAATAAAGTAGTGCATTGGAAAAAGTAGTAGAAAGAGGTTTGAGATGAGTCAGAGACTTGAGGTAGAGGATATATTGAGAGTTGTATAGGGTGAAAAATAGGGTAGTGCATTGGATATGCTGAATTAGAAGAAAAGTAAAAAAAATATATAGATCTATAAGTATATGGAAGGTATATAGATGCATAAAGGAAGGTAGTATATGTAGATTAAACATGCATTAAATAAACTCAGACTTTCAAGTGTTGTACTTTAAATGAATTGTATTTATTTTTATATATATATATTTGTGAATCCATAGTGAAGCAATTGTAGATAAATAGTTGTCTGCTAAATTACCATCAAAGTGAATTTTAAGACAACAGACATTCCTCATCATTGATTATTTCTCCACCTCCTCCATTAAAACAGTTTCTTCCAATATTGTGCCCAAAGGACATGGAGGCTAAAAAAGGGGAGGTGATGCCAATAGAAAGAAATACTAAAAATATATTTTGACCTCTTCTAGAGAAGGCAAGCACAACTGGATGACATTTTATCGCCGAACTTGTCCTTAACACCCAACACCCGAGGAAAATGTGGGTCAGGATTCTCCAGAACCTTCAATCTTAAGATTTATGAGGTGTGGATTGACCCAAGACTCAGTCCCCCAGAAATTTGATTCTGGGTTGTTCCTTCATTAAAAATGAAAAATTACTTAACCCTCATATGTAAAAGAATATTGATGGAGGGAAGAGTCCATCCCTGATCTGGAAGGATCTATCCATATTTTGTCTTCATACGGTCATCCCATTTCCCATAATATGAATAGCATGGACAGTATCCTTTTTCCCACAATCAAATTGCTAGCTAAACAATCGCATATGTAAGATCTTGTGGTGGTCTTAACCAGTAATTTACCAAGTTTAACCTGGAAGAGAAATTACCAACTAAGCATAGATGTTGGTTATGCTTTAGTCAAAGCAACACACAGGGGATATGAAGATGAGCAATGAAAAAAAAAAAGTGGTAAGATTAAATTTTCAATTAGAGAAAAAATGTACTTGTTCAAAGAGGAAGTCCATTGCTTAAGTACTCATCATAACAAATAAAAAACACACCAAAAATATGTATAATCCTGATAAATAAATAAATCCCGGGCTAACACTTCTGCCTTAGAGTACCCCAAAACAGAGGGAAGTAGAGCCTACTGGAGAAAGAAAACCCTAGTTTTTGTAATTTTTTAAGTTCACATCACTCCTAAAGTGGACTCCAAACCACATATTCTCGTCAGAAAAAAAGAAGGGGATGAAACAAAAAAGAATTAAAAGGAAAGGCCCACAGGAGGTGCACTTTTCACAGGAGGCCGATATTAATAGACACACACCTCAACACATGGAGTCGCTAACTTTTAGGTATGTCACCGGAACAAAATATTTATGGGCCACTGTAAGACATAGGTTTATTTAGTGACTTTAGTGGTCCTCAATGACAAGGATTGTGATTATTACTTAGGTGGGTGTTTACCCCTCGACTAATAACCCAAAGTTCAACCACCCCAGGTAGCTGTTCCCCAGAGCAGACAGGCATAGCTTAGGGCAATCTTTAAGCATTTATGAAGTACCTAAACAATAATAAATTCAAAACACAACATTAGAAAAAATACCAAATCAATTTAGGAAAATGAGTATGTTTTGATAAATTAAACACACAAAAATCAATAAGGGGAACATGATATATGAATTTTTAATATTTTAAATAAAAAGTGCAAAAAAGCATTGTGCGCCAATGGGAGTCACAGCAGACTGGAACCTTGGCACAATTTGAGGCAGACCACAAACGAGCATGGGACAGATACAAAGACCAGGTTTGATCCAGTCGTACGTTTTACCTTAGGACTTAGGCTCAAAAATGGAATTTCAAAATCTTCAACAGGGCAGGGCAGCAGGTTGTAGCCAAGGAGGACTCTATAATCTCAGATAGTCATCTGATGACATTCCGGTGAAACTATGGGTTCTTGCCAGGAAAGCTCCCAGCGGAAAAAATATGCATTTCGTGCTCATGTAAGGTCCTTCTCCAGGGGGATACTTTTGGTGCCTACGCTCAGTCGACATTTCTTCATTCACATACATTCTCTTTTTTGGGGCTTGGATTATTCCAGTGGTGCAAGTCTGCTGGCTGTAGACAAACAGGGCATCAGAAGGCAGGATACCTTTTCAGCAAGATCCCACTTAATCGGATTTGCTGCTGTGAGAAAGATCAGAGAGGGAGAAACCTGAATTTCTAGCCCGGTGATAACACACCACAGTCGGATCAATTTGGCAGGTCGTTGGAGGTCAAACGTTTTCTGGTTTCCAGGGGTGGTAGTAGGAGTCCAGCCAAACACAGCAAGGAGTTCTAGGACCACACTTGGGAGTCAGGACTCACCCCAGCGGAGGCCAACAGCTGGCTCCAGGGCAGGTCCTGCTGGACCTGGGCAGCTAGCCACTTGTAGTGCTCCTGTATCTTGAACAGAAGGTCAGTCTTATGATCCTTGGAGTCCACTTCTTTGCCATGGGTACATCAGAGAGTATGTCCCGTCCTTCAGGGCCAGGGATTATAGGATCTTAGGAACAGACGTTGGTGGTCTGGACTCACCCCAGCAGAGGCAGACAGAGGGCACCAGGGATGGCCCCTTTGAAGTAGGTTCCTGAGCACTTCCCAACTGGTTACCCTGCCAGAAGATCAGAAACAGCTCTCAACACCCAGATACTGGTCTAGGCTCTGGGAGCGGTTTTCACACTCCATTCAGGCTTCTACACTCTGACAGCTGCCGCTGGAGGCTAATGCAAATTAGCCTCCAGGGGATTTAGGCAGGGAAAGGGTAACTTTCAAAAAGTACCCTTTCCTTTACATTTATTAACAATAAAGTCTCATTAGTGAATTTGACTTTTAAGAACATGTTTTGTATTAACATTCTACATGTCCTACTTTTAAATACCATTCACCCGGCCTAATGTGCTATTAGGCCTACTTTGGGGTGATTTATTAATATTTAAAAGGAAGGTTTACACCAGCCAAAAGGATTCATTTTGACAGGTCGATTTGAAGTTATTAAATTGCTCTAGTCAGAATGCAATGGTAAGCCTGAAGTCATGTTTACACTGCCACTGAAGTGGAAGGACAACAGGTGCTGCAGTTCACCAGTGACATTTAACCTACAAACCCTGGGCACACATTGTGCCACATACAAAGGACTTATAACTAAGTTAAATATGCCAATTCAACATTGATAAAAGGGGGAACACATGCACTTTACTACTGGTTTGCAGAAGTAAGGTGCAGAGTTCGGCAGCCAGCAAAAACAGATTGAGCAAAAATCTTTTGCACACCAGGCAAAAGATGGTTATTTATTATACCTGTGAAGGACTAAGGCTAAATAAGTGAAAGATTCTTCTTCGTCAACTCCAGAAGTATGACAAAAAAATCAAGGAAGACCCTAACACTGCTGTGGAGGGCCAGGTCTGAGCTCAGCACCACAATAAAGGACTTGTCTTGAGTGGTCAGTAGATCGTCATCCCCTGAACCATGCACAAGGCAGTTGAAGTGCTCGCTCACAAGGGACACAAGGGCATCACAAAAACCAAAGCTTGTACATGAGAAAAGTTGGTGGTTCCAGGTATGAACCAATACATAGAAGACCAGATCAAAGGGTGCCGAGCATGCCAATCAAACAGTGAATCAGAATGGTCCATTCCAATCATCAGCCAACCACCCAGAAAAACTCCTGGGCCCACATGAGCAGAGATTTTGGAAACTTTCCAGATGGAAGAAAAGTGATAGTTGCCATAGACACCTACTGCTGAGTCCCTGTTGTGGAACTCGTGGAGACCGCATGCCAATCCCAAACTACAAAAAATATTTTCCAAAGTAGGGTTGCCAGCCGAACAAAGGACTGCCAATGGTACACCCTTTCAAGGGCATGATTCCCAAACTTTTCTTCGCAATCTAAAGGTGCATCACCGCTGTATCACATGTCGGTGGCCTCAAGCCAACAAGAAAGTGGAAAGGCTCATGAGAACACTTAACAAAGCACTGTGGATTGGAGATGATGAGGGTGAAGACTTGGAGTGGGCATTTCATATGCTTTTAACTACTTACAGAAAACCCCCACTCTGCTCTCCTGAGACAGTTATGCTTGGCCAAGCTGTGAAGTACACTATCCCAGAATCAATGTACACCCCAGTCAACAAAGGAGGGCAAAGAGTACTGAGCCATGGACACCCAGTAGTACTAAAAGACTGGTACCCACTATGGAAGGTCTGCACCAAAATAAGAAAGGGACATGGGTGATGATGTCCATAAAAGGAACACTGATCACTACGCAGAAGGGGATCAAAAATATACCCCTTCACCACCAAGGGAAGAGACCCTCCCTGGACTAACTAAGAAAGTGGTCAGATCACCACCCAAGTAGTAATTTCACGAAGAAGCTGAGAAAGAACAAGCCCATTATGTAATCGATATCATCTCTGGTCAAAGCCGAATCAAAGAATGAAAGACTTTGTGTGTGCCATGTCTGGCTCCTGGAGGTCAGGAACAACACACCCAAGAGAAGGGGAGGGATACCTGATAAAGTGGACAGTAAGGAACCAAAGTAAGAAGAGAAGATATGTGGTGTGGCACCCAGCAGGTGCAACACTAGTTGTACGCAACCCATGGCCGGACAGGTGTCCACCAGGGCTTATTTGCACACTGCATGGAGGCCTCGCGGGGGTGGGCCTACTGAGATACCACACTGTACATCTCAACCTAAGCATTCCCGTTGAGTTGTTTTTTATATCATGTTAGTCATATAAAGGGTTCATGCCTCTCACAGGTCACTTAGTAAACTCGACATTACATTACAGATGCCTGTTCTGCCAGGACATATGCTCTCCCCTTTCTGACTGTTAAAAGCTATGAGAATCAGATTGCAAAATGACATATATAAAGCTATCTCACTACCAAAGTAACAACATGAAGTATGGATGTTCAAAAATATTTTCATTTGCTATGCCAATAGGCACCGGTGCCATCATGGTCACAGCACATCAATCTTACCTGGGCATGGGTGCTTCCACTGTGCATATGACACCTTTGGTTTCTGAATTAATGCAGATGGTGCTTGAATAATGGAAGCACATACAGGAATTTAGATTCATCCCTCGCAACCATCAAGTATGTCCAGGCACTTGAGTAAACACCTCTGTGAAAAGCTAGCAATAGCTGGAGCATATTTATTTGGATGTGCAGCAGACTAGCACTTATCTAAACGTTCATATTAAACTGTTGAAACTATACACAAAAATGTGTTTTTCATTATAAAGACTGGCACGTGGAAAGAATTCAGCTCGGGTGACCTTGCTCCAAGTACAAACAAACCCCGCACAAGCCTAGCTGTTCAAAATGAACATTAGTCCACTTGACAGCAGCAGAGCAGAACTCAGTAGAAGCCTGGAATGTATCAGCCGAGTCCAGATGGAAGGGGTTCTGGACATCTTTCAGTCAGATAAATGTTATACGGCTGGCAATGTCCCTGAAAAAGCGAGACACAATCTGTCCTGTAGAGTAACCTGTAAAAAATATATTTTTAAATATATGTTGTTGACTGCAGAACTCTTTTTGGAGGGGCGAACCTCTCTTAAGGCTTTTCAAGCAAAAAAATCGTTTCAGTTAAATTTTATAGGGCTCTTGTAAAAATGAAAAGTGATTTGCCCACAAAAAGAATGTCAGTTAATATGTAAATTTCTACTCGAATTAGAATGCACAGACGCCTTCAAAGCATTTTAGATTCAAATGAAAGCAATTTAAGGGACAAAATGACTAGAAAGTTCAGAAAGTTCAGAAGTTCAGAAAGAAGGAAAGAAAGGGAGCCAATATTCTGCAGCCACTTGTAAAATCTAAACCACTGGAATGATGTGATTCTGCGGTTGTGGCTTTTTACACACAATTATCACATCTGCTGCATAATTTGCAGATTTTAACAACAAAAAATTTGCTTCTATATCAAACGGATCAGAAGTTACAAAAAAACGCTGCAACATCATGTGTTCCAGTGCAATGGAAGCCCCTTCGCAAAGGTTGACTGGGCATCTTGTAGGTGCTTATTGGTGCATCTGGTTTGTAAACTAGTACTAATGAAGAGAAATCTTTACCTAGACTTTGGTCCTCCTCCCCTGCCACATAAATCAAGTGTCTCTGACTATAAGAAATCCTATCGACCTATTGACCTATCTTCACATCCTCTCCTTCGTTTTCCATATCATGCAGACACACAAATTAATCCTGTTGAACAGGCAGCCTATTTGATTGTTTTTCGAAGTAATTATTTAGAAACATAAAACAAGCTTCCTAATTTACAGAATCCGAATAGGTGGAATTTTAAATTCATTAAGTGCATTTACCAATTTAAAAAAATGTGTCACAAGGATGAAATAAATGCATTGGCAAGGTTGGGAATCGGGATGGAATTGAAGGGAGGACATGGGAGGACAGGTAGAGAGGGGAGCTGGCAAAATTAAGCATACACAAACTTGGAAATTAGGTGCGGATTTAAAATCAATTTTAGGCACAATGCCACACTAAAAGCTCATCCAAATTTAATCTTGTGAAAGACAGAAAAGTGTTTTTACAGGGTTTAAAAAAGGATGCAACATAATCACATGGAAGGAATTTCCTGACGGAAAATATTTTCCCATTCGAGAAAATGTGTTACTCATGCAAATGTACATTTCTGCATCTTTTAGTGATACAGAATGTTCCACCTGGTGGAAATTCCGCAACCACATGTTTAACCCATTAGAGTACTCTTGGAAATAAACATTGGTTGTGGAGCTCCAAGGGTATTCTAGCGAATCTTTGCAAAACACATAAAAGTAGGAAATGTACTTCAATTCTTCTGGTCAGGATTCAAAGGCTAGCTTTGAGAACAATGCACAAGATATTTATTTTGAAGTTTTTGACAACAAAGAGTTGTTTCCTGCTATCTCCTACACTTCAGCAACAGTTATTGCTCCAACACTTCCTTCGGATGTAAACTATGCCAATGAGGAGGGTAGGAAGCAAGTCACTCACTTTGTTTACCCACTACCTGCCCATGTCAAAAGTGCTATAAAAATGTTCAGAGATCATTTTAGTAAAATAAAAAACTTACAGAGAGAACTTACTACGCTGATACAAACCTTTTAATTAAATACATTATTTTCCTAAATTGCATTTCCTTTGATAAAGGTAAAATTATCACTGAAAACTGTTAATTCCGAGGATGACTGCATAAGCATACCTAATCACACTGTCAATCAAGACTGGGCCTTGTAATGAGATATTATGTTAAACAATATTTTTAACGATTATAATCTTTCAATATAATCTGTTAATTTTTAATGTAAATTATCTTCATTTATATTTGGAATGGACAGAAGCCTTAAGATTTCAGTATAGAGAGTTGCTTCCATTTTGGTTTAAACTTGCAAAAAAAAAGTGTAACCATTTTCCTTGACATTTGTTAAGTAAACAAATTCAGTAAATGGTCCAGCACAGTTCGGCACAACAGCTCATAAAAAATGAGCAATGTGATAGCCGAGTATGCTTATGTATCTGGCAAGAAATGTCCCTTTTCGGCATGGTCACCCCACATTTTTCACCATTTTCTGGACCCTCTTTTTGTTGGACTTAGAACTCTGCACTGTTACCTTCTGCAGGTGTAAAGGGCCTGTGCGTCCCCTTTAAACATTTTTAAATTGGTTTAGCACTGATTGACATATTTAATTTGCCTATACAACCTTAGTATATGGTATAGAAAATGAACCTAGGACCTGGAAATGAAATGTTTCTGGTGGACTACAGCACCTAAGTTGCCATCCAAATGGTTGGCCTGTAAAACATGGCTTGAGGCCTACCATGTGTACAGTGACTGCAGGAGCATAGCAAGCATTTGCAATGCAATAGGACTTGCATTTACAAGAGTTTGAGCTATTGGAATTGTAAATGACAATGCCTTTTATTTACCTGTTTTGATAATTAACACATAAATAAAAGGCATTGTCATTTACAATTCCAATAGCTTAAACTCTTGTAAATGGAAGACTTATTTAATTTCAAATAAACGCCGGTCATTGACCCAGGCTGCTTGGAACATGAAAGCGTGCATGGAGAGCGGAAAGTTGCAGGAAAGCATGTCATGCCTGCAGTAGGAGAAACTCATTAAAGAAAGTAGTGCTTACAGACTAAATAAGAAATACTGAGTAACAACAGAAGTAAAAGTGCCAGTCCTCATGGGAGGTTACAAATGAAGACAAGGTGGTAATAACAAGCCTATTAACGAATTTGAAGCCAGCATTTAAGGACAATGACAAATATGAACGGAGAGTGGGCAGGGCTTCAAGTCCACACTCAAATACATAATACTTTGCAAAGCAGTGCATGCACTGCCCAGGCTCTACCTAAATACCTGCAGGTAAAGCTATGAAATGTACGTTTTTGGCAGGTAAGAAACCTTGCTTTTAAATATAAATAATTGCAAAAAGAACAGATGATGGACGGAATGCTGGCAATTCAAACATTTATTCCCAGTCACAGATATGAGATAAATCTATTGTGTTTTTGCTCACCATGCCATTCCAGTTTGGACCCAGTCATATGAAAATCAGTCTTGACCTTCCTCCCCATGGGAAAAGTCCAGCCCGAACTGCCAAGCAAGGTCCTCCCTGGACCAGAAACAAACATCCTGGGATCGGTTTTGGGGTGTCACCCCTCATCAGCCGGGCTAGCTTGTATCCAGTGGTACAGTGAGACCAAGACCCAAGTCTGGGCATGCCCGGCGCACATAGGGCGAGAAAGCAAAAGAGACACAAATGATGGACGGAATGCGGTAACAAATCAAACATTCACCCCAGTTAAGAGATCTGGGTTAAATCCATTGTTTATATGCTCACCATTCTACCCCAGTTTAGACCCAGCCATATGCAAATCAATGTTTTTTTTTTTGTTGTTTTTTTTTTTCTCAATGCTGAAAAATTTATTATCAAGGATTATTCTTGAGAGCACCTATGGGTTGTTAGCCTTGCATGTGAGGGATACACGAATTGTGAGTCTTTTTGCTGGGCTACGTTTGCAACTCAAGTTCTTCTTCTGTTGTCAGCCCGTGGTCCACTATTGACCTGCACTGTGCTTTGTTTCATTGTCACTGGTAGTCACATACATTTGCTCGGTGAGCATATCTGGTATCCCTTAGAGGTATATTGGTGATAATTTTTTTTTTTTAATAAAATATTTTTTTTTTCCCTTTTTCTTATTAACTTGCACATTGACTTACATGTCATACTTTTATACATTTTACAAATTACATCCATTATGCATCTCTGGTTTGAAGTTTCCAAAACAATATAAACAGTATAATTAGTATAATTATATAACAATATCATAAATCATAATTCTAACCTTTACTATTCATTTACATTTACAATATCTTACAATGCCATCCTCTCCTTCCATTTGATTATTGGTTCCCAAATTTTCAACCCAAGTCTCCTTCCCTTTTTCCCCTTCCGTGCATATATAGCTTTCTCGAGATTATAGCTAGCTAGTAAGATATGCAAATCAATGTTGACTCTGCTACTTGTGGGAATAGTCCAGCCCGAATTGCCAAACCATGTCCTGCCTGGACCAGAAACAAACATCCTGGGACCATTTCGGGGTATCACCCCTCTTCAGCCAGGTTAGCTTGAATCCAGTGGCACAGTGAGCGCGGGTCCCAAGTCTCGGGTATACCCAGCGCACTTAGGGCGAGAAAGCAAAAGACACCCAAATGATGGACAGAATGCGGCCCAAATTAAACGTTCACACCAGTCAAGAGATCTGGGTTAAATCCATTGTTCTTATTCACAATGCCACCCCAGTTTAGACCCAGCCACTTGCAAATCAGTCTTGACCCTGATCCTCATGGGAAAATTTCAGCCCTAACTGCCAAGCCAGGTCCTCCTTGGACCAGAAACAAGCATCCTGGGACCGGTTTCGGAGTATCACCCCTCATCAGCCAGGCTAGCTAGAATCCAGTGGCACAGTGAGCCCACTAGAGGATGGAAGAAGCACAAAATGTGCATTGCTTATCTATGAATAACTCACCAGTGAACCACCTTCTATGAATTACAAATACGTTGGTTATATTTGGTGTGATGTTTTCATATTGCCATATGTTTGAATGTGTTTGTGCGCCATCTCTTTTTAATCATACAGCACAGCAGGAATTTGTTGGATCCCAGTACCAGTCTATATTTCACTATCACCTCCATCAGGGTAGATACTGACTTTCAGTGTCTCAGAGATCAGTCATTTACATACAGTGATGTCCGTTTCCTACCCACTACTGCTAAACTTTAATCTACCAGCAATAATAGTAGTGAAAGGGGAATCCATGGTAAAAAAAAATCTCGTTTTTATTACAAGTTGTTTGAATAAACTAGCCCAGACTTTCATTTTGTCTGAATTCTTGACCTTGTTAAAATGGGGTGAAACTTTATGTAGCCCCGCATCTACCTCCTCACCCTCTTGCTCTTCCTCATTACATTTCTCAGTTTCTCTCTCTAACCACAACCAGGCTAGCCTGATATTTAGCCTGTGCTAAACGCCGATTCCTTTCTCACGCTCTGCCCACTCCTACATTTCTATTGTCTACCCTTTCCCACTTCTTAATTTACGGCTCTCAGTCTCCATCCTTGCTGCATCTACCCTGCTTTGCCTCTTCTGCTGCTATCTTTCAGACCACCAAGCAGACTACCTGTACCTGTTCCATATCAGCAAACAGGTGTGCTTTGAGGATGCTCTATCTATTTTCAGGACTCCTCCTCACTCACTCCCTCTCTGCGGATCTCTCTTCTCCTCTCCCAGATGCTCACGGTGCTGTACAAGCAGCCATCACAGAACAATATGATATAACATTACGAGCCACTACAAAGATTGACCAAAACGCAAATTCTATCAATACTAAATTACAGCAATCTAATATATGTTTTGTACCTACCTATATGTTATGGGACCAGGGTTCTAGCAGGTGGGCTGTAGGGTAACCAACTGGCATTGGTGCAAATTCAGGACGGTGAGTGTAAAAATTCAGGACAAAGGGTCACAATTCAGGACACAAATTCATGACAGGAGTTCAAAATTCAGAACAAAACTTAAGGACAATTGAATACGTTTTACAGACACATCATGGGTTGCGCAATAGTATATAAGTAAGCCCAGTCATATCCAAACATATTCAACCATTTGCAAACCTATCCATCATATATCCTTCCATCTATCATTTCACTCATCCATCTATTAATCATCCATCCACCCTTTCACCCTTTGCATCTGTACACTCATCCATCCATTCTTCTACCCATCCATCCATCCACTCATCCATCCAGCCATTTACCCTGTCACCCATCCAGCCATCCTTTCACTTACTCATCCATCCACCCAGTCACTCATCCTTCCACCCATCCACTGTTTCAGCCATCCATCCATCCTCCCTTTCTCTCTCCATCGACCCTTTCACTTAGCAATCCTTCCTTCCATCCATCCACCCACCCATCCATCTACTCATCCACTCATGAATCCATCCATTGACCCCATCACTCATCCATCCTTTCTCTCATCCATTTATCCTTTCACTCCTTCACTCATCTATTCATCCTTTTGTCCATTCACCCTCCCTTTAACTCTCATCCATCCTTACATCCACCCTTTCACTCATCCGTCCATCCATTCACCCTTGCACTTATCAATTCATCAATCCATCCATAATTTCACTCATCCATCCTTTCACTCACCCATCCACCCTTTTACCCATCCAGCTACCCTTCCACCCATACATCCAGCTATTTACCTTTTCTCTCTTCCATATTTCCACTCACTCATCAATCCATCCTCTCTCATTATCTTTCAATTCAATCTTTCATTCATCCATTCACCCTTTCACTAATTCATCCAGCCATCAACCCATCCCTTCACTTACTCGCCCACCTTTTCATATTAATTTTGAGCTGAGCCTTTTTGTGAAGAGGCCCATCAAGAACTTCACTCTTGCTGCAGGAGCCATTCCAGGACTGGGACATAAGCCACCCAGGGCAGAGACAGGATCCACCACAGGGGGGGACAGGAGCCATCACAGGCGTAGAGGGAGGGGGGACAGGAGCCCCCACATGGGGGGGACAAGAGCTATCACTGGAGGGGGAACAGGATCCACCAGGGTGGGCACATGGGTGGGCATGCAGTATTTTAGTATCATCTTGGTCTCTTCCAGGGTGGGGTAGGGCTCCTCCCCCCTCCTGGACAAGACAACGAGAAGACAGGCTCTTTCCAAAATGTTAGTTTTGCCATCCCCCACTTATACAGTACTTAAAGAAGATACTCCAAGAGAACTGATTGAACTGATTGTCCTCCATACTTTGTTAATCAGTGTGGGTGCGATTGTGCCATTTCTTTATTTTATTACATTATAGACTTCATGTTTGAAGAACCGAGGTTTGTTTACAATTTAGTGACAGTAATTAAGCTCTGTGAAGAGAACCATGTGCTGCTTCCGTGTAATCAGGGTCGGTTCTAGGATGTTTGCACAGCCAGGGGTTGGTGAGAGGCTCCACAGCTGTCCCACCCACTGCTAGCACCTTCTGACTCTCTAAATATTGCTGCTCCAACCACTCTGCGGTGTTCGTCTGCAATTTATGAAAGCTATGAGTGACTTCAGCATGAAGAGGGGAGAGAGAGTACATGATCATCAGGGCTGCCTACTGACAAATATTTGTACCAGCACCAGTAGCCGAAGAGGATTCAGAATTGGCGTGACCCAGTCTGTGCCTGGAGAAGGATATGGTGTTGTGTTCTTTCATGACTATGGGAGAGATGCATCTTCTTACCTCAAATGCTCACTGTTGCATGCACAAGGGCCGCAGTGGTGGGACAGCGCATGCACTGGCATTTGGTTTTCTATATCTGTGGATGCAAGGAGGCTATTTTTACAAACAGCAAGCCTCAGCTAAGATCTTGGGTTTTCACTTCTTCTCACCTGTTACAGATTTAGTTCAGTTTGTGACTGTGATTTAAAGTTAGGGAAGCCTCCGCTTTAAAGGAGTCGTCAGGGTTTCTCCCCTCCTTCGGTATTACTTTTTTCATTTCCTACCACGAAAACTCACATTGTGAATGAGGCTATGCTAAACAGGAGGCCACGAGGCGTCTCAATTTTATCCCTGCAGAATCAATAAAAATCAGGCCTACTGCCATCACAGCCAGACCAAACCTGTGCAAAATGATTGTGCTATTTCAAAGAATTACAGCATTTAATCCAGGGGAAACCACAATCTTCTGTAGAAAAACCCACAGACATTGTCTATTTTCTTCATAGGAAGGGAATGTGTGAGGCCCCCTCTAAATTGCAGAGACGTGACTCATTCAGGGCTGTTTGCATCTAAATAGATGCCCCTGCTCCTGAAGTTGCAGAGCCTCCCTCTCAGTCACCTTCAAGCACTTTTTAACAGCTCATCAAGGGCTGAAGGTGTGAGGGTTGCCTCCCGCTGTGCCTCTCCAATGCTGCTGGGTATCTTAGCTTTGGAACAGCATCAGAATCAAGAAGGGTGGTGGGTGGAAGCTGTGCCGGCGTTAGGGTGGTGGGACCGGTGCCCGGTTAAAATTACGGACAAATGGCGTCCGTTAAAGAATCCTTCACGGACAACGGACAGACGGCCGAAATTACGGACTGTCCGTGAAATTTACGGACGGTTGGTCACCCTAGTGGGCTGGGTGGGCCAGGCCCACCCAAACTTGAACCTGGCCCACCCAAGCATGGGCCTTAGCCCTCACAGTGAATCTACCATGATGCACAACGAGAATAAAAAATGTACTGATAACTCTGGTGATTTATGATTATGATCATGCAGGAGAGTCATTCCCCTTCCCAGGAGTATTAATAGCCGTTGTCACTCCCCCCCCCCCCCCCGACACCCTTCTCCTTACCGGATTTTGCAAACATTTCGGCGATTGGATTAGGCGGGGGTCAGGTCCGAGTGCCGGTCTGTTGCTGTTGCTTTCTCCGAACGTGTTCTTCTACTGGTGGTGTGCGCGTTATCTCCAGTTCTGGTATGTCCTCGATAGGTGTCTCCTCACGCGCCTTCCTCCGACCCTGGGCAGCCTTGCTCGCGGCATTTACTTTCAGGGCCATATTTTCAGGAAATTTCCACCACACGGGGCGGCTGGTCTCCGGCGGGTTACTTTGTTTCCCTACTTCGTTGAAACGCGAGGCACCACTGGGGCTCCGCTGATCGCGGCTAGCATGTCGGAAACTAACCTGCCCTCTAAGCGTGGCTCGTCGTCTCCACCTGGGCTGAAGGTAGGTCCAAACACCCGCTAACTCCCGTAACAAACGGTTTGCGGATCCGTGGCAAGAGAGGACAGAAAATACCGGCTGTGCTACTAACATTTCTTGAATCTACGTTTGCTGCCGTTTACATTGCAGGATTACGCATTCTGCATCCTGGCCAGCTCTTCTGTTCAGGAGCTCTCGACCATGCGTCCTCACTGCTCAGCTGCTTCGGCCGCTACTGAACGTCCGCCATCTTGATTTACAGACCGCACGTCGGGAATTAAATCGGGAACTACCCTCTGACCACCCTCATAACGATAATCTGGATAACGAACACACACAAATATCATTTCTAGAATCAATACATCAAGAAATTATAGCCCATCGGGAAGAAACCCGCAGAGATAATCAAAAAGCACATTCAGCGATGAAAAAGATGCAAGGTGTAGTGCGGAAACTGTCAAAGGCATGCTCTAACACCAATGACAGGGTAGCAAACTTGGAAGACCCGTATAGTAGCGGCAGAATCCGAAGTGGCAGTGGCTGTTTCTAATACAAAACTACAAAATGCACAATTAGTGGATATTCAATGGAAGCTCAAAGAGATGGAAAATCGACAACGTAGGAACAACCTACAAGTTCTGGGAATTCCGGAAGGAGTCGAAGGGTCTGATATAAGAGCTGATATGATTAAGATATTCGGACAGGCATTCCCAGAATTAAACAACAGGAACTGGCCAAATGAAATTCAAAGAGTCCATCGTACACCCCAAAAACTAAGGAGAGGTGCTAAGGAAGGAGAATTTCCAAGAGCCATCCTGATTTACTTTGGGAACTTTGTATTAAGACAAGCCATATTTGACAAAGCTAGACCTAATGCTAAACGAACTGTGGAAGGAATCTCGTTTTTTGTGAGACCAGACTTTTGCCACTCTACAGTGGAGAGACGTTGGCGGCTGAGAGGCATGATTAAACAATTCCAGGATTTAAATATGCAGGCATACTTAGTTAATCCAGCTCAATTAAAAATCATTCATAACGGGAAGACTTTGTTTTTCTCTTCGGAGATTAAAGCAAAAGAATTCCTAGAGTCAACCGGGGCTACTAACTTGAAATGTTCTGAGGTTTAGTATCACCTTGTCCTCACAGCTCACACCGCATTCCATCCTACACTCAGCCAGGAATGAGTGCCTCGCTTAACAGAGAATAGGGGGGTCACCTGAAGGGAGGGAGGACGGCGGGGTGGAGCACGGGGTAGGTGGAGAGGGGGACGAGGGAAAAAAGTAGAAAATGGAAAGTGGAGTAGGATAAGACAAAATGTTGGGTTGCTATTAAGTAGAAAAGTTTGGAGCATAACTCATGATATTTTGGATCAAATGCATAAAGGAAAGCAAAAATGTTGGCTGTGGTTATTTAAAATAAGGACGGATCGACTTGTTGGAACTTTAAACCTAGCAAATGGCAAACATTAAGATTTGTACTATAAACTTAGGGGGCATGAATGATTGGAAAAAAAGACAGATTGGCCTATTTAGTAAAACATGAGAATATTGACATCTTGTGTATACAAGAGACCCATCTTCCTTGGGCTAAGCGTAATTTGCTCTTTTTCAATGGCTTTGAACTAGTTGCCTGCTCAGCCCAGACCTCTACAATTCAAGGAGTAGCAATTATGATTTGAACTTCACTGGGGAAGGCAAAAAAAGTATTGGCGGATGCAAACGGCAGATGGGTAATAGCAGAACTGGAACTGGGTGTCACACTCTGTGTAATTTATGGATCAAATCAAGCTGACCCTGAAATATTTGACTTTTTGGAGACAGAGTTAGCTGGATGGCCCACCCCATTAATAGTAACTGGCGATTTTAATATCTCAGCAGATTGGGGTACCTCAAAAACATATATAGGACGGAAACCTAAGGTTTATCGATCAGTTGATGCTTTTATGAATTCCCATGGGTTACAGGATATATGGCTTGCTAAACATCCACAGCTTCCGGGGTACACATATTTCTCCAATCCAGCCCAGAAACACACAAAATTGGATTATGCCCTTATCTCCTCCTCAGAGATGTCAAAAGTTAATATCATGAAACTCCCAAAGGTAATCTCGGACCATAATCCTCTAATAATAACATATGAGGTGAACTGATTGACAAGAAAAAGAAATCCCTGGTCTTTTGAAAAAAAATTATTAATGGATAAACGATTTACTGATCACCTCAAAAAATGAGTAACAGAGTTCTTTGATATCAATAGATATAGCGCCCCACGGAATACAGTGTGGGATACATTTAAGGCTGCGCTAAGGGGGGAAACAATACGTTATTCTGCAAGACTTAGGAAAATTGATCAAGAGCAAATGGATAACTTAATGATGAAATTAGGGAGAGCAGAGGAGCAACATATGAGAGATATTGTGTTAGGAAAAGATTGTGTAGAGAGCTTAAAAGCTTTAATGGTTGTGAAAGCTGACCTACAGAAAGAAATAACACAGAAGGCAATTAGGGAGTTCCAATCATCAAGAGTCAAGAGTTATGAGACAGGGGAGCAGGCAGGTAGGGCCTTAGCCCTTCGGCTAAGGCAAGCAAAGGCAAAATCTACTATCACTCATATTGAAGAAGAAGGCATAGAATATACGGAAGAAAAGGATATACGCAGGGTCTTTGAAAAGTTTTATCAAAAGTTGTATGAATATGAAAAACCTGGAAGTAATGAAGGAGAAATAATTTGTGATAGAGGCCCTAAACTAGACAGAATTTGTAAAGAGGATCTAGATAGGGACATCACAATGAACGAGGTCCTTACCGCACTTCGAGGACTAGCCTCAGAGAAGGCCTCTGGACCAGATGGTATACCTTTGGAAGTCTTTAAAACAATAGAGGATGAGGTTTCTCCTCTATTATTGGACTTGTTTATTGGGATTTTTTACTCAGGTCAGGTTCCTCAGTCTTGGAAATAAACAACTATTATAATTTTTCATAAAAAAGGGAAGCCGGCGAGCAATCCGGGCTCCTATCGACTTATAACTTTAATAAATTCAGATATTAAATTATACTCCAAAATATTAGCTAATCGGTTGAGTGGGATCATTGGTGGTCTTGTGTCCCCGTTGCAGCACGGTTTTGTCCTTGTTCGTGGAACAACGGACCATGTAATTAGAGCCATTAGTTTATTCGATGCTAGTGCTGCGGCGGGGGGGGGGGGGGAGATGGCAATGATCCTGCTCGACGCGGAGAAAGCTTTTGACTGTGTCACATGGAGCTTTCTTTGGGATATACTGGAAGGTAGAGGTTTTGGCCCCAAAATTATTGAAGCCCTTCGGGCAATGTATGTGGAACCAAGAGCTAGAGTGATGGTCAATGGGGAGAAATCCGGGATAATAAACATCAAGAGAGGGACGCGTCAAGGCTGCCCCTGCTCCCCGATTCTCTTTGCCCTGTATATTGACCCTCTTATTCAGGAGATTTTAGCTAGTCCGAGAATTCAACCAGTTGTTTATAATGGGTACTCTAATAAAATGTTGGCGTATGCCGATGACCTAGCCGTGATCACTACTAATCCACAGCAGGCACTACCTATTCTGGTCCAGTTGGCAAACATTTTCGGCTTAAAATCAGGATATCTGCTAAATGACACAAAAACCCAGATTATCTGTTCTAAAACTATAATCAGGACTGACTATAGATTTGTAGAATCAGCAACTTATCTTGGAGTCAAGATCAACGCCTTAGTGGATAAAATTGTTGAAGAGAACTATATCCCCTTGACAAATACCATTGACAAAGAATTAAGGAGAATTGATGTACTTCACCTATCTCTGATAGGGAGGGTTAATGCTCTCAAAATGTTAATGTTTCATTGTGTGTTATATCTATTCAGAGCAATTCCATTACTAATTGATGAAAAAATCCTGAAAAGTTTGGAATCCACATTTATAAGATTCATATGGCAGTATGGGAGGATAAGGCGATCCACCAATCTTATGTCTCTTCCGCAAGAAAGGGGGGGTATGGCTTTACTGAATTTACAACTATATCACTGGTCATGCCTTTTGCTTCAAATGCACATTTTAGTCCAGTCAAAAACAGAGACAAGAATTGGACCCTTACTAGAAGATAATCCAACCCCAATCTTTAGAATGCTCATGGGTGATAGAGCCCCAGGGTTGTTTCGGAGGGAATTAGAGCAGAGATTTTATAAAAATACACGATTAAAGATTTTGTTAAGTCTATGGCAGACTTGGAATACAGTTTTAAAATGTTTTTATGTTTCTAGAATCAATCCCCACTTACTGCTACGTAACTCTAGTATCTTCTTTCAGCTGAAAGGTGATAGGAATCTTATGATATGGGACAGAACGGGAATAACCACTCTGGGAGACATTATCGAAGAAGATAAGATCTTGGGATTTCAGGTACTCCAGAGTAGATTTGGTATCCCTAGAAGTCATTGGCTTCTATATGGCCAATTAGCTCAAACCATACAATCTTTAAGACATAGAGCTTATTCCTATCAAGAATCTCCAATGATTAAGCTTTTGGAAAGGGACAGAAATAAGATTAAGACTGTTTACAAATGTTTATTGGAAGGTGTCCCTGATGATTTGGAAAAGATGGAAACCAATTGGTCCTCTAAATTAAATGACCCAGAGGTAGATCTAGACCTAGCTTTGATTATGAATAAACGAGTATTAAGAGCATCTAATTTACATGCACAGCACTATAAAACAATTTTTAATTTGTATCGTACCCCATCGAAACTATTTGCCTGGGGTTTGATTCAAAATGATAATTGTCCCCGTTGCAATGAGAGTCAAGCAGATTTAATGCATATGTTTTTTTCCTGTAAATGTCTCGAGTATATTAAAAAAGAGTTGGGGAGATTCTGGGAAGGCCTGACCGGTCTTAACATTTTATTAACCCCAAAATTGATGATTACTGGTATTGATGCAAACCTGAAAATGGGGAAAGATGAAAAGGCCTTGTTGTTCATTTTTGTGGCCGTTTTTCGTATATTGATCTCGGCTGGATGGAAGGATGCAAACCCCCCATCTTTTCAGATGTGCCTCACTAGATTGTTGGGGATACATAATATTGAAATGTGCTTATTTGAATCTAAAGGTATTAGCAAACGGGCTATGGGTGAACGGATATGGACCCCGGTAACAAATTGGAGGACAAATAGGATTTAGTTAATTTAATATTGAGTTAATGCTTATATTGATTTATAAATTGCTGAATGAAATATTTGAAGACATGTATTCATATGTATACCATGAAGTTTACTCTCTTCTGTTTTTTTCTTTTGTCTGTCCTGCTACACAAATTCCAATAAAAAGTTTTAAAAAAAGAAAAAGGAGAGCAATCATGTTGTCTGTAGGTAGATTTCAAACGAGGATAAACTCAATTTCATGTGGAGACTCTGCACGACACCCCTTCTTCCTACCTGAATTACATTAGATTAGTGCATCTGGTAATTTTCCTGTATTAACCAGCCGACATTTGAACTCTCCGTATACTGAGAAGGTTACACTGTGATAAGTATGAACGCCTCCTTGTTTTGCATTTTCTACGCCTCCTAACATTAATGGGTCTTGTCCAGATCCACTGCCAGCATGCAACATATTTTTTCTTCGTAGTGTTGGCATTACTAATATTGCCTTCGAGGAGGATTTTACTGTTTTTACGAGTATTCCCTAGTAATTCAGTTGGACTGACACGTTTTTTTGGTCCAACGAACCGCCTTCTCTTCACACCTAGTTTGGCTGCTTTACTTTAGTGCATGATGAGTGGTTGATTTCACTTCCGGCACACGCTCTAATCCCAGAACCTTTTTTAAAAAGCCCCCCTTCCCCCCAAAATGCGATTACTTATGGCAGTGCACTGCTTGTTTTCCCACAATAACTATGGACAATTTAATTGATTATGGCTTATGGAGAAGTGTGGCTCAATGTCAGCCAATCACCTTGCCCTCAACACCGACAAAACGGAGGTTCTCTTTTTCAGCAAGAATTCTCCTCCCCCTGCAATTCTTTGGTGGCCTACCGTTTTGAATCCTCCTCCCTCTCCTGTACAAGCAGCCCGCAACCTTGGCTTCACCTTTGACAACTCTCTGTCTGGAAGTGTCCAAGTCAACAAAGTTGTAGGGGCTTGTTTTTCCAAATTACGTATGATCAGGAAAATTTTCCCCTACCTCCCTCAATCATCTCGCAAAACAGTTGTCCAGGCACTTATCACCACCCATCTAGACTATGCTAATAGTCTATATGCAGGTGCCCCCCTATACCTAATTGACCGTCTGCAGATTGTCCAGAACGCGGCAGCTCGGCTCATTGGTAATATCCCTGCTCGCACCTCGGTCAGAGCCTACCGGGATGAGCTTCACTGGCTCCCTATAGCCCGACGCATTGATTTCAAAATACTGACACTGACCATCCGAGCAATCTATGGAATTGGCCCGCTCTATCTGAGGAAACGTCTCAAGATCTCTTCCTCAGTTAGACACCTGAGATCCAACAGTCTGCGTCTACTGATGGTGCTAAGATTTAGGCTCTCTCGTAGTGGCGGCAGATCTTTCACCGTCACTGCTGCCAAGCTCTGGAATAGCCTTCCTCTTGACCTCAGGTTCACTGATTCCGAGCCAGCCTTTCGACGCAAACTCAAGACCTGGTTGTTCACTAATCATTAGGTCTTCAGCATTCTCAGGTCTTCAGTATTTCCTTTTCCATCAGTGGGATGTGTTCTTGGTTACTCTCTATGGGGACTCTCATGTAATCTTAGCGCCGGGACACCTCCGCCGGAGGTAGCCGTGCGCTCTACAAGCTTCTAAATAAATAAATAAATGGTTAGAGCGGCAGACTCTGATGCAGAGGTCTAGCCCGGGACCAGGGTTCAATTCCCCGCCTCGGCGGGTCTTGGGCTCAAAATTCCACGGACCTGATAATTCTCGCCTCAGTGCCTATTCTAATCATAGAGTCCCACTCTGCAACTCTGGGCAATAGCTTGCTTAATCTCCACAACGGCCCCCACAACGCTAAGGATGCCTGGCCTTCACCCTGGGGGTGCCCAGGAGTGGACGCCTCACAGGGAAAGCCAGGACGGGTTCCACCGCGGTACTCGTACAAGTGCCTTGAGACCTTTGCGGGCGAGTAGTGCGCTATACAAGTATCAATTTACATTTTTATATTTACATTTACTCCCACTTCCACAATCAGCATAAACGCGTGATTTACGCTTGACTATTTCTACACGCTCTTGATAAATATGTTTCTGAGACCTGATTTATACTTTAACTTTCCCCTTTTATTCTCCCTTCTTTTCCTCTGCAGGTTTTCACTTACTTATAATTTTTGCACATTATGTAATCGGGCATATATTTCTGTAATCCTGATAATGATCCTATGCTAATAATGGATCGAAACGGCGTCGACCTAAAAATACTGTGAACATCAAAATATGTAAATTTGACTCCTGGGTGCAGTAGTGTTCTGTCCTAGGAATAAGGAACCTCTCTCTATTGTGTACACCTAAATGTTCTTTGCCTGCTTGTTCCGTGGTTTTAACACTTGTTGTGAGGATTGCCTAAACGGGGTTAAATAACTGACTAACTTATCAACCACTCAAATAACTTTCATATTTCACTATACAAATTCAACACTAATCCTTATGGGTTCCAGAGTAGTGTGCTACTAGCCAAAAGAGTGCTTCAAAACCCCATCAGGGGTACCAAGCGCTATATAAATGCAAACCTCTTTTCCCTCTTCTATCCCACCGCTACTCATCTCAGTCCAAATAACTGAATAACATATCCATCACGCAAATTACTGTCATATTTCACTATACTAATTTTTAACACTAATACTTTAGGGTGGTGGATATTAGTCAGTTATTTGGAGGGAGAAGGATAGTGGAGGGATGGATGAGGGAAAAAAGATTTGCATTTATATAGCGCTTGATACCCGCTATAATAATTCACCACTAATCCTTCATTGGTTTTCGGAGTAGTGTGCTACTATCCAAAAAACAAAAAAAGCGCTTCAACACTCCACTAGGGGTAACAAGCGATATATAAATACAAACCTCTCTTCCCTCATCTATCCTTCCGCTATCTTTCTGAATCCAACTAATTGACTAACCTATCTACCACTTAAATCACTTTCATATTTCACTATACTAATTCAACCCTAATCCTTTATGGGTTCCGGAGTAGCGTGCAACTCGCCGAAAAAGCACCTAAACGCCTCATCAGGGGTAGTAAACGCTCTATAAACGCAATTACAATACAATACCTCCTGAACAATCAACACGAAGAGTGCTGTTTACGTTGTAAATGTGGTTCAAAGTGGGGAGATTTGCATATCAAAAGAAAGTCGAGGCTTGTGTGAAACCATACAACACAGTGGACTTAATAGGACACAAAGCGAGGCAGTATAGCCCATTGTGTCAATGCGCCTGCTGCTGCAGTGTGCAACATTCAGCTTAGAAGGACATTGTTACTGGACCAGTTTTGCCATTCAGCCCTCTGAGTTTGAAGTGGACACTATGAATTCGGGGTGATATGTACTCATAGATTACCTAGTCCCTGAGAATGAGTTACAATGTGAAACAATACCATGACGCTCGCCTAAATCCTTCTAGATAGCACTCCCCATTCAAACCAACATCCTTCAAAAGGGGCATTTTAATTTAAAATAAACAAGATTTACTGCATCACTGTCCCCTACATGTACAAACAAACATACAAAAAAATACATAAAAACCAATAACTTTTTACAAAGTCATGCAATTGATAACACATATTCAAAACATCGATTTGTGTTTTTAACACAGGGACTTTCAGTCCAGAAGTCTATCTATTCGGTGCTTTTCATTGGCCTGCTGCACCTACCACTTTACACCAAAGCCCTTCACAACCAATGCCAAGTCGAAACAGTGGTGTGGACATGCGGGGACGACATACGTTAGGGACAGTCATGTTCATGCATTGCATGGGTTATGCACTGGAAGCCTGCACAGCGGGTGTGTCTTTTTAAGAGCTTGCTTTGAACGGGTGGCTGACTGGGTCTGTATGAAGGACAGCCAGAGGGTTCACATTGCAGAAATGCTTATTTTCTTTTATATGGTGCGCATGTAGTCAGAGTTGACGTCAGAGCCCTTTAATAATAGGCACAATACACACTGTACATTCAGAGCCGAAACAACTAAATCCTGATGTCTCATCAGAAGTAGTAAGTGCTATATGAATAAATTACCATTCACACTTGTCCTCATTACAGAAGTGCTCTCTCGATGACCGAAGGTTATGAGTGAAGAATTTGAAGACCTGCAGAACGAGGGAGTGTCAAGGCCAGAAGAGGTGTGAGATATAAAACAGGTATTTGTAAAGCAATAGGTCTTGCATTTGATAGAGTTTGAGCTATTGGCATTGTAAATGACAATGCCTTTTATTTATGTGTTGGTTCTTTAAACATAAATAAAAGGCAGTGTCATTTACAATGTCAATAGCTTAAACTCTTGCAAATGCGAGACCTATTGCATTGCAAATGCTTGTATATTTAATTAGCAGCCGTGTCATAAGCGCAACAGAGGAACGTGCTTTAAAGTACGTGCTAATTCTAATTACTGCAAATTCAATGTTTCTAGTTTGGAGGCGATTTTACTAATGGTTTTTACCAGGAGTAATGAAAGTGGAACCGGATGGTGGCTGGTATGGAGCTGTGGACCAAGGTCAGCTGTGAGATCAAGATGCACTGGAAAGGGGTGGTAGAAAAGTGGATAATCAGGCCTGGAAGGGAGTGTGCTGCAGAGTCAGAGGCCAGGTTGAGGTAGTAATGAAGAGGGATTCTCCCTGAAGGCTGGCAACGAGGGAGCCCGAGTAATGTCACTTGCCTGATACTCCCACCTCAGAAACCTTCTCCTCCCATCAAAGGGACATTACGTGGAAAAAAACACTTTTTGAGAGTGATAACATTGAAAAAGAGATTTGGAAAAGAGTGCATTTTACTGGGCTTTTTAAGACTAAGTGGCCGACCCGAATGCACCCTTGGCCCACCCAAATAAAAATTCCTGGAGCCGGGCGTGTATGGGACGCTGAATGTAGTGGTGTGTTGGTTGACGAATTGTAAGAGACAGGTGTGCAGTTTTATGGTTTTCAGCATGCTTGTAGCTTTGAACAGCTCTGCAGGTCCCTTTGATACACTGTACTTGGAAAGGATGTAGCCTAACGGCTAGAGCAGTTGACCTCAAAGCTGCGGAACCCGGGTTTGAGTCTCGGCAGGGATGTTCAACATCCTGTGAATGTGGGAAAATCACTTAATCTCCCTGTGCCTAACTACAATGAATGCGCCCGTCTGTAACGCAACTGGTGCTCATGTAAAGATCTCTGATATCTTAGGGTCGAGTTCACGCAATATAAAACTCCCCTAAAAAAACGTTTTGCTGGATACAGGACATGATTGTCCAATCTCATATTTTGTGTATAGATGTGGTCCTAAGCTGTCATGGCTGCAGGGCAAGAGAAGTGTAGAAATCTAACATGGTGCAGAACAACCCCCTACTACCTTGAGAAAAGAATCCCTCACAATGTTCATGGTTACCACTAATCAGAGTAGCACGCTGAATTAAACAATACAAGCTAAAAATAATAAATTGTCAGGGAACTCTCTAAAAACTCGCTGTATCCTCGTTTTCAAAATATGTCACTCTCTTATAGAAAGCGTTAAAACGAAACATGATAAGGACGCCTTTGCCCTATATGTACCTGCCCACAGATTTCACACCCTCCCTACTGCCCCAAGGACTGGAAAACAACCTCCATCCCCCATCAGAGCCCCCATGAGAGTGTGTACATACGCTACTTACTCATTTATTGTACTATTCTCCTTGATTCTTTTGTTCTGGGATTAAGGCGTTTATTTTTCTGGGATTTAGGCGAGAATTCCTGTTGTGTACTCTTACTGTTGTCAATATTGGATTTATGTCCTTCCCTCCTTCCGTTGTAAAGCGCTCTGATATCCTTCGGGATCTTGTACGCGCTATATAAAACTTTATAAATAAATAACGATCCCCTCCCGCCCCCTTATACAGTGCATTGTGGCCTGTTGGCGACATGTAGATGCATTAGAATTCAAATAAATTAAAAATGAACATAATATCCAATTGGGTGTTACAGTTAGCTGCTCCCTGCACACAGCACGCCCATAATCAGATTGCTAAAGTACAACTAGAGTAGCGTTTGACAGCAAAATAATTTGCTGAACATCTCCCTATTCAGAAACAAAATAATGTGCCTTCCCATGACCCCACAAGATGTACATATGCAAATCACCCCCTCTCAGTTCACAATGCATAACCAGGATAAACTGCCATGAGCAGAACCATGAATTAAGTGGTTTACTGCGTAATAAAGCATTCGTAAACATAATAAAACAATGAAACTCTGTGCTTCACGAGTAAAGCATGAAGAAATGCAGACATGAATGACTTCAAGATGAACACATAATTAATTAACTGAGAACTTTAACACGTGGAGGGCCGGATGTGTGTCAGGAACTACTGGGTGCATCGGTGCTGTCGCGTCTGAGGCCAGCTGCGAGCAGATTTCCCAAGAGTAATTGGAATAGCGTGTCAAGGGGTTCACGCGCCGTGCATGAGATCATTGTCACAGGAAGAGTGGCAGCCATGGTGGGTGCTCCCGTTGGGTATTCCCCTGCCTTGGCAAGAGTCTCTGATGCCCTGGCATGTTTGTCCGCATGGGTAAATTATAATTTAGTGTTTAAAAGATCTCGTGCAGGAGTTTTAACCCGGATAGATCCCAAAGTTAATTGTGAGTCGCCTTCATGTATTAAATCACGCTATTTGAACTTCACTAGCTGGAGGTAGCAAGCATTTTAACAAGCATTGGCAAAGCCAATAGGTTTCGCTTTTGGGCCCTATTAGCGTAGGCAATGGTTTTTAGCGATGCTGTCCAACATCCCTAATAGAGAATTTGTAATATATATTATTTTAAAACAGCGCATAAATCTTTCATTTTTTTTTAAGTGGGTCTGGAAAACAACACGGAGAGCATGGGCTGGAAGCAGCAGGATGAGCGCAAGTGGGAAAATGCAACATGGAGGGCCACGGGGGCAAAGGCAAAGTGAACGGGGGGTGGGTGGTGGAAGCAACAGAAAGGACGGGGGTTGGCGGAAACACAAAGGACGAGGGATGGCGGAAGCATAAAGGACGAGGGATGGCGGAAGCAAAAAGGATGGCGGAAGCAAAAAGGATGACGAAACTGAGTTGAAACATCGCGTAGATTTGGGAAACAGGCATCGATGACCGGTATCAATTTAATTGGATTTTGACAGAGCATAAAATCCTGCTAAGTTCCCGGTTTGAAGCATGGACAGCGACTGGATAATTTTATTTTAGAGATCCCAAAATTTAGAGCAAGCATAGACAGCAAGAGCTGGCACAAAGAAAGAAGATACCTGTGTGTTGTTGCATAAAGAGAATGCTAGGACCAATGGCTCAGGCAGCTTTCAAACTCATGGGTCAACAACAGAATCACATAAGATCATTTACTCTAAGTGCCCATTTCACTGTCACTGCCATGTAGCGATGGCGCTGCACATGCACCGAAACCAGGTCCACGGGATACGACCAGCACTGCGAGGAGAACACACTGCATGCCACTGGAACTCCAAATTCCTGCATTAAGCAAAATGTGTGCAGAAGCCCTGTGGCATCTTACAGGACCCTATGCTGCGTCCAAAGAAGGCAACGAGTGAGGGTAAAAAAGCTACAGCAAAGAGGGAAAGATAGAAAAGAAAATGTTTCAGTGAGAAAATACGAGTGAGAAGAGAGCAGGGGTGGGAAGTAGATGAGAAAAGGCGAACAGAGAAGGGGTGGGAGAGAAAAGGGGATCAGAGCAGGGATGGGAGGGAAAAAGGGGGGCAGAGCAGGGATGGGAGGGAGAAGAGAAGGGAAGGAAGAAAAGCACAGGGGTGGGAGGGGAGAGAGGGGGAAGGTTGGGTTAAAGAAAAAAGACTGCAAGGGCGGGCAAGAGAAGGAAGAGTACAAGGGCGGGCGAGAGAAAGAAGTGTGCAAGGGCGAGGAAAGAAGTGTGCAAGGGCGAGAGAAGAAAGAGTGCAAGGGCGAGAGAAGGAAGAGTGCAAGGGCGAGAGAAGGAAGAGTGCAAGGGCGAGAGAAGGAAGAGTGCAAGGGCGAGAGAAGACCGAGTGTAAGGGCTTGGGAAAGAAAGAATAAGAATAATTCAAAGGAAAGAAGGAAGCATGTAAGGGTAGACACAAGGTAACCAGCAAGGGTGGGAAGCAGAAGATAGCAATCAGGAAGTAGTAAGTAGTTTAAGGGAGGATGAAGGAAGAACGAGATGGTTAAAGAATAGGGGTGGTAAAAGATTGAAAGCCCGCAACCGGTCCTAGGATTCTTGTTTCCAGTCCAGGGAGGCCCTGGCCTGGAAGTTCGGGCTGGACTGTTCCCATTGGGCGCAGGGTCAAGACTGATTTGCATATGGCTGGGTCCAACTGGAATGGCATGGTGAGCAAAAAAACGATGGACTTCGGCCCAGATCTCTGTACTGGGGTGAATGCATGAACATTTTCTGTATTCTGTCCATCAATTGTTCTTTTCGGTAAAAGATTGAAGGCATGGGGCAACATGTAAAAATCAGTTCAGTGGGAAGTGTAGAATAGGGTGAACCTCAAAGGTCAAAGAGGCGCAGCAGCGCTAGAGGAATGTACCAATAGCATGATCTTAAGATACACAGTACTGGAGCTGCACTCACCTAGTCTTTGGAAATTCCATATAACAGTTGGACGATGGAAGCCATGTAGCTTAATCAAGAGGAGACAACGCTACCTGGCAAATCCCAGACACACACCAAGTGACGAACAGGGGAGAATACCCCCGATGAAGCATGTCAAGAGAGCCTGTCCCACGAGTTGCCCCCCCCGCCGAGGAAAGGGATTCAACAGGCAGCTATCAACCAGAGGATCTTAAGTCTAGCCTTCCTGGCAGCAAAATACTATGCACAGGCTGGACAGCTCTCTGGCTTTGTAGTCCAGGCTAAACTGCCCCTTTGAGTGTAGGAGATGTGTGGCCACAGCAGCGCCCTGTGCCTGTTGCTCTGGTTTCCAGCAAGCAATGTTCCACTCAGCTCTTTGTTTCCCTCGGCTTGAAGGAAGGCAGCAGCTCACCAGTTCATGCTGCCGTTTGCCTGCTCGGTCCCACTGGTTCTGAGCAGCAGTCAGGCAGACTCCGGTGCTTGCACTGCCTTGCCCATCTATCTGATCACATGGACAGGAGCACAGATCACATCACCCTGCTGGGTGCAGCCCGTCTTCTATTTCTACAGGAGACTAGGCAGCCTTCTTCTGTTTGACAGGGTATATGTATACCGTCCCTCCCCCTGGAAAACAAGAACAGAGAAGAGGGTTAAGCTCACCCCGCAGCAAAGCGCTACCACTGGGCGGCGACAGAATGAAGTGTGGCACTTATTGGCTGCCCCTTCAAAGGCACTATAATCAGGCTTGTAGCACTGTAATAGAAATGTACATTTGCACTAGCAAAACGGCAGAAAAATAAACAAGCAAGAGCGGATTACTGGATAAGGACATGATTTACAGCCGTCAACTCAGCACGTTTTGTTCACAATGCCCAACAAGCGCCACTCTTCTTGGAAAAGCCCAAAACAAGTATATATCCTACCAAAAGAAGCCCAAGACACGCCTAACAATCAAAAACCAAAAAACATTTAGAAAAGAATTCCAAATGAAAACACAAATGTAACGTCCTCAGGAGAAGAAGCTGCGGGGTGGTTCTTCCACTGTAAGGGGTCATGAAGGGGCCAGAGGGAAGATGCAATGAAATACGGATTCCAAAGCTGAACATTCACTCCCAGTGTAATACGAGCAGGACAGAAATAAAAAAAATAGTCCCTCAAACAACAGATAAACACCCAAAGCATAATGATACAGCACTTGGTCCCTGCTGCATGGGAGGAACCAAAGATAACAAGCATTAGAAATGCAATCGGGCTCGGATTTATTTGAGTTTGAGCTAATGGCATTGTAAATGCCAATGTCTTTTTGCCATGTGTTATGGAGTGTGTGCATGTGGTGTGTAGTGGAAGTATGTTGGTTGAATTGTAATTTTACCAATGGTGGCATGCTGTGCTTTATATGAATATGTTTAAAAGTAAAGTGTACCATACTGCGATTGCTTGGTGGAAAAGTGCACTGCCGGCTGGAGGTGTGTGTGCCTGGTGGAAGGGTGCACTGACGGCTGGTGGGTGTGTGCTTGGTAAAAGCGTGCACAGATGGATGATGGTTGTTGGTGTTTGTGCATGGTGAAAGCATTCATTGACGGCTGGGGGTGTGTTGTTGTGTGTGTTGTTTTCTATGTGCTGGTGAGTGTGTGGTGGTGAGTCTGTGGGGGTGAGCCTGGGGAGTGAGTGTGGTGGTGAGTGTGTTGTGTTGAGTGGTGACAAGTGTGTGGTGTTGAGAGACTGAGGTGTGTGGTTTGTGTGTGCGTTATGTGTGTGTGGTGTATGTGTGTGTGGTGTTTTCTGCACACTCACACACTGCCCCTACACATTCACACACTGCTCACCCGCACACTCCCAATGTCACCCTGCATAGTCACACACTGTTTACCCTGCACACTCATTCTGCACACTCACACAATGTGCACCCTGACACACTGTCTCTGCAGTCACTCTGCACGCACTGCCACTCTGCACGCACTGCCACTCTGCACGCACTGCCACTCTGCACGCACTGCCACTCTGCACGCACTGCCACTCTGCACTCACTCTGCTTACACACACACGGGCTTCTTAGTCTTAGAAGAAACATCCATCCCTCCTACCCCCCCCCCTTCCCTGCCCCACCGTCAGACTCGAGGCTTCAAGCTCTAACTTGTGCATTTGAAACAGTGACCACAGCGCCATGAAACCGCCCAACTCTGGAGGAACAGGTCTGAATATGGAACCAGAGGCAGTTCATTTTATGTGTATGTCTGTATTTAAGAGGTAAAGAAGGAAATGTTCTCTGTGCCTCCCGGAGCATCCCTTTCCAAATGTCTGGTGTGTTCATCTTGTGAAGCTCGGACAGTAACATCCAGGGAGCCGCTCGAGGAACGACTGCAACGCCTGCCTACTCAACAGCAGCAATTTCACATTCTTCCCAAATATTTTATACATATCACAGAGTTTGTTCAGGAAGGCATACTTAGGCATTACTTACTGTTTTTACCATCCAGAAACTGGCTGCATGCCATTTTTTTTTATTTAATAAGTGTCAGCGAGACCGGGGTACAGTCAATCCATTGAGGGAGATGTCAGGCCATTGGTGGTGTTTGAAGAGACTTTTTGTTTATGAACTCGTATCTGATTTTTTTTTTAAATTACCGACTCAAGGGCCTGCCAATAATCAGGGCCACTCGCTCGAGGCCAGGGAGTCAATCCCAATCTATACAAAGACATGATCGGCTGTGTTACTACCTCGTTCAACCGTCCTATGTCCTCGCTCCTCCGGGCCCACTGAGCCATCTGAGGTTTGGCTTCGAAGCGCTACATACACTGGAATGGTCTGTCCACTGGAAAAATGGCACCGACAGGATGGCAGGATTTATTTCTGTGATTTATTTCTGTAAATGTGCAACACCCTGTATGTTGGGGAAGTGTCCCCTGCTCAGGGATGGTTCTGTGTGTCTGTATTGTTCACAGACTGTCTGTTTCTGCGCTCCTGGCGCTACACGATCGGGGTGCAGCCGCAAACATAAATCTCTCTATTATGGATGCTAATTGGAGGGGGTGGGGGTAAATGTCGCCCCAGAACACAGCCAAACACATCAGCCTGCCGTGATTTGTGAAGGGCAGAGTAGATATGTATGCGCAACCGCAACCTCCCGGCCCACAGGACCACGGCTGATAACAGAGGGACTTGTTCAAGTGCCCTGTGACTGCACCCGGTTACCTCCAATGACGGACAGGCGAATCTTCATCATGGGCTGATGGACTTGGCGACTGAACATTGCCATCTCCTCGTGCAAGGCGTAATGACAGGGAGTAAGGCTTCTTTACTGGGCTCGATCACGACATCAAATAACGAGAGACCCGCACAGTTCACCCCCGCCGCGTCGCTGCCGGAGCAATGGAAAGCACAAAGCATATATGGGCGACGGGGCCTTTAGCAAGGATGCGCACACGGCGGTAAACGTAGGCGGGAGCAAAGCGACATAGATGGGCGCTCGGGCAATGGCCCGCACACCTTCGAGAGGATGGGAGAGGGGGATGACGAATTGTACACACACAACCCGACAAGCAAGAATAGAAGGAATGGAACAAGGGCATACAGTAAACATGCACTATATCCCATTGTACGGATTACAGAAATTTATATAGGGGAGGAGGCGATACCCAATAAATGGCGCACGGAGCGGTACAGAAGGCGCGGGTGGAGGGAGGGGGACGCTCAGCTGTGCACTGGAGTGGACGGGTTCCACACCTAAAAGCAGAGCAGGACGTGAGGAGTTTACGGCGCGAGACTTACCAGGAGACAGGCAATTTAAATGCCGATATTGCAGCAATTGCATGACAAGCAGCTGGGCGCTGCTGAATGGTGAACGCGCCCGGCCATCTGGATTCACTTACGGAGGCACCCTGACAGCTCCTAATTATAATTAATGTACTTCTTTGCGCGCACACGAACGAAAAATGCCAAACATGGCCGACCAAAACGACATTTAGCCTATCACTTCAAGCCTATTAAAAAGACACCACAGCGAAGACGAATCACTGGCCACATGACATAACACACTAAGGAATGTGTGGAATGTGTCTCGCCAAAGCCCTAGGAGATACTTTTTTTTTTTTCTTTAACAATACGGCTCGAAACTCCGCCCACTTCTGACGAAGTGGCGCAGGCCTCGCCCTAAAAAGGAGGGACAAAGTAGCAGGCAAGATTGACAACTAGCAAGCAAGGATTTTTAAAGGACACTGAAACATACAAATTAAAAGCAGGGGAAGTATATACTCAAGTATATACAAGAGGTCTTGAATGCTCGACCTAAAAATCGGGGTAGCAAAAAGTACGTTAACATTAACCTCCAGATGGGGGGGCGTGGCCTGGTGCCTATGAAGGAGGACAGGGACTGAAGTGCTCCCGGCTTCACACCACCATCTGCCCAATCTCCTGGTTATCTCCTTATTGAGCCCTCACTACAACAGAATGCAGGTCCCTCCACAGCTTGAGACTCACGGACCGGCAGAAATATTTTCCTTTATGCCCGTTTCTTGTTTATTTTGAGCTGAATCCGGGACTGTCCCTCCAAATGGCGATATGCCTCGGTCGCCCGCTTAGCTGATCAGGTGAGCGCGCCTGCTGCACCTGAAAAAAACTCTAAGAAGACTCTGAAAGTACGACGGAGGAGTCGGAGTGTTGACGCCTTAAGCTGCCTAATTTGCACTTTTCTATACTTTACCAGCTGCCGGATTGGAGGCTTTCATGAGGCATTGCTGGGACCGGCAGCGCAGCCCATGATCTTGTGAATTGTGACTGGGAATGCATCTTGCTGATAATTGAAAATAGCTAGCCAAAGACGATCTTTGCTGTGAGTGTGATGTTTTGACGGCAGTTCTGCTGATGCACTCTTGCTGGGCCTGCTAGATTCAAATTGCCATATGAGCCAGTCTGGATACAAATTATCTCATCTAAGATCTGCTTGTGCTCCTGCTGGTATTTATTGCTGAAGCATCTCTACATAACACTCCTTGACTAACTCTGAGGCCCTTTTGCCTACTGTGCCCGTGGCCTTGTGGTCACAAAATTGTGGTCGATGCTGCTGCAATTTGGATTACCTGGCACCTTTGACCGGCTTTGCGGCCTAAGTACTGTGATATTAACACCTTTACCGCGGTGCAAATTCCGCTGTGGTGCGGGAGTTCTATCAGGTGGGCGGGGCCGCGTCGGCCAACGGACGTGCGCAACACTCACGAGATGGTGCTCGCAACGGCCGTTGGCCGACGCGTGCACGCAAGTGGTTAATTGAATTTAGCTGGAGAAAAAGTCGATATACACAGTAAACATCACTTTGTGACAGCAACTGAAACTGACGTGCTCCAGTCGGGGCTAATGGATACTATAGGCTGTATCCAACGTGCTCCCACCCTAATCAGACCCTCCAGGATTTCTCAATATGCAATAAAAAAGAGAGATTTGCATTTTCATAAAATGCCAGCACTTTTTAGAAAAATGCCTGTGAAATTGACCCTCCTTTGTATTGGTCCAGTGGCTATCGCATCCTCGATTGCATTGTGTACAACTGGTGGCTCCATAAGTACTCAGGACACTTACAGTGTCATGGATAAGGTACTGTCTTTGCAAATAGCCTAGTGGTAATGGGCACAGAATAAGAGTGAAAAAAATGACACCTCCTCTTTATATTAGAAACAAGCAAATTTGCAGTAGAAAGTGTGAAAAACAGGCGGGACGATTTTAACAATGGATCCGAACCAGTTTTGGCTGGATGCACAGAAGCACATTTAGTTCTCTGGAGTTAGATGGGTTGACATTGATTATTTCACACAATAACGAAAAGTAAGAATGACTCTGCGAGGACGAAACAGAGAATTTGATAACTCTTCCCACAAGTGAAGCCAGCGGAAACCAGGTTCCCAGTCCTTCTCTCAACCTGCTGTTATTGTTGGTAGCATGTAGTCAAAAACATGATCTAATGGGTAAATGCAGTTGTCTGGTATTTTGTTGGAACTGGAACAAAGCAAAAGGAGGTGTACAAACCAAGTATTGTGAGACGTATAAAAAATATAATCCTTATTTATCTAAGTTTTACACTTGTGTAGACCACTCAGCAACTGAAGGATTACCAATGAAACTTTGCAAAGAACTATGTGTGGCTTTTTTTGTTGTAACAGTTGCTTTGTTTGCGCTAGAATCAAATTTTATAGGCCTGGATTAGAGATTAATTCTGCCATGAGCCTGCCTCATGCTAGCAAAAACAAGCATTTGCGACAGTTTAAGCTATTAGCATTGTAAATGACAATGCCTTTTATTTATCTGTTTTGATAATTAATACATAAATAAAAGGCATTGTTCTTTACAACACCAATAGCTCAAACTCTTGTAAATGCAAGACCTATTTCATTTCAAAGAAGCGGCAGCCATTGTTCCGGGCTGCTTGGAAAGTGAAAGCGCGCATGGCGTGCTGAATGTTGCAGGAAAACATGTCGTGCCTGCAGTAGGAGAAACTCATTAACACCCTAGCTGCGTGTAAACAATTCTCCCCAGTGCTGCGCTGTCCATTGGAACCAGTGCTGAATGGACGTCCAATGGTCGTGCGCAGCACTGGGGAGGTAGCGCTGCCGACGACCATTGGCCGTCAGCAGCACTTAAGGGGTTAAAGAAAATAGTGGTCACAGACTACATAAGACATACTGTGTATAAAACAGAAGGAAAAAAGGGCCAGTCCTGATGGGGGTTACAAATAAAGGCAAGGCGGTACTAAGGAGGGACAAACAAGCCTATTAACGAATCAGAAACCAGCATTTACAAAGGTCAATGACAAAAGCCAATGAAAAATATGGGCAGAGAGTGGGCGGAGCTTCAAGTCCATACTCGAATACAGCATGCCTCGCAAAGCAGCGCATGCGCTGCCCAGGCTCGACCTAAAAATCATGCATACTTACAGGGTCTTTCATTCAGCCTTCTTCATCAATTAGCCTGTTCAAGTGTCATTCATATTTTGCTTTCAAACGCCATAGCAAACTCCATGGGGCAATGGGTCAGCCACTTGATCTGTTAGCTGTCTTGCACTATGATTGATGAAATTTTGCCGGATCACATGTCCATAACCCCTGAAAGTAGGGAATTTTAGTATTGGGCCTGGTGTGCCTGAGCTGCTGGGCGTCTCCTTTATATTATGCCAAATCCTTTGCATATATTAGAGAGGTTTGCAAATAAAAATTGTTCACTCAACAAGGGCAGGCCTATGGGCTTTGTCAATGTTTGATTTTGTTGAAACCTGTAAATTATGCAGCATGTTTGATTATGTGGAAAAGAGAGTAAACCTATAGGTATGGCGAGTACACAACATGCAACGCATAACACAGAGTACATATTCAGTCAACAGTGTGCGGCACAGGATATATATGCGCACTGGACAGTGCTGAATTCACAGGTTGCGCTTGGTACTAAGCAAAGTGCATTATATACAGCTTTGAGTACATAGTGTTCTGTAAAGTGCACATCAGATTATGTTCACACATAGCTTAGCCTATATGAAACTTAACATACATTACTGAATACATAACGCATGATACACTCCTTTGAATACAGAGCATAAAGTAACCTGCACAAGGTATGCATAGCATAATGGAAAGTGTTCAGCATATCCTGGCCAGCACGCAGTGCTCATTATGTTAAACACATGGTGCATAAGCACTGCACAGCAAAATCTGTACACAACTCTCAAAATACAATCACAATGTACACAGCACAGACTGAGCACAAGGTCTAGCCAACACATACCGCACAGCCAGATATACAGACGACAACACACAAAGTACATGACACAGACGCACATTCAGAATCCAAGGTCCACAGTATGAAACACACGTTGCAGTGAGGGATTCATAAAAAGTCTGTCTCACATTAAAGGCCCAGCACCAAGTACAGTGTTTTCGGCACATGCTACACAACCTGTGCTTCAAAGTCCTGAGCCCACCACGTATGCTCGGATCAGGGGACACACCTAATAGTACACTGCACAAGAGGCAACGCACACCCTGCAGACCCCAGGATATGCAGGGCATACTGAAGAGTCTAGGATACACTGACAACAAATACACAGTGCTTCGAACACTGCCATGTATGCACTGCACAAGAAACACGCATAACATACAGAGATGCCTACCACACGTGCACAGCACCTGAGTCCTGAGTTCACTCTGAGGGGACCAGAGTGGGCCCTCCCTATTACCCTTTTACATTACCCCTTACCCTTCTACATGAACCAACAGATGTAAATTGTAACTGATGTATCTTCTGTAACAATATGTTACTTGTAACCTATGTAACGGTCCTCATGTAAAGCGCTCTGATACCTACGGGTCTAGCCAGAGCTACATAAAACTCAAGTAAAGTCTCACTAATTTGTCATAATGAGTGTCACCAAATTGGATAATACAAACACCTCTTATATTATATACATAGGCCTTCCCATAGGAACAAATTACAATTGCATTCTCAAAAAAATGTATACAAATCCATAAGTAATGATGGCACAGTGCTCAAGCTAAAAGTAATGTGAACATAAATACTACATGATACATACAGTAGATAAACATGGCAGCATAAATACTGTACACACTGCTTTGGTGTAAACTTTCATGTTGTAAAATGCCTGATAAAAATAAGATCTCTGTGTTTGCTGTTGAAAAATTGCAAAATAAAGAGCCACAAAACCCCCATATTTGTGCAGCAAAACTTGCTAATCCATGCTGCAATGTCCTGGGAGGGTGGTCTCCCTAATGGATACAAACTGCTACATGTGCTGAGCAGTTATCTGGATGCAAGTTGCTACTTGTACCAAAATCTGTGCATAACTTGTGAAGCAAAGCATTTCCCTTCCTTGCATTTTTTTGAGCTTGGAGCAGCTGCTTTTAACAAATCACAGTACGGCACCTTGTTAAAATCCTGCTGTCTGACAAGACTACTCACTAGCACAGCACGAGCACTATCAGTGAAGCCTCTCCTTGGAGTCTGCGAGTCTTGGAGCATCTGGATCTGCATTTGTGGTCTTGTAACCACTCCAACATTCAGAGGTCTAGTAGTGCTCCTGCCGTGCTGATGAGGAGTCTCCTAGTGCGGTCCCTCATTGGAGTCTGTGATACCTGGAGTGCCTGAACACTCCTGCTATACTGAGAGATCTTTCCCTTATTTTTGTATGTTCCTAGTGTGGCTGCAAGGAGCAGCTGTTTTGAACTGTGCTGGCCTTCTCAGGGTAACAAGAGCCTGTTATTCATCTCCTGTAAGGAGCAGCTGTTTTGAAGTGTGTTGGCCTTCTCCTCAGTCCTTTTCTCAGTGTGACCATTACATGGGTAAAGCTGGTAGGAACAGGGAACCTCTGGAGTCTGGCTCCACCCAGATGTTAGGCCCCAAGGATGGGACCAAGACACCCCTGGACAAGGAGAGCCTGAGTAGTGAGTGCTCTGACCCTACTCTGGACAAAGTTCTGCCTCTAGATAAGTGCTTAAACTAAAATTTGAGTCCCTTGTGGCAGACATAGGCTTAATGAGTGATGATCAGAGGTGGCTGAGCGGGCCACCACTAGTGAATGCTCCATTGATGACCTCGCATCTAGTATGCCTCCGTGCATTCCAGTCTATCTAACATGGAGAAAACATTTAAGACTCTCAAGGCCAGAGCTGAGGATGCAGAAAATAGGAAGCAATGTAATAATATCAGAAAAAATGGGATCAAGGCGCATATTAAAGTCACCGCTGCCAACATGGTTGATTTTCTGGAAAAATGGATTAGAGAAAAAGTTGCTACAGAGGGCCTGTCTTCTTACTATGCCTTAGAACGTGCTCATCGTGTCCCCCATGGCCCCCCGTCCAATATCTTGTCTCAGGCCCGACTTAAAGGAGAAATAATGCTTGAGAATCACAGAATAATGTTCTTTCCTGATTTTACACGTGAGGTAGAGAAGCAAAGGACCTTTTTTTGTGGATAGCAAGAAATGTCTTCATCTACTAGGCATTATGCATGCTTTGTTATTACCTGCTAGATTGAGGATGGCCTTCGGAGATGAGGTACAATTTTTTACGTCACCTCCATGCCTGTGCGAATGGATAGATCGACTACCTCAACAACAAGAAAATCCTGTCCTGAAAAAGATACAGCGAGGCTGCCGTCTGCCCCTGATGGAAACAAAGAGAGCACAGTGAACTGCTCTGTTGCAGTTTCAGGTGCATTGCGAGCACCGGTGAGTGGTGGAAGCGGTGGCTGCCTTGAGTAAAGGGAGCTCTGCTCCTCTATCTGTCAATGAGGAGGGAGAACTGATAATTCGAAATCTGATCAAAAATCTGTCTCGCCTTTGGGATCTACTAAATCCTTGCCACAGAGCACTCCAGGGACTTCAGATGAGATAATCTAAATGTTTTGCTATTTGCTATGCATGAGTATGGGTTCTGCATTTAAAAAAATTCTGTAGTGCTGGTTCATTTGACTAGCAGGTTTAAAATACTAGGTGACTGTTTCATGTTTGGCCCAATTTTGAGGGGATTATGCTGTATGTTTCTTACAGAGATGGTGTGTTGTGGTGCTGGGTAGTACATCGGCAGGCACCTCCCCCTCAAATTGTTGTTGTGCAAGTAATGCATGCACGTATGTTGGACGTTTCAGACTAGTTTGGATGGGGTGTCGTTTACTTCTGGTCCTGGGGATGGTGAGTTGGGTTAGGTGTAAGTGTTAATGGTGTTAGATAGGGTTACCCCTGCCTGTTGCTCTTGGATACTATTGACAATTAGAAGAGCCACTGTATTGATCCCTCCTCTTGCTACCTTCATATGGCACCCCGTAAAGTATAACTCCATCTCCTAGAACGTCCGGGTCTTAATAATATGGCTAAAAGAGACAAACTTTACTCCTACCTTAAGAGGCGGGAGCCCATATAGCTCTACTACGGAGAACAATTTAACTACGTCTGCGGGATTGGCTCTCCATAAAAGATATCTGGGTCAAGTGTGTGCTACGTCTTACTCAGCCTTTGCCAGAGAAGTTTAGTTATTGCTAAGAACTGTCGTCATTTTTCAGTAAGATCAAACCATGGCTCGCAGAGATGCGAATCAAAAACAGGTTGCACAGCCTTACGCACGTGAGTATTCATTTAATACACTTCAACCAAAGTAATCCAATTTTTGTCCTTTTTATTTCACTAATTATTTTCCAAGTTCATCCATCAGGCCAAAGGAATGAAACATTTGTAAACTTATGCATTTTATATATTCCAGAATTGCCCATTCAGGCCTATTCGTGAACATGAGAAGTTTCGGATCCCTCCAAATAATTACGAACATATAGCACCCAATGCATTTCGGTTCTTTTTAAACCTTCCTCAGGGGTATCTGCAATTTTATATAAAAAAAATACATATATCAGTCCTATATTTATTATGATTAATCCACTAAGTCTGCAACAGAAATACTAAATAATAAACTGTACACTCTTCCCGTCCCAAAAAACATGTTTCAAATGCCCATGCCAATCGCCATAAATCTCCCTTGCATGCCCCACATAAATCTGTCCCAACTACATGTAACCTAAAATACTGTGTCAATCACCCTGCATATCGATCTGTGATTTAACAAAACATGTGAGCTACCTAGCCTTTCTGTGTTCTAAACGATATTTGAACGTGCCCTCAGCAACCCTCTATTACCAAAATAGTCCAGAAATTCTCCAGCTGCCCCTAAATTTCTTCCGGCCCTCCCATTTATGCGCATGACCCCGAATGCATACCTGCTCTGTTCGTTCCCATCAAACATCCTCCTCTCAAGGTGTACGCTCGAGTGTCAATACTACCCGCCTCCACTAACCCAGTTTTTAGATGCGTGTAACCCACCCCACCTGTGAATCAGTGTTTATACATCACGTGTTTAAATGCACCACCCCTCTCAAACCGAAATCCCATGAATCCTTAAAGAAACAACACTGCTTTCAAACTTATCCCAAGCCAAAAGGTCACGTATTTGCAAACCATAAATGAATAACATTTGGTACATGTAACTGAAAAAACGCTTGCAATGCTTTAAACAAGTCCAGTGAATGATACTACTGATCTTCCTTGTCGGTAACTCCGGTGGATTGCCTTTGACGTGAATTTCAAAGCGTGTGTTCATGTTTACTCCTTTTATCAATGGGGGGCTTCGAGGGTTGGAACGGTGTGGTATAAATTACAAATAGTCAAAGGCCTGGCGCACACCCTTCATTTTTATTCTTGAAATCCATCAACGTTTTATCAAATTTGGTGTGCATACACCCGACAGTGCTCCATTCATTTAGCACTGAAACATTGGACAAAGACCAAATAATGACTCGCAGTGATGCGAATCATAAACGGGTTGCACAGTCTTATGCATGTGAGTATTCATTTAATACACTTCAACCAAAGTAATCCAATTTTGTACTTTTTATTTCACAAATTATTTTCCAAGTTCATTCATCACGCCAAAGGAATGAAACGTCTGTAAAAGTATGCATTTTATATATTGCAGAATTGCCCATCCAGCCTATTCGTGAACATGAGAAGTTTTGGATCCATCCCAATGATTACGAACATATAGCACCCAATGCATTTCGGTTCTTTTTAAACCTTCCTCAGGGGTATCTGCAATTTTATATAAAAAATACATACATCAGTCCTATATTTATTATGATTAATCCACTAAGTCTGCAACAGAAATACTACATAATAAACCATACACTCTTCCCGTCCCAAAAAACATGTTTCAAATGCCCATGCCAATCGCCATGAAGGAGAATCTTGAGAGGAATTTGAACCAGAACAGACAGAAATTCTATTTAAATTCCAAATCCTGTGGTCTTGAGTTCTCACAGCATTTTTGAACACTTTAATTACTTTGATAGGTTTTGGGAACTTGACTTTGGAACCAGGAAGTCTGATGACAACCAAGTCTAAAATCTGGACAATTGTCTCTTTAGTAGAATATTTTGAATCAAAATGCAATTTCCTACCTAAACACTTGTTTATCTCCTTCTCACACCAACCCACTTTATTATCCTGTGAATGAGACACATGTATGGATTCTTCAAACTGCACCCAAGAAGGTTCTACCAGAGTGCAAGGAGACCTCCCTTTGAAAAGAACAATTGGAGACTTACCAGTGGAGCTATGTGGAGTCAACCTATAATTCCCAACTTTTTTGATCACCTGTTCCTTCCAGTTGAGACCAGAACCCTTTGCCCAAGAGATGGTTTCCTTTAACACTTTATTGAACCTCTTCACCATTCCGTTGGTTTCTGGGTGGTAAAGAGAACATCTCTTGTGCTTAATGCCACAGTTCTTCAAAAAGGTCTCCATTTCTTTTTAAACTAATTGCACTCCATTGTCTGTAAGAATAGACTCTGGATACCCTTCTCTAGCAAAGAGGGACTCAGTAATTTTTATCACCTGGATAGTCTCTACACTGAACGTAAAGTGAATTTCTGGCCATCTTGAAAACAAATCCAGAAGCACTAATATAAAGACTTGCTGCCCATTGGTATGAATGGGACCTACAATATCAAAGGCAACTTCCTTCCAAGGCCCACAAGGAAGATCCCTGACAACCATAGGCTGGGCCCTCACTACTTTAGATTTGTCACTCCTGCTGCACACCACACAATCTCTAACCACCCTTTAGACCTGAAGGTCCATACCTGGCCACCAGTAAGAGGAGCAAAGCCTCTCCATCTTTGCCATCCCTGAATGGGATTCATGCGGGAAGTCAATTAGCACCTTGTGAAGTTCAGAAGGAGGTACAAGTCTGACAAGCAACTCATCGCAGAGAGCTAACTCATCCCCAAAACTTGGATTCCTCTTCAGACGCCTGTCTTTTGGTATGCCACCCTCTCTGAATTAAGGACACTACCTCAGACAAAACCGTGCAGTGCTATAACCCATTTTGTTGTTCTGCCAGAAACTAAATCAATTCCTTTTTTAGAGAAGGTCTCACATAGTGCTTTATGGTCAGTCCTGATTAAAAACTTAGTTCCCCACAAAAACGCTTTAAACTTTCTGACAGCCCAAAACACGGTGAGCGCCTCGCGCTCAATAACTGAATAGCGAGAATGAGGGTCCTTGAGTCCCCGTGAGGCAAACATAATGGTCTTTATTCCATTTTTACCCTCCTGTTGAAGAACAGCAACCAATCCCTTAAGACTGGCATCAGCTGTAACTATAGAAGCTCTTGAGGGATCAAAACTCCTAAGTTTTGGTGCATTATCAAGTTTCTCTTTAAGAGGCCTAAACTCTCTGTCACAGTCTGCATTACACTTAAAATCGGAGCCTTTCTTAAGAAGCCCTCTCAAGTTGAAACAACACTCAGCAAATCCTTCCATAAATTTATTTTAGTATTCTATCACACAGAAGAATTTTAGGAGCTCCTTCCTGCAATAAGGAGGAGGCATGCGAGATATAGTATCAACTAAATTCGACTTGGGAGGGATCCCATCACCAGAGATTGTTTTCCCTAAGTAATGCATAGATGAAGTACCAAAATGAAACTTTTCTAACTTAAATAGTGAGATTAGCTTCTTCTAGCTTACTCAAAACATAATTGAGGAGATCCTCATACTCTTCATCAACCTTAGCAAAAACAAGTATATCGTCTTGATAGACGCACACCCCTTGCACCCCTTTAGTACCCTCTCCATTACCATTACACGCTGAAAGACAGATGCCGCAGATACTAGTCCAAACAGCATCCGAACAAATCTAAATGTCCCAAAAGGAGTTATAAAAGAAGTATCATTTCTTGAAGATTCTGCAAGCTCAATCTGATGATAGGCTGATGCCAGATCAATAGTACTAAAGACCTTGGCATCGCCCAACAATGTCATCAGATCTGAGATATTCGGTAGTGGGTAGCGATCAACCACAACACACTTATTGAGTTGCCTCAAGTCAATACATAAGTGTAAAGAGCCCTTGGGTTTGCGAGCTGCCACCACCGGAGCAGGCCAATCAGTGCCAGTGACTTCTTCAACAATTCCCCCTTTTTGAAGCTTATCTAATTCTTTTTCCATTTCATCCCTCACAGCTAAGGGTACACTCCTAGCTTTACAGCTGTAGGGTTGTGAATTGGTGCGTACAGGGATATCCAATTTGAAATCGTTGAGACAACCAAGACTATCCCTAAATATTCTTGGAAATGTATGTTTGATACGATTTACCAAAGTGACATCGCAACTTAAGTTATTCGTATTGATCTGATCTTTCAGCTTTATGGGAGTAGGAGAACTAGGGTCAAGCATGACATTCAAATCCCCTTGATGGAACCAGCTGATTATGCTGTCTCCTTTTTGTGAAACATAAATCTTGCCAGAAACATAACGCCCTTTGTATTCAATAAGCCCCATGAAGCAACCAAGTAATGGAATTGGCTCTCCACCGTAAGCCAAAGGACATATATCAGGTTTTACCAGGCAGATCTTCTGAGCTAATTTACTTTGATAGAAGCCTCTTGAGACTATGGTCATTTTAGCCCCAGAATCAAAGAGTAGATTAGTGGATTCTCCTTCCACCTGAATAGTATCAACCGGGCAAGATTTATTTTCTGATGTTGTACAAACTTGGACTACAATTTGCCCACAGACGAAGCCCGCTTCTAGCATTTCCTCTTCTACACATTTGATCAAAGAAGAAGACATTTTGCTCTTGCAAACATTTGAGAAATGTCCCTTCCTCTTGCATTTTGAACATACAACATTGAGAGCTGGAGATTTTTTATCATTGGCAAAATACCCAACTTTACCACATCTAAAACACTTTGGAATGAAAGATTTCTTCTTTACTTTAGTAGAGTTATCATTTTTAGTTAAAATCTTTGTTTCGTCTTTGACAACTTGAACTAAAACCTGTTTATCTTTCTTTAAGGTATCAACACATTTTAAAGAATGCTCAACCCTCTTTGCCAATTGAATTACCTCATCCAAAGAAGGTTAATCTTTTAACCAAAGTTCTTCACAGACTTTTTCTATGTTGCACCCAACCATGAACTGATCTCTGATACTTTCATCTAAGGATTCCGAAAATTTGCACGAAGATACAAATGTTCTAAGCTGCGCGATGTAAGCTTTAATAGATTCGTCTTCGCTTTGTAATCTTTTAGCAAATTGGTATCTCTCCAAAATGGTGCTTATTTTTGGTAAGTAGTGCTTGTCTAATTTTTTCATGCAGATTTCAAGTTCATTGAGATCTCTACCTTCTGTATCACTGAGCTCTGGTAAATGATCAAATACGTCTTGACCCTCAGAACCAAGACATTGAAGAAGGAGGGATGTTCTGCGTTCCGCACTGAGACTCACACCACAAACTTTCGCATAACGTACAAATACCTTTTTCCACTTCTGCCATTTAATGGCAGGTTCACCAGGTGACATTAGGAAAAAAGGAGGAGCTGTTACGTTTTGCCTAATTGATCAATAAAATAGTAAACCAAATAACGTAAATCTAATAAATTGTTTTCAAAGTTATTGTGAATTAACAATTGACAGCTAGTGCTTTTGCTATACTGTAAGATAAGTATTCTCAATGACACAAAGGAGCCAAGGATTAAGCCAAAAGATTAATAAAAGAATGTGTATTATTGCAGATAAAATTCAAGTTTCTTGTAAAGAATTTCACAGCTGTTGTTAGGAGATGAAACAAGTGTATGTCGCTGATGTGGTTTTAAAACAAAACTTAAAGAAAGAGATGCGTTGAAGACAAATTAGTGTGCGCGTCACTGATGTGGCACGCAACTTGCTGAAAGTACCCAGTAAATGTGCGTGTCACTGTTGTGGCACACAAATGCAATGATATCCATCCAAGTATGACTTTAATGAAGTCTGCGTGTCACTGTTGTGGCACGCAAACGTAATGAAGATTTTGAAGGCGTTGCCAGGTGACACTGTTGTTAAATAGTGTATGCGTCACAGATTTTGCACGCTGAAAGTAGCGAGTATTGTAAGTGTGCGTGTCACTGTTGTACGCAAAAGCAATGAAAGCCTTGAAGGTTGCCAGGTGACTGCATTGTTATAATGAATGGTTGCCTGGGAACAATAAGATGGCCGCCACGTAGCGTCAAATAAGCGGGATGACGTTGACGTTTATCTCCGTACAGTGTAAAGAAAAGAAGATGGAGATTCAGAGCGAGGAGGAATGCAAGCGTTTGTGGAACACTGCGCTCGAGAATGTACTTCACAACAGGCAACAATTAGGAAGCAATTAGCAGAAGGACTCCCAATCCCTCGAAAAGGAATAAAAGTACAGTACCTTGATAATAGCGCCAAGTTCATGAAAAAGGTAAAAAGTTGAGGCTGTTGAGTCCCTCTTCCTTTCAGCTGCCGACTACGCCAGTATAAGATCCTTATGCAGATGAGAAGGAAAACACACGGCCCCACAGGTAACAATTGTAAAATTGTTAATTAATCCAAGTAAAGAGAGACACATCCAAGCCACGGCCTAATCAGGTAACAGCTATCTTACATTTCAAAGAATACATTCTAAACCTCCAAGGTAGCACAGAATTATGAGTGTGATGTCATGTGTTGCCATGACATCTTTACATCTGGAACAAACCTTGTTCCAGATACCACAGGACTGTTTGGCAGTAAATGCTGGGTCTGTTTCTTCACCTTTGATTAAGTGGGATGTATTTAAAACTGTGATCAGAGGTCACTGTATTGCGGAAGTGGTTGGGGTCCGACTTACTATAGTAGGTGAGGTTGAATCCCAGGAAAGGGCATTACGGACCTGGAGCGGCAGAGGCCGGGGAATCCGGCCCTTAAACCCCCATAGCTTGAGGCAAAGGAATTACTTGCAGCCTGAGTTCCGAGTCTCAGCTGTTTGGATTACAGGGAGTATCTGAATCGGGCGAGTGCGGAGCGTGACAAGGCAGGCACATTGTTAGCATGGATTGTCAACCAAAAAAACAGGGGCTCCATGATTTCAGAGCTTGATTCAGACTCTGGTGCACCTTTATATATCCAATCTTCCATTACTACTAGATTCAGGGACTATTATGAATCCCTCTATTTCCCATCACAAAAGATACCCCCTCAGGCCATTGAAGACTTCCTGGCACTGGATCAGCTTAGGCTGCTCCTGCAGGTAGAGGCAGATGAGTTAGAAGGTGACATTACAATTGAGGAAATAAGAGATGCCATCAAAAATAAGGCTCGCTGTAAGGTTCCAGGAGACGGCCAACCAGCTGAGTTCTTTGCCACTTATCGGAACACACTGGCTATGAAATTACTAGAACTCTACTCTGCAGCTCGTAAATCGTGCCAGCAACCCATATCCACATGCAAAGCTATGGTTATTACATTATTGGAACTAGGTCGCCCTCCAACCGATATCAGAGCTTATCAGCCTTTGTCTATTAAAGGGAGACTTGAACATGAAACGCACAAAGTCTGTCATCTGCTCTGTACAATGATGGTTCATGTTAAAGCGGTCACGTCATTGTGCCATGCTACGTGAGCAAACATTTTAACTTCACTCTTAAGATCTGAACGTTAAATGGGAGACGGATATAGAGAAGAAGATTTCTCACATTCATTGGAAAAGATACTAGCAAACATACAGGCTGTTTCCCGAAATGCCAAATTCAAATTAATCATCAATTGTTATTTTCTTTATAGAGCTTACCTGGTAAAATCTATTAGATCTATGCAGCTGTTGCATGTCTGAGATGCCGAGAATATGGAGCAGAATTGTTTCATGTGGCACTGTCCTGCACATTTTGACAGACTATTTGGAGGCAGTGGTGGACTGCACCAGTTATGTAATGGACTGAGATATCCCTATGCTCACCTCAGGCTTGTCTCCTTGGGGGTTTCCCACACCTTAAGAAGGGAAACAAGCATTTACAATGCAATAGGTCTCGCAGCATTAAAGTTTGAGTTATTGGCATTGTGTATGACAATGCCAATAGTTATAACTTTCGCAAATGTGACACCTATTGCATTTGTACTGCAATACGTGTTGAGAGTGGGCGAGTTAGTCAGTGAGTGAGCGAGTTAGTCAGTGAGTGAGCGAGTCAGTTAGTGAGTGAGAGAGAGTGGGTGAGTCGGTCAGTGAGAGTCTGGACAGTGAGTGAGTGAGTGAGTTAGTGAGTCAGAGAGTCAGTCAGTGACAGTCTGGTAGTGACAGTGAGTGAGAGAGTGGGAGAGTGTCAGTGATAGTGAGAGAATCAGTGCGAGTGAGAGTCAGTGTGCGAGTGAGAGTCAGTGTGAGTGAGAGTCAGTGTGAGTGAGAGTGAGAGTTAGTGTGAGTGAGAGTGTCAGTGAGAGAGTGAGAGTTTGTGAGAGTGTGAGAGAGGGAGAGTGTGAGAGTGTGATAGTTAGTCACTCCCTAATTGAAGTTCTGGGATGGAAGTGTATTTTAAATTGAGAAAGTCAACTAGACAGACCTTTGTTTATGAGAGCTGAACCAATCACATAATAACTCCGTGCTAAATCTGAGAAAAACGGGGGCAGAAGTAAACCTGCAGATTCCTCAATAACTAGTTTATGTAATGGCCCCTCCCCATCCAGCAGACGTGCGCTGACAGCCACCACGGAGAAACCCGCCCCCAACCCCTTTCTAGGGGGTCTGTCTTTCCATGTCTGTTTGTTGGAATAAATAAGCATTATAAAATACCTTGCCGCGCGCTGCCATGTATTCAACATTTCTATTATTCAAAGGAGAGCCTTGGACAATGTACTGACATTGGAAAGATGAATGTTTATGATGACATGCTAGGATTCCGCCTAGACCTCTGCAGGTCATACACAGATTTCTGCAGTAAGCACCAAGCAATCTAACCCTAACCCCAGAGGTACCCTAGGGGAATAACAATAAACTAAAACAAATTCAAGTGGTGAACGAGTACTCGTGCATAGTGCACACTGCGAGCTGAACCACGTTGGTAATTATTTTTCAGCCGCCATGCGCGATGGCTGAGCATTAAAGAAGAGACTCTCCCCGATTGGCTGCAAGTCACATGACACCAAGCTACGTTGCTCCTTTATGCTGGACATACTGAGAGGAGGCACCCAAGGGGACGAGCGAGCCACAGCTGTGTGCAAGCCCTTCTCGAAGTTGTTAAAAAGAACATTCACCAGAATAATAAGCAGGGCGAGGGAGCAGGCACCGAAGAAGACGAGCCAGCTTCGTATGGATGTGTGGTGCACATTTGAGGCAGGTTTTTGTATGTAAGAGATATGCATGCACTCTAAGAATGTCAGATGTGTCTGTCTGTATGAGAAATTAGACAATCATTGATTTAAAAAACCAATAGTATTTTTGTATGTAATTATTTTATAGCGCTACTTATCAGCGAAGGGAATCAGGGTGCTTTAAATGACACACACCATACAGAGACAAGAAATTATATAAGCGTGCAAATCATTGTACAGCAAGTGTTGCACAACGCAATTATAGTACAAGTGTCCAGGAAGGGCCCCGTGCCCAGCTGCTCTCCGTGGGATCTCACCTGTCACAGCTCGGCCGCCTTCTCTACTTCCGGTCCGGCGCCGGTTGGTGACGTCACAACAATCCCAAAGCTCTAACGCGCCACGCCTTGCCGGACTCCGCCCCCACCGATAGCCCCGCCCCGAAGTTATGACGTACGACGTGGACTGTGGCGCGCGAGGAGAGGGGATGCATAAACTGGTGTCCAGCGCAGCTTGTGCACGAGATGAGGGGAAAGACCGGACTGGCGGTAAGTGGGACGGGGAGGGGTGCACTTGTGTGTGTGCGACGGGGGAGCGTGTGTGTGTGTGCGCGACGGGGGTCTCTGTATGTGTGCGTGCGTGTATGTGCGCACGTGTGTGTGTGTGTCTGTGTGTGCGCATGCGTGAAGGGGGAAGTCTGCCTGTGTATGTATGCGCTTCCCAGGAGAAAGACACGGCGAGCGCGTTTGCGCGCGCGTGGCCTGCGCCGATTGCCTATTGCGAGATGCGCGCGGCCGGCACTGTCTCCTGGAAAGCAGAGTCAGCAAAAAAAGATCTCTGGCGAGACACATCGCAGACGCGCTGTGTTTTCGCTACGAGACCTAAAAACACTAATAGATTTATTGATTTGGCATTAACAATGCACTACAGATCTGCAGAGGAACCTCGAGTGCTTAGATAGAGGGATGAGCTAGTTAAATGGGCTGGACCGGAGAGTACTATACTGTTTCGTGAACTGAAAAAAGGTTGCGGGAAAACTAATAAGGCTAGAGCATGGAAACATTTAGTTGATAACCTTTGAGTCCTGGATGTAGGCTCAGATGCATCTGACGCGCTCAGATTTTGCAGAAGTATTCTGAGTGAGGAAGTATTTGACTTTATTGAAGTTGCTTTAGGTGTGAAGAGAGCTAAAAATCTGTCTGCTTGGTAAGGGGGTAACTTTGGGTGGGGTTTAGTTGTTTGTTAACTGCTCACTGCTGAGCTTGAAAGTTGTGCACACATTTGGGTTGTTTGACAAAGTATTGCACTGCAGAGATTGTTGTTGGATTCGGATGTCCAATATTACCACTGTTCATGGGTGAGTGGCAGTGGTGGTAGACGGATGTATGTCACAATGGCTGCCGGTGTTCAGGAACCTATGTAATATCCAGAATGAGTTCAATATGTTTTGTTCTGAGAATAGAATTTTACTTTCGTTAACTGCATCATTTCACGTATTCCTAGCTGGCAGTTCAACTACACTATAATAAAGACAGGTTTCACAACAGTAAGCTATTGTTTGTGACGCAGTGCAAAACAGTACACGACTGTCTTCATCTCATCCAACTGCATTCCTACTGGGAGGGAGAGGAACGAAAGACTATATATTAACCCACTCTGGATAAAAAAAAACTACAACAAAAACAGGTTGGCGAAGTGTTTTTTTTCTTATTTTTCTGTGACCTTCCCAGTAAAAGCCTTTAATCTCGCAAGCTATGCCCTTTGGCTTCTTACACATTAAACCGTCCCTTGGCTCAGGGGCAGGTCTGCGCTCCAGCGTTTATTAGCTCCCGTCAGTGATGACAGGACAACTTAACCATTAGACCTGCAGTAATAGGCGCCTGGAATGTGTTTCCAGCTTCCCCAGACAGACTAACAATGAGAACAGGGAGAGTCCAGCTCCTGAGTGGTTCCTTATCAACCCCCAATGGGCTCTCACCCATTCCACGGCTCTCCCAATCGCCCTCATCAGGCGAAGACTTACTAAAGCCCTTTTGTGTGTCTTTCTGGAAACCAATTGCCTTTTCCTGCATATTCAATGTATCAGGAAAGAGCAGTCTGCACAAGACGTCAAGGCCCGCCTCTCGGAGACTGACAGCTTATTCTACCATCCAGGTACGTCCGCAAACTCACATCTACTTTAACTACCATAAACCGTGCAAAGGTTTCCGCTTGCAGGTTTATGGTAACACTGGCTAAAAAAACACTATCACTAATGTGTCACATTAATGAGGAATCCTATTTTTAGGTGCAGATCTCCATACGCCCCAGTGTTAAAGTCAGGCAAATATTCCGGTGACATGTAATAACGCCCACTCTTGGTCATTAACTTTCCTCGCTGATAACTATGGTGTTTTCATCATCTAAAAATTACACTTTAGGGCCAACTAATGCAAGGCCAAGACAGCTGAGTACATACCACGTTTTTAGAATATAGGAATAAGATATACATTTATAACTAAATGAAATGGAACTCATACAGGCAATGGCTTTCCTGAGTATGTGCATGGATTTGTCGCTCCTGAAGCTACATTGGACACCCATTAAGGGTCATTAAGGGCTTAATTAATTCACACTTCTGTTAGTGGTGGGAGTAATAAAGTCATAGCTCTTGACGGTCCTATTAGGGAGCCTTATCTAGTCAGATTCTCACCTACCTTGGTTTTCTGTTATTTTGTTTTGTTTACTTCATGGCATAGGAGATACCTGATATTTTTTGTGGATACCAATTTGTTTCATCTACTTCTTTCGCAGTGAGCTACCCTGGAATGGAATGCGTCGGAGGGTAAGTGTCATGAGTTGTCCTGATTCCTCTATGTGCAGTATACTTATTTGACTCATCTTGCAGGCAACACATAGCAGGAAACAGCCATTAAACCTCCTTTAAGATGCTGTATACTTTCCACAGACTTAAGCTGGCTGAAAGACAACTAAACTACTTTCTGCAGTTTAGAAGGGTGTCCACACCAGCCTCTGTCTAAAACATCTTGGACCACACTGCTGCATCACCACTGGCAAATAATGTATGTATGTATTTGGTTAACTGATTGATTATTTTTATAACTATATCTACTAATTAATGGAAGCAAAGTATGCAAGAAAAACAAGGAAAAGAAGGAAGAGGGACTAGAGGCAGCTCTGGAAATGTATTAAAGAGGAAAAGCTTTGCAAAGGTGGCGGATCTTCAGTTATTTGGAATATTGCCTAATGTTAGTCTTGTGGTAAAGGGGGACTAGAAGAGACTTGCCTAGATAAGCCAAGACCCTACCCCATACTGTTAGTATCTCAGTGGAATTATCCTGACTCTGTGCTGTAAAGATGATCATAGGCATCTGGCCAGGACCTACAATGTTAATAGTTTCGAAAGGTAATCAGTGACATAGCCAGTAAAAGCATTATGTACCAAGCAAACCGTTTTGCGTTCAATTTTTTCACTGTTAACCAACGGAGTGATTTTATGGTTCAAATCTTTTATTAGCATTTTTAAAGATAAAACGAACAATGCCAGCAGCAGATTCACTTTGCACAAGAGAGAATGTTCTAATGTGTAGACATGCATGGAGTGCTGATTAGGTGCTGGCAGAACCCTACCCGTCTCCCCAACAGTGACCCCACCCCCTCCCCTCACCTACACATAAGAACATTTGAATTGCACAGTCTTGGTTGTGGTAAATGATCTAAAGTTGCCAATGGCCAAGTGGCCTCTGATAAGCGTAACAAGCAGAGATATCTTGGGCATGTTAATTCCTGCTATTCCTGCGAGAGCAGTGACACATATGGGCTCCACAAGTCCCCAAATTTAGCTCCCATCCCAGGGACATAGTTGTCTTCTCAATACCTAGAATGTACCAGAGCCCGTGTAGCCATGTTGTGTGTGTGGGAATTTTGGAAGTACCCCAAAGGCTAAGGATATTTTGGGTCGCTGCCCCTAGTGCCATGCCTATCTGGCAACTGTTTATCCGCATCATTCCCGGTATTTGGGAGAGTAAGGGAAATCTTTTGAACCTATTGCCCCACTAGTTGCATCAGTTACCATCCAGGCCTTTTGCTGCTTTGAGCCACATTTACTACAATTCGGACCTCGGGAAATTAGATTCTGTGGTTAAATGAGGAATGAGTATCGGGCGCCAATGGAGATGTGTAGCTCGGTTGAAGTCTAAGGATAGCAGCCCCTACCACATGAGGCATAATGTGCACGAGGGCGCTTTTCAGACAGTCTCTTATTGGTAGCTGTAAGATCCATGCGGGGGACTTGTAACAATTGTTTTATCTGTAATGGGCCTTGGCTCCACAGGGTGTGACTGAAGCATGGCTGGTAAAGTGCTATGCACAGAATAATCTGCACTCTAGTTATGATTTCCAAGCTGCATGCTCAAGCGTGGGAAACTTGTTTTTGTTTTAATTTAGCCAACGGTGTCATGCCTGATAATGTCACAAAATAATGTCCTTCTCCCATCCTGGAGGCAGTCACTGTTTGTTATTTTTCAGTTTTTTTAGTGACACAACCAACTACGTCATAGCTACCAAAGAATACCCACATTTGACGCCAATTGCTCAGTCAGTTGAACAAAGGGGACTTCATGAACCTCAAATGGAATCTCCCCCAACTTTCTTTTTTTTGGACACTCACAATTTGTACCAAAGTTATCTCACTCTGCCTAATTCTGCATAAAAGGGCCTGTCTTGCACAACTACCCCACTCAGGGATTACTCTTGGTGTGTTTTTCCTTCACTGGGTAAATACCTGTATAAGAGATATAAAGGTGTGACATTTCTTCGCTACCTCAGCACATGGCTCACATTGTCCTCGTGTGAAGATGTTAGGCATGCTCATGCCTTATTGTATATGCAGGTGGTATGTAGAAAGCTGTATGAGAAATCACTGACTCTCTATTCCGGAAAAATGAAGGGTACACATCTATTGCTCTAAGGGATTCTAAGTAATGCGGTAGGTCACGGACTTGCAGACACAATTGGAATTCCAAGCACATGTCCTCAGGTAGAGATTCTTCACTTTCAGAATACATCAGACTATCTAAATTGGTTTCATCCGTTTCAATATCAGGTTAACCCATTCTCTCTCCTTGGCTCGATTACAGGAAAAATTTTATGGCAGAGACAAACATAATCCTTCCCCGGCTAAACCCAAAATATTTGACCGTACGGGCCGCGGATGTGAAAGCTGTAGGTTTACAGCGGGTAGTCGCTTGGCAGAATTAATCCGGGCGTGAAGGTTTCCCCTGCCACGAGCCCAGGTTGAAAATTCAACGCCTACGGACAAATGATGACCCTTAGCAACATATGGAGAGTCTGTACGGGAATTCCGTGAGTTTGTATGTGTATTGAGCCTATCTCCACTAATGGTCACGCCTTAAGAGTGCGTAGGCATCAGTGGGGTAGCTTTTGGTCCTGATGAATGCTGAGCGCAATCAGCTCATTATAGCAGAAACATGTCGACCACAGTTATGATATAGGACACTCTGGTTCAAACTCACTCAACCAGTAGTTGTCCGCTTGCACTTTGTTTTTATTGAAGGTCAGTTATACCTCTATTAAAAAAAGTACAGTAAATAGCTGTTTCCTTTTTTAATTCACTCCCACGATATGGGCACTAATACACAAGTTTCAAAAAATGAACCCAATGATGAAGCCAGTCACCGACTTTGTTGGTGCATGAGGGTTCTTTTATGATTCACAGTTCTTCTCACTAACCTATCCCGGTACACATTTCTTTCTTTTGACCTGGGTTATAAGGTATATTAATCCTTATTTGGTATTTACTACACTTGGTTTTGTTGCTCTTTCGTTTTTTAATAAACTCAAAATATATCAAAACTGCAATTAAATAATCTCAGTGGTACCCCACATGGAAACTGGACCATGCACTAGAACAGCCATCACACCGGAGGTTGAAAAATATGAAAGGCCTAATCTCCTGGAATCCAGAAAATGGTGGCTGATTGTAAACTATTTGCTCAATTTCAAAAGTTATGGTCTAGAGGAAGGTTCTAGGGAGCCTCTTGTTCTCGAGCATCATGCCACGAGACGGCAGAAGCAGAATCTGATACGTTTTATTTCTTTATTAATACCCCCGCGTTCCTCCCCCGGTCCCTCTCCACCAGCCTCAGCATTGTTTATATGCTTCGCCGCCACTGAATTATAGATGGGAGCAACAGACATAGCTGACCGTACCAACCCCAAAGCTGCAACCCATCAGCCTCTCCTTTTGGGGGTGCAAAGGTGAATGGTGTAACAGAATGTACCAGCCAGGCACTGGGCAGGGGAGATCCCTGCTGATGAATGAGCCATAAGTACTGTGTGCTGGTGGTACCATTAACTATCTCACACTCTAAATCAGTATTTCGCCAAAGTTCCCACTTTTTTAAAATCATTTTCAAATCTGCCTTTCTGCGTGTACGTGGGATAACAAATAGGCAGAGTACTCAAAAATAATTGGTCACTGTTGCATTTACGAGGTACGCCGATTTTCGTAACACAGTGCATAAGTGGTGCCTGGGGAAACAGTGGTGAAAATGCGCAGCAAATGGTGCATTTTGCAGCTCAGTAGCCATCGAATACTGAGCAAAACTGAAAATGATTTAAGGACAACTTTCCATGGAGACGGGCTTTGGTAGTGGGTGGGAGGAACGACTGGTACAATCAGAGGTAGAGGCAAATAAATGATGATTTCAAAGCACTCTTGTCCAGTAGAACGGGTCATGACCGACTCGGACTCAAACACAATTTTATAGAGAGTTTCAAGCTACAATATTAGGGAAGGGGTGAATTAAAAATATATATCATATAAATTATTGGGGATTTTTGCAAGTAATTTTTACCCAGTGCTTTAAATGAAAAATGTAAGTGCAGGTACTCATTAAAATGAGGTAGGGGTGTGCACGTGGGCGGGGCTAGGAAAGGGGTTAATGGGAACACACGATGAGACTTAATGACTTCTATACCAATTGCAGCACATCCCAAAGCACATGAGAAATGCGCTTATATAAACAAAACAGAGCCGTTTCACAAAATGAAAGGCAAACGTGATTATATGCTAACATTTCCTTGTTTTGTAATATTTGCAGCTTCAGTACTATTATTTACTGTTGTTTGGAGCAATGCTATATATTCTCAAGCATGCGCACAACCAGAAATAAGCAGGCAAGCACACACAAAGCATTCTACACATTTCCTTTAAAATAACTCCTTAGAATGTCCAGAATCTCTCCCTCTTTCTCTCACACAAAAACACACAGACATAAACAGACACTCACACAAAAGACTCCGGTGGGATTAAAGACATTTTAAACTTCTTACCCCTCATGGATTTGTTATTTGCTGCGGTCACGGGGCTGCCTGGATTCCTGTGGTTGCACAAATGCACACGATAGTGTGAATGTGATTGACATGCCAGGGCCTGACTGGATCCTTCTCTGTCAAACACAGCATGGTGGTGAACACCAGGACATTATTCAAATGAGTCCTGGGGCTCAGCTCTGGGATACAGAGAGCATAGGGTGCCAGAGACGGCTTCCACTCAGCAGCCAATGAACCTACTTTTCATGAGTACCTGTACTCTCCACAGCAGAGTGATAAATATAAGAAGTGTCAGTACTCAGTACATGTGACTACTGGCCCATTTAAAGCACTGTTTTTACCAGTCTTTGGCCATTAAAATTGGTCAAAAATGAAATGCATTTACAGACAATTTGATGATGGAATTTAGAAGTTTTCCCCCCAAGCTTAGTTTAGAAAAAGGTGTCTCTAAACTCAAGGGGCAATAAATACCATTAGTCAAAACCGTTTTTATTTTGTATTTATTCATCTTTGATGCAGTGATGTAAAACCGCAAAGAGCGACTGCACTTTCCTACAAAGGGGTCAGTACATGGACAGGAAAAATTAGCTGAAACAACAGAATAAAGATCAAAGAAATCGTGTGTATATCTTTCAGTTCACAAATTATGCAAATAGGAAAAAAGCAATTTTTAAGACCCGGGGTTTGGACAGAGGGGGGTGTCCCTCAAAGATTCTTGGCAGAGTCGGCAACAAGGTTCACAACTGCAATGGAAATAACTTCTATTAATTCATATTTGGGGAAAATAGTAACAAACAGGGCATTGTGAAGCACACGTGGCGAAAGAATGGATGACAGACGGTATGATACACTGCCAATATAGCTCTAAAGCAAGATTTATCTGGATAGTCAATGAATGTTTGCAATTGGGACACATCAGAACCATGCAAACAGAGTGCACCACAATATCAGTGACCACCAAAACATCCGCCAAAGTTAAACTGGCCAATCAGCGGCAGTATTTCACTGACCATCGTAAATAGTGCTATTAAAACCCTTCAGTGACAAAAAGTATGCCAAATCAGCATAAAGGAGACCCATGCCTTCACATTATTTGCACACTTGGAAAACCAGGATATACGTTTCTAACAGCATCATCACAATATAAAAAGATCCAAATGTAAGCAGAATCACAATATAAAACCAACTAAGTTTAAGACAGTATATTAGTAATTGTTACTACTGTCTAACATTATGGTACTCATTTTACAACCTTGGAAGGCTGAAAGGCAGAGCGAACCGACCAGAACTTGAAGCTATGGACTTCAAGTTGAACAGATATCTCAAGCAAGACAGGATAGACTAAGCTAGAAACACCAGCGTATCCCCAGCTCTCAGAAAGTCATGACACACGGTTTGCCTAATGCCATAACAAAACAGCACCAGAACAGCAGTACTGCAAATTTCCTTGATAGCCACAACAGCACACTGATGCAGTGCTTAATTTGAGTCGATGGTTTCTATTGCTCTGCACCGACTTGCCAACACCGGCACTTATGACAGTCTGCCACATTGTGGGTCTGTATGACTTATTTAGAGATGCATACATCTAAGGTTGTTTATTAATTCAATATACATTAAAAATTACTACTACCTGCCGCCTAAGCCATTCTTATAGCTTTTGAGGCCCGGAATAGTCTGAATTGTCCCACATGTAGGAGTGCGAGACCGTTAGTAGTTGTGTTGGTATTGTCATTGGCAGTGCTGGTAGGGGCAATGGGTGGTGCAAGAAGTAGTGGCCTCCTGACAAGGGTCCTGGCACATTTTTCTTCTTTACAAATTAAGCACTGAGTGATACTTATTTTTCAGGTTACGCAAGGTCGACCGAATGCGCATTTGTGTCTGGTCCACTCCACCTAGACTAGCTACACAGCCTCACCACCATCAACCAAGATAAGGAGACTTCTTTGCCAGCGCCACCTAAGCTCATCACCACCTCTCCAGTGACCCTTGCTCCAACCACAAGACTGGCAACTGTGCCAGCTGACCACTGGGGAGGGATGGGGGAGGGGACCAGGTGGGGCCTGTGTTTAAGTTCAATTTGTCCTGTCCCCCACGTTCCCCTACCCTTAGGCCCACCTCATGCTTAATTTGTAAAATAAGTGCTGGTGCCAAGTATTCCTTGGTGGTATGCAGCCAGCACCGCCGAATTTAAGGTTTGCGGAATATCAAGGCTTTGCAGTCTTGATGCCATCTCATGCCTCTTTCACCCACCTCCAGACACTCCCTACCCCCTTCATTTCTCTCGTGCAAATTGTTTTTCTTCCCTACTTTTTCCCTTCACCACTGTTCTCCCATCTTTCTTTTCTCTTCTTTCTTCTTTCCCACTATCGTGCCTTTTTTCTGTCTTTTGTTCTGGGTCAAAGTCTGATCATAAAAAAACAGTCCTGGTCCCCAAAAATGAGTGTCGTTGGGTCCCACCTGCAACTATCAGCTCAAATTAAGCACTGTCCCCACCATCAGAGGTGCTGAATGGGCAAAGAGGCGATACAGAAAAAATGGCACAGCGCCTGCCGCACTCACTAATTTGTCCACCTAACTTTCATTGCACTGCAACGTTGTTTGCTTAAAATGTTTACATCGGCCTTTGCATGTGGGCGTGTGTATATATATATATATATATATATATATATATATATATATATATATACAAATAGTCAGATTTTAAGCAGCCATGTACACATATGAATAAATTTGAAAATGCACAAACAACTTTGCCAACAAATGAAGAAAACGGCGCCAGCCAGGCAACAGTGGCACTAATGGGAGAACTGGCCGAAATGTGGGGGTCAAGTACACCCCACGACAGTGAACAAGCTGTATCTTTGACTGGCAGTGATAGTCTTAATGTACCCATGGACCAACGGATAAAGACACCTCTAACCAGTTTTAGGGCTAAATCTACATATACTCTCATCATGCTCAAAGACTCCATAGATTTATTTCATGAACAAGTCACCAACCAATTGAAAGATCTGAATACCAAAATACACAGAGGCAGACATAAATACAATAAAGAAATAGCGGACTACAGGGCCCTGATCTCCAAACTACAGAGCAATCGGAACGTAATCATCAGAGCGTCAGATAAGGGTGGGAACATCGTGTTGCTCCAGAGAGAAATGTATGTGAATGAAGCACTTCTAAAACTAAATGACAGATTGTGTTATACCAGATTTTCCAGTGCAGAACTCAAAAATATGTACTCAAACCAGGGGCGTAACACAAGCCCCCGCAGACCCCGCATTGCGGGGGGGGCCTGCGCTCCTGGGGGCCCGGGCCGGGCCCCTCCTCACGACGTCACTCAGTATATACAGGCTGAGGCTTATGGTGCGCAGCGCTGGCCCCGGCCGGCAGGGGCCCTTGCCAGTGAGTATTTGAATGTTGAAATGGTGCGGGCGGGGCCCCGGCCGGGGCCCCTAGGAGTCTTATAAATGGTGCGGCTGGGCGGGGGCCCCTGCCGGGCCGTGCACCTAGTCTTCAAAATCATTAAGTGCGTCCCTGCGGGGCCCCGGCAGGGGCCTGAATCTTCGCTGGCCTGGGGGGGGGCCGGGGCCCCGGCCGGGGTTGGGCCCCAGAGCAAGTCCGAAATCATGGTGGGGGGGGGCCCGGTCGTGGCCCGTCCCGTCACCCTGTGAGTGAGTGTCGGACTGAGCTGAGGGAAAGTGAAAGAATAAAGGCCTGTCCCGCGGCCCGCCGCCCGCCGCCATTTCATAGAATCGGGCGGGCTTGGACTAAGATAACAAAAAGTGCCTGGGCCGCGGGACAGGCCTTTATTCTTTCACTTTCCGTTCCGCACTTCCGCCGCCGCGTACGCGCGTGCGTGGGGGGCGTGGGCAGCAGGGCTGGATGCTGCTGAGTGGTGGTGAGCAATGCCAGGCAGCCTCAGGGCACGCACAACATCATACGGGCCAATAAACAGTAAGCACCTGTGCGTGGCATCAGGGGCGCGGCAGGCGGCGCGCATAGCCAAAGAAGAAGACAACAGAAGAACAACGAAAACGATGAACTTAACTGCCTTCCAAGTCCAAGACAAAACAGCCAAGCGGCCAGGCCCGCCCACGCTCAGCTGCCCTGTCCGATTTCCGAATCCGAAGACCGAAGTAAGTCACTCAGAGTCACTCCGTCTCCGTCACCGACCGGGGGGGCAGGGCTGCTGCTGGCTGCCTGCGTGCACTAATTGGGGTTGCTTTCCTGTCGCGCCTTTTCCTGCTTCTTATTTATGTCCCAACTTGTCACTCGTGTTTGTCCCTCCTGTAGAACATGACTACTTTACCACCGCTTCTTTTGTGTTGAGCACTCCATGAAAGTGAATGTGTTGTTTTCCAGCTTTCTAGCTTCTGTACTTCTTTGCTCCCGGGGCCGCACTCAGTGTTGCTCTCTGTTCTTGCCTGTGTGCCGCTTCCCTCCATATTGGGTTTGCCCTTGCACTCAACCAGCCCCCCAACCCCTGTTGCTTCCTCGCCTGCTCCATTTGCACTCGCCTGATGTTGTTACCCCCATACCATACCCTCCATGTGTTGCTTACCTCCTAGTGTTGCTCCTGCTTCACCCGTACCCTCATTGTTCCGGCCTGTCCCCTCGGATTCTATTAATCCACTTTACGGGACGTTTAACTCAGAACGTGTTGACATTTCATGATCAAATCAAAATTGTCAATTGCACTTGTATAGCACTGACTCTTTGTTTTTTAAAAATGCAGCATATTATAGAAATACAGCAAATTCTACCGATGAGTCTTACTGTTCAGTCCCCCCCTCCACCCCCTTCGGCCCAACACTGTTCAATCACTTAACACACCGCTGTTATTATTAAAAATGTCCCTATGGTATATAAGTGTCCGTTTTCGATATGACTTGGAAAATCAATAAAAAAAACATTAAAAATGGTATAAGGGTGTATACTGTATGAAATGCTTCATGGTGGGGTCATCCCCTCCTCCATATTAAACACACCCACCGGTCGCCCAGGCTTTCTTTTTGTGCTGTGTCCTTTGAGCCACGGGGTCATTGTTGGGTTGTTTACCCGTTCTCTCTAGTCTGCTGTATAGTGTTGACTCTCTCTTTACGGGCACTCGGCACTCCAGGTGTCCTCCAACTTTGACATCACCTGTCCATCCTGCTTCGAATTACATTTGCATGCACTGTACTGTAATGATTAAAATGATTAAAAGTCATACCTAGTTTCTTTTTGCTTCATGAAGAAGTGTTAGTTATGTGTATCTCCCTTTAACTGTAGTAGGGAAATACCAGCTGAGCTCTGAAGCCATGAGCGCGCGCTGCTGCTACTAGAATATCACTTATATCATCGAGGAGCCTATGGGGGTGAGCAGTAAGGGCCAACACCAGTCATTACTTCAGTCCGGGACCCCTCCTCCCCCGTGAGCTCAGAGGGCCAATGTCAGCCATTACATCAGCCCAGCACGCTTGTGAGCACACAGAGGTAACACCAGATATGACATCACTCCAGTCTCCACGAGAACAGAACATTGGTCACAAACCCAAAGGGCTGGTATGTAAATAAATCTCACAAGCACCCATTGAGCACACAGACCATATTGGTAAATATCAGTCATTACAGCACTAAAGCACCACCCAGAACACAGCACTCTTAGAGCCATGAGCGCACAAGGCCAATATCAGTCGTTACTTCACTCCTGCTCCCCTCAGAACTTAGCACTCAGATTCCTGGGCACATGGGGCGATTATCATCAATTACATAATTCCAGCACCCCATGAGCACAAGAGGGGCAATATGAGTTGAGTGAATGAATGAATAAATCATCATTTATTGTTTAAATAGTAAAATATCACTTGCAATTAAAAAAACCACAGCAGAGAATACATAAGGTATAAGACAACCAACGCTATACAAGTTAATGAAATGTATTCAGTGATTCGCGTTTCCTTAAGAAAGAAAGGTCTAAGAATCTGGTCAATTTCCTGATGAATTGACAGTCTTCTGAAAAAAAATAATATGCAATAGTGACCCTGATAGTTCTACAGTTAGAGATGACAAATACAGTCTAAGTATAGCAGGACACAGACAGATAATATGTTGAAATTCAATAGATTCCTCCTTATAGTCACATGAACAACAGGTCTTTGAGGGTAAACAGGGTATGAATTATCACAGCATTTGAGCACCCCACAAGCACATGGCCAACGTCAGTTAGGAGGGTAACGATTTAATGGAGAAGGGTTTTGTTCTGTGTGCGCACGCACTGTCCATGCCCTTGAAAAGTAAATCTAGTTTTGAGTGAGTGGTATTTTAAACATCCTGTAGTACATTTTTCTGCCCAGTGGACAGTGGTAGAATGAGTTTATCTCCTAAATGTGTGGAAATATGCCTTTTACTGTGGGCGCCCACCTCCCAGGCAGCAAACACAAAAACGAAACCAACTCCATCTTGCTTGTGTCATGTGACACATTGCTGCAGCACTGATAAACGCTTGAGTGACTAATAATGAATGGTATTTTGCAGAGCTATACTGCGGTTGGCGTGGAGTGACAAGTGAGATAATCATATGATGTTCTTGTTTTGGCATTTACAAGAGTTTGTCAAGGTTGCATCTGCTTTGGGAAGAATGCATTTTTTAACAAATATTATCGCTGTACAGTCCAGTAGTTTTTTATGGAATTGCAGGGTTGGGTTTCTTTGTTCTTCAGCCATAGGCAGTTCATGAGACAATAGGATCACTCCTTGGCATTGTTGATTGCTGCCTCAGTTACATAATCTCCTTTTGACAGGATTGTTGCAAATGCCATAGCGTGTATGTTGAGAGTGTTTCCCACTTTCTCACTAGAACTTACAGAAAGACAATATAGAGGCATTTCATTTAAATGTTGGAGGTTTCAAAGCAAAATATGCTAGATTTCTGGGTGGTAGGGCAAAGTGGTACATGGTGGGCCGTGCTGCCGGGAGGCATGGTGGCCCGCGCCGCGGGGGAGGGCCCCCTCCATGTGCTTTGCAGGGGGGCCCCCTCAAGTTTCGTTACGCCACTGACTCAAACTGCTATAAAAACCTTTCTAAATGGAAATCAAAGGGTCTTATCACCAACCAGGAGCACAAATTCCTACTAAATGACTACCCTGTGGTACCGACTATATACTTTTTGCCCAAGCTTCACAAAAATCCCACAAATCCCCCGGGACGTCCTATCATTTCAGCTAGGAACAGCTGTTTGGAACATATGTCCCAGTATGTAGATTTTTTCCTGCAGGGGAGGTTAAAAAACTCCCATCAGACGTCAGCGATACGAGCGATTTTTTGAACAAGATAAAGAATATTCAGTGGCAGGAAAACTACATACTCATCGCTCTGGACGTCTGCTCGCTGTATACCAGCATCATACATACAGATGGACTAAATGCTCTAGACTACTACTTGCAGAGATCTTTACCCAACATGCCTGAACATAGGATGATGTTGTTAGAAATGGTTAGAATGTGTTTGAATAACAACGTCTTTATGTTTAATAATCTGATGTACAGGCAGTTGCGGGGTGTGGCCATGGGGGCCAGCTTCTCCCCCAGCTATGCATGTCTCCACATGGGCTGGTGGGAGGAGATGGTCCTCATGGTCTCACACTCAACAACTATGCGGACTCAGGTAGTTACCTGGCTACGCTTTATTGATGATCTCTTTGTGATCTGGAAGGGGGACATGTCATCAGCAGAAAATTTTATCTCTGACCTCAACGACAACAGTCTAAACCTCCAGTTCACAGCCACACTGAGCAAATCTTCCATTACATTTCTTGATACTGAGGTGTTTATATAACAGGGCAAGATAGAGACAAGATTACACCGCAAGACAACAGCCGGTCTCTCTACTCTTCACGCTACCAGCTCTCACATTAAGCACCTCATAAATAGCATTCCCTATGGCGAGATGCTACGCCTTAAAAGGATACACAGCAGGCAAACAGATCTAGATTTGGCACAAAGGGATAGCAAAATAAGATTCTTAGCCAGGGGGTATTCCCCCAAAATCATAAATGCAGCAATCTTGAAAGCTAATCAGAAAGACAGATCTCTACTATTGGCTGGTAACTCATCTTTAACAACAGCTCTTGAGGATACTACCATTACAAACTGTGAATTCAGATTCATTGTACAGTACAACACCCAACATAAGGAGATAGCTAAAATCATCAGTAAGAACTGGCCATTGGTCCTGAGTGACCCAGTGATAGGGAGGGATCTCCCTAAGAGGCCCAGCATAACTTACAGTAGAGGGCAGTCGATGAGGGATGAACTGGTCAAAACCAGCCCTGAGGTACTGGAAGCATCAACCTGGTACTTAACCCATGCAGGCTTTTACAATTGCAAAGTCTGCAAAGCATGCCAACAAGCTATCAACAAAAAGAGCTACCATTCCCCTTTTGATAGCAGGGAACACAAAATCACCAAATTATTGACATGTAAAACGGAATTTGCCGTCTACGTGTTAATATGTCCCTGCAATCTGCTGTACGTTGGGAGCACCAAGCTCCCAGTACACAAAAGAATTCTGCAGCACCTTCGGGCAATTGGGAACCAGGATAATACTTATCCTGTAGCGAGGCATTTTAAGTCAAAACACAACTCCAGAAGCAGTGACCTCAGATACTATGTGATTGATTGTGTACAGGCCAGTAGGAGAGGAGGCAACAGAGAAGACAAACTACGCCGCCTCGAGACACAATATTTTATTGAGCTTAACACCAAGCATCCCTCAGGCTTAAATATCACAGAGGTTTTATACACCTGCCTATAACAAAATTTATTCAAGTGCTGTATGGGCCTCCTCAACATAGAGAGATATTTTAGATTATTTATGTCCTTTTGTACTTTTTTACCATACCTATCAATTAGTATTTATATGAAGATTTTTAGACATGTGACTCATATTCATTTATTCTAGCCTTTTATATATAAAAAACAACCATTCTAAGGTTTTTTATAGGTTCATTTATGAATTATGAATGGTTTTATGTCTTTTAAATCCCTGGGCTACTTTTGGTATATTGTACAAATGGTCTTACATGAATGGTTTTTATATTTTCTCTAGTACTGTACACAATGAAAATGTTATTACTGGTAGGACGATATGCACTTGGATAACAGCATGTATTTTACAGAGATTAATTTTCTATACCTATTGTGCAATATCATTTCAATTAATTAAGAATATGTCCTCAGACACCTGGAAGCTTTTCCAGTTATTTTGCATCTGCACTTTATAAACACTCTCCATGACTTTTCAGTCTGTATTTATCACTTGACAATGTATGAACATGTGGGGCTCCACATGGGTATTTGTCATAATAGCATGGTTCCTATGATAACAGTATTTTACCGATATTATCACTAGAACTTGAACATCAAAGAATGTCGCACTTCAACCGACAATAAATTTTAATTTCTTTTTTGTCTTAAATCACAAACACTTTTTGGTTTAACTCACTTTTAATTTATTATCACCAAACACTTATTTCGCACGTTTTATCATGTCTGCAGTTGGTCATTTAAACATTAATGTTGAAATATATTCCATAATGCTACAATTTTTGAATGCATAAGCAGATATTAGAGCAAAAAGTGAGTAGTCCTTAGGGAACTAACTCTTCTATTTCCATTGTATTTGTAGTCTGACCTGCATTGGTAGAATGTATTTAAACGTGTGTCAGGTGATTACCTGTGTCATGTGATCAAGCGCTCTGTGAAGCGCGAAACGCGTCGTGATGACTAGGGGAATACCACTTGCTGAATAAATCATCTTTGCACTGAATTTTGGGTTCGAGTCCGTTTTTGGCAGCTGGCTGAGAGCTCTGCGCTACACCGGATTATTCCTGGAATATAAATATATATATACACACAAATATATATATATATATATATACACACAAATATATATATATATATATATATATATATATATATATATATATATATATATATATATATATATATATATATACAAATAGTCAGATTTTAAGCAGCCATGTACACATATTTTATATATAAATACACGTTCTATATAAATAAATATTTGAAGGTATTTTTAGCTGTGGCCTAATGTGCACCCATCTATAACTCACTTCTGGAGGCGCCGCTGTGACTGACTGATCTGGCAATGGCGTGACTGGAATGACCTGCTACAACCCCAGCTCTGGAATGGAGCGGCAGCACGACCAGGGGGCAGTGAATGGACAGTGCCAATAATCCCACACTCTAATTGGCAATTAAAGTACATTTGACGAGAAAGCTGTAGGCTCACGTGTCAAACGCTGATCACCGCAAACAACATTATAAACCACGCATCCAGACAGACTGTGAGGACACGTCAACATGTCTGGTCATCTGTCAAAACGAACAGCCATCAAATTGTATCCAGAGAAAACCCCACAGCAGACCTTTAATTCTTGAACCCAGAATCGCCTAGAAACAAGCAGTACATGCAGATACAGGAGACGTAAAATGTACGATAGGAGACGTAAAATGTACGAAAAGGAAACGTAAACAGCAAGTAGTACAGTATTTCAAACACCATTGCTTTATTAGTGGTACCTGCAAGATATACGCACAATATAATAGCGGCAGCAGCGGTGCGTCCATTGGGGCGTAGGGGCGTAGCCCCACCAGCCACCATGGACGCATCGCGGCCGCCGGCCGCAATCCTCCTATCAGTAATATGTCTTCACTAATCACTCTTGTCTTCAGTCTTCTAAAAAAAAAGTCGCCGGCAGGAATTGCGCAGGGGGGGTGGCCTGCTGCAGCTTGAGTGACAGTCCACACTCAGGCTGCAGCAGACCGTCCCGCTGGGGAAGTACAGTGCGCATGCTTGGGGAAGTTAAAAACTTTCTCAAGCATGCGCACTGTAAGTTCCCCAGCGGGACCCAGGGGTGCTTGTTTGCTACCACAGCCCGTGTTTCCAAAGGGCGACAGGGCGAGCAGCAAAATGACCCCCTAGCCAATCCTGGTGCTGCATACAGCTCCAGGATTGGCTGGTCCACCACGCAGCATCCATCATTGGATGCCGCGCGTGGTGGGGGTGGGACATCCTGATGCCGGATGCTGTCTGACAAGGAAGATAATCGCGTGGTCGGAGGGCTCAAGGTAACTAGCAGAAACCTGTGCTACTGCGTCGATTTTCTACTGGGGAAAGCTCTGCCTCTTACACACGTTATATAACTAGTCCAGGACTCCAGTATCTTCTTCGGAGATGATGCGATTAAAAATGGAATTGACGTGGAAAGTCTCACTCCATACACACTTTATTTCACAAGCTGTTCTTTTCCACCTTTGGAAGACACCGTGTACTGTTGACTTCAACTTGGCCTTAAACTGAACGCAAACAGCAGAAGGCGGCTGGCTTCCAGAATGCTGGTCACATGGAAGGAAGATGCGAGAAAAGTCCGAGGTAATGTTTTATAAGACATAGAATACACAACGTTGTAAGAATTGTTATATATATATTACAAAACGAAAAGTAGTGACAGAGTGGTACAAGTATGTTCCTCAGGCTCTTACTGACTATGGACTCCCTTTCATTAACACCCCTACAAAAGTGGCATAGAAGACATATTCATAATATACTGTCTTTGACATTGAAGAATTTCTGGGCATGCGTGAGGAGACAGATTGCGTTTCGATGTGTCTGCTGGTGTGTGCAGGGCCTGCTCTGATCGTGATTCGTGAGACAGGGGCCAGCAGGTCAGAGCCATTATGATATCACTTTGGAACAGCTGGCCTGAGCTGGGGGAATTGTGAATAGGTGCAGGGCTGTGATGCTTTCACTGGAGACACACCGTCTGTTTACAGGCGACTATGTATGTGTAAATCCCTTAACAAGATTTAGTTTTTAACTGCATTTTTTTCTGATTTATAAAATGGTGAAACCTTGTCTTTTCGCATTTGTCATTAGTTAGGATTATGGATTAAATATGGCTAACAACTTTTCGCTGTCATTAGCGGTGGGGCAGCTTAAAAAAATGTACTCACTAATGTGTCAACTGTTCTGGAATGAGATGCATTTGGGAAGTTTTCCCATAATCGTCATAGAATGACTGGCATCATACAATTGTGACCTCCAATATCATGGAGGAACCTACTCTGGTAAAAAAAACATTAAAATGCCGCACGCAGGGCTGAATGTGAAACGTCCTTCTTTACTGGGAATATTTTCTTTGCACTGACAAAGGAGACAACTGTGGCATATTATGCTCTGACCTCGGTCCCGCTCTGTGCTGCGTTCTCAGAAAATAAAATCTTCACATTAAGTGACACTTCAAGCAGCTTTGTCAGCTTGCCCTGAATTTCCTTTTTTCAGATCAGAAATTCTGAACTAAACGTGTTGCAAAATATTGCAGCCTGGGCTATAACTCATGATGAACGATTCACTTTTTGTGCTATCCCAGAATTTTGAAATTTAGGAGAGAATTAACAAGACTGTTATTGGCCTGCATTTTTGTGTGTTTTGGCTTTGAATAAAAACATTGATTTTATAAAAATGTTCTCTGGCTGTTTACATACCAGTTAACGTTTATTTAATATTGTGGATTTTTGGAAAGGTTATTATAACAGGTATATGTGTAATGTGTATACTATTGAGTGGATCTTCTGCGCTAAATTGAGGTTGGCAGTTTGTGAAAAATATGCCATTTTGCATTCTCGGCGACACACTATGATTTTTAATGACCTCTATAACATATACATTCTATTCACGGCTGGGGCTTGAGGGTCAAACGGGGGGGGGGGGGTCAGAGGGCAACAATCATGCCCCTTGATGTGTGGAAACAGATGGTTTACTCATCAAAACTCACTTGTGAGAGATTTCATGTCGGGAGTAGGACAGAAGAGGGTTTCCCTGAAAACACTGCAGCGCAGCGTCCGTGAGGGAAGGGGGCCTGGAAGTCCCGAATTTAGAATTGTATCAATTAGCCTCCCAACTGCAATGGCTAGCGCAATGATTGGAGGGAGTGAATACAGAGGGGATGTTTCTGTCTGTCCCCTGCTTACATCCCACATTTTTGTTAGCAAAGATACTGGACTACACAACTGTGACCCCTTCCTGCCTATGTTGCAGACTGCATCCCTGAGATGATGGAAACGACGATGCATGTCCAAAATGATGGAAACCCCCAGATACACGCTGATTCTCCCACTGGTGAGCCTGTCTCATGGAGTTCCATGCTTGATATTTGGGCCGGAGCAACTGCTTGCTTGGACGGAGGTGGGGCTAGAGACAGTAGGAGACTGCTATAGTGAGAACGCCCTGATCCCCTTTGAGGACTTAGTAGAAAATAATGGCCTCTCCGTGGGCCAGTTCATACAATATGAAACTCGGATATGCACCTTTGGAATGTTATGGGGCAGAGGTCGTGAAGAACTGGTGACACATACTCCAACTCCTACATGCCTTGCTCACCTTAGGCACAGCTGGATACCAAGTAAATTGTTTTTTTAAGGCACTGATAGAGACCACTTTGATGCCCTTAACCAAGATTAGATCTAAGTGGGAACAGGCCTTAAACAAAGAATTCACTGATCAAGACTGGGGAAAAGTGCTGGCATGGCCTAAGTCGGTACAGCAACTGAAATATACCCAGCTTAATTTTGTTAATATGACCTACATGACCCTGCACAGGCTTTAGACTATTCATGGAGCAGAGATGCGCAATTGCCCGAGGTGTACCTTCCGAGACGCAGACTGTATACACATGGTCTGGGACTGTGAGTTCTTGCGTCTGTTTTGGGGTGTAGTGACGACACAGGCACCACCTTGGAGAGAGTAGCGGACAATTCCATCGAAGTGTGCTTGTTGGGCCTGTTCCCATACCTCCCAAGATGAAAAGTAGGGAACAAATTTATAGATTTAGTCACGGCGCTAGTGAAGAGACAGGTGTCAGTTTGAGGCCTGGAGAAGGGACGTCTCCAATTGGGCGGCGGCTGAAGGCCAAGCGTTGATCATATAAAAAAAAGAGTACACACTGGACTATGCAAGGAGGATCATGTACTTCCAAGTACTGACAAAAATTGAATAATTAAAAGCTTCTCTGTGGATCTAACAACCTATCACAGAGTCAAGGTAGTTAGTCCAAATTTAGAACCATCTGATAAACGAACATATTTCTTATGTGCTCTATGAGAATTCCAGTGAATCGGATGGAGTATTGGAGCATTCACATATTATTGCCTGGGGAAGCATACATTGATCTTTGATTCTGGCTGAGACTAATGGCTATTTTGTGCACCGAAAAAATCTATTTGCCTGACAATATTAGATGGATCCTTATAATGATAATATCTGAATCTGCCGACTTATAAACCAACAGAAGGACCTTAGCTCTGGGAAATGTCCTAGTATGGCAGTTGTACTACTGGAATACATTTACAAGGAATGTGGATGTTTTCAGGACAGGGGTAAAAGAGTGGCCAATTGCCCATTAAGGACAACCCCAAAAGTGTAACTTGTAGTATTTACATACCTTCTCAATCGGTTTGTTCAGCTCACATGCAACCTGATATCTAGCAGTACATCTTTCCATGCATTAGGCATTGAAGTTATTCACTGAGAGCCACATATCTACCAAGTCTTTGGACAATGGATTTTACAAAGAGCGAAACGGTTGCATTTTGTATAAAAACTGTAATATATAAACGTACTCTAGGGATTGTCTACATGTATAATTTAAAGTATTGGTAATAGTACAGGAAATCCACAACTTTTTGCGATTTACTGGTGTTATCTTGTAACCACAGTTGTGCTTAGCTTAAAGATCACTGGCCCTTCTACTTCAGCCACAATGTGCAGCACTGCTTCTGCAAAGCAACAACAGGCAGAGTAAAGTTCCTTACTAGGAGTGACCCGGCATAACATTTACAAATTTAGGTTGCTGTGATTTGGGGGTTCACCATATGATTTGGCTCTACTGACCCTGCTGCGGAACACAAGTATAAGATCTTGTGATAAAGCTTTGTGAGAAGTCTGATGCAGGTGTTAATCTGCACAGTCACTCACCATTTCAATCATCCACTCACCTCATTCATCCACCCAGTTACTGATTCATCAACCCATGTATCAACCCTTCCATTTATCCACTCAGGCATCTACTAACCCACCCATCAGCCCATTCACCCATCCTTCGATCCACTAATCCACCTATCTGCTTATTCGCCTATCGAATCACTCACTCATGTACCCACTCATCCATCTACGCATAAACCCATTCACAAAACCAATATAATCACCCATCCACTGAAATGCATTTACTCTCTATTTCACCCATCAATCCCCCTCCCCACCCCCCCGATCCGCCTCTCCCCGCCGATGTGGAGTGTGTGCTAATGTCACACTGGAATAGGATGGGCGCAGACAGCCTGATAAATGAATCAATACCAGGCAGCACGCATGAGTTTCACTTTGAGGTGCTCCGCATAAAAGAGCAAAGGGTCACTCAGTGCCACTGAATGGTTGTTATAACGTTAGCAGATTGGAGACTAGAGGTGTGCAGAAATGTTTTGTGGTAACAGTTATGTGATGAAGTGGATTGGTAAGGAATACGGCAATACTGTGTGAATGGATTACATCTAATATTTTTTTTAGCTTCAAAAAAAAGATCTAAAGCTTGTGGAGAGCTGGCAGGGGTGGTGTCATCAGTGACAAGTATGAGCTGCACCAGACCAGGAGTGCTAGGGAGTGCAGAGTGACTAGGGACTGCTAGGGAGTGCAAGGGAGTGCAGAGTGCAAGGGAGTGCTATGGAGTGCTAGGGACTGCAGAGTGACTGCAGAGATTAAACTAATGACAATGCCATTTATTTATCTGTTTTCAAAACCAACACATATATACAAATTTTGTCATTTACAATGCCAATAGCTCTAACTTTTCGAAAGGCGAAACCATTGCATTGTAAATACTTGTTTCAAGCTGCTTACAATGCCTTGCTTGTTGAGAATGTTACATCAAAAAGTCTAACATGTTTTGTAATTCAAAGTTGACAATGTGGTAGTTGTTCAATGACATTTGTTGCTGCAGCATGGACGGCAGGGTGGAAGAAAGGGCAAGGCATGTAGGGTTCCAAGGGGTTGAGATGAATAAGCAAGTTGCCGCTTATGTGTTGTGCTCATTCACCCTATTTATCCAAGACTCTTTATAAGACACATTCATGTAAAGTGAGGTTTATTTAGGCATTAATGGTACTGTAACAAAACTGGTGCTCATGTAAAGCGCTCTGATTCCCGATGTCTCGGGTCTATTTCGCTATATAAAACAAAAAATAGAAAAATCAGTTGTTGGCCTATATATGGAGGTGCGTTGGCAGTCTGGCAGAGCTAGCCTATGTTTGTGGTCCCAGTAGTGAACAGGGCAGCAGGAGGAGGCACAGAAGGTTAATGTGCCTGCTGCAAAGAACATGTACCTGATGCAGATCACAACATGCATATGATGTAAATAGGTCAGTGAGTCACTGCTTTTGTCAGAGAGATCCTTTTGTTACTTGCAGTTTGTAAGTTTTCAAATTTGCTTGAAAATGCACGATTTTTCTTCTCTTTTTTCAAAACCCCCTTATGGGTTTCGGGCTCGCTATGATGCAGTATGCAAATCAGTTTACGCTTCACCACATTTGGCCCCTGAACAGTCACCTGTCTCCGAAAAAGTACCACCTTAAATACCACGACAGGGCAAAGGGCTGATAATTGACTTGAAAAAATACATGATTCTTGCACAAAAAACACGTTATTTCAGTTCAGTAAATATGCTGTGGTGTTGAAATGTACTGTCAATGGTCGGTGTTGTAATTAATCTTGTGTGGATATCTAGAGAAATGTCTTGGGATACTGGATGCACCTCAAAAGGCCCAGGGATACCATGGGGGTATCAAGGATTGCCTAACAGTCACAATGCGACTAAGTGAGAGATAAGGTCTGGGGTGGATTTTGCAGTAAAGTGAGACGGTTTCTAAGTGATGTTTGTGTGTGTTTTAGTTTTGGCTAGTATTTTTCTTTACCTGTTAGCATTTTCTGTGTTTTTCCCTGCCACCCACCTAGGCCCAGTTTTAAAATAGATGTCCAAGGTCTCCAATGCCGTAACGGAAGCACTACATACCTTTTGGTAAATTGTCAACTAGGGTTCTCACTAAATTTTGCATTTCAGATCACCTGTTCCACTTTGAGAACAGTTAGGAGAACAAAAACAGGAACATTCTCATTGCATTTGATTTTAGAAGGTGTAGACAAATATAGAGGGCTACCTTGGGCTTGGGCAAAAGTACTGGCAGAAAGTGGATATTTTTCCAGATTTAAGATCCCAGGCTAAGCTTCTAAATGCTATCAAAATCACACAGTGGTCTGGTAGCCTGAAAATGAGGGTAGTGGTAAGTGCATGTTTTTGGTATTGATACATTGGACAGGGCAACATTTCTCATTTCATGTGACTATCAAACACAAATATGTTAATATTTTATTATTTCCATTATTTACTGTAAACGTGGTAAAGGTAAGGCGTGGTTCCCAAAGCTTTGTGAAGGCTGTTTCCCAACTGCTGTGCAACTTCTTCTACTCTTAGAGCTGAGATTTCCATGAAACTCTTATAGTCTGAATTCTGCACCTGAGCATAATAGAACGGAATGTATGAAGTTCTGTGGTTATACTGAATAAGCAGCTACCTATGTTATGCCTTCTATTAATGTAATAACTGCACTTTCACAATTGCTTTATTAACCTTTCTGCTTTCTCAAATTTGCTTGAAAATGCACGATTTTTCTTCCTTTTTTTCAAAATTTTCTTTGGGGGGGGTTATCCCCCCAAACCCCCCTTTTGGGGTTCGGGCTCGCTCGCTACGCTCGCTCGCTACGGTGCAATATGCAAATCACTTTGCGCCCCACCACTTTCAAATGTCACCCACCGCTACTGAATAGCGGGGTTACACGTGGGCATAAATACGGCATTCGTGAATATTGTTTCAGAATTCTCCTTGCCGCATATTTTTGTTACAACGACTCAAGCAAAGTTAAGAAAAAAAAATCTGAAGTGTTGAAAAACAATTTTTCTGCAAGCCAAAGGGAAGCAGATTAGGAACGGCAAGAGGGGCCTGAAATGGGATGTACACCTGCACTCTTTTTATCAGGCCACACCTGCATTGACCAAAAAACACGTTCTCACGATTATATGTTTTGCAACTCATGACATCACGCATTACATTTCAGAAATGCCAATTATGCACAACCTCTGACTTTGATGCAGCTGGACCATGAAACACCTGCACTGTCTGTACCACAATCTGGGCACGACAATCTGAACAATCTCGAGATGGAATCACGGCAACATGTTATGGAGAATAAACATTACTTTAACTTTGATAAAGTTCTAGTACTATTTTTCGAGGAATAGCTATAAGTTAAACATATTTTGGTCGTCCATGGCACGATCTCTTAAGGAGTCCAAATGCTGTCAACGTATTAGCCTACTGGTTGCTAAACCTTAACCCTCCAAAGTGCTAACCCTTTTTTTGATGATTGGGGCAGTTCGTGCTTAAACCTTCATAACTCTTTTCCACAAAGGTTGTCCACGCTAAAGTTGGGTCTTTTTTTCTAACACCCAAGGTATTCTAATAGTACCCAGGGTTTGTAGACTCACCATAAGTTAACTGAGAAAAAAGTCAAAATATAGCAAAATTGTGTTTCTTTGGGTGTGGGAAAAGTGTTGTGTGACGAAGCATGTTTCTTTCCCATTAAAATGGCATCAACAAATAGTTTGCTATGCTAGGATCATCATCTTCCCAAATTTCAGGAACAAGCAGAGTTTTATAAAAAGCTATTTTTTTGACTACCATTTTTGCATTTTTTCTAAGTAAATCTAATTTCTGTGGTTTCAACGTACTTGCAGTTTGTGGTCAAAACAGATATGAAACCCATGAGCGATCTAAAAGGTAGACACAAGTCTGAATTTACCAAGGGGTGATTTGAGTAAATCTCTCTAGGTTTCCACAAAGAAACAAATCGTTGAAATAAAAAATTAAATAACAAAATAGAGTATGAAAAAACTTACACTGGTGGTTTTTATTCTTAATTTTTTGACACGATGGATGATTTACAAAAGCATTAGCAATATACCATAACATCCGATAGACCTTTTTGCTCTATGGGAAAAACAAAGTTTGTATGTTTTCCAAAAACACTCAATGCCTACAGCAACAACTAAACTGAAACTTAGAATGACTGTTGATTGTGTACTGAAAATGCAGCAATTTATACAGAAAAATATAATGAATGAAAAATGGGCACAAAGTAAACAATGTAATTCTGAAATGTGCTCAAGATGTTAAGTTACTTACCTTCAGTAATGCCTTATCTGGTAGACACTATCTAGCTGCGGATTCCTTACTTTAGAATTATCCTCAGGCGTCAGACTAGATCCGTAAATTGTTTGCGAGCAGTACCCCTGTGCTTCAATAGGGGCTACATTCAGCTCCACACAGCTTTGTCCGCTCCAGAAGAGACATGTAAATGCTGATATAGGTGCCACCCAAGCGTGCTGAAGTCAGTTTCTTTTCGAGACTTTCCACGCCAGGAGCGCAGAGCCACAAAGAACAGAGACCCCTGGTGTGAAAAGTGGGGCACTGAAAGGGGAAAACCCTGTCCCTAGAAATTCTTGGCAAAGCAGACGATGGGTGAGTCGGTAAGAAATGTGCAGCAAATTAGAGTCTCTAGAAGATAAGACGATACGGAATTTAAGTAATTTGCTCACCTGATAGCTGCAAATTCCTTACCTTGAAATAGATACCCAAGCAAGATATCCTCGGAGGTGGGTCTGCGAAATATTTTCACATCAAAAAGTTCTGCATGACCGAACAGGCAAAGTGCCCGTCTCGATGAACCTGACTGTCCAGGCAGCAGTGCTTCATGAACATATGCAGACACCCCCACGTTGCTGCCTGGCACAAGTCCAGGACCAGGGTTCAGCGTGCTAATGCAGTGGTCATAGCCTTGGCTTAAGTGGAATGAGATCACAAGCCACCTGGGGGATGCTTCTTGGCCAATCCATATAACATTTTAATGTGGAGTATGATCCCACAGGAAATGGTTTGTTTCTGTACAGACTTTTCCTTAGTCACTTCGACATCCCCCAAAAAGAGTTGGCCATCTACCCAGAAGTCTTTCGCTCTGTCAAGGTAGAACGACAATGCTCCTTTTGGGACCAGATGGTGAAGTCGCCTTGGAGGGATGTGGCGGGGCACAAAAAATAGGTAGGGTGATGGACTGGCCTACATGAAAGAGAGTGACAACTTTCAGCAGAAAGGAAGTTCTAATGCAAAGAACCAGCTTGTCTGGATAGATGTTCAGGTATGGATGCATGGATGACAAAGCTTGAAGCTCAGCTCACTGACCCTCTGGGCAGATGTAATTGCCACCAGGAAGGCCTTCTTAATGATAAGAGAGGACAATTGTGCGATGGGTCAAAGGGAGCGCACATAACAAAAGTTAAGACTAGATTAAGGTCCCACTTAGGCATGATGAGGGCAAAGGTGGAAACGTGTTGCAAACCTTTCAAGAACCTATTTACAGCAGGGGACTTGTAGAAGGATGGGTGTTTAGGCAACAGCAGAAAGGCTGAGAGGGCAGAAATATATCCCTTTAGGGTGCCCAGTGAAGAGCCATGCTGGGCATGAGATAGGATAAAGAGAAGGACCTGAGGGAGGGGGCAGAAAGAGAGTCAACCTGTTTCTCTGCACACCATGCCACAAACTTGCTCCAATGACATGCGTATACAGTGTTGATGGAGGGACTGCTGGCTTTCAGGATAACAATGCAGACTTTGGGCAGAAGATTGAAAGCGGTCAACTGTTGCCGCCCAATTTCCATGCATGAAGGCGGAGTGTTGACATTTTCAGGTGGAGAACCCTCCCCTGGTGCTGCCACAGAAGATCCTCCCAAAGAACAGCCTGATTGGAGACCGATGGCCATGCTCACCAGCACGGGAGCCACAAGAATGACTTTGGCCGGGTCATTCCTGATCTTCGTGAGAACTCAGGGCAGGAGTGGTATTGGCAAAAAAGGCATAGAAGGAGAAATGAGCTTCACTCAAGACGAAAAGAGTCTCAGAGTGAGAGCCGCCTTGGAAACACCAGCACACAAAACCACTAACATTGTGCATTCTCTGCGGTGGCTAACAGATTAAACCATGGCTCTCCCCACTGCTGCACCACATCCTTATATAGGAGTTCCTCATGATCCTCTAGGCATCTTTGGCTGAGTTTGTCCGCCCTGGCGTTCAGAGAGCCCGCCAGGTGTTGAACCACCAGGAAAAAGCCCTGATGTTCTAGCCATGTCCAGAGATGCAGGGCCTCTTGACAGAGGATCCACAGCCCCACCCTTTCTGTTTGTTGCAGTACCACATGGTGATGTGTGGTCCATGAACATTCGCATTAGCTATTCCTTGATGGGGGACAGAAAGGCTTTTAATGGCAGCCAGATCACCCGGAGATCCAGTAGGTTGATGTGGAATCCGGATTCTGATGGAGACCAGAGGCCTCTGATCTCCACCTCTCCCAGGTGGCCGCCCCCTTACAGGAGTGACACACCTGTCACCCCTGTCACATCTGGATAGGGAAGGGAGAGGGGTCTCCGCTTACTCAATTGGGGTTTGTTCACCACCAATGTAGATATTTGGCAGTTCCCTGAGAGATGTGGACCAGGTCAGAGAGATTCCCCTGATGCAGCAGCCACTGGAACTTCAGGTCCCACTGCAGAGCCCGCATATGCCAGCGGGCAAGTTTCACAAGCAGGATGCAGGAGGTGCAGCTTACTCAGAGTCAGTCTCACCAAAATCAAACATTAGTATCATAACCTGAATTTTCTGGACTCGCCGTTCGGGAGGATAGGCCAGAAACTGCTTAGTATCCATAATAGCTCCGAGGGAGAATGTGAGAGGGAGTCATGTGCAACTTCGGCTCGTTTAAAGTGAACCCCAGTGAGTACAGGAGGTCCACCATTGTCTGGAGATGGGGGATGACAGCCTGGGGAGATCCTGTCTTCAAACAGCTAGTCGTGGAGATAGGGGAAGACTGGCACTCCTGATCGCTGCAGTTGAGCTGCAACCACCGCCATAACCTTGATGAATTCCCAATTACACTGGTACGATCAAAAGGAAGCATGATTAACTGAAAGTGCTCAGTCCAGCGTGAACCTCAGGCAACGCCTGTGGGCAGGCAGGATTTGATTGTGGAAGTATGCCTCCTGCAAGTCCAACGTTACCATCCAGTCTCCCAGGACCAGGGCAGACAGGACTTGAGTGGCTGTGAAAATTTCGAACTTCTCCTTTTTAGGTTTCGACCTAAGCGAAGAGCTGCGCACTTGTTCGCAGCTCTTCTGCGCAGGAGAAATCTAATGAGTATAAGTAGTGGCTTTGAATCCGCCCCGGTCTTCCATTGGCTTATTGAAGCAGTCCCTGATGGGTACTGTCTGACTCGGCAGGATAGAGTCGGCCGGGTCGGTGGCGGCCTAGCCATCCTGCATAGGGACAACTTTCAATGTCATACCACGCTTTTATCTGACCCCAAGGATGCGACTCAGGTGGTCTACTTCTCATTACATGAGTCCCATGTCTCCCCATTTAATGGGATTTTGGTCTATCGTCCGCCCGGTTCTAGAGCGGACTTTAGTCTAAAACTGCTTCAACTCCTGGAACCCTACTTTGGTCGGGAGAATCTGACTATTTTGGGTGATTTTAATTTTCATTTGGAACTATTGGAATCTCATGACACCTCCGTGCTGCTGGAAGCTCTGACAGCATGTGGATTCACTCAACTGGTGAAAGGACCCACCCATCGAGCTGGTCATACGCTCGATGGCATTTTCTCTAATGATCAGAGACTTTCAGTTATGGTTCCTTTCTCCCTCTCCTGGTCAGACCACTTGGCCGTGCCTTTCAAAGTGGCCCTCCCTAGTCAGGAAAGTGTCAGGAAAGTCCCAAGTACTTTTGAAGTACGTAGGGACTTCAAAAAGATCGATGAACACTCTTTTGACCCTTGGATTTCTAGTCTGTCTTCTATTCGGGAGATGGACCCTTCCTCAGCGGTGCCACATTATGATAACATTCTGAAAGAGGCCTTGGAAGAACTGGCGCCAGCTCGGTCCTGCTATTCAGCAAGGAAAAGACCATCAGCTCCTTGGTTCTCCGAACAACTCAGACTCCTTAGGCAGGAAGTTAGGAAACAGGAGTGTCAATGGCATGCCAGTTGGGATCTCAAAGACAGGGAAGCTCACAAAACCCTGCTCAAGAGATATAAATTGGAAGTTATCAGGACCAAGCAAGATTACTTTGTGACCCTGACTTCCTCTCTCTCTTCTCCCAAAGAGCTCTTTAGGATCGTGGACTCGATCACATCTCTTCAGGTCCCCGATCCAGTTGTTCCTTCTCAGGAGCTCTGTAATGACATCGCGCGTTTCTTCCAGTCCAAAATAGCGGACATCTACACTGCCCTGGAGTCTCAGAGGCTTTCTACGGCAGAGCCATCAGTTACCGTAGTCCCTGATGTCCCATCGGCAGAGTCTCCCGTGGCCGGTTATCTGGAATCCTTCCCCCCGCTCTCCCTATATGATCTCGACAAGCGGCTTGATAAAACCAAGTCAGGGTCTCCACTAGATGCTTGCCCTCTCAAGATCCTGAAGCAGTGCAGAGGATCTCTTCTACCCCCTCTACTTGAGATCATGAATGGGGCCATGAGGGAGGGTATCTTTCCACAGCAGTGGAAAAATGCTGTGGTTAAACCCCTTCTTAAGAAACCCTCCCTTGATCCTGGGGTTTTAAAAAACTTCCGCCCCATCTCACTGCTTCCGGCCCCTGCAAAGATGCTCGAGTCCCATCTTAACGAGCATCTAGCGGCCTTTGTGGAGAATTCAGGCTGTCTTGACCCTTCCCAGCATGGTTTCAGGAGGGAACATAGCACCGAGTCCGCCCTCACCCTGGTTCTCGATTCCATCCGCATGAGTGTGGATGAGGGCCGGACATCCCTCCTGATCCTTCTGGATCTCACAGCTGCCTTCGATACCCTATCTCCCCAGGTCTTAACATCTCGACTGGGCGAGATTGGGGTTCGGGGGGCAGCCCTGGGTCTGCTCTCTTCCTTTCTTGATCATAGGGAGCAGAGGGTAATGTTGGGAAAATTTCTATCTCCATCCCTGTCTGTGCAATGTGGGGTCCCTCAAGGGTCGGCGCTTAGTCCCACCCTTTTTAACATCTATGTGACCCCCCTTGCCAGACTCATTAGATCTTTTGGGATGGAGGTAGTCTCCTATGCGGACGACACACAGATCCTCGTGTCTCTCTCCCAGTCAATTGAGCTGACCGCCTCCAGATTTAGATCCTGTATGGAGGCCGTCGGCCAGTGGATGATATACAACTCACTCAAATTGAATGGGGAGAAGACCGAGGTGATGGTGTTCGGTGGAAGGGAAGATATCTGGTCCATGGAGTGGTGGCCCGACTCGCTTGGTCTGTGCCCCAAACCTACTTCCTCAGCTAAAAACCTTGGGGTAATGATTGACCCTACCCTGGACATGCGCCAGCAAGTCAACAGGACGGTATCGACCTGTTGGGGCATAATTCATGTTCTCAGGAAAATAAGGAACTATCTTTCCCAGCCGGCAAGAAGACAACTTGCTGTCGCCCTTTTGGGATCGCGCCTGGACTACTGCAATGCGCTGTATGCTGGACTGAATAAGAGTCAGATGCAGCGCTTGCAGGTAGTCCAGAATGCGGCAGCTAGATTTGTCCTTGATCTTCCCCGTCGCTCTTCGGCCACGCTGGCCAGGAAGCAGTTGCATTGGCTTCCGATTAAGGAGCGGATTGTCTTCAAGTCCATGTGTATGGTCTATAAAGCCTTGGCCAAAAGCAGCCCCACAGGGATCAGAGCCATCCTGACATACTACAACCCTGGCAGGAGCCTCCGCTCCTCCAATCACTCTTTCCTCCACATCCCCCGTACTCGGAAAGCCAGATGGGGTGGTAAGGCTTTCTCCCTCCTGGCCCCTAAATGGTGGAACGATCTTCCATTAGAACTTAGGTCCCTCCCCTCCCTCCAAACTTTCAGAGCAGCCCTTAAAACTCGCCTCTTTGTCCAAGCGTACATGTAAGTGCATGTCTGTTCGCTCTTTGTTCTTTTTTGCTAGGCGCCTTGACACCTTCGGGTTTTAGTTTGCGAGGTATAAGTTGCAAAATAAATAAATAAATAAATAAATTGGCTAGCTCCATAAATGGAGGCTAGCCATTGAAGACAGATCTGTCCGTCATGGCCGGACCAGATTTGTGGGCTTTCCCGAGAATTTTTCTCTTTTGGCCCACGTCATGCGGCGGTGGACGGGGCTTTTTTTAATTGTTGTTGAAGGTTTGTTTTGCTCGTTCCAGGCCGACCGCCGCCGGAAGAAGTCCAGGTGAGTGCTTTTTCTTGCCTTCTGCTTTGCCTTTCTTGCCGTTTCCCCCTTCCCGCTGTCCGTGCCGTTCCCGCCCCCCCTCCCGCTGTCCGTGCCTTTCCCGCCCCCCCTCCCGCTGTCCTTTCTTTCGGTGCATGCAGATAATTGCTCTGCATTAGGTGGGATTTAAAAATGTTTCTCTTTATTTAATGTTCATATAGATCTTTTATCTGGTACTTCAAATGTGGTTATTGTACTCGGTTGTGTAGCGGTGATTAACAGTTATAGTATTATAGTATAAACCTTTCTTGGATGCTTTATAACGCGGTGGAATTTATTCACCACTGAACTGATGCTATTTTGAGAGCTTAGTTGTGGTTGCAATGAGCATGACAAACGAGCTGATGGATGGCCCCGGGCCTTCGTGCCTCCGCTGCCTCACCAGAGAACCAACGTCTTGCTGAGAAGAGACCACCTTGGAGGAGGGGGCAGGGGCGCAGCCTTATGCCGAGAGACCCTACTGAGGGAGAGACCACCTTGGAGGTGGGGACAGGGGGCGCCTCGGTGCGCCGAGAGACCCTACTGAGAAAGAGAGCACCTGGAGGTGGGGGTGGGGGGGCGCCGCCATGCACAGAGAGACCCTACTGAGGGATGTGTGGAGCTGGTCAGAATGCCGAGGCCTCTATCTGCTAGCGGGGGGCGGCACGCCTAAAGAGTATATACTCTGTAGTCCATTTTGGTTACAGTTTTAATGGCTGATTGCGCAAACACCTTTGTTTGTGTTTAGCGCCTGTTGCCGACATTTTGGTTCACGTCCTGCTGGCAAAGCTGGAACCTGCCAAGGGCAGCTAATAGTTTCATTTTTCTGCGGTCAGAAAACGAGAACAATTAAATCAGGTTGTGGTTACATTGGTAATTTATAGAGCTGGTTATCACTCGCGTCCAAGAAATGTCATGTTTTCTCATCTGACACACTGGAACAGCAGGCAGGAAGAAAATTACGCCCCACTTCTTTCAAAGTTCAGCAGCCGCCACTGATGTAGCCTTGTGAAGCACACTCTCGCTGAAGGTGACACAGAAGACGCAGCAGCTCTAGACAGAGCACATCACTCAGGGCAGCTCAGTAGGTTGACAGCCTGACGCAGAGCTCTGCCTAGTGCCTAAAGGTCCAATTGTCACGTACTCGCCAGCCCTTGCCGTCCCTGTTTACAGCACTAAGAGGAACTCATGTGGAACTTCATGCCAATCTGATTCCGTTTGCCCCAGCTCCCACCCATTACTACGGAGGAGTTGATGCATGTCCGTGAAAGGGGAAAAAGGAGTCCCATTTCCAGAGAAGCAGTTCACCCTTGGGACCCACATATCTGTCAACAACAGAGCCCTGGGATGAGATGCTTTTCTTCATTTATCCACGGCCCAGATATGAAGAACCCCAACCCTGCTCCGAGCAGTGCGCCCCAGTATCACTGGCATCACGAGGAGCAGATTCTGATGGGGAGTCCAAAAGCACACAGCAACGGGGAGGACACTATCTGCCGCCTTAAAACACCGACATTGACCCTTCAGATGCTCGTAGCTCTTGTGTTGTGACACTCGTTTAGTGTAGTCATTTTCAGTTTTAGTACACATACGCCCTTAGCTAGACCAGCCTATGTAGCCAAAGTAGTTTGCATTGCAGATCCTGTAGTTTTCCTTTCCTACATGTCCCAGCATGCAGTGTGTTGACTTGAAAGGCAGGAAGGAATGTGACCACATCCCGTTATTTCACCTTTAAATTGCCGACAATCCCATAAGTATCGTGGTTCATTTCAAAACACACTCATCCCTTTAACTTTATTTTGTGTCCGCCAGTTTACCAGGGCCAGACATTTCCCACAGCCGCTTTCCCCGAATGTTTGTAAAAGAGAACACCATTGTTTACAAACAAGACGAGAAACGGATTATGCAGCAGATAATTTGTGAGTATGTAAACCAGCGTGTCGCAGAGTAACTTCTATGAAGCATAAAACAACCGATCGGCATGCGCAGTGGCAACAAACAACCAGAACCTGGGGACTTTGAGATGGCTTCTTGGATTTGCGCCACTGGTTTTATACCAGCATCACAAGTCCTGTGTTCAGGAGCGAAGCTATTAATTTGCGGCAGGTCCAGTGGCACCGGGGCCGAGACTGTCCTTTTTTTGCACCATGGTCCCACTAGTTTGTGTTTTTACCCACGCCTTTGACCCTGCACCCACACCCCCCCCCCTCCCCCCCGCCCGACTTCCCATACTTTTTAATGCACTTCGACTTTGATTACATGGTAGGCGCATCCTTCGTCACATGGCTTCTCAGCGCTAGCACATCCCGCTGGCCTGCTCTCCCACGAAGCAGGCACATCCCTGCATGTTTATCAATCCCTGGAGGCGGTGCCTGTGAGAGCCGGGACGAGCTGGAAACAACCCACACCTGCAGTGTGAGAGACAGTGTGTATGAGAAACAGCAGTGTGTGTGAGAGAGACAGCAGTGGGTGTGTTCAAGGCAGAGTCAGCAGTGTAAGAGAGACAGCAGTGTGAGACCTTTTATTTATGTTTTGGTTTTTGAAACATAAATAAAACACAATATTTGCAATGTCAATAGCACAAACTTGCGTAAATACGTGACCTATTGCATTGAAAATGATGCTGGTGTCCGTCCCCCCCACCCCCGCTCTTCCTGGTTGTGCTGGTGTCCGTCCCCCCCACCCCCGCTCTTCTTCGTTGTGCAGGTGTCCGTCCCCCCCACCCCGCTCGTCCTAGTTGTGCTCGTGTCCGTCCCCCCCACCCCTGCTCTTCCTGGTTATGCTGGTGTCAGTCACCCCCCACCGCCGCTCTTCCTAGTTGTGCTAGTGTCCGCCCCCCCACACTCGCTCTTCCTGGTTGTGCTGCTGTCCGTCCCCCCACCCCCGCTCTTCCTGGTTGTGCTGCTGTCCATCCCCCCCCCACCCCCGCTCTTCCTGGTTGTGTTGCTGTCTGTCCCTCCCCCCACCCCCGCTCTTACTGGTTGTGCTGCTGTCCATCCCCCCACCCCCGCTCTTCCTAGTTGTGCTGGTGTCCCCCCCCACCCCCGCTCTTCTTGGTTGTGCTGGTGTCCGTCTGCCCCCACCTCGCTCTTCTTCGTTGTGCAGGTGTCCGTCCCCCCCACTCTGTCTGTGTGAAAGTGGCTATGTCTGTGTGAGGGTGGCTCTGTGTAGGTGGCTCTGTGTGTGTGAGGGTGGCTCTGTGTAGGTGGCGCTGTGTGTGTGGGTGGCTCTATGTGAATGACTCTGTGGGTGGCCCTGTGTGTCTGTGTGGCTCTGTCTGTCTGTGTGTGGCTCTGTGTGTGTGTTTGTGCTCTGTGTGTGTGTGCAAATGCAATAGGTCTCGCATTTGTGAGAGATTAAGCTATTGGCATTGTAAAGGACAATGCCATTTATTTATCTGTTTTCAAAACCAACACATAAGTACAAAATTTGTCATTTACAATGCCAATAGCTCTAACTTTTACAAAGGCGAAACCGTTGCATTGTAAATGCTTGTTTATGAAGAAATTGAAAGAGCACGTGTCTAGGATAGTCTCTGTTCTTTTTGGGCACCAGAAAGTAGCAGGAATAGCCACCATGGCCTACTTTTGTCATCGGCATGCTCTCTTTGGCTCCCTTGGTCAAAAGAGCCATCACTTCCTGGCAGAGCAAGGAGAAACGGTACTCGGTCAGTCTGCTGTAAGTGGGTGGCATAGGTGGAGGGGTAAGCAAGAAGAGGAGGGAGTACCCTTTTGGGACAATCGGACAATCTGAAGAACCCAGCTGTCTGATGTTCTAGACATCCTGTGGGGCAGGTGGTGGTGTATCATGCCTCCCACTAGGTGCCCATGACGGTAAGAGAGCAAACTAATGGGGCTTGTAGGCTGAAGCTGCCGGAGGATTGGTGGTCTGGCCTGACCTATGGCTTCCCGACCCAATGGGTCTGTGGGTACCACATCCTCTGCCATGCAGAGGCTGGGAAGCTTGCTATGCTGGTACAGATGCGTCTGGAAGCCCCTTCCATGGTAACGAAAGGAGCAAAAAGCAGACAGGGGTTGGTGAGAGAACATGGAAAAGCCCAAGGACCGGGCCATAGCTCTGCTATCTTTGAAGCGCTCCACTGCTGAGTCCACCTTGTCTCAGAAGAGACAGGAGCAATCAAAGTGAATGTCCGTAAGTGACACTTGGACATCCCCGGAAAAGCCAGTTCGAAGTCAGGTATCTCGCCGTAAGGCCACCAACAAAGAAACCTCTCTGCCCAGGGAATCAATCATGTACAACCCTCATCGAAATGTGAACTTGGCTGCATCTCTCCCATCAGCCATAGCTTGAGAGAGTGTGGCCCAGGCCTTCTCCGGAACCACAGGCAGCACCTGCGCAAACAAACCCCACAAAGAATAAGAGAAACGCCTCCAAAGGCATGCAATGTTTAAGTGCCAGGCTGGTGGAAGTTAAAAAAAATCCTAAAATGTCCAGACTTTCGGATTTTTTATCCGGTGGGGTTGTTAGGGAATGCACCAGGATTTACAAGGAGGTGGAGGCTTGTTACACAAAGCTCTATTCGGGGTAGGGTGTTACATGAGGAAACTGGGGTCCCCTGTGGTGGGCAACCATCCTGTTCACAAAAGCCCTTGTGCAGGATTTGGACCAAGCCCATAGCAGGAAGTCCTTGAGGGCTTCATTAAATGGAAGCGGTTCTGAGGGGGTCACTCCTGGTTGAAACACCTCAGTCAAGACGTTAGTCTTGACTGCCACTGAGGGTAGGCTAAGATTCAGGACCTCGTCCGCCCTTCTCAGCACCATAGCAAAAGAAACTCCCTCCTATATTACCACGGTCGGGCGAAAGAGCATTACAGTATCTGCAGTACAGTGAGGTTGGGTTTCTGAGCTTGCTAATTCCCTTAAAGAAGTTGGGATTATTTTTTGTTACTTTTGTAGGGCAAGCCTGAGAACTTTTGCTGGCAAAATCATATGCAAAAGAAAAATTCATAGCTGTTCGAATTGGGAAGCAGGCTAAATAAAGGATACATGTACAATGTTTGTCAAAAAAACTTTACCTACTAGGTAATGGTGCCATAAATGGATCCCTTTTTAGGTCTCGCGACCTATCGATGTGCGCAAGCGCATCGAGCGGAGCGAGAATTCATGTGGCGAAAACATCCTCAAACCAAAGGGCTTTCAGCCCCGCGGTTTTCATGCTGTTCACGTGAACCACGTGATAACATGCACGCGCATTCAGGGCCAGCCAGCCCAGCACATCAAAGGGCTTCTCCTCCCCTAATTATTCGGCCGGCCCTACTTTCAGTTTCCCCGGCTTCTCCTCACCTAATTAGGGGAGGAGAAGCCCTTTGATGTGCTTCACACCAATGCCCTCAGTCATTCCTCTTGTTTGTATTTGCTTCCAGACTCCACAATCTGCTCATGTGCACAAGACGCTTTACACATTACACTCATCTGCCTGAAGTGGGAGTTTTAAACAAGCAAAGCTGGTCCTTCTGTACTTGCAGTTTCACTTCTAATGTGTGTTGTTGTTTATCATGATTTTTAGCTGAGGTGTATCACGCTCGTTCATGAGTTTGATCTTTTCATACTGTGAAATGTTTTCTAAGTTGTTTTTGATTGTCTTACCGCTGAAGGTCTCCCTGTGCTACATTTAGCCTCTGACACATGCAACGCCACGCAACAACGCAACGCCACTCAACCATGCAACGCCACTCAACCATGCAACGCCATTCAACCATGCAACGCCACTCAACCATGCAACGCCACTCAACCATGCAACGCCACTCAACCATGCAACGCCACTCACACAGGCAACGCCAGTCAACCACGCAACGCCACTCACACACGCAACGCCACTCACACACGCAACGCCACTCACACACGCAACGTCAATCACACACGCAACGTCACTCAACTACGCAACGCCACTCAACTACGCAGCGCCACTCAACTACGCAACGCCACTCACACACGCAATGCCACTCAACTACGCAACGCCACTCAACTACACAACGCCACTCAACTACGCACTCAACTACGCAACGCCACTCAACTACGCAACGCCACTCAACTACGCAACGCCACTCAACTACGCAACGCCACTCAACTACGCAACGCCACTCAACTACGCAACGCCACGCAACTACGCAACGCCACGCAACTACGCAACGCCACGCAACTACGCAACGCCACGCAACTACGCAACGCCAAGCAACTACGCAACGCCACTCAACTACGCAATGCCACTCAACTACGCAACGCCACTCAACTACGCAACGCCACGCAACTACGCAACGCCACTCAACTACTCAACGCCACTCAACTACGCAACGCCGCGCAACTACGCAACGCCACTCAACTACGCAACGCCACTCAACTACGCACTCAACTACGCAACGCCACTCAACTACGCAACGCCACTCACACACGCAACGCCACTCACACACGCAACGCCACTCACACACGCAACGCCACTCACACACGCAACGCCACTCACACACGCAACGCCACTCAACTACGCAGCGCCACTCAACTACGCAGCGCCACTCAACTACGCAACGCCACTCAACTACGCAACGCCACTCAACTACGCAACGCCACTCAACTACGCAACGCCACTCAACTACGCAACGCCACTCAACTACGTAACGCCACTCAACTACGCAACGCCACTCAACTACGCAACGCCACTCAGCCACGCAGTGCCACTTTCACACACACTGTGCAGTGCATAATAGGTCTCGCAGTAGGAAAGTTGGAGATATTGGTTTTTTAAATGACAAAGCCCTTTATGTTTTTAACATGCAAAATAAAAGGCATTGTTATTTGCAATTGTAATAGCTCCAACTTTCCTACTGCGAGACCTATTGGCAACGCCAGTGCTTGTTTAAGACTGGGTTCTAATTCTAATTCTAATTCTAATTTAAAATATTTGTAGAGCGCAGCGTACACCTTGCGGTTTCTTGGCGCTGGGGGGATTGGCAACTGAGGGAGAGAGACCAGAAGAAAGGAAAAAGGGGGGTGTTTAGGGAGTTTAAGAAGGGAAGGCCTGGTCGAAGAGGAACGTTTTCAGGTCTCTACGAAAGGAGAGGTACTGAGTGGCAGAGCGGAGGTGGTCGGGGAGTGAGTTCCAAAAAGTTGGAGCCAGTGTGGAAAAACTGGCCCCGCCCCACTTTTTGCGTGTGAAGCGGGGGGTCTGAAGAAGGGACTTGGAGGAAGACCGAAGATCTCTTGCAGGTACATACGGGTGGATTAGTGAGGAAATAAAAGCGGGGGCGGTGCCCTGGCGGGCCTGGAAGGCCATACAGCCGATCTTAAAAAGGGAGCGTTCTTTTACAGGGAGCCAGTGAAGCTCCTTGAGAAGGGGGGTAGAATGGTGATAACGAGAAAGGCCATACACCAGCCGGGCTGCCTGGTTTTGAATAATCTGGAGTCTACGCAGGCTGTACGCGGGGATGCCATGATAGAGAGCGTTTGCATAGTCCAATCGTGACATCACTAATGCGGCCATGATGATCTTAAGTGCCTGAGGGGAAAAGAAGCGAGAAATAGAGCGGATAGTGCGGAGGGTGAGGAAACAAGAGGACACCACAGAGCTGATTTGTGAATAAAGAGTGAGCTGGCTGTTAATTTTCACACCAAGTGTTTTGACCGAGGTGGAGGGGGTAGGAGAGGGACCAAGAGAGGGAGGCCAAAAGAGAGAGTTCCAGGGGCTGGATGAGCCACCCGTGAGAACCAGCTCGGTCTTATCCGGGTTCAGCTTGAGATGGTTGTGGTTCATCCAGTCCCTGATGAATGTCATAGTAGACTGGAAATTGGAGACAGAAAGAGAAGAGGGGGATAGATCAAAGATGAGCTGGAGGTCGTCCGCGTAATTATAGACGGTGACCTCCAGCTGTTGGAGTACAGCTAGCTAGCAGTACAGCTAGCTAGCTAGCTAGCAGGAATACAGATGAGATCCCAAAGGGATTTCAATAGAGCTATAAGACTGAGACCACTAAAAAACCTAATGAAGGTTTCTGAAAACAAGAGACTGCTTACAAAACATATATTTTTGACTATAGCAACCTTCACACTTTTGTGAAGCAACACACTGATCTGATCATAGCTTTATTATTATTAATAATAATAAAATAATATTAATATAATTTAATTTATAAAGTGCATGGCTACCTCAATGTGAGGTGTCCCAGTGCTGGAAGCAGATCTCGGCACCCTGCCTATCGCTTTCAAACTCTCAAGCATCCCGATGTAAAAAAATACATTTTAGGTTTCTTCCTGAAAAGATCCTACTATTACACCTGACAAACCGATAAGGTTAAAGAGCTCAACAGCTTTGGCGCCAGGTAGCTGAAAGAGCTCCCATCCGAAGGCACTTTCTTTACCTTTGGAACAGTCACCAGCAGCTCCCCTGCTGATCTTAGATTCCTTGAAGGGACATACGGTTTTATTAGCATTTGAAGGTATCCCGGCTCTTTGTTAGCAACAGCTTTCTAACAATTGCACAAAGCTTAAAAATATTCCTAAACACAGCCCCAATAAACGCAAACCTTGGTAAATTCAGTGCTGCAGAGTCTTGCACTCTCTGGAGTCTTTTGATCCATCCCTGAGTGATTCCAAGATAAAGCACACTGCAATAATCTAGTCTTGATATATGCAAGGACTGGGTAACCTTTTTTTTGCAGACTCAGGCAACAGGCACAAGATTTTGCTCAGCATCTAAAGCAGTCCAAAGCATTTGATGCTATTGAGTTACTTGACTATCAAAAGACATCTTATCATCAAGCCAAACAACAAGGTTCCTAACTTTTGGTTTAGGGACAGCAGCTGAGCCAAAATCCTGAGGCCACCATGCAGTGGACCAAATGTTTGCTTGATTGTCTAAGGTCAGAGCCTTAGTCTTCCCAGCATTGAGCCTGAGACAATTACGGTCCATCCACCTAGCAACCTCTGCGAGGCATAGGAACAGGGTGGAGGCCATGTGGACCGAATTCTGTGACAGCGTGATAAGCTGAGTGTCATCCGCATATGAAATCATGGTAAATCCATAGCGCTGCATGATATTCGCCAGCGGTCGCATGTACACATTAAACAGAGTTGGGCTCAAAGAAGAGCTGTGTGGCACACCTTGCTTCACAGTGAACACTTCTGATTGATGGGGTTTTTGTGACAATTGAAAGGTCTGCCCCAGCAAAACCGAAGCGATCCAGCTCAATGTTTTGTGGCCCACGCCACAGTTCCAGAGGCTCTCCATTAGGATGCTATGGGACACACTATCGAAAGCGGCACTAAGATCCAATAACAGCAGCGCCGCAGAGTTGTTGCCTGTGTCCAAAATCCGACGGACAGTCTCTGTCGCAGACAATAAGGCTGATTCAGTACTGCATGAGGGCTGAAAGCCAGACTGAGTCCTATACAGCAGGTTATGGTTCTCTAAGAAAATCAAGACCTGTTTATTAACAAATTCTCTGTTATCTTGGAGAAGGCCAACAATAGCAAAACCAAACAGTAATTTTCAGGTTGAGTGGGGTTCAACCACGTTTTTTTCAACAGTGGAACTACTATACTTCCAGCACTCCGGAAGCTCACTTGAAAACAGGGAGCAATTCAACAGCTCACCCAAAATTGAGGTACACACATCGCTGCCTCTTTCCACAATGGTCGGGGAAGCTGGGTCCAGGGGTGATCCTGACTTTACTGACGAGACTAACTCAGGAATCTCCTCTGACTCAATGGGGCCAAAATTCATCACCCACCATGCAAAATCAATGGCTCAAAGCCCTGAATTAATATATTGTGCTGCACTAAACAACACTCATCAAAAGTTCATCACACGATATTTAGCTGAAAAGCGGTGTTGTCTCCATACAGAGCTAGGAGGAAATAATCAATTCTTTTTCTCTGCAAAGTCTGCCATTTCCTTCAGAACAAACATAAAATTTAACAATCCATTTACTTATCTGGGATTGCTCATGATCAAAACTGCCCCATGTCAATTAACGTAGAAACTATCACCCTGAACCCATTTCAACAGCTGTTCCACATACAGAGCAGACCAATTTCTGTGTAAATATGTTTTAAGATGATAGATCTATAAAAAATGGGGTTCTACCGCTAATTAACACGTATTAATATATTAAACACATTATCTAACCAACACTGCTTTTTAAAAGCCAAATTATTTATTGCGCTACAAATCATAACTATCAACTGAGAAAGATTTTGTTTTCTGGAGAAAAGAGTAGTTGAGAACACTGTTGTTAGCCACAGCTACCCAGCATTTTTTCTCAAATATGTTGCGTGTATAAGTTATAATAAAACTACGATCATGTAGAATTAAGATTCGTTTTTATATTTTATTAACTTTTCATATAGCAAAGATTGTTGTTTGATGAAAATGTTGAATGTTTAAATCCCTGTATAAAACGTAATGCTCAAAAAGTGGTGTTGTTTAGATTCTTGGCTACACTGAGAATATTTGAATACAAATTAGTAACCAACAATTTAAGGTTAAATACCATAAGTATTTGCTGAATAGTTCCCCATTTGAAACTTTTAGTTTAATTTCATCTGATGATATTCAGGATACTCAAGTGATGCAGGGTTGCCCTTTCTTGAACATCTTTTATTTAGCCCTTTTTAGGTTGCAGCCTACCAGACAGCACAGCTGTCTGCGTTTGCAAAAGACATCTTGGGGACTTTCAAGAAAGTTGACCTGGGAATGCATTCCTCCCGTTGCTTGCTATAGGCTTTGTGGTTTATAACTCATGTTTTCTTGCTTTCCATTCGCTGTAGACTGTGCAGGCTCACTTGGTCCCTCCCACTGCCTAAACTGTATTTACGGTATTCTTTCACAAACTCGTTTTCTGTAAACAGGCCTTTAAATCTTGTTCTTATCTTGTCACGTTTGCCTGCCATTCAAAGACAGAGGTCAAATGTCAGGTGCTGTCTTATCCATCCGGGTGCTCCCATCCTCTAAACAGGTCTGTAAATCTTGTTCTTATATTGTCACATTTGCTGGGCATTCAAAGACCGAGGTCAAATGTCAGGTGCTATCTTCCGAGGACGCTTGTTTACTTTTCTTTTTCTGACTTCAAAGTTAGAGGATTTATGTGACAATCTTGCTGGATACTGGGGGTAGGTAGGAAAGAGTTTTTTCTAGCACACAACAACATTCAAATGAAATGTGTATGTATTTCAGAAAATATCAATCCGAATTAAATTAGGAACAGAAATGAAGAAAATGTTTTGTTCGTTTTTTAAGTGTGTCGTAAACAAATACTTTAATATTTTCAAAACAAATCATTACACTGAGGTGATGAAAGTTCTACACATTATCGTTTGTGCACCGTATAGTTTTATTAGTAAAAGTGTATGTGTGTGCAAATTTAATGGTCATTTGAATTGAAAATGTGTTGTCTGTAATGGCAGTGTGTTACCACACCATGCATACCCCACAGTACGCCACTCCACTCTACTCTACTCTACTCTACTCTGCACCACTCCACTTTACACCACACCTCTGCGCCACTCCAATCTGAGCCACTCGACTCTGTGCCTGCGCAACTCCACTCTAATCTATGCCACAGCATTCTATGATAATGCAATGCATGCTGCTGAATTCAATGCCACTGAACTCAATGCCTCTGCACTCTGGGTCACAATACTATGCAACACTCTATGCCAATACACTCTACACCAGTTCTACACCAGTTCATTCTAAGCCACTCCACTGTGCACCACTCCACGCCACTTCACATGATGTCATTACGATACACAACACTCTCTTCCACTTTACTCTTCGCCATTTCGCTCTATGACACTAGATGTCACTCTCTTCTCTGCCAAATACTTTCAGTCATTCTCAACAGCAGCCACGATGGTGTACAACTTGGCCAAAACACATTGGCAAAGCCAATAGCTCTTGCATAGGCGAGACCTATTGGCTTTGCTAATGCTTGCATTTTCAGGCTGACCCACAGCAGGATCAAGGCAGAAGAACAAGAATTTCTCTGACTGTGATTCAGGTGAAGACATGTTGGACTCTTTCAACGTGCATGGCTGGGTATGCTTATAAAGAAAAACTAGACTATGAGGGCCGAAGGCCCCTACTCTCAGAGAAAAGCAAGATGGCTGACTGTCCCTTGGGAGGCAGCGTGCAGTAAGCAGTTTTTACTCTCTCAATGCGCAAGATACCCTCTTTGACGGGCAGGCAGCCACCCTCCTCTCCCTATAGGTTACATGGCCATTAGGAAGGCATGTGCGACAGGTACAATGGAAAGACAAAGCTTGTCACAGGTGCGCACCATGGTTAGGTGGGAGACGAGCCCACCTGTACACATAAAAGAAATACTAGGAAGCGGTGTCAAGGAAGATACAGCTGCTCCAGTGAATGCAATCAGGGAGCAGTGACAGGCTAGCCACACAATGAGCCCTCGCATTCATTTGCGTTTGTCTAGAGAACCTTACTGGAAATTAAGCTGTAAGACAAGTGATGTTTATATAGAGTAAACCACAATAAACCTCCCTAAACCTTCCTCCTGGTTTTCTCTCCGTTTAGGTGCCAACATGTCCCCATACTTTCTCTCGTGGGGCTACAACACGTGTTAGCTTGCTAGCACCATAAAAAAATCTCAAGCTTCCACATGCCTTATTCTTTGTACAAGACTCCATGCAAGCACATGGCCACCGACCCTGTCATAGTCCTGTTTTTCATCCCTTGTGTTTAAACTCAAAATATGAGTTGAAAAAGTACAATTCCCCCCCCCTAGTCCACTCATAGAGCTTGTGTTGGTCAAGTAGACACTGCCAGACAGAAACTGTCGGTCATTTCCGACCCAGACTCCCTTCCCGACCTCACACATGAACCCTATTTTCTTTCCCATCACGAGTACAGGCCAGCATTGTAGCACAGCAGATTACTGCCCAGCCTATAACAATGTTATCTTGTGTATTCAATACTTTTCGAGTCACTCTTCATTAAACAAAATGGAGTCGAGGCTTGCGATCCATCCAGTCCTTGACACAACAAGCCCAGCATGTGCGCATTACTGAAATTCCTCAGATGTCTGCCTTTCTTCAAACAAACTGGGGAAAATTCTTTCAGATTGAAGAGATTTGATCCAAAAGGAGAAGCTTGGCATGTTGAGAAGTCAGAATAGGAACCATATTGCACAGCTTTGGAAATGCATCCATGAATACCCTGGGATGCTTTACTCTTTATACCACAGAGCCAGCAAAGCACAATGCAGACTTCAATCGGATTTAGAATTTCTTTTCAAAAATATTTTACTTAAAGTGTGAACAAGGTGCTGAGGCACATAGGAGACCTGTGCAAGTGTCAACGAGTTGAAAAGAAAAGCATGAACAAACAAGCATGGTCAAAGCCAAATGGCGATGCCTTGGCATGCTGGTGCAATGGTTATTTTTGTTTTCCTTTTTTAACTGCAAGCATAGCACACACAAATAGAAGAACGCCCCCCTAAATCTGATGGCTATATGCTTGAAGTAAACATTTTCAATTAAAACCAAAAGTAATCATCATACATACAGACCTTTAATGGAACAGAGTGCCTGTGCTTCCTAGCACATGTGCACTTAACATCTTTTAGCTTTAATGCAGATCACATCAAATTGTACGTTTTAGGAAAGGTACAAATGGGTCTGAACTACTGACCCAATGCTAGAGGAAAGAGTTAGAGTTGATATAATTGAGACCTGTCCACCACCTTCCGTATTATAATAATGTATTAAAAGAAAATGAGGCACAACATTTCTACGTTGGTGTGTGTGATGGGGTAACAAAGTAGTGTGTCACTTTGGCCACACTGAAAAGTTATGTAGGGTTTATTAGTTAAAGGAAAGCAAAACCCAATTTTTCTGATCACACCAGACAAATATACGTTCTGAAAATAAGATAGATGTTTAGGGTGTAAATAGCAGGGACTGCCTGTCGTGAAGAACGGACCCAGTTAGGGCAACTAAATGGCAATTAACAGGTCGACACAAAATATATGAAAGTGCTATAGATAACTCTTCTAGTTTTTACAACGGCCAAAGAGAGGTCTTAATAAATAAAGCATGTCTTCCAAAAGGAAATTTTAACCTTATAGGTCCCATACAACTACTCTCGATATATGGGGCTTGGGAAACAACAGCATGTTGTCTGCGGTGAGGAATGAAAATCCAATGATGAAGCATGCTATAGTATTGTATGAGGGTTTCCAGTCCTTTAAATTATTGAACCATGCATATCTATTCTGTGTGGTCAAACTGGCACACAACTTTATCAAACACACCAACCTGTCGTACCGCATTGAAATGAAATGAAATGAAATGAAATGAAATGAAATGAAATGAAATGAAATGAAAATGTGACTTGTAGAGCGCTGCAGCTGCCCTGAGGCGTCCAGGCGCTAAAACAGAAGAAGCACTCTTAAGGTTACTTTTAGGCATTGAATAGCAGGGTTTTTAGCTGTTTCCGGAACGTAGTCAGGTTGGGGTTGTTCCTCAGCTGCAGAGGGAGGGAGTTCCAGAGTTTGGAAACATTATACGAGAAGGAGCGTCCTCCTGCTCTGGCTCTGCGTATTCTGGGGATTTCGGCCAAAAATGCTGTTGAAGAGCGAAGAGATTTGTTGGGCCTGTAGGGAGAAATCAGGGGGCGATTGATGTCTGGGCCCGTTTCCCAGAATGTCTGGTGGGCGATACAGAGTGATTTAAATTTTACTCGGTCCCTGACAGGTAACCAGTGCAGGGTCTTTAAACCGGTTCTTACTGAAGTCCTCCGGGGGATTCCCAGCAGCGCTCTGGCAGCACAATTCTGGGTGCGTTGGAGCTTCTGTAGGGTATAGTCTGGTGCTCCCAAATAAAGGGCGTTATTGAAGTCCAAACGAGATTGGATGAGACCCTGTATAATTATCTGTTTGGCCTCAGAACAGAGGAGGGGAAGGACTTTCTTAATCACCCTAAGGAGGCCAAAGCAGGTAGCTGAGATCTTAGTGGCCTGTGTGTTAAGGCTCAGAGACTTGTCGAGCCAGACGCCCAAGCTTTTAATGTTGTCTCTGGGGGGTGGGGCCATTCCCATGCTTGATGGCCAGATCAGTTCTATGGAGGCGGGGGAGGCTGGGCCCAGGCCTCCATAGAACTGATCTGGCCATCAAGCATGGGAATGGCCCCACCCCCCAGAGACAACATTAAAAGCTTGGGCGTCTGGCTCGACAAGTCTCTGAGCCTTAACACACAGGCCACTAAGATCTCAGCTACCTGCTTTGGCCTCCTTAGGGTGATTAAGAAAGTCCTTCCCCTCCTCTGTTCTGAGGCCAAACAGATAATTATACAGGGCCTCATCCAATCTCGTTTGGACTTCAATAACGCCCTTTATTTGGGAGCACCAGACTATACCCTACAGAAGCTCCAACGCACCCAGAATTGTGCTGCCAGAGCGCTGCTGGGTAGCCCAACACCTTCCGAAGATAAGACGTACAAGATATGACCTCTTACTACCTTATGTGGAGACACTCTTTGCACAACACATCCATATTCAACATATCACATCCTGAATGCTGCAGCGTGGCACAGTAACTAAGAGTGGTACCGGTCCATGGGCACACTTTCTGCCACAATAATTAGTTGTTCAGCAGGACAACCAGCCATAACTTAAGCCTGAGAGGATTTGAAAACTAAGGAGGTGTAACAAACAAATGGGTAGAGGTTGCAGAGTTCTTAAGCACACGACCTAGCTAGCTTCACACTGACACTCTGCGTGTTTTTGTGCGGAACACGTTTGTATCGATTCTTTTTTTAAACATTTTATTGAAATGTTATTGGTAATACAATGTGGCCTAAAAGGAGGTCTGGATAAGTTGGCAATATCAATTGTAGCTTAAATTGGAGCAATATCAGTGTCGTAAACTCTTAAGAAAACCCCTGGCACAGACAAAGTACTCACCCCTGAACCCCCCGAAAAAATCGTCCACTACATTCAGGTAGAATGAGCTACCCAGTGGGGGATCTTACGCTAGTCACCCCACTGCCAGGAACAGCAAAGAAAGAAAAAAATTAAATGATAATAACGGAATGTTATCATTTTATTTTGTCCTCCTGCTGCGGCAGTGTGTGAGGGGGCAGGGCAGAGCTGCAGGGGAGGAGTGGTAGAACACTCGGGCTGCCTAAAATAGTCAAGCGAATTCCCCTGTTCTCCATGCAGGCTGCATTACTGCCTGCGTGGAGACCATACCCACCCCTCCAGCATGTGGCTGAGCACCGAGTCACGGCGCTCAGACCCATCACAACGCTCCATTGGAGCATTGTGAGTTGTGATTGGCTTAGGGGTGAGAGCTTAGATGCCAGCTTCCTGTTCCGACCTGGAGTCGGACACAGGCGAGCAGAAGAGAAGATGTGGGACCCAGCGGCGGCAAGGTAAGTTTTATTTTATGTATATATATTTTTTTATCTGTTCGCGACCCCACCCCCACTTTGCGCCCCCCGCTCTCCACCCATGAGCCGTGCGGCTGCCCCTGGAGCTACCTACTAGCCTTACGTCCGTGACTGTCTGACCGTAACTCCTTCTGTATCGATTTTGTTATTTAAATCAACATGAAATTGCCAAGGCTATACAACATACTAAGGCATTCTTTACCAGTGGTGCAAAGAGGTATCCCTGGGGGTTACCTTTCTGGGCCATACTATGTTTCCTGGGGTTTCTGTACCTAGAATTAGCTGGTATGCAATCTCTCGATCTGTTAATTCTATTTCGAGATGCCGCAGACCCCAACCTTTAGGCGTTGTTGCGAGGGCAGCAAGCACCTACTACACCTGGACTTTCGCGGCATGAGGTTAGCAGCAAACACTCTTCTTGCTCCCGAAATACACCACAGCCCTTTAAATCGTTCCAGTATACATTTACCATCTGCTTGGAGCATATCCTGAATATGGCTGGATTTGGGCCTGTTATTGCCCCCACGGGAAAACGTCATGTAGAAATAGACCTGGTGCAGGGCTGTGCATCCTTACATTTTCAATGGGATATAACTTGCTATAGCAGGATTTATGAGCAGGCCTACTGGACGGAATCAATGATTTCCTCCCTCCGGTCACCTGGGCAGCTAAATCAGGGGCAGTCATATTGAGGGCCTGAGTAATTTAACTGCTAACACAATCCCATGCCGTAGACTTGCTAAGAGGAAGCAGGTAAGAATGTGAACATTCCTTCCTCTTGAATGTTTTAACAACAAGCTTGGCTATGTGTTTGATGATGTGTTTTGGAGACATGCTGAAATCCGGAAGGGTTGAGTCAGGGAAAAACACGCGCTATCTGGTGTGGATCTCAGAAAACAAATGATGCGTTTGCTTCCATATGTCCTTGGATAAACAGCTCATCTTTAGTCAAGGTGAGCTGTAAGGTGAAATGAAATGTTGAAGTTAAAAGCTAAAACAAACAGTTGACCTAAAAGCCTGAAGCGACTTTTAAGTGGTGTATTAAGCCACTTGGAGAAACAATTCATGGGCACCAACTATACAAGTATCCCCATATAGATCAGTGGAGTTAGCGGGTAGCACTAAGACTTAGGAGCTGATGGAGGTCACTCCCTGCCTTGTGGCTGTCGTAGGCTTACACGTGGATGGATCTACGTTCATGGAAGTCAAGTGAGTAAGAGAGATCGAACAACTCAAAAGTCCTAACTCTCACATAAATAAATCAAAGTTGCAAGAGTGGGTCTGAGCTGATGAGTTCCAAGTCTGCATGCTTCCAGCATGAAAGAGCTTTACATTCTGCATATGATGGCACACACAAGGATCCCGCGTAATTTGTTCAGAAGAAAAGGACAAGTGGAGTCTTCAGCCCAAGGTAAGTGGTGGGCTTAACTGTGAACACTGCTTGTGTGGGCACGCAGACTTCCTGCCTATTTGGACTTTTCCGTTTTCATATGATCTTACAAAGTCTCATGTTGAAAGAAAGATGTAGAGCACATGCCCACAAGACACTGCCTGCCATTACAGTTAAACAGAGCGAACCTTGCTTTTGTAATGCAAGTAATTCATTGTGAAATGGTTTACTGCGATCAATCTAAGTTAACCTGCAGGAAAATAAGAATACCTTACAGATATGGAAAGGTTTCCATCACGTTACGCTGACTTACGAGCCAGTATATCTTAAGCACAATCCGAACAGTGACATAATTGGTTTGATGGCACAGAGGCATCCATATAATCACTCCCTGGGAAGAAGGTGCTAAGAAAGCAGACCTTCGTTCTTGTCGAGTATCCCACTGAGAGCTGTTTCAGGTTTTAGTAATTTCACAAGTATTACCAAGAACTTTCAGCAGTATTCTGCCTTCTGGGCGTTAGGGAAGAAGCCCTATGTAGAAGTTTTGAGGATATGCTGCATAAATCTCGTGCATAGAAAGGACGCCCAATAGGCTATATGTTAGCTAATTCAAGAGCAAAAAGTTGTGAAATTAACTACATGGCCTAATTCAGCACTGGTTGAAATATTTAATAGAATGAAATTTTGAACGATTATAATATGTTTAAATCAGGGATCTACTTTGGCAGGTCCTTATGAACATGGTAATGCCTCTGGGAGTCCTTGAACTACTGGTTAGGCTACACAATGACAATTTTGCTAGCGTGAGGTGGGGAAACCAGGGGCAACTCACTGACCCGTCTAAGTTCCGGCGGGGGGTACGCCAAGGGTGTGTTCTGGCCCCTACCCTTTTTTCCCTTTATGTTAATCAAATTGCTGACCTGTTATGTTCGATCCTGGCTGATGTTCCTTCCTTGGCGAACCAGAAAATTGCAAAATTGCTGTTTGAGGATGATACCCTTTTGGTATCTAAAACTCCCATGGGCTTCCAAAAGCTTTTGGATCAATTTAAGGTATTTTGCGATATGAGGGGTTTGGTCATCAATACCGCTAAAACTAAGCTAATGATGTTGAATCCCTGCAAAACCTTTAAACGAAATTTGATCTTGGATAATGTTCCATTGGAGAGGGTTAGCTCCTTTGAGTACCTGGGTATAAAGCTGTCTGACAGAATGACATGGAATAATCATTTAGATAAGGCATCCCTGAAAGTTTCACAGCTAACCGGGGCCTTGCGATGGGAGATTTGTCTATCGTACACCAAGCCTGTAGCTCCAGCTCTAAAACTCTATAGCGCCAAGGTAGTGAGCAGTGTTCTTTATGGAGCAGAATTGTGGGGTGTAGTAGATGCAAGCAAGTTAACTGTGGAAAGATTGCGCCCTTTGCTCTTTTGGTATAGACTGGTTACTATCCCTGATTTGGCCCTTTATGCTGCTGCTTTTAATGAAGTTGGTGCCCTAGATAGAAATAAGAAAATCAGGTGGATTAAATATGTGAATACCATCCGGGCAGCAATTGGTCTCCCAAATGAGTTTGTTGGTCCCCAGCCCCTGCATACAAAGGACCAAATAAAACTCCAATATTGGTCATGGGTAGAGCAGACTAATTATTTGAAAATCCATCATGGTAGCCTAAATGATGTTTTATTAGACATTCAATCTGTTAAATGTCTTGGGAGCCACTTTGATATTATCAAGGAGGCGGGGACAGGACACTGTATAGTCAGTTTAGATACGGCTGTTTACCTATTAATGCTTTTATCAATTCTTGGCAGAACAACAACAACCAGCCCAAGGGCTGTCCCTCTTGCTCAAATCCAAATGAAACCATTGGCCATGTATTCTCTGCATGCCCAGCGTATGCAAGACCAAGAAGGAACTGGTTGGCTCCTGTATGTAGAGAGTTGGGGACCCGCAGTCACTATGAAGCCCTACGTATCTTAAATTCAGATGCAATACCACTATTTGTGTGTGCATTCGCAAAATTTCTTGGACAGTTTTGGGCTATTAGGCGGAGGCTACTGACTACCCATCAAGTGCTATGATCCAACTGTAGGAAAATATTATGACCTGAGGGGGTTTCATTTCCCAAGATAATGTCTTCAAAATCTGGTTTTAAGTACTTTTAGTGTGTTTTATTATTCTTACTCTTAATGTATAAGGCCCAAAGGGCCTGCAATGAACAATATAGAGTTGTTGGGCTTTAGAGAATAACAACTGTAACAATAGTTATTTAAACAATTGCACTTGCACTTTAGTCTTTATCTTAGCCATTTTTATAGTGATTTTAAATAGTGAGTTATGTTCCTTGTTGATCTTTTTCGTGTTTATAAGACTGTATTTTAGGAAAATTGATTCCTTAGAATCTGGTGTATGGATTTTTTTGTACTAATTCTATTTCGAGCACTATTGACAAGGAACTATATGTTTGTATCTTTTATGGTATTATAAACCGAAATAAAGATTTTACGAATTAATGTTTAAATCAGGACACACAAAGGTCTACAATATGCACATTATCAATGAGCAACAACAACATATCATGTGTGTTTGTAAAGCGCACGTTTACCCAAGGTTATTTTGGCGATGAATAACAGATGCTTATTGTTACCCAAGTCAATGCACAATCCCCTACAGTGGACGTATTAGTCCACTGAGCCATCAGACCCAGCAATCCACGTAGAGATAACAAATTGTCGGGAGACCCACTGTCTCTGGCTGTGCATCACATCCCAATCCAATAAATAAATATGTTAGTAATTTCCTCAAGCCTTTTGGATCATTCAAAAGGTGTGTGCAAGGGATAAAGCAGACCTATTGTGTCAGTGGATGGCTTCATAGTCCGGAAGGCAACCAGGTCTTGGTCGCCTTGGATGTGGAGTCATTTTACACCAACAGAATGCAACAAGCCACCCTTGATGTGATTGACAAATACTTAGCAGGGAAAGTGCACATTCATTTCCTATCAATTTTAGGCAAAATCAGACAAACTAATTTTCAATTAAGTCTTTATTCATGTTGTAAGCAAAATTCTTCGTCCAAATAAAAGGAATAGCTATGTGCTGTTTTGCTCCAGGTGAACATCGGTGGCTTTCAGCATCAAATAATTGAAAGAAAATATTCACCTCTACAAACGTTTCATTGATAACAATTTCTGTTTCTGAGAGGGTTTTCAACAACATTTTCATTTGCTTTTGAACGGTTGAACTAAATTTCAAGTGATGCCAAATGTTCAAAAAAAATTAAGATAAGTCCTTTCTGGAGCTTCGAATTGAAATGAAAGCACATAATCCAATACACTGTATATAAAGGGCACAGATAAAACGATTTTTCACTTTATAAATTGCTCACCCAGGGAGCCTAAAAAACTGTTGAAAAATCTTATTATCCTATCTCCTTGACTTGTGCACCAGTCTCTCAATGGCCAATGCTTTAGGATTTATTTTCTAGAAGTAAAACATATGTGCTACTATTGTGAGATCAAAGAGAAACTACACTATTCCTGCCGGTAGCCAGGCAATGGAATTGTTCTTTGAGCATTTGGGAATGGTCCAGTGTAGTGCTCATTGATGGGCCGCTAAATGTGATCACTGTCCCTTGAACTAACGACGACATCTTGATGGTGAGATTTTGCCTAACCAATTCTGATACAAGCCCACAGACAAGTTGAAAGTTTCATTCCTCTCACTTTCACAGTGTATGAAAGAGGCTTGTGATTTGTACATCACTCTTCAATGCACTGCGGCTTTCTGGGACAAGACACAAACAGTCAATGCCTTCGGCTCGGGCCTTTAACGATTCAGCGGGCCTTTAATAGCCGGTATAGCCCGCTACGGCGGGCTATAAGGCTATATTAGAACATTGGAATGTTCAGCGCTCCACTGAAGACAATGGAGTACTCTGGGCTTCTAATGGCTGGTAGAAACCCGGAGAGTAACATTCCAATGTTTTTTTCATTTCACAGCTGTTGCTGCGAACAAAGGCCTCTCGGAGCCAGAAGGGATTTAAATCCCCTCGGGTTCCAAGATGCCTTTGCTTTTACAAATTGGAACATTCTACCCTCTCGGGGCAGAATGTTCTAATAGCCTTAGAGCCCTCGGTACCAGGCTCTACCGGGCATTAAAGGACCACTCCCTTGTTTAAGGCCCTTGCCTTCGGCTCGGGCCTTCAATGCTGGAGCAGGTCTTTGATGGCCAGTAGAACCCGCCAGCACTGAATCTCTGAAGGGGCTGAATGTGTTGGCCCCTCAAAGAGCACATCGGATATGTTGTCTGTATTTTAGTCAATGGTCCAGATACCTCCATCCTGTCTGAGTCTGGCTTAACATAAGAGAAAGGGAAGGCTAACTGAATGCCAAGGTGGGCTTCCATCTGAACAACCAGCATCTTTACCCATTTCCATTTCAAACAGCTGATTGTATATGCAGGTGTGCTAATAATCCTAGTGCAAAGAGTTCTGTACAAAGCTCGGGTCCTTGGACTGAATCCAAGGACCATTCTAATGTTCCTTTATTGAAATGTGCACTGTTGATCACTATTGATGTAAACGGTATTTAGTTTGATAAGTCTGGTTTGCGCCGCATAAAATGTATAGGAATAAATAAATGTACCAACTTTGAGTAAGCCCACATCTTAATACACTACAGAGCCGCAATGCTGTGGCAGTATGGGGGGTTCAAAGAAAGCCCTGCAGGCAAGTGAACTGACCACAATGATAGAATAACCAGGAAAGAAACCCTCAAGGAGGTGGAACCTTCTACTAGTCTCCTTAGCTAATATAAAAACATAGAGTCTGCAGAATTCCAGCTGGAATCGGCTGTGGTTTTTTCTCCAGCAATGGTCAGTCTAAGAAGGTCTTGGTAGGGATAACTTTGATGTTCCTTCACATCACTTCTTTCTCTAAGACAGACATGATGAATTAAGAAGGTGCCATATTACATTAGTGCTCTCTATCAACTACCCCCAGAACTGCACCCCCATGATTAGGTGTTAGCTTCAGATCAGATCATGTGCATAAGGAGGGTTGGTGGCAAGTGTAGCCATCCTTCTCGCCCATCATAAGTCAAGAGACGGGGGCAGGCAGGGTAAAAAGGACTCTTGGATGGAGGGGCATTTACTAGTTAAGTCACTGTTTTTGTTCAGCAGTCTTTCTGTTTTAGTCTAAGTATGAGTCATCTTTGTCCATGATCACTGCAGATTTAGAACTGCATCCCATCTCCAGCATTAAGGCACAGGCCAAAAGAATACTTTGAAAGAAAAGACACATAAAAACACTTCATTGCTGTCCACTCTTCGTACCAATTACACTGATCTTAGAGGTTTTGCCAAGTCTCTGAATTGCGGTTCTTGCTATCTATGACAGAGCTATAACGGGGCCTGCATTAGCAAATGTGTTTTCTATGTTGCATCCAGTGCAAAAATATTGAATAAATGGGGATCAAAGAGTTGAGTGTATGTACCCTTAAACGGAAATGGGTACATTGCAGTTAATCATTTTTGTTAGATTCATCGTCTTCTAAGCAGTACACTGCTATTGGCAAGACAAGAGAATCAAAGCACATTTATCATCCATTCTTAGCCTTTTGAAGAAAAAACAATTGAGTGACTGTCCAACAGCAGCAGCACAGTTTAACAGCACATGGCACGGATAGCATGCCAAATGAGTTTACCCATTCTTCAACAAGGTAATGGAGGTCTCCTGGACAGATGATTATTATGACGGTGTGCTTCTTTGGAGGCGCTCAAGTAAAGCACATATTTCAAAGGAGAGGCTCATACGTATATTTGAGTGTCATAGGGGTGCAGAAAATCTAATAAATGAGAATCCTGTGGTACTGCTCATGTGCACCTTATTTTCAAATGTATTTTATTCTACATAGTTCCTCATTACGAGTGGCTCACTAAACAGGTCAGATATCCCCCACCACCAGAGTTGCTGATACCAGGGGTAGTGGTAAGTCAAGGGGTCTGCAAAATCCAGCTCCTTACGAGAGGGTCCCATAAGGAATGAGCAATTACTGGGGGAGCCTGTATTTCCAGGGCCGTTTCTCTCCTTATTTCCTAATTTTGCGCCGAACATTCACCAGGAGATTTCAACCTGATAAAAGTTGAGAAAGCTACTGTGTTTCTGTCAGTCATAATTACAACGAGCCTGGTAACGACTGTTAAAGTCTAAATGTTTCATAAAAATTTATTTTGGTTAATGTTCAAGAAAATGCGCCGGTCAACAGAAAATGCATTTAACTTGATCTTATCCGTAGAGGAGAAAAATAAAACATTGAAATGCCTCTTTAAAATATGATAAATAAATCATGCAGCTTTAAACCATAGGAGAAGATGCTTTCTTGAACGTGTAAAAATAAATGTGCAGATTAAATAAGTAGTAGGCTCTCATATCTAATGAGCTTCTATGACTAGACCTGAAAAAACTTTGACTTCCGCTTGACCTTTAAATAAAATACCTTTTAGAACTGTGATCTAATCCTCTGACAGTAAAATCATTCATCACTTTAAAATGTGCTGTTCTGAGAGAAATGTATTTCTGTGCTGCCTCACACCATATGATTTCCTCATTTCACTAAACAATGTATTCTACTATATTTTATAATGAATAGAGTATTAGCAGCGTTGAGCTTATGGAAGATATTGCTTCGCATGGTCTCATCACGCCTTACTTGTAGAAATGTTTTTTTTGCTTTAGACTAGCCCTCTGTCCACACAATGGGAAACTGACAACAGTAACAGAGTAGGCCTGCAGAGGTTCTCATGAGAACCTTCCCTCATGCATCTAGTGCAAAACATATTTGAAATTCGCAAATAACTGCTCACCAGCGTGAATGTTTATCGTGGGAAATGGAAGGAGATGGCAGACCATTTGAAGACCAGTTTTCATTGGACGCACCGTGCTGAAGGATTCAAATGATTTATGTTTTCATTTATGTGTTCCTAGTTAGAGAGGCTACGCCATTCTTCCTTTCCGTGCCACCTAACCCTTGATGTTTTATGCATTATTTTTCCCTTATTTTTGCCCGGACTGTTGCATAATACTGTTAACAGTGACTTCCGTTGTACACTGATCTTTTTGCGGATAGAGTTCCTCCTACAGTTGATCATAGCAACCACTTTGATTAAATTTCCTTCATTTAAGTAACACTGAGTTTCTGGAACTGCTATTTATATGGAATTCATTCTTTGAATAACTAAAATCTCCAGAATCTTGCTCTTTTCCAAGAGAACTCTTTATGGGTTCTTATTTAGTTTAAGACTCTTTGACTAAGATGGGGACTATTCCTTTTATGGAACACTCGGTTATATAATGCGGACTCTAATGAAACCTTTTCTTGATATTCCTGCAATTAGTCTAATCAGAATAAAAATGGCAAAAACAATACTAATAACTTAAAGAGAAATAAAACTTTTAAACTATTTCAAATCTCTCATCATTGACTGAACATTAAGTTAATGAAAGTTGATGATTTTATTTGAAATGCAATTTATTACAGCTTCTTTCTGCCATGGCAGCCAAGATCCGTTGGCCTGAAGATGGAGGAACCCCAAAGATAAGAGGCTTTTGTTGTAAGTGCATTGGGTTTGCACTAGTCCTCAATTTGCCCGCCCAAATTTTTAGCTCTACCACAGTTATTACCTGCCCTATTGAAATTAAAAGGCAAATTTAAGGACTTTAGTATCATGTTGTGTGGGAAGTGGCTTTTGTGTAAAAGAGATAGTTGTACAATACATTATGAGGTAAAGCAGCGAAGAGGCTAAGTAATGCATGTATCGTGAAAATGTAAAAGTTCCCATAAAAATGGGAGCACGTTCAAAAATCTATGAGAGATCTTTGAAAATTCTAACGCTGGTCCAGGGACATTACCAGGCACTGCACATGGTGGAATTAAAGAGTGAGGTAGTGGTTCCACTCATTTGATTTATTTTATTATACTGTCTGCTGAGTGAAGCCACATCCTTGTAGCACCTCCTTCTAGTCTTGAATCCTTTTCTGTCAGTTGGTTGCTTAAACATGTCTTGTTAATCTCCCTTGATAATTAGACTTAAAGCTCCGGCTTCCCGTGTCGCCAAAACTGTTTAAATGTTGTGAAACCATCACATACAAGATCTTCCCACGACAAAAGCACACTCAGAAAGAGAACACAAATCCTACAATTAGAAGGAGCTCTGATAATAAGGTGGTGCCCATTCTGTAGTTTTGTTCAGGGAAACAAGTTTCAATGAACTCTGCCATTGCTATGGCAACGGGCAGATAGCTGTGTGCTGCCACATATTCATGGTACACAGCAAATGTATGCCCAAAGCAAAAAAATAACAAAAATGGCGCCAGGATCCAATAAATTGGGGAAGATAAAAATGGGTGGGTGGTTGCTTGGGGTGGACTCGTGAGTAGTGTAGTAAAAAAATGCATAGACTGACATTCAATTTGTACTCATACCTTGTAGAAACTCTGCCCCCAAAGAAATTGCCAGCAAGGCCAAGTGTTATAGTAAATCTGCTCTGGCTTACCCAATTGGTCACAGAGAGGCTACAGTTAATTCGGGGTCATGGCACCTACATCCGTGATCTCTCTGTACTCTGTATAATATCACTGAGATATTCCTAATGGATCTGTCACAAAAATAGCACATAGGGCAAATGTGCCTGCTGTAAAGTGCAGCACACAGTCTGACGGTCCCAGATTTGTCAGTTACAGAAAGATGAGCGTGTAATATTTTTACTGAATAGCTCCTTGCATTGCATTACAATACTTTTCAGCTTAGAGAGCTTTGAGGATTATTTTATGAACCAGCCCCAAGGATCTACATGAAAACTCTGAGGCATAAGTTTACAAACTTGCTTATTTTCTCAATCACTCATTATTCAAATGATGTTATGAAGCAAAAATAAATACTTACTGTAAATGCTATATAGTTATCATAATTACTCATATAGTAAAGTCACTATATGTCTCCAACCTTTCCTGTAACAAGAGCTACTTCTATTCAATAAAAATTATCCAGAGCTACTAATAATATTAGTGTTGTAATATAGCCGTATAGCCCGCCGTAGAGGGCTATACCGGCTATTAAAGGCCCTCTCCAGCGTTAAAGGCCCCGAGCCGAAGGCGAGTGCCTTTAACAAGGCCTTGGCAGTGAACTTCGCTCCTCTCGCAGAGATTGGGTAGTTTTCCGTGCTCCATGGAGTACACGGAGTTCTGAAAAACTCTTCTCTGTGAAGCGGAATTTTTCCCTCGTGCACGCTCACCAACATTAAGTTGGCGAGCGAGGAAAATCCAATGCTAAACCACCTCCCAGCACAATTTCTCAACGCGGGTCGGTCGCAGCCGCACGCGATGAGAAACCATCCCTTCGCGGTAAGGAAGCTGCAGCTCGAGTAGAAAACCTACTCAAGCAGCAGAAAGAAGCCACGCTTTCTTGTGATGCAAATGGTGCCGTTCACGTTGATTTTCTAGCGCGAGACAAACACCTGCCGCTAAAAATCAACACGAACAGCGCGATCTAATGCACTCCGCTGCCTACGGGACTCTGCGTAGCGCAGCAGAGTTTTTTGGTCACTCCGCAAACTCGGCCCAGGCCTAGTTCCAGTGCTAGCATCTCACCTTGTCAGTATGAGTGTCTCCCTTTACCAGTATTCATTTCTCTCTAGCCTGGCATCTGGAATTCCCAGTCCTGGCTTGTGTCTCTCTGTTCTGGCATCTGGGATTCCCTCTCCAGGCATCTGGGATTCCCTGTCCTAGTGTCTGTGATCCACTGTCCAGGTCTCAGTTTGCCAATCTTATGTCAGTGTTTTGTTTTTTCACTCACTATGTTAGAGTCTCTCTCTCTGTCCCGGTGCCTTGCTTCAGCCAACTTGCACTATTCCATGCCAGACTGCACAGCGTCAGCACTAGCATTTGAACAGGGGAAAATAGAAGAACATTTAGTTGAATGGTATGTTGTAACCATTTAGCCGAAGTACAGATTTCTGGAATTGAAAAAAATGTACTTGAGATGCGCGTTTAGATTTCATACTCTAGTTGACAGCTAGCACGTGCTCAAGGGCTGAATCATAAATAAACCAAAAGACAAGCACTGGTAAAACAAGCTGCCTGCTTGGGCACTCACAGCAAAGTATGAAGTTACACTCTTCCATACAGAAACAACCATGACCCTTCAGCAACGAAAACAAATCTACAGGGCATTGTTATTCCGAGTATGATTTATTAAGTTTCAGAATAAGCTATTCTTTCATGATGATGCCAGGGGCGAATACAACATTTGGGAGGTGCTAACAACAAGGTCATTCATTTCAACTCAGAGTGAAAAGCACCGGGGACAGAGCTCTGAAACTTCAGTTTGGCAGCCAAAACACTACACCAACACCAACCTACTAAGTGTGCAAAAAGGAGTTCGTCTGTTCGGACTGCCCAAAAAGTGTCTGCCCAACTAGGATCCACAAAACTAAGGCTAATAAATGAATCCTCACAGGTGACAGAAATGTTATTTCTAATTGTCTTTGCAAACATATTTTCATCAACCTGCAGCATGCATACTTAAACATTGTGTGACATTCAGCTTAAGTTGACTGTAGTGAGTATAGGCCTCAATTTGAAATGGTTGACATTAAGTTGTCCCCTTTTCTGCCTGCCGTGAATTTTCCCTCTTTCTCATTGCAGAAGCCAAGCTGCACCAGTCAAAGTTAATTAAATGCATCATTTGTTTTAGTTTCTGTGTGAATGTTTATCTGTGTATGTTTCTTGGAGACTGAAATAATCAGCCCGCAACTGCGAGTGGGAACGACCTGACCGAATTGTATCATCCCGCTACAGATATCCAGCAGAAGGTCATGCGGCAGGGACTCCATTGTGCGAGTAGCCGAGTAGAAGATTGAAACCTTTATTATTGCAACATGTCCAATCCTAATTGGTCCTCTTCCTGGGAAACATAAAGAGTTTAAAAAAACTCTTGTAGAAGACATGATTTACTTATGCATTACTGAGGTAGTTAGTTCAGATGCCCATTTCACTTTTCTCAGAGTAGACACTTTCAGGTGCATATTCCTTACTCACTTACTTGACTGAATCTTCATTTGATTCTACCTTTAGAGGCTTCACCTGCTGTCATTTCCTGTCTGACCTCTCAGAAACTTACCCAACTTTTCGAGCTTATCCAATAAGTAAACGAGCATTTATAGGAAACTGTGCCTGTTTTGATCTACTTTATGAGCATTCTTAACAGTTTATCTTTGTAATTGCTATTTTTAATTGCTTTGAATTATATTGACTGATCCATTCATGTACAGATTTCCAACTAATTTAAATTATTTGAGACTGTAACCTTGTTAATCTCTTAAATAAACCTTCATGATTTTCAAATCAACCACTCTACTTCATTTTCGTGTGGCCAAATGTGTTTCACATCACTTAACTGTATTTGTGTTATTCATCAGTCTGGCAGTAAAGGTCCATCCACATGAGTGCAGCTTTGTACTTGAGTTTGCACCAGAGTTCTGCACAGTGCTTATCCGCTGCAACACAGGCACCACCATAAAAGAAACCCTAACAGCCCAACTACCAAAAAGTGAATACACGAAAATAAAAAATTTGCTGCCTTACAACGCTCCAACACTTGGAACAAATTACTGTATTTTGGTGTGCTAACATGCATAATATTTACAAACTAAGAATTTTTGTCAATTATACAAATCCATGTATAGAAATGGACAGCAAATGAGCGTTTCAACGGAGAAACACACCCAGTAAATATTGTGTCTTTCCTTCAACCGAAACAAGTTTGAGAGCAGGACAATTACAATATTTCCTAGTGGCAATCTACATGCAAATAGCCGGTGAATATGCACAAACATGCAAATTTGTTGGAGATCAACAAGTTTTACAGGTAAAGAAGCCAGAAACCCACCATAATTTTGGAATTTCGGCGTTGACAAATGCACTTTGCACAAGGAAAAGACTGCCAATCCAGGTTCAGGATCTGGATTGTCTATTAACGGAGTGGGAATTTTGTGCACTTAAGAATGAGGCCCAAATCTAGTTTCCTGCTTCAATACCCACCAACAACCTCCCCTCCTCGCCTAATCTGGCAAAATAGGAGTGCACTTATTCTTACATACATGTAATGAGATGTTTGTAAAGACACTTGGATTGGATTTTAAAATAAATATATAATGTAGAATCTATCATATGTAAACTGCAGTAAAATGTTGTTAACGTGGGGAAACACCTGGCTGCCTACATATTTTATATCACTACACAGATCTAAAGATTTAAGCACAGTCTGCTAATTACAGATCAGAGCAGTGCAGCATGAGGCATCAAAGAAAATCAAAAATTTGTATTCCTAAATAAGCCGCTACCATGATGAGAAGGCGTATGATACGTGTGATATAAGACATTTCAAATTGATTTATTTTTTCAGCATTTTTCAATAGTTCATGAAGTAAAACTGGTAAATAAAAAGTTCTTGCAAAAAAGCTCCAAAAAGATACAACATAATCACTCTCACTTGGAGTCACATAGTTTATAGGCAGCATCAGGTTGTAACAGCTTAATAGACTTTACTTGGTGGAAGCATAATTGTATTTCCTTTTTGACCAAAAACATGAATACCGTCACGTTCCTACAACTGGTCACGTAAAGTAAAATTTTACACGATCTGAAAGGATCACCAGCAAGGGGAATAAATAGATATGTGGGGGTTGTCACAGATTACATACCACTTTAAGAGATAGGAAAAAAGTTGGATCAGAACTTTGCTTTAAATTGCTGCAGTAAGATTATTTTTCAACTTGCATTTTTGCAGACTCATATTACAATAGACGTGGTTCTGCATTACACATCTTTACTACGCACATGGTAAACGTACATGAGTTCCAAAACTTGTAGGTAAAGCCAGACCAGTTCTTCTCCTAAAGAAGCTACTGAAAAGATGAGGCAGGGCGTTAAGTGTCTGCCCTGGTCATGTGTACCCTTTCTTGTTCTATGCATCATCTGGTTAATGGCTTTAATTCTTTTCAACCTTGGTTGGTGAGAACATGGGACCCTTCAACTTCCTGTTTTAATTACTTCCCCATACCTGTTTCTTTAGCACAAAAGAGGCATTCTACTTGCAATCAGAACTAGTTTTCATTTTAAAAATTCACAATTAGTTTGTAAGCTGTATGAGAAAATACCCCTTTTTGGCTGGTCTCCATAATGTTTGCTGAATTGTATTGCTAGTTTTTAGACTGCACACTGGAATACCAGACCCCAGTGTATATGCTCTGACCCGTATAACATAGAAATGAGATACCCCCTGACTGGCTTATTTAACTCTCCTATAAGGTCACAGTATATAATATGGTAGAGAAACTACACCCACTGTATGGAAAGTTCAATGCCACCAGTGGACTGCAGCACCTATTTGCCACCTACTCCAGTGGCAGTGAAAACATGTCTTCAGACCCACCTTGCTTGGCTTCACAGCAGCAGCTGCACTGATCTACCAAAATCTTCCTTTGGACATGTATGAACAACTGATTTTTAATATTATCTAGGTAGGGTTACGCACACCTTGCTGCCCACAAGGTCCACAGTATTTAATAGTGGAAGTTATGTTCCACTTAAAATTGTATGTTCTACCAGTGACTAGATGATCCAAAATGACATTGTCATTGTCAGGGTGTAATTGGCACACAGGAGAAGTCAAAGTATAGTTAATGCACTTTAATTAATAACTTTCGACCTGTACCAGGTGCAAACTCTATTCAAAGACTTCTATTTATATTCAATAAAATACAAATCGAATGGTGAAGTAGAATTTTCAATATGTGGGATATGTAATATTACAAAATTAACTTAACCCTGCCTGAAGCTGCTGGAGACTAATTTGCATCATCTCGCCAGAAACTGCCCATCCTGAGCTTGGTATGAAAACTGCTCCCAGAGCAGAAACAATGGCTTGGGTGTCAGGAGATGTTTTCTTCCCCTTGCAGGAAGACACATTACGGTGGACATTAAAACTTAACTAACTTGAAAGGGGATCTGTCCTTTCACAAACAAACTTAAGGGAGACTCGGAGGAAGCAGACTTTTGTCTCCCAGTCAGGTTGGCACTAACTCCAGTGGGAGGGGAGTGACAGCCAGAACTGATTTTGAGTGACCGCAGAAGAGGGTATTTCTTATTTCCCTGGCCAGACTTCTGGGTGGAAACACAGGCTCTGCATGAGTTTCTTAGATGTTTGGGTTAAGGTGCACTGTGGGATTGTTTCAGAGTGGGCAAACAGGAACTTCTGCAAACATGGGTTGGGTTTCCTATGTGAACTTTTATCCCCTTGGTTACGGTAGGGCCAGGAGTCGCCTACCACCCAATCTATTGCCAGCTATAAATGAAGCACCCCAAGGCACCACTTCAGAGCATTTTCTAGCCCTGTGGAAGATCAACATAAGAACTGTATCTGCTGTGTGAGACCTGTGAGGAGGTCCCAAGGGCTGAACTTGCTTTCACTTGTACCCAGTATAAAGAAGTGGTATTTAATGGTAAGATGACTGATTTCCTGTGCGGCTATGGGGACACAACAAGCTGCAAGAGCTTATTCGTGAAGTGCTCAGCTGACCAGTGGCAACTGGACCTCACTAGACTCTACTGTTGGTCTCTGCCTGACACCCTGAGAGTCTCCAAGTGGCTCCACAGAGGTCCTGGGGGCCTTAGATGTGTACTCCAGTGGTTGTTTGGGCACCAGAAGAAAAAAATGGAAACTTTTGAAAACTTTTCCTCCAGAGTTATGGCAAGACCCATGGGCAAAAAATACCCGCCCCAAGGTTCCTAGCCATTTGGACTAAATGTCAGCTTCATCCCACTCAAGGCTCCCTGCACATTTGAAAAACAACTAAGTCTCATTCTGTGTGAAGACTTGGACATTTTCAGTGAGAAGTCTCCAAAGCTCCAGAGCTCCAGTGGGACCACACAGCTTTATGTATCAAGCCTTCAGATACAGTTTCAGCCGCGACCTTCTCAAGATGGATTTTTCTTATAAAAAAATTACAAAGTCCCATTCTGTGTTGGGACTTCGAAGGCATTTCAAAACTTATCTTCAATAAAGTGAGGAAGTCTCACTCTGAAGTGGGACTCAGAAAAGTATCGAACGCTTTGACTTTGAGTTTCACCAGGACCAAATTACCTGGAGTATCTGACCCCGGCTCCATCCCGGTTGGCCTCAAATCACACTTAGGTCTATAATAACCACTGACTACCACTGGCACTTTGCATTTTTTCCACTGAAATCTTTACAAATTCATATCTCTGGTTCCCATTTCTGGATTTTTTGTCATTTTGATTTAATTTCCCTTTTTAAGTTTTCCTCTCTTTTTAAAAAATTGAATGCCATTTTTTTTATGTTGAATCTTTGACTCTTTGACTGGTTTTGATACTTTTAAATGTTTTACACATTTTCTTTCCCTTAAGCCTGTCAGCTTTACGGCAAATCTACCAGGGGTTGAGCTCAGGTTTAAATTACTGGAACCTCTGACTGGACCTAACAGGTTAGTGATTTTTTCACTATTCACACCAACTAATATTTCACTTTCTTACAGGCACCTCCATTATGCCTACTTATTGTATTATCTCCCCAAACATCCTGCACATTACGTTTGGAGCTTGCTCCTGATACATTCCTACTCTCTTGGCTCAGCGGTAGATGTATGTTTGATGGGAATCCCCTTTCTTGCCTTCATCTCCCCTTGTTCACACATGAATCAATGTTGGTGTTCCCCTTCATCTCCCAACACACTTCATACATAAAAACCTCTCCCTACAGCAAGCCTTTGTATTACCACAAGTGCACATCTCTTGATTCCCTAAACTATTACAAATCCACTAAAACCTAACTGTCTCCTCTTCTTCCCCTCCATACTGACCATCATCTACTGACTACCCAACCGCCTCCCATACATGAATCCGCTATTCATAAGAATATGAGCTTTTACATTGTGTACCATACCACACCAACTGGCTATTCTCTTAGAACTATGAAAGTGGCTACTCCATCAAAAAGAGCACACAGAGAGACAGAGTGTTTGAGTTTCAGTCTAAAGGAAAGGAAGCGAATCCTTCAAACTAATCTTGCCAAATCCAAAAAAGCCCATTATCAAATGCTTTGCTTCATGTGCGGACTGACTAGGAACTTGTTGTTGGAGCATCTAAACAAACAAGTTGTATTTTGAAGACTGGCTAGCAGATAGATTCCGTAAGACATAATTGTGTATGTGTCTATGGATGACAGCTACTATCCTGCATGTATTTTTGGCATAGACAGGCAAACCAATCAAGGTTTTTTGGGCAGTATTAATGTGATTCCTTTACAGACAGCACTGAATGGATTTAACATCTGAGTTTTGATGTTTCTGCTGTACAATCATGACCATTGTAAGAAATCTATTATATTATACAAATTGTGTAGATGTACTCTAGGTAGGACTTAACCATAAACAAACCAGTAGGGTCTATGAAGATCAGAGGAACCCAAGAAAAAGATTTTGTTTGGTTCATTTAAATGTAGCTGCCATTCAAGGACGTTTTAATATCCGTTCAATTAGTTCATCAACTGTAAATCATCCTCTTTTCTTCCCTAAACTATCCATCAATCCCCGCCCCACACTTGTATTGGACCTTTTTTTGCTGCCTATCTCCTGTGGTCTATATTACATATACTCCTATAGCTTCCTTCTCATATTTGCCCACCAATATGCACCTTTTCATGTTTAACATCTTCTTGCGGCATTAAGACCATTCCTCCCTATAAGCACCTCTCCCATGAACATATAATGAAAAATTTCCTAGCTATCGTAACGGAAAGTTTCAATTCTATTAAGCACTCGGAGGCGAGGATTATGCTATTCTTTCTTCACTTTATTGAATAGCAGCCATTCAAAGAACTTAACAAATCCACTATTCCCATAAACCATAGGGAATAACAAAAGTCCAACAATAGAGAGCTCCAGTACAGAGTGTCCACACCAGTCCACTAATCACAGGTCTCCTTGGCCATGATAGTCCTCTGTCAGCTAGCGTTCCCCCTCTTTCGTCACTTGAGGTCAGCCCAGTGGAACGTTTCAGGAATCCTGTTTAGCGGAATCCCCTGTCAGAAATTAACAACACCATTAGACACCAGCAAAGGCTGAGATTCTACCCTGTAGGGGAAAGACAGAGCAAGACAACACAATGAGAGATGTCAAACAGTAGAATAGGATCAAGGTGCATCAAAACAACCGAGTGCACAACAGCATATCATAATCAAAGAAACACTTTACTTACTCAAATACGATGGTGGGAAGTACGAGAATTGTATCCTGGGTGAGATAATCCTCGCCTCAGAGTCCTTAATAGAATTGAAACTTTCCGTTACAATAGCTAGGAAATGTTGTATTCTATGTCAGAACTGGAGGCGAGGCGTATGCTAGTTTAAAGCTTACTGACCACCAAGTGAGCCATATCAATCACTGGTTTGAAATAAAAGTTTGAAAGTTGAGTCTGAAGACCAGTCTGCTGCGTTCAGAATGTCGTCCAGATGAGCTCCCAGGGTCAAAGCTTTAGAGGCCATGGCCCCCCTAATAGTATGAGCCCCAAAGACTCTGAGGTTAATACCAGCCTCCTGCATCACCCACCTCACCCAACGGGCTATGGTGGGTGAGGAAACCGCACTGTGGGGCTTGCATAGTGCGATAAGCAACTGTCTTTCCCTCGGGGGACGAAACTCCTCTGACATTTCCTCGTAAGCCTTGAGGCACAAGACCACACAAAGCTTAGGGGAATCTGGAAAAGCGGGATAAGAGATAGACGTCGTACCACACTTGGCTCGACGACAAACGGTAAAGGTAACCCCCGAGGGGGAAAAAACCCTTCCAGTGATATCCAGGGCCCTAACATCAAAGACCCTCCTGCAAGAGACAAGGTAGAGAAGCATAGCCAACTTCGCCGACAGCTCTTTCTGAGAGAGGAACCTGTTTGGCTGCCAAGACAAAAACAGGTTCAACACCAGATTGACATCCCAGAGCTGAGAATACCGAGGCTCCGGAGAAAGAGAGAGGCGAATGCCCCGTAGGAGCCGGCACACTAAAGGATGCTCACCTACCGTGGAACCATCCACAGGCATGTGTCCCGCCTAAATGGCGGAACGGAAAGAATTAACAGTCCTGTATGCCAGACCACCTTCCGCCAATGAAGCCAGAAAATTCAGGATCAAAGTCACATCTGCTGCCACGGGATTGAGACCCCATCGCACATACAAACAACAGCACCTTCTCCAGGTGGACCTGTAATGACATGAAACTCTCAGCCGCTCCCGAAAGGCCTGGGACGACCCATCATCCCCTGTAATCCTCCACACCATCAACACCAAGGAGCCTTGGGCTATTAGAGGATGAAGAACATTGTCCGGACTGAGAAGGAGAGTGGGAAAGCGGGGGAGTGGGATTGGAGAATCCCAAGTAAGTTCCAGAAGAACCAGAAACCACACTTGAGACCTACAGATAGGCGAAATCAGAACCAGGTCTGCCCTCAGGTGCCGGACCTGAGCCGAGACCCTTGTCAACATCGCGAGGGGGGGAAACTCATACCCCGTTTCGGACCCCCAATCCTGCAGAAAAGCGTCCGTCCGCACCACCAGGGGATCCGGTCTCCAACTGAAGAACCAGGGAAGTTGGTGATCCAACCCGGAGGCAAACAGATCCACAGAAAACGGACCCCAGATCCTCTGGAGGTCCGCAAAGACTCCCGGGTGCAGCTTCCAAAGGCTTGAGTCGTGAAAATTGCGAGAGTGGAAGTCCGCAACCTGGTTGTCCTGACCTGGAAGGTACTCGGCTGTCACCGAAACATGGTGATCCAGGCAGTACTGCCAAAAGTTCCCTGCCAGATTGGACAGAGCCTTGGATCACGTACCCCCGAGATGGTTGATGTAACGGACGGCCGAAACATTGTCCATATTGAGTAGAACACCGGACAGAGTCTTTTGTCCAACATTGGATCGCAAAAGATCCCGCCAACAGTTCCAGACAGTTGATATGCAACGGTTGCTCTTGAGGAGACCACACATCACCGGTGGAAAAGTCGCCACACCGGGCGCCCCGTCCGGACCTGCTGGTGTCCGACTCTATAACGATATTCGGCACGGAACCGAAAATCGCACCCCCATTCCAGGCCTCCATGTTGGAAAGCCACCATTGAAGCTCCTCTCTGGCATCCGCCGAGAGGACTACTTTCTGAGAGTAGGTCAGGCCCCTGCGCAAGTGATGGGCCTTGAGGCGTTGCAGGGCCCTGTAGTGGAGCGGGCCCGGAAAAATGGCCTGGATCGAGGCAGAGAGAAGGCCCACAATCCGGGCCAACTGCCTTAAGGAGAGCTGAGGCTGAGTCAACGCCCTCCTGAGCTTGTGACGGATCGTTGACATCTTGCGAGCCGGGAGACTGAGGGTACAATCTACTGAGTCAACAGAAAAACCCAGGAACACTACTCTTTGGGTTGGGGAGAGAGAAGACTTTGCTTCATTGATCACGAAGCCCAAACCCTGGAGATGGTTCACCACCATCTGCAACTGGCCAGCGGACACTGTGCCATCAGGAGAAGGTCATCCAGCGTCCAGCACCAAAAAGGCGAGAGGACGCGGCGGAACCGGGTGCACGGGGTGTCCGTAAAACTCGATATGGAAACCCTGCACGGTCTGTAGCACCAAAGCGTCCCCCGTGACAGAAGTCCAAGCCTGGAAAAAATGCGCCAGACGGCCCCCCACTTTTAGAAGGGAAGAAGGGAGAGCCTCTACCGGAATGCCCACCAAGCCGAGGTCGCAATGTGGCCTCTAGCGCCGGAGGAATGCCGGGAGCCGCACAACGTCACAGCCATTAGGGAGAGCACTCCCACAGACGCGCGCGAGTCTACCTACGAGCGAGCGACCTGGGAAACCAAAAAATTCACAACGCAGCAAAGAAGCAAAAGGCAATAATGCATCTGCGGCAAAGAGTGACACGAAACACGAGGTGCGCGGCAACCTGACAGCCGACGCGCACCTCAGAGCATACGCGCACACCAGAGAGACGCCGCCTGCCACAACCCTAACGAAGGCAGCCGCAAGAAAGCACAAGTAAACGGCAGACAACCCGCCAGCAAGCACAATAGAGTCAATCACCAAAATTATGAACGCACACAACAATACCACAACATATTAGCTAAAGAGCAAAAATCCATGACTTGACTGTCTGCAAGCAGCGAAGAAAGAGGGGGAATGGAAGCTGACAGAGGACTATCATGGCCATGGAGACCTGTGATTGGTGGACTGGTGTGGACTCTCTGTACTGAAGCTCTCTATTGTTGGACTTTTGTTATTCCCTATGGTTTATGGGAATAGTGGTTTTGTTAAGTTCTTTGAAGGGCTGCTATTCAATAAAGTGAAGAAAGAATAGCACAATCCTCGCCTCCAGCCCTGACACAGAATCACACTTCTTCATACCATTAGGATGCGCCTTCCAATTATGAACACCTCACATCAGTACAACCATATCTCTCTCATACAGCTCTCATTCTCCACTTTTTATCCTACTCATGACTCTAAAGCATCTACATGACCTTTCTCTTGCATGCTTCATACTCGCTGTAGACATCACAACCTGAAGCACCTCTCTCTACACAGATATTCCTTTCTCTCTGTGACGTTCATCCCTCTCCTCTACACACACCTCAAATGTCACTTCTCCACAATCTCTTCTGTTAAACACACACACTGCTCCCTCACATGCATTCTTGTCTATAAAAGAAGAAATGCGCAGACATATTGAAACTGGTGCAGAACCTACTGTCACTGCCTAGCTCCTCTGCGCCTTCCACAGCTCTTCTGCCCCATCTGAGGCAGAACAAATCTTTTGGTTTGCCACCAAAATATAGTGGTAGAAGGTTGTGGCATATAAATGTTGAGTCACACAGTCTATTTACTTCGAACTTACTTTACAAAACAGCTGTTTTAATTAAAATACAGGTCAATTATATTAAACATGAAATAAAAGCATACAATCATACAATGACATGCTGATCATTTTAATAAATTCAGGTTTGTTTGAGGGTTGAATATTATGGTTTAGATGAGGATAAGTGATGTGGTTAAGGGGTATGATTAGGGTGACATTTAGGAAAACATTTAGATTAGTTTAGGTAAGTGGTTAAGGCTATTACTAGAGTTAAGGATGGTCTAAATATAACAATAAGGGATAGAGTTGAGGGTTATAGTTTTGATAAATATAAATGATAAATTGTTGTCAAGGGGCATTAGTGATACATTTACATGTCTATCACTACAGCATTTGTAATTGAAATGCACTTAATTACAACATTTGAGCCACAACATGAATAGGCGTACATTCTTGTTTGCTATACTTTTGCATGGAATTTTAGTACATACATTCAAAGAGGGAGGACAAATAATTGGAATGTTAACAGTGCATTTCAATGTCCAGACTGTTCAGAAATGCCAATCAAGTATTCGCAAAGCTAACAGGCCTGGCTTTGGCTGACAGTCTTTTGGCTTTGTCTAAGCTTGTGTTGTTTTGTCATGGTCCTTGCAAAATGTATTAATAGAGAAGTTGCCGGACCCTCATCAGTCGACGCCCCCCCCCCCCCCCACACCCCCAAATGACTAAAAGCAATAGAAAATGTTGGTCTCATAACGCACACATTGCTGTCTAGTAGTCCTAGGCACTTAAGAGAGTGACATTGTGTGCGGATGCGCGATCCTTGTGAAAGGGAAGAATGCTGTCACAGGCAGTGAAATTAGCCAATGGCTGAAGTGGGCTCACCCACTGCCCGTAGTTGGACTAGGACAGAAGATAGGCCTGGGCAAAAAAATAAAATTGCGCCCATTAGTGAATTTGTAAGCTAAAAAAGTGGCCATGTTTGCAAATAGAGCAGTTTTCAACATGTAAAGGAAAGATGTATTGGTGTTTTGCAAGGTATGTAAGACAGCATGGATATGTGCTTGCTGCAGGCAATGTTTCTTTAAATATCTGAGAAATCAACAGAAAGTTGGGCGGAGCTTGCCTGGCTCCAATATGGCCATGTTCTAATGCAGCTCCGTAAGCCGGTCACTTATCCTGCATGATCCTTGATTCCAGCCCGATTTTATCAGTGCAACGTAAGCAGGGTGCGCTGGGGAGCGGATGCGGCGCCTCTTGGTACTCTGTTGGGCAGGGACACTTTCTCAACGGTATTCATTGTAGAATGGGCCCATAGGTCATTGACCCCGAGGCCAGTGCCGGGTGCGCCACCGAGACCAACTATAGCTAAGCTGCTTAATTACAGGGACCGATATGTAGCCCTTCGCAAGGCCAGGGAACTTCAAGAGCTGCAATATGAAAGCATGGCCATCTCGTTATACCCTGACTTTACACAACAAGTTCAGGATGCCCGTCAACAATTTTTGCCTATTAAGAGGAAACTGCGTGACCTGGATCTAGGCCATACCATGATGTACACCACTAAATTGCCCATTCAGGTAGGTGGGAAATCGCATATTTTTACAGACCTGTAGGAGGAATGGACTCCGACAAAGATGAATAATAATAATAAGTATTTCTTCAATTCCCCTCTTTGGGTTATCAGGCATAATAACTTCTACAATCACTATAAGAGGACTTCTTGTCAGGATTACTGTAGATGTCTAGCTGGGTAGCGGGGTATGCAGAGCTAATACAAGATAGGAGCTATACACTTACTTGTAGTTATGCGGTTGCCCTGCGCGAATTTATCTGTAGGCAGAGCAACAATTGCTTAGGTTTCATGCTCATCTAATGTTGGTGGCTTAACCAATATACTAGGGTGTGCATTTCCCCCTTTTATATTCCTCCAGATTAACCCCTAATTATAGTGCGTTATCATGGTAAGTCAGGGTGCCGCTTCTTCTCCTCAGTGCCCCAAGGTACTGTGTTATAATGTTTAGGCTGGAAAGTGTTTTATTAGCTTATGGGACTAGTGCCGGCTGTATGGAACAATTGTCACCGGTAACATTTGCCCCTGTGTGTTACTCATTTAATGACAAGGATGTTGTTTTCTTTACTTGTTATTTTTGTATTAATCAGGGTAAGGTTTTGTCAACGGAGGGGGAGCAATGTATTGTCTATGCTAAGTTGGGATGTGCATGGCGAGGGTGTTTTTTTTTTCTTCGTGGTTAACTTTTCAGTGTACAAGCTTGGTATACATAAGGTTCAGATATGGCAGACGTCACGTGGAGAGTGGTGGTTGATAATTGGAGGATGGCTGACTACATGGCAACTAATATAACAACGCACAACACTTGCAATAGGATGCGGTTCCTGACGTTAAGCGGCTTAACGATTTTAGGAAAGTGCATAAAGTTGTAGCATATCTTACGCGACAAGCGGTGGATGTCGCGTTTAATCAAGAGACACATTTACCCCGCCCCCCATAGTAGTATGTTAACACATAGGAGGCTGCAAGGTCACTTCAACACTGCTGGTTTCACTACATATGCAAGGGGAAACCCAACATGGATAAAGCCAAAGAGTGGTATCGCTCTGGAAGAATTAGACATCAACCCTAATGGAAGACGTGATCTCCAGATGTCATGGACAAGACCTAACCATACACTTAGTCAACATCTATGGCCCAAATAACGATGATCTGCACTTTTATCATGCTCTGTCCACTCGTTTGTTGAAAGTAGCAGATATACCACAGATATGGGGGTGATTTCAACTATGTTTTTGACCCTCTCCTAGATCTCTTTGGGGGGCCTTGCTGCCACCCCTCGGCGGCGGCTAGAGCCATAGGGGATATAAATAGGCAATTAAGCCTTATAGATGTATGGCGCATTAGATCTCCTGGAGTAGGGGGTTATACCCATTATTCGGCGCCTCACAATATCCATGCCAGAATTGACTACTTGTTGATTTCCAGGTCGCTATTACCTCGGTGGTAGCGTGTACACTGCTCCCCCCTCATTTTCGGATCAATCCCCAGTTCTGTTGGATATTGACATTCCTCCAAGAAGTGCGCCCCCTTTACGTGGAGGTTTCCCCCATATTCTTTATTCGACTCAGCATTTAAAACAGAGTTGGCTACATCCATTGAAGACTTTTTTACACCAAATATCGGATCGGTTGATCATTTCTCTACGGTGTGGCAAACATTTAAAGTATTTATCAGAGGAGTCACTATCTCTAAGCATGCAGGGGTACTCCGCTCATTGAGGAATAGACTGTCACTACTTGAGGAGCAATTGGCCAAGATGGAGCAAAACCTTCTGAAGGGTAAGGCCGCTCATGTCCTAGAGGATAAAAAAAAAACTTTAGAAGAATATCATGAAGTCGCAGTCAGCGAGGTGAAGCACATGGGCAAGTATGCAACTGCTAGGTCCTACGGTGAGGGTGATCGTCCTGGGTCGGTCCTTGTCGCACTGCAGAGGTGAAGCAGAGAGTCCGCCGGATAGTGGAGCTGCAATGCGAGGATGGGGTCCTACTGCACGAGCTGAGGGAGATGGCAGACAGATTCCGCAGGTATTATGCGGAGCTGTATAGCTCTAAGACTGTCCCTGATAGTATCGACATGCAGGACTACCTAGAGCATATACAAATGCCATGGCTCACTAACACTCATAGAGAGCATTTTATGAGGCCTCTTGATTCTAATGAAATTCGTATGGCTCTTCAAGCTATGCGAGATTCCAGTGCTCCACGACAAGATGGGCTTACTGCGGCCTTCTATAAAGCGTTTCCGGACATACTCACACCTCATTTAGCCTCACTATTTGAAGAAATGGTGGAGGGAGGAGTGATGATAGTGAACCTGCTGAAGCAGGGAAAGCCCCCCAATAAATGCTCGTTCTATAGGCCACTGTCACACTGTAGACACCAAAATATTTGCAAGAATTTTAGCAAACAGACCCGCTTTGTTAGTCCCGTACCTGGTCAGTCCAGACCAAGCGGACTACAAACCGGGACGCACGCTAACGTATAATTTGAGGACGTTATTCGGAGCCATTCAACATACAAATCCCAAAGTCAAACCCGCCGCAGTCTTCCTAGACGCAGAGAAGGTTTTTGATTCTGTGAAGTGGGCGTTTATGCATGAAGTATTTCGATGAGTGGGGGTAGGAGAAGTCTTCCTCAAATTGGTCACACTCTTATATAATATGCTGGTAGCCAGAGTCAGGGATGGCGATGTAGTCAAATCTCCCATTGCTGTTTCGAGGGGCACACTGTCTCCACTGCTGTTTGAAATAGTGGCAGAGCCTTTGGCATGTGCTCTGAGAGAGTACCATGGGAACAGAGGAACAGAGGAATTTGATTCCTGAATTACAATCTCATTCAATTGGCATATGCTGATCACATGCTTTTATACAATTGTGATCCAGGCACTAATCTAACTCCAATACTTAATGAGGTTATGAGATTTGGTGTTGCATCAGGTCTTAAAGTCAACTGGGCCAAATCAGTTATTTTTCCACTGTCCCCTTCCATATCCCCAATAGCACTGGACTTCCCATTGCAATGGACCACAGACCCTGTCCGATACCTAGGTATACAAGTCCACACAAACTTGGATCAGGTGTTTAATTAGACCTATGGGAAAGCAGGCTCTAGGCTTGAAGATGATATTAATCGTTGGATTTGGCTCCCATTATCACTTATTGGCTGCATTTCCCTCATGAAAATGATAGTCCTGCCTTCGTTTCAATTTTTGTTCCTAAACATACCAATAATACTCCTGGAACATTTGGTCAAGGTCTCCCGCTCATTATTAACTAAACTTGCCTGGGCTGGGAAGCAACCCAGAGTCAAATAGAGTACCCCAACATTGCCCTATTCCAAGGGTGGCCTCAATGTGCCAGATCTAGAATTATATCATAGAGCTGCGCAGAGCTCCCAAGCACACTTCTGGATTCATGGTCCACAGAATCTCCCGCACTCACAGATTGAGATGGCGGCAGCTGACCACCTTACTCTCCCGCAAATGCTGTTCACATCCCCTGTTAGGAGGCCTGTGATGCTGGACTCTATTAATTCCACAGTGCATGCTTGGTATGATTTATTAAACAGGCAAGCTGGAGCTTGCCTGTTTAATAAATCCCCCCCTGATACCTATGGAGAGGTGCCACTGGCTCACAGTTAGTCGGCACAAAGAAGTCATACAAGCCCTGACAAAGTAAGACATCCACAAGATGGGAGACTTATTTGTAGAAGGCGTGTGTGGGCTGACAGAGGTTGAGGGACATGTTGTCACACCACTTACACAATACTACTTTTACAGAGTTCGGCATGCTTTACACAACTGGGTTTATTACTCACCAAGCGAAGAATAGCAATATGTTGGGCCAAAGTCCCAGTTCCGAAAGTGGCGGATTGGTCCAGAGATATGTTATATTGTAATACGCAGTCCGAAATTTACAATGAGCTATTACCTCCTCAGAGTCGCCCTCAAAGTTTTTGGGAACTATCCCAACAGTATTTAGTGTGTAAGGAAACTGGGGATCCAGAAGGAAATGATTCTGATTAGTTTTGCTACTGTCTATCTGTTTTCCATCTTAGCTGTGGGTGTAATGGAGGGGGTAAAGTATGTTGTGTCATGTGCAATTCACTGATAAGCAAACATCATGTGTGTTCCAATATGCACTTTGCTGATCGCCTGTGATGTTCAATCACTCTGATTGTTATATATATGTTATTTTCAAACCTGCTATGAATCTCTGCAGCATACGCCCACTACTGTTTCTTACTGTCGAGTATTAATTTACTATTGTAAAATCTTTAAATAAAATAATAATTAAAAAAAAAATTGGTTAAAACCAACCCATAAAACAGACCCAAAAACAGCTAAAAAAAAGAAACACTCAGACACTGACCTTTCAGACCAGCCTAATGGGCACTGGCTGATTGTCCTATAGGCCAGACCGACCATGCCACTGCCCAAGCTGTCTGCTCTAGGGAGTGGAAGAAAAATGGTGAATGTCACAATCTCAGGCCAATGGATGAAAAGGGCTGGCTAAAGGCTACTAAAGTAAGTATATTAAACGTATTACTTTACAACAATTAACAACTTGGCTAACGCCAAACCTAAAAACAGATATGTATAACTGTCTCAAGATATTTAGCTTTGCAAGATAGCATTGGGCACGCTGCTTCAGAGTAATCCAAAAAGGATGTATGACGTTACAACGCATACTTTTACTCCGCATACCATTACAACGCGGTATTTACAACGCATACCGTTACAACGCATAGCGCTTTGGGGTGCTGGATAGTGGTAGGTATAATTTACTATTCTAACTCCAGTCCCCGTGGACCCTAGGGAAGGTGTTGGATAGTAAATTAAACTTACCTCTTATCCTAGAGCGCCCCCCAGCGCAATGCGTTGTAACGGTATGCGTTGTAATGCCTGCGTTGTAGTGGTAGTGCGGAGTAAAAATTGCGTTGTAACAGGTGTATACCATCCAAAAACTATCACTAACAACTCCCTTTCTTAAGTGCGGTTTCGAGAACACCAAATCCCCCACTACGCCTTCTCTATATGTGTCACAGCGTTCCCAGGGATCACTGGCACTGTAACCTCTTGTTTTGTAATGGTGTGTCCCAGGCAACCAGTTCAAGACTTAACCACATTAAGTTTTTGATAGAGACTGCACAGAAATGCCGTTCGGAGGGTGCCCTTTAGAGTGCAAGAGCCAATAAAATGAAAAAAATATTGGAAATAAAAGTGAAATGAAAACCTTAGGACCAGCAATGGAATGTTTAAATGTGTTTGAGTTTTCCAAAATCTGATTAGTTATGATGACAATTTTTAAAACTCCTTGTCGAGCAAAGTGATTTGCCTGTCTGGTGTGTCAGTCAAGGATAACACATTTTTCAATGATGCATGTTGATCTTCTCAAATGAGAGGTAAATCGGGGAAGAGTCTAAATTAATTCTCAGGAGTAATATTCATTGCCCTGTCTGGACACTGGGTGCTGAGACCAGAGAGTGTGGAACGGGTGCCTCACAAGTTTGACCATGTATCCCTTCATTAAATCAACCTCGCAAAAGCAAAAATAAAACTATATTACCAGAACCATCCCTACACAAATCAGTCTCCTTATTCCCATTATGCCTAGCTATTAATTTTCCTGTGTGGTTACATCTTTTACATAAATATGATATGCCTCACAGAGTGAAATCCAGCCCTACTGGAATGACCAAGTATAAAATGTCCAAAGGTGTGCGATACATAATCCCACTAGCAGAGGGAGCCATGCAGGCAGAACACTGCTGGTAGAGTAAAACAGCACGCCCTACACTTATTCAAAAGAAGCCAGAAGAGTGAAAGTTAACAGACACCTACGGTTAGAACAAATTGTTTTTAGATGTTAGGAGTATGGGATACTAAGTGACGCACAACCAATGAGGGGCTGATAGGATGGGGAGTCAGAGACCTACTTCGCTTGTTTTTTCCAATGTAAAAAAACAAAAACAAACAAGGAGACAACTTGAGCACTGCATAGGCTAGTAGTTCTGCCAACTGTGCATGCACGTGATGCCCAGTGAGCAGAAATGTTTTTCTCCACCCATACGTCATAGGATCCTTTCACTATTGCCAAAGAAGTAGATAGAACCACAGAACAAAACTGTGTTTTTGCCATTGGTTGTTTTTACAGAATTAGGACGTGCTTTTTCCCCTGAGCAATCTGGATCAACAGAATGCTATAAAACGCACAAGACGTGCCTGGATAAAGCAAATTTGAGCTGGCTGAGTCCAGGTAGCAAAGCTGTTCCATAAATGAGAAACACAACTCTTTTGCAAAGTTTAAAAAAAACATGGCAGCATCAACAAGAAAGCTTTAATGGGCCAAAGCAAGTAAAAACAAGCCTTAACAAATGCTGTTTAGATCCAAAGCATGCTTAAATGAGGGTTAGCACATTTAAACCTGCCTTATTGGCTCTGGCAGCACAGGGAACAAGTAGCATGTAAGGATTGCTTCCTGTACAGGACGCATACAGACGATGAAGAAATGCATGTAACAACAACGCTATATGTAAAATAGTCCCTCATGTACTCCAAAGGTAGCACTTCCTGGAAGGTGGTTTGGCAGATCTAACAAACAAAACCACAGCCAACGCTCAATCTAGACATATTTTAGGGCGTAGGTAATAATACTTCAAGCAGACACCTGCGCTATCACGAAAGACATAAAATAATACAAGGAATACAAAGGAGGAGTTGCGGCATCGGAGAACTCTGGACTCTAACCCAGCTAAGGGGTAAAACTGACTGGTATGAAGGAACAATTAACCCAAAGTTTGAACAACAGCCACACAGCACAGCAAAAGCATCATAGATACACCAGTTCCCATAAGGAAAGATGGGCACACAATTAAAAATAAATCTGCTGAACATCCAGCATGGAAGTGGGAAACTAAAAAAAAATATGGAAAACTAGGTACACTCCAACCAGACTGAACACAGACTCACCATGAATTAGAATGACGCTAGCATTGAAAGAGAGTAAAGATTGCTAGGACGATTCTAGTGCCAATGGTAGATTAAGGACAGAGTGTTCAGCTCCCATATGATGACAACAGAAATTCAAAACAAGTGGGGGCAGGATAGGATCTTAAAATTAGCCTTCTTTCTAGGAGAGAGTGACCAAGCCGTATTTTTCTGTTTGCCTCACAACACTAAAAATAATGTGCACTAAATCTGCCTACATGGAACATTACAGAAGGGCAGGGGCTGGAGAAGTAATTTCAAGCCTAGAAGAGCACAAAAGTGTCCACCTGCACTCCAGGCCGGGGGGAGGGGGGGGGGGCATGGAGCCACTCCACTGGCGGCATGGATCCACTTCAGTTAGAAAGAATAGCGAGAGAGAATATCTGACACACACCTGACACTACTAACTGCCTCTACTTGCACTCATTAGAACGGTAAAAAGTTAAGATCATCCACCAGGAGCCCCATAGCGCGGCCCGTGGGGCATTGCAGTGGCATCCCCACGTAGAGCAACAGCTCAATGAAGAAGCAGGACACCCATTTGGGTGTGTGAGGGTTTTCTCGTCCAATCAATTAATTTTCCAACATTCCTTTCACTGACATTTCCCGCTTCAGGAACAGCCTCCCTACATTTGTTTGAATACTTAGAGTTAGGAGCACCGGTGGTTGGACCTTCAATAACTCCTGGTCCCTCCCTTTTGATTGACTACAAACTGCCAGTCATATGCTACAATGGCAGAAAAAAAAATATCCATGAAGGGGGCTGAGGGCATGGTGCATACTGGTTATTTATTTACGAGCATCCTGGAATCGCAGTACGACCAGCTTGTAAAATACCGAGGAAAAGGACATAGCAAACAATGCCAGAATCAGGAATAACATGTAGACACATAATATGAACAGACAAATGCACGAGTTGAAAAGTACCAAAGTATCCATATTACATTTGTATAATGTACTTTTAAAAACACAAAATGCTTTTTCACTAAAGTGCTAATTATTACATTTAAAAACGCTTTCGTTTTCGGGGGAGGGTTTTATGTACTTTTTTCCCACAAGCGAAATGGAAGATTACGCTCTCCTTCTGTGAGCATCTTTTGGCCATTACAAGTCCAGGCCCTTTCCCCTAGATGCGTTCTCTGCATAGCTATCATGAAACAAACCCTTTGGTTGATTTCAACTTCCCTCCATCCTACCGGTCTGCTTCAGTTGGACAAGTCGCATTTATGTTGCAGAACACCTGCTAAGTGAAGTATGATAGACTGAATGTTTATTTTCAGCAGTTTCCTTTTCAAACGTTTTCTTTCCTGATTTTCTGAATGATCACTAAATCCATGTCAAAAGCAGGGTACGGGACACACAGACATACTCAGGCACCTAACATCCTTTATTAGTAGGATTATTGACACTGCAACTGAGTCACTTTAAGGAATGGAAAGCTGCAGTAGACTAAACAGAGATGCGATCTAGTCAATGAATAGGCAGACATAAAGGCAAAGCTTCCCCAAAGCCTAGGGGTGTCCATCTAAAAAAACCTGAGAGTAAAGGCTAGGCCTGAGCGGTGAACTCCGCTCTGTTCACGGAATTTGCAGAGTTTTCCGCACTCTGCGCTCCGCGGAGCACGGGGAGTTCCAATTCGCATAGCAGAGTTTTTTTCTCGTTCCCCAATGTTAAGTTGACGAGCGCGAGTGAGGAAAATCCAACGCTAGACCACCTCCCCGCAAGATTTCTCAATGCGGGTGGTTGAGACCGCTCATGTCGAGAAACCATCTGTTCGCCTTGAAGAAGCTGCTGTTCGAGTAGAAAATCTACTAAAGCGGCAGAAAGAAGCAGCACCCTCTTCCGTTGCGCATGGTGCAGTTTGCGCTGATATTCAAGCGCAGGGCAAATCACCGGTGCTAAAAAAATCTGCACTAACGGCGCAAACTAACACACTTCATCACTTTCGGAACTCCGCGCAGCACGGCAGAGTTTTTGGGTCACTTTGCAGACACCGCCAAGGCCTAGTAAAGGCCACAGCTAAGGTAGGTGGAAACACGATAAATCATTGTTGCAGGTCTGAGATTATCAGTGTTCCTACAAATACAGAGGTGAGAGACTCAGAGAAATCAATTCAGATTCAAACAAGGCCTCTTAATTTAATGAACGTAGCCCTTTAAATCCAAGAGCTTTAGTTTACTATGGCGTGGTAGAGAATAAACTGTTCAAAGAGAGGGCAAGTTAGCCACAAGAACCTTGATCATTGAAAGGGGTTGAGGTCGGAAGGGCAAGGGCTTCACTGTAGGAGCCTATAACACAGCAGTAGAAGCACCCGTTGAACCAAAAAACAATGCGACATGGTCAACATTTGACACATATTCGGAAGAAGAAATTGGCAAATTACTCAGCACCCTGAAACCATCCAATCACCTCACGGACCCCCTCCCTGCCTTCGCAGTAAAAGACTTTACCCCACTGATTCTCCCTCTCTGGACTAAAATCATCAACAGCTCTCTCCAACAAGGAAGCATACCTGACTCCCTCAAAGTTGGTCAGGTCACACCTCTACTAAAGAAACCAACAGCCGACCCCGCGGATCTCAACAACTACCGTCCCATCACCAATATCCCCACTCTCGCCAAACTGCTGGAAAAATGCGCACAACTACAATTGACTAAACACATTGAGCAATTCGATCTCCTCAACCCTCACCAGTCAGGTTTCCGAGCAGGACACAGCACAGAAACGGCTATGACTCACATAATTGACGACGCACTTCAAATGCTAGACCAAAATGACACCTGCCTCCTCATCCTTCTTGATCTCTCCTCCGCATTCGACACCGTTAAACATGAGAATCTACTAGAACTACTAAACAAAAGAATGGGCTTATCTGGAACTGTCCTCAAATGGTTCACTTCCTTTCTCCGCAACAGGACGCAGAAATTCAAGAGCAACAACCTGATGTCCACGCCAGTACCTGTAACGCTAGGCGTCCCACAAGGATCTTCTCTATCCCCAACTTTGTTCAACCTAGTCATGGAACCTCTCACCACTTTGCTACAAGAATCCAATGTACACTTTCACATGTATGCCGATGACACCCAACTTTACCTCAAACTGCAATCACCCAATGACATCCTGCTCCTGAACTCAACGATCAGATGCACCCAATCCTGGCTTGCCGACAATCACCTCAAACTCAATGCCCTGAAAACAGAGTTCCTTCTGATCGCACCTCCAGCGAAGATATCCACCACTCAACATTGGCTTAAACTCCTAACCGCACTCAATGTCCAACCCACCATCGTGGAATCAGCAAAATCTTTAGGCATAACACTCGACACCAATCTCAACATGCAGCAACATGTCAGCAAAGCAACAAAGGGAGCGAACTTCCAGATCAATACTCTGAGGAAACTTAAACCCTACCTCCCAGCCAAAGACTTCCAAACAGCGGTGCAAGCACTAATCATCCCACGAATTGAATATGGCATCACCGCCCTCTGCGGACTCCCACTAACTACAACCGCACCACTAAAAGCATCTCTAAATGCTGCAGCGAGACTCATCACGGGGTCAAAAAAACACTCCCACATCACCCCTGACTTGAAATCCCTGAATTGGTTGCCGTTTGAAGCCAGAATACATCTGAAAATAGCCTGCATGACACACAAGGCGGTACACCTAAACTCACCCGGCTACCTTGCTCAGAAATTGACAATCTCTGGGGGAATCAGAAACACGAGAGGCGCAAACAATCTTCTGCTGAAACCTCGAAGATTCCGGAAGGAGAAAACATACAAGCGCTCTTTCTCAGGAATGGCGCCTAGGATTTGGAACTCACTCCCTCCCGAAACCAGGCTTATCTCTTCCACTGCAATCTTCAAAAAAGAAGTAAAAGCTATCCTCATGGCTAAATTCACCTGTACTACTATCTCGAACCCTATCAACACCCTGCGATGATCTGTATTACTTGCTTGACCCCTTACCTATTTGTACGAGCTGTCTTAACACCCACTTGATTGCTTTGCAGCCACCCAATTTTATGATCTGTATTGTATGATCTACTGATTTACTTATTTGACTTTGTTCCCTCATGTTCCCTTCTGTACTGTGTGAACTATCGACCTACCTATTTGACTTTGTTCCCTCATGTACCCGTCTATGTAAAGCGCTCTGATATCTGCAAAGATCTTGTTCGCGCTATATAAAACTCTGAAAATAAATAAAATAAAATAAAAAATAAAATAAAGGTCGAAAGAAGAAATGTGGCTACCTCCCCTTTAAGTAATTAGGTAGTAAGGTGGGTTTAGCATATATTGCTAGAAATAATCAGTAAGATCAAATACATTCAAATCGTTTTCAAGAATGCACCTGAGGAGACAGCAATGAGAGCAGAAGGCAGAGGAGAGCCGAGTCAATAGGGGGTGGTTAAGAGTTTACTGCTCTCACAAAATTTACTTTGCCACATTGTTTAAAAAAAAGCCTTGCTACAGAGAAGCATGGTGCCACTTTGTTTGCCACTCTGAGGCCTGTCTCAAACTTCCCAGCCTTGCTACTGGCCCCATCACAGTTTGAATATTATATACTAGGCTCGAGGTGCTGACCTCAGGCACTGGACCCTTGGCACAGAGACATCAGGCCACACCATTATTCGGATTTCTACAGGGCAACCCTAGTAGGGGAGTGTTATACATTATTACAACCTTCGAATTACATTTCATGTCATTCCCTTATATTTTAGGCACAGGGAGATTGAGTGATTTGACAAAAAAGATGTAATTGTCAAGAAAAGTGCCAGCTTTAAAGTCCACAGCTTATGCACTAGACCAGGTAACCCTCTCTACCACCCCCCACCCCCCAGCATTTTCACCTCTGTGCTTCTCTGCGACCATTTCCAAATATTGAACTAAGAAATATCACTGTGTCTGCCGTGTGCCCCATTTGCGAGATTTTCCTAAGTGCTCTGACACGGTTACCATGTTAAGTGCCTCTTTCTGCTTTCTTCGGTGCACGCGGAGACAAATTAAGAACCCAGCACCAAGTTTATAGAGTCTACAAGGAATGCCGCGAGTCCGAATATTCTTCTCGTGTTACTCCAAACGTGCACACGTCGATGCGAGGAGGATTTAGAATAATCCGGCTAAAATTAAAGCAACAGCCACACAAAAAGGTTAATGTGTCCAATCGTTTACATTGCTCAGAGTGAGCTAAGCGAAGGGGACTTAATGTTCCTTACCTGAAATATCAGGTTCTGTACATAATTGTCTAAGGTAACAGGCTGTGAAAGGATAAACCAATAGATTGAGGCCACACAGGGAGAGCCCAGGGAAACGTGGGAAGGGCTTAGTGAAGAGAAGAAAACATGAACCAGTCGCTGGAACAGAATGTATTCCATTAGGGAAAAAAACGCTCAAGAGCCAAGAGAATCAACATATACCCAATGTCAAGAAATAAGTCTTGAAATCTCCTTGCTACTACTTTGGCTAAAGAAAATTTTGATTCAGAAAACACAATCTTAAATCCTTACCTAGATGTCACAGTAACGCCCCTAAATACTGTATATGGCGCCCAATTCACAAACCTGCTTTCATCAAATGGCTGGATTTACGTACACAAGACATTCGCAAAACGTGATCAAGCAGCTGTAGATGCTTCTACTCATGCAATATTATCCCACAATCACATAATATTGCTCCAGATGCATAGCTAGCGTGCTATGGGCCCACTGCAAACCAGTAAAATGGGATCCACTACCACCTGGGGGAGAGCTTGGGGCCAGTCGCAGACAGAGGCCCTGATACGGTACACCTGCCAAACTACTTCCATTTTCCATTCATAGAGCGCATGGCAACACGGAGGTATCCCAGCACTGGATGAGAGGTATCACCATGACAGTACAATGACACACCTAAAAAACACTAATCTATTTAAAATAGCCAGGTTTTGATCGCTTTCCTAAAGCTTAGTTCATTTTCTATAGCTCGGATTGGCAAAGGAAGGGAGTTCCAGAGCTTTGCTACATTAAAACTAATGAATCTACCACCCCTTCTAGTCTTTGGATGATCGGGTGATAGCTAAATAGAGATTTGGAGATCAAAGGGATCTATGAGGGGTATAAGGTCTGATCAACTGGCATAAAAAAAGTGGTCCATGGCTTTCTAATGCATGATTGGCTATGCAGCGTGATTTAAATTCCACTCTTTGAGCAATCGAAAGCCAGTGAAGTTCACTTAGTCCTCGTCTGACTGGCTGTGATTTAGGAATTTCAAGTACTGATAGCCACACCCGTTTATTCCAACTACTGATAGCTACACCTTTATTGAGCATGACTAAATCCCACTCAAGGAGTTAGAAGTGGCCATTCCAGGAAGTGGTTTCCCTCAAAAGTTTGGTAACTCTGAAATTCCAGATACTGTTCTGCATTTAGGATTGATGGCCTTTTTAGCATACGCAGGGCAGAACTGTAAATTTTCAGGGCCAAAACATGAGATTGGTACATCAAAGCTAAGAATAAAGGTATGTTTTCTAAGAGAAAGCCACTTGGAGATTAGTAACTGAATGATTGTCAGGTGGTTCCAATTACATTATACAGATAAATTAATAATATGGGCGATCTTTTGTGGCCTCCTCCTCTATTTGAAAAGAGAACAAGTAATTTGTTTTGGGTAAATGCACTTTCTGGGAATACATTAACCAGAGTCCTTGGCGTTTGAATTCCCCTAGGCATCAGATTGGATTCAGAAACCTTTCAGCAATTGCCTCGATGTGACAATAGGTGACACTATCAACCCGTCTTAAGGGTCAGCAACCTCAAAGGGCAACTGTGCAAAGGTTCAATAGGCTACACGGCAAGAACAAAGGGACCAAGATAAGGTCCCATTTCAGCATAGTAAATGGTGCAGACGGGACCATATATGCAAGACTCTTCAAAAATGCATCACAACCATTGATTTGACTAGAGAAGGCTGATCAAGCAAATGCAGAAATGTGAACAAATAACCTTTAACAGTGCCCACAGCACAGCTTTGCCAGGTCAAGGGCTGAACAGAGGTAAGAACATCAGAAAGCTTCACTTGAGTGGATGACACAACACTCCTTATACCAGGCCACAAAGATTGATCAATGGTTAGAATAGCATCACTATGTTACATTACAATTGATCGTAAAATGTGTTTTAGGGCAAATACTTATTAATTAAATTGTTTTCTTTGTGATACCTATGTACAGACTTTCATAGGGGCTGCATCATTTAAAAGCCATCCTAACCAGCCCTCCCATCCTCGCTTATCTTGCAGGTAAGCTCACCATCTCCGGTGGGTCTTGGCACACCTCCAGCCAGAATCATCATAGTTCACTGTGATTTCTTCTGAAAAAGTTTTTCCTATTATTTTGTTTGTGTTTCCTTTCAATGTGCTATCAAACCACAAGTGTGAGGTTTACATGAGGCGGTTTGTTGGGTTCCATGAAGGATGCTTAATCAGATTAGCTGCAGCTTTTATGTTTTTTTATAAACAGTGCTCATGGAAGAATACTTTCCAACCCTTTATTTACCTTTCGAAGTTCTTTAATACAGTATGGCAGTGTACTTTCCCGGGCTTGCTCTTGGTTTGTTGTTGGTTGTTCTGCACTCATTTTGCTTACCTCTGGCTCACTGCACTGACTTGACTTCTCTTGTATCAGCTGTGCTCAGGTGATTTACAGGATCAAATACCACATGGGCTTCACATGTTTCTCTTAACTACAGTGAACTCAACAGCAGGAGAAAAGGGGACAGCATGTGAAACACAATGTGCAAACTAGAATACAAGTGAAAGTTATGTTTGAGGTCACTTGAAGGGTGACTTACTGACGCCTATAGAGGCTGGAGCCATGGCAGACTTTCCTGGTATCCTGATATAATACAAATTAACAGAAAGGAGCTAAACATGCGGCCCGTGTAGTGCAATGTTTGATATGTTCATGACTGCTGGGCACTGTGAGGTGACTGTGTTCAGAGACTGCTACCTGCCGATTGGGTGCGGCCTGAGGATTTCTGCGTACAGGAGGGGGGGGGGGGGGGGGGTCGGAGTCTTTCAGACACCAAGTGAGCCTGTTCAGTATGTTTTATGCTTTGGACTTTGTCTCTCCGTCACCATTTTTATGCCCATCACTGCTACAAATCTTTCCCCGTATGGGAATCTTACTCTATGTGTGCCATTGTCTGCACCTGCACGCATCATTTTCAGTGTGCAGTGTATTTCCAGTCTCCCTGTCAGTGTATTCTCTTATGTATATCCCTGGCCCAGCTAACATATATTCCTTCTGTAGCATCAATAGACTTCATGCGTTTGTATCCCTGTCTTTACTGCATTCATCCACATATGTGTATCTTCCTAGTCCATAAGTAAGTCTATACCCTCCGCTAATTAGTGGCTGATGTGTCTATTGCCTGTCTATGCATTCCCTGTAGCAGTTCCTTCCTTGTTCCATTATCAAAGTATTGCAATGGATGTTGTACAGGAATTTTAGTGCCACGGTTTCTCTACTGCATCCACTGCAGAAACCAGATCGAAAGGCTGCAAAACATCAACTTTGGCAATGTAGGAGGATTGCCACGTGTTTTTTTCAGAGGCTTTGCCCAACTATGGGAGTTCTTCTTCTTCAAGTGGACAAGTAGGCTAAATTGAACTAATTTGGTTATTGTCCACTGGTAATTCTTCTGAGCCAAGTTATTTAAGGATGAAGTTGTGCAGATGAAGCAGATCATGAAGGTTGGTTTGAACTAATGGGGTTGTTGTCTGCTGGTGGTACTTCTGGGCCAAGTTGTTTAAGGATGAAGTTATGCATTAAAAGTGCTGTCAAGAAAATGTAAGCATATCATGAAAGTCGGTTTGCTAAAACTGCAAGAATGCAGGGGTTTTGCTAGGTGGACTCTGATGGGTGCTATGTTATTCTGCAAGTGCAGGTGGGCTGGTAGGTGGTCTACCAAGCTGAGGATCTGGCCGCATGCTGATCTTGGATTAATAGGTCCAAAAAGGTGTCACTGAGAGGATGTTTAACACATTGGTTACTCGGTAAATCTCTCACAGCTCTATCCCTCCCGTTTGTTCTAGACCACTGATACGCAATGCCATTAAAAGGTTCTTTATTTTCACTGCTGCCACATCCATGCAACTCCACTCATTAATAAAAGAGGAAAATATGTGTGTCCCGTACCAATACTCAGAAGATGCAGAAGTGGGACATCTAGGCTCAAATTGAAAGGCTGGTGGAGATGGTGGAAGGTTTATGGCCAGAGAAAGACATTCTCATCATATTTCCTGCATAAAATGCGGTTGCAGTCCTCTTGCAAACATTCCCATTTTGTGATATGGTTTTGGCATCAATCCCTCCATTTCTCTCAGTTCGGTTACATAATGAGCTGAAGCCATCCCAACAAGGAACAGTTTAAAAGTCAGGAGATGTAAAGGGCAGGTGTGCATTGGCTCAAAAGGAGTGCACATACGGTAAATAAAGACCAAATTAAGATTCCATAGTGGTATCACAAAGAGTTTGGATGGCGGGTAAAGGAGACACTTGTGTCAAATATTTTATAAACCTTTTTACAATAGGTGATTTAAACAAAGAAAGTTGTTCTGACAAATGAAAAAAGACCGAAAGGTCTGATAAATAACCTTTGATAGTGTCAACTGAAAGTCCTTGCTGGTCCAGAGATAAAACAAACAAGACATGCAGGGATTTTGACTGTTACAGGTTTGTATCGAGGGTACAACACCAGGCCACATATCTGTCCCAACAGCGGCATAGATAGACTTTGTTGAGGAAAGTCTGGCAAAAAGCATAAAGGTACACAATTTTAGGAAGGAGATCAAATGCAGTCAACTGCAGCAGCTCAACCTATACAGCTGAAGTGCATATTGTGCAGGCCCCGGTGCAGGACACTACCCTTTTGAAACTAAAGAAGCTTCTCCAGAATCGGTAGCCTGACTGGAGGACAGATGCTCAATGCCAGACGCTATGGGGACCACACTCTCCTGGCCCAATCTGGAGCCACTAAGATGACTTAGGCCTGGTCATTCCGGATCTTCAGAACTCAGGCAGGACAGTTAGAGGTGAACGTTAGATGTTCGACGCTAGCCAGAATGGATCCCTAAGAGAGAGCCATCTAGGAAACTCCAGAGCACAAAAGTGTTGGCACCACATATCATAGAAAGATGCAAAAAGTTCATGATACGTTCTCCCCATTACTAGAAGGTGCCCTGGGCCACCTAGGGGTGTAATTGCCGTTCTGATCTGCCAGGTAGTGCCTGCTGAGTTCGTCTGCCTTGGCATTCAAAGATCCAGACAGGTGGTTCACGACCGGGGAACTGCTCTGATGCACCAGCCAACTTAAGAGGCAAAGAGCCTACTTGAACAGGAGGTCCCAACCCCACCCTGCTTGTTACAGTAACACATGGCATAGATGTGGTCTGTGAGAACCTGAACCATCCTCTCCTTGATTAACTGTAGAAAGGCTTTCAGGAAAGGAGAATGGCCAGCGACTCCAATAGGTTGATGGGAAGTCGGGTCTCCACCAGAGACCAGTCTTCTGATCTCTGCCTCTCCAAGATGATTTCTCCAGCTCTGTGTGAGGCAGAAAGAGAAGTCTGCTGATGGTCTAATTGCAGTTGAGCAGCAAACACTGCAGGTCTTTGGCAGTATCCCTGGAACCCTGGATGGAATATGAGAGATTACCCTAGGGCACAGGTACTTATATAGTAAGGTCCGCGGGCTGCCAGTGGCCCGGCAAGCCTCCCTTGGCAGCCGGCAGACCTTGCAGACAATTTACCCGTGTTTTAAAAATAAAAAAATTAAAGAGTGTCTGCAAACACTGTGCGCCGCAACTCTGAGAGACTCTGCTGCTCTGTGGGGGCCCGAGCAGTGATAGCCAGAGTGGAGCTGCAGGGGCGCTAAGAGGTGAAATACAAAAGCCTCATTAACATACAAATGGTCTTTTAAAGACCTGTGAGGTGCTCGGGTGCGGCTGTGTGCCCGGAGGCAGTGTGAGATGAAGAGGGTGACAGAGGGAGGGAGAGGGAGGGAGAGGGAGGGAGACAGAGAGAGAACCAGGGAGGGAGTAAAAGGGAGGGAGAGGGAGGGAGAGCGAGGGAGGGAGGGAAAGGGAGGGAGAGGGAGGGAGGGAAAGGGAGGCAGACACAGACAGAGGGAGAGGGAGGGAGGGAGAGCGAAGGAGGGAGGGAAAGGGAGGCAGACAGAGGGAGAGCAAGGGAGGGAGAGCAAGGGAGGGAGAGCAAGGGAGGGAGAGCGAGGGAGGGAGAGCGAGGGAGGGAGGGAAAGGGAGGCAGACAGAGGGCGAGGGAGGGAGGGAAAGGGAGGCAGACAGAGGGAGAGGGAAGGAGGGAAAGGAGGGAGAGAAAGGAGGGAGGGAAAGGGAGGGAGGACGAGGGAGGGAGGTGGAGGGAGACAGGGAAGGAGGAAAAGGGAGGGGGAGGGAGAGCGAGGAAGGGAGGGAAAGGGAGGGAGAGGGAGGAAGAGCGAGCGAGAGAGGGAGAGCGAGGGAGGGAAGGATGGGGAGGGAGAGCGAGGTAGGGAAAGGGAGGGAGAGTGAAGGAGATGGAGGGAGGGAAAGGGAGGCAGACAGAGGGAGAGCGAGGGAGGGAGGGAAAGGAGGGAGGGAAAGGGAGGCAGACAGAGGGGGAGGGAAAGGAGGGAGGGAAAGGGAGGCAGACAGAGGGAGAGCGAGGGAGGGAAAAGGAGACAGAGAGAGGGATACAGAGAAAGGGAGAGGGAGGGAGGGAGACAGACAGAGGGAGGGAGACAGATAGAGGGAGGGAGACAGCTAGAGGGAGGGAGGGAGACAGAGGGAGGAAGAGAGTGACAGAGGGAGACAGTGAGGGAGACAGACCGAGGGAGGGAGACAGACAGAGGGAGGGAGACAGACAGAGGGAGGGAGACAAACAGAGGGAGGGAGACAGACAGAGGGAGGGAGACAGACAGAGGGAGGGAGACAGACAGACAGAGGAAGGGAGACAGACAGAGGGAGGGACACAGACCGAGGGAGGGAGACAGACAGAGGGAGGGAGACAGACAGAGGGAGGGAGACAGACAGAGGGAGGGAGACAGATAGAGGGAGACAAACAGAGGGAGGGAGACAGACAGATGGAGCCAGAGAGAGGGCGACAGACAGAGGGAGGAAGACAGAGGGAGGGAGACAGACAGAGGGAGGGAGACAGACAGAGGGAGGGAGACAGACAGAGGGAGGGAGCCAGACAGAGGGAGGGAGACAGACAGAGGGAGGGAGACAGACAGAGGGAGGGAGACAGACAGACAGAGGAAGGGAGACAGACAGAGGGAGGGAGACAGACAGAGGGAGGAAGAGAGTGACAGAGGGAGACAGGTAGGGAGACAGAGCGAGGGAGGGAGACAGACAGAGGGAGGGAGACAGATAGAGGGAGACAGAGAGAAGGCGACAGACAGAGGGAGGAAGACAGAGGGAGGAAGACAGAGGGAGAGAGACAGACAGACAGAGGGAGGGAGACAGGCAGATGGAGGGAGACAGGCAGATGGAGGGAGACAGGCAGAGGGAGGGAGACAGGCAGAGGGAGGGAGACAGGCAGAGGGAGGGAGACAGGCAGAGGGAGGGAGACAGACCGAGGGAGGGAGACAGACAGAGGGAGGAAGAGAGTGACAGAGGGAGACAGGGAGGGAGACAGACAGAGGGAGGGAGACAGACAGAGGGAGGGAAACAGACAGATGGAGACAGAGAGAGGGTGACAGACAGAGGGAGGAGGGAGGCAGAGGGAAGAGGGAGGCAGAGGGAGGAGGGAGATAGAGGGAGACAAAGAGAAGGAGACAGACAAAAGGAGACAAAGACAGGGAGGGAGACAGAGTGAGACAGACAGAGGGAGACAAAGAGAGGGAGAGGGAGGGAGACAGAAAGGGAGAGGAAGGGAGACAGAGAAAGGGAAAAGGAGGGAGACAGAGTAAGGGAGAGGGAGGGCGACAGAGGGTGACAGACAGGAAGGGAGGAGGGTGACAGACAGAGGGGGAGGGTGACAGAGGGAGGAGGGCGACAGAGTGAGGAGGGCGACAGAGTGAGGAGGGCGACAGAGTGAGGAGGGAGAAAGAGTGAGGGAGACAGAGAGGGAGAGGGAAGGAGATAGAGGAGGAGAGAGAGGGGGAGACAGAGAGAGAGGGAGGGAGACAGAGAGAGAGGGAGTGAGACAGTCAGAGTGAGTGAAACAGAGGGAGTCAGGGAGAGAGAGAGAGAGAGAGAGAGAGGGAGAGAGAGAGAGAGAGAGGGAGAGAGGGAGAGAGAGGGAGTGAGACAGTCTGAGTGAGACAGAGGGAGAAATAGGGAGAAATGGAGGGAGAGAGGGAGGGAGACGGAGGAGACAGAGAGGGAGTGAGAGGGAGAGATAAAGAGAGAGGGAGAGAGGGAGAGAGAGAGAGATGTGTGTATGCTGGGTCTGGTGGCTCAGTGGACGAAAGCGTTCCGCTGCAGGGACCTGTGTTCAACCTCATGGTCACAGTTTTTTTTGTTGCTCTAGCCCGCCCCCTCCCCCACTGACCCTGCCCCCACCGGTGAGGCCCTCAGACACAATCCACACTGTAAATTTGGCCCCCGAGAGAAAGTTTGTGAGTACCCATGCCCTAGGGCCACTATCTTTTCTGGTTCTGCCAGACTTATCTGCAGCCTTCGCCAAAGGGCATGGTCCACTGTCTAAAGCACTTGGTAGTGTAAGCCAAAGCGCTTAATCTTCTACACTCCTTGCTCATAGACAGGGTACAAGTTGTCATCTGTGGACAGTTTATGGATAAGGCTTTTAGCTTATCCTTGGGGTGGCCCAGGGCAACTCACCTAACCCCACCCTTTTCAATCACTATGCCTCTCCCTTAGCCGCTGTGATAAGCTCTTTAGGCTTCCAGATTTTATTGTATGCTGATGACACACAAATTATGGAGTGTATTACGGAATGCATACCTTTGGTGGCTGACAAGTTCAATAATTGAATGAAATGATTCTGAATGACTAAATTCTTACCTTAATTGGACTAGGCCCTCCTGCTAGAAGACATTGATCCTACAACCATTATACCATCACTTTGATGCTGCTCTTTTTAACCGCATAGTGTACCCCCCTCTGTAACCAGCGATATACTTATTATTGTATTACTCTCTCTGACTCATATCTCCTCAAATTATGAGTTTCTTCCGGTTTTGTATTCTTAGTTGGTGTCGATATTGCATGTATGTCCTTCCTTTCATCCTTTTGTAAAGCGCTCGGATATCCATTGGGATCTTGTTTGCGCTACATAAAACTTTATAAATAAAATGAAATAAATAATATGTATTAGTAACTGGAAGAAATACAACTTTTTCAAATTGAATACTGACAAAACTGAGAGCCTGGTTTTTATGGCTCAGCAGTCCATCTGGTCAAAACTTACATGGCCCGAATTGTACGGCCACCTACCCGACCCAGAGGAGCCAGCCAAAAAAAAAACTGGACTATTACTTTGCAGGTTAACCGCATTAGTACGTGCTTCTAAATTATTAGAACTTTGAAAAAGACCTATCCATTTATCCTGGTAGAGCTCTGCAAATCGATGGCCGTTGCTCTGATAACTTTTCGTTTAGATTAATTTAATGTCATTTATCTGAATATCAATAACTCTTCACTGAACAAGCTTCAGCGTGTCTTATCTTTAACAATCATAAACATCTTTTCTATCGGTGAAGGCCTTCGGACCCTTCACTGGCTCTCACCTAGGAAGCGTGATTTTGAAAGCGTTATGCACAGTTTTTCTAGCACAGCACCAAAAGGCACAGCGGCCCATTCAATCAGCTTTTCAATGGTATTTGTCCAGCAAGGCACCTAGCAGGAAGGAGGTGGTGGTACCTAAGTTCCACAAAATTAGATGGGGCGGACGGTCTTTCTCTTATGCTGCAGCGAAACTGTGGAACACCCTATCTGCTTATATATCTGAAACAGTACACTGCTGGCTTTCCGCAAACACCTTAAAACCTGGCCCTTTTTTTTATCAATCTCTTTGAGACCAGGAGATTTCCCTCCTCGTGGCTTGGGCATATGTTTCTTGGCTGGTTTAGTGCTTTAACGCCCTTGTGTTTGGTGCACTTTAGAAATCCTTTTTTCATTTTATTTCATGAAAGTAGCTGTCTTGCAGGTCCAAGCCATGGCGGACAGCGTCTGGACAAAGTGAGCATCTCCACATTGTCGTTCAATGGAAAGGCATTCAGAGGGCGCTGGTCAGGACTTCTTTGAATGGCAATAATGTCTCTGAAGATTCCTGTCCAAGCTGTATAACTTTTGTTAGGAAGTTAGTTTTAACTTCCATCATGGATAGCTGTAAATTCAGTACCTCAGCAGCACATCTTATGCCCACATCATGAGAAGCACTCTCTTCCATTGATGGTCGAGGGGGACGAACTCAATACCATAACATGGGAAATATGCATCTCGTAAATCCATCACAAGATTGTCATCATCACAGAGAGGGAGGCAAACCATCCACATTATCTCCATTGTCATCTCCGAAAGCGGGTTGACTTTGATCAGAGTTGGAGCCTAAAAGTTGCTGGAGGGCAGCTGCGAGGTAAATCATAGTTCTATCTGAATTATATTGAACTGGGACCAGGAGTGTCATAAGGATTCCACATGCGACCTTGTTTGAGGCCAAGAAGAGTTTGACTCGGAGTAGGGCACAGCTACTGGAGCAGGGTCATCCTTCGGCGCAAGCAGCTAGGGACTGGATCAGCATCAAAGGGGCTGGTGTGGATTTTAACACTGGATTTGCAAGTAGGCGTCGGAGCTGAAACAAAACTGATTTAAGAGGCACAGACAGTACTAAAGACGGATCCACCGGTGGTAACCCGACTTGAGGCGTCTGCAGAGCCTTGGGGACCGAATGTTAGCATGACGCTCATGGGCCTGGCAAGATTTTTCTGATAAGTCCGATGTTCCTCTCCGAGTTGCTGCCAACCCTGGGACAAGCCGGCGTGATGCTACGTTGACAGCAACACTCAACGTTGTATGGTCTAAACATTGTCAAGGGTTTGCTCTGACTGCAAAGCAGAACACACTACTTGAGGCTTGTCCTCTCGCCTCAGACTCCGGCTAAATGTTCACGCCATCCGTCAAACGGCATGCGCCATCAAAAATACACCATGTGTGGTCGTTCACGAGACAGCACTTGCAGACTGCCAAACCTCCAAAATACTTAAGGATGTCTTCACCCCCCCCCACTACAACCTCTGGAAGGATCCGACGACAGTCCATCAACACTGCTGGCTTCCTCAAACGGAGAACTTTCCAAAAGGGTCGCAGTGGATAAAGTGTGCATACACAGATTTCTGCAATTTATTTGTGTTGGGGCATCTGGCGTACATCGCCTTTCAGGTATCCTATCCTTGTCACCAAAAATGTGGAGTAGTTCACCAGGAAAGACACACGGAGACAGGTGAGTAAACTGGTCATCCCTAGAATCCCTTGACCACCTACATCAGTGCATTCTAAATGCTACATCACTGATCAAGGAATTCACAAAGGGACCACGAGACACCACAACTGCATTTCCATCATATATGTCTAACTGATATTTGAATGATAACTCTCGCTAAATTAGAGACATTTTTCACTGGTGATATTGTTTTGTTATCAGTAGCTCATGCTCTGCCTAGAATTTTGTGATTGGTGTTGAGCAGGCCCCCTGGATTTATGCAATGTTGAGTCTGCAACGTTTTCTGCAAAATGGTGGATTTGCAGCATATGCAACACAATCCATCATCTGCTGCATAATCTTCAGATTTTAACAAAAGGATAAACGCGTTTCTAGCTCAAATGGATCAAATGTTACCAAACATGTAGCAACATGTATTGCCCTGCATTGCAAGGTCCTTCATAAAATTTCACTGTTCACTTACCTGTTTCTTAAAGCAGCATTCGGGTGTTAAATCAGTACTAATGAGGCAACCCTTTGTCCAGACAGAGTTAACCTGGTATAAAAAGGACTAAATAATCAAGTAATACTATCACAAAATATGCCGCACTACGCTGCATACTTTGCCTTTTCTTGCCACATAATTTCTCCACCCTGATTCATAGTAATCGAGTCCTCCCCTTTCACATAATTCCAGTGGCCCTGCTGTTGAGGCATTTAATCATTTAAATGTACATAGGTTTTTATGGCATCATTCTTAATACTATTGACTCAGGACAGGTTTTTTCCAAATAGGTGTAATTTAAGGGATATATCTGTTATCGGCAACGTCATGGCCTCTGTCAGCTGAGAGGTCGCTCGTGTCTGAGTCGGAGATTGACAATTTAGCTCAGCTGTCTACAACTTTAACCCTTCTCATGCTCGTGACGGAACCGTTCCGTCACGAGCCTCGGGTGGGCTGTGCTGGTGACGGAACGGCTCCGTCATGGCCCTCTCGCCGTGCCTGCGCGGCGCGAATTCCGCGCCTGCGCTAACGTTCTGTAGCGTGGGCGGGGCCGTGACAGAACCGTTCCATCACAAGCACAGCTCACCCGCGTGCCGTGACGGAGCGGTTCCATCACGAGCACGGGACCGCCGCGCGGCCCCCCCATCCCCTTAGCACTGCGGCGGAATAGCCGCCGCAGTGAAGGAGTTAAATCGCCGTAACTCTTCTATTTCACACCATGTCCATTCTAAATAGATTTGCAGTTATAACTGAATAACTGGAAATTTACTTGAAAAAGATGTAGGATGGGAAAATGATAGGAAGTGGGAGCCCAGGGGACGGAAGATAATATTTACAACTTTAAAACTTGAAAGTTATTGGAGCTTATGTAAAACTGAATGCCCAGATTATTTGTACTGCCTATGGCTTTCTGACAATTATAGAAAAATCGAAGCATGTTGCCATCCTTCTTTACAAAGCGGTTTTGTGGTGAACCACGCCTCATATCAAACACCAAAAGGAGGGGTGTGCATGTCTGGCACACCATGAAAGTATAGGAACGTTTCATGAGTGCACATTCAGAACTACCTGCAAACCCAGTGGGCTTTTTGGTCAATTCATCTGAAAATTGTTTACTATAACGCACTTTTTTCCTAACTTTTTTTCAGAGGCTGTTCTGTCTTCTTTACTTCTCTCGCATATCGCCACTTTAACCCCGGAGAAATGTCTGAATCACTCACTGTAAACTACTGATGCCGTTTACACCTGAGCACTTTCAAAGTTCACTAACCACCGCTGCTTCTAATGGAACATTTGGAAATGAAAGTGTTTTTTAAATCCGGGAAGCTCAGGAACAGAAAACGGCCACTGAGGTATTTAGAACCCCCGAATTTCACAAGGGTGCCAGGTTACGGAAAGGAACCATGGGTATTCAATCTATGTCTTGAAAAGTTCTGGAGTATAGAGTGCTGTCTTGCCCAATTTAAGAGCTCCTGCTGCTGGCCTGCGGTTATACTGCTCATGGCAAAACTACAATGGGAGGGCCATAGCAGAGATGATCAAGACAGTCACATTCCCTAGTGCACCAAGAACAGCGACGTCTGTGGGCAAAATAGACATTTTAAAAACAATGATGGAATGCAGCATACAAACAATAATTACTTTGCATCACATGTCCTAACTGTATGGCCTGTGCAACAATGACAACAGGTCAAAATTATAGAGCTTCCAAACCAACACCGGGGAAAAAAACACAACACAATCTATTTAATGCACCCCATTATAAATGTTTTGGATCAGGAATAGAAACAGAAATCAAAAAATATCAGGCTGTATGGAGTTCACAAAAAAACACAAGTGCTCATTTTTCCCTGTCTTAGCCCCATAGCACACACAGTATGTACCACTTAAAACCCTACCATAATATCTTTATCTTATGTTTTGCTTTGCAGTTTTATATAGCGTTAACTCGATCCGAAGGTATCAGCGCCCTTTACAGAGCACCACATTATTTTTTTAGGCACAGGGAGAATAATTGATTTGCCCAGAATCACAGGATGTTTGAGCCTCTAGTCAGACTCGAACATGGTTCCCTAGCTTCATAGTCGGCCGCTCTAACCGTTATGTAAATAAGCATCAGGGGAATCGTCTTCAACAAAAAACAGCGTCGAATATGAACCACACAGTCATGGGCAATAAGGCACTACAGCAACCGAATACTGATACAAAACAGACACCGTACACCCGTTGTCCTCAAAACAGAGCAACTAATAAAAATGGTATCACAAGCATTTGCTATTCTGTTTCTATATGCTGCTGCTGTAGTCTTCATAGGTGCGTTTCTCGGGGCAAAGCTTCTGGGGTGCAAAGAGGGCCTGTTGAAAGTATCATACTTGAGAGATATGGCCCCCGGTGCCGCCATCGTACAACCATTGCTCACGCTCCTCCCAGAAACGGTTAATTTTCAAAGAATGTTTAAGGGATAGTCAAATTCCTGTTCGACGCTGCAGTGAATTTATTAAGCGTCGGAATCAAAGACAGGAGGAATGTTGCTGTGAGCCGGGGAAAGGGCAAACTAATGACTGGCAAAGTAAGGCTTTTGATATACTTCTGACATCAAAGCCAAGGCTGTGCCTTTTCCCTTTTCTTTAAAATACCATCTTTCTTGAGAACCTCCAGTTCACGTTATGTGGAAAAGTTCTAAATAATAAAACCTTTTATCTAAATCTCGTGAAATGCATACATCTCATGAAAATCATGCACATTAAAAGGGCGGTACGACTATTACTGTATACAGTAAATACAGGAGTCAGTGGCGGTCAGGACGAGTTCTCTGAAAACAAACAGAGGAAAAAATGTTTGGCTTGCATTTTGAGCCCTGGAAAAAATATTCAAACAAACACTGGCAATTTCAACAGGTCTGGCGTTAAAGGAATGGTATAAGCTAACGCGAAGCATTACAAGTAGATGTTATGTGAACGGATACTATTTCTGTGGAAGCAAAGAGCTGTGAAATAATATTGGTGTAGGTCATAAGGTCTGATGAAAGATGCACTGTTAGGCCAGATCTGAAAATCCATGTAGTTTAATGCTGCCCTCCTTCCATCTGTGCTGCTGCCAGAGAAAAGAATATACATTATCTGGTTATCTAAGACACTTTAATAGGAATACAATGTCATATGGGTGTCCCTGAACCTTCAAGCTCAGGCAGCTGATAAATAAACAAAATGATCACAGCTGTGTGGAGGGGAAGCTTTTTATGTGTGGAAGAGCACAACTTCCACCCAATCAAAAATGTACCTTGGTCCCAATATGTGGGCGGGTCCAAAGCTCCTCTCCTGAGAATCTCGCATTAATGTTTGGCAACAGGTGCGCTGTCCTGACAAAGTGTTAATGCAGCAGCGACAAAATAATCAAACTATTATTGCTTTCTACAACTAATGCATCTAAGTGATAAATAATTAAATGAGTGATGATTCTGTGTACTTTGAGAAGTAAAATAGTCCGGCACGCATGGAAAAGCAGGCATTTCACAGGTAGCGGGAAGATACGCTAAAATCCAACAGAATGAGGTGGGAGAGCCAATAGAAGGAGGTAAGAGAATAATATCTTGCTCTCGGAGGAACCAAAGACAAGTCCCATGTAAGAACTGGTAGCAAAAGGTAATGAGGTACGCTGCCATTCCAGAACTAAAAAGGGTCACAGTTTCTTACGCAACAAAACTGTCCTGTGGCCCCAAAAGCTTTGCTAATCCATATGTTATAGAAATAGAATGGAGTTAGGTAAGATTTCTGTGCCAAAGCATATAAACTAGGAAAGAGCTAGTCTACCTTCCTCATGAATCGAAGGAACAATAGTTTTATTTACACAAGAAAGGTTAACTTAAAAAGGAAATCCCAACACATAACTCTATCGCTGTTTGTTGCAGAAAAATAAGTATTGTCTTCGCAAATTATAGATTTACCACTATTAAGCAAAAGAGCCAACACCACCCTTGTAAACCAAATTCCAGCGAAAATCCAACAATCTTTAGACACGGTATGTAAAGAAAAAAATATGAACATCAGTTATTTTGAAAGAAAAGAAAGGACATTTAGAAATTTGAAACGAAAAGGTCATAGTAGTCTAAGAAGGGGGAATTGAGAGGTAGTGGAAATGGATCTGTATTTGGTCACTTAAACATCATTAATAAAGTTTGACGGTAGGACCTGCTCTCCCGCTGCCCGCCTATCTCACAGAAGTGGTGGCAGCGATGGTACATAGGTCTAACTCTTTTGGAAAAAAGTGAAACTGCATATCCCAGCATGCTTAGCACTTGCGGCTAAACTATCAGGACTGGTAGAAGATCACTCTCTTGACAAAGGCAAAATGACAGCGTTGGGAACGTAGATGTATCTGATCACTAAACGTCTATCTCAACGAGCTGATGTTTACAATGCTGTTTTTTCCCATTCCTTGTGGTTTATGTCAAAGAGGTCTGGATATTTACAATAGGAAAACCCTTGCAATTCAGAGAAAGGGTTTACTTGCCATCACATATTTTTTAGCTTAACAACGCAGCTTATTAACTGACATGCATGAAAGGACATCTCTATCTCCAAGCACAAGATTCGAGTAACAGGCCTTAGCCGGCTGATTCACGTGCTTGCTTGATGCCAAAACAATGAGTTTCACAAAAGCATTGCACAACTTGTTATTGTAATACCACATTCTACAGCTATTCTCTTCAGCAAGGATATCAAAATATATCCAGACCACATAGACCTGCGAGTCTTGCCAAATGTCCCCTCGCCTGCCCTCCCTCATCCTCTCCAGATGGTTTCCCGCAGTGGAGCCTTACCTCAGCGACAAATGAGCTAGCAAAATACGGCAAACCACATGGTCTCCAAGTCAAAGTGCTGACAGCCACAATCTTGCCAACCACAGCAAAACATTCCCTTTTACCGCCGACTGTGCTGGCCTTGCCTCTGGTCCATAATGCGGCTTCACTTCCGTCACTCTCTCTTTACAAACAGCGGCGACTATTGTTATTGTCCTTTCTTATATGGTAAATAAATTAAAAGGAAAAAAAAAGAAGAACAGAAAGTGCACACCAGAGCAAAATAAGCAATGAAAAAAGGCAATGCTTTATTGGAGGAACAAACAGAAGATTTACAAGCTGGAACACGAATTAGGAGGGAAATGAGAGTGACAAAGAAAACCAGTGAATGGTAAGCAATAGGCGGGCTCCAAGGCCTTACATGTTTATGGTGAATTACAATATGCCTCACAACAGACAACACATGCACTGTCCAGCAGGCTCGATCTAAAAAGAGGGTAGGTGTCCTGGCGGCACTTCGCAGCTGCTGGATCTATGTAAAAAAATATAAAATGAGGAGCGGGAAGTAAGGGAGCAAACGATAAGTGCGCTGGAGCACAACAGCCTAAAGTATCTTTGCACTGCAAACACTAAGCTAAAACTGTCTATATCCGAGACCTTGGGATACGAAGGGCACAAAGGGGTCAACCAAAATAAATAAAAAAAACAGTGAAGAAAAAAAACTAGGCTGCAACATGGAGACCTATCAACGAACATCAAAGCATCACTTTTGAAAACATGGCTATTTGCTTCTTAGTTGGGAGTTAGCACATCTCTCCCATCCTCTGTCCGCCCAACGCCTGTACACCTTCGGGTATACAAGCGATTTACAAATATTATCCTATCCTGTCACCTAACATCAGACTGTAGCGAAGCACAAACCTCTTTGTTTCCAGTTCGAGGCCATTCACTCGGCCTGCGCAGCTGCTCTTTCTAAAAAAATAAAAAAAAATAGAATAGTGCCAGTGAAGTAATAATTGAAAAACCTTAGCTGAACCATTTGTCCTTAAAGTACTATATCTCTTAAGCATAACATCAACTGCTGTTAAAGAACTATTTTGACCAATTATCCCTGAACCTGTGATGTATCTGACTTCAGCCCAATAAAAAGAGCCTCTGAAGACAGATTCCTAGCACCTTCTGGAAAACCTGTCCACCTTGGACTGATCCTTTTTGCATAGTAATCATAGTAAGTCACCAAAATCAATTTTAGTCCTTGTTCCCAAACCCTAGGGGTGTTAAATCATACCTACACTTGCTCTCAGCATTTAGAAGGGGCAACATCGGTTATAAAAACATTTTAATAGCCCGATTTTCTTATTAAATTGAGCAAAAATCCTGTCAGGACTAAAGAATGTGAACCCTGCTCTTGCTCAATATAGAGTAAAAATAATTTCTCTTTTCACTGTTATTACATAACTCAAAAATTTGGGGAGAGGAGTTGGCCTAACGGCTAGGGCGGTTGACCTCGAATCTGGGGAACTGGGTTTGAGTCTCGGCAGTGACAATGAACATCCTGTGATTCTGGGCAAATCACTTTATCTCCCCATGCCTAACAAAAATGAATGTGTCCTGATGTAATGCAAATGGTGCTATGTAAAGCGCTCCGATACCCAATACCGGGTCAAGTTCGCGCTAAATAAAACTCCGTAAAAAAAAAAAATAATAATAATAAGCTGAAGGTGGGCACTCTGGATATGAATGGTGACACATTATTACTGGGAATATTGCCTGAAGATAGCAAGAGGCATTGACTGCGGTTTGACTCCTGCCAAAGTTCTAAGTCTGTCTGCATAGTCATGCGTTAGCCACCTAAACAATTGGCTAGCCATCAAAACACCTACAGGGTATATCACACTTTGCCTGGAAGGGACATGCTGCAAAAAACATTAGTGATCATTTCTCAAAGCAAAGCACTTTATTTCTAGTTCCATTGCTATTTCAAAGTGGAATAACTGCCAGGCCTTTCCTATAATATATGACAGATGCTCTACATTGCACCCTCACAACATAACCCCAGCAACACAACCTATTGGCAGAAGTGCAGGAGACTCCATGACGTGTGGAGACACCTCAATCTGAATAAGGCAGCACCTAGATATTTCAGAGTATGTCCGTTAGCGGCGTAACGCAAACTGAAGGGCATCCCCAGCAAAATGGGCTCAATGGCGGCCCCCTGAACGGTTGCCCCTTACCCTGTAGATGTCTACTTGGTAAAGCAGAGTGGCTTTCTCGAGCAGTCAACTAATTCTTATTCCTTGCACGCACATGGCACTTCCAACCATCAGAAATGTAAGCCTGCAACTCAACACATTCAAACTCCTTTTAGTAAGCTGTCAAATGGAAAATATATTTGAAGTTGTGGACTAAAATGCTTTTACCTACTATAATTCATTTTGTAAGAGGACCACATTCACACGCTCACCATTGCTGCTATTCAAGCTGGGGAGCAGGTATTACCTGCCTGGAAGGATCACAGCATGGGTTTCCATTTATTGGCAGCAGAGCAGTGGCTTGCTGTAAAGGAAGGAACCTGAAGCCAGGAGCAGCGGGCCTGGCCTCAGAACAGTGCTGAAAGATGCGCCACGCTCTATTAGAAAATGTAATTTCCTGAAGAAGGCAAATAGGGACCACACAGGCTCGAGCAGCAAATAAAGAGACCACTGAAAAGGAAGCTGTTTGGGTTCCAGCCTTAAAGTGAAACCGTGCCTGAGTGGTCTACCCTCGGAAAAAGCTTAATGGAGAGCAGAGAATGTGGAGTTCACGTTTTCTCACCAAGGGCCGAGAGAAATGTATATTCCCACCCACTGCCCTAGGTTTTAAGAAAAATTCTGCCACATGGAAAGGTATTGTATTGTAATTGCTATTATATAGTGCTTACTACCCCTGACGAGGCGTCAAAGCGCTTTTTTGGCTAGTAGCACGCCACTCTGGAACCCAAAGGGATTAGTGGTTAATTAGTTTAGGGAAATATGAAATCAATTTGAGCAGTGGACATGTTACTCTGTTATTTGGATTGAAAAGGATAGTGGAGGGAGGGAAGGGTTTGCATTCATCTAGCGCTTTCTACCCCTGATAAGGTTGTAGAAGCACTTTTCGGGGAGTGTCACGCTACTTCGGAACCCAAGAAGGATTAGTGGTGAATTAGTGTAGTAGGGCAATAGTTCTTTGGGTACCATCATGAGTATCCAGCAAGCATTTGTTACAAATCCTGCTGTCTTCTAAATGTGATGAGAACCAATGGGTGGCGGTGCTCAAACACAGTACCAAACAATAGAAATGAAAGCACAGAGTCCACCAGATTATCTACAACAGAGCACAGTTTACAGGAAAATTCGCATACCAAGCGAGTTTATTTTTTAAATGTGGTGTAAAAAGGAATGTAGGTGAGTAGTTATTTCAACTCCAGAGTCCACTTTGCTTTGGGAAAACGATACACTGCACACACAGTGGCGTTTTTCCTACAGGCGTTTTATCTACATGTTTCATGCACTTTGTAGGATGGCCCTTGGATTCTTTCAACAGTTCCAACTGCCAGCCAGTCTTCCTCTCGCCTCCCATAGCATGCTCCTCAATAGGTCATTATTTTACTCTGAACAAATACCACCCAAGTACGACAAAAGTAGTTACCAAAGCTTCAATATACACTCTTAACAATTAAAACACTTATTAAAAGTTATGATCAAGTGTAACGTTTACAATTTTTTTTCCGTGGAGGGCTAGGGATGGAAGAGAGTCACACAATATACATGGGCTGCCAAAGACTAATGGAGCAAAAAAAAAAAAAACGAAAGAAGCAACCTTTAAGTCTGTCCTTCAAATAGGAAAATGGCCTTGGGCAGTTTCTGGTAGTTCATTTAAAAACCACAAAAAATGTTATTATTAATATGTGCCACGCTTCAATGGGTTGGTTAGTTTCACATATATCCGTGGGAGCTGAATTACCATGGATACCTTTTGCCAGAAACTAAAAGATTATGTTGTGTATAGTGTAAGGGAGTTCAACAACAGGGAGCAGTACATCAACATTTCAATGCACCAACATCTATAGCGCTTAAAACAAGTAGGGTATTCTTAACAAGAGGCCTACGCTGCATGAACCTCTGCAGTAGCCTGTTCAGGTAGCACTCTTAGGAGTGACCCTGTTTTTAGGTCTTGCTTGCTAAGAGCACGTGCTGTCACTGCAAGGGGTATTGTATACATAAAGGGACTTGGAGTCCACCAACTGCTTACCATTCGTTGGGTTTATAATCACTATTCTGTGCTGACTCCTAATTGGCTAAAGCATGCCCTGTGTCACTTCCTCTTCTTTCGTGTGGAGCATGAACCAAATAATCATTGATTTAGCTTGATTTGAGTCCTTCTGCTGTTCTTTCACAGCTTGCGCTAGGATTCAGGTACTATTTTCTTTATTTGCTTCCCTCCCACCTCCCTCATTCTCAGTGTTGTTTCTTCCCCTATGATCCCCCCTTTCTCCTGTTGCTTCTTCCCTTCTCACTCCTCTGTACTGCTGCTCCTACCCTTCCCACTCCATACTCTGCTTCTTCTTCCCCTCCCACCCCATGCCCCTGTTGTTTCTTCCCTGTCGACCCACACAGTCTTGTTGTCCATGTTGCTTCATCCCTTCCACCCGCACCCTCCTGTTGTCTGTGTTGCCTTCCCTCCCACCTGCCATAATTAAAAAAAAGTGCTATGACGTGGCCAGCACAGGCTGAGTCATAGCGCTTTTGTTTACCGTCCCCGTTCCCTCCCTCGCTCGTTCCTTCCCTAACTCCCTCCCTCCCATTCCTGATCTTACCCCCCACCCCCCCCCCACCCAAATAAAAAAAGAAATTGCAATGATGCCGTCATCACTGGCCGCATCACTGCACTTTTTCCTAACTTTACTTTAGCCAACCTGCACAGCCACGCTGTTGTACAACATGGCTAAAAGACATTGGCAAAGCCAATAGCTCCTGCATTAGCAAGAACTATTGCCTTTGGCAATGCTTGCTTAAGTTAACCCCTTGGCTGCTAGGCGTTTTCCCCCTCCTGTGCTGGGAATTACCATTTTGCTGTTTCCATGACGAGCTCAGCTCGTCATCAGCACACGACACCCGTGGGTGATGACGAGCTGAGCTCGTCATCAGCATCGAAAGGGTTAAGAATGATTCAATCTGTACACCTTCTCACAAAAATTCTTAACCTTATATAAGATATTTAAGTCATCAAATAACCTTCTCATTCCCACATCAACTATGGAATTATTACTGATTCTTTTAAATATACAGAGAGTGGTGCCGCTCAAGAAGAGGATTTCTCTCGCACCTCATGCAATCAGCAGGTTAATGTATCATTCTGTAATGTGCTAGGCACTATTTTAGGTTTAAACTAAAAATTATGCTCACTCAATACACATTCAAGTTGTTAAGTAATGAATGCATGCATTTTATATATATATAAATCCTTTTTGTAATAATGTATCACTAGAGCAGCCTTTTTTAATGCTTTTGTTAGGACGAGTCTAAGCCGGACTTTAAGCTCTAACCCAGCCACCCTATTATGTTGTACCTTTGTAGATTGGGACAAGACACACTGAGCTCAAAATGTGCTGCTTATTCAGACACCACTTCGGAGACTCTTCATGGGGTCAGGTCATCCAAACTGCCACCAATTATTTTTTATTTCCGCCATCATATGTTTTTTGTTTGCGTAAGTGTGTGGCTAGCTGAAGCATGGTAAAGGAGAAAGACGTATTCAGAGCAGTGCTTAATTTGTATAAAAAAAATATGTGCCAGGGCTATCGTCAGGAGGCACTTCCACTGGCAATGCCCATTGCCGCTGCCAAATATAGTAATAACACAACGATTAGCCATCACACTCCCACAAGTGTGACAATTATGACTATGTCAGGCTCCCAAAGCTATAAGAATGGCTTTGGCGGCAGGTTATAGTCATTCTTAATGTATACTGCATTAACAAACAACTGTTGCTGTGCTTTAAATTAGGCAAACTGCGCCACCATGTGGCAGACTGTCATAAGTGCCAAAGCTGACAATTGCATTGCAGCATTGTGATTGGCTAAGGGGAGTCTTGGTGCTTCCTGCTTCCAAAGAAGCCAGGAAGAGGATGGAGGAGAGGAGGTGGCGGGGCCGGACGCATTCAGGTAAGTGTTTTTTTTAATTGTATTAATTCGCTCATCCCCCCCATGCACATTCGGTAGCAGCCACTACTGCTGTTTACTCATCATTTGAAATATGTAAAAACACACACCAATTTGTGAATTACCTGTAAAGGACTTTCAGATGTTTACAGAATATCCGATAATTTGATTGTTTAGTCTGAGTTTGCAGAGACTTAGGGCCGGATGTATCAAAGGGTTTTACCCATTCTGTGTCTATGGGAAAATGTGTTCATACATATGGCTCTAAGTTCCGCAGGTAGAACCCTTCATTTCTGGACCCCAATTTGGAGTTTTTGGAAGCAATACATTTTTTATAAATCCTACTACGAAACGTGAAGGCAGACTGAAGGGACATACTTCCCATATTGATTTTTTTTAAATGGAGCAGAAGTCATTGAATGCTTTAAGGACCAGGCAAATTGTTTTAGATGTACTGTTTGACCCTTTAGAGCCAGAGTTTACGAAAAGGCATGGTATTATAATGGCTCTTTGTTCTGATCAACAATCTATGGCCTTTTGCAGCCGCTGCAGCCGTGTTGACAGATATAGTGGCAAAATACACAGAGCGGAAGTGAATCCTGAACCAACAGAATTATTCCACTGCTCTTCCTTCTATGCATAATATTAACAGGTTTCAAAGAAACATTAAAAGCTTAATGAACAGTTACTTCTAAATAAGTATCAATGCAGCAAAACATACTTGCAAGTGCATCTAAAGATTATAACAGAAGAACACAATAGAGTTTGCAGCTCACATTAGCACTTACTATCCAGAGCAAAACCAGACAAATTGTGAAGGAAATGAGGATGGCTTGGAGTCTATCCAAGCAATAAGACGTCCTCCTCCAAAGGAGGGGATTGGTTGGAGAAATGGTTTAAAGCTGTGGGGCATCTCCCACAGTGAACTCCAGGCATACTCAGAAAAAGCATTGGTAATGCATTGATTTCACTTATGTAATGAATAAAGAGTTTTTGTCATCAATCATCATCCGGGAGAATGAAAGAGCTCCCGGACAGATAACACAGGAGTGGCGAGGATGTGGGGCAGCAGCCAGAGCTACTGACTCAAGAGCTGGGGATCCCGGTTTGAGTCTCTGCAGTGCTGCGCAACTTCCTGTGGTTCTATGCAAATCACAATCTCCCCTCGTGATAAATGGTTATATAATTATGCTGCAAGAGTAAAAGGCAAAACTTTATGGAAATATATGTTCAACCAAAGCGGATGTTAACAGGATTTTGGCAGCGGAAAACTGATCAGAGAATTAGACAAGGAACATGCATTGGTAAATGCAGGAAAATATGCTAAAGTCAATAGAAAGGGAGGAAAGGTAAGTGGCACACACAGGAACCACTGACTAGTCAGGAAAGAAAGGAGGCGGGATGTAAATCCCTTTTAAGTTTATATTGAAACCAATAGATTTCTCAAGCACAGCGCAAGCGATGTTCAGGCAAAACCTAAAAACGCCAATGGGGTCATGAGTCCCACAACAAGAAAATCAAGCAGTCCAGTGCTGTAGTGCATTCACCACTAAAGCAGTTGGTGAGTCCAGGTTACTTTAACCCTTTCCATGCTCATGACGAGCTCAGCTCGTCATGATGCACGGTTGAGCTGTGCTGGTGACGAGCTGAGCTCGTCATGAATCAATAGAAATAATGAAAAGGTAGCATAGGAGGGGAAAACACTTAGCAGCCAAGGTGTTAAAATGCCTCTTCCCTCTCTGTTTAACTTGCCTGGGCTGAATGCCGCTACTGTTGCAAGAGGTGGTGTTCCCAGAAATGAACACAGCCTGTAAGTGTAGCTCTTGGAGCAGGCTCCCAGACATTCTATGTCTTCTGGAGACAGGGCTGCCCTGGGCACATCAGAGTTAATTTCGCTTATTCTACAGTCACTTCATGTTTCCCTTTCAAGGAGGTGGAGGCTGGCCTAGTGGGTTCCTCCAAATGTGTGCCTACAGCAAAGGAGGTTGTGGTCATGTAGTCTGTCTAAGTGGGGCAAGAGGCCACTACAACAGGAGACTTTTTCCAGCTCATGTGTACATGGGATGAAGAAATCGCCTGCTTTTGGCCCCTGAACTCCATCCTCCTGCTTGTTCAATGGAGCCAATAGGCTTCCAGAGTAGATAACTGGGCCTCAAGAGGCTTGGACTCGGACTGATGATAGGTGGCGGCAGCCCCAGGAGATGACCTCTTCACCCACACCATCCTCCTTTTATGGCTATGACATGTGGACCCAGCAACAATGACAAAGATATAGAGGATTTTCCATTCTACCGTTTGTATTTAAAACCAGCCTCCTCCTTATTAATCACACCCTGGTAATCACAACCCGCACCAATTGACTAGGGGTGAGTGGAATCTTTCATTCGCTTGTGGATTTAGCGGAATTTCAGTCCCCACGCGTTACTCTTTAATGTGGAGTTCTGGTCAAATTCCACCAATCGCCCGGTGGCTGAATTTTTCTCCTGCGAGGCTCCAGAAAATGCAAGCTAGAGAGTGCAAGTGAGATCTGGCGTCCCCTAGTGTGATTTTCTAATGGGGGCAGTCACTGTTATAGGCCTGCCACTCAAGACGATTGTCTTATCAAGCAGCAGCAAATTCAACTCAAATGGCCGTGAGCAATGCATCGTGCCATTCACACAGATTTTTCAGTGCTGCTCGTGCTACCGGCAGTGAATTGCATGCGAGCAGCATATTTTCCACCCACTGGTGGAACTTCAGGGAATCTTACAGAGTTTTTATGTACCTCCACGGAATTCCAAGTAGTCAAACTCTGCAAGTTCCCTCACCCTTGCAATTGACCTGAAACCAAATTTAACTTTAAATTAAATGTTAAACGAAGACTAACTCTGTGAACTGGTACTCTTAGTATTCATAAACAGAGCCATATCTGCAAGTTCCACTTAAGGGACAAGAACAGCAATCCATAAAAAATACACGTTCAAACATCTCATGCTATGTAACAAACAACAGTAACGTAAACAATAGTTTGCGTTTTGGCCTATGTTTTACAAAGCTGGCAACATATCGGCTTTGTCACTTTACCTTCCATTGCCCAATATAAAATGTATTGCTCTAATGAAAGAGAGATGGAAGCTGCAACAAGCTGTAAACGACAGGAAAGGTACCAGAGTGGCCCCAAAGGCATGCCTAATGGGAAAACGTAAGCATATGATGCAGACACATCTTTAATATATGGTCCTCACACTCAATAACTGGTGGGCACTAAAAAAGTCTCTCTTTCAATAAGACAGTTCCAAAAAACCCTATTCAACCCCAAAGAATCGAACTATGTTTTCTGATAATCAAATCCTCGGGCAGCCTGACAGGAAAATACCAACAGGAAGGATATCATTTTTTTAAACTTATATATTTAACCAGTGCCTAATTTGAGCCGGTGGTGCCTGGTACTCAGCACCAGAACTCAATTGCCAACACCGGAGCTTGACAGTCTGCAACAAGGTGGCGCTCTCTGGCTAATTTAGAGATTACTACAACAACAGTTAATTTTTAATTCAATATACATAAAACAATTACTATTACCTGACGCCCAAGCCATTCTTATAACTTTGGGGGCTTGAAATAGTCTGAATTGCCTCACTTATAGGAGCGTGATGGTTAGTAGTTGTATTGTTACTAGCATTGGTGGCATGGCGGGAGCAATGTGTGGTGTAAGCAAGCAGCAGTGGTCTCCTGGCGTGCTTAATTTGAGCCGGTGCTTTCCGAGCACCGGCACTTAAATGGTTTCCAGGGCTCAGCACCGGCACCTAATTGTCAAGCCCATACTTAGCACTGTTCATCTAATTTAGAGATGAGCAGAACAATGGTAGTTTAAGACTACAATATACATTAAAATGGCTAATACCTGCCTCCCCGGTCAATCATTGGGCTTTGGGGACGTGGAATAATCTGAACTGTTGAATTTACATGCTAGAGAGATGGTTAGTAGTTGTTTTGGCAGCGATGACAAGGGCGATGGGTGGTGCAAGTTGCAGTGGCCTCCTGGTCAGAGCCCTGGCACTTAATATTTTACAAATTAAGCACTGCCCTGGCACTACCTTTTTGTTTACAAATTAAGCACTTGCACATCGATACAAGGGTTTCAGCAGCCGGGTGCCAATGGCCCAGGGAGCGGCTACCGTGCAAGACCCGAAACAATAAGCACCCGTAACTCTTTTTTACAAGGGCCCCCGCATCTCCTTTGCCCCATTGTTGCAAGCAGAATTAATGGCGTTGCGTGCCTCTAATCGAGACAGAAAGCCCGCCAGATGGCACGGGCGGGATTTCCGAGAGACTGAGCACTGTCACAGGAGGTAACGGCCTTGACGTTCCCCGAAGGTCCCTGTTCGGACGGTGGACCAGTTGACGGTTATTTCCCTCTGCTGCGTCACCTTCCTCCCCGCTGCTACGCCCCCACCCCAAGCCGCGAGACCCTGCTTAGAGTGAGCGTAGACCGCGCCCGCGGTGAGCTGGCTGGGGCTGAGGAATGCGGAGGGAAACATTCCAGCGGGGTTCAGAGGTTTAAACTAACACCGTGCAACCGTGCAAATCCCCCGCTGCAAGTGAAGTCCTGACCGGTCAGGAGGGGCTGCTGGGAAGAGGGAATGTGAAGAGGACGAGTCAGAGAGTTAACGCCCCCGTAGGATTGAATACAAGAATTCAAAATGAAATAGCAGGTTAAAGAAAAAAGCTATGCCTTAAACAAGTTTCCCACTACGATTTGAGTGGGCTTATTTCTTTTATGAGATGCATAAAATCCCTACAGCATATGCAGATAACTCGACGAAAAATCAGAGATTTATGGGCCAGCACTCAATCTTAAAACATGATATTTCGGCTGGCTGGAAAATATGCACATTTACAGTTATTCATAAAGTGCAAACGTACATTAATATTTTTCGTTTTTCTCAACACGCAAGCTGTTTTCTCCCCCTTTCCCAGCTTCCTGTAATTGTGGGGGACATTTTTATTTTAGCTGTTTTCCCTGCTTCCTGTAATTGTGTGGGAAATTTTTATTTTAGCTGTGTACATGGGGTAGAAAAATTCAATAGAAATGTCTGTTAACACCCCACTAAGTTATGATTTGTTAGCATTTATCACATACTATTGATAATACATTTTCCAATCCAAACCCCTTCAATTTACGGTGTAGTAAGTCCACACTTGAACGGGCTTTCCTAGTTTACTTTTTACATTTGCAAAACTTCACTAATCCTTATTCTGTGAGTAAGATGGAAATTAATTTTTTGCACCCAATGATTCTGGCCCTCTGGGTCCTGATGAGCAGGAAAAGCTTTGCAATTTAGAAAATACATCAAACGAAGATAAACGAGTGACGGCGGAAATGCCAAATTGACGAAAACGTTACTGAACTCAACGTACAGGTGAATAAGTACAAACTAAGCACAAGGAGGTCTCACAAACCAAAAATACCCATTCTCAGTCTCACGTACATGCAGCAACATAGAAAAGATGGGGAAGCCTCAGGGCTGAAAAGGAAACAAAAAGTACTTACAAAAACAGAGTGGTCAAGTGAGCACATAGACACATGCACAAACACACAACACCGACACGAGGAAATACATGACCATTAAACATTATCAGCAATACCCTTTTATGACATGCATAGAAAGTCAATGACAAAACTAAGAAATATCTAAAAATACTAAGAAATAAAAGGTAAGATACAAAGATATTACAATAGGGCCAAACATTCACAGCTGTCCTTACCAGTTGTCCCGCCGCCTATGTTTTTTAAAATAATTCCCTGGTTCTCCTGTAACCTCATAATGCTATGGGTCACCCAGACACCAAACTAGAGCTCTATAGCAGGGCCCGGGGCTGCTGTTAAAAAGGAGGGGATCCTAAGAGTGTGTATCTAGAAAGTTACTTCTTTATTACCCCTTCAATCCTCTTGCATAAACGCAAGTGCTGTAGTCAGGCTTGGATTTTGGGGGCAGTCCTCTTCCTTATTAAATCCTGCAGCCCTCCTAACTGGGACCTGGTTTACCATAGAGAATGAATGAGAGAAACGCATGTCCATTGACAAATATACCTTTTGGACCAGTGTTGTGAGCCACATTAATGAAATAAGAGTGCCTGCCAGCACTGAAATGACTCCATGCCCTAGTCCCTGCCACGGCAGCATCCATTTTCTCAAATATCATTGGTGAAACCACATCATTTCCCACCTATGGAGACCTCTGTGAAAAGGGCAGATACAAGTATGGAATGCTGTCTTGCTAGAGGGAGGAAGAACCTCAATGGAAAGAGCTTGCATTTCTCTGTATGGCTCTGTGATATACATAGAGCCCCTGTCAAAAGTGGTTTCCTGTACTCAGCTTAGGAAGAAACCCTGAAAATGAGCTCTCTTCTCCGACAGGCTAGACCTGAAAGTTGGAACAGTGGAAGGGCCCCGTCGGGTGCTTGGACATTGGTCAACTGTCTGCGTAGCTAAATAGTGGCCTCTCGGAGACAGTACTTTAAAGAACGAACCTCGACTAGACCTATATAGGACTTTCTCGATGTCGGACACTGCATGTTGCATTCTCCCATATGCTGGTATCAAGCTTGATAATACTCTGGCAGGGGCCTGCTAGTGTATTGCTTGCCAAAGGACTATCTGGGTTAAACTCTCATCCAGCATTAGGAGATCCAGTGGAAGCCAACCAGGCCAGGCCCGGACTGGCCGTTGAGGGCACCGGGCAATTCCCCGGTGGGCCGCATGGTTGGGGGCCGGTTTTGGGACCCTGGGGCCGTTTTTGTTACAGGGCCGTTATGCTGCAAAAACGGCCCGTAACAAAAACGGCCGAAAACCGGCCCGGGCACAGAGCGCGGTCGCACCTCTCCCCCCTCCCCTCTCCTCCCGGAGGGGGGAGGGGGGCCGGCCGAGCACTTTGCCAGGGCCGGTTCTGGTTCCCAGTCCGGCCCTGAACCAGGTCCAGCAGCAGCTGTCCTGCAGCTATCTCGCAAGATATATAGGACAGCTTCTTAAAGACAAGGTGCATTTAATGGTTGCACAGATTCAGCGTCTCAGCTTGGCGAGTAGGCTCCAACACACAACGCCAAGCTAATTTTGAAAGTGGGCTACAGTGCGAAGTATTTCCACCACCCCTAGCCATCATCAGGCATGGCAGTTTGACCATGAACATTACAAGCCTCACCAGGTGAGGCCAGGCCACTACAAGTGCAGCTAAGCAACATTTTGGATCTCAGTGACCTTAACATGACTTCAAATGAGTCTTATCTTCAGAATGGGCTCCATAAAGGTCCAGGAACTCTGGTCATAAGAAGCAGTTACTTAGAATACTAGAAACCAGACATACCACAAGCACTCGGATAAGGAAACCTGTTAAAACACACAACATTAGCCAAAAGCCCGCAGCAGAATGCACTGGGAATTTTACAATCATTAATATCGGTTCCAAAATCATCACAATTTGGAGATGTGATGTTACCTGGGCCTAGAAGATAATAGAATGTTTAAGCTGCACTTGGTCAGATTTTGCAGCGGTTTGTACTCTCTGCGTGGGTCCCTCCTGGTTTCAGGTAAACTCTAGAACGGATTACTTACAGAAAAAAAGGCACACTCCGAATTGAATTCTTTACACGCAACTCTTGCTCGCACAATGTGCATACAAGATGTTGTCAACTTATAAGCAGCCCTTTACATTTCTATTTAGCCATTTTCTGCTTTCTGAATTGTCGGCTTGTAGTGCAATGGCCTGAAACACATAAACTTTACCTTTGTTAAAAGCTCGTGCTTCTGGTCACAAGGGAACATAGCGAATCCATCGTCAGCACAAATCATATAAGGCACAAGTCAATTCTTATAGTATTGAATAATGACTAAGACACCGATTAACAGTCACATGATTGAGAAGTTTTAAGGCACGGTCAAAGTAAGCAACTGCCCAATGCATCCACCTTCCAAGGACCCCCTGGAAAAGTGAACATTTTCTCTGGCTCACTTCTCTGAATGTTTGAATCTTAATCTTTAACATACAATTCAATATTGTTAGCCAATACAGGACTCGAATTACGAACATAATGGGTGATACAATTCAAAGTTGTTCCAAATAGAGGCCTCAAAATATTTCTTGCTCGGGCCCCCAAAATACTTAAGATGGCACTGTCAAGTCATAGCCACTTCAGGTCTTTTGGGCTATGCTGATGGAGAGATTTTCATAATTCAAAGCTTGTGGGCAGCTTGCAATGTATCACAAAAGCTATACAAACAGATATACTTTTTCATTTTAGGGTTGCCTTTGGGTACCAAACAGAAGCCTATTCCCGAAAAACTGTCTTTCTCTTTTTACGTTTTATCCAATTCCCACTTTCCCCTGGATTTCTTCAGAGGAATAAACATAATATCAGTGATAACAGAGAACAGTTAATCTGAGAGAGCTACATTTTGTGTTGGCTGTGAGGTAACTAGTATCCTTCACACACTCGTAGTTTTTTTTTTATAATAAAAGTTTTCTATACCGCTACCCACGTCAATCACGACAACAGAGCTAACAACAGGATTAATACTATGAACATAAAAATTGGTACATTAATGTAAACTAACAATCACAACTTAAAACACAAGCAATGTAATGACATGCATAAATATATTCATAAACAGTGAGTATCTGTTCAAATGAAGAGCCTCCATAGATGGACTACCATGATAGTTACAGATAAGTGGATACATTGCACTTCTTGTTTATCCTATACTTGTAATAACATAAGTGGCCTTGAACATCTAAATAGATGCATTCTTTCGTACTTCATGTTGGGAAGATTTGCCCTTAATTTCTAAACGTAGTTTCTAGCAGGAACACTTTTATCCCTTTGCGTGGGGTTGTCATTCATAATACTGGCGATAAGGCACTCGCATTCCCAAATCCTGGATTTTTGGTGATTTACTTGTTGGGTTGCAGGTTCTACAGGCAGATATCAATCATCCTGATATGTCAATTCTCAGCAGGGTAAACCAACTTAGGTTTTATGGCATCACAAGATGCCCTTTAAACCAAAGAGAACTAAGCACCTCATAAAATATTCTAAAAGGCATTTCTGTAAGACGTAGACATTTCTCAGTCATGTTCACCAAATGGTGCACATGATTTTGTCTTGCCACCTTACAATTCTACAACCAGGGACTACTTTTGAATTCGCAAGTAGGTGAGCATTAGAGACAGATGCCAGTATTAACATGCCCAAAAGCATTTTACGTCCAAATTCTGTGATCCCACATGCCTAGAGTACACTGGGTAGGGATGGTCACTGTGTATTGGCACTGGAACTTCAAATAAGCTTATTAATAAACCTGATACCTTTTGGAATGCTGACCTCACATACTGGACCCTCAATGCCTGGTTAATCATAGAATAGACCCCCTCACCCCTTATCTTGAGGTATACAGGATCAAAAGTACACGGATCGCATTGTCTTCTGGAAGCCTCCACACCACAAGGAATATGATTGGGTGTTTGATAGTGATCTAATCAAATGGTGATATTGTAAATCTTATCCTCCGCATAATGTAAAAACTGTGCGATGAGGCTATGGAATTTCTTGGGAACGATTTTTTAGGCATAGGCCCAGCCTGATATGTTGTACCATGTGCAATTAGATTGCATGTTTGTTTTCACTACCCAATTCTGTACTGCAGCTTTAAAAGTAACAAGTGTTAAAAAAGGGAAAACGATTAAAACAATATGATTGCACATTCCTCGGTGTGTATCTTTCGAGGTTATAGTATTCTACATGAACAAGGTGAGACACCATTAAGACCAAGCGTTTGGCTGTTCTTCGCACCTACCCCTTTTCCAATTATTGAACTATGGTATGAAATAAGAGCAGTAAATCAAATATTACTATCAATATAATTGAGAGGTCAGCTTCCTAAACTTTGGAAATCCATGAAAAGATATAACAGATATGTCATTTACATAAACGGCTAGGCAGAGGGCTGGCACCAGAACAAACAGAGGTGAAGATTGTTCCATCTGTCCATGAAGCCAAAGTCGCAGGACCTTGAGCAAAACCTAAGGGGAAGGTCTGAGGAAATAGGGTAGTTTGGTACTGTATGGTATTGTATTGTATTGCAGGCTTCATACAGCATTGTGTCACTGGAACCAAGCTACACCTGGCCGATGAGCTCTAATTAAGGCAAAACCGGTCCTAGGTTTCTTGTTTTCCATTTCAGGGAGGGCCTGGCAGTTTGTTCTGGACAGTTCCAGTTGGAGCAGGGTCAAAAATGATTTCCATATGGCTGGGTCCACAATGAGGCAGCATGGTGTGCAAAACAACGAAGGACTGGGATGCTGCTCCGAGTAATTACCAGTGGCTGATATTAATTCATGCTTTTAATCGCCTTTTGTATACTTTAGCATGTTGGGCAAACCAACAGAAAAATCAAAATACGAACACAAATATACAATTAGGAACAAATAACTGAAACCAACTGTGGCAAGATATTTTGAATAATATGACCACACCAGCGACAAGTTATCTATGTGAGTAGTGAAAAAAAAATGTGGATATAACATATATACTCAGATATTGTCAGATTGTGAGGAAAGTGATGTGGAAGACTGAGTGTTTTCGAGCAATGGCTCCATCAGGATCGAATGAGAAATTTGAGTTATCCTGTTATCTGTAAAAACTGGGAATGTTAAAAAAATGTTTTAATTGGCATTGGAAATTTGTGATGAACATATAAGAAAGACTGGATAAGGAAAAAATGAAACACCAGCTAGAAAGATTAAAAATGGAAGAGAAAGATTGTGAAAGGAATGATGTTTTGTTAACGATGAATGCTAATGTGAATATTAGAATGGTTTTGTACATGTGCATATTCAGCTAATTGTTGCACAGATATAAAATTAAGTTAATGATGAAGCTTAGATTTTTCTTGTACACTTACTTTGAAATAAGATGACTGAAAACATTTAGCGATTGTAGTAATAAATCAGTTTATTTAGACCTTAGTCTGTAAAACCAACATAAAAATCCTTACACAGTAAATACAATTTAAAAATACCTAAAATGTCATTCACTATACAAGAATCGACTTTAAAAACCTTCCTAAGGCACGTGCTACATCAAAAGCTGAGTGAGATAGTCTCCTTTCGATTCTGAATATTATACTTCATGAAAATCGGTTTTATAAATAAAATAATGAGCATCTAAAAAATGTAAAGAAATAAAAAGCAGATAAACAGAAACATTATGATACCACAAGCCACATTTACAGCTTCCCTCTATGTTCAATAGCTCTTGGAATAAACTATAATTTGAATACAAAAGATCAAAAGCAACAAAGAATTTCAATAGCAGCTTGGAAAGAAGAGGGTTGGGTAAGGGAGACAAATGCGGATAGGTTTGGTTTAATTGCCTGGGTTCCAACACATTTAGGGGCTCATTAGTATGTCGGGCAGATCGCCACCGCCTGTAGATTCCGGGGGGTGGGGGGTGTACATGGGGGGTACCACATTTGACAGTACAACGTTGCAGGAACCGCGCAGTGCCTGTCACGTTGTACTGTCAAATGCACAACTTGCATTTCTGGCATTGCGGCGTGCGGTGCATTCAGCACCACCTGCCACAATGTTAGGCATGTGGGATGCGCTCGCCAGTGTGGCGGGCGCATCCTAATGAGATGTGCGGGACCGCTGCATGTATTGCGGGCGGTCCCATTTCCCGGGGGTATGGCCCGCCATGCTAATGACCCCCTAGGTGTTCTCTTTGTTTACAGTTTCCTGAAAAGTCTCCTGGAGTTTGTGAGGGTTCCCCAGGAGAAGTATCTCAGATTTTTCTCCGTTCAGTTTTAATCGAGATTCGCACATCCAATGGAAAACACTCGAGACAATTTGCCAGATTATCTAGGCTATTGCTCCGCTGGTTAATAGAAACCACCAGCTGGGTGTCGTCAGCATACATTACTGTTTTGATACCAAACGGGGCGATAATGTCCTCTGAAGGGGACATGTAAACGTTAAAAAGTGTGGGGCTCAGGGAGGAGCTCTGGGAGACCCCACACTGAAGTGGCAGGGCTTTGGACACGGTGGAGCCATCCGACACTTGGAAGGTTCTTTCTTCCAGAAAGGACTTGATCCAGGACAGGGCGGAGTCAGCGACTCCTATCAAACTTAGCCGGTGGATGAGGATGGCATGATCCACCGTGTCGAAGGCGGCACTTAGATCGAGGAGGATCACTGCCACTGATCCTACGGCGTCCATGATGGTTCTTGCCTCCTCGACCACGGCTAGCAGAGCCGTGTCCGTTCCCTGTCCTGGTCTAAACCCTGTCTGAGATTGGCGCAGAAGTTTATTGGCTTTGAGGAAATTAGAGAGTTGGTGGTTGACGATTCGTTCGGCCACTTTGCTGACAGCAGGAAGAAGAGAGATGGGTCTGAAGTTGTTTGGGTCAAGGGATCGAGGTGGGGTTTCTTTAGAAGAGCCCTGACAGTGGCTTTCTTCCAGTTGGCAGGAACAGAGCCCCGTGTAAAGGAGGCGTTAATGAGGTCAGTGAAAGGAGGGGCAACCGTGGAGGCGACCAATTTTAATTTGCTCATAGGAGCTGGGTCTGAAGGCGCACCACTTTTTACGTTTTTAAGGTGGACAAAAATATCTCTGTGGTGATCTGGGGAAAGGTTCGGAGGCGTGGCGCCTCAGGGCAGAGGGGGGAGGTGACTGGGATTTGATAGGAATTGGGGCCAGGGAGTGAAATAAGAATTTTGTCAATTTTTGACGAAAAGAACTCAGCAAGCTGGTTACATCTGTTGCCCGAAGGGTCGGGTGTGGGTAAGGGGTCTGGAATTTTGGTGAGTAAGCGTACTATGCGATACGTTTCTTTCGCAGAATTGGCTGCCGCTGATATCTTTTCCTCGAAGAAAGTTGCCTGTGTTTTTTTATACAGTTTTTATAATGCTTGATGGCAGCCCTGTATTCATTTTTTGCTTTCCGTCATCCCGTTTTTTCTCCAGAGGCGCTCGAGTTTTTTACATTTCTTCCTGAGATTTCGTAATTCTTGGGTGAACCACGGGGATTTGGCTGTTTTCTTTATACTAGGGAGGGATTTGATTGGCAGGGTAACGTCGAGGGACTGGTTGATCCACTCGTGTAGTTGGACATCTGCTCTGGAGGGGTCTGGGTCCAGTACTGGTAAGGTGGAAGAGAGTACTTGTGCCCAGAAGTTTATGTCCAGAGTTTTCCATGGACGGGAGGGTGCTTGGGAGGGGGGGGGGGGGGGTCTCAGGTGCCTCAGCCGAGAGTTTTAGCCTAAAGGGGACTAAAAAGTGGTCTGACCATGGGATAGGGATGGGGGAGTTTACTACTAATCTCGTAAGATTGGTAAATATGAGGTCCAATAAGTGGCCTTTATTATGGGTGGGTTGGTTGCTTTGTAGTTCGAGACTTAACAAGGCTAGGTCTGCTTTGAGATCAGCAGCTGTTTTATTAGAGAGGTCATCGAAGTGGAGATTCAAGTCTCCCAAGACCGTAAAGTTCGGGGATAAGCATGCGAGGGAGGAAATAGTGTCCATTAGGGAGTCACAGAAACGGCGTTGCAGTCCTGGTGGGCGATACACAAGTATCCCTGAGATGGTGGTAGAAGGGGGCCGGTGGATAGAGAAATGTACGTTTTCACAGTCCAAGATGGGGCTTTCTTTGAACTGCCAGGACAGATAGTCTCGATATATAATCGCTGTCCCACCTCCGATACCGGACGGTCTATTCTGGTGCTTTATAAGGTAACTAGGTGGGAGCGATTGAATGATATCTGGCTCCGAGTCTGCAGTGAGCCAAGTTTCTGTGAGGAAGAGTGCCTCGAATTCCGAATCCTGTAGGAGTGAGTTGATTTCTGTCTGGTGCTTCGGGAGGGATCTGCAATTAAGCAGGGCCATCCCGAGACAGGATGGTTTAGTGGGGAAGTGTGGCCTGTAGGTACAATTTGGACAGCGGGCATGTCCTTCCTCTAAGGAAATAGTACAGCGACAGTGGGCGGCTGAGAGATCCCTTAGTCTGTATAGTGTTTCCTGGGTATATCTAAGGGGTAATGGAGTGGGCGAAGCAGAGGTTATGGGCTCTGGGCTCGGTCTGACGCAGATGGGCGCAGACGGGCTTGCCTTAGGCGCGCCTTCAGCGCGCAAACGGCGCTCCCGCTGCGCTCGTCCGCTGCGCTTCCGGTGGATACACATGTTTTATGCCGGAGTGAGGGGGGGTGGATGGGCGTGGCCTAAAAAGGGGGCGTGGCCTCCCTCGTGGCCGGTAATGGCATCAGGGGGGGTGTTGTGGGAGGCTGCGCGGCAGCGCTGAGATCCGCTGTGCGTGCCTGTCCCAAGTCGAGCGAGTGCTCTGAAGGTGCTCTCACTAGCTGGTGAGAGTTGCAATGAGGAGTTGACCTCCAGCTAGGGATGCAAAGCAGTAGTTTACACGTGTTCATGATTCTCCAGTCCACTTTCTGATTCAAAGAATGAAGAAAAGTGGCACCCTAGACTGGTAAAGTGCAGGTAGAAAATGCAAAAAGTTTACATCATTTTGCCCGATTTTCCAGCATCAAAGGTTTAGCGTTAGGAGGACAAGGGATGAATTTCATTGTGCGGGGCATTCAATATACATGATATACCCACAGACTCCCAGATTTACAGATATCCAAAAACATTTGGCCGTTCCCACACTATAAAAACAGATACTGTTACAATATAAAAAGGTTAATAGACTTGTTTCCGTACAGGAAAGGCATACAGAGTTCCCCCAATTTTAGTTGGACTACAAGGAAAATAGATTCTCTACAGCAAAAAGTAAATGTGCAAATGCACATTTCCCTATCACTCACTTCTGCAGATTTTCCACACGGTACAATATCAGGATGAGAATATGAGTAAATTCTGGTTAATGGCAGTACTCCTGGGAATCCAGTAATCTATGCTTGTAGCTTTACAGGAGTGCAATGTGCAGGGCTTTGCAAATCGGCCTTTACTTTTTAATTGTTTCGGCTTGGAGCAGGTATTAGGCTGGAAGCTTCCTCCTATGTTTTTTTTTTTACCACAAAGCAATTTGAGTCACCTACTTCTTCAATTCGTTCCCAGAAAAAACTGCAAAATGTAATATAATGCCGTGGTTAATTAATTGCGATTCTGGCTGCTTCATTCTGATTTCTGGTGAAGTTTCACTTACAGATTCTTCCAGGAGAACCTATGAGTTAGATTGAGCATTAAGTAATTAGTAAATGTGCTATGCATTTTATCAGTTTAGTAACCAGCCCTGGGTTGCTTAGGTGTCTATCAAGCAGTAGTTTAATTCCCCTATCCAGTTACAGTCTTTGATTGCTCAATATGGTGGTGTCATCTTTGTGTAGTTATAGTGTAGTGTAGTGTAGCGCTTCCAGTGCAAAAATCCTTTTGTCAGTCACACAGCAGGTTCCCATTTTCTTCAGCAGTAGAAACGGTATCAGTACTGCATCTGTGAAAATATGTTATCTCCTTATTTGTGAGAACTACTTGCATGCCAGATTTGGATGCTACCGTCCTGCTCTTCTCTCCCCAGAAAAATAGGGTGTGCAGCACCATATGATGCTTCAGGCACACCAAACGTGTTTGCGAGATCCAGGTCAACAAACTGAAGCAATGCACTTAATAGGTCAAGTGCCCAGTTCAACATTTTAAATAAGCATTGGCAAAGCCAACAGGTTGCGGCAATCCAAGAGCTATTGCCGTTATCAATGTTACGGTCTTTTAGTCATGCTGAATAGCAGCAGGACTACTGTTCAGCATGGCTGAAGGTCATGTAAAAATCCTAAGCATATGGAGGCCACTTCAGTTTTGTGAGTGAGGTAACATACAAGTGTGCACACAGGCACTTAAGCCCCCGTGTTGCTGTCTTTGGAAGAAGGAGTGGCAAGGCAGGCAGAGCTTCAAAAACTCCCCAGCTAATGGGATGGACTGTAACTGCTTTCAAACACTAGCAGAGGTAGCACTTGCGACCGGCTCAGACAGACAGACAGACAGACACACAAGAACCACACTGAAGAACATGTGACATATGAATGATTTTAATGTCAAACATAGACACACTGTACAAATGCCGATGTATGGATACACATAACTTGGCAGATATGATCCAGGCAGGGTCGGCTCCTCTGTTTGACCGGAGGAGCGTCGCCCCAATGAAATGCCCGCAGAGAGAAAAATAAAATGGTAATGAAGTTAATTCATTACCATTTTATTTGTCTTCACCCTGCCCAGAACAAATGACAGCAGCAGAGAGAGCAGGGCACTTTCAGTTTAAAGTGCGCATGTCTTTTCGGCCGCCTGGCTTGCGAAGGCCAGCCACAAATGCATACCTTAAAGTTTTCTAACCCAGCTGTCTTAAGACAGTTAGATTAGAGTAAGCAAAAGCCTCCAGAGCGCTGTGGGGCGCCGAGTGAGGCCACTCTCATCCAATCCTAGCACTGCTCTCATGCTGGTAAAAACAGCGCTAGGGTCGTTGAAGGACGTTTAGAGTCTGCCTTGAGAAGAGAAGACCGTCGAGGAGGGGGTGGAAGTCATGTAGCGCTCGCAGTTAAGTTGTCTGAATTTTTCTTTTTTGAATGTCCAACCCGCTCTACCACCATCGGAACATGCCAGCCATCACTGGATCCAGGTGAGACCTTATGAAGTATTTCTTTTGGGTAAAACTTCAGACAGACGTACTGAGATTGGCATCAACCTCCAGCTTCCTCCCCCCAATAGATCACCGGCAATCTGCCGCTGGCTGTTGATGATCTGCCGCAATTCCAACGCTTTCTCAAGGTGCAGCGCCATTCTCCCCGAGTTATTTCGGCTTCAAAAACTCCCCAGCTACAAAGATGGACTGTAACTACTTTCAAACACTGGTGGAAAGAGCGGCACAAGGCTGCCCCTTGCACCGCTAGAGACAATACACACACAGGGGGAAATTGAAGAGTCATATTCAGCGCAGCAAATAAGATATCACCACCATTCCAAACTGACACTGGCAAAAGTCAGGCACCGCCACAATCAATTAGCAAATGGTCAGACCAAGGCATCAAAAATCAGTGATTACCGCAGTAGAGTAATGTGGGAACGGGAGGTGTGCTGCTCGGGCCTGCAAGACGCTCTTTTATGGCCCAGTGACTGGGATGCAGACAAGGCACCCAAGGGGGCTCTGCACCATGTGGGGGATGCCAGAGGAAGAAAGACAAGCAGCATGGCAATGTAGGGGGGGAAGGGGTGTTAACAGGCTGATATATAATCTGAAGTTTGACAGCCTCATTTACCCACAAAAAACATAGGACTGCAAACTTTCAGCGCTTCTGTCCAAACAAAACCGGATTGCTTCTGATACATGTAAACCCTTTGTAACACACATAACCCCCTCTTACGACACTAAAGGACTGTTGTGCAAATCTCTGCCGTTCAGGGGCTTAATGAAAGCAACACCCCATGATGATCAGAGAGGCATGGGGCAATAGTCACGGTGAGGGATGGAGCAAGCGACAGCGGGAGAAGGGTGATTGGGGGATGGGAAGGTGCTGGATTATAAGCATTAACACAATAGATAACAAGAGACACGAGGGCCGGAGACGGCAAGCAAGACAACGGGCAGCGGGAGGGGTAATGAAAAAAAACTTCTCGCTTTGTCTGACATTTGACCTCCATTTTTTAATGCACAGCAAATGTGATGAGATAAGAACAAGATTTACATGCCGGTTTACGGAGCTTGGAGTGACTAGAAACACAAGCGCCTTTTTATTGTTACCTCCAGCTGGACAAAACATAAAATCTGAAAGGCTTTCTTTTGTTTCAATATAATCCTGGCTGGGCATGGTCTGGAGCCTCACACTTAGATGCAAATGCAATGGAGGAGAAACAACAGCTCACAGCTTATCAATTCACAGGTAGTTAAGAGAAGAATGGTTTTGACTTTGCTCAGTCTCTGGTCATAAGAAATATGCATGCTCTCTAGTAATGTCAGATGGGGTGGTCTGTCTCAGTATTTACACAATAGTGAAATACCACTATTTGATTTATTTTATAGTGCTACTCATCCCAACGCACGGTGTCAGAGGGCTTTATGTAACACACACATTATACATTGGCAATAAATCATGTAAGTGTGTAACTCATTGTTCAAGATGTGTTACATAAGACAGGGAGGGTTCCACAGTGTAGGAATTACAGGTCTTTCATAGCTGACTGTGCTATATTAGAAGGATTACAATTTATGAACTGTAAATAATAATAGGATCTCTGTGTTAGAATCAGTAACTCACTTAGCTGAAAAAAATTAATTTGTCATTTGCATGATAATTGATGTGCTTTGCAGGAGACACATTACCCGTCTATAGTACTTTGATGCAAATCTGGGACTACACAAAACACAGATCTCTCCAGCAAAAACCCAGAGTTCTCCTACTATTATCATTATTCACTGAGATTTACTGGGCACACAAAGATCTCTGCAGCAGGTTTGTAACCAATTAAGCAGAACAGATATACGGTCACGTTTCTCCTTGTTGACAATTACTTTATGGAATAGTTTTAAATGAAATAAATGTATTAGTTGAGGCCCAGATTTTGCGTCGGGGGTAGTGCCACTTTTTTGGCACAACACCAACGCAACATCTAATTTGATGAATCTCGTAATGTGCTTAAATGTACTCATGAAAGACCTGCTAAACATATGTTCGAGGTCTTAATATCTGATGTCACTTCCTGCATTGCCACATGCGATATCATGTGCCATGACGCCACGTGCATTGATGTCACATGGATACTGCTTAACTTGGTTAGCCCCTGCCTGCACTTCTTTCTTTTTTTTCAGACGTGTGGCCAGCAGCTACAGCTGCCTCAAAGGGCAGACCTAACCAGTGATTAATTTGAGCCGGTTATTTACGGTGCTCGGCACTGGCACTTCAATGTCAGCACCAGTGCTTGTGATAGCCTGCCACAAGGTGGTGCTGTTTGGATATTTTTTTAGATGACCACGACAGTTATACATTAAATATAAAATGACTATTACCTGCCGCCCCAGCCATTTTTTGTATTTTGGGGGCCTGAAATAGCCCAATTTGTCACAATTGTAGGAGTGTGGTGTTTAGTAGTGTTTTGTTAGTATCATTGGCAGCATAGCCGGGGTAATGTGTGGTGCAAGTTGCATTGGCCTCCTGCCGAGAACCCTGGCACTTATGCTTTTAACAAATTAAGCACCGGACCTAAAATAAGTAGTACCGCATACTAAACAGTACCAGTCATCTCGATCCGCCGATCAGAGTAGACGGCTGCGGCCTGAGTGACGTATTTTTTCCCCACAGTGATTCTGACAAGGTGAGGTTTGCACTGAGCGGATATATCTGTAAAAACTTGCTGTGACGTCCACGCACTGGGGCGCGGCTGCTGATGACAGGCTCCGTCACGACCCTGGCTTTGAGAGGCGGCTGGGGCTTACAGCACCATCACGAGGGGCACGCGCTCAATCTCGGCGAGGGAGGATAAGGCGTGTTTCATCCCAGGAATCCTCAACCGACTGATTAAGACCTTTTTACCAGCCCGGGGAGGAGACGGCTGTATTCTGCTGGGGCTGAAGGGACACCATGTAATCAGCACCGCATGGAGGCCGGCGCAAACGGCATTAAATAGACCAGTATTGACAAGGGGGGAGGAGGGGGGGGGGGGGTAAACACGAGGCCCTGCGGCTGCTTAAGAGGCATACAGCAGCCAGGGCGTGCAAAGGTTTAATACAGACTAGAAACAATTAGCAACAAAAAAATGGTTCAACAGCCTAGAAACAATTTGCAGAAAAAGTGACATTGAAATAATAGTTCCCTGCCCGCTTCCTTTTTTCCCTCAAAGGGAATGAGTTCGAAGACAATGCGTCTTTTGCAGGCAATCACTACTCTGCCTCTGTGTTTAAAGGGGACAACGTTAAAATCTAAAATACTTAAATATAGGACATGGTTTCAGTTAGCGCCGTCCCAAGTACAAGTTTCGAGAAGCTCGGAGAATGTGTTGCACACACTGGGCTTCTCCGGGCTGCGGGAGCTCACCTAGTCCCTCTGGAAAGGGCAATGAATGCCTCCCTACCCAGGTCCTTTGCTCTCGGATGCTGCCATGACAGGAATGGGCCTTCCCCCATGACATAGCCCTTCAGCTTCAGACCAGTGCTTCCAAACGTCTCCTCTGCCACCTTGAAACCACTTTTTGGAACCAAGTCATGAGTTCAAACTTCAGTTTAAAAAAAGTTTTGTTGAGTACTTGAACTTTTAATATCCTTTGCGTCACTTTGGACACCGTGCCGTAAAACTGAACATCAACGTTGAAAGTCCCCAATCCTCACTCAATGTGGAATTAAAAAGAACATTGATCCCTCTTGTGATGACGCTCGCCTATGAAGGGTGACAGGATAACATTGATTTGGGTCAGAAATTTATTGGTATTCGAAGGACAGAAAAAAAATAAACTCACCACAATAGCAGGCAACATTTTTGAGAAAAATGGCAACAAATTATAAATTGTGTCAGTGATCTTCGACCTGTTTCCTATTAAACTGCAACATATATATATATGCAATTTATGCAACAAAGGAACTTGTAGGCAAGACCATAAATATGCTATATAGTACAGACACAGGACGCAAGCATTTAACGTGGTACAAAATGAAAATGTTAAAAAATAGTATCTATTTATAATCACGGTATTTTCCTGTGTCTGATAGAAGATTTCCAGAAACAGCATTTTTCACACACAAAAAAAAGTTTGCTGGAGGCAATATTTCTGTTACATTGTGTCGTGTATAAACATTGCAACTTTAGTTTCCAGGAAGTTCATTCTGGAGCCCAGCAGCAAATGTGCATAAAGAAAAGTATGGGAACAGTGACCCTGCGTACAATGGGAACGTGGTCATAGGCGTGGCTAAACACAACAAAATATTCAGCAACGTTTGTGTTGGCCCTTCAACTACAAGTAATTGCATATAAAAAATAATGTACGCACCTTAAATAAAAAATAAATGCAACTTAAACATATCTCTGGGAAATGCATTTTTCTGGTAGGAAAGCTCGGTTGGCTAATGCGATGTTTTCAGATATCTATGGGTGTCACCAGATTGTCAATGATTTGAATCCTGCTTGGTGCGCTAGGGAAATAGTGACATGTATTTATAGTGCTAAGAGGTGCAAGCCTGTATCAGAAGGCACTGTGAACAAGCAAGTCATTAGTCAAAAAAATTCCTGCACACGGTTTGATAGGCTGCACACATTGTAAACAAGATGCCGCAAAGAGATTTTGTTTAAATGCTTACAGTATTTTCAAGGTATGTTTTTAGTAATATGCTGATTTCACCCAGGGCAAATATTGTTTTTATAGATTTCTATTTAAAGGACAAATTTCAGATTCTATCAATTAAAGTCTGTTCTGACTCCAAGCTGACTTTAGATTTGCCGAATAACCAGTTGCATACATTTACATTTCTCAGCTGGCATGCACCCTAGAGAGAAGGCTTGTTTCTTTTTTAACCAGGTCTCCTTTCTCTCACTTAAGGGCAGAGGTGTCCTCCCTTCTCCCCTTTCAACGTGCAGCAACTCAACCAATCAGGCATTTTTGTTTTTAAAGTATGGGAAATGTTTTGATCTAATTATTAAAGCTTGGGAATGTATTTCCTAGTTTCCCTGCTCACTCCCATCTCTGCTGGAGCCAGGTCAGATCATGTCAAATTTCCTCCAAGAAGCATATTTGTTGGAAGCAGCCAGCATACAAACACACAACTGAGTAGCTGTGCTCAATTGTAGCGTCAACATAGGGAATAAGGCAGAAAACCAACAACGATTGTGGTGGAAAGCAAACAAGCAAGATCATGGGGCATAGACTTGAAAACAGAAAATGTGTTCGCTTAGCAAGGGGGGGGGGGGTTCAGAATACAAGTACAGACAGTGAACGGTCATGAATTATCGGGGCACAAGTTAACTTGCACACCAGGTCTGCAACCAAAATATCATAAGACTAAATGATCAGGAGGTTTCCCTGGGCATATTATTTATACATGGATGTTGAAAGCTTGTACACAAGCATCCCCCAGGACGATACCATCAAAGTCCTGGGTAAGGCATTGGATTCAATCGAATGGGAATATCAAACACCAAAAAAATTCATTATTGATTGTGCGACAATAGCACTCAAAGAAATTTTTTTCTCTTTCAAGGATAAGCTGTTCCTCCAATGCTCAGGAACCTCGATGGGCAGTACCTTTGCGCCTAGTGTGGCTGGGTTGTACGTGGCGGAGTTTGAAGCCCAGCACATTCTTCCCCCAACTGCGAAATTTAGTTCATCAATGCTCCTATGGAAGCGTTACATTGATGATATCTTGCTGTTATGGATAGGCAGTGAGAGTAATCTGGAAGCCTTCCTGATGTGGATTAACACCTTAGACAACAATCTGAGATTTACAAATACCACAAGTAAAACTGACATTGTCTTTCTGGATGTACTAATCACAATATCTGGCACATGTCTAACCACTAAAACTCATCATAAGCCAACAGCAAAGAATAATCTATTAGAATTCAGCAGCTTTCATCCGCGCCCCCTAAAAGAGAACCTTCCTTATGGGCAATACCTTAGGTTAAGGCGTAATTGCAGTACACTTACTGACTTCAAGGAACAAGCCTCAAGCCTAACTGAAAAACTGAAAGACAGAGGATATCCTTCTGCTATCCTTAACAAGGGTTTTAAGAGAGCTAGAAATCAGCCGAGAGAAGTCTTACTAGAAGAAAAAACCAACAACCAAGAACCGGCACCACTCACTTGTGTGACAACATTCAATGGGCTGTCAAACTATATGAAAAAAACCATAAACAAGCATTGGAGTATCATAAAGTCAGCAAAAAAAGACTGGGAAAAACCCATGTTTTCTTTCAAAAAAGGCCGAAGCTTAAGAGATGCCCTGGTTCACACCCGCCCAAAACATAAGATCGACCCTCAGACACCCTCAGTCACAACAGCATGGGGTCTTCCCCCCATCACAGGACATTATCCCTGCTCAGACTGTAGTATATGCCACCTTACAGAAGCTTCAAAATCACTTTCATTGGAAGCAGGAAAAATCTGGACACAAGTTGCTCACACGAATTGCAATTCAAACAATGTGATATACTTAATAACATGTCCCTGTTCCTTACGCTACATCGGCATGACAACAAGAAAAGTGAAACAGCGCATTGGCGAGCACCGGAGTAATATCCGATGCAAAAAATTAACAACTAAACTGAGCCGACATTATTTGGAACATAACCATACCCCGAATGATATGAAATGGACAATAATTGAAAAAAATCACTGGTACCACAAACATCCCTAGCAGACTCTTTGAGAAAGAACAGCGGTGGGTGTACCGTCTAGGTACCAACATCATTGGGCTCAATGATGATATCCCATGGAATACTGTACTAAACTGATACACCCCCCCATATTAATGTATGCCAGGTCACCAACAATTCTGGTAAAGCCAAAAATGAGATATCCATTAGCAATGAGTACCTATTAGTTCCGTCTGACCAGTAGCGCATAATTTATAAATTAACATCTTGTTTTAAACATCACAAATTTGACTCTCAGATCCCTGTGGATATATACAATCATTCAGTGAATATCGAGTTTATTTCACTCTGCGCTCCCAAATATGCAGATACCTGTAGATCTCAACTAAACAGAGAAGCCAAGACAAATTGTTTTGCACTCATGATAAATATTAACCCATCTCGAGCAGCAAAGAAACACTGCTGTTATGTATTTACATCCCCGAAGTCAAGGATTGGCCCAATGATTCAAGCCTCCCTTTGGAAGACACAACGCAATGTTTCACATGGAAACGAGCACAACCAAGCCTCGCTTTCGTTGAAACTCGTCCACGGCGAATGAACACTCTGGCCCGAAGCCAAGGATTGGCCCAATGAGTCAAGCCTCCCTTTGGAGACACAATGCAATGTTTCACATCGAAACGAGCGCAACCAAGCCTCGTTTTCGCCGAACCCCGCCCACGGGGAAGAACACCCTGGCCTCGATCGGGTGCAGCCACGCCCACCCGGAAGAGCGCCAACAACGTTACACAGCCTTTTTAAACATACCCACCGGCCCCGCTTTCCATCGTCGGGGTCCGGTTGAGGTAGTACGAGGTGTACAAGTGGGCTGCGAGTGCTGAGGGCGTGAGTAATGCTGCAATGACGATTGGACCGAAACCATACTATGAAGCTAAGTTAAACGCGATTCCGAATGTTTCTAGCCTATGTTTTCTTATCCTTAGGATGTGCCAGGGACACTCCAACCCCCCTCCTGAGACCCATGGTGCAGATAGCGCCAATCTTTAAAGTGAGACTCGTTTTTATATCAAACTTACGCGTGTGTGTCACTGACTCTTTGTCCATTGATCCTCTGAAACACTTATACCATGTGATTTTAACCCCTTCTAAGCCACTCACGGCTTTTTTAAATCACTATTGTCACTACACTTCCCAGAACTAGATGTATCATCCCTAGAGGGTTTGTGGATGGTGTTTAACTCTAGTAGTTAGTTTGGGAGCACGTTTGCTGCCACTTATTTGGAGCACCCTGAACAGAAAAACGCTATGGCATAGCCCTACAAATAATTGTTTGTTTGTCTTATATGTCTGTCCGTATTCTTGTTCCACAGGTGCCGAGACACTCCAGAACTAGGAGTGATTTTTCGGAATGAGCATTTGCTCTTCCAATTTTGATGCACTTTAAACACTTTTTTTACTATTTTTCACTTTCACGCCCCCAGGTCAGGGTGGACGATTAGAGAGTCCATACCGCCGGGGTTTATCATTGTCCTGACGAATGCCTAGGTAAAATAAATCCAACACTAAGGCTGAAACATGTTGACATAGTTAAATCTGAATTAAACCATCCATTACCTTTGGCTTTACAATTCAGACACATAGAACCCTTGTATTTGTGTCCTAGGGATCATTAATAAACTTTTTTAGATACCCTTTAGACACTTTTAAGCTTAATTTATCCTCACAACACACCCTTTACACAATACCAGCTCCGCAGTCTTCTGGCGTCGCAGCACACCGAAGAGGCATTAGGTCTCTTCGGTGGGGCCCGATGATGAAGCATGACACTGACTAGGTCGGTGTGTGAGGGCTTTCTTTTCAAACCCAAATAGGGTGCGAACTTCTTGAGTCTTTTGGCTCCATCTAAGTGGCTTATAAGAGACATTAACCTCTCTTCTTTTGTTTATTGACATATTACTGGGGATTAAGAGAGTGTTCCTGTACTTCCCTATCTCTCCCATTGTTTTTCTGTACCTTAGCAGCGCACAGCTGTGAGAGTCTGTTTTTACTTCAGGCAAAGATAACTCTTTTCGTATCATTGCCTGTTTTACCTATTTGCCCTGATCTCACCATGGCTAACTTAGGCTTAACATACTCGGAATCTGAGATAGAGGAACTAATGTCCGACCCTACTCTATTTGCAGACCCCCACATTTCCCAAGCCATAGCTAATACCACAGAATGCGAAAACCTTACAGAAAAAAAGCGCGAACACATTCGGACTATCCTACATGGTACTATCATGAAACAATATCTCATTGCAAATACAGCACCGAGGGGCCTACTAGTCACCAATGCCCCTCGCATCTTCCTCAATGATGCAACCTTCAGAAAAGATTGGGCCATGATCGCATGGCATTGTACGCGTGATTGGCTGGTCTTAATTATAAAAACAGCATTCAGATTATCTGAGGCATTAATGATTGAAATTAGAGAGACCGAATCTACCTTCAAAGCCACAATAACCGGCTATAAGAAAAGGTTGGATGAAATAAATAGTGAAATGAAAGAGTATAAGGACAATCTAATGCAATCAAAAGCTACAAAATTCCAAAAGGATCTAAAAAAATTTGCCTTTGAAACAGTATACCCTTACTCTGCAGCCACTTTCGTCCCTCCAGCCAGAAATACAAACAAATCAGATCAATCAGATGACAACTCCTCCGACACCAGCGGATCAAGCAGTGATTCCTCCCAGAAAACAAGAAGAAGAGGGAACCGTGGGAATAGGAACAACAGAGGGAGACCAGGCAACCCGAATTACCATCAACATTGGCAACCACCACAAATGGAGATGGGCCCAGCTCCCTACCCTTATCAACAACCCCAATATCCTTTCATGGGTTGGAACCCAGCATTTATGCCCCCAATCCATTTTCAAAACCAATACAGACCGCCTTTTTTAGAGAGCGGCCGGAGAGGAAGAGGCAGGAGGAGAGGCAACAACAACAACAACAACAGAGTCTCCTGGACAGAGGACGACTCAGTGTCGAACCACACGCGCAGCAGCGCCCAACAACCAGGAACGAGCGGACTGTAAGTCTAGTGACCAACCTGTCCAAACGAATCCTGTCACCAATGGAGAACCAGGTTCTAGAAAAAGGCCTAGGTTTCGTCCCTACAGCAAGACCCGACAAATTCAGACTTCACTGCGAACTTGCCGGCTTTTTTCGGAAATTGAAATTAAAGGCATTCTTTGAAGGAAAAACAGACCCTAACGAAGCAATCAGGAAAGGAGATACGGGGCTCAGACCTAACTCAATATTCACCCCTCCTCCTCATACGGTACCAGCAGCTATCATTGCCTTTGAACAGGCAGTGTTCAAGGATTTGGAGGCCAGCCAGAACCCCAAAATATTTGGAAATTTCACGACTGCGGAATATCAGGCACTAGAAGCTCTACAAAATGACAATTCAATAACCATAAAACCGGCCGATAAAGGCGGTGGTATTGTCATACAAAACACAAATGACTATGAAAAAAACTGTGAAGATCTTCTAAATGACAACAGGAATTATACTCCATTAATGATTGATCCCTCTACTGATCTAACTAAAAGGATCACTACCTTAGTCAAACAGGCTGAAGACAATGAACACATCTCTAAAAATGAAGCAGAATTTCTGAATACCAATGATAACATCATCCCATACTTTTATACACTACCCAAACTACATAAAAACCGGTTACCACCACCAGGTCGCCCAATAGTATCCGGTATTGGATCACTTCTGGAACCTCTTTCAAGGTTCTGTGACCAGTTCTTGAAGCCCTTGGTACAGGCAACTCCTTCGTATCTGAAAGACACTAAAAGTCTACTACGTCTCCTGGCAGACATCACATTCGAGGTCAACTCAGTCACGCTAGTGACCTTGGATGTTGAAAGCTTGTACACAAGCATCCCCCAGGACGATACCATCAAAGTCCTGGGTAAGGCATTGGATTCAATCGAATGGGAATATCAAACACCAAAAAAAATCATTATTGATTGTGCGACAATAGCACTCAAAGAAAATTTTTTCTCTTTCAAGGATAAGCTGTTCCTCCAATGCTCAGGAACCTCGATGGGCAGTACCTTTGCGCCTAGTGTGGCTGGGTTGTACGTGGCGGAGTTTGAAGCCCAGCACATTCTTCCCCCAACTGCGAAATTTAGTTCATCAATGCTCCTATGGAAGCGTTACATTGATGATATCTTGCTGTTATGGATAGGCAGTGAGAGTAATCTGGAAGCCTTCCTGATGTGGATTAACACCCTAGACAACAATCTGAGATTTACAAATACCACAAGTAAAACTGACATTGTCTTTCTGGATGTACTAATCACAATATCTGGCACATGTCTAACCACTAAAACTCATCATAAGCCAACAGCAAAGAATAATCTATTAGAATTCAGCAGCTTTCATCCGCGCCCCCTAAAAGAGAACCTTCCTTATGGGCAATACCTTAGGTTAAGGCGTAATTGCAGTACACTTACTGACTTCAAGGAACAAGCCTCAAGCCTAACTGAAAAACTGAAAGACAGAGGATATCCTTCTGCTATCCTTAACAAGGGTTTTAAGAGAGCTAGAAATCAGCCGAGAGAAGTCTTACTAGAAGAAAAAACCAACAACCAAGAACCGGCACCACTCACTTGTGTGACAACATTCAATGGGCTGTCAAACTATATGAAAAAAACCATAAACAAGCATTGGAGTATCATAAAGTCAGCAAAAAAAGACTGGGAAAAACCCATGTTTTCTTTCAAAAAAGGCCGAAGCTTAAGAGATGCCCTGGTTCACACCCGCCCAAAACATAAGATCGACCCTCAGACACCCTCAGTCACAACAGCATGGGGTCTTCCCCCCATCACAGGACATTATCCCTGCTCAGACTGTAGTATATGCCACCTTACAGAAGCTTCAAAATCACTTTCATTGGAAGCAGGAAAAATCTGGACACAAGTTGCTCACACGAATTGCAATTCAAACAATGTGATATACTTAATAACATGTCCCTGTTCCTTACGCTACATCGGCATGACAACAAGAAAAGTGAAACAGCGCATTGGCGAGCACCGGAGTAATATCCGATGCAAAAAATTAACAACTAAACTGAGCCGACATTATTTGGAACATAACCATACCCCGAATGATATGAAATGGACAATAATTGAAAAAAATCACTGGTACCACAAACATCCCTAGCAGACTCTTTGAGAAAGAACAGCGGTGGGTGTACCGTCTAGGTACCAACATCATTGGGCTCAATGATGATATCCCATGGAATACTGTACTAAACTGATACACCCCCCCATATTAATGTATGCCAGGTCACCAACAATTCTGGTAAAGCCAAAAATGAGATATCCATTAGCAATGAGTACCTATTAGTTACGTCTGACCAGTAGCGCATAATTTATAAATTAACATCTTGTTTTAAACATCACAAATTTGACTCTCAGATCCCTGTGGATATATACAATCATTCAGTGAATATCGAGTTTATTTCACTCTGCGCTCCCAAATATGCAGATACCTGTAGATCTCAACTAAACAGAGAAGCCAAGACAAATTGTTTTGCACTCATGATAAATATTAACCCATCTCGAGCAGCTAAGAAACACTGCTGTTATGTATTTACATCCCCGAAGTCAAGGATTGGCCCAATGATTCAAGCCTCCCTTTGGAAGACACAACGCAATGTTTCACATGGAAACGAGCACAACCAAGCCTCGCTTTCGTTGAAACTCGTCCACGGCGAATGAACACTCTGGCCCGAAGCCAAGGATTGGCCCAATGAGTCAAGCCTCCCTTTGGAGACACAATGCAATGTTTCACATCGAAACGAGCGCAACCAAGCCTCGTTTTCGCCGAACCCCGCCCACGGGGAAGAACACCCTGGCCTCGATCGGGTGCAGCCACGCCCACCCGGAAGAGCGCCAACAACGTTACACAGCCTCCTTTTTAAACATACCCACCGGCCCCGCTTTCCATCGTCGGGGTCCGGTTGAGGTAGTACGAGGTGTACAAGTGGGCTGCGAGTGCTGAGGGCGTGAGTAATGCTGCAATGACGATCGGACCGAAACCATACTATGAAGCTAAGTTAAACGTGATTCCGAATGTTTCTAGCCTATGTTTTCTTATCCTTAGGATGTGCCAGGGACACTCCAACCCCCCTCCTGAGACCCATGGTGCTGATAGCGCCAATCTTTAAAGTGAGACTCGTTTTTATATCAAACTTACGCGTGTGGGTCACTGACTCTTTGTCCATTGATCCTCTGAAACACTTATACCATGTGATTTTATCCCCTTCTAAGCCACTCACGGCTTTTTTAAATCACTATTGTCACTACACTTCCCAGAACTAGATGTATCATCCCTAGAGGGTTTGTGGATGGTGTTTAACTCTAGTAGTTAGTTTGGGAACACGTTTGCTGCCACTTATTTGGAGCACCCTGAACAGAAAAACGCTATGGCATAGCCCTACAAATAATTGTTTGTTTGTCTTATATGTCTGTCCGTATTCTTGTTCCACAGGTGCCGAGACACTCCAGAACTAGGAGTGATTTTTCGGAATGAGCATTTGCTCTTCCAATTTTGATGCACTTTAAACACTTTTTTTACTATTTTTCACTTTCACGCCCCCAGGTCAGGGTGGACGATTAGAGAGTCCATACCGCCGGGGTTTATCATTGTCCTGACGAATGCCTAGGTAAAATAAAACCAACACTAAGGCTGAAACATGTTGACATAGTTAAATCTGAATTAAACCATCCATTACCTTTGGCTTTACAATTCAGACACATAGAACCCTTGTATTTGTGTCCTAGGGATCATTAATAAACTTTTTTAGATACCCTTTAGACACTTTTAAGCTTAATTTATCCTCACAACACACCCTTTACACAATACCAGCTCCGCAGTCTTCTGGCGTCGCAGCACACCGAAGAGGCATTAGGTCTCTTCGGTGGGGCCCGATGATGAAGCATGACACTGACTAGGTCGGTGTGTGAGGGCTTTCTTTTCAAACCCAAATAGGGTGCGAACTTCTTGAGTCTTTTGGCTCCATCTAAGTGGCTTATAAGAGACATTAACCTCTCTTCTTTTGTTTATTGACATATTACTGGGGATTAAGAGAGTGTTCCTGTACTGCCCTATCTCTCCCATTGTTTTTCTGCATATTATGTATACCACAAACCCACCAGGTGCAGTAACGTTTGAAGCCTAACATTGGGGAACAGAGATAGCATGAGCAATGGCGATAGGCAATTTATGTATCAAAAGTTTTGACCAAGACGCAAAGGGATCACAATTATAACAATCATCATGCTAGCGATCCATGAATGCCGCCCAGGTCTAAAGTGAAAAAACGAAAAGTATGGAGGAAAAAACAACTTTACAATATTATGCCCATCTAAGAAATTGAAATGAAACAGAATGGTCCTTACTGAACCTTCAAAAAACAAGTAGAGGGAACAAAAGAAGACAATTCGAAGGAGGAAATCAAAATATACGCCATAGAGAAATCTAGTAGTCCGTCTATTGGCTTTTGTTGGCTAGTTTCAGACATCAGGAGACACTGGTGAAAACCGTGGGTGTAATGGTGTCAATGGGTTAAAAATGAAATTGAAATACATTGCACATATCACTATAAGCATGGAGGTGGGACTTCCTAACAATCTGCGTTACTACCAGGCTACATCATTGATTTATGATGGAATGGGGATGTGTTATGTCTGAAAATCACTAATCCTTCATTGACCAAACAGCTACTGGCATATAGAAAATGTAATTTCTGATGAGTCAGCATATGGCTGGGATTGGTAGTCATCCCCAGTAACAAGAGCAACACAGGTGGTGTGGGACAAAGTGGTGGCCCAGCATGGTCTTACTTCTTTGCCTTTTCTACTTGCCTCGACATTGGACAAACCACACTTCACTTCAGCACTGAAAAAATAGACATTCGATGTCTGAAGGGCTGCGGACTGTTGGAAATGTGTTTGAAGAATCATGAGTGAGGCTGTTATAGTGTCAAACAGCTTTTTGGTCTACCAGAATCTGAACATTTATGCTACCACCAGGTTAGACACTGGGTCCTACCTTCCGCAATTAAACCACAAGATTGTCAATGCTGACCCCATTTGAAAAAGGCTTATTACTAAAGAAGGAGATAGGAGACTGATTTCTGACATAATTATACATTCCTTCTACATGCCACATGAGAGAGGAAAACGTTGAGGCAGAAGTGAAGGCAAACGGAGATAAGCCAACCACTTTTAGACAAAGAATGGGTGGAGATTCAATGCAGGGCAAACAACACCTAGAATGAGGTAGCGAGGAAAGCAACAATAGAAACAATGGTGTACTGGTACTACACACCTGACTTAAGACTCCATGCCTGGGATCCTCTTACAACAGATGAGTTCTATCGGGGTTGTGATGTGGTGGGCAGCCTGATGCATCTGCTTTGACACTGCCCGAAACTACACTTCTATTGTTCAGAGGTCCTTGGATTGCTAGATGGTATTTTTAAGTTTGCCAGTCCTAGGGTCCGAGCACACATATAGTCCTGGGCATAATTAATAAAGACTTACTACCCTTGTATTCCACGAGGGGTAAACTGATATCAGTGGTGCTGTGCTCAACAAAATAGGCTTTCACAGCTTTGTAGGTAAGGTGCAACCACAGGACCTTAGAGAATGGATATGCATGATGTAACATTTTCTGTGGATGGAGAAAATCTCTCTAACACTAGAAGTGAAAAAGTTCAATTTAGCAAATTATGGCCAGGCTTCCTAACCTAACTGTCTTTGGAAGTTGGAGAACTGACCGGACCAGATACCTTGCAGTACTGCCAATATTGCGTACTGAGTATTTTCTGACTTAGATGTGGGAGGGTCAGGCATCCTATGACAGGCGGGACAACCTCACCAATTGCAAGAGACCCAGTGCCCAACATGGGCTGATGATTCTCGGTCAGTATGGTGGGAAAGGTATTGAGAGTGGTGGATTGACAGCTACTTTGGCCAAAAGTTGGATACTCGCTGTTTACTGGTCGTAAGTGAGAGTATGTGTTACTTTAAAAATCGATTTTTAAAAATGTGATCCTAAAAAAAAAATGTAAGTACACACCCGAATACAATGAGATCAGCAAGACACATAAGTATCTGTGAATCACGAAGGCCATATCAGCAAGAAAGCTGCCAGAGATTAGAGATGAGGCAGGAGATATTAAGAGAAAACAATATGCAAGAAGAGTAGAAATGGGGATTGCTGAACAAATGTAGAAAAAGAAGAAGAAATACTTGCAGATTACATTTATATCCTCAGTCTGTGGGGGGAAAGCAGGCACCTTTTAAAATTTCTCAATATCTCACCTATGAAGGATACCACAAAGAGAGAGCTAGTTAATACACCGACCGACAAAGCAAATACTCTCATCCTAAGAAATTTAGGAAAATTTGGGTTTGAAGGTGAGGAGTATCACCTTGTGAAAAAGTAAATGAGGATTGATTAGGGTGACATATCCAGCGTTGTCGACTTCAACCAAAAAAAAACAGTTGGTCTTTATATCAGACTACAGCTTTTCAGCATTCGTTGATGGCATTGAAATGTCTACTGTTAACTAGACGGCCTCCAATGATTAACCTTTCAAGTGAAGGTGCACCTAAAGCAGGTGACTCTGATGCACAAAGCCTTGCCCATCGTTTAACAACCTCCTCCTCACCAAGTATCAATATCCTCCCCACCCCCAATGCCAGCAGGCACTACAAAACTATGACTTTCTCTTCCATCTTCACATAACCTGCTGCACAACACCTTGCCCTGTTTTTCCCTGTCCGCCCACCTAACAAGATGTAAGGTATTACTGCATTTGTATCATGCTTCATTCTCATGACGAGGCACCAAAGTGTTCTGATTTACAATGTCAGACTATAACTTTTAGTATATTGGAAATTACACTGCAAAACCGAATTAAAGTAACCAAAACAAAGAGAGTGACATTTTGTGGATAAAGCATCTCTTGGTTAGAACAACATTCTAAAAATGTATGAAATACTGTTGTAAAATCTGCAGCCTTATTAAGACAACCTTCCTTAGCAGTATATTTCTCATAGATGTGTTTTAGTGGATACTTGCCAGGCTAACAAGTTTCTTCCCAGTGATATGGTAACTTGTCTAAGAAAGGTGTCTGTTGCGCCAGTAGTGATAGTGAATAGAGAACCTATGCGGGCGGCAGTTAAATGATGGCTGGAAAAGCGAGCAGCACTGCACAATGAACGTTTTTCTCCGTTACTCTTCACCATTCTATTTTTGCTTAGGCCTCATCTGCTAAAGACCTAATGTGAGTATACCTAGAACTTACAGTGGGCTTAGGGCTTGCGTACTGTATATCATTATGTGGCTTTTTTGTCTCTCTCATTTGCTTGCTTCGTTTCGATAGCTGGCCTTCCTCTTTTTGTGTTTGTTCCTCCACTGAAGCATAGCCCCCATACCATCCTTTTCATTGGCACTGCATCCTTCCACTGCTCAATTTTAGAGAGCTGCTTTTATCTTTTTGGCTAAGCATGTGTTTTCCAGTTCTCTCCCTGGTGTGCTTCTCCGCCTGCCAAATACCTGCCCCCACGCTGCTGTTGCTCTCCCTGGTACGCTTCTCCCTCGTCCCCATGTTGCTCTCTCCTTCGTGTTCTTCTCACGTGCACCCTGTGTTCTTTTCTCAATTGTGTACTTTCCCCACTTTGCCTAAATTATTGCTCTCTCCTTTAAGTGCTGCTTTTCACCCCCCCCCCCCCCCCCCTGCTACGCCACGGTATCCCCTTCCCCTGCAGACCATTTTAATTTTGCACAAAAGAAAATTGTTTTATTTGCTAAATGGCTTGGATGGGTGAATAAAAAAGGAAAAGGTTGCCGGCATCAACCAGTAGTCACATGTATGCTTAGTCCAAAGGGCCGCGATCTAGTGGCATTGCCAATGCTTTTTTTGTGAATGTTACTTTTTTTTCCTGCCTGTACAACGATCTGAAGCCTGGTTTGGTGGTGCCTGCGCTATACAATAGAAGGAATAGATAAATCAAAATATTGCATATATATAGGGGGCAACGAGCCAATACTATGGCATCGAAGCATGTGCATCAATCCAGACATAACTTTTTAGAGCATTCTTGGGTTTTTAATCGCAGACAGCATTCCGAGAATGTTTGTGGCGATGTCCATTCAGGAACCAAGGAACACCCCTTTGTTAAATTAATGGTGGCAAATGCACCAGCAGACTGTCTTCCCTTGGTGTTACCACCCCCAAATATAAAAACTTCTGCTGTGATGGAGAGATTCATGAACTTGGGCGTGTCCAGAGGTGGCTTGACTGACCTGACAGCCCGATGAGAAATATGGCTAGAAACCAGACAGCCTTGACGTCCACCAGCATCAGATAGCGAGCCAATGCATCATTCTCAAAGCTTAAGTACTCTAAGAGGCAACCCATTCAAATAAGTGTTTGAGCTTTCAGTTTGAGGCCTATTTCCAAAGACTAATTTTGTTGAAAATATAAGCTTTCGGAATAAGGACCAGATGTCTTCTTTTCACTAAATATCTTAAAAGATGAAGAAATCTCAGCTTATGTGCAAGGTTTTACAGAATAAAAAAAGCATTTTAGTGAACTAACAAGTTAAATCAGATTGCATTCCGCTCGCACGAAGCCTGCCGAAATCTTAGTCTATATATACCAAAGGATAATTCTGTCTGGCACGGTTTTGTAACAGTGTAGTGACAAACTGTAGCGTTTGGAGGATCTGGTAATTTTTTGAAGTGGCAAAAAACTATAATTCTCACGTATATACTTGGTCGGATTTTCCATTTGCTTTTTTAAACTTTAGCATCCCAGCAAATTTCAGACTCCACTTGTGTTTTTTATTGCTTCCTTTTTACAGAATAAGCTATATTACCCTTGGAATTTAAAAGACATCATAAATAAATAATAATCTGAAGATTGAGAGAAGGGGAAACATGAATGCAAAACCCACAGAGAAACAATGTGATTAGGAAACATCACAAACATTAAATTTACTTTCAAGAACCTGGCAATAGATACAACGATAACTCTAACAAAGGGATTTTACTAAGTAAAGATTGGAAAAACCAAGTAAGCGTGCAACCATTTTTAGAAAAGTCAGTCGAACTGAAAGCATACTTATCACTGCTGGAATATTTTACCTAACAATTTTCCTGGTAAGAGACTGAAGCTAGCCTCAGCCCAGTCATTTGGGTACTAATTTTAAAAAATTGCAGCTGCAAAAAGTTGGAATATTGAATAATTTTTTAAAACCTTATTTACAGAATCAGAATTTTCCCACCCAAAGCCTATGAATGACCTTGAGAAATCCGCCATTGTGGTGAATTCTCCTCTGCTGCTTTGCACTGGAGTGGAAATAAGAGTGTTTTCACATTAAGGCAACTGGACTGTCATTTTGGAACGGGATAAATAACGGCAAAGCCAAACGTTTTTCCATTATCTATTATCATTTCCAATGTATGTATTTACTGCTATAAAATGAATGCTGACATAGTTTGAAAATTGAGTTCGTGAAAGAATCAATACCCTTTCTATTTTCAGAGTGCACAGAAGAAGCCTTTGATCTACATGGGAGATTATTTTGCACAGGGACAAAAAGCAGAAACGATTGAAATTTGCAAAAAAATGCAGATTTCTGCCAGGCTTTTGCTTATATCCTAACGGTTACTCTTGTAGATGGCAAGGCATGAGGGGTAAACTTGCCAGAAAGGTTCATCTGTAATTTTGTGACTCTCCAAAAATGTGGAATTGTAGGTAAATCGTATGTGCAAAGCTATAATTCATGCATTGCTGCATTTTTTGTGAATCTAGTGGCAGGGGTAGCCTAGGTTTGCAGAGAGACATAAGCATTGTGGATATTAGGCATTCTGCAAATGCAATATATTAATACAAATGTGTACTATTCCATACGTTTATGTAGATATTCCCGCCATTTTTTTCCTTTAATATGAAACAACACTTTTGTGAATGGGGTTCGAGCTGGATATCATTTCTATCAGCATTTCCTGGATGCAGGAGTATCACAATGTCCCGCACGGGATCCTGCCAAATACCTGCCCCCACGCTGCTGTTGCTCTCCCTGGTACGCTTCTCCCTCGTCCCCATGTTGCTCTCTCCTTCGTGTTCTTCTCACGTGCACCCTGTGTTCTTTTCTCCATTGTGTACTTTCCCCACTTTGCCTAAATTATTGCTCTCTCCTTTAAGTGCTGCTTTTCACCCCCCCCCTGCTACGCCACGGTATCCCCTTCCCCTGCAGACCATTTTAATTTTGCACAAAAGAAAATTGTTTTATTTGCTAAATGGCTTGGATGGGTGAATAAAAAAGGAAAAGGTTGCCGGCATCAACCAGTAGTCACATGTATGCTTAGTCCAAAGGGCCGCGATCTAGTGGCATTGCCAATGCTTTTTTTGTGAATGTTACTTTTTTCCTGCCTGTACAACGATCTGAAGCCTGGTTTGGTGGTGCCTGCGCTATACAATAGAAGGAATAGATAAATCAAAATATTGCATATATATAGGGGGCAACGAGCCAATACTATGGCATCGAAGCATGTGCATCAATCCAGACATAACTTTTCAGAGCATTCTTGCCAAGCGCGAGCTGAGCATCGGCAAGCGCGCCCTTAGGGCCCGGCCCCCCGGCCCCCGCCCTCCTACCTGTTCCTGATAGGGGCGACCGGTCTGCCCCAATGGGCGACCGGCCGCTTATCACTTCCGGGGTTAGGGTGACGCACTTCCGATGCGACAGAGGGCGGAGCCTGGTGACCTATTTAGGCACTGGGGGCAGTGACCCCGGCCTCTCCTCCCTCCGTGGCACCGGATCATGGCGGCCTCCTTGAAGCGTCCCTCCTACAGCCCTTAGAATAATTTGAACTTGGTTTTTAACCGAGTTTAATTTCCTTAGTTAAAGTTCCCTAGTTTTAAGTTTCTTTAGTTTAAATGCCCCCGTATCCCCGCGTCCGGAGCTGAAGGTCATTGGGCCGCGAGTCAACCCAGCCGAGAGCGTGACGGGAGGCGACAAGGAGGAGAGGCGCGTCGATTTGCAGCCGTCCATCTCGCCTGGTGAGGAGTCGGGGGTGCCCGGGGGGTCTGTGTGCAGCCGCGGACTGCGGGAGGGGTATCCGGGGCGGGCGAGGGGTTGAAGCCGGCTCTGGTGGTCTGCGGCTGCCGGCAGGACTCCTGGGCATGCGGGATCCTTCCTGGTTGACGTGGGCGGGCTGAGGGGGGGGGGGGGGGCGGAGAGCAAACTGAGCACGGGCCACCTTTATTAACTGTATCTCCTCGCGTGGGGTCGGAGGTCGACGGTCGTTCGCCTCAGGATGCAGCGTAGATGTGTCTCTGGTCCTCGGGGGTGATGGCGGCGACGAGAGCAGGCCGGATTTCGCGGCCTCGGCGTCGGGAGACTTGCATCGCGCCAGGTGAAATGGGAGGTGCGCTCGGGGGGCCTGGGGGGTCTGGGGGGCAGCCGTGGATGGCAAAGTAATTATGGCTGACTGAGGTGGTCCGGATCGGGTGGTTTGCGGCTGCTGGCGGGGGCCCCTCGGGCGTGCCGTTCACCTCGCGTATCGACGTGTGCCGGGGGGGAGCGTAACGTGTGATGGTTGATGTGGTACAGTGCACGGGGCGGTATAATTTGCACTATGGCATTATTGAGAACGGTTGGGAGAACTAATATTTCTTGATGTGGTACATTCGGCCTTGTGCTGACGTGATTTTCTTTGCTTTCTCGCGCTGATGGGTGCTCGTTTTGGCGAGGGGAACCTAGATAGGCAATAGGGTTGTGGTGCTGTATTTGAAGATATAGCGTATGCGGAGAAGTGGAGCTTGGTGCTCGTCCTCTCGGGGCTCTGACCGGAATACGTGTGGTGCAGAGTACATTTGAATTGCTTCACGTCTATACAGTTTCATGGTGCGACTTTACTTTTTTGGTGTACCGGACGGCGAAGTAGTTTCCCAGTATCACACTACATTCATGCGTGCGCAGCGAGTATGAGGTAGCCAGCGGTCTGTTCACGCAATGCAGGATGCACGGTCCAGTGAGTTGGTCCAGTGAGTTGTCGGGTTAGATACCTTAGGGATGGTGCAGGGAATTGGAGCTGCTCCGTCCAACGTGAAGCCATTTAATTGGCTCTGGATGAGTTTGTTCTGGGGAACGGACACGGCACGGGTCTATTGTAGACGCCAGGTCGTACTCGGAAGTCAGGTTCAGTGCAGGGAGTGGGGGTTGCTCTGTACCGTCTCTGTTGCTTGCAGTAGATGAGAACTGGTGGGCGTTCCGAGGGCGGCAGTGGCATCGCGTCCCCTTGCGGATTAGAAGGGATCAGATCGCCGCATTAGTTGCTAGGACCCGGGTACTAACTTGCGCTTGGTTTGTTTCGGAGCGCTATGTCAGGGGTTGGCCGGCAACAACTTGGAAGCAATGCTTTGTAAGGCTATGGTATTTCTATATTGGCCAAACTTTGATCTGAGCGTCCAAACGTGCATTATAAGGTGCCTTATTTCCAAATCTTGATCTGAGCATCCAAATGTGCATCATAAAGTGCCTTATTTCCAAATCTTGATCTGGGCGGCCACATGTGCATTAAAGTGCCTTAAATCTGTAGAGTGTTAGAATGCATATATGCATTACGGGGTTCCCGTCAAGAGTGGGCCTTCATAAAACATGTCTTATTTTGGAGGTTATATTGATATCAGTTTCACACGACGGGGGCTGCAGTCTGGGGAACCGCTCAAAGTGTTGAACGCGGAGAGATAGGTTGCATATTTGTTTCGTGCACATTAAAATAAGAGGGGTTGTGATGAAAATGTTATTGTACAGCGGCGCTTTGAGGGAGAGTTGGGGACTGGACACGGGAGTGACTGAGGGCATCTCATAGTGAATTACAACGCCTCATCTCCTCTGCAGCGCCTGTTTAGACATTGTTAACATGGCTCCTTGCTCCCCAACTCCTCCGCCGCGCCTGTGTGGGCAATGTCGGGTGGAGCCGGACTTTCTGGGTTTGAAAACAAGGCTGAGCAATTCGGCGCTTTAAGCGGATAGCTGCGCTAACCACTCTGGTAACTGACTGCGCTGAGATAGAGCGAAACAGGGGCCTTTATCATTCCGAAAGGCGACGTGCTTCTCGTAAGTCATGGAAATTTCTGGCGGGTAACATGGCTCCTTGCTAGCTATATTAATTGTTTACATTAACATAATATGTGTATTTATAAAGCGTACATGCACTCATTACCTGGCCAGCGGGTGTCTGAGCCCACGTCACAGCAGCAGAAAGATAAGAGATACGTAAGGTCTAGAACTCGTACATAGCATGTGGGACGATTATAATACAAAGGGGTAATGGAGACTTTTAATGTACTAGGTTCTTATAATACTTTTGAACGTAAAATGTCCTACGTTATTGAACACTCGATAATTTGAGGTATTTTCAGCATACTATGGAATAATTTGGTCGTGCCGGCAAGTCAGCCTGTTTAAAAAGGGGCTCTAACTGGGTGGAAAGGCCTGCTTGGCTCAACTGGGAAACGTGGGAGGTCATGACCCAGCAGGCATATGGAAGGTGCCATCTTCATCTAAGCCAAGTTTTAACAGTCACTCTTCAGAATGGGAATTCGTGACTTTGGTGAGCACGTGGCTCTAGCAGTAAGGCACGGCCTAGCGGGCATCATCTCTGTGTGAAATGGCCTTCATTCATACTTTGAGTTCTTCTCAATCATTAGGAGTTTACAGTCCCAGTTTTTTCAGGATATCTTCAGCTGAGCGGCATCTGGGGAACGAAAAAAGATGAGAAATATAGACTTTTTATAACACCGGAGAACGAGTTTTAATGTATAGTATTCTCTCCAGTGCAACTACATTTAACACGCTTTGGCGATATCAATTGGTCCGGTTTGTTAAGTATGAAAGCGCCCTTGTTTAGTCCTACTTGGGGGTACACAAGAATCAATTGGGCACACACTCTGTAAATCACATGGCACTCGTATCCAGGCAGCGCGGCACTGTATAGCTTCCCAGTCAGCCTCTGACACAATGGCAAGGAAATGCATTCTAATTCATCAACAAAAGCCACGCAGGTGGGAAAGGATGTCTTGTACACACAGCATACGTGGCATTAAAATGGGATTATGGCAGAGGGGGTCCATTTGGCAATGTGATGGGAAACAGTCTATGCTATGGCGGTAAAGCATGACCATCGCAATGGGTGGGTCATATTGGAGGAGGAAGACAGTGAATAACGTCGACCAGTGGCATGCCATAAGCATTGCTTGGCGCAGTAAGCAAGACAGCCAATGACTGAGACAGTTTGAACAATTACCCGAGGCAGTTAGCGGGGCTGGGGGAAAGCAGAGGATAAGTGATAAACCATTTCTGAACATAGTAGACCCAAAGGCCCTGTGGATATGTGGGGTGGGTAGGGGTGTGTTATTGGATGATTAAAGGGTAAACATGGAAAGATTCGGGCATACATATAAACGATTTTAGTAGTAATCAGTACACGGCAAAAATTCACTCCCTACAAAGGTAGTCTGATATTTGGTGGGACAAATTACCTATCGGTAGGAGTTAGTATCAGAGATAACAATACCTCCCCCCCCCCCCCTTTTTAAAGCCGGTTGGTACAGAGGTATGTTCTTTCGCAAGTATTCTATTTAGGCTGATATACTTGGCATGCCTTGTCTTTGAAATAATGAACAAATCTGGCCTACGGACGCAGAATTATGGTCTTCCTGGGAATCAATCGGACCTGTAGCAATAATTTGTGGCTTTTGGCCATAAGTACCGAGTGAGGCCTCATTTCAGAGTGTATAGACAGACAGAGGGCAAATTAGTGTTCCGCCTATCTTAGGGGGGACATAACAAGGATTCCGATTGTATAAATCCGTTAAACCACGGGTGTGCCAGAGGAGATAACCACTGCAGGGTGGCACAAGGGGCAAGGTAGGGCGCTGGTCATCCTGCGGTGGCAGAGACCCGTTTGATCAGCATGGTGGTGTCAGAATTGCTGATGATTTGCCAATGACCATACTTGACTTTTCTATTTCTCTCCTGTTCAGTAGTGTACCCACGAAGGTGGTGGTGCCACAAGGCACTCGTCCATGCGGCAAGCAGCAAGGCGACCATGGCGAGGGCGAGTGGTATGGCCGGAAGGCCTGAAGGTACCAGGTTGTCTGTGTCGGGGCAGCCGGCCCTGGGAGGAAGTTGAGAGCCTGGAATGTCTCGGTGAGGCGGCTCAAGTAGGAAATGCCCACGTAGCGCTCAGTGTAGGGCCGCTTGGGTAACATTCCACCCGAGTGGTTTCCATTTTCCGGAGAGGTGAGGTATCACAAGGTTGGAATTGACCTGGTGGGCTCAGCGAAGGGCTGCTGGTGTCACATTCCGCACCGGATGTTTTTTTCCGGTAAGGTGAGGTATCGCAATGATAAGGTTGGAATTGACCTGGTGGGCTCAGCGAAGGGCTGCTGGTGTCACATTCCGCACCGGATGGTTTTTTCCGGTCAGGTGAAGTATCGCAATGATGGGGTGCAGTTATCGGGCATCGGTACATTGAGCCGGGTTGGAACATTAGGGTCTTTCACGCAGAGCGCAGGTGGGGAAGGTGACGGACCTGTGGGCCCTGGTCACCTTTGTGGCGGTAGAAAGACCTTGGAACAGTACAATTGACCGACGGAATGGACGGGAGTCCGCCTTGCGTACTCCCTAGGCTAGCACTGAGGGGGGAGACGGTAAGCTCCCCGCTGTGAAATAGGGCCCCGGCTGGGGAGGCTAGGGCGACAGGTTACGAGCCTCCTGGGTTCCTGGTCAGCCTGGTGGTCGGAGGGTGGGCCCCTGGAGAAGGCGGACAAGGAACAGAGGTTGGGGGCCCTCTCCTCATGTGTCGCAGGTGGGTTGCACCTCGCGTGGATGCACGGCATGGTAGAGGGGAGCCGGAAGTCCCCCCCCTTTGGTGTTGGAGGATTAGAAGCTGTATCTGGCGAAAGAAGATCAGGAAGACAAGAATAAAATGGTGTTGATAACTGCATTTAATGAATTTCTGAAATGCCTTGTCATGTTTATGAAAATGTCAAAAATATTAAACATGGCCGTTTTTTACACCCACACCAATCTCTGTGGTTGATTCTCATGTGGGTTGTCAAGTCATAAGGAGGGAGCGGTGAGCATGCTGGGGGATCCGGGCCCTATGCCAAGCGCGAGCTGAGCATCGGCAAGCGCGCCCTTAGGGCCCGGCCCCCCGGCCCCCGCCCTCCTACCTGTTCCTGATAGGGGCGACCGGTCTGCCCCAATGGGCGACCGGCCGCTTATCACTTCCGGGGTTAGGGTGACGCACTTCCGGTGCGACAGAGGGCGGAGCCTGGTGACCTATTTAGGCACTGGGGGCAGTGACCCCGGCCTCTCCTCCCTCCGTGGCACCGGATCGTGGCGGCCTCCTTGAAGCGTCCCTCCTACAGCCCTTAGAATAATTTGAACTCCCACCCACCCGTCCCTTTAGCTCAGTGGTTAGAGGGGCGTGTTGCGGTAGAAAGACCTTGGAACAGTACAATTGACCGACGGAATGGACGGGAGTCCGCCTTGCGTACTCCCTAGGCTAGCACTGAGGGGGGAGACGGTAAGCTCCCCGCTGTGAAATAGGGCCCCGGCTGGGGAGGCTAGGGCGACAGGTTACGAGCCTCCTGGGTTCCTGGTCAGCCTGGTGGTCGGAGGGTGGGCCCCTGGAGAAGGCGGACAAGGAACAGAGGTTGGGGGCCCTCTCCTCATGTGTCGCAGGTGGGTTGCACCTCGCGTGGATGCACGGCATGGTAGAGGGGAGCCGGAAGTCCCCCCCCCTTTGGTGTTGGAGGATTAGAAGCTGTATCTGGTGAAAGAAGATCAGGAAGACAAGAATAAAATGGTGTTGATAACTGCATTTAATGAATTTCTGAAATGCCTTGTCATGTTTATGAAAATGTCAAAAATATTAAACACGGCCGTTTTTTACACCCACACCAATCTCTGTGGTTGATTCTCATGTGGGTTGTCAAGTCATAAGGAGGGAGCGGGGAGCATGCTGGGGGATCCGGGCCCTATGGGTTTTTAATCGCAGACAGCATTCCGAGAATGTTTGTGGCGATGTCCATTCAGGAACCAAGGAACACACCTTTGTTAAATTAATGGTGGCAAATGCACCAGCAGACTGTCTTCTCTTGATGTTACCAACCCCCAATATAAAAACTTCTGCTGTGATAGAGAGATTCATGAACTTGGAAGTGTCTGGAGGAGGCTTGACTGACCTGACAGCCAGATGAGAAATATGGCTAGAAACCAGCCAGCCTTGACGTCCACCAGCATCAGATAGCGAGCCAATGCATCATTCTCAAAGCTTAAGTACTCTAAGAGGCAACCCATTTAAATAAGTGTTTGAGCTTTCAGTTTGAGGCCTATTTCCAAAGACTAATTTTGTTGAAAATGTAAGCTTTCGGAATAAGGACCAGATGTCTTCTTTTCACTAAATATCTTAAAAGATGAAGAAATCTCAGCTTATGTGCAAGGTTTTACAGAATAAAAAAAGCATTTTAGTGAACTAACAAGTTAAATCAGATTGCATTCCGCTCGCACGAAGCCTGCCGAAATCTTAGTCTATATATACCAAAGGATAATTCTGTCTGGCACGGTTTTGTAACAGTGTAGTGACAAACTGTAGCGGTTGGAGGATCTGGTAATTTTTTGAAGTGGCAAAAAACTATAATTCTCACGTAAATACTTGGTCGGATTTTCCATTTGCTTTTTTAAACTTTAGCATCCCAGCAAATTTCAGACTCCACTTGTGTTTTTTATTGCTTCCTTTTTACAGAATACGCTATATTACCCTTGGAATTTAAAAGACATCATAAATAAATAATAATCTGAAGATTGAGAGAAGGGGAAACATGAATGCAAAACCCACAGAGAAACAATGTGATTAGGAAACATCACAAACATTAAATTTACTTTCAAGAACCTGGCAATAGATACAACGATAACTCTAACAAAGGGATTTTACTAAGTAAAGATTGGAAAAACCAAGTAAGCGTGCAACCATTTTTAGAAAAGTCAGTCGAACTGAAAGCATACTTATCACTGCTGGAATATTTTACCTAACAATTTTCCTGGTAAGAGACTGAAGCTAGCCTCAGCCCAGTCATTTGGGTACTAATTTTAAAAAATTGCAGCTGCAAAAAGTTGGAATATTGAATAATTTTTTAAAACCTTATTTACAGAATCAGAATTTTCTCACCCAAAGCCTATGAATGACCTTGAGAAATCCGCCATTGTGGTGAATTCTCCTCTGCTGCTTTGCACTGGCGTGGAAATAAGAGTGTTTTCACATTAAGGCAACTGGACTGTCATTTTGGAACGGGATAAATAACGGCAAAGCCAAACGTTTTTCCATTATCTATTATCATTTCCAATGTATGTATTTACTGCTATAAAATGAATGCTGACATAGTTTGAAAATTGAGTTCGTGAAAGAATCAATACCCTTTCTATTTTCAGAGTGCACAGAAGAAGCCTTTGATCTACATGGGAGATTATTTTGCACAGGGACAAAAAGCAGAAACGATTGAAATTTGCAAAAAAAATGCAGATTTCTGCCAGGCTTTTGCTTATATCCTAACGGTTACTCTTGTAGATGGCAAGGCATGAGGGGTAAACTTGCCAGAAAGGTTCATCTGTAATTTTGTGACTCTCCAAAAATGTGGAATTGTAGGTAAATCGTATGTGCAAAGCTATAATTCATGCATTGCTGCATTTTTTGTGAATCTAGTGGCAGGGGTAGCCTAGGTTTGCAGAGAGACATAAGCATTGTGGATATTAGGCATTCTGCAAATGCAATATATTAATAAAAATGTGTACTATTCCATACGTTTATGTAGATATTCCCGCCATTTTTTCCTTTAATATGAAACAACACTTTTGTGAATGGGGTTCGAGCTGGATATCATTTCTATCAGCATTTCCTGGATGCAGGAATATCACAATGTCCCGCACGGGATCCTGACAGTGCTCTTTTAAATGGACGGACCTACTGCAGGAATCAGTAACCACAACCAATTTCTAGGCTAATTCCTTATTTTTGAGCTGCTTCCCAATTGAACGTTTCACCAGTTTTAAACCAGTGCGATTTCAGAGTAGAAGACACCGCAAATTCAGTATTTGCTGCATTACTTGTCATTCCCTATTCCGACTGCTATATTTGTTACCAGCAGAAATGGAGATCACCTTGCTCACAGAACGAGGGCCTTTGAGTTTCGAAAATTTTAAAAGAGCAATTTGGCAGGTATTAAAGAGATGTAGTCAATTAGTGAGGTCAAATACAAATATGAATATTGTTCTTTCTCACTATATATTCCGAGAATAAAATGGTAACTATACTTCAGTGTTAACCTGAAATCCAGATCGGACAACGAAAGGATCATTGGTAAAATGCTTACAGGGATTGTTGCATCAGAGTGACAGATTAAAAACCTCCGTACTCCTGGTCCTCCTTCCACAAGGAGAATCAACAAATCATCAGGCCAATTTATGAAGGGTGTGGAAACCTTCAAGTGTAGAAAGAAAATTACAGGATTTAATCTTGTAAAGTTCCGTCAAAACAACTTCTGCGGTAAGCAGTAGCACATGTGACAAACCTTTAAGTGCCACATGGATCATCTTGAGCTTACCTCAAAGAAACTATAAACCTTGGCACTTAAGACTTTAGAGATAGGTGATACCTATGCAAACTTTATTTTTGCTTTTGAGGAATGCGCTTTCTCAAAGCTCAAGTAGCTACAGCTAAAGGTAGTGGGTATATAACAGACGAATTTGAGCCATACTGACTTGCGTATTTTTGTGTCCTCGTACACCCTGCAGATGATATAGGCCACTCATTTGGTAGACGCCCCCGCCACCCTCCCAACAGGGCAGACCAGTGGGGTACCAGCAAAAAAAAAAAATCTAGATGACATTGCAAGCACGTGTTATCATGCTTGAGTGCATACATGTCATGATGCTATGGAGGCACAGCATGATGACGTACACATGTGCATGCATCACCATATGTATATGGCATGACAACACTGCCATTTTTTATTTACTATTCCAAAATGGTGAACACCAATTATGAAGCAGTAAATAAAACAAAAGATAGACTAAAAGTGTGTGGAATAACATTTTCACAGGGGAGCATTCCATGAACAAATTGTAGCAGCCGAGCCCTACAAAAATAATAAACAAATGGACAGAGAGGAGCAGGGGAGAAACGGTGGAGTAAGCAGGGGTGAGAGGGAAGAAATGGCAATAGAGCAGCATGAATTACACCAGGGTGGGGGGAAGCAACGGAGGAAACGTGGTGTGCTTAGATAAAAAAGAAAAAAAAAGGTTTTAAAGAAGGGCAATCAAAAGGCTAAGCAGGACAGGGTTGGGAGAGAATGGAGAACCATCAACACAGTGTGTGCAGAGGGAGGCAGAAAGTTGAGGGAGAAAACAGCACACAGAGGAAACCGTAAGAAAAGACAAGCAACCCTATGTAGTAGGAAATCAAAAGGAAAAAAAGTAGGTTTCTGAATGTGGGCAGTGGAAGGATATAAGTCATCTAAAAAGATGATAATTAAGTTATTCTCCAAGTGAGGAACAAACAAAAGAAGAGGGATGAAAGCCATGATTAAGTAGCAAGCAAACAGATTAGCGACAAAGCCAACCAATGGTAAGCAATGGGTTGGCCCAAAGCCCACTCCAAGTTTTGGTATTGTACACAATTGGTTTTCAACAACAGATAGCTAAAAACTGTCTGCAGTGGGGATGGTGGACCTGCAATGTTATTATGTAGACCCACAGTTGATTAGGATTAATGACTGGTTTAATGGGGGGGTGCTAAGATCTGAAATACCGCACAGAAATGACCTTGACAAAATAATTGGCATACTTTATGGGGCACCAATTCCTCCCGGAGACTATCCAATTGATATTCCTAAATTCATTCTGCCTCACAGGTTGGAACCGAAGGCGGACGGGAATGACCTCCTCTGGCAGGGGAAATAACTGCACCATACCACAATGCTGATGGGATTCTCAAAGTGAGACAAGGTAAGAATCACCTATCTCGGAGACGTCTGGGCAGGTATCCATATACAGACGTTTCAGGAGATACAGGAGCAATATCAACTGTCCTGCACTCAATTTCATACATACCTGCAATTGCGACACACACTCTCCGCTAACATACCCCAGACATGGATGTTCTGGACTTCAGCCCTCTCAAGGCAAAACTGCTGACTGAGAAGCTTCACGAGGGTGCCATCTCACATATTTAGAGACCCTTAGTCATTAATACCCCAAATCATTTCCCCAGATTGAGACGGAAATGGAAGGTGTGTGTCAGTGAGCTTGACGAGATAGAGTGGATAGAGGCTAGAATGGACCCAGTGAGTTATCTACTTCTACAAGCCTTAGATTGATTCAACTTAATTACTGGCGCCAACCATTTATGTCCCCCTGTGGCTCCATTGGGCTGGTAAGATTTCCCAGGTCAAATGATTCCGGTGTTCCCCGTCAGACGCAGACTTTTTCCACGTGGTCTGGCTCTTGTCCTGTGATGAGGTCTACAAAGCCCTCCACTGTGGCTGAATGGCGGGGAGGGGAAGGTGGACTGGTGTGCTCAACAAGAAAGGCCCATTTACACGGCCCAGGGTTGCCAACAAAAAAATGGGAATATATGGGGCAAATGGAGGGAGTTCTATGGGCTGGATGTCGGAGAATGACTGAGTTTTGAATAATATATGTGGAAATACTATTGTATGATTAGGTGGGCTATGGTTTGTGTAAGTTTGTGAAAAGCAAATAAAACAATAACATTTGTTTATAAAAAAATCTGTCAGTAGGGAAGTCTTAAAAATCAGCAGTGGCAGCTAGTTTCTTATCTTAGCAAAGAATGATGGACTTTAAGATACATGCATTCACCCAGAAATCGCCAAAAGACAGGCAGGTGAAAAAAGTACGTACATAAGTGGCTCCAGTCATATCACATTTGAAATGAATTTTATCAATGTTTTAAGGCTGCATCGTAAGAGACACCTAGCTCAAGGATACGGCAAAGAAAAATAAGAACAGTGTAGTCCTACAGTGGAGAAGCCTAACAGGGTGCCTAATGATACGGCATATAAACTGTTTAGATTGTAATTACTTCATTCTGGTTCCTTGAGCCCTGTAAACCATGCTTTCCACATTTTTACCTGGGACCAGGGACCAAACATTTGAAAAGAAGAAATAACCTCCAAAAAAACTGCAGAAATAAATCACTTACCCTTCCTTCACTGTTACCTGAAGAAGGCCACATTTCAGAAGCTTTCTCTGCAACAAGTTTGTAGCCTGCCCAGGTTACTACTCTATTGTCAAAGGGAATTTATGAGGACTTTTCAATAGGAAGTTAATGATTGAAGGGCTGAGAGCAGTGCAAATGGGCAGGAGTGCACACATTATATTTCCTTAACCCCTTCACTGCGGCGGCTATTCCGACGCAGTGCTAAGGGGGAGGGGCGGCCGCGCGGCGGCCGCATGCTGGTGACGGAACCGCTCCGTCACCAGCGTCGGTTGCGCTGTGGTTATGACGGTGCGGTTCCGTCATGGCCCGCCCCGCTCAATGGAACGCTCAGCGCAGGCGCGGAATTCGCGCCGCGCAGGCGCTCCGAGCGGGCCATGACGGAACCGCTCCGTCATCAGCACAGCGCCACCGCAGCTGATGACGGAGCGGTTCCGTCATCAGCAGGCAAGGGGTTAATTCGGAAAGAGTGTGATGTAAATAACATTAGTAAGTGAGTAAAAGGCTTCAAGTGATGAGCTCAGTTGTCATGTCAGATAGAGAATAAAACATCAGAAGGAGGAGCATCCACTATAGGTATTCATATGTGTCCCCTGTACACAACACATTTGAACCCTAGCACCCTTCCTCCATCAGAAGTTGATAACATTGAATAACTCATGCTGTGTGAAAAATAACGGCCATTTAAATGCCAGGAGGCCAATGTGGTGTGTGCTACGTACATAATCAATATAAGATCCATACAGTGGCACTTTTGGCAATGTGTATTAACGCAGGTAAACCTCTAGGTAACCCATTTCGAACTGAAGTAGACCGCAAATTGTGGAGTGAGTTTCATGGACATTTTCGGCCATCAGGAAAACAGGTGAGGCTCTGTGACTGTCACAAGTGCATTATAATAAGGGTTCTAGGTAACTCTTTGCTTCAAGAGGGAGATTCATGCAGAGGATATTTGTAGAGAATATGTGAAAGACAACAAATTCATCGTATTCTTTTGGGTGTCCAAAGCCTAAGCTGAGCTATGAGGTTATACAGTTTTCTCGTTTTTGAAAGCACACTTTCATTTACCTTTTTCATGTACACTTATGTCTCCTACTTTCTCGCTCCATGTGCATTAACCTCCCCTCTCCCTCAGTGTCCTTTGAAGTGGGTCACGCCAAACATGCATTTATAATATCTTGGAAAAACTTCCCAACAAATGGTTTGATTCCCTTTACCACCACTGCACAATAACACCAAATGCCCGACAAGCTGCTTGCTTCTGTCAAGACTTTAAAGCAGGACAATGCCTTTTGCAGTAGGAGTAATTAATAATTATCCCTCTCTGCTCAACCCCTAATTACAAACATTTTCAAGTACTCAGCATGAGGTGAGCTCACCAGGCTCCATGGCCACGTGACACGCATCAACCTTTGTTTCTTGATGATTAGCCATAAATGGCTCCAATTTTAGCAGCCGACGGTATCTAACCTTGAGATAGCCTGCTCTGGTTGACTTGGCTGTCAACATCCAACATACAGTTTAACCATCTCTAGTTCACTGATTTTGTAACGGTCATCTCCTGCTTTATCTGCCAAGAAGAAAGAAGAACTGACAAAGCAATCGTGTTTTGAGAAACGGTTACCAAGCCTCTTCTGCCTCCTTACTTCTGACCACCTTATCAGAGAAGTTACTACCTTTCTCGTAACACACCAATCCCCAACTCTCCACTCTATCCGTGTAGTTTTGCTCACAACTGTTGCCCTTACTGATAATCATGTTGCACCTAAACAATGTAAATGTTATGTATGTACTTGTAGAATTGAGAATGCAGATTTGCATATATTCCTAATGTTGATTATATTATATTAATGCATAGAATAACATTTATTAAAAGTTACAGTTTCCAAGCATGCTCTTAGAAACATTCAATACCCCTGCAGTTAAATGCTCTCTTGACCTGGACATGAGCGAATCAAAAGATAAGTCGGTCTGGCATGTGCACCGTATATATGTCTAATTTTGTTATTTTATTTGCAGAAACATCGAAGTGCATTAAAACATATTAGAGTGAGGCTTTTGTACCAGGCACAACTGATCTGAATTACTTCAAGATGCTCTCAAGTGTAGTAGTCAATCAAGGAAATTGGGCCACATCAGAGTAAGCTGACTTGGCCAAGATCATCAAGTAAAACGGGAAAGGTGGGATTCGAACCCGTGTTTTTTGGTTTTACATTATGAACTTCCGACACTGTACGGATATCTTCTCTTCACTTGTGTTTAAAATAAATTGGCAATGCTTTGTGTTAAACTGACACTGACGGGCAGATTTACAAGACCCTTGCGCCACTTTTGCGTCACTTTTAACATAGGAAAAGTGACGCAAAAGTGTCACAAGGGGCTCGTAAATCTGCCCCTCAGTATCTAAATTATTGGAATACGTTCAATGAAGATCCCGTCTAAAATACACTCATCACATGTTAAATTAAACTGACCCTGCATAAAAAGACTTTATAGAGAAAAGTTTGTATCTTTTACTACTCAAGGACAAAATCACAAAACGGAGTGAATATTTGGACAGCGGAAGTCAGCAAACTAAATGGTTGAAAAGCATTAGAGTTGTTCTACATAGTACAATGTGAAGCGTCAGGGATCTCGATTTCTGTGTTACTATCATTGGCTGACCCCACTTAAACTATTTTAGGATGGGCCCACCATCCCGACTGTTATCAAATTGATTAGTAAAACAAAAAAGTCAAGGAGATTCCCAAATATTTTGCTCTGAAGTTACAAATCTTCAAAGGGCTATACCTGCATATTGAAGAACAGTGGTACGCATACTTCCACCTACTGCTCAGTGTTTAAAGTTTATTTCTGTGGAAACATCTTTAAGCTGTTTGGAACCCTTTAAGGATTTCTCTTTGCCCCGGTTTAACAATTTAAAACGGTTCTTCTGGTAATAGTTTTTTTCTTTCTGAAACTTTATTTGCCACGGAATAAAATTAGCTTGTCTTAAAGACACTGTGGATTCCCACTCCCTTCAGACAGTGGTTTCGAACGTTTTTGCTTCTGGAAGCCAGGAATCCCCATGTCTTTGCTATGATTTGTAGAGGTGGGCGAGTCACTAAAAGCTCGAGCAAGGTTTGAGCCTGAAATCTGGTGTGGATCAGCTCCAGGCTCTGTTGGAACCTCGAGCCCAGTTTTCATATTGCCTCTGCCTGCCACCCTTGCTCTACTAAGGACGTGGCCTAACAACCAAAGATGCCAACTTTCGAACCGGAGAACCAGGTTTGAGACTCTGCATCAGCACAAGTGATTTTGGGAAAATCACTTAATCTCCCTGTGCCTAAAAAAACATGTGACCTTCTGTAATGTAGCCGGTGTTTATGTAAGGTGCCCCAAAAACTGTTGAGTCGAGGTTGCGCTATATAAAAACTGCAGAATATTGTACAAGAGGTCAAAACAATGCATTAACACAAGGAGGAGAGACAAAAAAAAACTAATTTAGTGGCTGATTTGTGCAAAGTGACACCAGAAAACCAGGATCTATCGCGGCTTCCCTGCTTAAATTGTGAGCTTAGGCAGATATTTTTTTCACTGAAATGTATTTTTCTTCACAAGTTCAGAATACCTACTGTACAAAAACCTATTGCGTTTAATTTCATACATTATAATGTTGATCTACTATAATCATTGGCCACAAGGTGGGTTCACATCACAACTGTCTTGACTCTTGGTTCACTGAAGGCACTGTCCCCGGTGTGGGGGCAGAGGCAGGAATGGTTCTAAGTTCAAGTTTAAAACTATCATGTTTGCTGAGTACTTCTAACTGCAGTTCAATAATGTGTTGAAGTAATGTCTAAGTTTCCATTTATTAAAGAAATACACTTTTGGAATTTTTAAGAGACTTTATTATAGTTTAAATGTTGTTTGGTGTATGAGCTGAGCTAGACCAGTGGTGGCTCTGTCTTGGCTCTACCTGCTAAATTGTACTTCAATAATAATACACAAAAACACACACAAAACGACATACTACATGAACTTAGCAGATCTACTCTCATCTGCATGTTTAAATAAGTGGGTAAGTACACACCGGAATAATACCCAGGTCAAATTCACAAATCAATAGGCAATCATGTGAAATCAGGGTTCTCAAAAGAAGAGATGAGGTAGTAGTAGTAAGTGGACTGACATTGGTCTTGGACAGACACAGGGCAGCAATCAAGTGCTGAGTCACTGTGTGAAAAGGTGAACAGGCAGCGACTGAATAAAAGTTAGAAGACCAGGAGCTCCTTTTGCCAGAGTGCATGGTGCCTTCTGGCAAATGGTACTCTGACTGTGGAAGTATGTCCGCTCTGCTGAAAAGTGCAGGCATGTACATGCTTGAAGGCTGTAAGTGATTGTTCATATAAAGCAGTGGATGCGAGAATGTGCAGCCTGGAATGGCATGTTGGGCACAAAAGCATAGATCACGCAGAATGTAGAACACCGGCTGTAAGTGTGCATACACATATAATTTTATTGAAGAATACAGACAGTTCAGAAGTGTTTTAGTCAGAAGCTAACTGCTACTTCAGGTCTGCGTGTGTTTCAATGGGAACAGTAACTGTGTCCATACATACATGCTCTGTCCTGAACCAACAATCAGGTTCTGACTAAAATGCTCAAAATTATGGTTTATCTTTATTGATTTTTTCTTAATAGATATATCAGATACATTGGGAGGCCATACAGTGGACTTCAAGTATTATTGGATATGGTTGATAACCAGCCAGGCCTGGAGGCTTAATAATTACTTTGCGGGCAAACATCCATAAAGGAAATGTCCAGTTATGTTTAGACTTGTATACCGGTAGATCAGGCAAAGCAAAATCTTAACAGTTTTTAGCTCAAATACTTTCACCAGAGAAAGAGGTGGAGCTCACCCCTCTGGTGAGCCCCTTCAGTCCTTCTTCTGACCTTTCCAGTTATTCACAAGAGAAAAGCATTCATCCTCCTTTAGCAGTCTGAGCACCCAGTTGTCACTTCGGCTCAAAGTCCACGTCCCCTTATACCAGGGGAGGGTTGCTGTAAAGAGTAAAGGCCATAGCCCTAGTTCACATGGTAACGGAACACTCTGCTCCCTGTGGGCCGATTGTTGTGACTCCTGTACATTGGATCGGGGCTGCAGCGCAGGAGGGCCGCTGTCCTGGTGTAGCGTACAACTGAAGCTTAGCGGGTTTTGACCCGTGCAGCCTTAGTACCTACTTGAGCACAGGAAACCAACTAGACACCCAAGAACTGGCTTCGAAAGCAGCAGGGCTTACCCCACCACTGGAGGAGCGCTGTGGACGCCCAGCCACCTTGCTGCAGTGACAAGACTACCGCTCATCACCAGGACAGGCTCCAGTCTACTGGGACGCTAGATTGCCGAGTGATCCTGGATCTTCTATAACACAGAATCATCACTGGGCCGCAGAACCTTGGGGGGATTTACTCTGACTGACAGTGCGACGGTGCTGGGACACTCAGACTTCTAAAAAGCAATCAAGGAACTTCTAAGTCTCTGACTCACTACAGGATCCTAACCTAAATGTTGCCTCGCGTAAAGGCGGGGTAACCACTGCCAGTAGACAGGGAAGAGGGTCTCAAGACCTCATCTGGACAACATCAGAGTGACAGCATTAAGAAGACAACGTATTGTTTGTGTTCGGATGCAAATACTACTTTTGTCACAACGGAAAGTATCTTACTGGACATTCATTTATTGGGGTTGCTGAACGTATTTTGAATCTTGCGCCCGTGTAGACCTAGCACCAATGATTCCGTTTAAGGTGCGACGCTTTTAATCACTGTTAAACATGTCTCATGGGGTGTTTTTAAGACCATCAGCCCCTCCGGTCTCGCTCTCACACCCTGCCTCAGTGCCTCCACACGCCAACACACTTCCTCCCAACAACTTGGCAGCTAAGTTGTGAGTGTAACAAGTGAGTTGGGCGACTTTGTACAGATGTTTGTGTTCAGAGACAGTTACTGCTCGAAAGTAATAAAAGACTGACCTCTGAAGACAGACCCCCCCCCCCCCCCGTCCCCCCTGCTGCCTTACTTTATTCATACCAAAAGGGAGTCACCCTCTTTTGATTAATAGTATTACTTTATTTACCAACAGCAGGCAACGGAGTAAAATGTGTTCTGGCTCAGGGCACTATCCAGTCTGTTTTGGCCATTAGTATTTCTTGAATGAAACCGAAATATCCAGTGAGTTGACAGTGAGGGAGATTCTCTCACGAGGAATGCGAGTGTCACCAAGCAATGCCCCGAGCACTGGAAGAGCCCAGCATGCATGCGGCCCGCTGCGAGTCCTCTCATCACTGGGGCAGAGAGCAGTGCATGACAATGACCCGCCCGGCCTCTCTGCTGCGAGCCATCTGTCACTTTAAGCTGATCCCACTGCGGAGACAGAAGCCGCGGCGTTTAGGCTGAATAATTTACAGCTTTACCCTGGCAGCGGCTTACAATGACCCCGCGTCAGGAAAATAACAATGCTACTGTATGCCGACCGGAAAAAACACGAGAAGGCAGGCATCGATGCGCTATATTCGACGATCCACTCGCCCCGCCTGGGCAGGACACTTGTTTAAAGAAATACAGCGAAAAGCGTGCAATAGAAACACGCCAGTATAAAATGAGCTGTACCTCCACCAATCAGCAGAGTTGACAATCTGTTGACTTTCCGATGGGAGGGGGGGCGGGAGTCATGCGTATAAGAGAGAGATCCTTTAGGCTGAAAACAAATGGACGGGTTTTGAAGGGAGATAAAATGTTCGAAAAAAGGGTGACCCATTGATGTCTGTGCCGGTGGATGCATTTTGTCAGGATGGTGAATCTGTGATGAAAGAAGATGGCACTTGCCGCTTGCTGTTATCTTAACCATATAATTATTTAAATGTGAACGTTCAGTGCAGGGACCTAGTACATGCAACGAGGTGCAAAGACATCTGCAAGTATCCCGGAGCAGCCCTCTTCAGTAGCAGCAGGATCCATGTGAAAGTTCACGTCCCATCATTTGTGACAACACGCAATGCCCAGGGGTGGGTAAAACGACACCGGCTCGGTGTTACTGCTCACTTAACCCTGCTGACTCAGCACGCGCACGTCAGCGTGGGATTAGTAACAGGTCTACGTTATTTTCATCATTTGAAAAGGTTCTTATTGGACTACCCTGGTCAAACGCACATCCACGGGGAACTCACATGCCTCATCTGCGAATGCAACTTTTCGTAAAAAACAAAAACTCGTGTTTGCATGGCGTCTCGTGCCGAAATGTCCCGTTTCCAAACATTATAAATAACAAAGTTTACAATTATGGGGTATACGGTTCTCAAATTTACCGAGAGAGGAATGAGGGGAGGCTGGCTGCCATGTCAGGATTCGAACTCGCGGCCTGCAGATCCCTCCCTTCTGTGAGTTACCGACTATCAGTCCTCACACACAGTGTATAAAAATGGAAAAGAGACATATTAAACGTGTTTATACATTTTTGTAAAGATGCTGAAAATCGAGGGCCCAACTCAGGAAAAATACGCCACCTGCCTAATTGACTCTTTCTGTCAGAGCTCTCGCCGTTTCGTGCGAGTAGTGCGCCTTCTTGGAAGTCACGCGTCTCCTGAGGTAAGGCTGGCGCGTCCCGGAGAACCCTTCTCCCTCAGCTCTTCCCCTCCCCCGCTTCCCGATAGAGCTCTTACATAACCGACAACGGCTCGGCCCCCGCTCGAGGGTGCCCGGCTTCTTGCCGCCTTACCCCTGGTGCCGCCCGGGACCTCGCTGGCTCGTGACCGGCTGAAAGGGCCAGCCCGCGACAGGGAAGGACGCGAAGCCATTTAAATTCAGCGCCACGCCGCACAAATAGAGCCGGGAGGCATTTCTGGTCTCCGGGCTGGAGTAGCTAGGAGACCGGGGCGCCGGCTATGAAGGCCTCTTGCAGCAGGCTTCCTTCGGCATAGGGCATAGGTCACAGGGCGCAGGAAAGGTCCGAGGAAAAGCGCGAAGAGCGTGGAATCTGGAGCATGGGGGCTCCTGAAAACGAAAACTGGTGCTATATAATGAAATTAACAGCACATACACCATCAACGCGTATGGGAGGAGACAGAAAGGGCCGTCTTGCAGAGAAATACAGAATTTGAATGCAAAAGCCCATTCATTGCCAGGCCTACCCCCTCAGCAATCCATTCAACAATACTATCTAACCTAACAGGTGGGCCTATAGCGTAAGCAGTGAGTTAAAATACCTGCTTTGCAGAACCCTGACTCTCACGTCCCAAACAGAATCACGTGTTCAGGGTATTAGAATTGGAGAAAAGTGAAAGAGGCATCACTAAATCAAAAACTTAAAAAGGCCCGAGTCCAAAAACCTTTTTTTACGAACCTAAGTGTTAATCAGGTGCGCACAGAAAGCATTACGATAGCCACAAATCACGATTCACAAAACAAGGATTTATGGAATGTTAGAATTGCACGTTTTCGGGTGTCATGGAAAACTACGGATTTTTGGACCGTGATCACCAAATACACTGAACATCCATGAGTTGACAGACCTTTGGGTATTCTGAAACGTGCGTAAAGCATTCCATGACGAAGCCAGAAGTAAGTGCCTTTTTCGAGAACTAGAAGAAAACAGTCCCACACTACTCGGGGTTTGTAGAAAGAAACCTACACTTATTTTATAATAGGAGAAAACAAATAAAGTTCCAACATGCAAAAGTGCATTTCTACTTAATTTACTAACGCTGGTTTTCCAGCATGTGGAAAACTGCAAGGAAAGCATTTGTAGAGTTGTAGTACTCACAGGAACATATAACAACTGTAAATTACTATTATTCATCTCAGGGTTCTTTGTAAATCCAATAAAAGTCAGAAACCTACTTCATATGTCGAAGAAACCCTGCTTCTATTCTGGCTACTGTGACCCCCTCCTAGAGATGATGCTTCTAGGGAGAGCCACGTTCTCAAACAGAAATAATTCAGTTTAGACAGTGCACCAAAAATGCAAAGATGTTCTCCTTTTAGAGTATAAACATGCTAACCATGCTACCACAACCGAAGATTCCCGAGGCTTCCAGGGTACTTAGTCCAGGAGCTACAACAATTAGCACATCTCATGTGAAATCCTTTGCCAAGTTCATGGTTTGGTGACGGATTTTAAATTGCCCTCTGAACGGTTTCCTATTGCAATAAACGTGAATGGATGAAACAATGAATGGTTATGACATTCTAGCTTCCCCAGAGCACAGTTATGTAAATCACATGCTAACCCTTGCGAAAAACCCACAATCAGGATGGTTTCATCCCAACAATAATAAAATATAATGCCTTTCGCCAGAGAGGTTGTAGAAGCACACCATAATGGGTGTATGTACTAATTTAGAACAAAATCTCTCCTATGGGCAATCTTTATCCCGCAGCATTGTACTCCTCTAAGGATCCAGTTACGAGTTCTCACAGACACTGTTTCCCACCAGTGCCCTTTCTGTGTTAGTAATGCACTAGTCTACTGTACTGTTTCCCAAAGTCCATCAGAAGTTGCTCTAGTCTGCCTTTTGTGTTTATTATAGTACAGGCACTAGCCTACAGTCCTCGGGTAACATAGCAATTCCGTAAAAGGAGTGTATAGCCCATCATTCTGTAGTCTGCACTTACCGTAAGATAGAGCTAGAATGTTCTTAATTATTTTCTAGGTTTGGCCTGCAGGTGAAATTAGCCACCTACTTAATTAATGAGTGAGTGAAGATACCTGTTAACGAAGCGTACACCCATTGTATCTTGGCACCAGGGCCAGATAACTAAGAGTGCAAATAAGAAAGAGTGAGAACGACTAACGGAATCAATGCGATTTTAGGGCTTTAGGGAAATATCCTTGACTGGTCGTCTGACAATGTTCTAGTGATAAATATTCCAGAGCTGGTGAACAAGGACAGAAAAGGTTACCAGAAAGATTAAAAAAATAGGATAATGCCACAATAGGGCAGTGTCAGAGTTGGAGTGGCATGCAATATTTGGGGAACGTTTGAAACACCTATGGGGAGACCTGTGCACAAGGCTAGCTGTGCAGATAGGGTGAAAGGGCAATGGACTGCGTGCAGATTCCAATTGATACCGAAACTTATTCAACATTAAAAGGCAGAAAGGATGTTGGTAAAATGGAAGTGCACAGCAGATAAGCGCAACGTTTTTCTACTCCTTTCCCGCTCATTAAATTGTATTAATAGCCAGATGTATAAAATGGTCACCTCTGGATGGACAATTAACCATATACTCAAACAATAAAAATCCCAAAGATACCTACAATTGAGCACTTTTCCTGAACAAACAACTAAGTAGCTTTTCTGAGAACCTGCACACACCCAAGTGAGCAGAAAGAAAAGTATTCATTTTGAGGGATAGTAATGTTTTAGTGCTGGTCACACATGTGATGACTGTGACGCACGTAGACTTAGGCCAGCTTTAGGGTAGGCTACAGAACATTGAGCCGAAAGTAGTCCAAGACAGATCTGGAGGCGCTGTGTTAATATTGCCCAATCCTCAACCGCGTGCACTTGCTATTTCAATAAAGCAAAACATGTGCGAAGAAATCAGTTTACAACAGCCGTACCTTCCCCTCACGTTCCACAGGCATGTCTCACTGTCTGAGGCCTACTCATCAGGTCTCTGAGAGCTTGGAGTTTGTATATAGACATATCTAAATTTGGCTGCCATACTGCAAGCACAGACTTCTTTTCTTGAAGTATCATGGAAAATGGTTTGTTTATCTCACTCAGTGGACAAGATTTGATAAACTCCATCTGTGCAAAAAAAAATCCCAAAAAGATATGCCTTTTAAAACAGAAATAATGCAAGACGGATTCATTGGCTTCGGTTGGGATGACAATGTTCGAAATACGTTTTATTCAGCCAAATATCAGTACAGCAAAGTATTTTTTTCTTTAAATGGATTAATGGGTACCTAAAGGTCATGCATGCACTTTCAACAACCCCCATGTTAAGGTAGGAACAAGGACTTATTACCTTCAGAAAAACGATCCCAGAAGATAGTGGAACAACTATTTTCTAACAAGCCGTGGCAAAGCCAACAGTTGTCGCCTATGGCAAGACCTATTGGTGTGGTCAATGTTTTTTAAAGATGTTGCACAGCAGCGTGTAGCTGGTGTGCCAAATGACTCAAAGTAAATGAAAACAAAGTGATATGGAGCGGCCAGCATTGACCGCGTCATAGTGCTTTTTTTGTTTATCTTAAGTCATATTGCACAGCAGCCTGTGCCTGTGTGCCACATCTTTAAAGAACGTTAACAAAGCGAAATAGTTCAGCAGGAGCTATTTGGCTTGGTTAATGTTTTTTAAAGATGCTGTAAAGCAGCTCTAACTGCTGTGGAACATGATTCAAAGTAAATACAAAGAGCTATGGCGCAGGCAGTGTTGACCTCGTTATGGCATTTTATATTTTACTTTAAGTCATGTGGCACAGCAGCCCGCGATGGTATCAAACATCCTTAAAAAACATTAGCAAGGTGTTAGCTAAACTACTGGCGACCAGACTGGTCAAGGTCATCATGACCCTGGTTCACCCGGATCAGTCTGGCTTTATGCCACGCAGGAACACTGCCCTCAACCGGAGGAGGCTGCATGGGATTCTGGGCGCTGCGCCGAGCAAACATGAACCAGCAGTCCTGTTGTCCTTGGATGCGACCATGGCCTTCGATAGAGTTGAATGGCCCTACCTTTTCGCTGTTCTGGGGAAGATGGGTATTGGTAAGGAATTTATCGATTGGGTCCAGCTCTTGTATGCTGGTCCCCTTGCCAGGGTTGTGGTAAACAATCACAAATCCGTAGACTTTTCTTTGGAGAAAGGCACTAGACAGGGATGTTCCCTTTCCCCACTGTTATTTGCACTGGCGCTTGAGCCACTGGCGGCTTGGGTCCGCTGAGACCGATCGATTCGTGGACTACGCGGGACACCCGAGTGGGAAGACAAGATTTCGTTATACGCAGATGACATCCTGCTCTATCTCACCACCCCTAGGGACTCCCTGATAAACTTTATGGACGTCCTGGCCATATTCGGGAGATATTCTGGTTTCCCCATTAAATGGACGAAGTCAGTGCTTTTTGTTCTCAGCGGTGCCCCTCCAGTTGTCCCTAACTCCTGCCCATTACTGATTGAGCCGGTGGGTTTTCGGTATCTTGGCATATTTGTGACCAAAGATCCGAAACTGAGATACAATAAAAATCTGGAGCCCCCACTGGCTAGGTTCCGAAAGGATGTGGCGAGATGGAAAGCATTACCGCTCTCCCTGTTAGGTCGCGCTGTGTTATTAAAAATGATGGCTATCCCTCGATTTCTATGTGCGCTCCAAAACACTATGGATCCAGTCCCCCCTCATATTTCAAGAATATAGATTCCCTCCAGCAACAGCTTCTTTGGCAGGGCAGACCCCGTATTGCTTTCTCCAAGCTTACTCTTCCCTGGTACGCGGAGGGATCGGCTTGCCGGACCTCCGGAAATACTATTGGGCTTCCCAGTTGGCCGCAATAAACCATGCCGTCTATGGGCCTCCCTTGGACACCGGATATGCAATGGACCGAGGTCAGATGCCAGGGGGAGACTTTACTAGGGCACTGTATGCTAGACACAGTAGATTTTCCCTTGTTGGGCCGATGGCACATACAATCCATGTGTGGCATGCTGCTAACCGATATGTTCAGTGGGAAGGGAGGCTTACCATGGCGACCCCACTGTGGAGCTCGGAGAGATTGGGTAGTTTATGGAGGACGAAGGCCTTTGATAATTGGGACCTCATCGGATTTCACAAATTAAGGACATGTGGGGGAAGGATGGGATACTTACCTTTGCTGCCTTACAGGACAAACACCAGATGCAGGAGTGTGAGCGTTTCCGATACCTCCAGGTCAGGCATGCTCTGCTCGCAAATGTCCCCAGGGACACTGAACTTCCGGAAGCCTCTCCATTAGAAGACCGGGTATTGGACGGTCATCTTCCAATAAAAACCATCTCACTGATATACAAAAAACTAATCAACCACATGGGAGATCCCCTGGTGACTCTTAGGGAGAAGTGGGGTGCAGATGGTTTGGTTCTGGATGATGAAGATTGGAGAGAGGCGGTTTCCTCCCCGAAAGTGGTAGCTATCCAAATGCAACTCAGATTGGTCCAGCTAAAGATTTTACATAAAACCTACATAACAGGTTCACGGTTGGTACACATGGGGTTGGTGGAGGGTGGGGAGTGTAGGAGGGGCTGTTGGGGAGACGGGAACGTTTATGCATGTACTGTGGCACTGTGTGGCAATTCAGGAATATTTGGTCAAGATTTATGGGAAAATCCGAGATGCATGGGGGGTGGATTTGGTGGTAGAAACCAGACGATGTGTATTAAATGTCTGGGAACCAACCAACCTGAATTCACATGGGAAACAATGGGTGACCCTGGCGTGCAGGATAGCCAAGCGCACCATAGCTCAGTTGTGGGGCACCAGCCAGGTGCCGCAGATTGGGAAGTGGATAGAAGATCTAGACTGGTGCATGTTCAGGGAAATGTCAGTGTACGTGGCCAGAGGGCGTTCCCGAAAATGGGGGAAGATCTGGGGAGCCTGGAATGCATATAGAGGGGATATTTGTACTCCACCGGATGATGGTGAAGAAACTGTAGCGCTGGAGTCCCTGTGATCCCTAATGTTATCCTAAAAGATTTTGCTACATGGAAATGTATAATGGATTATTGTATCAGTATTACATGTCACCTGGTGCCTTTTCTTTTGTTTATGTTAATAAAAAGATTAAAAAAAAAAAAACATTAGCAAAGCCAGATTGCTCTGCACAAGCTATTTAGGCTTTGCTAATGTCTAATTAGGGTGTGTCATTATGGCCAGAACTGCCGCCTGTGGACCTGGAGAACCAGGTTTGATTCTCAGCATTGGCACAACATCCTAAGATTCTGAGCAAATCATTTAAACCTTCCATGCCTAAAAATAAAAAAATGAATGTGTCCTTGATGTACATGGTGCTCATGCGCTATATAAATCTTCCAAAACTAAAAAAAAAAAACAAGCATTTGCAATGCAAAAGGTCTTGCATTTATGAAACTTTTAGCTATTGGCACTGTAACTGTCAATAGGTTAAATTCGAGACCTATTGAATTGCAAATATTGTTTGTGTCCAAGCGCCCATGCCGCGCTTGCACTTAATAGAGGCCACGCCCCTTTCTTTAGACAAACTGCTTTTAAAGAAAGCGACATGGACTCTATTAAGTGCAAGCGCAGCATGAGGCGCTTGAAAACAACCCACAAAAAAATTGTAAAGCAATAGGTGCCACATTTGCGAGAATTTAAGCTATTGTCATTTACAATACTAATAGCTCAAACTCTCCTAAACGCGAGACCTATAGCATTGCAAACAAGCGAACGCCATTGTCCCTACTGCTTGGAAAGTTAAAGCGCGCATGACGCGCTGAATATAAGGAATGTACGTCGTGCCTGCAGTAGGGCCAATCCCAATAAATAAAATAGTGCTTACAGAGTAAATAAACAGACAGTGTAAAAGTAAAAGGGCCAGTTCACATTGAAGGGTACAAATGAAGACAAGGAGGTATTAAGGAGGGACTAACAAGCTGATTACCTAATCAGAAACAAGCTTTTACAAAGGACAATGACACAAGCCAACAAAAAAATATGGGCAGAGAATGGGCATAGCTTCAAGTGCATACTCCAATATAGCATGCCTTTCAGAACAGCGCATGCGCTGCCCAGGCTGAACCTAAAAAATTGGCAGCTATGTAAAGTTGTATTTAAGAACCGTGTCTGAGCCTTTGCAAAATGTTAGAATGAGAACAGAAGGCTGGTATTTTTCTCAGGGTGGGAGAGATGCAGAAGGGTTTGGGTTGTGAGGGTAGTTTCAATAGCAAGCTGACCCATGCTATAAAATGTCCTTTTTAGGTCTCACCTAGCAATGCAGCGCATGCGCTTCTCGCCTTGGCGAGATCTATTGTCGTCGATTTTTGTTTGGAAGGGGGACAGGAAATGTGCACGCGTCGGACAGGAGAGGTGCACGCGTATGTATATGCGTACGGCTCGCAGCGTTTCAGCAGTAAAGCATGTATGTGCACATGTCAGACAGGAGAGGTGCACTCGTACGGCTCGCAGCGTTTCAGCAGTAAAGCATGAATGGCCCTCTTTCACCAGATCACCTCACTGTCTGTTACGCGCTCTTTTCTCTCATCCTTTGTTCTGCTTCTATAATTTTCACTTCTCTCCGTTTTTTTCTTCCTTCCCCTTTCTCCATAATGAAGTTGCAAGTGCTGGATTATAATAGTGTGGCCAGCTAATTATTATACAAACGAGTTGGTGTCCAAAGAGCCCTCAAATATCCTTGAAATGTATTTCAGGTTTGAAGTCGAGGGGATTCTGAGAATAGGAAGGTAATGCACGGGCAGGGATGTGCGCGTGTCTCTCGGCAGTGGCAGAAGAGGCAGGCTGTCTTCGAGGAGCTCTCTGGGACAGACAACTGTCACACAGCCCCCACCCTCCCTGTCTCCCTGGATTAGAGGCACTGAGGAGTGCCCGGATGGGGCTTCATCCGCCCCGGCCCACGCTCCAGTGTCACCAAAGGGGCCCGAGAAGGCTCGAGACACGCATGCAGCTTTATTACCGCTTGGCACGCGCAGACCGAGCTGCCATTACTTATCAGGAAGGGTGGCAGATAAGCTCGGTTCGAATTAATCAAGGGAGGATACTCTGGCGGCCAGGCTGGAAGAGTTCCTCTGCGGCAGACGTCTCCGACCTAAGGAAGCACTGACTGCACCAATTACAAAGGGGCTGCCAGCTGCAGGGGTCCAGAGATGAATCCCGATGCGTGCTGGTGCCCTGTGCTAAAGGGAGGTAATCAATAGGGGCCACTCCTGGCACCAGGAGGGCTGTGCATTCCAGACAGTTTACACTGGAGTTACAAAAGTCCAGAGGCCTGATTTGTGCTGGTGGGCAAAGGTGGAGGGCACCCGCCCTAATTTTTGGGGGCAGGGTGCTTATTTTAAATCATCAGATTTTGAGTCAGAGCGAGAAAGGCAGAAAAGAGAGAAAAGAGGAGCTAGAGAAAGACAGAAAAACAGTAACAGAGGGAGAGAGCAAGCATCGAAAAGAACCACAAATGTGAGCTAAAAAGAAAGGAAACTCAGAATGTTGCAAGACAAATGCAAGAGGTGGAATCCAGGCTAGACAACCTTCGTATTAAAGAGCCACAGGATTGCAGCAGGCCAGAGGGCTTCAAGTGGGCCGGGTCCTAACAGTGCTCAGCACCAGCAGTTCTCAAAGCCAGGTAAGACACATTTCCAGAGTCAGTGAGTTGATATCTGACGTCCCCTGGTAGAGTGTGTGTTTATGTTTCTCCCACTTTCTTCCACTGTCCTTTCATAATGTCCCCTGCATACTTTCCTCAGGTTGGTGCGACAAGAGCCAGAGATGGGTAGCACCTAGGAAACCACAACCCCCGCGGCGTGACCAGGGCGTGGAAAGGCGATGACCCTGTTCCCACCCCCTCTAAATCCTTGAAATCCTGCATTCTCCTCTCTGTTTTTTTCTCGGTGGTTTGCCCCCTCTTTTTGTCTGCCAAAATCACAGGCAGATACCTAAACCTTCACAGTTTGTCCGTACCTCAAAAACATTTGCATACATAGTCCAACACTATATACACACACACACACACACACACACACACACACACACCTCCACATTCCACCTAGACCCACATGCCTCTTACACACATACAGACACATGTCACATAAGAATGACACATTTCACACAGACATCTTTTCCACATATCACACACATCCTACGGGAAAACGCTCACAACCTTTACACACACTAACACCTCTCACATATAAAAAGCACAGTACTCATATGCACAGGCCACAGATTCTTCACAAGTAGACCTTTCCCACATACATCCACAACCTTCACACAGACTTTCCCACCCGCCCCACAAACTTTCCGTCAGCCATCACACACCAGATTGGGTTTCCTGAACAGGCGGCCAAGTCCCAAAAATAATGTTTCTATATGAGTGTACTGGCAAATAAATAATACAGTGTCACAACTAAGGGGCATGATTTCATATTCCAATGTTTTCTCAAACATCAATGGGGGGCGGGCGGGGGGGGGGGAGAAGCTGTGATCCATTCGGCTTTCAATGGCTAGTTCAAAAATCAAGATGGAGGAGAATGGACCACTTGTCCTGTGTCACCAGAGTCTTATTTAACGTGGGAGACCATCGTTGTAAAAAAACCCTCATAGACGGACACAAGCGTTGGGCGGTATATGTTGATTCTCCGGCTTCGTGTGTCGCAACAGCATGATCATTGGGTCTTTTCCTTGGTTCAGTATGCTGACCTCCGCATGGAGGAAGACCAATTGGATTGACAGTAGTGGCCAGGAATGAAAGAGAGCGTGCTTGTGCTAAAAAAAATGTGAAATAAAATTCCTAACACCAAGTCTTGTGTACGGGCACATGCATCATTGTGAATTGCATTCGCAAACGGAGCGTATCGCAATTTTCGGCCGTTTGAGAATGCAATTGACAAAATTGGGATGCATCATGTTTTTCGCAATTTTAGAAATCGCAATCATGTTGCGATTTCTAAAATTGCGATTGCATTTAAGAAATCACAATTTGAGATTTCTTAAATGCAATGCATGAACATTTTAAATTTGCGAATTCGCAAATAGGGAGAGGTAAATTACCATGAAGTTGACCTTCATGGTAATTTGCGAAAACATTCAAAAATGCACAAAAGTGTATTTTTGAAAGTTTCATTTTACACACACACATGCCGCTGTAGTTGGAATCAAGGTTGTGCGTGTCTCAGGCTAGTGTTTGACTCCACATAAGTCTTAGTCATCTTGAAATGCTGTGGCTGTAATCATACTTTAGGCCATTCTTAAAATGCTCTTTAGGTATTGGTGAGTCTGTATGATATGGCGTGCTATGCTGGGAGTAGAGGTTATGCAAAGTGTGAAAAAGTTGTGGCACATTGATTCAAAGGTTCGCTCCACAGCAAAAATACATTTTGATACTGTGTAAAGGTTATGGTCACACATTATGCCGCATTCAAGAAATGCAGTCCTTCACATGCGCTCTGTTCTTAACTCTTATGCGTTTGATTAGAGTACACAATGGCGGTTTTCTCTGGAGTAGTTAAAGTAAACACACTGTATTTACCGCAGCTTTAGTGTCGGTGCTCACAGGTTTCTAAAGTATAATTTTTGCCTGTCCCTTCAATTACGTGGATTCTTCATTACCGGTACACTAGTGAAGTTGGGAGAGCTATGTTTACGCAACATTCGCCAAAACACACACGTAAAACAACAGAGCTTATCATTACCTCCGATCTTGATGTATGCTGCTACATCGGGGCACCAATGAGCCGAAAGAACCTGTTACTGATATTCAACAAGCGGGAGGCGGCTCGGGCGCAGCACGTCTTCCAGAGACGTGCGCGTTCACAGAGCTGAATCGGCTCGTGCACAGGCCAGTAGCGGCTCGTGCACAGCTCTATCTCCCTTGCCAGTTAACACAGTGACTATAGAACTCGCTGGCGGGAGCGCTTCGCGCTCCAATGCCAGCTCGACCTAAAAAAAGCAGAAAGAGGGTGGAGGGTGGGAAACAATGGTGGTGGGATGAGTGGGTTAAAAAGAGCGATGGAGATGACAAGAATAAAATAAAAATTGCTCTAGCTGGACACTGAGAAGGTCTTTGACCGGGTGGATTGGAAATTTCTGAGAATTGTCCTCCAGAAGATAGGCATAGGCCTCACATTTCTACGGATGGTATTCTCCAACTACGATAACCCCCTTGGCAGAGTGATCCTTTATGGACACCTATCTGGGCCTTTTTTTATCTCTTTAGGGGAACAAGAAATATATTCCCCCTATCGACCCTTCTTTTAGCCCCTTTTATAGAACCCCTGGCATTCCTCATTTGACAAACACCAGCAGTTACGAGGAATACATTTGGCTTGTGGGAATTTCAAAATTTTCTTTATACTAATCACGTCCTTCTGACACTGGGTGACCGCACATTTTAACCCCTGCAGTACCGATTATACTTGAAGCCTTTCAACAGGCTGCTGAATATAAGGTTAATCTAGACAAATCTGAAATTCTAAACCTGACTCTTCAAACAAAAGAGGAGGCTGACCAGTCTACCCACTTTCCCTTTTTGATGGGCTCGGTCTGCCATTTAGTACCTTGGAGTGCAACTTACACGCCAAGTCTCTTAGCTGTTGTTTAAGGCCAATTACCCTCACCTTCTTTTGACTATAACCAAAGATCTTTCCGGGCGGAACCGAATGTTGTCCTGGTTCAGCAGAATGTATGCAGTTAAAATTAGTATACTACAGCGCCTTTTATACATATTTCAAGCACTTCCGAAAAGGCATGATCCATCATATCTGAAGTGCATCCAGTGCAAATTAATGGCCTTTATTTGGAAGGTTAGAACTTCGAGAATCTCCCCAAAATGTATGACCCAGCCTAGGAGGTCCAGGGGGACTGGCACCACCTAGTATGCCAGTCCCTAAATAAATGCTGCTGGAAACTAGATACATGATGTAAAATTCAATTGTTTTCCATACATTAAACTGTGATCTTTCAATATCATAGTTTAATGCATTAAGAACAATTGAATTTTATATCATGTTTAGAGTTTCCAGCACATAAGAAGGTTGACTTGCATAATATGTATCTAACGTGGAGTTCTTTTTTGCATTTGTAGGTTTATTGAATTTTCATATGAGGGATGCCTGGGCACATTATTGTTTTTCAAGTAATTGCATTTTAGTTTCACAGGATCACGCACTCGAAAAGTATTTTGTTTATTTGTCACTGCTTGGCGAGTCACGCAATATGGTTTCTTCACGTGACTCTACCTACAAAAATCCGATGCAGGTGCAAGGATTTTTCAGAGCATGCACGCTCAGAGGAGTGCGGTTTATTCATCTGGTGGAGGTATATTTAAGATTTAAAGCTTTGGCACATTGTTGAGTTATTTCATTTTAGTTTTTTAATCTTGTAGCAATGAGTTGCGAGGTTGCACGTTTAGTGGTTGGTGTACGTTAAAGTGAAATTGCAGGTAATAGTAGTTTGGAGCACATGCACGGAGTATTGGTCATAAGTGTGAGGATACAAAAAGTAGGGTTCATTACTTGTTTTTCTTGGGAGCGAGGTTGTTTTCAGCAAGTTTTTAATAATAATTAGTTGAGCGCATTTACATACAAGGGGGTTGGGTTTTTGCACATTTTGGTACAAATAGAGTAGTTGCTGAAGAGTTGTTAGGTAAAATATGGTTCTCTCTTTAACTTCGTAGTTACTCCTGAGGAAGGGCAAACGCTGCCCGAAATGCATTGGGGTGATAATTTTCCACACTGAATTATGAGGATTCTTTAACCTTGCAGTGTATATCAGGAAAGCCAATTTTGGCACTCATTGAACTTTTATCAAACTGTCAAGCATGAAAACGACTGGTTTGAAAAGAAATGGATTACAATTGATTACATTTGGAATAAATTGGATAACAAATGGATGAAAGTGTTTCAACATTATTGGATCTTTTGCATACAATTGTACCACAGTGCATCTTGGGTTTGTGAATCCGAAACAGCTCCAGCTGTTGTAGTTACTCACATGCACCGACTACACGTAGTTTTGAACAGTATAAAAGTTTGAAAGAGATTAATCAGGGTGTGTATTCTACCTATTTTCAAAATAAACTCCTAGTATACACCAGTAATATGCAGCTGCAACAGGTGGTAGTTTGGTTTACCTTGCTCTTTCAGAAAAATTGGAGGTAGATGGGCCACACCATAGTCTGCAGGACCCTGTGGGATCTTTTGCGGTTGGAGGGATGCTATAGGCCTCTAAACGCTTACCTTAGCACCCCTGTTGCAAAAATGTAAAGTACTTGGGATAAATAGTTGACACCGCGGGGCCTGATGTCCTACCCATACCCTTACACACCAATATATTTCAATCCGGCCTTCCAACCCTTGTTGGATGTTTGCTCCTGCCAGGAGGGAGGCTGTAAAATGGTTGCGGACATGTACGAGTCTTCTGTGCCTACGACCTTTCAGCAATATAAAGCAGCTTATGACTTTCCCAAGTATTCACAGGTTAGGCACTGGGTTACGGTGGAAACACAAGGAGATGATGGACGGAGTGCTGAAACTTTCAGACACTCACCCCCAATCACAGATCTGGGTTGAATCCATCATCGTTCTTTAGCTCACTTTACCAACCCAGTTCAGACTCAGCCATATGCATATCAGTCTTGACCCTGTGCCTCATGAGAACAGTTCAGATCGAACTGCCAAGCCAGGTCTTCCCTGGACCAGAAACAAGCATCCTGGGACTGGTTTCGGGGTAACACCCCTCATCAGCCAGGTTAGCTTGAATCCAGAGGCAAAGTGAGCAAGGGGCTCACGTCTAGGAATACCCTGCCATCTTAGGGAAACAAAGCAAACATAAGGAGATGATGGAGCCAGGTCTTCCCTGGACCAGAAATTAGCATCCTGGGACTGGTTTCGGGGTAACACCCCTCATCAGCAAGGCTAGCTTGAATCCAGGGGCAAAGTGAGCAAGGGACCCACGTCTAGGCATACCCTGACATCTTAGGGAAACAAAACAAACACAAGGAGATGATGGACGCAGCGCTGAAACTTTTCAGACACTCACCCCCAGTCACAGATCTGGATTGAATCCATCGTCGTTTTTTTAGCTCACTTTGCCACCCCTGTTACGGAGCCCATACTATCTGCAAGAGCCACTAGAGCTAAAACCCCCTTCGAAGTCCACTTCCCCAGACTGGTGGGTACAAGGAGTACCATCTCTATGCTACATCAACTTCTTTAGGCACATGAGACTCCACAGACATGGAAACGCAACACAGTGTGGGAAAAGGTACTGGGAAAGAAGACAGAACCTAAACCCGGGAATAAACTACATAGGGACATACACGTTCCATTGGCCTTCATTCATGGACAGGGAATAAATTATAACGTCAGGTTTGGTTGGAACTACACATCCCCACAGATTGCACCACATGTACATTAATGCTTTGCCCAGGTGCTCAGGAGGTTGTGGTGTGCTTGGCGAAGTGCCACACATATGGTGGGAATGCCCAGTTATTAGACCTTTCCTGGGGGGTGGTTTCTACACTAATGCAGAAGGTTTATCATTTTTCCATTCCAGCCACTCCAGAGATGATGTTCATGGGATTGAGACCCCTTGCCCTCACTTGCCTGACTGAAGGTGAATGGCACATGTGCCTACAATGCCTGGGCATGGCAAAACTCACAATAGCACACTACACTATGGCACAAATGCCTCTGGGTGAAGTTAGCTATGGAGAGACTAATGAGCAACATTCAGGGTGTCACACATTGCATTTGAATTTAAATGGAAGCCCTTTGTCAGGTGCCCGAGTGAAGGGACACCCAACTTGGCCCTCCCCCCACAGCGGAGGGCACTGTACCTATTTCACAGACAGTGAGAACAGGGCCAGCACCTCTCAATTGCACATTATCCTTGCAAGGGGATAGCCCACAAACTATAAGTAAAAGAGGCGCCTGCTAGTAGTTTTTGAGCCGTCACAGGTGGACACTGTATTTTGTTTTCATCCTTCTGTAGTTGGGGTTAGCAGAAGGGAAGAGAACATGGCGCTGACATATGATGATGAGATGATGAGCATGACCCCTGTGGACAGACAAATGTGAACACTGTGTATGACTTTAGCCAGTGGTGTTGACTATTCTGGTTGGCCCTCTTTACTTGAGCCTATGTCGATGTAGGGCTACTCTTTTATACTGTTTTTGAAAATGCTAATAAAGCATTTTAAAAAGTAAAGTAAATTTAAAAAAAAAAACCTTAAGGGGCCTGTGGCCACAGAAAGAGCGCTGGCTACAGGAAGCAGTGTTCGGTCCATGCTCCAAACAGGGACGAAGAGTGAAGCTGGAGGCAAGTAGGAGGGGATGACCAATAGGAAGCAAGTAAACAAGAGTGATGTGGGGCCCCAATTAAGTTTTTTAAAGGACAATAGCCTTTGCTGACAGCGCATGCACGCTGTAGGCGAAACCTAAAAATAAAAAACAAGGGTATGGAAACTATTCACCCTCCATGTTTTACACCTACTGTGAAATACTAGCTACACCCTTAAAAATTCCTCTCTACTACTATTTTCATGAAAAAGGACCCAGTGAATGAAACATGAGCTACAGACATATTATGTACTCTGCAGATCACAAATTCGAATCCCAGTGTGGCCATCAAAGCCACTAATCTTCTGAGGTCGGTAAATTGAGCATCAGTAAACTGGTCAATAGTGAAACCCATAATCTTCAGCGATTATGAACGGCAGAAGTACCCTATAAAAGGAAAGTTAATATTCATATTCCACCAGGACACCAAAGACATAAATCTATATGTATATGGGATATCTGCACTTGGTCAGAGTTGGACATATTGAGATGTACAAAGCTGACGGGGAGGGCCCTCGTGGTAGTCTAGGAGCACAGGGTTTGCAGGAGATCGGGTATAGAAGGGCAATTGTTATACTATTGTTACCTTGTTTTATATTCTGGGATGAAACCTTTTGTAAAACTAATAAAATGTGTTATGAGAAATATTTGTATTCCACAAAGAGTTTTGGGACATCAAGTGGTAATCCAGAGCCCGAATTAAAGATGGCAGTGCATTCCACAGATTTGCTGTACTAATGGAAACTCGTTTCCTGCTGATTGAGCTAGAGAAAACATATGGAGACCACAAAGAATTTTTCCACAGACAATTGAACATTGCAGAATTAAACATTGTGTTCAACGACTGTCCAACTTTGAAGTAACATTTACACACAGCTCTTAAAGCTTGGAAATGCACAAGGACTTGTGAATGCATTCTCGGCTTGGCTCATGAGACCAAACAACTAGATGTATACTGAATACAGATAGCCGGCCATGCCTGAATACACCGGACAATCATAGTTTAATCTGGATGCAATTACTGCTGAGGTTGCAATGGTTCTAGACAGAAGCAAAAGAGAAGGTTCTTTGCACAGTGTTGCAAGAAGAAATGAAAAAGTGATCAATACCAAATATGCCTGAGCAGCATAAAAAGAATCTATTTTCAAGTGTGAACTCAAGATGAAACTGACAATTTAGTGAAATGACACACAATGATATATGACTCGATGCAATGTACGGGTGTCTAAAGTTTCATACGACTACAAAAAAAAACGAAAATCTCAGGTTTTTGGTCAGTTTGAGACAATTTACATCCACCCACTCAGTGCAACTAGGAAAGGAATAACAGGTAAACTGCCTAGTTTCCATCACTATCCTTCTTAACCTGGGTTCATCATCTACTTAAACTAATTGCGGGACAGAGGAGCAAACTGCTGCCTGCAACTATGTCACAAATTCAATCAGGAGATCTAATCAGCACACTCAATGACACAAGTCAAGAACTTTGGAGGAATCCCGAGGGGGAACCTACTGACTTTTTCACGGCGGCGCAATTGGTGGAGAGGACCGAAGTCGGCCTGGTTACTATTCGGGATTGCTATGAGGCCTCCTCATTAAAGCCACCGGAAGTCCTTGTGGAGAATCATGGCATGCCCCCTGGACAGTTCCTCACCTTTGAGGCGCTGAAAGGACAGTCACAGTACTCTGGGAAGCGGGTGGAGAAGAACCCCAGACCCATAACGTTTGCAGCTGTTGCTGGCCCTGGGTAATGGGAGGCACTTAGTTAAGTGGCTCCATGTGGAGCTTAACGGAATGGCACGGAAGAACCTGCAACATCTTTGACTGAAATGTAAAGGAATGCTGACCAGGGAGGTATAGGGTATGGATTGGAGAAATATGTTGGCATACCCACAGAAGGTGTCTAGGACCTCTCGGATCAAGGCTATCTAGTTCAAATATTTTCATATGACCTACTTTAACCCTAAAAAGTTGACTGTGATATAAGGGGATTTGTCCCTGCTGTGCTCAGGTGGAGGCCGATTTCTGCCTCATGGCATGGGCCTGTGCACATGCACAATTGTTCTGGACTGCTGTCATACATCAGATGGGGGACACATTGGGTGAACTGTACCTTGTACATCAGAGATTTGCTTCTATGGTTTGTTTACCCAACCCGGCCCCTGGAAAAATGGGAAACCGTTTCCTACATTTGGCCCTGGTGTTAGCTAGGCAACAAATTGCTATGTCCTGGAAGTCACCTGTTGGCCCTGTACTGGTGAGGGTGGAATTGACTGTTCAAGATTGGGCTAGAGAAAAGCATTTGACACTTCGTAGGGAGGAGGCGTGAGGAGTCCATATACGTCCAATAGCCCCGTTATGGACGGAAGTGCTGGACGCCCTGGATAGCCCTGGGAGACGGATTTCCATATCCCTGGAGCGGTTAGGGTAAAAGCATCACAACATGAAAGATAAATAGATAGGAGGCAAGACAGACACAAAAAAAGGAAGAAAAATATAATAATTCCAACAACTCTTCTGAGTAGCAGCTTAATGAAGGCAGAGCAAGAACACTTACTGTCAATGGTTTTGAATGCCTCAACAGGTGTTTTAAGATCAGTGATCTGGCACCACTGCCATATACAGCACTGTTGAGATAACTTAGTGATTAAATCAGTACAATTTATGCCCACTGGATAGGTGCAACCACGCCTGAAAGGAACATATGAGGGTAGAACAAATCTAGCAGTAGAAGATGCAGCTTGGAGATTAGAAAGCGGATTAGTGGTTAAATTGCTGCATGTTTCATTCTTGTTACTGCATGCTAAAATTCTTTTCAAGAGCATGCACTGGACACAGGGGTTTCTTAGCGCCAGAGGAAGCCGAGAGTCACTTTGCTAGAGCAAATTTTTCAGGTACATTTACAATCTAAATGGAAAGGTCTTTTTCCTGAAAAAGCAATAGGTTGTCTATCAGGCCAGACAATTCCAGACCTGTGAAGCATTCATCGTCAAAACGCTACTCTCTATCCTCACATTTTTCATTCGAGTTATTGCCAACACGCCCTCCCGGGCTGGGTGCAAAACTGTTGGTAATTAAGGTCCACATGAAGAAAGATTCTTTGAGATTCGGCAAGTAGAGGCGCCAACATTCATTTTACATATGTTAAAGAGGATCAATCAAATAGCTAGATGGATCAGAGTTTCATACATATCTACATAGTGCAAACTCAATTGCATTACACATCTGGTATCGCCTGGATGCGATACGGGTGATTTAACATCAAAATCTTCCTTCGAAAGCTCAGGAGAGCAAAAGCTTACCCCATTTTAAATGTATTTGTCCTGGACCAAGTTAATATCCTTAATGAATCCCAAATGTTTGAAGCCGGTGAACTGGAGCTGATAGGGACCCAGTCCAGAAGGCTAGGTTTCCTGTAGATGGTACTATTCAGGCACTCACACCAGCTCAAATAATGTCTTTTTTGGATTTAACTCTAATTTATTTGTCACCATCTAGTGATAAACTGTTGAACATTTCCTAAAATTCATCATTTTAGTGTCGTTCAATAGTTTCAGCTTAAAGATTGGAGTCAGCCACCTTTAAGGAGGGATTATGTGAGCCTAAAGTCCTGAGCGGTGTGTAGACGTAGTTCCACGCCGCATTTTTAAACATCTGACCTCCTGCTTCGAATTATACACCAGACTTTAATCCCCAGAGCCCACAGGGTGCCAATTCTATGAAACATGTGCCAGCCAAGACTAGATTTCTATTTACATTCAAAATACACTGGTTTTCCTCAGGTGAGTACATTCTCCAAACTCTTGCAGAGGAGACATTGCGACTGGGGAAGACCATCATGTTTTTAAGCCTGCTGGTTGCACTCAGTGGGCAATAACTATTGCCACAAAAACACACCTTTTGCCCCACCCCAAACGCATGGTATCATAAGAATGCACAGTAACTCTTTTAGATTGATCTAAAGTGCAACTAGACAGCTCACTTCGGGTGATCCGGGTGTGTCCTGCTTGGGAAGGCTTCTTCACTTTGCACAGCATCCTCTTCAAAGAGCTTCTGCCAATCTTACAGAAGCCAAACAAGGATTAACCTCAAAGCTGGCTTACCAGTATACACATAGGTTTCTGCCAACCTTACAGAAGCCAAACAAGTAGATGGTTTGTTAACCTCAAAGCTGGCTCACCAGTATACACACATGTTTCTGCCAATCCTGCTCATTTCAGTTTGCACACAAGATGAATGCATTTGAAGTGAGGCAACGTAAGGTGTAGTTAACCTGAACTAAGAGAGAGATATAAATATATATATTACACAGTGGTGGTTGCCACTGTGTAGCTATAGTTAGGTCGGACCTTCCATGGGCAAAGCATTTTTTATCTGCCAATAACTTTAGAGCAGTTTGATGACTCTGCATGAAACTTTCCAAAAACATTGTATCCAACTCGGCCTCTTCATGGACAACTTTGTGCTAATTTTTCAAGCGCAGGACAAGAATAAGGAGAAAGGGGCCAAAAGTGAGACTTCACATTGTGATTCCCATAGGAAAACCTACTCTCTGTTACGTAAAAAAATAGGTGATCGGAATTACACCAAATTTGGCAAAAAGTTAGAAATTTGCTCAAAAATCTCTCTGAGATTTAGTGCAAATTAATTTCACCATTTTAGAGAAATGAGCATTTAAAGAGGGGGCTAGGGTTGAGCATGAAGTGGTTAATGCCCAGAAAAAAGTAGGTATATCTGGATGGTTGGTCTGCGGTCCAAGGGGCATTGAAAAAAATAAGGCCTTCTAATTAGTCAAGGGAGATTTTTTTCCTGTCGTCCGATTCGGTACAGCAGATGCTATTACAAAAGATCTACATCCAAACCCCCAGGGCCACGTGGTAGAGCATAAACGGTACAAGTACAAAAAAAATAACACACAATTCGGAGCATATCATACCCAGTGCCACATCTCATGTAGGACCACAATCTTGGTCGAGGACTGCAGATGTGATGTTTTAGCACTTTTTTAATAAAATGTTGTAGTTGAGATATGTCAGCTAATAGCATTATTTTATATATACTAGGTGAAATCATTACTTTTGGGAGAAAATAAAATAACACTGTCCTGAAGGAGGCCACAATCAACAAGTGTCTCCGAAACGCGTCAACGCATTAAAAATAAGGCTTAAATTTGGCGTTGTCAACTATTAGCTGGGTATAAGAAATGTATAACTTCCCAATGTTGTCAACAGAGTGTCCGAATTAACAAACACCAAGACAAAGTTTGCTGTTTTGGTTTACATTTCTCCTATTTCACATTAGGTGATTTTAACATGAATTGTGCAAGGTTTGAATGAAATTGTATATTGATTTTTTTATGGTAAATAAAATTGTATATTTTGTATAATTTTTCCTGTTTTTGTTGTTGAGCCTTTCCCAAATTAATTGACAAAACTTGATTGAGTGAGTTCCTGACTGAGTGAAGTAAGTGTGCCAACTGGTAAATTATCTTTACCCCCTTAAGGAATACTTTTGTTTTTACCTAACGAGGACTGCAGTGCCAAAAATAAAATTTTGAAAAACAAGAAAATAGAAGGGTTTGGTCATACAGCAGACCTTATGAAAAAAGGCTATTTTACAGGTTGTAGGCCATGCACAGTGTGGGTTGGCCTCCTGTAGTGGGCTGGGTGGAGGGCAAACCCACAGCTGCACACTGCACTGAAGGGTGGGCACGGGTGGGGTAAAGAGCCCAAGGTGGTTTGGGCACAGAGCCTAGGTCTGGAGAGGAGTAACAAGTCACAATGAGAGACTGATGGTGCAGGGAACTCTGGTGGAATAAACCTGAAGAGGTGAATGGAAGGAAAGGCACAGGACTAAGGGATGAGCATAAGAGCTCGGAGTTCTAAATTAAGAAGTCGAATCATTAGAATTTTGATTTAGGAGGCCCACCAATAGGAGGTCTCAATGTGGGACTTTGAGGAGGATTAAGAGTAGGCCACAATATGGGACCATTTGGTGGGCTCTGGAGTAAAGAATCACAGTGGGAGACCGGATGTGCAAAAGCCTCAGGAGTGCAATGTACCCAATACTGGCCTTCACAAGAGTGCTTAGGAAAACAAGCATTAGAAATGCAATAGGTCTCGCAGCATTAGAGTTAGTGCTTTTAGAATTGTTTATGGGTTTTTTTGTAAATCTTTAGCATGAGGTTGAGGGTGAGTGAGGGTGAGTGAGGGTGAGGGGTTGAGGGTGAGTGAGGCTGAGGGTGAGCGAGGGGTTGAGGAGTTGAGGGTGAGTGAGGGTGAGGGGTTGAGGGTGGGTGAGGGGTTGAGGGTGAGTGAGGGTGAGGGGTTGAGGGTGAGTGAGGGTGAGGGTGAGTGAGGGTGAGGGTGAGGGTGAGTGAGGGTGAGTGAGGGTGGGTGAGTGTGAGTGTGAGTGTGAGTGAGGGTGAGTGTGAGTGAGGGTGGGTGAGTGTGGGTGAGTGTGGGTGAGGGTGAGGGATTGAGGGTGAGGGGTTGAGGGTGAGTGAGGGTGAGGGGTTGAGGGTGAGTGAGGTTGAGGGTGAATGAGGGTGAGGGAGGGTGAGGGGTTGAGGGTGAGGGGTTGAGGGTGAGTGGGGGTGAGTGAGGGTGAGGGGTTGAGGGTGAGTGAGGGTGAAGGTGAGTGAGGGTGAGGGTGAGTGAGGGTGGGTGAGTGAGGGTGAGTGTGGGTGAGTGTGGGTGAGTGAGGGTGAGGGATTGAGGGTGAGGGGTTGAGGGTGGGTGAGGGGTTGAGGGTGAGTGAGGGGTTGAGGGTGAGGGTGAGTGAGGGTGAGGGGTTGAGGGTGAGTGGGGGTGAGTGAGGGTGAGGGGTTGAGGGTGAGTGAGGGTGAGGGGTTGAGGGTGAGTGAGGATGAGGGGTTGAGGGTGAGTGAGGATGAGGGGTTGAGGGTGAGTGAGGATGAGGGGTTGAGGGTGGGTGAGGGTGAGTGTGAGTGAGGGTGAGTGAGGGTGAGGGTGAGTGAAGGTGGGTGAGGGTGAGGGGTTGAGGGTGATTGAGGGTGAGGCGTTGAGGGTGAGTGAGGGTGAGGGGTTGAGGGTGAGGGTGAGTGAGGGTGAGGGGTTGAGGGTGAGTGAGGGTGAGTGAGGGGTTGAGGGTGAGTGAGGATGAGTGAGAGTGAGGGTGAGTGAGGGGTTGAGGGTGAGGGGTTGAGGGCGAGTGAGGGTTTGAGGGTGAGGGGTTGAGGGTGAGTGAGGGTGAGTGAGGGTGAGGGTGAGGGGTTGAGGGGGAGGGGTCGAGGGGGAGGGGTTGAGGGTGAGTGAGGGTGAGTGAGTGAGGGTGAGGGGTTGAGGGTGAGTGAGTGAGGGTGAGGGGTTGAGGGTGGGTGAGTGAGGGTGAGGGGTTGAGGGTGAGTGAGTGAGGGTGAGGGGCTGAGGGTGAGTGAGGGCGAGGGGTTGAGGGTGAGTGAGGTTGAGGGTGGTTGAGTGAGGATGAGTGAGAGTGAGCGTGAGTGAGGGGTTGAGGGTGAGGGGTTGAGGGTGAGTGAGTGAGGGCTTTCCAGTCTTATGTTTTTTCTTTTCTAAAACAAACAGTGGTCAGCAGGAAGGAAATATCTACAGCAACGTATTTAATATTTTACACTCTGATTATTACTGCAGGAAAAACATAAAAATACACACATTGTTAGCTTCAGTTCATTTGTAATGTTGCTCATATTAAATTGATTTTAATAGCAAGAGATTACTAAGTGCTTTGTGCCTGTTCTGGTGGCTCAGTGGACCGATGCATCCACTGCAGGGGTTTGTGTTCGATCTCATAGACACAGGTTCAAATTCTGGCGGGGCCTTTCATCCATCTGAGGTCGATAAAATGAGTACCATTGAGTTGGGAATGTTAGATAGAATCTGTGAGGCACAAAAATAAAATGATCTGTCTGTGCTTAAACGGTCGAAAAGCCTTGAAAGGACTTGCTGAGAAACCAACGTCTCACCTGAAAACCCTGCTCGGATGCAGGGTTTTGGAAGAACCTGTCTGAGCGAGATTTACTGCTGGAGAGATAGAAAGCATGCCGTGTACGCGACACACCCCTGCACCGGATTCCTAAATGTAAAGTCGGCGAAGAGGAAAGTAGCCTAGCTCGCTTCCCGGAGCCTCAGTGGGTGAGTGCAGCATCTGCATGAACAGGCAGAGGTGCACCCGCGAAAGCGGGTGATCGGCTTCAAATCATGCCTGCAGCAGGTACTAGCGCACACAGGCAAACTGCATACCAGGTGGACCGGTGAAAGTAAGAGTGGGAAAGACGCGCTGGTGAAATAGCGGGGCACTACAGGCAGCGTGCACAGGAATGCGGGCTCATTACAGGCAGCGTGCACTGGTGCTCGCGGGCGCACCACAGGCAGTGTATCGGAGAAAGCGAGTTGCAAACCCGCACGGAGGCTATACATTTAAACTCTAGGGGAAACAAAAAAGAAGCCGGAGGGAAGAGAGGGGAGGGGGGAGGAGAGCGAAAGGATCGGAGACACGGCGACACGGCGGGTAAAATAAACAAAAAAAAAGCCGGAGGGAAGAGAGGGGAGGGGGGAGGAGAAATGCGACACGGCGGGAAGGGGAGGGGGCGGAGCGGGTCAAATAAACAAAAAACAAGCTGGAGGGAAGAGAGGGGAGGGGGGAGGAGAAGTGCGACAGGGGAAATGCGAGACATTTTTTAAAGAAAATACCTAACAAATGCTTTTTGGTCAGTTCCTCACACTGGCCACTATTGCTATAGGTTGCAATTCATGATGGAATGTGTTAGTGCAGCAGTTGCCCTAGATCTCAGACTAGGGATCCCCTCCTAGATCTTAAAATCAGTATTGCAAAAACACCAGAAAGTCAGTTCGCAGGCAGCACTTGTTTCCCCGAAGCAGATTTCACAGCTAATCTTTGTGAGCCATCTTAATCACAAGAATGTTAATTCTGAGTATGGACCTTTAACCCTGAGTTGCTGAGTTTGAACTGTAAAAACCAGGTTCGAATCACGATGTAAGCTCAACATCCCGTGATTTGGGGCAAATCAATTAATCTCCACAAGCCTATCAGAAAATAAATCTGAGCTTGTGTAATGTACCTGGTGCTCATGTAAAGCGCTCCAATGCCCTTAACCGAGTGTGTGGTATACAGCACTGGCAGAAACAAAATATATAGATGCTTATTATCAAGAGCCGTATGTCTGTGTAGTGTAGTACAGCTGTCACTCATGAGGGAGATAATGTACAACCCAGTAATTACTATCCCTTTCATTGTTTAGGATAGCCAGAGCACCCTCTGTCTAAGTCTATAACAAAAGATAAATGTAGTATTGGATGCCTGAAAGACACTGCGAGCACTCGCTTGCACGTGCACTGCCTCTTGATATACACTCCTGTGTCTGTACCCAAAACGGCTGATCAAGCTAATTTGCAACGCGTGGTAACACATGTTTTTGTTATAGTGGCGAGTCTGTTCCTGAAACCACGCATTAACGGGAGTGCTGGAGCAAACCAGTGATTTTGCATTGCCTTGACCAAAAGCCAATTATAGATTAAATACACATGCTTTTAAAATAGGAGTTATAGCCAATATCACTATTGTGTTTTTTACATAAAGCCTAATTCTAGGGCAACCTATTTGTGAACCCGGACAAATAGGGGTACTGGTTCATATGGAGAAGAAGTAATTTGCCCAGGGTCACGCGTTATGTGTAGCACTGATGCCAGGAATAGTTTCGATGTATGTCCACAATCTAGTTCCTGAAACACGTCTCCTCTAAAGCTCCACTTTCTTACTAACTGTTCACGCGCTCTCATGACTCAGTGCCATACTGTGATGGCAGACTGCGAGGCACTTTGTGTCTGCCTTCATGCCTGCTGACTGCAGCACCAGCATGACTGCCCAAGTCCGGGAGTCTCAAGTAAACCGCCCGGCAGTACCAAAAGTACAGTATCTGTGGCATGGAAATAAAACAGCATTCGATAAAAAAAAAGCAGGCACTGGGGAACAGGAGGGAGAAAGGAACAGTGTGTGGAGAGTGGTTGGGGGATAGGGGAAGAACCAAGATAAGAACATGATTTACAGGCCTGTTCCATGACGGGCGGAGAAGCACAGGGCAAGCAGCCACAGGGGCGGGAAAGGGAACAAGCAACAGCGGTAGGAGGGCGATTGTTGGTTGGGATGAGAAAAAATGCAGAATAAGGAAGAGCAGTTTTACGATGGTCATAGAAGCACAGGGCAAGCAGGCTTGGGAGGGAAAAAGTGACAGCAGGAGGAGGGTGATTGGGGGACGAGTCAAGGAAGGAGATAAAAACATTCAGCGCTCAGAATGAGTGAAAACACGAGCGACCCTGAGGCAGCGTGCACTGGTGCTCGCGGGCGCACCACAGGCAGTGTATCGGAGAAAGCGAGTTGCAAACCCGCACGGAGGCTATACATTTAAACTCTAGGGGAAACAAAAAAGAAGCCGGAGGGAAGAGAGGGGAGGGGGGAGGAGAGCGAAAGGATCGGAGACACGGCGACACGGCGGGTAAAATAAACAAAAAAAAAGCCGGAGGGAAGAGAGGGGAGGGGGGAGGAGAAATGCGACACGGCGGGAAGGGGAGGGGGCGGAGCGGGTCAAATAAACAAAAAACAAGCTGGAGGGAAGAGAGGGGAGGGGGGAGGAGAAGTGCGACAGGGGAAATGCGAGACGGCGGGAAGACGGACATGCACGCGCCCGTGACTTTTAAGGTCAATGCGCATGCGCATAAGCTTAATGCGCATGCGCATTGACCTTAAAAGTCACGGGCACTGCAAGGAATCGCCACGATTCCTTGCAGTGCAGATAAAGAGTGGATAACTCGCAATACTCTCGCCTTGCTCGATGCGCATGCGCATCGACAGGCGAGACCTAAAAATGTCATGAGACGAGGCCATGGCAGAGGGCTCACAAGAGTAATTGAGCATTCTTAGCTTCCAGTACAAACACAATTCTAAACGGGCTTTCAAGAAATAATTCATCCTTTCACAGCCTTGAGCAAACACAGTCCTTTCTATGCATCCATTGGCGTCATAACCTGGCCGAAGCCTCCTCTGAAGGCGTGATCATTGCTGGGCCTTCAGCATGGACATTAACACATCTGGGAATCCATTACTGACAGTACTAACTGGGTCTCTACTGTAGAGTTGATATCCACAGGGCTATCACTGCAGACATAAGGCATTCTGGGTCTCCTCTGCAGATGTGATCCCTACTGGGCCTCAGGTGTGCACTTGCTTTCTGGTTAAGCCTCAATTGAAGACCTAATCCAAACGAGGCCTCTAAAAAAAGACATTTTTTTAAGTGAGCCCGTGCTGCAGATACACAACATATGCATCTTAATTAGAAGCCTAATCAATTTGTGAGCGCAAAATCAAGAAAGCTGAAAACACCAATACACTCTACACACCAATCAGAAGTCAATTAACCAAGAGCATCCCTCAAACTCATACGTTGATGGCAGGTTAGGAGTCCTTAGAAGTGATAAACTGCAAAAATAAGTTTGAACAGAGGAGCAGGAAATACGTGGAGAATGAAAGTGCAGATACACACAAATAGAAAATGCACACAGAAGGAGCAAATAAATACCAATTAGACTTCTAGGAATAAAACACTGGAGATTTAGGCACCACAACTTAAAGGAAACAAAAATAAAGACTAAGACACTGACTGACGTGGAGGTTTGCAAAATCCAGTCCTGCGCAGCAGTACCCTCCGACTAACGAAGACCTTAGAAAAAGTGAACCTGCCCCATTTCAAAAAGACGCCACAAAAATTCTTCTTCAGAACATGCACTGTTTGTTTTGTGCTAGCATTTCTGGTTTTAGGCTTTTGTTTCTAAAGCGACAAAAGTGTGGGTTTTTTCTTGTATGGTCTCTTGTGTTTTATTTCCACAGATAATTACCTAAAAGCTGGACTGGTTGTACAATACAAACCAGGTGGCAACATTTAAAATCAACATAAATGAGAGAATTTACTCTGCACAGATGCGTCCTAATAAAATTTGATGTAGAAGTCCATGCAAAGTTTTCAAATTAAACAACGTTTTGTTTTGGGTTTTAGTATATTTGTTTGAGACGCGTGCATCATTTTCGGCTACTGGTGCACAAATATTACAAAAATAAAGTTTCACCTGACGTTGAAAAAACAAACGGTGAAAGCAGTTTTGCTTCGGCGGTGACCTGTATCCACCATTAGAAGTTCTCAAATTTCGAACACAAAGGTGAGACCAAACGGAGCTCATTTGCATGTGGACACCGAATACCTTGGCAGTGCGCCGCCTATAAAATATACAAAGCCACGTTCGACTCGTGGGTAAAGCGCTGAATGACTTAAGGCACGTGACCTGAAGGTGAGTGAGGCAATGGCGGCTGGAGTTCAGGGCCGGACTGGCCATAGCGGGCACCGGGCGTTTCCCCGGTTGGCCGCTAGGGTGGGGGCCGATTTTGGACCCCTGGGGGGCCGTTTTTTTGTTACGGGGGTCGGCAATATCGGCCCCCAGTAACAAAATCGGCCGAAACCGGTCCTTGCACACTGCTTTGCTGCACTCCCCCTCACCCCATGGGGGGCTGGCTGAGCAGTGTGCCAGGGCCGGTTTCTGTTCCCAGTCCGGCCCTGCTGGAGTTTAATAATACACGGGCGCACAAAACAACCCCGTCCGAAACTGTTGCTGTCTGAGGCGTGACACATGCCAAAACAGCCTCTTAGCTGGAAGGCTGCAATCGAAAAACAGGTTGCGGACCCAGACTAAGCTAAACTTACTAGAGGTGACAAGTCAGGAGAGCTGAGCCCGGACCACGGGTCTCTCTGAGCTCTAAGAGCCGCAGCACGAGCCGAGTCAATACTTAACTGGACACATAAATGATACAGCAAACGCATGTCATAGCAGATAACGGTTTATGGGGGGCAACCTTTTTGTTGCTTGTTAAACCATAAGTGAGGCTTGTCTAGTGTCTACAGCACACATCTTGAACCGAATTTCTTCAATGTGCCCTAAAATATGATGCTCAATTAAGATGAGACGCAGTGGTCTTTTAAACTGATGCTTGTGAGATCACACAATTTGATCAAGCGTGGAAGCTGGGATTTAAGGCACGTTTTTGTAGAAATATGTACACAATGCAAATTACCTTTCTTGTGTTAAGTGTAAGGGAAGTTAGGCAGTATTTTTTTTATGTTAATGTCACTATTTTCTCCTGACTTAAAGAAGGAGAGGGTCATCTCCTCAATGGCAGCTATTAAGTTGATTAGCAAAACAAAGAGGCCTTATTTTCCACAGGTCTCCAGTGAGAGGTATACTGTTCAGCTGCAGACACACAGCAGGACAGTTTTTACATTACATATGCTTAGATGCCCTGCGTTTGGTGGCTTGGTTTACCTTTCCTAAACAAACAGGTGAGGGAAACGTTTTACCGGCCATACTTGGCTTCGATCTATTTTGGGTCACCAGTCCCCAAGGGGCATGAGCCAACTCAGAGCCAGCCATTCAGTCCCAAACAGGCTTGAGCTTGCTTGCGCACATCGATTAGGAAGGACGTGTAAAAACAAAAAAAACACAGCTACGCATGATAACAGCAGGCACCACAGCTTAATTTAGCTGCTTCTTTCAACTGGGTCCGTCCTGAGGGAGACTTTCAACAACATCATTAAGCATACTGGGACTTGTAGGCCCACACTCAAAATTCAATCAATCAATCAATCAATCAGGGGAATTGTACACGCGACACTCACCCACGAGGGTCTCTAGGCACTGGGGGGTCCGCCGAATCGTTTAGCCGAAGAGCCAGGTCTTGAGGGTCTTTTGGAAGGTGTTCAGGGAGGAGGCACGTCTGATGACTGCTGGTAACTCATTCCAGGTCTTGGCTGCAATGTGAGAGAAGGATCTTCTGCCTGCTCTGGCTCTGTGGATGCAAAGGGTTTCGGCCAGTGCGAGGTTGGAAGATCGGAGGTTTCTTTTGGGTACGTGAAAGTTAATTCTGTCGTTGAGGTATATCGGTCCGTTGTTGTGTAGGCATGAGTGAGGTTTTTGAAGAGACTATAGCTCATCTGGTTGCTCAAGCCAAGCCATTTACGTGCTGCATTCAAACAGTCGGTGGAGGTCTGCACGAGGTCATCATTACGCGTACAGCAATAGCGGCCAGGTTTTCCAGCTCTATGCAGCTCAGATTTTTACATTTTGGCTTTTAGGACTTGCAGTCTTGGACTTGGATAGTGAGGCACAAAAAGCCTACAAGTTCCAGCAGACAAAGAAAAAACCTGGACGGGAGCAGCTAGTCGTGCGTGGATCTGGGAAACTGGGCAGAACTGTATAGAGATAAAATACATTGGTATCCAAGCAACTATAAAACGAATAATCAGGCGACAAGGCAAGAACAGAATGGTTAAATTCTACTTTCTGAAAGGAAGAACTACATATTTTTGGGATCAGATAGGTTTCACTAAAGGAGTTTCAGGGAGCGAAGTGAAAAAAAACAAAGAAGTGATGGGTGGATTGCTTGAATTCATCTCAACCACTATTAATTGCTCCAGGCTGCAATCCAGTACATCGTTTTGTTTTGACCACCATGCCACCTCACAGAGGAACCAGCTATATGCAATTCAGCCTTTGTCCTGCTCAAACAGGAACCATGAAGGAACAGTCAAGCCCCATCTACTAGGCCAGGTCCCTTCTGAATGGGACCAGAAGCATCCCAAGTCTGGTTACGGCTCATCTGGGCCTTGTCAGTAGAGTGCAGCTAGAGTCCTATGGCAGAGTGAGCACAGATCCATGTCTGGGTGTATTCGTCACACGTAGGATGCTACGCAAAGGATACATAAAAAGGATAGGTGGAATGCTTGAATCAATCTCAGTCGCTGGTTATTACTCTAAAACACTTCTCTCCAGCATGAGATTGTTGCATCTTCGACAGCACCACTGATAATTTCCTCTACAGCGAAGAACTTTACTCCTTACTTAAGGGGTCTATATGTTAAACCGGATCCTGAGATACAATGGTGGATTCACAAACAAAACTTACAGGGTGCTCCCAATGCACAGGACTTTTACAACGACACGTGGCCCAATGATTCAAAGTCATTAGTTGACAGAATGGCAGAAACCCATGAATCATGCAGCAAAAACAACCTGTTTTGACTACAGCTATGTTCTTAGAGCCGGCACAGAAGTGCTATGTTACAAGGCAAACCAAGACCGTGCTCTTTAAACAAAGATGCTCAGTGCACACCGCTCATTGCCTAAAGGATGTGTGGCTTTCTGTTGGGCCACAAGGATGACAAATCGTTGGAGAAGACACAGACAAAAATTATTCTTCACTATCAAGCAATAGGACAACCTCTCTCCAGTCAGATCTAACACTAACTGCCAAAGTCACAGCTCAACACATTCTTTATTTCTTAATCTTAACAATGCAGCATATTCCAGTACTACACTAGTGCCAGAAAACACACAGCCTGCTCCCTTCTAGACCATGACCACACACGATCCCATCCTCGGCCAGCTCTTTGAGCCCAACCACCGGCGGATGAAGAATGCTTGCAGAGAGTAACAAATGCCATAGAACAGGGTGTCCTAGATCTGAAATAATCACTCTAATCGAAAGCAAGCACTGCTAAAGCCAATAGGTCTGCCTGTGGCAAGCTGGAATATTGATTTTTTTTTTATATAGCAATTATATACCACAAATATACAAGAAAAAAAAAACATGTCACTGCCTAATCGTGGTGGCCATTCACTTGCAATAGGAAGTTGAAATGTAAAAATAAATTACCTTTGTGTATAGTGGTAACAGAACAGTACATGTACCTCTTAGAAGGTAGGTGAACTAATCAGAGGTATAAAAACCCTTTTTAAATTTTAATGTACATCACAGGAAAATAAGAATTTTATAGGACCAAAGAAATGTACAACCTTCAAAAACACAGACGGACCAAAATAAATAAAAACAACAATTATAATGAATAAAGCACAGACAAAGTTACTGAAGTGCCTTTCTTTTTTGGAGGTAATGCACATATGATCGGGTGACATGCTATCACAAAGCGAGACAATTGGGTACATTTGCTGAGCCATTGCACTATGCTATATGTTACAGTGGTTGGAAGCAAAATGTGAATGACAGCTGAATAAATCAATGGATGAAGAGGACTAGCCAAAGCCCCTCCATGCATGTGTACATTTATGTATTTAGGATTTTGTTTTGTTACATGAAGCTGGCAAAACAAATAAAGCTGTGCCTCAACAAAAGCCTAAACCAGAGCTAAAAAAGGACATAGGACAAAAATGTAAGGATTGAGTTAGTGGTAATCGAAGACTGTGGGTTCCTGGTGAAGGAAACAAAGTTCTCCGTAAAACTGAGAAGTAAAAGGTCCTAGCAATGAGATCTCCCCAAAAAGTACACCCTCACAATTGGGCTTTTTTGATCCTGGAGGTAATAAGAAGACGGGAGATCACGGAGCAAAGGATATGCTTTAGAACATATGCAGCAAATCTATGTGAAAGGACAAGAGGGCACTATGTGAAGATAATGCAATGACAATAACAGATTTTTTAAAAGGTTCCGTAAGCAATTGGTGAACATGGAGGGGTATCAACAGGCAGAAATGTAGATATTGCCTTTGAGTAGGCGGTTCAATCAGGCAGCAGCACTCTGCATCACCTGCACACCCTAAAGTTGCTACTTAGTCTATTCCAGGAAACAAAAAGTTGCAGTAATCCAAACAAGGTGATATTGGTTCATGTGTTACTTGACGGGAGACTGTGAGTGCGGATGGAAGAATTTTCCATTGGTGGGACGGCAAAAAAAGAGCAAAATATTGCAAGCATACGCTGTTGCTCTTTCACCTACATGTAATTGCACATGAAAATATTTGTTCCAGCGACATATCTAATTGCTGTTTACATGTGTTTTATGTGCATTTTTTTAAACCATAGTTTTTAAATATTATGATGGACTTTGACCTACAGGTTACTGCATTTAAAATTATTTATTCCATCAACGCACCTAGCTCATGGTTAAACATGTTGTATTTAATTTCCCAAAAAACGATTTTTGAGATTTTAATGCATTTCCAAAATTTGGGAGTTTGCAATGTTTCATCACCGTTCGAAAAATGCCACACGTTGTCACAGCACTGCTGTTATGTTATGACGCTGTCTCACTGAGACTTTAACCTGTAATATAAGGTTACAATGAATACCCTAAAGTAAGTACCTCAACCCACTGATCTGTCTCTGGTTGCCACATCTGACCAATATAACAGGAAAACTCAGCAATTAGTGCATTAACCCCTCCAGGATTTCTGTGACTTGCAGGAACACAGGAATCGCTGGAGTCAGTATACTAATCTATTGAATTATATTAGAAGGACTACAATTACTCATGGGACTAGAACACCTGAAATTGAAATAGAAACGCCTGAAACTGAACTCGGACAAGACGGAGGTCCTCATCCTGGGCTCTTCCCCCTCCGCCTGGGACGACTCCTGGTGGCCTCCCGCCCTGGGCACCGCACCCAAACCGACAGACCATGCACGCAACCTGGGCTTCATCCTGGACTCCTCCCTCTCCATGACCAGACAAGTCAACAACGTCTCCTCGGCGTGCTTCAACATCCTACGCATGCTACGGAAGATTTTCCGGTGGATCCCCACCGAGACCAGGAAGACCGTCACCCAGGCCCTCGTCACCAGCCGACTGGACTACGGCAACGCCCTCTACGCCGGTACCACCGCCAAGCTCCAGAAGAGACTCCAGCGGATCCAGAACGCCTCAGCCAGACTCATCCTCGACATCCCACGAACCAGCCACATCACCGGACATCTAAGAGACCTTCACTGGCTCCCCGTCAACAAAAGAATCACCTTCCGCCTCCTCACCCACGCACACAAAGCCCTACACGACCAAGGCCCGAGCTACCTCAACAGCCGGATCAACTTCTACGCACCCAAACGCCACCTCCGATCAGCCAACCACGCCCTCGCCGCCGTCCCCCGCATCCGAAGAGCAACTACAGGAGGAAGGTCCTTCTCCTACCTGGCCGCCAAGACCTGGAACTCCCTCCCTCCCGACCTGCGCCTGACCCAAGACCACCTCTCCTTCAGGAAGAAGCTGAAGACCTGGCTGTTCCAGCAGTAGTGGCACCCCCCCCCCCTCCCCCCCCCCCCCCCCCCCAGCGCCTTGAGACCCTACGGGTATGTAGCGCGCTTTACAAGTGTCACTGATTGATTGATTGAACATACACAACACGTTTATTGTCCTACTGTCATCTTTCTATGTCCAGTATACTACCTTTTCTGCACTTCTATTTATTTTCTTTGTTGTTTTTTCAATGTTTCCCTCTTTGAATTTTTTCTTTCCCTTTCACTTTATTGTTACTTTGGTACTTGATCTCCGCATACCCTTTGGGGTATGCAACGCCTACTCAGGGGGTCCACAACTGTTTAGAACATTAAACAAATTTAGAAGATTATTAATCCTTTGGATGCTCATGACGGATCGGTTCCGTCATGAGCATCGGTTGAGCTGTGCTCATGACGGAACCGTTCCGTCATGACCACGCCCGTTTTCGTTAGGGCTCAGCACCGGCGGTAAATCTTACCCGCAGGGATGTGGTTAAAGGATAGACAGCTAGATAGGTAGATAGATATATGCAAAATTAACATTCTTAAACATGTAAAACGCACTGTAAATTAATTTGAAAATGGAGGCTAAAAATGATGTGTATCCTTAGCTTTATTTGTGAAAGCAGTGCAAGTACATCAAACTGAAAATAGTATGGATAATTAGTGGCCTCAAATAAAGCACTTGTACGATCAGACAAAAAGAGCCTGCATTTACAGCAACTAAAACAAAGGGATATGATAGAGTCTAGTACATCACTTCATATCACTTCATCTGTTAGAAATAAAATCAAATACTGAAAATCGCCAACCTTCCTGTTAAAATTAAAATTCTGCTTTTTTTTGTTTGTCGATGACAAACTATGTTGTAATTTTGTACATTTGTGTGATGCATTTGTGCTTCTGTATTTTTGTGTCTTTTTTTTCACTGAGGTTTAAATCATAGAAATTGCTTAGGTGGGGGTCCCTGGCTTCCAGCAGTGATTCACTGTGGGGTCCACCGACCTCAAAAGATTAAGAACCTCTCAGTCTTTGTGGGGTGTCTGCCTTTGTTTACGTGTTTTAAAAAAAATACTTTACTATCTCTCCTTATTTGTCACCATTTTCTCAGTTTTGTGCCTGCAATAGCTTTTCTATTTTTAAAGATATTTATTTTAGGATATTTCCTTACCTAAAAACATAGTCTAACTTAGTGAATGGAGCAGCATTTCAAAATGTAAAACGGTGATCACTATAGCAATATTAACGAACATCCAGATCATTGTCAACTTCATCAAAGCCCACCAGTTCCATACAAAATGCCATAATTTCTCCTGCAAGACCTTAGGTAAGCACCAAATATTGGAACGCTCCATGCCTCATTTTCAGGCATCCCAGCAGATAGCCCGGATCTTTTCAGGTTTTTGGGACAACTGCATCCCATCTCACTCCTCCAAGCATCCATGTCAGGTGAGAAGCCATTACCAACACTCTGAGCTGCATCTCTTTGAGCCAGCACACCTGCAGCTGCTTGTGAATTTTTCGTCCTGCTGTTTCTTGCTTGGATACCATTGGATATTAAGGTCATTTTTCGGTCTAGCCTACCAGATAGCTCAAGCTGTCTGTCTGTGAAAGCACATATTGTCAGCTGTCCATCTGCTGTACAGGAGATTACCTGTATCCTGGTGAGGGATGAGAGTTTCTGGTTGGATCGAATATCAAAGGAACGTATGACAAGGAAGAGGTGGCAAAAGGTGGTTAAGTGGGGATGAAAGTAGTGACATTACCCAAAGTGGTGCTGGGATGTTCCTGGCATTGATCACGTATGATAGGAGAAGGGCATATTCTGCCTTTACATCATGCTGCACTGGAGCACCTGGCTGGTACTAATCAACAGGTGTCCGTGTGACACAGATCACTGGTATTACAGGTAAAAACTGGTCCGCCCTCCTGGAGGTTCCTCCGGCATTGATACATGTATCTTAAGACACTTTCTTGAAGAGGGATGCTGCTCTTTCTTAGCTACTTCACACGGGGGCGATGTGAGGAGCACAAAAGAAAAGGCCCTTTCAATTTCTTAAGATTTCTACTTTATTTTTATTTTTTTAATCTTCATATTTTCTATTGTGCCCACTTCCTGAAGAAGGATCACAGACTGATGCCAGCCAGGTTGGCCTGGCAAGTGGCATATGTTTTAGATTTAAATTGCCAGATATTTATTATAAAGACATATATCAGCTGACGATGTCTTTCTTTTGTCAATACCTGTTGCATATGAGGCTGCTTTTAGGGCCCTTACCAGTACAGAATCTCTGGCCAGGAAGGCTGGCTACTGAATTCTATTTGGATTTGAATTGTCATCATTCAGTCTGCTTGTCAATAAGAAGCAGACTGCAGAAGGGGCAGGTAAAAGAAAAATATTTTTATTTTTTTGTAAAGTACCTTTTAAAAAATAAACAAGATACTTCTTTTTGCGTAGTCTTTATTCGTTTCGCGGCATATGCCTCCTGGACGGCAGAGTCGCCATTAGTAGCATCTCAAGTCACTGCTGCCTTCCTCCTGGAAGTTTCTCTGGTTTGAGCATACTACACATTCCTTCAGTTTGTTGCATATGCAGATCAAACCATTGCTATATATGCAAAAATTGCATTTTTATCACATTCATTAATACTAACTGTGAATTACTCTTTCTGTAATCCGCTCTAGACTACTTTACGACCCTTCTCCATAGTCTTCAAAGCAATCTTGGTTAGTCCTCCTGACTTACAGGTGCTGCACTTTTTCAACTTTCACGATGAAGCTTCTTATTAGTCCAATCCGATTCATTGCAAGGTTGAGGATTACTTCCATACACCAAACTATTCAATTCTTTATAAAAATAAGCATTAACAAAGCCACCAGGCACACTGAATTTGTGTCAGCAGCAGCCCATGGGGCGGGAGTTGGTGGGTGCAACAAATCTCACTGGTGGTTAAATATGGTTGCCAGGTATGCCAAAGGGCTGTTCCTGAATGGAAACCGCTACAGGAGCGACCCACTGATATGCTTAGCAATTCATAGGTTTTCTGTAAAGAGAACCAATGAGTCTTTCCTGAAATTTAATTACAAAAGGGATTGCTTTTCTGTATACTATACATTATTGAGATAAAGAACAGGATATGACAACCAGTGTGACGATTGAGTATACTTTTAAAAACAGTCCTTCGTGTACTGTAATAGCACTACTTCCTAGGAGTTGGAATGATACACCAAACAGCCAACAGAATGATGAGGTATATTCTGAGATGTGATAAACACTATACAAAGGCAATGGCTGATGGCGGATGGCCAAAGCAAGTCAATAATTGAGAGAAATTCAGTGACACCCATGTCTATGTATACTGTAAACTACAGGTGTTCCAGACACCTTTGCGGTCACGCCCAGTCTTAAAGATGGAAGATTAGGCATCTCCTAGTAGAACAAGCACTGCCCATGGGATTTATGTTTTACCTGTATCTTATGTAAACAGTTCTCTTAATCAATATATGGATAATCAATAAATAGGCATAATAGCATTCACATCCACACCCACAATCCATCAGGTGTCCCAATCCTTAGGTCCTGATGAGACCCCTCATTTGTGTTTCAGGGGTCGAAACATTGTGGGCTTATTTTGAAATGAACCTTGAGCAGTCTTCTATCTAATAAATAATATAGAAGCAATTATATAAATATTATTTACAGGTCATTCTCATGTATTAAGAAACCTTGCTATCTCTTAAAGTTGGTCACAAGTTGTTTGTGGTTTCTGTTTTGTCACGTAGGACTATCACTATATTTTTTGTTCAAAACTAATCCAATACTCATTCTGATGAAACAGTATTTGGCTTTTGCAGTATTTTTCATCCTACAACATTTTAATTCCAGAAGTATGCCTGTTTATTGATTATCTATACGTTGTCCACAAGAACCGTTGTGTTTTATATATTGCATGCCCTGGTTCAGTTTCTGAAGGGTGGCCCTTGTTTCTTCTGACATAACTTGTAATTTAGGCATAGAAATAGACAAAATACTCCTCAATGAAGCGAGAAAAAACAACAATTCAAAGTAAAATTCCAAAATTGTTAACACAGTTTCAATAATATAAACCAGATCCACTGGAACTATGTGTTTATGGGGCCGCAGCGTTTTCGCATAGGTATGGATTTACTGCATAATCCATCACCTGCCGCAAAATCTGCAGATTGACAAAAAATGCTTTTTATAACTCAAAGAGATCAAAAGTTACTAAAAATGTGGAGGCCCGTGTTCCACCATAGTAAAAGGCTTTCACAAATGATGATTGGTCATCTTCTTAGCTTACTGCTTAATATGGGCGTTAAACTGGTACTAATGAGGTGCCCTTTTCCCCACAGACAGTGATACCATGTGTAAAAGTGAGAAAATTATTAAGTAAAATTATCACAAAATGTGCCACATAACACTGCATTATTCGCCCTTTTTTGCTGCATAATTTTAATCAGCCCTGCAGCGTTATTTGCTCCTCCCTCTCCCCTGGTTCTCCTGTGCCGCATAATTGCAGTGACCCCGAAATAAACCCTCTCCACAAAAACAGAAGCCCTAAAAATCATGGAAGTCTTGTTAGAAATAACTCGAATGACATCAGCTCACTGTGCACAATTAATAGCAGACACTCACAATGCCATCAAAATTAATTCTGCAACTTCCACTTTCATGTGCTGAACACAGGAGTGGGATTCTGGAAAAAGGTACACAACTGCTCCTCATAAAGCAACTTAAAGGAAAATTGCTTCATCTGTTTGAATCGCTTCTAAATGTAAGTACTCCTAATTCTTCTGCATTTCCTTCTCCTTTGTTGAGCCTAAAACGTAAGCCTGCTAAGATCAGCAATTTTATTCTTCAAAGTGGATTTGTTTTTTTAAAGGTAATGCTTTAATTATATGGTCTGTCATTAGCTGCACCGATTGTCACTATTAAAAGCCAACTTTCAGCTTAACCAAATGTCTGCTGTCTACCTGGAGATCTGTGCTCTTGTTATGCTCACAATGGAATTGGATTCCACTTGGTGGTCAAGATTATGATTAGGCTCTTAAAGGAATCACTGCCAGAAAATCTCACATTAAGAACCGAAGAAGCAAACCAATCTGATGTTATGTTCGTGCACAACGACAGTCAATTTAGAGAACTGCAGGCATTTCACTAATCAATTCAAAATGTTTCCATCTCTTTGTATTTTTCTCACTTCATGTAACGAAAACATAGTGGCTCAATTCACAAGACCAACTCTTATACTTCTGCTTTTCTCCTAGATTTCAGATGATAACAAAGACTGCTCCTGGAATTCAAGAGTAAGCCAGGTATCCAACCAGAGTAATTCACTTAAGCCCGCTCACTGTACAACTTCACAAAAACATCACAATTGTTGAAGACCAAATGAGTCAGTTGTTTCAACACGCAGACTGCTACACTCTATACCACTCAACTTCCATTATATCTCACTACCTACACAATGGAGGGATAGAAAAACAACCACAATTCCCATCAGATGAAATGAGCAACAACTTGGACATCACTAAGTAAAGGATAGCTAAACATTTGCATTCTGTATTTACAAGTCAAAGGCAGGCAGTTTTCAACTGGATCCTACAGGGTACTTAAAGAGCAATATATTGAGAGTTCATACTCGTCATCATAAAAAATAAAGTGAGGAAAGCATTTTAATAGCTTAACTGAAGCAAGTGTTCACTTTGACATACACTGAGAACAGTGAATGAGGCGTGTCAATTTGCAGAGGTTTGCCAGATGTCACAGTCCATGTCAAGGAACTTTTATTGTAATTAGTATCCTGAATCCTAAAATAAATAATCAAAAACATAGTTGTACGTATCAGTAGCTACATTTATGGCAAATGTTAAAACATGCAAAGTATTAAAGTGACTGTGAGAATGTCTCAAGAAAGAGGAGAATTTTCTGCAAATGATTCATGATGGGAACTATCATAGTTGATTGTTTAAATCCAGAGTTGGGATGCATGACTACACAAAGTTTTTCACATTCATCGGGGATTCACTTGGTTTCCAAATGTTACCAAAAGAACTAAACCATGATATTCGAGAAGCATTTGAAATAAATAAAACCTAAGAAGAAAAAAAAACTGCACTGTGAAAAAGGAAATAGTAGTTAAAACACTTGACAGGCCATTTAAGTTTCTATAGATGTCAGCTCTTCAGCTATATCAAATGTACTGAAAAGCAAAACAAGCCAATGCTCTTTGGAGATCATCATTTAGATGACCGACAGATTCTGGTGAACTTCAAATCAAAGATGGACAACTTTTCAAGACTGTGATTGAATGAACAGCGTAAGACAAGGAGGACGTTTCCAGGCTAAGATAGTGGTCTTACCTTGGTGATGATGAGGGGTTCCCCGTGCTCTCTTCCACCTTTCAGGGTGAACCCCCAGGGAGCACCCCCTGACAGCAGCACCTCCACCAGTCGCCAGCCATCCGCCGTCCTCTGCTCGACTACCACCACCAGCGGGCCTTGCTCCACATATCCATGAGCGAGCCTTGGGCCTCGGTCTGGCAGGAACCGCTCTTGGCTGCCTCTGGTTTCCATGTTTTCCATGCCCCTATTAGGCAACCACAACAGTCTACTCAGATCAACAATCAACACAAGCTCCTTTAGTCCAAAGCAGGTTGGCGCATTGAGCGAACCATCATATTCACACTCAGGATCCTGTGTGATGTCTTACTGACGGTGAGCTGCAAAGGAGATTGATTCAGCGACTCCAGTAGTAATACTTACTCCAAACTCCCAGAACTACAAGGCAAGACTCGAGTCCATCCAAAGGAAACAAGTAAAGTCAATACAACTTGTCAGGAAGGCATTTCCAAAGCCACCAGGCTGGGTAAGGCACAAATACTATCCATAATGATAATAATAACAAAGGGACAGGAGAAAAATGTCTTTAAAATCCACTGATACGGTTGTCAGCAGCAGTGCTTGGCCCCTTGCCTGAAACACAAATAATCCTCTCTCCAAAGTGGATCTGCAGAGCTTGCCCCAGTTCGAATCCACATTGATCCTTCATCTACCAAAACATGGCATTCTCTGCCTTCCTGATCCTGAGTGCACGGGGCGGTCGGTGGATTTCCCGTGCTGTGGTCAGTGATGGTCCGGGAGATCTTGCAGCACACCGGCCACGAGGCGCTACTTCCGTTCCTCTCGCTCCTTCCTCTTTCCAAAATAGAACAAGATAAACTTCCTGGTTTTCCCTGGCAGGAGGCTTCCTCTTGCTGCACACACACACACACAACCAGCGGCTGCACTTGCTCTGCCCGGACTCCCTCGGCTCCAGGCTGCTGCTGTGGCTCCGACAGCCCCCGGGCCCTGCCCCCTCTCGCTGTACCTCGCACGGATACACCCCTCCGCGGGGGGCCGCAGCGGGAGGAGAGGGTGGGCTCCTGGTTCTACCCCCACCGATCCCTGCTGCTCTCGGGGTCGGACTACCTGCGAGCTCGGATCCCAGTGCTTGCCTCCGAGTGATTCATGGAGAGGCGGGGAGGGGAGCGCAACAGGCGGGACGATGCTGAGGGGAGGGAGAACTGCCTGATCCGTGACACTTTTTTGTACTTTGCTTGTTCAGCTTTCCTGTCCGCGCACCGTTCCCCCTGTACACCGGTTTCGGACCCCCTCTACGTTGCTCCCAGAGGTGCACTGCGCTCCCCCTTCTTCTGTTTCTCTTTTTTTTGCACCTCTCTGTCTACCTGCGGCGCGGGGCGGGGCTTAGCTTTCCCAGCTGCTTCCCTGGAACGCTACTTCAAGTTCTGAGGGAGGGCTTGGCAGCGCCGCCCTCTAGCGGCTGTATGCAGAATAGCATAACGCGTATTCAAGTGTTTTGTTTTCGACCAGGTCCTTGAAAAGGGATTTTCGGATTTATTTATTTATTTATTTAATGCGATTTTATATAGCGCGAACATTACCGAAGGTGTCAGAGCGCTTTACATAAGAACCAGTTGCGATACATAAGGATTTAGGATTACACGAGTTACATAAAAGATACAAACAGAAAAAATTGCAAATGTACAAGTTGTAAAGTCACACAAGGAAGAGATAGAAACAGAAAAAATTGCAAATGTAAAAGTTGTATAGTCACACAAGGAAGAGATATAAATGAATAAACTGTAAGAGTCACATATGAATGGTAGAGAGTACAAAGGTCTACTGCATATACTAGTGGTTAGAGTTATCTCTCTATACATATATATATACAAATAGTAGATTTTCTCAGGTCAATACCCAAAAAACCAGGAGAGCAGAGTTCCATTAAGTGGGATGATGACATATCGTAGCAGCTTTTCGAACTGAACCAGTGCTAAAAGTGCGCGGGATTGGAAGAGCACGGCGTGCCCCCACTTAAAAAAATTATTTCAGTCCATTCCCTTACTTCCTTCTTTCAAAAAAGCATCCCGGGACAGCAAGAATAGTCCAACGTAAAAACTTTTTCTTTCAGATTTCGGGGCGGCTCGCACTTCTCTGTTGAACTCCAGAGGCTGCAGCCGCCCCTCCCTGAGCCCTCACCGACTGAGGGCAGGCCCATTGTCATTCATATTGAGGCTGATTATCCCCTTTCGAATGACAATGCGCTTGCTGAGTTAGTGATTACAGAGGAGCTTTCCCCAGACAGAGTACTGTGGGGCACAATTGCCACCATGTGAAATTTGTCACTGTTATACACAGAGTGAACTGGGCAGGAGCAATGAAGGGACTGAAGAGGAGACAGGAAAGGAGAGGTGATTGGGTGGGAGAGGTGACCGGGCAGCAGAATGGGCAGGAGAAGTGACGGGGCAGGAGCAGGAGCGGTGAATGGGAAGGAGCAGTAAATGGGTAGGAGCAGTGAATGGGTAGGAGCAATGGACGGTGCAGGAGCGGTGGACTGGGCAGGAGCGGTGATGGGGCAGGAGCGGTGATGGGGCAGGACCGGTGACTGGGTAGGAGCGGTGACGCGGCAGGAGAGGTGACGGGGCAGGAGCGGTGACAGGGCAGGAGCAGTGATGGGGCAGGATCAGTGATGGGGCAGGAACAGTGACGGGCAGGAGAAGTGATGGGGAAGGAGCAGTGACGGGGCAGGAGAAGTGACGGGGCAGGAGCAGTGGCAGGGCAGGAGAGGCCACAGGAAAGGAGAGGTGACTGGGCAGGAGAGGCAACAGGAAAGGAGAGGTGACTGGGCAGGAGAGTTGACCGGGCAGGAGAGGTGACCGGGCAGGAGTGGTGACCGGGCAGGAGTGGTGACTGGGCAGGAGTGGGGATGGGGCAGGAGAGGTGACAGTGCAGGAGAGGTGACGGGGCAAGAGTGTTGATTAGGCATGAGCAGGAGCGGTAACCGGGCGGGAGCGGTGAAAGGACAGGAGCGGTGAATGGGGCAGGAGCGGTGACCGGGGCAGGAGCAGTGAATGGGGCAGGAGCAGTGGACGGGGCAGGAGCAGTGAACGGGACAGGAGCAGTGACGGGGCAGGAGAAGTGATGGGGCAGGAGAAGTGACAGGGCAGGAGAAGTGACGGGGCAGGAGCGTTGAATGAGTAAGAGCGGTGAATGGGCAGGAGCAGTGGACGGGGCAGGAGCGGTGACGGGGCAGGAGCGGTGACTGGGCAGGAGCGGTGACTGGGCAGGGGCGGTGACGGGGCACGAGAGGTGACGGGGCAGGAGCGGTGATGGGACAAGAGCAGTGACAGGCAGGAGACGTGACGGGCAGGAGAAGTGACGGGGCAGGAGAAGTGACGAGGCAGGAGAAGAGACTGGGTGGGAGCAGTGATTGGGCAAGAGCAGTGGTTCGGCAGGAGCAATGATTAGGCATGAGCAGGAGTGGTGAATGGGCAGGAGCAGGAGCGGTAACCGTGCACCAGGACTGGTGACGGGGCAGGGGAAATGACAGGGAAGGAGCAGTGACGGGGTAGGAGAAGTGACTTGTACTTATGTTCCTTGCCTATTTATTTATATACTATTGCATGACATCCACTGATGTGTCTGCAAAGCATACCTGTTGCCCCAAATTTTTGTCCTGAGTTTTGACCTCCTGTCCTGAATTTTTGTCCTTAAATTTTGACCCCATGTCCTGAATTTTTACACTCACCATCCTGAATTTGCACCCATGCCATTGTTCCTGCTTATATTTCGAATGCTTTACATAAACCTGTATTCCCTATGAATATTTGCTTTTTCCTGAATTAAACCTCAAATAAACATGTTTATCCATTGTTTGAATTAAATAACGTTGTAAGCTGTGACTGGTCAGTGAAATGCTAAACGTACAAAAAATTGGTATGTTTTGCGATTTCTAGCCACACCCCTGACTCCGCCCACTGATCCAATTTTCAGTTATTCCCGCCCCCTGATTCTCCGTCCACAGTTCCCCTAGTTTTTATTCCCCACTTCGACCACTGAACTGAACGCTATTGAAGTACAACGCTGTGTTGAGCGCTCCGGCAAGGCAGCAGAGAAGTAAATGCATGGAGTAACCCCTGCTAATTCTGTCACTGTTTATGTCTACAAAACCTATCAGTGAAGAGGTTAGAGAAAATGCAGAATTAATACGGTTACTGCTAGTCATTACCTCTATTTTTACTGGGTACCCAAAGCCGCCAATTCTACCCCCCTGTAACTTAATTATTACTGTCTTTTACCACTAAACTAGGGTTGAGGCAATTTTGCTTGCTTGCATTAGGGTCAGCAGCTCCCTTGCTACACCACAGTGCATCCAGCTGTTATTCAACGATGGGGAACACCGGGTAGTAATGACACAATTGCTTACTGGTAATCTTCATTATTCTCTGTCCAACTTGTTCTTGTCCCCACTGCTGGATTAGGATGAAAAATTGGCTCGGGCACCCAAAAAAAGTGGCCACATTTGCAGTTCGCAACCTTTCATGAATCATTGTGTGCTAAGCATCAGGAGCTTATTTTGGATAGATTTTTGGGTAAATTATGCTTTTTAAAGTTTCAAAGGACAGGAGTATCATCCAACACTGGAAACAATATTGTCTTCTGACACATACCTTCAGGTCAATAAAGCTCTCCACATCAGGTCCCTGAAGACGTTGCTCGCTCTTAAGGTCCCCAAGCCCTTGCTCACCCTTAGATCTTTGGATCCACTGTTGGGACCTAAAACTCCTGGTCATCTTTAGGTATTCTCAGTCACTTTTAACCAACATGGCCCCAGGGGTTCACACTCATCCTCAAGTCTTCTGCTCACATCAAGGACCCATGAGTTCTGCACATCCAAAGGACTTGCATAACAATCATCCACAAGAACAACATCTCCATTACGGAAACCTCCTCCTGCTTGTACAGCTCCTTTGAATGTCTCTCAGTCATCATCAAAACACACAACACTAGGCCTACACTCTACCACCTTCTATATCATCCCCCAGGCAACTCCTCAGAATTTGGGGTTCACCTTGCCGACCTGATTGCCCATTGTGCACTCGGCAACTCCAACAATATAATTCTGGGCGACCTCAATCTAAGATGAAACGAAACAAAAAACCCGCTCATTCAAACCCTAAAGAACTTATTACTAGAAAACAATCTGACCCAGCATTGCTTAGATGAAACTCATCACAGAGGAGCAATGCTAGACGCAATTAGAGCGGAAAGTAATGCAATATCCATCAACCACATCCTCCCCGTCGACTGGTCCGATCACCACATAGTTCTTTTTCACATCAATCATGCGATCTTGTCCAATCCAATCCCCAAGCTCGACCCCCCCAAATGGGTCAGGAACACAGTCCAGATCCCTCGAGCTGACCTAGAAGAAAGAATTAGCTCGCTCCCCCCCAACACCACTGTCTATCTCTCAACTACCAAACTCACCTCTCTTTACAATTCTAAACTGACACACACCCTGGATCACCTTGCCCCCTTGAAACTAAAAAAAATCCAGGATAATTCCCTCCAGATCATGGTTCTCCTCTGACATCAATGAGAAAAGAAGACAACTAAGAGCCGCTAAAAGAATCTGGAGGAACAACCCCTCCGTCCTACATTGCGATCAACTCCAAGTAGCCCGTAGGATGTACAAAAAGCACACCAAGACCACAAAGACCACTTTCTTCTGCTCTGCGCTAGATACTGCAAAAAAACGTCCCAAAGAGCTTTTCAACATCATCAGGAACCAAACCTCTAAACCTATATCTTCCTCAACGCCGGCATCCAAAGAACGCTGAAACAAATTTGCCATCTTTTTCAACGACAAAATCGCTAAGATCGATCTCTCACTTGGCTCAAACCCTATCCCCTCCACCGAGATCGAATCAACCAAATCTCTTGTTAGCACCGCCCTGAACTCCCCAAAACTTTGGTCCGCCTTCATTCCCATCCAAGAAGCAGAGATAGTCAAACTAATCTCCAACGCCAAACCATCATCACACGCCCTGGATCAGTTTCCCCTTCACCTGGCTAAAGACCTGAAGCACGTCCTAGCCCCGCGTTGGCGCAGGATCATTAACAGCTCATTGAGCTCTGGAATTGTTCCTGAATTCCTTAAAGTAGGCCAAGTCTCGCCACTGCTGAAAAAACCAGGGCTAGACACTGAGGATCTACACAACTTCAGACCTGTATCGAACCTACCTCTTTTGTCTAAGATCCTAGAAAATGTGTACTCCCTCAGTTAACCCAACACCTGGATAACATCAATCTCCTAGACCCCCATCAATCGGGCTTCAGAAAAGGCTGCAGTACCAAATCCGCAATCCTCAATGTCATTGACGATGTACTCAAGCTACTTGACTTGGAGCAATGCTGCCTTCTCATCCTCCTAGACTTATCGGCCGCATTCGATAGAGTTGACCACAAATTGCTCATCAAGGTTTTACAAGAAAGGGCCGGTCTTCAGGAGACGGTGCTCCACTGGTTCTCTTTCTTTCTCCACAACCGTTCCCAAAGAATAAAAATTAAAAACTTCGAATCTGACCTCTACCCTGTCACCGAGGGTGTTCCACAAGGGTCAGATCTCTCCCTTCAGCCTTTCAACATCTACATCAAACCCCTCACCTCTCTACTCAGGAAATCCAACATCCCTTTTCACTTATATGCTGCTGACACACAGCTCTATCTGGAAACCACTTTAATCGACGAACATCCAGAGACTTAATACCACGCTTAAGGAGGTTCAACACTGGCTCACAAGTAATCACCCGAAACTCAACCAAGAGAAAACGGAAATACTCCTCATGTCCAACAAAGATGAAAACCCCCAAATCAAAGAATGGCTCAAAGCCATTGACGCCCTCAATGGCAACCTCACCTTAGTGGAGTCAGTAAAATCTCTAGGGCTCACCCTCGACCTGAAACTGGACATGAAGTAACACATCACCAGATCCGCCAAAAATGCCTTTCTCAATCTGAAACTATTATACAAAATAAAACCCTTCCTCCCACCCAAGGACCTTCAACAAGCCACCCAAGCACGGGTACTCTCCAGAATAGACTATGGGATTGCTGCCCTGACAGGGTTAGCAAAATGTCACCTCGCTCCCCTGAAGACAACATTCAATGCAGCTGCCAGAATGGTTACAGGAACTAAGAAATTCGAACACATATCTCCCGCTCTTAGAAAACTTAAATGGCTCCCAGTCGAGTTGCTAACCAGCTTTAGAACAGCCTGCCTCACTCACAAAGCTCTGCACACAGGCAAACCGGAATACCTGGCCGACAAACTCAAAAGAGCCGGCCAGTCCAGAAACCTTAGGAGCTCCAACTCTCTTCTATTCATCCCGCTAAAAACTCGCAAACAAAAAAATGCTACCAAATCATTTGCTGTAAACGCACCAAAAATCTGGAAATCCATTCTCCTCCACATCAGAACAACCCCCTTGTTTCCTAAATTCAAGGCATTACTCAAAGCCCTCTTCCTCGACCGCTCCTGAATGATCTGACAGAACCAAGGAAGTTCCTAGGCAACGCCCCTCATGACCCTAATCTGGGACCAACTACACTGAATCAGATTAAGAAAACTTTATGTGTAAAAACGAATTGAACAATGACTACACTCAGATGATCGTCTGGTTGTCTTGCTCCCTAATCCCCTCTGCCCCTTTGCTCAGGCATAGGTTCCCTTATAGACGGGATCCCTCATGCTCTTCCAATTTCCTGTACTGTATATATATTTGCACATAACTGTCTATGCTGTAAAGCGCTCTGATACGCTTGGGTCCAGCCAGCACTATATAAAACTCCTAAAATAAAAATAAAAAATACTTGAGGCTCTTACTCAATATCAGTTGGTGCCTAAATTATCAACCAACCAATAGTTTTGGTCACTGGGGATACAGCTCAGGCTCAAATCCCAGAGGCTGCAGCTCACTCTCAAGTGCCTTTGGATTTCAGCTCATCTTCTGGTCACCTGATTTCTCTGTTTACCCTCAGGCTTGGTAGCTCTTGGTCACTCATACTTAAAAACTTCACAATACTTGCAATTCACTAAAAACCATGTTCACCAGGAGATTGTTTGCAACGTTTAGATTTCCAGGTACTTCCCTTGCTGCTTGGTAGATAGTCACCACCAGATATCTGAACCTCCTGTTTACTCTCATTGGGTATTCGGGGTGTGTGCATTTTTGCTTCCGGGGTATTGCTTCATTTAGGTCCTTGAGTCTGCAACTCGCCCTAAGCTTCCTGAGGTTTATGCTCACTCCTAGGTCTTAAAGGATCCTGCTTGCACCAAGAACTCCTGCCCACCAAGCATTACCCAATGCTCCTCACTGTAATTTTCTTGTGGCTCCTTGTCCTACTCGGGAGCCCAGAAGTTCCTTCTCAGGGACATTGATCATCGAAGGCCTGGCTAACCTTAGGCCTTTGAGGTTCCTGCTCATCTTCACGCTTTTAAAGCTCATCCTCAATTCAACATTCAAAAGTTCTTGCTTACCTTCTGAACACTGACTTTCCTGGTCACCCTGAGGTCGCTGAGGCTTCTCCCAACCCGTAGGTGGTTACAAAACTCCCCGCTAAACATCAGGCATTGATGGTTGTAGATATCTAAGGCATTCATTAATTCCCCTTTTGGTTGTCACACAGAGGTATCTCAACATGTCATTCCCTGGGGTGCAAGACAGCTCAGTACTTGATGACTTCTATGTTGTGAGAAGCTACATGATCTGAATCGTCTTGACATGCTACAGGAAATCCCTCCAACTGGAGCTTTGGTGTACCTTTGCTCACCTTGGCTGAACCACATATACGAACAGTCTTTCTCTCCTTTTTCTGGCACTCTGATTTCTCTGTTTACCCTCAGGCTTGGTAGCTCTTGGTCACTCATACTTAAAAACGTCACAATACTTGCAATTCACTAAAAACCATGTTCACCAGGAGATTGCAACATTTAGATTGCCAGGTACTTCCCTTGCTGCTTGGTAGATAGTCACCACCAGATATCTGAACCTCCTGTTTACTCTCATTGGATATTGGGGGTGTGCATTTTTGCTTCCAGGGTATTGCTTCATTTAGGTCCTTGAGTCTGCAGCTCACCCTAAGCTTCCTGAGGTTTATGCTCACTCTTAGGTCTTAAAGGGCCCTGTTTGCACCAAGAACTCCTGCCCACCAAGCATTGCCCAATGCTCCTCACTGTAATTTACTTGTGGCTCCTTGTCCTACTCAGGAGCCCAGAAGTTCCTTCTCAGGGACATTGATCATCGAAGGTCTGGCTAACCTTAGGCCTGTGAGGTTCCTGCTCATCTTCACGCTTTTAAAGCTCATCCTCAATTCAACATCCAAAAGTTCTTGTTTACCTTCTGAACACTGACTTTCCTGGTCACCCTGAGGTCGCTGAGGCTTCTCCCAACCCGTAGGTGGTTACAAAACTCCCCGCTAAACATCAGGCATTGATGGTTGTACATATCTAAGGCATTCATTAATTCCCCTTTTGGTTGTCACACAGAGGTCTCTCAGCATGCTATTCCCTGGGATGCAAGGCAGCTCAGTACTTGATGACTTCTATGTTGTCTTTTCTTTTCGGGTGTCTAACCTCCGGTTGACACTCATAGCTCCCTGGCACTCCCTCGGAGGCAGGATTCATCTACTCGCCTATTTTAAAAAAAATTGGATTTTACACTGATCATTTTATTGTTCGAAACTGTGTGAATTTATTAATAAAATTGTTGGCTTACTCTTGCACCGCTAGAATTCCAGGACTGCCATATTTTTGATTTCAAGGCCGACTTGCTTTCTAAGGGCCGATTTAGGGCCCTGGTCGACTCACGCTGTCCTCCCGGGCGCAAGCTTTTCAGGCGCCATCTTGGGGGTAGTTGGAGGCTCAGCGCTCTAGTGCTCGGGCAATTCGCGGAATCGGCACTTCACTTATGGCAGGCAATTCCCGTCCGCGCAGCGGGCGGGCGCAGCGGGCGCGCCGATGGCGCGCCGGAGGCGCGCCAGAGGCAAGCCCGTCTGGGCCCGTCCGGGCCAGTACGGACCTAGGGCCAAAACCTCTGCCCGATTGTACCCTACTGGCCACAGATACATTGCTTCCCTCATTCTATTCTAGGGACGAGTTGCTGTCATTTCGCCCTGTTTCCAATCAACACTGCCGATACATAGTTAGACCGGAGGCACCATATAGACGGTGTGCTCACTGCCCCAAGCTTGGTAATGGTGCCAAAAAGGGAGAGCTTACATCCTCTTCCCTGTCCTTTGCCCTATTGAACTGCCGATCTCTGGTTAAGCATTCGGACGAAGTCAATCTAATGATTCAGGATCATAAAATTGATGTGCTGTTTCTTACAGAGACATGGCTCTCGGACAGCTCTGAGTTCGATATAGTTAATTCTATGCCCAAGGGCTACGCGATACAGTGCCTGCATAGGCCTCGTGGCATAGGTGGAGGACTAGCTATAATTCATAAGGAGACACTAGCCTGCAGGATAGAAAATGGCAAGATCTCTGATGCAGAGAGCACTAGGTTTTCCATCCAACTCTCCCCTAATTACTCGTTGTCAGGGCTGTTGATCTATCGACCTCCAGGTGGGGTCAAGCAGTTCATTAGTTCCCTGCTGGAGACAGCACTTACTCTGGCAGCCTCAGCCCCCAACTTCCTTCTTTTAGGAGATCTGAATCTCCACTTGGAGGACCGGGGAGATAAGGTGGCTGTTGATTTGCTGGATGACCTTGAAGCATGTAATCTGATCCTGCATAATAATGAACCCACGCATTTGAAGGGCCATCTATTGGACCCTTTATTTTCCAATGTTTCACTCCTGAAGGCCTCACCGCCATGTCCCCTCCCCTGGTCAGACCATTTTCTTATTCCCTTTAATTTGACAATTATGAAGGATTCTAGATCTGAATGTAAAGGCTCTAGTCGATCTTCTTATAGACCTTGGCCTAAACTGTCCTTTGACGATCCAACCACTGCCCTTGAACAATCTATTCCTGCCCCGATCTTGAACCCCCTTGAAGCAGATTGCAGTTTCCATAATTGGTTACTAAAGGCACTGGATTTGGTGCATCCTAAGAAGTGTAGTACCAAGAAAAGCAATGGGTTTAAAAACCCCTGGTACACAACTGAACTGCGCGACCTTAGAAAAGTCTGCAAACGTCTGGAACGCGCTTGGCGGAAAGACTGGCCTACTAATAGTAAAGTTCCCTATCAGGAAGCCATGAGGGCATATAAGCTAGCCTGCAACCTCACGAAAGCGACCTTTTATGAAGAGAGAATTAGGACTGCTTCCAGCTCCTCAGGAGAAACATTTATTATAGTTAAGGAACTCCTGAACACCCCCTCTCCTTCACTGCCACAAGCTACGAGCAGAGCTCGATGCAACGAGCTTGCACATTTCTTTGATAACAAGGTCAGGAAAATTCTACAAAGTATTCCTCTTAGTACTCCTCCCTCTGAGTCCACCACGCAGGTCGTGAGTGGTGTGAGCCCTTTGTGGGAAGTTATCACTCCCATAACTGAGGAAGACTTCCGCAAAGAATTAGCCAATCTTAAAAGTGGTTCCCCCTCTGACCCTATGCCCATCCATATTCTTAAGAGGATTGCACAGACCATCTCCTCGCGGGCCACGGATCTCCTGAACGCCTCCTTCGGCGGGAGGGGGGAAGTCCCCCCCTAGCTGGAAGAAGGCGATGGTTAAGGCTCTCCCTAAAAAGCCGGGACTTGACCCTGACGACCTGGCAAACTTCCACCCAATTTCTTTGTTGCCTGGCTTGGGCAAAATTGCAGAAAAGGTTGTCAACCGCCAGCTGTCCACATTCCTAGAAGGTCATAACCTGCTCAAGCACTCGCAAACAGGCTTTCGCCCTGGGCAGGGTACTGACTCTGCCCTGATTGCAGTAGTGGAGGAAGCCAGACGCATTCTTGACGCAGGAGGTTCCGCAGCTGTGGTCCTCCTTGACCTCAGCGCGGCTTTTGATACCGTCAATCACGGTATCCTTATTCAGCGCCTTACCAGGGTGGGAATATCTGGTCAGGCTTTAAGCTGGATTACTTCCTTTCTGAACGATCGGTCCTACCAGGTCTGCGATGGAACCAACCTGTCTGAGTCGATCCCCCTCCAGTGTGGAGTCCCGCAGGGCTCCTCGTTGAGCCCTACGCTCTTTAATATCTATATGGCCCCACTGGAGGATGTGGTTTCACCCTTCGGGGTGAAAATAGTGACCTACGCAGATGACACCCAGCTTGTCGTTTCGCTATCCCATCATGAAAATGCGGCAGAAAGATTCGGGTGCTGTCTGACAGGTATCATGGCTTGGATGACAGAATCTCGGCTAAAACTCAATGGTTCCAAAACGGAACTTATGATGCTGGGCAACCTTTCCACCTCCCTTCCCAAAACCATGTGGCCCCCCTGTCTGGGTGAGGCGCCCCAACCCAAGAATGAGATTAAGAGCTTGGGAGTATGGTTAGAGCCCGACCTGACGTTCAGAGTACACACGAAGAAAGTGGCAGGGATCTGCTACGGTTTGTTACGCTCGGTCCGAAAGGTGTTGCCTCTTCTCCCCTTTAGTTCAAGGAAACTTCTGATTCAGGGGCTAATACTGTCAAGGCTGGACTACAGTAACGCCTTGCTGCTTGGTGCCCCTGAATCAGCCATCAACACCCTCCAGCGAGTACAAAATGCGGCGGCCAGGGTTTTGACAGGCACTGAAAAAAGAACTTCGGCCAAGCCTGCTCTTAGAGCTCTCCATTGGCTCCCCATCCAGGAGAGAGTCAAATTTAAGGCCCTTTCCATCGCCTTTAAGTCTCTCCAGGGAATGGGCCCCCCAATCCTCAGGGACCTTATATGCCCCTACAAGTCCTCGCGCCCCCTCCGCTCTGATGGGAGCAACTTACTGACTATTCCCAGAGTAAAGAGAGCTCGCTCAGAAGGCAGGAGGTTCTCTGTGAATGTAGCCAAGATCTGGAATGATCTTCCTGCAGTTCTCCGTCTGGAACCCTGTCTCCAGAGGTTTCGGAAATCTTTAAAGACATTCCTTTTTCCACGAGGAATATGAGTCTGCTGTCTGAGGATCTTGGAAGCTAGCTGTGTGTACCAGCGCTGGGACGCTCTTGGGCAGCCATGCGCCTAAGAAATCCAATTTCATTTCATTCATTTCATTTCATTCATTTCATTTCATTTCGTTGTGAGAAGCTACATGATCTGAATCGTCTTGACATGCTACAGGAAATCACTCCAACTGGAGCTTTGGTGTACCCTTGCTCACCTTGGCTGAACCACATATACGAACAGTCTTTCTCTCCCTTTTCTGGCACTCATCCCTCTTTCCCCTTTCTTTACTCCCTCATTTCACCTCCAGTGTCTCATTCTCACCCAGTCTATCTATTGGATTTTCTGTTTCTCTCTGTCTCTCCAACTATAGTACCAATGTTTCATTCTGTCTCCCTCCCTTAGCCTCGCTCTCATCCATTTTACTATCTCCTTTTATCACTCTATCTCCCACTCTTTCCCTAGCTCTCATTTTCCATATTTTTTCTTGTCTCTCTCTCCCCCTTATTTCATTTGCCCATTTCCTCACCTGATCTCTTTCCCTCTTTCTTCTTCTGTCTATAAATCTACCCTCTCTCTCACTCCTCTGCCTGCCATGTACACTTTCTAACTCTTATGTCTTTATTTCCCACCCTCTCAATATCTATCTCCACTTTAAGTTTTACTTCAGTTCTATTTTCTGTCTTTCAAATTCTCCCTGTCTTCTGCTGTGCTTTTCGGTGTCAATCACACTCACTTTTATCCATCCCTTGAACTGCAAAGTGGCCTGTACTACACACAATGTTATATTCTGTTGTGTTCTATTTATTGGATTGTTGCAGTCAGTAGCTACCTGGTTTAGCAAACGTCAACATTTGCAGAATACCACCATTCTCCATAGAGATTCAATGGATTTCGGTCCTTGTGAGAACTTTGAGATCTGCAGTATTCTAAAGGTGATTCGGGGAAGTGGAGCAACCTTGTGTTAGCTCTGGTAGTGGATAGACCCAGAGCCTGATTTTGAGTTGGGTGGTAATGGAAAAGCCAGCTATTTCTGGAGGAAGCGTTAAAACCAGAGGAGAATCAACTGGTGTTTCCTGTACCATACTATGTTTTTTTAAAGACTCACCATTGGTGGGTTCCACAGTAGATTCAGTACTTTCTACATGACCCCACCAACTTTTAAATCAAGCCATAGACTACTGTACTGTCAGTGAACTAAGGAGTGAATGAGACACCAATCCACCTGTTCCATATTCACAGTGACCAGGAAACTTCTAACATCCTCTTTTCCATCCACAATTTGTTTCATCATTCTCTGTTCACTCTTTCTCTCCCTTTGTCATCTCCTTTCACTACACTTTTGTTTCACATTATTTACTCTCTCTATACTAATCTATCATTCAACCCTTCTTTCCACGCAATATTTCCTCTCACCCTCGGTTTGTACCTCCACCTCACTCCCTGTCTCTCGTTTCCTTTTGTCTCTCACTCTCTCTCTCCCTCTCCCTTCCTTTTTCCTCTCTCCTCTTGAAGAAATTTAAACCTCCTAAGGGGTTCACTGATACACCCGGTTCTTTTAAACCAACAAAGAAGAAATTGGCATAGAAGCTGTAATATAAAAATAACAGTTTATTAACCTCAGATGAGGGAGACTGCATCATACGGTACCCCCAGGCCACTGTAGGAGGCATTCTAAGGAGTACAGAGAACAGGGGCCTTATATATGCTTAGGTTACATTAGTCAGCATAAAACTAAGGGGAGGTCCTGGCACATACCAGAATGCAAAATGACTAATATGGCTATACAAAATTTGCTTGCTCAACAAAGTGGGAGGAAAGACATGTCTCCTTACATCAGCAAGAATAACCTGACAGTTCTATACTAGGAACAGGTGCATTCTAATAGCTAGGCCTTTCTAAGCAGGTGCAAGACTCTGGAAGAGGAAGAAAGCACATGACAAGCACATGGCTAACTAAGATGGCTGCCAAGTACAAAATGGCTTTCAGCTCATGCTAACAGATTCCTGCAATCTTTAACAGATAGTCCTTTTAGCATGAGCTAAAGACATTCCTATGATCTAGTAGGAACATAGAAAATATTTTGTACATTTATTCTCATACATTTATCAATATCCTAATTCATTGCTAGGTGGGCATTTTTCATTCTAAACATTCCATTAAGCGGGTGTATATAAGGTATAAGCAGGAGTACAAAGAAAACAGAGTATTCGGTCATAATAAACATACAGATAGCAGGAGAGAGTAATGACTATTATCACAAACAGAATTATCAATATTTTTCCAGCAAAAAGCAAAAAGCAAATCCTAGAACAATCTAGTCCAATTCTATGTAAAGAACATTTTCAATAGACTTTTCCAGTGTTCCTTTTATGAGGGTTAGAGGGTCAAGTAATATTTTCAAAGAAAGGACAAACTAATATTTGTTAACTGCTCAGAAGAATGTTTCTCTCGCAAAAAAATATTATACCAAATACAAATATTAAAGCAGTCATACATATTACAAAAATAATCCTGGCTCCAAGGGAACAGGAGGACCACACAGGGCCATAAGAATTAGGACGAGGAGCCGCAAAGGGCTGCTTCTCCTCAAAAATGGGAGTCCAAAGGGGTACATTACTAACAAAAAAAAAAGAAGTCCTTGGGGAAATTGAAGCCACTGTGCAACCAGCCAGAGGGGAGTCTTCTCCCTACGTCTGTTTGAGCCTCACAGGCAGGCTCTTGTTGTTCCCATGGTGGAGCTGCACAACTCGCAAATCAGGAATCACGGCCCTGTTTGTGAAGAAAGTCTTTCAACAATCCTGTCCAGTGTCTCAGGCAGTGTACCAGTTTTCTTCACTTCAATCTAACAGCCACCAGAGACACAGCACCTGTACCCTAAACTCAAGTCCTTCCCTAACTTCTGTATTACTCAGCTGGTGCACTGCTCTTTTGTTGGGGCCACAAATTGTATCCAATGTACCCAAGTATCTCTTGATCAACAAACAAAGGTGCAAACTTGTGATCACTTTGGCACCAGGATTCAGAGGCCTGATTCTAGGATCTCTGAAGCAACCCTTGTTTAAAAAAGCGTCACCTCAAGCAAAGCCTCCTCGTCGTTCTGGTTGGTCTGTGACTCTCTCAGCTGGGCCTCAAAAACTTGATCCACGATTTCTCCTTTCTGATTTCTGACCCCGTCTTTGGCCCAAGAAAGTGTCAGGGGTACACACTTCACATTACAGTGCTTTCGCCTTCACTGAGGTCCTAGTTGCCAGCAACGCCAGTGCGGGTTACCTTCACCTTGGCTTCAAGCTGGACTGGTGCTGACTCCCCAGGCTGGATCTGATGTCCGGGCCCTTCTGGCAATGGTTGTAAGGCAACAAATATCTAATGGTGGACAGAACAAAAGGTCTTTAGACAAGGTACAGAAATAATCTATCAACAGAGAGGATAGTCTCATAATACTTCCTATGTCTTGGGATGCCCCATACATTAGCAAGGCACCCAAGAACCACTTCATCTATCTGAGATTAAAAAAAAAAACCTGGACCTATTACACTATTTGAAGCAGCTAAGGAAGTCTGTGTTCATTTACTAAATTCTGGGGAAAAGAGAAAAACAATACAGCCATACTCCAAATCCTTACATTTGTGTATTCCTATATTATTCATCTGAAGACCCTCTAGAAAAATGTAAATGTTCTACACTTTTACTCATAGACTTTACATTACTTGTACAGGACTGCAGACACTTCTAAAATGATTTCTCTTAATAAAAACACCTACATTGTAAGCTTAGGACCATGCTCTCATATTATAGGTGCAACAGGAAAATCGAAAACTGCTAATTTAACAGGGATTCTTATTACATAAAGAACTAAAAACTTCAACATAGTGGGTACATACATTTCTTCAGCAGAACATGTTGTGACAAACAAACTCCTATAAAACAATATTTTCTTCAAAAATGTTTGCTAAGGATCGCATGGGCGTCTTTCCTGCATTCTACTTTTCACGATCCAGACTATGCAACATCAGCTCTAATAAGGACTGTCAGTTTATTTATACAGACTAGCTAATAATAATGGTGTTATCACCTGAGAATTTTAGAAAAACTACCCACATCTAGTTCCCCTTAAATGTCAAATAAGGGAACAGCAATCTAGACTACTCATCCTTTCATATTTTCATCAGACAGGATGGGCAGTAACATAGCATATATATATTTATCCATTTTATTGATGCTAACAATTTTAAAACAGTATTACTAAATAGCCAATTAAATGTCTCATGGCTGTTTCACAGAGGAGATAGCCTCCTTTCCCTTGTTTCAACAGTAGGAAACCTGAAACAGGTTTCACTTCTGTCGACGCTATCTACTTCTATTTGTGGCTGCTGGGCGCAAATACACTTGTAGGAGGTAAATAGCACATGTAGCTAGCTAGAAAATATTAATAACCAACCACCAATTCCTTTAGCAAGTATACTAGTTGTAACATGAGGGCACATGAATTCAAACTAAATCCCATTGCCTCCTTATCTCAGCCCTTGCACAGTAATCTTCAAACTAAATGCATTAGTGCTATATACATGGCAAAGCTATTCTCTTAATCAGAGCCCAAATATAGCATTATATTTCCTTCTGTTCAGATGAGTGCACAAAAACTTGCTTTTGCCAAAAATAGTAAGCAAAACTTCTCTTTCTCTCCCTGAGCTGCCATCTCATCTTTCAAAAAGTTTCAGAGGTCGAAGTGTCAGAGCAAACCATGCTCTGAGCCCTGCTAGGCAGCTAAATGCAGAACTCGACCTATAACCCTTACCAGCTGTCCTATTTTGTGCAAGGCTTTCCATGCGGTTTTCCAATTCAAAGTGATGCTGGAGACCGATAGCTGAAAAGCAGTACTATTCCATTCCTGTGTGCCAGTAATTTAGAGGTACGCTTAATAACTTCTGCTGGCTTTTTATATTTAGTTTCATTTGTGTGCAGTGTGCGGTGAGCTTTTCTAGCAGTGTAGAGTTCAGCTATTTGTGTTATACTTAAATGTGTGCATTTACAGAAGCCTAGGAGCAGTTTGAAAGCTGCTCTGAGTGGCAGAACTGCTTTTAAACAGTGAATTTTGCCCAATTTCGACTTTAGTGTTAGGGGCACTTAAAAATGAATAACCTACAATGTTTTGGCATATTACTCATCCCCAGAATGTCCTCTACATATATCCCAGAGATGGGGGGATCAGAAATGTATAAGGTACAGCCTTAAACAAGCATTTACAATGCAATGGTTTCGCCTTTGGAAAAGTTAGAGTTATTGGCATTGTATATGCCAAAATTTGTATTTATGTTTTTGTTTCGAAAACAGATAAGTAAATGGCATTGTCATTTACATTGCCATTACCTTTTTTTTTGCAGTCACTTGGCACTCTCTAGCACTCCCTAGTACTCTTTAGGCACTCTGCATTTCTTATGCACTCTGCATTTCATATGCACTCCCTGTGCACTCTGCACTCCCTATGCAGCACTCTGTATGCACTCTGTACTCTATATGCACCCTGCACGCTCCACTTCCTATGCACTCTGCACTTTTTATGCAGCTCTCTGTATGCACTGTGCACTTTGTATGCACTCCACACTTCCTATGCACTCTGCACTCCCTATGCACTCTGCACTTATCATGCACTCCCTATGCAGCACTTTGCATAGAGAGTGCAGAGTGCATAGAGAGTGCAGAGTGCCTAAAGAGTGCAGAGTGCACTCCCTATGCACTCTGCACTGTCTATGCACTCTGCACTCCCTATGCACTCTGCACTCCCTATGCACTCTGCACTCCCTACGCACTCTGCACTCCCTACGCACTCTGCACTCCCTATGCACTCTGCACTCCCTACGCACTCTGCACTCCCTACGCACTCTGCACTCCCTATGCACTCTGTATGCATTCTGCATTACCTATGCACTGTGCACTGTCTATGCACTGTGCACTCTGCACTTCTTATGCACTCTGCACTCCCTATGCACTCTCTGCATTCCTTATGCACTCTGCACTTCCTATGCACTTTGCACTCTCTATACACTCTGCACTCCCTATGTACTCTCTCTGCACTTTGCACTGTCTATGCACTCCCTATGCACTCTGCATTACCTATGCACTCTCTATGCACTTTGCACTCCTTATGCACTCTGCACTCTATATACATTCTGCACTTTTTATGCACTCTCTCTCTGCACTCCTTATGCACTCTGCATTCCTTATTCACTCCCTATGCACTCTGCATTCCCTATGCACTCTGCACTTTGTATACATTCCCTATGCACTTTGTATGCACTCTTTATGCACTCTCTCTGGACTCTGCATTCCCTATGTACTCTGCACTGCCTATGCACTTTGCACCCTCTATGCACTCTGCACGCACTCTGCACGCACTCTGCACTCTATGCACTCTGCACTCCCCCTGCTCTATGCACTCCCTACTCTGCACTCCCTTTGTTAAAGTTTGAGCTTTTGATAAATGGTGTTTTGTATCTTCATTGAATTATGTGTAAAACGTTGATGTGTTTTACTTTACACAGAAATCTGGAGTGCATTTATAATGCAATTATTTGCAGAGAGAGGGAAGGGATGAAAGAGGCCAGGAGTAAGAAAGCTCAAAAGGAAGCGAGTGCAGGATAGAGAGGGAGGGCAGGAGGGAAGGAATAGACGCAGGAGAGAGGGAGGGCATAAAGGAGTGTGAGGGCATGAGGGAAGGTAGGAAAGTGTGAGAAAGGCAGAAAGGAGAGGGCGGCAGGTAAGAGAGGGAGGGCGGAAAGGAGAAGGAGGGCTAGAGGAGGAGAGAGAGGGAGATGGAGGACAGGAAGGTGAAAGAAAGAGGTGGAAAAGGGAGGGCAGTCGAGACTAAGAAGGCAGAAGAGAGAGATAACAGAAGAGTGGCATTGTAAATGGCAATGTCTTTTCGCCATGTGTTATGGAGTGTATGCATGTGGTGTGTAGTAGAATTATGTGGGTATGATTGGAATTGTAGCAATGGTGGCATGCTGCGCTTTAGATGAAAATGTTTAAAAGTAAAGTGTGCCATACTGCGATGCTCCAATAGTTAATTGTGGATGCATTAACAATTGATGTGTGTACTGATCGCTGGTGGTGTGTGTGCCTGTAGAAATTGTGCACTGATGGCTGGTGGTGTGTGCGCCTGGTGGAAGCGTGCACTGCCGGCTGGAGGTGTGTGTGCCTGGTGGAAGCGTGCACTGACAACTGGTGGTGTGTGTGCCTGGTGAAAGCGTGCACAAACGTCTGGTGGTGTGTGTGCCTGGTGAAAGCGTGCAATGACGGCTGGTATTGTATGTGCTTAGTGAAAGCGTGCACTGACAGCTGGTGGTGTGTGTGTGGGTGTGTGTTGGTGTTCCTGGCGAAAGCGTGCAGTGACGACTGGTGTTGTGTGTGCCTGTTGAAAGTGTGCACTGACGGCTGGGTGTGTGTGTGTGTGTGTGTGGTTGTGTGCCTGGTGAGTGTGTGTGGGGTGTTTGTGTGGTGTGTGTGTGGTCTTATGTATGTGGTGTTGTGTGATCCTCTGTGAGATACCGGGGTCTGTCGTCTGGAATGGAAGCTTTGGTCAGATGGGGGGAGCATGGAAATGTTGTGCTCCTGTGAAAGAGCTGGTAGGTGATTGGGGTCCCCCTTAGGAGCCAAAGACTCTGAAAGCAGTGCCCCTGTCTTTAACACCACCACTCCAGTGTGCCTCAAGTAACATGTGCCAGGTCTTCTACAAAGCAGGGGCAGAGAGGAGAGGCAGGACAACGCAGGGGCAGAGAGGAGAGGCAGGACACAACGCAGGGGCAAAGAGGAGAGGCAGGTGACAACGCAGGGGCAGAGAGGAGCGGCAGGACACAACGCAGGGGCAGAGAGGAGCGGCAGGACATGGGGCAGAGAGGAGCGGCAGGTGACAAGGCAGGGGCAGAGAGGAGCGGCAGGACACAACGCAGGGGCAGAGAGGATAGGCAGGACACAACGCAGAGAGGAGAGGCAGGACACAACGCACGGGAAGAGAGGAGAGGAGAGGCAGGACACAACGCAATTGCAGAGAAGAGAGGAGAGGCAGGAAAACGCAGGGGCAGAGAGGAGAGGCAGGACACACTGCAGAGAGGAGAGGAGAGGCAGGATACAACGCAGGAGAGGAGAGGCAGGGGCGGAGAGGAGAGGCAGGAAACAACGCAGGGGCAGAGAGGAGAGGCAGGACACAACGCAGGGACAGAGAGGAGAGGCAGGACACAACGCAGGGGCAGAGAGGAGAGGCAGGCGACAATGCAAGGGCAGAGAGGAGAGGCAGGTGACAACACTGGGGCAGAGAGGAGAGGCAGGTGACTACGCAGGGGCAGAGAGGAGAGGCAGGACACAACGCAGGGGCAGAGAGGAGAGGCAGGTGACAACGCAAGGGCAGAGAGGAGAGGCAGGTGACAACGCTGAGGCAGAGAGGAGAGGCAGAGGACAACGCAGGGCCAAAGAGGAGTTTGGAACATAGCTCGCTGTCCACATAAGGAGGGATGCTGGGTTCATAGCCAGGAGCACAGCTTGCTGCCTTCAAGGAGAGATGGAGAGCTGGTGCATGGCAGCTAATGTGGACTCCCGCTGCAGGGTATGGAGAGACCTAAAGTGAGACTGTCAATATATTAAACAGCATCCCCCCCTCCACCTCCCCCACAGGAAGCAAAACAATCTTGAAGCACCGCGATGTACAGACCCCAAAGCCAGGGCAGACGGAGCGAGTCTTCAGCCCCCCGAGCCAGGCGTCCACAACCCTCATAGGAGACAGCCACAGACCTCAGAGCAAGGGTGCACCACCCACCGCGTGGGGCACACCAGAGTCCATAGGGTAGAGTGATCCACTGTCCTCATAGCACGGGCTGGTTACCCTATGAAAGCAGGAGTCCACAGACCGGAGGGGACGGGCCCACAGTCCTCAAAGCGTGCCGATGCACTGTCCTTAAAACGGGACCCTACAGACCTTAAAGTAGGGGATTCGCAGACCCTATAGCTGAGAGTCCACAGTCCTCACCGCAGGTGGTCCGATGACAACACAACAACTGGTCCACCTCCCTCAGAGCAGCATGTCCACGGACCTCAGTGCAGGAAAATCCATAGTCCCGATAGAAGGGGGGCCTGCTGTCCTCTGTAGAGAGGAACCCACAGTCTTCGGAGCCAGGAAAACCCCGTTCTCAAAGCATGAGTTAAATGTCACGGAGCACAGAGTCCTCGGAGGTCCGCTGAAACCACAAACCAGGGAGCAGACGATGTAATGACCACAGGTCAGGGGAATCCACAGTCATCACAACAGGAGGAGAGGAGGGGTGACCAGGGTCTTCTGTGCACGGAGACGCACATAACTCAGACGGGGGGTCCTCTGTACAGTAAGATGACACCCCTCATGCATGGACTGGGCCACACTTCTGGGAGATCCGCAGCCCTTAGGGAAGGACGGTCCAGCGCGCCTCCCCTGACTCGCACACAGCGCCTGGTCAGGTAGAGGAGGAGGTCAAGGCGCTAGCCTGAGCTCGCGTGAGGCACAAGGTTGTGCAGCCGGGGCCTGCCGAGGAAGAGGAGGGTCCAGGTGCTTTGAGTGAAAGAAGCGCAGCAGAGGTGCTGCTGAGACCCCCGGCCTTGGTGCCCGCAGGACACAGCGTGGCTGGGGAGGACGGAGGCGGGGGCCACAGGAGGTGGCGTTAAGAGAGGGGTGGGGGTCCTCGTGCAGTCCGGTGGCTGAAGCGGGGCGCAGGACAAAGCGCGGCTGGGGAGAATGGAGGCGGGGGCCGCAGGAGGTGGCATGAAGAGAGGGGTGAGGGTCCTTGTGTAGTCCGGGGGCTGAAGGGGCCAGCCTCGGGAGCGGAGAAGAAGGCGGCCGGCCAGGATGCTGCAGACACGGAGGCAGGCTCAGCCTATCCGATGCGAGCCTGGGGTAGCGGAAGTGCAATTACATTCCACTTGACCTTCACTTACACATACATATTTATACATATACAAACACACACTCTGCCTACTCATTTACACTCTTACATAAACACACTTAAAACTGCCAGCACGCACACAACCTACATATATCTAAAAGCATTTTTCCCCTTACCTCAGCTGCGAGGGAAAAGCATTCGCCAGCTATGTAGCCGGGTGACTAATCTTCCGTCGTGGGACCCAAAAACAAGAATCAATGCTAGCGTTTTGTAATTTAAACGCTCTTAAATGAGCAAAGAAACAATGCCAGCGTTTAAATGATATGCCAACACGAGGAATAGGCCCCCAGCGCAGCAATCGCGCCTCACCGAGTGTTTCCGTGACTCCTTCCACGCAGATCGGCCCAGCCTCGCACTCCTGAGGACTTTAGGCGCCCCGCGCCTAACAGAGCACACTCGCTCCTTGCCCCGGCCGGTCCCGGTTGCTCTCCCGCCCGCTCTCGACAATCCTACGAGCGGCGGGGGAGTTATGCAGGCACTCGGCAGTTGGGACGGCAGGCCGGGGGCACAGGGGCACTCACGGTCTCCTCGGCGGGGATGGGTCTCCTCCGGGAGGCTCTTCGTCGTGCTTCAGGTGCAGCTCCTCCGCCGATGGCCCAATCAGGTCGCTGCTTTGCAGGCGAGCCCTCACAACCACCCGGGAGTCAGCCAACGGCAGTGCGGCTCCCGGGGCAACCCACGATGACGAACCTTGAGCGGCCAATCCCTGCACAGCTTCAGTAGTGACGCGACGGCGCACGGGCCAATCCCGTCGCGGCGTCAGTGAGGGGGCTCGACTCCTGTGGCCAATGGGAGCGCGGCGGCTTCGATCTCAGCTACCGCAGCTCCCGGTCACGAACACAGCTTGCAGAGGGTGTTTCTGGCCCCGGGCCGCGACGGTGATTTAGCGGCCAGAGATTTTCGGGCCGCAGATCGCGGTCAGCCTGCTTCCTCGCCAGCAGATCGACACGGGGGATTATAAGGCACAGGGAAACACCACGGGTCTCCCCTCACCCCTGAATCTGTGCCGATGAGCACAGCGATCGGGCCAGCTCTTCTCGGGGGCGTTCCCGGCTTTTGGCTGACGTATCATGACGTAGCCAAAAGCCAAAGATTCTCGGGAACGCCCCTGTGTCTGGTCCGGCATTGACGGACGCCTCTCTGTTCCAATGGCTAGCCTCCATTTATGGAGCTAGCCAATGAAGCAGAGAGGCGTGTTCAAGTCACCCATACTAGAAACTACAGATTTCTCTGGAGGAGGAGCCTAACGGCTCCGCCCCCCAGCGAAACCTAAAAATGAGTTTTGTACGCGATGTTAGGAGTTAACAGTAGGATAATTAGGCAGTATAGAGATCAAAAAATGAATTTTCGGCACTTATTTTTAATGAACATTTCTTTTATTTTTCATATAATCAAAAAAAAAAATTTTTAATAACACAAACCCTTTTGATGGTTCCACACAAGAAAAACAAGCTTCATTCCTTTCCTATCATATTTAAACGCATTCATTTATAACCCTAAGCAATAAGCCTTATTTGAAATATGAAAAGTCTGCGCCACTTTTTATAGGACAGTTATTATTTAACATCAAAACCACGGATGTGCTTATGTGAAAAGGCATTAGAAAGAAAATCCCTTCTAATCTTTTCTCTATTATCTTAAATAACGAAACTGGCTTTTGTAACTTTAAAAATCATGCAGGCCTTTATACCAGGTTTACACTGACTTAAAATCTAGTTGACTCGGAGACGTGCGAGCGCGCAATTCAACATGGCCGCCGCCTTCTGAGCTCCGTCGAGTTTGAAGCCCGTTTTTACATAAAAACAACGATTTTGAGTCAGCATTTCAGCACAAATGAGGTTGCTACAATATTAAAGATGTCACCTCCATTGTGAGGAGTTTTGGAGTTCCTGTAGAAGCCAGAAGTGCAGTTTCAAGCCCCCTGGATCTTGCTCCCAGCCTTACAGCAAGGTACTGCCTGATCTGTCTGTCATGGGGGGCAGAGTGTTCATCAGGAAAGGGCCTGGCTTGGGCCTAGCCACACCCACAGTCCTGTTTAGCTGCTGCACCAGTACATTTGAGGATTGCTTAATAAATTTTCTTTTATTTACTCTGATATTGCTCATTTGACTTCAAATTCAGTTAATTTTTTTATTTTTTCTCCTCAAAAATGGTAAGTAAAAATCCTGTTAACAATAAAAGGAGAAAGCAAATTTCACCTCCTCCAATAAAATCAAAAGTGGTAGAGTCATCTGAACCTTTACTTTAGAAGAAATTCAAGCACTTTGTGCTAATACCGAGACTATTGTGACAGATGTAAAAAATTTGTGGAAAGAAATGGCATGTTGTCTATGAAAATCTCTGATAATTCCATCAAGATTCAAGATAATAAAGCTAAATTGGATGCTTTTACCCCATTAGTGGTGAAAATATCTCCCATGTGCTCACATCTTTTGGATATGGAAAATCGTAATAGGCAGTACAACCTTCGCATATTTAATTTACCAGAAGAAGTTGAAAGATCTAATTGTCAATTATATTTGAAAAATCTGATTCCTGGACCTTTATATATGAAATTTCCAGAAAAATTTGAAGTTGACAAAGCTCACAGAATCCCTTCTCATCGCAACCCTCAACATATCAAACTTAGACAAATGATATTTAAAGATTTTCGTTATCATCATTTGGTTCTGATTAAAAAAGCAGCAAGAGGAATTCCCTCACTGATGGTCAACGGCAATAAAATCTTCATTCATCAAGACTTTGCTAAAGAAACTGTTACAATACGTAAGGAATTTACTGACCTTCGTCCACAGTTAAGAAGTCTTGGATACAAATACAGCCTTTTTGATCCATCTACAATGCGCATATGGAAAGATAACTTCTCCAAATCCTTTCACCGACCAGAAGAATTGTGACATTTTCTTGATCAACAAGTACAACATTCAATGGACACTCATGACCTTACTACTTGACTTTTCTCCAGTATGATTTTTGCTGACAAATGTATAAGTATTTCAGCACTTTTTTGGGCTCCAACAGTTCCGGCCATGCTTGTAGGACGTGTGTGCATTTCACGGTTCATATTTATGTATTTTGTTTTTCTTTTTTTCTATGTTTTACCTTCTCCTCTACCTTTTATATTTTCTGGAGCTACTCACTTCTTATGATATGTGCTTATTCTTGCTATCCTCTTCTTACCTTTTTCCCTCTTCTTCTTCCATTATGGCTAATATTAAAGTAATTTAATTAAATGTAAAAGGTTTGCGCCATCCAGTTAAGCGTACTAACATTGTAGAATATTTAGGCAGTTCCAAAGCCAATTTTTTGTTTTTTACAAGAAACTCAAGATGATGGTAAAATCTTACATTATATGAAAAGAAAATGGGTTGACAATATTGTTTCTTCTCCTGCTAATGGTAAGAAAAATGATGAAGCTATACTATTTGCAAGAAATCTCATTGGCAAATTTTGAGTAAATTTACTGATACAGATGGGAGATATTTAATTGTTAAAGTTAAAGTTTGTGACTCTATTATATTTTTATTAAATGTTTATGGACCCACTGCGGATGATCCTGTTTTTTGGAATAATCTTGCAACAGAGGGAATACCCCTTTTATTGTTGCGGGTGATTTTAATGTTATCTCTGATCCTCTATTAGATAGATTATCTAGTACGAAGCTCCATCCCCCTAAGGTTTATTTTGCTTTTAAAACTTTTCTTCAAACTACTAAGTTAGTTGATATCTGGCGTCTCCATTTCTCTACAGAACATTTTTTTACTTTCTTTTCAAACCCACACAATTCCCATTCCAGAATTGATTATATATTAGACACAAGACAACTTATTAATTCTATTAAAACACCTATGATTGGAAATATTGATGTCTCTGATAATGGTATGATTTCTCGTATTTTAAACCTAAGTTCAACCTTAACTAAACAATCTAGATGGAGAATGAATTCTGGCATAGCTCTCAATGATCATAATAAGCCCAAACTTTTATCCGCCATTTATGATTATTTCTAACTGAATCCTGATGGTTCTACTTCTATGGTTAATAGATGGGATGCTTTCAAAGCTTATATTAGAGGAGCTACTATTTCTATTATGGCCCACGAAAATATGACTTTTAATGCAAATATTAAATGCTTAGAAAAACAAATAGCAAAATATGAACGTCTCTTTATGACTTCTAATGATCAACAATACAGGGATACGTTACAAAAGCTCCGTTATGAATTTAATACAATTCTTAGTAAAAGAGCTGGCATTCAGATTTCTAAGGCCAAAGCTAAAGCTAAATTTAGCGTCAATGCAAACAAATCTGGGAAACTCTTAGCAAATTATCTCCGTATTAAAAAAGATAAAACTCAAATCACTTACTTTAAATTATATAATAAACCTGATTTTACTGATGCTTCTTTGGTAGATTCTTTCCTATCCTCATGTAATCTACCTAAGATTTCTCAATCAGACAAACTTGGACTGGAATTACCCATTACTAAGGATGAAATTTTGTCTGCTATAAAATCTCTCAAATTAAAGAAATCTCCGGGTCCTGATGGCTTACCTAAAGAGTTTTATATAGAATTTCAATCCCAACTTTCACCTTTATTACTTCAACTTTTTACATCGTTTGGCTCATCAGGAATTACGTCTGGTTCTTTTACTGAGGCTTTAATTATTGTTCTTCCGAAACCAGACAAAGACCCCACTCTTGTTTCTAATTATCGCCCTATTTCTTTAATAAATCAAGATTGTAAATTATATGCTAAAATATTGGCCACACGTTTATCCCCTGAATTAGATTCTATCATACATCCAGATAAATCTGGGTTTATGCAAAATAGATATTCAGCTAATAATACAAGAACTTTGTTACATGTCATTGAACAAGGTCATAGGTTGATTAGTACTTCAGGTGTTATGGCTTTGGATGCTGAAAAAGCCTTTGATAAACTTCATTGGTAATTTTTATTTCATACTTTATAGTCTTTTAATTTTGGTGACACTTTTATCCGCATGATTTCAGATTTATATTTTGCTCCTACTGCTCGTTTATTTATTAAAGGCCAAGTTTCAAATCAATTCTCCCTTTTTAGAGGTACACGTCAGGGGTGTCCCCTCTCCCCACTGTTGTTTTTAATTGGTATTGAACCCTTTCTTGCCTCTATAAGAAAATGTGATAGTATTAAAGGAATCAATGTTAAGGATGTTATTATTACAACCTTAGCGTATGCTGATGATGTACTTTTATTTATCAGTGACCCATCATCCTCATTTCCTTCATTAATAGAAATAATAACAAAATATTCTATTTTCTGGATACAAATTAAATATTAACAAAACAGATTTTTTCCTTTAATTGTCTACTGTACTCCTGATATGATTTCCATGAATGAAATTATTTGGCAAAAGAATACATTAAAATATCTGGGTATTTTATTCTCTTCTTCTATAAAATCAACATTAACTTTAAACAGTTTTAAATTATATTAAAGATAAAACGTCTAAATGGTCTTCATTACATCTTCCATGGAGGGGTAGAATGGAATCTATTAAAATGAATGTTGCTCCTAAAATCATTTATACCCTTGCCATGATTTCCACTCAATTTCTATTAAAATTTTATAAAGATGTTGATAAACTTGTTTGGAATAACAAAGCACACTGTATTAGTTATAATCAAATTAAAAATGTCTAAATGTAATGCTGGTTTTGGTATCCCAGAGTTTTTTTCTTTATCATAAAGCGTTTATTTTAAAACAAAGTGCCATATGGTTTAATCAATCCTTTTTACATAATCCACCTGCTTGGCTCCACATTGAAAAATCCATTGTGAAACCTTTTCCACTACCCACCCAGTTAACAATGTCTAACAAATCTTAATTTTTTTCATAAATCTATTAACCTCAAATCCCAAGTGTAATACTGATGAATTATCTTTATGGTATAGCAATGTTATTAAATTGAATAGAAATATTAGTTTTTGGTTTTCATGGCAGCAGGTACCTGTGGCCAGTCTGTCTGAGCATTGTGACCTACTGTGGGGGACAAACGTCTCCTCTGCACATTGAAGACTTGCTAATTGCAATGCTCAAAAGACACACTTCCCACAAAGGCTCACTGGCACCTTCTGAAGCCCAGGATGGAAGGAGATGCACCACATGATGTGCGTCCTCAGGCCGCCATATTGTCATTCTGCAAATTACAATTAATGGGCTTAATATGTGGCTTGCTCAGACTACCCCTAACCTGAGGTTGCAGCTCTATTCGGAAAATCAGCCAAGGTATATGGAGTTGCTAGAATCCACAGATGAATCAATCGGTCCACAAGCGGGCTTTTGCCACAGGTACGCCGGGCACCGGCCAATAGCCCATTCTGCCCATCCGACCCTGCTTGTCCCAGTCATTAATTGAGAAATGAGGAATGTCACCATTTTCAGGCCAGGAAACAATACAGGAAATGCTAACCTTAATCCCACCCATCCTCAGCTGGGTGCTATAAATAGGGCAGCTTCCCAGATAATTTCCTGTAATCCAAAGCATTGTCAAAGGCCTCGATCAGGGAGAGTGGGTGGGTCATAATGACCGGAACGAAGAAATGTTGAGCTGAGTAATGAATATTACTGGTAAGTAATCGGGCAATTACCGCTTCATCTTTCAACTTTGTTCCAGTCATTACTTTATGTGTTTTACAAACGCCAAAAAATAGGCCTTTGACATAATACAAAAATACAGAATATGAATAAACAGCAAGATTATGCAAATGCTATTCAGTGGCAGTGATTACTCCATTGCTGACTGCAAGACTCCCACAACTGTGTCCTTCTGTACTCCTTGTATATTCTGAAGTCTATAATGTTTAATATTAGTCTGAGGCCCAGGTACAATCAATCAATCAATCATTTGTAAAGCGCACTACATACCCGCGAGGGTCCTAAGGCGCTGTGGGGGGGGGGGGGGGGGCTACTGATTGAACAGCCAGGTCTTGAGTATCCTCCTGAAGGTCAGCAGGTCTTGGGTCTGTCATAGGCTCAGTGGGAGGGTGTTCCACCGGTGGTTGTTCTTCTGTTGCGCCGGACGGTGACGAGTGAGAGGTTGGCGTAGCGTAGCTGACGGTTGGGGATGTAGAAGGAGAGCCGTCTGTTGAGGTAGGCTGGTCCAGTATTGTGGAGTGCCTTGTGTGTGTGGGGAGGAGCTTGAAGGATATCCTCTTACTGACGGGGAGCCAGTGCAGGTTTCTCAGGTTTGGGGTGATGTGGCCATGGCGTGGTACGTTGAGGATCAGTCATGCAGAGGCATTTTGGATGCGTTGTAGTCGTTTGATGAGCTTGGTCGGGGCTCCCGCGTAGAGGGCGTTTCTGTAGTCGAGTCTGCTGCTGACGGGGGCCTGGGTGACTGTCTTTCTTGTATCTGTCAGGATCCAGCTGTAGATCTTGCTGAGCATGTGGAGGGTATTGAAGCAGGAGAAGGAGACGGTGTTGACTTGCTTGGTCATTGAGAGCGTTGAGTCGAGGATGATTCCCAGGTTGCGTGCATGGTCGGTGGGTGTCGGGGCTGCCTCCAGTGTCATCAGCCACCAGGAGTCGTCCCAGGAAGAAGTGTTGGGGCCGAGGATGAGGACATCCATCTTGTCTGAGTTCAGCTTCAGACGGCAGGGCTTCATCCAGTCAGCGACGGCCTTCATTCCTTCGTGGAGGTTGGCTTTGGCTGTGATAGGGTCCTTGGTGAGGGAGAGGATCAGCTGAGTGTCATCGGCGTAGGAGATTATGTTGAGGTTGTTCTGTCAGGCTTGATCTCAGAAGCTTTGGAACGGAATGGGGGAGGCGGACGCTCTGGGTTCTGCCGGAAAGGAAGGAGGTGGTCCAATCCAGAGCCTTGTCTCGGATCCCTGCGGCGTGCGCGTAGTGTGCGGTGGCAGATGGTGTCGAAGGCGGCAAAAAGGTCTAGGAGGATGAGTGCTGCGGTCTCGCCGTTGTCCAGCAGGGTCCTGATGTCGTTGGTGGCGGCGATGAGGGCAGTCTCGGTGCTGTGGTTGCTGCGGAACCCTGACTGGGAAGAGTCCAGGATTCTGTTTTCTTTGAGGTATCGGGTTAGCTGTTTGTTGACTGTTTTCTCGATGACCTTGGCCGGGAAGGGGAGCAGAGTGATGAGCCGGAAGTTCTTGAGGTCTCTTGGGTCTGCCTTAGGATTTTTCAGTAGATCGTTGATCTCGGCGTGTTTCCAGGTCTCTGGGAAGGTCGCGGTCTCGAGGGAGAGACTGATGACGTGGTGCAGGTGGGGTGCGATGGAGCTGCTTGCTCTGTTGAAGACGTGGTGGGGGAATGGGTCTGACCGAGAACCGGAGTGGATTGAGCGCATTGGTCTTGATGGTGTCAACGATGCTCACGCTGGCCCAGGCTAGCAGGGGGTCGTAGTCGATAGTGTCTGTTGTGTTGCTGTCTGTTGGGGCTTTCTGTGTGTTGAAGCTGTCGTGGAAGGTGGCAAGGGAGTCAACCAGGGCTTGCGACGGCAGGATGTTGTTGGTGTTGGAGCTGGGGTTGGAGAGTTCCTTCACGATGTTGAAGAGCTCCTTGCTATTGTGTGTGTTGTTGCCGAGGCGGTCTTTGAAGGAGGTCCTCTTGGCCGCCCTGATGAGGTGGTGGTGGTTGTGGATGGCGTCCTTGTGTGCTGCGTGGCTGTCCGAAGTTTGTTCACTGTGTCATTTTTTCCCTAGTTTCCGGCAGGCTTGCTTGGAGGCTAGGAGTTCTGGGGTGAACCAGCTGGCCCTCTTGCTGGTGACTCTGTGGGGGGTTTCTTCAGCAGGGTGAGGGTGTTGGCGCAGTTCCAGATCCGGCGTCTGAGGCTGTGGGCAGCGTCGTCGGTGTTGGAGGGTTCGGTGGGTGGGCTGAGAGCGAGGTTTGCATGTAGTTGGTCTTCTGTGATTTTGCTCCAGCAGATTCGGGGGATCTGTTGGGTGCGGTGGTGTGTGGTGAGTTTCTGGAAGGCGAAGTGGGTGCAGCGGTGGTCGGTCCAGAGGAGTTCGGTGGTGTGGTTGATGGAGACGTATGGGCATGAGGAGAAGACTGGGTTGAGCGTGTGGCCGGCGGAGTGGTTGGGCGTTGTGACGAGTTGCTTCAGTCAGAGGTTATCGATCAGGGTTGTGGAGTTGTTGTCGTTATTGCTCTCAAAGTGAAAGTTCAGGTCTCCGAGGAGGATGTAGTCGGTGGAGGCCAGGGCGTGTGTGCTGATCAAGTCAGCGATGGAGTTGCTGATCTGGAGGCGGGGTCAAGGGGGTGGGTAGACAAGGGTGCCTCTGAGGGTGGAATTAGGGTCTATGTGGATCTGGAAATGCATGTGTTCGGCGGTGCTGAGCGCGTCGTCGGTGCTAGTCGAGACCCTGATGCTGTTCATGTGGACGATGGCGATTCCTCCTCCGACTCCATTGGTGCGGTCTCTGCGGGTGATCTTGTCGCCGTCTGGGATGGCTATGGCGATGTCGGGTGCGGAGGAGTCGTTAAACCAGGTCTCTGTCAGGAAGGCGACGTCCAGGGATGTTGTGTCGAGCAGGTCCCAGAGCTCGATGGCATGTTTGCGTGCGGAGCAGGTATTCAGTAGTATGCAACGGAGGTGGTGGGGGTCTTTCTTGGCGGGTGGTTCATCAGCTCTGAGGCTGGTGTCGCTGCAGTTCCGGCAGGTGAAGGGGCCGTGTGTGCGTTTCGGGGCAGCCTTGAAGCAGGTGTGGCTCCATCCGGAGTTGAGAGCTTGCAGAGTACTGACGTTGTAGTGGTCATCGTGGCGGCTGCGGGGGCCAGGGGTTCTGGTGCTGGGCGCGGTCCAAGCACAGACGGGCGCAGACAGGCTCACCTTAGGCGCGCCTTCTGCGCGCCAGCGGCGCAGCCGTGCAGCGGCTGGCATATATGGGGAGGTGGGAGGGAGAAGCAGCTGGGAGGCGGGAGGCGTGGGCAGCGAATGGGCAGTGGGCAGTCAGGGGAGCGGGGCCGCAGGGGACGCAGCGGCGAGGGCGGTGAGGGACAACAAAGGTAACAGAAAGAAAAGGGGCACAAACATCGAGGGTAAAACGAGTGGCACAGAAGGCAAAAGGGCACAAAAAACCAAGTGGAACTGAAGGCAAAAGGGTCACAGAAACAAGGGAAAAACGAGTGGCACAGAAGGCAGAAGGGCACAAAAAACGAGTGGAACAGAAGGCAAAAGGGGCACAAAAATGAGGGAAAAACCGAGTGGCACAGAGGGCAGGAGGGCACAAAAAACGAGTGGAACAGAGGGCAAAAGAGCACAAAAAACGAGTGTAAAAAAAGGTAAAAGGTGCTCAAAAACGAGGGAAAAACGAGTGGCACAGAAGGCAGAAGGGCACAAAAACGAGTGGAACAGAAGGCAAAAGGGGCACAAAAACAAGGGAAAAACGAGTGACACAGAGGGCAGAAGAGCACAAAAAAATGAGTGGAACAGAGGGCAGAAGGGCACAAATATTGAGTGGAACAGAAGGCAAAAGGGGGACAAAAACGAGGGAAAAATGAGTGGCACAGAAGGCCGACGGGCACAAAAAATGAGTGGAACAGAAGGCAAAAGGGGCACAAAAATGATGGAAGAACGAGTGGCAAAGAAGGCAAAAAGGGCACAGAAATACTGGAAAAACGAGTGGCCAAATACAGAATACAGAAATACAGGGGCAGCTAAGAACAGTAGGCAGAACGGGCAGAGAGGCACGGGGGCAGCGAGGGGAACAGAAGCGAAAACCGGGCAGAGACACGGGGGCAGTGAGCGGTACAGAAGGACAGACCGGGCAAAGAAAGCACGAGGACAGCGAGGGGAACAGAGGGAAGAAAAAGGGGCACGGACCACGTACAGGCAGCAGGGGAAGACAGACAACAGCAGTCACAGACACAACAATGAAAATACAGGCAATACAATAAAAGCAATAAAGCGGAGGATGAACATGCCTACCTACGGCCTACCACTGGCCACCAGGGATGAGGCGCAGGTGGTAGCCTGCGGGTGGTGGAGGGCCTCGAACTTTCTTAGCAGCCGCAGCTGGGACAGGGAGGCACAGGCAGTGCTGTGCGGAGGGGGAGCGACCTACCTGGTGGGGTCAAGGGTCACTCCCAACAGATAGTCTCCAATGAAACTCCTTAACATTTGCCCAAGACGCCACCACAGAATGTGTGGAGCGTTGGACCTTTTTAGGTATTGTATTTCGATGATTGCATAAGTCAGTCTGATTGTGAGTTTTAACCACCAGCTCAATTTTCATCGAGAGGCCTTTATACCCTTTCCAGAAAGGCTAAAAGTAACAACATGAGAATCCATTTTCCTGAAGCCACTGGATCTGCTGAGATAAACAGATATATCTCACTTAACACCCACCAAACTCAGCTTTCAGAGAAAGGAGAAAGAAAAAAGTATGGAAGAATAATTTCAGGAGAAGAAGGGAATCCGTAAAGTAACTTAAGCTGGAAAGAAAAATCTAGCCTAAGAATGACAACATCATTCAAAAATCTTAAGCAAGGAGGATGACACACAAGGGCAGAAAGTTCACCCAATCTACGTGCTGAAGCGATTGCTACCAAGAAACAGACTTTATAACAAAAAAATTTAAGATTAGCTGTCTCCCTCGATTCCAAGGAAAGGACTGTAGAGATGTCATTACCAAAGATAGATTCCAAGGAGGTTCAGAAGAATGACACAGAGGCCGTGAAAGAGCAAACCCTTAAACATTCTAGATGGAGGATAGAAGAATATGCATCGGGAATAGCCTTAATCAGAAACCATTTCAACCTTAAAGTGGATAAGGCCAAATTTGTGTTGAAGCTAAATACTAAGAATAGCAGAGACAGGGCAAGAAATTGAGGATAAATAATGTTCAGAACACCAAGAGTCAAGACCCCCCAATGTCTTGAATAAGGCTTTAAAGTAGATGGCTTCCTTAAAGTCTGAATCACCTCTACTAATGAGAAGGTATACCCTGACACATAAGAGTTGACCCTTAACTTCCAGACCTATAGGGTGAGATTTAGAAGTTGTAGAGGGATGGAGATCTTCAGTTGAGTAGGAGAGTGAAGAAGGGTCCATGGAGAAAGATCACCATCTCCTTGAGCAAAAGGGATTGCATTGTGAAGGGTACCACTATCACCACTCGAGCCTTCTCCTGTTTGATCTTCAATAATAACCTCAGAATCCATGGAAATGGTAGGAAGGGAAAAAGTAAATTCCTTTGTCAACTTCATAAGAAGAGAATCCACCCCCAGGTACTCTGTTCTGGGAATCTTCCCGACGGCCCCCAGCGCCATGACACCCTCGGGTAATTGTTCATTTTACAAATACTGGATTTCATTTCATTTAGTCCTTATGGAAGATAATGTATCCAGGATGGAAGATAATGTATCCAGGATTAACCTTTTAATCCTTTCATCTTCCTTGTTGCTTGCCACCCTTGCTACTCTTGGCGAGAGGAGAAGACCAAGAGGCTCCACACATGGAGAAAAGAGATGGAGAACATAGTCTCTGTTTTCTAGCATGCTTCTCCATTATTTCAACACGAAATACACTCCAGTTCAACCTTAATCACCCAGCGTCTTACCTTGAAATGTAAGACAAAACTCCTTCACCTGCTCTTTCTCCCTGGTGCCAAAATAAAGGCATGCGCATGTGAAAACAAAATGGAAACACCTTACTTGAGATAGGCGTGGGGATCCTGTCCAACATTCTCTGCCAATAGTTGCTCCCATGTAGGTGCTAACCACCTGCCCAAGCCCAGCAGGGGGAGAAACATTAGCACAGTCATTGGAGGTTGGAGCCCTGATAAAACTCCTGCTTCCCTGTTCCTCATCCCTTTCCAACAGGAAACAAGACAGGAAGTGCTCTGGGAAGCTAACCTATTCATAACACCCAGCGGAGGTTGGTAGGAATGAGGTTATTTTTTCCTGTTTTGTTTCCTGTCCTGATAATAGTGACATTCCTAATTTCTGCCTTCAACAGAGGAGGGATGTAGATGTGATGTGGTTATCACCTGTGAATTTCGCATCTTTATAGGGTTTGTTTCAGCAAGTCATTAGGTGCTGGTGATTATTGTCAAAAATTGTAGTGATGTACCTTGATAGTTACCAACTATGTGAAAAACAAGCAGTTAAACAATGCAGTTAAACTTGCTGAACACTTTTACCACTCTGGCCTATTAAATCAACTTTTTAAATGAGGGGGGTTTCCTTATTATTTCAGGTAGTTATATGCATATGCATTTTATCAACTTTATTGTTTTCAAGATGAAACAAAAGTCGCATATTCAGCATCAATAATCCAAATGTGACGAGATCTCACATATTCATAATTAAGCAAGAAATCTACTCAACTTGGTCCATTATTGCCAAAACATTTCACCCAGACACACGAAATATGAAGCCTCCAAAGTCCGTAAAAGCCAGTACTGTGTCCACCAACTCCCCAATGGTGTCATGACCCAGGACTTCGAATCCCCTACTGTTGCTCCATAGTCCTATATCAATAGCTCCCTACAGTCTAGAGGAGTCTGGTGCTGGAGGGATTAATAGTTCATAGATCATTTCAGTCCAGGAGCCATATTATAGTAGGGTCCCCTGCCCATGTTTGCACTGCTATGCACCTTTAATTAGAAACGCTGGGTGCAAATAGATACAGTGCTCCTTATTACTGATAAAATGCTGCCCCCATGGCAGCTGCGAATATGTGAAAGATGAGCTGGCGGATTTAGGTAACTAGTCCACCTCACACAGTGAAGGCAGCAGCTGACCTGCCTTTCAAGTGGGGGAAGAGATCCCCCGGCAGGTAGTTGCCGTGAGTGACTAGATCGGTAAACAACCTTTACAACGCAACTTTTACCACGCAGTGCCTTTACGACGCAACTTTTACAACGCAAACCATTACAACGCATTGCGCTGGGGGGCGCTCTAGGATACGGAATAGGTTTAATTTACTATCCAACACCTTCCCTACTATCCACGGGGACTGGAGTTGGAATAGTAAATTAAACTATTCACTATCCAGCGCCCCAGAACTCTATGCGTTGTAAAGGCATGCGTTGTAAAAACCGCGTTGTAAAGGCATGCGTGGTAAAAGCATGCGTTGTAATGTCATACATCCGACTATATCTGCCTGTAGAGGGGTGTCTGGCGGGGTCAATAGGACCTTCTCTTACCTCCCTCTAAAAGGGCACCCTCGGGGTGCACTGAATGTGTGCTACCTCTTTGTGGCTGACAGTCAGTGCACGTCCTGATGGTCCTTTCACCTGTGCTTGCATCCACAGTACAGTACAGGTGCAGAGGCATAAGTCCTTATTATGAGTTTGGCGGTCCTCCTGCAGCACCGCCACTGCTGCCCTGGCAAGAGGACCGGTAAGCCAGTGGTGGACCCGCCCGCAGGATTCCGACTTGAATCCAGGGTGGACGGAAAGTGCTGCAGCAGTCTCATGACTGTGGTTGACTTAGGCTCATTGGAGAACTTAACAGCAGATAACCACTGTGACAGTGCCATGACGTGCAAGCCACACCGTGTGGGAAATGGGGTGCAATTCCAAGGGGGCACATGTGCCCCCCATGCACTCACATGCAGATAAGCTGCAGGGGCCCTAAAGTTGCATCTCCATCCCCCTTTTCATGGCAGGCTCAGTGCCCTGAAATGGGCGGTGATAATGCAACTCGGAATATGCTCGGCAGTGCCACAGGGGCACCATCAGCATATTCCTGCCCCATTAACACTGTACCACCACCGTGGGATCCTGGATCCCAGATTCCGGGGGGAGGCAGTGGTCCTGTGTCGGTCTGACCACCACACTCGAAAGACTGCAGGCGGACCTGCAGTGGTGGCGGTGGTCATAAGGCCCAAAATGTTTTCCACATTTGCAAAGTGAAATACCCCCATGCAAATTGGCATAGTACTGGCAATACATGTGCACCAGCGCTATCTGTATTACAGAAAGCAATGCACAAGCGTTTGCAGCCATATTGTAATCAATATGCTCCAGGGGTGAAGAAATTGGATGCACACACCTATTGCGCCCACAAAGCACTTTACATGCTACACCACCAGGAGCCCTGATCTTCCTCCACTTTATTTTCTAAACTAGCAGCCCTAATATATGATTATTCTGCAAGGACTTATTTTCTATTCATTTCTGTTCGACTTCAGGGTTGTAGCCAGTCAATGATGATCCTACATTTTGACAGAACTGCCCCTAGGACTGTGAATTTCTACATCATCTTTCCTTTTTCGGTTTTGGAGGTCAAATACCTACGTTCAAGTCTTTACTACAAATTAAATTTTCCAGTCACATCTAATTATGAAAACCCTATATTTATCATATGAGTGGGAGTCTTGAATGAAATTTTACAGCATCTACACTTTAAGAAAGGCTTCATGTGGAAAAGGATTAAAAAATGCAAACAATTCGGACTCTGCCTTAATCTGCTGACGAAGGAATGTGTTGAAACAGATGAGTGCCTTAAAACGCCTCTGAATCTTTGATTCTTATAACCAAATAAGCCTTGAATTAGCAGATGCCATTCCCACGTGAAACATGAAAAGAACATCATGGAAGAGAGGGATGAGACTGAAAGATAGAGTTTCTGAATAGATTACAATAATTAGGGCAGCTTTTTTCAATCAAAATAGTTATCAAATCCTAAACTTGTAAAACATTGATAAAACCTAGGGCTAACCCTTTTGGAAAAAACAAATAGGATATGGATACCAACACCTCCTTTGTTTTTCTGAGAACATTTTAAACATATACCCTCTGAGAGTTCTGTTCTGTTTCCGGTACCTGAAGCTCCAATATATAATGGTGCAGCAATGAATGCTGTAATTACAGCAACATAAAATATATTTTATAGTTTTTTACTTAAAAAAAACAAAACTTTTTATTGAGTTTTAAAATCATAGCACACCCAGAATTGGTACAGAACCAGTAGGAAAGTAAAACATAATCCCCACAATTCTCTGTACAGCGCCACAATAAGAAGCCCTTCGGGTTCCCTCCATTTAGGTCTACACAAGGAGCAACAACTCATCAAACATTGACCCACCATGGCAATTAGAGGGAGCCCCAAAGGATTGTATCCCCCCGCATGGACCACAAGTGCGATGGGCAGGGCTCCAGGTGCATCGCTCTGTATCCGGCCCAGCACTACCAGACTTTATGATGTTTCTGTGGACAGCCCCTTACAAGGTATACTGGGCGGTCCGGGCCCATACAATAGTCCATACCCGTGGACCACCCCGTATTGGATGGGGCCGAAGTGTCTTTCCATGGCCTTGCAATGTTGTGCTTATCTATTAAAAAATTCCACGCAAAGCAGTGATTTCTTGCATCTGTCCCCCCATTTCTTCCGTAATGTGTAGGAGGATCAATTTGAGGACCCGAGGGATTGTCCAACTAAATACTGTCTCCAAAGTCTACAACACCCCCTCTCAAAAGTGTGATAAGGCAGGGCTGTACCAGAATGTGTGTAACAGGTCCCCCATGGGGTTCCAGAATACACGCCATCTCCCGAGGCGATCAGCCCCGTCCTGAATAGCTGTGCCCTCATGAGGTAAGTAAGATGTAGCAGTTTAATTTGAATTAAACAGAATTGAGAGGAAAATCACAGCCTCCCTAGGGGCAGCCGCAGCTTCGAGCCAGTCCTCATCCCCTAATGGTCCCAGGTTCTGTGTTCACGACCACCTCACCCTGGCCAGGGGATTTGGCTTATTATGTAGCAGGATTTGATACAGGATTTATAGTTTGTGTTTTCTGATGTCAGTGAGCAGGATTTTCGCCTCCAGAGAGAGTATTCGGGAATGACCACAATGTTTAGCAAATATGGCATAAGAGCATGGCAGAGCTGGAGGTAGCAGAAAAACAGGGGACCTCATTTATGAGGCCTGGCATCACTTTTAATCCGCTGGTGCATCACTTTTTGTGACGCATCAGCGGCGTACAAAATGCTCCATGTTGCGCCCTATTACAAAGTGACGCATCTAGGCAGATGCGTCACTTTGTAAACCCCTGCGCCACATTATGCCTGCACCAGATATAATATATGCAGGGTGGGCGTTCCCCCGCAAAAAGCCTTGTAGAAGTGGCGCATTGAAATCTATGAGATTTCATTGTGCCACTACTAGGATGCCATTGCGTCAATGTCTTACGCCTGCCTCCCAGCAGGCGTAAAACTGATGCAGGCCCTTTCACATGGGGCTTGCCCCATGTAAAAGGACACATTGCTGGAGGTTCGTCTGTTTTCAGACACACCCCAGCAATGCGTAACTTTTGCGCCTACAGATATGTCAGAAATACTGACGCATCCATCATGCCGCAAGGAGGGCGCACTGAGAAGTGACGCATCGCTGATTTCACACAGCGATGCGTCACTTCTCATAAATAAGGCCCAGGGTGTGGTGCATGTTGTACTCGGTCTGTATGTCCTGAAAAGACTTAAGGGACCCATTACGGAGCATGCTTCCAGGGTAGATGTGTTGATAGTTTCTCATTAGGTAAAGTAGCAGTGTGCTGCAACATGCAGGAGTCTGGGGAGTCTCCACAGCAGGGTTTCTAACATAAACTTGCTTGCCCATCCCATGGTCTTTGCGGAGGCCACCCATATGGACAGCACCACCCGCGTGGAGGCAGGCAGGGAGCGTGGGGTGCCACCACCAGAAAGTTTATGCTTGAGGTTATTTTGGTCCATAGCCCATCCGTCTGCTGTGAACGCCAGATCTCGAAAGTCTCAAACCACCTGTCATTAATCACCAAGAGGTGAGCCGCTCTGTAGTATGACAATAGATCAGGGGTTGCCATACCGCCTTCAATGGCAGGCCAACAACACTTTTCAAGAGCAATCCGGGGGACCCCCCCTGCATCACAAATGATCTCTTATCAGAGGTTTTGGCTTTAGTTAAGAATCAGAACTCAATAGGAAATGGGTGATATAAAAACTGCAGGAGGGAAACCATCTTGAATATGCGCCCAGGTAGAGCAATGGGTGGGTGGTTGTCATCTTTTGCTAGGCCCACCAGTTAAGACTGGAGGTTGACCTCATAGGCGTGGGCTCTGTCCACAGTGATAAATACCCCTAGAAAATTTGAAACGTAAGAGGTGTACTTGTATCTCTGGTGCCAAATGGCATGGCTGTCGGACACTAGGCAATGGGATAAATGGATGACTTGGCTATGATCACACAGAGGCCCAAGTAGGCACCAAATATTTGGAGAATTTGAAGGGCTCAAGGACCTGTCATGGCATGGCCATCTATAAACAACAAGACATCACCAGCATATAGGGATATCCTGTCACTGATAGTCGGGCCATTAGAAGCCACGGAACAGGGCACCCACCCTCACCCGGATTGCTAAGGGCTTAATTGCCATGGCAAAGAGCATGGGAAAAAGAGGACATCCCTGAAGGGTGCCTCACTCTATGTTGAATCCTTTCGATGTGGCCACGCCAACCCTCACTCTCGCATGAATGTCTGTGTATAACAGCCTCACATAACTAATACATTTGTGCCCAAATAGCAGACGAGTCAATAAAGTGGACAGGTAGTCCCAGTTCACTGAATGAAATGCCTTCTGAAAGTCTACTATTAGCAGAGCCTGATGTTGGGGTAGTATGGCGCACATCTCTATGGCGTTGTTAACCCTCCGGATGTTATGCCGTGTGGTCCATTGGGGCATGAACCCGGACTGAAAGGGATGGCCAATCAACCCTGATACTCAGTTGCCTAACACCTTAGCCCACACCTTTACCTCCATGTTTAACAGAGAAATTGGTCTATACTCCTTGCAGCAGGTTCCACAGAGGCCTGGTTTTGGGATGATCACTATGTCCACTGCCCTAAGTTCTCTGTGCAAGTCACCCCTCGTTAGGGCTTCAGTAACGGTCTGCGGCAGGAGCTTGCCTGACTGAGGCAATATAAGCTTCCAAAACTCCGCTGGGAAACCGTTGAGCTCCGTCGCCCTGCCCGTCAGTAGCTGCACAAGTGAAGTTCTCAACTCCTCGCATATGAGCTCTGCTTTAAAGGAGTCTCGGTTCGCTGGGGACAAGCAAGTCAGCTGCAGATCTGCCACAAATTGGTGCAAGGCGGCTCGGGGGCCCACAGGATCAGAACTGTAGAGCCGCTGGTAAAACCCAATAAATACCTTTGTTATAGTATCACTGTCCATCACGTGCGAACCATCATGTGACTCAATGTAAGCAGTGGAGTAGCCGGAGGTGCGGGGGGTACATAACCAGTCTAGCATTTTGCTTCCTTGTCCCCCCATTGCTAGACCCAGCTGCGTGTAGCCATCCATGCCTCGTTTGCCTCCTGCATGAGTTCCTGCTGAAGCAGTGTTTGAGTGTGTAGAGTCTTTCACTATTAAGTGTTTTGCCATGGCTATGTAGCGCTGTTTAAGCACGAAGACCCAAGCCTCAGGGTCCGTCATCGTCTGCTGGGCTTGGCCCGTTGCCCTTTGTCATAGCTAATAATTTCCCCGCAGAGTGTGGCCTTGAGGACTTCCCAGAGGACACCCAAGGATTCTACTGGCCCGTCACTTACTTTCAGGAATCGCTGACACATTCACGGGCAAGCCTTGCAGAAGTCCTTACTCTGGATGCTCCAGCGGTTCATGCGCAACCTCAAACAGATTGTTTTTGCCCCCTAACGAGGTCTAACAATATCAGCGAGTGGCGCAACAGTTTCCATGCCAATATACGGATGGCAAATACCCGGTGGCTATCCCGCAGGGGTAGAAGAAAGTAGTCAAGATAGGAAAAGGATTTGTGCACTCCTGAGTAAAAGGTGTAGCAGTTTGCCTCAGGGTGGTGTACTTTTCACACATCAGTAAGGGAGATATTATGTAGGAAGGTAGATAGTACTGTTAAGCCAATCTCCACCAAGGACGACGTAGAAGAGCAATCTTATCCAGAGTCGCAAACCACATTGCTTCTTGAGGTTCCCTCCTAGAAGCAATGGTGATGCCAGGATCACTGAAAGAAGGCAGCCCAGTACCCTACAAATTCAAAGGCGAGGGGTGGGGGAGTGTACACAAGGGCAAGGGTGCCAGTCACTGCCACACCCCGGACCTCAAGATAGGAATACGTCGATTGATCAGGATGATGACCCCCCTTGAGCCCTGGTGAAAACCTGAGTGGAACACCTGAGAGTACCCCCTTAAACCAAGAAGGGACAGGGATAATATGCTTTATAGTTAACTAAGGAGCATCAGTCCAACGATAACAAACAGCATTATCTACAGAATATGAGAGATTTTTGGCCTTATGTATTAAATTGTAAGCAATATTATACATGGCGAGAACACTACCAAACAGTTATTGATCGCAGGTGAAAACGCATGGACAAAGACAAGGCCGATTACTTGACTCCATCTTGATAATATTTCTCCCTTGCCACTCTCGGTATAACTCACTATTATGGCTGTAAGATGGCATGATTATCATTGTACAACATAGGTGAAAAGTTACATGTAGGACATCACTATTGGCTTGCTTTTGGTGAAAAGGCTCCACATTTATTGCTTCTGAATCAACACAAACTTTCTATTCAAATGAATTGTGTGCAAGATTTTTGAGGGCCACAACAACGATAGAGCATACTGAAATGGAAGCAGGTAAGTGAGTTAACTTTGTTACCAATTTGGTAACATACCAATTATTCTATACTTAGATAAGGCCATGTACACTATAATATAGTTAAAGAAAACGGAAAAAGAATTTCAGACCATATCAACAGAATTTTAATTTTCCTAAAACCAAAATACTTAGAAAAGGTCTCAAATAATAACATATCTACTAAAAAGTAAAAACTATGTGATATGGGACGGGCCAGGGCAAGGAGCAAGCAAGACGTGCCTTCACTGAGCTCTGACTGGTCTCCAGGCCTGGGACCTGCAGGGCAGTCAGGGACCAATGAAAGGAGTCGCAGGGGCCAGGTGAGAGACCAAACAGATCTTCCCCTATTGGCAATGCCGTAAAGGATTTGAAGTATTTCAAGACAACATTGGCAGCAACAGCAGTGCCCGCAGCAGAGCTTGCTAAGTTTGGGACTGCCCTAATACCAGGTTAAGCCAGTATGTGCCTGCAGGGGGTGCAGGAAGAGGTCCACTCGCCCTCTGTGCTGGTCGAACAGATAACCGCGAGATGTGGGTTGACTCGATCTGTTCTGCAGATTGATGGACTATCCCCTAGTTCCAGAGCACCTGGATCAGGTATAGCGCAGGCAGCCAAGCCAGGGGCCGGCGTAGCAGCGGACACATACCAGGGAGAGGTGCAGGGGCGGCCTTAGGCATGTGCAAGCTGTGCACCTGCACAGGGCCACCAAATCCCAGGGGCCACCACGCCAATATATATCCTTAATATAATAACCCTCTGAGGATGGATACATATTTGTGTGGTGGCCCCTGGCAGGGATTTGGTGTCCTCTGGCTCTGTTCCACTTCCAAACACCCTGACCACCCCCTCTTCACTGGCCTCCGTGCTCCGCCCATGCCCGGACCCCCTCTTCCGGGGCCCCCTAACTACGCTCCCTGACCAGGGCCACCATGAGCCTAGAGCCGCCCCTGAGAGGTGTAAGACAGTGCAGCGTGATTGGGCTGCGCAGCAGATCGTTGGCCATCTCCCAATCCCAGAGACATGGGATTAGACTTGGCGGAAGAGGTCCAACGGGGGGCTGAGGAATATCTCACAAACACCGCTTGTGACCTAGGCAGGTGATGAAACCTCCGAGTGAGGGTCTATAGAGCCACATAATTAGAGCTACAACCATTGAAGTGGCTTGATGTGAAGCGGCAAATATGAAGTGGAGGTGGGGGCAATGATCTATTCCCCAATGAGCACTTTCTGAGGAGCTGATCCTCTCATAGCTATATTAGAGGCAGGGCCTCATATACTCTTGATATAGTAGAAGAATTTAGCTGAAGTAAATGCCACAGTTTACATGAGAGATTAACACGAAAATACGTAATAGAATGAAACGTGGAAAAATGTGCCTTTTCTCAAACATGCAAAAATAATGTGTGGCGTGATTTTTGCCGTAAACACGCATTCCTATTGTAATTAAACTACTAGGCCAGACTAGGACTCTTCCGTTTTCTATTTTTCAGTTAATTTTCTTCTTTAATAAATAAATGATTTTAGGAAATGCTGAACTATGCAATATGATTGATAAATGATTCAGACTTTGCTTGTTTAAACATGTCATTTCTGTAGAATGTGCTGACTGTAAAATGCATTTCTTCTTTTCCTAAGCCACATGTTCTCATCGTATTTAGTTAGTTTTCTAGATGCCACATATTTACAATGCTGAACAGTGTATTAAAACAATAATGCTTACATGAAGCTGTGAATCCCATGAGTTAATATCGTAGATTACAAATAGAATGTTTCTGCCTTTAGAACAGTTCATTGTTACACAGTGGAATACTGAATAGCTCATAGTTAAAACTGCAGGATTCGCGTGGGAACTCGGAGTGAAGCTAACGCACATGAATGTTTAGCAAGCACGTTGACTCTTGTAAATAGTAACCATGCCAACTTTGTACGCTTACAATGGGAATGAAGGAAGAAGCATCAGACATTTGGACGATCTTTCCTCATTCGCTTAAGATGACCTAACACCAGTATGGATTGTTACATATGTTTTGTGTTTTATAATGTACATATTCCGGTGAACAACCTTTACAACAAAACCTTTACAACGCACTAACTTTACAACGCAACCATTACAACGCAAACCATTACAACGCATTGCGCTGGGGGCGCTCTAGGATAGGGAATACGTTTTATTTACTATCCAACACCTTCCCTAGTGTCCACGGGGACTGGTGTTGGAATAGTAAATTAAACTTTTCACTATCCAGCACCCCAAAGCGCTATGCGTTATAAAGGTTTGCGATGTAAAAACCGTGTTGTAAAGGCATGCGTGGTAAAAGTATGCGTTGTAACGTCATACATCCACGTATTCCAGATTAGAATTAAGGGAGTTCAGTCCAGTCCTGTCCAGGCCATTCTTCTGCGATCATCCCTTTTTCCTAAGCACTTTTACCCCACTCGTTGTAACCTACTGATGATGGTGCTACTTTGTAGGTGTCTACTTCTTTGACTGTTATGGCTACTGCTGTGACTATTTTCTTAACTTAACTTTGAACAGTTGTTACTGCGACTGCTGATGCTGATTTGAGAAAGAGACTCGGGCGAGTTTCTGGAATTACTCTTCATGAGGATTTCGGCTTCAATCTGATTCTATTTCAATGCTCCTTTAAATCTTGTTCATTTCCAAAAGGACTCTTTATGGGTTTTGGTAGGCTAGAATCAGCTTAGAGTAGAATAGGGATTAATTTCCTTTATGGAAAACACTTTAATTTATTTGATTGATTCTAACTATGTATTTTCTTCATAGTTCTGTATACAGATTTATCTGATTTACTAATTTGAATAAAAAGACAAAACAAATACTAAACTCATCGATAAACCAAGGTTTTCAAACTGGTCCAATACTCTCATCATTGACTGAACTAAATGACTAAAATGATGATGTCTATTGAGATGTTTTTTATTGATGCTGCATTCTAAAATGGTGGCAAAGCTCCACTGCAGAGAAGAAGATTTTGGTGCGGAGATGGAGACCCCTATTGTAAGTTACAGATTGAACTAAAATTATTAAACAAAACATTTCCGCACCAGTACTCTCTTGGCTTGAAGTCGTGGTGATAAAACCTATTGGCTACAGCCGTAACCGGCGACAAAACTCTTGCCGAGCCATTCCACTCACACCTTGGCCTCATGTGAGCAAACCCACTCTGGTCTGACCCACACAATCCACAGATGAGAGGCCCAGACAGCTTGGTCAGTCAGGGAGAGCCAACCGATGGCCACAATACTCTGCTACAGAGAACCTGAAGAGGGCTGCCTATCTGCTTTATTATCATTGATATTGGCTTGGATCCTATGCAAATCATAGTGTTCTCAAACTGTACTCCAGTACCTTTTATGTAGGTCACCCCACTGTGCAACATGACTATGACCACTTCAAAGATAGCCAAAATGTGGTTGTGGGTGGATATAAGTGAATCCCTCATGGTTGGTGGTATGTTTGTGAGATGGCTTTTAGGTGCTAAGCCACTCTGGTCTATCACTTTTTTGTGGGTGTGTGTTGATTTAAGTAAGTCACTCTTTTGGTGTGGTGTTTGAGTTGACTGGGTAGGAGTCACTCGCATCTACAAACTGTGTGTTGGTATTTGACTTTAGGTAACACACATTTGTATTGGTGTTAGTTGAGAGGTGTTTGCGTTCTTTTTCACGCGTTCCTTCAGCTCTTGTGTGGTTGTGGGATGGTCTCACGTTAGAGTATTCATTTTTGTTGTGGGGTGATCTCTACTGCACCATTGGGGTTTGGTTCCGTGTGTGTTCACATTCAATCCAGTCTGGCCTGCTGGTATGTTTGTGTCATGAGGGGTTTGGTCGGTTATGCGTGGTGCAGTAGAATGTAGGTTTGTTTGGTTTTGTGTGGAAAGGGAGAAGATGTGGGTAGGTGTAGTCTTTTTGCTTTCTTAAAGAATGTTTTTATCTTGCCCAGTTTGTTGTTTTCATTAATGTGAGTACATGGGTGGGCATTGTCAATGTCCATCATTTCAAATCTTATGTTAGCATTCAAGTCAATTGTTACATTCTTCTGTTTTTTCTTTGCATTTTGATGTTAACTTGTATGCCCACTGTACTCTGCTTTCTTTGCTTTTGTTCTTAACCTGAATGCCCTTTAGTCATCTTCAGGTCTTTGCAATGGTTCCTCATGTTATTTCTATGAATATACCTTTTACCAATGTGTACTTTTCCTTGGACCATTGCATTGTGTTTTTGTTCACTGTAAAGAAGGGCGATGAGTTATACATGCTGCTCAGCCAGTGTGAGTGTGGTATGGAATGTTGGTCCGTGATGAATCTGTGGAATGTTGGATGAGTGAGAGGTCAGCCGGTGTATGGGCTGAGCAGCAGGAAGGCTGCTCCTGGTGGGGCTCTCTGTACCTTTACTCTTGATTTTACCATCTTAATAAATGCTACTTAAGCTACCCTGGAAGATTGGATCCTCTTTCATTTACAACATTGTATCAGTTAATCTGGTGGATGTGGGCCTTTGCATCAGCATCTCTCAGAGAAAAGTCAAGGATAAAGTGTCTGCCTTTCTCTCTTTTTCCAATGTACAAAGACAAGGAACATTTCTCTGAAGGGGCCTTTACCTCTGGTCGTCTGAAATGTGTGGTTTTAAATGAGGAATCCTCTGATGGGGCCCTGGCATCCAAGCCTTTGACAATGTTTCATATAGATGCTCGCCCTCTGTATCCAGTACTTTGTACTAACTTTGGGCATTGAGAAGACCTCTGGGTAATCAAATGAGGGAGGATGTTATGCAGAACACAGAACTCTGTAATCTGGTCAGAGGACAACACCAAGGCTATTATTTGCTGTTCAGAAGACGAGGATCTTGCCTATCTTTATACCAAAGGAACTGGCCTGACTGTGAGAACCAAGACCATTTGACTTTTGCCTGCATGGAAAATCAATTCAAGGAGAGTGTAATTCCACAAGCTACAAAGATCTGAAGTCCAGTGGACCTGGCACACCCTACAGATCTCCAGAGGAGCTTCAAGAAAGTACTGCAAATCGCTATTAGGTGATGTCACTCCATTCATTCCTATGGGCCTTTAGGCCATAGGAATGAATGGCAATGCATTCGCAAATTGCGATTATCAAATTGGTAGTCACAAATTGCGAATGCAATTCCAAAAGTGCCAGGGTCCTAGGGCAGCGCAGAATATCTATTAGATACAGAGCATTCCTGTCCTTTTCCCTGCGCCGGCGGACAATGGCGCAAGGGTGTCTGCGTTGCGAGGATGACTATTTTTGTGCAGGAAGGGAAACCTTCCTGCCAAAAACAATCACAAGTGGCCTTTTCCTCTTTCTATGTGTGTTGCAGAATGCAAATAGAAAGAGGAGAAACAAAGATATTTCTCCTTGTTGTGCCTCCCTTATGCTTCCCCAGGGGTGGCATACATTTTTGGTGCTGCCTCAGACTTACAATTTCTCATAAATCTGAGGCAGTGTCAAAAAGCCATGGATGTTGCTGAGAACGCCCCCAGAAAAATCCATTGAATGCCCCTTTCACACAGTTGTCTGCGTGAAAGGGAATATCAACAAAAAGAAATACAGAGTTCCCCGGTTGCAGTCAGCGTGAAAGGGACACATAATTATGAGGCCATGAAAAGCCAAGTAACGTCGCTTTATGTGGCCTTATAAATATGCCAGTGGCACATTACGCCACCGGAACATCTAAAAAGTTACATTCCGGCGGCACAAAAATGCCGGTAGTGCTTCATAAATGAGGCACATATGCGTCTCTCTGATCCTGCCACAATTTGATCCGTGTGCTCGAGGCATCATTTCTTTAAGTTTGAACTCTGGGATTTATGTTTATTTGCTAAACTTAACAAAGCACAGATCTAGTTTGATAAATAAAAATACATCCTCACCAGGTGAATAGACATTGGCATTGTGGCATGTAGGTTGCACCAATAAAGTTTCCTGAACATGTCAAAAATGCATGTATGTACCCCCCTTATGCAAGCTTCTTCAGTGGAGTGGTTTCTTGGCAGAAAACGTATACATCTCTATTACTGTGTTTACAACTTTCTATTCTTTTTAAAATATTACTGCAACATGCATTTTCATTTGTCTGGTTGTACTTCTACACTGACATTTAAGAACAATTAATCATTTGTTGGGTATTGTAATTTCCTTAAAACAGAGGACCGTGTTATTGTAGACAGTGACATCGAGTTAAACATCTAACTGTGCCTCAATAATCCCCAGAAAAATGTGAGTACCCTAATCTAGAGCTAGTCTTGGCCGTAGAATTTTCCTATACATGTACTTTAATGTCATTAGTTAGATTAGATTACCATCTAGTGGATATTTTGTGATTTATTTATTTTTAAAGTGTATTCTACTTTCGTTAAATCAAAGGACCTTCTTTTTGAGAAATATTTAGAGCGTAAACAGAGGTCAATATGACATGCAGTCAAACATCTAACAATGCCTCTTTAAGCCTCAGAAAACGTTGCTAGTAGCCCAGCCTAGAAGTTAGAATTGACCCAATAACTTTCCTATAAATAAGCTTTCAGTTCACGAGTTAGATTAGATTGCCATCTAGTGGCACTTTAGTGATATGTTTTTGTTAAAATCTTTTTTCGCACAAGTGAACTCAAATACTGTAGGTATTATGCGAATTACTCATTAGCAGTGCTTTCTGTAACGTATTATTAAAAGTATTTTTTTCCCACATGGTTTCCTGTATCAAAACAATGGGGCATATTAGCAAGAACCGCGTTAAAATTATCGCCGTTTTAGCTACAGGAAACTGCAGCTAAAACGGCGATAATGAGCTTGCTAATATGCGTTATAGAATTCCAATAGAAGCCCAGGTTAGATGTCCTGCACATCTAACCTGGGCTTCTATTGAAATTCTATAACGCATATTAACAAGCCCATTATCTCCGTTTTAGCGGCAGTTTCCTGCTGCTAAAAACAGCAATAATTTTAATGAGGTTCTTGCTGATATGCCCCAATATATTTGTTTTCCTCGGCGGTTCGAACAGTGCACTCTCGCAGGACATTTACAAAGTCATTTGATATTAAGCTGAGATTTTCAGGATTTGTGATAGGACTCACTCCTACCATGATTCAGCATACTTTTTAAGTGCACGGGATTCCAGGGGCAGACCTCTTAGCATGGCTACCTTGTGACAATGGGGTGGATTTGTGTACGTGTTTTCAAGAGATGATGTGTGGGCATTGGGAGGAACATGTGTTGGCCACTCACTCTGCTGATTACTCATGACACTGGATAAGGGATCGGCCTCTAATATGGCTGAGGATCAGGGGCGGCTGGTGACATTTTACAGTGGTGGGGCGCAAACTGATTTGCGAGTGCGGGCCCCAGGCCACTCAGGCCGGCGGCGAACCCCCCCCGGCGGCGACCCCCCCCCGACCCGCATACACAACAATCAAAGAAATGTATTCACACACGCATACACACAAACACATCCATTCACAACACTCTCCACCAAACATTCATGCATACACGCACGCTCGCACCAAACACTTTAAAATAAAAGAAAAACACACACTCTTACCTTGCTGCAGGTCCCGGTCCGCGCCACCTCTGGGCTCTGCTCCCCACACGTCACAGGCTCCCAGCGCCCCTGGCCAATCCTGGCGCCAGGGGCACAGGTACCTTCTCGCCCGCAGCACGCCCATTAGGGCTCCTAATGGGCATGCGCAACGTCGCAAAAACACAAGTGCGCATGCGTGGGCACGGGTAAAAATTCACCCTCCGTCCCCACTCATGCGCACTTGTGTAGCCGCCTGTACAATCATGTCAATGAATCGACATGACGCCAGACCGCAGGGTGGTCTGACGTCATGTTGATTCATTGACATGATTGTCACAGTCTTAACTCAAAAATGCAGAGGGAGCTGCGGGCGGCTTCGGGCAGGGGGGGCTACGCCCCCACGCCCCAATGGACGAACCGCGCCTGCTGAGGATGTCTTTTTATTCTGACAGTGGTCCCCCCATCAGCCAGTTTCTGAGAACTAACCTGCAGAGTTGCCAGTGCCTGATGTCCACGGCCTTTCGCCATGTGGAGTGGGGCTTGGTGGCAGGATTGGACTTGTGGCCATGCCCACCGTTCAACCCACTGTGGGGCCAGTCCTGCTGTGTACGACCTATGGCCAGTCCCGCTACCAAACCTTCATCGCTGCCAACACCAGCTGCTGTGCATATCCTTTGACTATGTGCAATGGTGGTTAGTAACGGTTCCTGTGCCCAATCTCCTGTGTGGTCACTGTGCATCTCCAGTGCAGCCATCCCCTTCACTGGGGTGAGGCTGAAACTGGGTCCTGCACCCAGCCTCTGTGCAGGCAGTTGATTATACGGTTAAATACCATTGCAAGCAGCCACCACACAGCAGCATCGTCTGTGTAGGTGCTAAGGGCCTCATTTATGAGGTGTCGCAGGCGTAAGGTTTTGACGCATTGCTATCCCAAAAGTGGCGCAGTGAAATCTTACAGATTTCCCTACCCAACTCCTATGACCCTTTCTTACGGGGAAACGCCCACCCTGAATACATTATACCTGACACCGGTATAATGTAGCGCAGGGGTTTACTTAATGACGCATCTGCCTAGATGTGTCACTTAGTAAATATGGTGCAACATGGTGCATTATTTACGCCGCCGCAGCGTCACACAAAGCAACGTAATGGCAGCGTAAATGTGACGCAGGTCTTCATACATAAAGCCCTCATTTTTTTACATCTTTATCTGAAATGCACCTTAGGGTCTAGGTTTAGGGCCTGTGGCAAAGAGGCTCCCCTTGGTGAGGTCAATCATCAGCCTCTGTGGCGCCAAACCAGCTAAGCATGACCATCAGCCATGCACAGTGAGTGCTGCTCATATTGCCTAGCTATAGTTCACACAGTCCACCTATTGAAAGCCAGCCAGCCCCTGTCTAATTAAAATAGCTGCGCTTGGCCTTGAGTCTTCAGCAGTAGGCTTCTGTAACAGTGCCTGGTCTATGGCCAGGTCTTGTGCCAGCCCAATGTGCCTCCGTGCCAGCACCAATGACTTTTGGACTGAAAGGGCTTCATATGGCATTCGGCAGTGTGTAGTGAATTCTGGACACAAGTGAGGTAAACACAGTATAGGTGGTGATAAAATCACAAAGATACATTGAGACATATATTATTCATATGCTTTGTAGGCTGTAAAATCATGCACCACAATGGCGCCGCCCTTGTCGGCCGATTTAATCACAATATCTTTGTTATTTTTCAAGCTCAAGCTCAATAGATGATATTTTTACAAAAATGTTTGCCCTTCAATGCTTTTCTGATAAACTTTCAGTGTGATTAAATAACACTGCAACGTCAATTTGTTGTTGAGTCTAATCATTATTGTATCTCTTTCCTTTGACACGATCATGATGTTTTAATACTGGGACCACTCAATATATACTGCCTTGTCCCACTGGTACATCACTTTTTCCCATATTAAAAATGATGCACCAATGGCGCAAGGGGCTTGTAAATAAGCTGATCTGTACAAAATGGATGCCCTGGTGAGAGGAGATAATGGAGCGTGCAAGGAAGAAGAATTCTCAGAAACTGTGGCCCTCATTTGCAAGGCCATTGCGCTGCTGGTGCGTCACTTTGTTTTAGGGATATAGGGGTTATGGGTGGGGAAGTGTATTAATACTAAGTTATGAACTGTTATAGATGAGTATTATGTTTGTAATCCATTTAATATGGATGCAAATATTTTTTAAAAAATTGTACATTGATTAAGAAAATATCAAAATACATTTTTCAGGATCAGGATGGAAAGTTGCTGTAAAATATCATCAAGGGCCACGAAGATACCATTAGTGTAGGCATCGCCCATAGTTTTTAGACCCTCAGAAGCAAGTATTTTCAGTAAAGTGTCCTACCCAGACACCGATATTGCGGGGTGATATAATGGTAGTGCTGGTGCATATAAAAGGGGTTTCCCTCCTCAACCCTCCAGCACCCACCAGTCTGTGATTGTGGAGTGGATTGTGTTGATTTCCGTGCGTGGCAGCCATTCTCTTTTGTGAGGCAGAAGAGCCTGGAGCGGGAATGGAAATGCATAATTGTGTTCTACCAGAATGTGCGCCCCTACTTCTGTGGCGTATACTAATAATGTGCAAAATGGGCCCGTGCACACAAGTAGTATAGGTGGAAGTCAGATGCATTAAAGCCTCTGCATGAGTATGGTAATGCGAGTATATCCCAACTGATTCTTGGCTGCCTACCAACCCATACTAATGTTAGCAAATGTGCACTATGTTTTTCCTGAAAAAAGTGCAGTTGTAAGACATTGGGTATATTAATAAATAGAAATAGAAATGTTGGCAGGACCACCATTTTTATGACTAAAATCCTATCATGTATGTCCTTTAGGAGCCAAACCCATCAACCACTTTGGGATTGGGGTAAATAGCATTGTACAAAAATATGATATGTATTATCAATAGGAGGGGGGAGTCAGAGTATGAATCCTTTCAGTCTCCGTTGTGATATCTCATAATCAGGCAGGGGGGAAAGGATCACTAGTCCTGCTTAAACCAAGGTTTTGCAGGTTGGTAAGTAGGTATCTCCCAAAAAAGACCCTCATACACGTGCATGTGGAATAATCTCGTAGCGGTATATACTGTGTCCCCGCTTTTGTTTACACGTGCGTGCGTAATCATAGGGTCGTTTTTTTGTGTGTGCACCCTCCACCAGGAGGTTTTACCTTTGGTTTAAGGCAGTAGTGATCATCGATAAGTGGTGAGGTAAGTGGTGATTTAAAAAAAGTTTGGACAGCCAGAGAAGGAAGTTTTAATGATTCTGGATTCGGACAATTAATAAGATAATTCGTGCAGCTTTAGAATGAGTTAGGGTTTCGAGCGCACTTCATTCGTGGGTTTAAAAGGTCAACATGTTTCAGCCTTAAGTTGCCGACAGGTCAATAGGCTTTCGTCAGGACCATTAGGGGTGAAAACGTGAAAAAATGTATAAAGAATAAAGAATAGGTGAATTGTAACCTGATTCTTCAGGGAGTAGAAGGCATCATTGTACCTCTACAATGTGGAAGAAGTACTTCCTCTGGGATACGGCAGGAAAGAGAGAGGCCTCACTTCGGTCCTTCTTCTCAGTCCTGGCAGCTTGTGCTGTCTCTGCCAAAGATCGCCCGGAAAAAATATGATATCCCAACTGGTATTAGTTAAAGACAATTTACAACGGACATGTTGAAAAACTTTATCAGGAAGGACAAAGAAGACTCATATGTTAGTTATAGATGTGCCTGTGGCATCATATTTATCCAAAACAAAGGTAAAACAAATTACAGTTGTAGCAGCACTGTAAAAAAACAAATTGGTACAACCCTAATTGTACTTGGTGCTCAATAGGTGCAAGTGGTGTGCACGGAGGCGACACAAGTGATAATGAGAACAGCAAAAAGGCAGTGCAAGGTGACTGGTGCAAAAATATATACAGTGAGTTATGGCAATAATGTGGTTCCAGCTGAATTATGGTTCATTTGGAGGCTGGTAATAGTCTTTGGCGAACCACATTGCATGTTCGCGCCTTCAATTACGCTGTATGGTCGACGGCGTTTCGATTCTCCTAATTCGGGATCTTCAGCAGGACTGGGTTGGTTAATGGACAGTGCTGAAAAGTATGGCGGCAGGGTAAAGAATCCTTATGGGGTGGAAAAACAATGAAGGAGAATTCGAATAGTTGGAAGTGCAGTAATCGGGCGGAGTCAGCGGGGGCTGGACCTCGAGGCTGGGGCCCCTGTGAAAGGGGACCAATGGTCCGTTCCTGTAGTTCCAGGCGGTAGTGGAATTTGTATCCCGTCGGGTGGGGGCGGCGATCCAGAATTGATTAGTGCGGGCGGAAATAAGTCTCCCGCAGTGGCCGGTTCCGAGTTAATCGAGGTTGCCAGGAACCGATGACTCCATTTCCAACTATTCGGATTCTCCTTCATTGTTTTTCCACCCCATAAGGATTCTTTACCCTGCCGCCATACTTTTCAGCACTGTCCATTAACCAACCCAGTCCTGATGAAGATCCATTTTTTTTTCTTTCGATGTGATGGCTATCTCAGCCCCGAGCACCGAAACACATGGGGGAGGTATTGTTGGAAAGGGGAGAATCTCCCCTTTCCAATGGACCACTCCCTAGTGAATCCCTACTTGGGGATCATCCCAGGAGTGCGACCCCCAAGCAGGGATCCACCCACAAGCCACCAGGGAGGAGGAGAGGCTCATTGGTCAAGGGCCTTTGCTCCCCTCAATAAATACTGGCATAACCAGTCTTTCTGGCCCCCGGGAGGCAGAAAGCCCCCTAGACACCAGGGATTAATTTTTTACAGACCAGTGGTGGGGTCTGCCCAGAATGGGCATGCCAATGCCCCCACACTTTCCCCCCAAAATACTATAGTATTTCCGCCCCCCAGGAGTCAGAGGGGTTAGTAGTCCCTGATCTACCCCCCCTGGGGGCAGAAAGTCCTCTAGGCACCAGGGATTTTTTTTATACGTCAGGCTGGGGTCTGCCCAGAATGGGCATCCCAATGCCCCCACCCCAAGAACAATAACCAGAAACAAATCTTTAAAATTGTTGACGAGTTCATGAACCCCAGAATCCTCAGGCAAGAAATACCACCCTCTCTAGCTCTCTGTAACGACATAGCTGATTATTTCGAACAAAAAATACTTAAACTCACCTCAGACTTCCCTGACCCTCCTGAACACCCCCCCTACTATGAAACATTACCAACCAACAACAAACCCCAGTTGAAAAATTTTACTCCTATCAGTCTCGACGAATCCCGACAAGCTATCCTCTCCAGTAAATCTGGTTCCCCGTTCGATCCATGCCCCCCAATGCTGCTCCACTCTCTGGTGGACACGGTAAATCCAACCATAAACTCCATTATAAACTCCTCCCTATCTACTGCAGCCATTCCGGCTGAATGGAAGCTCGCGGCAGTCAAACCTCTGCAGAAGAAACCCCTACCTGACCCCACCACGCTTTCCAACCTTCGCCCCATCTCACTGCTCCCACTACTGTTTAAATTGACCGAAGCGGCAGTCAATAAACAGTTGACAAAACATCTAGAGGAAAACCACCTATTCCACCCCAACCAGGCTGGTTTTAGGGCAAAACACTCCACAGAGTCAGCCCTCCTACATACTGTAGAGACCCTCAAGATGGCACTGGACCACGGGAAAAAGGCCGTCATGATCCTGCTTGACCTGTCGGCGGCCTTCGACACAGTCTCACACGCCGTGTTGATAGGCCGCCTGACAGAGTCAGGATTAGCAGGAACCACCCTCGAATGGCTGAAAAACTTTCTAAGCCATAGGAGACAAGTAACCGTGCTAGGAAACTACTGCTCGGATGAAAAAACGATAAAAACAGGGGTACCGCAAGGCTCAAGCCTGAGCCCGGTGTTGTTCAACCTCTATATGACCCCCCTGATAGAACTCATCACATCCTTTAACATCAGCACGATATCTTACGCTGACGACACCCAGCTTATCCTAGTACTGGATAACAACTCCTCTATAGCAGAGGAAAACTTACGGAACTGTCTGACGGCAACCTTTGACTGGATGCGAACAAACCACCTCAAATGTAATTCAGGTAAAACTGAAATCCTCCCGTTCGGCCAAAACAACTTTTTTTCCCCCTCAAATTGGTGGCCTCAAGACGCCGAAGTTCCCCCCAATACCATCACGTCGGCTCGTAACCTAGGGATAAGGTTTGATGAAGCACTATCTTTTAAGCAACAAGCAGGTACTGTGGCAGGGTCCTGTTTTAATATCATTAAAAGTCTTAGAAGATTCTTTGATTTCCTTCCCCTAACAGCTAGAAAGACTGTGGCAGTAGCCCTCATCACATCCCGCTTAGACTACTGCAACAGCATCTATGCAGGCGCAAACAGAGCTGTTCTGCACAAATTACAGATGGTTCAAAACGCCGCCGCTCGCCTGGTGCTACGACTACCCAGGAAATCATCTGCCTCAAAAGCACTCAAAACCCTGCACTGGTTGCCCATCCACAAAAGAGTGCTATTTAAAATCCTGCTCATTACGTTCAGAGCCTACCACCAGTCAGGACCGACATACCTGTCCCAAAGGTTTGGAAGATACACTCCCCCACGATCACTCAGATCATCCAACCTCAACCTACTTGCAGTCCCCAAATTCAGACTAACCACAAAAGGTGGAAAATCCATTGGAGTACTGGGAGCCAAAGCTTGGAACAAGCTCCCACCACAAATGCGCCTGATTCAGTCCGAAAAACTGTTTCGTAAAATGCTCAAAACCTGGATTTTCAATACCGAAGACTCAATCTGCTTAGCGTTAGTCTAAATCCACATTTTTACTCATAGACCAGGATCTATAATTAGGATCTACCTTAGCAGTTGCCCTATTTTCTTTCTCTGTCGAGACAGTGATGTCTAGCGCCAAGATGCTCCTTGGAGTGTAAGCGCGCTCTACTAAAGCCTATTCACATTCACATTCACATTCACAATTGCCACAGTCTTTCTGCCTACCCCCAGATGGGGGCAATGGCCCATATCTGCCCCCCTGTGGGGGGGCAAAAGACCACTCGGCACCAGGGAATATTTTTCTCAAAGTTCAGGGGTGAGGGCTGCCCAGAATGAGCATGCCAATGCCCCTTGACGTCAGACGCTGAAACCAGAAGCGATGTGAGAGACGGAGTGCCGGAATCAAAGCGGATCCTCGAAGGATATCTCTTACTGTAAAGCGTGAAAAATTCCTCTCTACCGCCCGCTCACGAGCAAACAGTGCCGGGCCCCTCAATTACAAGCAAGGAATCACTTGTAAAGAGCCCCATTTTGATATATACAGTATGAGAGTGCCCCGGAAAAGAACATTGTTGCCCTGCAAAAGCGACATTTCAGTACAGGACAGTCTCCAGTCCAGGTCCTGAGGAGAGCCCCTCATTAATATGTGGGTTCGAAACGCGTTGACACACTACTGGAACAAGATTCAAGAAGGGCATGTCAGGATTTTGATTGTGGATATTATTCTACCTGTTTTATGACCCTATTATTTGCTAATTGTTCCAGTATAAACAAACAAGCAGGGTAGCAAAAATACTCAGTGCCTCTTGGTTGTCTATAGGTTGTATATCAGGACTGGTGCCTTAAAACATTGATTGACAATAGGCATTTTTGTCTGTGTTTTATGTATATATTGTGTAAAAGTAAATATGTTTCATTCACAGTAATTTTCCAATTTATGTTGTGAAAAGTGTAATTTTATGTGAATTTTTGCTACTGAAATTGTATCATTCTTTTGACATATACGAATGAATTCTGTGGAAAATGAAAAAAAAGAGTAAATAATACTAAATGAAAAGTGTGTCCGCTTAGATCAATTGGGTAAGTGGTACCAGACTTTGTTGTCATAATTAATCTACCTGGCCAATGTATTTTTGTTGTTTCAATTTGAGTGGTCTAGGCCAGATAGCATATAGACCCAAGTCTTCGTTGTTTCCTCCCCCCACTGTGGCATGCCAATGCCACAGTCTTTCTGTCTCCCCAGTAGGCAGATGGGGCAGTAGCCCCTGATCTTCCGTCCATGGGGGGCCAGAGAACCCACTACACTCTACCCTGCTCCAGGGCTGGGTCGCTCCCCTGCCGCCTTAGCACCACCTGTGAGCGCTCTCCCCCACTGCCGCCATGCTGACTGGGGTCCGAGCCTGTGCCCAGATCAGCTGTTGTCTGTCTCCCGTTTTTGGTACTATTGTTTTTGACTGTTGTAATTTCTGCTTGTTCCTTCCCTTACTCTGCTCCATAGCTGCACCCTCGGCCCCCCACCCCCCCACTTTTGCCTTCTGTGCCCAGCTGTTCCTGCGGTTCCCAAACGGCCACGCCCCCCTCGTCCCCTGCTCCCACCTCCCAGCTGCTCCTCCCTCCCTCCTTGCCTCTTAAGGCGACCGTGGACGTACGGACAGGGTGATCCTCGACCCTGCTCCAGGGCCGGGTCGCTCCCCTGCCACCTCAGCGCCACCTGTGAGCGCTCTCCCCCGCTGCCGCTGTCCTGACTGGGGTTCAAGCCTGTGCCCAGATCAGCCGTGGTCTCTTTCCCGTTTTTGGTACTATTGTTTTTGACTGTTGCCATTTCTGCTTGTTTCTTCCCTTACTCCCAGGACTCAACTCAGGACGCATCCACTCCTGCTACCGGGCCACCCCGAAGCGGACCCAAGGATCCTTCACCTGCCGGAACTGCAGCTTCACCAGCATCCGGCCCACCAAACCATCATCCAGAGAATGCAATCACCTCCGATGCATTCTCCTCAACACCCGCTCCGCTCGCAAGTATGCCATCGAACTCTGGGACCTCCTCGACTCAACCGCCCCGACGTGGCCTTCCTGACGGAGACCTGGCTGAACACCACCTCGGCACCAGACATCGCCATAGCCATCCCAGAAGGCTACAATATCTCCCGCAGAGACCGCACTAACGGAGTGGGAGGGGGAATCGCCATCATCCACAAGAACACCCTCAGAGTCTTGACCAACACCGACGACACCCTCACCACCGCTAAGGAACATGCACTTCCAGATCCACACCGACCCCAACACCACCCTCAGAGGAACACTCGTCTACAGACCACCCGGACCCCGACCACAGTTCAGCGACACCATCGCTGACCTCGTCAGCACCCACGCCCTCGCCTCCACAGACTACATCCTCCTGGGGGACCTGAATTTCTACCTCGAGAACAACAACAACGCCAACTCCACCGCCCTAATCGACAACTTCACCAACCTCGGACTCAAACAGCTCGTGACGACTCCCACCCACGCCGCTGGACACACACTGGACCCCATCTTCTCCTCAAGTCCCCACGTCTCCTTCAACCACACCACTGAACCCCACTGGACCGACCACAGATGCGTCCACTTCAACTTTAGGAAACCCACCACACACCATTGCACCCAACAGATGCCACGCCAATGCTGGGGCAAGGTCACCGAGGACCAACTGACCACCACCCTCACCTTGGGACCACCCGCCGACCCCACCGACGCCAACAACGCCGCCATCAACCTCAAACAGTGGATCAACGACTTGCGCCGACACCCTCGCCTCACTCAGGACACCCGCCGCCAGCCACACCATCAAGAAAGCCACATGGTCCACCAAAGACCTCCAAGCACGCCTGCCGGAAGCTGGAGAAGAGCTGGCTCCGTGACCGAACACCAGACAGCTACACAGCCTACAAGAGCGCCACCCGCAGATACCATCAACTCATCAGGACCGCCAAGAGGACTGCCTTCAAGGACTGCCTAGACAGCAACGCACACAACAGCAAAGAGCTCTTCAACATCGTGAAAGAACTCTCCAACCTCAGCTCCAACACCAACGACATTCCCACATCGCAAGACCTGTGCGACTCACTGGCCACCTTCTTTCACCACAAGATCACAGACATCCATGACAGCTTCAACACTGCCACCACCGCCTCCACGGCCGAGTCAAACACCCCTGCAACCACCACCCGCACCAGCCGCCTGACCGCCTGGTCCAACGCCAGCGACTAAGACACCTCCATGAGCATGAACTCCATCCACCCCGGATCCCCTTCTGATCCATGCCCACACCACGTTTTCAACAAAGCCAGCACAGCCATCGCACCCCAACTCCGGAAAACAATCAACATCTCCTTCGAGACAGCAACCTTCCCGGAGAGCTGAAAGCACGCAGAGATCAACGCCCTACTGAAGAAACCCAAGGGGGACCCCAAGGACCTCAAGAACTTCCGTCCCATCTCCCTGCTCCCTTTCCCGGCGAAAGTCACGGAGAAGATCGTCAACAGCCAGCTGACCCGTTACCTCGAAGATAACAACATCCTGGACCCTTCCCAATCTGGCTTCCACAGCAACCACAGCACAGAGACCGCCCTCATCGCCGCCACCAACGACATTAGGATCCTCATGGACAAAGGAGAAACAGCCGCCCTCATCCTTCTGGACTTATCAGCCGCCTTCGACACAGTCTGCCACCTTACCCTAACAGCACGCATCCACAACGCCGGAATCCAAGAGAAGGCCCTGACCTGGACCACATCCTTCCTCTCCCGCAGATCCCAGAGCGTCCGCCTCCCACCCTTCCGCTCCAAGACCACCAAGATCATCTGCGACGTTCCACAGGGATCATCCCTCAGCCCGACACTGTTCAATATCTACATGGCACCCCTCGCCCACATCGCCCGACAGCACAGCCTCAACATCATTTCCTACGCCAATGACACACAGCTGCTCATCTCCCTCACCGAAGGCCCCCCCACCGCCAAAACCAACCTCCACAGAGGAATAAAGGCCGTCGCCGAATGGAGGAAGGAGAGCAGACTGAAGCTGAATTCAGACAAGACGGAGGTCCTCATCCTCGGCTCCACCCCCTCAGTCTGGGACGACTCCTGGTGGCCAACATCGCTAGGAACACCCCCAGAACCCACCGACCACGCACACAATCTGGGGGTCATCCTCGACTCTGCCCTCTCCATAACCAAGCAGGTCAACGCCGTCTCCGCTTCCTGCTTCAACACCCTCAGAATGCTCCGCAGGATTTTCAAGTGGATCCCCTCAGACACGAGGAAAACTTTCACCCATGCCCTCACTAGCAGACTGGACTACGGGAACGCCCTCTACGCAGGAACATCAACCAAGCTCCTGAGACGGCTCCAACGCATCCAGAACGCCTCGGCACGACTGGTCCTCGACGTCCCCCGACGCAACCACAACACACCCCACCTTAGAGACCTGCATTGGCTCCCCGTCAACAAGAGGATCACCTTCAACTCCTCATCCATGCACACAAAGCCCTACACAACGCCAGACCAGCATACCTTAACGGTCGAATCAGCTTCTACACCCCCACCCGCAGCCTCCGCTCAGCCAACCTCACCCTTGCCACAGTTCCACGCATCCGGAAAACCACCACCGGCGGCAGATCCTTCTCCTACCTCGCCGTTAAGACTTGGAACACACTCCCTACCGGCCTACGCTAGACCCAGGACCTGCTGGCCTTCAGACGACTGCTCAAGACCTGGCTCTTCGAGTAGCAGCAGCCATCCCCACCCCAGCACCTTGAGACCCTCACGGGTATGTAGCGCGCTCTACAAATGTTTTGATTGATTGATTGATTGACTAGACGCCAGCGATTATGCTGGTTTTTTTTATATGTAGGGGTGGGTTTGCAGGGGATTCTGGGTAGGAAAACGTTGAGGGATCCACTCAAGTCCCACCTCACTGAACTCTCCCAGGCGTCTAGTTTTCAGAAATGTGTGGGTTTGGTAGGTTTCCCCAGATGGCCTCCGAGCCACTGACCAGAAATGCAGGTGCCCCCCTTGCAAAATCAGGCCATTTGTGATAGATAATTCTGACATCTCGACAATACATTTTGGGCCCTTGCCTGCCACAGGTACTTGGCCTTCCCACAGAAGTGAGGTACCATTTTTATTGGGAGACCCGGGGGAATGCTGGGTGGTAGGAAATTTGTGTCAGCCCGGTGATCCCTCAACTTTCCCACACAGAAATGTGAAAAGAAATAGATTTTCAGTGTACAAATGTTGTGTGTCCACGTTGCATTTTGGGCTGTTTCCTGTTCGCGGGCACTAGGCTTAGGAAATGAGAGGTGGGTAGAATTTTGTGGATCCATGCAGGTTCCAGGACTTTCCATCACAGAAATGTGAGGAAAATTTGCTTTTTTCCCAAAGTTTGAGGTTTGCAAAAGATTCTGGGTAACAGAACCTGGTGAGAGCCACACAAGTCATCCTGGATTCCCCTGAGTGTCTAGTTTTCAAAAATGTATAGGTTTGCTAGGTTTTCCTAAATTCCGGCAGAGCTAGGGTTCAAAATCCACAGCTAGGCACTTTGCAAAAAGGGTCTGTTTTCATTGTAAAAATGTAGTGTGTCCACGTTGCGTTTTGGGCCGTTTCCTGTCATAGGCACTAGGCATACCCACACAAGTGAGGTACTATGCTTGTTGGAAGACTTAGGGGAACCCAGAATTGTAGAGCAACTGTTATTACCTACTGAATTTCGATGCATTTTTGCCTTCCAAATGTAAGACAATGTGTAGAAAAGAAGTCACTTTGAAAAATGTCCTATAATTCAGATGCTAGTTCGGGTATCCACAATTTCGGCGATGTGCAAATAGCTACTGTTTCTTAAACTCTACATTTTTTTTCCATTCCGGAAATTGATAGGTGTCTTTGATACTTATTTTTCACTCTTTATATTTTACCAAATGAATTGCAATATAACCGGTACACAATGAAAACTCATTGCAAGACGCTGCTCAGTTATTGTCTCTGGGTTCCTCGGGTTCTTGGTGAACCTACAAGTCCTATATATCTACACAACCAGAAGGGTCCAGCGGATGTAACGGTATATTGCTTTCAAACATCTGTCATACTTAGAAAAAGTCACAGGTGAAAACCTTGACACAAATGGCTGTTTTTTTCAACTCATTTCAATTTTTCTTAAATCAGCTGTTAGTTTCTATAAAAAAAACCTGGAAGGATATACTGAATTCATGATGTTGTCTACTTTTCAGAAATGTAAAGTTTCTGGGATCCATTATTACTTTCATACCCATTTCTGCCACTAACTGGAAGGAGGTTGAAAGCACAAACTGTAGCAAAAAAAGGTTTTGTCCCAGTAAAAAGCCAAAAATGTGTAAAAATGTGGGTTTGCTGACAAAAGTCTGCCTGTCTCTAAAAGCTGGGACTATGGTGATTTCAGCACCACAAACCATTTGTTGATACATTTGCAAGGAAAAAACCAGACACTTTCTTCTGCAGCACTTTTTCCCCATTGTTCCCAAAAACACACCGACATTTAGCTGGATTTTGGCTAATTTTTGGATCCCCTCCAGGGGATTCCACAAATCCTGGGTAACTTTAAAATTCCCATTATGTTGGAAGAAAAGGACGCAAGTTTGGCATGGTTACTTTATGTGGAAAAAAATGTTACAGGGTCCAACGCGCAAACTACCCCAAATAGCCAAAAAAGGCTTAGCATTGGTGGGGAAGGCCTACCAGCGAAGTGGTTAACCTCTTCAAGTTGTCATAGACTGTGCTGAGTACTCACGCTGCCCAGGAGACAGCCATGCTAAAGCCACATCTGCAAGATAGGCACTAATATAATCTGCTGTAGCAGACGTGTGGGTAGTGTCGATGCAGGTGTAGAAGTGCTTCAAAGCAGTATGTATAGAGGGTGTGTCATAGTGTTCGCTCAACTCCAAAGTAAGTATCTTTTCTATGTGTTTCCTACCCTTGGTGTTCGCAGATTCTCAGCCAACTTACGGCCAGGTCGACCACCCTCCCCGTATGCCCGAGCTGTGTGGTGCTTGGATAAAAACTACAACTCTTGTGCTGCAAGGTCATTAAATTTAGTGAGGTTCTATCGGATGGCAGCTAGGTTGGAATGGCGAGGGTTTCCCTCGTATTCTGGTTCAAGGGAGTGCAGGGCACTCTCCATACTTTGCAGTTGCCTTTAACACTCCCGTCTGCGTACTAATGCATATTCCGCTAATGGAGACCTTTAATAACTCCCATATGGTGTGCCACCCATCTACTGATCCGATATTTTAAGAAAAATATTTAACAATAGCTGATTGGATTCCCTCCCTGAACATAGCGTGCAGTAGAGCCATGGCTCGAAACCTCCGTGCAAATGGGGCAGAGGGTTATGGTGAGGAGCCTTAGCTGCAACTTCACTAGTGCATGCTCGGATAGTGTCTTGGGCTTGTTTTTAATCTCCTCCACCCATGTGCATACCTCCCGGGATACCAACCAGTAGTGTCTAGACCAGAGTTCTTCAAACTGTGGGGTGCGCCCCCTTGGGGGGGTGCAACACCATCTTAGGGAGGGGGCGCGCACTCCACTTTTAATTTTACTTTTGTTCCCTGCGTCTTCGAGAACTCTGGTATGGCTGGAGGGAGGAGGGAGGAGGGAGGGGAAATTGATGGGGCACGAAGTGCCCATGCTTTGTTATGTTAACTGTCCCAGGAGGGGGTTAATTCATGGAGCTGAAATGCTTCAGATGCAGTGCGGAGGCAGGAAGTCTCCTCTGCTAAAACCGAAGGTAAATGAACAACAAGGCCTGTTCCTCATTCGATCTTATAGTAGAGGAGACATACTGCCTCTCACTGCAGCTGAAGCATTTCAGCCGTATGAATTAACCCCCTCCTGCATAGCTGCCAAGGTTTCATAGTGCTGTGTGTGACATTTTCATAATTTCAGGGTAACTATTAGTGACATTTCAACAAATATGAGTGACACTTTCTCGCGAACAAAATCAAGCCATGAAGACTAGGAAAACATATTAAATTAAATAAAATTTGTGCAACAAGAAAATCTTAATACTGCTGCCAAGTACCAGAAATGCATTATGCCCCAGGCTGAGGCGCGGAGAAGTCTTAGGCATAACATGCAGCTAGGGCACTGTAGTGTTTATAATTTTATAAACACGTCTCTCTCAACACTTAATACAGTTGTTTCCAAGTGCTTAAAGGAATGGCCCGTTCAACCTGAGCCTGCCCTGCATTAATTAGTTAATGTACAGAATAAACTCCTGCATTCTCCATTAAATTGTATAGTTTTGATGCACTTCAAATCAGTTTAGTTAGCATTCATGTACCACACGCATACGTCCAGCTACCAGCCACCTCAGAAACATGGGCACCACCTTCCTGAGACACCCACCAGCCTCTCGTGAGCGCTGGATTTAATTGCCTATCATCACTAGAGTAAAAAGATATTTGGAGCTGGGGCAGGCCCAAGGTGAAATGAAAAGTAATGGTGGCAGACTGCAGCACGCACCCCAGGCTTTTGGGCAAGGCAGCCTAAGGCCCTGTGAGGCACACGCTTGGTCACAACCGGCACGGCCGGCAGCCTCGAGCCAGTGGGCAATTATGTGGAAGATGAAGATCATGTGTAGTGGCATTAGTAAAACAGTGTCAAGTGAGCGTTTAGGCCAGCATAGAGAAATCACCTTAAACCAGCCGGCCTGAGAAAGGTGTCGTGCCATGTATGTTTAGTGTGTGCGTGTGTCACTGCTGGCCGCTATGTACAAATCTGTTTGTGGCTGCAAGTGTGGGTGTGACTCGTGTGTGTGTGTGTGTGTGTGTGTGGAACTTGGAAAAGGTCAGAAGGCAAGCCAGGAGCACAGATCGATTGAAACTTTATGACCAGCAAGTACTCTTATTTCACGCCCCTATTTAACTCCAGCGCTAGGCTCCCGCTTACTTGAAATGAAATTGCAGCTCGAGAGCAGCTGCATTTCACGCCACACCTTCTACCTGGCTCCCCTCTCTTTGTTGTGACCGCCCACCTGCATCAGACTCTCTGGGGCCGGCTCAGCTGCTCAGTGAGGGGTCTCGGCAACCGCATTCTGAGAGACTGCGCCGCCGCCCAGGCGGTGGTGGGCCTGGCTGGGATGGTCGCTCGGTGGCAAGGGGTATTTATTATCATGCTGGCAGCGGACCTCATCAACAGCAATGCAGCCCTTAATGAATTCTTCAGCTGTTGCCCGCTCGCTCCACCGGAGGCAGCCTCGATCCTGAGCACTTTGTGTTGAAGGGTTGTTCCATGGGTATTGCTGTGGGTGTTCCCACACAACGCCCATGGAACAAGACACATCTCCAGATTTACGGGGAATCGTAAATCTGGAAATGCGTCTGAATGCTACGCCACCCTAGAGGTGGCTTAGCGAGGCACAACGCTTGTTTTTCCCTCTTTTAATGCGTGCTGCATTCTACAGCATGTATTGAAAGAGGTAAATGCCTGTAGTGACTGTTTATGTGCAGGAAGGTGCCCCTTCCTGCACAAAAACAATCTCCCCATCTCCCCATGACGCAGACATCCTTGCACCATGGTGCAAGGATGCTTACGCCAGCGCATGGCTGCAGTTTGTGCGCCAGCGCAGGGGGAAGCACATATATGTGTCCTATTCTTGTAAATATGTTGCATCCCTGTGCTTCGGAAGTGCCACAGCCAAAGGGCTTGAGGCGCCACGCTGCAGCACTTCCTTGTAGATCTGCCCCTGGATGTGAAGCACAACCTGAGGAAGGCAGTAGCAAAAATCCATCCACAGATTGACCGTCTGTGGCGAAAAACAGGCACACCCATAACATTTATGTTGGTGGTGTTATCAATCAATGTCATGTGTAAAAGAAAGCATCCTAGTAAAAAAAAAATTTGCACATTTTATCTAGGAAAATGGTTGTTTGAGCTGTGTAATAACCTGTCATTTCAGCACACCCACTCACAAACCTGCACTTTACTAAACGCTCTTATTGTGTTAGACATTATTTGCTGGATATGGCCCAGGATATGCACGTGGCGGTCAATTATGTAGTGTACCATATTTCAGAAATTTCTTTCAGGTGGTGGGGGGGCCCAAACGGCTAAAAAGATTGAGCTGGGGGGGTTCAACCTACACAAGTTTGAAGACCTCTGGTCTAGACCATGACGCATGTACTGAAAATGTGTATTTGCCTTCCCGCAGTGATGGATATCGGGGCTCCCAGAAGTCCACCAGATTGCTTGCCATGCCAGTCCAATAAAGCAGACCTATCCAGGGTAGGATCCAAATAAGTGTTAAGGTCTCCCCACAGACAGTATTTGTTGGTGCAAAGTATAGATGTGGCACCAAATGGTTATAAAAAACCTGGATTGTCCCTATCGGGCCGTACATATTGACCAAAGTTATAGGGGTACCGTATCATATCCCCTGTGTTATCGCAAGGCGGCCCTGGCCATTCACTATAGAGTGGGTAACTGTAATAGCACCACCCGTTTTACCATTATCATGACACCACTAGAGTAAGAGGAGTAGGACAATGCCAACCTATCTAGTTCCAATGGAGTGTTCTGTATGCCATGTCAGATGTGCCTCCTGCAGAAATGCAATCTGTATTTTAATGGTGGTCTAAATAGGAGAGGACAAGTTGGTTTATAAGGATTATTAAGTTCCCGTATGCTCCAATAGAGTTATGTGTACCCCGTACTGGGTCACCCGGGCCTGTCATCGCAATTTAGGTTGCAGCAGTTGGTAGTCGATGCTTACGTGTATTTTGCACAATAAAGTGGTGTTGTGGGTGGCACTCTGGTGATGCCTATAAAAACTAACAAACATCACTCCCACTTCAGCATCCCGAACTTGCCAAAGAGATCCCCCTTATCAAAAAACTTCAGATGTAAAAACATAACATTACAAAACAAATCTTGTAAGACATTTCTATGTATCAAAGCCATTTGTGGTGTACCCTCTCCAGGTTCCCAGTTCTCCTATAGGTGATCGGAGGTGGTAGGGAGAGATCTGGTACCTGCAATTCAACCAGATCAGGTCGAGCAGCTAAGTTTCTGTAGAGTTAGAGTCGTGAGAACATCTTTTGCTGGCCTGGGTGCACAAAAATGTTGTGATTTCCTCTGTAGTCGATATGAAGGTGTGCCAGGTAGAGCATGGTATACGGGAGCTCTGCCTTTTGTAGTTGTATCTTACTGGGTAGAAATTCTCGGTGGGTCATCTGTACACTGCTGTGAAGTCTGGGTAAAATGCTATCTGGTTGCCCTGGTAGTTAATGTCTGTGTCTCTTTCTCAATACTTTAACAGTTTCGCTATGATTGGGCACAGGGCATCCCAGGTGGCGGCCCCTTCATGATCACTAGCTGGGTGCTCTCTCCACTTCAAGTAGATGTGGCATGGTTTCGGGACTAAATAGCATGGTAAGCATCTTTTTTTACATATATCTCCATTTTACCTATATTTGTTGATTCTGGGACTCTAATGATAAGCAGGTTATTATGGCATTAGCAGGCTTCCAAATCTTTATTCTTGGACTGAATTACTGCCAGGACCGTCAGAGTCAGGCCTTTCTTGCTCAGGGATTGTAAGTCATCTTCTGCTGTTGATAGCCGCTGTTCCTCCGCCATGAGGCACGTTGATTGCTTATCCAGTTTGGCTGACATGTGTTCCATGCGCAGGTTCAAGGAATCAATTTTCCTGTCTAAAGACTGGAAGTTTTGCTGTATTGCCATCAGTGTGGTCTTGAGTGCAGTCATATCATGAGAGTCTGGGTTATTTTCACGATCCAGCTGTGCATCCTGTGTTGGCTTGGTAGAGCGCTCAGTTTCAAAGTTAAGGAGTATTTGGCTTCATTCTACTTTCTCCATGTTTGCCAGCAGGGGTGTAACCACACTTCTTATATTCTTCCCCACATAGTTGTCGGCTGTGGGCCTCGGGATATCACTGATCCTGGCTTGCTTTCAGGAGACACTACAGTGTTAGGTAATATCTGTAGGGTAGGCGCACCCACCTGCCTTCACCCAGGGCGTTGGCACCACCAGTCAGCGCTGGAATGTTAGTGTCCCCTGTGCATTAAAAGTATTGCGTGTTGGGGAGGGTACAACGTCCAATGCTCAGGCAGACTATTATTTATACACCCTTTCCTCTCAATAACATGCAGTGGTTCAGTCCTTTCACTTAATTTCTCACTCTTAGGCAATGATCTGTTTTCTGCTAAGCGATACAGCAGAAAGGCAGTTGATTGCTTTCATTTTATTAAAGCAGTCCCATTACCTCCAATTCACTGCGTTTTCAATGCGTTCCCCGCAGCCAGTCTTCAAACATTAGGCAGTGCACAATCACTAGGGCGAGCCCCAGTAATTTGGTGGAGCCCCAGTCATTTGGTGGAGTTCAGTGAATATGGGCTCCAATTTTTTGGTGCGCCATTTCAGCAATGGCTCCCCAGCGTATACCCACAGAAAATGGTCCTGGATGACAGGGTGCCTCAGAACAGGTCTCTGCGCTTTAACCCCCAGGCGTGCAGTATGGCAGCAGTTCCTCCAAGTTGCTGTTGCTCAGTATGCTACCCCATAGCATTCTCTTGGAGTATGCAGCAAGGCACAAGCACCCAGGTAAGCCCTCAGTGAGCTGCTAAGGTTCTGAGTATATGGGCTCTATGATTTTGGAATTTCACCTCAACTGAGGCATCCCAGTGCAGCTCCGCAGAGAATGGCACAGGGAGGCAGTGCACCTTAGGGCTGGTCTCTGCGCTAGGGTTCACAGGGTGCTATGAGGGCTTCCACTGTTTCTTTCTGCCCTCAGGCCCTACAATTATGGCAGCCATCTCAGTACTGACAGTTGTTTGGCAGACGGGCCCTCCTTTTTAATTTTTATTAAGCATTTACAGAAAATACAGACATATTAAACATCAGTCATTACCATATAAATATCCAATAAATACAGTACAAAAGAGTGGTTATATAAGAAAGAGAAAGAGCAGTTAATACATACAAAAAAGGGCTGCTAAGACCCATACAGTACTTTAGAAAAATCTAAAAAAGTCAAACAGTTCATTGCATCCTACCCCTGTTATTGCTGCATGCCCCCTCGGTTAGCTTCATCCTAAACCAACCTTACATCTCTGCTCCAATTGGCAATATATGCCCAACCCGAATTCAGGCCTGCCTACCCCTAAAGGCACAGATTGCCATCTCTTGATTATAAATTCGGAGGAGCCTAGCGAGCCACATATGAAACGTTGGTGGTTCAGAGTCTTTCCATCTTGCTGCTAATAAAATCCTGTATAGCACTGTCCCCATGAACAAACAATATTCATACTCGGTACTAAGGCCCAAAGTGTTATCATAGCTGAGGATCAGCAGAGTAGGGGATAATTCTCATCTAAGGCCTAATACTTCCTTCCAGTACCTTAGCAGCCCTGTTTTTAACGGATCTAGTTTGTCACAGTGATACAGCATGTGAATCAAAGTGGCAGGGTCTAGCCCACATCTGGAGCATTTATCATCTATTCTCTTCCCCCATGCATACAATTTAGCTGGTGTAAAATAGAGATTAAAAATAGTTTTATACAATTGGGCTTTGAGATTCGAGGATAAAAGTATTTTAGCCATTAAAGAGAGGCTCATATAAATATCCACATCGGCATTACCCATATTCCTTGCCCAATATGTCTCGGTTTTTTCCAGGTCATCTGGAATCCTATCAAGAAGTAGACTATAAAAATTCCTAATCCTACTGGACTTCGAGGTTATAGTATTCAGAATTGGTATCTTATCGAGCTTAAACTTAGGGCTAAAAACAGTGAGGATGCTCTTAATCTGAACATATTTAAAATATTGGTTGTCCGGTATACTAAAGACCTGCTGCAGCCTGGGAAATTGAAAATCTTGCTCTCCCCCACAGAAATCCCCAATTGTTCTCACCCCATACCTTTCCCACACCTTCCCCATGGCATTGTTGATCTGAAGTGGAAACAGAGATGAACGCCAAATGGGGGTATATCTACAGACTTTCGGGACAGCCATAAACTTGGAAACCTGTTTCCAGACTTTCCATGCACTGTAGATCACTTTGAACCGAACAGTTTTATAGTAACTCGGTTCAAGTTGCCTGAGTAACAGCCCAGGAGTTTCCTTCCCTATAGACAATTCATAAATAGTGGGTATTTTTGGGCCTTGCTCTGTTCCCATATCATTAACCAGGACAAACAGGGTGGCCATTTGATGGAGAAGGGCTGCCCAGTAATAACGGGTGATATTGGGAATTGCAAGACCACCCCTATCTTGTGTTAAGGCAAGAAACTTCATTGCCCTTCTTACCTTCCCATATTTCTACATAAAGCTGGAAAAAGTTGACTCCAAAGCCCTCAATATCCTATCTTCCACAGCCAGCTGTATTGCACAGAACAAATACAGAATCTTTGGTAGCGTGGTCATTTTGAAAAAGTTTCCCCTCCCTATGATGGACGGATGCAACCCGTTAACCCTCCTTAGATCATTCCCTATAGTTCTAATCATAGGCTCGAAATTACGTTTATTAATTTCATCCACCTGAGCACTTATACGAACCTCAAGTTAGACCGCTGTATCTGCTTCCTTGGATCAATAAAATCTATATTGTCCGTGCATAATATAATAGTTTTCCCCTTATTCAGTGCATATCCAGAAAGATGCCAGTAGCTCTTAGCGATTTTATTTATCTCGATAATTGCCTCATCTGGGTTCAGTGTTAGAACCGCACCATCATCGGCATAAGCCAGTCCTTTAGTCTCATAACCGCCCGTACTTATTGGCTTAATATGCTGATTCAGTAGTAGTTTAACCACTAACGGATTAATATAGAGAGAAAATAAAATCGGGGAGTTGGGGCATCATTGCCTGGTCCCTCTTGATATGTTAATGCTATTGGATTTCTTCCCCAGAAGTTGCAGTCTGGCCCTTGCTTGGCAATACATTGCCTTAATAGCTTTAATGAATTGAGGCCCAAAACCATTTACCTCTAGTATCCCCCATAAAAACTCCCAAGACACCCGATCGAAAGCTTTCTCGGCATCGAGAAGGATCATACGCATCTGGCCCCTTCCTCATTTATGATATCAAATAGATAGATAACTCTACAGGTATGGTCAGTTGTTCCTTTACCAGGGATGAAACCATGTTGCCAAGGGGAGACCAGGCGTTCTATGATCCTACCTAGCCGGTTAGCCAGTATTTTAGAATATAATTTAGTATCTGAGTTGATCAAAGAGATCGAACAGTATGAAGATGGATTCTCTACCGGCTTGCCTTTTTTAGGGAATATTAAAATGTCTATCTCCTTCCAATACTCAGGGGGGGGGTTCCATTAAACTGCACTCCCTTAAATAGGACCAGAAGAAAAGGTGTTATAACAGTGCCTAAGATCTTATAGACCTCAAGCGGAATTCTATCAGGACCTGCAGCCTTCCCAGATGCCATTCCTGACAGTGTTAAATGAACTTCTTTCAAAGTAATCTCTTCATCTAGTTCATCACTTGTTAACCTATCCAGGCCCCCTTTGAATTCAGTACCATCAATTAAACCCACTAGGCCCTGGGCAACTTCTAATCGATCTTTATTGATATCATCCCGGTACAGGTTTTGGTAGTAGTGTTGATACCCTTTGACTATCTCTTCAGGATCGGTATATACTTGTCTCTCTATTTGTATGGAAGGTATTGCATTAAGGGATATCCTCTGCCTAGTACGAAGAGCTAACCTCTTCCCAACTTGTTCTCCATTTTCGTAAGTAGTATTCGTATGGGATTGATATTCCTCTGCTGATCTCTGCGTCAGCCAGCTGTTTAATTCTGTTTTTAAGGCAATTATCTGATGTTGAATTTGGCCACCATCTTGTCCCTGAGTTATTGTCAAGACATACTCCTCTTCAGCCCTGGCCAACTCCTGAGGTAGTTGTTGGTTCCTGGTCTCCCGCTGCTTCTTAGCCCTGGCAACAAAACTTATAGTTTCCCCTCTAAGACTAGCCTTAAAAGAACCCCAGACCACCCTCCTGCTGGCACTGAAGCGGTTGATATTAAAATATTCCTGTGCCCAATATTTAATAAATTCGATATATTCATTGTTGATTAGCAATTTTCTGTCAAACGTCCACTTACTCCGTGGTGTCTTAAAGCTTGGTATATCTATTTCTATGATCAAGGGATTATGATCAAAGATTATTTTGTGAAGTTTCTTAATTCCAGCTTGTTCTAATAGCTCCCTTGTACCATAGAAGTAGTCAATCCTGACAAACGTTTTATAAGGACAGGAGAAGTTTGTATAGACGGGGTTAGTCAGGTTTTTAAGGTCCCAGATATCAACCAGAGCGAGACTATTCTTAAGGGAATTTAAAGCCCTGTAAACTCTAGGTTTATGCCTGAAGTAACCCCCTTGTCTCTGCTTCCCATTTACTACATCTAACAAGATATTCAAGTCTCAAAAGAAAATTAAGGGCTTTGGCCACATAGCCAGTTCTGTTTCCAAAACTTCAAATATCTGGTGATCATCCTGATTCGATCCATAGACCGAGCCTATTGTAACTCCTATTGCAAATTCCACTATGACCCACCTTCCCAGGGCATCTGCTGCTTTATGTTTAGCTAAGCCTAACGAAGTAGGATATTAGAAGTCTGAGTTGTGCAGGACAAGATATTATACCCTGCAACCCTCAATAGTTCTCTTTCCCCCAGGGAATGTGTGTCTCCTGTAAGCGAACTACATCTATGGAGTTAAGCTGCCTGAGTTCTACATATCTAGACCTCTTTGCCCTATTGTTCAGTCCTGCTATGTTCCACAAGCATATAGTTATCCTCCCCATCTTGAATTGGCTTCGATTTCCAGAGACAGCCCCTTTAGTAGTCTCACACTTTCACACTCATCCAGCTTGCATCTCCCGTTCTGCCTTTCATTTATCTTTTTTGACTGCTTCTTAATTTCGTTTTTATTTCTGGAAATGCTTTTTTTATCTTGCTTGTTACCTACTGCCCTACTCTTCCCCCCTCCTCCCTTCTGTGACCCACCCAGGTTCCACCCACCCCCCACCTCCCTGACACCCCGACCTCTCCACACGAGGCATCCAGACTCAATCCTGAGTCTGTTCATGATGAATGTGCTACAGAGAGCGAGAGCCCTGATGCTAAAACCTTCCACAGCTATTCGATACACGCTGCTCCTGAAACCCCAATCTTCATAAACATTTGTTTCTTAACCATATAGTTAATTCAGATTATCGTTTCAATCTACATGTGTCCTAGGAAAAAAAAAATAACAACCCCAAAAATAACAATACACACATAGTACTTTAACTCCTTCTACCCCTATAAGTTAATTCACCCTAGTGAGGGCCTATGACCTGGAACATTAATAGCTGGTCTGAACCTAGCCAGACAGCCCATCCAGATATTCCTTAGCCTTTATTTCTGACAGAAAGAATTTAGTTTGTCCCCGATCACCTTAAGCCGAGCTGCATTGTTTAAGAAAGCTTGCGCTTTCTTATCTTGGAATGGCTTGATAAGCTGATGCAGCCTCCACCGTCTTTCGACGGTGAAGTGGCAAAAGTCCGGGAGGACAAAATAAGAAATTACGTTCCTAGATCTATTTGCTTCTGGCCTTGCTTTCTCAAATACAGCTTGGCGTAGCAAAAAGCTGCCAAAATACACCAGGATGGCTCCGGGGAGAGCCCCTACTCTTGCTGGCTGCTCCTGAAGAAAGGGAACACGATGGGCACGTTGCACCTCTAATGCCCAGTTCCAGTCGGTAAGTTCTGGCAAGGAGTCTCGTAGCAGGTCCACCACATAAGAGCAAAAATCTTTACCCTCTACCCCTTCAGGAACCCCCAGCACACGAAGATTATTCCTCCGCTGGCAGTTCTCGATTTTTCTCCAACTTCCACTTGACGTCCACTAGCTGTGCCTTGTGAGAGTCCACTAAGTTTTGATTTGTGGCCAGGTCAGCTTCTGTAGAGACGATCCTTGACTCAAGATCAGTCAACCACTCCCCGAATGCACTGCACATCTTGGTTAGATTTCACACAACCCCCTGCATGGCAACCTGAGCCTTGCGTCCGTCCTGGCGCGTTTCCTCCCGATGCAGTGAGATAGCCTGAAAGATAGCCTCTAGCGTTGGAGGGGTTGACCCCGGCGGATCGGGAATGGATTGATAAATAGGCATAGGGCTGGTAAGTTGATTTGTGGGGTATAGTCCCAGGCCAGATCCTTCCCCCCTGTCTCTCTATCTTTTTCCTTAGAATAGTTTTGATTTGGTCCGCTCTAGCTTTTCCTGGTCGCTATCGCTAATGTCTGTGGTGTACAACAAATCCTCTGACCATTCACCACTATCGGACAGTGAAAAATTGTAGGGTTTAGAGGCGGCTTGCAACTGGTTTGCATCCAGATCGATGTGCCCTGTGTTCCTATTGTTGGTTTCAGGGGCGGCTTGCAGTTGACTTGGGCATGCAATATTTGAGTTTGTGCTTAGTGCGTGAAGAGGTGTAGCATCAGTGTCTTGCCCCCACCCAAATCCACAGAATCAACCAGGGTGTGGGCTTGTAATGGCAGAGTTTTTGGCTTTATTTAGCAGTGCTATAGATCATTAGTCTTGCTCGCATCTAGTATAGGTATTCTTAGCCTGTGTTGGCCCTTTTAAGCCCTTTTTTCCAGACCTAGAAGAGGATAGCTGCTTAATATGCCTTTATTCTTGACTTTAACCTGTCTATTGCCTATTGGCTTTGACATATTAGACATATTGGTATGGTTTATGTAGGTATTCTGACAGAGCTGAGGAGCATTTCACCCCTTTCAGGCCTACAGGCCTAGAGCTAGAGGGACTCCATCTTGATGAAGCTGAGAGGCTTTTCAGGGCAAAGGCAAAGTTTATAGTTAAGGCTGTTTTTCACTTGGAGAGAACCGGTCTGGGCCGGCCCTTATCGGTAGGCTGTATTATTCTCTGTGTTGAAGACACCACAAAAGGCTGGCCAGCTGGGTGTGTGTCCTTGATGCGAAGTGATGCAGAGACCTGGTGGGCGGCAGGCTGATGGATGGAACTTTCCATGAGGAAACAGCATTCTATATCAGTGAAGTGCAGAGGCGGAGTCAGTCAGTCAGCCAGAGAGTCAAGCAGAGAGGGAGTCGAGCAGAGGAAGTCAAGCAGAGAGTCCAGCAGTGGAGTGGAGTTGGCAGAGAGAGAGAGAGGGTTCAAGCTGGAGAAGAGCTGAGTTGAATAGTGAGCTGGAACTGAAGGAAGCAGTCAGAAGCAGTTGCTTATCAGGAGGAGGTGTGAATAGCTGGAGTCTGAAGTAATGCCTTTTAGAAGAGACGGAGGAGAGATCGTGGACTAACCTATGGGAGCAGATGGAGTTAATTGGACATTGGCGCAGAGACAGAGTGAATAAGCTAGTGGAATGAACGGTGATCAGAGCGGCAGGAACCATTAAGATTGAAGATAGAAGGTGGAGACAGTTCGTGTGGGGGAGAGGAGTCCAGAGACAGAGTGATCAGCGCAGAGGTGTACCCAAGAGTGCAGGAGAGAGAGAGAGTCTGAGATGAGCCAAGGCACAGACGAGAGAGGAACCCAGATGACAGCTAGAACAAGACTTCACACTAATCAGGTGATATTGTTTTCATCACATTAGTTACACTTACACTTTATGTCTAATCTTTTCCCTTTCAGCGGAGTGTTCCTGTTATGTTTAATCCTTCTCTTTCAAGCGGTGTGTTCTACCTATAGTCTTTGTCAGTTCTGTGTAAAGGTTTATATTGTACTAATAATAAATGACCCCATTAATTAGTGAATTAGTGTGCATGAGTTCTTTTATGATTAAGTTATCCTGGCTTCAAGCCAGTTGCTGTTGAGCCACTGATGGATCAAAAAGGGGGGTAGGAGCGCTTAAATCAAGAAATAACTCAGTCACATAGTGTGTATATCTTTATCCCCATACAGTGAGGGTAATCACTCCTGGTAAGTATTACTGTTTGAACAGATGCTACCCCTGATCAGGTAAGTAATAGTGAGGGAGAGAGGAGACTTGCAACCAAGGGACTAAGTTAGTACACCATCCCATAATATTATTGTAGTAGCAGACCCTTAGTGAAGAGACTTCCCAATATATATATATATATGTATAGGTGTTCATAGGAATGTGGTCGTCGTTGATATGCGGCGTTAGTGAGAGCACTGAGTATGAGATCAGTGTGTATACCCACTGGATTGTGGCTTGAGTAAATGAGAGCACTAGGTAGTCGAACTAGTGTGTAGTTTCGCAGGATTGCGAACAGTTTGGAAAAGGGAGCATTGGGTTCTGCAGGCCCGTGTGTAGACGCACCGGATTGTGTGTCATATCTGCCCTAGGGTAGAACGGTCTGGGTCAGGGTGGCCGCGAGACCAACTGATGTGAATAAGTGTGGTGTAGGGTATGGATATCCCTAGTAATCAGTGAGTATTCTTAGTATCCCTATAGATTTAGTGGTGTTCTTAATAATATGAGCTTGTATATTGCGAGTTCCTCATCCTCAGGTAGGTACCAGGTGCCTGGATAGGTGGTCCTGAGGAGGGAAGGTGAGTACGTTCTGGCTGGGTTGGAGGGGCCCCTGGGGGCTGATCCCACCTACTCAGAAAATCCAGCCATTACATCTGGCGTCTACGAACAGTTTACGAAACCTGTGTGACCTTGCCATGTGCTTAGAGAGTTTCCCATGTGTTCTGAGGGAGTGCCCTGAACGCTGGTTCCATCTGGCGTAATGTTGCAGTTTATGTAGCCTGTTAGATCTATGGGCTTGAACAGTTGCAGCGTGAGGAGATTGCATTACATCATGGCATTTGGTTTATTCAGGGTGGAAGGAATGGTTTTCATCTTGGTGTTTAAACTGTCAGAGTTGAAGGATGGCATTACATGAGGAAGCCAGTTACATCTATGTGATGGTCCAATTGTATAAATGTGTGTAAAAAATGCTTTTAAATTGCCCATTGAATTGCTTGCTGCATTTGCTTATGCTGTGCAATGTGAAATGTGTTCATTGTAATTTGATTTGTGAAGTTCTTTGAATATAGCTCCTTGTAAATATGACTTGTGAATAGCGCCATATTATTGTGACTTGTGAGGTGCATGTTCTCATGTTGATCTGCTGTGTTCCTTGTGCATTGCGCCTTGGATATATTGTTTGTGAAAAGCTTGTCTTGTAAATATGACTTGTGAATTGCGCCATATTATTGTGGCTTGTGAGGTGCATGTTCTCATGTTGATCTGCTGTGTTCCTTGTGCATTGCGCCTTGGATATATTGTTTGTGAAAAGTTTGTCTTGTAAATATGGCTTGTGAATAGCGCCATGTGGTCATGGCTTGGACAGGGCATGTTATCATTACGTTTGGCAGGAGAGAGCTGGATCTCTCTCGGGTGCTTGGGGATAACGTTTTGAAAATATGTGTACGTGTCATCTATAAACGTGAAGAAATGTGCTAATGATTTTCCCATGTATCTGCAGTCGTTGGGAAATGATTCTGCTTGAGCTGCCGAAGGGTTAATATCTTGAGTTGAGATGGCAGTCTTTATTTTCTACATGCTGTCAACATGCATGGTTATCTGACCTGACTATAAAAGTCAGTGGATTATTTGATGGTTTGATTTTGACTTTTTTGATTCCTTGGTCTGCCTATGTGCTTTGTCAGTTTCTTGACGGAAAGGTAACATCTTGTGCTTTGCAAAGGGTTCTGTTCATTTCACATTCTTTTTGAAATGCGTCTACGAATTTGTGTGGGTTTGCCTTGGAACTGATGTGGTTATAAATCAACCAGTCGGATTACGGAGAGAGCTGTGTTTTTTTTTTAAAATGAGTGAAATGTTAAAAAGATGGTCCGTTAGAGTGCACGCTACGGAGCTGTTTTCATTAATTATTTCTTTGAGGGTTTCCATCTAGACAGGAATGTGCTGGTTGCAATGATCATAGGTTCAGAATAATCAATCTTGCCCGACAGTGCATGGTAACATGTGCTTTTAATTAGTGGAAGGCAACTATGTGCCTTTGAAAGAAAAAAATGTTAAAATGTAACATTATTATTTTCCCAAATGTAAATTAAAATGTATGCTTTTATAAATGTGTCAGCAAAACCTTAAATTTAATACAATGTTGAAATGTATCTGCATTTTATGTTGTTTTACAAATTATTTCTCTTTTCAGCAGCTGACAATGGACCATGTTAAGTCGTTTTTTTCCCAAATGCAGAATGTATAATATTGTGTGCATAAGTTAGTTGCCCCTTTCTAAATAAGTGCCCATATTTTAAATGTCTTGCCTTTAGCTGAATTAGTTGGACAAAAGTCTTTTTAAAAACTGGAGCTTTTTTAATTGGCAGTACACTGTAACAGAATTGTTTTTTTTAAATGCTAGCTTTCGTTGGTTAGCACAAATCAGGCATGAGAACAGGCAAAAGTATTTGTTTGTCGACCTTGGCAGACCAGCTGGTTTGTGCAGACGAGTTTTTTTTCCTTCATTCTGCAAGTTTCGATCACGTCCCTGTTCGTTATGATTGGCTACAATCCAATTTTCTTCCGCGGATGGCTTGTTTATTTAAGGGAGGGGCTGGTTTGGAGAGGCTCATCATATGGCAGTGTTTCAAGTAGCTTCATACTGTAGCGTGGCTCCTGCTCTGAAGGGAGGGGCTGGCTTAGTAAGGATTAGGGTATGTTAGGCCCTGCTAATGTTATTAAAAGTTAAATTTTGAATGTTTTTAATTAATTAGGATATTTTCTTTTCAATAATGAAAGGCACCCGGGGTGCTTTTTAAATGGAAAATTTTATTTTACAAGAATAATGATACTTGTTCTCTTGTTTCTAGGATTGCTGAAGTTGTGGTTGTGCGTGGGTCCCTCCCCCTTCTTTTTTTGTTTTAGCTTTTTACTTTCATGTTTTTATTTTAGTTTATTATTTTTGGATGATGGAACCAGACCAGACCTGACCAGACCGGGTGATGGATGGCCGCATTGGAGGAAGTGTCCGGATACCGAGGATGCAGGGTGGTGGCCTACACTGAAGAATTTGGACATTATTGCTTGGCCTGCATTTTTTTGTTGACATCACTACGAGCAGGCCCCACTTAAAAAAAAATAAACCCACAAACATGTTTTATTTGTTACAGAATTTTAAAAGGATTTGATGAATAATCCCTTGGACAAGCAGGCCCCACTTTTAAAGCAAAAAAAAAAAACATGTCACCTATTATAGTTTTTCTGTTTTCTTCAAAACAGTTTTTGCCAATGAAGGACTTTTTTTTTTTTGAATGGTGGTTCACACATGTGTTCCACAGTGTGATTTAAAAGCTTGATGTTACACCAGCTATCTTGTAGAAATGGGGTTGTTTTTTTTTTTTACTGTTCTTGCATTTTCACCTTGATTGATCAAAGGGTGGTTACCTTAAAATTTGGATTGTTCTGGGTGGTGTGTCTTTTAGTATGATTATGTATTAATGTTTGCCCAGACCTTGCAACTGTACTTCTCAGATTTCACCCACAAACAAGCCCCTACACCAATAGTTTCATGAGTCATCATTAGCTTAAGTTGCCTATAGTACGTAGGGCTCATTTAGGCCCTTTGTTGTTTTCTCATTAGGTGTTGAAACACATTTAGTTCTTAAGTTGACAATAGTAGGTAGGCCTCATTTAGGCTTAAGTTGTCCGAAGTAGGCCCCATTTAGGCCCCTTGCTGTTTTCATTCAACACATAAGTCCCTATATCACTAGATTTCACCAGTTATCATTAGAAGTTGAGGCACATTTAGTTTGAGGATGCTTTGGTTAGTTTCTGTTGTTATCAGATCCAATCTCAGATATGTTTCAGCATTCAAGTCAAGGGTGCTTTGATTTGTTTTTAGGTTTCTATTCCCTACAATTGAGTTTCAGGTGGAATTTCCTTGAGTTGTCATTGTTTTTAGGGAGTTTTTTAGGTTTTTGATTTGTTGATGGATTGTGTTGATGTTTGTTTATCTAGATGTTATTGTTTATAAGATGTTCGCAAGATAAGGATCTAAGGGTGGATGGCAGAGATATTTAGCAGTGATATAGATCTTAATCTTGCTCACATCTAGGATAGGTATTTTTAGCCTATGTTGGATAGATTATGTTGATGTTTGTTTAGATGGTTGTTGTTGTTTACTGATGCTCGCAAGATAAGGATCTAGGGGTGCAATGTAATGGCAGAGTTTTTGGCTTTATTTAGCAGTGATATAGATCATTAGTCTTGCTCGCATCTAGTATAGGTATTCTTAGCCTGTATTGGCCCTTTTAAGCCCTTTTTTCCAGACCTAGAAGAGGATAGCTGCTTAATATGCCTTTATTCTTGACTTTAACCTGTCTATTGCCTATTGGCTTTGACATATTAGACATATTGGTATGGTTTATGTAGGTATTCTGACAGAGCTGAGGAGCATTTCACCCCTTTCAGGCCTACAGGCCTAGAGCTAGAGGGACTCCATCTTGATGAAGCTGAGAGGCTTTTCAGGGCAAAGGCAAAGTTTATAGTTAAGGCTGTTTTTCACTTGGAGAGAACCGGTCTGGGCCGGCCCTTATCGGTAGGCTGTATTATTCTCTGTGTTGAAGACACCACAAAAGGCTGGCCAGCTGGGTGTGTGTCCTTGATGCGAAGTGATGCAGAGACCTGGTGGGCGGCAGGCTGATGGATGGAACTTTCCATGAGGAAACAGCATTCTATATCAGTGAAGTGCAGAGGCGGAGTCAGTCAGTCAGCCAGAGAGTCAAGCAGAGAGGGAGTCGAGCAGAGGAAGTCAAGCAGAGAGTCCAGCAGTGGAGTGGAGTTGGCAGAGAGAGAGAGAGGGTTCAAGCTGGAGAAGAGCTGAGTTGAATAGTGAGCTGGAACTGAAGGAAGCAGTCAGAAGCAGTTGCTTATCAGGAGGAGGTGTGAATAGCTGGAGTCTGAAGTAATGCCTTTTAGAAGAGACGGAGGAGAGATCGTGGACTAACCTATGGGAGCAGATGGAGTTAATTGGACATTGGCGCAGAGACAGAGTGAATAAGCTAGTGGAATGAACGGTGATCAGAGCGGCAGGAACCATTAAGATTGAAGATAGAAGGTGGAGACAGTTCGTGTGGGGGAGAGGAGTCCAGAGACAGAGTGATCAGCGCAGAGGTGTACCCAAGAGTGCAGGAGAGAGAGAGAGTCTGAGATGAGCCAAGGCACAGACGAGAGAGGAACCCAGATGACAGCTAGAACAAGACTTCACACTAATCAGGTGATATTGTTTTCATCACATTAGTTACACTTACACTTTATGTCTAATCTTTTCCCTTTCAGCGGAGTGTTCCTGTTATGTTTAATCCTTCTCTTTCAAGCGGTGTGTTCTACCTATAGTCTTTGTCAGTTCTGTGTAAAGGTTTATATTGTACTAATAATAAATGACCCCATTAATTAGTGAATTAGTGTGCATGAGTTCTTTTATGATTAAGTTATCCTGGCTTCAAGCCAGTTGCTGTTGAGCCACTGATGGATCAAAAAGGGGGGTAGGAGCGCTTAAATCAAGAAATAACTCAGTCACATAGTGTGTATATCTTTATCCCCATACAGTGAGGGTAATCACTCCTGGTAAGTATTACTGTTTGAACAGATGCTACCCCTGATCAGGTAAGTAATAGTGAGGGAGAGAGGAGACTTGCAACCAAGGGACTAAGTTAGTACACCATCCCATAATATTATTGTAGTAGCAGACCCTTAGTGAAGAGACTTCCCAATATATATATATATATGTATAGGTGTTCATAGGAATGTGGTCGTCGTTGATATGCGGCGTTAGTGAGAGCACTGAGTATGAGATCAGTGTGTATACCCACTGGATTGTGGCTTGAGTAAATGAGAGCACTAGGTAGTCGAACTAGTGTGTAGTTTCGCAGGATTGCGAACAGTTTGGAAAAGGGAGCATTGGGTTCTGCAGGCCCGTGTGTAGACGCACCGGATTGTGTGTCATATCTGCCCTAGGGTAGAACGGTCTGGGTCAGGGTGGCCGCGAGACCAACTGATGTGAATAAGTGTGGTGTAGGGTATGGATATCCCTAGTAATCAGTGAGTATTCTTAGTATCCCTATAGATTTAGTGGTGTTCTTAATAATATGAGCTTGTATATTGCGAGTTCCCCATCCTCAGGTAGGTACCAGGTGCCTGGATAGGTGGTCCTGAGGAGGGAAGGTGAGTACGTTCTGGCTGGGTTGGAGGGGCCCCTGGGGGCTGATCCCACCTACTCAGAAAATCCAGCCATTACAGGGCTCTACTGACTTTTACTAGAACTGACGTATCTGTCTGGGCAGCAGGCAGGGAGCTCTCTAACCCCCCAGCAACAGTTATAGTTAGATGCAGAGAGGGTCCCCCCGGACATACCTTCTGTGATGGCAGTGTTAGCAGGACCATCGTTTGGCCCGCCTGTTTCCACAATGAGTACATTCTCTGCCTCTCCGCATTCTACTGGCACAGCCTGCTCCAGATTCTGGGCCTCACAGGCACACGTAGCGCTCACAATCGGTTAAAGTCAGTTAATGTAGGGTGTTGGCAGAGACAAGATGGCGGTCGTCTGAGACCGTTGGTGCACACAGAGCGCTGTGAGCCGGAAAGTATAAATACTGCTCCTAATGAACTTGGAATGAGTGTAGTAATTAGCAATGCGGACCTACCTTGCTCCACAAAGCCCGGCAGGAGCTATCTACATGTGCTAGGAACCGCAATTGGACTGGCTGTGTGAAGTGTGCTGGATCACAAAACCAGGACACTTTGATGAAGATAATTCCTTAGTTTATTTCTCAAGAAAGATCCCATCCAAGTACAAACAGTAACTACTTGGTTTATATTCAAAACTCCTTAGAGAACTGTGAGCTCAGTGAATGACACTGTAAATGACATATACAACATTCTAGTATTCTAACATGTCATACAGTGACATGTAATGATTCCAGATAAGAAAGAAGAAATACAGAACATCACATACCTCCCTTCTTAACACAAAAAATGATAATCCTTTGACATTGAACTAACATAAAAACTATACATAATCAGCAAGATATGATGGTGCTTTGTGCACCCCCAATGAATTACGACCTTCAAATTTCTCAATCTCACATGTGGGTAAACTATTGTTAGGAACATTAGGAACACCACTAAGACTTCCCTTTACAACAACAACCCTATTTAAGTTCCATATCCGATGATCTTCTGTTTTAATGGCATTGTTAAACACCTTGATGACTTTAATGGGTTTCATGAATTTTGACTTACCCGTCAAACCTGGACGTTTTATCATGACAGTATCTCCTACTACAAATCTTGTTGTTTTCACTCCTTTCTTAAAATCAAAATAACTTTTCCTTTGCTTAGCTTTCTCTTCATCTTTTTTCTGTACCGTCTCATTATCACATTTAGCTTCTTTACCTTCATTCAATTCATATTTATTAACCCATGCAGGTTCAACATCAGTTTTGGAAGTCTACCTCTAAACAATACAAAAGGAGTTTTCCCAGTAGTAGAATGAGGCAATAGTCTGTACTCCTCGACCATCTTTAACACCTCACACTTCCAGTCCACAAGCTGGGATTTAGCCAAACCTATAGTTTCCTTAATAACCTTGTTGAACCTCTCCACCATTCCGTTGGCCTTGGGATGATAGAGAGCACAGGTTTTGTGTGTGTTCCCTTTGGATAAAAGAAATTTTTCCATTTGTTCAGAAACCAGTTGAACTCAGTTATCCGTCAAAATAGATTCCGGAATCCCTTCTCTTGAAGACAGATTTTTAAGACATTGAATAATGTGACTTGAATCTAAACTTGTCAAGAAGAAAACCTCAGGCCAACGTGAAAACATATCTATTATGACTAAAACATATATTTGTGAGCCTTTGTTTTGCACTGGCCTTAAGATATCTAAAGAGATATCTTGCCACAGACTTGACGGGCGTCTCCTTAACACCATCGGTTGCACACGTGTACATTTACTCTTGTCACTCAAAGTGCACGTTATACAATCACGTACCACCCGTTCAATCTCCCTATTTATGCCTGTCCACCAATACGACCCACGTAATCTCTCCTTGCACTATGTAAGACCAGCATGTGATGAATGTACCAAATCAATTAGTTCTTTTCTAAGATTATCAGGAGGAATCAATTTTGTGCCACGAAATAATAGCCCATTATCTACAGATAACTCATTTCTCAAAGGCCAATTTTTTTTGTGAATTCAGATCCTTGCTTGTTACTGCTGCACCCCTTTTTCATAAGATTTATCACTTCTTTCAAAAGTATGTCTTGAGACATACCATCACACCACCTTTTCTCTGAAATTGTTTCTTGATCTGCCACACAGACCCACTCATCAGAATCTTCTAAGTCTTCATCTTTAGAAATATCTTTAGAAGTCAAACGTGACAACACATCAGCCACATTATTGTCTGCACCAGGTATATACTTGATTTCAAAATGATATTCTTGCAAACCTATTATCCACTTACTTATCCTCCCTGAAATAGCATCCAAACCTTTTTAGTGTAAATCTCAATAAGAAGCTTGTGATCAGTTCTCACTTCAAAGTCAACACCCCATAAAAACTTCTTAATTGCCCAGAATACTGCTAAAGACTCTCTCTCCACAACAGAATAACTGGTTTCCGGATCTTTGAGACTTCCAGGCAAAAACATTATAGTTTCATCACTTCAGAACCTCGCTGCTGCAAGACCGCCCCCAACCCTTTCTCACTAGGATCTGTAATTAAGTATGGGTTTCACTTTGGGATTAGAACTCCCAAGAGAAGGAGCAGCCACAAGCTTCTTTTTAATATCACAACATTTATTTTTACAACTTTCTGACCATTCAAAATCCACCCCTTCCTTAGAAGATATTGCATATTGTTGGCACAGTCCGCAAAATACCTTACAAATTTGGCATAATATTCAACAACTCCCAAAAACTTCATGAGCTCATTCTTGTTCGTAGGAGAGCACATGTCTTGAATAGTGTTAATCAACGTGGATTTTGGTTTAACCCCTTCACTAGTAATATTGTGACCCAAATAATCAATGGAATTAGTTTTAAACTTGCATTTTTCAGCTTTAATGGTAAGGTTATGATCACTTAGTTTTTCCAAAACACTTTTCAACCTCTCATCATGTTGACAATCCTTGTCACCCACAACCAGGATGTCATCTTGATATACATGAATGCCTGCCAATCCCTGAAGCACACCTTACATGACCCTTTGGAAAACTGATGAGGCTGGCACCAACCCGAATGGCATGCGTATGAACATATAAGTCCCAAAAGGCGTAATGAATGAAGTCAAATCACGACTAGATTCATCTAATTCTATCTGGTGGTATGCGGAAGTTAAATCTACAGTACTGAAAACCTTAGCTCCACCCAAGAGAACCAAAAGTTCATTGATATTCGGCAAAGGATATTTATCAACAATTACACATTTATTCAACTGCCACAAATCAATGCATAATCTCAAGTTGCCATTTGATTTGCGCGCTGCCACCACTGGAGCCACCCATTCAGTTCCTTCCACTTCTTCTATAATTCCCCACTTTTTTAATTTATCAATCTGTCTCTCCATGTCATCTCTCACTGATAAGGGAACAGTTCTTACTTTACAGCACACTGGAATGGAATCCTTCTTGAGTATGATCTTATGTTTGTAACCTTTGAGACACCCTAACTCTTCCTTAAACACATTAGGATGAATCCTTTTAAGATCAGATATTAAGTCTCTATTACTACATTCAACAATTGAGTTCACATTACTCCTTAACTGTATAGGAGGGTCAGCATTAGGATCCAAGAAAACCCCTAAATCACCTTGGTGTATCCAACTTATGATACTGTCGCCCTTCTTTGAGACATAAACTTTTCCAGAGACAAATCTATTTTTATATTCTATGAGCCCTATAAAATATCCATGAAGATCTATGGGTTCTCCACCATATGCTAAAGGTCTTTTCTCAGGTTTCGAAAGCTTAATTTTTTCTCTCAATTTCTCCATGAAAAATGTATCTGAAACAATGGTAATTTTAGCACCTGAGTCAAATAAAACGTTTGGGCTAGCACCTTCAACTAATATTTTATCACACAGAGAATTTTTTCTTCTATCACTTCTCACCATCTGTACAATAATTTGACCACATTCATATTCATCAGAATGTGATCCATCATTTTCTTCATATAACTCAACTTCTTTGACACTAAAAGTTGGTTTACTCTTACACAAAGAAGTTAGGTGACCTTTCTTCTTACATTTGAGACATGTTTGATTCAAAACTGGGCACTTCTTACTGTTAGCTAAATGCCCACTACTTCCACACCTGAAACATTTATAATCATTAGACTTTTCTTTCTTGTATTGTCTTTTGAGTTTTTCCCTTTAAGAGACATGCTTATCTTAGTTTTGTTTCTAACCTCTTGAACTTTACCCTCTTTCATTGTGTCCTTCTTCAAAATAGTAACACATTTTATAGAGTGTTCAATTCTCTTGGCTACAGTTAGACTTTCATCCAAAGTGGGCTCATCACGTAACCACAACTCCTCTCGAACCTTTTCCATGTTGCAGCCGAACATTAACTGATCTCTTATTCGTTCATCCGTTAAATTATTAAATTTGCAAGAGGAAGCAGGCTTTCTTAAATAAGTCACATAACTTTCCACATTTTCTTCCACGCCTTGCATTCTCTTTGCAAACCTATACCGTTCCAGGATCGTAGGAAGATAATGTTTATCCAATTTCTTGATGCATATCTCATAGTCATTAAGAGCATTTGCTTCCTCAGTGGTAAGTTCTGGTAAGTGCTGGTGCAATCAAAACACAATTCAAGATAGATACAGCCGCAGGTGCTATCAGGGCACAATTTACATAAATAACAGCTGTCCTCCAGCATTGTTAATATTTACAAAATATAACTTCCACCACTCCAAAGAAAGGTAGAAAAAAAGTCAGTAATATCTGTACTTGTTTATTCTTTTTTTTAAATAAATTTAGATGATGAAAGGAAGGCTTGAATTCCAATTTCTTTCTTTAAAAAAAAAAAATGTTGCCTAACCAATCTTCTGTGTTGAGATCTTCAGAGACTGCAGACTACGCAAGTGAAGTGTGCTGGATCATAAAATCAGGAAACTTTGATTAAGATAATTCCTTAGTTTATTTCTCAATCAAGATCTCATCTATCAGCATCCAAGTACAAACAGAAACTACTTGGTTTATATTCAAAACTCCTTAGAGAACTGTGAGCTGAGTGAATGACACTGTAAATGACATATACACCATTCTAGTATTCTAATATGTCATACAGTGACATGTAATGATTCCAGATAAGAAATACAGAAAATCACACTGTTTTGCGGCGTCTTGGACGTGTGCTCTCTGAGGCCAGCGCAGTCCATTGCAGAGGAGAGTGCTGGGCAGCGAAACCCAAGGACACGGCGTAGCCTTCGAGACCAATCACAATGGACCCTAAGACAGCAGCGGCCACCGCAGCCACTAAGACAAGAACAGCCAGACAGGCGCTGCGAGGGATATCAGTGTCAGGCGATGTGGGCTTTGAGACGGCAGCACCATTGAGGTCGGCTGGGACACCTGCACAGACACCGCAATGTGGACGAGGAGCAGGGGGCCGGCAGATGGGCCCTCCAATGCAGCACAGTCTCAGTCACTGCACCACTTCGGCTGAACACTCCAGCAGTCCATCTCCTCTTCGGCCCATGCCACCTCCTATACTGTGGCTGCCCAAGCCCATCAGCAGCACCCTGGGCAGCAGAATCCTTGCGTTCTGCATAGTGGGGTCCCTGGAGGCTCGGTATGAACTTGCTGTTCTCTGTTGAGGTGCACATTCCCCATGTGGCGTGTTTTCAAGTCACTTGCCTTCGTGCGGCCTGCACAGTCATCAGCCGAAGGCCTTCATTGCCGCCAGAGGGAGTTGTGGATTCAAGTTAAGGGGCCTCACAGGTTCCCTCAGCTGCCCTAGCACATATCCTTTATTATATTGTTACTTGAATCACCAGATGGCAGGATATTCACCAGGTTGGATTGCCCAGCCGGCAGAGCTGCACTACACTGAGGTCATCTTGCCATGGTCTCTCTGGTGCCCCCATCAACTGTGATACTTGAGTATAACGCTGGGATATCTCAGGGTGACTACGCGCTCTATAAAATTTTTTTATAATAATAATAATAATAATAACATTTGTAATCCATTAAATTTGAAATTAAATATTTTCAAATAAAATATTGCTAATTAATTTAACCCGTTGCGTGCTGCTGTCAGCCGTTGGCCATCGCGAGCACTACCTTCATAGTGCTGCGCATGTCCAAGGGCCGACGCGGCCCCACCCACGCAAGGAAACGCCCGCACCGCGGCAGAATTACCGGAGAGGTTAACGGGTTAAAAATTTCAAAATATAGTTTTAGGAGTGGGATGCAAGAAATATAAGATCAGTGGGTGCCGAAGTGTATTAATACTTAGGAATCAACTGTGATACCCGAGTATTAAATTAGGAATCCATTTAATAATAATATTTTTAAAGTAATTCATATAAATTATTTGAAAAGTACCAAATTAATGTTTTGGGAGCGGAATTCAGGGGAATCAGGGTTAATGGATGGGGTAGTGTATTAATACTCAAGTATCAACGGTGATATCTGTGGATTAATTTTTAAAATTAATATAACGTATTTAGAATTTTACATTTTTAACCTAATAATAAAAGGCACATGTAGAAGGTGATAAACAATTTTCGAAAATAGTACATCAGGAATATTGTTTTAAGTATATAAAACCATTTTAATAATTTTATTTCAAAATTTAAACACACACCAAATTTATTTGTAATAAATGTATTATTGTAATGTTTATCTTTTTTTAGAAATATAAAAAACTATTCAAATATAATTCATTTTTTTTAAATATAAAGCACATTTTAACTTCAGGATCAACATATATATTTGCAAATTTAAAACATTACCCCAAGGTTTCCCACTGACTTAAAAGGTAGAAATTGCCCTTTTTTATTTTTTCAGCTTTACGTAAACGGTTCAGCATCTTTGTACAGTTGGTGGAGAATACATCAGGGGCAACAAGCGCTATATAAATACAAACCTTTTTCCTCCTCTATCCTTCTGCTATCAATCCAAATAACTGACTACCCTATCCACCACTTAAAATGTACTTGCACGTGTCACTATACTAATTCAACACTAATCCTGTATGGGTCCTGGAGTAGCATCTAGGGCGCCGAAAAAACACTTCGATGCCTCCTCAGGGGTAGTAAGCACTATATAAATGCAATTATGATACAATACAATAGCAGTCAAGATCGGAAGCAAGGAGGAACTACCGTCAGGTAAGAACAATTTGGTTTAATTTTTAAAACACATTGGCATCTATATTTATTGCAAAGAGAGATGGAAGGGAGTAGATAAATGTTCCATATTACAAAATGTGTGTTATTTGAGTTTTAACTAGTTTTTAATACCCATATAGTTTGTGTTCATATGCACAGTTTGGGATAGTACTATTTTTTTCAACGTAGGTTTAAAACATTTTTAGAAATCATGTCTAAAACTTTTTAAACCAATTTCATTAAGAGCAACATTTTCGTTTTTGTGTGCTTTTTTTATTGTTCTTCTATTTTGGATTAGGAAGACAGTGCCTTTGAAGAACACATTCTGGATCTTTGGGAGGTTCTAGTTACTCTATTGATTTAATTTTGGAAAATAAATAGGTTTTTAACAATTTTATATAAAAAAATCCAGGATGTTTTTGGGGTGGATAACCTTATTTGTGGAATGTCAAATAATGGAATGTAAAAACTTTTTTTTTCTAAAACATTTACTACAAGGGTTTTGGGGGCTTTGCTTCCATGTCCATGAACTGTTGGATTATTTGAGACTCTTGGCATAAGGTTCATAAAATACCACCACGAGATGAAGAAAGAACTACAGGTAGGGACTCTGATAATTTTAGAGAGTAGTAGATGTTAGTGCAAAATTTATGCAATATTGTCAGGGTAGGCTGAAGCTCCCATTAATGGAAATTGATGAATATTTGCCAATAGTCTTTCAGACATTTCTTTACGTTTTTTGGAATTACGAGAATTCAGACTACCTGGCAATGATTGTGCCATCCTCGTTTCCTAAAAACATTGTTCTTTTTACAAAAGTTCTAGGAAATTATAGAAGTCAGTTTGAGTTTTCCTATTGAGTTGTTGAATGAATTATGCCAACCCTCTATGGCAATATTGTTTTTTATACCTCCTTTTAAGTAGGGCGAGTAACACTTAAAACGTTCAATAGGAAATCTTGGTTTCCTTCTGTGACCCGACAGCTTAGATGGCCAATCCATGTAACTCCGAAGTAATTTAGAAGTGGAACTAATTTCTCTTCCTTTTGTGAAAAGAATTCTGATTGTTTAATTGAAGTGTAGAAGTTATACACTTGCTCAGCGGGTGCAAAAGTCATACACACACTCAGGAGGTGTAAACACAATGCTGTTTTTTTAAAGTTCATAATGCAGTTTACTATTTGCCATATAATCCTCAGCTAAGAATTTTTTTTATTTTTTCACCAATACGCCCGGGAAAAGTGGAAAAAAATCTTGAATTTGAGTGTTAGGGTATATTTTAGTAATTGTATTATTGATTTGTAATTCAAAGTCAATTATTATTTTCCTTGGACTTTTATTCACTGTTTTAGATCTTACAACAGATAAAAATTCTGTGTAAATTGAGAATTGTTTGTAAGGAAGTAAACCAGAAACTAATGGAATGGTTATGTTATTAATGTTTGAACGAACAGTTTATATTTGGGTGAAAGGATGGGTAGTCCATTTAAAAGTGTCAACCATTATCCAAATGTCCTTATTCTACAGGGTTACTGTGTTATGTACTACACCAAAGATTAGTATTTATATAGAGGGTTCTTGTTATCATAGAGAAGAAAAGGTTCGTCGGTAAAAGAAACAGGAAGTTCAGGGGGGTGTCAATGTCAGAATACGTTTGAATCTTAAATCTATCGGGATTAGTCACCAGTTTTTGTCTTGGTAAAATCCTCTTTAACTTGAGGTTGTGGCCATTCTACTGGCAACATGCATGAGGATGTTCTGGGCTACCTCCTTCATAACTGAGCCACAGGTTTCATTGGAGGGGGCTGCAAGTGTCATGAATACTTTCCCTAACTTTAATGCCCAGAGCAGAGGCAGAGTTGTTATGCTCTGTGATTCTCTCCACTGTGTCACCAAGAGTCACCAAGAGTTACCGCTCTGTCTTTGCAATGGGATGATACATTTTCAACACATCTCCAGTGACTCCTGGGTTTGGTTAATTTCTCCTTACAATAAATGTAGCCACCATACTTAAATAATCCATTGCCACATTTTTATTTTATGTAGCTGACTTGCCTTGAGCTTTCCATTGCTACTTGATCTGCAAAATATTCAGAAAACAAATATGAGTGAAATGTAATACTGTTTAGGTTTATTTTCTTCGTTGACATTGGTCCTGCTAAGAAACAAGTATAAGGTTAGTTGATGTAGTTTGTTGACAAAACAAAATGAAATTGCCCTGTTGAAAGAGAAGAAATTAAGTATTTGTGAGTTTTGTGGTCTGAAAAAAGAAAGTTGTTATAATGGTACATTTATTTTTAATGGTAAAAATGTTACCTCTGTGGTTTATTTCTTGTTCCTTTGTTGTTAATAACTGCTAGATGGTATTTTTGGACAACAAGAGGTTTTCAGGCCTGCTTTGGTATCTACAGTTAGAAAGAACATTTTAACATATTTACTGTTTTCTATTTCCTTTCTGAATATTTTATGCTAACCATTGATTTTTTCTTGGTGTTTTCTGTTAGTGTTGCTCAATGATTTTGCAATCGTTCTTTTTGGTTGCAGCAATTGTTCTCTTTTGAAATGCTTTTTAGTTTGCTTTTATGTTCTAAAAAAAAAAAGTCAAATGTGCACTCTTCGCTCCATCCAGCACATTCCTTGAGGTAAGTACTTGGCAGAATTAGAATAGTAACCCCCCCCCCCCCCCCCCCCCCCTCAGCCAGTGTCCAGGAGCTTCCCTGAGGTAAGCCCTTCTCAGCCACTGTCCTGCACTTTCCTTGAGGTTACTATGTACCTGCTGGAGTTAGGATAGTAATTTTGGCCCCAGTCACTGTCCAGAACCTTCCCTGAAGAAAGTACTTGGTGGAGTTAGAACAGTAATTTTGCCCCACAGCCGCTGTCCAGCACCTGCCTTGAGACAAGTACTTGACAGAGTTAGAATAGTAAATTTGCTGTCCAACACCTTCCCTGAGGCAAGTACTTGGTGGAATTAGAATGGAAATGTTGGCTCCAACCAATGTCCAGTACCGTCCATGAGTAAATAGCAGTTTTCTTCTTTAAAAAAAAACCATTATCATTGTTAGTCTTGATGAAATATTATCATTAGATTGCAAATTTAGAAAAATGCTGTACTTGAACTTGCATTAATGTTTCATCTGAAAGCTTAACAAACTCTGTGTATTCACAATTTTCACAATGTTGAAAAAGTAAGTTCACATTTTTCAAATGTATGTGTCTATAGTACATCTAGTAATTTATAAGTGAATTTAATGTCTAAGTTATACTTACTTGGATAAGTTGATGGCAGTGTTTTGGACTGTGTCTGATTGTTAGACCTGGCATCATGGGCATGATTCTCCCTAACTTTTTTACCTTCCGACCTCCTGTTTTAGGCTGTTGCTATCTCTAGGAATCTAGGCACTTTACCTCTGCTAACCAAATCTAGAGTACATGTGCTCTTGACTTAAAACATGGTTTATTCCCAATTGGCATGTTTGGTTTACTTATAAGGGTAATCAAAGATTTCTTTCTATATCCTGCAACCCCCACCTGAACTCTATCGGCTGTGAATTTTACTCTGTCAAGCCGTGCCAATCCAGTCCTGGGCACTTGGGAGTGAGCACCAAGCACTGCACCCCAGAGAATCCATGGAATAACAATGTTGCAGCAATAATATTGGTGCATTTCCCTTGACCATGCTGCACCATGACTTTGCCTGGCTTGGAACCAATGCATTGCTTTGTGCTCATCGCATTGCCTACAGCCTAGTGTTTTGACAATGACGCATTCCCCCTATGTTCATCGCATTTTGACTCTTGATGCATCAATTGACTTTGACCAGATTGGAACCGAGGCATCACCTGCATCTGCCGGATTGACCATGACACATCGCCTCCTTTGCTCCATGCATCACCCTTGACGTCGATGCGTCGAAGTTACTGTTCTGCGGGTCAAGGCTGGACCCTTTCTCTGACCTGGCTCCATCGCAGTCGGCCTGAACTTTTGGGTTTGCCCTGGTCAAGCGTGACCAGACAGCTCTGGTTGGCACTATTTGTCCCTCAGCACTACAAAACAGTTTAATCTTTAAAAATTCATATCTTGACATCTACCTATTGGATTCTTGTCACTTTTGGTATTTTTTACTTATAAAAATGTAAGCTACTTTTATAACCTGGTGTAGAATAATTATGTAGTGTTTTCACTGTGTTACAGTTTGAAGTGTTGCCCAAATACTTTACACCTTACCTCTTAAGTTAAGTCTGACTGCTTTGTGCCGATCTACCAGAGGGTGAGCACAGGTTAATATAAAGTATGTTACTGACTTACCCTGACTAGGATTGTGTACCTGCTTGGACAGGGTGCCATCCTCTGCCAAACAGAAACCACATTTCTAACACTGATCAACTCTCCTCTTCACTCTGGTGCATGTGGTCACGTCAGAAGGCTGTGCACCACTGACTACAAAAATGGTGGATGTTTGTCTTTATTTATTTTTAAGGGTATACTATAATTTACAAAAACATTGAAAACTATGGGTCTGATTACGAGTTCGGCAGTCCCATCTCTGCTGTCGAGTTGGATTCACCACCACCAACTAGGCAGTTTGCCTGCCGTATTACGATGTTGTCAGTTTGCTGTATGAAAGTCTGCCAGAGCACCACCAGCACCGACAGCCATTCGCAGACTGCCTTGATGGCGGTCTGGTTGAAAAGCCGCTGTCATACAGCAGTACAGAGAAGTATCACTGCCATCAGAGCTATGAGTTAGCTTTCTGGCAAGCTGACCATGATGGTGGGACCGTCTGCTTCAAGTCAGCTGAATAAAAGGATTTCGGGTGCATACTCACCCATTTCCTTTTCTTCCCTTCAGTCTCCGATGTGGAACCCTTCCTCCAGCTCCTCCTCTTCACAGCAGCATCTTGACCCTGAAGAAAACAATCCTTTTGGTGCCGAAATCAAGGTAAGTTCATTTTGCATTATTTACCTGTTGATTGGACTGGGCACATATGGTCCGGACACCAGCAATGGGTACTAGGCATTTTTTTCACATGTGTCATATAGTGTGTACATTCGACACATGTGCAGTCAAGAAATACACACCAACTATACAGTGACACAGACCTGGACTGACGTACAAGGCAAAGTTACGGCAGTGGCTGGTATGTGGGAAGTGAAACCTGTCAATATGGTGTCGGTGTATGTACCACCAGCACTTCACAGTATGATGTTGTCAGAGTTGAGTAAATCGCTGTAGGGCCAACCCGACGGGGACCAGAGTATTGGGGGAGATCCCAACTGACACTGTGCAATGCACTAGCCCCCAAACCCCACTAGACACCCGCCACATCGTTCCTCGTGCCTATCAGACTTTTTAACAACACTGGAATTGTTCACTGTATGGCGAGCACACCACCCATCAACGAAGCAATACACGTTATACTCTGGAGCACCCAATAGCCATTCATGGATAGATTTCATCCTCACGCTGGCAGACCAAACAGTACATTTTTGTGGGGTAAAAGACCTAGCACAGGGAATCTCTGACCATGCACCTCTAGGGGCAAGCTATGTAATGGACAGGGCACATACCAGAGGATCCGGTTCACTACACCCCTGGTATGTGAAAATACCTCATATGAAAGGGAAGCTGTTACAGGCAACAGATGACTATTTCAAAGAAAATGACTCCTTGTCGACTCCCCACATTCACTTTGGGACACCTTTAAAACAGTGATAAAGGTGCAAGCGCTATCACTTGCGATAGGACATAAAAGGGATAAGAGAGCAGCTATAGAAAGAATAGAAAGTGACATAGTGACCGTAGAAATTAAATTAGGAAACAAAAACACTGAAGACACAAAACATGCCTTAGATCTCAAGAGACAGGAATACCGAGCTATAGTTACCGAAGGGGCAGTGACCAGGAACTTAGCAACATAGTATAACATTTATGAACTAGGTGACAAAGCCAGGAAACTGCAAGCCTGGCTTGACAGATGCGACCGAGTGAGCCGTTGGGTGACTGCCCTTAACAGTGCGGCCGGGATGATACTAACAGACCCTCAGGATATCGCCGAGACCTTTGCTGGGTACTATCAACACCTGTATTCTTCCGAGGGCATGGCTGGGACGGAGGAGATCAAGGAATTGATGGCCAGCCTCCCCCTCCCCATACTTCTTCCCGAGGACCAGAAACTGCTAGAGAGTGAACTCACAGAGGAAGCGGTGGTGAACACAATTTGGTGCATTAAATCGGGGAAAGCAATGGGAGCCAATGGCCTCTCAATTGAATCTTTTATCCAATTTGGAAAACCTTCTGGGCCACAATCTTACCGGGACTGCTGCTACCGCCTGCCGCCGCAAGTCTCTTACCATTGGTGCTGGTCTCCCCCGCTGCCGCAGCCGCGGGAAATCGCAGCGCGGCCGCCAAGAGGGGGCACTACATCTTCCGCAAGTCTTTGCGGCTGGATGCCGCTGTCGATAATTGTGCGCCCCAGTGGCGGCTGGTGGATTTTGAAAGTGGTGAGGCGAAAAATGTTGTCCCCGAATGTAATAAGCATACTGCAAAAAGAGGGTGCGGGGGGGGGTTCTCCCACCGCAAGAAAAGGTTGAAAAAAATTGAGCCCTGAGAGATCGCCAGTGGCTTAGATTAATTCAAGCATATCATCCACCACCTTGTTGTTTTTGCATTGTGTTTCTTACCCTCTTCTGACCCTCTCTTTGACATTTTGTTGTAAGGATTGTATTTGCATCCCACACATATAGTATGTAGTGGCCTTTGCACCTTCAACAGTAATCCATGAAGAAAAGTAGCTTCTGCACGTCTAAAACAGCTTTGGCAGGAGTCTCTATACCAGAATCACAGCCAGATCCTACAAATGATCTAAGAGATCATCAGAAATTTCAAATAGGTTTAGCTTACAATCACTCATTTGTATAGAATCAGATTTAGTAGGAAAGACTACAGTAATTGCTTCCAACAGAGCATCCTGGGGTCCAATCAATGTAGCCATGTCCCTCTGAGCTTGTTTTTGCATTTTGCCTTTGGCAACCAAGCTGCCTTTGACTTCTTCTGACAATACCATCAGACCAATTAGCATTATATTATAAAAGGAGCTGGTCAGGCAGTCTGGCTGGACTGTTCCCTTTAGATCAGAATCAAGATGATTTCCATTTGGATGGGTCCAAACTGTGGTGGCATGGTATGTTGAGCCCTGCCAATCAGGAAACTCAACTACTTCCTGCCATATTAAGCATGGTTGAAATATCTGGTGCTAACCTTGCTGATTCCTGGGCACAAGTACACTTTAATGCCTATCTCTGGTAAGGGAAGGGTGCAGAAAACAGAATTAAGTAATTTGTCTGGGACGATGCAAAGAAAGTCTGGCAGCTACGAGAACGTTGTAATTCTCCCTCCACCAAGTGTGGAAACACCACGTATGTAAGAGTTAAGAACTCGATTGAAGTGAATTCAGTGTGTTATATCAATTATCACATTTGTACAATCTCAACCCACCTTAACCAACCAGACAGAAATATCCGACTCCATGATAGTGTTCTAGTTTGTCATATTTAATTTAATGTGAAGAAGCATATTACCTAATGTTTTAATTGAATAATTTGATGTGTATTTATCAGTGGAACCAGGAACATAATTAAAGGCGGTTGAATAGGTAAATACTGAAATTGAAATATCAAACATTTATAACAGTGTCCACGGAATGTAATTTACAAAACGAGGTTTACAAACTCGGGGAATTCGCTGATACTCAGCAGAAGCTGCAGCAGCCACGAGAATGCCTGATGAGGACTCACTACACCTCACTTGACAGACTGCAAACTCCCCCTCCCGTGACAGGAAAGATTGTCAGTCAGTACTGGTTTTTTTTTTTTTTTACTTTTCGTAACCCAAATCCGGAACTGGCCTAATTGTTTCATATAAGGCCATCAATGAGACAACTTTAAATCATGTTCTAGTTCAGTAGGGATTAAAGTAACTAAAGGCATTTTCTGTTTTTCCCCTCAAGATTCTATCACGGTAAAACAGATTTTCATGGGTATTCTGCTCATTGCTAGTGAACTGGAACGGGCCTCACATCCTCAGCACTCTGTAAAGGTGCTTTGCACTGTCATGGTGCAGACAGTCAAAAACAGCTGAGGATTAACCTCTATGTGGTGTGCCCCTCTCTGCTTTCTTCCGATTTGGAGATGGTCATACCAGGACTGTCCTTGTAGCTACGCTTGTCCTAAGCTCCTAAGCTAAGTGAGTCAGCAGGTGTGACGAGGTTCACTCCGATGAAAAGGCGCTCAGCCAACAACAAGGGCTAGGTGTAGAAAGCCTTTTTTTCTAGAGCATTAATGTCACAGCGCACATTGCAGTCACTGCCATCTGCCCAAAATTTGCAGGATAAATATAGGCAGGGCTCTTCAAACCCCACAGATGATGCTTGCTCCCTTCACCCGTGTCTGCGTATCAACAGTTTATCAGTTGTTAGACTCCTGGTCTTTGCACTTCTCCCTGCCCCGTACTGTCTCAGACCGGGCTGTTTTACACGAGGAGCCACAAGTACAACTTCCCTCTGTGCTCTCACAGAGGACCATACAGTGCACCCTGGCCTGACACAGCCGATTACAACAAACCAAAATGGGCCTGGGCCTGGCAGTTATTAATTTGTTTTACTTTGCTCTGCTGACTCATTCACAGACACATATGATGTACACGAGTTGGAGTCACCGAAATGAACCTGCAGTGCCGTGTGCAAGGACACTGCCGGCACTGTCTGCAGACCGCAATAAATCATATGTCTAAACACTGAGACACACACCGGTGCTAAAATGCCCTTCAACTATTGTATATGAAGCAGCCTCTTACCGCAAGTCGAGTCTGCGCAGATTCATTTGCCTTCCCGCCTGGAGCCAGTACCGCGCCCATTCCCAAATCCTCACAGAGTGGTCCCACCCCACCCTGTGACGTGTTAAGAAAGGGTGGGGTTACAATGCTCTCCACTCCGTGATTGACCTGGAGGGTTAGCTCTACAGGGCTTGCATCCGATACGCCCAGGGCTAACTTTACCTCCACTGCATCAGGGGGTGGAGACTGTGCCTTAACCCTCAGTTTTTGCCGAGTTGATGACCTCACAGGCCTCAGGGCTGAGAGATTATCAGCCCGGCAAAAACGAAGACTTCGAGCCCGCCCAGGGGGAGAACGTAATCACTGTGAGTCATATGTGTGTGTGTTCCCCCAATTCCAGCAACGTCCAAATGTAAATGTGTGCATTAAAAAAAAAAAATAAAGATTTAGCATTGTTCCGGTTGGAACATTTTTACTATTAATGTAAAGGGGGCGGAGCCCCGGCGCCCTAATACAGAAACCGCTACTGGTGCGCCCGCTGGCGCATAAAAACCCCTGAGAACCCACACGTCGCGGGACGCGCCCGGGAAAAGCCCGGGACAAGAGCGGGGCCATCTAAGGCTGGCGGAGGCTGGGCTGTGCCACCCCCCTAATGTGTCGCTATTAAGAGTGAGACTTTTACTGATTGTTCATGAACTTTAGTATGTCATATTGTTTATCTGGGTAAGCCATTGTACTATTTTATTGTTTTTGCCAACTTCCAGGTTATTCAAAAAGACAAACTCCCTACACGTCCAGGGATATGGTGCTCTGTTTAGGGAAAGGGAGGAAGGCAGCGCCAGGCACTATTGGGGGACAATTACTGGGACTTTGGACCAGTTTATAATTAGGGCTGCAGTAGTATTAGAACACAAAACAGCCCTAACTGAAAAGAGATTATCACTAGAACCTCTATTTGTTAAGCGATCGTCATTGGGCACTATTATGAAGGTCGTAACACCAGAGCAGCTACCCACCAACCCATCCAATGGCGATAACCTGTTGGGAGCAAGCATAGAGTCTGCTGGGTCTGATGGGCTTATTGTTTGTGCCTCGGTTAATACTTCTAAAGATAGCACGTTACCTCCGGGAAATAGGCCTGTAGAAATGAGTACTCCCATTGCATCCAATGATTTAAGATCTAAAAAACTAACAACTAGCGAAGCAATGAATGGTAAAAGAAAGCGTGGGGAAGATTCACAAAAGGGAAGATGCCCGAAAGTTATTAAAACAACTAACACAGGGGGGAATATGACAACACCCACTCAATTGTTATCAACCAGTGTACCTCCTCGACTGCCCATTAAAGATCCAAGTATACTGATGACTCAGTCATCTCGGCGTCCCTCCTTAACAGCACAAATACCTGAAGGCTTCATCGAACAAGTAGAGCAGTTAATGAAGTCTTTGATGCTAACCTTACTTGAAAGGATAAAATTAATAAATGAGAACCTGGGGAAGCTAGAAAGAGTTGTAATGGCTAACTCGCAAACATTGGAAAAAGTTGTGGGCAGTTTACAGAACCCGGGTTTGTCATCACAAAAAAAGAATAGCTCCAGACACCAATAATATTATAATAGACACTCCTCCAGAAGCAGTAAATAGAGTAAGTGGGTGACAAAAAACAACTAGTAACGAGAGTAGGAAAGAGGCAGAAAGGGTAAAGCAAAATACCAGAGAAGGAGCAAAAGAGACTGGGAGGGAAGGCGGAAAGGAGATTGTAACCTCTGAGCTGGTTGGAGAAACATCTAACAAAGAGAAAGGAATGGTAGGCACAGAGGGTGGGAAAATGAAGCAACCACGCATTGATTTGCCGCCCGACTCCGCACCCTACACGGTGATTCTGACAGGGGTCCCTGAGATTCATAACGGTAAATTGGAAACCCATAGTGAACTGAAAAACGAAGTTCTTTTTTGGCTCAACAATAATAGATCACTCCCGGGTTACATGAATGCTGAAATCTTGCATGTCAGAGGGTGAGTTGGTTAGGCCATAGAATAAAGGAACTAGGGAGAGACTGTATTTTTGTGAATTTCAGAGACACCAGAGTGGTGAGGTATATCTGTGGTTGGCGAGAGCAAAGAGGGGACAGTGGAATTCAAACCCTTGATCTGAGCTAGTTTTACCCATGTACCTTTCTTGGCCCGTCTTTTGCTCCATTAAATACAAGAGAAATGCAACATAGAAGACCAAATATTGCACATAGTAATGAGTTTTGCATCCCCTTGTTTAATCGCTTTGACATGCTTCAAGGATTGGAGGGGGTGGACTGACAGGGGCGTAGTTACTATAGTGTCATTTTGGATCCTGTCACTGTAAATGAAAGCATAATGCAGGAAAATGTAGTTGAAGGAGGTGGAAACTGCTGGGTGGAACTAAGAATAGGTCCAGAGGTTTCTGATAGGGTTGGTCCCGGAATTATGGTTGACAGTGACAGTGATTTGAATGCACTGGTAGCTGACAAACCAGGTGACCCTGAATCTACTGTCGCGGAGGATCCTAGAAACATAAAGGGAACATGGTCAATTATGTTTTGGAACAACGCGGGCCTCAAATCAAAACTGACAAATTGTAACTGGGTGAATATGATTAAAGAGTATGACATTGTAAGCCTACAAGAAACATGGGCGATAGAGGCTTCACATTTGTGCTGTTTTAAAACTTTTCATTCACTGGCAATTGGCTCTCTATATGGTAGGGCCAAAGGGGGACAGTGTACCTATGTGTCGAACATGTTTACGTGTTGTAAGATCGAGATGGTCTTTAATAATCAGTATTATCACATAATTAGAATTGTTATCGTTCAAGACCTTCATATGATCATTGTTAATTTTTACAACAATGTACTGGCGCATGCTATGGAACAAACATTTATAAGCCTGGGAAAAGATATTAAATGTCTGATGGAAGGGAGAGTGAAAGCAGTTTGTGTTATCTGGGGTGGGGACTTTAACTGCTCCTTGTGTAAACATGGGGAAAAGGGTACTTGTGGCCTAATGCTGGATAGGGCGACCAGCTTAATCCATTTTGAACATACCGCCTGCGGGAATCATTTAAATGAGATTATCTTTACCTGCAATCTGGGCTTTGCAAACAGAATTTGCTGTAGCGATGTCCCATTTCGCCCAACTTTTAATGGTAGAGGTGCATATACCACCATAGACTTTGCAATGATTTCAGCTAGATATGGAGGGGGGGTTCAAGCGTTCAATACCTTAGATAACACTCTAAGTGATCACTTTCCCGTAAGTCTGGAGATTGTAAAATTGGGTAAAGATCTGCTCAAGAAATGTGTACCAAGTAAGCAAGTACGGAACATAGCTCTTAGTCGGCAGAACGGCTACACTCTGAAATGGAGTACAGTAGTACCTGAAGATTTCTTGATTACATTAATTAAGAAATGTAATTTTAGCATTAAAGCTTGTCTTGATGAAAATGCGGATGATACGGTCGTTGTGACAAATTTTGGAATTATTGCTGAACATATTAAGAACAGTCTTTGGGTAGAGACAACATTTTTTAAGGAGAATCCGTCGAGCTGCTTTGATACAGCTTGTACTAAGAGTTATACCAAAATTAAGCTCGCCTTAAATGGCCCTATTAGAGATACTAATCTCATACGGGAGTTAAGGAAGGAGTATAAGAAAAACCTTAAGATGAGGAAAGACACCATCAAAAAGGAAGCATGGGACGCATTGTGTGAGGCATCCCAGAACAAAGATTCGGCAGCTTTCTGGAAAGTTGTAAACGCGCCACTTTTTTTCGATAAAACAAAGGCCAGGGTAGAGATAGCTATTTCCGACACGGAATGGGTAAAACACTATGAAGAACTCTATTGTGCCAAAAGTGACCAGGACCAAGTCACGATCAAGGACATCGTGAGGACTGAAACAGCACAGAATAGGATTAAACTGGAATTGGGTATTGCTCTGAGTGAAGTAAAATTGAGCATAAGAGATAGCGCTGAAGGCAAAACCCCAGGCCCCAATGGCGTTCCAGTTGATCTCTATAAGAGCAACATGGACCTTTGGGGCCTGCTGCTTACCCAACTTTTCAATGCGTCCTGCTCCCATGGTTTATTATTCTCATGGTGTGAGTCAATAATCGTCCCAATATATAAAAAGGGTGATAGATCGAGCTGCCAATGCTATCGCCCTATCTCTCTTTTGGACTCTACCATTAAGATCTTTGGCCGAGTAATTTTAAATAGATTGCAAACCTGGGCAGATGAACGCTCAATAATTAGCGATCTTCAATATGGCTTCAGGAAATGTCTGGGCACGATTGACCAGTGTCTTAATTTGCACATACTATTAGAAAAATACGCCAAAGCCAAGGGTGGTCGCATGTTTTTAACTTTTGTTGACTTAACGGCAGCTTTTGACTGCGTCACCATTTCTAAATTATGGCTGGTCCTCCGGAACCTAGGAGTAGAGGAAAACATAGTTAATTTTCTTAGGGAACTCTACTCAGGGGCTACAGCTTGGGTTAGGTATGGAAAAAATGGTGAATGCACTGATTTATTCACCATTGCGGGAGGAGTGCGGCAAGGCTGCGTCCTTGTTCCTTTTCTATTTACAATATATATCAACAATCTTGAAAAAACATTGTTAGAGGAGTGTAGGGACATGCCACTTTTTGTGAAAAGGTCTGTTCCGGCGCTCCTATACGCTGATGATGCAGTTTTGATGGCCAGGACACCGTTGGCCATGCAAACGGTGGTTAACACTTTCACAGGCTTTATGAACAACTTAGACCTTAAAATAAACTGCACAAAAACCTTCAGTATGACATATAGCTTTGGGCAACATAAGAAGGATAAAACAATATATGTTGGCTCAAGGCCACTTGAGCATACCCCCACTTTCCCATACCTTGGCGTACTGTTTGACCGAACCGGACGATGGAATGATGCAATACAAACGAGAAGAATATTTTTTTGCAAATCGATCATAGCCTTGAAAACCTTTAGTAGAAGGATGGGCAAAAAACCAATTGGGGAGCTTTTGGCTGTGTATAGAGCAACCTGTGTGGCAGTTGCCACATATGATGCAGGGGTATGGGGATATGTAAATACAAAACCACTACAGGTGGTGGAGAACAACTTCTTAAAATTCCTCTTAGCAGTACCAGACAGTGTTTCAACTTATGTTAGTCACGCTGAGCTAGGGGTGCCTTACATAGAAGATATTATCAAGGTTGCTCCAGTCCTTCTGTGGCACAGGATCTGGTCAACTGAGGAATGCACGTTCAATCGTTCTATTTTAAGGGACGCCATGAGCCTAGAAAACGTTGGCAAAGTGGCGTGGTTAACCTATGTAAGGATGTTTCTTTCAAACATAGGACATAGGGAATATTATGATGACCTCACCAGGATGTGCGACGTTTCTAGGAAAATCCTCAAAGGTGTTTGCATGAGTCATTTGTGCGACCTTAGAACAAATGCAGAAATGTCGAAGAAAACTGTGGTCGCACATCAATTAATAATGACCTCTGATTACATGCAACCGTATATTAGATTGTAAATGAACGATTTTGAAAGGTTTTATTGACGCGTTTTAGACTAAATTTGTTATACCGATCCCTCAGCTTCCCTGTTATGAATATTTGGTCTAAACAACTTATTAAGTGCCCTTGTGATGATGTGTCTGAGCAGTCAGACATTCATATCCTCTTTTTCTGTAGAATTTATACTAACCCAAGGAAAAGATGGATCGTGCCCCTGTTGAAGATTATGGAATGTAATCAGTGTCGCTTTGCATTTTTAGAATTACAAAAACTGGATAATATTTTAGCTATTCCATCTTTGTCTGTATATTTTAAATTTACTTTTAGATTTCGGAAAACGATCACCTAAATGAATTGAATCAAGATGGGCATATTTTATTCTTGTCTTAATCTAATTGTGTTATTTTTTTAAATGGACATTTTTTGAAATGTGATGTTTTATCTGTACTATTATGGTTGTTTTTATCTGATAACCGAATAAAGTTAAACTTGACTTGAATGACCCCCTCATAGCACCCTATCTCTCTAAAATGTTTATAGAGAGTAGACAGAAAGCTGCGCTTTCCTCAAGTCAGCGAATCCTATTCATAGTGGTGATCCATATCGAAGAGAAACCACCAGATCAATGCGACTCCTACCACCCTATTTCTCTGCTCAATGTTGAGGCCAAGATACTGACTAAACTCCTGGCCTTTCAACTAGTCCAAATATTATCTACAATAGTCCACCCGGATCAATCCAGCTTCATGCCAGGGCGAAACACTACACTTAACCTGCGCCGCCTACATGGTGTGCTAAGCAGAGTAGACACCATAAGGGGACATGCAGGGATACTGCCTCTAGATACCTGTAAATCCTTTGATACAGTTGAGTGGCCATATCTATTCACAGTCCTGGAAAGACTAGGATTTGGACCTGAATTCTTAGGATGGCTCTGATTGCTGCGCACAGACCCACTGGCGCAAGTGGTGATAAATGGCCGCACCTCGCACTCTTTCCTTCTTAGGCGGGGTACGCGACAAGGCTGCCCTCTCTCCCCCCAATTTTCATGTTAATCCTTGAACCACTTGCCACATGGGCATGAGGAGACCCGATGATCCGTGGTCTCCGATGGACAGCTGACCGGGAGGACAGAATATGATTGTATGCTGATGACGTGTTACTATATGTAACAGCACCGCGTTCTTCCATCAATAGAATTCTCAACATCTTCACCAATTTTGGCAAGTACTCTGGGTATAAGATCAATTGATTCGACATCCACTGTTTATATATTACATGCCCTGGCCCCAGTTCTACCAACAGGCTGTGAGGTAGTGGTTGCGACAGAGGTCTCTCGATACCTCAGCTTGTTCCATACAAATAATTTGTTAACCCCCCCTGTTATGACTCTAAAGAGACGTGAAACACTGGAAATCACTACTGCTCTCCTTACTTGGGCGAGTAGCTCTCTTCAAAATTATGGCACTCCCGAAATTCCTCTATGCTCTCCAAAACACACCATACCTATTACACAAATCCAATTTCAAAGTAATAGATAGTGAGGTTAGAGCCCTGCTTTGTGAGGGGAAACCTCAGAGAATAGCCATGCGAAAGCTGGTGAAAGGGTGGGATGATGGTGGGATCGCTCAAACTAATGTTCACGTTTACTACTTGGGGGCACAGTTAGCAGTTATCAATCAATGGGTGCATCATCTGCAAGATAAACCGGTATATTGAATGGACAGACACATCCTGGGACCAGAGGAATACCCTTGGGCACTAAATACTAACACTAAACATCGTAGCATAACTGGCCCCTGACACATACAGTTACACTCTGGCACTAGGTACACATGAATTTAGGCTGCCATGGTAAAATAACCCAGACTACACCACTCTGGGACACCAAAAAACTCGGAATGCTACAAAATTCCCCGATTTCAATAGGTGGGATCAGATGGCGATCTCTACAGTGGGAGACCTGTGCGCTAGAGGAGATGTCACTCCCCTTCCAGACCTACAGCGGGAGTACAACCTAGCACCCTTGGAAACATTCTGATACTTACAAATTAGACAAGCCCTGCAAGCTGCCATACCACGGGGATGTGACCTCCTGGAGGCAACCCCTCTAGAAGACAGATTATTAACTGACTACCTAAACCATAAAGCAATCTCCCTGACTTATCAGAAATTAATAAACACCTCCCCTGACCCTCCGCAATGACTTCGAGAAAGCTGTCATACAGACCTTGGGGTATTAGAAGATGAGGACTGGCTGGAAGCCATGGCCTCCTCCAAAACTCAGCCATATTGTCAAAGTTCAGACTAGTGCAACTTAGAATTTTTCACAGGTCATACCTGTCCTGTAATACTTTAGTGAAAATGGGGAAAGCACTGGATTCTACCTGTCGCAGGGGATGTGGACAGTAGGGATCTTTCTATCATATCCTATGGGATTGCCCAGAGATAACACCCTTTTGAGAGGCTATAATACAGTGCCTGCAAGAGGTTTGCAGGGTGGAGGTACAGTCCTCGCATAAGTTGCTCCTTATCAATGTATGGGACAATAAAGACCTCACACCCAAAGATCAAATTTGGGTTACCATGGGAGCAATGATCGCTAAATGAAATGTGGCCTGAAGGTGAGGGGCATCAGTAGCATCAACACTAGCGGAATGGAAGAAAGACATGGACTGGTGCATGATAACTGAGAAAATAATATTTGACAGAGGGGATTTCAAAACAAATGGGAGCAGATGTGGGTGAAATGGAACACCTACAGGGGAAACATATGCATACCCCCCATCCTCCAAGTTCGGTGATGTGACTCCAGGGGGGACCGACCTAGAGAGACCAGTTGGGCTCACTGACTCTGTGATATAAGATCATGAGCCGGGGATCTGTTACACTCTGTTGTGTTGATGCTCTAACTGCATATGACTGCTTGTAAATGAATATTTCTTGAGGTGCTGCTCTATTTTACGTTTAATAAAAAGAAAATAAAAAAAACAAATACACACCAGCATCGACATATATGAAAAAATATACACCGCCGCTGGCCAGCGGTCACATCCTAATATGGCAGGAGGGAGACCACTGCGGCCGCGGTCTTCAAGGGATCATCGCCATATCGGTATGGCGGTAAGACCGCCAAACTCATAATCAGACCCAATGCTTTTTTCTGAAGTAAAGAGTAACTAAAGTTATAATTATTTTTGCAGTGAAATGTAACATGTTTTTGACCTTCTCAACAGAAATTGTCATTCATCTTGTTTGGGGACCCGGTGTTTGCTGATGTAGAAATGAAAGAAAGTCTGTTTTTTTAAGTATAAATATGGTTTAACCACTTCAGAAAACGTCTGTGTAATATTGTGCTGTATTGCTTCCTTTTATAAATATTGTTGCAAATATGTGTAAAGGGTTGCAATATTTTGATTTGTGTTGCCCTGATATACAATACTGTTGCATCGCATATTTCTTTTCATAAAAATGTTTAAAAATTGTGATATCTCAAATTAAAATTATATCATATATGTAGAAATTAATTTTTATTTTTTAAATCCATGTTCATTACCATTTTTTTAATTTTAAAAAGTTGTGTTGTGAAGGTGTTCGTGGTAAAAGTCTGCATGGTAACGGTGTGCATGGTAAAGGTTCATATAATGTACTTCTATGTATGTTTGTGGTAAAGACGTGCATGATAAAGACGTGCATGGTAACGGTATTTGAATGGTAAAGTCATGCGTGGTGAAAGCATGTGTTGTAACATCAGACAACTATCAGTCAGCCCCCAAGCAAGTTACTGGGTACCCATAGCACCACTCAAAGAAATGTGAAAAAGGTCTGAGACATAACAGTACACCACCACAGGGACACTACACAGCACATGTCAGATAATGAAACCACCAATATAGTCCCTGAGTGGTAAGGGAAACTGATTATGCAGTTTTTTAAAACCTACCATGATGCTATGTAGTAGCTGACGTGAACAGGGTACTTACTCGCAATAGCTGGATTCCACGATTTCTTTTTCTTCTCTCGCCTGAGATGTGTCTCCTCAAAGTAACATTATTTTGCAACAAGGTTCTTTAAGAATAGTCACACATTTGGAGGAAAAGGGCCTAAAAACCTCCAAGAGGAACATTCTTGATCCAGAAGAAAGTTGAGCTGAAGACTTTAATTCACACCAACACTACCCAAATGGAAAAGTACCAGAGTTGAACAGACAGAAAATGAGTCCAACCTAAAGTTAGCAAAAAATAGGACAATTTCAAGGACAAAATTCAGTTTGTCTTAAGGGGCAAAGAGCATGCCAACAAAGTACTGGAGCATTTCTGATGCAAGGGATGGGAGACCCTGGCACTTTTTATAAGGCAAAACAGGAAGTAAGAGGTAAGAATTAAAATAACAAACATATGATGTGGTCATGATGTATTAGTTCATATTAAAGAGATAGATGCCATGTTGGATTGGGAAACAAAAACACACAAATACCTGTTACATAACTGGAAAAAGCATGAGAAATCTCCAACATGCCACATGATTGGCGGAAGTGTGAGGAATCTCCAGCATTGCAACACACAAGAATTACTTCCATGCAGGAATCACTAGGAGAAATGAAGGTGAAGGAGCAAGTGTTAAGGGCTTGGGGATAGAGATTTTGAGAGTTAGATGTAAGGAAATACACTCTGTGCTGTCTGGATGGTGTCTATGTGAGGCACGGCTCTCACAGTGAGTCTGGTATTCTAATTGGCAGTCTTTTGAAGAGCCACACTGTTCTGCCTCACTGCCCAGCTTTCAATAGCAGATGTCATCTACTGGGTGCTGGCTATGGTCAAGGAGGAAGAATTGATCCATCCACTACTGCTAGAGGAGGAGCGCCTTGCACACAAAAGATGTCTGAACCTTAATCTCATCCCACACATTGAAAATGCTAGCAAAAGTGCCCTTTTCACCCTTCAACACCTCAAAAAACGAAAACCTTTTATTCCTGCCGATGACTTTAGAATCGTTGTCCAATCACTTGTCTTGTCTAAAATTAATGATGGTAACGCAACACTCGCTGGCACCCCGAAAATCCACCTGGCACCAATTAAATGTGTTCTCAACCTCGCCGCCAGACTTATCTCCAATTGTAAAAAATTCGACCACATCTCTCCTGTCCTTAAAAACCTTAACTGGCTCCCAATCGAAGGAAGATCCACATATAAGATTGCATGTATCACGTACAAGCCCTCCACCTTAACACCCCCTCTTATCTGGATGACAAACAACAAAAAGCTAGGTGCTCTAGGTCCCTTAGGAGCACAAACTCCCTTGTCCTAATCCCTCCCAAACTCAAATACAAAAAAGCCCAATCCCGTGCATTCTCTGGTAATGCCCCTACGATTTGGAACTCTCTCCCCAAAGATCTCCACTGCAACCCCTCCTACCCTCTCTTCAAAAAAGGCTTAAATCACTTCTTCTCGACAAATACTGGGGCATGTAAGGTCTCTGATTCGAATGATGCCTGACTCCTGCCCCTCTGCTTTCACCTCACCCCACCCCTTTTCTCACCTCTCTAACCTCCTCTCCTCCTGTTTCTCACCCCCTATTTCTCCTACTCTTTATACCCTCCTTCCTCCTTTAATTCCTTGCCTCTCCTCCCCTCTCTTGTCCTCCACCATTATCTGCACGCGGTTATGCCATCTTATTTAGCTACCTCCTTTCCATGTGAATGTAATGTTTTGGAATTCTTATGATTAATGCACACTGTGAACTATTTCATGTATGTATATTGACCTTGTAAAGCGCTCTGATACCCTCGGGTCCAGTAGCGCTATATAAAACTCTCTAAATAAAATAAAAAATAAATAACGTCAAACGAACTTGAGATTCACCTCTAGTCAAAACGTGTCAGCCCCTTCGATTGGTAAACAATGGTGGACAGTGAACAGTGCTTTTTCAGGTATTATGCAAACTGTCTCCAAAAGCTGTTAAAGTGATCCTATGTGACCCACGTTGGAACCAAGTGTAATCACCATAAAGTGTCAAAGTGTCCAAAGACATCACAAAGCAAACACAAGGAGATGATGGACGGAGCGCTGAAACTTTCCAGACACTCACCCCCAGTCACAGATCTTGGTTTAATCCATCATCGTTCTTCAGCTCACTTCACCACCCCAGTACAGACCCAGCCGTAAGCAAATCAGTCTTGACTGATCCTCAAGGGATCAGTCCAGCCCGAACTTCCAAGCCAGGTGTACCCTGGACCGGAAACAAGGGGGGCGATTCACAGAACTAACTTGAGACAAAATCCTGAACTTACTACTTTTGGTATTCACAGAAGGCATTTAGTAGTAGTAAAGTCAGGATTATGTCTTAAGTTTGACTTAAGACAAACTTAAGACAGACTTTCGACAAACTTAAGACAAAATCCTAACTTAAGTCTGTCTTAAGTTTGTCTCAAGTCTGTCTTAAGTTTGTCTTAAGTCTGTCTTAAGTCTTCCTTAAGTCTGTCTTAAGTTTGTCTTAAGTCTAATTTAAGACAAAATCCTAACTTTACTACTACTAAATGCCTTCTGTGAATACCAAAAGTAGTAAGTTTAGGATTTTGTCTTAAGTTGACTCGGGCCCAAGCATCCTGGGACTGGTTTCAGGGCTTCACCCGTCATCAGCCAGGCTAGCTTAAATCCAGCAGCAAAGTGAGCAAGGGACCCACGTCTGAGCATAACCTGCCAACTTAGGACGAACAAAACAAACACAAGGTTGGCAGGGTCCTGCTGCTGCCACATGCCTTTTTAGAAAGAGGTTCATTTTCTACCCAGTATAAGGAGATGAACATGCCACTGAGCATGAGGACAAAAAGCAAGGTCCAGTTGGGGTTAGTCTGTTTAGAGGTCATCTCCAGAGAATGATCCACCTGAAAGCCATGAGGACATTGATGCTCAGTCGCACCAAACCCACGTATTTGTGTAAGCAAAGTGACAAAGACCTGCACATAGCAATGGCCACTTAAGAGCACTGTGCTCACTTAACCTAGTAATTTCATGTTAACTGGGAACTTTGCACAGTCTCTACAAGATGAGAAATCAATTGATAGTGTGCAGGTGTCCTCATTGCTGGTGTTCTCTATGTCACAGTATTAGGCAGCATGTTCTTCCTCCTGCAGGATCTACTCCAAGGTTTTCCTTACCCCATCCTCTCCAACAACTCTACTGTTGGCCATAACAAGTATTAATGGCACGTTTGGGGCAAAGAGTGATTACATATTCTTCTTGCAAATGTATTTCCAGCCATGTCGAAACGGATTGGGGGCATATAACTTTCGTCACCTGCTGTCCTTTCTGCGTATCCTATTACGGTGTCCCCTCACTTACTGTAAGGAGCAGATTGTAGGCACATGCCGGGGAAATTACTTAAAAAACAACAACTGATGGACAGAATGCAGAACAATGTCATACATTTACCCCAGTACAGAGATCTGGGCCTAAATCCATCGTTGTTTTTGCTCACCATGCCATTCCAGTTTGGAACCAGCCATATGCAAATCAGTCTTGACCCTGCAACCAATGGGAACAGTCCAGCCTGAACTGCCAGTTCAGGTCCTCCTTGGACTGGAAACAAGCATCCTAGGACTGGTTTGGGCTTTCAGTGGCATTCCACTTTGGATCCAGCCAAATTACTTCGGCATGTTCCCATCCAGCAACAGCACACACCGGGGGCCTCATCTACAAGATAATAATGCAGCTGCACTGTGCTTCGTCATTTTCAAAGCACAGGGATGCGTTGTATTAACTGCAATACGATGCATCCCTGTGCTTTCCCCTGCAGTGGGGCCCAATTGGCTGCCACGCGCCAGTGCAGGCACCCTTGTGTCATTTTTCAAGGGTATCTGCCTAGTGTGGATGATTGGTTTTGTGCAGGAAGGGACACCTTCCTGCACAAAAACAATCATTAATGGCATTTTCCTCTTTTAGGAAGTATTTCTTCTCGTTGCGCCTTTCCTATGCTTTCCCTGGGGAGGCGTAGTATTCTAATGCGTTCTCAGTTTTACAAAACGTTGGGAATCTGGGAATGCGTCAAGTTCCATGGATGTTGTGTGGGAACACCCACAGCAACACCCATGGAACGCCCCTTTCAAGCAGAATAATTCGTAAAAGGGGCCCATATTTACAAGGCCATGAAAAGTCACGTAGGGTCACTTTATGTAGCAAGCTCATTGCCTCTCCGGTGCGTCAAATAAGTGATGCACCGGCGGTGCAATGGGCTCATAAATAGGCCACTGAGTGTTTAGCTTAGAGTGCATGTGATGCCCCAACAATACTGGTTGGTAGATCAGTAGGTAGGATGCGTGCTCTTGCAAGAGAGAAAACATACTTTTAGTTTCCACCAAAGCACTCTTTTTGTGGGCAAAGGGAGGGGCATCTTAGTCACATAATGAGTAGCAAATTAATAAATGAGAAAGCTCACAATGATCTAAAATGTATGTGAAACTGTTGGTCAGACTTTGTAATTACAAACAATGTAATGTAATGTATGTGTTCTTGTAAAGCGCACTGCTGCCCTGAGGCGTCGTGGCGCTGTAGACCGCTGGGGAACCCGTCCTGGCTATCCCTGTGAGATGGTCCCTACTGGGTATCTCCAAGGTGAAACAGGCATCCCCAGCGAATGTGGGGGGCCGTTGTAGACATGAGGCAAGCTAATGCCCAGAGTTGCCGAGTGTGATCCCTGGTTAGAGTAGGCACCGAGGCGAGAATTATCGAGTCCGCTGACCCTGGTCCACGACCCTGCTGTGTCGGGAATTGAACCCTGGTCCCAGACTGTTCTCTGCTTTCGGGTCTGCCGCCTCTAACCAGTGAGCCACACCACTCTAACAAAAGGAAATGACAGAAATGGAAAACTAGTGAAAAGCTAATGGTAAATCCCTGAGTGTGGGAGGCGAAGGAGCAGTTTAGTGTAAGGAGGGCAACATCTTGCCACATGGCAAATGATTTTACACAGTCTGTGTCTGGTGTAGCACGCCCTGTTTTGCTTGTTATGTGTTGACCCTATATAGGGCACCTTCCATCTGATTTATAGGCAGGTTGATCTTCTTTGTATTGGTCTGAGCAAGCAATGGAAGCAAGTCTGACAAACCCAACAGGTGTTTGAGAGGGTTTTCTTTCAAACCATTTAGAGAAATGTGTTAATTAATGCTTTTACAGCATTATTTTCACATAAATTTGCTAAAATGTCTTTATTTCTGAAAGAAGCCTCGTGAATATTGCAACACGTTCATAATGTGACAGGCAGACCTTCTCCTCCATAGAGAATTGCGGGTTCATCTGCACCAAGAAAAGATTTTCAAACAAGCATTTACAATGCAATGGTCTCGGCATTATTAAAGGTAGAGCTATTGGCTAATGACTTTTTTCTGATTTTTTTTAAAAAACATAAATAAATGGTATTGTCATTTACAATGGCAATAGGTGAGCATTAGAGAGTAGTAGAGAGTAGAGGAGAGTATTTGCAGACACAGACAGACACACACATGCACACACACAGACAGGAGCCACGCACACACACAGGAGCCACGCACACACACAGGAGCCACGCACACACACAGGAGCCACGCACACACACAGGAGCCACGCACACACACAGGAGCCACGCACACACGCAGAGCCACGCACACACACAGAGCCACGCACACACACAGAGCCACGCACACACACAGAGCCACGCACACAGACTGTTAAAAGGATGGTGATGCACTCAGAGACATAGTCCATATTTGGGTTAGGCAGAGAACCGTATTTAAGTGCCCCCCCCACCCCGTGTCGCATCCCAAGGATTTCCTGGTACTTACGGAAGCATGTGATTTAATCTTGACATGGACTGTGTATATGCATGATTCTACTGCGCTTCGAGATGCCCTGAGGTACTTTGCAATCTAATAGCGGGCAACGCCTGTATTTGTTGTATGGCTGCCCATCCGAGCTAGCGGCCACGCGCATGAGTTTAAATCCCTACAAACGACCTGAAAGCAGTCATAATACCGCAGTGTGAAACAAATAAGCAGCAGACATCGCGCTAATTCATTACATTACCTAACGTTAAAACGTACCATTCTACAATCAATACGGCATGGTGTCCCTGTTTATCAGCAAGCGTGTGCATTTTATGAGGGCGAAATGCAGCATGAAAAAAAGGCTGTATGGGCTCCTTGCAATAAAGGTGAACTGCTCGGCTTTCATAGTAAGAACACACACAACCCATCCATGCCAAATCACCACAGTAACCAGTTAAACTCTACATTCACAGCTGTTCCCACACTCTCAAACATTCTGTGATTCTGAAAGTCGGCGCTCAGCGTGCACCACTATGATATACGATCTTGAACAGTTATAAGTGTATCACCTTAACATGATTAAACTCGAAGGTTTACACACTCAAAAATTCACACCATATCCATGTTTACCAGTGTTGGCATTCTCTGTTTTTAAAGAGGACCTGGTCAATACTGCTGGGGATTGAACCCTTGTCTGCTAGAAACATGCCATATCAAAGGCTGACGACAGTGCCTCTGAGCTATGGCTTCTGCTAAGGAGATCAGTTGGCATGTTAACACATTCTTTCAACTGCAATTCCGAAAGTCGGCGCGCACCAATATTCACTTAGGGAAATCACGGGTCCTGCAGCGCTCTAGCCCCGGTTTTTCATGTGCAAATCACTTTTTTCTGATGTGGTGGCTACAATCGAACTAACAGACTGAAATAACAGTTCATTAACAGTGTGTAAACGCTGAAAAACAAAGGTCCAGGAATGGTGTTCTGCTTTTTTGGATACATTTGGAAACGTTACATAAAAAAAACTGATATTTAATAATAAAAATCAGCGAAATAAATGCAAGTTACCTGCTTGCAGGTCAGTCTCTGCTTCTTGCTTGGAGAACAAAGGCCCGCAACCAATCACAAAGCCTGTGGGCAGGAAGCGGAGAGCAGACACACCTGCAATCAGAGTGGTGTGAATGGCGCCCCCAGGTGAAGGGAAGGAACCATTTTGTAAAGCGCCTAGAGAATTATCTGTTTGGCGGTAGATTGGAAGTACTGTCGTAAACTTAGTGCTAGCCAGGAGTACATTTTCATCTCTTGACACATCAAGGGAATCTTCCTTTCTTTTGCTGAAAGGTATACAAGTAATTGGGGGAAAGGAAACATCTCCCGCTCCGCAGACAGAAACCACGTCATTCCTCCTTTTGACGGAACATGGCATCGCGTTCTCTCACTGCATACAGGTACTTAAAAAAATAAAACTCCACGAGTCAGGCTGGCGCACAGATTAGGATGTCGAATAGAACCGTACAACGTACCTCACCTGGGCTCAGACGGCACACGTCCTCATAGAGTCAGCTGTACATCTTCCCACCTCCGCAATGCCCTTCAGACGCTATGCCCACCCCTCAAACAAGGAAGCCCTGCCAGATTGCATGCACTCCCTAGCCTCAGCTGCGTTGCACCCCATCACTTCAGAAGCTGCCCTGGCCTCATGTCAAACGACCCCTGCACCATGACATCAGCCTGGTGCAAAGGATATTTACACGATCCCCCTTCTGTATTATACACATTATATAGGCTGCACACTCAGCTAAACTGGACTGCACTGTATTCTCAGACACATTAATTGCCCCAAACTCATGTGACGTTCTACTGTCGTTTGCACTGCACTATGTACATACAGGTTAACTGTATCCCATCTTGTGCATGTTGTTGTATCCTTCGGCTCTACTTGTCGTCCCCTTCCCTGCAGAAGGGGAAGGGGGTGCAGTTACCTCTTTTTTTTATTTATTGCGATTTTCTATAGCGCGAACATTAACCAAAGGTGTCAGGGCGCTTCACAAAAGAACCAGTTGCGATACATACGGACTTCGGATTAAATGCAAATGTACAAGTTGTAAAGTTATCTGGGATAGCTGCACCACTTGGCTTGCAACACCAGCCCCCTCGCTCACCTGAACGGGCGGTCGTCACGGGCCCCACTCTCGTAGTATTCCTGCTCGGCTGTCGTCTCGTCGTCCTCCACTGTCACATCAGCACCTGAGCCGGGGAGGGAGCGGAGGCTCCGGCTCTCGCTGGCACCTTCCCCTGGGAACGCATTGACAAGAGCCGCCGCCCAGCGCAGCAGCCAAAAGGTGAGCAGAGTCACCCGCAGCGCGGACCGGCAGCCCATGGGCACAAAGCATGGGAGCACCTACGAGCCCCCGAATCCAGCTGTCACCCACAGAGGCGCGCGCCCGCCGCCATCAGCGGCACCCGCACAGATGCCACACCATAGGCATGGACGACGGACTAGCCTGAGTCGAGCCTGGTGACGTGACGTCACTTCATACACCGGCGGGGAGGGGGCTACCTTCAAATGCGAGAACTGTTTAGACATGGGGTTCAACGGAAGCATAGCAAACGTCGCTATAGGAATGCTACACAATAGTGGTATGGTAATGTTACAGCTGATATTAATATTGTAGGAGAGCGCAAATGAAAAAAAAAATCATAATTCAAACGGAGGTATAACATAATTTGTTTTCCGCACTAGAAAAGTAAAAATAAAATAATTTTGAATCATGTTCTTTTCATGACCGACCTCCGGAGGGCTCGAAGCGAGCTTCAAAATGGGAAAATACACGGAGAGCGGGAGGGGGTGGGAAACAGACCGGGGGAGACGCAGAGACGCCCACCGAAACAGACAGGGGAAAGAAGGCACACACGGACATCGGGGCACGCAGGAAAACAGAAGCACACGACCCAAACCGACCTCCGGAGGGCTCGAAGCGAGCTTCAAAATGGGAAAATACACGGAGAGCGGGAGGGGGTGGGAAACAGACCGGGGGAGACGAAAACAGAAGCACACGACCCAAACCGACCTCCGGAGGGCTCGAAGCGAGCTTTAAAATGGGAAAATACACGGAGAGCGGGAGGGGGTGGGAAACAGACCGGGGGAGACGAAAACAGAAGCACACGACCCAAACCGACCTCCGGAGGGCTCGAAGCGAGCTTCAAAATGGCTGAAAAAAGCCCCGAGATTTTTTCGGATTTGGGGGCGTGGTTTTGTGGTTCTGAGTGACGGACAACGTCACTGTCTAAAGAACGCAAAAAATCACGCCCCCAAATCCGAAAAGGACGGGGCTACATTGGAGTGACTGATCTCTCCTCCAATGGCTGGCCTCCGTTTAGGAAGCCAGCCAATGAAGGAGAGATGGGGCACGGAGGCGGGACCTTCGGCGCTACTCATACTCATTAAATCTCCGGCCTAAGACTGCGCAAGCGCAGCCTTTTAGGCCTTCGACCTATAAAGTGCATTTAGCTCGTTTTCTGTTCAATTGACTAAATAGTCAAAGGTGATGCGGGTAGGTCAGTAAATGCATTTTCACCAGGCCTATTATCTTCCATAACCTCTTTCTTTGCTTCTATGTGCCATATCTTTCTGTTTTCAAAAAACATTTCCCAGCAGATTCTAAGGCATATTTTATCATTGGAAATCTCCTTGGAAGAGCCAGGTTGTAAAATACAAAATGCACAGATCTCACAGTCACATCCCTAGTAAGCAGAGCTACACAATGACTTACAGGTTCAGTAAAGAGACAGGTTTCACCATTCATACAAGCTAGGTCTCATACTGTAGTTGTGATTAGCTCTGACATATCAATTTTAAATATATGCTTTGATACAACACAGTTTTGTCCCCAAGCACCAGCTGTTACTTTTATAAAAATATGACTGTTTGCTGTTGAATTGAAGCTTTTCATTTTGAAAAATAATCTCAGTTCCCCAAATCAAAGGTTGGCATTTTCATGAACAAAACATAACTTTATTCGTGTGTTTTATCTTCTTCTTATTTACTCACATGACCACCCAAACATAGATTCTACCTTTGCCACACTGCCAAAAAGGCTTGTTTACACCTGGTAGGTTTCTCCAGCCCCCCCCCCCCCCCCCCGGAGTGAAGCTATACCCGCCTACCACCCAGAGCAAAGAAAATGAGAAGGTATCCCATGAAACATATCGTACTATTTATATGAAGGACTACAAACAACCCTGCACACGTGCAAGACATTTGGACTAGTGTTACTGGAAATGTTTATTATAAGCCAACGTATGTTTAGCATCCTTTCATTGTCCTAGGAGGATAAAACGGCTTAATAAAGTACTACACGCAAATGTAGGAAGCAAAAATGTATGTTATTCCTGTGAATGTGCATGAATGTCTGTGGTGTGTATGGGGGTAAATTTGTGCGTGTGCTAGATGCTTTTCTACGCCTTTGCTCTCAGGGAAAATGACACAATGGTGAGGCAACAGGAAGAAGGGACAAGGAGGATTGGTTTCGCTTCCTAATTCCTGAGAGCCCGAGTCCCCAAACGTGTGTGCTCACACAGCTGCTTGTAACGACTCACTTATTTCACCTTAATCTTATGGGTCAGCTGACACATTCATTACAACATACATTTTAAGCAGTCATTTCCGTTCGTTTTTGTCACCAGTCTGTGGTTCTTTCATGAATGTAAACAGTGTATATTTGTCAAGGAAGTGACAAAAGAATGTTCGAACAAAAGGTATGTACATAGCTACAAGGTCACGACTTTCAACCTGCCTCTCTCTCTCTCTCTATCTCGGTCTCATTCATAACGCTGTTCATACATTTCGGTTGGCTTTGGGTGCAAAACGTTTCAGTTTTGCACGACAGCGGTGACCCGCAACATTTTCAATAGGTGCAGCACCAAGGCAGAGATTGCACAGGGCCTTGTGCAACCCGTAGTGAAACCATTTTCTCAGAGGCTGGCCCAGTTACTAAGGTTGTGGCTGAGTTGTTCCCCAAAAAACAATTACCTACTACATAAGGCCTACTTCTCAATACGGGTAAGACTAAAGAATCAACCGAAACAGCAGGGCCCAACTGACAACAGCAGAGCTTTCAGGATGCTGGCGTAGATTATAACTAGGGCTCCCGGTTTTATGGTATTTGCATTTTTGTCATTTCCAGCTGTATTTATCCATATTTATTTTTTTCTAATTTTACCTATATTTATCCATATTTATTTTAGGTTTTGTGAAAAATGAAGCTGAAATGTGAATATTTCTGCATTTATTTAACCATTTAATGTGCACTCGTGCCTGAACGCCTTACAGGGTTCAATGATAAAGACACTCAGATGGTAAAATATGCACTTGTAAGAAAATATGTCAATTTTAGAATCAAGGTTGTCAAATCTGCTGCTGTTTAAGGCTCTTTACTAAATTCCTTATATTTTTTTAATCCCTTTGCCTGTCAATCAGCAAAGCTATTGTCCTAGCAGCCATGATTGACAGCATATAGAATCTCTCAAAAAACAATCCAATTTCCGTTTTTATCCACTTTTATAAATAAATACAGACAGGAAAAGAAATGTTTTTCTTTCTGTATTTAGCTGTAGGAATCAGTAAAAACAGAAAACATGGGGGCATATTCCCAACAACTAGCGATAATTATCGCTATGTTGGTTTAGCGGCAATATTTTTATCGCCGAGCTGTAGCGATTTTTATCGCTTAGGAACCTTGCTATTATCAAGGTATATCTCCTAAGCGATAAAAATCGTCCGAAATGCATGAATATCACTAAAAAGTGCACTCATATAATAACCACAAACTCGTGAAAGATTTAAATTCTTTATCTATGAACAATTCTTAAATGTCATAATCCAAGCATTTGAAACTAAAAATCTTTCGATTAGGAAGATAGCAATTAAAATGAGAACATGTAAAGATTTTATAAGTCTGTCTTTAAGCATTTGACAGTAGGAAGGGTAGAGAAAAGGAAACAATACAATGACATACCCACACAGAATATTTACCTAAATTGGTGTGAAGACCAACCCTGGCCACGGGCTGGGTTAAAGGACAGAACCCCAAGAATACAGGTGCCATCAGGAAAGAACAGGTATAGACCAGAATCAGGACAGGTACAAGCCAAATTGGATCAGGACAGGACCACTTCAGGCTAAGACTGGCACCCACGCTAAGGCACACGCCTGCGTCACACCCTCACTGCAGCTAACAGTCGGACCCCGATTGGGTTAGCGGAAATCTTCTTAGCGGATAATTGTATTTTTAGTGGTAATAAGAGTGTGTGAACACATGTTACTTGATATCCTCACTGTTTGTGTTTTGTTGTTGTTTTTTCTTTAAATTCAACCGTATATTGTTTTTATCTGTAAATAATGATGATTATGTATAAAAAATGTTTTTTTAGATTGCAATATATGCAGATGTGTTTGTATAAAATGTTAACAAAGGTTAGTCTCCATCTTTTAAAAACATGTTTTTGTATATTTCTTTGAATAGCCCTGAAGAAGTCTCCTAGTGAGACGAAACGCGTTGGCTATGGCTATGATGAATTCCTCTATGGAAGAAGTTTCTGTTCTGTGAATAATAAAAGGAATTTTTTGGAACAAGAAACACATCTACTGAATCTGGATACCTTTTTTTTCCCTATGTGCAATTCTTCTCTCAAATAATTTGAAGTGGAATGTGATATGAAGTTTTACTAATACTGTGTATAGAGTGCTGAAACCATTTTTGCTGTTACACTGGTATTGATGTTAGCCTATCTGTTTTGGATGGAGCCCAATTGCGTCGCGAGATTAGGGATATGTGTTGAAGGAGGGAAACCAAAAAGGAATCAAACAACTTCACATCGCAGTTGAGAAGGGCTATAGGCTGATAGGAAGGGCAGATGAGGTGGGCTTGCTCAACTTAAGGAGGAGAGTGATGTCTGACTCTAACATGGTATCTGTGACCCCCCCAGTTGTCAAAAAAGAGGTGAATACTCTTGCCAAAGGCCCTGTCAGAAGAGGGGTAAAAGCTTTATAGAGGTGGCAGTATAGCCATCAGGGCCTGGTGCCTTGCATGTGGGAAGGTTGCATATTGCTATCCCCGCCTCTTCCGGTGTAATGTCTTCTTCCAGGAGATGCAGCTCCTCCGCTCTATCCGGGGGGGGGGGGGATAGGAAGTCAAGTATTGAGCTGTTGAGCCTGGTATACAGAATGAGGTAGTATAGAGTAAAAATCTCCAAAATATCCTCCGTCTCTCGTAGAAGAAGATCCCCATCATCCATCAACTCCTGAATGTGGCACTGGGTGGAATGAAGACGCAATTTATGCAAGAGAAGTCTATCAGCCTTTAGCAGCAGATTTCATTAAGAGATGTTTTAGCTCAGCCTAAGCTGTCTCAAATCCCTCAGAGTCCTATGAGAGCCCCCTTACACATGATGCATCGCCGCCTGTCAAACATGACCCTCTAACTCCTGCTGGCTAAGCTTATTCGCAATTTCAAATGCTGCCGCATGCGAAATAAGCTCTCCGTGGAAAACCAATTTCACGACATCCCATAGAGTCGCAGGTGAGGCATCCCCCATGACATTTTCAGGAAAGTATTGTTCATTAGCATCTTTGATACTGTCACAGAGATATGGGTCTTGGACAGAGCCGGACTGGCCGTAGCGGGTACCGGGCGTTTCCCCGGTGGGCTGCCAGGGTGGGGGCGGATTTTAGGCCCCTGGGAGCCGTTTTTGTTACAGGGGCCGATTTTGCAGCATAGCTGCAAAATCGGCCCCTGTAACAAAATCGTCTGAAACCGACCCTGGCAAACAGCTCGGCCGCACCCCAACCCCCTGGGTGGGGGGGGAGGGTCGAGCACTTTGCCAGGGACGGTTTTGGTTACCAGTCCGGCCCTGGTCTTGGAAGACAACTTCGTTCAAGATCCATGGGCGAGTAAATGGAAGTTGTGGAGTCGCTAAGCTGTCAGCCAAATTGGAGCATGATTGGAGAAAACGCTCATGTCAATTTTAGGAGACAAAAGTTTTTTAAGTAAAACGTAAATCTCAGTTTTCAGTCCAAAACGCAAAGAAGCATTGGTAAATGCAAAGTTTGGAAACTTTCTAAAACTTTTAAACTCTTGTGTTTGATCACTCCAGCCCAGAACTGGTGACCAGTTCTGACAGGAAGAAGGTCATGAGGGCCATTAAGGAGATTTTAAACAGGTACCTGGTCACCTAAGCAGTCTCAAGTCCAGTTCCACACTTTTTGCAATGACCGCCATAAACTTCAATGGATTAATCCTGATGCTGAGGACACAGAATGCTGAGGATGCTGCAAGATGCTCTGGGTGTTGTGCAGTCGATGAGGGTCTTCCTGCGGTTGGTCCTCAGTCCACAGTCACAGTGGGGTGAGTTGAGCCACAGGGGTTGTATCCCTCAAAGTCCTATTTGGTCCAGCAGAAGTCTAGCTGCAGCAGTTTCCTTCGGTAAGGACTAGTGTCCTTTTCTGCTGACTGATCTGCACTCTGATGACTCTCCTGGGTTCAACAGTGTCAGATGCAACTTTTAAGCACAGAGAAGTGGTCTCCTTGGTTGCACGTTGGCGGTCAGCAGTGATTGGATGGAAGTGACTACTGATAAACTAGAATGGGCTACCTCTGCCTTTATGGCTCTATGATATCTGCTCTGTTATGGTGGAGTTTTAATATGTTCACATTGATAACTCTATGAGGGTTTCTGGGGGTCCCTATTTCCACCAGATAGGAGACTTCTCCCTTGTTTTTCAAGATAGGATTGGGCCCAGTCCATTTGTTTTCGAGTACTCTAGGTGCCACAGGCTGTAAAACCCTCACTAGCTCTCCTGTTTGGTACCATACCATAGAGGAATTCTAGTTATACCAGTGCTTCACAAGCTCCTAGCTGGCCTTCCAAAGTCCTGTTCGCCTACTTCATGTACTCAATAAACCTGGAGCAAAGACCTAGTACATAGTTCACCATATCTTGCTTGGGTTCTTTGAGAGGACTCTTTTAATCTTATCTCACCAAACTCAATGGACCTCATAAAGGGTGTACAAGGAGTAGCCCAAAGGGACAGATATCTATTCCTTTCTGAGGAGCCTCACCGGAATGCAAACAGTTGGCATGGCAGGAGAATATCCCATCTCCTTCTGAGGATCTCTGGTAAACCCATTATCATGCATTTCATCGTCTTATTGCACAATACCATTATCTTGGGAATGATAGAGGGTAGTGGATTTCTATGTCACTCCACACTCATCCCACATGGCGTTTAGATAGGCAGACATGAAATTTGTGCCCCTATCTGAAATTACCTCCTCGAGGAACCCAATTCTGTTGAAGATGCCAAATAGAACTGTTGCTACTTCAGGAGCGGTAAGTGTGATAAGGGGTATGGGAACCAACACTGTCAATTCCTACCCTCTCAAAGGGAGTCACCACCTGTGGTAGTGATATTAGGGAAGCCTTTGGCTTTCCCCCTGTCTTACCACTAGCTAGATATATGACAAAGGAGCAGCAAAACACCTTCACATTTTCAGACATCAGAGGCCAGTAAAAGTGATTGACCAATCTTTCCCATTTTTTGGTCTGCCCCATATGTCCAACTAAAGGGATGTCATGGGTCAGGTTAAGGAGGAACTCGGTGTACTGTTGGGGGACAACCACTCTCCTGGTTGCCCCTAGTTTTGGGTCTCTTGCCTCACTGTACAGGATTCCCTCCTCTAAGTACACCGACTGGGTTCCAGTGTCATCTACCTCCTCCTATTTGACAGCAAACTGTTTCACGCCTTCAAAAGTGGGACAAGTCTTTGGAGTGAATAAAAGCAAACCCTGATTGTTCCGCTCTCATAATAGCTCTTCAGAAAGGTTTAGCTTTGTCCAGACTTGAGAATACCCAGTATAAGTCAAAGCAATACCCTTTCATGATTAAAGTAGCGCATAAATTATGCACATAATAAGCAGAGAACTCTGGAAAGTTCCCAAGATTAGGTGGAGAGCAGCTTCTGTGTCGAACACCCCACAATACCAGTGACACTCTGAATCTGCTCACCTCAAATGTCTGTTTTCCTAGGAAAGTATTTATGCATAGGATTAGCACAGGACCTTCCATGTCGAGCTAGAAAGGGGAAAACTATTTTACTTTTTCTACAACAAAGTCTTTAAGCATAGTGTTAGCACAGTGCCATCCACATCGAACTGTAACATAACTAAAGCCTTTTACCACTCCAGGCACAGGATTACAGCTTTGGATTGGTAAATGCCATCCAGCCACCTCGAATGCCTGTTTTTCCAGCAAAAGTTTGAAGCATAGGATTAGCACAGGGCCATCCACACTTAGCTACAAATATATATTGATTATATTTATCAATCAAGCCTTCCTCTACAAGATCCAAGATAGAAATGCACACTCCTGTAGTATGGTTCAAACAAGAGTTTATTCGATGATTCCATTTTCCATTAACAGCATGAGGAACGAAAAAACACCCCTTTCAGCGTACTGGATCCCTTGATCACAGGTGACATACGTTTTTTCTTTTCTTACACCACGTGTGACCAACGTAAAAGAAAGTTTGCATGGTCAACAAGTTAGAGGCTCCTGTGGCAGCCATCTTAACATGTCATTGTGATTATGTGAAGTAATATATATTTAACAAATACTTGCATTGCCCAAGTTCAATAATTTTTCCAAAATTACCTCCAGCTAACTATTGCATATTCCTTGCTTTACGCACTAAACATTGTAAGTGTCCTGAATTATACAGATGATAGCACTCTTGTCAGCAGAAGTAAGCTGATCGCAAAAAGCAATTAGATGAGTTTATCACCTCTATGCATAATAAACACCCGATAAATGTATTGCATTCCAAAGGTATCCTAAAACATTTTGAAAGTCTCTCTAAACTCAAATAGAGAAGACCACCATTGAGGCTATATACATACCAACAAAATATGACATTGATAGTCTATCTAGTATCACAAACAATGTGCTGAGAGGTCTAAATCTAGTCCAAGTCTAGTGAAAGTGCATATTCCAAAGTTTACTCCAAATACCGACATGAAATCTTGTTACAAATACATTATTTGTCAGCCGTTGTGTGCTCAATCAATCAATCAACAGTATTTGTATAGCACGCTACTCACCCAGTAGGGTCTCAAGGCGCTGGAGGGAGGGGTTCGTTACTGCTCGAAATGCCAGGTCTTGAGTTGTTTCCTGAAGGAGAGGTGGTCCTGGGTCAGCCGTAGGTGGATGGGGAGGGAGTTCCATGTCTTGGCCGCCAGGTAGGAGAAGGATCTTCCTCCCGTGGTGGCCCTGCAAATGCGTGGTACGGTGGCGAGGGCGAGGTTGGCCGATCACAGCTGGCGGGTGGGTGTGTAGAAAGTGAGGCGGTTGTTGAGGTACTTCGGGCCCATGTTGTGGAGAGCCTTGTGTGCGTGGGTGAGGAGTCTGAACGTGATCCTCTTGTTGACCGGGAGCCAGTGCAGGTCTCTCAGGTGGGAAGCGATGTGGCTGCGGCGAGGGATGTCCAGGGTGAGTCGAGCTGAGGCGTTCTGTATGCGCTGGAGTCTTTTCTGTAGTTTGGCAGTGGTTCCCGCGTAGAGGGCGTTCCCGTAGTCCAGTCGGCTGGTGACAAGTGCCTGGGTGACTGTCTTCCTGGTTTCGGTGGGGATCCATCGGAAGATCTTACGGAGCATGCGCAAGGTGTTGAAGCACGATGATGATACGGCGTTGACTTGTCTGGTCATCGAGAGGCAGGAGTCCAGGATGAAGCCCAGGTTTCGTGCATGGTCCGTTGGCTTGGGGGTGGTGCCCAGAGCAGGGGGCCACCAGGAGTCGTCCCAGGTGGAGGGCGATGGTCCCAGGATGAGGACTTCCGTCTTGTCTGAGTTCAGTTTAAGGCGGCTGTACTTCATCCACTCGGCGACGTCTTTCATCCCTTCGTGTAGGCTGGCTCTGGCGGTGGCGGGGTCGTTGGTGAGGGAGAGGATCAGCTGGGTGTCGTTGGCGTAGGAGATAATGTTAAGGTTGTGTTGGCGTGCGATGGCTGTGAGGGGGCTCATGTAGACGTTGAAGTGGGTGGGGCTGAGTGAGGATCCTTGTGGTACGCCGCAAATGACTTTGGTGGCCTCGGATATGAACGGGGGGAGGCGGACTCTCTGGGTTCTTCCGGCGAGGAATGAGATAATCCACTCCAGTGCCTTCTCTTGGATTCCGATGTTGCTGAGGCGCTGTATTAGGGTGCGGAGGCAGACAGTGTTGAATGCTGCAGAGAGGTCGAGTAGGATGAGGGCCGCTGTTTCCCCGTTGTCGAGCAGGGATCTGATGTCGTCGGTGGCTGTGATGAGGGCGGTCTCAGTGCTGTGGTTGGCTCGGAAGCCGGACGGCGAAGGGTCGAGGGAACCGTTTGTCTTGACGAAGGCGGCGAGCTGTTTGTTGACGGTCTTCTCGATGACTTTGGCAGGAAAAGGGAGGAGCGAGATGGGGTGGAAGTTCTTGAAGTCGGTGGGGTCCGCTGTTGGTTTCTTCAGGAGGGCGCTGAGCTCGGCGTGCTTCCAGCTCTCCGGGAAGGTGGCGGTGTTGAAGGAGATGTTGATGATGTCCCGGAGTTGGGGTGCGATGACGGAGTCGGCCTTGTTGAAGACATGGTGGGGGCAGGGGTCGGTTGGTGATCCGGAGTGGATGGTGTTCATCGTGCGGGTGGTGTCTTCGGTGCTGACCGGGGTCCAGTTGCAGAGGGTGGTGGTGGGGGGCGTTGGTTCAGCGGTTGAGTGCGTGGTCTGTGCGCCGAAGCTGTTGTCTATGTCAGTGATTTTGCGGTGGAAAAAGGTGGCGAGTGAGTCGCAGAGGTCTTGCGAGGGTGTGATGTCGTTGTTTCCGGCGCTGGGGTTGGAGAACTCTTTGACGATGCTGAAGAGTTCCTTGCTGTTGTGGGTGTTGTTGTCCAGTCATTCTCTGAATGTTGTCCTTTTGGTGGTGCGGCTCAGCTGATGGTGTTTGCGGGTGGCGTTCTTGAGGGCAGTCATTTTTTCCGTGGTTTGGTAGTGGCGCCAGGCTTTTTCAAGGGTGCAGCAGTTTTTCTTGGATGATCTGAGTTCGTCGGTGAACCAGGAGGCTTTCTTGCTGCCGGGTCTGCTGGGGGGGGGTTCTTCAGTGGTGCGAGGTCGTCGGCGCAGTTGGTGATCCACTGCATGAAGGTGCGGGCTGCTTCATTGGGGTCTGTTGCGCTGGTGGGAGGGTTCTGGCTGAGGGAGGTGGTGAGCTGGTCGGCGGTGATCTTGCTCCAGCTCCTGCGAGGAACCTGTTGCGGGTGGTGGTGAGTCGTGATTCTTCTGAAGCTGAAGTGGACGCAGCTGTGATCTGTCCAGTGGAGTCCAGTGGAGTGGCTGAAGGAGATGTGCTTGCTGGAGAAGAAGACAGGGCCAAGCGTGAGGCCAGCGTAGTGGGTGGGGGTGTTTACCAGTTGCTTGAGTCCGAGGTTGGCGAGGTTATCCAGCAGGCGGTGGTGTTGCAGTCCTTGTTGTTCTCCAGGTGGAAGTTGAGGTCCCCTAGGAGGATGTAGTCAGCAGAGGGGAGGGCGTGCGGGCTGATGAAGTCTGCGATGTCTTCGCTGAATTGTGTGCGTGGTCCCGGGGGTCTGTAGATGACGGTGCCTCTGAGGGTGGTCTTGAGGTTGGTGTGTATCTGGAAGTGGAGGTGCTCGGCAGCGGTGAAGGTGTCGTCGGAGTTGGTCGTGATGTGGATGGTGTTCCTGTGGACGATGGCGATGCCTCCTCCGGTCTGGTTGACGCGGTCCTTCTGGGTGATCTTGTATCCGTCTGGGATGGCTACGGCGATGTCGGGCGCTGAGGAGGCGTTCATCCAGATTTCCGTGAGGAAGGCGACATCTGGTGATGTTGTGTCGAGCAGGTTCCAGAGTTCAACGGCGTGTCTGTGGACGGAGCGGGTGTTGAGCAGGATGCATTTGAGGTGGTTGTTGCTGGTGCCCGGTCTTTTGGGTGCGGTGCCTGTTCAGAGGCAGGTGAACTTGCAGGCTTGGCAGGTGAAGGGTCCGTGGGTTCGTTTCTGGGTGGCTTGGTAGCAGGCAAGGTTCCGGTCGGGTTTGAGTGCGATGAGGGTGGCGGCGTCGTAGGTTCGTCGTGTGAGCTGGCATCGTCGGGGGCCAGGGGTCCTGGCGCTGGGTGCGGGCCAGGCGCGGACGGGCGCAGACGGGCGCAGACTTTGGCGCGCCTTCGGCGCACAATCGGCGCGCCCGCTGCACGTGTCCGCTGCGCGTATGCGCGGCCTCTATTTACGGCGAAGTGGGAGGGAGGAGCAGCTGGGAGGCGGGAGCGGGGCGCCCAATGGGTAACAGAAAGGAAAAAGGGGCGGGCCGCGAGGGAGCAGCGGCGGGGAGCAGAGGGGGGTCACTCCAGGGGTAGTCACGAAGCAAAGTGTGGCAAAACCTACTTACAGAAGGAAACACTTAAAACAGTAAATACAGTGCAACAAAAAGCGAGGGCAACAAAAAGCGAGGGCACAGAAGGCAAAGGCGGGAGAAAGAACGAGCAGCAGCGAGGGGGCACCGCCGAGGTCAGGGACAGACCTGTGGTGCTGGGGCAAAGACGCACCTGTAGCTGGTGGGCCGTGCGGCGTGGGAGTGTCCTGGGGACAGGTCACCCTCGCCTACGCCGCGCGGGCACTGTTTAAGGCCAAGTGGGAGGGAGGAGCAGCTGGGAGACAGGAGCGGGGCGGCCAATGGGTAACAGAAAGGAAAAAGGGGCGGGCCGTGAGGGAGCAGCAGCGGGGAGCAGGGAGCGGAGGGGGGTCACACCAGGGGTAGTCACGAAGCAAAGTGCAGCAAAACCTACTTACAGAAGAAAACACTCAAAACAGTAAATACAGTGCAACAAAAAGCAAGGGCAACAAAAAGCGAGGGCTCAGAAGGCAAAGGCGGGGGAAAGAATGAGCAGCATTGAGGGGGCACCGCCGAGGTCGGGGACAGACCTGTGGTGCTGGGGCAAAGACGCACCTGTAGCTGGTGGGCCGTGCAGCGTGGGGGTGTCCTGGGGACAGGTCACCCCTAGCTTTGTGCTACACATATGTACTTCATTCTGCCCCTGTGGACACATAGAACATACAATGGCAAATCAATATTGCGAGTCAAATCACTAACAATTGTGCCCAAGTGGACAAATATATGAATATCTATTTAAAGAAAAGTATATCTTAGCTTCACTGATTTTTTTTTTTAACATCCTTTTTATTGCATCACCAATATAAATGTACAGACAAGATACTCAGCAAAAAGAACATGACATGTACTGATTCAGTTAGTGACATTCGATCTTCATCCAGAGGGATCACCCCGCTCTTGTCGCGGGTGGCTTCATCTCTGTCTTGGTCTCGTACTTCTTACATTGTCCGACCGCTTCATTTTGCACATGACCCTGGAATGCTTTTGTGATTTACGCCCCTCCCCCTCCCCAAACTTCGGTGCCCCAACATCCCTCCAAACCAGCTTCCTACTCGCCCTCCCCCGTGGTCGCGCTGTGCTTGAGTAACCATGTATTAGTGCCCGGTGTGTTGTAGGAGGAAGTAATCAATCGCTAAGGTGTGTTCTCCTGTATAGTGTTAGGGTCTGCTCCAGCTAGTTCGCTCACGCCATCCTGCCCCTCGTCGTCCACATCCCTGAGCGCCTGCACCATCACCACCCATGCAGTCGCCCTTTCCAGTGCTTTCTCGTCATTCGACCTCCAGGCCATCTGGTATCGTAGGGTACTATCACACGCGGCCCATCTCAGACACTCCCCATACCATCTTTTATACGTGGGCCCCACTCTGGACTTCCAATTTCGTGTGATCTCCCGCTTGGCCAAGATAAGCCCTAAATCTATAAATTTACTTGATATCGTATTTTTAGGTGTGTGTGGGAACCAGTGAAGGATGCCAACTGCTTTTGTATACTGGATATCCCTGTCCGTCGCGCCATTAAGGGCCCGCCCAACTTCCTGCCAATAGTCGCCTAAAGAGGGGCAATCCCACAGCATATGACACAGATCCGCCCCCGTTGTATTACATCTGGGGCAAGCAGCGTCGGTCGCCCCAAAGTACTGTTGGATTTTCCCGGGCGTGAGGTATGCCCTGTGGATAACATAAAAGTGGATCAATTGGAACCTGGCATTCCTCAAGCTCTTCCGTGCCCGCCTCAGCAGTTGGCCCCAGGTCGTGTCTGGTACCTCCACCTGGAGGTCCTGCTCCCACTTGGCCTTCAGGGCTGCCAAAGGTTGCAAGGCCTCCCGCTGCATCCTCGAGTACAGGCACGTGACGGACTTAAAGGTTCCCGCCGCCATCATGGCGTACTGGCAAGCCATCGAGGTGCCTGGTTCCTGCAGCCCTTCCCCCCAGTGGGCTCGCATGGCGCCCGTGACTGCCGCGTGCAGCAGGTAGTCACCCCTCGGTAGGTCAAATCTCTCCTGCAGGTCCCGAAACGGCAGCAACACCCCATCTTCGTAGAGGTCACCCAGCATGTGTATTCCCGCCTCCTCCCACCCTAGCAAGCGTGACCAGTCACCTCCATGCGGGAGGGCAGTGACCATTCCCAGCGGTATTTCGGGGGCATACATAAGGCGGACACCCGCCCGCCTACGGGCCCGGTCCCAGCATAGCCGGAAAGTCTGCTCCTCGACCGTCAGGTCTCCCACTCGGAGTTTCTGGTGCAGCGTAATATAAGCCAAAACGTGTCGCGGGGTGCCTTCATCTCTCGCGTCCTCGGGACCTCTATATACTCTCGCCACCTCCTGAGTAAAAGTCTGCAGCTGCGCGGCTAGGTAATATCCTTCGAAGTCCGGCACTGCCATACCTCCCTCATCTTTGGGGCGTAACAGCGTGTCGAGCGCTATGCGCCTCCTACCCGTGCCCCACAGGAACGCTATGATCAGTGACCTCAGGCGCTTGAAAACCGAGCTCGGGATCCATACCGGCAGTGTCCTAAAATAATACAAAAGCCTGGGCAGGGCTATCATTTTAAGCAGGGAAATTCTACCAGCCAGGGAGAGCGGTAGAGTCGCCCAGAAGTCCATAGATCCACGCAGGGCGTTAATACTGCGAGTTATGTTGCCATCCAGCAGGTCGGACGGGGCGTGGTAAACATAGACCCCTAGATAATGTAGGCAGCGCGGCTCCCACCGGAGTTCCTGAGCAGTGAGTGGGCACGGTTCTCCCGGCCTCAGGGGAAACAGACAGGATTTAGGCCAGTTGACCCTCAGGCCCGATAACCTACCGAACTGCTCCAGTAGCCTCCGCGCCCCCTGTAGTTCGGCGCCCGCATCGGCCAAAAACATCAACAAGTCATCCGCATACAGGGAGATGAGGTGTGGCCTCCCCCTAAAAGGCAAACCTGCGTAGTGGCGGCCCAGTCTGGCTACCGCAGCGAAGGGTTCCATTGCCAACGCAAACAGTAGCGGGGACAGGGAACAACCCTGTCTAGTGCCACGCCTAATCGGGTATTGTCTTGAGATCAGTGCACCCACCCGGACCCTCGCTACCGCCTCAGTGTAGAGGACCTTGGTCCACTTTATATATCCGTCCCCCAACCCGAAGCGACGCATCACCTCATACAGGTATCCCCATTCGAGGCTGTCAAATGCCTTCTCAATGTCAATGGACAGGACAAATGGGGAGACGGTGTCTGGCCAGTCCGCACCCATCAGTCTCGTGAGTCTACGGATGTTGTGAGTGGTATTGCGCGTCGGTATGAAACCGCACTGGTCACCATGAACCAGGCCCGTCATGTGCACTAGTAATCTGTTGGCCAGAATTTTACTGAGGATCTTGTAGTCCGTCGTCAACATAGACAACGGACGATACGAGGACAGCGCCGCACCCTCTCTGCCCGGCTTCAAGAGTGGGATCATAAGGGCCTCGCACATAGAGCCCGGGAGTCGGCCCTTCTCCTGCGCCTCATTATATACCTCGCGCAGCCGCGGAGCAAGATGCTCCAGGTATTTGCCATAAAATTCGATCGGTAGACCGTCAAGGCCCGGGGTCTTGTTTCTAGCCATCTGTTTTACAGCACAACCTATTTCTCCGAGGGAGATGGGCCGCCCTAACTCTTCTGCCTCCGAGTCCTCCACTCGCGGCAACTCTAGCCCGTCCAGGAACTCCTCAAGCTCCTCCGTCCCTCCCGTATCACCACTCAGATAGAGCCCCTCATAATAAGCACGGAACTTGTTCAGGATCCCGGGTTGGGAGTGGCAAGGCTCCTCCCCTGGCTCCTGGATCCTCATGATCGGCCCTCCCCCCCGGATAGGGTTAGCAAGCCAAGCCAACATCGCCCCCGCCTTATCACCTTCCGCATGCGCCCTCGTCACGTACGTCTTATGGTCGAAGCTACGCAGCCGCTCTAGCTCTACCGCCAGCCCCTCCCGCGCCCCGCTAAGCCCCTCCTGCAGTTCAGGGTGATTCGGGCGCCTCTTCTCGAGATCCCTCAGCCGTGTCTCAGCCTTATCTAAGTCATCCAACAGACTCTTCCGCGCCCCTGCCGTGTGTCCAATACAGTGTCCCCGTACCACCACCTTGAAAGCATCCCATTCAACCGCCCTCGTGGAAGCCGAGCCACTGTTCTCCTCAAAATACCTCTCAATACGTTCACTCAGGGCCTCCCTGAACAACAAGTCGTCCAGGGTGTCAGGTTGCAGGCGCCATGTTGGCACGCAGTTAACAGTCACCATCCATTCCAGAGACATCAACAAGGGGTTGTGGTCCGATATCGTCCTGGCCAAGTATTCCGCCCCTCCCACCGCGGGGAGCACACATTCCGAACAAAGAAACGCATCCAGCCTCACATGTAAATCATGCAGGTGCGAGTGAAAGGAGTAGTCCCTAGTGGTGGGGTGCAACGCCCTCCATGCATCCGTGAGGGCCCAGCTCTCCTGCCATTCTAATCTACGCTTGGCGATCCTATGTACTGGGGACGCGCGCAGCGGGGGATGGGACCTATCTAATAGCACATCCTCAACTGAGTTGAAGTCCCCCCCAAGAGGACCGGCCCTGCCAAATAACCCGCCAATTTGCCCGAGATGTTAGACAAGAAAGCGGGCAGGTCTACATTAGGAGCATACACATTACATAGAGAAATCATCCTGCCTCTCAGCCTTCCTTCCACCGCCACATACCTGCCCTCAGGGTCTATCGATGACTTCGAGACTTGGAAGGGGACCCCCGCCCGTATCCAAATCAGTACCCCCCTCGCGAATGCTGAAAATGTCGTGTAGAATAACTGCCCCCTCCAGCGCCTTTGCAGAGCCGCCCCTTCCTGCTTATTTAGGTGCGTCTCCTGCAGAAACGCTATATGAACCCCCCTTCGCTTGAGGTACGCCTGGACCTTATGTCTGCGCGTCATGGACTGCATACCCCGCACATTCCAGGTCACACATTTCAACGCCCCAGTACTAGCCATTCCCCCCTACACAACCGGACCATACAGCAAAGAACAGTGTTCGCATAAGTCCCGCGACCACGGGCCCCCCCCCCACCCTCTCCAAACAGGAAGCCAAACCCCTCCAACAACTACAACCCCCTGAGCAACCCCAACTGCTCGCAACTCCCTCCCCCCCAGGACAGGCCCCCCCGCAACTGGAAGTACCCCCATCCAAACCAACACTCCCGACCACCCCTCAAGGAAAGGTGGTAATATTCGCAGTCCCCACTGCGATGACCTTAGGGGCCAGTAAGGCGCGGCTCAATGCTATAAGACCTCAAACAAATCAGCCCCGCGCGCTCCACCCCACAATCCCCACATTACAGCTCCCCAAAACCTCAATCAACTTCGTTCCACTGCTGCGGGCCCATCGCCCCGGTGTCCAACCAGCGAGTCCATTCCGCCAAACCAGTTCAACACGCCTCCAGTATCTCTCCCGAGGTCTGCGGCGTCACAACAGGGCCCCGGGCTCCACCAAATTCCGATTGTCCTGTCTCTGAGCCCGTGCCCGGGTCCTCCGAATCCGTACCCTTCCCAGACTGAGTCCTGGCGGTTCTAGATAAGTCCACCACCGCCTGTAGGGCCGCCTGCCTCTCCGCCTCCGTCTGCGACATCGAAGGTTTCCCGGTCCTCTTGCGGTTCCTTCTGATCCGTTGGGACTGCCTGATCGGCTTCGCCACCTTAACCTCTTCCTCCCTGGCCTTAGCACCGTCCGTTCCCGCCTTATAAGTGTCCCACCAGTCCCATGCGTCCGCGGAGGTCGTGAAGAATAAAGACTTCTCATCCACCACCACTCTCAGCTTGGCAGGAAACAACAGGGAGTACTTGATGCCTTCCTGGCGGAGCTCCCGCTTGAGGGACAGGAAATTTGCCCGGAGTCGCTGAGTCTCAAACGTGTAGTCCGGGAACATGGTGACTCTGTTGTTTTCCACTTGAAAGGGCCCTGCCTCCCTCGCCCTCTGCAAAAGCCAGTCTCTGTCCCGGTAATGGAGCAACTTGAACACCACCGGGCGAGGAGGAAGGCCCAAGGCTGGCGGACGCGCCGGAACTCTATGTGCCCGCTCCAGGGAGAAGAAGGGGGACAGACCTTCTGGTGCCACCTCCGTCCGCAACCAGTTATCCAAGTAGCCCACCATGTCGTCGCCTTCAATTTTCTCCGGCAGGCCCACTAGGCGTACGTTGTTGCGCCTGTTCCTGTTTTCTGCATCCTCGGCCCTCCTTTCCAGCACCTTCAGACGGTCCATCACGTCGGCCATCTGGGCCTTCACCGTTGCCTGGGCCGGGGCTAAGTCCTTAACCGTGGTCTCCACGGATTTCACCCTGTCCTTAAGTTTGTCGTGGTCGGCCTTCAGGAGGCCCAAGCCCGTCGCCACCTGAGCTATATCTTGCTGCAGGGCGTCCTTTGTGGTGGCGATGGCTTCCAGGATACGATCCTGCATCCGCTGTAACGCCGCTTGGTCTCTCTCCGCTCCTTCCGCCGCCTCAGTGTCAGTCGCGTCATCTCCCTTCCCCTTCGGCTTCCCCATCTGGGCCGGGATGGGCGGTGGTCCTCAAGTGTGTTCTTGGTCACCCTCCGAGCGTCGCCGGGCACCGTCCTCCGGCCGGGTTCTCAGGCCCAGATATGTCTCCAAGAAGCAGGAAGCACAGAGCGGTCGCGGCCCGGCCAGCGCCAGATGCGCCAGAGGTCCGAAGTTCTCGTCTCCGGGTCACTGTCGCACCGTTGTCGCCCCAATCAGGAGACGGTCCTCAACCACCGCCCAAGGGCGCGCCCAAAGTCCATCCGGCACCTGGGGAGAGGCGCGATGCGGCCGCCAACACCTCTAGCGTGTCCGGGAGCGGTCTTCAGTGGGTCTCTGGGCAGATGCCTCCGTCACAAGCGATCTCATGCCCTCGCCGCCATTTTGGGGTCCGCGACTTCTCGGCTGAGTTCAGCTTTCAAAGTTGAGATACTGCTGTGGGAAGGCTCGGTGTCGTCCTCCGTGGGTCCCGGACCCTCCGCAGTACCGTCCAGTACCGGATAGTATCATTTATCTCGGAGTTTGAATGAATTTTCAGGATATTTTCCGGGATCGGGCACGGAGCTCCGAGCTCACGCTGCCTACCTCCTCGGCATCCAAGCCACGCCCCCTCTTAGCTTCACTGATGCCCCTGAATGACAGACTCAAATCTCCTGTGTTCCCCAGAAAAAAAAACAATAAGATTGTGAAAGGTGAAGCTAGGATTGATAAATCAATCAATCAATCATAGCATTTGTAAAGTGCACTACATATCTGTGAGGGTCTAAAGGCGCTGGGGTGGGCTGCTACTGTTCGAAGAGCCAGGTCTTGAGGAGTCTCCTGAAGGTTAGAAGGTCTTCGGTCTGCAGTAGGCGGATGGGGAGAGTGTTCCACATCTTGGAGGCGAGGTGGGAGAATGATCTGCCGCGGGCGATCATTCTTCAGATGCGGGGTACGGTGGCGAGTGCGTGTTCTGTGGAGCAGAGCTGGCGGGCGGGGTGTAGAGACTGAGTCGTCTGTTGAGGTACGCTGGTCCGGTGTTGTGGAGTGCCTTGTGTGCGTGGGTGAGGAGCTTGAAGGTTATCCTCTTGTTGATGGGGAGTCAGTGCAGGTCTTTCAGGTGGGGTCTGATGTGGCTGTGGCGGGAGATGTTGAGGAACAGGCGTGCGGAGGCGTTCTGGATGCGTTGGAGTTGTTTCAGGAGTTTGGCCGGGGCTCCTGCGTAGAGTGCGTTGCCGTAATCCATTCTGCTGCTGACGAGGGCCTGGGTGTCCGTCCTTCTAGTTTCGGTGGGGATCCACTTGAAGATCCTGCGAAGCATGCAGAGGGTGTTGAAGCAGGAGGAGGAGACTGTGTTGACCTGCTTTGTCATGGAGAGTGTGGAGTTGAGGATGACCCCTAGGTTTCATGCTTGGTTGGTAGGTGTAGAGGGTGCTCCTAGTGCCGTCGGCCACAAGGAGTCGTCCCAGGCAGAGGGGGTGGAGCCAAGGATGAGGACCTCTGTCTTGTCCGAGTTCAGCTTCAGTCCGCTGTTCCTCATCCAGTCGGCGATGGCCTTTATTCCTTCGAGGAGGTTGGTTTTGGCGGTGTGGGGGTCCTTGGTGAGCCAGAGGATCAGCTGGGTGTCGTCGGCGTAGGAGATGATGTTTAGGTCGTGCTGTCGGGCGATGTGGGCGAGTGGTGCCATGTAGACGTTGAACAACAATGGGCTAAGAGATGAGCCTTGGGGTACGCCGCAGATGATATTGGTGGCTTTGGAGCGGAAGGGGGGAGGCGTACGCTCTGAGTTCTCCCGGAGAGGAAGGAGGTGGTCCAGTCCAGTGCCTTCTCCTGGATTCCGTCATTGTGGAGGCGTGCTCTTAGTGTGCTGTGGCAGACTGTGTCGAAAGCGGCTGACAGGTCCAGGAAGATGAGGGCCGCGGTTTCTCCATTGTCGAGCATGTTCCTGATGTCGTCGTTGGCGGCGATGAGGGCAGTTTAGGTGCTGTGGTTGCTGCGGAACCCTGACTGGGATGGATCCAGGATGTTGTTCTCTTCGAGGAAGCTGGTCAGTTGTATGTTGACAGCCTTTTCGATGACCTTCGCCGGGAACGGGAGCAGGGAGATGGGTCGGAAGTTCTTGAGGTCCTTGGGGTCCGCCTTGAGTTTCTTTAGTAGGGCGTTGATCTCTGCGTGCTTCCAGCTCTCCGGGAAGGTCACTGTTTCGAAAGAGATGTTGATGGTTTTCCGAAGGTGGGGTGTAATGGTGCTGCTGGCTTTGTTGTAGATGTGGTGTGGGCAGGGGTCTTCCGGGGATCCGGAGTGGATGGTGTTCATGATCTTGATGGGGTCGTTGTCGTTGATGTTGGTCCAGGCACACAGACGGTTGGTGCGGGTGGTGGTCGTGGGAGCAGGGGTGTGGGCCGTTGCCGGGGTGGTGACGGCGTCGAAGGTGTCATGGATGTCTGTGATCTTGCGATGGAAGAAGGTGGCCAGCGAGTCACACAGGTCTTGTGACGGTGGGATGTCGTTGGTGTTGGAGCTTGGGTTGGAGAGTTCCTTCACGATGCTGAAGAGCTCTTTGCTGTTGTGTGCGTTGTTGTCTAGGCGGTCTCTGAAGGCGGTCCTTTTGGCAGATCTGATGAGTTGGTGGTGTCGGCGGGTGGCGTTCCTGTGGGCTGTGTAGCTTTCTGGTTTTCTTTCGCGGGTCCAGTTTTTTTTCTAGTTTTCGGCAGGTTCGCTTGAAGGCCTGGAGGTCTTCGTGAACCAGCTGGCTCTCTTGCTGGTGTGGGTGTTTGGGCGTTTCTTGAGCGAAGCGAGGGTGTTGCCGCAGTCTTGGATCCATTGTCTGAGGCTGTGGGCTGCAGCGTCTGGTTCAGTTGGGTCTGCGGTGCGTTCTGGGTGATCACTCTATACTGTAAATATAGTATAAAGGAGTTAGGAAAGCTGCTTTTGTGCATTAGAACCACAGCAAATGTACAATTACACAATCCACCCATATGAATAAGCTTGTCTTCATCTATATTTAAGCCATGGGAAGTGTTAGTATTGAGTTCTAGGACGTATCTGGACTGAAGATGTCTGAGAGCATGTGTTCTATCTCTGCCTCTTTTGGCTACTGGGACGTTGTCAATTATAGTACTATCCCTAATGTACAATGTGCCAAAATGATGAGCCACCATATCTTGCTGGTCAACATGTTTAATCGCGCTAGTGTGTTCCAATATTTATTTGTTAGTGGTATGTGTAGTGCTCCCATCATAACTCAGTCCACATGGGCAACTCAGTACATATAAGGAAAAATCAAAAGTGTAAGTGAAATGCTCGGTTATCCCTTTTACCAAACCTGATAGAGGGGATAAATACTCAACACCTATCGAACTATAATTGCAGGCTTTGTACTTTAAATTTAATTTGAATTTTGAATTTAAAAGCATTTGTACAGCGCTCGTTTACCCAGCGGTTTCTTGGCGCTAGTGGTGCACAATGGGCGGCAGCAGCAGGACAGATTAGGTCAGGTAGGCTTGCGTGAAAAGGAAGGTTTTGAGATTCTTCCGAAACAGAGGGTAAGACGGTGAGGTGCGCAGGGTAACCGGGAGGGAGTTCCAAAAAGTTTAAACAGGGAAAGAAGCCCTTGACTTCTTTGCCTGTGCTCCTCATACTCTTTCCAATGTCATTCTGGCTCAGTGTGTCCTTCAAGGTTACACCGCTTCAGAAGGTTACTCTGGGGTTTTTATCTTCAAATTCTACCAATCTGCTCTCCAGGGACAGTATAGGCCAATCTTTCCTAACAATGTTTTTCATTTACCCGCTTTGTCAGTGTATGTGGTAATAAATCTACTTTTAACAGTAGGCTGTCTCTAAGTATTGGCCCTAGAGACCAGAAGTTCTACCCTGTGTACCTTTTGTACCCTTTGCAATGCAGAGTTTAAGGTAACTGGCTTGTAACCTCTTGCTTCAAATCTGTTCAACATCATTGTACATTTTGCTAGAAAGCTGCCTCAGTACTGCAATTTCTGCATGTTATGAGGCGCTCACCCTAGGGGATATGTGAAGGCAATTTATCTCAGGCACATGTTTACGTATGGAACTTTACTTTGTAATATACAAGAACATGGTGCAGTGGACGGTCGATTTTTATTTTGGCACATTAGATCGTGTACATGGCAAGATGTAAGGATTGCGAAAAGCTAATGTATGTTTACTAAACATGTACGGAGAAGACATCCATTACGCGGTCTTTGTGTACGTCTTTGATTTGATTAGCCCCAAAAAAGGTATGAACACCTATATCTATATGGTGCTGATTATACATGCCAAAGAGAATATACATGGCCGTCGAAGTACTCTCTGGTCTTGAGGACATTTTTAGGGAAGAGGGATGCTGGGGCGCTTGTTTCACTCTGGGTACGATATGCGGTTTTGTATGGTTGTACATTGACACAGGCTGGGTGATGGTGAGACAAATGCTGACATGCTGTTTTTACTTTGGCACACTAAAGTATGATGATGTATCTAAGTTCGTGATATACGAGCGCATGGTGCTATACGAATTTCTAACACTAGCTTCTGGTAGCTACAGTCCGAATTGGGGTACGAGGAATTGTTAATATGCGGGCAGAGAACAGATGTGCTTTAGAAGAGCAGGTGGGACGGCATATAGAGATTCCTGCAGGCCGTAATATCATTTTCAATGGAGTAATGATCGTACAAATGCGCAATTTTCCCTACAGGTCAACTTAAATTTGACATTGGAACTTATTTGTTGGGCTCGGCCGTTTTTACTGTGTTTTAACTGATTTCATTTGTGCTCTTTTTTATCATGTGAATTTGGTTTTTATTTCTGTTTTTATTTCTGCGGCTTGGTATTGTTTGCTAGGGCCTGTTAGAGCCAGATTCTCTCATTTGGGGTTATTCTTTGTGGTCACCATGCACAATACACACTTTAGGGGTAGCACTCTAGTGTTCTGGCTCATGTGTGCAGTATGTGCCTGCCCCAGGGATTTAAACCTGCTGATGCACAGGTGCTGATCCGGTGAGCTTATGTGTTCAAGTCGGCCTCACTGACTTACACTGTGTTTACTGTCTTTTAACTGATTCCTGTGTCAATTTCATTTGTGTTCTTTTTTTAATCACGTGAATTTGGTTTTGATTTTGAATTTGAATTTGAATTTAAAAACATTGATACAGCGCTCGTTTACCCAGCGGTTTCATGGCGCTAGTGGTGAGCTACTTGGTATTGTTTGCTATGGCCCGTTAGCGCCCAATTCTCTCATTTGGTGGCCCTTCTTTGTGGTCACCACGCATGATACGCTCTTTCGGGTTAGCACTCTAGCGTTTTGGCTCACATGTGCAGTATGGGCCTGCCCCGGGGATTTAAATGCGTTGATGCACGGACGCTGATTTGGTGAATTTATGTGTCGGGGTCGACTTCGCTGACTTATGCCATTTTTACGGTATTTTAACTGACTCCTGTGTCAATTTCATTTGTGTTCTTTTTTATTACGTGAAGTTGGTTTTTATTTTTGTTTTTATTCCTGCTTCTTGGTATTGTTTGCTATTGCCTGTCAGAGCCCGATTCTCTCATTTGGCAAACATTCTTTGTGGCCACCACGCTTGATACCTAAGTTCAGGTTAGCACTTTAGTATTTTGACACACATGTGCTGTGCTGTATGTGCCTGCCCCGGGATTTAAACGGGCTGAAGCACGGATGCTACACTGGCAAACTGAAGTCATGCCTAATGCAAGCCCGTCTGCACCCGTTCATGCCTGGCCTGGCCAGGGGCCAGGGATGCTGTGAGTCTGAGCATAGCTAAAGATCTCTTCAGATATAATAGGTGAGCCCTGGTGAATAATGAGCAGAAGGTGAGGTGGGGAAAGGGGAGGTCATGGACCCAGGGAATGTGGGACCGTGGAGTTGCCACTCTTGTATTTGGACCATCATGGGCGCAGAGCCTAGGGGAATGCACCCTCTAGAGACTGTGCCACCATGGGATAGTAGAGAAGAGCACAAGGGAGGGGGAATGAAGGCAGAGGAGGCCCTACAATGTGCATTAGTCAAATTCAGTTCACTCATAAAACTAAGGGGCAGATGTATCAAGATTCCGATTTTCAAATTCTAAATAGCGATTTTTTGCGAATCGCTATTTAGAATTCGCAAAATGGAATGTATGTACAAAATCGCTATTTTTTAGCGATTCCTTAATATTCTTTATTTGCGAATTCGCATTTTGTGAATTCGCAAATAAAGAATAATTTCCAATGCATTCCCATGGGCCAGGAGGCCCATTGGAATGATAGTGCAATAATTCTCAAATTGCGAATTCGCAATTTGCTAATCGCAATTTGAGAATTATTTCAAGGGTGCAGGGGTGTCTCAAGACACCCTGCTGCACCCCTGAAATTTACATGTGTGTGCATGTGGCACACATACATGCCCTATGGACATGTGTGTGTGTCACATGCCACCCTCACAAATGCCAAATAGGCCATTTTTTATAGAAATCGCAAATTACCACCAACTACAAGTTGGTGGTAATTTGCGATTTCTTAACACAAATTCGCAAATTCAAAAAGTTACATACATATCATTTAAGGAATTGCAAAAATTGCGATTCCTTAAATGCTATGGCAAAATAAGGAATCGCAATTTTTTGAGATTCCTTAAATTGGGATTTTTTGATACATACCAAATCATGCTAAAAGGCCGTTTGCGAGTCGCAAAGGCCGAAATTGTGCGAATTTCGGCCTTTGCGAGTCGCAAAAGCCTTGATACATCTGGCCCATAGTGTTTTAATTTGTGAGACAATCGGGTCAGCTCAATTTGATTGACTATTTATCACTGAGTCATGGGCCTAGGAGGACTCAGGCCTGGACTTTCCAGTTGCCACTCCACCAGGGTATGCTAGGAGTGCACGGGGGAACTTGCTATAATTTTTAGGGAACTGCTAAGTTTTATGTAAGAGCCTGTTAACACCGTCATTTAAGGAGGTGAGGTGGGGCATTTTAAAATCAAATACAAACAATATTTGATCCTAGCAGGGCTGCTGATCTACCACCCACCAATTCCTAAAATGCAGTTAATCTTCAACTGGCATCAAGTGTTAGAACCTTTTATTTCCTGCTGTAACATAACTATTTTGAGGGATTTTAACCTTTAGTTAGTCTTCAACCTTCAAAGTCTTCAGATGGATCCCAACCGATACCAGAAGAATCATCACTCAAGCCCTCATCACCAGTCAACTTGACTACAGGAACGCCCTCTACACTGGAACCACCTCCCTTCTCCTCACGCACCTCCAAACAATCCATAAAGCAGCCGCAAGAATCATCCTTGGCCTGCCCAGACAATCCCACATCACACCCACCTCCATACCCTTCACTGGCTCTCTATCAAGAAGAGATGCCACTTCAAGCTTCTCATGCATGCCTACTAAGCCCTCCACAACATGGGACAAAAATACCTGATCAAGCGCCTGACCTTCCACCAGCCCTCCAGACACCTGCGGTCTGCCGCCCGGGCCCTCGCCACCATGTTCAGTACTGTCAAGGGACAGGCAGGGGAAAGTTCGTCTAGCCTGGCTAACAGTGTGAGAAACTGGAAAAAAATCTCAGTTGACAATTTCAATGAAGCCCTGGTGAAATTTAAAGGGAAGGCCCTTAGTGGTCCAGTTTCTTCAGCAGAGAATGTAACTAATTGGGTGAGGTCAGCCATTAACAAGGTTGCCCCCTGGTTATTGTTAGATCTAAGGGCAGGAGGAAGCTTTCTGCCCCGTGGTTCTCATAACTTACGGACCCCCAAAGGCAGTGCAGGAGGCAGGAACAGAGATGTAGATTGGCTCCTAATCGGAAAGAGAAATGCAAACATAGGGAGCTAATTTATAAATTCAAAAGCGCGATGAAGGAGGTGAAATCATTGTAATTTTCCCAGAAGATTGGATCTGCCATTAATATTCCTAACAAACTCTTTAAGACAGTTTGCCCTCTCTTGGCGTCGCCCATATGTCAGAAGGCCGAAAACTCAGATTTTCTGCAATAAGGTTGCAGATGTCTTTAGAGATAAGATTATAAAAATCTTTTAAGATTTTCCTGAACATCCTGTCAGCCTTAGTGATTTTAGGGTGGCCGAATGGAAGGATAGGTCAAATTCTTCCATTAAGGAAGGTGCCATTTCTGTATTACTTCCTACCTGTGGCTTAGCCAAGTTTTCCCCACTGCCAGTAACTAAAATTAAGACTCTGTTAGGAGGAACTGCCACTGGCTCACTGAAAAATCCTTGTCCACCCAGGGTTCTGCAGCTGGTCCCTGATCTTATGGTGAGGCCTTAGAGAAGGTGTACTCTCTGATCTTGAAGTCTAGTGTTTTTCCAAAGGACTGGAAGGAGGCAGTTGTTATTCCTCTGAAGAAAAAGCCTGATGGAGATCCTGCTGAGTTAAAACATCTGTGCCGATTTCCCTAGCTAAAACCCTGCAGAAGCACAGCAACCAGGAATTGCCCCAGTATCTCACAGACCATGAACTCCTGAACCCTTCTCAAAATTGGTTCAGTAGGAGCCACAGCACAAAATCTGCGCTTTTAGCAACTGCCGATGCCATTTACAGATCCATTTACAGGCCCACCCCCGGAAACGCTGGTGCATTCTTAGGCCTTCCAGGTATTGTCCTATGCAGATGACACCCAGATCATCATGTCCATCTCTAATGACTGGATATGGGCCACTGACATGATAAGTTTAGGGCTTGCATGTCAGAAATTGACAGGTGAATAAGGGAAAACTGTCTAAAAATAAATGGCGAGAAAATGGTGATTGGGGTTGTTGGGACAGATAGATCGATCTGGACTAACCGATGGGGGCTGGAAACTTGTGGCACGCTACCTGTTCCAGCAGCTGTGGCTAAAAATCTGGGTGTGCTTTTTGATGACACCTTGACCTTTGACACCCAGGTTAATAGAACGGTGATGTCCTGTTTTGGGTCATTCAGATTTGAAGAAAATTCTGCAGTTTCTTTCGCTTATCACCTCTTGCTTGTACTACTGCACTACCCTATATATTAATACCTATCAATACTCACTAAATAAGCTCCAAAACATTCAAAATACTACAGCACATTTGGTCCTGGTACTGCTTAGACACCTCTTAGTTAGGGAAGGTTTGAGATCCCTACACTGGCTTCCAGTGCAGAAGCGAGTGTTTTTCAAAAGCCCTTTTTGCTTGGTGCATAAGGCTGTCCATCCACAGAGATCGACTTACCTCAGGATGGCTTTTAATTGGCATGCCCCCAGTAGACTTTCAAATATAGGCTGGCCAAGGTATGGTGTCAGTACCTAGAAGCAGGAAAGTCAGGTGGGGAAACTGAGCTTTCTCAGTGGTGGCTGCTTTTTTCGCAGGCAGGTTAAGACATGGTTATTTTCCAACTAGTCCTTGTTGGGAGTAGTTTAGCCACCTAGGTTTTGGTCCTCGCCTCTTATACAGCTCTTTCCCGGATCAGTGGTTTGATGCTTCTTTGTTTTAACTCACTCTATAAATACCCCTTTACAAATACAAACACCCATAGTTACATTTATGAGGCTACGTACTGCGATATGGTGAGATGTTGGTTGGTTAAACATACTCTGTTTATACTATACTATGTAGCGTGTACATAGTTGCACTTCATTACGTGGTATTTTGCTTTCAACTTAATTATAGGTTATATTTTGGAACAGCACTATAAACTACTTGCTTTGTCTTTGGGCTTGAACACCTTACTAGAAATAGGTGAGTAGTAAGGATTTTATTGGAAAACGATGTTGCACTTGAGTGTTTTTTCCACTTACTTGTGACTACAAGTTATGTGGTCTACTATTTATTTGGACTTTTCTTTTCTCTCCCTTTATGACGTGAAATAAAACATTCTCTGGTTTAGTTACTATCACAACACAGCACAGAGACATAGTCTTATAATAGGCAACATTTTGAGTAGTTGTAGGTTTTTCCCTTGATTACACCATGTAAGGGTACTTCAGTTTTCTTCTTTAATATTTTCCTTTTCTGGGGTTGCACCTGTTTCAATGAAATCCTATTAATTAGAGATTACTCGGTTTGAATCTCAAATAAAACTTTCACTGGGATGATGATGGTTTATTTAGAGGGGTCAGAGTATATGACTAAAACTGAATATCATTCGTTTTTAGGTCTCGTGACCTATCAATGCGCATGCGCATTGATAGAGAAGCGAGACTATAGGGCTTTAAACAAACTTTAACTAACTGGGCGATTTGGTGCTGTGCCCGTGGCTTTTAGGTCAATGCGCAAGCGCATTGACCTAAAATGCGCGTGCACATCACCAAATCGCCATCTGTTCCCTCAGCCGCACTCCAGGCCCCTGCTGCTTTCACACCCTCTCCCCGCTCCGCCCCCTCCCCTGCCCGCCGTATCGCATTTCTCCTCCCTCCTCCCCTTCTCTGCCTTCCCTCCGTCTTGTTTTTTTTTACCCGCTCCGCCCCCTCCCCTGCCCGCCGTGTCGCATTTCTCCTCCCCCCCCTCCTTCTCAGACTGTGATCTTGGTTTTACCCGCTCCGCCCCCTCCCCTGCCCGCCGTGTCGCATTTCTCCCCCCCCCCCTTCTCAGACTGTGATCTTGGCCCGATGCCGGCTACGGCTCATTTTTTTTTTTTTGACTGAGTTGCTGGCTTCACCTCTTTACATCTGACAAACTAGCAAAGGCCATTGAACCACTGCGCCTCACTCCCTTCTCACTTTACTTCCATTTAGCAACCTCCAATCTCTATTATCGATTGATGACTACCAAAAGTTTCTGTGGAGATATGCTGGTTAAATCTGATTTTGTAAGAGGACTTGTATACCCTGTGTGCTGCCTAAGAACAAACCATATTTGAAACCTTTTCAGCTCAAATTATCTGTTATTTCTCGGAGGAAGTAGCCCCGTCTTCTATTTTCTTTTACTGTGCAGTAAAAGTCCTTGATCTGTATGACTCGTACCGCCGGCCGTTTCCTCAGCTGATGTAGAAGGCACGTGTTAATTTCCTACATATCTCACTTCTGACACTTCTATTTATTAGGCAATCTTAAGGTCTGGGAATTTGCTTTTCGACATCCTATGTCTGTCTGAGTTTGAATGGGGGAGGTTTTTTTTCTCTCCACCAGCTCCCGTGAAACCTCTTTCCTAATCTCTAGTTTTCCATTTGCATCGTGGACCGGTCTGTTGAAACTGGCGTGCGTGGAAGCTGTTTCTTCCAATGTTACATTTAAGTTGTTAATCACACCGATATCAATTTCTGTCTCGTGATGATGCAATGATTTTATAATGTCAGTAACGCACCATGGGTCTAGAAAAGAGGCAGTACTACTGTAGTGTCTGCTGACTCTGCATAATATTGAGTCCTCTTCAGAATGCTGTGCCCACCTAACAAGCACTTGCAAACTCAATAGGTTTTGGTTTGATGTGCAGCACTAACACACAAGAGTGAAATATAGTTGGGGAAACCTGCCGGTGCAGATAGAGGGACCGCAGTTGTAAATGGGCTTTGATTAAATAAATGCATCCGTTTATTGTGATTTTTCAAATATTACATCCATTCTCTACTGGTGTGCAACCTTTATCTGTAGTACCCTTGCAAGGTGCAAGCCAGCTGTTGACTGTAAGCCAGAAAAACCCCAGGGCTATCAGAAAATGGAGGCTCTGTGGCTGCCTTGAGAGAATGTACGTTCATCGACCATTGTGGGTTATTTTAGCCGTTTATTGTAATGTCCTTTTATGGGGACATTACTAATAGGTTTGTAGTTTTATTTTGCGGAAAGTAAGCATCAGTGTGTGTGAGATCTGTCAGATGGCAAAATGTTGTCATCCACTGTTAATACAACCGTTTTTTAAAAAATGTTTCGTTATCTAAGACCGATGTTACTAAAATAATATGTATAACATATATTGCATAATACACCTTTTGTCTCTATGCACTACTGCGCAGTAGTGCATGGGGCAGTGGGTCAGCTCACTCCAGATATTGGCTAACTGTGAGTGACTGCACTCTGCTTTTTCACAAAGAACACACCCGCACATAAAGTAGCACTCGTCAGTTCCAGAGATTACTGTGGCAATGTCTGCTTTTTTGCCCCCCCTCACCCTCGCACCCTCTCACCATCACCCCCTCACCCTCGCACACCCTCACCCCCCTCACCCTCGCACCCTCTCACCATCACCCCCTCACCCTCGCACACCCTTACCCTCATTCCCTCACCCTCACACACCCTCAGTCACCCTCACTCGCCCTCACTCGCCCTCACTCACCCTCACTCACCCTCACTCGCCCTCACTCACCCTCACTCACCCTCACTCACCCTCACTCACCCTCACTCACCCTCAGTGCTACAACACATAGGTGTCACATTTGCGAAAGATAAAACTATTGGCATTGTAAAGAACAAAGCTATTAATTTCGCTATTTTCAAAAAAAGCACATAAATAAAAAATGTGTCCTTTACAATACCAATAGCTCAAACTTTCCTAATGCGAGACCTATTGCATTGCTGTGCTTCTCTCCCCTGCTGCGCTTCTCTCCCCTGCTGCACTCTCCTGCTCTCTAGAGATGTGGCCTAACGACCAGAGCTGCCATTTAAGTCACGTAAATACAAAACATGTTGCATTCCAAATGCTATAGGTGTCACATTCGCTAACGTTATAACTATTGGCATTGTAAATGACAAAGCTATCAATTTAGCTATTTTAAAAAACAAAATATAAATAAAATATTTGTCATTTACAAGACCAATAGCTCCAACTTTTCTAATGCGAGACCTATTGCATTTCCAATGCTTGTTTGTAGACCTGATGAAGTCGATTGTTGACTTACCAATTTGCGAAATACGTGTTGGCTAATGGCTAAAGAATTCACCTGGATTGTTGGACGAATGTGAAGATTGAAAATAAAGAAGCATCACTTACAAGTGGACTTTCTGATTTTGGAATTTTTTTGGGTGTTCAGGGGATTGTTTATATATTGTTTGGAGGCTTTTGTCTTCATATTTTGGAGTGTTGGGTGGCCGCTTCTCCTTCTTGGAGCACTTTAGTTATGTGGTTTTTACAGAATTTTGGAACACACAATTGTTCAGCTGTATGGCCCTGCTACCTTGCTGTTTACCGTATATGTACTGAGTTGTCTATGTGGACTGAGTTATGTGGGGAGCACTACACATCGCACTAAAAAAAGTATATTGGCACACACTAGGGCGAATAAACATTTTGATCAACAATATCTGGTGGACCTTGAGTTTGACGCATTGCACGATAGGAATAGTGTTATGCTTAATTTCTTTGAAATTGACAGAGTCCCAGTAACCAAAAGAGGCAGAGGTATGACACATGCTCTCCGACAACTTCAGTCCAGATATCCAGATACATCCTGAAACTCCATACAAAATCTCCCAATGGTCTGAATACAGACGAAGAGACGCATATTCATTTGGGCTGACTCAGCAATTGTACATTTACTGTAGTGCACATGCTTAAAGGCAGGTTTGCTAACTTCTTTATACTGATCCAGCCGCTTTACCAGCAACAGGTAATCTAACACCACATACTCACCTGGGCCCATAAATTCAATTCACAACATACTTGCAATAACCGCTGGGGTCATGTTTTTATAATTCTATAGATTGGTTATTTCTATTCCCTCACTAATCTTTTCACTGATCAAAAAGTTCTTTCCTCTGGTCAACGGACCATTAGTTGAACTAGTTGATGGTGAAATAACATATGATTTCAATATACTTACACATTGGAAATGATCACAGAGTCGGGATGACTTAAAAGTTTTATCTCAAATTAACTCATGTGAACCACTTACACATTACAGAACAAACTCTGTCTCTCACAGGAAGGAAGATTTCAAATAATCAATCAAAATGCATTCATTTATACTTTGCAATGACACTGCATGAAAGAGAGAGGATAGAGAGAAAAGCACATAAGCCACTACACAGATATATCTAAAAGTGCCTGGAATGGTGTGAAAACCAACTTCCAGGCCTAGGAATTGGTAAGGTCCCCCCAGGAAAGATCTGGTGAACAAAGTTTTCAGGACAGGAATTAGGACAGGAATCAGGACAGTACAGATGACCTCTCTATCACTGACACTTGCGTAGCACCACCCTCTGAAACTCTCTTCCTCCTCGAGATTCTTCTGCTATCTTCTTCTAAATTAATTTGCTTAAGATAATTGGTTCAGCAATTTGATTCTTCTTCAGCATCACTCGTCACTCAGACAGCATCTCAAACTCCAATCTCACTAACTAACTAATGCTACCTCAATTAAACCTTTCTGTATGCTAGTACCACCCACTGATGTTTTAAACTTACGAAAATACTGACTCTGATTGGACAGGCCAGGGGAGGTGATCATCACACCATGCGTACATATTACTCTTTTCAGTTAGCCCTTTGTTAATAAACCCATCCCCTTAATTCTTTATTCAAACGTTATTTCTGACCCACATTCACAATGTAACTGTCACAATTTTGAAACATTCTGCAGGTTCCCATGCATTTCAGTGGAATGTCATTCCGGTTCTCATGAAAGTATCCACTGGAAGCCTTGGACGAAGTTCAAGTTGACATGGCGTTTTTCAGCTAGGTTGCACTACGCATCTGCGGCAGAACGAGAGGGAATAGACTCTGGCTCACGATTCTATGCCCAAAATAAGCACTATTGAAAAAGTAAAAAAGACATATGTTAAAATCAAAAATAAATGGGTTCACTACATACCATCTATCTCTACTCCAATCCCATTAACTTATTATTACTCTCCCCGCATTTGCATTAATAAAATAGCTGAGTTTAGTTTTCCAGCAAGCAGGTGGCAAGCATGTGAGTTTCAAGTGGCCATTTTGTTAACTACTCTGCAAGTGCAGAAAGTTCCCTCCAAGCGAAAGATACTTCATACTACGTAGATGGAGTAGACGCATGCACACTAAAGAATTTCAGTTAGCAGCCATCTTAGAATCACACTCGAGTTACTGGTTAATAAAACACATAGTCAAGCTTCGTTCTCATTTATAAATGTTGTGTAATGCATGGTATTTCCACAAAGCAAGTTTAGTACGGGGTTAGAGGTTATATGACAAGATTGTTTACAAGCAAGTCTCTTTTTTCACGAGTCCTTGCTCCATCAATACTGTATTTACTGTATAGAGTAATCAGTACGTTTTTTTATTTTCAAAATGTATTTTATGGTATTTTTCTGTTTTTTCTTGTCCTTTATCATTTCTGTCTTCACCTTTCACATGTTGATTGTTTTCTTTTTTCTTGCATGGTCGGGTAACCCAGGAGATTTTAGCCTGTCATTCAGGGGCAGTAGCCAAGGTAAAATATTGTTTTGTTTAAATAGATATTCACATATTTAACCACTTGGGCACACTTGTTACTGAGCTGACTCGCAATATTGATTTGCCATTGTATTTTCTATTTGCGTTCTGGGGCTGAATGGGATAGATATGTGTAGCACACTACAGTTTATCATTAATGTTATTTGTGTCCAGATTTCATCAGACAGTTGGGTTACATTTAGGCCCCTCAACACATTGTTTGTGATGCTAAACTGTCAATGCTGTATTTTGTTGGTACGTATAGAGCCTCAATACGGCTCTTCTCTATTTGAATTTAGAGAGACTGTCAACATGATTCAGTATTCCTTTGGACTGCAGTGCAATTATCAGGTATTAGATATGTATTTTTCACAATCAGGGAGAAAATCCTCATGATTTCCACCTGTGTGTCATTTTTAGGATTTAAGAAAAGAACGATATCGTCAGCGTACAATTTTATGTTAGTCATCCCTTGAAGGGGGACTGTATGCGCCTTTTTCTGTCTGTGCCTTTTTCTTTATAGAGCCCCTATTGCTAGGGGCTCTATGAATAACGCAAAGAAAGTCGGGAAAAGTTGACACCCCTGTCTGGTGCCTCTATTCATTGGACAGGTGTCTACGTTTGTGGAGTTAATTAAAATTTCCGCCTGTGAGTTTGTGTATAACCGTCTTATTAGTTGTGTGAACCCATCTGGGAAGCCAAACTTTTCCAAGATTAAAAACAGACATTTCGATGAAACCAGTTCGAACGCTTTTTCAGCATCTAAAAACCAAATTTGGGCCTTAATCCTGTTTTAAAAAAAAAAAAATCCAGTGCTTCTAATAAAAATGTGGTGTTGATATGGAGCTGTCTCCCGACTATGAAGCCGCACTGATCTGTGTGAACAAGAGAGCTTGTGTGTGCCTATTTGTACGTTTAAATTTCAAGTCACTTCTGTGGTATTTTTAATAGATCTTGCCGTGTGTATTTGATAAACAACAGAGGACAGACGTACATAAAAAACCTTAGATGTTCTCTAGAAGTCTGACAAGTTGCTGATTTAGTGTTGATTGAACTTAGTTGATCGACTTGGCCCACTGTTATTCACGATTGTTTCTCCCTTTGCTTAAAAACAGATCACAAGTCAGTAATGTACTTTTCAATTATTTCATCGGAAAATGTAAGTCCGCATGAATGTAGTATTAGCACGTTTAATGGTCTGTGTGCCAAAGGATTAACTAAAGAATTGTTAACGGAAAGAAGCCTGTTTTCAAAGTGCCAACTTTTTTCGTGCTGAGTTATTTCAGATTTTTCCATTTAGAAGCACTAACATATTGTGGAACTGCTACACAATTAAATTGTTTCTCAATAGCTCAGAAGGTCGAAAGCTGAGTTGGCCTTTCCAGGTTTTGAATATGTGGTCCGCAGCATGCAAACACGTCAGCAGTGAGCTAGTTACTAAGCTAATTTCCCTGCATAAATCATCCATATGCATTTCTTAAGCAGATGTTACCCTGCAGCTTTATTCCTCATGTTAGGACCCTGTTTTTAAAAAGGTGAAGCAACAATTGCCTACAGTGACAAAATCCCGAGTGTTGGGCAAGGAGAAACACGAGAGACGGCCAGCGGCCGTCAAAGTGAAAGTACGGCCGGCTGAGGGCATTGCTGTGGGGAGAGGGGATGAGAAATGTGACACGGTGGGCAAGGGAGGGGGCGGAGCGGGGAGAGCGGCATGAGGGTGTGAAGCAGCAGGGGAGGAGTGCTGCTGGCGATTGACTGGCGATTTGATGATGTGCACGCGCATTTTAGGTCAATGCGCTTGCGCATTGACCTAAAAGCGCACGGGCACAGCATCAAATCGCCAGTCAATCGCCAGTCTAGGTAAAGCTTATTTAAGCCCCTATAGAGCTTCGCCAGCTATGCGCATGCGCATTGATAGAGAAGCGAGACTATAGGGCTTTAAACAAACTTTAACTAACTGGGCGATTTGGTGCTGTGCCCGTGGCTTTTAGGTCAATGCGCAAGCGCATTGACCTAAAATGCGCGTGCACATCACCAAATCGCCGTCTGTTCCCTCAGCCGCACTCCAGGCCCCTGCTGCTTTCACACCCTCTCCCCGCTCCGCCCCCTCCCCTGCCCGCCGTGTCGCATTTCTCCTCCCCCCTCCCCTTCTCTGCCTTCCCTCCGTCTTGTTTTTTTTTTACCCGCTCCGCCCCCTCCCCTGCCCGCCGTGTCGCATTTCTCCTCCCCCCCTTCTCAGACTGTGATCTTGGTTTTACCCGCTCCGCCCCCTCCCCTGCCCGCCGTGTCGCATTTCTCCCCCCCCCCCCCCCCCCCTTCTCAGACTGTGATCTTGGCCCGATGCCGGCTACGGCTCATTTTTTTTTTGGGCTGAGTTGCTGGCTTCACCTCTTTACATCTGACAAACTAGCAAAGGCCATTGAACCACTGCGCCTCACTCCCTTCTCACTTTACTTCCATTTAGCAACCTCCAATCTCTATTATCGATTGATGACTACCAAAAGTTTCTGTGGAGATATGCTGGTTAAATCTGATTTTGTAAGAGGACTTGTATACCCTGTGTGCTGCCTAAGAACAAACCATATTTGAAACCTTTTCAGCTCAAATTATCTGTTATTTCTCGGAGGAAGTAGCCCCGTCTTCTATTTTCTCTTACTGTGCAGTAAAAGTCCTTGATCTGTATGACTCGTACCGCCGGCCGTTTCCTCAGCTGATGTAGAAGGCACGTGTTAATTTCCTACATATCTCACTTCTTACACTTCTATTTATTAGGCAATCTTAAGGTCTGGGAATTTGCTTTTCGACATCCTATGTCTGTCTGAGTTTGAATGGGGGAGGTTTTTTTTCTCTCCACCAGCTCCTGTGAAACCTCTTTCCTAATCTCTAGTTTTCCATTTGCATCGTAGACCGGTCTGTTGAAACTGGCGTGTGCGGAAGCTGTTTCTTCCAATGTTACATTTAAGTTGTTAATCACACCGATATCAATTTCTGTCTCGTGATGATGCAATGATTTTATAATGTCAGTAACGCACCATGGGACTAGAAAAGAGGCAGTACCCTGCTACTGTAGTGTCTGCTGACTCTGCATAATATTGAGTCCTCTTCAGAATGCTGTGCCCGCCTAACAAGCACTTGCAAACTCAATAGGTTTTGGTTTGATGTGCAGCACTAACACACAAGAGTGAAATATAGTTGGGGAAACCTGCCGGTGCAGATAGAGGGACCGCAGTTGTAAATGGGCTTTGATTAAATAAATGCATCCGTTTATTGTGATTTTTCAAATATTACATCCATTCTCTACTGGTGTGCAACCTTTATCTGTAGTACCCTTGCAAGGTGCAAGCCAGCTGTTGACTGTAAGCCAGAAAAACCCCAGGGCTATCATAAAATGGAGGCTCTGTGGCTGCCTGTAGAGAATGTACGTTCATCGACCATTGTGGGTTATTTTAGCCGTTTATTGTGATGTCCTTTTATGGGGACATTACTAATAGGTTTGTAGTTTTATTTTGCGGAAAGTAAGCATCAGTGTGTGTGAGATCTGTCAGATGGCAAAATGCTGTCATCCACTGTTAATACAACCGTTTTTTAAAAAATGTTTAGTTATCTAAGACCGATGTTACTAAAATAATATGTATAACATATATTGCATAATACACCTTTTGTCTCTATGCACTACTGCGCAGTAGTGCATGGGGCAGTGGGTCAGCTCACTCCAGATATTGGCTAACTGTGAGTGACTGCACTCTGCTTTTTCACAAAGAACACACCCGCACATAAAGTAGCACTTGTCAGTTCCAGAGATTACTGTGGCAAAGTCTGCTTTTTTGCCCCCCCTCACCCTCGCACCCTCTCACCCTCGCACACCCTCACCCCCCTCACCCTCGCACCCTCTCACCATCACCCCCTCACCCTCGCACACCATTACCCCCATTCCCTCACCCTCACACACCCTCAGTCACCCTCACCCCCTCACTCGCCCTCACTCACCCTCACTCACCCTCACTCGCCCTCACTCACCCTCACTCACCCTCACTCACCCTCACTCACCCTCACTCACCCTCACTCAACCTCACTCACCCTCAGTGCTACAACACATAGGTGTCACATTTGCGAAAGATAAAACTATTGGCATTGTAAAGAACAAAGCTATTAATTTCGCTATTTTCAAAAAAAGCACATAAATAAAAAATGTGTCCTTTACAATACCAATAGCTCAAACCTTCCTAATGTGAGACCTATTGCATTGCTGTGCTTCTCTCCCCTGCTGCACTTCTCTCCCCTGCTGCACTCTCCTGCTCTCTAGAGATGTGGCCTAACGACCAGAGCTGCCATTTAAGTCACGTAAATACAAAACATGTTGCATTCCAAATGCTATAGGTGTCACATTCGCTAAAGTTATAACTATTGGCATTGTAAATGACAAAGCTATCAATTTAGCTATTTTAAAAAACAAAATATAAATAAAATATTTGTCATTTACAAGACCAATAGCTCCAACTTTTCTAATGCGAGACCTATTGCATTTCCAATGCTTGTTTGTAGACCTGATGAAGTCGATTGTTGACTTACCAATTTGCGAAATACGTGTTGGCTAATGGTTAAAGAATTCACCAGGATTGTTGGACGAATGTGAAGATTGAAAATAAAGAAGCATCACTTACAAGTGGACTTTCTGATTTTGGAATTTTTTTGGGTGTTCAGGGGATTGTTTATATATTGTTTGGAGGCTTTTGTCTTCATATTTTGGAGTGTTGGGTGGCCGCTTCTCCTTCTTGGAGCACTTTAGTTATGTGGTTTTTACAGAATTTTGGAACACACAATTGTTCAGCTGTATGGCCCTGCTACCTTGCTGTTTACCGTATATGTACTGAGTTGTCTATGTGGACTGAGTTATGTGGGGAGCACTACACATCCCACTAAAAAAAGTATATTGGCACACACTAGGGCGAATAAACATTTTGATCAACAATATCTGGTGGACCTTGAGTTTGACGCATTGCACGATAGGAATAGTGTTATGCTTAATTTCTTTGAAATTGACAGAGTCCCAGTAACCAAAAGAGGCAGAGGTATGACACATGCTCTCCGACAACTTCGGTCCAGATATCCAGATACATCCTGAAACTCAATACAAAATCTCCCAATGGTCTGAATACAGACGAAGAGACGCATATTCATTTGGGCTGACTCAGCAATTGTACATTTACTGTAGTGCACATGCTTAAAGGCAGGTTTGATAACTTCTTTATACTGATCCAGCCGCTTTACCAGCAACAGGTAATCTAACACCACATACTCACCTGGGCCCATAAATTCAATTCACAACATACTTGTAATAACCGCTTGGGTCATGTTTTTATAATTCTATAGATTGGTTATTTCTATTCCCTCACTAATCTTTTCACTGATCAAAAAGTTCTTTCCTCTGGTCAACGGACCATTAGTTGAACTAGTTGATGGTGAAATAACATATGATTTCAATATACTTACACATTGGAAATGATCACAGAGTCGGGATGACTTAAAAGTTTTATCTCAAATTAACTCATGTGAACCACTTACACATTACAGAACAAACTCTGTCTCTCACAGGAAGGAAGATTTCAAATAATCAATCAAAATGCATTCATTTATACTTTGCAATGACACTGCATGAAAGAGAGAGGATAGAGAGAAAAGCACATAAGCCACTACACAGATATATCTAAAAGTACCTGGAATGGTGTGAAAACCAACTCCCAGGCCTAGGAATTGGTAAGGAACCCCCAGGAAAGATCTGGTGAACAAAGTTTTCAGGACAGGAATTAGGACAGGAATCAGGACAGTACAGATGACCTCTCTATCACTGACACTTGCGTAGCACCACCCTCTGAAACTCTCTTCCTCCTCGAGATTCTTCTGCTATCTTCTTCTAAATTAATTTGCTTAAGATAATTGGTTCAGCAATTTGATTCTTCTTCAGCATCACTCGTCACTCAGACAGCATCTCAAACTCCAATCTCACTAACTAACTAATGCTACCTCAATTAAACCTTTCTGTATGCTAGTACCACCCACTGATGTTTAAAACTTACGAAAATACTGACTCTGATTGGACAGGCCAGGGGAGGTGATCATCACACCATGCGTACATATTACTCTTTTCAGTTAGCCCTTTGTTAATAAACCCATCCCCTTAATTCTTTATTCAAACGTTATTTCTGACCCACATTCACAATGTAATTGTCACAATTTTGAAACATTCTGCAGGTTCCCATGCATTTCAGTGGAATGTCATTCCGGTTCTCATGAAAGTATCCACTGGAAGCCTTGGACGAAGTTCAAGTTGACATGGCGTTTTCCAGCTAGGTTGCACTACGCATCTGCGGCAGAACGAGAGGGAATAGACTCTGGCTCACGATTCTATGCCCAAAATAAGCACTATTGAAAAAGTAAAAAAGACATATGTTAAAATCAAAAATAAATGGGTTCACTACATACCATCTATCTCTACTCCAATCCCATTAACTTATTATTACTCTCCCCGCATTTGCATTAATAAAATAGCTGAGTTTAGTTTTCCAGCAAGCAGGTGGCAAGCATGTGAGTTTCAAGTGGCCATTTTGTTAACTACTCTGCAAGTGCAGAAAGTTCCCTCCAAGCGAAAGATACGTCATACTACGTAGATGGAGTCGACGCATGCACACTAAAGAATTTCAGTTAGCAGCCATCTTAGAATCACACTCGAGTTACTGGTTAATAAAACACATAGTCAAGCTTCGTTCTCATTTATAAATGTTGTGTAATGCATGGTATTTCCACAAAGCAAGTTTAGTACGGGGTTAGAGGTTATATGACAAGATTGTTTCCAAGCAAGTCTCTTTTTTCACGAGTCCTTGCTCCATCAATACTGTATTTACTGTATAGAGTAATCAGTACGTTTTTTTATTTTCAAAATGTATTTTATGGTATTTTTCTGTTTTTTCTTGTCCTTTATCATTTCTGTCTTCACTTTTCACATGTTGATTGTTTTCTTTTTTATTGCATGGTCGGGTAACCCAGGAGATTTTAGCCTGTCATTCAGGGGCAGTAGCCAAGGTAAAATATTGTTTTGTTTAAATAGATATTCACATATTTAACCACTTGGGCACACTTGTTACTGAGCTGACTCGCAATATTGATTTGCCATTGTATTTTCTATTTGCGTTCTGGGGCTGAATGGGATAGATATGTGTAGCACACTACAGTTCATCATTAATGTTATTTGTGTCCAGATTTCATCAGACAGTTGGGTTACATTTAGGCCCCTCAACACATTGTTTGTGATGCTAAACTGTCAATGCTGTATTTTGTTGGTACGTATAGAGCCTCAATACGGCTCTTCTCTATTTGAATTTAGAGAGACTGTCAACATGTTTCAGTATTCCTTTGGACTGCAGTGCAATTATCAGGTATTAGATATGTATTTTTCACAATCAGGGAGAAAATCCTCATGATTTCCACCTGTGTGTCATTTTTAGGATTTAAGAAAAGAACGATATCGTCAGCGTACAATTTTATGTTAGTCATCCCTTGAAGGGGGACTGTATGCGCCTTTTTCTGTCTGTGCCTTTTTCCTTATAGAGCCCCTATTGCTAGGGGCTCTATGAATAACGCAAATAAAGTCGGGTAAAGTGGACACCCCTGTCTGGTGCCTCTATTTATTGGACAGGTGTCTACGTTTGTGGAGTTAATTAAAATTTCCACCTGTGAGTTTGTGTATAACCGTCTTATTAGTTGTGTGAACCCATCTGGGAAGCCAAACTTTTCCAAGATTAAAAACAGACATTTCGATGAAACCAGTTCGAACGCTTTTTCAGCATCTAAAAACCAAATTTGGGCCTTAATCCTGTTTTTTTAAAAAAAAAATCCAGTGCTTCTAATAAAAATGTGGTGTTGATATGGAGCTGTCTCCCGACTATGAAGCCGCACTGATCTGTGTGAACAAGAGAGCCCACCAATCTATTCAGCCTATTAGTAAGAAGCTTTGTAAAGATTTTATAATCGACGTTAAGAAGGCTTATGGGCTTATGGGCCTATACGATTTAACATTCTCGATGTTTTTATCCTTCTTCAGGATACTAACCACTACGGCTGTATGAAAAGAAAGCGGAGGGTTGCCCCCCTTAAGAAGATGGTTAGCAAGTTTTAAAATTTCCATATTGAGGGTTGAAGCAAACCTTTTAAAGAGTTCGAACGGAAAGCCGTCTTCACCAGTTGCTTTACAGTTTGTCACCGAGCTTATAACTAAATCAAGTTCATCAATCGTAAAATCAACTAGCAATTCTTCTCGAAATTCCCTATTTAAATAAAGAATAAACAAATTGTGAAGGAAATCTAAGATAGATTCGGAGGATTCATAATGGTCTGATTGATAAATTCCCTTGTAATGCTTAAAAAAGGCCTCGCCTATATCCCGAGTTCTAGTTAGGTGTGTTTTAGTTGGTTCATCCCAGATACTTTCAATTCTGTTACGCACCTGTTTCTACTTTGCCTGCAATGCTAAAAGCTTCCCTGTGTATTCACTTTCTTCATACACTGTTTGGAGGTAAGTCTTACTTGCTGCATCCCATACATCATAAAAAAAATCCCTCATTTGTATTTTTGCCTAGAGTAACTCTTGCTTGGTATTTGGGTTCCTGTTCTTAGTATGCTCCTGGTTCGCATGGGCAAGTCTTACCTCGATCTTCAATCTTTCCTCTTTTTTTGCCCTTTGTTGCTGGAATTCTTTCGAGGTGATTATGCCTCTTAGCGTAGTCTTAAATGTGTCCCATATTACATTAACTGGGGCGGAGTCTTTATTTATATGGAAAAAGCTGCTAATCTCATTGGCTATTTATGTGCACTACAACTCATTTTCCAGATTGAATTTATTAAAATACCATCTTCTCAGTACATTTCCGTCCCCACTTCCGGCACGGAATTTACATTTTAATTAGGGCATGATCAGAAAAAGTGTTTAGAATATGAACATACTTATTGACAGAGGAATTGTACGAGGTCAAGAGGAAGTCTATTCTAGATGCTGAATCATATCTTGCCAAATAGTAAGAGTACTCCCGCTTGCCTGGCTTTTTGTTGCGCCAAATGCGTCCGATTTCTAAATCGTTTTTAAAGCTAGACAGTGCAATGGAGACCTGGGGTTTATTTTGTTTGCGCTCTTTCTTCATGGAATCAACAGAAGGGTCCTGCAAGAAGTTAAAATCACCTCACTATATGTGTCCAGTGATACAAGATAAGGCTTGTTTTAGCTGTAAAAGAGGGAGTGGCTCATCAATGACAGGTGCGTAAATTGTGGCCAGGATGTGGTTTAACTGATTTAGTTTTCCATGGACAAACGTCCATCTTCCCCCTGGGTCTGAGTGAGATAAATTTACTTGAAATTGAACGTGCTTGCCTACCAAAATGCCCACAGCTCTCTGTGCACTACCTGAGTCAGATGAGCAATGGAAGCCCGTCCAGTTCTTAAAGATTTTACTTGCGTCTGACATACTCTGGAAATGTGTCTCTTAAAAAAAAGATAACATTGGGATTATGCCCTCTAAACCAGCTTTCAATTGCATGGGACTTACGCCTATTGTTAAGAACATTAGCGTTAAAAGAGAGAATCGTTAGGTTACTCCTACTCATAGTTATTGTACCTAGTCATATGCTTAAAAGTAAACGCTCTTGGACCCCCAGACTTCTCTGGGCTCTGAAGGTTGTGAAAGCACACTTGAACCAGTTTAATATGGATTAGGGAAATATGCCCAAATGCATGGTGTAGACCACATAAGTACAGAGTATCCAAGAGAACAGACAGCAGTGCCTATGATAGTTAAAGTGACTTGTGCTACCATAAAACAAAGGCAGTGGCATAATAACATTTTATTCAGTTGATTACGTACCATAAAAACCGTAGGTAGTGCCTAAATATATAAATACAGTACTAATCATAAAGATACTGACATACTCCTTTGACCCTGTAGAGGTTTAGCATGTGGTTCAAAAGATACCTTCCTTTAAAGCCGCATCCTAACAGATGGCCGTCTAATGTGCAAATTTAGCATTGAGCAGCAAGTCTTAATAGCAGCTAAAGTATAACGTGGAATGGAACATAGATACCTAATGTGCATTATTTAGATGAAGTATATAAAGCGCTTAAGTGCCCTACTTCTCTGACCATGTGTTTCATAAAATACCTTCCTAAAAAGCCGCTTCCTAGAGGATGGCCGTCTAATGTGCAATGTTTGCATTGAGCAGCAAGTCGTATTAGCAGCTAAAGTGTAAAGTGCGATAGAACATAGATAACTAAGATGTATTATATAAATGGAGTGCATAAAGTGCTTGGGTGCTTGGAAAATATGTACAGTACTTTTCATAATAAACAGCTCTTCTATTAAACGTTCCTCTGTAATATCTATACAAATTCTGCAACAATAAAACTTCACACAAGAAGTCTCTCTTTTCTAGATGCTTCACCCCCTCAACCTCCCCCAAGGCACCCCCTGGAGGACGGAATTTCCCATGATTCCCTCCTTCCGCCCCTTTTTAATGGATGCCATCTTGTTCATCCACCTAGCACCATCTTGCAGTACCAGCTTCTGTATCGGTATTGACCGTTTACAGAGCTCGTTTGCAGCGTCGTCTGTAGCCCTAGTTCAGACAATTAGTCGTGGCGTCCCTGCATTTTGGCATGCATGCATATGCGTGGAAAACAGAGCAAGGTGGCATTAGGAAAAGAAACCCTAGAGATGCCTGGGCAAATAATGTCAACACCTTCACCAGCCCCAAGAGGGATGCGAAGACGCCAAAGAAATGCCCAACAGAGGATGGAATTGAAGACAAAGGCATTGGCTGAGAAGGATAAGCAGTCAGAGCAAAATGCTCTGCAGGGCTTCTCAGATGAAGATGAATATTCACCTGAACAGTTATTAGATCTAAGCTGCCTAGCCCAAGCCACAGATGGAGAGGTTGGAGAGGTAGGAGTAGCTGACAATGCCAATAGGGGAAACGACAACCAGCACAGCCCCAAGCAATACCCTCTCTTTCATAAGCATCTCTTTCCTCAGAACAAGTCAAAAGGCATGTCGCAACTGAGCAACGATGGACCAATACCCAAATCCCAACCAGTCCAACAAGGGCAGCCTGCTCCGCTGGCGCAGTCAATCCAGCCACAGCCTCTATCCCACTCGCAAATTGAGACAGTCTCTCTAGGAAAGACTCATGTTAACCCCCACTACTCAAGGCGAGCAAGCACATTTACAGACCGCGCAGAGTGTGTCAGGTGGCATTCAAGCCATCCTAGAAGCGCCAGACTATGTCTGAGTCTGAATCGGATCCAGATCTGGTGACCTCATGCGATGAGGCTAAAGGAAATATATCAATAAAAAGTATGCTCACAACTATCTTACAAGAGCTAAGGGATTTTAAAGTATCTCAGGCACTTGAAATTGCACAGTTGCATGAAATACTGTCCAAGCTTGAGGATAGTTTAGCGAATATCCCCAAAAAGCTATCAGAAGTTGAAAATCATGTCTCAGACCTAGAGGACAATACCTCAGCTTTGCAGAAAGACATCCAAGTGCTGAACAAAAACAAGTACCAGATGGAGCTGAAACTCAAGGACTTAGAAAACTATAATAGGCAATTCAATCTGCGTCTGGTCGGAGTACTGGAAGGCCTGGATAATGCTGATATGGTAGGGTGGTCCGAGACGCTCCTGAGGAAGGTAATTCCAGAGCTACAAGGAGACCTTACAATCACTAGAGCCCACAGAGTTCCTGCATAGAAACATCTGAATGCCAAATACCCTCGCACAATCTTAATGAACTTCGCAGACTACAGAATTTAGGAGAGAATTCTAAACACAGCAATAGCAAAAAGATCATTGTCTACTTCAGAGATCCAACATTTTAAAATCTTTTCTGACATGTCCGCAGCCTCAGCACCCAGACGGAAGGATTTTATTAAGATGATTGACTCCTTTAAGGCAAAAGGAGCACAAGCCTCAATCGTCCAACAATCAAAGTTAAAAGTTTTGGCTAAAGGATTTTTTTTTTATTTTCACGGACATACCTGAAGCTCAATCTTTTTTGGAAGTGCTGTGTAAGAGAAGATATACTGTAGTTACAAGGCAGACAAGGGTGGCTTTGGATAAAAACATGCATGATTTGTTAGCTCAAGGGTGGACATGAGGTGACTCAGGAGACGCAAAAGGATGCAACAAGGAAGCTGCTTAAATGTTGTGTCTTAGAAAAAAAACTTGACAACTTACAACCTTTTGTTTTACAATGATTGTCAGACAGCTCACTTGACAAAAACCTCTAACTGTAAATAGAGAAAGAAAAGTAAGCACCATTTTCCAGGATAAGATAGGCAACAATTAATAAAAAGACAAACGGACATTTGACCTCTGTCCTTGAGCAGAGAGCAAATGTGTCAAAATAAAAATGCAATTAAAAGGTATCTTTATTGCTCATTCACTTTCTGAATGAACAGAACACCTGTTCCTTTCCAGTTTAAGTTCACTCACAAGAACAGAGGAGTAGGTGCTAAAAATAGCTCGACCTGATAAAATCTGACTAGCCATAGCCAGTAAGTGAATAGATTATTTTAGGCCTGGCAAGGAGTTAAATATATGCAGCAAGCTACAATGATACTCAACAAATATGTGACGATTAGGAGAATTGTTTCCATGTGTAAAGTAATTGTTACACACAATCTGCGAGGCAGTTTTTCCAATGTCAATTATGCTGTACTGTAGTGATAAACTCAAATTTGAACTTTGCACGTTAGTGCTAAATATTTTAATGCATGTTTATTAGTACAGTTGCTCTGAATAGCATGTGTTATTTGGCCGTAATTATTTTCACTGCCAGGGTGCCATTGTGCAGTTATAGTTAGTAGGACCTAGTTGCCATAGGAAATGTATTTCTTGGTTTGCTAGTAACTTTGGAGCCATTTAAAGAATCTTCACAAAACTTTTATTTTTTAAATCATCCACCCCAGCTCCTTCTTTAAAAGTTTCAGGGTTATCAGTGAAATGGAGGCCCGAGAAAATAGGGGGATCCTAAAACACAATAACTCCATGCAATTATCATGGGGAATTATTGACATCGCTACAGGGAAAGCTGAATGAAATTTCCCCAAATTTGCAGAAAGGGATATCCTTACCCAGAAAGCATACTTTTTGTGATTTGGTGAAAATCCATTTAGTAGTTTTAGAGAAATAAAGATTCAAAATGTTATATTTATCTGGGCGATGGCGTTTGCGGAAGTCATGGGTGTGCGGAATCAAAAATTAGAGTGATCCAACTGGCCAAGTGTTTTTTTTTCCCAATTGCAGTCTTGCAGAGCTCTTGTGCTCTGATTTGCGGAGTCCCGTGTTCTGATTGGCTGACTGCAACACAAACACTAATGTTGCTGCCGCAATTACTGGATGTGGGGAGTTGCTCCTTGTGGCCTAAATAGTGAAAATAAATATCATCGAGGTGGGCAGGAAAGAGGTACCCTGACCACCTGGAAATTGTGGGAGGGTCCTAGAAGGCTCACCCATGGTGCCAAACAGTAATACATCTTTTTAATTAAGTATTTAAGCAGTTGGAGCTTTGTCAGATCATAGAGCATAAAGGGTTGCACTGACCAATGTGAGAGTCCTGCACGATTGCATAACAAGTCAAAGTCATTAACAAGCTCAGAGTTAACTCTAAAGAGAGTACTGCTTGGCTGTAGCTAAGTTGCATTATGAAAACATGTCCAGAAGCCAGTCCCTTTTTACACTTTGCTACACACACCATTCGTCCTGGAATGAGGTCTGGGTAGAGAAGCCAGACCCATGTCACACCTTACTACATATGTCTATGGGAAACATCCTTTACGACGCAACTTTTACAACGCGGTATTTACAACGAAAACCATTACAACGCATTGCGCTGCGGGGCGCTCTAGGATAGGGAATACGTTTAATTTACTATCCAACACCTTCCCTAGTGTCCACGGGGACTGGAGTTGAAATAGTGAATTAAACTATTCACTATCCAGCACCCCAGAGCACCAGCACCCCAGAGCACTATGCGTTGTAAAGGTATTCCTTGTAAATGGTACAGAGCGGGAATATCGTCGTAAAAATATCGACTAACATAAATATCGCCGCAGAAATATCTACACGAAGAAATATCGATGACAAAAATATAGTTTGACCAGAATATCGACAGACAGGTAAGTAATATCGATAACATTAATATAGTTGTAATAAAAATCGTTTACAAAAACATAGTTTACAAAAATATCATTTTTAAAATAATTATAAGTGATGTAGTGTTTTTAATGAGTTTTGGTTGTCAAAGTAGTATTTTTTGTAGTATTGTATTAGTTATTAATGTATTTTATGTTGAATTTAGTGTTAATAGTTCCGTAGCGGGTTGTGGGTTTATAGGGGAGTAGGGTGGGAAGTAATTTAAATATAATAAAATAATAGATTAATTAATGTTTTACATGAATATAAATAGTGTAATAAATAATAGTTAATTAATTTCAATTAGTTAATTGATTAATAATTATGTAAATTAATTATGTTAATTGTTTAATTAATTTTAGGTGTGTGTACTGGAATTTATTAGTGAAAATGTAGTGAATTAATTACATTTTAATTGAATAATTATTTAATTAATGATTAATTAAATAAAAATAACGATTTGTTAATTTATAAATGAGTAAATACATTTAGTAATTTTTACACCTACACTATCCAACGCTTTCCCTACTGTTGCACCCTCTGGAGTGGGAATAGTAATTGTTACCCCTACGCTATCCAATGCTTTCCCTACTGTTGCACCCTCTGGAGTGGGAATAGTAATTTTTACCCCTACGCTATCCAACGCTTTCGCTACTGTTGCACCTTCTGGAGTGGGAATAGTAATTTTTACCCCTACGCTATCCAACGTTTTCCCTACTGTTGCACCCTCTGGAGTGGGAATAGTAATTTTACCCCTACACTATCCAACGCTTTCCCTACTGTTGCACCCTCTGGAGTGGGAATAGTAATTTTTACCCCTACGCTATCCAACGCTTTCCCTACTGTTGCAATCTCTGGAGTGGGAATAGTAATTTTTACCCCTACGCTATCCAACGCTTTCCCTACTGTTGCACCCTCTGGAGTGGGAATAGTAATTTTTACTCCTACGCTATCCAACGCTTTACCTACTGTTGCACCCTCTGGAGTGGGAATAGTAATTTTTACCCCTACGCTATCCAACGCTTTCCCTACTGTTGCACCCTCTGGAGTGGGAATAGTAATTTTTACCCCTACGCTATCCAACGCTTTCCCTACTGTTGCACCCTCTGGAGTGGGAATAGTAATTTTTACCCCTACGCTATCTAACGCTTTCCCTACTGTTGCACCCTCTGGAGTGGGAATAGTAATTTTTACCCCTACGCTATCCAACGCTTTCCCTACTGTTGCACCCTCTGGAGTGGGAATAGTAATTTTTACACCTACGCTATCCAACGCTTTCCCTACTGTTGCACCCTCTGGAGTGGGAATAGTAATTTTTACCCCTACTCTATCCAACGCTTTCCCTACTGTTGCACCCTCTGGAGTGGGAATAGTAATTTTTACACCTACGCTATCAAATGTTTTAACTAATAATATATTGTATATTTTAATTATATGTATGTATTATTTTTGTTATATAAAGTAATGTGTTAAATATATGTATATGTACACATTTATTAAGTTTATAATGAAAAAGTGTAGTTAATTTGTATTAAATAGTTAAAAAATAAAAGTAATGTAATGTATTTTGTTAATAGTACTTATATTTATTTATTATTTAATGTAATTTTAATTAATTTAAAAAGTCGATATTTTTTACATCTATATTTATTACAACGATATTTTTGAGTAATTTATGTACTTACCTGTTTAGGTATAGGGTGTCGATATTTTTGTAAACGATATTTTTACAACTATATTTATGTCAACTATATTTATGTAATCGATATTTCAACACCCTACTGTTGTAAATACCGCGTTGTAAAGGCATGCATGGTAAAAGTATGCGTTGTAACGTCATACATCCTATGTCTATAGCCCTAGAAAGCGGTTTTAGTGCAGAGGCCAGTCCATTGCCACATCCTTCTACATGCCCGTAGCTCTTTAAGGCCGTCTCAGCGGGGAGACCAATACCTTGCCACAGCCTGCTACGCACACCCACTGCCCTTGAAAGTAGTATGGGTGGAGAGGCAAGTCCGGCATCACACCCTATTACACATGCCATTTGCCTTGGAAAGCTCTCTGGGAGGAGAGGCAAGTCCATCACCACACCTTACTACACACACCCGTACCTCTGGAAAGTGATCTGAGTGCACACTCGTCACTCTGGGTAGCGTTCTAAGCAGAAAGGCCAGTTGCTCACCACATCATACAATGCACACTTGTCGCCCTGGGAAGAGGTCTGTACAGAGAGGTAAATCCTTCTCCACACCCTTCTATGCACTCCCATCACTGTGGGAAATGGTTTGAGCAGAGAGTTGAGCACTTTTTCACAGTCTGCTACACATGTCCGTCACCCTGTGAAGTGTCTGTGTGGAGTGGTCAGTCCCCTCTCCATATTCATCCACAAACACATGCCTGATGCCCTTGTAAATGATTTGAGCAGAGAGGCCAATCCCTTGCCACACCCTACTATGCACGCCGGTCACTCTGGGAAGTGATCTATGAGGAATACCTAGTCCCTCTCTACAACCTACTAGAAACACCTGTCACCCTGGGAAGCAGTTTGAGCTCAGAGGTGAGTACTTTGCTACATCCTACTGCGCACACAAATTGCCGTGCAAAGTGTTCTGAGCTGAGTGGGCAGTCCACCGCCACACCCTTCTATTTAAGCCTTCCTCCCAGGAAAATGTTTTGAACATAGAGGCCAGTTCAATGGCATACCATGAGCAGAGAGGCCTGTCTATTACCACAGTATATTACGCACATTCATCACAGTGTGAGTGGAGAAGCCAGCAACTCACAACACTCTACTATGCAATACTCTTTTTGCTGTCACTCTTGAAAGAAGTGTAAGTGGAGAGGCCAATCCCTCCCTTAACACCCTGAGCAGAAAGGCCATTCCCTTGACCTGGCTTATTATGCACACATGTCACCCTGAGAAGTTGTCTGTGTGGAGAGACCAGTCCTTCAAACCCTACTACATATGACTATTGCCTTGGGAAGAGGACTGTGTGAGGAGGCTAGTACTTTGACACACCCTACAGAAAGGAGTGCCCAAATTGTACACTCTTCACAAGCAAAGTGCTTCGTAATAATTCATTTGATATTACACTTCAAAGTAAGTCCATAGGGAATCCTTACGTATTTCCAATTCGTTGTTTATTTAAAAAATCAATAATTTCATCCAAAAAACCTCACAAACAACAATCCATCCAGTGGACATCATGAGGGCTGTAAATTAGAAGACAAGAGCATCAGTAAATATTATTCAATCATCATTCACAAATGCAAAACAAACATGATTAAGTCCTTCCTTTGACAAATCAATATGACTCCCTGCCTATATCTATTGTATTCCTTGTTATGTATTTTTTTCTTTGTAACGATTTTAATTAATCAACAAATAAAGCATTTACTACTATTCGATTCCTTATCCAATTAGTGCAATAAACGTTTTCACAACAACAACAATATCCTTGGAACCCGTCACTGTTCAGGAAAGCATTGTCGCCGCAGTATATATGACCTGTTCGGCCCCCATACTCGAATTAGCCATGGTCTGCTCTTAGCAAGACCCTCTTTGCCAGCTATCCAGTGCTCTCATGTGTATCACATCAACACCAACACCATAATCACAATTGGTACACAGCAAAACTCATGCCTATGACATTCCTCCCATGTGTCAAGTGTGGATCTCCCTGCTTAAACATTAAGGCATTACCTCAAGACTTCACATGTTCTGTTTTGCCTCTTTGGGCTTGGACCACAGGCCTTAAGGTCCTTATCTACAAAAAATATATAAGTAAAGATCACATCTCACTCTGACTTCTCAAACCGGAACTTCTCATTTGGTTAGTTATCGATGTATAATTCAGGCTACCCTTAAACTAAGGACAATCTCCCTTTTCACCCTATCCTTGTTACGGCATACCCCACAGGTGCACAGCGTTCTTTAACATCTAACTAAACATCATATTGTATCCCTTGAATCCATCCAGTGTTGTCAGAGGAGTAGCGTCCACTCCAGGTCCATCTCAAGTACATGTCAACCACTTGTTAGAAGGTGGTTCTGACACTCTGGGCCACCCAAATTTTTCGCTTTTTGAGCACCTATTTGTTGAGCTTTTACTGTGGTAGCCTCCTAAGTTGGGACTCACCCACAGTGAACTCATGATGAAAGAGACTGCATGTGGATTTTACTGGTGTCTCCCTAGCTTGACTAGGCCCCTGCGCAGCAGCGGGGGTAAGTGGCACAGGGCTGGTTACATGCAGACACATGTGTACATGCGTGTGCACACGAGTACAGGCTGTGCAGGGGAGATTACAGGCGTGCGCAGCCCAGGAGCAGCTACAAAGTGAATGGTGTGGCAGGACTGATGCAGAATTGGGTAGTGACATGGAATAGGCTGTATACACTGGGAAGAAACATGCCAGGGAAAGTCACTGTGTTTTACTGTTTTCACTTCATTATTCTCCTACGGGATGTGGAATCCATTGGCTAGTGACACTTTCCTAAGTCCTACAAATTCCAAACACGCACTAAAGTCCACTGTAACTTGTGTGAGGAGTATTCTGTAGAGTCCAAAGTCATATTTGTACTGCTTTTGGGTGATACAGAAATGTTATATTTCTCTGAGTCAGCTCATAACCAAGGCCTGGCTGGTGGCTAACTCTGCCAGGCTGATTTAATGACCTTCCTCTCTAAGCTGTGGACTCAGAGGTCCAGCCCAGCACAACAAGCATTCTAAAGGCAAGGGCCTCCACTCCAAGAGGAGAAGATGGGTAGACCTACAGGTTTATCCATCAGTAGTTGACACCTGGTGCCAGGCACCAGGCCGCTAGGGAGGGAAGGCAGACTGGGGGAAGGGGCTCTCAGAGACCATGTGGCAGGAGACCCTGGAAGACAATATTTTGAACAAACCCAGAGGCCTGGGCAGGGGCAGAGAAGTGATGTGTCACTGTGTGATCGGGCAAACAGAGATTCCCTGCCAGCCCCCTCCCCAAATCTTAAAAAAAAACTTGCACAGGAAGAGAAGCTCTCTGGGGTGTGGTCTGCTGAGGCAGAGGGTGCTTGAGCCTGCCCCAATGGGCAGTTGGAAGGAGGAACCCCTGACTGCCCCAGTCTCCTGAACAGCACTAGGAGAAGAGACCAGGATCAGTGCGCAGAAGCAGGGGCCTCTGTGCAGGGAGAAGAGCCAGGCAAAAGGTTGGCACAGGGAGCCAGTTAAGACAGCTCCTTGCTGAATCCCCCTCTGTGAGACCCAGAGGCCAAGGAAAGTGCTCCCAGTGGCTGGGGAGCACCACCAGGAGCAAGAAGAGGCAAAAAGGGTGCAGATCAGTACCCTGGGGAAATACGCCCCTCAGAAGGTTGGCAACCTTTGACCCCTGCCCAGACCGATGATGAAGCACATGGGACTCCGCCGCCGATCCAAGATGAGCCCCCGGGGTGGGTCAGGTCCCGGGGGCTGCCCCCACAAGAAGTGGCGTCGGGGAGTGCAGTTGTGCTGCCCGTGAAGCTGGTGAAGAGGGGTGCCAGGAGCCCACCCTGGCCCCTGAGAACAAATGGAGCAGGGGAGCACCGTCGCGCACCCCCCTAGGATATGTGCCACGGGTCCGGGATCCGAACCCTGGGTCCCATATGCAGTGGATAGAGGGGGGAGCGCCGTCGCGCTGCCCCCGCAAAAAAGACGCTGGGGCCTGGGTTCCCAACTCCTGGCCCCCGTCGGAGAAGTTAAGGTGGGGAGCGCCGTTGCGCTCCCCATGAAGATGTCCCCCCTGCGAGGTGCCAGGAGCCCACCCTGGCCCCTGCTGAAACAGCCGAAGACTGAAGAGTAGGAGAGGGTCCGGACCCTATCTCTGGGCCCCGAAGCTGGAGGGAGTTGGGGGTAGTTGGGTGCTATCACACTTCCCTGAGGTGTGCTGGAACCGGCAGGAACCTCCGTGTCTGCCTGCAGGAGCAGACAGACCAGAAGACTAGTGCCGGCTCCCGCGGCAGCACACAAGGGTGCTGGCCGGGCGGGGAGGAGGCAGGAGCCACTGGGGAGGGGGACTTCCCGGGTGGCTCTCCATGGAGGAAACTAGACTGGTTCCACGGGTGGGGACCGGGGCCCCAGAGAAGTGCAAGGGGCCCGGGTGGGACCAAACTCCCAAAAATTGGCATAAGCAGCCGGGGGTGGGCTCCCCGAGTCGCAGCACTCACCTGGGTGTTGGGGTGGGACCGGGCTCCCCATCGAGGGCAGGAGATGCGGTGAAGCCACTGGCAGCAAGATCTTGGCTCCCTCCGAAGCTTTGGGGGAGCCGTTATTATAATATGCACAAGGCTGGAAGAAGCGCCCCATAATGCTTTGCAGGCCGGTTGATCTGCAGGAAATGGCCTGCTTGTTTTTCTGCCTGTGGTGTCTGCAGGAGAATGGGGTCACCACCAAGGGAGGGGTAGCTGCTGGAGAAGCGCAGTCTCACCCAGCACGAAATTGGAAGTCCCTCCCTAAGACTCATGGGGACTTGAAAAGAATAACCCCTCAAGGGCTCAGCCAGCATTTTAACTCCTCTTGGGCTGGAACTTTTGTTTTACAGCTGCAGGAGGATTGAGAAGCGCGCCAAGGTATGAAGGACTGAGTTGGGGATGTCTAGAGAAGGGCATCTCCTGGAGGTGAAGAGGTGTAATTGCACCTGTAGTGCATTTACTAATGTTATTTCTTTCAGAGGGACTGAAGCTCACTGGTGTCATGTGAAGCACCTGTGTAAGGTGATGTCATAAGCAAAGTGGGGTTATGTTGCCAGACATTCCTGCAAGGGTGTCTGGCTATATATGCTTAATCTTGTGATCTCATCTGTGATGCCTTTAGGGGATGTAATTACAACACGTTCTAATGATCCACAAATGTGATGAGTACTGTCATTCTAAAGTGATGCTTAAACATGTATTCTTGCTGCTGGACTTAGGTGAAGAACCCAGACTGCTAGCCCTTAAGATGTAGAAGTGTATACTTTATGCTCAGTCAGGGTTATGTGTCATCAGGGCAGGTGTACCTATTTTAAATGTTTGTTGAGGTACCGGGGGTGGGTCGCCACTGGGTTGATACCAGTGCGCAGGGCCCTCCCTCAAGGTTAGGTTCAACTAACTGCATTTGGGGGCAAGATGATGTGCATACATGGGAGTGGTGGTACTAGACCCCAACCCCCTGCGGGAGGGGTGGAGATGTTACGCAATGTCACAAAGTAATTCTAACAGCGTATGTATATTTGTAAATTGGTGTATAGTATTGAGTAGTGTGTGTGTTTAATAAAAGCACTCTTACTTTTATAAAGCAAAGTACAAACTCCAAAATCAATTATTGAGTGTTATTGATGCGCACCTGTAATGGCGATTACTAGCCCCTACCACCTCCGTTGAGTAAGCGTAAGACTGCTCTGCAATGCTACCCTCTGAGAGTCAGACTCTACAATTGGGTGTTTGGTTCCTAGTGAAGGACAAATGTAGTCATGTTATTTGGGCAGGTCTCACAGATACGGCCTCATTTTCCAACAGCTATTCTTTTTCAAACCCTTCCCCCCATCCTTTAGTCAACTTTAAGGTGAAGACCTAAACGGTAATCCCTCATACGTTCTATGCACTTGCCTGTAGTCCGATGCATTCCCTTCCGACATGTCTCTGCGTGGGGACAGTTTGATAACTCCCACTGTACATTCCAAACAAATCCGTTCTCCTATTTAAATCTAGCACAATCAATCGGGAAACAATATTTCTAGTCTATTCAATTTGCATAATTAAAACACGTCTCCTCTCCGGTCCTCACTCATAGAGACCCGTTCAACACCACCCTTCACCTCACACCGAGTGGCTGCATTATTCCCAGTTAACATGTTCCCACTTCCAAAAACCTGTCCTGTGTATAGCGACAGCTGATGCATCAATTTGTACACGAAAATGTCTCTATTAAACACAAAATCTCCCCCTTCTATTGCGCCACCTCTCAAAGGATATTCTCTGGCCCTTGTCTGGACTAATGTCTTCTAGGTGCGTTCTTGAGATGAAAACCTAAGTCCATCGTACCCACGCTATCCCATCATGGTTCTACCAAATCAAACTGATTCTCAATAGTTGTTTTGTATCACAATCTTCCATAATTCTGTCCGACGTGGTATTTACAACCTGCCCCTAATTGCCTCACTCGAAATCAGCCATGCTGCGCTGCGCTGCGCTCGCCCGACAACTACTGTAAATGCTCCGCCTATTTTGTCTCAAAATGTTCACGTATTGAGGGGAAAAGTAGTCTAACCAAAACAAATTAATGCTGTTACAGGGTTCTCAATCCAAATTCATACAACATCACAGTTATGTAGCTTCTCCAACACTTAAAATCCAACAGTGCGGGACAATAATCACAGGAAGCATCCTCTAACTGTATATCATCAAACCATTCACAACACAAAGTGCTCATCTCATGTAACAATACTGTAGAATAATGTAACAGTGCCCAATTCATGCAACATCACAGTTGTGTTGCTTGCCCAACTCTTGAAATGAAACAGTGCGGGACAATAATCACAGGAAGCTCCACGCTCTAACTGAACATCATCAGACTAATCATAATACCAAGTGCTCATCTCATGTGACAAAACTGCAGAAAAATATCTGTGTCAGTGCTAAGTTGGAGCTGTCAGTCAGCAGCTTAAAGTCTCATCCAAAACTCCAATGGATCCTAGTGCACAACCCATCCCAGTCTGGTCCTGTCAGTATGTGTGACACAGGTGTTAACCCGCCTTGAACCCCACCTGCAATCAGTTGTGGAAATTGCAGGAATTACTGTTAGCATAGGCTGAAGCCATTTTGTTAGTGGCATCCATTTGCATTAGCCATGTGCTAGCCATGTGATTCTGCCGTCTTCACTGTTGCTCTCCTTTCTATTTCGCTTGAGTCATCAACTGTAGTCAATTCCTTCAGTACTGAGCCACAGCACTGCTTATGCTCAGAAAGGCCTGTAGCTGCAAGAATGCGCCTGTTTTGGAATGTAACTTTCAGGCTATTCCAACTGAAGTAAGCAGGACTATTTCCCCTCCCACTTTGTTGACCAAGCAATTTCTGTCTGCCCATGTTAGTCAATAACTATTCCTGTATATGCCTGTACCTCCTCTTTGAGTCTCCATGCTTGCTCAGCGGTAAATAGGGTACGGAGGCGGAGTTTGCGGGTTAGCTTAAATGTGCTCACATCCAATTCAAGTAGATTGGTATCGTTGGTTGGTAACGTACTTCAAAAGGGAATGTCATTTATCCCAACCAACGATACCAATCTACTTGAATTGGATGTGAGCACATTTAAGCTAACCCGCAAACTCCGCCTAAAATAATTTTTGGAAAAAGTAGTGGAACCTCCAACGGACACTAAACCAGATTTGCTATTAGGTTTGAGTCCACCAAGTACTTATATGCCTCCTTGTAGCCACAAGAGCATCAACACCTTTGAGACGCTGGTTAAGCAGGATATCTCAAAAATAAACTTCCGTAAAAAACGCAAACAAAATCCAACCACCAAAGACAATGACACTCTAAAAAAGATTGCTAATAACACCTCAATAAAATGCTTGAAATCTGACAAAGGAGGGGCCCTAGTCATCTTGAACACTAACCTTTACAACCAAAGAATCACGGAACATATCCAAGATCCGGATACATACATGCCACTAAGTGGGAACCCCATGAGTGAATTCAAAGTCAACTTAATGTCACTGATCTCATAAGCTTTTGATGAGGAAATCATACATGAGAGAACGAAAAAATTCCTTACAGTAGAACACCCTAGAAGTCCGACCATAACCATGTTACCGAAGATTCATAAAAACTTAAGAGACCCACCTTTTCGCCCAATCGTGTCCACAAGAGGGTCAATACATGAACCCTTCGGAAAATTCATTGACCGATATCTCCAACCATCTGTAACCAACCTAAAAAGTCACATTAAGGACACCACTGACTTCCTCACTAAACTGTCTCAAATACCTATCAGCGAAAATGAACAAATCATTTTATGCACAGCCGATGTCAAAAGCCTCTACACCTCAATTCCCCATGGAGGTGGCATTGAGGCAGTGGAGAAAGCCCTACTAAACAGTAACATTGCGGAACCACTTCAAACATTCATCCTGGAGCTGATGATCTTCACCCTTTACAACAGCTATTTCTCACATGAACAGAAATGGTATCTACAGATGTCCGGAATGGCCATGGGAAATTGTGCAGCACCGTCCTATGCTAACATCTACATGGGTGAATTTGAATCCAACTACATTTACTCAGATAGCAACTGGACAGACAATCTTAAATTCTATGCTCGGTACATAGATGACCTTTTTTTCGTGTGGAAAGACTCACGTGAAAACTTGGAAACCGCCCTTAAAGCATTGAACTCTAAAGACAATCGAATTGAACTCACCTGGAACATTAACAGCGAGGAAATAACCTTCCTTGACGTACTTATAAGATCAACAACCCAAGGCCTACAAACCGATTTATATCGTATAAACACAGATCGAAATAACACCCTGCATTTCACTAGCTTTCACCAAAATTCCCTAAAAAAACATCTCCCCTTCAGCCAACTACTGAGGGTTAAACGCATTGTATCAGATCCTAACACCAGCATACACCAGATGGAAACCATGGCCAAGAGATTTTTGAAGCGAGGATACCCAAAAGCAACCCTCGACGAAGCCATAACACATGTATCTACCATCTCAAGAACGCAAGCCTTACAAGGCACTATTAAGAAGGACAATAAGAGAACAGTACTGGTCAGCAAATACTCGACTTCTAGCCAAACGTATAGAAGCATTATAATGAAACATTGGCGTTTCCTGTCTTCAGAACCAGACTTTGGCGACCTCTTCAAAGAGACACCGATCTTCGCCTATACCCGAGCGGAGAACATCAAAGAAACTTTGTCAAAAAAAACAGAGGAACAATGCACTTACACTGGCACACGCCCGTGCCATCATTGCAACAATTGCAACAATATCATAAAAGGGAATACCATCACCCACCCAATGAGGGGATTTGATATCAAACTGAGAGTCAACGCGACATGTGATTCATGCAATCTGATCTATTTGTTGAAATGCCCGTGTGGCAAGATTTATGTAGGCAAGACAGCCAGGAAGATTAAAACCCGCATAAATGAGCATAAATCAAACATTAGGACTAAAAACACCAAATCTAACATTGCTGTCCATTTCAGCGAGGCCAACCACAATATTGCACAGTTGAAATTCATTGTCCTAGAGATGGTATCCAAAACAGAAGGAAGAGATATCAACAAGACACTCCTCCAAAGAGAAACTTCTTGGATTTATAGACTGCAAGCCATGAGGCCTCATGGCCTTACCGTATTTTCCGGCGTGTAAGACGACTTTTTAACCCCGTAAAATGTTCTGGAAAGTCGGGGCTCGTCTTATACGCCGGGTACCAAATTTTATGGTATGTTTTCATGCACTTTTTCATAGCGAGGACTTCACTCGAAGGTGTCAGACCGCTTCACAATAGGAAACAACAAGAAACAACACACCTTATGTTAAAAAATACAGCCACCGGCACTGGCAACGTCCACACCCAGGCCCCGCGCCATGAACTGTGCAAGTATCGAAAGCGAGCTTTTTTTTCATAGCGAGGACTTCACTCGAAGGTGTCAGACCGCTTCACAATAGGAAATAACAAGAAACAACACACCTTATGTTAAAAAATACAGCCACCGTCACTGGCAAAGTCCACACCCAGGCCCCGCGCCATGAACTGTGCAAGTATCGAAAGCGAGCGTTTTTTCATAGCGAGGACTTCACTCGAAGGTGTCAGACCGCTTCACAAGCGAGCAAATGGCGCCATGAGTCTTACCTCGACTGCCGCTGCCGCTGCACACGCGCCTCCAACCGCTTGCACATCCCCAGGCAGACGAGGCAGCAGGACGAGGCAGCAGGACGTCCGAAATATATAACGGGCAGCCAGCGCCGAAGATGGCAGCCCCCGCTGTGTTGACACGGTTGGCACGCGCTCCTCTCTCCATGACATGGGCATGGGCATAGAAAGGGGACTGTAGAATGTTCCCGAAGGCAGTAGAGCACTTGCCGTGATTGGCTGGTAGTTGCGAAGAGGAAAGGCAGTCTGGTGAGCAGATATTTGCCGTACCGTACATGTGGTGGTGAAGACAGTACAGCACCAGTCTCTGCACCTGTTCATACTGTACAGCACCAGTACATCCAGTGCAAATGGCTGACAGTCAAGAACCCGGCAAGGCTCCAGCAGTACATCCAGTGCAAATGGCAGACAGTGAAGAACCCGGCAAGGCTCCAGCAGTACATCCAGTGCAAATGGCTGGCAGTCAAGAACCCAGCAAGGCTCCAGCGGTGGCAAGAAGAAGGAAATATGAAGCCAGTTACAAACTTAAAGTTGTGGATTTTGCCACAGAACATAATAACTGTGCTGCTGCAAGACAATATGGAGTGACAGAAAAGATGGTTCGGGCCTGGAGAGCAAATGAGAAAGCATTACGGAGTATGCCAAGGGGTAAGTGTGCATTAAGAAGAGGCACCCCACATTGGCCAGAACTCGAAAAGCATGTAGCAGACATGGTGACCGAGCATCGCCAAAGCGGTTATGTCGTGACCCGAAATAAAATCCGATTGGTTGCACTTCAGTGGGCCAAATCTAACCCAGATCTCAGCAACAGATTTAAGGCCACTGTATCCTGGTGTACCAGATTCTTGGGAAGGCATAATCTGGTATTGCGGCAAAAGACAAAAATTGCCCAAAAATTACCTGCGGATCTTGATGCCAAAATGCATAGCTTCCATCGCTACGTTATTAGGCTGCGCAATGAACATGGCTATGCGCTAAGTAGCATCGGAAATATGGATGAAACTCCAATGAATTTCGATATGATTGCAAACAAAACTGTCCATCAAAAAGGTGAAAAGACAATTTTAATAAAAACAACAGGACATGAGAAGTCCAGTTTCACAGTGGTACTAGCATGCACAGCTGATGGCGCAAAACTGAGACCAATGGTTATTTTCAAAAGAAAAACAATGCCGAAACTCAAGTTTCCTGTTGGTTGTTTTGTGCATGTGAATGAGAAAGGATGGATGGATGAAGAAGGGGTAAACCTATGGCTTGATAATGTATGGAGCAGGCGACCAGGTGGACTTCTACAAAGACGTAGTCTACTGGTGTGGGATATGTTCAGGGCTCATTTAACTCCAAGCACCAAGCAAAGGCTGGCAAGACTAAAAACAGATGCTGCAGTTATACCTGGAGGATTGACATCGTTGGTGCAGCCACTGGATGTGTGCCTAAACAAGCCATTTAAAGATCGCATCCGAGAACAGTGGAATGAGTGGATGGTTAGCGGTGAAAAAACATTCACAAGAGGAGGAAACATGCGTGCTCCACAGTTGGATGTTTTGTGCACCTTTGTCATAAAGGCCTGGAACGACATCGATGCAGAAACTGTCATAAAGTCTTTCAAGAAGTGTGGCATATCAAATTCATTAGATGGTATGGAGGACGACTACTTGTGGCAAGATGAAGAGGATGCCGAAGCAGAGACCACATCATCTGATACGGAATTGGTACCAGATCCATACGATGACTGCCTTACAGATGTACCACAAGATCTCATTGACTTACTTATGAGATCAGATGACGAAGAGGAGGATTTTGAAGGCTTTTAAAGGGAACGTTGTAAATCCTGTAGAAATCGCTTGGATTTATGAAAAGTTATGGAAAGTTTAATCCACTTGCACTGTTTCATGCACTAATTTATGTTTACCGTACCGTACATGTTTGATGACAAACAGGTACGGTATGTTCACAAGTGACAGTTTTTCATATGGTTCTAAATAAAAATATTGCGAGTAAAGCAATATTGTTTATACAACCAATTTGTTTGAGTTCAGTCTTTGAGTTTGTAAAATAAACGCTTAACACTGTCCACTGATAAAGCCTTACTGCTCACCCACAGGGAGGAGGATTAGAATCACTAATACGGTAAGTTCAAAATACGGTACATTCTCGGAATGGCTATGCAGGACTGCGTTGGACTGCGCTGGAAGTGGGGGTAGTCTTATACGGCGAGTATAGCACAAAACCTAAATTTTATCAAGCAAAGTAGGGGGTCGTCTTATACGCCGGGTCGTCTTATACGCCGGAAAATACGGTAATGATCGTTTGAAACTAAGTTGCTATTTATAGTACCTATTGGGTACATGACATGCACACTGCTGCCGTGAATGGTTTGCCAGGCTTGTATATCACTGACTAACCACTTCATGTCACTTTACACACCCCGTGCACATCCCTCACGTTTAACCACTCCAAGATGGCCGCCCGCCGGGTCACTAACTCCTTAGTCCGTCCTTGACCTTCACGCCTACCCTTCCCAGTTAACCCGAGCACACTGAACACTCTGCGAGTGATCCACACGGAGTCTTCGCGGACTCCGCAAGCCCAGCTGCACTCCCCACGAGGACTCGATCTTTAAACACCGCACACCAGTAAGTCTCACCCTTTCCCCATTTCCCCTCGAGATAGTGTACCAATAGGTACGATGATCATAACCTTTGTGTTCCAACTTGCCATTTCAGATCACCCGATCGTGGGAATGCATCTTGAACCTTAACCGTAAGCCTCGACTTGCACTAGGCATTATCTCACCGAGCACGTCGATTTCATTTCTTGCACACTATCCCGTGAACGTGTCTAAATCCGAATGCACTGTTTTCTTCTGGACTTCTCTGCTTTTTTAAGCACCATACTTCTACGCGCTTTCTCACCTGGTTTAATTTTCGTCCGCAACCACTATTTTACCCCGATCCTTCACCCTACACAGTTCGTTCATCAGTCACCCTTTCACCCCGGATTCCCAAAGCATGATACATAGCACCACGGGACAAGCATGCAACTCAAAGATTTCTTTGTTGTTTCATTTGATTTATGTATATGTTTTAGCATACGTTGATGAGTACGTTATTTTTGCATTTCTTTGTAGTGCTCCTTGACAAAGAGCCAACCGGCTCGAAATGCATCGGAGCTCGTATGTTCAACCTTGATGTTACCATAGATGGTGAAATTTGAAAAACAGTATGGATATTGAATAACTGAGAATATATCAGTTCAAAGAATATGTCAAGTAAACTGTGGATCTTTTGAACTTAAATGATCATTTGTTGACTAACATTTATTGGAGTTGATTGTCTTCTGACAACGAACCACTACAGAGTGCCCATATGCAGGGATGCATTTACACTTGAGGTAATGCACTCACCCTCTCATTGGATGCAATCTTCTCATGTAACCTCTAACCCCGTACTAAACTTGTATTGTGGAAATAATATGCATTACATGACATTTATAGTAAGAACGACGCTTGCCTATGTGTTTTACTAACCAGTAACTCTAGAGTGATTCTAAAATGGCCACTCACTGAAATTCTTTAGTGCGCGTGTGTCTACCGCATCTACGTAGTATGACGTATCTATCGCTTGGAGTAAACTTTCTGCGCTTGCGCAGTAGGTAATAAAATGGCCGCTTGAAACTCACATGCTTGCTTCTTGCTTGCTGAAAAACTAAACAAAGATATTTTTACTAATGCTAATGCAGGGAGAGTAATAATAAGTAATTGGGATTAAGAGTAAAGATAGGTTGTATACAGTAAAACCATTTGTCTTTTTGACTCTTTCAATAGTGATTAATATGGGCCCAAAGTCATGAACCACAGTCTATTCCTTCTCGTTCTGCCGCTCATGCGTAGTGCAACCTAGCTGGAAGATGCCATGTCAACTTGAACTTCGTCCAAGGCTTCCAGTGGATACTTTCATGGGAACCAGAATGACAGTCTACCGAAATGCATGGGAACCTACAGAATGCTTCATCATTTGTGACAATTACATTGTGAATGCGGGTGGGAAATAAAGTTTGAATAAACAATTAAGGGGGATGGGTTTATTAACAAAGGGCCAACTGAAAAGAGTAATATGTAAGCATGGTGAGATGATCACCTCCCCTGGTCTGTCCAATCAGAGTTAGTATTTTCGTCAGTTTGAAACAGTAATGGGTGGTGGAAGCATACAGAAAGGTATAATTTTTTTTTTTTTTTTAAAACCTTTATTGAAAATTCAAAGCACACAGCTATTCAGCCTTACATCCCTGAGGCTAGGCAGCAGTATAAAGAGCGGAGAAGAGGTGCGCACAAATCAATTCGAGGAGCAAATCAGGTTTAATTTTATATATAATTAAGAAATCTAAGAAAACAACAAGAAAGAACGATAAAGAAAAAATAAAGGGGAAAAAGGAAAGAAGGAAAAAGGAGGTGGCAAGGTACAACATAGGAGCGGCAATGCACGATTCCAGGGGGCGAGTGGGACCATTTAGCACTCTGCACTGATCATACTGGAGAAGCATACAAGAGTGGGGGGGGGGAAGGAACCAGGATTTCGTTTAAGTAAAAAGTTGGGCAGAAGGAAGGGCTCGGGAGAGAGACGAACCTCCAGCGGACCTGTGTTGGGGGGCACACAAATATCACCTCTGTATTCATTCCACGCACCCCAAACAACCCCCCACCTCTTGGGCTTACCCCTAGCTATGTACACAGTTTTCTCACGGAGCATGCACCAGTCCATATTGGTTTTCCACAGTCCCACGGTGGGGGGAGTCGGGGCACCCCACTTTTGAGCAATGTCTCGCTTGGCCACCATGTACCCTAACGTGACCCAGCGGGTTTGAGCATTAGTGTAGTCAGTCGGACCCCACACGTTCAACAAGCAGCATCGAGCTTCAGCAGTCAAGTCCACACCAGTCACCTCACGCATAATTACATGCACCCGTTCCCAATAGGAAGCAATGACCTGGCATTCCCAGATGGTATGCATGAAGGTGGCCAGTGCACCACATCCTCGCCTACAGAGACCGTCCAAGGAGAGCCCCATGTGGATCATTCTGGGGCCAGTTACATAAACTCTGTGGAGTATCTTCAATTGGACTAAGCGCAGCCTAGCCGAAATTGCCACTTCCTTGGGGGAAGACACCGCACACTGCCAATCCTCATCATCCAACTCAATCCCATCACGCACCCACTGATCGCAACAAATCCGTCCGAACATTTATCAGCTTTTTATAGGTCAGGGAAATGGCACTGTCAGGCATATGGCCGTCCAGCACCCTGTCTTCCAGCGGGGATGATTCGGGGACCTTCTCACCAACAGGCATGGCGGACGTAAGGGCATGTCTCAATTGTGCGTATCTGAAGTACTCTGTGACACCCAGTTGGAATTCAGTCTTCAGGGCTTCAAAAGACTTGATTTCCCCTCTGGCCATCACATCAGCCACCTTGGAAATACCAATGAGGTCCCACCGGTCAAACCCCTTCGAGTGCCACAGCCTACCCAGCAAGTCGGAGTCATAAAGTGGAGTGGCCATAGTAAGTCTACCCTTCCACCCCAATGCTTTCGTAATGGCCCTCCAAATGTGCACAGCAGTCTTGGTGGGACCAGTCATTTTTCCATCCAGAGACCTAGAGTACAGCGCTCTGTAGTACATCCCATCACTCAAGAGCCAACGGTCCATGGCGTATCCCGGACTCTCCGCCGGTCCATAAAAGCCATGATTAAGAGCAGCCAATTGGGAGGCCCAATAGTACCGGCGGATGTCAGGCAAAGCAATACCGCCATCGTACCATGGGATAGTCAGTTTAACTACAGCGATACGCGGCCTACCCTCCCACAAGAGGGTCCGTTGTAGACCTTCAATTTCCTTGAAATATTTGGAAGGGACGGGGTCTTGCGTGTTCTGGAGCACGTATAAGAATCTCGTCAGGGACATCATCTTGAACAATGCCGCTCGGCACAGCAGGGACAGCGGCAATCTTTTCCAGCCCTCCACATCGCGCCTGAGGCGCGGAAGAGGGGGAAGCAAGTTGTTGGTGTATCGTGCCCGGGCATCCGTTGATATATAGATACCCAGGTACTTAAATCCCTGCTGCGAGACCTGTATAGCGCAACCCCTCGGAAAACGTGGGGTTTCTCCACTGAGCACATAGAGATAGGATTTCGACCAGTTAATAACTAGGCCCGAGTACCCACCAAAAGTGCTCAACACGTCAAAAGCCACAATCAAAGACCGACAGGGGGAAGTCAGATAAAGCAGGATATCGTCCGCGTATAGTGAGACTCGGTCCTCAAAGCCCGGTGACCACTTGATCCCACAGATGTCAGAATGGGTGCGTATCCAGGCAGCGAGCGGCTCGAGCGCTAGAGCGAAAAGGAGCGGCAACAGCGGACAACCCTGTCTAGTACCCCTGCGCAAGGCAAAGGAAGCCGATATCCGGCCATTGACCGTTACATTGGCCAACGGGGAGGCATAGAGAAGCTTGACCCAACTAATGAAGTCAGGGCCAAACCCAAACTTGGACAACACCGCCCAAAGATAATTCCATTCGAGGGAATCAAACGCCATTGTCGCGTCCAGTGAAGCCAGGACGGTCGGCTCGCAGAGTTTGTGCACCCGCGCTATGACAGTGTGAAGCCTCCGAAGATTAAGAGCGGTGTTGCGGTGAGGTATAAAGCCCGACTGGTCCGGATGGACCAAGTCAGCAATCACACCCACCAGCCGGTTAGCCAGTAACTTAGCCAGAATCTTGGGTTCAGCATTCAACAGGGAGATCGGGCGGTACGATCTACAAAGGTCCCTGGGCTTCCCCTCCTTATGAATGACCACAATGGTGGCCAAACGCTGGTCCAGCGGGAGTGCACCAGCCTCCCGGGCCTCCAAAAACATACGCCGCAGGGGCACTGCGACGGTGTCGGCCTTAATTTTGTAGAGTTCCACCGGAAGACCATTGGGACCGGGGGCCTTGCCAGATCGCAAAGATCGTATCGCGAGCGCCACCTCATCAGCCGTAATGTCCCTGTCCATGTCGTCACGCTCGGTGTCCGACAGGCAAGGGAGCTCAACTCCCTCCAGAAAAGAGGCCGAGTCCGACTCAGTCAAGGTGGAGACCGAAGTATAAACCGTCTCGAAATAGTCTGCAAAAGCCGAAGCAATAGCGCTGGGGTCAGTAACAACCACCCCATTCTCTCCCAGAACTTCAGGCACCACACGGGAAGTCATCTCCCTCCTATCCAACCAGGCAAGAAGCTTGCCCGCCTTGTCACCCGCATCATAGATCCTCCCTTGCTGTTCCCTGCCCATCGCCTTGGCAGCGTCAGTGGCAGTGGCTCGATACTCCGACTGCTTTAGGGAGAGGGCGTGCAGCAATTCGGGTGTCGGGTCTATTTCCAATTGAGAATCCAGGCCCTCAATTTCCGACTCCAACTGCACCATTTCCTCGTCCCTGCGCCTGCGCACCTCGGCTATCAAGGAGAAGGCTTCTCCTCTCAGGACAGTTTTGAAGGCCTCCCACAATGATAAGGCCGACGATACCGAGCCCGTATTCTCGGAGAAATACAGGTCGATAGCTTTAGCTAGGAGGTCACGAGTTTTGGGGTTGCGAAAGTACCAGGGGTTGACCGGTACCAGTCTGGAGGTTGCCACAATACCAAAGTCAAACGACACCCAGACCGGGGAGTGGTCCGATATGCCTCTGGCCATCAGACGGGCTCCAGAAACCGTCGATGCCTGGACCGCCGGAGTCAAGATATAATCAATCCTGGAGAGGCTTCCGTGCGCGCCCGAGTGAAAGGAGTACTGCCGCTGGGCGGGATGAAGAAGTCGCCAACAGTCAATAAGACCCATAGTGCTCAGGAAATTTGGGAGCCATGATTGCGCACTGCGAAGGTCTCTGGATGGAAAACGGTCAAGGGTTCCCGACACCACCGCATTAAAATCCCCACCAAGAATAAGCAATCCCTCTGGGAGGCCCAAAATGGCGCCCCCGAGATCCTGGAAGGTAGTCGTCTGCAAACCTGGGGGGACATAAACAGAAACCAAAACCAGGGTACGCCCCTCCCATCTACCCACAACGGCAACATAGCGGCCTCTATCATCAATCACCCTAGTCTCCACCTCCAGTGGGAGAGACATGCGCACCATGATCCCAACCCCTCGGGACCCCGAAGAGAACCCGGAGTGAGCCACCATTTTAAATCCTTTTCTATTGAGAGCGTGACACGTGTTGCTAGTGAGATGCGTCTCCTGTAATAGAATAACATCGGGTACACACCGTTTAAACATCTGTAGTACAACCCCACGTTTAATGCGATCCCCCAGCCCGTTCACATTCCAACTCAACACGTTTAATGTCTTACCCCCCATCATCAAAGATGCACAGTCCCATCCACCACCCCCAGAAAACAGCTACCGCAACATTATAAACAGAAGAATAGCAACCTTGCCTCGAGAGAAAGGAAAAAGGAAAAACATAAGGAAAACACTCAAACCAACCACCCCCCACCCTGCACCCCTGCATTAGACTAAGAAGCCCCCCCAACTAGCAGTGTGCCTGTCGCCCCCAAAAAAACGAATCTACGGAAAGCCCCCAGAGGAGAAAGGAGACATCCTATCACCCCCGTTATCCTCCAAAGTTGAAAAGCTGCATTAAAAGAAAAAGAAAAAACATAAGTCAGTGACTGATTGCACCTGCAGGGCCCTCCACCGAAAGAAGTCCGAAGAAACATTGTTCATTCCTGAAGATCAGGACCACCTGACGGTCCTTCCGACTGATCCTCAGGGGTAGTCCGACGTTGAGGCAAGGTGTCCAGCCAGTCCCCAGCTGCCTCCGGCAAGTCAAAAAACACCACCCGAGCGCCATGTTCTATACGAAGCTTTGCTGGGAATAGCATAGAGTACTTCAACCCCATCTCCCTCAGCCTACGCTTGACACCCATAAAGCTTTGCCGGCGTTTCTGTACCGCTTGAGTGAAGTCGGGGAAAAAGTTCACTTCTGCATTCTGGAATTTTAACGGACCACCTCTCCTCGATGCCTGCAGGATCGCATCCCGGTCCCTGTAGTTGAAACGTCTGGCAATGATGGGGCGCGGAGACGCTCCCAGTTTCGGTTGGCCACCGGGCAGTCTGTGCGCTCGCTCCACCGAGAAGAACTTGCTTAGGCCACCGGGAGCCAAGTGCTTCAACACCAAGTCCTCAACAAAGAGATCGACAGCGTCCTCCTCAGCGCCCTCCGACACACCGATAATGCGGACGTTCTGGCGCCGTGCCCGTCCTTCAAAATCATCGAGCCTGCGGGCAAGCATCGAGTTAGCGGCTTTCAGGTCCCGAACCTCCGATTGCACGTCGGACATATCGGTAGTCAGACTCGACGTCTTAATGTCGAGCGACTTGACTCTGTCGTTCGTCTTTCCGAGGTCGGCCCTGATAAGGTTGACTTCAATCGTCAACGTGTCGACCTTGTGCGACAACACTTCGTGCTGCTTGTGCATTTCGGCCTTGATGCCCGCAATGGCCCCCATAACATCCCGGAGGGTGGGTTCAACATCGTCCGGAGACACATCTCGCTGCGAGTCTTTAGTGCGGCCTGAAGCACCAGGCGATCCCTTAGGAAGGGAGAAACGTTCAGAGATGGTGGTCTGTGAGAGGGAAGGTTTCCTGCTGACTCTCGGAGGCTTCCCTTTGTCCGGATCTCCTCTGCCCGCCATGATGGGCGACGGGGATATCACGACCCAAAGCGAGGTCGAACCGGCACTACCACTTCCAGACGGCCGAAGGCAATAATCACCTCCACCGTCCCAGAGAGCGTCAGGCCTCTGGACAATCTGATCTGGCCACCAGCGCAGAACGGGGCAGCTCCAACCCTCTCGGGCTGCCACCGTGTGAAAACGCCACCGTCCCCCTCGTAGTGCCAGACTATTATGGCGTCGTCGTCACCAATCTTCACGATGGTGTAACTCAGCGCAGGAAACTCGGATCTTCGATCGGAGAACGGGCCCCGCCTCAGCAACAGCACCGCAACAGATTCCCACTACTGTGGGACAGGATGGGTAGCAGGATCAATACGGAGGATCGGAGGGTCTTCGGAGCTCCGAGCTCACGCGGCCATCTTGGTTGCCCGCGAAGCTCCTCCCCCCCAGAAAGGTATAATTGAAGTATCATTAGTTAGTTAGTTAGTCTGGAGGCTGGGATGCTGTCCGAAGCACACAGAGTCGGAAGACAGAGATGCTGAAGAAGAACTGAATTGCTGAACCAATTCTCTTAAGTAACTTATTTAGAAGAAGATCGCGGAAAAATCTCGGGAGGAAGAGGGTGTCAGAGAGGAGTGCTACGCAAACGTCGGTGACAGAGAGGTCATCTGTCCTATCTTGATTCCTGTCCTAATTCCTGTCCTGAAGCCTTTGTTCGCCAGACCTTTCCTGGGGGACCCTTACCACTACCTAGGCCTGGGAGTTGGTTTTCTCACCATTCTTTGGTAAATATAAAATATTTGTGTATGCGCTTATGTGCTTTTCGCTCTATCCTCTCTCTTTCGTGCAGTGTCATTGCAAAATATAAATAAATGCATTTGATTATTTGAATCTTCCTTCCTGTGAGAAACAGAGTTTGTTCTTTTACTGTGTAAGTGGTTCACATGAATTAATCTGAGGTAAAACCTTAAATTCATTCCGACTCTGTGATCATTTCCAATGTGTAAGTAAATTGAAATCTTATGTAATTTCACCATCAACTAGTTCAGTGGTTCCCAAACTTTTGACTCCTGAGGACCCCCACTGAATCACTACTGGAAGCCGGGGACCCCCAAGCAATTTGTACAATTTCAATTTCAAAAAATTTAAATAGTAATTCGCAAAAAATACACAAGCAAGTACACACCAAACAAATGCGTGCATTAATAAAGCTTTTATTATTTTACATTGAAAAATATGCAAAAATCAAAACATTTTAATGGGAAGGATGGTGTTGCATCTCGGCTACTAACTTTTCAATGTTTGGTTTTATTTCAGAAAGTTGAATCCTTAGGTCAGATTCAACATTTTGCAAGCGATTTTTGCACTTATTTTTAAGGTACATAAGATTTGAGAAAGCCTTCTCACATAAATATGTGGTGGGGAAAGGAAGTAAAACCTTAAGCCCCTTGTACGATGATTCAGGGTAATCTGTACGTACATGCAGCCAAAAATTTGTCAGACTCAGAGCCTTTTCCTTGAATTGAAGTTTAAGTGCACTATCTGTAGAGATTTCAGTCAAACCGTTTTCTTCAGATGCAGTCAGCCCCATTAAATTTTCAATATCTACATTAAAAGGATCTTTAATCCAGTTTTTGCTTTCATCTGGAAGTGGAAAGTACTGACAAAAACTACACCGCATATCTTGGATATGCTGGATAAACATTTCTAACACTTTGTTCGATAATTCATCATCAGCAGATTCCAAGAATGTCTTCAGGTTCTGAAAAGAATCAAAATTTCTTTGTAATAAGCGACGAGTCCATAAGTCTAATTTTTTTATCATTGCCTCAATCTTGTCTTCAACATTAAAAATTGTGATACCTACTCCTTGCATACTCAAATTGAGTGCATTTAAACGGGTGAAGATGTCTGCCATATATGCCAGCATAGCTAGCCAAGCATAGTCATGTAAGCGCTCATGAAGCGGAAATGGAGATTCCAGTTCAGTGAAGAAATCTCTGATTTCATCTCTTCATTCAAAAAGCCGAGACAAAACTCTACCACGAGACAGACATCGGACATCTGTGTGCAGCAAAAGCTGATGATGATCACTATCCATGGACTGACAAAGCTGTTCAAAAGCCTTGAATTTAGTGCCCTAGCTTTGATAAAATTTACAATTTTGACTGACTCATTCAAGACCTTTTTTAATTCCTCTGGATCTTCTTAGTGGCTAATGATTCTCGATGAATGCAACAATGATGCCATACAACTGAAGGGTTAATTTCCTTTATTCTTGCTACAAGTCCAGTTAGTCTCCCAGGCATGGCACGTGCCCCATCTGTGCTGATTCCTATGCATTTGGACCACTGAATTCCATTTGATGTCAGAAAATCATCGAAACTGTTGAAGACCTCTTCAGCAGTGGTATGTATCAAATAGCTATACAGATCAACAAGAGAGAGAGGACTAGGTAAGCTAGCCCGTATCCCCAGTATTATATATATCAATCAATGTGGGCTAGCTAGTTTAAGGGGAGGGAGTATTTAGGTGACTCAGGTACGTCAGCAAAATAGATGAGGAAAAAGCACTGTTTTCCTTAGAAAGCCCTCACCCACCGACCTAGTCGGTGGCATGCTTCATCATCGGGCCCACCACAGTGGCACCGAATGTGCCCCGGGTGTGCTGCAACGCCAGGTGACTGCGGAGCTGGTATATTGCTGAGTGTGCAGTGAAGGGGTGTGAAGGTGAAGAATTAAAATGCTATCCAGGAGGTCCCAGCACCCGAGGGTTTAGCAATATTTAATGAACTGGGCCTCTATTAGCAGGTTTAAAAAGGCAAGAGGGCGTTTAAAGGAGAGTTACGATGACCTCCGGCGTCCAGTGTGGTCTACATGTTTCAGCCAGTGCCTTTTATTCTAAGCTGGCTTTCCTCAGGACCAAAGAGAAATGTGAAAAAGTGCAAAATTATAATAAACTTAATTTTAAGTGTGTGTTGTTTTTTCTATGTGTTGCGCACGCTAAGGCGCTATAACTGTTAGAGGGGGATTCCCTCAAGCTTTTTCTGTTATTTCTTAGTAAAAAGCCTCATGGGTCGCCTGGCAGAGAAAGAGACCGAGTAGTTCGGTCTGGTTCCTCCTGGGACCTAGTCGTCCATCCGCGGCGCCCGATATGCCATATGGCGCAACACATAGAAAAAACAACACACACTTAAAATTAAGTTTATTATAATTTTGCACTTTTTCACATTTCTCTTTGGTCCTGAGGAAAGCCAGCTTAGAATAAAAGGCACTGGCTGAAACATGTAGACCACACTGGACGCCGGAGGTCATCGTAACTCTCCTTTAAACGTCCTCTTGCCTTTTTAAACCTGCTAACAGAGGCCCAGTTCATTAAATATTGCTAAACCCTCGGGTGCTGGGACCTCCTGGATAGCATTTCAATTCTTCACCTTCACACCCCTTCACTGCACACTCAGCAATATACCAGCTCCGCAGTCACCTGGCGTTGCAGCACACCCGGGGCACATTCGGTGCCACTGTGGTGGGCCCGATGATGAAGCATGCCACCGACTAGGTCGGTGGGTGAGGGCTTTCTAAGGAAAACAGTGCTTTTTCCTCATCTATTTTGCTGACGTACCTGAGTCACCTAAATACTCCCTCCCCTTAAACTAGCTAGCCCACATTGATTGATATGTATCAAATAGCGACAGAACAGTAAATATTCAATAATGTTCCCCTCAAAATCATATCTAACGTAGCACAGGAGATGAGATTTATTTGCTATGTCAGTACTTTCATCTACTTGCAGGCTATAATGCAGACTCTTCAAATTCTTTCGATCAACTGTTCCTTTATGTTGTTTGAAATGTTGTCAATTCGCTTTTTTACAGTGTTGTTAGATAATGGCACCAAATGTAAATCTTTTGCTGCTTTTTCTCCAACCATTGATGTCACCATGGCTTTAGCAGCAGGTACTATTAGTTCTTCAGCAATTGTATGAGGTTTTTCAGCTTTTTCTATGAGCATGGACACTTCATATGAAGCTTTCAGAGCATTTTCTATAACAGATCCTGTTGCAGTTTTCCTAATTATCTTTCTACTTTTGAGGAGCTCTTGCTCTTTATTCTTGAAGAATTCCATTGATTTATTTGCATGTTCTTTATGCTTAGTTTCCAAGTGTCTTCGTAATTTAGAAGGTTTCATGGCCTCATTTGACAACATTTCATAACATAGCACACATTTTGGTTGCAGTTCATGTTCTGAACCTGAACATGTGAAACCCATTAGTAAATATTCGCCATCGTATCTCCGGCCCTTCCTTTTCTTGTCACTTAAATCACTTCGTTTTGACCATGATGGCCCATCATTGATTTCTTCAGTGGCTTTCCGCTTAAGGTTAAGCAAGCGATCCATCTTCCTTATGTTTGGGATACAAATGACAAGTCTATTTCACAGCAGGTAATGGAATACATTTCTATCCAAGCTTTTTGGTGAGGCACGTAGTAGACCTTCACTACTTTACCTACTACAGGTTGCCCTCATCCGATATTTCCGAACTACACATGCTTTGAAGTTTAGAGATGAAGCAGCACCTGTAAGAAGATTTTAACACCGTATCAGCACTTGTTGAAAAGACAGAGGACTCTAGCAAATCATATGCATGGATATGAGAATCTTATGTACTCTGATTCAAGATAATTCCACTTGCTCAGTTTAATTAAACATAGCTCATTCATTTGGTCTCCATTGTGGAAGCAGTCCATTGTTGATTGCAAAGAGAGATTCGCACAATAATATGGGAAAATATGATCAGGGTTGGAGTTTAGCGAGAACACTTCAGAAAGTCATTTTGTGCAAGAGATGGCAGTATGGTATCTGCACTGGAGGCATATTGTTTCAGCAAGATCATGGAGCAATGTTATTCCAATTACCATACACACCTGTTAGGCATAATCTTTAGTCACAGACAGTAGAACAACATTTTACCACCAATAGGTGAGCAGTGCATTTAAGGCATATTTTAGAGAGGCCTCACATGGAACCTGACAAGACCCACTCCTGTTAAGGTGCCCACTGTCTCCATCCCCTGCCAACAACAAGCCACAGAGGCTATTAAGTGGTCCTGGTAAGGGAGCATATTCCACAACCGTTCAGGCATACTCAAATAGGATTTTTACACAGGAGCAACTTGTAGCGCCCCGAAGACCCTAGCAACTGGTTCCTCCAGGTTCAGACCTGTGACCTTTATATTTTTTTTTTAAGAGTTCTATATAGCGCAAACTAGACCCGAGGATATCAGGTATCAGAGCACTTTACATGACCACCAGTTTCGTTACAGAAGGACACATTCATTTTTGTTAGGCACTGGGAGACAAAGTGATTTGCCCAGAATCACAGGATGTTGAGCGTCCCTGCTGAGACTCATACCCAGTTCACCAGCTTCGAGGTTGACCTCGCATGACAGGACGGCCCTGTTCAAAGTCAGAAGGGGAGTAGGTTTTTGTTTGTGTGCAAACAAATCCCCAAACAGAAATATATTACTTTGTCAACCTGGTGATCAGTGATATGTAAATGATTCTTTTGTCGAAGCAAAACACTTTTTGAATTCCAGCTCAGTCTCCCCCTGGAGGGTCAGTGGTACAGTCCTCACTTCCGTGAGTCTATCAGATGATTATTTCCATTACAGTGCTCTTTAAATTTAGAAACAGGGGCGAGGTGGGGCTGAAAAAACATGCATTGGCATAGCCAATAGGTCTCGCCTTTGGGACCTTATAAGTGTTTAGCCAGAGATTTTGACTTTGCCTATGTCTTTAAGCTGTGTTGTACAGAAGTCTGCAGCATGCTGGAAAATTATAATAAAGAGATGGCAGAAGCAAACTCCATCCAGGCTTAATTGTGGGTTAGGCACAGGGCCCGGATGGCCAAAGGCTGTGCACATTGGGAAGGGAACACTTTCAGAAGTTGAGTTTACTTGTTAGTATAGTTTGACAGGGGGAATTTGTTATTCTAAAACAAAGTACTCTTTTAATTAAAAAAATATTAAAATTGAATTGAGAAGAAAAGATCTAAAAGTGCAACAACTACAATCCAACGATAACTATAATAAAATAATAAACGACGGCTTGTGAACCCAAAAATAAATGGAGAAGCACGAGGTTAACAGAGGCGAGAGAGCGCTTACTGACAAATGAAAGACTGTGGTACAAATATGGGAAATTTCAAACTACACATTTGGCTAGATAGGCGAGATTATAGTAGGCAGTTCAAAATCTCTACCAAACTGCGGATTACAACCAGTTCATGTGAGGCAGTCGTGTGAGTCAGGCGCATGCACATCAAACACCATCAGCCTCGGTATCAGACTTCAAAGGAATCCGCTCCCAAGCCGCTCCCCCATCAGACTTCAAAGGAATGCCCTACCACTCCCCCGCCCCCGCCACAGCAATTCCGACAATGTTTACAGTAGCCTTGCTCCTCAAATGCTGTTGCTGTGTTGCAATCGCTCTAGGGACACTCAGCTTGAAAACACTCGACTTGCTAGCTGCAATGATGTCTGCCCTGTCACCATTTACTTCGGATCCTCACCCCCTTACCCACCCTCACACAACCTGACTCACCGTCACTCACCCTCACCCACCCTCACACCTTCACCCCCTCACCCTCACACCCTCACTCACCCTCACTCACCCTCACCCTCACACCCCCTCACCCTCACACACCCTCACTCACTCTCACACACCCTCACACCCTCTCACCCTCACACACCCTCTCACTCCCTCTCACCCTCACACCCCCTCACCCTCACACCCTCACTCACCCTCACACACCCTTACTCACCCTCACACACCCTCTCACCCTCACACAATCTCTCACCCTCACACACCCTCACCTCCCCCACTCCCTCACACCCTCACACACCCTCAAACCTTCTCACCCTCACATCCTCTCACCCTCACACCTTCTCACCCTTACCTCACCCTCACACCCCCTCACCTCACGCCACGCACTGCTGCACACCACACACTGCTGCACGCCACACACTGCTGCATGCCTCACACTGCTGCCCGCCTCACACTGCTGCACACTGCTGCATTACTCACACTGCTGCATGCTGCACACTGCTGCATTACTCATACTATTGCATGCTGCACACTGCTGCCCGCCTCACACTGCTGCCCGCCTCACACTGCTGCATTACTCACACTGCTGCACGCCACACACTGCTGCATGCCTCACACTGCTGCACACCTCACACTGCTGCACGCCTCACACTGCTGCATGCCACACACTGCTGCACGCCACACACTGCTGCACGCCACACACTGCTGCATTACTTACACTGCTGCATGCTGCACACTGCTGCACGCCTCACACTGCTGCACGCCTCACACTGCTGCATGCCTCACACTGCTGCATGCCTCACAACACCACCACATCACTCTAGGACACCACCATATCACTCTAGGACACCACCACTTCACTATAGGACACCACCACATCACTCTTGGACACCTCCACATCACTCTGGGACAGCACCACATCAGTCTGGGCCAGCACCACATTACTCTGGGGCAGCACCACATCACTCTGGGACAACACCACATCACTCTGGGGCACCACCAATCACTCTGGGACACCACCACGTCACTCTAATACACCACCACACCACTCAGGGACACCACCACATCACTCACAGACACCACCACATCACTCACAGACACCCCCACATCATTCAGGAACACCACCACATCACTCTGGATCACCACCACATCACTCTAATACACCACCACACCACTCAGGGACACCACCACATCACTCACAGACACCACCACATCACTCACAGACACCACCACATCATTCAGGAACACCACCACATCACTCTGGGACACCACCACATCACTCTGGGACAACACCACATCACTCTGGGGCACCACCAATCACTCTGGGACACCACGTCATCACTCTAATACACCACCACATCACTCTAATACACCACCACATCACTCAGCCCAACCACATCAGCACTCTGCACCACAACAGCATCACTCAGCACCACAACAGAACTGTCCTTGCTTGCTACCAACAAGCATTGCCATAGCCAATAGGACTCGCATTAGGAAAGTGTAAGCTATTGGGTTTGTAAATAACAATGCTATTAATTTATAATTTTTCAAAGCCAACACATATTTAAAAAATTGTCATTTACAATACCAATAGCTCACACGTTCCTAATGAGAGACCTATTGCATTGCAAATGCTTGTTTAAAAATACAAGCTTGCCTTTGTCTCCACTCATGGTGTATGGCAGGTACCACTAGTTAGAGTGCCCTCTGCTGTGTTAGCACGCTGGATTGTCCAATTCATGATTTCTCTCTTTTATTTAACATCCAGCAGATGCATGCTGTGCGGGCATCTATGTCCAAGCACTGCACTTCAGTACTGGGCTCACAGCCCATAATTAATGTTAGAAGGGTTATGCATGTAACAAAGGGCACAACCTATGTTAGGGGATTTGTGGGGCGGGGGGGGGGGGGGGGGAACAGGAAGAAGTTGAGAGACTAAAGCAAACCTTTCTGCTACAGTGGAAATGCTATTTCCAAGAGGTAGGTGGTCATCAAAATGAAAACTGTGGTAATATTCACACAATCCTACTATTTTTCAAAGTTGTAAGTCAGCAAAAACATAAATCGCAACAGTGCCCTGTGTTAAAACGTTTCCTTTTATAAACTTCAATGGTGGGGGCTAGCATGTAATGTTGGTGAGCCAGAGGCTGTGGTCAAAGCAACAGGCTTAAGTATTGCGCATTCTGAGAAGACTGGAAAAACCACTGCAAAGAACTCAAGTGGAACACTTTTTTTGTAACGGTCAACTGGAAAATAAAGACTAGTCTCTATGTAACTGCTCTACCTCGTAGCAGACATCACTGTGAAGTAATTCCACAGTTGAAGTCTTTTCAGACAAGATGGGTTCTGGTCAGTGATTTTTGTTTAGTATGTTAGCTTCTTGTATAATGTGTTGTGGCTTCTGAAGACCGCAATAAAAAGCAAAGAGTGGTTTATTTAAAAAAACCTTGAGACTGAAATTATACCCAAAACTCTGTTGTCCACCGGACAGAGCAATAGTGCATATAAGATAGCCATTCTTGAGCATTAGAAAGTACGTGACACTGTGGATACATTATTGTACACATGCAAATATAGAATACTGGGGCAAGCCAAAGAGGCCTGATGGGCACGTTTTGCAGGTTGTTGATACTGCTGCAACAATAAAAAATAAAGCCCTCCTTGCACTAGGGGGCGGCAAAACCACGGACATTAATCTTCATTTATTTATGACTGGTTGCCTGGAATTCTTTTATTTTCCCACACTGTCTTTAATCCGGGAATGCCAGCTCGTTCTGAAGCTACACTTATGTTTGTTTTCAGTGAAAAGAAAGGAAAAGATTAAAACACATGAATCATTTTACCTTCTGGGCAGTTGTGACAAGCGCACTTATTTCCAAATATAATCACTCATCTGGTATGCTGTAGTCCTGAGTGGATGCGTCACAGATTTTAGACTGCTTTCTTAAATGTAATTACAAAACAAAACAAACAAAATAAATCTACACACCAACATGCACACACAAATTAAATACTTACATGCAGCTCCAGAAGAAGAGCCCTCCTGCCCGTTCGACGTGCTCCAGCGCTCTTCAAACTCGGCACGCAGCTGCTTTCAGGGCAAAAGGGGGACAGATAGCAAAATGCCCAGGGCCTGGTCACAAACAGAACAGGAATCACACGCACTGCTGTGCGAGCTCGAGGTCGGATGATCGGGAGATTGATTAACACAATATAAGGGCAATCACCCTTCAGCTTGCACCTATAGCTGAAGGGTAAATGGCCCGATTTCATTGCAGTCATGCCGCCCCTGGCGCCAAGGACATTCACACCTCTCCTGTGTGGGGAGCCTGAGGGGCAGATTGTATGGCAGTGTTGGCGCCCGGGCGCCAAGTATATTCACACCTCCTTATGTGCTGCGAGGGCTCATGAGTGTTTAGTTTTTTATATTGATGTTAGGCACTCAAGTCCTGCGGACCCCTGGGAATGTGTCACGGACCCCTGGGGGTCCGCGGACCACAGTTTGGGAAACGCTGAACTAGTTCAACTAATGGTCCATCGACCAGAGGAAAGAACGTTTTGATCACTGAAAAGAATAGTTAGGGAATAGAGGTAACTAATATAGAGAATTATTAAAAACAAAATGACTCCAGCAGTGATTGCCAGTATGTTGTGAATTGAAATGTATGGGCCCAGGTGAGTATGTGGTGTTAGATTACCTGTTGTTGGTAATCCGCTGGATCACTATGATTCAGTTTAAACAGTAGGCTTGGTTGTTAGTAACTATTGCTTGTGTAGTGAATTCTTATTGTATAAAAGAGAGCGTCAATTTTTATAGGCAAGATCCACTTGGCCGGCCTGCTATTGAAAATGAGGGAGTCATAGCTATAAATGATGTGGAAAATGCTATGGATCAAGTGAGAGTTGAGACTATTGACTTAGAAAACTTGGTAGGTCAACTTAAGATCACCTATTAATTAAGAAACAAATAACTGAATCAGTTGAGCATGGAAATCGACGTGATAAGTCTGAAGGTGCATGTAGTACATTAAAGATTACACTTTTGCATCTTAGTGGTCAGGCAGGCACTGGCAAAGGTTTTTTGATAAAAGTGCATATTGTATATTTACACAAAAAGACAATGCAACCTTTCCAGTGCTGTGACAGCTGCACACCACAAAAAAGTTATTACTTTACATCGTTTTCTCATGTTGATAAAAAAAGGCTGCGCTCCTTTATAGGGTCATGGAACCCAGAGTTGACTTGTAAAATCCTTATAATGTATGACAGGCGATTCATTATTCCTTATAAATCATGGTAACACAATAGTCTATCTCACAAACCACTTATATAGTTTGTGTGGTGCTATTTCATACGAAAGATATGGTTTGAGTGTAAATATGAAGAGTAAAATTTGAAAATCTACATCAAAATTGAACACACCAAAAACCAGTTAGATAATTGTTGCAAAAATATATTAGAATTAGGTTTAACACAAGTCAGAGTTTAAAAAACAAAGATTCAAACGCCCTGGCTGAGAATGTATAGACATATGGAGTGAGATTCTATTTTCCTAATATTTACCTGATGCGTGGAAAAAAAAATATGTTGACATAAATATACTTCAAGTATACACAATAAAGAAAGAGACAATAGAGAAGACGTAGGTCACATGTTTCTGCCCTGACAGTCTTCAAAGGCCCTGCAGCAAATTCACTCAAAGAGGAGCTGGCACGCGGGTCTCATTAGTGCTTGAAGTGTTCCTGCGTGCTCTTTGGCTGACACACATACGACACAAACCGTCCTCGTTTGGGGCGTGTGGTTCAGCCCCCAGTCCTTTCATGGCTCCAGAGTGGCGGAGTCCTGGCGTCGGAGTTGAGGGGCAGGACAGGCAGCTTCACAATAGCCCAGGAGCACGCGCAGCCTCAGCCCCGGCCTCCTCCTCCAGCAGCAAGGAACAGGAGACGCTCCCCGAGGGGGATTTAGAGCACATGATCTGCAGCCCTGCTCCCCGTGATCCCGCTCAGTGCCGGGTGACGGGACAGGAATGAGCAGGGCGGGCGCCTCCCTGCCTCACCGCTGCCGCCGCCTCTTTCTTCCTTCCCCTGCGCGCTGAGCAGGCAGCCGCCTCAGCTCCCCCGCCAACCATGGCCTCCCCGCGGCTGGAGACCTTCTGTTGCCCCAACCGGGACCCGGCCACGCACCTGGTGCTGACCTCGAGGCCGGAAGTTTTCAGCGGGCTGTGCCTGGCCAGCGCTTCCCTGGGGCTCCTGCTCACCACCCTGCAGCTGCTGCCCAAGAAGAAGATGAGCTATCGCAAGCTGGGGCGCGCGAGCCTCCCCCGCGCCTCATCCTCCTCCAGGATCTTGCTCATGGTCTGCGTCTGCGACCTGCTGGGCTGTCTGGGTAAGAGGCCTCCCGTTCCTGGGGCAGGGACACGCAGCTCGCCTCTGTCACCACCACTGCACCCCAGCTCCTGCTCACCTCACCAGGCAAAGGGCCACCTTTGATGCAATTCGGCTTTGAATATTTCTCCCTAATGAGCTCGTGCAGTTTACTACTTTCTGGCACAAGGTTGCAGTTTTTCCATTCCACTATATGCATTCATTCATGCAAGTGTGCAGTTAATTTTCATCTGTTTTGCGCAATTTTGTAACAAGTGCAACTAACTCCTTTTGATATTCTGCATTCATTCTGATGTTCTATTAGTGCGATTCTGCACCTAGTGCATGCCATTCTGAAAAGCTAACACTCCTGCCCAGTGCGGTTATGCAATCGTTTTTTTTTGCTCACGAGCGCCCTTCTGTAGTTTCTCTGTTTCTAATTCGACTTCTGAAAAAGTCGGTTAAAGTCATGCTACAAAGTTTTCGTGCTGATCATGTGCTACTTTGAGTGCGCCACACCTCCTTATGAATTATTTTCTCCTTGGCTAACTCCGCGCTTTCCTTCCAGCCTCTCACGTGCACACGAGCTTTCACACTCGCTCACTCACTTATTTAGAGAACGAATGCAGCATGACAGGAGCCACATATAATGACGGAAAACAGCAAAGGGCGTGAAATAAAATATAGTCATAACTTTGACTTCCCTGAGCCTCTTTCAACTCTGTGCCCCGGCGCCACTGCATCTGCTACACCAGTTAAAGCTATTCCCCTGAACACACGTCATCAAATGCACAGCCTAATTTTAGTTGAAACCGATATAATTCTGCATATTGTTTGTTCTATTCGGTCTGGGTAGAAATTAGACCTTTTATCTAACATTTAGTCTGCTTGGACAGGAAGCAAACTTTAGTGGCTTGCTAACGTCGACCATGTCGGTCATGAGATGGCTGTGGAGCTGTTTTTATCCCAGAGGTGCTGAAGGCTCGTAGCCGAGCGGAAGGAAGGCCCATGCCAGCGTGTTCTCCGGCCTTAAATGTATAAACCGAACTCCGTCTGCCCTGTGCCCAGCTGCAGCAGAAGTTCCCTCTCATTGGTTTAACCACACAAATGACGGGTGTACTTGTAGCACCCCTTTGTGGACGCACCTTCGCTGAGGGGTACACCCCCTTGCTTACATGTTCATTTAGAAATGGTCTAATTCAAGCTCTGCAAACACAAGGATGGACGGAGCGCTGAAACTTTTCAGACACTCACCCCCAGTCACAGATCTGGGTTGAATCCATCATCCTTCTTTAGCTCCACTACGCCACCCCAGTTCAGACACAGCTATATGCAAATCAGTCTTGACCCTGTGCCTTATGGGAACAGTCCAGCCCGAACTGCCAAGCCATTACCTGGACCGGAAACAGGCATCCTGGGCTAACATTCCGGCTTGACCAATGGCAAAAGATATCTGTGTGAATTTGCTGTAGTGCTGTCAAGTTGAACCTTTTGCCTGTGTACAAGCGCTGTAAATAACAGGCAATTCTGATGGGAGTTTTTCTTCTGCTCCACAGGAATAGTAATCAGGTCGTCGGTCTGGTTGGGCGCGCCCACGTTTATTGGAAACATCTCTCTTGTGAATGGAACTAGTACGTGGCCCACGGCCTTCTGTGTGGGGAGTGCGGTAGGTACTATCTTATAACATTTTTCTTTACATGGGAGTCTGTAATCTTTGTTCAGAAGCCTGTTTAATTTCTTCATAATACATGGGATTACAATCCCTGTATAAAAACCTGTCTCTAATTTCTTTGTAATATAAGGAGTTCTGCAATGCCTGTATAAAAATCCATCTCTATAACCTCTGAACTCAACTGTACACTAAAATATTTTGGTTGAGTTCTGACATCACAATTGCTGCCCTAGCAGCTGAGGGAAAAAGCAGGTCAGCCAGGGCACAGAGCACAATTAAAGCAGATCTTTATAGAAAAAGGAAAGGTTGCTTTCAGTTTTTCTGTTCTATTTTTCAAGTTTACATTCACAAGAATAAATGAGGTATTTATAAGAACTTGCTTATTTTATGCACTCCTTAAGTAATTATAGAACATTTATAATCTTTCTGCATGGCTATACACATGCCAAGCTACTGCATTTATTTAAACTGCCATTCATTAAACTGCTTCTGTTATCATTTTGCTACAAATATCCAACAGTTTATCAGATGTGTATCATTTTGCACTATAGATTCTATTTTTCTTCTTTATATTTGCAAACTTGCTTTCGCTTTCATATGAAAGAGCTACACACCAAGGATTTAAGTGGTGTGTGGGAAAGGTGATAGTGTGACCATGTATTATATGGGATAAATGACCCATTGTCATACATGTTAAGGATATTGCAAGTCACCTTGGAGTTTCATAACCTTATAACAGAACTTGGTCTTCAGCCTCTCTCCTCAATATGGTCATGAAATGCCTCTGAGACTTACAATATCCTTATAATTTACTTCAGGCTGTACTTATCCATGGGCTTCTGCATTCTTTGTATAAAAACCAGTCTCTAATTTCTTTATAATAGACAACTCGTGACAAACCTGGAAGCTTATTATAAAGAAATGAAGTTAAAACTCAACTGTAATAACTTATTATAGTTGAGTTTTGATATCAATCGAAAATGCAGGTCACATAGCATAATTAAAGTAGCTGTCGAAACAAAACAAAACATTGCTTTTCTTTCTTATCTGTTTTTTCGAAACTGTATAGTGACAAGCAGAATGGAGATATTTATGAAACATGTTCATTTTTTGCACTCCTTATGGTATCTGTTGAAGATTTAGAATCTTTCTTCTTGCTTCTACACATTCTGAGCAACTGCACATTTTTTTGTTTAAAAAACGGACTTGTATTAAACTTATTCTAATATCTTTTTTCCAACAGACAACTAACAGCCTTTTTGATGTGTTTAACATTGCACTAGAGATTTTATTTAGATTTTTAATGTTTGCAAACATGCTCTCTCTTTCATATGAATGAGCTAGTCACCAAAGATTTGGGAAAGTGATGGTGCAACTAGCTATTGTAAGGAAAAATGTACCCCTTGCGATACATGATGAAAATATTACAAGTCATCGCGAAGTTTCATAACCTTATTGTTAGAATCCCTTTCAGAGGGCCATGGGGCACCCAGGGTTACTGTGCCCAACTGTGGTGAATGAGGCCTTTTGGGCCATATGTATCAAGCAAATTCGCATTCGCAAAGGCCGAAATTATCAGAATTTCGGCCTTTGCGAATGCAAATTTGCTAAATGGTATGTATTAAGCAAAATGTGGTGCAAAACAAGGAATCACAAAATTTACGATTCCTTATTTTGCAATTGCATTTAAGGAATCACAATTTTTGCGATTCCTTAAATGCAATGTATGAGGCAAAAAAAATGTGCAAAATGTCCTTAAGGAATCGCAAATTACCACCAACTTTTAGTTGGTGGTAAGTTGCAAATTCCTTGAAAAATGCAAATTTTGGTATTTTTCAAAGTGCCATGTGACGCACATACATGCCCTTAGGGCCGTTATGTGCGCCACATGTGCACCCATACATATTTCAGGGGTGCAACAGGGTGTCCTTTGGACACCCCTGCACTCTTATAATTTTTCTCAATTTGCAATTAGCAAATTGCGAATTGCAAATTGAGAATAACTTCCCATTCATTCCTTTGGGCCTCCTGGCCCACAGAAATGAATGGGAAAGTATTCCTTAATTGCGATTTGCAATTTGCTAATCGCATTTAAGAAATTTTAAGAAATCGCAAAAAAAATGCGATTTTGTACATACATACCTATTTGCGATTCTCAAATAGCGATTTCTTAAAAATCTCTATTTGGGAATCGCAAATCAGGTTGATGATACATATGGTCCCTAACTCCTAATGTCTTGTGGCCTGACTTGGAATGGATCCCGAGCTACTGGGTCCGGTACCCCTTCTGTAATTGACTCTCAGTGGTAGCTGTGGATAAGCAGTCAAAGGCTCCCTCAGGGGGAGAGTATAGATACAGGTATGTTGGACGCATAACTCAAAGAACTCACAGCACGAAGAATTAATCAATGTCCAGTCCAATACTTACTTAGATAAGAACAATAAGTATTTTATTTCTAATTCTACACATGCAAAGGAACAAAAACATTCAGAGGCAACAAAACAATCCCCTTGAGTTTGGGGCTCTAGTGGTTGTCGGGCAAATCCCTGCCCCACCCTCTTGCTTATAACGTGGTCAGGGTTATTCCCCATTCACTGGTGGCTGCATCCAGGAAATGCTTATCAATAGGACATACTAAAGACTTCCCCTTTGGCTCTTCAGGCATTAGTCAAAAGTGTCCATGGTGCCGCAGAACTGTTAGCAGTGAGTCCACCAGGGCCCCACAGGCCCAATTCTAATCTTACCTGCTCTGGCTGTATGGAAATGTTCAGCTGTGCATTGGGGCCCCCTATGTGGATGCTCAAAAGTCCATATCATGGAGGCGTGGCCGAAGCAGCAGTGGTGGTGGACGCATGAAGAGGAGCTCAGCTGCCAGTATTCACGAATACCTCATAATCCTACTGCCCCGGGGGATCTGTTTTACCCAGCGTGACCAGTGAGAGTCAGCCAACCTTGGGGGTGAGCTCTGGGCGCCCTGCCTTTCCCCCACCCTGCTGCATACTAGTGACTTCAGAGGTCCATGACAGACAGGCTGGGGTCGCTTCGAACAGGCGTGGCTGCCTCTCCTCAGGTCAGGGCACAGCGAGACGGTCCCGTACTGAAAGCGGTGACTGCCCAGCTGGTTCAGCGAGGCAAACCTGCATTGTCGGCCTGGGCCGTATTAGAGAACAGGTGTATCCACCTCGCCAGGGGCCCACATTGAAGACAACTGCTGACTGCTCTGCCTGGAGGGATCGCCTTGATATCTGGAGGCTGGCTAGAGGCGGGGGAAAGCTCAGCGGCCCTGTTCTGGCCAGATCGGTGGTCCGTGGACAATGGACTGGAAATATGTGTGTCAGCCTCATAGGGGCCCAACATGCATGCAACAACCAACAGTGAGGCAGAGGAAGGTTGCAGATCAGCAGACCAGGGTCCTGAGGTACCCTGAGGACTAGCAGTATCCCCCCCCCCAGACAGAGAGCCATGACAGGTGTGGCAGCGGCCGTGGGGCAGTGTGGCATAGAGGAGTAGAACCCTAGGGGAGAGAAGGCACAACACATGGTGTAGTGGTGTGGCTCACTGGTTAGAGGTGGCATACCCGGAAGCAGAGGATGGCCAGGGACCAGGGTTCAATTCCCGACGCGGCAGGGTCGTGGACCAGGGTCAGCGGACTCGATAATTCTCGCCTCAATGCCTACTCTAACCAGGGATCACACTCGGCAACTCTGGGCATTAGCTTGCCTTATCTCCACAACGGCCCCCCACATACGCTGGGGATGCCTGGTTTCACCTTGGAGATACCCAGCAGGGACCATCTCATAGGGAAATCCAGGACGGGTTCCCCAGCGGTCTACAGCGCTGAGATACCCCATGGCGGGGTGATACATGCGCTTTACAAGACACCATTACATTACATTACATCCAATTGGGTCTCGGGCAGAAGAGCCTAGAGGGATATTAGAGATTTCTCTTGAAGGGGAAAGTTGGGGGTGCCGCCTGTCCCCTTGACACACGGATTGCCCCATTTTAATGGGGGACCGCATTACAAAAAGGATAGCCAGGGCTTGGTGGATGGAGTGGAGGGGGTGAACCGCCTGGCGGACGCCTTACCCCTTGTCGAGACTGGAGTAACAGTGGCCTAAACAAAGTAAAGTAGGGCAGCAGACTGATCATGGGTCATAGCCTGCGGGAGAGGGGCAGCTAGAGGCACATACTGAATGAATCCTGGTGGTGATCAAGGACACCAAAGTGGCCCTGGAGCACAAGATCAAAAGAGTGGCGCTGGACCTGGGGCTACTTTGCGCCGACCACAAGAAGCTGGCCGGTAAAGTGACAGAAACAGAGACGGTACTGGCCCAGACTGCACCAGTGGTCAGAGACAATGCACCAGCTGCATACATTTCAAAAAGAGGTCGGGAGCGTCACAGAGCACCTGGATGATGCGGAAGGGACGCTTGAGGCGCAACATTGTGCGCATCATTTTTGTGCCTTAAAAGACTGAGGGCCAGAGTGCTGAACTCTTGTTGAAAATGGCATCTAGAAATGGTGCTGAGTAGCCGGGCTTTGATGATCGGGTGATGGCCCGAAGCCAGTCCCAGGATGCTTGTTTCCGGTCCAGGGAGGACCTGGCTTGGCAGATTAAGCTGATCTGTTCCCATGAGGAACATGGTCAAGACTGATTTGCATATGGCTGGGTCCAAACTGGGGTGAAGTGGTGAGAAAAAGAATGATGGATTAAACCTAGATCTTTGTGACTGGGGGGTGAATGTTTGCATTGTTCAGCATTCCGTTCATCAGTTGTTCCTTTTGCTTTTGTCACCCTAAGTGGGAAGAATATGCCTAGACGTGGGTCCCGTACTCACTGCGCCACTGGATTCAAGCTAGCCTGCCTGATGGGGGGGGGTAATGCCCTGAAACTGGTCCGAGGATGCTTGTTTCTTGTCCAGCGAGGACCTGGCTTGGCAGGACGAGCTGGACTGTTCCTATGAGTATAAGGGTCAAAACGTATTTGCATTCGATGGGTCCAAACTGGGGTGGCTTGGTGAGCAAGAGAACAATGTATTAAACCCAGATCCTTGTGCCTGGGGGTGAATATTTTCATTGTTCAGCAATTCCCTCAATCAATTGTTCCTTTTGGTTTTGTCGTCCTAAGTGGGAAGGGTATGCACAGATGTGGTCCCAGTGCTCACCTATCCACTGGATTCAAGCTAGCTTGGATGATAAGGGGTGATGCCTCGAAACCAATGCCAGGATGCTTTTTTTCCAGTCCAGGGAGTACCTGGCTTGGGTCAAGACGGATTTGCATATGTCTGGGGTCAAACTTGGGTGGTATGGTGAGGAAAAGAACAAAGGTTTAAACTGAGATCCTTGTGACTGGGGGTGAATGTTTGCATTGTTCAGCATTCCATCTCTCAATTGTTCCTTTTGATTTTGACGTCTTCTATTTGGCAGACTGAAAGGATTCCATCAATAGGATTCTGGAGGTCTTCGGGGTGTTCGGGCAGTACTCGAGTCTCCATATAAATTGGGCCAATTCCTGTCTTTACACCCCCGTCGGATGTGCCCACCGAGAGAAGTGGAAATGCCCCATACAGTGGCAAAGAGTCGGATTTCGGTACATATGCACATACATCACCCGCAATAGTAATCTTTTTTACTCCCACAACTTCCATAGGGTGCCGGGGGAAATAAAAGAGACATGAGCCAGTGGAGGTGTTTCCCTCTGTCCTTATTGGGGATCACTGACATAATATCGAGGGACAGAATATCGACTATCAAAAATATTGTGTAAAAAATATCGACAGACATAATATCGAGTTTGTATCTACAAACAGGTAAGTACAAAAATATCGAGTTTAAAATATCGTTTACTAAAATATAGTTTATAAAAATATCGACTTTATTAAAAACAGTGTTAAATTATTATTAAAAATTAATTACTAAAATATACTTAAAAATACTTAAATTAACTTATAATAATTTAATAATTAATAAAAGTTAAAAAAAATTTTTAAATCACATTTGTTAAAACATATATATATAGTAACATAAAATAATTAAATAATATCCAATATTATTACCATACAATAGCAGAAGTGTTAAAATTACTATTCCCACTCCAAAGAGTGCAACAGTAGGAAAAGCGTTGGATAGCGTAGAAGTTAAAATTACTATTCCCACTCCAGTGGGTGCAACAGTAGGGAAAGCGTTGGATAGCGTAGGGGTTAAAATTACTATTCCCACTCCAGTGGGTGCAACAGTAGGGAAAGCGTTGGATAGCGTAGAGGTAAAATTTACTATTCCCACTCCAGTGGGTGCAACAGTAGGGAAAGCGTTGGATAGCGTAGAGGTAAAATTTACTATTCCCACTTCAGTGGGTGCAACAGTAGGGAAAGCGTTGGATAGCGTAGGTGTTAAAATTACTATTCCCACTCCAGTGGGTGCAACAGTAGGGAAATCGTTGGATAGTGTAGGGGTTAAAATTACTATTCCCACTCCAGTGAGTGCAACAGTAGGGAAAGCGTTGGATAGCGTAGGGGTAAAAATTACTATTCCCACTCCAAAGAGTGCAGTAGTAGGGAAAGCGTTGGATAGCGTAGGGGTCAAAATTACTATTCCCACTCCAAAGAGTGCAACAGTAGGGAAAGCGTTTGATAGCGTAGGGGTAAACATTACTATTCCCACTCCAGTGAGTGCAACAGTAGGGAAAGCGTTGGATAGCGTAGGAGTAAAAATTAATATTCCCACTCCAGTGGGTGCAACAGTAGGGAAATCGTTGGATAGTGTAGGGGTTAAAATTACTATTCCCACTCCAGTGAGTGCAACAGTAGGGAAAGCGTTGGATAGCGTAGGGGTAAAAATTACTATTCCCACTCCAAAGAGTGCAGTAGTAGGGAAAGCGTTGGATAGCGTAGGGGTCAAAATTACTATTCCCACTCCAAAGAGTGCAACAGTAGGGAAAGCGTTTGATAGCGTAGGGGTAAACATTACTATTCCCACTCCAGTGAGTGCAACAGTAGGGAAAGCGTTGGATAGCGTAGGAGTAAAAATTAATATTCCCACTCCAGAGAATGCAACATTAGGGAAAGTAAATACTTCATATATTATTATAAAAAATGTAAATTAATATCTATAAAAAATTATTTAAAAGTAATTACCAATTTAATATAATATAATAATTAATCAATTAAAATTACTAATTAACATTAATTATTACAATTAGTTACCTATTAATACAAATTAATTACTAATTCACTATTAATTATTTGATAATTAAAAATTAATTAACAATCAATTAGAATTAAATACAATTCAATTAATTTAATTATTTAATTATTTATAAATAAATTACTTCCCACCCTATTCCCCTATAAACCAACAACCCGCTACAGAAAATACATTTGTAAAATTAACACAATTATCAATTAATCAATTAATTAAAATTAATTACCAATTAAAATATAATTCATTACCAAATATAAATGTATTAACTATTAATTATAAATGAATACCAATAAATAAATTTACATATTTAATTAATTATAATTAAATTACTTCCCACCCTATTCCCCTATAAACCCACAACCCACTCCAGAATTAAATTACGCAAAAAAGAAAAATACAAAAATCATTAATAAAAATTAATTATAACATAAATACACACTTTTCACACATATTATAACATAAAAAACACTATAAAAATTGGATAGTATTAAAAAAATCGATATTTTTAACAATCTATATTATATACTTCGATATTTTAACTTTCTATATTTTTAACATTCGATATTACATTACTTACCTTAAAAACGATATTTTTGATATCTATATTCTGTCCATTCGATATTTTGTCCAATCTATATTTAAAACTCGATATTATGTCCAATCGATATTTTGAACTCGATATTATGTCTAGTTACCCTTTATTGGGCATGGCAGCTCTGTATAAAATAATTTACTTGCCAAAATTCCTGTATGCACTGCAGAACTCCCCATTTGAGGTCCCTGAAAATGTTTTCAAATCGTTGGATGCAGACACAGGCTCCTGCTCTCACAAGAAAGGTGGCAGAGGAGAAGAGTTGCTTTGCCAAACTGCTGCTTGTACTATTGGGCAACACAATTGGTAGTGCTCAACTAATGTTCCTTTGCAGACCACACTAAGCCCTTCCTTTGGACAGACAGCAGGTCCTTGAAGCCACAGAGGTATATGAGGTTGATCAATATGAAGAAAAGCTCACAAGGATTAGCAGCTCCGACTGCCATGGTTGACTCCTGAAAAAAAGCAACCACGCAACTGAGTTGGGGAGTGCTTACCCTGGCGACTCTGCTATGGGAGGCAGAGGGATTGACACTATTGCAGGGAGTTGAGGGCCCCAGACAGTAGGATTTGATAGGTATATAAAAACTGGGTGCTGTATGGGAAAACCTAGAAATTTTGCCATTTCATGAACTTCAATCCCAGTATGAACCAGTCGAGGGGACTGTACTTTATATACCACAAGGTGCAATATCGCCTCAGGGCTTATATTACCCCCACAGCAGAGATACCGGAAGAGAGTCCATTGAAATATAGGGTCCTGCGAGCACCCCCACCACTGACATGTGATTTCTGCTTTTTACAACACACTTTGGCCAATAGTGCTCACCTGTTACAGAGGCTGCGTGAAAAATGGGAAGGGGTCCTGGGAGGATTGGAGGACGACAAGTGGAGGGAGACCTATAGGTACCCTGGCAAAGTGGTGATTCATGTAAGAAGAGGGACTTTTTACAGCCCCTAAGCCAAATGCACAGCTCTGTGCCGCTATTTAGCGTGCACTTTTGATTCACATTCCTTTGTCAACTCTTAAGTTTATAAACCGTTTTAGTCCATATTTTGATTCCTTTTTTTTAACATATAATTCATTATTTTCTCTTCAGTCCACCAATCGGGTACAGGTGCCAATTTTCAAATTTCTAACATTCTGACTGTGCCAATCCAGGCTTCTTCGAAAGAATGCGATAGATGCAAGAAGTCCTTCGCAAGTAGTTGTTTATTATGCAGTTAAAAACCCAATGCATTTCGGGCCTCCATGTGCCCTTCTTCGGGGGTCACTACAAATTAATCACAGTACAAACACATTATTATACAATTAATATCTGAAAGACACCACATCACGACATCATCTCATTTCTGGGCTTAATTAACCATAATCCTAACGTTACTCCCTGGTGCACTATATTCATGTGACTGCCATGCTTCTGCTGGGGTCATTATGCAACTTATCCTCAATAAACAGGGTATGAATCTCATTTTTCGACAGCGTCTGTGTCCTACAATTGCTCATAGTCATTTACCCTCCCACCAACGTGGGCGCGGTGCGTCCCTTTAACCATCTGTATTAGACATGCTTTCTAGATGGATCAACCCTTGCGCGCTGCCTTGCACTAAAGCTGGAGCTATTCGACATGTGCTATATTAGCTGAAATTGTTTTACTTAAGAGTACAAAGCGTGCATTCCCTCTTTCCTATACAGATTGCTAAACAAGCGAATCCTCCTTCCGCCATCGCTTACCTAAAACAACAATCTACATGCGTCTAGCGTCCTCGTCCTGGTTCTTCAACCGGTGTACCGAGTCATTCCCCGCCCACGTTTTTGAACCCTCCTCCCTAGTATTCTCCCTCCCAATTCGCCCATAATCCGAGACACTCCCTGATGCGTCATAACCATAGACTCTTAGTGCACCACGTTTCCCAGAATGCATCCTATGAAATGTTTGCAATGTCCGTATATATACAATATTAAAATATTAAAAAATCATTGTTTCAACTCCATTCGGTTCTAAAAACTTGCCGAATGCATACATGTGATTAAACATTCTGCGATGGACTCCGATGTTTACTCCGATTGTATGAAACTTTTAAAGATCTTCTTTCACTCCGTTTTTTTCTTTCTTGAACGGGTGCAATCCCTGGGTAGGGCTGAAGTTACGAAAGTTTTTGAAAGTGGAGGGATGCACACCAGCTTTAACAAACATATTATATTCATCAATTATAAATGGGAAGGGGTCCTGGGAGGATTGGAGGACGACAAGTGGAGGGAGACCTATAGGTACCCTGGCAAAGTGGTGATTCAAGCATGTTTTAGGTTGGTCCAGTTCAAGAACTTACACAGAGCGTAGTACACCAGGACTAGATTGTTTGCAATGCATAGGAAGCATCGGTGCCTGTGGGGATGTGAGCAGAGAGGCACTCTAGTGCACACTTTATATGCCTCTCCCAAAATCTGCATGCTGTAGGAAGATGGCCATAGTAGGATCTCTCAGGTCTTAGGAGAACCATTGGAACTGAAGGCCAAGATAATTATTTGAGGGATCTGGGGCGAACAGACGTTTGATAGGTATATGCTCCTCTTCTGCAATGTGGCCCTGATGAAGGGATAGAGAGACATATAACAAAAATAGGGAAGTACGTGGTGGGCGCAATGGGAGTCTTATATGAACTGGTGTATGAGGTTTGAAGAGAAAATATACATTACACATGGTTGACCGAAAGCATTCACTAAAGTGTGGGGTCATGGAAGGGGATGGACAACGTCTTTTTGTGGGACAATGAGCATGAAGGGAGGGAGAAGGATCATATTGGAGCCACAAAAACTGAGATTGGTATTCTGGGACCTGTTGATAGCACACTATGGCTGGATTGTGGGAAGTACATTCACAGGTCTGTATGTCTGGAGGGGGATGTGCCGACGAATGGGGAATGGCGGAGGGAGTAGTTATGTGTTTATAGGTTTGTTGAGTGTACTAAAACTGAATTAAAAATTAAATAAAAATTAAACAAGTCCGGATCCTGTTTGGCGAAGGCAGGCTACCTGTGATGCATGCAGCAGTAACCTGACAGGCGCAGGCCCTCTCTCTTGAGCTGCTCTGCCGGCTTGTTCAAGTGACTGGAGCTGTCCAAGTTCCTCGAAGATGAGGTAGGTTACTCTTCCCCTCACAAGGATGATATTTGATCCTCCAGCTCCTGACTGGAGCTCAGTAAGGGCGCACATTTTCATGTGGCGTCTTTCGTGGTCCTCATGGGTGCAGTCAGGGGCAGATTTTGTTGTGCGGACTTGACTCGCCTGTCACCTCCGCCATCTTCTGCCTGGGTGACAACCCGAATTTCTGGAGATGCGAGTACTGGCAACCCCTTTTGGCATACTGAGTTGCTGCAGTACTCTCTGCTGAGGCTCAAACTTCTCTTCTACACTTTCCCTCAAAATGGTGGCCCCTCCTGCCATCTGGAGTGTTAATTGTGGTGGTAACAAGTCCTTACAGTCCTGGCAACAAATAGTTCTACAATGGCTCCCTCTGCATACATGGTCACTGCAGCAAGGCAGTGGAGAGCTGGTGCTTCCTGCGTGTTGCACACAACACGCCTTAAGTCACGGCGGCACTCTCCTGGCATACAGGAGTTGCTGGATCACTTCTGCACACGGGCAATGACCCAGTCAGTGCAAAGCTGTTCCCTCGCATCTCGCTCAGGGATTCCTCTTGGTAGGGCCCCCCTCGGGACCTCTCTTCCTCCAATGCTCTCCTCTTCCGCACAGGGCACACTGATATTGGTACGCCGACAGGCAATGGTGGTTCAGGCTCCAAGGCAGGTGATCTTGATTTCCTTGGGAGACTAGCTGGCCTTTGTCCCAAGTCCTGGTCTTTGGCAGAAGTCATTCAGAGCTTTCCCTTCTCATGCAGCCTGCCTGGCTGCTTGGCAGTTGGCTAATTTGGAGGTCTCAACCATCTCTTCTCATAGTCCTTTTCCAGACACCAATGTGATATACGATCTGAGTCTTTGAATTTTTATGTTGGGGTTCTGCTTCTTTTGACGCATACCTTTCCTCTTTAAATGCTGTCAATCACAGCAGGCAAGACTCTGAAGTAGATTGACCCACAACACACTCCATGGGAGTGACCAGAGTTCACAACTGGATGTCATCTGCAGTGCTATGTGCATCAAAAAGTTAATACCAGGATTCAAGCTCTACTCTTTATGATTCCCTTATGAGTTGCATCTCCTTTCCTCAGATGTGTCCAGACCCCTTCCTAGTGATCTATCACTGAATCAAAGAGTAACCATTTGAATTATCCTAGCTCCTGGGAGTGACACAAATCTGTCTGGGGAGATTTTTCTCCTCCACATATCTTCATCAGGCAGGCCTGGGCTTCCCGAAATGGAACCCTGGACCTTCCATACAAATCACCATTGCAGGCAAACTTGCATTCAGTGTACATTTACAGCATACTGGCTCTCCAGTATTGTCACTTTCATGCGTTGTGCCATTACAGACACACATGCATTCAGCATACACATTCAGTTTGCATGCACTGCTCAGTACTGTAGCTTTTTTGTACAGTTCTAGGGTGTTCTATTTACAAACAAACACTCTGCCAGCACACACACTCACCATGTGCACGCTACACAACACTTCAGCCTTCACGTATTGTATTTCATGCAAGCACACATCCATCCAGCAAGTGCTTTAATTGTGTCCACACTGAACAGCACAAGATCTTTCAAGTCATGTTTCCTCACAGGCATTCATACACTCAGCACATGCACTGATCCCACATGTATTACACCATTCTGCTGTATCCCTGTAATGTCCCTATCCTAGGCACACATAGATCAGCGCATAGTCATACGCCTGCGCTATGCAGCACTCCACATCTACCTGATGCAGGCCAAGGGTGAGTTAAGCACACAGCAGCTGAACTTTTAAAAAGGTGAGGGAGCCTGTAGACCTCGCACCAGTGGCACAGCGGTAAAAAAGCCCTATTCACTATTACTGTTCACTTCAAAGTATGCTTTCAGCAACACGCTTTTGCTGCTTAACTCTTGGTGAAGGCAACGGTCTTTCATCACTATAAGGATAACGCTGTGTGCACCCCTCCCGGACCAACAAGACCGCAATCCGTGAGATAGGCCTATGTCATGGCGCACACGCCTGATCCATATTCGCCTATGACAAAAATTCACATTTAGTGATCCAGACAACAGTACAGATGGGCACTCAGGGCAGGGGTTCACGTCTCAAACTATGCTGAGGACTTTTCTGACCAACACTTGTAAAGGCACTTGGCCTTCAGCCTCATTCCTCTATATGGTCTTATAACTCCTCTGTGACTTGCAATATCCTTATAATTTATTGGTAGGGAATACTTTATCCCATTTATAATAAGTGACTAGTGAAGCACCCTGTTGCCTATTATAAAGAAATGATGTAGCTGCTCAACTGTAATAAATTATAACAGTTGAGTTCTGACGTCACAATGCGTGATGCCAGCAGCTGAGGGGAAAGGCAGGTCACGTCACAGCGCATAATTAAAGCAGCTCTTTAAACATCTAAAAAAAATGTGGCTTTTCTTTCTTCTGGACTGGTTTTCTTGTCGTACAGTGACCTGCAGAAATTAGATATTTACGGCAACATGCTTATTTGTGCACTCTTTAGGTGATTATAGAAAAGGTAGAATTCTGCATGTGTTTACACATTTTAAGCTACTGCTCAAAAACGGACTTGTATTAAACTGATTCTAATGTATTTTTGTGACAAATATCTAACCGTTTTTTGATGTGCTTAATTTTGCCCTTCATGTTTGCAAACATGATATTTCTTTCATATGAAATAGCTACGCATTAAGGATTTAAGTGGTTTGTTAAAGAGTGCTGGTGTGACCATGCATTATAGGGAATAATATAGCCTGTGCTGTACATGATAAGGATATTGCAAGTCATCTTGGAGATTCATAACCTTACAAAGGAATTCATCCTTCTGCCTCGTTCCTCTGTTAGGTCATGGAACTCCTCAGTAACTTGCAATATCCTTATAAAGTATGGCAGGGGATCTTTATTCCATCTCTTACAGTAGAGCTGTGACACCTCTAGTTATCGTTAATAATGAAACGGTAGCTGCTCATCCTTAATAATGCATTTGAGTTGTATGCCTGCTTGTAGGGCCAACAACCAAGGGCAGTGTCAGGTCACAAATTATCAGTTAGCTGCACGTTAAGCAATAAAAAAGAAAAATGTCCTTTACTCTCTGATCTGGTGTTAGGTCTTGCCTAAGATCAGAGATGTGCTGTCTGTTGTGAGACATGTTGTTAGGTTACAGTAGGCTTAGAGCCTGTTCATTGCTTACTATTGATTGGCTTCACTAACACTCATTTGCTTGCTTCTTATTTGTCAGCATCTACAGAAAGTCTTCTTTTTGTATCTGCCCCTTCCTAAGTGCATGAATGCATTCCTTTGTGTACTTCCAATGTTCACTCTTCAGGCACAACATTTTCTTTTTTTTAAGCACTCTGTGAGTGTGCATGTGTTTTCCAACTGTCTCCCTCGTGTAGTTCTGCCCCCTCCATGCCCCTATTTCTGTTGCCTGCCCCCTCTCCATTACCTCTTTGCTTCCCCATCGCCAACCACCCACCCTCCATGGTCCATGTGTTTCCCCATCCCCTCCTCCCCACCCTCACTTGTCTGTGTCTTTCCCCAGTCCAACCGCTCTTGGTTGTCTGTGTGCTTCCGCAGCCCCAGCCCCAGCCCCCCACCCTCCATTCCAAGTGCTTCCCCATCCCCTCCTGCCCACCCTCCTTTGTCAGCTTGCTTGTCCCAGCCCCTACTGCTCACCCTCTGTTGTCATTTCCCTACTCCATTCCCTCTCGCATACCCTCTGTTGTCAGCTTTTTCCTCCAGCCCTTCACTACCGCCCTCTGTTGTCAGCTTACTGTCCCAGCTCCTCCCTCCCACCCACCCACTGTTGTCAGCATCCTCTCCCAGCCCTACCTGCCCAACCACCACCGTCAGCTTGTTCTCCCAGCGCCTTCCTCCGTCCTTTTTGTCACCTGGCTCTTCCATTTCCTCCTACCTTCCCTCCATTGTCAGCTTGTTTCCCCAGCTCCTCCAATTCACCCACCCTCCACTGTCTACTTCTTTCCCACTCCCCCCAGCCCGCTGTGCGTTGTCAGCTTGCTTATCCATCCCCTCTAGTCTACCGTCCATTGTCAGCTTGCTGCCCCAGCTTCTCTCACCGACTCTCGAGTGACAGCTAAATGGCCCATCTCGAGAACCCCCCTCCATTGGCCTTGAAGCCCCTCCCACCTACCTTCCGTTGCGTGTGCCTTTCCGCAGTCTGTGCCACCCACCCTCCGTTGTCCGTGTACTTACCCAGCCACTCCTGCCCACCGTCTGTTGTTCGTGTGCTTCCCCATTTTCTCTTGCATGCCCTCTCCCCTTACCCGCGCCCTTCTCTACCACCCTCTCTGTTGTCATGTCTCTCCAGCCCACTTCCCTGTTTGTGTTTTTTGTAATAAAAATGTGCATTAGTGCATAATCCATTATAAAAAAATTATTTTTAATCAAGCTGCACAGCAGCCGCTCTGTTGTACAGCATGGGTGAAATCATTGCCAAAGCCAATAGCTCTCACCAGAGCGACCTATTGGCTGACAATGTTTGTTCTGAAAATAAGTGATCATCAGAAGGGAGATATTTATGACATATTCATACACATTTGGAGCTTTTGAATAGTTTTAAAAAATGATTTACGTTAAACTGATATGTTTTTGCAACAAATTACTAACTTATTTTTGGTGTGTTTAATTTTACATTACATATTTCTCATTTCTTCTTCATGTCTGCACCATACCATCTCTTTCATCAAGTATTTAAGCAATTTTGGGTGGGGTCGTGGTGTAACCATATAATATAATAAATAACCCCCCCCCCTCCCCCCCCCCGTCTCTGAATTTCATAATCTTGTACATGAGCTATTCCTTCCATGGTCACAGAACTCTTCGATGACTTGCAGTATCTTTGTGCATGGCAGGTGGTATTTTATCCCAAATGTCTTATACCAGCCTGCAGAACCTGTAACTAGTAATGTCCCTGGGAGTAAGAATTGCATAACATTCATAAATGAAATGGATATGAGTGTGCTGGGTGAGGTCCTACAGTGTTAATTGTCTGAATTGCGTAGGATTTTAGGAGCAGGAAATATTCATGCTCCGACTTGTAGTGTGGCAGAGAGTACACATCTGAAGGTGTAATTCGTGTCTAGTGTCTGGAATTCATCGCACATATTTGTATTGTTATATGTCATAAAAAACAAAAGTTTAATGAAATTGACCTTTCTCTCAGTTGTTGATAACCATGAAATAGACACATTCATATCTACCCTAAATATAATGGTTAGGCCCTCAGGACCCCCCTCCCGAATATTTTTTTGTGTTATTCATATCAGGTCAGTGGTATTTACATGGAGTAATGAATCATTAAATACATATTTTCTTCCTTACTTTTTATGCAAGAACCATATAAACAGAGAGCTTACTATCCAGCTCGCTGTTTGCATTGGAAACATATCTGTGCGTTCTGCAATAGTTCACCCTTCATCCTCTCAAAATGAATGTCCACCTATGATCTCAGTATTGTTCTTAGGATGAGTATGTTAGTTGCTTAATCTTTGATGGACCAGTTTACTTATACCGGTTATACATATTATTGCTCAGCCCCATAACTAATATTTGAACGTTGGAATGTTGAGAGCTCCATTGAAGACGATGAAGTGGCCCAGGGACAATTATGGCTGGTATAAGCCTTCTGCTTCAGCATTCCAATGTTTGTCTTTTAGTTTCTTACTTTTTAGTTAAGAACATCTTAAAAAAAGAAACATGTTTCTATTGCAAATATCTGTAAGAGTAGTAAAACACTTTGCTAATTGTTTTTCTATTGCAGATATCTATAAGAGTAGTAAAAACAATTAATTAAACAAACCACAGAATATAATACCATCTCATTGATAATTAAAAACTGATCCAGAGGTGTAGTAATCTTCTATTGCAAATATCCATAAGAGTGATAACAAATTGTCAGTTAAACAAACCACAAGATAAAATACAATTTCATTAATCATTAATAGTTAATCTTAGGGTGCCATATTCTTCCGTCACATTGAGGTTTTGGTCCACTTTTATTAGTAATATGGCGAAGTGGCAGTTTAGAGGTGTGTCCAGTGTATTAAAGCAGGCTAAAACAGCTTGTCTGTATGAGCGATGCACCTGCTGTTTAAAAGGCATTCTTAGGCGGGCTCTCCTTTCCTTTAGGAGTTTGGAGCAATTACATAAAAGATGGGTCAAACCTTCAAAACCTATCCTACCTAGTCGACTGGAGTTTGGGTCCTCTTGCTGAAGGCATGGTAAAGTGTGCAATAGTGCAGATAGATGGCCAAAGCGGAAACCCATACATTTCCTCTTCAGATGCTGGTCCCAGCCTGCGATTAAATAGCTCTGTGGTTTAAGGGTTTTTATACTTGTTAAAAAGCATCCACCCATTCGTTTTTTTTTTCAAATATGGCCTTATCCTCAGTTGCTGACTGCTTCCTCGTCAAACAATTTATTATTTTTTAAAACAATGCAGGAGGGATGTTAAGGTCCCAGAGTGATCGTGCCCCTAGAGTGTTCATGGCAAATTCTAGATCAAGCCAAGTGGGGGCATTTTGGTTTCTGGATAGTTCTTGCCATAACAAATTTGCTTAAGCTATCATTGGATGATGATCTTAATTTATGCCATGTTTTAAGGTAAGCCCCCATCCTTGTGGTTGACTGTTTCGTCAGCCTGAACTCCAGATGAATTTGAGCATGGGAGGCATTAGCGGCTAAGCTAAGGAGATGCCTATAGGTTTTTGAAATGGTTGTGTCAAGAATGGCAGCATCCTGCCCGCCGAGGGCTTCAATGCCATATGTTAGTGTTGGTAACCATTTTGCCGGGACCACATTTAACAATGGGTCAAAGCTGGGGCTGACCAAGGATTCTTTTAGTGTAAGAAAGGCAACTATTAAGGAACTCCTGTTTGTGTGAAAGGAAGGTTCTGCTATCGTAAACTAAGCCACCTTGATATTTATACTCCGTAACATATATCAGCTGTTGGTTGTGCAGGTACTGATAACAGTTGTTCCCCCTGTTGTTGTTTATCGTCATGACTTTAGTTTTTTTGTGATTAATTACCATACTGTTCTCTTTTGCGTATTGCGGAGTTCATCAATAAGGCTTTGAAAGCCAACATTTGTTTGACTACTACATATAAAATATTTGAGATTGTTAGGTGTCCTAGCTTAGACGGATGTGCATTGAATGCGTTGAGTGACTTTGACATGTCAGGCAAAAATAAGTTAAATAAGTAATGGCTAAAACACATCCTTATTTCAAACCCTCTGGGTAGATTTTTCTCAAAAGAGTAGAGCCTTCACTGAGTTTTATTCTTACACATCAATCAATCAATCGGGATTGAAAGGGCACTACTCACCTGTGAGGGTTTGAAGGCGCTGGAGGAGGGGGGTTGAGCAGCTCCGTTCAGAGTGTCTTTCTGAAGATGCTCAGGGAGTGTGAGCGTCTGATGTTGATCGGGAGCTCGTTTTAGGTCTTGGTCGCAATGTCGGAGAAGGCTCTTCCTCCTGTTCTGGCTCTGTGGATGAGCGGGGTTTTGGCGCGGGCGAGGTTGGTGGATTGGAGGTTTCTTTTGGGTACGTGGAAGGAGCTTCTCTCATTGAGGTATTGGGGTCCGGTGTTGTGGAGGCATTTCTAGGCGTGGGTGAGTATCTTGAAAGGGACTCTCTTCACGACGGCGAACCAGTGGAGGTCTTGTCAGTGTTGGGTGATATGTTCATGTTGTGAGATGCCGAGGACGAGCCTGGCTGCGGTGTTCTGTATTGTCTGGAGCTTGTGGAGTAGAGACTTGTTGATCCCGGCGTAGAGGGTGTTTCAGTAGTCCAGTCTGATGGCTATGAGTGCGTGGGTGAGTGTCTTCCTTGATTCTGGAGGATCCATTTGAAAGTCTTGCGGAGGATGCGGAGGATGTTGAAACAGCTGGAGGCGACGGTGTTGACCTGTCGGTTCATGTAGAGGGAGGAGTTTAGTACGATGCTGAGGTTTCGAGCATGGGCCATGGGGGTCGGGGGGCTGCCGAGGGAGGCAGGCCACTAGGTGTTGTTCTAAGCTGACGGGGAGGTTCCGAGGATGTACACAAGTACCTGAGTATAGGATTGTATTGCTTTTAATAATGCCAAAAGAATGCCCCAAGATGATAATTTTGCCCAAAGAAGGTTGCGTTGAATGCAGTCAAATGCTGACTTAAAGTCAACAAAGCAGAGATAAAGAGATTTTCGATTCAGTTTCATTTTGTCAATTAGGATAGAAAGTGCCAACGTGTTTTTTTATGGTCCGTACTCTGTGGGTGAAACCTGCTTGATTCTGTGGTTTAATGTATTCCTTGGCTGGTCATTCTATTAACTCCTTTAAAAGCAGACCTGCAGAGTACTGGTTGCTACCTGTCTCCTTTATAGGTAGGGGTAATCACCGATCCTCTCCAGAGTCAGGGATTGCTTGGTGCTCCACAACACTGTTGAAAACTGAGGTCATTGTATTAGACTAAAAAGTGGGGTTAACTTTGTACAGTACTTGTGGGATTTCATTTGGCCCTCAACCAGCCTGTATCTCTTTTAAAACTCGCACTTCAGTGGAAGATAGCATGTCGTCCAAAGCAGCGGATCCTTAAGCTTGAGAATTTGTAAACACAGAGAAGGACAGTACAAAAGGCAGCAGCTTGATTTATTACGAAGATCCCTAGATACGGTTCAGTCACCTGAGCCATCAGTAGTCTTCACTGGCTGCCAGTTAGAAAATGTATATCATCTTTAAGGGACTCTGTATAGCCTATAAGGCAGTGCAGGGCCAGGGCCCAATGTACCTGAGAAATAGGGGCAGAATGTATCTTCCAAATAGGACTCTCCGTTCGAGCTCAGCTCGAGAATTGATTGTCCCCCCTCAGACAAGCTACCTGGGAAGGCAGGAGCCTGATACGGTGCATGGCACTATACTGGAATCGTCTCCCCTGGGAACTAAAAAATGTCACCTCTTTGATTACGTTGAGGAAGGACTTAAAGACCTGGATTGTCACCCTGTGTCTTTGAAAAGTTTATTACTGGAAAGCTGATTCTCGTCCGTCCCCTCTGTCATAATTTACGCTAAGACGTCTCAGGGCAATTGTTAGCGCTTTACAAAAATTAATTCAAATCAATCAAAATCAAGAACCCCCTGCAGTTGCTTGCCTTTCGGTTTCTAGCGGTAGGTTATTTTCTAATGTAGGACAAATACAGATATTTAAATAAGATGCCCAGCTAGATTGTATAATAGTGGAATTGTTTGCCATATTTGGCACTCTGTTAAAGCTATTACCATTCTCCAGAAGTCTTCTGAATTCGATTTCCTACTGAGAAAAGAGGCATAGCCCAGAACACCTTTTCTGAGGAATAACTTTCCTCCGACAGAAGTTTTTTAGATGTCCTTTTTACGAGTTGCAAGTTCCCCAGACTATCTTGTTTATTTGGGGCATGCCTCAGTACGTGCAGGCTCTGTTCAGCAGTGTTTTTGCGGCCCTAGTAGCCAGGAGAGTTGATTAATTTGTTTTCAGGCTGGAGAAAAGACTACAGACCTGACTACAGACCTGTTTTTCTTGGTCACAGAAAGTTCACAGTTAGTAATCTGGGATTGAGCATAATTGTTTGACAAATGTAAGATGCAAACCCAGTCGATTGTACTCTGGGTCCACTGGATCGTCTTAAGTTTGATTGGCTCCAAGGGGCATATGTACAAGCCCCTATCACCACCGGAACATCACTGTTTTTGATGCTCTGGTGGCGTAGAGTAATTTCCCAAATTTACAAGGTGGTGCTACACCACTTGGCGTGACTTAACACTACCTTGTAAATATGCCCCTTTTCACCGCAGTCCTATGTGGCAAAGTGGCATGCATTGGGTGTTGCTGTAGGTGTTACGCTGCAGTACCCATTGCTTTTTGAAGCTGCCCCAGATTTACAAGGCTGAGGCAGCGCCAAAAACGAATGCCATGGACTACCAGGTTTTAGAATGACTATACAAGTTTTTTGCTCTTTCCATGTGTTCTGCATTCTGCATTACATATGGAAAGAGCAAATCATCATTATTGATTATTTATGTGCAGGAAGCTGTTCCATCCTGCACATAAACAATCCACCGTGCAGTGCTGGCACCCTTGCAACATGGCTGCAGGGTGCCTGCGCTAGCGCTAGGCATCCTTTTTTGCCAGTGCTAGGGGAAACACAGGGGTGCAGCGTATTCTTTTCAATAATGCGCATCCCCGCGTTTATAAAATGTAGTAGAGCGCCACTGCCAAATTTGGCGTAGCTCAGCGCTTTGACATTTTATTTGTAAATATGCCCCCAAGTTTCCAGGCAGATTATTTGCGGTCTTGTACCTGGGGCAATTAATTGTGAGCTTGATTACCTGTGGATGGTGGCCGCTATCCAACTTATATTCAATTCAAAATGTATTTATTAAGGCAAAGAGGGGCAAAGAGACCATTGTGAAGTCAATTGTGGAACATGTAGTTTCAAAGTGATAGGTCCATGCTGGGGGATGATCATATTGGAATCGCCCATTTAAAATTCTCAGCCAAGTGTTGCAACCTCTTTTGTTATTAATTAGTCCTTGGTGTCTCTGTACCTTGTCTTGTATTCTGGCTGGGTTAGGAAACACCAGGAGAAATATTATTAAGTAAAGATGGCATCAGTTTAATGTTGATGTTAGGCTGAGGGTAATCATATAGGCTTTTTGTGAGAAGATTGAATACATTTCTTGAGAAAAATCTCTTGATTTACTGCCCGGGTGAATGTATACTTTAACCCCTCCCATGCTCGTGACGGAACGGTTCCGTCACGAGCCTCAGGTGGTCTGTCCTGGTGACGGAACGGTTCCGTCACGGCCCGCTCGCCGCGCCTGCGCGGCGCGAATTCCGCGCCTGCGCGGCGCGAATTCCGCGCCTGCGCTGACGTTCTGAAGAGCGGGCGGGGCCGTGACGGAACCTTTCCGTCACAAACACAGCTCACCCGCGGGCCGTGACGGAGCGGTTTAGTCACGAGCACGGGAGCGCCGCGCGGCCCCGCCTCCCCCTTAGCGCTGCGGCGGAATAGCCGCCGCAGCAAAGGGGTTAACAAATATTAGAGGATTGTCAACTTACATATGCCAGTCTTTTAGTAAAACCGTCAGCATTTGGCCAACTTTGTTGTCAATTTGTTCAATTAAAATGTTTAGTGTAGCTTCTAGGTAAAGTGCTAGATCCGATGACCATACCTGTTTATCTTTGTTGCTGGATTGGGGCGGGGGGGGGGGCAGGAAAAGGAGGAGGCGGTGTAAGCACCTACCCTTCCACCTTTTCCTGGGTGGCTGAGTTGTTTTTGAAGTTGGCCAAGTTTGGCTGGAGTTTAGTAGTTTATCGTTAAGTTTGGGGAGTTGGTGAACAGGAGCGGGGAAGGTTAAGCAGTTTGGAAGTTTACATTAGAGGGTAGTTAGTTACAGTTGGAGGAAGGCAAATAGGATTGTAGGTCTTGGGAGGGTTGGAGTTATAATGTATGTGATAAGATTGTGTATTATGTAATTTATTGGAAGGTATATATTGTATGTTGCAGGGTGTTTTTTTTTATCATGTGTGGATCGTAGGGGTGAGGGGAGGAAATGTCAAGGGGGTCAGGTAATTCGATGTCACAGCATTTCCTTTGATGCGCTATAGCCTATATCTTTTTTGGGTTTGTTCTCTTTTAGTATACATTTTTTGAGTCGCCTTAGTTTGCAATGTTTGCTACATGTGCTGCCAGGCTTGTGCAGTTGTCCACTGAGTGGGATGCAGTGGCACGGGGTTCTCCAGGTGTAAATTTAAGATCCCGCTTGGGATTAACTCGAAGGCACACAGGCATAGCCAGCATATATTCTGCATCACTCTGAGCGCTGCACATGTGTGGCTTCTACCTTTTGAGATAACTTTGGCCTGATGGGGCATTTTGAGAGCCCTTGGTGCATTTTACTCGTGACACGTTCTAGCTTCCTGGAGTTCTCTTTTGAGTCGTTTTGGACTACAAATTTTAGATGGTACTTTCTTGGTTGTACAGTCCTTTGTTACTGCTGTGTTTTCCTCCTTAGCTGAAGTCTGGTAGGGCCTCACCTGCATTCCTGTCTAGCCTTTAGTAGTTTCCTACCCTTAGGTGTCCTTGCAGCAGCTCCCTCTTTCAGCATGCCCCCATCAAGTACCAGTGGCCTTCTGTCACGTGCAGAATGCCGGTATGTCCAACAGAAGCCTGTCCTCATGCTGGGTGCACCTACAACCATTAATATTCCATCAGACTCCATAATCTGCTGGCCCCAGGATTAAGTTGGACAGCTACTGCCACTAACTCTTGAGACAAAGTCCAAAAAGCGCAAGTAGTATACGTCCGGAACCCTTCCCCTCTAGACAGGTATGAGTTTGTGCTTCTTCTTCTGTTTCTCATCTGCTGCTCAAAGGTTTTTCCCGTGCAGAGGCTTAAAAATGGAGGTGAAGAGTTCTACACGGTGGGATTCTGCCCACACTCCAGATAAGCAAAGCTCCACAGCTGACTTGATCGTCTTGGGAACAACCTCTGCACAGATGCCATGCTCAGTCAGATAACAGCCTTCCTCATTCAGTATTCACTCATATGTTCGTTTGCATGTACCCATGCTTATGTGTAACATGCGCAGAGACTCCTAATCCAGCTGCGCTCCATTAGAGTGGCTCAATCACAGCAGACGTCCAAAAACCTGAGGTCCAAAAGTGAAAAAACGTGGGACTCTCTTAGATCACAATCTCCTTCCCTACCAAATGTGATCACTTTTACATGTGTTTGTCTATGAGGCGTACGCCACCATCAAAACCCAAATCCCAAATCTCTGGACAGAGCTCCACCTTGGAGAGGTCTCCAGTCAGGGTCTGAAAGATGTGTTATTCCACATACTCCTTTTCGTGGGATGTACATGCCCACTCCTCTGCCATACTTTCTGGCAAGAAGGACCCACAGTGACAGTTCAGAGCAAAGGTCCTTTATTTAGTGGATCTGTGCCACAACTGTGAGGGATAACCTATGGATTCATGCGCGTCAGTGAACCCTGCATCCTTAAATAAAAGATAAAAGGCTTGGTCAGCCTGGAAGGGGCAGCACGAGCCACACAGAGTGACACCAGTAAAGAGTAATAGTGCCAGAATGCGACTAACGCTGAATCATTTGCAGGTAGACCAGGAAGGACTCGATAGCCCAGACTCCTCCCATTCAATGCAGCAGCAAGCAGAAGCTGGAGACCTCACTTCCTGGTGTGCAGCTCTGATGCTGTAACGTCACCTGGAAATAACATGCGGATGCTTTGGCTGGCTCACTCAAGTACTGCGCACAACCAGCTCTGCAGCGCAGACATCAGGGGCATGAGTTGAATTTGTGTGAAAACATATGTGGAGCCTCAACTACACCTCTATTCAAATGGCGCAGGACATTGGATCATCAAAAAGGAAGCAAAGGATACTCATCTGGCTACAAACAGCATAGACAGAGGCCTGGAATGAGGGAGAGTTTATGGACTGGGTAATTCTGAGGGATTTTTTGTCTTTAGTGTTGTGTTTGATGGTTATGGGCAAATGCGTTTTATTATTGTTTGTTGTAACTTGGCTACTGTATTCAATAAAGAAACATAAAGCATGAGCCGTGCAGCGTTTGATTATCTGAAATATCTCTTGGGTAAATATAATATATAATTTTTAGAAACAATTATTTATAAGGCATTTTTCTAAATGATCCAATTTAAGATAATAGCTTCATACAGAGTAATTGAAAATCCAATATAACATAACTTAATCTGCATATTTTAGGAAACCTCTTAATTGAGATTGCAGGTTAAGAAAGAAAAATGGACCTTATCTTTAGGAATGGAATTGTCGAAATGCCTATCTCTATGCGCCTTACATCCTTGCTCCACCCTCCTCCATAATCTGTTCCCAGTGTTACTTGTGTTGGTGCTAGGAATCCAGAGGACACGTGTGAACCGCGTGGCTACTACATTGATGGGGAAGCATGGTTTATGTCATATTTACTTGACTGAAATTTTGGGTTGCTAATTTGTCTTTTCCAGCTGTTTATGCGGTGTTTTTTCCAGACCGTATTTGTTAAGACAGTAGGCCTTCTTGTCATTGGTATTATGATCCTTGGGAAAATGTAATGAAGAAACGTTGTAAAAATAAGAAAAAATCCCAAGGTCTAAGTTAGCTCTGATTAAGACACAGTTTCCTATAGGAAAGGTCTTGATATAGTTGACACCAGGCTAACCAGACAGTTCCTATATCTCAGTCTTGCCAAAACTAGATTTCTTCTGATATCACTGACGAATAAAAGGATGCCAGCCTACTATTCAATATTAAACTGAACCCTTTCGGAACTAGACCAAGGATACTAAGTAAGGCCAAGTCAGATGCAAGTAGGCCAGGCAGGCCTGTTTAGTTGCCTCCCTATTTTTCTCCAGTTGTCACATGTCTATTTTTTGTTTCTAGTTGGTTTGTTTTTGCCAGTCCCTGCTGCCTATGATCACATTGTCAGTCCTGATTCTGTTGAGCCAGGCCGAGCAAATGCCTCCAGGCTGATTTATTGCTAACACTGTACAGCACAGTTTTGTATATATTCCTGGTTCTATACCTGGATATAAGGAGGGGTGTTTTTTTGTGGAGAGCAGAGCCAAGCCCAGCATGCATCAGTTGTGATTTACGTCTGCATGGGTAAGGAGGGCTGCTACTGCCTTGTAGGCAGTTATACTGGTAAAGTCAAAGTTTAGTTATGAAGGATTCTTGGCGGGTTCACCCAGATCAGGGAGTTTCCATGTCAATTATCATCTTGAAGACCTATATTTATGCATCTGTATCACAACTCATGAGAGACAACCCCTTCTATACCCATGCTCTGAGTTCGCTGGCAGCAGTTGTGATCCCTGGTACCTCGTCAGAATGCCAGCCTTGAGAGCATCTCCTGCGCAGTGTAATGAGTCTACACAGTTCTCCATAATTCTGGCCTTATCGCAAAGCAATATCTATTTGAACCCTCCCCCAGTGTCTTGCTCATCTAACTCGTCTAGCCTTAGTAGCAGCTTCTTCCAATATTTGCCTTGGTGTCTTGTCCTTCTTCTTTTTGGGCCAGGGTGCCCTCTCTCTTACCCCACAGTTCATGCCTTAGATTTGCTCTGCTCTTTAACTTCAAAGCCCTCCAAAGTCTGGCAGTAAAGAAGTCCCTTATCAACTCTCACTTTACCGCAGTCTCACTTTCATTTGTGTATCCTTTTTCATTCCCCTGTATTAAGCCTGTTTTATGATAAAACAGCTAAAATCCCTGAGGTCCCAGCCTGCATCCATCTGCAGTAAGCCCTGGGTTAGTTGGGTATCAGCGGAGTGCAGCAGCCCACACGGCTTAAGTGTAAGCTGCATAGAGTTACGTGCTGTGTTTTAAAGGTGCTTGAGAAGCTGTATTGAGAGCAGGGGTGGTGTTGCACTGGTCTGGACTATTTTGTGCTACCTTCCCTTTCCTGGCCTCAGCTAGCTCCGGCCAAGAATTTGCAATCTCAAAAATTGCACCGTCACCCACCTCAAAGTATGTTGTTCCAATGAGGGCAAACCATTGACTGACTCACCTGGGGAGGACAAGAACAAAATCAAACAGAGCCGGACTCCTAGCACTGACCGGAAGAAATCTTGTAAGAGCCCTGGGTATAGGTATTGCAGCAAACCTGCATCTTCCATACTCCCTCCTGTCAACATATGCTAAACACCATCTTGCAAAGACTAGAGAAATTGGATCACAACACCTACAATTAGACTGATCCTTGAATGCCCAGCATCAACCTATTTTGCTCTTGGTAGTTTCAGTCTGTTTCCAGTGTCTGCTGGCCTGAGATATATCTCTCTCTATTTTCTGTGCCCCTTAAGGTCTGCTGCTGTATTTAGTTCACTGTTGCAAATTCAATAACTGGCTGTTATGTTATGTTAAAATTATTTTTTAAGTGCGCTAACACCAAGCGGTTTCATGGGGCTGAGAGAAGAAGAGCTGAGTCGTAGAGTACTATTCATATGCTTGAGAGAATAGTAGAGTTTTGAGGAAGGTTCTGAATTTGGTGTAGCATGTGACCAATCTGAGCTCGTTAGGAAGGGAGTTCCAGAAGCGGGGGGCTAAGAAGGAGAATCTCACACCTCCATGTTTTTTCCGCCTAAAGGTGGGAATGATGAACAAGTGGAGATGGGAGGCACGGAGCTCATGTGACGCAGCGTAACGTTGAATCCGGGAAGAGATGAAGGCAGGGGATTGGTCGGCGAGAGCTTTGAAGATGGTACAGCAAAGTTTGAAGAGACAGCGTTTGGCTACCAGTAGCCAATGCAAGTTCTTCATCAGGGGACTAATGTGTTGGTGTCTGGGTTGGCGAAAGATGAGCCTAGCTGCCTGATTCCTTACAAGTTGCAGGCAATGGAGTTGGAATGCCAGGATGCCCACATACAGAGTGTTCGCGTAGTCGATGCGGGAGGTGACAAGGGCCATAATGACAAGGATGAGGGCTTCCTTGGTAAGGAATCTGCAGATTTTACAGATTCTGCGGAGGTGGAAAAAGCAGGAGGAAACTACTGCATTGATTTGGGGCTTAAGAGACAGGTCGCTACAGATGATTACTCCGAGGCTCTTTACAGAGTTTACTGGGTGAGAAGCGAAGCCTAATGAAGACGGCCAAAAGCTGGGATTCCAGGGGTTATTGGAGCCTCTGATTAAAACCAGCTCGGTTTTATCGGGGTTGAGTTTAAGTTGACTGAAATACATCCATTCACTGATAAAAGTCATGGTGGATTGAAAGTTAGTGATGGAAGTGTTAGAGGAATCTACGTTGAAGACCAGCTGGAAGTCGTCAGCATAGTTGAAAGTTGGGGCAGGGCTGTTACGTAGAGACACGATCAGGGGTTGCATGTAAAAGTTAAAAAGGAGGGGCGAGAGGGCCGAGCCCTGGGGAACCCCAGAGGTCAGACTGTTTTTTTTCGCTGAGAAATTATCTAGGCACACTGCCTGGGAGCGCCCGTCGAGGAAGGAGATGATCCATTTTAGGGCCATGCCCTGGATGCCGGCGTTGCCGTCACGGTCGATCAGAAGTTCATAATCAACCGTGTCAAAAGCCCCCGAGAGATCCAGGAGCACCAGGCCTGGGAGATGTTATTGTCAGCTCCATTCCTGAGTTCGTCCATAACTGCCGAAATGACTGATTCTGTGGAGTGAGCAGGCCTGAACCCCGCTTGCCGGGGATCGAGGAATTGGGAATGCTTAATAAATGAGCTAAGGCAGTTCGTGACATGGGCCTCCAGAATTTTACTGAGGTAGGGGAGCAAAGAGATGGGACGAAAGTTGCTTAGCACCGAATGATCTGCATTGGGATTTTTTAGTATGGGAACGACTGTGGCGCATTTAAAAATGTCTGGGACGATGCCTGTTTTAAGGGAGTTATTGAGGAGCTACAGCGGCGGGTCCGGGCAGATGGTAAAAGCCTCTTTCAGAATATGGGGGGGCATTGGTCATTGGGGGAGCCAGATCCCACTCTGTTTAGGAGTGTCAGGAATTCTTCTCTGGAGATCAGAGGGATGTGGTCGAGCGTGGAAGGGTTTTTACAAATAACAGGAAGGGCGGAGGGGGAAGTGGCTGGTAGGGATATTATTTTTGATAAGGGTGATTTTGTCTATGAAGAACGAATTTAGAGAGTCGCATAATATTTGTGAAGGCATAGATTTTTGGGAGACCCTATCAGGTTGGGCAAGCTCGTTGACAATCGAGAAGATGTCCTTAGCCTTCGTAGAAGAGTTCGTGATTTTTTGGGAGAAATAGGCCGATTTAGCCTTGAAAATGGAATCTTTGTACCTTTTTTGTAAGGCGACATATGCCGCTCTCTCCTCAGAAGCATAGGCTCTGCGCCAACGGCGTTCTGCCTGCCTAAGTGCTAGTTTTTCCTTTTTTAGGGCGTCAGAGAACCAGCGTTGGGCATCATGGGGTCGTTTGAGTGAGATGTTTCTCAGGGGGGCTACCTTGTTGCTGGCTGCTTCTAGCCAGCTGTCGAGGTTAGAGGCTTGTAGGGAGATGGGGACGTGTTCTTCTTCTTGGGGAAGGGTTGTAGTTAGAATAGCATGGAATTCGTCCAAGTTAGCTCGTTTCCAATTTCTAGCCAAAAGATTTCTGATAGGGGCGACGTGGTGAAGGGAGTATCGGTTATGTTAAAGGAGATACAATGGTGATCAGACCATGTGCAGGGAGAGACTAGAGGTGGTGTAATTTCTAAGTTAGAGGTCCAGACTTGGTCTAAGGTATGCCCTTTGGCATGGGTGGGCTTGTGTACGTGTTGGGAGAAATTTATGCCCTGTAGACAGTCCGTAAACTCAACCGAAGCTGGGCTCTCATGGGTGTCAGCAGGCCAGTAATTAGTCACCAAGGATAATAATCCTAGCATGATTGATGACTAATTGTGAAATAAGGTCGCCAAAAAGTTGAGGAAACAGAGGCATATGGTCCGGGGGGTGATAAAATAGAGCACAGATAAAGGAGGACTTGGGGGAGTCAAATTTTAAAATAAGACTGTCGACATGGGGTAAAGCGTTAGTCTGGAGGGTGGTAAATTTATGTTTGTGTTGAATGATGGCTGCCACTCCACCTCCAGGTTTACCCGATGCCCTATTAGCATGGAGTATGTAGTAGCCCATAGGTATTGCTGCCAGAATATCGGGGTTGGAGTCGTTTTCTGACAGAAGTAAAATGTCAGGTTTGTCTGAATCCAGCATTTGAAAGATATCAAGCTGGTGCTTTACCATCTAGCGAGTGTTTAAATAGATGATGGCTAGAGGGCTTGCTTCCTTGGAGCAGGGGGCGGTGGATGCCGGCAGTCCCAAGGGAGTGCTACACTGGGAGTGAAGGTCGGGGAGTATGTGACTAAGGTGCAGGATTCCTTCTTCTTTTAGGGCAGCCCTGGTATTAGAGCTGATGGGCCAGTTGCCCTGTAATTTTTGGAGCTCGCGGGAGGTGTAGGAGGTAAGATGGGCATAGTGGCTGGTCCCGGTCGGTCGTGGACGGTCGCAGACGGGTGCAGACGGGCTTGCCTTTGGCGCGCCTTTGGCGCGCCTCCGGCGTGCCCGCTGCGCACGTCCGCTGCACCTTCTGGGTGAGTGCCTGTTTTTGTATTCCAGTGGTACTGAGGAGGGGGTGGCTGAAAGAGGCATGGCAGAGGGGGCGTGTCTCTCTCCACTGGTCCGCCCTCCACAACAAACAGCAACAGCTGCGGTGGAACGGGGCCGGAGCAAGAGGCGAGCGCGAAGAGGCGAGCAAGGACACAAAGTTAAAACAGGTTCCAAACAAATCAAGAAGTGAGTTTTAAAAATTGCACAGAGCGCTTGGCGCAGCCAACAGTACACGCAACTCGCAATACTTCAGCCGCGCGTCCCTAGGCTGGGTCCTTAGTAAGTTTCATTTGGGGGCGTGTCTCTCTCCACTGGTCCGCCCTCCACAACAAACAGCAACAGCTGCGGTGGAACGGGGCCGGAGCGGGAGGCGAGCACGAAGAGGCGAGAAAGGACACAAAGTTAAAACAGGTTCCAAACAAATCAAGAAGTGAGTTTTAAAAATTGCACAGAGCGCTTGGCGCAGCCAACAGTACACGCGACTAGCAATACTTCAACCGCGCGTCCCTAGGCTGGGTCCTTAAGTAAGTTTCAATTGGGGGCGTGTCTCTCTCCACTGGTCCGCCCTCCACAACAGACAGCAACAGCTGCGGTGGAACGGGGCCGGAGCGGGAGGCGAGCGCGAAGAGGCGAGCAAGGACACAAAGTTAAAACAGGTTCCAAACAAATCAAGAAGGGAGTTTTAAAAATTGCACAGAGCGCTTGGCGCAGCCAACAGTGCACGCGACTCGCAATACTTCAGCACTGGACACTGTGGATGAAACAGGCTGTTGCCATGACCCTAACTCTGTCACTGCATGGCTAAGCCTTTTTTCCTACTCTTTCCTCATTCACTTCCCAAGTAGTGAGCAGGGTGAACTGTAATTTTCTTAATTCTTCTTTAAGAGTGTTTATGATATGTGTTATCTAACTGATGTTCTATTCCTTATGCCCTTCTCACTTCGTAATTGTTCACTTATTGTGTCACCATTTTTACCTGAAGAATTGAATGTGACTTTTATTCTCAAATGGCTTGCCACAAAAGCACGTGAGATTGGGGTAGTATTAGTAAATTTCCTTTCCTCTCCTCTCCTCTCCTCTCCTCTCCTCTCCTCTCCTCTCCTCTCCTCTCCTCTCCTCTCCTCTCCTCTCCTCTCCTCTCCTCTCCTCTCCTCTCCTCTCCTCTCCTCTCTTCTCCTCTCCTCTCCTCTCCCCTCCCCTCCCATTCCCTCCCCTCCTCTCTCCTCCTGCTTTTCGGTTTACTTCCTGCATTTCTCTGTACGATGTACTCACATGATTGAACATGTTTGCTAATGTTTTTAATAACAAGAATGTTTAGAAAAATATTCCACCGTACATGAACTCACTATTGACTTTCAATGAAGAATTGACACCATCAGCACCAGTACAATGTTTAAAAAGTAAATTCTCCCCAAATTTTAAGTTCAGTACCAACTTTTTTTGGGGTTCTCGCATTCTGGCTCTTTGCTCCTTTAAATATGAGAACATGCTAGGAACGCATCATCATGGGAGGACTTGTGGAGGTTAGTGGCCAGGAACCGTGAGTGCAGGAGTACAACTTTAAAGGGACAGGGCTATGTGGACCATGTTGACAGGCAGTTTTTGAAAAAATCTCTCAAGGTCCATTAGTGTTGTGAATCAGCAGTGAAGGCTACCCTATCTCCACTGTTGTGAGTGTTGCTGACAGACAGATAAAACATCATAGGCAGCAAGCACAGAAAGTGGAAGGGAGAGAGAGTGATGTTAACAGGAGACCTACCTCATGGTGAATGGAGTTTCAAGAAGGAGGTTTTTTCTGGATAGAAGCCTTTACCTGAAAACATGACGTGAAGCGCAGATAATTTCAAAGCAGTATGAGGAGATAACTATAGTGACACCGTTTCTCAGTTAGTTATCCTGTTACCAGTACTTCCGCTAATGAGGCTATGACAGTCACTGCAGAAGACCAAGACAATCGAAAATAACCAGGCAAAAGCAGAGGGTGTGAGAGAGCTGCAGAGGAAGGAAGTCCTGACATCACAGTTTCAACCGATTGGGTGAGAGAGGCGCAGCATAGACCACTGACACATTTCTATATGTGAAAAAGGCTGCTTTTATTGAAACAGGTGCACATCGAAAAAAATCCTGGGCAGTCCACCGTACAAAACAAAAACCTCACTATACAAAAGTTTGTCACTTAATTTCCTACCCCAACCCTAAATGTCCCGCCCGCCACACAACGTAACCCAACAAGTATCTACCTCTTAACCTACTGCACTCCTGCTATTGTGACGTTTTTAAATTTCCCTAATGCTTAACATTGAATCTATTAACATCTACTAGACTTAACTTCCTATAATGCAACCTTTAACTTCCTGCCTCATTCCGGTGTGAGCTTGTTCACACCCTCCTTTTCAGCCTAGTTCGCTGTTTACAGTACCAATAACATTAACAAAACTCTTGCAAAATGGTCAGCAAACCGCCACTCGGAAAAAGACACTAAACTGACTTTTTCTGCACGCCCAAGTGTTTTTTGCTCACTGCTGTACCGTCAATGTCCTATCTAAAAATCCTTGATTTCCCAAAAATATAATTCCATCCCATAGCGGGAAAGGTGAAACCTGTCTTCCCGAAAAAACTCTGCTCTATCATGTCTCAAATCGGAATGCTTCCCTCGGCCCAATACTTCCCCCCTGTAGAAACCTCACATCTCCCTATTGATCTTCCTCCTACCCTTATCAATTGCCACCGGCTTGCTAGCATTTCTCTACATTCTCCTAGGCATAAATTCAGTCATGCCACAAAACAACCTGACCACTGCATCTTGATCTCTGTCAAATCCTGCTTCATGCTCGCAGCACTGCAAAGGCCTTGTCCACCACCAAGTCATTTTCCCCTAAATGCACTAACAAAACATCAGGGCAACTCTTTCCCAACCTAAACCTGTTTGGAGTGAGAAACAGCTCCTTCCAGCACATACCACCCTTCTTGTACCAGGACACCGAAAGCGAACTTCTATCCAAGCCCAGATTCTGACCCTGGGGACTCTTTAAGGCTTTCCTATTAGCCCATTTCGCAAAAGTAAGCCCCGCTATGCCCATAGACAAGCCGGCAGCCTCGGGGCCCAGAACCGAACCTGAAAAACAAATCGCAGAAAGGGAAAAAATGCAATGAACTGCTTTCTCAACAATTGGTCATGAACAACATTGTTTCCCCTTCTGCGCTGCATATAGCCGGCAGAGCTCAGATTACTTGTGTAAAAACTTGCCAAGTAGGGGGCTTCTGCTTTGGCCCTGAATGACCCTACTCTCTGGCCCAACCATCCAACATACTCTTCCCCAGTTCCACCACTGACGGTGCAAACCCCCAGAGCAACTTCCCCATGAAAGCAATCCCTGCCAACTTCCCTGGGATCATTATTTGCCAAAGCCCATTTTCCATCACTGCCAATATAAACTGGACTACTAACTCCACTCTCTGCCAGCCCTCTAGTCTCTTGAGAGCGCCATTGCTCAAGAATTCTTCCCATGTCTGGGTATACGATTTCCTGGTGGACTCTGCCAAAGATTCTACCACTAGCTAGAACAACCTATGTCTCCTACTATCCATAGCTGGAGAAGTGTGGCTCAATGGTTAGAGCGGCAGCCCCTGATGCAGAGGTCTAGCCCGGGACCAAATGTTCAAATCCCCGCCTCGGCGGGTCTTGGGCTCAAAATTCCACGGACCTGATAATTCTCGCCTCGGTGCCTATTCCAATCATGGAGTCCCACTCTGCAACTCTGGGCAATAGCTTGCTTAATCTCCACAACGGCCCCCACAACGCTAAGGATGCCTGGCCTCCACCTTGGGTGTGCCCATTAGTGGACACCTCACAGGGAAAGCCAGGATGGGTTCCACAGCGGCATTCGTACAAGCGCCTTGAGACTCTCGCGGGTGAGTAGTGCGCTATACTAGTATCAATTTATTTATAGCTCCGTCGGCATACATGTCTTGTCCCTGTCCACGGAAGGAAGCTTTCCCACTGTAAATGAGACAAAGCATCCAAAAAGTCACTGTCCACCTTGAACAAAATGTCATGTCTCAAGCATTCAAGCACAAAAATCTGTAGCAACTTCAGCACCTGTGCGTCCCTGGCAGACTGTTAACCACCTGAACCACTGCCATATTGTCAATCTGGATCAACACTTTTTTGTGGGCCAACTTTTCCCCCCACATGGAAACATCAATAACCAATGAAAGAAACTCCAGAAATGTAATATTGCGGCCCAGTGCTTCCAAACCTAAGGCCATTACTCTGCGTACTACCACCCCTGCTAGTACAGACCAAACCCCACAATCCCTGCTGCATTGGAATAGGTCTGGACGCATCCGGTTGACCTAGATCCAGAGGATACTAGGGACATTTTTGGCGTACTCACCACAGCTCGGAATTTTGATTGAACAAGACGGCATATTCAGCTGTCCAGTATTGGCTTGTTGGCACTCGTATGGGGAGCGCCATACTTGAGGCTATTTGTTTGTGTTAGAAGCTCAGACCACACACTTTCTGGATCTAAGACTTGGAATTAATTTTACAACGTGCATTGTGTGACCAACCGTGTCGGAAATATCACCAGTGGAGAGGTTTAAAAACTCATCATGAACTCTGAAATCCCTGAAGAAGTCAAGGGTGTCACTAGCCACTGACGAAATACGTGTTGGCTGGCTGCTTGTGCGCAAGAAAACGACATTAAAATAGAACCACACCAGTTAAGGATTGCGTCTTCATTTGTGAACTTCAAGGACAGTGTCTCATCACTTTTTATACTCTATTGTGTGTGCATAGGATCTGTTGTTACAAATTGTTACGGACCACCTGGTCCTGTTTTTGGGGTTAAGGGGGTTATTTTCTTCCACCTGTAGCACCGCATTGATTTTGTGTTGAACGTATATTGATCATGCTATTTGGTCTAGCGCCAGTGTAAACACCTGTGAGAATTAATAACCCCCCTCCTTGTCAGATCTGGACATCTCACTCGAAATCTTGCAACATGTAAAAGAATATGGTTGAACAAATCCAAAAAGAAGCACCACATATGCAAATCCTACCTCACACCTGCAGACAGCCACACATGACGGTGTGGGAGAGACATGCCTGGCTCCTACAAAAGTTGTGCCCGCACTTACCACCCTACATGTGAAATTTAGATGGCCCAGGAGCACTTGCGGTACAAAAGGGGGTGGTAATGGACAGAGCATCTGAACCAATCAAACACTCACACCCAGTCAAAAGATCTGGGTTTAATCCATCACCGTTCTTTAGCCCACTCTGCCACCCCAGTTCAGACATGGCTATATGCAAATCAGTCTGACCCTGTGCCTCATGGGAACAGTCCAGCCCGAACTGCCAAGTCATGCCTTCCCCGGACCGGAAACAAGCTTCCGAGGACCGGTTTCTGGCATTCCAGCCATCTTGCTTGAATCCAGTGGCAAAGTGAGCAAGGAACTCACGTCTGAGCATACTCTGCCACACTTACGGCGCCAAAAGCGGTACAAAAGGGGGTGGTAATGGACGGAGCATCTGAACCAATCAAACACTCACACCCAGTCAAAAGATCTGGGTTTAATCCATTGCCGTTCTTGAGCCCACTCTGCCACACCAGTTCAGGCACGGCTATATGCAAATCAGTTCGACCCTGGGCCTCATGGGAACAGTCCAGCCCGAACTGCAAAGCCATGCCTTCCCCGGACCGGAAACAAGCTTCCGAGGACCGGTTTCTGGCATTCCAGCCATCTTCAGCCCGGCTTGCTTGAATCCAGTGGCAAAGTGAGCAAGGGACTCACGTCTGAGCATACCCTGCCACACTTATGGCAGCCAAAAGCGGTACAAAAGGGGGTGGTAATGGACGAAGCATCTGAACCAATCAAACACTCACACGCAGTCAAAAGATCTGGGTTTAATCCATCACCGTTCTTTAGCCCACTCTGCCACCCTAGTTCAGACATGGCTATATCCAAATCAGTCTGACCCTGTGCCTCATGGGAACAGTCCAGCCCGAACTGCCAAGCCATGCCTTCCCCGGACCGGAAACAAGCTTCCGAGGACCAGTTTCTGGCATTCCAGCCGTCTTCAGCCCGGCTTGCTTGAATCCAGTGGCAAAGTGAGCAAGGGACTCACGTCTGAGCATACTCTGCCACACTTATGGCGCCAAAAGCAGTTCAAAAGGGGGTGGTAATGGACGGAGCATCTGAACCAATCAAACACTCACACCAAGTCAAAAGATCTGGGTTTAATCCATCGCCGTTCTTTAGCCCACTCTGCCACCCCAGTTCAGACACGGCTATATGCAAATCAGTCTGACCCTGTGTCTCATGGGAACAGTCCAGCCCGAACTGCCCAGCCATACCTTCCCCGGACCGGAAACAAGCTTCCGAGGGCCGGTTTCTGGCATTCTAGCCGTCTTCAGCCCGGCTTGCTTGAATCCAGTGGCAAAGTGAGCAATGGACTCACGTCTGAGCATACCCTGCCACACTTATGGCGGCCAAAAGCGGTACAAAAGGGGGTGGTAATGGACGGAGCATCTGAACCAATCAAACACTCACACCCAGTCAAAAGATCTGGGTTTAATCCATCACCTTTCTTTAGCCCACTCTGCCACCCCAGTTCAGACATGGCTATATGTAAATCAGTCTGACCCTGTGCCTCATGGGAACAGTCCAGCCCGAACTGCCAAGCCATGCCTTCCCCGGACTGGAAACAAGCTTCCGAGGACCGGTTTCTGGCATTCCAGCCGTCTTCAGCCCGGCTTGCTTGAATCCAGTGGCAAAGTGAGCAAGGGACTCACGTCTGAGCATACCCTGCCACACTTATGGCGGCCAAAAGCGGTACAAAAGGGGGTGGTAATGAATGGAGCATCTGAACCAATCAAACACTCACACCCAGTCAAAAGATCTGGATTTAATCCATCGCCGTTCTTTAGCCCACTCTGCCACCCCAGTTCAGACATGGCTATATGCAAATCAGTCTGACCCTGTGCCTCATGGGAACAGTCCAGCCCAAACTGCCAATCCATGCATTCCCCGGACCGGAAACAAGCTTCCGAGGACCGGTTTCTGGCATTCCAGCCGTCTTCAGCCCGGCTTGCTTGAATACAGTGGCAAAGTGAGCAAGGGACTCACGTCTGAGCATACCCTGCCACACTTATGGCGGCCAAAAGCGGTACAAAAGGGGGTGGTAATGGACGGAGCATCTGAACCAAGGGCTCCCTCCAAGGCTACCCCAAGGTCCTCCATGAGCCCTTGAAAACTTACTAGCCACTGCTGGCAGTCTGCATAGCCTGGGCTGCTAACGAAGAAGACATTGTCCAGATAGTGGGTAACCCACTTGTGGTCCATGCACCAATTAACAGGTATTGCAAGAATGAGCTAAAATGCTCAAACAGAGTTCACGAAATAGGGCATTCTATTGGCAGGGCTTTGTCTATATACCACTGCCCCTCAAACTGAATGCCCAGCAATTGAAAGTCTTTGGCTGTACTGGTAACAGCAGAAAAGCTGAATTTATGTCATGCTTCTCTATCTCTGCACCTACCCCCGCTCCACTATTGACATAAACACATCCATGGAAGAATAAGACACAAGGCCAAATCTTCAGCTACGAAATCATTTACTGAGTGCCCCTTTGGCCAAGACAAGTGTTGTGTCAGCTGAAACTGGCGCTGCTCTTTTTTGGGATCGGCCTCTATTGCGTAAGATCGCATCCAAAAATTCCACCTGTCCCGCTTAACTGGCATATGAGCTTTCCCACTTGTCCCTGTGCCCCCTTCATCTCCTATAGTTGCCTGCCATGGGTTGAGGCGTGCCTGAACCCCCTGACTCTTGTGCCACTGTGCCGTGTTTACCCCTGAATGTCCTCTTGCTGCCTCCCTGCTGTGCCAAAACAGTACACAAGGTCCTGCCTCCCTAAGCATTTGGATAATTTGTGCTGGAACTTGCAGTATTCCCTCATTAAAATCCCAGCAGGCTCCCAGCATTCTTCCTGGCTTTTAGCTGTTGATTCCACCTCTCAGGTGGGGTGAGCCTAAAAGGCCCAATATACTATGGGCAGACCACTAGCTGTACATATTGTCTTCCCGAATTTTGCCACACCCATTGTGTGTTGCCACAAATCGGAATCTATCTCCCCATTTTGCCTCCAATTCTAGGCCCATACAGGCCTTACATTTGTCATCATACTGCACCCACGCATGTTCCCCATAAGTGATCTGTACCTTACGGGTGACATCCATATACTTGAACAACTCTACATTCCCCTCAAGATATTTTTCACAGTAGAAGCGGGTGTGAACTAAAACTGCTGCAGTTCAGTTTTCTATGGTTATAGACACTTTAGGTCATTCGGACAGTTCATACTCTTCCTCCTTGGCCCTAAATTCCCAATGTGACAGCTTAAACCATTCAACTTATCCCCCTTTTCAAATTTTCTCCTTTGTGGACAGCATAATGTGTGCCCCAAAGGGTCTAGTTACACACGTGGATGGCAATTTCTTCTCTTTCAGCTCCTTGCTTTCCTTGAAGTCGGCTACCTCAACCTTTCATTTTTCTCCTTCACCCCGTCTTGTCTCCAGCACTTGTCCCTGTGTCCTTCCCCTTATTGCCCTGCTGTTCTCTCGCTGATTCCCCCACTGGTGGGGCGGTCCCCCATCCCCTTCTTTCTCATGTGTACCCTCTGTTTCTCTTGTATCTGACTTCCGCTCCTCTATGCCTACCCAAATGTTCTTCACATACCAGCCTTTCTGTAACTGTGTGCTTTCCTATCCCGCTCAGTCCAAGCATCCACTCCAATTGACACCATAACCAGGGTCCGGTGACCCTTATTTTTTCCTAACCTGGTGTTATGACCGATGTCCGATCCGTAGCATGCCACCTTGCCAGTGGAAGCCCCCTGCCTGTGAACCTGGTGTCAGTAGATCTTGTCGGAACCTTGTATGCAGCCTGTAAGACACTATGCGGAAACTGATTAATGACCCCCTGTATGCCCTGCAACCAACTCTGTTCCGCTTCAGCAGGTATATCGCTGCCCATAACTTCACTCTCCTCAAGACTATCCTCCTCATAGTCCAACTCCATGCAATCTGCCAATTCATCAGCCACCGCCTACTTAGGTGATGGTGGAACCGCCACCTAATAGGGTACATTGCACCCCACCTTGCTGTGAATGTCTCCCTTCTCCTGGGGGCCATAACAAGCCCTCCTTGGTGCTCTGTCACCGCTGACCGCCTTGACCTGTATATCCTTTCTCCCGAAGATGCTCTGTTCTTGGTTGCTGTTAGCCCTAACCAGGCCTTACTAGACCTTCTCGTGTCAGCCAATGCCGCGACCTACAATGCCATCCGGTTGACCACTCTGTGCCATGCCTTCACTTCTCCTTGTGGTTGTGGAGCCTCAGTGTGCTCCCCAAGTCTGCCATGTGAGGATATCCTGCCACCTACAGCAGAAATGTCCTTGAACCCCTATAATCCACCTCTGTCTTCCCTCATTGTCTGCTTACAGAATGTACCCCCTCCTCGTACTCCTCTCCCTGTCCTTCATCTTTGCTCCATTCCAAGAGTGCCCCCACTAAGGCAGGTGCCGGGCCCTGTAGATGGGGCTCATGCCACTGTCCCCTCCTGAACTCTCTGCTCCCCCTCGACCTAAAGCCCCGCCAGTGTCCCTCCGCCCCAAAAGCAGCCCTACTGGCTACTGTGACCGCAATCTTTGAGGCACTCTCTTCAACCAATCCCCCTTCCCCAGGGATTTCCTATACTAATCATCATCCCTTCCTGCCGCTCTAAACGCCCTGGGTGTGGGCAGCTCTTCAAAGGCCTGTCCCTCCTCCCCCCCTTACTCTTCTTCATTGTTATGCCAATCCTTCTTCTGACTGCGGCTAGTTGTCCCCTCCCTCAAATTACTGGTGTGAGAAACCCCAGGCCTGGTTAGGTGCTGTACTGCGCCCCCTACCGGTGTCCCACTGTGTCCCTGTAGATAGCCAGGGCCTTCAGCACATTCTGGATGCGCTGTCTGTGTCAGGCCTGGTTTCCTTCACAGGGGCTAATCTTCAGCCCCTGGCTGTTCTACTCAGGCCTAATCCCCTCCCCCCACCCACCCACATGTCTTTGAAATATATGTGTTCCCCTGCATGCAGCTAGACCCTCTGGGTAGCATCATGCACTGACACTCACACCTCCCGCAAAGTCGCTCTCCATGTGCGGCCCTTAATCCAACCCGCTCCGCCCTCTACATGCTTTCGATGCCACTCTCCGCATATGTGACAGCCCTGGCTCCATACCGGCCACTATCTCGTGGTGTGCATGCCAACATAGCAGTAGCACCACCGCCTGAAGCGGGCCTCGCCGGGCAGACCAGAGCAAAGACCGTGCCCTTGGCCAGTAGGTCAATGCTGCACCTTTTTCCAGGCATCATAAACTTATATCAAAACAGGGCTACCTAAAAAACGGACAGGACCCACTAACTATAGGGCTGCCACTGTGCCACCTAATGACAAAATGGTGAGTGACAGCTCCAAATGGTCGGTTATAAATGCTTGGGCTACAACAGTTAACTGTATGTAGCCCAAAAGATGCACAGTGCACTGGACGGCACCATTCCCCCAATACTTACGGAAGACAGAACGCAGTCAGGTCGGCTGTCCCCTAATCCCCTATTCTAAGCAAAGCACAAGCAACAAATAACTGATAAAGTACAAACTCATCAAAAAAGAGGGACAGGAATTCCAAGTGATGAAATTAGGGGTAGTGGAATGCTATGTAATGACATTTCATATTCTTCACATTCCTGAGTAAACCAAGCCAACATTTCTCAGCAGGTCTGCCACACACGTAATGAGTAGACCCAGGACTTATCAGTTGGACTGTTGTATTTAAGATGGAAGAATGTGACTACTCCTCATTACAGCTGCTTTACTTAAAACAGCCCAGTACCCTGCGGTTTCTAGATTGAGACGGTAACTACACTCTTCTAACGGGCCTATGTTCTTTAAACAAGATACTACCAGCTCTTCCCAGGACAGGAATACTTTTATTTGAACTGTTCCATTATGTTTTGGCAGGGCTAAGGTACTTCCCCGATATTTCTGAGAATGTTTAGTTATTCTTTTGTCACAACCCTGAAGGCTTTCTCCGTAGGGATGTTGTGGTCTGGATTGGACACTACTGGGACATTCCAGCAAGAAGCAGATACTTGTATGTTCAACGATACACAAATATTACAAATCTTCTGTGGCGGCCAGCCCCTTGGCATGTATTGAACTGATTCTAACTAGTAATGCCCTCTTTAGTAGGGCAAGTAAGTTGATGAACTGAATAGACCAAGACGGTTCACCAGAACACAAATGCACACTGAACAATTATAGACCATGACCATGCTGAATCTTCACCCATAACTACATGAAGTGTGTGCATGTTAGATGTTCTGGAAAGGACAAGGTTGACACTTTTTGAAGCACTGATGGGCACAGAATGTCCTCATCCCGAGCACCTGGCAAAGCGTTTAGATCCCTTGATCCTGGTTTTATGATATATATTTTTTTTAACATTTCCGTTTATATTTATCCATATTTATATTTTAGCCACCTTATTGGTATTTTTCCATATTTATTTTGTGTTTTGAGAATAAATGGATCGTAAAATGTAAAATTTCCACATTTATTTAACTAATAAACATGCACTCATAGTTTGATGCCTGTCACACTTTAGCAAATTAAGCTGCCAAATATAACAAAACACTACACCCACATGTAAATATTGCATTATATATAAATATATGTTAACTAAGGCCTGTATTTAAGGAAATCTCACCCTGTTTTTTAGGTCGAGCCTGGGCAATGCATGCGCTGCTTTGCAAGGCATGCTGTTTTAAGGTATGGAAGTGGAGCTCCTCCCACTCTCCGCCCAGTTTTTTCATTGGTTTGTGTCATTGTCAATTGTAAGCTGTGGCTTTTCATTAGTCAATTGACTTAGTAGACCCTCCTTAGTACCACATTTTCCCATTTTGTTACCTCCCATGAAGACACCCCCTTTTACGTGTTGTGTTGCTCGGTAGGCTTTAATTACAGCCTCTGAGCACTATTTTCGCATAGAGATTTGCCCTGGCTGCTGTTGCCAGCAGGAAAAGGCAGGACACGCTCTCTCCTAACACATTTGCAATTGCTTAAGCTATTGGCACTATAAATGATAATGCCTTTTATGTCTCGGTTTAAAAAAAACACATAAATAAAAGGCATTGTCATTTACAATGCCAATAGCTCAAACTGTCATAAATGCGAGACCTATAGCATTGCCAATGCTTTTTTAAACTTCCCATGCTCAGCTGTTGACCTGGAATTCTGAAGGACTGCATGGCGAGTCACTCACAAGGATCACAGTTTTCTGTATTTTTACGCTTTAAAAAAATAAGTACAGGTGGAAAAACATTGTTTTCTGTCTGTATGTATCTGTAAAAATCAGTTAAAACGGAAAACCGGAAGCCTTGGTTAACAGCAAGTGGATACTCATCTGGCGAATAGAAAATAATGGCATGACAACGTGCGAATGCCATACTGTATAAAAATGTTATGTAAAAAGAGTCCGCGATTCGCAATTAGTCATAGACACGTGCATAGAAAATATGCCACTGACTCTTGAGATTGAGAACATAGCTGACCAGTATGCAGGACGGGCCTCTCCACCCATTTAGGCAGGAAATCAGGGGATGGGAGGCGACCCATGCGAACCTACAGCAGCCTAATTTTGTAATGAGATTTAAAAGGTTCAGTCAAACAGCTCTGCACTGGTGACTTCTATAAGAATTTATTACAAGCCATGCGTGATTTGTTTTAGGGAAACTATTTGTTTTTGTGGTGAAGGAAGTTCCTGGTTTCACTTTGTTTATCATTTTCTTGAACAGAGCATGTGATACGTGCTTCCTCACCCTCGACTCCTTCCCATTGCAGACTGACATTCAAGGCATTAGTGCAGGCCTTATTCTCTTTAGGTTGAGCAGGATTCAATTTCTTCCAAAGGAGAGACTTCACTGTACTTTTTGCTGTACTTAGTGTGTGCGTATATTTTAGAAAAGCTGCACCAGTTGTTCAATTTGGTTGAATTCAAGCCTAATCCGTGTTGGGGATGACATTTTGGGGCAAGTTTAGTAGGGAGCAGCGGGTTTTACTTGTTGTTTTTTTTTTAAATGCTAAATGTATCTGGGAATGCCTCGGTGTCAAATGGTGCGAATGAGCTTAGCCTTTATTACTCTAGAAATTGGCGTAAGTGATGGATTCTTGATCGATTTCAGAAGCGATTGAATACCAAAGAGTATTGGTATTGAAGATGCTCTCCTCGGTCATCTTGTGGAATCGCAACTACTTGTATTTATTGTTGTTTGGCTAGCCGCCATTGCTCCTTGCGTTTTGCTCCCACATATGCTTTTTTTTCGAAGTTTCGCGCCATTTTCTTTATTTTACACTAATTGTTGAGAGTATCTATTAATCTCTGTAACCCAACTCCAGTTTGGTTCAGGAGTACCACGTTGTCAGCATATTGCAGAGATGTGATTGGCTGGGAGCCTATTTTTGATGGATGAGAATCGGCTGCGTGCAAGTGGAGACGCAAGTCTGCCATTTTGAAGTAATTCACACTTAAAAAGCGAGCAAGCCCCAGCTATCTTCAAATTTAAAGTACAAGGGACACATCACACATCTAATTGAGCATGATCAAATCGCAGGACCTGAAGAATATGATCACAACACCCAACCCTGATGGAACATCATTGTCTCCACTTGCCAGGCTGCACCATCGTCAAAAACAGCGGCATCATTTACAAAGCCATTACACCAAACACCCCTGCTTATCTGACAGACACGATGACCATCTCTGGTGGTTCACTGCCAAACCACAGCAAAGACACCATCAGTCTGCAGACTAAAAAGTGTTAAAAAGTAAAGCCAAAACAACAGGCCATTTCCATCTAGGCATGAAGGATCTGGAACGATATTTCCGTATCCATCCAGGACCGCCGCAATGCTACTCCAATTTAGTAAAGAGTTGAAGACTCACCTCTTTAAAGATACTTCATCACAATTCATTAACCATTCAAAACTCAGCTTCCTGTATTATTACTCGCTGACTTCAAGCTTGCCTTTGACAAATGTACAGCACTTCGTTGCCTTTTGGCTAGGATCGAACTTTAGAAATAGCTTAGAAATACCTACATACATGCATCATATTGTTGTACGTTTATTTGTCTGTTTTAAGAGGTATACTTCAGATATAATTGGTACATGCTTCTTACAGATACAGGCATACGGAGAATCTTAATGAAAATTCTAAATTTGAATGATATCTGTTTAGAGACCTAATAGGTGCATTTTCGTCAGTTTATATCCCATGTTTTAATCATGTCTTACCAAGTGTTAATATTTGGTAAATGCAAAAGATTTGCTCCAGGGTAATTCATTTTTAGACCAGCTGATATTTGAATGGACACCCACACCACCACTGTTTGAAAATGTATATTGCCGAAGAATTTCATGATTTCTCAGTAGTAGAATTTGGCATTTAGGGCTGGATTCAAAACTCTTTTTCTAAGGGTGGTTGCCCTTAGTTGTAACTCATACTCATGTCGGAAGTAAGACACACTTACCCCAGAAAAACTCAATCAGCCTCTTACACCTCTCAGATATGTTAGATATTAATGTGAAATTATCTGTACTATACACCCATCTCCATATCCTGTTTTCGTAGTGGCTCATAATATAACCTCACACCTCTAAATCAAAGAGGTAAGGTGAATTTTCTGGTGTAACCTTCTAATGGCATGCTTAAGGGGTAGGGCATTTTCCATAGGCTAGGAGAGTATCATACATTTTTCAATGGAGCTAAAGACTCCCTGTCTCATGCCTGAGAGGTGTCCCACCTGCGGGCAATGTTATTAAGGACGGGATTTGGAAAAGAGCTGATCTTTGCTGGCTTCCGCATCCCCCAGAGTTACGCCTGTTATCAGGCATCTCGGAAAAGGTTGAAAGGGTCATTTTATGTCAGTGTTTCAGGTGTACATCTGTAACTTTAGTAAAATGTTCACAACTTTGCTACATTTATAAAATATTACTATTAATATTATTATTATTGTAGTTATTATTACTATTATTAGATCTTTGCTAAAGTTCGTGCGCTCTATGATAGAACGAGAGAAGGAGCAATAATGTAGCAAACTTTATAGTATATTTAAGAATTTCTGGTGTGACACGGTACAAGCAATATTTGTGAATGTGTACAAGAGATTGTCCAGTAATACCTAAAATTTCTAAATATATTTTACACAGAAATGTCTATTCTGGATTAGACCGTGGAAATTTCCAGTTTTCTTCCAAGCCCTAGATGTCATGCGACAATGTTCTAACGAGAGAACAATTGGCACAGAAAATGTATACAATTCATCATTTAACCTGAGTCTAGATATAGCAAATATGTTATGATTGCCAGTGACAAACATTGTTTCTCTTCTGCAGATGTGGATACAACTGCTTTATAGTGCCTGCTTTTGGTGGTTGTTTTGCTATGCAGTAGATGCCTTCCTTGTGGTTAGAAGATCGGCAGGATTAAGGTACTACTATCATAAATGTGTTGCACACATGTCTAAAATGAGATCAGAGTATGTACAATTACCAAATGTGTTTCCGCTTCAAGACGTCTATTGTAGGTATTTGTTTTAATTTTCCAAGAACATATCATACCAAAACACTTTACCAAATTTAGCAAAGGTAGGGTTAGAGTACAAGTTACCTTTAACATGTTTGCAGTGTGTGTGGGGGAGTATAGATATCGTACAGTAAGTAGCAGAGGCCATATGAAAAATATATTACAATGTACAGGTGCAAATTTGGAGGCAGAAGGCTGTTGATTTGCCCAGAATTCCTTGAGAGGACCCCATGACTATCTAAAATGGAGCCCGTGTTTCTTTTTCCGAACCTGCCAACATTTGCCTGAGTCAACGCGGAACCTGCCAGCACTTGCCTGAGTTATCACAGAGTCTGTCTGGGACACAGAAGGGGCCGCCGCACTATCTGAGTGCCTCCGAGTGCTGCCATTGCCCATTTGCAACCAGGGAACTACATCCCCCAGCATCCTGCGCAGCAGTAAATTGATACTTGTATAGCGCACTACTCACCCGCAAGGGTCTCAAGGCGCTTGTACGAATACCGCTGTGGAACCCATCCTGGCTTTCCCTGTGAGGCGTCCACTCCTGGGCACCCCCAAGGTGGAGGCCAGGCATGCTTAGCGTTGTGGGGGCCGTTGTGGAGATTAAGCAAGCTATTGCCCAGAGTTGCAGAGTGGGACTCCATGATTGGAATAGGCACCGAGGCGAGAATTATCAGGTCTGTGGAATTTTGAGCCCAAGACCCGCCGAGGCAGGGAATTGAACCCTGGTCCCGGGCTATACCTCTGCATCAGGGCCTGCCGCTCTAATCATTGAGCAGTCACGCCGCGCCTCATGTTGGTGAGCACCAGGAGGTGCTCATAAGGGGGTCAGGGCTCCCGCAGCGCGGGACGCGTGCCCTGGCCAAGGGCAGGCCCGTCTGCGCCCGTCAGAGCCTGACAGAGACTGGACTGGGACATTGATAGCCTTGTAGCAGTGTGGTAAGCCTGGACTATTGTATCGCTTGAAACTCTTGTGTATGCTAAGTGTCCTGTTTCTTTCCACTATATACACTGTGACTGGCTGAGACCAGACTGGGCTACCCCCCTAACACATGTATACTGTCATCCGTGGGGTAAGCTCAATTGGTTGTGTTAAATCTTGTGTATAGGGCACAAGTCCAGTAATTGCTAAATAGATTTGAGTTACTCTTCTATTTGTTATATCTTGTCCCGGCCTTAAACTATTTTGGGTCTTATTTTCCCTTCTAGTATCTATTAAGGCTGAAGAGCCACGGACAAAACAATGAGTAATCGTAAGGGCTCTGTTGCCACACTAGATGCCTTTATTATAAGAGCGGAATCACTTTTGAATCACGAAATTCAATTAGTAGAAAGGCTTCTATCGCTTGACCCTACTAATTCCTCCACAAACAGGCTGTTGTTTTCCCACAAACCTACTGAGAATATGCAAACAATCCCGTTGAGCCCAGTGATAATGGTCCAAAATGAGTCACGGTTGTCAAATACCCCTATAATTTCCCTGCAAGTATCGTTAGAGGCAAAGAGTAGCTCACCTAGTCCAGGCATAACATCAAGGCTATGGAAGCAAAGTTTGATTGCGGGGGAAAAGGGGCAAGATCAGCTGGGACATAAGAACAACAAACCTGTTGTAAAGAATCCCAAGATAAAGAAAGGCGGGGGATAACTAAAGTGTCAAAATCAGAATATGTTAAGCCACGAACGTTAGTTAAGAATTCAGTCAGTACACAGACAGAATTAGACTATGATTCGTATACCTCACAGATAGAGAAAATAGTGGGAAGGGCAGAGCACACAATAAAATTGTCCTTAGAATCTGAACTCAAGGCAAGGTTAAGACAGTTGGTGGAAAGTATGTATACAAATTTTAACCTGTTACAGAAAAAAATGGAGCAATTAAATACTCTAATAGGGCGTTCGAGGTCGAGTGATGGCCTTACTTGTATGGATATCCGCGATGGGGGCCTCCAAGCACAGTCATATTCTCAAATGCAACCACAAATGGAGGGTCGGGTCATTAATGACAAAGAGGGTACACGCAGGAGGGGAAATGCACCCAATGATGCACCTATATTTAAACCTAGTAATCTGGAATCGTGCAAAGAGGGGCATATTGAGGGCAGGCTACGAGCTATAGCAGGAACAGGAATGAACCTGATAAATAGTTTGCAGGCTCAAATAGCCCCTGACACATCAAGCAGCCATCTCGCTAATACAGCAATATACAGCCCTAAAGGCACAGACGTAATACCTAATGAGGAGATCTTGCAGTTACCCCCAGCATCATGTCCGTATTTTTTAGTGTTAGCTAGAGTGCCTGCTTTAAGAAGAGTGCAGAAGGAATCTTGGGCTAACTTACGGAACAAAGTAGTGGATTGGTTATCAACATTTAAATCTTTCCGCCCACTAAACATCGAAGACATTCTCATGGTTTGCAGAGTAGGGTGGCTGGGGGAATCACCGAAGAATATAAGAGGAGACTGTGTGGGTATAAATTTTAGACGCCCCCACCTGGTTATGAATATATTAAATGTCCAAGCAGAGAGCTCTTTAATAAATACTTGTTTTTGTACCCTCCCATTATGGTATTTTTATAGACCATTGATAAGGAACAGGAATAAGAACATATCCTGTGCACACGCTAGTAGGTTATTTTGTCCTAGTGTAAGGACATGCAATTATCCGCTGAGAGAAAGTCTACGTTAAAGTTAAAAAACGGCAAACACAAAGATTCATGTGGGTGAAAGATGTTTATAAGTCAATTGTTGGTCAGTACAAAAAATAGTAGCCAGCCGACACGTGTTTCGTCACACCGTGAAGGTAGATGTGACTCATCAGGGCTGAGGGGCTACAGTGATATCGGAATCGTGGTGGCAGTAACCGGTAGAATGCCAGCCATGCGTGTGTGGGCTGAACGTGAAAAGTCGCTAATTACCCTGTTCTTCCAAAAGGAGGTGAAGTTGAGGACGTGTGCGTCCCAGGCTTCATGGGGTGCTTGGGGTAGGGAGAGCGCACCCGATCCGTGCATCCGTAGGGCGAGCGTGGTCCGGGTAAGCACCCCATGAAGCCCGGGATGCACACGTCCTCAACTTCACCTCCTTTTGGAAGAACAGGGTAATTAGCGACTTTTCACGTTCAGCCCACACACGTGTGGCTGGCATTCTACCGGTTACTGCCACCACGATTCCGATACCACCGTAGCCCCTCAGCCCTGATGAGTGGCATCTACCTTCACGGTGTGACGAAACACGTGTCGGCTGGCTACTATTTTCTGTACTGACCAACAATTGACTTATAAACATCTTTCACCCACATGAATCTTTGTGTTTGGCGTTTTTGAATTTTAATGTAGACTTTCTCTCAGCGGGTAAATGCATGTCCTTACACTAGGACAAAATAACCTACTAGCGTGTGCACAGGATCTGTGCTTATTCCTGTTGGTTTAGGCCTCCCTACACCACCACACGGGTTGTTTTTCCTGTTGGGTTTGTATTCCCCTGTCCTGCTTTGCACCGCGTGCCAACTGCACGAAAATTTCAGCATCAAGGTCACACTGCTCAGAGCGCCACTGCTTCCTGCTCTCTCAACTCAAACCCATTCTCTCTCAAACATTGATAAGGAACAGTACTAATAATGTGGACACCCCTCTACTCGTAAATAGATTTGAAGGGCTCCTGTCTTTAGATGATCAAGACTGACTACATATAGGGAATACCTGTATAGTGTTCAGGTCAAATTCACTTGGTGAATCTGGACAGAGTATAGATGCACACAATGTTCCAATCGACAGGACAAATGGGTCTTTAAGACAGGGGGAGATGGAGCCTGTACTAATGCCACAGGTGCCAAACTTAAAGCCATACTTGGATCACCCTCTGGATAACAAAAACAAAAATGTAATGCAATCAAATGAAAATATAGGAGCTAGGCGACATCCAGCATTAGAAATGAGTGAGAGCTTGGAAGTGCAGCTCACCTCGTGGAAAATAGCAGGGCTAAATAGGAACCTAACTGATTTGGTATGGAATGACTATATAGAACAGAGCGATATCATTCTCCTACAGGAGACTTGGTTACTGGAAACCTCCCATAGAATTGGTTTTAAGACATTCAGTGTGGACGCAAGACCATCACTAAGGGGTAGACCATCAGGGGGCTTGGTAATATGGATTAGAATCACACTTGAAATTGATATTGTTGAATTGTACATACCATCATGTGATTTGTTGGGTCTAAAAATAGTTGCCAGGGATGGAAAAGACCTATATTTATTTAACATCTATAATAGACCGAACCGTACCCATAAAGATTCACTAGTAATAGGGCAGTTGGACTCCTTTTAGATGGCCTAGGTCCTAAATCAAGGATTATCATAGGAGGCGATTTTAATTGTAATTATGAGCCCATAAAAGGATTTCACAAGCTCTTTGAGGAACAAGATATGGCAAATAACATCCCGGCATTAAAAAGCAAAAGGGAGGTAAAATGTACTGTGGCAGTGGCACAAATACTGAAGTTTATGTTGAGCCACGATTTGAGAGCATGCAACGGGCGCTTATCTTCTGATAGGCCAAGTGCACATACATTTTGCAGAGGCAGCTCGCGGAGTAACATTGATTATATATTGATCTCTGTAGAGCTATGGCCATATACTGTAGATTTTAAAATGACCCCAGAACCGAGAGTGATCATCGTCCTCTAAAGCTTATGTTAATACCCGAACCTTTGGTATCTACCCCAGTGGGTGAAAGAGAAAATAGTACCACTGAGGATGTGCTTTTAATAAGCAACGACAGGAGAGCTGTTAAGTGGCCGAATATTTTAGGCAATGTTAGATCTTTGACTAAGATTTACAGTACCTTTTCTGAGACAATTATACCCTTCTTAGAGATACCAGCTGAGGAAATCCCAGTGTTGGATTTACATAATAAGTTGATACATGCTCTAGCCCCAATATTAAGCAATTTACCTAAAGGAAGGGATAGTGATGGTAAAGGACACAGTAAGATGGGTATTCCCTGGTCCAATAAAGACTGTTGGATAGCTAAAACAGAGCTAATCCAAGCAATTAAAAACAATAACATAATAACAGTAAGGGAGAAAAAACACAACTATAAAAAATTACTTGCACAAGCGGAAAAAGATTGGGAGGATGATAATTGGACAGATTTAATTAATGCAGCCAGGTCCAAAGATCAGGCCGGCTTTTGGAGAATCATAGCCAAAGGGAATAAAATGGGCAGGTCCAACAAAGACCTGTTCCTAGACGAAAAAACATGGGTTTATCACTTTTCTAGGCTGTATTCAGATACAAACTGGGATCAATTTGTTCTAATCAAAAACATGGAGCTGGCCGCAAAAGCAGCCAGCTTGCAGTTCAGCCTGGACGAAACTATAAAGGCAATCGAGGCTATTAAACGAGGGAAAGCTCCAGGGCCTGATAAAGTCCCAGGAGATTTATTAAAACATGACTGAGAGGTTTGGGGCCATACATAAACTTTTTGTGAAATGCAATAGTGACAGGCACACCAATACCTGAAACGTTGAAAGGGGCAGAGATAGTGACAATTTTTAAAAAGGGTAATCGACATGATCCTGCAAATTATCGCCCTATTCGTTTAATCGATATTTTACAAAATGTTTTTGCCAGGCATATTTTAAACAGATTAACTAAATGGATAGAGGAGACTAAGGTTATGTCAAAATACCAAAGACAGTGGTCCCTAGTAGTTCAGGGATTAGGCAGAATTGATGGACATACACTCAATAGTCAGTATGACCTTTGTCCAGCAGGACAGGTTTTTATTTTAAGAGATATGGAAAACATAAAAGGATTTTTTACAAGGTGGGTACAACCAGTAACCCACAGGGGACAAGACAAAACAGGGGGGTAAACTTGACGCAACAAAGGCGGTCTGTGCTAGTATCTCAGTGAACAGACAATGGTAAAGTACAAAGCATCATTGTGAACAATTTTCTATCAGTAGGGTACATATGATGCTACTATGTCGACGGCGTTTCAATGCCTACACACAGATACATGGCATCATCTTCAGGACAAAGAATTAATTTGTTTGTCTTGAAAGCATAACAGTTTTTTGGGGCCAATATTGTGGTCCACAAATTAGTCTGTTAAGCAGTACCTATGCTTTTGGAATCAAAGCAAGTAAGGAAATTGAAGGGTTTAGGAGCACAATAGTATCCAAACCAGGGCAAGGGAGCCTCTAAATACGAGACCGGACCAATTGTGTCTCATTCCTGGTTTGGCTGCTCCTTGTCGATTCCCGCCATTTTGTATCCTGCATAGACAAGGAGCAGCCAAACCAGGAATGAGACACAATTGGTCCGGTCCCGTATTTAGAGGCTCCCTTGCCCTGGTTTGGATACTATTGTGCTCCTAAACCCTTCAATTTCCTTACTTGCTTTGATTCCAAAAGCATAGGTACTGCTTAACAGACTACTTTGTGGACCACAATATTGGCCCCAAAAAACTGTTATGCTTTCAAGACAAACAAATTAATTCTTTGTCCTGAAGATGATGCCATGTATCTGTGTGTAGGCATCGAAACGCCGTCGACATAGTAGCATCATATGTACCCTACTGATAGAAAATTGTTCACAATGATGCTTTGTACTTTACCATTGTCTGTTCACTGAGATACTAGCACAGACCGCCTTTGTTGCGTCAAGTTTACCCCCCTGTTTTGTGTTGTCCCCTGTGGGTTACTCGTTGTACCCACCTTGTAAAAAATCCTTTTATGTTTTCCATATCTCTTAAAATAAAAACCTGTCCTGCTGGACAAAGGTCATACTGACTATTGAGTGTATGTCCATCAATTCTGCCTAATCCCTGAACTACTAGGGACCACTGTCTTTTGAAATACGTAACTGCCCAAGGTCCCTAGTGATATTCCTTTGGGTCTCCCTTGTTCTTTGAAAATAATGTCAAAATACCAGGCAGGGTTTAGAATTAAAACTAGCACGGTTGATCAAGTTTTTAGGTTTACATGTATATGCTGAAAATACATTGATGTAAAGAAAGGCAGTTTATATATTGCCTTTGTAGATTTAAAGGCGGCGTTCGTCCTGGTACCCAGGCATTTATTGTGGAACCGGTTGAAATACTTAGGTGTGCTGATTGAACTACTAGTACAGCTAATTAGGCTACATGAAGGGAACTTTGCTAAAGTAAGATAGGGTCCATGGGCGAATTAACCAAGGCGATACCAGTTAGTAGAGGAGTGCGTCAGGGGTGCGTATTGGCACCCACGCTCTTCTCACTCTCTGTAAATGACATCCCAAAACATCTGGAATCTTGCAAGAATGACTCGCCTAAGCTGGGGGGGGGGAATCATTCCAGCATTATTGTTTGCAGACGACACCATCTTAATTTTGCAAACCCCAAAGCGACTGCAATGTCTCGTGGATTCCTTTTATGTATACTGTACCATGAGAGGCCTCGAAATCAATTCCAGCAAAACAAAATACATGTCTATAAACCCTCATAAATCTTTTAAAAGTAATCTAGTATTAAAAGATAAAAAAACAGAATACGTGCATAGTTTTAACTATCTTGGGATTACACTGGATACTAAATTATCTTGGAAGCCTCAACTGGAAAAGAACAAAATAATTTTGCTCCAAAATTCCTTGCCCATCTTAAAAAAACATGGGGCCAGCACATCAAAAGCTGTTTCCCCCGGAATAGAGGTCTTTAGATACAAAGCTCAATCAGCATCTTTATAAGGGGTGGAAATCTGGGGTCCTTACTGCAAGCACACTTTTGAGAAGGGAGAAAATAAATTTTTCGGAAATTATTAAGTATCCCTACTAGAACACCTCTAATTCTAGTGATTATAGATCTTACTCTCAAACGGACTGATCATCATGCATTATTGAGACCTCTCCTATTTTGGGTGAGGTTTTGGTCAACACCAGAGCTCCCTCATTATAGAGAGGGTCTAGAAGAGATCATGAAGTTCGATCAGTGTAAAGAGATCCCCTGGTTCAAACATGTAGCAGTATGGATGACCAAGTTGGGTGTCTCCCATTATTGGGAGAATTCCATTCAATTTACTCCGGCCTGTAAAAAACAATTACAATTATTATTTTGGGCACACATCAATGATACGGTGCTGAATGGCTCCTCTGTGGGGTCTCTTACATTTAGATTTCTAAACCTTAAAAATGCTGCGCAATTTGAACTGTATCTTGATGAGGTGTGCCCCCAGTTAGCAAAATCCCTGTTCTTGCAATTCAGGTCTGGGGCTTGCAGCTAAACATTAACAAATCTAGATGGAGTAAAAGCCATGGTGACAATAGCTGCGACCAGTGCACTTTATGTGCAAAAATGGCCGTAGAAAACGACTTACATATGTTGTTCTTTTGTCCTGCCTATGATGAGGCTAGGAAACGATGGTTAAGACCACTCTGTAAAAATCTGAACATCAGGCATTGCAAAGAGGCAGAACGTATATTGAAGACGGATACATCACAAATAGTTGTCTTCAGCGTGAGCAGATTCCTGTTTAATGTATATCTTATAAGGAACAAAATGGGACTAAAGCTTTAGCCACTAGGGGATCAACGATAACCTATTGTAAACATTCTGCACTTGCATTTAAGAAAAATGGCTGCTTTATTGATGAGCTGTTCTCCCTTGTTGCTAATAATACTGTCTTGTTGTATAGTTGTAAAAATTTTTTAAATGATCAAACACTCAATATATTATTTATTTTGAAATATGTTATACTTTTATGTAAAGGTAGCCTGGCTTTTAAATGCATTTTATAAATATTTATTAATGTAGATAGGTTTTATTGGCAATTTTTTTGATTTGGATCATGTAATTACCATGGATTTATTTGCCCTGCCACGCTGCCTTGAAACTATTGGACTAATTAAGAATGTATTTTATTGTAAATTTTATTTGTATCTTTTTTGGTTAAAACTAACCGAAATAAAGATTTGAAATGAAATGAAAAAAATGTCCAAATTAGATAAACCACTTAAGTCTATGGAGTGCAGATTTCATATGTGAGGAGCAAGAAGGGCAGAAGTATCTAACCAGGATATTATTCATGGTGATTTAGTTGTTAGATGAAGATGTTGGGGCACTAAACATATTGCACAGGAAGGGAAGTAGATGCTGATGCTATTGTGTGTCAGACCAGGTCTGGGAACTTGAGCACAGACTGTTCTTGCAGAGAGACAGACTGCTTGATGGCGATAGCAAGTGGTTGGGGGAAATTAGGGAAGACTGAACTGTCTGCATGTAGCACAGTTGATGATCGTATCTGTGCTGGGTGATGGAATACTGTGGTTAGATGCTACTGCAGGCAGGTGCCCAGGCTTTGGTTTTTATCAATGACTTGAAAGATTGAATGGGAATTAGGTCAAATTTAAATATTTGGAGGAGAGTGAAATGTCTGCAGTGGCAGAGAGATGTCAGTAAAGCTGTGTTTGGTATGGAAATGAGGAGCAGCACTGTTTAGGAGTGTGACTGAAGATATGAAGCAGCTGATCGCAGTTTTTACAGAGTTCAGTACAACTGGAGAGAGAAGGCCTTCCACTTGTGGATGGCTGTGAGTGAGTTGTGGGTTGTGGTTTGTAGGTGGGGAGTTATTGTGAGGAAAGAGAAGAGCTTATGTGATGTAACGCCAGGGAATGGAAGAACCCAAGTGAGGAAGCTAGGGTCTCACAGACAATGGAACAACGTGAAAAGATCTGAGGACTAAGGATTGATTTCTAGGGAAAACTTACAGAGAGTAGAATGTTGGCAAGATAGAAAAATTCCAGAAGACAAAGAAATGTCAGTTAAAAAAATAAAACGAGAATCTGTGGTGTGGTGAGCTGTCAACCTTGAGGACAAAAGTGAGTGGCCAGATGTTTGTGGTAGTTAGAAGTACAAAATACAGACGAAACATGTAGGAACATGAGGGTGGAGAGCAGGTGTGGTGTTGTTTGGTGAGGAAATTGGATAGAGATGAGTAAACTCTATTGGCATTGGAATCCCAAGAGGGGATTTAGTAGGCTGTGATCATGACGTGGGTCCTGAACCAGATGAACCAGTCATTTCACAGTGTTGGACAGGAATAGCTGCAGTGAGGCATGACAGAAACTTGAAAATCAGGGTAAGAAATGTAGATTTGGTACAGAAGGGGGCTGCTTCTCATTCAAAGAAGATAACAAGGAAGAGCGATTAAATGACAAGTACAGTGGGGTGAGTGGGTGTATTGCTAGTCAGAACAAGATGATCTATGTGTCATTTATGGGCCTCTAAGGCTGTTGGTGAACAGGTTAGGCTGATTTATTTATTTATGGATGGAGATCAGAATTTCAAAGGAGGTAAAGAAATGGATTAGTGAAAGAGCAGGAGAGAGGGGTTGGTGAGTAGGAAAAAGAGGTACAAAAGGTGGTGTAAAGTAATGAGATCTTGAAAGAGCAGCAAAATGAAAGTCATTGGCTATGAAAGAGACTGGGTAGGGGTAGTTCCACGTGGAAGAGGAGTAATTGAAGGGTTCATAACCTTTTTAGACAATATGTGTACAATGATATAGCCCAAGGTCAAATGTTATCAGGGGGGATCGTTTGCATTTTGTAGGGAAAGTGCAGCAGGCAAATCCCCCACCTGCGCCCAGCCAGATAAGATCACTTGGGCAATAACCCAAAGCCTCCGCTTCCTCTGCCAAATCTAAAATTTGAGTGAGAGGGCCACCACATAAAACAACTTACCCTGACAGGATCTTTAGGACCTGTTGATCCCCTTCTTGGAGCACCTCAAGACATTTGATAGAAAAGTAACCATTTTACGATCAATCTACTTAGTAGATGTAACATTCCCTTCCAAGGAGCGATTTGACACTCCGCTTTCAGTTGGGCCCTGACCTGCTTCTCCTCAACCTATATGCCACATACTGGGTGACTTTTTCTGCCGGACCACTCCACGGACCTGGGGTAATAGAGGTCATCCAGCTTAAACATATTCAATTATATTATATTGGTGAGTGCCCCCGGGACTTGGCCCACCCGGGGGCTTTCAAAAACAAAGCGCGAGAGCCTGCGCTTCCTTTTTTAGGTCGAAGGCTGCATTGCAGGGCATGGCCCTGCTGCAGGCAAAGACCTATTGTGAACAGGGGGATTTCAGTACTGTGTGAAACCACGCACCCTTTTTCCATTGGCAGGCCTCTGGAAACGGAGGCCTGCCATTGGAAAAAGCTCCTGTTTAGCAGATTTGTCTTCTCTGGATCCCACCTCTCGAGGACTCCATGACCTGCCTTACGGTGGCACGACAATATTTTCAGAAATATTGCCTTGGCAACCATGAGGCAGGGCAGGGAGTCCTGGAGGGGCAGGAAATCAGTATCGTGCAAGTAACAATTATCACAGCATGAGACCCCACTTATCACAGCATGTCAACAGGCGCCCCAGGCTGCTGGAGCACTCAACTATAATTAATGTGCAGTTGAGTGCTCCAGCAGTGTGGGGCGCCTCTCTGCATGCTGTGATAATTATCACTTTGGGGCCTCATGCTGTGATAATTAGGACGGCATGCTCTATTTGCAGCACTGAACATTTTCAAAGAAGGCGAAGCAGCAACATTCATTGGAGACACTCACCCTCACGCCCTCACCCCCTCACACCCCCTGACCCCTCACACACCTCCTCACCCTCACACCCCCTCACTCTCACACCCCCTCACCCTCTCACCCTCACACACCCTCTCACCCTCACACACCCTCTCACCCTCACACACCCGCACCTTCACACACCCTCACCCTCACAACGCCTCACCCTCACACCGCCTCACCCTCACACCCCCTCACCCTCACACCCCCTCACCCTCACACCCCCACACCCTCACACACTCTCACCCTCACACCCCTCACATACCCTCACACACCCTCACTCACCCTCACACGCCTCACTCACCCTCTCACCCTCACTCACCCTCTCACCCTCACTCACCTTCACACCCCCTCACCCTCACACCCCCTCACTCCCACACACCCTCACCCCCCTCACCCTCACACCCCCTCACCCTCACACCCCCTCACCCTCACACCCCTCACCCTCACACACCCTCACCCTCACACACCCTCCCTCACTCTCACACCCTCACCCTCACCCTCACACCCCCTCACCCTCACACCCCCTCACCCTCTCACCCTCACGCACCATCACCCTCACCCCCCTCACCCCCCTCACCCTCACCCCCCTCACCCCCCTCACCCTCACTCACCCTCACTCACCCTCACTCACCCTCGCTCACCCTCACACACACTCACTCACCCTCACACACACTCACACACCCTCACACACCCTCACATACCCTCACCCGCATGGCATAACAAAACATAGCATAGCATAACGAAACACAGCATAGCATAGCATAACAAAACACAGCATAGGATAGCAAAACAAAACATAGCATAACAAAACAAAACATAGCATAGCAAAACACAACAAAGCATAGCATAGCATAACAAAACACAACAAAACATAGCATAGCATAACAAAACATAGCATAACAAAAGAAAGCATAACATAACAAAGCATAGCAAAACAAAACATCATAGTAAAACAAAACATAGCATAGCATAACAACACAACAAAACATAGCAGAACAAAACATAGCATAACATAAAACAAAGCATAGCATAACAAAACATAGCATAACAAAACATAGCAAAACACAGCAAAACATAGCATAGCATATCAAAACAAACCATAGCATAACATAACATAACAAAGAATAGCAAAACAAAACTTTGCATAGTAAAACAAAACATAGCATAGCATAACATAACAGAACAAAACAGCAGAACAAAACAGCATAACATAACAAAACATAGCATAACATAACATAAAACAAAGCATAGCATAACAAAACATAGCATAACAAAACATAGCAAAACACAACAAAATATAGCCTAGCATAACTAAACACAACAAAACATAGCATACATAACAAAACACAGCATTGCAAAGCTTAGCAAAACATAGCATAGCATAAGAAAACACAACAAAACATAGCATAGCATAACCAAACACAACATAGCATAGCATAACAAAACAAAGCTTAGCATAACAGAACATAGTATAACAAAGCATAGCATAGCATAACAAAACATATCATAACATAGCATAGCAAAACAAAGCATAGCATAATAAAACACAACGAAGCATAGCATAACAAATCATAGCAAAACACAACAAAAAATAGCATAGCATAACAAAGCATAGGATAGCAAAACTAAACATAGCAGAGCATAACATAACAAAACAAAGCATAGGATAGCAAAACATAACATAGCATAGCATAGCATAACAAAACATAGCATAACATAACAAAACATAGCATAACAAAACACAACACATAGCAGAACAAAACATAGCATAACATAACAAAGCATAGCATAACAAAACAACAAAACATTGCATAGCATAACAACACACAACAAAACATAGCATACATAACAAAACATAGCATTGCAAAGCATAGCAAAACCTAGCATAGCATAACAAAACACAACAAAGCATGGCATAACAAAATACAACATAGCATAGCATAACAGAACACAACATAGCATAGCCTAACAAAACAACGCTTGGCATAGCATAACAAAACATAGCATAACAAAACATAGCATAACAAAGCATAGCATAAAAAAGCATAGCATAACAAAGCATAGCATAACAAAGCATAGCATAACAAAACATAGCAAAGCAAAGCATAGCATAATAAAACAAAACATAGCATAGCATAACACAAAATAGCATAACAAAGCATAGCATATCAAAACACAACAAAGCATAGCATAACAAAACACAACAAACCATAGCATAGCATAACAAAGCATAGGATAGCAAAACTAAGCGGAGCATAGCATAACAAAACAAAGCATAGGATAGCAAAACAAACATAGCATAGCATAACAAAACAATGCATAACATGACAAAACATAGCATAACAAAACAGCAAAACACAACAAAACATAGCATAGCTTAACAAAACACAACAAAACATAGCACAGCAAAACAAAACATATAATAGCATAGCAAAACATAGCATATCAAACACAACAAAACATAGCATAGCATAGCATAACAAAACATAGCATAGCAAAACAAAGCATAGCATAATAAAACACAACATATAGCATAGCATAACAAAACATAGCATAGCATAACATAGCATAGCAAAACATAGCATAACAAAGCATAGCATAACAAAGCATAGCATAGCATAACAAAACATAGCATAACAAAACATAGCATAGCAAAACAAAGCATAGCATAGCAAAACACAATAAAACATAGCATAGCATAACAAAGCATAGCATAGCAAAACACAACAAAGCATAGCATAGCATAACAAAACAAAGCATAGGATAGCAAAACATAGCATAGCATAATAAAAGAAAGCATAACAAAACATTGCATAGCATAACAAAACATAGCATAGCAAAACAAAACACAACAACACATAGCATAACAAAACATAGCAAAACACAACAAAGCATAGCATAGCATAACAAATCATAGCAAAACACAACAAAGCATTGCATAGCATAACAAAACAAAGCATAGGATAGCAAAAAAACATAGCATAGCACAACAAAACAAAGCATAGAATAGCAAAACAAAGCATAGAATAGCAAAACAAAACATTGCATAGCATAACAAAACATAGCATAACATTACAAAACATAGCATAGCATAACATAACACAAGAACACATAGCATAACAAAACATAGCAAAACACAACAAAACATAGCATAGCTTAACAAAACACAACAAAACATAGCATAACAAAACAAAACATATCATAGCATAGCAAAACATAGCATAGCATACCAAACACAACAACACATAGCATAGCATAACAAAATATAGCATAGGAAAACAAAGCATAACACACACAACCACACACAGACAACCATGCACACACAACCACAACCGCACACACAACTATCTATCTATCTATCTATCTATCTATCTATCTATCTATCTATCTATCTATCTATCTATCTATCTATCTATCTATCTATCTATCTATCTATCTATCTATCTATCTATCTATCTATCTATCTATCTATCTATCTATCTATCTATCTATCTATCTATCTATCTATCTATCTATCTATCTATCCATCCATCCATCTATCCATCTATCCATCTATCTATCCATCTATCCATCTATCCATCTATCCATCTATCCATCTATCCATCTATCCATCTATCTATCTATCTATCTATCTATCTATCTATCTATCTATCTATCTATCTATCTATCTATCTATCTATCTATCTATCTATCTATCTATCTATCACTGGTCGCCACCACAGCATCACTAGTCGCCACCACAGCATCAATCTGTGCAACCATTGAACAACAATTGGGTCAAATATTTTCTCTCAATGTTTCAAGCTTTATTACAAATGTCACAAAAAGAGGTTAGTATTTCACTTCTGTTCTTGGATTTTCGTCACAATAAAATACACTGAACATATTCTTCACAAAAGTTATTTACAAAAGTTTAAGCTATTGCCATTATAAATTACAATAACTTTTATTTAAGTATTAATTATTACAAAAATTAAAAGCCATTGTTATTTGTAATATCAATACATCTAAGTCACGTGAATACAACACATATTGCATTACAAATGCTATAGGTGACACAAGTTATAACTATTGCCACTGTAAATGACAAAGCTATTATTTTTGCTATTTTCAAAACCAACACATAAATAAAAATGTGTCATTTACAATACCAATAGCTCAAACTTTCCTAATGCGAGACCTTATGCATTGCAAATGCTTGTTTTTTCTTCCAGATTTGCACACCCAGCGTGAATTTCGACGATGATGTTTTTTAAAAAAAGAAGCTTTTTTGGGCCCGAGGGGTTCCTGTGGGACCCCCTCAGCAGACCAGGGGGTCAAGGTGTTTGTGCCCAGCCCCCTTTTCTTCTTTTTCCTCTTTTTTTGTGACTCGGTTACTGAGTCACAAGATGGCTGCCAAAACATTTTAGTTTGGAATGTTGGCAGACAATTAGAATTAAGCTTGTGCTCGGGAGGGTTTGTGACTCCTCCTCAGTGCTCAGATATCGAATCATTTCTTTTTTTAATTTCTCAGAAACTAATGAACGGATTCACACCATTTTAAAACAGTTTGCTTTCTCAACCAAGCGCTACCTTTTTGGAAAAATTTGGTGTAATTCCGTTCAGCAGTTCCGTTCAGCAGTTCGGGGCAGTCTCCTCGGATGAAGAGAATCAAGGAACCCGTGCACTCTACAAAAACGAGACAGAAGAGACGTGTCTAGCAGGAGCATTAGCAAAGATTTATGAAGCCAAGAGAACCCACCAAACTTAACAAGCCAAGAAGTTCATCTTGGCCGATTCTGCAAGCCAAACATGGCAACACAAGTCCGACACGAAATCTACCTCACCTTGATGAAGACCTTCATTCATATTCAGTGTTTTGGTCCCTACAACTGAAGGTCAGAACGTGTTGGCTCTCACCACCCAGAGGTTTAGAGCAACTGTGAAAATCTATACCTAATATCTAGGTGTCTTGAGTAGGATTCATCAAGCTTTAGACCGAAAGTTTGAAAGTAGACCTCTAACCTCTTCAGGACCTACAAAGTACACAAAGTTGTGGACATTAATCAATCTAGCCCCTACATTAAGTTGTAAACCAGTAGCACTTTCAGTAGATTAGAAGCATTTTGTGCCTTGCAAATTTGTAAGATTAGCCACAGTCCTTGTTGTTGTTGCTTATATGTGAGAACATTTGTTGTAAATCGCATATTTATGGAATGTTAAATATTTTGTATGTTGTATGTTTTTCAAATCGTTTTGAAAATAGCTCTTTGTCTAAAACATTGAGGTGTATATCTAAATGTGTTTTGCAAGAGTTATCTCTTTTCAAAGATATAAAAAGATTAGCTAATGATTGCAGCCCAGAGTTCATAAAAAGGACAACTGAGGCATAATTAACAGTTTTATTGATGGTGTCAGAGGCATTTGTTTATTTTCATAACTGTATCAAACAGTTAAACAACAAAACAGCACGGTAAGGAGGTTCAAAACAGACACTTAAGCTACAATATTCCCAAGAGGTACTTATCTTGCGGCCAGAGGAGAGGACCTCTCTGAGGAAGCTGTGGCTGTTATGAAATTTGTCCACTCCTCATGCTACAAGGTTGGAACAAATGGTTCTGGCATTAGTAGTTTGTATTTCAATCTTGTTGATCTTTGTAAGAACACTGTTTTCTATTAATGATACTTTCAATGCAGCTGGAGTTGGGATAAAATATGTTTGGTGCATAATCCTTGCGTCTGATCCTGAGGGATTTGGATCTTTGTCACATCAATACTTTGAGGCACTGTTAGGGACAAAGCACACAAATTTTAGCCTGTTGAAGAAGCTGCTTAATTCTTGAAGGAAGAGCAAAATGCACAAGAGCCAGTGTAAACTGGGAAGAGCTAAAGCTACAAATACCTGCCTTCTTACAACTAACTTCCTATATTTTAGTGGTTTCTAGGTTTGATTGCCCTTGCTCTACCACAAAACAGGTGGCCGGCTTCACCATATAAATATTAATGGGGGTGAATTAATGTGCATTCTTATATAGTTCTCACACATGCAAAATTATCACTAAGTGATGATATTAAATTTACCTGGTGAGGTGACTGCTGTAGAGACAGAGAATTAGAAAAGTGTAATGCTGATTTCAGAAGAGGAAGTGTTGAAAGCCAATAACAAAGAAGTACATTTATTAAAATGCGAGATCACAATTGAAGGAATCTTTCTGTCCCCTTGTGAATATTTGTAGAGTGCGAGGATCTGGCATAAATATTTAGTTGAATGCATGTTAGAATATGGATTGATAAAATAGGAACAGGATCATAAATGCAATCCTGTCAGCCACTACTAACCAGTGCATTTTTACACAAATCGTTGTGGCATCATTAAGTTTTCAAGGTTTTCTAACCAGCTGAGCAATGTATTTAGAGTTTTTTGTTGTTTTTCTGCCAATGCTCTTGTGCATTGTGTAATCATGAAGTGGGAGTTCAATCAGGGTCTTTATAACCAACCACTGGATGTAAAGCTTTGAAGACAAAATGGTAGTGTGAGAAATTGGGTTGTTGGTTGAGGTGCGTGAAACCCTACTCAAGTTCCAGTCACAATCCTTGTCAGGATGAACCACAAATAGTCAGTAAATTAACCTATGATTAACTCTCTGGTAGCCTGGCACAAAAGCAGTCAGGCTTCTCTTAGAGTCATGTGTAAAGTATTTATGCAGCACTTAAACAGTAATAAAGTGAAAATCACAACACAAGAAAAACCCCACACCAATTTAGAAACATAGAGTAAATCTTATTACGTTTTCTGACACCAAAACAACAACCATCCAATCAGTGGAACTGGAGTTATGATTTTTTAAAGTTTAAAGTGAAGTATAACCCCAAAAAGATCAAAGTGCCAACCGCAAACATCTAGTCGCGCAAAACAGCGGCAAAGTCAAAAGTTAATGCCAATTGCAATGGTACGTGGTTCAGATACACAAAGTGGCTTGGAATCTGTCTCCACCTATCTTCGGAGTTAAGAGAATTTTTTTAAGAAAGATGTCTGAGAAAGTAAAGCTCAGTGGGGTATGGCATCTGGCGGTGTCCGAGGAGAAGGCATCATTAAGCTGCTGGACAAAGTCACAGTGAAGATTAGTATATCCGGACCTAATCTCTTTTATGGAAGTCAAACATCTCCAGTGAGATGACGCTGCAGGCTGTAGCTGGCGAGGGCTCCTTTAGGACGATGCTCCTTCTGTGAGGAGCCGCTGTACAGGACCTGCTGCTGTGGACTAGAAGAACGTAGCGGGAGCTGCCGATATGTCAGGCCCACTGACAATGCACTTTGGGCAAATTGATGATGAGGTGCGTCTCGGTCTCCTTGCGGTTCTCTGAGCACTTTTTGACAGAATTTTTTTTAAGTCCCAAGTTTTTTCTTTGGCGATTATGGCCACCTTTAGCATAACTTCAAAGGGCCTAGGACTGAAGGGGTACCACTTGAAGGGTCAGGACTCACTCAGGCTGTATCTAGATGCAGGTTCAAGATGGTTGGGTCCTTTTCTGTCCTTGAGGCTCTGATCAGAAGGCAAGATAAATTGCACTATGAGTCACTATAGAAGTGTTAGGTTTAGGCAGGAAAGGCGTTCTCAGACAGCAGGGCAATTCTCTAGGGGCACACAGCCTACTTCAGGCAACAGGGCATTCTTTTTGGTGCAGGACGGCAGTCCTCTGAAGTATACAGCAGCCCACAGGTAGCAGGGCAGTCCTCTGAGAGGTTTCCCACTGGTCCAGAAGTGAACTGAAGAGTTGAGTTTTAACCTGGTGCCAGCTTTGAAGTTGAATACATTTCTGGAGTTTTCCTCACATAGAAGTTTCTGGAATTCCTGCCTCCCAGCCCTGGTTCAAGGCTGTCTGCAGTCACAATAGACTAGTGTGAAGTTTTTGTGTGTGTGTGTGTTGAGGTAGGGTCTTTGAAGTGGAAATGGGACTGAGCACAGCTCCCCACCCATTCTGCTGGATGGCCCATTGTGTGTTAGCTGATGTGGGGTCTTTGAAGTACAAATGGGGCTGTTCACAGTTCTGCCTCCATCCTACTTAGAGGGTCCATTTTGCCAACACCCAGACCTCATATTGTGAGACTGTCTGGGAGGAATACACAAATGCCAACTGCACCTAGTCATGTGAACCAGTGTACAGGGACCAAAGGGTTAGGACAAGAAAAATGGCAACTTTCTAAAAGTGGCATTTTCAGAATTATGATGTAAAATCTGACTTTACCAATAACGAGAATTTAAACTTATAAATCCTTAGACGCGAAACAATACATTTGTATCTGCTTCCAACAAAAATGATCTCTTATTAAATGTAATTGGCTAACCTAATCTTATCCTATGGGAGAGGCTGGTCTCACAATAGTGAATAATGAATTTGTGAGTTTTTCACTACCAGAACATGCGAAACTTAAAAGTACATGCCCAACTTTTTAAACACAATGCACCCTGCCCTATGGGATGCTTAGGGTTTACCTTACGGGTAACATATATGTAATAAAAAGGGAGTTTGGGGACTGACAAGTGGTTAATTAACCTTAGTCGAATTGCCAGTTTAACATTTCATGCAGGCAGCAATGGTAGGCCTGAGACACGTTTTAAGAGGGTACTTAAATATGTGGCACAATGAGTGGTGCATGCCCACTAGTAGCATTTAATATGCCAGCCCTGGGGGAGGAGCCGAGCCGGCGACCAGGATGGCCGCCTGAAGACTGGCTCCGGCCGACCCAGCTCCACTGGCCCATCATCCTCGCCATAATCCTGTCCCCCGCCTAGTGTAATAGGCGGGGGAATCCAAGCGGTGCCGGGAGAGACTACCCCGGACATTCTGCGAGCCCCGGGGACCGTGCAGTGCCGCCTGGAGATTTGCAGCCTGCGTGCACTGGAAGCCAGGGACTCGAGTAGCCAGGCCCCTCGACCGGAGTGCAACAACACGCCCGGTCGGCGGTCGGGGGGACGGCTGGCGATCTGCCCCTGGAGCTTTGCCCACAGCGCGGGACCCCTGCTGGTTGGGGGGGGGGGGCCCGGATATTTGAAGGGGCTGCAATTAGCCCTGTGTGAGCCCCTGGAGACCGGTGCGGGAGCCCAAGTTTTTTCCCTGATTTTGCTGCGCATGGGTAGTTGCCCTGGGGTCTGGAGCTGGCCCCTTCAGCAGCATGAACCAGCTTGACATTGCTGTTGGCGGGGAGTGGGACAGGCGGTCCCCCCCGCCTGAAGTTTGGTGCGGGTAGGGCCCGGGTGTTGGTGGTGGCCCTTCCTGGTGTCCCCGATTGTCCTTGCGGTGGCGTGGGCCCCCATGTTAGAGAGGGGGGACCCCACCAGAAGAAATCACCGGCCGGGCAGCCCGGCCCCAGTGGAGCTTTCTTGTCAGGCCGCTGGTGACGGTGGGGATCTAACGAGACAGCCAACTGGCTTGGAGCGTAGCATTTCCCTGCGGTCTTGGCTGGTGCAAGGCCAGACCCCTGGACTGGGACTGTTTTGGAGGTGGGGTCGGCTTCCGTTGTGGTTGACTCCATCCTGTTTGGGGCTGAACCTGCGGTGCTGCGGTGGTAGCCTGTGCTACTAGCAATGGCGACAAAGACAGATTCCGAGCAGCAGGGCCCCAAGACCTCCAGGGGGGCTTGGCAGGTGCAATCCAACAAACTCGACAGATAGACCCTGCCCAAGGGGTTGCCAGTAGAATGTAAGAGGGGTCCGAGCGGCGGCGCTGATGATCATCCTACAGCGGAGGAGCCCACCTTAAAAGACTTGATGGCGGCCATCACGGGAGTCCATACGTCCCTGGGACAGAAGATGGAGACTCTGGATGCCAAGTTTGACACAGTGTCGATTGAGATGGGGCTGATCAGGGCCGATCTGTCGAAGGCCAACGAGCAGGTTAAGTCGCTGGAGCTTAAGACGACTAGCCTCATAGACGATGTGAGCCAGCTCCAGCGGGAGGTGAGTGATCTCAGATCCTCGAGGAGAATACGGATCGGCGACTGGATGAATACGAAGGGCGGGCCTGATGCAATAATGTCCGCATTTTAGGTGTTCCGGAGAATGTGGAGGGGCAGGCCACGGATCTCTTTGTGGAGAACCTCATCCTTGACCATCTTAAGCCGAAGGGGCTTAGTAAGTTCTTCACCCTGGAAAGAGCCCACCGAGTGCCGGGTGGCAGGCCCCGGGTTGGGGCTCCTCCTCGGCCGATAATTGCCCGAGTGCTTAATTTCCGGGAACGAGACGCTATCCTGCAGGCAGCCCGTTCGGCAGATCCCCATAAATTTGAAAATGTGACGCTCCTGTTCTTTCCTGACTTCACCCAGGCGGTTCAGAAGCAAAGACAGAGGTTTGTCGCGATTAAAAAGAAACTGAGAGACAAAGGCATGCGGTATGCCATGATGTTTCCAGCCCGCCTTCGTGTGGAACTCGATGGGAAGACCTGGTTTTTTGACAAACCTGAGGTGGCGGCAGACTGGCTGGAGACACTCCAGCGCCCGGACCAGGTGTCTACTGATTGTGAGGAGGCAGAGGAACAATGATGTGGTTGAGTGGGGCTTAACAGGGGGCTGTGGATAGTTGAAAGGGGTGTGTTTTTCCGGGTGGCGGTGCTTGGACTTTGGGTAGAATTTTTGTTAGAGATTTTGTTGAGTAACGATGACGCGCCATTACATTTATGGAGCCGGTGGGTGGGTCGGTCTGTAGGCCCTCCTCTGTGTTCTACTTTAAGATTTTTGTAGTTAGTTGGGGGTGACAGGCACACTGCTAGTTGGGGATGAGCGCAAGCTATATGCAGGGGTGCAGGGAGGGGGTTGGGGGGGATCAGGGGTTGGTTATTGTATTTTTGTATGTAATTTTTTTTTACACTGGGTGCCATTGCATTACGATGTTTGCTTTTGTTTTCTTAATGTCCTCCGTTAAAGGGGCTGTGGGGATATCTGCACTGAGTTGGAATGTCAATGGTTTGGGGGACAAGATTAAGAGGGGTGTGGTCGGCCAATTGATTCGTAGACACTCTCCGGATGTGGTGTTATTGCAGGAAATCCACCTTATGGGAAAGCGGTGTTAGGCTCTCCACAGAGGGGGCTATAAGTTGGTAGTTCACGCTGGTTTTATGACTGGGTCACGGGGGGTCGGAATTTTGGTCAAGAATGCCTTCCCACTGGCCATACAGGCCACATGGATTGACAATAGGGGGAGGTATGCTGGTGTCTCTGGATTGTGGGAGGGGAGAACTGTGACTTTTTTGTCTGTTTATGTTCCTCCGGCCCTTCAGACAGACACATTCCATGATTTGTGCAAGATCTTTTTGTCCTTGCCTGTCGAACTGTTGGTAGTTGGGAGGGATTTCAATGCTGTCATGGATGGGAATGTTGATAGATGCCCGGCTCGTGAGTTTCTGTCCTCCCAGAGGTGGTTGGTTGATTTTGTGGTCACTACAGGTCTGGTGGATGGTTGGAGGCTTAAGAACACTGTTGAGTCGCAATATACGCACGTCTCGGCAGCGCACAAATCCCTGTCCAGAATAGATTATGTCCTGGTGCCAGCGGCCCAGGCGGCGTGGCTCCGGGAGGTGCAGCACTTGGCCAGAGGGGTCTCGGATCACTCACCCGTTTGGTTCAGTCTAGATCTTGGCGGGCGCGATGTGGCCCGGTTTGCTCCAATAAGTGCTTGGAGGTTCCGGGACCCAGCGGCTAAGAAGGAGATCGTGCGTGTGGCCGATAGGTATTTTCAGGAGAACGTAGACTCAGTGGAATCCGATTGCTCCCTATGGGAAGCATATAAAACCGTCCTTAGAGGGGAGCTGCTTTCGTATATTTCGGGAAAGAAAAAGGAGGGGCGCGCTGAGGTTGACAGGGTGGAATCAGAGTTGCATGTGCTGGAGCGAGAGGTGTCTCTAGCTTCCATGCCGGAGGGGCTACATAGTCTCCTTAAGGACGAATACAGGTGCCTGGCCCGTGACAACGCAAAATCACAATTTGCAGATACCCAGAGTAGAGTATATGAGCATGGGAACAAGGCTGGGAAGCTGATTGCTTGGTTGGAAAAGGGGGACTGGGCGTCGCGGCTGGTTCCGGTGCTGCAGTCCTCTCGGGCCGATAAAGTTACTGACCCACAGGAGATTGTGGACGTCTTTGCCAGATACTATGAGAAAGTCTACGTAGCTGAGTGTCAATACTCGGAGGCCGAGAACATGGATATGATCAGGGACATCCCAATGCCCATTCTTTCTGATGAAGACAGGGAGTTACTTGACTCTCCTCTCACTAATGATGAGGTGTCGCAGGCGATTAGAGGGGTTCGTTCAGGCAAAGCGTCAGGCCCTAATGGGCTCCCTGTTGAGCTTTACAAAGTTAATGCGAATAGGTTAGCCCCTTTTATCAAGGGTATGTTCGTGGAGAGTAGGGAGAGGGGTCGGCTTCCATATGATCAGCGTGTTGCAAATATTATAGTCCTCCATAAGGAGGGTAAGCCGAAGACCGAGTGTTCCTCATATAGGCCGATATCCCTGTTGAATGCCGAACCCAAAATCCTGGCGAAACTGTTGGCGAATTGCCTGGTCAAGGTTATTATGACACTGGTACATCCAGACCAGTCAGGCTTTATGCCCGCCGGAATACAGCTCTTAATCTGCATAGGTTGCATGGCGTACTCGGTGGGGCTTCGCAGATGCACGAGCCGACAATTTTGTTATCTTTGGATGCCACTATGGCCTTTGACAGAGTGGAGTGGCCCTATCTTTTTGCTGTCCTCGGCAAGATGGGCATGGGCTCGGAGTTTGTCTCTTGGGTCCGCCTCCTATATTCAGGTTCGCTGGCCCGAGTAGTTGTTAATAATCACAGGTCGGCAGACTTCGCGCTGGGGAGAGGCACCAGACAGGGCTGTCCGCTCTCCCCGCTGCTCTTTGCACTGGCGCTCGAGCCGCTTGAGGAATGGGTTCGTTGGGATAGATCGATTAGGGGGCTCTGATGGACGCCCGATTGGGAAGACAAGATATCGCTTTACGCAGATGATATTTTGTTGTATCTGACCTCTCCTCGAGCTTCGCTTATGGTATTCCTAGACGTACTGGAGGTGTTTAGTAGATATTCAGGCTTTGCCATTAACTGGATGAAGTCCTGTTTGTTTTGAGTGGTGATCCCCCGGAGGTTCTTCCAAGTTGTCAGGGCAAATTGGAAGTGGAGGGATTCAAATATCTTGGTATTTTTATATCCTTGGACCCTCAGAGCAGATATTTCAAAAACCTGTTGCCTCCTTTGGTCCGGCTTAGGCGCGACGTGGATCGCTGGAAGTTGCTTCCGCTTTCTCTTCTTGGTCAAGCTGTTCTGTTTAAGATGATGGCTCTTCCTCGTTTCCTTTATGCGCTTCAGAACTCTATGGACCCGGTCCCGCCGTTGTATTTCAGGGAGGTTGAGTCTCTCCAGAGACAACTTCTTTGGAGGGTAGGCCCCGAATTGCGTTTGCGAAATTAACATTGCCGTGGTACGACAGCGGGATTGGTCTGCCTTATATTCGGAAGTATTACTGGGCATCACAGTTGGCGGCCGGTAATCAGGCTGTTTACGGTTCACCACTGGACCCCGGCTATATTATGGACCGTGGCCAGGTTCCCGGGGGGGGAAATCAATAGGTCACTTTATGCGAGACGGGGACGTTTTCCCGTGGTGGGACCAACGGCGGTGGCAGTTGGGGTATGGCATGAGGCTAGCCGCTCCCTCGGGTGGGAAGGGAAGATCACGCTGGCGACACCCCTCTGGAATTCGGAACGTCTGGGCAGTTTATGGAAATCCAAGGGTTTTGACAAGTGGGACCTCCTTGGGATTTCCCGAGTTGGGGATCTATGGGGTAAGGGTGGCATCCTTCCATTTGAGACTCTGCCGGAACGGTTTCAAATGCAGGGAAGCAAGAGGTTTCGTTACCTTCAGATTAGGCATCCGCTGCCCCTTGACAAGACGCCCCCGGAGGCGTCCCCGCTGGAGGATCGAGTGTTGGATGGTAATCTCCCGACGAAAACGATCTCCCTGATTTATAAAAAACTAGTTAATCATGCGGAGGATGCTTTGGTGGCTCTAAGGGACCAGTGGACCGCAGATGGATTGATCCCAGATGATGAGGACCGGAGGGGGGCTGTGGCCTCTCCAAGGGTCGTTGCCATCCAGATGAGGCTCCGGCTGGTTCAATGAAAGATTCTCCACCGCTGCTATGTGACTGGGCCACGGTTGGTGCGAATGGCTTTAGCTGTGAGTGGCGAATGCAGGAGAGGTTGTGGTGAGTCAGGAACGTTCTTTCATGTGTTGTGGGACTGTGCCCTCATTCGGGGGTTCTGGTCTGCTATTCATACCAAGGTGAGGGAGGTGTGGGGAGTGGGTTTTGAGTTGGAGGCGAGGCGTTGCCTCCTGAATGTTTGGGACCCAACAGATCTCCCATCCCATGGAAAGATGTGGGCCACATTGGCATGTAGTATTGCGAAGCGTAATATAGCTCAGCTGTGGGGGTCTGTTCAGCCACCGACAGTCTGGAAATTGATGGATGATTTGGATTGGTGCATGTTCAGAGAGCGGGCTGTGTATGTGGCAAGGGGGAGGCCAAAGAAATGGGGCAAGATATGGGGGCCCTGGAATGCTTATAGGGGTGATATCTGCACTCCCTCGGCGGCATTAGTGGACCCAAAAGTGCTGGAGGATCCCTGAACCCGAATATAGAAATCATTGTTGATCTATATCGAATAGGAGGATGTGAACGGATTTATTGTGCAGAGTGGCAGTCCAATGTATTTATTGTAAGTGTATTATAATTTGTTTGTGTTTAATAAAAAGAAAAAAATAAATAAATATGCCAGCCCTGGGTATACGGTATACCACTTCATATGTAGGTAAATTATAAGTAAATTGAACCACTAATAAGACTTCACTAGTAAGTAAATAAATTATAAGTAAATGGAACCACTTATAAGTAAACCATGTATAAGTACATTAAATATACCAATCAGGGGTAAGCCAATTTTGCCATATTTTAGGGAGTGAGCACAAACACTTAAGCATTGATTAGCAGTGATAAAGGGCACAGCGTCTTAAGGCCAACAGTAACAAATTAAACAAATCAGTAGGGGTGAAGACACATGGTTTAGAGGAAGAGCTCCCTAAGGCTGACAGGTTTAACTGGTGGGCCCTCCTTAACTTTTACAATTTCGAAATTTCTGGACCTAATCAATTGAGTGCATTTGAGTATGTTTTGTAAGAAGCTCTCCCAGACTTTTAGTAATAGAGGCCAACAATCGGGCAAGGGTGGTAAGTAAGTAAGTAAGTAGGTATTATTCAAAATAATTTTCACTATTTTCTGTGCTAAGTGGAGTACAATATCGAGGATCCGTAAATACAAAAATAAACAAAATGAACCAGATGTTATTCAGCGCCGTACCAGATGCATTTGCGTATGTCATCATGCATGCGCATGCCTGTTGAATGACGTGGGCGTCAGTAGCAAAAAGAACAACTGATGGAATGACTGATGAACAATGTCAAACATTCACCCCAGTACAGAGATATGGGCCTAAATCCATCGTTTTTTTACTACCCATGCCATTCCAGTTTAACCCCAGCCTTATGCAAATCAGTCTTGACCCTGCTTCCCATGGGAACATTCCAGCCTGAACTGCCCGGCCAGGTTGTCCTTGGACCGGAAACAGGCACTGTGGGACCAGTTTAGGGGTGTCACCCCTCATCAGCCAGGCTAGCTTGACTCAAGTGGCATGGAGAGCACGGGACCCACGTTTGGGGTGACAATTGCAAAAAGAACAATTGATGGACAGAATGTTGAACAATGTCAAACATTCACTCCAGTACAGAGATCTGGGCCTAAATTCTTTTTTTTTTTGCTCCCTATGCCATTCCAGTTTAAATCCAGTCATATGCAAATCAGTCTTGACCCTTTTCCCCATGGGAACACTCTTGCCCGAACTGCAGGCCAGGTCCTCCCTGGACCGGAAATAAGCATCCTGGGACTGGTTTCAGAGTTTCACCCCTCATCAGCCAGGCTAGCTTGACTCCAGTGGCATGGAGAACATAGGACCTAGGTATGGGCATACCAGTCCCACTCAGGGTGGCAAATGCAAAAAGAACAATTGATGTACAGAATATTGAACAATGTCAACAGTCACACCAGTACAGAGATCTGGGCCTAAATCCATTATTGTTTTGCTCCCTATGCCATTCCAGTTTAAACCCAGCCATATGCAGATCAGTCTTGACCATGATCCCCATGGGAACAGTCCAGCCCGAACTGCCAGGCCAGGTCCTCCCTGGACCGGAAACAAGCATGATAGGACCAATTTCGGGTTTTTAACCTTCATCAGCCAGTAGCAGCATGATTTTTCTTTTCCCTTCAAAAATGTATTTTTTGCTGAAGCTGTGCAGAATCTGCAAAAAGCTTCTTGCGTTTTATTGATGCTGGTTCGCCAGAAAGCATTGGCAAAAACAATCTTTATCAAAATGGGTCCATGACGTATCAAATCAACAGTGCATAGATAATTGGTTGAGGCATCGTAACTTTGTGAATAGCATAAGAAATATTTGTATTAATCACTGTGTTATATCAGGACTGCAATTTATGAACTGTGAGTAATCTGATAACCTTCGGGTTCTTGTTCGTGCTATATAAAACTTTATAAATAAATAGGTCCTAAAGGTGAGACCTATTAGGTTTGCTAATGCTTGTTCTCCTTATTTCCTTATTTCCAAAGGTTTTCCATATTCATCCAAGAATCTTCTATTACAGTCCAGCCCTTATATTCCCTACTTACGGGGTGTATAGTGGTTAGAGCTCTAGTATCATATTCTGCTTCTCTTCCCAAACTTGACAGGAGGTTTTTTATGCCCATCAGGTCTTCATTAGCACCCTTTTGGGAGTCTCTTGTCTCTTTCATTACTCTTCTCCTAGTATGTGGTCTCCTAGATACGTTGTCCATGAGTCATTTGTGCCTTCCACCAATTCTAGTTGCAAATAGATTTCTTTAGTGCAGCTTGACACACTTTAAGGCACATCCAAACACTGGAAAGCAGTAATTGGAAGAGGAACTAGTAGCTCAACTCAAATAACTCAGTCTTGAATCTCTTTCTAAATGTCAAAAAAGAGAAAGTTTACGAAGACCTTTCGGCAAACTATACCAGCGGAGAGCTGAATGAACTAAGGCATTTTTAACTCCACATCTCTTTTGATTATATGATAGAATAAGAAGGTCCCTGTCTTCAAAATGAAGTACCCTGATAGGTTGGTAAAAGACAATGTTACATTTGCAATATTGAGGTGCATTCTCGTGTAGGGCAAGCTTTGTCATTGACGAAATGACACCTTGATGCGAGCTGCAACAAATCTAGATCTGGATCCTGTACATTGTTTTAGGAACATTCTTAGAAATGTGTAAGGTGTAATTATGGAGCACGAGTAACTGCAGCAGAAAGTATTGAAGTAAACTAATATTCAGAGCATTGAAGTAATTAATCTGTTGAACAATTATTGCCCTCTCAGTATATTAAATTCAGTTAGAAAAAGACTGGAATTCCTAAGTAGTTCGAGATGATAAGACATTCACCTGAGCATACATATTCATATCTTAATCAAAATGGACTCCCAAAAGGTTTGTCCTTCCAAGCATTCACAATACTGTGCCATTGAGCTGAAATAGATACATTGTTTTAGCAGCCAGCTAAAACTGCCTGAGGTGTGGCACAGAATAAAGTATAATTTTTAGCAGTAGTGTAACTAAGCCAGTTGGTCTCTCTGCATTCCTGAATTCTATTTTAAATTAGTTTAAATCTGTTGAAGTCAGTGGAGATGTCAGCTGGTATTTGTAGAGTGATCTGATTATCTTCAACCTAAATGTGAAAACGCACTCAATATTAGTAGAGCAACTCATACTTCAGTTTACAATTAGATTGGCTCATTGAAGTGGCAGAGATTACCTTTGTGAAACACTACAGGAAAGTAAGAACTTTCAGATATCAGACAACAGTTGTGGGTAGATAGAAAAGAGGCAGACCATCTACCAACAGTGCCCTGCCCTCCTACCATAATAAAGATTGATCCTTGAGTTCCACATGATTGAGTGTACCAAAACAGCTGAGAGGTTAAAAAAAATCAGGATGTCGTGTTTCCCGTTTCCAAGTCCTCCAGTAACCTACTATGTACATCAACTAGGTTGGTCTAACTTCCTCTATCCATGCAGAACCAGGCTTCTGGCCCCATTTATCAAGTTTGATTCCAGATAAGTCTAAATTTGGATAGTCAGTCTTTTAATGAGATATGAAAAGTAGCTGTTTGAAATTAGTTACTGAAAACATCTAACAAGAGAGTAACTAGTAAGTGAACCATTTCCTTAAAAAAACTTGTAATAAGATTCAGCTGGATCCATACTAGTTTTAAATTAGCTGCCATTTTAATTAAGTTACTGTTGGAGATTCCAGTAAAGTTAAATAAGCACAGACTACTATACGGTTCATGGAGATCTCAATTACTACAGGAATAGTACAGGACCACTAGATAAGACTACAGGATAATAGTCTTATCATGAAAGAAGTGGTTTGACACATCAGGCAATCATGATCTAAAATGTAAGAAGCTATCTGTAAATCTACATGAAAACGAATTGAAAGACTTCCAACAATTTTCTCTGGTGGAAACATCAAAGGTACAATAGAAGGCGCATTCTTAGTGACAACCTTAATGGGATAATGTTTTCAGCTTTTCTAATTTTACTCCCAATTCAGAATTAAATGACATCATAGTCATTGGAAAAATAAGACTACCTAAGTTGTTGAGCAGACAGGGCTCATGCTAACTTAAAAAACTGCAAGTTACAATGATCTTTTAAGATCATAACTGTATGCCGGATCCCCAACAGATATTGTCGGCATTCCTCACTAGTGGCCAACAACTCTCGATCTGATATTGAAGAGTTATACTCAGCATGGGATACCTTCTTTCAGAAGAAGTTGTGGTTCCCCGTTCCAGGAGGCCTTTAAGTCAACACTCTTCCTGCTACCACCTATTTCCTCTGCCTCTAAAAAAAGGTTTACTGGTATCTGAATGATGTTGGATCTGTGTACTAGTTATTTTTCTTTTCCATACTTGGGAAACATTCTCAGTCTCATCAGTCCAAACAAAGCCCACCATTCTCTTTAGCAGCTTAGTTATTGGGGGAAACAACTGCTGAAAAATGGTCAATAGCTTTTAGAAGTCTGTTAATCTCAGTAAACTCTGCACCTAATTCCGTGTGGCGGGTGATTTGCAATCTGTTATTGCCCTGACTTTTTCCTGATCCACTGCAACTCCTAATGTTCACAGTACATAACCCAAAAATTATACTGTAGTACTATGGTTACATGAAAAAATATTTTTGTCAGTTTGCCATACAAAAGATTATCTCAAACACATTCTAAAATTGACCTTAATACTTCACATATTCTTCTTCTGAATTAAAATAATTCATTATGTCATCTAGATAGACAGCTGCACAGATGTCAAGAAATTTTCATATAACTTGATTCATAAAGAACTGAAAAGCTGGGGGCATTACACAGTCCACAGGACATTATCGAATGCTCAAACAATCCAAATTTAGTCTGAACTCCATTTTTCACTTACTCACCTCAATCACCTGAATCAAATGTCAAGCCCCTCTCAGGTCTTGATTATCGCATTATGAAGTTGATAATAGTTGTGTGATTAATGATGGGAGTAATGATTGTGACAGTCATTTGGTTCAAAGCTCTTTCATTGGGAAAAAAGAGAGTTGAAGAAGTAAGTGCATTTGAGTGACGTATGAAGCCAATCTCCAACAGTTCATCTAGATATTTTCTTAAGTGTTAATTCTCCTTCTCAGTAAGGGCATAGACATTACTACACGGGATGATGGAGCCTGGTTGTACGTTAATGCAACAATCATATTCCCTATGTGGGGTAAAGGCGGTTGACTTGGCTTTATCAAAAACATCGAAGTTTATGATCTCTTCTTGGTTTTTAGTGTTATCGTCTGACGGGCTACTGTCTATGAAACTATTGGACCTGAAGTAAGTTTAGTTTGGTCAATTACCCTTAAGAATGCTGTATTTTCTTTAGCTACCAAAGGTATCTGATCTGACTTAGCAAATGCAAAGTCCATAAAATCTCCTGTTACCCTGGAATCTATTAAATGCAACTATTTTCCACTTCATAGTACTGCCTATAGATGTTATAGAGACAGGTATAAACAATGTGGACAAGAATTGATCCCTAAATTTCACAACTCATGGGATGTCTGTCAGGTTTACTTACTCAGGAGTATGACCTCTGCACTATCATGTGGTTATGTTTCCCTGCTGATTTTGTGCTTCATTTACTTTTTGGTTTTGTGGAACATTGGGGAAACAAATGGTCCTTTTTAAAAACCAAAATATAAACACATCCCTGACCCCATCTAGCTTCCCTTTCTCCTTTGGACAAATGGCCACACATCCCTCCTATCTTGCATTGGTTTTGGTTTATCAGATTTAAAATAAGTCTCTGTTTTCTCTTTTTTCTCCTTGACAGAAATCACCTTTACCCCTCTTTCTTGTTTCACTTATTTTTTCTCTATGTGACACAGTAATCTAGCTTAATTTCCTAATTACTCAATTGTATGGTAATTCTACTTTTTGAGCCAGCCTATCTTTCAGTTCTTCTAACTTCAAAGAAAAAAGAAGCCTTCTTACACTCAGCCAATCTGATTCTGCAATTATTCGATTACTTTCTAGAAGGTATGGGATTAGGTCACTATTTCCCTTCTTCAGTTGCAACCAGTCTGTGTCAGCTGGCTGGACAAAAGTGTTTTGAAAAGAGTGTTTTTAATCCACTCTTGAAATGTTCAAAGTTGTACAACAGAAGTTCATTCCTCTTGACTATAGGAACAGACCAAGAAGCTGCCATCCCACCTAAACGAGACAAGACAAAGCACACTTTTGATAGTTTATTTGGAGAACTAGCAGGTCAGCAATGAAATACACCTGGCACTGGGCTAGAAGTGTCAACATTATTTGGATCACAACAAAAGTTCTCGGATGCCAATGTAATTGCGGGTGGGGTAACTACCTGAAGCATTGACTCACTGCTTAGAGGCCTCTTCTGGGTGAGACATTAGTAGTTTCTCTAGCATTTTGAAACAGTTGCTTGCTGAAATATTGAGGCTTATGGTGTTCCTGGCAGAGACCATGAAATATCCGTGTATTGTAGATCAGAAACTTTTGACGTGAACTGAAGTTAACATGCTGTACTAAATACCTAGGTTGACAGAAACAGAACTCACGGAAATATCACAAATTGATCCCTCACAGGAAAGGGCCACTCAGCCAGTGAACAATCTTGATGCATTATTAACTGCTAAGATCAATTCATCGTTGCTTTATCAGAGAGGGACAATTGAAACTGACTGAGAGGGTGACAGAAACTGAATCGACAATCCAAATGCTTCAACCTTAAACTGAACAACAAATTCAGAGTTTAGCAGAACAAGTAGCATTTTTAGAACAAAAAGAACAGAGGACTCAGAAAGCAAAATTAGAAGCAGTAATACAAGCATGATTGGAATGCTGGAAGGTGCAGAAGGCAAAGCCTCAGTGACCTTCAAGGAAAACTGGATCATCAACAGGTGGCTTTGCACAGTTTATACCCTTTCCTCTCTATAGTTAGAGCACACAGGATGCCAACTGTTTATTTAAAGTATTTGTAATGCACACATCTTCCCTAAGGGGTTTCATGGCGCAGAGCAGACATAGGGGAGATATCGGAAAGGTAATCTAAATAGCGAGTGGGAAGAGCCAGGTCTTTAAAACCCTATGAAAAGCAAGAAGGGACTTTTCACTGGCCAAACAGGAGTCATGTTAATAGACAAGAAGAGGGAGCAACAGCCACAGAGGAATACTCTGTATACAAACTTCTTGACCGCTGACAAAATGAGCAGATCAAACATTTTGATGGAATGTCCAAGGGCCTGGGTATCTAGCTAAACAACATCAGATGCACCCGTTCCTGAGAAGGTGAACGGTACACTTTGCAAATCTCCAAGATACATTCCCCACCAAATCTGAAAGTGGGAATGTTAAGCACAGATAGAAAGTTCAGGTATGTTTGCACGTGTCTGAGGGATTTTAAACTGTGGTGAATCTGGAATTCCTTTTATGCCCAAGACACAAAAAACAATTGTTAAAGTAACTTTCTAATTATGTGTGACAAAAAGATATGATTTTGTTTAAAATAAACCACAGACGTTCACTGAACAACTCAAGTATAAAGTAATGTTATAGTTAGATGAATATGTTAGTGGCAACATTAACATTTTGAACTAAAAATTCCACAGAACTTCACTAGCTATAGATAGCAGAGCTAGCTATACCTTACGCCCCTTCCATGCCCTGCTTATGATCTCAAATATTACATCACTCATGACAAGGTCTATAACATCATATGTGACATCATTGACAACATCTCAGATGTCACAGACATATTCACCTAACTTTAGTTTACTTTAACCCTTGATTTTTTCAGTGCATTTCTAAGTTTTTTTTTTTAAAACAAAAATGATCGTTTTATCACACCTAACTATAATGCTACTTTAACCTTTGGGTTTTTCAGTGAACAGATAGGTAAGATAGATTAGATAGATAAGATCTATTAGATAGATAGATAGATAGATAGATAGATAGATAGATAGATAGATAGATAGATAGATAGATAGATAGATAGATAGATAGATAGATCTTAGGTTTAAGGCATACATTGTATTTTAGGTTTTAGTTACTTAACAATACTTACATGCGATGTCATGAGATGCCCATTGTAGAAGTAGAAAAACTCACTTACAATGTATTGGCTCCAGATGAAGTGACTCCCGATGTAGAAACTCCCAAAGGAGTGTCCTTGATGTAGTTCACTCTTTGCCATGGTTGTTTTGCCGGAGATGGATGACTTTCCCACATAATGGTAATTGAAAGGTGGAGTTCTTCACTAGTTTGTTATTTTGCTCGAAGATGCTACCCATATTTTTCTTTTATTTTGGGAGCAAGAACCAGAGCTTATGACTATCCAAAGCAGATGGTGGAGAGACCAGTAGCCGTTACTCGGGTGGTGGGATGCTGGGCTGTCCTTATGTAAAACTAGAGATATTGGATCAGAGGTGACAAGTGTATGTTTTTTGACTTACTAAATTAGAAAAAGTGTTATTGTGCCCTATTTACATTCAAAACATATTTTTGGTCTTGCTGCAAGCCATTAATTTGACTTTTCTTTTATCTCCATTTCATTTGTTTCTCACATAACAAAGTAATGAGCCCCGGGGTGAATCAGTCGTTATTTGCTTAGGCGTATTTACTGGATCATGAGATGATTAATACACAGTTTTGTTTTCAGGTGGTGTCAGCTGCTAAGCGAGCAGCCGATGTTTATGGTTCAAGTGTCTCTACTCTTCTTTGTGCAATGGGGACTTGAGAATACATACAAACAATGCCTAGATTGATTTCCTGGATTAAGCGCCTTTACTACTGTGCTGTGTGCCCATTTATAACCTTTAAACTGCTGAGTTTGCTGGTAGAATGATAGTGCTGTGTTAAATACTGCAAAAGAGTATTGCGATTTTGCATGGACTGACTACCCATTGGAGTCTGTGGCAGCAGTTTCCATCACTCCTGCAATGAGTGTGAAGAAGAAAGTACTCCCAGGCCCTCTTAAGCCGTAAAACTGCTTTATTGGGAAGCAAGCTGGGCATGTCAATAACATCATCCTTTGGCTTCTTGCCATACAAACTAGAATTCTGTAATCATTGAACTAAACAATAACCAACGAGCTAATCCCACCTTCCCTAAACAGTTCTACTTTCTTTAAATACCCCTCTTGTGCCTCCTCTGTATCATATCTACCCTTATGCAAGCCTGAGGCTCCTCTGGCTTTTCCCTTGGCCTCCTCTGTTTTTCCCACTTGGCAGGCTCGGCTACCCATGGACCAAGCCGCCCATCCTTCTGTTCACTCCTACATTCTTAACCTTCCCTTGGACTTTCTCCTGATACCCCAAATCCCATCCTGCATTCCCTTCTGACCACCACCAGAAGGACCCGTCACTTGAGGTGTTTCGTCTTCTCCCCCAGGGAGCTGACCAGAGAAGTTCATTTTCCATCCTTCAAGGTACCGAAATGGTGCATTAGTCCATCTAAGTATCATGCATTCCCCGATGAACCCACCCTCCTGAAATAACCCCAGCTTCTCATCCACAATTTATGGATGCTTTCAAACTTAAAATCCTTCTGTCCTGCAAAACCACAGAAGTTCCCTATTTTCTTAACTCCTGTCTCCATTGATGGCTGCTGGATTTTTTGCCCCTGTCAAACCTTTCTTGGAAGCATTGGCTCTACTACAGTTGAGCCTCTTGTCACCACTTCTTCACCAGTGTCAAATCCCCTTTTATAATTTTTAAGAGTTGTAGACCCATAATCTGCGAAAGATCATTCTCACCCACATGTGTAATCAGCACATCAGTTTATCACAACTTCTTGATTTCTTGTAATCCTGGCATCAGCTGCTCCCCTTGTATCCCCTCTTGCAAACCATCTCATTATGCAGTGGTCCAAGTCCAATCTCAGTTGTATTCCTTGTTGTAGAGATTCCGGTTGCACTCCAGCCCAATGAATCATGGAGTGTCCGCATATCCATAGTCCCTCCTTCCGGTTACCTATCCATTGGTCATCTGCAGAGTGAGAGAAACTATGTATATACCATAGGCTTTATAGTCGCACATGCCCTCACATGGAGCCACTCCTCCACCTCCTCAAAGGTTTACAGTCCTGCTTATCCATCCCTTTCTGAAATCCCACCGTTGCTGCACCTATCCTAAAAGATTGGGTTCCAAAGTCTGTGTCTTTTGAACTTCTGCTCTTTAAGCAAGGTGGTCAAAAAATATCCAGTACTTGCGTACTTATATCCTCATGTACATATAATGGTTACCTTTCCTGTCTTCTGTTTTTCAACAGTTTTTTCAATACCCACACAGGGCATGTCCAAAACAGGCTTTACTTATTGACACTCATGTGCCCTTCGTTCTTGAATCTGTTTTACTCAAGTGTAGCTATAACTCAACCCTTTGTCACTGCACATCTTCCCTTTGAATTCCCCAAAGGCCCTTGAACTAGCTACCTCAGAGCCCCTCAAAGTCACGAAAAACATTAATGTAAAAACTGAACAGAGCAGAGAGAATTCCCAAGGGGATACACATGCGTCTCTCCCGAACCACCACCACCTCCAAAATGCCTTCTGTATAGGTCTCACCTTACCTTTTGCCTTTCCATGTTTTCTTGCCCAACCTTCCAGAATCATCCTTATCAATTTTCTTTTCCCAGGTTCATTACACCAAAAGCACTAGCCATAAGAATACCTGCCATTTTCCCAGCTGTGCAAACCGGAGAGCAACCCTTGTCTGTTAGTGCTACAACACAGCAAACTCATTCTTCATGTCTTAATCTTTTTTCGTTAAAACAAATTTTATTTGTCAAAACATCACATATGACGCAGAGCTCTGTAACCCAGAAGCTGCTGCCACATCAATACACATCATTTGAATTTGACCATTTTCATTTATTTTCAGGAGAAAATGAAGAGCAATACAAATACAATCTGAACACTGAGGGCCAGATGTAGGTAAATCACATTTACCGATTTTGAAATACCGAATATTACCGAATTTTACCGATTCGGTATTTCAAAATCGGTAAATGGGATGTAGGTACCAACATCTGGATTTTTTACAGATTCCTTAAAAAATCGGTATTTACCGATTCTGTAAATACCGAATCGGTATTTGCTATTGAATCCTATGGGCCTTGAAGCCCATAGGATTCAATTCAAATACCGATTCGGTAAGTATCGAATTTGTCAAGGGTGCAGGGGGTGTCACTTTGACACCCTCTAGCACCCCCAAAACGGGCATGTGTGCAATGGGGCACACAGACATGCCCTAAGGGCACGTCTGTCTGTCACATGGCACATGTGTACATGCACAGATGTGCATGTACACAGGAATCGGGATTTTACCATGGATTTGTATTCCATGATAAAATACCGATTCTGAAAGCCATGTGCCAATGGAAAATTGGCTACCCACATTTCAATCTTGCATTTTCGGTAAAATTACAGAAATTGCAACATTTGGGGCCCGATGTAGGTGGCAAATACCGGTCGGAAACGGCCTAATTCGGCCGTTTCCGACCGGTATTTGGCATCTTGAGATGTAGGGGCCAGAATTTACAGATTCTGTAAATTTACCGAATCGGTAAATTTACAGAATTTGTAAAATACCGAATCGGTATTTTTACCGATTCGGTAATTCCCAGATGTAGGTGGGACTCTTCTGAGTCCCAACGGCCCTTCAAATTCGGTATTTTACCACCCAATCCATTTGGGTGTTAAAATACCGAATTCAGGTGTGCATGCACATGTGTGCATGCACACCTAGACATATGACAGACAGACATGCCCTTAGGGCATGTCTGTGTGCCACATGGCGCACATGCCTATTTTTGGGGTGCCAGAGGGTGTCAAAGTGACACCCCCTGCACCCTTGTGAAATTCGGTATTTACCGATTCGGTAAATACCGAATCGGTAATGCCCATTCATTCCATTGGGCTTCAAAGCCCATAGGAATGAATTGGCCTTACCGATTCGGTATTTACCGAGTCGGTAAATACCGAATTCTTCCGAATCGGTATTCCAGCACATCTGGAATACCTACATACCCACCCCTTAGATTTACCGATTTTTAATTACCGAATCGGTAAAATTCGGTAATTAAAAATCGGTAAATCTATTCTACCTACATCTAGCCCTTAATGGCCCCTACATGTCAATGGCCATTTACCGGTCGGTAACGGCGGAATTCGGCCGTTACCGATCGATAAATGGCTATTTTCGGCCACCTACATCTGGCCCTAGAACTGTAACACCCCTAACCCACCCCCCAGCGCACTGTTGACCATTCCAGAGCAACACATCATATCGCTGACTGTAATTGTTAAACTGTAACACATCAGTACCTACAAGGCAGCTATCCTGCCGAACATCCATAGGAAAGCAGTTGAAAAGAACAAAAGAGAAAAAAATGTAATAACGACTAGTGGGGAGGTCATTCTGGGTCTTGGTGCCAGGCCACCTGTGGCGGCTTGAGCTCCAGCCCACGATAGTCCGCCCAACGTTTCCAGATCTTAAAATGCTTTTGGGGCACCCCTGGCCACAAAGATTGGGGTCTCTATACCCATACAGAAATCCAGACCATTTTTCCAGGCAGAGACAGAGGGTGCCACCCCTGCCTTCCAAGCTCTAGCAATATCCCTTTTTGCCAGGGTAAATCCCAGAAGTATGAGATGGCGCTTCTAAATGTTGCCCCAATCCCTTCCATAACATGCAGGAGGACTAGCTTTGGTGAGGTTTGGAAGGTCCCACCCCAGTACTTTAGAGAGGCAGGCCAGCACCCCCATCCAGAATCGCGCTAAAGCAGAGCAGTGCCAGACAGTATGCAACAGGTTTCCCACCTCATGTTCACATCGGAGACACACTGGGGAGGCCACCAAACCCGCCCTCCAAAGCCTAACCCTGTTATAATATACCCGGTGTAGGTACTTGAAGTGGATAAGTCGTAGGCTCATGGCGATTGCCCCCCCACGTGGAGAGGCCAACGCCTCCATCCAGTCTTCCTCTTCCATCTGAACAACGTCACCTTCCCAAGTCTCCCTCAGGTGCTGTAGTGATGGGGAGCAGTGCGTAACAAGGACTGATACATTTTAGAAATCTTATGGTCATGGAGGTCCCCCAAAAAGACCTTGGCCTCCACTGGACTGAACTCTGCCAGTGTTTCCAACCCCACTAAGCTAGGGGAAAGAGCATGTCGGAGCATGTTGATACTAAAAAAATTGGTTTTTCGGCATCTGGAAGTCTTTCTGGATATCCTGGAAGAATTTCAAACCCGGTCCCCCGCATGACGTCACCCAGGGTAGAGATCCCAATGTTATCCCAGTCGTGGAATCCTGACAGAGCTGCCAAGTGTGGTAGGCGTCCATTTTGCCACCACCCCCTCCATCTGCGTTTTGCACATTCATCTTCAGTCGCTAGTGCGCTCGCCGATACTCGCAAGCGTGAGTGGCAGGGCAGACTGCTGGGCGCAGGGTCGATGCGGGCCACGAATGATGCTGACGCCACTGGACCTGAAAGGCATGCTAGCGATGCAAGTACACAGGCAAGTAGTGACTTTCACTACAACGAGGGTGGCTTGTGTGTTGTGGGCTCTGGGCTCCTGAACCCTGGAGGCCTGACAACAACTGGTGTTTGGTGGAGCCGTTCACAGCCAAGCTCGTGATGGTGTGAGTGCTGGCTTGCTGTGTGTCTTTTTTTCCCATTGCCAGTCTATGAGGCCAGGTGCTGGGGACGTGTGCGTATGAGCGATGCGCCGCCACGAGTGCTAATCTCCCTTGACCGAGACAGGCTTCTTTTTCGCCCGCCCGCTGCAGGCTCGACCATGTGACCGTGGGAGCGTGGACTCGGCTGGGCCTTGTCACTGCTGGGGCGCTGACTCCGGCAGCAGGACGTGATGTCCGGGCTGAATGTATGACGTTACAACGAATTCCGTTGCAACGCATGCCTTTACCACGCATGCGTTACAACGGAATTCGTTTTCCACGCTTAACCTTTACCTCGAATATACCTTTACCACGCATACATTTACAACGTTTTTCGTTGTAAATGTATGCATGGTGAGGGCATACTCTTGATAAAGGTTATAACTCTCCCCTTAAATGCCCCCTGCCTCCACTCCTTATATTTACCCCTGCCCTTAACCCTTAATATATATATATTTATTTTACTAAAATGCCCCTTACCTTTTAACTGGCCTTCTCTCCTTCTTCTTTGGTTACGTCGGTCGTACGTCGTTGAGAGGAAGCAGAAGTTACTTTCCGTTTCCTCTCTAACGACGTAGATTGCTTCAGCTTCGTCTTCACTTCGGCTTTTCAGGTAAGCTTTGTTGTTTTGGGGGGGGAGACCCCCCAGCCCCCCTTTTTATCCCAACGCTTTATTTTATTTTATGGGGGAGACCCCGCAAACCCCCCCTTTTTTTTCATTTACCACACATGCCTTTACTACGTATTTTGTAGTAAAGGTATGCGTGGTAAAGCCTCTCGTTGTAACCACGCATGCGTTGTAAAGCATGCGTGGTAAAGGATTTCGTGGAAACGGCTTTGTTGTAGAGGCCGTTTCCCGTCCGGGCTCCGTGGTTCTTAAGTCAGTGTTGTATCACACAACCTGACTGGGCTGCCATGTCTCAGTACTAACCACTGGGCTTTACCAACGTGATGTCATCTGAGAGCCTTGGCAGGAATCAGCCTCCAAGAACTCAACTTCATGGTGATACATTGTAGCAACATTAAGCAGCAGAGCGAGCCATTGTAGCAGCATTAAGCAGCAGAGCGAGCCCCAAGCCTGAGGAAGCAGCTTGCGCATGCTACTGCGTGCTGCCAGCTGCCTCTGACACCTGAGTTTTATTTAGGCAGTTAAGCTGAGCACTAATAAAATGGCTTGTCTTACAGCTGAGGCATGATCATGCATTTCAGTGTGGTGATGTGCAGCACCACACTGAAATGCGTTAGTCTCAAACCTGATGCGTGGTAGTTGGCAGGACTGACTACGTTCATGTTTTAATAGGGCAAAAGCCTCCCTATTTTAGTTCTAGCAAAAAGGACATGGAAGCTACAGAAGGGCTAAAATGATGTTCAACCATACATGTTTACATTTAGATACAAATGGCATGCAATCTATGTGTCTGATTGTTTTTCTTTCATTTTTTCTAGCACGATTGTATTATATCACATGATGACTTGGGGTCTGGCCATCCTGCTTTGTGTGGAAGGACTCGTTATGCTCTATTATCCTACCGTCTCCAAGTAAGTAGATATCATTACCTGTTTGATTATTTGATTTTCTAAGGCTGTCCCTTGGCATTTGGTAAGCATGAATGAGTTAATGGGAATACATTCTTTTAATAACTTTAATTGGGCAAAGCAAAGAAAAGTAAGACAACACGAATAACCTATCTCCACCAGAGATGTTCACGGAAGAAAATGTGTGCGATTGGAAACTCAGAAATTACTGGCCCATATTTCTGAGAGGTATAGAGCTATGTTATATAAGGTGAGCAATAAGAGCACCAGATTAAGCTGCAGGCGTAGATCACAAAACATTTTTGAATGGCGCCATTTTATATCATTGTTGGTAAGTTAAGGCAGTGCTTGCACTAAACTCCTTTTACCCCCATATTATGAAAACAGGATTATGTAGGTGAGTGAGAAGAACATTTATGCATATTTATTGTGTGGTATTTTGAGGTGTAGGTGATGTGTTCTGTTGTTTTTTGTGCTGCTGTGTATTTTTGCTGCATTATTACAATGCGATTTTGTTTTGTTGTACTGCAGTCACTGTGCAGTATTCTTTGTTCCTGTGATGTGCCCTGCTATGTTTTAATTGGACTATGTTGCTTTGTGCATGCTGTAGTGTTATGTTCTGTTGTTTTATTAGGTATATGTCAACAAATGCTTCCAGCGAAAACCAGCAAATCCTGTGACAAGGAACTGTTTACCACTGTCTGTGGTTGTGAAATAATGCTGGTCCTGCTTTAATTGCTTAACACATAAGTCATCATAAAAGATTAACGTCTTAAACTTCAGTAATAACTCAAAAATATATAAGTATATGTACAGTAGAATTGGTAAGGTAGGTCACAAAAAATACATTACACAAAACAATATACACGAAGCGCAATGAAACAACTGCATAACCCAATACAGTATTAAAACCACAGCTTCTTCCTATGTACACTATATATTAACTGTAGTCAATTACAGAAACATTGAAAGTGTTTGCTACTGTGGGGAAACAACAGATGCTTGCGACAGCAGTCTGACCACAGTCAATAAACTTCTAAACAGAGGACTCTCAATCCTCCCTTCAAAATGCAATATCTGTTACTAATCTGTAACATATTGATCTAATAAAACACAAGAAAATAGCTAAACAAATTGGAACTGTTAACAACACACATGGTAACATGCAAAGGAAGGGGACAGTTTTTTCAAGTTTAGATAATGTTTTTACAGGCTTCAGAAAGGTAAGCCTACCTTCCTGGATTTAGGGTTAGTGATGCTGGCTGTCCCACTATGTGGTTGCCTTACTACACAGTGGACCTTGAGCCTTATAGTCAGTGGCTCCTCAAGCAAAGGGGGTAGACTCAAAGAACAGGGATCAGATTACTGTCTGGCTCACAGAAATGACAGAGCAGGTCCTCGCAGGCCACACAGGCTTCTCCCAACCTTCCTAGTCAACTGGGTCTCGGCCACAGCAGCAACAGGTTGAAAATGAAGCTCAAAGCAGAATATAGCAGTTGATGAAGTGAGAGATTGTGTTCATCAGCCATAGTCAACTCAGAGCTCACATGCACTTTGTTGGAGTCTACTTATTTGGCAGCTCTGCTTTTATCTCTGATGAGCGGGAGTGTTGGATTTAAAACCTAACACCTTCTCTACTATTGCACAGACTGGAGTTGGAATAGTAAATGATACTATTCCAGCATCCAGCGTAAAAAAAGCATGCAGGAAAACGAGGCATAGTCATCCAAAATATGGCAGCATGCTTGGTTTGCTTACTGCCGTTAGGCTCCAGAATAGCTCAGGGTCAGAGATGGTTGCACTGGCAGCCGATTAGAAAAAGATGTATCTTCAAACTTCTCTGTTTTTACCACAAGGCTTTGTATGGGCCTGGCTCACTGTACCTCTCGTCCTGCATTAATTTCTACCTTCTGACAAGGACTCTGAGGTTTTCGAGTATCATTTTACCTGCTCCTCGTCGATTTCACACCACTCAAATGGAGGACAATCTTCAGGTTTTTTTTTAGGCCCCCTTCTACTTGAATAAATTACCACATCACCCCCTCTCAAACCCTTTGCGACTCCCTAGCTTCGTTCTTCCACGACAAAATCGCAGACATCCACAACAGCTTCGACAACCAACCCGGAGACCAACCCACCCAACCCTCTGCCGTACCTTCACCGCCCTTGAACATCCTCAATGACTGGAACCCAATCTCCACTGAGGACACCATCCGCCTGATGAACTCCATCCACTCAGGATCCCCCACAGACCCATGCCCTCACCACATCTTCAACAAGGCTGACTCCATCATAGCACCACACCTCCGAGATGTCATCAACTACTCCCTCAACTCTGGCACCTTCCCAGAAAGCTAGAAACACGCCGAACTCAGCGCCCTTCTGAAAAAACCCACAGCCGACCCCACCGAACTCAAAAACTACCGCCCCATCTCGCTCCTTCCATTCCCGGCCAAAGTCATCGAGAAAGCTGTCAACAACCAGCTCGCCGCCTTCCTCGAAGCCAACAAATCCCTCGACTCCTCACAGTCCGGCTTCCGAGCCAAACACAGTACTGAGACCGCACTCATCGCAGCAACAGACGACATCCGAACTCTACTGGACAATGGAGACACAGTCGCCCTCATCCTCCTCGACCTCTCCGCAGCCTTCGACAGTCTGTCATGACACCCTGCTACAACGACTCAGAAACATCGGAATCCAAGGAAAAGCATTGGAATGGATCACCTCATTCCTTGCCGGAAGAACTCAGAGAGTACGCCTCCCACCATTCAAGTCAGAGGCCACTGAAGTCATCTGCGGCGTGCCACAAGGATCTTCACTCAGCCCCACCCTCTTCAACATATACATGAGCCCCCTCGCGTCCATTGCACGCCAACACAACCTCAACATCATCTCCTATGCTGATGACACTCAACTGATCCTCTCACTCACCAAAGACCCTGACACCGCCAAAACGAACCTACATGAAGGAATGAAAGAAGTAGCCGAATGGATGAAGCATAGCCGTCTGAAACTGAATTCAGACAAAACAGAAGTCCTTATCTTAGGTACCTCCCCCTCCGCCTGGGACGACTCTTGGTGGCCAGAAGCCCTCGGAAAAGCACCCATCCCGACGGATCACGCAAGGAACCTGGGCGTCATCCTGGACTCCTCACTCTCGATGACCAGACAAGTCAACGCCGTCTCTTCATCTTGCTTCAACATCCTTCGCATGCTCAAAAAAACATTTCGCTGGATCCCCACCGAAACTAGAAAAACGGTGACCCACGCACTGGTTACAAGCCGCCTGGACTACGGAAACACCCTTTACGCCGGTACCACCGCAAAACTTCAGAAAAAACTCCAACGCATCAGGAACGCATCAGCCAGACTCATATTAGACATCCCGCGCAAAGAACACATTTCTGGTCACCTGAAAAACCTCCACTGGCTTCCCGTCAATAAGAGGATTACTTTCCGCCTACTCACCCACGCACACAAAGCCCTTTACGAACTTGGACCCGAATGCCTCAATACACGTCTTTCCTTCTACACCCCCTCCCGCCAACTGCGCTCCTCCAACCAAGCCCTCGCTGCTATTCCCCGCGTCAACAAAACCACAATGGGAGGAAGATCATTCTCCTACCTTGCGGCCAAAACCTGGAACTCACTTCCCATGCACCTTCGCCTCACTCAAAACCACCTAGCATTCAGAAAGCAACTTAAAACTTGGATATTCGAGAAGTAATTCCCCACATCTCTTCAAGCGCCTTGAGACCCTCTGGGTGTGTAGCGCGCTATATAAATTTATTGACTTGACTTGACTTGACATATTTGGGCATATCACACCTTTGCAACCTTTAAAAATCTGATCAAACCCCAGCTTTCTAACTTGCCCTTAGTCTTAGCTCCTGTTATGTTGCCTCTTCTACATATCCCTCAGCGCCATCAAAAAGCAATCAAAAACCAGATAGGTTTAAGTCTAGAAGGTATTCAACAGGCTGTAGAAAAACACCAACCATTTGCCCAGGTTCAGGCAGTTGGGAGCTCCCCACTGCCATTCTTAGTCATTGCATGTCCAGATTCAAAGGAGCCAGTTTAGTGCACAGTTTACCTCCTCACAGATGAGCATGGGATGGTCCTCACTGCAGAATGAAATACAGGGTCCTCTGCCTGTGAGCAGAAGCACAGGTACAACTTTGAGGGTACTGCTCTGGTAGGAATCCATGTGTATTCTTCCCAGGCGACCATTGCAAGGGGTTCATTATGTTTTTAGTTAAAAAAATTAAATCTTCCTTTAAGATTTTAAGTTTAAAGTTTAACGTTCAGCTCTGTCATGTTGCCGGAGCTGTATGTCAAACTTTCAATGCATTTACAGGAACCATTGTAATTGCGGTTCCTGTAAAAGCAAGAGGTGTCAGCAGGGCCAGTGAACATCTCAAAATATGGTGGCAGGGTACTTCTTCAAAGCGACAGAGTATTTTACATGTTTTATTTATAGAAAAATCACTTTTGCCGATTGTTTGTGATTGATTCATTTGTTGGTGCAAAGTCAGGCCAAGTTATTCTGTATGACTTTAGGTTATCACGTTTGGTGTGGAATCGTTGGGGTGTTTGCGCTGTTTCATAGTCAATAAAGACACCGCTTATCAGGCCTTTGGCACTATGCAATACAATGGCCTTTAGCGCTGTGCTCACTTCAACTTTCAGCACAAAAAACGCAGCAGTGCTTTGACCACATACGTTACGCACTAATGTTTAGTAAATCTGTCTGTGGTGTAAATTACTATATACAAATATTTTATTGTAATTGCGTATGTTTCCATTATTTACCCAGCTGGCGTCTGCAGTAGGTCAGTTTAATGCAGCCAGTTGCATTGAGTGAATAAATGCTTGAACACTCATCATAACAGAATTTAATTTACATTGCATGTTGGTATCACTGTTGGCACCCATTTCTACTAGATGGGCATGTTTTGTCCTATACCTGCAGTGCTAGCAGAATTCTACATAGCTGGTGTGTGGTGTAACATTAACTTGATGCAGATGGGCAACATGAGTCCACTTAAATGACAAAAGATGTCATACATCCTGTCCCCCACACTACTCAGTTTGCAATGTTTTGACATGGATTGTTCTAAGACTTGTGAGGAAATGTTCATTCACACTATTTATAATTTTCTTTTCAGCTGTGAAAATGGTTTGGAGCACGCGATTCCACATTATGTCACAACATATGCACCCTTACTGCTAGTTTTAGTGGTAAACCCAATCCTATTTTCCAGAACAGTAGCCGCAGGTAAGATTCTAGGAGCAAGAGTGAACATTTTTTGCATTCAACAACTGTTTAAAATACCATACATATTGTAATTGCATGGCTCAACAAGTGTAACGGGCATTGAACTATATAAAGTCAGACTTGTTGATGCTAATACTATCTTTCATGTATTCGAATAGTCAATAGTAACAGCCTGTAAAGTAAAAGGGGCAGAATCTCAGACATCTTGGACTGTGAACAGCAACTGTTTCTAGGTCATTTCCATGAGTCCAGTCCAGTTGCATTCTAGTATTTGATATCCCATTATATTTACCCCCCAAAAATTCTCAAGTACTTTTCAAGCATTCTAACTTTTTTCATTGTAAACAAGAACACTTATGACTTATACAAATTGCAACCTAGCCTTTTAAGAGCAAGTAACACATTGTTCTAGAGTACATAATTATTTAAATTCTAATACTACACTCTAGTTAATGGGTTATTGCATCCTGTAATGAAATGGCTTGTTGTCATTTAATAGAAAAACAAAGATGACCGTTTTACAAGTTCTAGCCTCATAGATGGGTAGCTTTGGCACAGTCGCCTAGCTGTTACTCTGCAATAAGTCGGGGACCTGGCATTTTATATTTAACATCTGCTCGCCTATGCCCTTTACGAGCCAAGCTAACATTTTCAGACTCAATCTTTGAATGGCCTATTATCTTCAGCCATCTTTTCCTTTCTTTCACCCATTTTTGAGGTTCTTCTAGCTTCAAGGCACATTTTGACATTTTTTACTGTGGTTTACAATAGGCCTGGCTGAAATTTTAATTACGTCAGACTATTTGGCATCATTTTGGTAGTTTTGCATAAAAAAAATGTACACAAAATTACCAAGATTATGCCTTTACGCCACATCACGTAATTTCAGGGAGAAATTTGAACACAAGGGATACCATTTGGGTAATTTTTTAACGCAATTGGCATTTCAGGTAGAATTGTTATCCGAGTGGACCATTCAAGTAATTTTTTATTGCGAAGCTACAAATTTGAATGAGAATGGCAGTGTTTTGAAAGCAAATGACAGTTCCTTTAACATGTATGGTCAACAAACATTTTAGATAGATTTTTTTACTGTTTTGACTGCTCGAGTAATTTTTTAGCACTAAACTACAAATTCGAACAAAAGCAGCAGTGTTCTGAATGTCAGCAACCGGAAATCAACTAAAAATTAAATTTTTAACTTAAATTGTTACCCGAACAAACCATTTGGGTACATTTTTGAGTGTGAGATGCATTTTACATAATTACACATTATTTTCAATTTTACATTAGTATACTACCCGAAAATTATGCAAGTTACTCAAACCCCCAGTTCTTAATTACATACAACAAAGACAAATTTGTAAGCATTCTAATAGATATGTAATAACTCAGGGCCTTGTTTTGTCCTGGATTTACTCTGGTTTTACTCTGTACTGCCAAGGAGGGGTTGTGTCTTCAGCCACCCTGGCAGAGGGCCGCCTGCCACATTTAGAGATCCCTGCCTGCCTGGCAGGGATCACACAAATGTGAAGAGAGCCGCTACCACAGCATCTCCTTTTATGGTGTTTTTCGCGCTTCGTCAAATCATAAGTAAGACTCTCTGCGTTGCTGAGCAAGCTAGGTCTGTCATTTAAAATCTGTGGACAAGCAACTCCTTTGCCCCATCAAAAATAAATATTTACCCTACATGACTAAAGCCTTATTTCCTGCAACTCTTTCAGTTATTTTCTTGGAGTCTCCAATACCTTATAATCTTATTTGTTAATTTAACATTACCCAGTGTCTTTCATATTGCTTTGATCTTTTTACCCACACAATAACAGAAATGTTGCATATCATGTGATCTTTCCGAAGAGGTTGGGGTGAAAGTAACTTCTGTAAACAAAAGAAGCGCATTTGAGTTCATACATAAAGACTTGTTTTCTCTACAGGTGGTTATAAACTGCGTAGGAACACATATTTAAGACCGTTTATTTATTTTCTTTCTTTCTTGGATGAGGCTTGATGTAGTATGAGTTTCTATGAATTGACAGTGTTTTTTCTTGTATCTGGTCTCTTGAGAACTGCTGGACTGCCTCCAAGTGTGTTTGATTCACATTGCGTTGTACCCCACGAATGTGTAAAAATCTCCAGTTGCTCTTGTACTGCTATGGTAGTCTGTCCTCTTGTTGGATGATACAATGTTTCCTGTAAGACTATCTCTTCTCAGCAGGCCTTACTACACTGTATAAAAGCGCTGATACATTTCTCAGGATGAGTACTACTTGCCTCTGAGAGCAGCTTTCTCTAACATTGTACTTTTTCTCATATATAATGTAACATAAAACCCCTGCACAGTTTACTGCTCAATGTTTCTTATTCTTGTTCTTCTGGTACACAAGTGATACATCATAATCTATCTAAAATAGACTAGACTTGACATTTCTGTTCCTGACTTATCCCTGTCCACATGGTTGGTCGCGCAGGGAGGGGGGTAAAATAATACATTTAAAAAACGTACCTGTCTGCTGGCTGGCCGGGTCCCCCGTTTTCTCTGTTCCTGCTTCTGTTCTCCTGCCTCCGGCTGGAAAAGAAAGCAGGCAGCCTCCGTCCCCTCCCCTAAGCCAATCACAATGCTGCTATGGCAGCGTTGTGATTGGTCGGGACAGTGCCCAGCCAGGCACTTATAGGGAGGCCATTTTCTCCATGCAGGCCGGTCAGACAAGGAATCTCAGAAGTACTAACATTCTACTGCTCATTCCACCGAAAACTCGCAAACAAAAAACCTTATCACGCTCCTTCTCTGGAAATGCACCCAAAATATGGAACTCCATCCCAGTCCATATCAGGGCTTACTCCTCCTTCATAAACTTCAAAAGCAAGCTCAAAGACCTCTTCCTCAACCAAACTCTTCAGAATGGATAGTTGCTACCTAACGTAGAATCCTGCCCATTGCAGTATATAGTCACATAAGAAGGCTTCTACTTTACCTACCTCTTGACTTGCTCGCTACTTTGTCCCCCCTCCCTGAACAGGATTCGTCACAAATCAATGTGCTTATTATTGTTATACTTTGTGTTCGATTGCATCACGATAAATGTTGTAAAGTGCTCTGATACCTTCGGGTCTGGCCAGCGCTATATAAAACTCTTAAATAAATAAATAAAATGTAGGCTGCATTGCAGCCTGCATGGAGAAAGGGCAGAGTGTGCATGACTGGTTTGGGCAGCCCGTGCTCACTCTGAAGTGGGCACACCACTCCTCCCCTGCCCAGCCTGCTCGTAGAGCAGTCCCGCACGCCTGCAACCTAACACTTCTGCCTTCTTGCAGTGCGAGAAGCAGAAACATAAAATGGTTGTTTTACTATTTTATGTTTCTGCTTCTGCACTGCAAGAAAGCAGTAAGGCGATACTCCTCCGCCCTAGTCCGGTTCTGGCATTCTTCTCACAGATGAAGTTGTGTAATGCGTTGTCTTCCAACGGTTTTCCACACAACTGTGGCTCTTTATTACACGTGTGTGCAATTTTCTAACCTGCTGAGAAAAAAAAACTCCTCATGAGTAAGAGCCACTCTCATACGTTTTACTAATATGCAAGTAATAAATATGGAGCTAGTACACTTATAATTACATTCATACTTTTCTCAGGCATTTATATAAATATTTAACCTTGTGTTGACCTATCTAGCACAATGTACCAACTGTACTGAAGCCTGCGTTTCTCTCTCCTGGTTCTTTTCAGCATGACAGGCGACGAGAGCCGTGTGACTGACTTGGGGGGTTGCACTGTAGGTCCTTTGTAGTCCTTTTGGTATGTGAGCTCGATATGAGGGCTATTATTTGGAGTTTTTAAAGGCCAGGGGGTCCTGTGAGTCAGAAATACTGCCTTACCGTTCCTTACAGAGCATACTTTACAGAAGAGATTTACAAAACCTCAGCTCCACAGTAGCAGGAAGACCGCATACAGGCTTTCACCCCGACTCCTTGGTCAGCATCGAGTCACCCCGCTCCTCGAATACAGGCATAACATCCGCTCAAGTAAAATCCAAAGGAAGCAAGGTTCTAAGTGCAAACCACGAAGATATATGTACATTTTAAGAGTCCATACAGAAGGCAAAAGGCAATGATTAGTCAAGGAATTCAAATTGCTCATAATGTAAATAACATGTAAAATATCATTGGCAGTGAAAAATTCTGTAAATGCACACTGGCTAACTAAAGCTAATCAAAAATCTGTATTGGGTTGACTCTGCTAAATCAAAAAGTGAATAACATGAAACTGCTACATGGCATAATTCGAGTACGTAATTAAAAAATCATATATATGTTAAAGTTAATGTGGGTCATAGATTAACATGCTATTTAAGCGCAAATAATCAAAATCAATTCTGCGTCATCGCAGGTGAGACGTGCGCTCATGTAATAATATATTTTGCTGTTGCAAACCCTGCAGTATGTAAAATTATTGGATTGGCAACTGCTTAATAGGCTTTTTGCTACCCTTTAGCGATTTGGAAAAGCCTTCCCGAAGGCAAAAAGGGTTTTACGTCTATTTCTTAATTGATACCAGGAGGTGGTGTGAAAAGATATTAAGCTCTTAATTGAGATTCACAATGAGATTAATTGTTTTTGTCTGCTACTGTGATCACAAACCACTGAAAAGGTGGCAATATCTCAGAAGAAGTGTAAACTTGTTTGTAAAGCGGAACCTGTCCTGTTGAGCATCTTCCTCTTTGAGAATTAGGTCCTGGGGACCACTGCCTGCACTTCTGATGTCTTCTATTACAGGAAACCTTGTGCTTTTTTTAACACTATGGCTGCTAAGGCAATTCCCCTCCTGTGCTGGGAATTGCCATTTTGCTGGTGTCATGACGAGCTCAGCTCGTCATGAGCACAGCTCCAGGCTACCTCATGACGAGCTGAGCTCGTCATGAGCATGGAAGGGGTTAAAGGAGCACTGTTCCTTTAAGGAACATGGGCTGTTTACATTTGTTCCCCCATTTGGGAATGTAAACACGGAGGCTTGTCGACTGTCCCTTGTAGGACACCATCCCTGTGTTGGTTGCTGTTAGAAATTGGATCTCTGGTTGGCGGAGGCTTGCACCAAAGCCAGGCAGAGACCACTACCCTAGTCAGGCCTGGGGAGTTACACGCCAAAGACAATCCCTGCTCACCCCCTTGGTAGCTTGGCACCAGCAGTCAGGCTTATCCCAGAGGCCATATGTAAAGCATTTGCGCACGCACCCAACAGCAACTACATCCCAGACACACTACAAAAGGAACTCCACACAAGGTTATATCAAAAATAGCCTTTGTATTCTCAAAACACATTAGAATAATAATCACACCAACAATAAAATAAAAAAAAATAAAAAGAATAATAATCACATCATGTACAATGTGCCAACTGGCACTGGGCAATATTTACAAGGGAATTATTTACACCTGACCGGGCCACATGGACCACGGTCAGAACCATCACAAAGCGAACTTGGTAAAAGTAAAACAGATCATAAACGTACAACCAGTAAACACTGGTAATCACTGTACTTAGCATCAGTCTGTGACATAAACTACATTATGAACAATATCACACAAGTCTAAATACATTAGACCCTAACTTCCTAAGTATAACTCACATTAGGGGCGTAAATCAAACAGTGATACATAATCTCACTAGCATAAACCATGATATGCAGAACAACCTCCTAATCATAAAACACAGTTAGAGGTATAACACAGGGTGCGCAAAACATACTATGCACAATACATTTCCTAGCACCACATCACATTAGCACATAAATCACATTAGGGCCTGGCTGGCGCCCTATAAATTTAACCTCCCCCCTGGCCAACTGGCCATCCAAAAAGGGGTCTCAAATGCCCTATGTCCACAAAGTCAGGGCTGCAGCCTAGGCAGCGAAAGTCAAGGGTGCGCCACTGGGCAAACCTAAACGTAGCAGCTGCCCACTACTTGCTGGGCAGCTGTGAAAGTGTAAGGCAAAGGAGTCCATCTCACTCCTGACTTCGCAAGACCCCAAAAGAACTGTGCTCCTAAACGGTGCAGCTGGCACTAATTGCTGCGCAGCTGGGAACAATGGGGAAGGCTTGGCACCTCTTGTGCCACTTTTGTCCCTCTCAGGGACTCTCTCAAGAATTGAGCCATACATTGAAGCTGCCCGCGCTGGTGGCGTGCAGCTGGGGATAGAACAAAATGGGGGCCCTGGCACACCTGTGCCCTTTGAGGGGTGGGCACCTGTGCATCAAGTAAAATAACACACTACGACTCAGGGTGGGCTACTGCTTAGCTAAAGAGGAAAAAGCGCGGTGGGCACCCGCCAAAGCCCACAAGGAGGGGGAATCCCTCCGAGGGGGATTCCCTTGGCAAGGGCTGCAGCTCCGCGCTGCTCAGCCCCCAGGTCTCCCTCTCCTAGGGAAATTAAATCAAAGCACGCCCAGTCTCAAAATAAAGCGCAGGAAGGCTGCTGAAAGTCTTGCAAGGTCAATATCAAGAGCAAGAGGTCCAAGAAGTCCTGGAGGCATCAGGGGGGCAATGTAGGGCCCAGGGGCCAGCAGCACACAGGGCACTCCAGGAAGGGGCAGCCCCCATGGCGGTCCCTCCTGGGCCGCACCAGCAGCAAGCCCCCCTCTGTCAGGATCCAAAAAGCAGAACATTTTCATGGGGTCACAGCCCCTTCTTATACCACTAAATCCTTTGTCTACAACTGTAGGGCAAGGGGAGAACTAGATACAACTGGTTCAGGAGCACTTTTTTTCCCTCAGCTTCCCTCTCTATTCACAGGACAGGCCAGGGACATCAGACGCACCAAAGGAGGCGGAGCCAGCATTGTGAAGGGAAAGCACAGCCCTATTCGGGTCCCAGGTGCAACTCCTCCCTCCCATCTACAAGCAGATCTCCCTATTCACCACCGGGCAGACCCATCCTGGCTCTTGGAGCCAACTACACCAGCCAGCCCCTGTTAATCACAAGCCAGACATGCAATTCACATCAGGCAGGCAGACACACTGCACACAGAAATGCTAACTTCTAAAAGTGGCACTTCTCCACTAGTCACAATAAATTTGCGCGCACCATTACGCAGCATTTCTTCTCACGAGTTCGCACATACCAAACTCGCCCCTGCACTCCTTTCACATCAGGAATTACCATGGACACACATATCCCCCATGCATTCCTATGGGAGGGCAGGCCAATCTCACCACACACACTCAGAGAGCGCACGCACTCACTGGGCCACAGTGCTAAAGTGCGCAGCGGTCACAAACTACTAGTATCAGGTCACATTTACAGGCAAAAAGTTCAGGGGTGAACCTGCCAAAAGGGCTAAGTCCAACAGTTGCCAATCACAGGGAGGTGCAAATAGTTGCCTTGTTAATGTTCCTTAATCAAGTCGTTTATCAACCAACTGTCATTGGTTATTTTGTGACCTATTAGAATGTAGGTCCTGTATCAAAATGACAGGCAAGTTGCAAAACGTTGGTGCGCAATTTTTTACCCACTGTTAATAAGTGGTGGACAGGAGAAAGAAGGGAGATAAAAACGAAGTAAAGAGACAGCTATGATGCAAGGGAGGATAGGTGAGGGATAGGAGAGACAGACAGAAAAGAAGTGACAGCTTAGCGTGAGAGGGAAACCGCTGAGAAAGAGCTGATAATGTGATAGATTGGACAGGACCACTGAGAGGAGTAGAGAAGTAAGAAAAAGACATAGAAGAAAGAGACAGCTCAGGAAGAGAGCAAGGCAGGTGAGAGAGGCGATAAGAAGACAACGAGGTGATGCAGCGAGAGCTGAGAGTAAGGTAGTGATGGGATAGGGGAGATTAGGACAGGCTAGAAAAAGCTGAGAGAAAGGGGGGAATAGAGGACCCTACAGTTACAGGTGAGGAAGAGACCGTTTAGAGACATGACAAGTGAGACAGATATTAAAGGGCAACAGGAAAGGGAGAAAGAGACAAGTGAGAGAGCGGTGATTAAGAGATGGATAAGAAAGAGACCGCTGACAGAACAAGGGAAAGACAAGTAAGAGAGATGTGCTACAGAGATGGAGACAGGTGAGAGTGCGACCATTGTGAGAGTCAGGTGACGCAAAGTCAAGTGATATAGAAAAGCGAGAAAAGAAAGATGACCTAACGGAGGAGGCAGGTGGCTAGACCGTAAAACCAGTTTCCTTAGTAAAATAAATCTTCCAAAAATACTCTACCTTTAGGAACCAAAGATTGCTCCATGAACAGAGAGGTAAAGAGCGGACATAACATGGAATCCCATGAGATTTCACAGCAGGAGAGTTTGCCAAATCGAGGAAAGAAAAGCAACCCAAGACTCTTCCTTATTGGGGCTCCCCAGTCGGATGTAGCTTAGTTCCAGTGGCACAGTGAGCACAGGATCCATGTCTGGGCATACCTTTGGCCACCTAGGGCAGTACATCAAATACACAAAGGTGATGGAAGGAATGCCTACGTTACCAATCGCTTGGTTATCTTTACAACACATCATTCTTTTGCCGATCATGCTACATCATTCTAATTATTTAGTAAACATTCAATTTGAGGAGTTAATATGCTGTAAAATTATATTTTACAATTTTCCAAGTAATTAATACATATTTCAATGTATTTTTATTTATATTATACATTAAAATATGTTCACTATAATTTCCAAGAGGGAGGTCTCCACCTCTGTGCCGGAGGTCTTCACGAACAGATGATAATTTACTAGTAGTAATTTTACACTTGCAAATTCTGTTGTAGGAGGCTCCACTTCCTCATTTTATCGGTTGGAGGCGTGTGTCTACACCTATGTCAAAACCCCCACTTGGAAATGGTAACTAGCAAGAAAGTGGAGAGTTACACCTAGGTGTAACAGTTAATGTGCATGTGAATAAAGATACATGTGTGTTTTTACCTTTGTGAATATGACCCTTAACCTTTTTGGTTTCCCCCTGCGTTCAGTTGTGTACTTTTCCTTTGTAGGAGCATGCACACTGGTATGCAGGGGACAGCATTTACAACGAATGCTATACAGCCCATTCCAATACAACACAGTTGTTACAACGACCGTGTTGTTACATCGCAATTCATTACAATGCAAGTAGTTACAATGACTTGCTGAAGGGGGCAGAAAGTGTTGGTTTTAAAATCCAACACCTTCCCTACTGTTGCACAGACTGGAGTTGGAATAGTAAATTATACTATTCCAACATCCAGCGCCCCCTACAGTAAGTCGTTGTGATGACCGCATTGTAATGAAATGCGTTGTATCGCATTTGTTGTAACGTTGCATATTCTGGTATGCTATCATCACGTGGTCTCGGTGAAAGACATCATACTCTGTTTTACTTCACAATATCAGCCAGCTCACAAGAGTTCGTGAATTAACAAATTCAGAAATGTCCGAGTCACACTTAATATTTAACCCTTTTTTTCTCACATTTCGTTTTTGGTGCCATGTGTTCATAACTACACAATTGATTGTTTTGCACTTTGCAGTTGCTTCGCTGCTAAAAGGAAGGCAAGGCATCTACACAGAGAATGAGCGGCGCCTGGGCAGTGAGATTCAGATACGCTTTTTCAAACTCATGCTTATATTCATTATCTGGTAAGTTTACCATTTTAACTACAGCTGTGAATCGATAGCTCTATCTGTAAGTTGAGCAGCATTGTCCAAGTGGGTCGTGATGTATTGAAATTACAAACCATGCACAGCTTTTCTGGCTGTGTCTGAGTGGATAAGTAATTTTTTCCAGGCAGTATTGTGATCAGAAAAGTATGTTTCCCCAGGGGGCTCATCATGGGGACTTTTTCTGCACCACGTCGTCACAAAAAAACTCTCTGTAATCAGGGAGACCTTCCCTCGCTCTAATCAATCAATCAATCAATCAATCAGGGAATGGTAAAGAACGCTACTCATCCGTGAGGGTCTCAAGGCGCGGGGGGGGGGGGGGGGAGGGAGGAGTAAGCAGCTCCATACAGTCGAAGACACAGCTCTTGGGGGTCTTGCTGAAGATGTTCTAATCATTCCTGACAAATGTGGCACCTCCATGATGAAGCATGACATCTAGGTTGTTGTTTGAGGGCTTGCCTTACACTTTTCCTTTAATTCCTTGGTCCCTTTTGGACACATGCACTAATTTTAGGTCTTTCTACAACAGGGTAATTCCCTTCCGGGACTCCTAACAGTTTTGTCGCGGATGTTTTTTGTCTTTTCAAAGGTGTCTGCTCTGCACCAGTGCAGAAGGGGTCTGTGTGCTTCATTCTGATGTATTGGGCCCCTACTTCACTTGAAATACCTCAGAGTTAATGCATGGTTTTCTAACAGCAGATTACTGACCTTTGTTTCTGTGCTCTGCTGTCAGCAAAACATGCATTAACTCACATATAATTAGAGTAAATGTATGCGCCCAAGACTCCAAAATGAAGCTCACAGACCCCTTATGTGCTGGTGCAATGCAGAAAATGGTATCATGATCCGGTCCATGTACATACAATAAATAATACAACCCTAATCTAACGTACATTCTAAATATCTGGCTACTCCTCGCTTGCATAATTCTGTTTCCTATGGCTATGCTGACCACGTAGCTCTCTGTCGTAGGAAAGTTGGTTTGAGCAGAAATGCCTGACATGGAATGTGAAACTGGGTGTGCACATAATGAGCTGCACCTGAAACCTTCAAAACATGACTTAGAGCAGTGGCTATTATGCAACTACAATGAGCAGTGGTTCTAAACCTTTAGCTTCTGTGGAACCCCCCGAATCACCACTGGAAGCTAGGGATCCCCGCCTGAACATTTGTGGGATTTGAACTTAAAGAAATACACACAATTACAGAAACAAGTATACAACTACAAACTAGGACACAAATTATGAAATATTTTATTTAGTTCATAAGCAAAAAAAATATATGAAAGTCAAAATCATTATTTTTACGATTGGAGATTTTCAAAATTAAATTTTTTTGTGAGAGATGAAGTGTTATTCTAGATAGCACATTTGTGCTCCTAATTCATGTTCTCTTTTTGTCGGTGCATACCAGTGCTTCCTTTGAGGCGGCCCCCAGTCATCCCTTCAAGATTCCGTTTGCTAATCATGAATCAAGATAAGGATACTATATATTTATATTTAGTCTCCAATTTCAATGCCTTCACATCTACACAGTGAATTGACATTTTGAGTTTTGCTTTTGTTTGTATGTATACTTTATGAATCTGCTACTATTATTTATTTAGTAAGCAGTCGCTACCCACGGATGTTGCTGTATTCTGCTTTCTCCTGGGCCACTACTCTGAGGCCCCTGGAGTTAAGGCCCTCGGAAGAGGTGTGGCGCAGCAGCCTATCTTATATTGTGTGTAATATAAGTTAAAAATAAAGACTTAAATATTTACAGTGCTTTCTGTTACTTGCTGCGATCTAATTGAATTATAAACATAAAACTCGCTATTCTGTACTGCGCCAAGGCGGGATCAGTTCCGTGACACTCTGGTGTCACTAGCAGACACTTGCAGTCATCACATTAACTAATTAATGTTTCATAATGCAAATGAGTAAATTTGCCACTTAATAGTTTAATTTGCATTTATTTTTCAATTAAGGTCTCTGCATTATTTAATTTGCTGTTGTCCTGAAGGTGAAAAAAACAACCAAGTACTTGTATAATATTTTGTTTGCAAGCATTTGTTCCTGTTTTCTGTACATACATTAACCAGTAAATGTAAGCTAAAAACACTACAAAACGCTTCCACAGCTGTCCTCAAGCCCCATGACAGAAAATAAAGCAAACAAAGACAACAAAAAAACGTGTTGAGAATGAATACAGGCAAGTCCATATAATGTTCTACTTAACCATTTCTGGGCCTTTGCACAATCATGAAATGTGAACAGATGGCCGACCATTTTCACTGTGAAAGATTTCATCCCTAACTTCAATGCTCCATGTAAAGGAAGGGGTCCAAAAACGTGAATAATAAAGAAAGTTGCGCTTCCAGGCAATCTTTATTTACAAGTGCTTACTGAGGCATTTGCGCCTCCCTGGAAATGCCACCAGGGATTCCCAGGGGGGTGCGCCTCACAGTTTGAAGACCTCTGGTCTAAGGGTTATTACAGAAATAAGGTACAATTTCTAAGAACCAATTTGACTTAAATGTAAGGACTCGCTGTACTGTGTGCGCCCACAAAAGCTTTCACTACTGCCAGCAGCTCTTAACCGTTGTTTACTAACACAAATGAGGACATTGGGTAGGTTCCACTGAAGTATTTTTTCCTTCCCAAAGCTCTGACAGTGTCTAGAACATAAATATTGATGAATCTTGGTACCGTTGCTTATTCCTGATGGAGTGCATTTCCAATTATGAATGTGTCTGCTAGTAAAAATCTGCCTGACCACACATCCTCATTAAAATAATTCATTAGACAAAGAAACAGAGGGCATTATCCTCATAATGTAAGCCAATCAGAGATTTGGTCCAAGTTACCAAGCTTAATGCAGAATTTAAACCCATTACACAATCCAAAAGGTGTTTATAACAGGATATGTTCTCAATTCAGAATTTCATTGGTTGTTGAATGGCCTGCATTTCTGCTGCCTTGTTATTTCAGATTTTTTTAAATGTCACCCAATCTTTCAGCCCCTCAAGTAAATGATTGATTCAAAATTATTGATCTGTAATTTTCTATCTTAGTTGCAGTGCCTATCTTGGAATTTAATGAGGCTTGTGTTACGCCGAAGGCGCCGAGAACCACAGTAACACCTGTGCAATACTTTCTGTACTGTAAATGTTTTCTTAATAAAAACATTTGAAATAAAATTTTAAAAAAAAGAAAATCCACCCTCCCTGTAGAAATTAAAAAAGAATGGGCCTAATGCACAGCGTTTTTTTGTGGGTAACTGTGACATATCCTTGGGATAGTTATGACTTATTCCTGAATTTTCCTGAGTATTCCACGCCTATTCATTGATGTACTTCGTGCATTGGACCCAGTACAGCTGCCACTACCAATTTTACTGACGGGATAGACTCTGCAGCCACTCAATAGCCCCAAAAAAACTATGTATAGTTACAGGAAAAGTCCATCTGCTTCATGGTACTCCCCTAAGCTAACAAAACTTAAACAAAAATGCAGGGCCCAAGAACAGAGATGGAGGAGAGTTTACAATCTTGAGGAGAAAAATAAATATAAAGTAGTAATTGCTGAATGTAAAGTGGCAATTATTTGGGAAAAAACAACACTATATAGAAAAAATGAACACTGCTAAATATTCTACAAGATTACTTTTTTAAATTCTTACCACTATCTGAAACTGTGACATTAGTCAAATCTTTACTCCTAATCAAGCCTTCTGAAATAAGTTGGCAACGTTTTTTTAAGCAAAGTTAAAGCATGTTTACAAGGAATTCTCCACTTATCTTCTTGATTTTGCCGTTGCACTATAATGCTGACTGCGCCCTAAACATACTTGATAGTTTTACTCCTCTTACTGAAGACAGAGTAATAAGATGCTTGAGGCATGTGTGCTATAGATACACATGCTTTGCAAATTCCTGTCCTCTAGTGTTGGGTCCGGATGTTTGCAAGCTTTTTTTTCTTTCCTAGTCACAAGGTAAAGTGACTCCTCCTTACGGTGATAGTGTGCATGGTCATTGACTCCATTGTTAGATTGTTATTTCCGCCATTGGGTTCGGACGTGGATTGCTACGCTCCGGTTCGAAACCGTTCTTCGGGTTCCCCTCGACGTGCAATCCTCTCTACCCTGCACGGAATTGTTTCGTAAGTGTTTCCCACTTCTACGTATATTGTTTCAGCAACGGAACAGACGTTTCGATCGGAAAGCTTTGTGGTCGGCCTTTGGGCCTAACCGCGCCGAATCAGCTCTCCGTTGATAGATCAGACTCAGTTTAAATTCTGCTCTGGGTGCCACTTTAAGTACCTTTGCACCAGTTCAAATTAAGTGTGCAACGTGTGCTTGTCTCCGGAGCACAAAGAAGAACACTGAGAGGCTTGCAGATCGTTCCGAAAAAAAAACTCTTTGCGACCGTCGGGCTTGACGTCGAGAGATGCAGTGTCAAAGCATCGAAGTGAATACTCCAGTCAGGAAGACATTGGGGCATCAGCGGAAGAGGAGGAGGGAGTATTCTCCAATCAGGACTCAGACTCGTAGCTCGAGATAGACCTCGAAGCCGAAGAACTGCTGCAGGGACAAGGTGACTTGAGCACCGAAGACCCCTTGCCCCCACAAACGATTTCGAATAAACACTAGGCTTTGGCACCACCTCTGCCTTCTGGCCAAGGTCGGCACTGTGACGACGTTTCCGATTCCCCACCTCCAGGCTTGGCTCTGAAAGACCAAATCAAGCCTTCCGGCACAATACTGAGTCATCAAAAGTCCTCCTTGGAACCGAAGCAATCCGATTCCAAACACAAGTCTGGCTCAGAGCCGAAATCCTCCGTGCGGAAAGACAAACAACCTTCGGAGCCAAAACCTTGCACGCCGAAAGGCCAGCCTACGCCAGCACCAAAAACGCCGGCACTGAAAACTTTGGCACCGAAACAGAAAGACACCTCTTGGGATCTGAATATAGTATATAATATAATAATATAGTATTCACACCAAGCCACCTCTGAAATGCAAGCTTCCTGATGAGGACCCTTCTTACAAGATTTGCATCTACCATCACCACCACCTCCACAGCTTCCTTCTCCGCCTGAGAATCCCTTGCAGATTACACCTCAGGATTCTCCACAATCTCACCATGATGATGACAATGCAGATGATGGGGGGACACATCTCCCAATTGATCCCTGGACAGATTATACAATTGATCCCCCAGCAGATAATGAGTAAGACCTTAACCCAGCTAAGCGATCTCCTCTAGACGACAATGCACCCCATCAAGAACTCATTGCCAGGGCTGCACAATATCGTGTGGCGGCATTACACAAAGAATCACTAGAGGACAATTTTTTGTTAGAAATTTTAGGATCCACACGGTCATCACAAACACTTCTAATTTTTAAAGGCATGATGAGACATGCTGATGACATTTTTAAAGACCCAGTAAAAGCACGCAGATTGACTCCTAGGGTTGACAAAAAATATAAAGCTTCCCCTACAGACCCCATATTTATCAAGGGCAACTTACCATTAGATTCTCTGGTATTGTCTAACGCTCGTAAGTGGGCGAATTCCCAGACATCAGGAAATGCTCCTCTGCCAGATAAGGAATCCAAGTTAGTTGACGCTTCTGGCAAGTGCATGGCTGCAGAAGCTGCGAATCAATGGTGCAGTGCAAATACGCAGGACCTTTTAGCCAGGTACAACAGGGCACACTGGGATGAGGTGGAGCAATAGCTTCAATATCTCCCAGATGAGCATTCAGCTAAGGCTCAGGACTTACTAAATGAAGGTAAACTCATTTCTAATTTCTTTATACTTTGTGCTCTACATGCTGCAGACACCGCGGCTAGAGAGGTTAATACTAGAATCTTGCTGAGGAGACACGCTTGGTAAGAATTTCTGGGTTCAAGTCAGAAGTTCAACAATCCATCCTTAATACACCTTTTCATAAAGAACATCCCTTTCATCCAAGCGTAGATCAAGCGTTAGAGAAGATGAAAAAGGACACTGAATTGGCCAAGTCCATGGGAGTGCTCCAGTCTCTGTCCAACAGAGGCTCTGTTCGTTGCTCCTTTTACAGAGAAGGGTCTGAAGCCCTATCCCCAGACAAGAATACCTCAACATATAAAGGTAACAATAAGTCATCTTCCTCAAGAGCGGTAGCTGCATACTTTCAGAATAGACAACATATGTCACTATTCAGGGTGCCCATAATCAAAGCTTTCATGGAAGGATTACCAAGAGTAATAACACCAAGGATTCCTCCTGCCCCAGTATGGAATCTCAACATTGTTCTCACAAGGCTCATAGAGCCACCTTTTGAACCACTGCACAACTGTCCTTTGCAATTTCTCTCATGAAAGGTTGCTTTCCTCACTGCCATCACATCACTGAGGAGAGTTGATGAGCTACAGGTGTTAACCTTAGAAGAACCCTTCTTTCAGCTACACAAAGACAGGATAGTTCTCTGCACCATCCTTAAATTCCTTCCCAAAGTAGTTTCTACTTTTCATATAAACCAATCGTTTGAGTCACCAGTTTTCTTTACTCAACCTGATTCTGCAGCAGAAAGTTCTCTTTACACGCTTAACGTTAAAAGAGCTTTACTGTACTACATAGATAGGACAAAAGACTTTCGCAAAACAAAACAACTGTTTGTTGCATTTGCTCCACCTCACAGAGGCAATCCTATCTCAAAATTTAGTATTGCCTGATGGATTGTTAAATGCATTCAAACATGCTATGCTACAGCTAAAAGAACTTTCACCATACCGCCTAGAGCACATTCCACTCGCAAAATATGGGCTTCAGTGGCCTTTTTATGTAACATTCCTCTAGCTGACATATGTAAGGCAGCGACATGGTCTGCACCACACTCCTTTACCAAACACTATTGTGTAGATGTGTTAGAACGGCAACAGACTAATGTAGGCCAAGCAGTACTTAAAACACTGTTCCAAACAACTGCAACAGCTACAGGTTAGCCACCGCTTTGGACGTATATTGCTTTGTAGTCTATGCAAAGCATGTGTATCTTTACAGCCCCTGTAAGCACCTGTTCTTGAGATGTAGAGCTATAGATTCACGCCCACCCATCTCCCCGGGTACCTGTAGTAGTTGCAGTTATTCATTATACATTTATACGCATTGACATCTCTATACTACACTTTCTCACTCTATTCTCACCCTTTTGCGGGAAAACAATTTAACAATGGAGTCAATGACCATGCACACTATCACCGAAAGGAGGAGTCATCTTACCGTGTTACAAGTAAAGACTTCTTCAAAGAAAAACAACTTGCAAACATCCGGACCCAACACTAGATGGCAGAAGTATGCAGAGCATGTGAATCTACAACTCTACATGCCAAGAACAGATGTTTACTGGGTAAGTAACATTATCCTTCTGAAGACTACTAAATCAGGTTCTCCTTTAGACCCTTGTCTGCATTATATGTTGCAAATGGTTTCCAGCACGATTTCTGTGCATCTTATTAAATTCCTGAACAGTAATCCTACTTCAGGCTAATTTCCAGTAGCCTAGAAAAAGACGTCAGTGAGTCCTATTCTAGAAAAATCTTCAATTGATCCAGGTGACACAAAATACTTTTGGTTTATCTCCCACTTACCTTTGCCAATGGAAATACTGGGAAAAGCTATAAATGAAGACTTGATGACTTTTCCTGTTGCCAACAATCTCTTGGATCCATCGCAATATGGCTTCAGACACCAGCATTGTACACAATCAGCCTCAGTGGCTGCTACTGAAGAGATTTGAATGTTAGTGGACAAGGAAGGGTGGGCTGGGCCGATTCTTCTCAATCTGTCTGCTGTGTATGATACGGTTAATCATTCTTTGCTTATCAATTGGCTAGAGAGAGACCATCCTTAGCTCTTTTTTATCCAATAGAGAACAGTTTGTTCCTTTTGAGGATTTCACTTTGAATTCGTTTTTTCTTCTCTTTTGGGTACCACTGGGATCATAGTTATCCCCTGCACTTTTCATCAGCTATGTCAACCCCCCCAAGCTAAACGTATTTGGTCCCGTGGTTTCTCTGCGGTCTCTTACACTGACGAGACACAAATAGTTGTGTCAATTTCATCTGATGTCGATGAGGTTGCCAATAAATTAAAAAACTGTATGGTACATATTGTAATCTGGATGCAGATAAATGTCTGAAATTGAACTCCAAGAAAACAGAGGTGATCCTCTTTGGCAACAACATCTCATTCTGGAATACTTCATGATGGCCCCCAATCTTGGCCCTCTTCCATCTCTAGCTCAAGAAGTGAAGAATTTGGGGGCTATATTTGATGGGCAGCTGTTTTTCTGAGCAAATTAATCATATTACCTCCTCTTGTTTTCAGCTACTCAGGATATTTAAAAAAAAAGGTTTTCCGTATATCGTTCTAGATATGGAGAAATGGTAATCGGGGCCCTTGCTCTTTTTATGATTGATTATTACAATGCATTATATCAGGAATTCAGAAACCCCTGCAATTGAAGCTTTAATTATTGCAAAATTCGGCAGCTCGTCTGCTTTTAAAAAATTCCCAAATTCAGCCCCATCTCAAAGAGTATTTTTGGCCTTCATTGGTTACCTGTTTGTGAGAGGGTCACATTTGAGGCTCTGTGTATGGTCGGCAAGACGCTGCACAAAACTCGCCTTCTGTATTTTTAGATCTTTTCTTGGCATGTCTCCAATCATAATCTTGGATCAGGTGTGGCGAAATTAGTGGCCATTCCAAAAAAAAGAAAGCCAGATGGGGAGGCAGAAGCTTTTCCTTCTCAGTATGTAAACTCTGGAACACCATGCCTTTTTCTATGAGATCTCAAAAGAACCAGGTATATTTTAGGAAATTGTTAAAAACCTGACTATATTCACCTCCATACTAAGTTGGTCGTTTTAAGTAGTTTCATAGGACGCAAGCGCAAAGACGCTGCGCCATTTACATGCTTTATTAAATCTTTACTTAATAATAGGTTGAAAGACCAGAAAGCAACCTATTCGGCTGATTATATGTTCCATTCCAATAGTTCTTTCTAATGAGAGCCGTCATTAGTAGAATATTAAGGGATCTTTGTATATGTGCTGATTAGGTTAATAGCAAATTAAACACTATCTGCTGTGCAGTCATATGTGAGAGATTAGAAGAAACATATATCCAAATGTTTCATCATAAAATACACATTAGGAATTTGCTATGACTGTGGGGCATATTAGCAAGCACCTCGTTAAAATTATCACTGTTTTAGCTGCAGGAAACTCCCGCTAAAACGGTGATAAGGGACATGCTAATATGCTTTATAGAATTCCAATAGAAGCCCATGTAAGATGTGCAGGACATCTAACCTGGGCTTCTTTTGGAATTCTATAACGCATATTAGCAATCCCATTATTGCCGTTTTAGTGGCCGTTTCCTGCCGCTAAAACGGCGATAATTTTAACGAGATTCTTGCTAAAATGTCCCTGTGTTTCTTATATTGACAAATATCAGCATCATCAGTTTTTGATACTGCATTCAGAATATATTAATTATCGTTTGCTATACTCTCACCAAGGTTCTTCAATGTATTTATCTTTTTGCTTAATCCTTACCTTTTGAATGCTCTTTAATAGGACCTATGGCCTGCTATTAAATTGATGCATCCTCATGGAGTTCTTTAAAAATGGTACTCTTGACTTACTGGGCCTTATCTTTCAAAAATAGATAGCAAAAGTAGCCCAAGTGATGAGATCCAACTGAAGCTTGTTTGATTCTAGTACCTCTTACCACAGCTCTAGATGTCCATCTTAGTTGCCATCATGTGTTACAGTATGTCCTGATGCTGAACTAATTGTCATAGGTTTCCAATAAATTCATTGTCAAGGCTAATTGAGGGTTTGAGCCTGCAACTGATAAGCTGAGAGGCAATAAGGGCCTCATTACGATGCCGGTCAGACCGGCTTCCATGGTCCTGTAAGAGGCGGCCATACCACTGTGGTCTCTTCTGAAGTGGTTGGTCCGCCTGCCCGATTACAATGTTGGAATCTTGTTGTCCGATCGACTGTTGAAAGAGGGCCAACTCTGACAGCTGTTCCCCGACCGCCAAGATGGCGGTCGGAGAAATACAGCACACATAGGGTAGTCATGGGATCTCCAACCACCGTCCAGATAACTATGATGCTTTCAGACGACTCGATCGTGGCAGTCTGACTGACTGCCTCTAGTCATTTGAAATGAAGGAATTTGAGTGCATATTCACTCCAAACTACTTCTCTCCATTTGCCTCTGCCAAGGACCGTTTCCTCCAGGTCCCCCATTCACCTGGGCAGGTGAACCCCGATGACTATGATCCTGTGGGCGCTGGAATCCAGGTAAGTCCTCCTGCAGTGTGTATCCCCATTGACTGTACTGTGCACATTCCAACACACTCCAGCAATGGGGTACATGGATTTTGAGGCATATCCCCACATATGTCATGCATGTGGGTACAACTCACATGTTTTCAGTGACTTTTGTATGGATTTGTAGCAACATATTTGGGGATATGTGCTCCGCCGTAGGCGCGACTGCTGTGGTAGCTGCGGTCGCATCATACTAAGGCGTGGGGAAGCTTCCCGGCCTCAGAGGCCAGAAAGGGCCTGTGATGATGGAGGTCAGACGGTCGGTCCAACTGGCATCGTAATGAGGCCCTTTGTGTCTTTGTGTGAGATCATCATCATAGGTGGAGGGGAAAAAAACAGGAGCGGTGGATAGGTGAGAAAGAAAGAAGTGGCATGTGGGAGGCAGCAGAAACAAAGATAACATAAAAGGTGGGTTAAGACAGATAGGTATTGGGCAGGAGATTGAGACAGTTAATGGGAAGAATCATGGAGAAGGAGTTTTTTGGATTGGTTTAAAATCAAATACATCAAATTGCTTTTATGCATCACTGAAGGACGGTCAAAAGCACTTGATTTACTTGTTGCTAGTATTAAGGAAAAATATACGAAAACAGGAAGATTTTGTTTATGAAATGGAGAGTATCAGCAGTGAGTTGAAGGACAGGGATTTATGATGAGGGATATCATTTAAAAGGTTGTCTGTCTGCAATAAGTGCCGAGAGGAAACAGTGCACGTGAAACATATTATTTTAATGATTAGTGTCTGATTTATCATTTAGTGATGGTCAGTGTTTAAAATGTTATTAAAGGGTGACAAAATTGCCACGGGCTTCACCAATCCAATTGAATATAATTCTTTACCCAGAAATGCAAAATTCCAAAACCTATAATCTCGGAAGTCCCTAAAGATTATTTACTTTCGCTTTCTTTTGTTTTACTGGATTTATCTGATTAAAATCTGCTGAATATCCATGTGCTCCCTCATATTATAAGGAAATACATTGTCACACACACATATGTTTACAGAAGTCAGAACCAGAACTGTAACTATTTCCTAGGACAAGGGTTAAAAAGTAAATTCTTGCATTTCTTTTATCCTTCCCAAAGCTGGTCATCAAACATCATCAATGAGTGCCTTCTGTTCTACCTTGAAATGCAACCAGATATCTTCGCAAACAGCCTGAAAAATGTGAGAAATGCAGCACTCATCACGTGGTTTATTATGGTAAGACAACTGTAATTTATTTAAGGGTTTTAATGGTAGTATTCCTTACCATGTGGCATAATACTGCATCCTACAAACTTTCCCAAAACTTACAAAAAAATTTAAAAAAGGAATAGGGGCAAGGAATACCTGAAAGTTTGGCTACAAGTGAAGCAGGTCTAACTTAACAGGAATTTAAATTTAACCCACTAAAACCAGATAGGGCTATTCGTAAAAGTAGCTTACAACTGTGAGCAATACCATTTCTAATTTACTCTTACATGTTTGAGTAACTTAACTTCTTTTGGCTATTCACAAAATCCAAGGGTAAAATTACTCAAAAATGAAGACTAACATGTCTCCGCCCACTGAAAAAGGAGGTGAGTCCAAATTTACAATTGTTAATTACTATTGCCAAAACTAAACAATAGTAACTCCCTCACCCAACATGGCCAACAACTGATAATGCAATACCCGCACATAGGGAATAATAGAGAGAGGAACTGAAAATACAACCCCATAGGAAATAATTTCAAATCAAATCAAGTTCTTTAAAATTGATTAAATATAATTTCATGGTAGTACAAAAAATAAGCATATTTATTATTTAATTATAAAATATTTTAGCAACTTTATTTATTTTATATATGAATGTAACATTAATATGGTAAAGTATAGGGAACCTTTACCAATTCTTTACCATGCAGTGCCCTCCTACCTGACTGCGTAGATTTCCCTCTAGTAAAATATAAATAAAAATAAAAACATTTATTAAAGTTGGAAAGGTTAGCAAAAATATTTTAATGTTAAATATTAATGGAAATTTGTTTTTTTAAAATTAATATAACTTAGTTTATCTGTTTATTTTACATTTAGAACTAATGAACAAATCCTAAAGCACTAATAACTGAATTCTGAAATAAATCTTTCATTAATATGAACATATTAAATTACTTTCAAAATATTTTTCTCAGGTTTAAATTGAATATAAAAATCCCAAGGTAAAATACATATTTTTTTTATCTTGCAGTAATAATTCTTAAAAGTGGTCTAGACAATTAATTGAAAGTATTTAACCGTATTTACTAACAGTTATTGTTACATTCAATTTAAATTTGAAAATATATAGAATATTTTAGAATTAAATAAAAGTATGTGCTATTTTATATATGTTTATAAGCATGACATTATAATTGTTTACATTTATAACTATTTTAAATGATGTAATTTAATTTAATATAATGTCCTATGGGGTTTTATTCTAGTTTCCTAACTCCATTGATGTCTGTGGGAAGGTATTGAAGTACCAGTGGTTGGCTACGTGTGATGCTGGAATTAGGCCATCTATGAGCTGGAGTAATTTACTACAGTTTTTGTTCTTTTTTGGCTGCAGTAACTTTAGAAGTGCAGTGCAGTTTTTTAATAGCAATGGGCTTCATCTTTTGAGGGTGGGTACAAGTCCCTTGCTCACCTCCTCTCTAACCTACACTGCATTCCTTCCTGTTCCTCTCCACATTAGTAGTAAGTATTCTCCATTTTCCATCCTTTCCCCAGCCTCTCCCACATTTACTACTAAAATATAGACTTAAGTGTGTGGAGACTCCACAATCAGGACAGAGAACGCAAAATAGAAAAGGGTAGGAGAGGCGGATGTGTAAACTCTGCAAATTGGTCTGTGAATAGCATTTTGTAGTATGTTTTGTAGGACTGCAAAATGTACTACAAAATGCAGTTTGTTAATAGGCCACTATATTCTTTTCCTCCCTGGTTTGGAGTATGGCTGTGTATTATAACTACAAGAGGGAGTGGCCTAGTAGTTGTGTCTTTGGGGAAAATGACAGGGTTTAATTTTGAAATCCCAATGTTATCCGAAAGCTCATATTTCAAAACAATGCCACGTGTCCACTTTTTAATACCAGTTGTTGATGATATGAAAGCATCGATTCCTTTCAAAACACTTGTTACCACTGCACAAAGACTAGCTTACTTTCTTAATTATGGAGGTAAAGCCTTCCATGTAGGGTTGGAGAAACCCTTCCTCCTACAGTTATAGGTTTGTTTGCTTGTAGCCTGCATCTAGATTTTGAAAGTAAGATGTTTTACCAATTATCACGTCCCATATATTAGTGGTGGAGGACTTGTGCTGTGCATGTGATGTTCATTGTACATCAGAAAAAGCACAATACAAATATCCCCTTTGAGACTATAAACATTACAATTGCTATATAAAAATTAAATGTTTAGTACAGCAATTATGCATCCAAGTAGATGGGGTCTGATTTATTATTTAAATTTGTTTTTGATTTATTACACAGCCTATGCTTTGAGAAAGCCTGAGCAATATATGCAAATGGGAGAAAAAACGTTGGATTATTGTTCTAAATGTATAACAACTTTAATATTTAATAAACTATATTTTTGAAGGACAGATATTTTATCATATTGTTGCAAGACAGATAAAACCAAATACACATGTGTGTTTGCAATGTTATATTCACTAAGCTGTGTCTATTCCTGTGATAATGTTAAGAATCTTGATAAATGTTGAAGTATGTACCTACCACATTTTAAACAGGATAAAAGTAGTGAACCTCGTGAGAGAAGAAAACCAGATTGTATTGCGGTAAATCAAGTGTCTGAATATCACATTTAAGACGTATTTAAGATTTACCGAATAGGCATACTTCTTTTGTCTCCCAGTTTATTGTTACAGTTTGCTGATAACTTGACAAATAGATATCAAATTACTTGAGTGTAGCAGCAACAATGGGCTGATATGTTCACTTCCTTTGGGGTTGGATCTTTGTACTTGAAAGGGGGTCTTCTGGCACAATTGCTTTGGAGCTCAAAGATACAAGGGCAAACATTAGGCTCAAACTGTTTGAGATTTCTGGATCCTGCAAGCAGAGCCAGGAAGGTTCCAACATCAATGGACATATGTGGTGCTTAGGAAAATGTTTCACAACACCTAGACACTGGGACTGGTGATGGACCCATGCTTGCACTTCTCCAAGCAAACACTATTAGGCATTGTGAAAAATCTAGAGTTGGGTCATGAGTCATACAGAAGTAAAATAGGCCACAAGCAAATATTTGCATAGGGAGGAAGTGTGCTGTCCAGGCATTGCCCACAGTCATCACATCTGACTTGAAGAGTGGTGCTTTTTGGGCAGCTATCCTCCATTCTTTAGTTATAGGTAGAAAGAATTTCTTATTCCTCTTGTGTTCACGTATGTGGACTTCTTGGGCTGACTTGGGTAAATCAGAGAACTATGAAGAGAAACATCATAGCAGGTCAGCAGACCTTGTGATTAGCCCTAGCCATGCGGACCTTGGCTGCAAGCAATTCTGTAATTAGGAAGCACTGTCATGTTGTCCACGAAGGTCTGTGTAAATGCAAGTTTTTCAGGTGCTTGAAACTGGGTCTGTTTCATATGCCTTATGAATATAGAGGACACATATACAGAATAGCCTTGATGAAGTCATAGGGATACTCCCAAAGACGACGAAACATGTGTTGCCGAAAGAAGAAAAAAATCTGAAAATAAAACTACAATAAAAATCAAGACAAGAAGCTCTCTGTGCCCAATATATATTTCATGTTTTGAATGAACTTGTTGGTAGTAATTGTGTGTGCTTCATGATGTAAAACATTGGTGATCATTCTCAGGATTGTAATTAGAGGAGTTGGGTGTATCTTCCCATCATTTGAAAGCACCACGGGTTACAACCCTGTTCATATACAACTGTATGAGATGGTTTTATAAGCGCCCGAGACCTCACAAACACCCGATTCTACGAATGAATGCACATAAATACATTTGTGATCATCTAAAGGCAACCCTTTGGACAGGTGTATTTTATTGTTTTGTAATTGCATATATATGGGGGCGTGGCCAGCATCCAGACATGGCAGATGGCGTCTGCGCCCCGTAATCCAGCCAAAGTTGCACTTTCTCTGGTGCCATCGACTGCCGGAGGAGAGGTAGGGATATCCAGGGGAAAACAGAGAGGCGGCGACGCCTGGCATCGAGACTGTGAGGCACCTCTGAGATAAGCAAGACCACTCAGTCGGCTGACTTCAGGAATCAGTACTTGCCTGTGCCCCTGAGAGTGCGCCGGAAACTCTGGACTTCCACTGCAGGCCACATCTGGCTGCGGGGCGGACAAGAGGCAGCCTGGAGGCTGGTGAGTCTGTCCTCGGCAGCCCGGAGATAAGGAGGGACAGGATGGAGGACATGGTTCCCTACTTAAGGGCCGGCCCCGGGGAAAGCAGGTGTGCTGCGGGCTCTTGACCCCCAGAAGAGCAGAACATGACTGGTGGCACACAATAGGAGAAAGCACCTGGCAGAGCAACCGGATGTAGTGGGAGACCAGGATATCGCTGCAGGCGCCCTCTGCACAGCATGGCCCACTCAGCTGGAAAACACAAGGCCAGGTCTTGGTAAAGGTCTAAGAGATGTGGTGGAGCCCTCCATGACCCGCCTGAGGGTGGAAGCGGAGGCTTGGGGTCCTCCTTTGCATTGCATCTCCCCAGCCCTTTTCCCCTGACCTGCCCCTGGTTCTCCCACTCAGTCTAAGTGTAATAGAGGGCTTTGCAGAGAGAGAGCAGAATGGTGGGCGGAGCACATTAAAGGCTGGCTGGCCATAGGGAGGACCACACACAATGAGCTCCTTGTCCCCCTGGGGGGGGCTATGGTAGACCGGTGGTGTAGTGTTAGACCCCTGGTGCTGGCCCTGACACAGTGTCCTACCTGAGACTGGAGGCCGGTAGCGCTAAACAGACAGCGCTGTGTGGGCGCGTAGGCCCAGCACCCACGGTGGTCTGGGAGTAAAGAAGACTCCTGGAAGTGGATACCAAGTGGTGGGGTCAGCCCCAAGAAATAGTATGCTGGTGATACCTCAGAGCTTGTCGCCTCCGTAGCCACCCTCCCCAGGCTTAGCATTGAGATCTCTCCCTGATAGCGGTACAACAGGGCCGGCAGTGCCGGGAACACGTAGGAGGGCCCAAGGGAGGAGCACAGGTGGAAAAGATCCAGGGCCCAGGTGGGGTGACCGACAGGCCTGGTGACTTTACCTGAGGGTGCTGGTCTACTACTGACACCCTTGGGCCTCTACGGTGGCACCCTGAACAAGCTAGATCGACAGCCCTCGGATTGTGGCCTTAGGGGGTGCAGGACAAGCAAAGACTGGGGGAAATCCCCCTAGGGGCCCTCTAATTATGACACTGCTCCGGCTAATGGTGGTCCATTGGGTGGGCCCGTAGTACTGCAGCACAATCACAGATCTTGGAGAGCGTAACCACTTACTTGTGATTGTACAGACAATCATGGGGTGCACCAGGACCAAAACAGACAGGTAAGTCTTGCCAGCTCAATCACAGTCACCCCCATTGGACAGCTCACCAGTTAAGACCATGGATACTGATGTGGTCTTCTCTGGAGCGATGCCCCCACAGGATAAACTAGACATAATCCTACAGGAAATAAAAGAATTGTGTCAGGTGAAGGAGCAGCAACTAGGGACCATCACCACAAATGTGAGCCTGTTAAGGATGACCATTGCAAATAATCCAACAGGGTCAAAGCAGATGAACTGACGCTCTCAACAATGGCCTCAGACAATGAACAACTCAATACACAAGTGATACAGCTGTGACATCCAGTGGATCTATTGCAGGTTTGGGTGAAGGATGCGGGTTGAAGAGCTTGTCACAATAACGTCTGCATCATTGGATTTCCAGAGGGCAAAGAAGGAACAAGATCCACCCAGTTCATAGAGGAATGGCTCAGGACGACAATGGCTCCCACAGGGCTTTCGGACATGTTTGTAGTTGAGAGGGCCCATAGGGTCCCTCCCAAGAAACCAAACCCTGACACACCTAGCTGGACTGGCTAGTCGCACACCGATAGCAGATGCACCTGGTTATATAAGTTTGAAATGTTACGCTTATTGTTACAGGTTTAGTCGAACGACTTATAATCGCTGGAATGATTATTTAGGGAAAGCTTTTATAAACACTATTGAAGTGGGTCACCACAATCATGGGGGGGAGTGCTGTCTACAGGCGCGTTGCGCTCAGATGTGTATCCAATCTTACAGGCAGCTGGTAGGGCTCTGTGACAAAGAAATGTAAATTAGTAACTCGGAATTTACGGGGTATGGGAACCATACAAAAAGGCATAGGACCTTAGCCCAGCTGCACTGGCTTCAGGTCCATATTGCCTTTCTCCATCTGGTTGCCACTGAGACCTCCAAATTACATAAGCGTTGGCAAGGCCAACCATTTCATACCTCCTTCTCGGCCTTTGCACATGGAGAAGTGGTGTGGTTAAATGAGGTGTGCCATCTGGGCTACAGGACTCGAGGGTTGTTACACAAGGCTGATATGTGCTATTGAGAGGTACCCTGGATAGGGACATGATAGTTCTCAGGTGTATCTACACACTTAATACTGAACAAGAAGCTTTTTTCACACACTTGTCAACTGTGGTAGGTTATTTGGTTCTTGGGGACGACCTTAATGCAGTACTAGACGTGACGCTTCATATATCGCCCCCCACCAGCTGCCTGGGACTGCGCCTGTCCCAGGTAGTGGGACCTGCTTGATGGTTGTCACATCCTGGGCTTTGCTTCAAAGAGTCCTTGTTCAAATATGATAGAGCTTTTCTAGCTGTATAAATGGTGGCCTGCACTCCAGTGTTATCAAAATGTTTCACTTTTCAAATTTTGACACATGCTCAACGGCAAGATTTTGGTGTGCTGTCTTGGAAAATGCCCCGCCCCATGGACCATTGCTAATGATTCATTCTAAAGCTGGTGCATAAACTTGCACCAGGCCCAGGATGTGACAACCATCAATCAAGAGGCAAACGTGAACCAATGTATCAACACTTCATCCATTTAAACCCACATTTAATCATTTCTTTGACTTATTTCTTCTTCAAGGTTTTTGTCCAAAAGTCATGAATCCGATATTCAAATGCTTATAAAGGGCTCCTCCAGGTATTTCTGTTCAGCATGTCGAAATTCACAATTCGTACGTTAACGTGAAGTTTTAAACTCAATACATTTCGGGCGTTTAACCCTTCAACTGTGATATAAAAAAGGTACATCTGTACTGCAGAAACCAAAAACCTTCCATTAATAAGCAATCGAGCCTTTTCATTATACTCCGAAAAATATCACCATGTGAGTTCCATTAAACAACTGACGGATAATGCGTGAGAACCGCACACACCCCATTAAAAGCAACTGAACTTCAAAACTGAACAAAAATACCACAACCTTAATAAACAATATATTCATTGTGCTTTAATAAGCATGCCTCATGTAAAACTCGTGACAATCCACCCTTAATGTGATCATGCTGAAATAAGTGTCTATCGTGCCATTAAATCGAAGTATGAACACCAACCTTAGAAATAACATAGGCTCCCACAGGTGATCTTAACGAAACATATCGCCTCTTAATAAACTCAGGGGCATATTTACAAGGGCTTTATCTCTGCTTTTTTGGCTTAAAAAGCCAAAAAAGTGGAGATAAAACCAGCGCCCTATTTACAAGAGCGTGCTAACATGCATAATCGCATGTTAGCACCCTTTTTCCCAACGCCTCCCTTTGCATCTCCAATGAGATGCAAAGTGGGCGTTACTGGGCGTACTCTGGATGGACTACCTTGCAAATATTGCTGATGTTCACATCGCGATATTTACAAGGCAGCCCACATGATGTTAGCACACGTTAGACAAAATCTAACGTCTGCTAAAATCCTGACTTAGCCATCCCTAAAATAGGGGGTAGATTATGCTGATACAACCCTATGGGTCGTATCAGCAAGCTCATCGCCGTTTTGCAGGGACCATCGGTGGAAAACCAGCAATGTTCCATGCAATAGGGCGATAACCTCACTATCTCTGGAATTTTTATCGCCCTGGAGAAACGCGGTTAATAACGCGCTTCCAGGGCGATAAATGCCCGAGATAGCCTGCAATAATATTATTATCGCTAAGCACAGCCAGCGATAATTATCGCTGGCCGTTGATAATATTCCTCTCAGCATCCTCCAAAACAAGTGCAACAACTACAGGCTTATTTATTTAGAAGCCCCTTGCGTGACTTTTGCGTCATTTTTAACATGGGAAAAGTGACGTGCGGGTGGCTTGTAAATAAACCCCTACTTTTTTATGGTAACGCAAAGTAAGTGCAAATCACGTGACCCATACCACGTGCACCATGGAAACAATTGTATGTACCAGTGTGGAGCTTGTTTTGGGTTTATTTTCTTTTTCAAAAAAATGTTTTGCAGGTCATTCTTTTTTTAAGCGGATTGTACGTATTTTGTTTGTTTTTATTGTCACAAGTTTTACATGAGGCATGCTTATTAAAGCTCAATGAATATGTTGTTTATTAAGGTTGTGGCACTCCATCCGTTTTTACATTCAATTGCTTTTAATGGGGAATGTTCGGTAAATGATTACATATACATGAGTAAATAATTTTCCTTCGGGATAACATGGTGGGCTAAGCTCTACTCTTTCCCTTTCCCCCGCAGGGAATATTAAACCCAATGCAGGGTTTTCTCTTCACACTAGCTTTCTACGGCTGGACTGGATTTGATGTGGATCTAAACTTTCGAAAGAAAGAAATCCAGTGGGAATCAATGTCCACCTCCACAGCTCAAGAAAATGGCTTCATTTCTCCTGCTGGTTCATCTCTCAACTACCCGGGCTACATCCAGAACCCGAGAAAGACGGCAGAGCTGGGGAACGGCCAGCAGACCGACGAGGCTGTGAGCATTTTGTCTGAAGGTAACAGAACCAGTGCTGCTGTCATACTAAACAGAAACTCCCCTGTCTACCAGGGCTTATAGAATTGAAAGTGACACTATCCTGTGCAAGGACCTTATTAAGTTTACAGCTGGGCTGTGTTTTTGTATCTTGGATGACACCATTTCACTCATCACTTGTGATAAGTTATTTATTGCGATGTGAGCTGATACCAGTTTCCCGGTGGATCAAATTTTCTATGAGAAATAAATGATTTGTTAAGACATCAACATGGTGCCCCATCTGAAGTTGTTTTTTTTTATTGCTATGAGGTCCAATGATTTAATGCTGCTTGATACTGTGAAACTTGGCAGCCACCGGATCCTTCTCTTCTCGTTGCCTTGGATTTATGTCAGGCCCTGGTTACATTTGGATTTGTAGAGATTGTGAGAATTTTGCCTCCTACTTTTGAAATCAGAAGGATTATTTTCATTATGATGCTTAGTGTCCTGTTTTATAGAAATGCAACTGGTTGTGTTTTCTTACTAATAAAAATGAAAATAATTCTCTCTTATCTGCCGAAATTCCACTTGCACTATTCGCACTTGCCAGATATTGGCTCCATGGCTGACTTTCAAAGCAGTAATCGATTAAACATCTTGTGCTCTTCAAAAAATCTACCAAAGATACAAAATTGAAACACTAAGACCTGTGGCCTGTTGTCATGGTATGTTCAGGCTGCAGTAACTGCAAACATCTATTTTACTTTGTAAATCATTTTCAGGGTTAGAAACATTTCAAGGTCGAGATATTTCAGTGTACCACCCAGGGGAAAATACTTTCCAGAATCTCCCTTTCTATGCCTTTGGATTTTGAAAAATAAAATGGCCTCTGTAGATTTCTTAAAATGTGGCTCAGCACACTCTGCTGTAACCACTTGACTAATACTTGAGATGTAAATTTGTTGATCTAAAACACACTGAACAGGAACTCTCTTCATCTGACTCTTGTTGCAGTGAAAATTTGCCTCTCTGAACCAATGTCAAGAATTGTGTAGGAGCAGGGTGTGGGCTACTGGAAGTTGCGCAGGGGGGCTTTCATGTGAGCTTTGCAGGAGATCCCCCTGTCCGAGCCCCAAAATATGCCACTGGAGAATGTAGCGGAGAGGTATCCCAGAAAGGTGTAGCTAAGAACCCAGGGAGCTAGCCGAGCGCATGTAAGGGAGTAGAGAACTCAAAGCGCTGAAGTGCAAGCCGCTGATCTCCAATGTGGCCTTTGAAAATTAGGCTGATGTAAAGTTTGGCGGGTAATCCCAAAGCAAGAGTAGTTCTGTCTAAAGATAGCTGCACAGGTGCTAGTTTCACAAGGTAATAGTGGTTTGCACTCACCCCTCTAATAGTCAAACTACTCCAAAACCAGTGAGAGGAGTTGGCCTAACAGCTAGGGCGTTCAACACCTCGAATCTGGGGAACTGGGTTAGAGTCTCGGCAATGACGCTGAATATCCTGTGATTCTGAGCAAATCAATTAATCTCCCCGTGCCTAACAAAAATTAATGTGTCCTCATGTAATGCAACTGTTGCTATGTAAAGCGTTCTGATACCCGAGACAGGTCAAAATTGTGCTATATAAAACTCTGTAAAAAATACATTAAAACAGTAATAACACACAAAAGGGAGTGCCTTAAGAGTCCAACAATTGTGTTGTGGAGTTTGTTCCCTTTGTTTTTTCTCCCCTCCTTTCATGAAGTGCACATAGTTCAATGGTGTCATTATCAATGTACTCTTCTCCAATATCAAAATAACATGGGAGCCACGGTATGGAGTCTGAAAACAATTCTCTTTATTACTCTTCAGTACATCAAAGAAACAGCCCCACCAACACATTTCATCCTCCGAGAGGACTTTATCAGGGTTTATGTATTTCTTTACAGCAATATCACATCAAAGTCTAAGTGTAAAATGGATCAGTTCTCCCTGCAATTCTTGGGACACTCGCACTTCTCCTATATTGCTGTAGGGAAATACCAGGTGACCATATATAAATATCCCAGCATAATATCCACACCCAATTGGATTCTGTAAGCTCAGACCATACTTCATACCATGGCTCCCATGTTATTTTGATATTGGAGAAGAGTCCGTTGATAGCCGGATCGGGGCCTTCACCCAATGAAGCTGAGAAGGCACCTGTGAGTCCCTGAGAGTGGGATCCTGGAGGGAATGAGTCTGTGATTCTGCGTAACGGAGGCACCTGACTGGAGCATCTGCAACTTGATAGATAGTACTTAATGATGCATGTGTGAAGGGTCTTACTGCTCCATGGCGTTCCATCTCTGCACAACTAGGGTTCCTTACCGAGTCTTCCTGAGCAGAGTACATTGGGTGGTGAGGAGCAGCAGCTACAAGAGAGAGCTGCTGCACTGCGGCATGTAAGGAGAGATACATTTTCCATTTTCACTTAAAGCCAATAGCAAAAACAACGGTGCACAAAAAGTTTGCTGCAGGACTTCAAGAGGCCCAACTGCTCAACCGCTAACTTATGAGCACACTACCGCAGGGATCACAGTTTTCTCACTGTAACACTGATTAGCCCTGTCCCTCAAAGCCTGGGATACCGGGTGGTGAAATTTCCACAAGACACTTGGGACAAGAATTTGAAGTGCCCTGTGGTCAATGCCACCAAAGACAAATGCACAGAGACCTCAATCCACCTACTGGCGACATACGGATGAATGAAGCAATATATCCGATAAAGCAAAAATTAGCATGGTTGCGAACTTGGCCTCTATTATACAAGGAAGGTCCCTTGGTGAACTACATGACAAAATCTCCAATAATGGCCATCACACAAAATCAGGCCTTGAAATCGGACATGACATAGACTCTATCAGATCTGATTAGAACCTGTAAAGGATGGGAGAATGAGAATCCACTGATGAGGATAACTTAGTGGCCATGAGCTAAGAGCTAGAAAATACGCAAGACCAGCAGACCAAGATGAGAGAGTATTATGAACTGTCGTACAAATGTACAGACCTAGTTGAACTCTGCCGGTGTGATAATATCCAGATTCAACTTGTGTGGAAGTATGTAAGTCGGATGATGTTCAAAACTGTCAACTATTTAATTTTATTCTGAGGAGGACCCTGAAATGCTATTGACACTGTTAGAGCTCATAAGGTGGGAGCACTCATCGAAGCATGGGGGGTCGTCCCACAGACATTATCGCTAAATAGGCATCCTCATCCAGGCAGAGGAGAAAGTACAAGAGATTTTGAGTGCAGTTACTGACGTATCGCAGACAGAAACTTTGGAGGAGGAATAAAGCAATGCAGGAACCAAACCCAAATCAACAATTAAAACTAGACGGAAATAAAAAGATGTCTAAGTGTCTTGAAGGAGCACATACGATGACCTATGTCTGAGAATGTCATACACTAGTGATCTTGGGGCAAGTGAACATAGTCTTAGTGATCCCTGCTCCTAGTACCAGATACATACAGCTGCAGCTGAACCTCTCACGTAGATGTAAAAGTATGACATTACATATGACACTTGAGGTTTGCTGGGGTGGGACTGAGTGGGGAATGGGGAGAAGCCGGCTGCAACACGTATCACCATTGTTGGAAGACTTTGGACTCCTACTCTTTTTGAGTGCAGAAGAAGGCAAATAAGATGGGAGAAGGGAAGTTGGGGAGAGTTAATGAGTTTGACGTTTGTGTGGGTGCAGAGGCAGTGAACACTGACTCAGATGCTTTTAGATGTTGGAAACTCACTTGTGACCTTTGAAATTACAACCTCATATTGAAAGAATACACCTCTAAAGACTATATGGTGAGATAGTGTTGTGGAATGTGCAGAGATAGAACTCCACAGTAAAGTGGCATAAAATCTGGAAGAAGGTGTATAGGGTCCTCCTGTATATAATATGCATTCAAGAGACACGCTAAAAAAATCTTCAGATGTCAATCTCATGCGGCACAAGCTATAGCCCAGGCTTATTTTTCAGCTACTGGCAAGTAAAGAAGTGGAGTTATGATAGGGATACAAAGTGATTTCTCACTAGAAAAGATTAAGAGATTTTCAAGGTGGGGGTCGTTTATTATATTTAGAGGGACTAAGACCAGAGGTACAATTGAGCATACTTAATATCTACCTACGTCTCAAGCTTGGCTCAGGACACTTTCCTCACAGACATGCTGGGCAAAATACAGGAGTGGAACCCGTGTGAGCTGCTCTGAAAATGCAGAAGATGACCTCATTGTGGCCCCAGATACTAAGCTATTTAGATACCCCCGAAAGATACTTCCATAGCACTATATCATTGTCCCCTCTTGGGGAATTTATTAATCAGGACTCATAGATATATGGTGAGATAAAAATCCAGGAGGAAGAGATTTTACTTTCTTCTATGTCCACTGATTTGCTAATGAATAAACCTAATCTGGCGTACTCAAGTATGGGGGAAGAACACCCGTACTATATCTCATGGGTTGATAGCAATCTTGGACCATTCAATGCAGATGTGTGAGGGAGAATTGTCTGTCATCTCCTGCAGGAGGGGGCTCTGGTGATTCAATAAAGCCCTGACCACATTTTCGGTTGCTAAGGAAGGTGACCACAAACTATTTTCGAGAGAATAATACTGGAGAGGTCCCCCAGGTGTACTATTTGATGCCTGTAAAGCAGTTGCTAGGGAGAGTGTATTAAGGAAGAGGGCTAGGCAACAACATATATAAGCTGCATCATAAGACTTTCGAAGCTGAGATCCAAAAACAGAAGAAGATTTTAAAACAATAGGGTTGTGCAATCTATATGAGCTTTAACTAGAGTGAGAGGTTATTTCAGTCTCCTGACCATGGAGAGATTGCAAAAAGCTCTGCCGTGCCTAAAGCAAACATTTTACGAAAAGGTCATGAAGGCATACTCTATGCTGGCTAGGAGGTTCAGAAAAGCGAAGGTGTTGGGCCGGATCACTGCTTTCTGGAGAGATTCAGAGATCTACTTGACTAATCCAGTATGCCTACAGGAGGTAGACGATTTCATTGACACAGCAGATCTGCCAAGATTGTCCAGAACTAACAGTGTAGCCCTAGATGAACTGGTAACTTGAAACAAGTTATGAAGTAGTGAAGTAGTGTGGCTCACTGGTTAGAGGCGGCAGACCCGAGAGCAGAGGACAGCCTGGGACCAGGGTTCGATTCCCGACGCGGCAGGTTTCTGGACCAGGGTCAGCGGACTCGATAATTCTCTCGCCTCGGTGCCCACTCTGATCAGCGATCACACTCGGCAACTCTGGGCACTAGCTTGTCTCATCTTCACTAACGGCCCCACCAGACCGCCGGGGATGCCTGGTCTCACCCTGGAGATACCCATTAAGGGACCATCTCTCAGGGAAGCCAGGAAGGGTTTCGCAGCGGTCGAAGCGCGGAGGTACCCCTTCGGGAGTGATTCCAGCGCTATATAAGCACATAATTAATTAATTAATTAATTAAGGCCATAACTGATCTTCATCTCAACATATCTCCAGGCCCTAATGGCCAAACAAATGCGATCTATAAATACTTTTATGTCAGAGCTGACTCAGTGCCTTGTTACCACATTTAACTACTTCTTTCAAACAGGCATGGTAAAATCCATGAAGACTGAGGCTATCATTTGGCTAATACACAAAGAGGATACATCGCCAGATCTCTGTGATTCGTATCAACCTTTAGGTCCCCGTGAATTCTGATGCTAAGATCCTTACAAATGTATTGACAAAGCGATTGGTGCCCTATATGTCATATCTTATCTATCCAGACCAATCAGGTTTAGTCCCAGCATCAAGCAGCTGACCATATAGAATGCCTGCTCCACTTCATAGAAAAAGCATCCTGTAGAGGGATCCCCCTTACGATCTTTGTATTGGATTGTGTCTTCCTCTACAAAGTAATCAAAAAACTTAAGGCCTGGATGAAATATGCTGAAATGGATAGCAGACAACTATACAAACCAGTCAGTAAAAATTATGGTTAATGGGACTGAATCTGAACCAATGTACTTACAAAGAGGCACTCGACAGTGATGCCCTTTGCCATCCCTGCTCTTTATTTTGACCTTAAGACCCTTAGTCACACATGTTAGGCAACATTCTGGGGTCAAAGGTATGCTTTTCAGAGATGAACAGCTCTAGAAACACTTGTTTGCTTATGATATACTGCTAACAGTGGTAGATCTCCTCTCAATACTATGGTAAGCGTTCAGGCTTTAAGGTCAGCATAACAAAATTAAAGGTAATGGGTGGGAGTAGGTCTGCCGCTGTCAGACAAAGTGGCCCTAACAAAAAAAGGCTGTTTAATTGGTCCAATGAAAAACTTAAATCTAGGAATTAACATGTCCTAAAAATGTGGAACCTCTATTCAGTGAGCTACCCTTGACTGTTCAGTGACATTACCACCTACATGCTTCAATGGTACAATCTGTAAATGTCATGGCTTTGTAAGGTAGCTGCTGTCAAGATGAATTTTCTGCCCCATTTATTGTATATCTTTCAAGCACTGCCAGTTAGAATCCATGATTTAGAATTGGAAACACTACAGAGTGCAATTGATTCCTTTATTTGGGTGGGGAAGAAAGGTTGAATAGAGCGGAAGGTATTACATGCACACAGACAATTGGAGGGCTGAGACTCCCATATATAATGGTCGTGGGTGCACTTCCATGATACTTGTGACCATTCAATTTTAAATTGTCCATCCTCCCAAAAAATTCTGGGGAAATTTTTGACGATTAGGCCATTAGGTGCAATTTTGGCTTTAAAATATTCTGCCATCATAGTCTTGTGGATTGTTACCCTTATCCATTCTCGTTTGAGGTCGGACAGGGATTGCCACTCGGTTGTGTTGCTACCCGTTGCTGGTTCGATGTCAATGCCAAACAAGGAGGGTGTCCTCATAATTGCTGCTGCATCCTCCTCACCAAAACTCAGTCCTTGACCCTCCATAATGGTGTGATCAAGGGGGGCTGGTCCAGGTGAGTTGGAGTCCTTCACAGAAGGTAGGGAAAGGGAAAAGAAAAAGGGGTCCAACACCAAAATCGGGTGTGGACACAGTGGGGCCCAACACAATGGTGTGGGCTTGATTGGTAGGGGGATTTGAACAATCTAACCCGCCGAGAGGGAACTCCCATGGTGTGGCACCGTGCAGAAGTTTTTATCAAAAAGGAGGCAGGAAAATTGATCACTTGATCAACGGACACTGATTACCACTCAGAGTGGTGGAAGGTCCAGTAACAGCTTGTGTCCGTATCTAGTACAGAGGATGCTAGAAAAGGGGTTGCTGCACTGTTCCTGTGTAGAAGTTGGGGAGGTTTAGCTGGCATGACCAAAGGTGTTCGAATGACACCTTGGGGCATCCATTATGTTGGATGTAATTGCCTCACACACCCAGAAGGATGTCATGCTTCATCAATGGCGTTTGCTCCTCGTCGGGGAGGCGGTGCAATCCCTGACGGGCTCACCTCAAGAGGGGCTCTTTGGCGGAGATCTTTTATCCAACAGCCTTATGGTGAAGTGGGGGGGTGTGGGCAGGATGGTGTGTTATGATGGTATGATTGTTAAAATGTAGCAAGGGGTACCGGAATTCACTTTATTCTGGGGGTCCCCTGGCTGCAATTAAAACGTGGGACTAGCTCGCTAGGTGTCAACAGGTTAGGTTGACTTCGAGGGATTACATATACACCATGAGTCGAATCCTTTCCGGGACAACATCAAAATGTGGAAACGCTTCATTGATGACATCATAATTTTGTGGAAAGGCCCCCCAACCTCTCAAGAAGCTTTCCTTGATTGGGTTAACACATTGAACCCTTACCTACACTTCACCATGGCCTCCTCACCTAATGAGATCTCCTTCCTTGACCTAACAATAAAACTGGAAGAAGGGTCCATTAGCACTACCATGTACAGAAAACCCACGGACCGCAACAGCCTTCTACACTACAAGAGCCACCACCCAAGGGCCTTACGCAATAACCTGTCCTTTGGCCAATTCCTGCGGATAAGACGCAACTGTAGTGCTGTAACCGACTACAAGAAGGAGTCCGCTATCCTCTCGAGGAACCTACTAGATAGAGGCTACCCTAAAAGTGAAGTCCTAAAAGCTAGAAAACGGGCCAGGAATAACAACCGAGAAGCCCTCCTGGAACGGCAGGAAAGAGCCCCGGTTGAGAATCAACCAATCACCTGTGTGACCACTTTCACCCCACTATCCAACAAGATCAGGAATACGATCAAACACCACTGGGGTATTCTTAACACAGGTGACATGGTACTGGAAGAACCGAGATTCGCCTTCAAAAGATCCCAAAACCTGAAGGATATCCTAATCAGCACAAGGCCCAAGGGTGTCAGGAAAGAAACTCAACAAACCTTGTGGCATCTACCCCCCGTGACGGGCCATTACCCTTGTGGCATGTGTGGGGTCTGCAGATATACCATGACACTTAAGACCATTCAGCTTTCTGAGACTTTCAAATGGGAGCTCAGACATCACACCAATTGTAACACATCACATTGCATATACATGCTTACTTGTCCGTGTGGCTTACAATACATCGGGATGACTACCCGCCCCATCAAAATCCGCATTACCGAACATCGCAGCAACTTTCGCTGCAAGAAAACCCATACAAAAATGTGTAAACATTATGTCGACTCCAACCATAATGAAGACTCTTTGAAATGGGTTGTACTAGAATCCAGCCCTAACTGCCCCAAGAATGCCCTTTTCCGGAAGGAACAGAGATGGGTACACCGACTGTCCTCTGATAAACATGGCTTAAATGAAGACATTCCCTGGCACTCACTCTAAACCATCCTGCTCCATAATTTATACCGTGGTCATTTTTACCCCCTTATTTTCACACCTGACAAAGGCGAAACATCAAGTTTGAATACAACATCGAATCTAACTCTCCCTTGTTGTCATTATCACTCCCACTGGTCTTGACCCACACGTCAGCATTGGGTTCCAGCCACCTACATACCAGGGTCCGCCTAACTGTAAGTTGTATACAAGGTCGATATCCCTAATAAAGGGAACGACATTCTCTGCTCATGGGAGGCTTGCTGCCCATTACATCATGGCCGCCACAATCAAAGCCGGTAACAGGCCGGGTAGCCTCACCGATTTACACGCAGAAACTCTATGGGCTCATCTTCTAATACTGGGTCATTCCTCGTATTCCTTCAAAGTTTTGCGTTTCAATGCCCAATGGTGCAAATCACGAGTCACTACACAATCTAATGAGTAGCGGTACAGTACTTCCTGACCATTACAAAATGGCCACCACATTACCGGCGTCTATCACGTGACTTTACACTATGGGCGATGACGCGCTTGTGCACGCCGGTCTCCGCGTTTGTTTAAATAACTCCGACCGCCGAGCTCCTTCATCTACTCGAGCTCGGCGGATATGGGTAGGTCTCCCCACGCGGACACAGGCATATCGAGGTGAGTGACACCGGTAACAGTGGGACGAGGGTGGTCATAATATTTACCCTAGAGGCTTACTTTGTGAGCGCTATTAACACAGAGGCGCTACTTATGTATTTACCTCCAGCCTCATCTAATGGGCTCACCCCTGATGTTCTGTCCCGCCGACCCCTCATGTGCCAAGTAGTCCCTGACCTTTAGGTGAGTAGGGAGCGCATACTATATGATTGCAGCAATTGTCAGACAGCAGTGTGATTTTGCATCTGGTTTTTGCCAAGCACCAGTGTATATAATTTTCTTAATGGGTGCCTTTGACACACGCACTGCTCATGATATGACACTGAATGGGTATTACATCCCTCCTAGACTGCTGCATTTTAATCATTGTTTTTAAACACCACCCTTTTACACCACAATCCCTCTCACGTACACAGTGTTTGAGTGTGCCCCGCACATGCACGTTGCACGCTCAATGTTCCCAGGCATGCATTGGTTGTGCTCAATAGTTCACAATACCGCTAGCATGCCACATTTTCTAGATTTCCTGGCATTGACGTAACTTGTTTTTGACTATTGCAAAACGTATTAACCGTTGTTCCTTTTCTCTATGTATAGGCATAGGAGATTCCACAGAGGTAACATACACCACATACATGACACAAGCATGATGTTTTCTTTCCTCACTTTTTGTAAGGTCCTGATGAATCGCGGGTAACTTGACCCTAAGCGAGAAACATGTCGACCACTTTCACCTCTAGCCTTCTCTAGGGTCACTCAACCTAACCTGTTGACACCTAGCGAGCTAGTCCCACGTTTTAATTGCAGCCAGGGGACCCCCAGAATAAAGTGAATTCCGGTACCCCTTGCTACATTTTAACAATCATACCATCATAACACACCATCCTGCCCACATACCCCCACTTCACCATAAGGCTGTTGGATAAAAGATCTCCGCCAAAGAGCCCCTCTTGAGGTGAGCCCGTCGGGGATTGCACCGCCTCCCCGACGAGGAGCAAACGCCAATGATGAAGCATGACATCCTTCTGGGTGTGTGAGGCAATTACATCCAACATAATGGATGCCCCAAGGTGTCATTCTAACACCTTTGGTCATGCCAGCTAAACCTCCCCAACTTCTACACAGGAACAGTGCAGCAACCCCTTTTCTTGCACTCCCATATATAAGGCAGCAATATTATGCCTCACAGATTAGAGTCTTCTTTGATGAGTTTCTCTAAGTGACAGAAAGGCACTGGATCCACAGGAACACAGAGTTCCCAGGACAGCCTCCATAGGCCATACCGTGGTTGACAAAAACTTCTCAAACCCCTCCCCCCATCCCGGTATGCCATTTTTCTGAGATTCTCAGGCCTACAGCGGGGATATGGGACATGATCACTAGAAAAAAAGGTCTGCCCACATTCCCTCCCCATACACACCCCTATGGAGAATCCAGAAATTTTCCCTAGAGAGTGCGAAGGAAGGTGCTGGTTTTTGGGTGGAGGCCGGATGTTGAATACTTGAAGACCCATTTGAGAACGAAGAAATGAAAACATTGGAGGAATGTGATTGAATGATATTTTGGCAGTTACGACAATGGGTGATCCATCCTGAGAACAAAATGGCAGCCACTAGATCACTCTTTGACGTTGAGAAGCTTTTCCCTAAAATACACAATACCCAGGGGGCTTACTTCCAATATTTATTTGTTGCTGATGGGTACAGGTCCTGAAGTCCAATGGACATATATGAGGAGATGGCAAAATATTTTAGAGTAGGATATTTCTATGGGGAAATGGGAAACATTGCAGATGGACATCCCCTCTGTGTGTAGAAGCGTTCAGAATAGGGTATTGTCTTATAAGTATATTTATCAGTGTGGCCTCTGACACCCAAGAGATTACAAGGATAGTCCAGAAAACAAGGGGATTAATTTGAGGGAGGTATAGACTAGAGGGGGATAATATACACATCTGGTGGTCCTGTCCCCGTTTGAAAATGTTCTGGAAAGAAATGCTTAGTGAAGGGGGTGCATGGCTACCTTATACAACCTGACCTAGATGTCATTCTGTTATATTTATGCCCTTCAAAATACAAACAGCTCACCAGCGAAGACTGAAGGAAATTTGCAAACATGGTAGTGCCGGCAAAGCTACTGATAGCTCAGAAATGGAATTTAGCGATCATACTAACAGTCCATGAATGGGGAAGTAAATTATGGTTTTTATTGGCTATGGAAAAACTAACTTAGGACCTCCATGATATGAGCCACAAATATGAACAAACATGGAGCCCTCTAGTAGAGTATTTTTCCTCACACACGCCAATGTAAAGGTGTCCAAAATCCTTGAGATCTCTGAAGCTGAAGGCATAAAGAGGCTTTTAGGAGCTGGAGGTATTGATTGACCATGCGTAAGCTGGGCGAACTCTACGACATTGAAGAAGCTGTGGCTGACTGTTGTTTTGTCAACCTTTCGAGGAAGTTAGGGAGAAGGAGGCTTTATGGTTTATGCTTTGATTCAATGAAAGAGCCTGACTCGGGCCTATTATACTTTGTAAATGCAAATTAATAAAATAAAATACATCTGGAAAAAAGAATTGTGTAGCAATGTTTGTGTATCACTGTGTTGTGGTTTTGATGTCTACCTGCACAAATATTGACTATCACTAAATTGTCAGGGTAAATAAATATAGAGAAGTATAAATTACTATTTTTAACTCCACATCTACTTACCTTGATAATAAAGCTATCTGATCCCACAAAATGCCCCCTTGTCACTGAGAGATGTCCTACATGTCATGGCAAGACTTGTGTTGTCCACCCAGAGATTTGACTATATTACGGCCATTCTTTTTGATTTCCATTGGTTTTACATTGGGGCCAGAATAAAGTTCAAGTTGGGATGTCTGGCCTGGAAAGCCATTTACATCAAATCTTAATTACATCTTGCTTCCATGTGGAGTCAGGGGTTGCCAGAGAATGCAGAAGCAAAAACAATCTGTTGATGGAACTTGCTTTAAAAACCACATATCTCCACAACAATCCTTCTTAGGTGCTGTGTCACTCATAAAGGACTCACTACAAGCTGACCTGAGAGTAAACATACCTTGATGTCCTTTCGTGGTGTACCTGTCAAACTAAGGATAACTGCAGTTGACTGCCACCTTCTAATACCTGTCGACTGTTCTCTTCTCCATAGAATAACTACCTGTTGACTGTTACTACCAGCTTCAGATGTTGTCCTATAGATTGCTTTCAATGATATGTACCGTTTACGATTTTAATCTAGCCTTAGATTGTATTATTGTTAAATGTATAGCAATTTTCTCTGTGTAAAGCACTCTAATTCCTCTTGGTGTTTTGTTCACTGAAAAAAGCAAAGGGACATTATAGTTAGGCTCAGATTTCATTCGTACAAAACCAGTGATACTCAGCAGTTATAGTTACCTGAGCTAAATATACCTTACATGACCTCACATATCAAATCAGTCATGACATATCACTGATGACATCACTGATGACATCATCCAGTGAGTGTGTGTTTTCTAAAGGATTGAGTGTTAAACATATATACCAACCTATTACAAACATTAAAATAGTATACTTTCTCTACTACTAATGAGTGATGCTATTTCTAAAATGTATTATGTGAGTGGCTGTGTGACTGAGTATATCTGTTTGTGAGTGGGTGTCTGTATGTATGTGTGAGTGGCTGTATGGGTGAATAAATAGGTGCATGAGTAGCTGTATGGCTGAGTGAGTGACTGTGAGTATTGATGAGTGAGTGGGTGTGTCAGTGGATGTATGGGTGGGTGGTTGGCTGTGTAAGTCGCTGTATGAATGGTAAGTGGGTGTGTATTTTAATATTGGTGAGTGATTTGGTGTTTGAATGGCTGTTTGACTGAGTGACTGGTTGTGTAAGTGGCTGTATGAGTGAGTGAGTGGCTGTTTGGTTATGTGAGCTGGTATGGGAGAAGGTGTGTTGTAGAGTACATGTCTGTGTGAATGGCTGTATGGGTGAGTACGAAGATGTGTGAGTGCTTATATCGATGTGTGAATGGGTATGTAAGTGGTTGTGTGGGTATGTGAGCGTGTGAGTGCTTGTATGGGTGAGTGAGTGGGTGTGTGAGTGATTGTAGGTGAATACGTGGGTGTGTGAGTGGCTGTATGGCTGAGTGTAAGTGGCTGTACATGTGAGTGACTGGCTGTATCAGTAGCTGTATGGGCGAGGGTGAATGGTTGCATGAGTGGATGTATGAGTGATTGGGTGGGTGAGTGCTCTATGGAGGAGCAAGTGGGTGTGTGAGTGCTGGTCTGAGTCTGTGAATGAGTATGTCAGTGGTTGTGTGGGTGTCTGAGTGGGTATACAAGAGGTTGTATGGGGGTGTGAGTGAGTGTGTGAGTGGTTCTGTGGATGATGTCATCAGTAATGTCATTGGAGTTGCAATTTTTGAGATGTCATCAGTGATGTCATCAGTGATGTCACTGACCATGTCATGAGTGATGTAATATGTGGGGTCATAATCAGTACAAAGTGGGGGCGCAAGTTATAGTTAGCTCAGGTAACTATAAGTGTCAAATATCACTGGTTTTGTACAAGTGAAAACTGAGCCTAACTATAACGTCCCTGTAACTTGTGTTTTTTTCAGTGAATTTCTAAGGGTTTTTAGGTTGAGCCTAAGCAGCACATGCGCTGCTCTGCAAGGCATGCTGTATTGGAGTATGGACTTGAAGCCCCTCCCACGCTCCGCCTATACTTGTTATTGGCTTGTAAATGCTTTCTTCTGATTCCTTAATAGGCTTGTTAGTCCCCCCTTAGTACCGCCTTGTCTTCATTTGTAACCTCCCATGAGGACTGGCCCTTTTACTTCGGTTGAAACCTGGTACATCTTATGTCTGTAAGCACTATTTTGTTTAATAAGTTTCTCCTACTGCAGGCACTACATGCTTTCCTGCAACATTCAGCGCATTCAGCATGCGATGCATGCTTTCACAGGGTGCTTTTGAAAAAAAGGCATTTGTTCGTCAACATTGTTTGGAGGGTAAAGGTGCCCCATAACGTGCTTCTGATTAAATACCGACTGCGGATCTTTCTTCAGACATGGCTCGTCTGAAGAAAGGGGCCTGGCCTCGATTAACGTGAAAGCTCTGCATGGTGTGCTTGTAAACAACAAGCATTTGCAATGCAATAGGTCTTGCATTTTAGAAACTTTGACCTATTGGTATTGTAAATGACAATACCTTTTATTATTGCAGGTTTTTTAAACACATACATAAAAGGCCTTGTCATTTACAATGGCAATAGCTAAAAATATCGCAATTGCGAGACCTATTGTATTGCAACTGCTTGTTTAATTCTATTTCCTAACTATAACCTCCCTGTAACCTTTGGTTTTTAAGTGAATTTCTATGTTTTATAACCTGTATTCGCGGTTGCAGTCTGGTGGAGAAAGGGGGTGGTACCTCTGACCAGCTTGCAGGAATCCTGCTGTAAGGGACTTACTGGAGGTAACAGGAGGGCATCTTGGCTCCCAAGGCCCCTCAGCAGCCTAGGGGACTTTGCCCCCTAACGAGTAGTGCTCCAGGAGGCGCGTTTGCAGAGGGGTGGAGAAAGGGGGTGTGGCCTCTGAAGTCCTCACAGAAATTGTGCTCTGTGTGGAACTTACTGAAGGTAACAGCAGGGCTTTTTGGCCCCCAAGGACCCTCTGTAACCAAAGGGACTTTATCTCCCAGTCAGCCGTGCACCATGAGGCATGTCTGCAGAGTTGTGGAGAAAGGGGACGTGGCCTCCAAGGTCCTCTCAGCAATCAGGCTGTGTGGGACGTACTGGAGGGCTTGTTGGGCCCCAAAAGAACCCTCTAGAGCCAAGGGGACTTCATCCCCAAACCAGCAGTGCACCAGGAGGCGCTTTTGCAGAGTGGTGGAGAAAGGTGGAAAGTCCTCCAAAGTCCTCACAAAAATCGTGCTCTGTGTGGAACTTACTGAAAGTTGAAGGAGGGCTTGTTGGTCCCCAAGGACCCTCTGGAGCCAAGGGGATTTCATCCCACAATGAGCAGTGCACCAGGAAGTGCGTTTGCCGAGTGTTGGAGAAAGGGGGCATGGCCTCCGAAGTCCTCTCAGCAATCAGGCTGTGTGGGACTTACTGGAGGTCCCCTCCTCAAGAGGCCTAGGTGGTAAGGGTGTTTCTACCCTGCCCCCTTTTCTTTTTATAATTATTTTTCTGTCACTAGGTTCAATTGAATCACAAGAGGACCACCAACACTTCCTGGTTTGACGAGTTGGCAGCCAATCAGATCTCAGCACGAGATCCAGGAGGGGTCATCAACCCTTTACGTCCCCAGTTGTATATCTGAAAAACCTTTATATAACTCCAAAACTACTGAATAGATTCACACCAATTCACAGACATGTCACTTTCTGGACCAATAGCTACTTTCCCGCCAAATTTGGTGTAATTTCTTTCAGCAGTTCAGGATGTAGCCTTGTTGATGTAGCCTTGTCTTAAGTTTAGAGTCTCAAAACGTGTTCTCCCCATTCATTTTTCCGTAGGAAAATTAGACATAGCTATAGTCAAAACGGCTGAACGGAATTACACCAACTTTGGAAGACAGACAGATTTTGGTCTAGAAAGCGTGAGTTTTGTAATTTGATGTCAATCCATTCAGTAGATTTTAAGAAAAAAAACCTGAAGTATTGTGATATTTCACGCTGCAAAGGATCCACAGCAACAGCGGTTCTCTTCATGGGCATCGGGGCTCTGCCCCCGCTATAAAGTGCACTGCTCAGCTCATAAACATGCAATAAAAAACGTTATTGCAGTACTGCTTTATTGTAGTCTACAGTACTACTACTCTCATTATGTATATACCTCCACTTATGTGACTACATCACGTGACTGATTCAGACAGTCTCTCTCTTCATTTGTTTAGTCCCCGGGCGTGCCAAAGAAACCTCTGTGTTGCCGGCGGAAAACCTCACAGCCCTGAAGGCTGTGAGGTCATCAGCTCGGCAAAGACATAGCTGCAAGGCGCAGTCTCCACCCCCTGATGGCGTGGAGGTTAAGTTAGCCCCGGGCGCTTTAAATACAAGCCCGGGGCTAACTTAACCTCCACGTCAATTAGAAAGTGGAGAACTTGTCACCACACCCTTTCCTATCTCCTTACAGGGCGTGGGTGGGGCCCCTCCCTGTGACGAGATAGGAAAGGGTGTGGCAGGCAGGAAGCTGAGGAATCCGAGTCTGCGCAGAGTCTATCTCTGACAGACTGCTTCCCGCACGTGTGAGTCTGCAGTAAGAGAGTGTTGTAAGCAGCTGCCATATTACGGCGTCACCAGTCCACGAGAAAGAATGCATTCAGAGCCGAGACATCGCAGGCCAGGGAGTCTGTCCTCAGACTCTGAATCATTATTTCACTGCACGTTGCTCTCCGGGGGGAGAACAGCACTAGGACTGGACTGCACCGACTGACTGGGGCAGTTCACAAGGTAAGGCCAAGGCGGGCATTTTTTAAACTTATATAGGCCTGCTTATGGTGGTGTTGTCGCATTGAAGGATGTAGGAGAGGGGAGAGGGGGGGCACACAGCGCACAGTTTAAAATATAGCTTTACTGCTGCAGTTGGTTTGTGTTCTCCCGGTGTTCCCCATTAGTGTGCATTGTTCCTTAATTTAAGGGTGTGGGGCCGGGGAATCCAGACGATGTTGTCTCGGGCTTTCAGCTGTGGTTGCTAAGGAGTGATGCTACAATGGCAATGAAACGGTAGCAGCGTACTTAAAAGGGCCTCTCCTGCCTTAATGAAAGCTGCTTTCCTTTTTCCATAAAAAGTATAGGAGGCCTGCTGTACGGCTCTGTTACTGTAGTGCATTAAATCCACAGCCATCCTGAGGCAAAAAACTAGTGGTGTTGTGTGACATTAGTGTTCTGTGCCTGCAGAGATGGCTGCACTATTGTGTCTCTCACTTCCTCTCTGATTATGCATCATTGAGACTGTGTACGGTGAAGGGGGTGTTTAAATTCCTCGATCTCTCTGCCATTGATTTCTCTACTGAGAGAGGAAACAAGCATCATAGGACCGGTTTCGGGCTTTCAGCCCTCATCAGCCAGGATAGCTTGATTCCAGTGGCATGGGGAGCACAGGATTCATGTCTGGGCATACCCGTCGCACTCAGGGTGGCAAATGCAAGAACAACAGTTGATGGACAGAATGCAGAACAATGTCATACATTCACCCCAGTACAGAAATCTGGGCCTAAATCCATCGTTTCTTTGCTCACCATGCCATTCCAGTTTGAACCCAGCCATACGTAAATCATTCTTGACCCTGTGCCCCATGGGAACAGTCCAGCCCGAACTGCCAAGCCAGGTCCTCCCTGGACTGGAAACAAGCATCCTAGGACCGGTTTCGGGCTTTCCACCCTCATCAGCCAGGATAGCTTGATTCCAGCGCATGGAGAGCACGGGACTCACGTCTGAGTATACCCGACCCACTCAGGGTGACAAATGCAAAAACAACAGTTGATGGACAGAATGCAGAGTAATGTCATACATTCACCCCAGTACATAGATCTAGGCCTAAATCCATCATTTTTTTGCTCACCATGCCATTCCAGTTTGAACCTCATTTGCTTGTTGTAACAATTTTCGCCCTAAGTGGGATAGGTTTGCCCAGAAGTGGGTCCCTTGCTCACTGTGCCACTGGATTCAAGCTAGCCTGGCTGAAGAAGGGTGACACACCCTAAAACCTGTCCCAGGATGCTTGTTCCCGGTTGAGGGAGGACCTGGTCTGGCAGTTCGGTCTGGATTGTTCCCATGGGGCACAGGGTCAAGTCAAGTCAAGTCAATAAATTTATATAGCGCGCTACATACCCAGAGGGTCTCAAGGCGCTTGAAGAAGGGAGGGGAATTACTTGTCAAATATCCATGTTTTAAGTTGCTTTCTGAATGCTAGGTGGTTCTGAGTAAGGCGAAGGTGAGTGGGAAGAGAGTTCCAGGTTGTAGCTGCCAGGTAGGAGAAGGATCTACCTCCCATGGTGGTTTTGTTGATGCGAGGTACAGTGGCAAGGGCTTGGTTGGAGGATCGTAGCTGGCGGGAGGGGGTGTAGAAGGACAGTCGTGTGTTGAGGCATTCGGGTCCGATTTCGTAGAGTGCTTTGTGTGCGTGGGTTAGGAGCCGGAAAGTAATCCTCTTATTGACGGGGAGCCAGTGGAGGTTTTTCAGGTGACCAGAGATGTGTTCTTTACGCGGGATGTCTAATATGAGCCTGGCTGAAGCGTTCAAGACTGATATGCATATGGCTGGGTCCAAACTGGGGTGGTGTAGTGAACAAAAGAAATATGGATTTAACTCAGATCTTTTGACTGGGGGAGAATGTTTGCATTGTCATCATTCCATCCATCATTTGTTTGTTGTAACATGGCAGTTATTTTAGGACACTGGGACTAAGTCCTCTGTCCAGGAAATAATTGTAAAAAAAGAGATAAGGGGGCATGGTAGGGATATCTTGATCCTCAGGCCGGGTGGGGGGAGGTGTCCGTAAGGGACCCAGCCAGAGGTGAAAAAAAAAATGTTATTGTGAATTTGATGTTGATCAGGGATGTATGTCGTTACTACGCATGCTTTTACAACGCATGCCTTTACCACGCAACTTTTACAACGCAAGTCGTTACAACGACTTGCGTTAGGGGGCACTGGATAGTGAATAGTTTAATTTACTATTCCAACTCCAGTTCCCGTGAATAGTAGGGAAGGTTTTGGATAGTAAATTAAACCATTCCCTATCCTACAGCGCCCCCAGCGCAATTCGTTGTAACGACTTGTGTTGTAAAAGTTGTGTGGTAAAGGTAGTGCGTGGTAAAAGTTGCGTTGTAAACGCTGTTCCCCGTTGATCAGCTTATACACAGAAAAATGCAAAGAGAAATTAAAGAGAAAAAGCACAGGCTTGGTGGGGGTGGTAAAATATATTTTATTGTGGAGGGGGGACATGTTACCCCGTCCCCAAACCTTGAGGCCCTCAGTACCCCATTCCCAGGGTCTGATATGTTGTTAAAGGGGAAAGTGACACACTGCCCGATTCCCTGGTGTTCCTTTAGGGCCCGGGCACCCCATCCTCTGAGGCCAATGTGCAATTAAAGGGGAGAGGGGCATTTTACCGCCCTTCTCCCTGAGCAATTTTATGGACCTGGACCCCATCCCCTGGCCAAACTTTTGGAGGGTATCCTGAGAGCCCCAACCACTTGGACACTGTGGGCAGGGAAGTCTAATGTGCTTCCACCTGTCGGGAGCAGAAAGCTGCCACCACTGGGTGGGAGCACAAAAATGTCTCCCTACCTGCACTATTGGGCAGGGAAACACAATTGCTTGCGCCCAGCGAGAGCAAACAAAAAGCATCTCCCATCGGGAATTAGCAGTGAAGGTTAACGCTGCACCCGCAGTGTGTGCTTGAGGGAAGTTGAAGGGGTGGGGGGGGACTCCCCCTGCAGCCCACAACCTTAAAAATGCTGTGGAGTGCCCCGGGTGGGCACCGGGGCACCTCAATTTTATGGTTAACTCTGTTTTTATAGATTTGCAAACATTTAAAGACAGCATTGAGTACGTCAGACAATACCATGTCATGATCACAAGATTACCGTCCGCCCCCCATATCAGCCAGATTCATACATACAAAGATAAATCCCAATAATTCTGCTGTGGGCGAGTGGGGAGGTAAATGCAAGGAAGGTACAGCCTGGGATTGACCCAAGTAAACATTATAAGAAATTGAAGAGTAAGTGAGAAACTAAACTCCCTCAAACCCCCCTACCCCTTTCCCCCCTCCCTCCCTGAACCGGTGTGCTAGGCGCATATCTCTTAAGAACCTTTTGTAAGGGTCGCCGATTAATGAGCAAGTTTAAGGGCTTCATCCGCCTGTTGTACTTCAGTGAGCCGAAGGAGACAAAGGTATTTGGGGCATGTCACCCCATTCATTTCAAGCGCCAGCAGTGACAGCAATGGGCGCCGTATAGTCCGGAAGGATTTCGTAGAGTTCGTCATAGTGGCTTGAATATGTTTCATGCCTACGATATACCATAATTTGTTTAGCCAGCCTGTGTGAGTCTGTTGGCTCAGTGTGCCACATAAAGAAAGGATATGTTGAACAGCTGCTCCCATTACCAGCCCCATCTGTTTTCCCTTAATCGATTTCAATGGATAGATGAGTGAGTTGGGGAGCCCTAGTAGTGTGTAGGTGGGGAATCGGGGGATTTCGGTCTCAAATTGCTTGTCAATATCATCCAGAACAGTACCCCAGTAATCAGTCAGTTCCTTACAGTCCCAGAGTAGATGAGTCAGTGTACCTTCTTCATCACAACCCCGCCAACATGTCGGGCTTCGTCAGGATTCTCTTTATTCAACCTGGCCATAGTTAAATACCAGTAAGTAACCACTTTGACCACAGCTTCCCTACTAGCTGTGCTGCAAGCCGTGGGATTAGCCTGAAAGTATATATCGCGCCATTCTTTCTCTGTTAGGTCTCTCCCAAGTTCCCGCGCCCAGCGCCGCTGCCCCGCAGAGGGTGAGGAGGGAGCTGGTGGACAGAGCATACTATAAAGTTCAGAGATTATCTTCTTATCCAAGACTTTGGTTATGAGCCATTTCTCATATGTGGTGAGCTTTCTTTGAACCAACGGCTGCACCTCGGGGTGGAGGAGCCAGTGACGGATTTGGAAGTATTGTTAGCGTTGCACGGATGCGTAGAATTGTTGCACTTCTGCAAGAGGGAGGAACCCATTTAAAGTGAAGAGGTGTCCCGCTGGCCTGCAGTCCGTTGCCCGCCATTGTGGGAATGCTCGTTATTCAAGCCCAGATGGAAATTCCAGATTGTCGAAGATAGGTGTCAAGGACGTTTGAAAGGATGTGAGTCCGCGTTTGACTGCCACCGAGTCCCAGACTCTAAGCAGCATGTTTGTGATTGGGGAGCCCCTGAGATTTGGTGGTCTATCTGGCCGCCTTTGAAAAGGCACGTTCCACAAGGAGAGCTTTGCTAGCGCCCAGTCCTGGAACAGCCACCGTTTTTCAGACTTAGGTCTGCTCCACTTCACCAAGTGTCTAAGTTGTGATGCTCTAAAATATTCTAGAAAGTTCGGGATACCCAATCCTCTTTCGTCTGGGTTCTGTGGGATAGATCTCTGCGCATTTGAGGACTTGCCCCGGCCCAGATGAATTGGTGCACCATGCTTTGTATTTTATGGAGGGTCCCCGGTGGGGGCGAGGCCTGAATGGTCTGAAAAATGTATAGAGCTTTGAGCAGGATATTCCTTTTGATGGCTGCAATGCAGCGTAGAAGAGACAAGGAGTGCTTGTACCATTGTCTAAGGTCCTTCTGAATTTGGGAAAGGAGCTTGGCATCATTCTGTGTAACAGTTCTTGCAACAGAAGCAGCAAGGTCTACCCCTAGGTAAGTGATTGTGTCACGGGATTGCAGCTCTCCGTATTGTGGCCGCTCATCCTCGTGTCGAGCTGCCCCACTCCCCAGATGTGAGACCATGGATTTCCCGACGTTTATCTTAAAGCCGGAGACCCAACCAAAGGCTGTCAGCTCCCGCAAGAAAGCTGGTGCCAATTGCTCAGGGGATACAGGGTCTCCAGAATATCATTGGCGTATAAGCTCACGTATGGCGTTCCCCCCTCGAATGGAATACCTAAGATGTCTGGGTTATCCCGAATGTTATGTGCTAGGGGTTCCACATAAAGGGCAAAGAGAAGGGGTGAAAAAGGGCACCCCTGTCTCGTACCCCTCGGTATTTCAAAGGGCCGGGATGCCACCCTGTTTACCTTAATGACCGCTGTGGGCCTGTTGTAGCAGCTCGCAACCCAAGCTCTGATCTCCTACGCCAAAATGAGCTAAGGTTTTGTCTAAAAAATCCCAAATAATTCTGTCGAAAGCCTTTTCGGCATCGACCAACAGTAGCTGGGCATTCATATTAGTGCGATGGGCTTTATCTACCAAATGGAAGAGGCGTTTAGTATTGTCTCTGCTTTGACGATTGGATATGAAGCCGGATTGGTCTTGTTTGATAATCCCAGGTAGGCGCGGGCCCAATCTAGCCACAAGGACCCCGGTAAACAACTTGAGATCTAGGTTGAGGAGGGAAATTGGTCGATATGAACTACACTGAATCGCATCCTTACCCGGATTAGGAATGACTACGAAGTCAGCAGCCAACATGTCCAAGGGGATGGTCCCGGGTCCCTGGAAAGAATAAAAAAGCTGCGGAAAAAATAAATCGGGGCCAGAAATGGGCAGAATGCTTTATAGAATCCCGCCGAAAAGCCATCAGGACCCGGCAATTTCAGTGGTTTGAGACGAGAAATCGCCCAATCACTTCCTCGATCTTAAGGGGTGCATCCAGTGCTTCGACCCCCATGACGTTTAACGCCGTTCGTAGCGGCCCCCTGAAGATATGTTTCCCCATCGTCACTCAACTGCGAGGCTTTGCCGTATAGCGTGGAGTAGAAGTCCCGAAGGACCGCAGCAATCTCCTCGTCCCCGTCAACCATGTCCCCTTTGTCATTCTGAAGCACTTGTATTTTTGCACGCTGGGCACGGGTCCTAAGTTTGCTGGCTTGGAGTCGCCCCGTTTTATCCCCTCCCACTTAGTGTAGCGATTTCCTACCTACATACTAGTCTTCCTAGAGTAGTTCCTTGGTTTACATTGCAAAAAGGCATTAGGAACTACTACTACCAGCAGGCCATGAGGCGAGTCAGAGCAAGGCACAGGGCAGTTCCAATATACCACATCCTCCACAATGGGAAGGTGCTTGACAATCTTCGTTTCAGATAGGAATGGCGGATGGTGTGTCCCCGCCGGATTCCAGCGAGAAGATCACAGCCTTGTATCCAGTGCCTCTGTGTCCATCTGGGATTGAGTGAGTTTGCCTTGGTTCCAGCATTTGTTTCCGTTCGCATTTTGTGGCTTCATATCCCCTGGAGTGCGTCACAATTGAGCTCAGGTATCAAGGAAGGAGCGCAGGCTGCCTCCTCCTTCGACCTTCATTATTTGTTTACCTTGCTATTAGCCGCGGTAGCTCTGAATGTGCTGGGGCGCATTTGGGTTTCCGTGACTTGTGTTAGGAGAGGGTGTTTTTGTACCAGCAATCCATTGAAAGAAATATTTCTTTGTGCCGACCAATTATGAGCCTCTCTGCAGTCTGTTACACATGATTTAAAGCACCCGTATTGATTTTTCCTTGCCTCGCAATCTGCAAAGGACGTCTAGAGGACATTTCAGTATTGGCTTGGTTTTTTCTTTGTTCTGTTCAGACACTTTTTACTATGTACATTGCCTTGTCGAGCACATTACAATTTTAAGGACTTCCTTCTGCAACTCTGTTTTCATTTGTGTTGTGAGGAAAGTAACAACACCTGAGTTTTGGTTCTCTAAGATGTTTCAGCTCTAAGAAGAACACTTGCTTATTTCAATTTTGTGTCTCTGACTCCTGATATTGAGTGAACCTTTTCTCAGACTTTGAAACCATTTAGTAGGAAATGTCCCTACTCTGAAAGCATTGCTTATGCTTTTTTGTGTGTGTGCATTGGCTGTATATATTCTGGTGAGTAGGGGTAGAGAGGTATAGCTGGAAGATCAGTGTTTATCAAGAGAACGCATACCTTATACTTGTTTTTTTGACTTCCTGTCCTACAGTACGCACATCCCTCCTATTGCCGTGCAGTCTCCCAGACCAGATCCTGAAGGGACCACAGAATTGACAGCTAGTTTATTATTTTATCCACTTCCCTTTTCCCCTTGGGCACAATTTCACACAGTAGGTTTTTTTCCTCTGCAGGGAGTTGCGTCAGGGGGAATTGGGGGGATATACGTCTGTCATCGTCTCTGCTGGCCAGGAGAGACAGGTTAGTGGCGATTTATATATTTTTGAACTACTGACAATCACGACACTTAGTAGGAGTGCTTCAGCCGCAGGGCTGCATATTCAACACTATCTAATTCAATTGTCCCCAGCTGCGCTCTTGCTGCCTTTAGTTGGCGCCATATCCGAGGCGCACAGATGCCTTGATGTATGCGTTCTAGCTCGGTCACTCAGGCAGTAAGAAGCTCCATCTTTTCTTTACGCTCTTTGGCTTCAGCTGCGGAGATGGCGATTAGTTCATCCCGCACCACAGCCTTGAGTGCCCCCCAAAGCGCAGAGATAGATATATCTGGGGAGTCATTTGTCTCTAGATAGTCAGCGATGCATTTGTGTATTTGTTGGGGCACTAAAAAGCAAATTTTCTCTGAGTCTCCACCTCCCCGGAGATCCACGGATCGAGGGCATAGAGAGAGTCAGTGTCACTGCGTCATGATCTGAGAGTGCTTCTGGGATGATGTTCACAGTATCTACCAATGTGTTTACTTCTGTGGACCCTATAAATGATCTAGACTGGCGTAGGTGTGATGCACCTGAGAGTAGAAGGAAAATTGCGGGAGTTGGGGGTGAGCTACCCTCCACAAATCTATCAAGCCCCTGTCCCTGTCTTGGAGAGCGCCCCAGTTTGGCCATAGCGCTGCCCTAACCTATCTGTCTCTGCATCCATGACCAGATTTAGGTCACCCCGACCACCATCCTTCATTCTTGGGAACACTTGACCTCCAACAATGCCAACTTCGGAAATTGTTCTTGTCCAGAGTTTGGGGCATAGATAGAGCCCACCACTAGTAGGGCCCCCCCACCCAAATCCTATAGGCCAGTAGACGGCCCTTTATTTCCTCCACCTTGCTCCCTACTGTACCTTGGAACGATTTAGCTATCAGAATGACCACTACTGCCTTCTTATCTGACGTGGAGGAAGAAAATTGGCGGGGAAAAGCTCTGGACCGCATACAGTGCCAGTCTTTGGGGAGGAGATGGGTCTCCTGCAGAAGGCAAACTGACGCCCCTGAATTCTCCAAGTAGGATAAGATTGCTCTCCTTTTAATGGGGTTGTTCAGCCGGTTCACGTTAAGGGTGAGAATCTGCAATGTGGATCTTGACATAGGGCGATTACGAAATCAGAATGCTGAATTTGATGGGGAAGACCCCCCTGTCCACCTGACTACCTCCTGAGTTCTCAACACCCTACACTTCTGAGCATGCGCCCCATATGGATCCCCTCCCTGTATAGCACACCAGTTCCCCTTCCCCTCCCCCTCCCCCTCCCTAACCCCAACACCCCCCAACTCATCCGCAAGAAGCCCCTTTCCCCCTCCCCTGCCCTTCCGCCCTGCACCCCCCTTGCCCTCCCTAAGCCCAACTAGAAGACCCCAGCGTCCCATCAGTGTCAGCAAAAAATCGAGGTTAGTGTGTGGCCCTAGTGTGCCAGGACACCCCGCCCGACCACCCCCTCCCGGCCAATGCAATATCAATGCTAAACAATCCCTCTGGTAAAGTAACAGGTGGGACGTTGCAGCGGTTAATTTCTGGACTGTTTCAAGTGCCTCTGAAAAAAGACAAGGGCGTCCCCACACAAAAAACACACAAAGTAAGAGTGTGTCTCACTTCTATTGAGTGCACCCTGTGGTGAGTATTTTACTCTAAGAACAGCATGCCGTCAATGCGGTGGGAAAGGTAAAGTTACAAGACTTGAAACCCAATTTCTAAAAGCGTATTTCAACTGGAAGGGCGAATTCTGTGTACTAATATCCCTGTGTATCTACAGTTACCAAGTCTTTAGCAAAAAGCCTATTTTTAACTATATATTCAATTCAAACATAAGCATTAAAATCTGCGATATTTAATGAATAACATAAATCAAACAATTAAAAAGAGATGTTTTCCACACCATAAGTTTCGTAAACCTCTGTAATACATTTATTGCATTTCAAAACAAAGTTGATCATTATACAGTATACAAATTTTAAAAAACATGATTATACATTTTATAAAAAACGAATTAAAAAACAAAGAATCACAAGTCGACGCAGCGTTTCGGTATTCTGTTTGTCTACCTTCTTCAGGACTGATTCTAGATAGATTTAAAAAGATTTAAAAACACAGAGTTACTCTTCTTACATTGGTGCAGATACCCAATAAATAAAAGCTCTAAGTAGTCACAACTATAGCAGCTATATTATTGTTTTTTTAAAACATCTCTTGTACAAAGGGCATCAAACTTTAACACAAAGTCTTGGTATTTCATTATTTCAAATTCTTTTCACCCATATGATTTACATTTCTCCTCCCATTCATGGAACACGTCGATCCTTATTACTTTGCGTTCCTACGCTTGAACAAAACTAATAATGTTTACCTTTCCCTTAGACTAAGAAGTCCAATGCTCATGAGGCCAAATTTGGAACCTCTGTTTATGGATAAAATGATAGGATTCTCATTCTCGCGCATACCTTAAATCAGGTGGGGCAAGTCTCCCCTACTGGACACAGTTTGCTTCAGTTCAGAACCCTGTTGCCTTCAAATTACTGGGCCTATTTCCGGATTCTATTTCTCAGTTGTGATGTCACTGGATAAGATAAATACATAAGTGCGATGTTTTCAATACATCTCCATACTATGGGTTTATCACAAAAATCTTATTTCAATGTGTGATCAAGGTAGATTATGTTTCATACCTCAGAAAAAAAGGACAAAATATTTTCTCTATATTTGCTTATAAATTTCAGTACCTGATTTTCAAGATAAGTATACTTGGTCTTGGACTACCAGGAGGAGCCACCGTATTTTCATTTGTGGGTTTCATCAATGACCCTGGGGAATTATAATTATTCCATATTAGCACATTTGGGCCTCATTTTTTTGGAAACCAATTTGCTGATAATACATATTAGTCATGGGGGGATCACTCACCATTAAAAATTAGATGACTGGCGCAATTTCAAGGGTATGTTGCTTCCAAGTCACTCCGTTATGGATAGAAAGTCCGTTCTATATTGGACAATACAAAATATAGAATATATATATCAAGCGTGCTATATTGTCGGTTTAATTATTATTCCTGATTCCACATTTTTACTTATAAACTCTCTCATGCTGTAAGCCACTAGTAGTAGAACTGTACACGAAACAAACTGACAGAAATAGTATGTTACACCACGAAAGTAACCATCCAGCGTCACAGAAAAACAATATCCCTTTCGGTCAGTTTCTTCGTTTAAGAAGAAATTGTACCTCAATGGCAGATTATGAAACTCATGCCATGAGCCTAAAAGAAAAAATCCTAGAGAGAGGGTACCCGAAGAGAATGATTAGACATGCTTTTAAACGAGCTAAATATTTTAACAGGGAAAACCTCTTTAATCCAAAAAACAAGAGCCAGAATACAATACAGCCAATCATGTTTGTGACTAACTTCTCACAAGTAAGCTATAAGGTTAAAAACATAATAAACAGAAATTGGCACCTTATTTCAGATAAAGCACAGGTTCCTATCCCTAAGCCTATGTTCTCGTACCGGAGAAACAGAACAATCAGGAACTCTTTAGTACACACATACAAAGAGAACCCCATTATGTAACTCTATACCAGCCTCATCTAATTTTTAATGGTGAGTGATCCCCCCATGACTAATATGTATTATCAGAAAATTGGTTTCCAAAAAAATGAGGCCCAAATGTGCTAATATGGAATAATTATAATTCCCCAGGGTCATTGATGAAACCCACAACTGAAAATACGGTGGCTCCTCCTGGTAGTCCAAGACCAAGTATACTTATCTTGAAAATCAGGTACTGAAATTTATAAGCAAATATAGAGAAAATATTTTGTCCTTTTTTTCTGAGGTATGAAACATAATCTACCTTGATCACACATTGAAATAAGATTTTTGTGATAAACCCATAGTATGGAGATGTATTGAAAACATCGCACTTATGTATTTATCTTATCCAGTGACATCACAACTGAGAAATAGAATCCGGAAATAGGCCCAGTAATTTGAAGGCAACAGGGTTCTGAACTGAAGCAAACTGTGTCCAGTAGGGGAGACTTGCCCCACCTGATTTAAGGTATGCGCGAGAATGAGAATCCTATCATTTTATCCATAAACAGAGGTTCCAAATTTGGCCTCATGAGCATTGGACTTCTTAGTCCAAGGGAAAGGTAAACATTATTAGTTTTGTTCAAGCGTAGGAACGCAAAGTAATAAGGATCGACGTGTTCCATGAATGGGAGGAGAAATGTAAATCATATGGGTGAAAAGAATTTGAAATAATGAAATACCAAGACTTTGTGTTAAAGTTTGATGCCCTTTGTACAAGAGATGTTTTAAAAAAACAATAATATAGCTGCTATAGTTGTGACTACTTAGAGCTTTTATTTATTGGGTATCTGCACCAATGTAAGAAGAGTAACTCTGTGTTTTTAAATCTTTTTAAATCTATCTAGAATCAGTCCTGAAGAAGGTAGACAAACAGAATACCGAAACGCCGCTTCGACTTGTGATTCTTTGTTTTTTAATTCGTTTTTTATAAAATGTATAATCATGTTTTTTAAAATTTGTATACTGTATAATGATCAACTTTGTTTTGAAATGCAATAAATGTATTACAGAGGTTTACGAAACTTATGGTGTGGAAAACATCTCTTTTTAATTGTTTGATTTATGTTATTCATAAATATCGCAGATTTTAATGCTTATGTTTGAATTGAATATATAGTTAAAAATAGGCCTTTTGCTAAAGACTTGGTAACTGTAGATACACAGGGATATTAGTACACAGAATTCGCCCTTCCAGTTGAAATACGCTTTTAGAAATTGGGTTTCAAGTCTTGTAACTTTACCTTTCCCGCCGCATTGACGGCATGCTGTTCTTAGAGTAAAATACTCACCACAGGGTGCACTCAATAGAAGTGAGACACACTCTTACTTTGTGTGTTTTTTGTGTGGGGACGCCCTTGTCTTTTTTCAGATCTACTATCCCCCCAGTCCCCTATTAGTCTGTGCGGGGTCCTCCTTTAATTTCATAACTGTTTCAAGTGCCGCCATTCTTTCCTGTGCCATGGTGTCAGAGACCGGCCGTCGATCTTGGTTAGGAGAGCGTCTGCGGCCCACTTTTTTCTATCCGTTTCCTAGCAATCCTTGTGCACGGTTGGGTGACTCTTCCAAGGTTCGATGATGTTCCAGGCCGAGGATCATAGAAGTTTCTGGGAAGGAGTGGAGTTGGTGGAGCTTGCCATTCAATTTAAAGATCAGGGGAAAGGGGTGGCCCCAGGAGTACGCCACCCCTTGTTCTCTCAGATGAGTGGTCACTTCTCAAAAAGCCTTCCTCTTTTGCAGTGTGATGGAAGCCAGGTCCTGGTAGAGAGCTATGGAATGCCCTTGATATATTATTGATTGTTTCGATCGAGCCTCCTGCAGTATTCGTTCTTTGAGATGAAAGTCCGGCAGGAAGTCAAGTATGTCTGTGGGAGGAGCAGGAGCCCGTCTCGCCAGCCCTACACAGTGTGCCCGGTCTATGCGGATTGCAAAGTCCTGTGATTCTCCTAATAAGTCAGGAAACAGTCCCTGGAGATATTGGGTCACATCCGTCCCTTCCGTTTTTGAGGGGACCCCCTTACGCGAATGTTATTTAGTCGTGAACGATTCTCGAGGTCCTCCGCGTGCGCTTGCAAGTCCAGTTGTTGATCTCGTAAGCGGATCACTTCTTGTTGGAGTTGCTTGATCTCTTCTCCTTTGGTTAGTTCACGCTCTTCAATCGCTGCTACTCTCTCCCCAACTGCATCCACGTCGCGGCGAATCTCTCGTAGAACCTCGCTTGCCACTTCGCTCTTAAGTGTTTGAAAGTCCTCTCTGAGAACATTGAAAAGTGATTCGAGGAAGGAGTGAGTAATTGGGAACTCTCCGTCTTCCAGGTCTGTAGGAGCCTTAGGGCCTGGGGACGTTCTACTACCTTTGTCCCCAGGAAGGGGCCCTTTGGTGAGCACCTTTTTCAAAGATCTTTCCCCTTTCTTCCTCACTGAGGACATCTCTGTGCAGCTCGTAGGGGGGGGGGGGGTCAACCCCGGTGCTCGTCACATTCCGGGACGTCTAAGTAGCGCTACAGCATTTTGTCATAGGGTGAGTTAGGCCCCTTAGCACCTGGGGTGCACAACCTCCGGCAGGATTCACCTCCGTCCTGCCTCCCTACTCTGCCTTCACTTCAGCAGCCTCTCTGCTGCTCTCAGGCTGCAGAGGGTGTCCCCCTTCCTCTTGCAGTATTCAGGTGTGTCAGGTGGCTACCCTTCTGCTTCGCATCGGCCAGGGTACCTCTTGACTTTTGTTTGGTCCCACTAGCGGGCGTTTGTGACCGTCTCCTCCCCTCTCCGCCAGCTGAATGTTCTGGCCGGGTGTATGCCGCTTTGCTCTTACGTCAGCCTCGTTGATCCCCTGCACCCCACTGTACGACCCGGTTCTGGCGTCTTGTGCTTCCACTGCGGTCACCTCACTCCCACAGTGGGCCGGTCGTGGCTACAGGCTGCTGCATATTGTGGAAACGTTGTAGAGCCCGCTGTTCAGCACTTCTGGTGCTGTCCCACATGGAGGGCCCCTCCACGTCTGCACCAGTTTCTGCCGGAGCCTCGCCCTGATGGTAGCCCCTAGTCCCTTAATGCTAGTGTGCCAGTTTCCCTGTCAGGCGCTGCACCTCGCATCGCTGCTGTCGCACCCTGTTTACCAAATTCACTCTCTGGGGACGCGCACCAGGCCCGACCGCATGGCCCGTTACTCACTCCATCGTGGTTGGCACCCAATACTCGCCTCTTGATGACCGGGGCGGTGTCTATCAGCCCGCTGCACTGCTCCGTCTATGTCTGCACTCACCAATTCCCTTTCACCCTTCCCCCTGGCGTGGATGACTCCGCTTAGTGCATAACAGGCGCCGCTCTCGTAGGGGCAGCAGAAGGCGTACCCGTTAGGCCCACTGTGCACTCAGGTATAGGCGCTCGTAGATGTAGGCCTCCGGCTCACTGGGATGGTGGTGGGGGCCCTCAGTGCTGCCCCTTCTACGCTATCACTCGCCGGGCCCCTCTCACTCCTCCAGGCCACCACTGCCACAGCTATTGCACTGGATCGTCAAGCAGCAGCAGGGCTGGCGTCCCTCCGCTGGGAGTCTAGGCACCCTCAATTACTCATCCGCTCCCTCCCAGCCGGTCAGCCTCCCTCAGCACTACCTTTACTTGCTGCCGTGTGGGCTAGGGTGCAACAGCTGGGTGATGTCCGGCTCCACTGCCCCGCTTACCGTCCTCCGGGGCCCTCTGAGTACAGCTTCGGCAGCCACACTAACCACCGCAGTGCTGCGCCGCCATTTTCAGACTCCACCTCCCGGTGTCGCTAAGCTGCCCTAAAAGACCGGGCCGGGCTAAGGTTCCAAGGCGTCCGCTTCAAAACTGCCCCCCCCCCCATATCTCTTCGTTCTAGTGGTAGTAGAGGCTGGGTCGAGATCTGTCCTCCGTCGTGGGCTCACTCTTGTCCTCCTCTGCCTCAAGGCCTGGTGCGGCCCGGCCCGGGGCTTCCCGCGCTCAGCACCTCAGTTTAAAAAAAAAGGCCTGCTGGATCCTGCACGCCTATGGGGCAGGAGCCGCTCCTGTATTATTCACTGCGCCAAGCAAGGAGCAGAACATAATGCCATGCGAAGGCTTCTTTTTAATTTTTTATTAGCTCCTAGTGGTACCCCTGGTGTTAGATTTGGGGGTCTCTAGTTGGCACAGGTAGGTACTTGTGACAAATAGGGACCCTTGCCTCTAGTCAGGGTAAGGGGGTACACTCCTAAAATAACCCCTGCTCACCCCCTTGGTAGCTTGGCACAAGCAGACAGGCTTATGTCAGAGGCAGTGTGTAAAGCATTTGTGAACACATACAGTAACCCAGTGACACTACAGATGGACACCACACAGTTGTATATTAAAAATAAGTATTCTTTATATAGGTTTAACACAAGACCACAAACGACAAAAATCCACAATACTGTACTTAAAATGGTAGAATTCGCTTAGTTCTCTTTAGATCTTAAAATGCGACACTTTGAAAATGTACCTTAAGATGTGACACCCAGGGCAACAAAAGTGTTGCAGGAAAGGTGATGCGGTAGTTCCTTACACGCAAGGATGGTGATGCGTTGAAGATCTGGTGCAAAGAAACAAAGATGACGCTTTCTCCTTGATGCAACGCGCTTCCCGGTGATGCAGTGGCATCTACTGCGACGTCGATCCTCTTCTACGGCGATATGAGATGCTTTACACGATGCGAGCCCGTCAGGCCCTGCAACACGCTTCCCAGTGATGCGGCGGTGCCTGCTGCGATGTAGATCCTCTCCCCTGGTGATGCGAGTTGCTACAGGACAGCTTTGGATTCTCACCCCTCATTTGCATCAACCATCTGAGGGGCCTGTGGTCTGTCTGAACCCGGAAGTGAGTCCCAAACAGGTATGGTCTCAGCTTCTTCAGTGCCCAGACCACAGCAAATGCCTCACTTTCAATAGCACTCCACCTCTGTTCCCATTGAAGTAACCTCCTACTGAAGAAGGCTACAGGTTGATCTAGGCCCTCCTTATTCATCTCTGACAAAACAGCCCCCACACCATGCTCTGAAGCATCTGTCTGAACGATAAACTTTCTGGAGAAGTTGGGTGCCAGGAGCACGGGCGCTGTGCACATGGCAGCTTTCAGGGCCTCAAAAGCTTTCTGACAGGTGTCAGTCCAAATCACTTTCATGGGCTGGTTCCTGGAAGTCAGCTCTGTCAAGGGTGCAACAGTGTTGCCGTACACCTTGACAAAACTCCTGTGATGCCCAGTGAGCCCTCAAAAGGCTCTCACCTCTGTCTGGGTTTTGGGGGGCTCCCAAGCCAGGATGGTTTCAATCTTGGGCTGTAGGGGCGCCACCTGGCTCCTCCCAACCTGGCATCCCAAGTACACCACGGAACCCTGCCCGATCTGGCACTTACTCGCCTTGATCGTGAGGCCTGCCTTCCGCAGGGCCAACATCACTTCCCAGAGGTGGAGCAGATGTTCTGCCCAACTGGTGCTGAACACTGCGATGACATCCAGGTAAGCGGCACTGAACTCTTCCAGTCCAGCCAACACCCGGTTGAGCAACCTCTGAAAGGTAGCAGGGGCATTCTTCATCCCAAAGGGCATAACACGGACCTGGAAGTGCCCATCTGGTGTGGAGAATGCTGACCTCTCTTTGGCCCCATCAGGCAAGGCGATCTGCCAGTACCCAGATGTTAAGTCAAACGTGCTGAAGTACCCTGCAGCCCCTAGCCGATCGATGAGCTCATCAGCTCTGGTGATGAGTCCACACAGAACCGTAGTACTGGTGTGGCACCCGGTGCGGCAGCCTTTGGGACCAAGACCACTGGGCTGGCCCAAGGACTGTTAGAGGACTCAATCACCCCTAATGCAAGCATCTTTGAGACCTCATCTTTGATGCAAGCTCTCACCATGTCAGTCACCCTGTAAGATTTCTTAGTTCACAGGAAGACTATCCCCAGTGTCTACATCATGGATGCAGCAATCAGTGACACCCAGAACCAGGGAAAACAGATCAGAAATCTGTCCCAGCAACTGGCGGCAGTCATTCTGTTGCTCAGGGGTCAGTGTGGAAGAGAAGTTCACCCCATCCATTGACCCATCTTGCTCTGTTCCAGACAGGAGGTCAGGAAGAGGCTCGGTCTCCTCCATTCCAGTATCTGTCGCTAGGAGCATGCCTACTTCAGACCTCTCCAAGTGGGGCTTCAGGCGGTTGACATGCAGGACCCTCAAGGGGTTCCTGGGAGACCGCAAGTTCACCAAGTAGGTAGCAGGACTTTTGCGCTCCACCACCTCAAATGATCCGGTTCACTTATCCTGGAGTGCACAGGGCTCCACTGGGGCCATAACCCACACTTTCTGACCAGGCTGAAGCTCTACCAGTGTGGTATTCTGGTCGTACTACTGCTTCATCTCCTCCTGGCTGGCTTCCAGATTCGCCTCAGCGAGTTGTCTGAAACGCCTAGTCTAGTTCCTGAAGGCCAGCATGTAGCTATCTACATCCTGGGGAGGTTTCCTGGGAGATTGCTCTCAGCCTTCCTTGACCAGACTCAGAGGTCCTCTCACTGGGTGACCATAGAGAAGCTCAAAGGGACTGAACCCTAAAGATTTCTGTGGCACCTCACGATATGCCAACAAGCATGGTAAGAGGACATACCACTTATGCCTCATAGGTTCCTCAAGACCCATAATCATGCCTTTTAGGGTTCGGTTGAATCTCTCAACCAACCCATTTCCTTGGGCGTGGTAAGGAGTGGTAAACTTGTAAGTTACCCCACACTCATATACTTAGAAATGAAGGTTGTACCTCGGTCAGACAATACCTCTTGAGGGAATCCTACTCTTGAGAAAATTCCCATTGGTGCTCGTCCCACCACGGGGGCCGTCACTGTCCTCAGAGGTATGGCTTCTGGGCACCGGGTGGCATGGTCCACCAAGACCAGGATGAACCTGTTGCCCATGGCTGTCTTGGGGTCCAGTGGCCCCATAATGTCAATACCCACCCACTCAAAGGGGGTGCTGACCACAGGGAATGGCTGGAGAGGAGCCTTCTGTTTCCTCCCACTCTTTCCACTCGCCTGGCAAGTCTGACATGTCCTGCAATGAGTGTCTGAACTCTTGCGCATTTGGGGCCAATGTAAGTGGGTGACAAACCTCTCAAAGGTCTTGTCCTGCCCCAAATGTCCTGCCAAGGGCACATCACGAGTCAGCCCCAGTAGGAAGGCTCTGAAGCGCTGGGGTACCACCAGCACACAGGCTCACCTAGGCTCAGTGACCTTAGGCTCACTATACAGGAGACCATTCTCCCAGTAAATCCAACTTGATCCAGACTAATCACCTGCTGCCTGGCTTGCAGCCTGTTGCCGCAAACCCCCAAGAGAAGGGCATTCTCTCTGCTCCTTGCAGAATTCTTCCCTGGAGAGTCCTCCTTCCTGCTGCCAAAGGGTCAGCTCAGGCAGGTCTCCAGTTCAGCTACCTGTTCCCCTGTAGCCTCCAGGGCCTCCCACTCAGGGTCTACCTCCTCCTGGACCGTGGGAACTTCAGGGGCCAGTTTCCCGTGCCCCCTGCCTCTTCTCTCTAAGGCAGGTCCCTGGGCCTCCCTCCCAGGCTCCAGGTCCTCTTGAGCCCCCCTACGGGCTGCCATTGACCGCATGGTTACACACGCCCAGTCAGGCAGACCCAACATCTCCAAGTGAGTACTCCGCTCCACCTTTCCCCAAGGTGAGCTCTCCAAATCGCTCCCCATCAAACTGTCAACAAGCATGGCGGGCCTCACAGCTACCTGAAGAGTACCAGAGACCCCCCCACTTAAAGGGAACCTGAGCCATTAGACAATGGCTCTTTGTGTTGTAGGCGTCAACAACTCTGCAAAATGCACGAGGGACAATATGCTCTTGAGACACCAGGTGACACTTGACGGCTGTCACACTGACTCCTGTATCCCTAAGAGCCTCCACCTTATGGCCATTGAGGGTCACCCACTGTCCATATTTCTTAGTGTTGTTGGGTAGTTGGGTCCACCTCACAGTCTCCTAAAGAGACAAGGGACATCTCTGCGGGACCCCACCCACCTTGGACACCAATCTCCTCCCCCAAGGCTACACTTGCCCTCTGCCATGGTAGAGCACCAGGGGGTGCTGCTTTTCCAAACTTGGGGCACCGTGGATCATTTGCCTTATGACCCAGGTCCCCACATTGGAAACACCTCGGGGGTCCCCTGTGAACAGTATTACCTGTCGGGCCCCTGGCTTTCTCTCAGGGGGTGGCTGGGAACCTTTCCTTTGGTTCCCTTGGGAATTACTTTGGGGCCCTTTCTGGAACTCCCTCCATTTACCCTTGTCCCCCCCACTTTTCTACTGAGGACCCTGCCCACCTTTGGCTGAGTCTACTATGTTGACCCGGGTGCTCACCCAGCGGTCCGCCTATTCAGCAAGCTTCCTAGGGTTAGTCTGTTATAGAAAGAGTGGTCCCAGACCTAATGGAATTACTTTATGCAATAACAAATTTTCTTAAACCAATTCTTTTAAGAAACACTATTGTTTATTCAAAATAGTGTATATACGTTTTTCACTGTATTTTTTTTTTTTAGTGCATATATACATATAAATATTTGATACACATCTTAACAGTGCCCACTGTACAGGGAAAAGGGGAAAGGGGTGCAGTGTTGGGAAGGTGTGGGTAGGTTCAAGTCACACTCCGACCATGTGTTGTGGCTGATAGTCGACGTTTCGACCCTACAATTAGGGTCTAAACGTCGACTATCAGCCACAGCACATGGTCGGAGTGTGATTAAGTACACCTGTCATTTATGATGCTGTATTGATGTTTATCATGAGTGTTTTGATTAACTCAGTTTTGGCTCCCCTGTGAAGCCATTTTCAATTGTATGAAGCAATTTACAATTGGATTGTCACTTGAACTAAAAAGAAAAAATACAGTGAAAAACGTATATACACTATTTTGAATAAACAATAGTGTTTCTTAAAAGAATTGGTTTAAGAAAATTTGTTATCGCATAAAGTAATTCCATTAGGTCTGGGACCACTCTTTCTATAACATATTACTACCCAGGTCCCTTGACTACCGGGTTCACCTTCTTACTGTAATTCTATCCTAGGGTTAGTCAGCTTACTATCAAGCAGGTGCTGGCGCAGCTCTGGAAAACAATTACTGGACAAGTGCTCCCATGCAATCAAATCAAAGAGCCCCTGAAAATCATTAACTTTGCTGCCCTTTACCCAACCATCCAATGCTCTGCAAAAGAAAGTTACCTATTCCACCCAGGTACTGCTCTCAATCTTCTTGCAACTCCTGAACCTCTGTCTATAGAGTCAGGGGTCAAGCCATATCTAGATATCAATGCATCCTTCATGTGACTATAGGAATTATGGACTTCAGAAGGCAAGTCTAACAGTGTGTTCCACCCCTCACTAAGGAACCGCCCCACACCCTGCTCCCCAATCTCTCTTAGGGACCCGGTGGGAAGACATGGCTACCTCATAGGCTTTGTACCACTGCCCAATATTATCATTCTTATTAAATTCTTTCACCACATCTTTAGGAATATAAACCCTAGCTTCTACAGGCACTGACGGTGTGCTGCCACCAGAGGGAGTAATCTCTAAGCTCTTGGCCTTCAATTTCAACTCCCTCAAAACCTTCTCATGTTCAAACTGCAGTTTCTTTTCTTCCAGGGCTAATTTCCTAGTTTGCAACTCAAATTCTAACTGCCCATTCAGCTTGAACTTGGTCAGCCCTATTTCATGCAACCTGCTCCCTTTCCTGTCCTCTAACTCTTCTGGAGACAGTCCTCTGGCAGAATTACTGCTACCTGCTGGGGAGACTACTTTCCTCCCCCCTGGATCCAATAGCCCTTCCAGCTGCCCATCTGCATTCTCATCCCCTTCCTCATTCTCAGGGGTATTCCTAGCTTCCATCCAGGCCCTCAGCGCCTTTTGGAAATCCTCTTTTCTGGAGATTGAGCTGGGTAACAGTGTAGCATTCCAATTTCTCCTCTTCCAAATCATTATCAACTGAGGCTATGGATGCTGCTTTATCCATGGTAGTTAAACTTGGCAAAAATAGAAAGTCCCAGAAAAAAACAATCTACCAAAAAGTATATGATCGCGTTTTGGTCTGCAAATCACTGTATATGAGTCACAAATGCAAGTTCAGAATCATCACCGCTGCCACCAATGTTAGATTTGGGGGTCTCTAGTTGACACAGGTAGGTACTTCTGACAAATAGGGACCCGTACCTCTAGTCAGGGTAAGGGGAACTACTCCTAAAATAACCCCTGCTCACCCCCTTGGTAGCTTGGCACGAGCAGACAGGCTTATCTCAGAGGCAGTGTGTAAAGCATTTGTGAACACATACAGTAACCCAGTGATAACACTACAGATGGACACCACACAGTTGAATATTATAAATAAGTAATCTTTATCTAGATTTAACACAAGAGCACAAACAACAAAAATCCACAATAATGTACTTAAAATGGTTGAATTAGCTTAGTTCTCTTTAGATCTTAAAATGCGACACTTTGAGTCAATGTACCTTAAGATACGACACGCAGGGCAACAAAAGTGTTGCAGGAAAGGTGATGCGGTAGTCCCTTACATGCAAGGATGGTGATGCGTTGAATATCTGGTGCAAAGAAACAAAGATGGCGCTTTCTCCTTAATGCGACACGCTTCCCGGTGATGCGGCCGCGCCTGCTGCGACGTCGATCCTCTTCTCCGGCGATGCGAGAGCTTTACACGATGCGAGCCGCGACAGGCCCTGCGACATGCTTCCCAGTGATGCGTCAGCATCTGCTGTGATGTCGATCCTCTCCCCTGGCGATGCGAGTTGCTTCCACAACAATGCGAGCCACGACAGGCCCTGCAACACTCTTCCCGGTGATGCGGCAGCGTCTGATGCGACGTCGATACTCTTCGGTGATGAGCCACAACAGGCCCTGCCACATGCTTCTTGGAGATGCGGCGGCATCTGATGCGATGTCGATCCTCTTCTCCTGCGACACGCTTCCTGGTGATGCGGCGGCGTCTGTTGCGACGTTGATCCTCTTCTCCGGCGATGCGAGGCGCTTCGTGTTGTGAAGAGGCAGTTCGGCGACACGCTTCCTGTTCTTGAGTTGCTCTTCCAACTCCTTGTGACACGAAAGTCCTCAAAAAGTCCAGCACAACTGCAGGCACTTCAAGAGAACTCTTGGGGAGCTGGTGGGTGAAGTCTGTTGTCCCTGAGACTTCAGCAGGAGGCAAGCTCTGCTCTCAAGCCCTTGGAGATCCTTACACAAGTTGATGAAAGTACACACAAAGTTTCTCTCTACTTTCTTTGGCAGTCAGGCAACCACTGCAGGCCAATCCCCCAAGAAGCACTTCAGCTTAGGGATAGCCTCTCCTCAGTCTCTCTGCTTCCACTTCCTCTTCTTGTCCCAAAAAGTGATCTAAATTCTTGGGATCAGGGTCCCAATACTTATACCCCAAAATCCTTTGTCCTCTGAGGGCAGAGGGACCTTTGCCTAGTCCAAACCAGTTCTGGTCAGTCCTGGAGCACTCTGTTTACATGACTCCTTCTTTCCTTACACAGTGCAGGACAGAGACATCAGACACATCAAATGATTGGGAGCCAGCATTGTGGAGGGAAGGCACAGTCCTATTCATGTAATAACACAGTCCTATAAGATGTAATAACCTAACTGCCCATTCTGGCCTATGGGGAATATGTAGCCTTGCAATAGTGAAAAACGAAAATGGGTGTAATTCACTATTAGGACATGCCACACACATCAGGGCTTGTCCTACCTTATACTCACAATGCACCCTGTCCTTGGGTCTACCATAGGGGTGTCTGACATGAAGAAAAGGGAAGGTTTAGGGACTGGCAAGTGGGTGCACGTGCCCAGTCAACATGGCAATACCAGACTGCACATTGTCTCTGCAATGGCAGACCTGAGACACACTTTTACAGAGCGCTCATAATACATTGTGATACAAAAAGGGGTGGTGATTGACGGAGCATCTGAACCAATCGAACACTCACACCCAGTCAACAGATCTGGGTTTAATCCATCACCGTTCTTTAGCCCACCAGGATGCTTGTTTCCGGTCCAGGGAAGGCATGGCTTGGCAGTTCGGGCTGGACTGTTCCCATGAGGCACAGGGTCAGACTGATTTGCATATGGCCATGTCTGAACTGGGGTGGCTGAGTGAGCTAAAGAATAGTGATGGATTAAACCCAGATCAGTTGACTGGGGTGAGTGTTTGATTTGCTCAAACGCTCCGTCCATCATCCCCTTTTGTATTGCTTTGTTCGCCCTAAGTTGGCAGGGTATGCTCAGACGTGAGTCCCTTAATCACTTGGCCACTGGATTCAAGATAGTCTGGCTGATGAGGATTATGAATCCGAAACCGGTCCCAGGATGCTTGTTTCCGGTCCAGGGAAGACATGGCTTGGCAGTTCGGGCTGGACTGTTCCCTTGAGGCACAAGGTCAGACTGATTTGCATATGGCCATGTCTGAACTGGGGTGGCTGAGTGAGCTAAAGAATGGTGATGGATTAAATCCAGATCAGTTGACTGGGGGTGAGTGTTTGATTTGCTCAAACGCTCCGTCCATCATCCCCTTTTGTATCGCATAATACATTGTGAGGCTTTTTAATTAAATTGTTTATCTTAGTACCTCATTGATGACAGCTTTTCCCTATTATACACACTGAAGAGATTTCGAGCTTTGAATTCCTCTAGTGCTGAGGATGAGATGGCAGCCAGGAATGCTTCCTCGTCAGCTCTGCCAGGTTCCAGTAAACAAATGCAAGCTTGCGTAGATGCTAACAGTGATGGCACACAGCACAGTCATTGACAGTGAGAACCCCTGCCATCCATGGACAGGCTCACATCCTTGCGCTCCACAAATGTGTTAGGCACTTCTCACAGCACATAGTTAGTTGTCAACTCTAACAAAACACAAATGATTGTTTCTTGCACGGCATAGTGTTCTAAATCTTTGGATGCCCTGTTGACTAGTACCTACTGGTCAAACGTGAGAAGGTGCCCAAACTAGGAGGACACGAAATCAACACACAGACTATTGCTTAGAACAGGCAGACAACTAGAGAGCTAAAAAAAAGCCTGTAATTTCCCCAAGAGAACAGAGTACCTTTAACTCCACTTGGCCAGTGGCTAATCCCGCAAAGCACCAAAACAAAATCTCCTTACAGTTCCAGAACCTGCCTATTCTGAATCCTTCTCTCCTTCAAAAACAACAGTGTCCATACACATCTCAAGTTTTTCCTGCTCCTTTTGCTCAGCCTCTGTTCTTCTCACTAATCAAGCTAAGTCACAGAAACTGCTCCCACTGTTCTGTGAAATGTAGCTCAAACATCTGCCCTTTGTTCAACAACTAACACTTCTTGCAGCTCCTCTGTTGAGACCTGTACAACTCATTACATAGTATCCAAAACTAATAAGTCACTTGAAATCTTTCACTCCTCTGCCCGCCATTCTTACAGGGCTCCTCCTGCCTGGCAGCTCATGTTGATTTCATTTGCCCGTAGATTTGAGAGTTGGTATACTTAAACTACACATTCCTGGCCTTTATGTCTTCCTCTGTATCAAAGCAGGCCTTTTCCTCTCCCAGGAAGAGCTCCAGATCTTCTTCCGAGCTGCCCTGCGTCTCCAACCAAGTTCTTCTATAAACACACATTGCCAATTTGCAGAGTCTTGAGAACTTTTCTTTAAAGTTGACTTGGAAGTCGGGCAGGTTGAGGAGGGCATCTTCTTTATTTACGTGCTAGTTAGGCACTTGGGTACAGCGTCAGGTACAAAGCTCTTGTCAGTAATTTAAACTCTCATTAACTGTAACTGTCTACATACTTCCACTCAGCACACAACACCAATATTCTATTACATAAGCCTTCACACTCATCAAAACCTGTTTCAGTCATTAATGGTATGTATTTACAGTGACTATGAATAGAAACCTCCCACCTTCCACCTTGAAGGCCCCATGCCCCTCCACCTTCTTTTCTCAACATTAACCCACAAGCTTCCCCCTTAACCTAACCAGGTAAAGTTCCATCCTTCCCCAGGAATATGGCTTCAAGCACTAATTAGCATTTATGTTTCTGGCCATCTTAAAGATTTGGCAGAATAATATCAGGCGCTAATAGCACTTACCATTTCTAGATAAGATAGATCTTGTTCCTCAAACCAAGATGTGGTGTTATTTCTCACAGCTGGGCATGCCATCGGAGATCCTGCTCCTTTTGGTCAAAAGAGTGCTCTCTAGATTTGAGGAGTTTTGTGAGGACCATGAACTTATTGTCAACGTGGACAAAGCCAAGTACATGGTCCTGCACAAATGTAAGCTGACTGTTGGCAGGGTTGAAATGAAGGACGGATTATTGGAGCAAACCAATACCTTTTCTTATCTGGGGGTTCACATTGATCGCGCTGTGAGCTGGAAACCACAAGTAGATCTCCTTTCAGTTAAGCATGCCGAGCTGTCAGGTGCATTGATCAAGGAGCATAGATCATCTTACACGAAACCGATAGCCCCTGTCCTCCATATATACAACACCAAAATAGGGGCCGCAATTCTCTATGGGGCTGAGCTGTGGGGCTACGCTAACCTGGATAATTTGGTTTTAGCGCAAAACAAGTTTATGCGGTCCTTAATTGCGCTCCTACAGTCCACTCCTTTGTTATCGTTACTCTTGGACTTTGGCTGCCACTCCATTAGGGATGTGGCAAAGTTTAGACCAATTGCTTATTGGAGGAGGATTTGGGTGACTCCAGAGCTTAAACATTATGCATTGGCGCTAAATGATGTTAAGAACTCGGACGTCTCTAACAACATTTTATGGGTAAGGTGTGTGAGGAATACACTCAGTGAGATGGGTATGAGTAGGCCATGGACTAACCCAGGGGATGCTGTTTTTCTGACTAAGGCTGAGATAAAGGAAGCATACTGGAACATGGTTGTAACCAGGCGCTACGCCTCCTCTAGTGGGCCTTCTTTGTCTAGAGCATTCCTTGACCAAAAACATGAAGCCAAGTACGAAGGCTATTGGGATTTAATAACCACCCCCATTGAAAGGAAATTATAACACCAGCTAAGGGTGGGTTCTCTACCCACTAAGGTATTCACATTGAAATGGAATGGTCTGAATACTAGTGCCTGCCCACATTGTTCAGATGTGGTAGAGCCAGTGGTTCATATTCTAATTGCCTGTCCAGCTTATCATAAACCTAGGCAAAAATGGTTGAAACCTGTCTGTCAGAACATGGGACCAGGTCTAGCACTGTGGCTGTGAGGCTTCTAACCACATCATTGGAAGAACCAATAGTGATCGCTGTCGCAAAGTTTCTGGGATGTGCGTGGGTTATTCATCTAAAATCGAATGTCCTATGATAAAGTTATCTCCTGTAAACGTCCTTGCACCATGCACTTTACAATATTTGCACTATGCCCTTTGAAGTAGTTTACTAGTATTTTTGGACTGCTGCTCGTTGAACCAAATGATGTAAATGGTATATATATTAGGGTTGCTCTGGTTTTAATGTGGTTTTAATGTGTTTTGTGTATATTTTTATATATTGTGACCAATATTCTAATGATAGAATTTGATGTGCAATAGCTAAATGGTATGCTTTTTTTGTGGTTTTAGCTCCCTTCTCTTATGACATGTATCAGATTTTCTGATTTTTAATCGAAATAAAGTTTTTGACTTTACTTGGCTTACCATTTCACCTCAAAGTCTAGAATTATTCTGTGCTGAAGAAAGTTCAAGACTGTAGAAATATAGATGTTAAGAAACCCCATATCTAATAATAAATGAAAATCAATTGACCTTGACTGACCTTGTGTCATCTTTCAAGTAGACCATGCTCATATAATCACAATATAAAAAATATTTGTATTCTAATATGTGATTTGAGTCTCAGGGCTTTCTAAATAATAGAGGCTTCTTTTAACCAAGTCAGTGGTGTTCATTTTAAATATATAGAAACGTAGCACGCTGCCATTTGATTTGGATTTAAATTTGTAGCTTGAAATTACGCACAGGATTCAGCACTAGTCAGTTTTAGCACTTTTTAACTACCTAATGTATCTAATCGTTTGACTATATAGCAAATACATTTTCGCAAAGTGTGGAAAATTAATGGTATATTAGAAAAGATACATAGTAAACATCCTATAATTGGACTCCGAGCTTATGAAACATAGCAAATATAGATGGAGACTAACATGTAGATCAGCTGCCCAATATTTTGCTACCATTTGAAGAGTAATTAATAATGATGAAAGTATATATTGAGTGTGCAGAATCATCGATGAGAAACCAATAACTGCAATCATGCTACAAAATCCCTACTACAATGACCAAGTCTTGATGGCCTTAAGATGATAGCTGTCGTCAGTTGGGTGAAAGACTTTTGGTAACTCATTCCAGTATTTGGTACCTGAGTAGGAAAAGACACAGTTACCAGATCTCACTTTTCTGTGCCTATGAACCAGTGGAAAGCAGAGGTTTGAGATTCGAAGAACAGGTCCAGGGACATAATGAATGAAATAAGAGAACATTTCAAGCCCTTCATCATGACAATATTACCCTTGAGCAAGGTCGATCCAAACCCTGTTTTAATAGATGTTAGCATATATTATTTTGTCTTTTATAGTCTCTTATGTCTGTTGTCAAATCGTATGCTCTGATCAAAGATATTCCAAGGAAATGAACGATGAAAAACAGAAGTTGTCTTTAGCACTACTATGTGTTTTCCCCCGAATTTGAGAAGAAATCATCATAATTTGGCATCTCAAAATCTCTCTTGGAAGAAGCATTTTTGTTCAGATTTGAAATCCAATTTAAATAGCTTAAGTGTCTACACATTTCTCAGTGCTTTTCCGGAATTGTAATCCACAGCTGTGCCAGTGTCTAAACTCCCCTCAAACAATAGGCAACATTCTTTTCCTGTCATTCAGAAGTAGTCTCAGTCAGCGTGAACTTGTTGTTACACATAATTTAATTTTAATCTCATGGTGTTTCTTTAACTTTCGTGAAGAATGAATTCTTTTCTTGATCCAGCATTGGATACAACAGCTTTAAGTTCGAAAAAATTATTAGAATGAGCAAACATATATACAGTCAACCACCACAAGCTCATGGTGAGCTTGAAAGTTGTGACATAATTCTCCTCAATCATATAACCAACCAAGGATACTAGAAAATAAAAACCAAATTAATTTGTACCCCTATACGTGTGGGACGGAGGAAAGCGAGAGAGAAGGGACTTCCAACTGTAAAATCATTAACACTGAAACCTAACGTACCAATCACAGCAGTTCATCCTATTGTCCTCTGGGTCACTATCTAAAGGCATTTGTACCATGTTAGCCTAGTGACCCATCACACCATTTTTCCCAAAACCAGACCCACAGTTATCATCCTGACCCAGCATCTTTACTGTCATGTCTAAGCTCCAAATAGCAGCTGCTTCTTGGGTGAATATGTGGCGATGTCTCTCAGAGGAAACTGCAGTCTTTGCCAGCTACCACAGGGATGCATCTAACCCCAGTTTGAGCAACTGATTAATTTTTTTAATTGGTGTGTAGACTTTGTCTTCTTTGGACAAGCGACCTATAAACTGGGAATATCAAAATACACTCCTCTTGTATGGTTGCAAAACGGTTATTGTTCACCCTTTTCAAAACCTGTTCTTTTTACTGTTCATTGCCCAGTTCTTCTCCCTCGATGCTTTTACTGACTGTCTTATTGTTGTTGCCTCTGGTGAGTATGCCTTTCTCACCTGGGTGCCAGAGTTGACATCGTCTGGGAGAACCTGTATTTCCAAAAGCCCTGAATCACAGATTTAAGAGAGTCCTCTTGGGGCAGTAGTATAGGCACACAGGGGACACTGGATATTGTCAGATGCAAGATATCTTCCTTGTACCTGATTTAGGATTACATTTGTACTCATGCCATTATTAAATTTAGTGTGCAACTTGCCGTCCTCCGCTATCTTTTTCAATGCTAATTCCAGCAAGGCAACTTTATATCCCCCTATATTTTGCATTCGGTACCTTTGTCGTTGCAGCTGAAATGGTCTGGTGCCGTCCTCCTGATGGCCCACAAGATCTGGAGGAGGGATTTAAACCTGCTCCGCCTACACAGAGAGAACCCAGACAGAGAAGATGGGTGCTGGAGACGCTGTGACTCCCCTGGGACACTGGTGAACATCCTGTGGGAATGCCCCAAACTAACACTGTTCTGGGAAGAGATCTTGTCAGATACTGATGCGCATTTTAACATTCAACTATCTCAATTCAATCCCAAGAGGGCAGATATATTGCGTTGGTTCTAGGAGCAACACACCAATCCATACTGGCTTACTGGGGCCCAGACAGGGTCCTGCCTAGACTGAATTGGCTAGGTGAGCAGGATTGTGAGCTCTTCACTTGATGATTCAAGCAGCGCTATCCACAGATCTCTCCCATTGCAACCCACTGGAACAGAAAAACCTTCTGCTACTCTAGTCTATATCTCCTGCCTACACTCCAACACGGACCTGACGCGAGGGGCCCCCCAGATGGAGTCATGCCTCTACTCTTAGATGGTGTATCATCGTAGGAGCTTGACTCTTACATTGAAAAGTTTTGATCCAAGTGAATGCAACTGATCTTCAAGGGTAAAGTATAATCTGCTTCTCCAATCGAACTGGGATTTGGGTTTTAGACAAATTGGAGAAGGTGAAATTGTCATACACATTTTCCGATCTACACCTGTGAATTCTCAAGGTTACTCTGTAGATAACCATATACAATTACTATATCTTACCTCTTGTCATTGGATTCACTGCTAAAAAGGAGAAAGGTCTATCACTTCCAAGAAACGTCGGGGCATATTATCAAGGGGGTTTATCTCCGCTTTTTTGGCTTTAAAAGCCAAGAAAGCGGAGATAAAATTATCTCCCTATTACCTAGCTGCCGCTAACACCATTTAGCAACAGCTAGTAGGAGATAGCGACTATCTTGGGCCCCACTTTGCATGTCAGTGATATTTATCACTAATGAGATGCAAAGTGGGCGTGCCAAGATGTTAGCGACTGAAAACAGTCGCTAACATCGCTATCTCCTATTACCAACTTTTGGAGATATTCGCGCTAAGCGGGAATATCTCCAAAAGCTAACACCTGCCCTGAGCAGTTCTTAGCCATGTTATCCAATGGGAGGTGGATAACATGGCTAAGAGCATTAGCTCGCTAATGCATGAATATCGCTGACTTTTCAGCGATATTCATGCTTTGCGGCGATTTTTACCGCATTTGCGTTAAACCTTGGTAATACCAAGGTTTAGTTGCGGTAAAAATCACCGCAGCGCTGCGGTAAATGTTTGTCTCTAACCAAGCAATAGCGATAATTATCGCTATTGCTTGGTAATATGCCCCGTCATTCTATCAAAAATTTAATTTGGAAAATTCGAAACAGATGAGCATAATTTCACTAAAGTTCCTCTCAACAAATGGGTAAGTAGTTAACATTTTTTTTCTCCAAAATGACTTAATGAGAACACATAGTCAAACACTGTATTAAGGGGCCGATTAGGATTGCGGTGAATCCGCATCCTCCGGCCGGCGGAAGCCAACGCCGGCCCGGAGGATGCGGATTTACTGCTGCGGTGATTCTAAAGGCCCCTCCGCCAGATTAGGATGGCTGGGGGGCCATCGGCAGACGGTAAGACCGTCCGCCGCTTTTCCACCGCAGTCGCCTTCCGACCGCGGCGGAAAACCTCTAATATGGTGGCGGTGTCTATCAGACAGCGCCAGCCATATTAGGATTTGCATTGGGACATGCCTTTCCGCGGCAGCAATCCCGCCACGAAAAGGCATACGGTCTTTTTTTTGGGGGACGGTTGCGGGCCCCCAGGGTGAAGGGGGGGTGGGTGGTGCACATGGGGGGTACCTATGGTACCCCCCTGCATTTACATGCACAAAGCGGCAGGCACCGCGCGGTGCCTGCCGCTTTGTCCATGTAAATGTAAAACATGCTTTTTTAACCTTGCGGCGGGTGCTGCTTCAAGCAGCACCTGCCGCAAGGTTAAAGATCCAGGATGTGACCACCAGGGTGCCGGTCACATCCTAATTGCACCGGAGGGACCGCCGCTGCCCCTGCAGACGGTCCCTCCACCTCGGGGGTGGCGGACGGACGCAGGTCCGTCCGCCATCCTAATGAGGCCCAAAGTCGGGTGAATAAAAACCCTTCCACCAAGCACATCACTCTGGCCCCTAAAGCTTGACATGGGCATCACACCAGTTAAGGACATAGCGAAGCTTCACCCGCTTCTATTCAGGCATAGGCTTGTTTCAACCCTAGAATTGTCCGCGTATACTTTTGCCTTTGCTGATGTTTGTTCTCTAAATAGATCGAGCAAAATAGGATGGATCCATCATATTAGAAACATCATTTCTAGTATTGGGTTAACAGGTCATAGCTTTAACTGTGCCCCACCACTCACTAAGAAACAAATTAAAGTGCCATATTGGGACTGGCTAGACTAGAACGATTCCAGGGACCACAAGCGGGGCAAATTAACCGAGGAATTTAGGGAATTTACATTTAGGCGCTTCCTTGAAGGTTATTTTGATCTTATTAGGGTGCCGGCTGACAAGACACTATACATTCAATTTAGGTATGGCTCCTTGCCTATAAATTAATTCTCATATCCCTGGTTATGCAACGCTGCCAAGACTAAAGGCTGCCGTTGCTGTTCTGCCATGACTGAATCAACAGGTCATGTCTTCTTCGCCTGCCCCGCATATTCAAAATCTAGAGCTAAATGGTTATAATCTTCATTCGCAAGCAACTTGGAACTCGTGACTTTCGTGCAGCCTTGCGCATACTAAAAACAGACACTAGCTCTGTTTATGCCCCTGCAGTATCGCAGCAACTGACATTGCGACCCGTAGGTACGTTGTTACCGGAAATGCCTGTGGGGACGTTGATATTGGGGGGCGACTTTAATTTAACGATGGATGGGTCCCGGGAAAGACTTCCACCCCGAGTAGACCCGCTGCGAGGCTGGCAACTCCAGGAATTTGCCAATACTCTGGGGGTGGTTGACATTTGGAGGTGGTTGAATCCCTTGCGACCACAATACACATTTCAATCGGGTGTACATGGCAATCAGTCTCAAATTGAGTACATGTTTACGCACGCTCACGATATACATGCCTTTACTGACTCCCATTGGCTGGCGCGAGGAATCTCCGATCACTCCTCTCTGTTAACGACTTTTGGCATGCAACGGGCCAGGCGCCCCGGCTCTATAAGGATACAACCGTGGGCACTTAAAATCCCTCACATTAAGGAGGCACTCTTTCAAGACACTGAATACTATTTTGCAGAAAATATGGGGTCGGTATCCTAGGCTTTGATGCTTTGGGGGGCGTTTGGTGCGGTAATAGACGGCAGGGCGCTGACGATCTCTCCCTCTCACTCTCCTGGGCCATGCATCCCTATTTAAGATGCTTGCGCTCCCACGCTTCCTAAACGTGTTCCAAAATGCCCCTTACCCTGTCCCAGACTCCTATTTTTCCCAAATTGACAGTGTGGTAGGACGGTTACTTTGGGAGGATCGCCCCCCACGCATTGCTATGAATAAACTCACCATGGGATGGTATGACGGGCGTAAAGGGTTGTCAGACATACAACTCTATTACCAGGCATCCCATCTGACGGCTGTTAATAGTTGGGTGTTTGGTCCACACGACAACCCCAATTTCCGCACTGATTAATGACTCATGGGACAGGGTGTCTATAACAGGGCGTTGTATTCCAACCCCTGGAAATGAAACTTGATGGGTCCTACAGCCAGTACGGTTGAATTGTGGCACAGAGTCACAAGAACACTGGAGTGGCATAATCATCTAACTAAAGCAACTCCACTCTGGGAACCTGACATATTGGGTCGACTCAGCAAATGCCCCGGTTTTGATTAATGGGACCCTATTATTTCTACAGAGGGGGACATGTGGGTGAAAGGGAAATTGGCCACGTTTGCCGACCTCCAGAACAAGTACCAATTTGCGCCCTCGGAGACCTTTCGATGTCTCCAAATCAGTCATGCTATCTCAACTGCCAATGGGAACCCCTCTACCTGACCCTTCCCCGTTAGAGGACCGGTTATTACTAGATCCAATGGACTACAAGTCTATCTCCCTCACCTATAAAAAAAACTGGTAAAAAAACGTGTACACCCAATGCAGAAATTACGCTGGAGCTGGGAGGTTGACCTGGGGGACATAGACGATGAAGACTGGAGAGATTCCCTAGCCTCTCCCAAAGAAGTAGCGATCCCCATGCATCTCCGCCTTATCCAGCTTAAAATTGTTGACAGGGTGTACTATGATGCTAAACTATTGTTTCGATTAGATCGACGACCCGATTCGCTGTGTCTTCGACAATGCAACCAAATTGGCACCTTCACACACATACTGTGGGAATGCCCACGCATACATGACTATTGGGAGAAGGTGACACTCCAAATGTCTAGGACATGTGACAAATTCCTGAGACCCTTTCAAAACTCTGCCTTCTCACTATATGGGAGGCTACTGACCTCTCCCAGGCGGAGAAGGCGTGGGCTGCAACGGGGTGGGGGTATTGCAAGGCGCGACATAGCACAGAAATGGGGGGTGGCCGTGAGCCCCCTGGTAAAAAATTGGGCACAAGACATGGATTGCGCAATGATAGCGTAAAAAACGGTATTCAAGGGACGGGGATGCCCCAGGAAATGGGATCATAAATGGGGTAAGGAGAGCAAATAGAGGGGGGGACATCTGCGTCTCCCTCACAATTGAGTTGAAGCGTGAAAGACAAATAATGATGGCCCTCCCCACGGACGTAGCTAGGCCCTTCCCACCGACGATTTAGCACAATGGTGTTGATGTGGACTTATCACTACAATGTATCATGGAATGTATTCTTTGCCCAGAGTTGTATGGCATAGATTTTTGGGGCCTTCCAGAGGCAGTGAACTGAGGTATTTTCGGCCTAATTTATGGGAGGTGATGGAGCAAATGTTCTGTTTTTTTCCGTTGATTGGACCTATTTATGTGATTGTACTATGCTATGCACCGATGCACTTTTCTTGAAAATAAAACCAGTAAAAAAAAAAAACAGACACTAGACCATTATTTATAAGCACAATCATGAAGTTCCTGGACCACATGTGGGGAATTAGAAGGAAGGCCCAGAGCTCAATTTCTACCCTATGATAACATGCTAGATCATGTTGTTGAGGGAACTGTACTTGATTACAATTAAATCACGCAATTGAGCGAACTTTTTAGGTTTCAATTGTATGCTGTTTTTTGTCAGTGGTAGCATGACTAAATCAGTCTATTTGGTTCTCTCTTTGTAACTAGGGGGCACATGCATCAAAGGAAATTGCATTCGCAAAAGGTGCGAATCGCAAAATTCGGCTGTTTGCAAATGCAATTCCCATTTTTGGGATGCATTAACATTTTTGTAATTTTCACAATTTAAGAAATCGCAAGATTGCGATTTCTTAAATTGTGATTGCATTTAAGGAATCTCAAATTGAGATTCCTTAAATGCAATGCATCAAACTCTAAAAATTTGCGAATTCGCAAATAAGGGGAGCAAATCACCATGAAGGTGACCTTCATGGTAATTTGTGAAAACTTTGAAAAATGCGCTAAAGTGCATTTTTCAAAGTTCCATTTTACACACACACATGCCCTTGGGGCATGTGAGTGTGAAAAATGTACTTCTAAGCAGATTTCAGGGGTGCAACAGGGTGTCCTTTAGACACCCCTGCACCCTTGGAATTGCATTCTTAATTTGTGAATTTCTAATGGTGAATTGCAAATTAAGAATGTCTTTCAAATCATTCCTATGGGCCTCTCGGCCCATAGGAATGGATAGGGAGGTATTCCTTAACAGCGATTCTCAATTAGAGAATCGCAATTAAGGAATTTGGGCCTAGCTGTATCTTCGTTCCTATTTGCGATTTCTTAATAGCGATTTTTACCGAATCGCTATTAAGAAATCGCAAAATGGGATGTATGTTTAAAATCGCTATTTTTTTGTGATTCCTTATTATTCCTAATTTGCGAATTCGCAAATAAGGAATAATTTCCCATTCATTCCTATGGGCCAGGAGGCCCATAGGAATGATTGCGAAATAATTCTCAAATTGCGAATTCGCAATTTGCTAATCGCAATTTGAGAATTATTGCAAGGGTGCAGGGGTGTCTCATGGACACCCTGCTGCACCCCTGAAACGTACATGTGTGTGCACATGGCGCACATACATGCCCTATGGGCATGTATATGTGTCACATGCCACCTTAAAAATTGCCAAATTTTGGTTTTTGAAAGGATTTCGCAAATTAACACGAACCTCAAGTTGGTGTTAATTTGCGATTCCTTAACCTGAATTCGCAAATTAAAAAAGCTTCATACATGGCATTTAAGGAATCGCAAACTTGCGATTCCTTAAATGCTTAAGCAAAATAAGGAATCACAATTTTTTGCGATTCCTTATTTTTCTAATTTCACATACATCCCAAAAGATGCAAAATGTCCGTTTGTGATTCGTTAAGGCCGAAATTCTGCGAATTTCGGCCTTAACGAATCGCAAAATGCTTGATACATCTAGGCCTTTAAGAAATCGCTATTTTTATAGCGATTTCTTGATGCATTGCAGTTTGCAATTCCTTAATTGCGATTCCTTATTTTTCGCAATTAAGGAATCGCAAAATGCAATATTGATGCATGTGCCCCATATTCTTAAACAGTTTGCCATAACCCTGTATTAGGTATCATGAATGAATTTGCTGGCAGTTTTATACCAATCATTGTATAACTTTAAGATAGAAGATAAGGTCTATGTTTATATTTATGAATAGTTGTGTTCTTATGTCCTGCGAAGGTTTTTAACATTTTTATTTAAACATTTAAAACATTTTTACTGGGTTGCAGACATGTATTTGCTATTTTATGGTCTGATGACCGAATAAAGTTTTATTGATTGAAAATCAACATTTCGTAAAGTGTCTTACTTTAGAAATATGGAAAGTGGATTTGGGGCAAAAAATAGGTGACAGTAATCTGTGTTTTGTGTTTACTGTGACTTGATCAGTGACTATACATTTGGGAGGAGATATAAGAGGTAGCAAGGTATCATTACAGAAGATAAGGCATGAGGGAATGGAAATAGGAGAATGGGCTACACGTAAAATGATTGTGTGTGAGCCTAACCCGGAGTTAATGAAAATGTTGAAAACAAGTGTAGTTGGGCTCATTTTATGGAGGAAAGGAAGGCAAAATGGCAGCAGGTTAAATGGAGGTAGAGAGGAAGAGTGAGACATGGGAGTGAGGTTAACCTTTGTGTGGAGAGTTGTAGAAGCAAGCGAGTAGCAGAGCCAGTATTGTGAATCGGGCTTCTTCTCGGGTAAAGCGGGATGAGGTGGAGCTTATGTAACGAGATAAACAGGAACTTTAAAAAGAGCCCTAGAAATATAAAACATGTAAAGCCAAGAAGACAGCGAGCAGGTGAGAAAAGAATAGATGGGTATTCACCGTCCATAAAAAAAACAGAAGCAGTAAATGTTTAAGGTTGCAAAGCATTTTGAGAGAAAATTCATTTTGTAGAAGGATTTGATTTGATGAATCCAATCTCACAATGTAAACATCATTTTTGCAAGTTTGCATTTGTCTGGTCACATTGATCAGGAACGACTTGTGTGAGATTGACATTTCATAGCATAACATAAAACCATTTTAGATTTACAAACCCCTGCATAGCTCTATACACCTGTGTTTAGGTGTCTAGAAATCTTTGGCTCTTTCTCTAGCCTCTTGTTTTCCAAAAATCTCATGAAAGTACAAAGATGCACACAAACATCCTACATCCATTGATCTGTTCAGTTGTCATTCATATATTGCTACGCCCTCCACAACATAAAGCAAGGGACTGTGGGCTACTCATATCATTTATTGGTAGTATTCCATTCGAAGGGACTGCATTTTACCCGAATCCCCGTGTACCGCCACCTGAAAAAGAGTTCACTTCAGTGCAAGGGTTGTTGTGAACAGGCTGCTGAGCCTCCCCTTTATTTTATTTTTTATTTCATTTTTATACTTTTTATGTTTGCAAATGCTTGTTTAATATCATTCATGCCTGCAAAAAATATTTTAAGGAAAAACATTTGCAGGCTTGCCAAAGACCCATTTGATTTACCAATGTGTTTATAATGACGTCATTAATTATTGCATACATAAATTGGACCATTGGTGGACGTCCAACTGGAATAAGCAATCAGTGGAGCTGTGGAACTGTGCCTGGCTATGGGTCAGTAAGAAACTTCGGGAGGGGAAGGAAGTTGGGGATAAAAATACAGTTGATGCGCCTTCCGGCTTCCCAAAAGTATGGTTGGAGCAATTTGTTTCTAAGAGTATCAAATACCTCTGGAAAAAGAAATAAAGGTATCTTTAGGATGCAGAGACAAAATACTGGAATTGTAAAAATGGCAGTAAAAATAGTAGAAGAGAATGTCAGTAAACAAAAGTAGCAGAACTAAGTTTCTGTTGGGCAGTGATGTGGCGCAGTTATTGCTCCTTTGATCATACATTCTGCACTCTGTGTCACTCACGATGCCCATTAATTAGATGTCTTAGCAATAAATTATCCCAGAAAAAAATGTAATATTAGCGGTTAGCTTTTGATTTCACTAATGTAGGCTGCTAACAGCAGCTTTAGGCAATGTTCCTGCATCAACATCTTTTACCTGCCCATTAAAAGTTTGCTTTCTGTACCTTACTTGCTCATCATTGAGTGATCCTAAATTCATCAGCCAATCTGTACCAGGCGCACCGCTTTGAGGAAATCTGCAGTGTTTTATCAACTGAGCAGCCAAAAATTGCCCAGCGTATATTTACTACATGTTTCACTGTGGCACAAATTGAGAGGGATGGCTCCGGTGGAGTTGAGAGCAGTTTTATAAAGCACACTGGTATCCAAAAAGCAAATCCTGGAGCTATATGAAGGTAAATAGCCAGGGTACCTGAGGAGGGACAAAAGACCACAACTGCATTTGAAATGGCCAAGTTTTTAACTGCTTTCTGAATTAAGTGTGGTTGGTTGGTACTGAGATTGGGAGGGAGAGAGTGACAATACTTAGCAGAATGAAGGGAGAAGGATCAGCTGCTAATATGATTGGGAGAAGTGCGTGAGGTGCGTTCCAGACTAAGATGGGATGAGTTTCGGGGACACATGGAGATAATGCACAGTTTTGTCATAAGAAAATGAAGAACTAGAATTAAAGCGCTATGAACTAGGCGTAGGGATATGAATATGGACGTTTTCCTAATGGGAAACCAGTGAAAAGTAGAGAAAACGGATTGATGAGACAGAAGATGGAGAATAAGAAAGGCAGCTGAGTTCTGCACAACCTGAATGTGAGACATAAGGTACTAAGGAAGGCAATGTAAAGCGTATTGCCATAGTTCGGGCTTGACAAGATGAGGGATGGATTACTGTTTAAAGAAATGTAATTTCTCAGGGATCTCAATATGACAAAGCAGGCACCAGAAACTTGATTGATTTAACTGGTGAATCTTAGGTTGTTATCAATGCGAAATCCCAAAATTTCGCTGTAATTACAGGAGCATGTGATGGTACTAAGTCTGTAAATCACCAACCTGAACAGCAGATGGATGGTTGTTTTTAAAAAAAGAGTACCTCGGTCTTGCCACTGTTTAGCTTAAGGTAGTTGGAATTCATCTAGTCGGTGGCTGAAGACGGTGGCGGAAGACATTCAGGCAACACATTATTCTTGAGTAGAAGAAGAATACTGTATTCTAAGTGTGGTCAGCAAAGAACATAATTTGGACTCCAAATGAGCATTCTAATGTGGCTAAGTGACATAGACATTTATAGTGTGGGACTAAAAGAGGAACCCTGCGTGGCTCTGAAAGGGACTTGTAAAGGATCGTAGGTGACTGGGGAAGGGACATCACTTGAGTGTGGTCAACCAAGAAAGAAAGAAACCAGGTAAGGGCACTATGACAGATACCTATGTTATCAAGGGAGATCGTATTAAATATGGAGAAAGATCCAGAACGGTTCAGGCCAGCCTCTGTCTAAATTTCAGCTGTCTGCAACTATGACGGATTCGAAGGAAAGATTACAAATGTATCAATGTGCTTGGCATATTGAGTCTTGACCTAAGGAGAAAAGAGGAAGGGCATAGGGGTCAAGAAGAGACCAAGACTTAATTAGCTCTATGGATGTAGTGATGCCTTCCAGAGTGAGAAAAGAGACATCTCATTTAGAATAGAGCCTAACAAAGGGATAGGATAATGTAGATCTGGTTCTAAAGTAGCAATTGATAGCTTAGAAGATAGCACAGGTTATAAAAAATGCCTTATAAAGGAATTTAGAAAGATTCTACCATAATTCTTTAGGAGTAACTACAGTGTTCCCAGCAATGGAATGAAGAACATCTTTAAGAATAGTAAAGTTGGCATGGCATATTGCTGGGAGTTGGCATAAAATCTGAGCTATTCAAATGTGATGCTGGCACTATTTGGTGGGAATTTTTCTAAGTGAATTTGAATATTGGGCCGTAGTTCTTTCTCCAAATTCTTTCAAGGAAGGTGTGTGCAGTGCATTTTAGCTCAGTAAAGTTCATTGGTGAACTGGGGTAGGAAGGTAGACTGTGACGAGACTTGTGTGCATTCAGAGGTGCAGGGGTATCAAGTTTTGGGCTAAAGGAGGATGATGCCATAGAGATATCCTTTAATGAATCCAGTCGATATGTTAAGCTAGCCTTATTAAAGTTTAGAAAGGTATCGTTGGATAGTGCTCTAGAGAGCTGGACAGCAGAGCCAGTTGGCTCAGAAGCCTTGAGACACTCATGGGGGAGTAGTTGCTCTTTACCAGCCATGATTGAATGATTGAGAAGACTTGTACTGAGGGAGAGATAGAAAGAGAAAATGAGAGCAAAATGGTGTGTTCAGGGAAGGAGAATTAAGAGGGATTTACAAGTAGAGAAGAGGGTCAAGTAATGGACTTGCCTAATGTGTGGGGAATAGACAGATGTATTCCAAGGCTATGTAAGCTATCAATCAGGTAAACTGAGTCAACATTTTTCCAATTTCAAGATGGAACATCAAATCATCAAGAATGGTGAAATTGGAAAATTATAAATGTAGGTTAAGAGAAGATCCAGCAGGTTTTGGAGAAGTTAGATCTTGAATGAAAATGAAATGAAATGAAATGACATGAAAATGTGATTTGTAGAGCGCTGCAGCTGCCCTGAGGCGTCCAGGCGCTAGGAAACCCTCATAAGGTTACTATTCTTTAAGCATTAAACAGGAGAGTTTTTAGCTGTTTGCGGAGGCTGGTTAAGTTGGGGTTATTTCTCAGCTGCAGAGGGAGGGTGTTCCAGAGTTTGGAGACATTATACGAGAATGAGCGTCCTCCTGCTCTGGTTCTACAAATTCTGGGAATTTTGGCTAGGAATGGCGTTGAGGAACGAAGAGTCTTGTTAGGCCTGTAAGGAGAAATCAGGGAGCGGTTGATGTCTGGACCCATTTCCCAGAATGTCTGGTGGGCAATGCAGAGCGCTTTAAATTTTACTCTGTCCCTAACAGGCAGCCAATGTAAAGTTTTTAGGCCGATTTTTATTGAGGTCCTCCGAGGGATTCCCAGCAGCGCCCTGGCAGCGCAGTTCTGGGTGCGTTGAAGCTTTTGTAGGGTGTAGTCTGGTGCTCCCAGGTAGAGGGCGTTGTTAAAGTCCAGACGAGATTGGATGAGGCCCTGTATGATTATTTGTTTGGCCTCGAATGGGAGGAGGGAAAGGATTTTTTTAATCACCCTAAGGAGGCCAAAACAGGTGGCTGATACCTTGGTGGCCTGTGTATTAAGGCTCAGGGATTTGTCGAGCCAGACACCTAGGCTTTTGATGTTGTCTCTAGGAGGTGGGGCCATTCCCATGCTTGATGGCCAGATCAGCTCTATGGTGGAGGGGGAGGCCGGGCCCAGGAGCATAAGCTCAGTTTTTTCGTCGTTGAGCTTTAGGCAAGAACTCATCATCCAGCTCTTTACGTCTTCCAGACAGGCCGCTAGGTCTGGTGGGGGCTGGAGGCCGCTCTTTTGTGCAAGTGAAACCACCAGCTGGGTGTCATCCGCATAGGAGATGATATTGACACCATGCGGACGGACAATCCCAGCCAGTGGCCTCATGTATGCATTAAAGAGCGTAGGGCTTAAGGAGGAGCCCTGCGGGACTCCGCATCCCAGAGGACGACTGGATGAGCGGGATGTGCCGTCGAAGACCTGAAACGTTCTATCTGATAAAAAAGATTCGAACCATGTCAGGGCATCTCCGGTCACTCCTAAGTCGGCAAGGCGGGTCAGCAGGATTTTGTGGTGTACCGTGTCAAACGCGGCACTTAGATCGAGGAGGATCACAGCCACTGACCCTCCTCGATCCAGGATCCGTCTTGCCTCCTCCGTTATGGCCAGTAGGGCGGTCTCTGTCCCATGTTTGGTGCGAAAGCCCGTTTGGGAGGAGTCGAGGAGGTGGTTTTCCTCGAAGAACGTTGTCAGGATGGTATTGACGTGTTTCTCCAAGATCTTAGATGCCCATGGGAGTAGAGAGATCGGGCGATAATTGCTGGGGTTGGCCGGGTCAAGGGAGGGTTTTTTTAGCATGCTTCCAGGTCGTGGGAACTGTGCTGCTTACTATGGAGGAGTTCAGTAGGTCCAGGTGGGTGGGAAAGATAGTTTTGCTGGCCAAGCTCAATTAGCCTGGGGGTGCAGGGTCGCAGGGGGAGCCGGTTTTTATTTGTTGTGCCAGTTTCTCTAAGGTTTCCAGTGCTATCAGGGGAAAGGACTCCAGCCACTTGATCGGGTTTGAGGCTGAATGCGGGCTTTGGACATGCGAATCGGTGGGCGGGTTGGGAAAAGAAAGATACATTTTATTAACCTTTTGAAAGAAGAATTCCACCAGATCGTTGCACTTGGATGGTGAGTTGTTATTATCTGTGACAGGTGGGGGAGGTTTAATCAGGGAGTTTACTATACGGTAGATTTCTTTGGGTTTAGATTTCGCCGTAGTTATTTTGAGGTTGTAGTAGGCAGCTTGCGAGGTTTTTATGGCCAGCTTGTAGTTCCTGATCATTTCCCTATAGGTGGCTTTTTCTTCGGGGTTGTATGATATGCGCCACTTCCTCTCCTGTCTTTTGCAGAGGCGTTTGTGGTTTCTAAGATCTTCTGTATACCAAGGAGCTGTTTTGCTATGTCTCTTGGAGTTTGATGAGTATTCAGGAAGGACGAGTCAAGAGAGGTGGTTATCCATTCCTCATATTTTATGTTGTTTGAGGTTGGGTCTTGGGAGAGCACAGGTCTAGTGGTGCAAAGAGCTTGCACCCAATTGTCAATGGGGAGTTTTGACCAATTGCGTGTTTTTCTTGTAGTAAATGAGGAAGGGGGTGGTTTGCTCGTAGTCCAGTTAAAGGCTATCAAGAAATGGTCCGACCATGGAAGTCTGGTAATGTTGTCCACTTTGAGCTGGTCGCAGTTACTGAAGATTGGGTCTAACAGATGCCCCTTTTCGTGTGTAGCACAGGGGACCAGTTGCTCAAGTTGGATGGCGGCCAGGCTTGACTGTGTCTCTAGTGCCGTGGGGTCTTGCAGGTTGTCAAAATGGATGTTGAAATCTCCTAGTAGTGTGAAGTTGGAAGGAGAGACAACCGACTGGGAGGTCACTGAGAGAAGAGAGGTGTTGAATTGTCCAATGGGACCAGGGGGACAGTAGATAAGAATACCGGTGAAGCAGGCATTAGGAGAAAACTCGATAGAGAAAGAGAGGTTTTCACAGTCCTCAATGTCTTCCATTAAGTGACGACAGGTATAGCTTTCTTTGTAGATAATCGCGAGGCCGCCACCTCTGCCCAGTGGTCGATCAGCCCGCGCTATCTGGTATCCCGGGATGATGGCCTGTGCCAGGTCTGGCTGGGAGTCTTGGTTAAGCCATGTCTCAGTCAGAAAGATTGCATCTGGGGAATATTCCTCCAGTAGTAAGGAAATTTCTAGGCAGTGTTTCACTAGGAACCTGCAATTAAGAAGGAGCATAGAGTAGTTCTTTACCTCGGCTCTGGGTTTAGTGGTTGTAGTGATTAGGTCGGATTTACAGTGCTTGCAGTGTCATGGAATCTCCAGGGGGTGTATCGGGGTACCACACTTGGGGGAGATCGGTGGCCGTAGCTGATATAGGAGGCTCGGGCTGTATACCTGTCTATCGTCTCTGGTGGGGTCAGGGGACATGGCCCTTGGGCACGGCCGGGCGCGGACGAGCGCAGACGAGCTTGCCTTAAGCGCGTCCTACGAGTGATCATGGTTATGAGGGTGGGGGGAGGGGGCAAACACGGGGCGTGGCCTGTCAAGTGGGCGTGTCTCCTCGTCCAGCGAATGGCGCTTGGAGTTGTGTCAACACTCTCCGCGACAGCTTTCAATCAGCTGTGCGGGGTGCTGGCTGTGGCGAGTGCTCAGGGGGTGAGTGAGTTTAAAAAACACACAAGTAACACGTTTTACAGTTTTAAAAGAAAAAGAACAGGGCGGCTCCCGGCTTTTCGCCTCAGGAGGGGTTTTGAGGGGATCTTGGGCCTGGAGGACAGTATCAGACAGCAAAAAGTATGTTCAATATGATGGAGAAAAAGCAGCTTTCCTCAGCAAAGTGAGTGCTTACCCCCAAGACAGAGCAGTTGAGATTATAATGCTATACAATAGATATATAATAATCCACATTTGTAAAGCGCGAACAATCACCCGTTAGGGTCTCCAGGCGTCTTTAGATAGTTTCTCTAGATATACACCTCCTGTTTTATGGTTGCAGTCACAGTGGAAGATTAAATATCCCTGTCATTTAGCAGATGCGATACTGGAAGCGAGATAGTGTTTTCACCAAGTTTAGGTTAAATAATTATATTGAGTTGATAATCAAGAATAAAGTGGAAAATACCCAGTTGATGTTTGGGAAGTGATATATGTTTTTATATAAGTAAGAAGCAATGTAAAGTTTGTAGGTGACCAATTGTATCACTGTTAAGAATATTGAAGGAGGGTTTTACCCCACAAATGGCGAAACAGACATTTTGGGATATATATTGGGGGTGGCGGTGAAGTGGCAGCTGTGGAAAGATACTTGTTCAGTAAGATGATAAGGGGGGAATGGGGCACGTAAGATGCTTACATGGAGGTCAGAGTGCTGGGAGATCAGATTATGAGTAATTTATCCTTGAAACCGGATCAAGGAGTTGGAGGATCAGGCGTTCTGGCACCAGCCACATCTACATCCTGCAGATAGGTGTGCAATTGCCACATCTTCAGCTCACCAGTGCGCAGACATGCAGCAGCATCTCTAAAATAGTCCACCATATATGAAGGGCGTGGATATAGAGAAAGACCAGAGTGCATCCTGATGTACACCATGCTCTGAAAATTAGTGGGTGAAATAAAATTCCTAACACGGGCACTGCCGCTTCTGAACCTACCGGTTAGCTCCCTAATACTTGTTTCTACCGGGAACAAAAATTGAATAAGGAAGTGGGAAATAATTATACTAAGGAAGCAAGTTATAGGAAATAATAAAATCAAATTAGCAAATTAAAATCACAGCAGCTATGGTGTGATGCTGCTTTCAGACCAGCGGACTGTTGAAGAGTGCTTGCGTCAGTTTTGTAATTCTGGTGCATCCACCTCTACAGATCTCTATACACAGGTGATCACCCAATGACAAATCACATATGTGTAATTAAATGGACATTAAATGTATTACATGTGGAAATGTCACATGATTTGCCTTTCGAGCATTGCTTGTGCCTGTTTTCATTTGGTGCTAGGATTCTATGGGTAGCCTGGCTGCTCTACTTTGGATAGCTTTGCGGATTTGACTGTGTGTGAAATTCTAGCATTGTTTAAGCAAGAATGGCCCTGCACTCAAATGAGCAAGTAGGTAATTGGTAAAGGAAATTAGTGTCCATAGTCCAACACAAACAAGATTTTTTTTTTCAATTCTTTAACCGGACTCCATAACTAACCTCGGGAAATACATATCCCATCTACTTGTTTTACTACTATTTCGCTTGCTCACATAAGGACTAAACTACAAAGAACATATGATATATGTCTTTTACTCATCCAGCCCTGAAGAACTCCCAAGAGGGACGAAACGTGTCGGCTGTCTTGTCCATTGCGTGCTGTGATTTTAAAGAATTGTCTATGGAATAAAAGAATAAAAGGAAGCGTTTTCTACAGCAAAAACGCTGGCTAACGTTTTTTCGTTTGGGCAGATATAACTTTACTTCTTTGTGTTGGACTATGGACACTAATTGCCTTTACCAATTACCCACTTGTATATTTGAGAGCACCGCCATTCTTGCTCAAATTTGTTCGAGGAGGTTGTGTACCATCCTTTTGGGGATGCATGAAGTTCACATCCTGGGTCCATTGCACCTAGTTCTAATCACAACATTGTAGTCACAATATGCCTTAATGACTTGTGCCTTGACCTCCTTCTTTGTGCTCTTTTCTAGCATTGTTTGCACTGTTCTTGGCCCATTTCTCGCTCTTGCATAATAGTGAATATTGTTTGCACACAACAAAATGCATTTATTCATATTCGCAGCTGAAGGAGCTTTCTCTAGTCTGTTTTTACCGTTGGATTGTATTTTGTAAAATATATGGTGAGTAATATTATCTGGCTTTACTTTATTTGTCTTTACTTCAGCTCACCCTTACTTTCCTGCCTTTACTTCATCTTACCTTTATTTTGCCTGATTAAGCTATAACTTTGAAATCATTTTTTTAAATACAACTTTGTATTGGCATTTGTAGAGTAACAAAGAAAAGTACAATGGATTACAGAGAAGTGGCTGTGGTCAATATGAATTACAAACATCTTTGGTGCTCTATCTCATGGTATATATCTGTGACAGTCCCATTCTATTGTCTCAGTACATCATTAGCACTCCCCCAAAAGTCTACCAGGAGCGTAGATGCATTTTATACTTCCCTTAGGCGCTCATTTTCCTGTCACCAAGACCACTGGGTTCCAAATGAGTTCCCCTGTTGTGACTGCACTCCCTCTAAATTTTCCTGTGTTTGTGCAAACTCATTCTCAATATATGGTATGCTCTAAACTCATGCATTGGTCCATGACCACCTTCCACCTCTCCAAGGACGGTCCCTGTATACTTTTCCATGCTTGCACAATATCATGTTTAGCAACCACCATGCCATGCCACAGCAGTGCCCTTGTGTATCAGTCACCGTCTACGTATCAATGTGAAGCAGTATGATTCTAGGGTTACCAGGGAGGTTCCCACCTAGGACGGTCACCAGGTATCATAGAACCTCTGTCCAGAACGCTTTAAGGGCTCTACAATGCCATGTGGTGTCCAGAAAGTCCGCAGGTTGGGTGGATCATCAACAGCAGCCTAGAGTGGCAACCACCTCCATCCTTCACAGATTTTCTCTATTAAAGTCAGTATGATGGAGATATTTCAGCTGGATGGCACAACATCTGGGTGCTATGGCCCATTCATGTGGGGATTTCAGGGCCTCCTGCCAATTGTTCTCCACTAATAGGCCCAGGCCATTTTCCTACGCCTCGCGCAGTCGCCTAAAGGAGTCTGGGGCATTAATCACCAAGAATTTATACATATAGATGAGATTTTCTGCTTGTCATGGGGTATGAGTAGGCTCTTTCCATTTAAAGGGCTGTAATCTGAGAGTACCTTGAGAACAGAGGTGTAGGCCATGAGAGCATAACTAAGTTGTAGGTACTGATAGAAATGGCGACAGTGAAGACCAAACTCTGTGTGTAAGTCAGTGAAGTATTTAATCGTGTTCACTGGCATCAGGACCCTCAATGTTGACACCCCGATAAAGTCCTATTGTCTAAATCCTCATAGTTCCTCCACCTGTCGGAGCAGCTGCCTTGCCCAGAGAGGCATTTTTGTTGTTTTTTTTTCAAATAATTTTTATTGCGTTTTTTACACATACAACATAAAACATATAACATATAATCATCAGCGTTTTTCGGTACATGGTAGCAGCCCAGCCTGGCTATGTTACTGGTAGTACAGGTTCGCAACATCTATGCTTGGCTGCCCCCTATCCACTTTCCCAGTGAGCGGGAGGGTGTGAAAGTGGGAAGAAATAGGAAATTAAGGTGGGTAGAGAAAAGGAAAAGATGGTAGCATACCCTGAGCTTTGTAGGATCTCGGTGGCGTTCTGGTCTGGTGGGGGAGTGTGGCTTTGTTGCTGTTCATGGTGGTTCGTATGTGTCTAGGAGCTTGTCCAAGGGTGCCCACAGAAATGTTTGTCCCAACCGAGGGCTAAGTTTTGCGTTCCAAACACTGAACAGCTCACTCATGATGGGAAAAGAGGGAGTTTGGTTGAGCCGCCGTACAGCAATTTGGGGATTCAAGTTCTCTGTATTTCCCAATGTTCAGAGGCATATACTGGATTGTTGAACCTGTTGAGCCACTGTTCATTAGGGAAGACTCAGAAGCACGCCCATTATGAAGCAATGTCATGAAGGTGATTACCCCATCGTAGGTAGATTCGAAGCATTTTGTTAATGCAATTCCTCGAGTCTGGGGATCCCACAAAAAGCTTCTCAGAACAGCATTAAGCTGGGCAAGAATGGAGTGGAGATGGTGTGTGGAAAGTTTTGGAGTTGGTAAGAAAGGCGTGGCAGCACCATCCATCTTAACGATTGACGATCCACCAATGATTGAGGTGGGGGGTGTGGAGCAATATCCTATGCCCATAGGCAATCTGTCCATTTGAGGTTATAAGTTGTTCTGCCACGTTCTCTGGGGATCTCTAGTGATGTACATACCTAAGGATTCAAACCTTATCAGTCAGCATCTGAATGTCTCCTGTCCACGTTGTGGGATCGTAAGAGGAGTCAGTCATGTACATAGAGGACTTTGCTGTGTTAATGCTAAGGTCTGTAGAAATGCCAAACACAAGCAGGATCTGGTGAACTCTTGGACCTGACCATTCCAGATCATCCAAGAAGACTAGGACCTCATCTGCATAAAGCACAACTCTGTTCACAATGCCCGGTGCTCCCTCAAAATCCTTTACCTGTGTGTCTATCCGAATCTGTGCTGCAGGAGGCTCTATACTTATTGGGAAGAGAAATGGGGATAGGGGGAGCCCTACCGGGGGCTTCGTTGAATCAGGAATTCATGAGACACTGTGTGACTGATTCTTATACTTGCTCTTAAAACTGTGTAGAGTAATTTGACACAACTGATGTATCAGCCACATAGTTCATCTTAACTAGTTAGAAGAACAAGTAGTCCCACTTTACAGAGTCCAAGGCTGTATGAAAATCAATCAGGACCCGAGCTTGTACTCTGGTCAAGGAGCCTGGAAGAGCAATGGCATTTTAGACCCAGAAATTGTAGTGTCTGGTGACCTGGTAGGGCTTAAACCACACCTGATCCTCATGTACCCAGAGCCCACCATCTGCAGTAGTCTGTTCACTAGGACTTTGGCCCAAATCTTGACCTACACATTAAGGAGGGAGATTGGATAGTAAGAGGCACAGTGGGAAACGGGTTGACCAGATTTGGATATTACTACGCTGATGGCACTTCAAAGATCAGGTGGAATTATCCCTGTCCTGGTTGGACTGGGCAAGCGCCGCACCCAGTTTTTCGACCATTATCTGACCCTCAAGAAGGCTCTTCTCTTCTTCTGTCAGCCTCTTAGAGGGAAGACTGCCTGCAAATGTGGCCAGGTCCATGAGCGTAGGGGCCTCAGTTTGTGAACACAAGTCTGAATCAAAGATTGAGAAATGTGTTATGGGATGGTTGCCTGTGATAGGGAGTCCCTTGTCAGCTCAGATTAGCAGTATTAATTCAAAGCCTTGCTATACATTAAACACAATAACATTAGTATGAATATTTGCAAATAATTTATCAATTATTTTAATCATATTGCTAAATTATTCTCACCTAAACAAGTCTTTTTCACTATGCGTTTGTTGAAGTCCTGATATAACTCAGTAGTTGCGGACAAGTTATAAGGCTTGTGAAATAATGGCAGGGAAGTAGATGGCTTTCAAAGTTAAATGGGAAAGAGTAAAGGTCACCTACCTCCAGTAAGGACATTATGAATGCTGATTACTCAATTCGTGACTAAATCAATGTTGTTTGGTAAGAAGTGCAGGCAAGTTCCAACAATTTTAGGTGATCGTCAGTAGGTCTCCTCTACAGTCCCTTAGGCATTTCAGAGCTTAACTAAGACAATAGATACTATGAGCTTCTCAAGAAACTCTTGATTAGTAGTTTCTTTGAAAGTGAAACAGGTGAGCAAGAAATTACCTTACTGATCTTATGTTTGGGTGGTATATAGCCAACAAAAATGTTGCATGCTCCTCTCACCCTAAAACCGTTCAAAGGCCTTTGCAACCCCAACAAATGTCAGCACAATTAGAGAGGTAGCAGACATCATTCTCTTACCCACACAGCTTCAGAGCCATTTTACTAACCTGAACCAAGCAATTCGTCTTCATCCATTGTAGGTCCTTGCACTGGACTTACATGAAGCACAGAGAATGGTTGATATGCTAATTTCCATATAGGAAGGGGTATGAAAATACCCCCTGAAAGAAAAGCTCCCGTCTGTGAATCAGAATTATTATAAGGCTTTGATAACATACTTTACCTACACGCTTCAGACAAAAAAATATGCATAAGTATGAATCTTGAAATATTAATTTGGAATTGCATAGTATACCTGACAGCAACAAGCTTTTCAAACATTCAGAATTTTTCTTACAATAGACTGTGTAGATATGATGTGTTTGATCAGAAAATGGCAGTTATAGAAAGACAGATTCCTTCATGAATGTACCAGTTAGAATCAAGTCATACTGACAATCCCAAATTAGCCTACAACTAATAAAAATAGTAGTGTATTCATCAAACCTATCAATTAAGCTGATCCACAGTATAACCCAGTTTTGGCTTCCAGCGCCTGTCATTAAAGAGCCCACAACGTTTCAAAAAGAAGTATTCATCAAGACTCGAATACTATAAACAAAAGCGCATTGGTGAAGACAGAATAATCTGCATGCATGTATACAAATACACGTTAAAACAAATGCCATTGATAAATACTTGAAAATAAGAAAAAGAAGGGAAATTAACACTCATGAGCCAGAAAAAATATATTACAAATAGTTCATATAACCAAATTCAACATTTTAGTGTGAGTGAGCACTTATAACTAGGCAAAGGCATATTCCATGATCATACACAAGTCCTGATTGACCTTAATGCAAACAGCATTGATTGATGAGATTATCAGATAATTCCACATGCTTCTTTACATAGCTGATAATAGTTTTGTAGTTTTCCACAGGATATAAAGATATCATTCTAAAATAGTTGATCTATGACATGAATCCCCTGGTTTATACAACATAACCAACATATACTTTTCATTTGAATATTAATGGCTGAATTATCTCTAAAACTAGAAATCACTGACAACCTCAGATTCGCCCACATCTAGAGAAAAACGGAGATAGAACAAGATCAGTCACTTGAAAAAAATCTAGTAAAATTAACCTAGATTTCAACCAAAAGTGACCCAGATTTCATACTATCTGCAGTTAAGATAATATCTAACAGTAGTTACATATTTTGTACCAGGACCTTTTTCTTCACACAGTTGAGTGTTTCAGAGGTGACAACAGTGAACCCATGCTTGACATTGCATAAAAAGAAGTATTTAATGTAAGATTAAACATCTGGATACCCCTATCTACCTACCTATAAAGGAATTGTAGTTTTGATGTACACAATTGGCAAACCTTTCTTTTTAGCTGTCAAATCTTAACACACATTGTTCCATTGCAGAGTACATGGCATGGATAAAGGGATACCATAGGGAACACAGACTTGTTTGATTCTGGTAAATAAATGAATGTAATAATAATCCTAGCCTAAAAACTAAAGCTAAGTGTGTTAAAGCTCTCAGTTTCTTATTCCTTTTTTAAAACAAAATAATTTTTATTTTTCACCATCAGTATTCCATCAGATTTACACAAAGAAAAAAGGTGAACAGAAAGAATTCTTACATTAAAATACACAATTAATCTAACCAAGACAGAGCATTGCAGAAAGCACACGTGTAACATTACAGCATGTCACATACAGTTTTTATACAGTACATATCAATAACGAAAATTATGGTCGGGATTGCTCCATCCTAGCCTTCCAGTCTGTGATCGGAGCCCAGATATGTTTCCCCAGTTTTATAGCCTTCCACCCTTTCTTCTCATAAAGGCCTTTTACCAGGCTGTAAGTGACTAAGAGCCGTGAAACCCAATGTTGAAAAGTGGGGGGGGTTAGGATCTTTCCAAGCTGTTGCTACGCAGATCCTAGCGACCGCCATGGCAATAAATAGGAACTCCCTGTGCACTAATACAACTCCCTCCCTGCAGGTACCTAGAATCACTAATTCATTAGATAGGTTTACTATAATCCTCAGGGATTGACCCATGAAATGCTCTATTGCCCTTTTCAGTTGATCTAGTTTTGGGCATATGCACCACATCAGCCTCGGTGCTGCCACACCGCGGACAGCAGGTTCCTGTTCGTCCTCCCCACTGAGCTATTTTAACCGGAGTATAGTAAAGATTAAAAATCGTTTTAAAATGTTGGGCTTGTAAGTTCGCTACTTTCAATACAGTGCGTCCCAGCTTGAGCGATGTTACCAGCTCATTACCTTCATAACCCAACTTCTCCCACCATTTCTCAGAGTGTTTATTAATATCATCATTTTGCTTTTGGTTTAGCGTGGAATACATCTGGGCAATGGAACTGCCTTCAGGATTTTGCAGCCTATCCATTTCAGAATCTCTGTTAAAAACTTTTTCTCCCCCACTTTTTTTAATAAGGGCCGATCCTACCTGTAAAAACTTTAAAAACTCACTACGCTCCAAATTAAACCGACTTTGTGCCATTTCAAGTGTAATTATGCCATCAGGATCTATAATGTCTCCAATTGTCTTAACCCCCTCCCCGTCCCATCACCTCATTATATTATCATGAAACGTCTCTGGCAAAGATGGGTTCCCAAACAAGGAGTATAGTGATTCATTCTGCTCAATCCGAACCATCTCCTAACAGATGACCAGACTGATACTGCAGCCCCTAAGGTCTTAAATTTCACTTTTTTATAATAGCTGGCCTCATGAAACCTAAGTAGCCAATTGCGAGCTTCACCTTTTAAAAGAAGCTTGTATACATCTAGCACTGTTACGTCCTCCCTCCAGTTATCGATCACAGTTCCCCCCAACAACCCTCGTATGTACTGTAATACTGCGGACCAATAATATAATTTTAGATCGGGGACTACCCAACCTCCTCTCTCCCTAGGGAAAGTCATGTGCTTGAAAGCTCTTCTCGTTTTCCCTTGAGCCCATATAAATCTGTTGATCATTCTCTCCATTTCCTGAAACCAGCTATTAGCAAATTTCAAGGGTATGGTGCTAAATAAATATAAAACCTTTGGTAGGAATAACATTTCTAATAATATTGCATCTTCCCACGATTGTTAGGTGCAGATTATTCATCCTATTGAGATCCCTCCTTGACTTCTGAATTATGGGTGAAAGATTTATTTCAACAACCTTTGTTAAATCAGATGAAATTACAACCCAAAGTTTTTATTATTATGATTTGGCTCTCATAGAGGGCCACATAAAATAACATACATATTATCATAACGAAAATAAACACAAGTTACATACAGCAACAGAAATAACCACTTGTTGTAAAGAATAATGCACTCATCAACATCTCCCAAAATCACATTAATATATGTCTAAAAATTCTTTAAAATATTTAAATATTCTGGAACAGAACATTTCGTTAGGGGGGCAATACAGAGCATGGAAAAACATTTTTATATTCATAATTCCCAATTGTAGACAAATTGGTTTTATCCTATTTTTGCGCAATAGGCGTAATATCGGACAAATAAACAGTACATGGTTAAGGTCTTGAGCAGCATTATTACATAGATTGCATAAGGGAGATACTCCATACCATTTTGCGAGGAGTGTATTAAGTGGAAGCAAATTATGACGTAATAGGTACCATATCCTACGGACACCATGCGGAATATTCCACGTTAAGTATTGTTGTGCTTGTTTAGGTGTATAGGTTAAGACCAGGGCTTCCCTTTCTTTATACTTCTGTTGGGCAAGTATATCCAGCTTATAACATAGTTCCCAGGACCTACTTTTTAACTTTAACTTTAACTCTGATGGAGAAAGAGAAAATAACATACTTTCATCCAGTTCCAATAGTAAAACAGCGTTTCTGAAATTTTTTACCAGCTGCGAGAACTCATTAAAGTTACCTAAAAGTTCCTTTTTTAAGATTTCACGTAGGGTTCCTGGTTTACCTCTGGCCAGGCATGCTACCCACCTTACAAGAGCAGCCAGCCCTTGAGCCCAGCAGCTTCGCAGTCCGAATTCCAGCCTGCAAGAGGATGTGGAGCAGGCTGAATTAAATGAGGAGATTTTCCTTAATACCTTTCCCTCCATTTTTTGCATAAAATCCCATTGATTTACATCCACCAATTCCATTCCATAAAGGAGGGTAGCAGGAATCTTCGCTCGGAATACCTCCAAACATAAGGAGAAGTGCCTCTTCCCCATCGCATTATACAAGGAACATAGTCCCCTACCATGGGCCATTGCTTTTCTAGAGTTATTTTCGATATGGGGCTTCTCACTAAGGTTAGAAGATATTATTTTGCCCAGAAACGTATAGGAGTTAACTACCTCAAGTTTTTCTCCGCTTAATGTCCAATTAAAGCTCCTAGATCTGCACTTCTTCTTGCCAAAGATGCACATGATCTTGCTTTTTGAGCTATTAATTTTCATATAGTGTGTATCCGCGAATTCATTCAATGTATGAAGACGATTAGCTAGACCTTTCGGGGTCAGATCTAAAACTAGTATGTCATCTGCATACATTAGAATAGATATAGCAGTCCCTCCAATTACTGGGGCTAGTCCCTCACACTCTGCAACAGCAGTTGGCAAATCGGCCATATACAGGGAAAACAGTGTGGGTGCCAATATACATCCTTGTTTTAAACCATTCCGGGAGGTGAGGTTCCGTGACAATTGTAAGTGGTGTCTTCAACTCGCACGAATATGGTCGAGTCTGGTATCTACGAACCGCAAATGACGAGTTTAGTAAGTGTGCGCAGTTTCGCTGTGCTAACTTAAACCGTTCGTTTGTTATGTGGGTTTTTCATCTGTACCCACGGGTTCCATCTTAGATACGGCATCCATTTTTGTCTCTTGCCCTCAAGTAGCCAGCGAACGGACGCTGTCCGCTTCGCGACCCTGGGACTCCCTACGTGCAAGGATGTTTCAACTCCTTTACCATGGACGGAAGAATGTCAGAAAAGTTTTTCTGAATTACGTGATTCATTGTGTTCGGCTCCTGTGTTAGGTACCCCTGATTACAGTAAGCCGTTTACGCTATATGTTCACGAGAGGGAAGGTTGTGCTTTGAGTGTTCTAACGCAACCTTTTGGTGGTAAGCAACGTCCATGTGCATATTTTTCCTCGACCTTAGACCCAGTAGCTAGAGCATTGCCGAGTTGTTTGAGAGCAACTGCGGCAGCTGCGGTCTCCATCCGACAATCAGCAGGATTGGTCATGGATAATATGCTTACGGTGATGGTTCCGCATGCAGTTGATACTCTGTTGAATCGTACGAAAACTCAGCACTTGACGAGTGCGAGGTTGTCTGGGTACGAATTGACGCTCTTGGCAAGCCATATTCAGATAAAACGTTGTAATGTCCTAAATCCGGCAACTTTGTTACCAATTAGTGCAGAGTCAGATGAAGTAGCAGAACATGTAGTGTAGTTCCTAGTTTCCCACTAGGCCCTGCGCATTGGAATAACATAAACAGTAGTATCGACGTGGAACTGGCTATATTCCAGGCCTCCACTGACTATGCTAAACTTAATTGGGTTGTGTTACCAACTAGCTCAGAGGTCACTGGAAACTCTCTTCTCTGCATAGGAAGTGATCAGCTTCCTTGGCACAGACAAGAAGGGATTCAGCTTTCCAACAACCGTGCAACATGACAACTTTGCTCCTCAGATCAAGAGTCGATCTCTAGGGTCGTGTGAAACAATAGACATAGATTTCACTCAGTCAGTCTAGTGCAGTTTACTTTCACAGTATGTAGAGAATAGAGAGACGGGCGTGTATCAATAAAGGTTAACATTTATTGAACAGTCTTTCTTCTCATACAAGAGAAATGTATTGCCACAATTGCAATAACTGTTATTATGAAAAGTACGTACAGTAAGATAAGAATAGCGAAATAGAACTGTAAAAGCATTGATATGGTTTCTTAGCCATACAATGGTTTAAAAGTAATAAAACATTTATACAGTCATATATACATTAGGCTAACATACTCAACTGGTGCTTCTAACTAAGCCTACCCCAGTGTGCCTGACCTAGGCCTAACACGTGAGAAGGGGGAGTAAGTAAGTAGCTTAAGTTAAGTTGGTTTTGCCAAGGTTTGTTTCAAGAATTCTCTTCTAAGGGTTTAGTCAACACCATACCTCTGAATAGAATGATGGAGGATTGGTATCTCCTTCAGGGGTCTCTCTCGATATCCCAGTCACCCGCGAGGGTAAACCGGAAGCGCCGGGACTGGATTTCTCTGCACGAGAAAGGCAGCGGCTTCTCTCAGCGCGTCTGGAGGAAGGAGGGGTGACAGCGTCCGCGGGCAGCTGGGCTGGATGTCTTCGCAGAGGACGGCTGCACGGCTCCTCAAGCGTACTGCACCATAGGTCGCGCTGTAGCGGCGATAATGGTAATCAGTAGCTTCACCACCACAGGATAGCAGGCTGCAGCGACAGAGTGCTAGTTTTTACCAACACGGGGTCATGCAGGCAGCTGGCATCAGCAACATGTTCGCTCGCTCAACAGCAGCTAGCTTCGCATTGCTTAAGGCAACGTTGGTAATATTTATACCTGACAGGTGCCGGGTTTGACGCAAGTTTGCTGGACATAAGACGTCAATTAAAGATGTCACTAGGAAGTGGCAGCTATCAGTTGCTCATTAGAGTTCTATTACTAATCAAAACATAGCAAGCGGGGATTTCCAGGTTTGCTAAGTTTTTATCTTGTTGAAGAACTCGGAGTGTTATCTAGGAATATCAGATAGTGACTGCTGCTCTGTCATTGCACTAATTGGTCGCAAAGGAAGTAGCAGAGAGTCATGCTGGAATGTGGCTCTGTGGCTCTGCTCGTGTGAGGCCAGAGATGACTTTACAGAAAATCGTACTTGAACGGTTATGCCAATATAGGGAATAAAGGGCTTTATAGCCGAATAGGGGCATAAGGTCACAGTATCGATCAGGAACCTAGATAAGCACATGACACCCACTCCACGAATTCATGTCCATCAAAATTACTAAAACTAAGCAATTAGATGCATGTGTAACATTGTGTAACATAGCCCACCCCAAAATACATAAATGCATTCGAAATAGGCGTACTTGTAATACATGGAATTTAGGTACTGTACGTAGTTTTAAAAGCATAGTAATCATTCAAAAAATTATTGCATATGAAATCAATGAACGATTATGCATAAAGAATTACACATGAAGTATCTCTGACAGAAGAAATGCGAGATAAATCATCACATAAAAATGCATTGTAATAATATGTGTGCTAGAGGCTGGTGTTATGTTGTTATGTCTCTAGATGTGGTTAGAAATAGAAGTGTGAAGCTTCTGTTCTCTAAGAATAGTTTTTACGTTAAGCAAAGAATTGTTCGTGCCAAAAAGAAAGGGGTCAATATTTGAAAAATTGTCCAATTCAAAGAAAAATCAGTTTACCAAAGCTCCTGGCAGTTTTATGTTGATCAAAACTGAAGGCCGAATCCAGAGTTCATGGGAACGCTGTGTGTCGGAAAGCTTCTCAAAAGTTATTGTTTCTCTATGGGTGAGAACATCGTATCAGACAGGCTCGCAAAGAATTGGTCTACAAAATCAGGTGATAGTTCAACCAAATTAGATAGCGCTGTAACTTGGCAGGTGTGAGAATGATTGCTGTCATCGAAGGCAGGATCAGCAATGCTCACAGAACGTTGTACCTGGATGATGTTGCTTTTGTCACTCGCTCCACTGTTACCACTTGGCTGTAGTACAGGAGTCTCCACGAATGCCGTCATCAGGATTGGTAGCCGCTGGGGACAACACAATGCGTGAGCCGTTATTGGACTTAGCAAAGTATCGACATCCATTGGTACTGCTGATGGAAGTGAAAGACAGATGTCCAACACGCATTCCTCGCCGCAAAGCATACACCGTAGCACAGGTAAAATGCAATTTTGCCATATCGGCCTGAATGAAAGGAACCAGGTCATGTTTAGATCTCTCAGCCTGGCCAATCCGAGGACGTTAGTTATCCTGTCCCTGTAGCGCATTGCCAGGATTGTTTCTTCCATTCCCATGGGAGCTATGTCTGAGCCGAGGTTTGCCATAACGTAGCAGGATGGTCAAAAATAGAATCCCTGCGATGAGTCCAAAAAATAGTGGAATACCACCAAAGATGGAGTGCACAAAATTAGGAAAGATTCCCAAAATTGCCTGGAAGGGTGTTAGCAGTCCCGTAAAGACTGTCTTAAATATGCCTGGGATGCTCGTGGCACTAGACATGATAAAGAGTTGCTCGAGTATTTGTACGAAATGCACGGGGCAATTTGTTGATAAAAGGTCATGGACCTCAGTAGCCGTCCTTGCGACTAGAAGATCATACGTCTCTTTAGATGACGTTATAGGCACTGTTGTCTGTAAAAGCACAGATTTCATTTTGCTTAATGTATCAATTCGTATAGAATAGAGATTCAGACGAGGCCAGAGGGGAGTCACTGTGTCTGGAGGCCCGCTCGGAAACAATGCTTGCATACAACATTTGACCATGGACGTTACTTCTACTAGATAACTTAGTCCGGGCGCGAGGCCACAGCACCTGTGATCCGTTCTTAGAATGTAACTCCCGTTTGCGAGTTGCATAAAGAAGGGCTCTATCTGAGTTGCAGGTGTGACTAGCTGGTGGCATGAAAGGTTTTTTGAATTTCCATCGCATGCTCCGTGTAAATTAATACCCTGACACAAAAGTATACCGCTCAGTGAGTGTTTACAGTTGTCACCACTAAGAAATACATTTTTGTCGCTGTCACTATAGCAAGAATGAGTGTATGGTAATTTCCATTCGGATTTAACATATCCCTTACCCAATTGTTCATATTGGCCAGCAGGTATGTATTCAAGGCATTTATGAAATCTGAAAGTTGTTATCGGAATTGTGATAATTCCGTGTATTATCCATTCAATGACAGGGCTCTCTGACATTGTCAATGGTAATCTCTCGAGTTTCTCGATGCTCAAGATTGTATAGTCTGCTCCTTTCTGTGCCAAACTGATCTGTTTATCAGTAAGGTTAAAAATGGAAAATAATGACGTTGTGTTTATCAGACGCCAAGGCACATAGCCTGAACGAAGATTTTGCAGCGTCCAGCCTAATTCTATAATAGAGCGTAATTGAGATTGGCCATGTTGTAACATTAGCAAATCTCTGTCTATCACATCAAAGGCAGATGATACAATATTGTCGAAAGAATATATTCTGGAAGACAGAGTCATTAACCCATTGTCTACTACAGAAAGTGATTTTTCCAAATTAATACGATCAATTTCTCGTATTTTTTCAGCAGTTTCATATTGCTTTACTTTCCAAGCCTCGTTGTAAGCTGCATAGATGCTGGTCGCTATGAAACGCTTTTGACGCTGTTTGCGTGGTCCAAGAATGAAATCGCGCAAATCAGCACCATCTTTTAATAAAGACAAGTGTTGCTTAATTTCAGCCAGTGTGGATGTAGTTAGCCATTCTAGGCAGAGTTTGCCTACACTGTATGTAGTTATAATTCCTGGATGTTGTCTCTGGGAATATCTTGAGTCTAATCTGGTCATTTTTAAACCCTGTGTTTTGTTCAGGAACCTATCTTGACAGCTATTTGTGTCTGTAGGCCAGATTAACCACTTTTTCCAATCAGGATGTGTTCTGTTGAAATGTAAAATGTGTGACACGTCTAACTCATTATCTGCAGTTGTATTCTCAGGTATTGGCTTCGGTATAGACGGTGTTTTCATTTCTTTGTTTTTGGCTAGGCCAAGACAAGATGTTTGGTGTACAGTGTCATTTAAAAATAACATTTGTTCTGGTATCATGCAGGTTCTAAACAGTGCTTCTATGCCTTGCACCTGCCAATCTTTTGTACCCCAAATTGATTTCGTTTCAATATTAGTTTTCCAATAATCAAAACCAAATGTCATCATTTTGTCATAAAATGCTTCTGAATATATCAATTTAGAATTTGTCAGCATTGTTTTCATTCCTGTTTTATCTAACAGTTTATAATAAAACGTTTCTGCATCACTGGTGTTAAACCCTGAAAAATATTTGAATTTCTCAAAAAATGCTTTAGAACTGCTTTTAGGTGGTGTAGAACAATGTTCCCATTGATTATACATAAAAACATTTCTAGGCTGTGCAGATTTATGCAAGTAATGATCCCCATAGTGGGTATAACAGAATAACTGCTCATAACTAGATGAACCTTGTAAATAATCATGATCTGTGAATCTAGCTGACATTACTAAATCAGACATCATGTCATTAATACTGTTAAAGTCCCAATCATCAGAGAATGTACTTGGTGTCACAAAGTCACTTAAGGAAACCTTTAGTTGATGAGGATACTTCAGGATTTCGACCGGACCATAGATCTCATAGTCTGTTTTCTCCCATACTACCCCACCAGGTATTGGAATTGCTGTGACATTTACTGTTGACAGTTCTCTTTTCTTCACGTGGGATGATCTGTGTGGTTTCAGGACTAGGTTGATGTTCTGACTTGCTGTGTCCATTCAATTGTAATGAACTTTCCTAAAATTAAAACTAAAATTAGGCAGAGTAGGAGTATGAATACCCCTGTGATAATCCAATGCTCAATCAACGGCGAATCCAGATAAAGTTCTTTGATTTGTTGAAGGAGTCCTGTTGTATTTTCTTTAGAATACTTTTTTGTTTCTGGCATCACTTCGGGATCGTTTTGATCTTCAGAGAAGTTGTCGAAGTTGATGAAATAACCAGAGGCAGTTCTGTCAATTGATGGGATTGTTCTTTCAATCTGTCTCTCGGTAGCACTTTCTGATGCCACATCATTGTAGACTGGTGTTGTTTCTTGACGAACTGTTTCAATCTGTGTTTCAAGAGGCACGAGTTCCATGGCATTATTGCATAGTCCTTCATTGTGCACTGCAGGCTGATCGAATGTGATTAGTCTTTCAGTTTGAACCTCTTGGATTGTTGCAAGTTTGGGTATTCTGTTGTTTCTTGGGAGTCCACTGGGCCTACTGTTGATTATAGGCCACATGCTTGTGGTTTTACCAGGTCGATGGACACGACTCTGTTCTCCTTTTTACCAGCAAGGGGCGGTAGCACAACTGATCTTGTTCCGGTGACTGCTAAGACAGGTACTGCTTTTCTGTAAGAAGGCCCAAATTCCTTCTTAACCGCGATCTTTTCTCTGACTAGATCCCCAATCTTTGGAATCCAGACAGGCCTTGCTGGGGCTGTTGCGGGTGATGCCTCCTCAGTGGTACTTGGCTGTTGCTTTAACTTTATGTTGCTTAATGATTTTCTTGTTTCATTCAGTTCCTGTAAAACAGCCAAACGGTCTTTTACTTCAAACTGCTTTGTTTCTTCTTGTACCACTGACATCTGACTATCGAGGTCCTGAACGCGCATTCTTATTCCGAACAATAGTTCGTATGGGCTGAAACCTTTTAGAGAATTTCTTGGCATGTTGTTAAGGCTAGTCTGGACACTTATTAAATGTTTGACCCACCCAGCGCCTGAACCTAATACCTTCGCTGTTATAGATTGCTTTATGTCCCGGCTTTTTCTTTCTACCACACTTGTGCGACGGACAAGAATACCGCAACCCAATTCCCATGCTGGCCATGGCCTCCCTATAGGCTCGAGAGCTGAAAGCAGGACCCTGGTCAGAATGGAACGTGGTAATTGCGTATGTGCCGATATGGACTCGCTAATCTTTTATAACCGTTTCTAGCGTCAGCCGAGCGCTGGTGGCCTCATTATTTTAAGTGCATTTCGTCTTAACTATTAATAGGACGCAGGACGGGGTGTAGGCAGCGTTACGCTCTTTCTGATTGGTAGCCGGTAGCAAGGTTCGCTACTGCGATCCCTATTGCAGTTTTCACAGTTGTTTGCATATATTTGGTGTTCTACACTCATTCCCGGCCACCAGAATACTGATTGTAATTCAGTCAGTGATTCCTTGATCTTTCTGTGCCTAAGACCCAAACCCATGTGTGCGTCTGCTATTAAAAATATTCTCCTGTTCATGTTTGGAATTACTCTATCCCCCACTCCAGGGATTCGAGCAAAAGGAACGGAGTTTGCATCGATTATGTATGCATAATTGAGTGGATAGTTTACGGGTAGTGCTGCACAGTCGCCTTTTACGGTTGTTTTTACTGCTAGCATGGTTTCCCCGTCTATATACTTATCTGTACGCTTTTCTGTGGCTACGGAAGCCGGTTTAGTTGCTTCCGTGGTGGCTGTATTAGCCAATGAATTCCCTGCAACGTGAACGCCATCACGTTGAAGACTCTGTGCGTGAATCACGTGAGTCTTTTGTAGTTCTTTGTGTAAAAGAGCTACTTGTTCCCAAAGCAATTTATGCTTTATTGTGGCACCTGTGTCATCTTTGTAGTCGTTTTCGATCCAACTCTGCAGTTTGTTGTTGTAAGAATTGACGCAAAAATGAGAATCGCACACGATAAGTGTGGGGAATTCGCGTTCTGCATTTTCGAGCGCCATCTTTAAAGATCTGATTTCAGTTCTTTGAACCGAACAGTACTTTACAGATTCAGTTTTTGTTATTTTCGGTTTGATTTTACCGCACAGCCAACGACATTTAATGATCGCACATGCTGCATCGTAGGATTTTCTCTCTACGTTGAAATGCTGTATAGAGCTATCTGTATAGATTATACAGGCATATAGTGGGAGAGGCAGGATTTCGATTGGCAGAGGATATTCTTCTTCATATTCTAAATCATTCAGTTCTTCAAATTGCGGGGCGAAATAGTATTTTACATCTTCCGCTCCTAGAGAATCTATGCACTGTATCCATTTTGGATCCAGTGACACTGTAGGCAGGTTTACTGGGCTGAATAGCGCTTCGAAGGCGGATTCCGCTGTAAGGATATTAATCCGTTTGCCGTGTGCTAGTTCTCTTTCATTTGCTAATGCGATTTGCACTGCGTTCACAGTTTTTTCTGTGCGACTGAATGTTTTTTCTGCTTGTGTGTACAAGTGAGTTTTAATTGAAATGGGTACCTTTTCTCCCTCATTAGAGGTTAGGTACGTGAATCCGCATCTTCCTGGGATGACTCGGATTACAAGATCGATCGTGTTGTCACGTGTATCTAATTTTGTTTTTGCTAACATGTCTGTTTGCAGTGATCTCAAAATTTCTGTGTGTTTTTGAGTCCAATTGATTTGTTTTAAATCAGGTTTTATTAGTTCGTAGAGAGGTTTAACCCTCTCTGCGTAATTTAGGATGTAAGTTCTTCCGAAATTCAGAAAACCTAGTATTGATTGTAAATTCTTCAGCGTTTTTGGAGCTTGGAGTACAGCGCACTTCTCTAAGAAGTTGTCCGCTAGGCTTTTCCCTTCACTTGATAATTCGTACCCTAAGAACAGTACTGTCAGATGGGCAATTCGGGACTTTTTAAAGTTGAATTTGTAACCCTCTGCTGCGAACCCAAGTATAATGGTGTTCACTCTTTTCAAGTGAGTATCCAAGTCGTCGTCTGTGAGATAAATATCATCTACGTAAGATAACGCTTCATCATCATAGATTTGTAGTAACTCTGTTACCCTAGCTGAGAATAGTCCTGGGCTGTTCTTGAACCCCTGTGGGAGTCGACAGAATTTTTTCTGCGACCCAAATGCGGAGAAAGCGGTCAAGTATCTGCTTTCTGGTGCAATGTTTTGACAAAAGAAACCATTAGAAATGTCTAATGTCGTTTTGTATTTTTTCCTAACTATGTTATTCATTAGGGCTGCACTATGCGAGTTTTGTACTGCAAAAGTTTTGCAACATGTATTAAGGTGTCTGTAGTCCAAAACTAGACGATATGAATTGTCTGGCTTGGAGACAGGAAACAAAGGATTGTTCATTTGAGAGGTGCATGTTTCAATCACCCCCTGGTACTCAAGTTGATCTAAGATCTCCCTGACCTGTTTTTTAGCTTCTTGCTTTATGGGATACTGCCGTTGGGCAGTTGGTTCACTTTTTAGTTGGATTTTGTGAGGCGTAGAATCCTCATCCCATCCTACGTGATTTTTATACAATGCAGGTGCCTGGGCTACAGCCCATTTCCTTGCATATGTGTATTTTTTGTGAATCGGTATGTGATTCGAGAAGGCAGGCATAATTACCTCTTCGCCACGAGGGCACTCCCTGACAAACTCTGGGGGCCAATCTTTTTCAGCTAACAGAATATCATAGCCTTTCGAGAGCTTATCCCAAAACAGACCCTTAATTTTCCTAGTCTTATCACCCTCTATACGCAATGTTATTTCGTATATTTTATGGGGCTTGCTAAGCCTGGCGTCGGCAGTTTCAACCTGAATGTATTCATTCGTGTCCACTGTCTCCAGATGACTCATCAAGATCTTGCGCGCTATACTGATCTCTGCTGCACTGTCCAACATTGTCAATGCCCACTCCCCGTTTTTCAACTGTGTCCTCAGTATTCTCGGCATGGTTGATTACTCTAATACTGGCTACCTTCTTTTTCTGAAATTGAGATTTCTTATTTTGAGCAGGTTCCTTGTCTTTGGACTTGGTGTGCTCTCCTGGGTCTGACCGTCCTCTTCTTTCCGAATTCTGTGGAAAAGATCGAGAGGGACGTGTATCAATACTTTGATATCTATCAGGTCTTTTTATATTATCCCTATTTCTAAGGTTATATCTTTTCTCAGAGGGCTCCCGTTGGGGAGACTGGCGTTCTCGAGTCGGAGTTCTTTCCCTCCGTCGAGGAGACCTTCCTCTGGACTGGAAAACTTTTTCCTTGGGACTGGACTGTTTATTTCCATCCCAGCTCTTTTTAGGAGTGTTTAAATTATTTTTAATAAATAATTTTTCTGGATTTTCGAGCAGTTGGGGCTTAACTGGTTTCCCACCCAAGCTGTCTCTACCTAATTCTTCATAGCATTTTTCTATGATTTTTGCAAGCTCAACAGGATCTTTTATATCTGTTTCCCTCAACTTCTGGCGAATCGCCACAGATGCTGCTTCTCCCTTTACGTTGGCTAATAATATAGCTGTGACCTGCTTGAAATCTTTCAGTAATTTCATACCTAGATTTAAAGCTGGTTCTGGACCGAATTCATTTTGAATCTGTTTTAGCACGTCTGGTATTACCGCCATAGACGGAACACCGTGTGTTTTTGTGTAAATGGAAGCAAAGACTGTACCCCAAGTGTCGCAGTCCTCCACGTGTGGTGCGATTCCCATAGGAAGGCAGATGGTCAAGATTCTGTGTTTCTCAATAGGGGTAGTATCAGGAAATACTGCCTCTATTTGAGTGATTTTCTGGGCTAACCAGAAAGGAATTTGTTCCCGTTTTACGGGTGTTTTACCAAGACATGACTGTATGTTCTGTGGTGTAATTTTATTTGTGTTCCCCTGATGAGGGGTCAGCTGGTGTGAATTAACAGCTGGCTGGACTGTTGCAGTCCGTATTACATATTGGACTAATTGCCTATGTATTTTTATTAATGTGTTTAGCTGTGCTAACAGCTCTTCTCTAGACATTTTTATAATGTCAGGATGTGGTGTGTAGCTGGCTAGAACCGGCCACGTGGCTCCTGGTCTACCTAGTGGACCGAGCCTGGTAATGTGATCATTGTGTTTTAGGGCGCCATTAAACCAGAGCAGGTGCTCTTGAAATTTAAGTGGAATTTCAACCTCCTCGAAAGGGGCGTACTCATCCGGAGGTTCCTCTATTTTGTAATAGTGAAACTCTTGTGTTATAGCGTTTACCGCTGGAAAGTTTATCCATGAATAGAATACCTCTGTCTGCCGATACTCGTGAGCCTCTATCACGAAAATTACTGTACCACCTTGAGGTGGCAGTCCGTTTTCTATAAGTTTTAAAGTTATAGATCTTCTTAACTGGACCGGGATGATAATAGCATCCGGGTCTGCCTGTAGGAGACTCGAGTCCTCCTCTATTAGTATGGAAGCCAGCCTAGCTGCTTCTTCATTGTCTGGCATTTTTTTTTTTTTTTTAAAAATGCAGGCTTTGCAGAGTAGGTCTCCAAGGAAACAAAGATTAGATGCACAATATTTTGGAACACTGTATCCTTCAACGTTGAATAAACCAGAGCTTTACATAGGAATCTCTTCCTACTAAGGTCGGGCGGATTTTAACCTTTCACCCACTCCAGACGTCTATTGGAGTATTTAAGGGAGAAAGGGGTGTGAAATATGCACGACTGAGTTACTCTACAAGTCTTACGTTAGTTTATCGCCTTACCAAACGTTAGGGCGCCATGTAGTGTAGTTCCTAGTTTCCCACTAGGCCCTGCGCATTGGAATAACATAAACAGTAGTATCGACGTGGAACTGGCTATATTCCAGGCCTCCACTGACTATGCTAAACTTAATTGGGTTGTGTTACCAACTAGCTCAGAGGTCACTGGAAACTCTCTTCTCTGCATAGGAAGTGATCAGCTTCCTTGGCACAGACAAGAAGGGATTCAGCTTTCCAACAACCGTGCAACATGACAACTTTGCTCCTCAGATCAAGAGTCGATCTCTAGGGTCGTGTGAAACAATAGACATAGATTTCACTCAGTCAGTCTAGTGCAGTTTACTTTCACAGTATGTAGAGAATAGAGAGACGGGCGTGTATCAATAAAGGTTAACATTTATTGAACAGTCTTTCTTCTCATACAAGAGAAATGTATTGCCACAATTGCAATAACTGTTATTATGAAAAGTACGTACAGTAAGATAAGAATAGCGAAATAGAACTGTAAAAGCATTGATATGGTTTCTTAGCCATACAATGGTTTAAAAGTAATAAAACATTTATACAGTCATATATACATTAGGCTAACATACTCAACTGGTGCTTCTAACTAAGCCTACCCCAGTGTGCCTGACCTAGGCCTAACACGTGAGAAGGGGGAGTAAGTAAGTAGCTTAAGTTAAGTTGGTTTTGCCAAGGTTTGTTTCAAGAATTCTCTTCTAAGGGTTTAGTCAACACCATACCTCTGAATAGAATGATGGAGGATTGGTATCTCCTTCAGGGGTCTCTCTCGATATCCCAGTCACCCGCGAGGGTAAACCGGAAGCGCCGGGACTGGATTTCTCTGCACGAGAAAGGCAGCGGCTTCTCTCAGCGCGTCTGGAGGAAGGAGGGGTGACAGCGTCCGCGGGCAGCTGGGCTGGATGTCTTCGCAGAGGACGGCTGCACGGCTCCTCAAGCGTACTGCACCATAGGTCGCGCTGTAGCGGCGATAATGGTAATCAGTAGCTTCACCACCACAGGATAGCAGGCTGCAGCGACAGAGTGCTAGTTTTTACCAACACGGGGTCATGCAGGCAGCTGGCATCAGCAACATGTTCGCTCGCTCAACAGCAGCTAGCTTCGCATTGCTTAAGGCAACGTTGGTAATATTTATACCTGACAGGTGCCGGGTTTGACGCAAGTTTGCTGGACATAAGACGTCAATTAAAGATGTCACTAGGAAGTGGCAGCTATCAGTTGCTCATTAGAGTTCTATTACTAATCAAAACATAGCAAGCGGGGATTTCCAGGTTTGCTAAGTTTTTATCTTGTTGAAGAACTCGGAGTGTTATCTAGGAATATCAGATAGTGACTGCTGCTCTGTCATTGCACTAATTGGTCGCAAAGGAAGTAGCAGAGAGTCATGCTGGAATGTGGCTCTGTGGCTCTGCTCGTGTGAGGCCAGAGATGACTTTACAGAAAATCGTACTTGAACGGTTATGCCAATATAGGGAATAAAGGGCTTTATAGCCAAATAGGGGCATAAGGTCACAGTATCGATCAGGAACCTAGATAAGCACATGACAAACATGACTGTTACTTGCGGACGGAAGAGGAAACGAAAGGTCGAGTGGACCTTAAAAACACCCCATTGGAAGATCCGGATGGCACTCTGTACGTGGATGGGTCATGTTTTAAGTTGCCGAATGGCGATGTGACTACTGCTTATGCTGTTGTAACATTGAATACTGTTGTTGAGACTGCAAGATTGAATCAGAATTCTGCCCAAGCTGCAGAGCTGATCGCTCTTACTAGAGCATGTGTGTTAGCAAAAGGTAAATGTGTGAATGTGTACACCGATAGCCAGTACGCTTTCGGTGTAGCGCATAGTTTTGGACGATTGTGGCGAGAGCGTGGTTTCTTGACGTCGCATGGCACGAAAATCCAACATGGCCAGCTTGTGAACGATCTTTTGGATGCTTTGACTTTGCCTACACTAGTTGCGATTGTTAAGTGTAGTGCGCATCGTAAAGTGATGGATGATGTTGGTCGTGGAAATGCGTTTGCAGATGAGATTGCTAAGGAGACTGCCCGGAACCTTAGCACTCGAATGTATGTGACGAGTTCGGTCAGGTGGCCTACAGAATCGAGTATGTGTGAGGATACTATAGAGAGTGTGAAAGCAATTCAGAATGAGGCCACTGAGACTGAAAAGACGAAGTGGAAAGAAAGTACGGGAAAGTTGGATGCGAATGGTTGTTGGATTGATTTGTCGGATCAGAAAAGATGGATGTTGCCGGATGCGTATGTGCTGGCCGTTGTGACAATGGCACATGGGTTAGCACATATTAGCGCGAAAGGTATTTGCAAGTTGTTGGCTGCTGTGTGGAAGAATGATGGCATTACGAAATGTGCTGAACGTCTGGTGAAGAATTGTATGGTGTGCATAATGTACAATCCTGGCAAAGGAACCCCAACTCCCCCTGGCAGTTTTGCTCCTCCTTCGTATCCCTTTGAGGTGATCCAATTGGACTTCATCCATATGGAGCGATGCAATAACCTGAAATACGTTTTGGTTGTGGTTTGCGCATTCTCCCGATGGATCGAGGCCTATCCCCTCAAAGACAATACTGCTTTGTCTACTGCGAAAATCCTACTGAAGGAATATTTTCCTCGGTATGGAATGCCTAGAGTCGTGTGGTCAGATAACGGAAGTGAGTTTGTTGGAAGTGTAATGAAGAGTGTGTGTAAGGGCCTTGGAATAAATCAGAAATTCCACAGCGCCAATCATCCCCAGTCAGCTGGATTGGTTGAGGGGTACAATGGCACCCTTAAACTAAAACTAGCGAAGATTCAGGCTACGACTGGACTTTCGTGGCCTGATGCTTTGCCTCTAGCACTACTGTCAACTAGGGCGACTGTACACTCCCGAATAGGGCTTAGTCCCTATGAGATAGTGTTCGGCCGTCCTGCGAATGTGTGGGGGGTTCCTAGGCCAGGAATATTCTCTGATCTTGAGTATCCGATGTTGATTGACTACTTACATGACTTGACTGCTAAACTGAGGTTAATTCACCAACAGGTTTACGACGCCTTGCCGACGCAGACGGAGGGTCCAGGCCACCAGCTCCAGCCCGGGGACTGGGTGGTTACTCGCAACTTTTCACGCAAGAACAATCTGGACCCCCGATTTACCGGACCTTACCAGGTACTCCTGGCCACGAGGACTGCCGTTCGTCTAGAGGGGCGGAAAAATTGGGTACATGCTACCCATTGTAAGCGAGTCCCTATTCCTTTGCCGGCAGACCCGTGGGTAAGGAAAGGCATTGCGTCAACAGAAACAGAAACATTGCCGGCGTTTGTGCCTTTCAGTGACGCACAGCTTGTTGGAGAATCCTCAGCGCAGCAGAAAGCCACTGTTGAACACTTGTCAACAAAAGACTCAAGACCCGAACACTCAACTGATCAGCAGGACGCTGTCTCTTCAACGGATCCTTTGTTCGACGAGCAGACACGTCCCGGGAAAAATCGATATTCCTTGCGATCTCACACTAAGGACAAATAAAATATTTTTGCTTTGCTAAGTTGACAACTGCATTATCCCCGATTTCCCGTGATCAATTTTGAACATTCGTATCATTGAAAATTTTTTGTACATATATCAAGCTTCCTTCCTTGTATCTTTTTACTTCCACAGCTGAGAGACATTGTGCTTATATATAATACATATTGTGTATTGAAGGCCGTAGGGCCGCGCGCGTACTTCCTTCTGGACAGTAGGTCTTGACGCTAGGTTAAAGGCCGTCGGTTCCTAGGAACTCCTGGGGATTGACTATTGCTGCACAGAACGGAGTGCGTCAAGAAACGTTGCGGACGGTCGTAGGGAATGGCATTCTCGAAGCTGAATGATTTGGAAGGAGCTCAGGCGCATAGATTCAAGCTGCAGCAACTCAGTCGTACCAAATGTTTCATATTTCAGTTGTTTGTATTGTTTTTGACTGCTTCTGCATTATTGGCGGGTGGTGTGTATTACACGTTGTCCTACTTTCTACCTTCTACACCTACTCCTACTCCTTACCCTAATCTTACCTCTACTGCTTCTCCCCATTCCTTTCACATGTTACCGGAACACGAGCAGGCTAGACGTGTAGAATTCCGCAACAATTCCTTTATTCAGCTCCTCCATCAGCATCAGCTAGTGGTTAACACTACTAATTGTTGGGTGTGTGGGTTGATGCCACATACTACGGATAAGGGAATTCCATATCTGGTGTTACCGTATAGTTCCCAAGGGTCAGCTCGAGCATTTCAAACAATGTTTCGAAGCGCACTGGGTTTCCACCCCATTCAAGAACAACGTTCCCCCTACTCTGGTCCTACCTCGTATCAGAAGTCTTTATCGATGGCAATAGAGGATATGGAGGATGAGATCCATGATCCTTTTCTTATCCCTGAAGAAGAGGTACAAGCTTATAAGGTCCTAAGTAGAGGTGAATATAGTGTGTTCACTAGCGAAAAGCAGCTTAAAAGCTCACCTCCAATATGGGTCGTACCCCACACTGGTAATCTTTGTCTTGTGGGTTGTGGTCGAAGATCGCAAGCCCTACTTGGAGCAAGTGCTTGCACTGAAAGTTACATTCTGCCAATGTCCTCGTCCCCTGTGCTTCTGGCTGCCAAGGGTACATACTTTATCTGTTATGATCGTGCATACACATGGTTGCCCGCAGACTTTATGGGCTCATGTTTTATTGCAAATCTGTTGCCTCCGACGTTCACTGTAGATGCCGATTATCATAAGACTAGAGTTGTGCGAGGCGTAATTAGCGAAGAAGACACTGCCGGTCAAGAGGCAGGAGACTTTTTCAAGGGTTTCCTCCCGTTTTGGGGACCTATGGTTAATAGTAGGAACCTGAGACAGTTGACTCGAGTGGTAGAATCGACAGCTAATATTACTGCCAGTGCCCTTGGTAATATCACCACAGAACTTCAGGCGGAGAGACTTATGACGTTACAAAACCGTATGGTTTTAGATGTCATCTTAGCAGATCGCGGTGGGGTATGTAAGGTGATCCATTCGAGCTGCTGCATTTTCATCCCAGATAATGCTCCTACCGTCTATCAAGCCATCTCGAGGTTGCACAAGATCTCCGAATCCATACACGTGGATGTAGGGGATTGGACGCTACTTGGATGGTTTTGGGGCCTGATGTCGACTTGGGGTTGGAAGATTCTGATGATCATCGGGGTTGTGGTAGTGTTCCTGTTCACGTGTTGCCTTTGCGTGCAGTGTGGTCCTGCCTTATGTGGCCTCTGTGCTACAACGTGTATGAGACAACCATCTGTTACCAAGGGGACTCGGTTGGACAGAGCTATGCTACAACAACATCTTAATGGTCTGATGAATATTGAATATGATTCCGACTAGTGCTTGCCTACATGAGGGCAAAAGGAGCGTCTGAGGTTCCGTGACAATTGTAAGTGGTGTCTTCAACTCGCACGAATATGGTCGAGTCTGGTATCTACGAACCGCAAATGACGAGTTTAGTAAGTGTGCGCAGTTTCGCTGTGCTAACTTAAACCGTTCGTTTGTTATGTGGGTTTTTCATCTGTACCCACGGGTTCCATCTTAGATACGGCATCCATTTTTGTCTCTTGCCCTCAAGTAGCCAGCGAACGGACGCTGTCCGCTTCGCGACCCTGGGACTCCCAAGATATTTGCGGAAGACACATGTTCTTTGTAAGTGTCTTTATGACGAGGGGGTTGCTGCTGTAAGGCAGATGGCGCCGCTCGAGGCTCATCTTGCCGCACGGACTTATTGTTCCAGCCGTGCATCTCATTAGGCACGTCCCTTTGATGCCTGTATCTCGTGTTTCCCGTTACCTCCCCTTTTACACCCTTTCCGATCTCCCTACTGTCTCCGTCTTCCTCTGCACCTGTCTTCGTTCCTATTTCGATCTACTTTACTGCTGATTGGAATTTGCTAATGGTGGGAAGATGGGTTTTTACAGTTGGGAACCGCCAAATGTTTCCGCACTTATGTTCCGGACCTTGTGTGTTTCTAAGTGACCAAAGCGACCCCTCTGGGGCTAATTGTGGGAACCGGGTTGTAAACTTTTGTGTATCATGTTATCCTATGGGTAAAAACTGTATAAAAGGAGCGATCCACAGAACCAATTTGAAGCAGTCTCCCCGAACTACACTCGATGTACTTCCTGTGACTTCTGTGTTCCCTGCAGTAAATAAACCTTGAATCTTTGACGCCGAAGGAAGTGTCCCGTGTCTCTGTGACTTGTACGCCGGAGCAGGTTACCCACGAAGGTTTCAGGTGTTGTGCCCTGGCACCGCTGGGTCCAAAAGAACCCAGTCCTTCAGAGGGGATCGCTTGAGAGAGACCCCTTTCTCCGCCTTGTAACACCCTACACCATGTATTCCAATGTAGGGACTTAACTAAGTCCAATAAGTATCCCGGCATACCCAATGCCGCCAGTTTTCTCCACAGCGTCGGTCGGTCGACCCTGTCGAACACTGCGGAGAAATCTATAAATGCTGCATATATGCCCCCACCACGAACCCGAACATATTTGTCTACGATTACCTGTAGCATAGTTAGGTTATCTAGAGTTCCATGCTCTTTTCGAAAGCCTGTCTGTTCCCTAGGTATAATATTATTTAAAAATGCCCACTCTGTTATTAATACTAATAAAAGTTTAGCAAAAATTTTCCCTATCGCATCTAATAAAGCAATTAGGCGATAATTAGAGGGATTATCACGGTCTCCTTTTTTAAAAATTGGGATCAGGATACTTCCCCGCCAAGAGTCGGGAACTGTTCGAGTTTTGAAACACGCCCAAAACACTGGAAGAAGAATCCTGCTCCAAGTGGTTACGTCTTGCTTGATTATAGACATGGGCAATTCGTCCGGTCCCATAGCCCCGGAAGAGCGCATGCTCTTGATTGCGGTAGCTATGGAATACTCAGTGGGGAGTTCCATTTTAGAATCGATATTACGGTCTGGAACCCATGCGTCACCCCCTGCCTCATTGGACGCATATAAGGTGATCACAAATTGGGTCCAGACATCTTCAGTAATAACAGTAGGAGTGGACGTTTTTACAGATCCACATCCTTGTCTTATTATGGACCAAAAAGCTCTAGAGTTTTTACAAGTGGATGCCTCTCTTAAATTGATCCATAAAGTATCTTCTTTGTCTCTTTTTAACTTGGCTCTTAATCTCACCCTCCTTCTCTTTAACAGAGCTAACTGTAACCCAATCTCCCCTGATCTATTAAGGTATTGCATCCTAACAAGTTTGTTGATCTCTTTATTTAACCTTAATAGAAGACTAGGAGAAAAATATTTCTTTTTATACTTTCCTTTACTCCTGGCCATTTCAGTGACTTTTTGAATGAGCGTTTCCAGGAACATGAATTCCCTACCTTGCCAAGAATCGAGTTCAATTAAGAATTGGGTGAGGATGTTTTGTACATCCTTATTATGACTGGATCCCCAGTAACATCTACCAGAGTGGCGATTAATAGAAAAGCCTTTGTTCTTTAGGGACCAGCGGTCAGATTCAGGGGGTAGTAATGAGACAGTTAATTTAATAATTTTGTGGTCACTCAAAGGAGTATGAGTGATTACCAAGTCTTTAAAACAAGAGAACGTGTCAAAGTCTGTTATTGCGTAGTCCAAAATAGATTCTCCCCTAGTAGAACCATGTGTATAATTTGCCGGGGAATCAGAAGGCATTCTGCCATTTAGGATAATTCCCTCCACGGCACTGAGCTCCCCGAGAAGAATCCTGCCCCTTTTGTTCGTTTTTATTTTATTAGGGAAGAGAGCTTGGGGAATATTAAATACTTCTTCTTTTACTTTGTTTCTAAACATGTCTAAGGAAGTATTGGACACTTTACAATTTAAGTCCCCCACCAATAGTAAGTATGGGGGGTCATCCACCTCTAATAACTGCTTTATATAGGAAAACATACGTTTTAAAACTGACGTAAAATTATCTTCGGGAGGAATGTAGGCATTTAATATTATAAACGAAGACCGTTGAACAACGGGATCCAGGTTAGAGATGGTTATGGATTGGAATAGATTACTCTCATCCTTATGATGTGAGAATTGCCATTGTATTGTATTGGATAACAAACAAGCAATTCCACCTTTAGCATGGCCCTTTTTAGATGGCGTTGCAGCGGCTTCTAGGATGAAGTAGTCATTCCCTCCATAAGGGAGAGTATCATACCATGTTTCTTGGATACAATACACATCCGCATTCAGAGAAAGAAGATAATCAAATTTCTCAGGGCAATTAGACAAGCCAGCAGCATTCCAAGAAACAATTTTTAAACACTGGTTAAAGATGTGAAGATGGTCGTGGGTTTCTCGAGGTGGTGTTTGAGAGAACTCCCGGTAACCAGTTCCACATCGAAGCGTCTTCAGCTAGAGGGTTATCCGTGCTACCAGATAGGGGAAAGACCTGAGAAACCATACGTTTGCCTCTGGAGAGCCAAATTTTTAGGTCATTATTACATATAGGAAAATCATCCTGTCCAGAGGTCAACTTTGTATTTCTTTCAGTAAGAGAAAGACACAAATTTTTATTAACAAAAGGTAGCACGTCAATTCCTCTACGTTGAAAGGCTTCTGCTTGTTGAAGGACTAAATTAGCAATTATTTTAGAGTAAAACTTTACCCTTGTTCGTTGGCCATTTATGGATCTTATTGGGAGAACTAAATCAATATCATTTGTTAAGACCAACTTTAAGCTTTCAATTTCATTAAAGCAGCTAAGTAGCCAAGATCTGTTCATTCTTAAATCAGAATCAAGTAATGGAAGAAAATCCAATGACAAAGTATCCACATATGAAATAGTACTTTTTGCTGACTGATGTATTACATTCCTAGCTACATTTGTCTGAGGCAGAAAAATAGGAGCTGTTGGATTAAATGCTCTTGTTACTATCGGAGAATGTATGACATCCACACTTATAGGGAGGGGAACAGGGGCATCAATTACAGAACCAGAAACCATCCTATTCGAAGTTCCTTCAACTGGGGCCTCAATTACTGGTCCAGAAACCACCCTATTCGTAGTTACTTCAACTGGGGTATCATTAGAATCATTTAAGATACCTTCCACATCTACCTTATCCGGAATATCGGAAGGTGGGCTATACCCTCTTTCTATAGGAGTGGGCGTTTCAGTTATTATATGTTTTGGAAAAATAATTTGTCTAGGTCTTTTCTTTTTATGTTTACGTATGGGCTTCCCCTTTTTTCCTCTTGTTTTCATTTTGGCAGCTCGAGGAGACCCCACAAAAACTTCTCGCTCCTTTTTATCATGTACAAAAATGGGAAAAAGATCATGGCCCCCCGTTTGAAGTACTTCACTCACATTCTCTTCCTGCTCAACTAGCGATGGTTCCGTTCTCAGAGGCAGGGCAGATGAGATGCATAGATTAGGGGACTTATGAATCTCCGCCTCTATAGGTAATCCCAAAGGGGCAATTCCCTTCACTTCAGTAGAGTAATCAACCTCTTGATGCACAACAAGCGCAGGATTAGCAGGAGAAACAAGAGGCTTAGATTCATTTTCAACATTTTTCACATTTTGTGCCAACAATGCCTGCAGTATTTCAGTAACTGAAGATAAAATACAATCAGAATTTACAGCAAATTTACCCATTAAAAGTAGTATGGAAGACAGAATTTGCTCAAGGGCTATGAGTGACTCAGAGATGGGTTTATCATTTTTTGGATAACTTGAAGATGTAAGGGGACAAATCCCCGATAGATTAAAATGAGGGGATTGTGCATCAATCAGCGGAGAAAAATTATCTGTGGATTTAATGGAGGGGGTACTGCTGTATAATAGCAGACCAGATGGTGTTTCTTCACTGGGCGTTTTATTAACTACTAGGGGAGGTAAAGATGTCTTATCCACATATCTTCCGCAGAGTTCAAAGTCAATACTGGTAGCTATAGAGACATCACCCTTATCTTCTTCCAGAGTATCATTCCCCTTAAGAGTATCATGTCTCAAAGATTGCGATATTAACAGGGGATCAACAACAGCCGCATGTTCAAGACATGTTGGCAGGTCTACCACACTAGACTGACTTAGTGACCTTTTCATTTCCACCATAGGGGCCACCTCATTACCTTCCTCCTTATTAGAGCAGGGATTTAATTGCTGTAATTGATCACTATCAGATTTCCTGGAAACTTCAAGGGATTTATTCAAGCTTTTCTCCCAAATTTGTTTTAATTGCATCTGACCTTTCATGATGACACTGTTAATTTGTTTTTTTCTCAAATGACTCGGACCGGATATTGTACCGTGATTCTCCATTACAACCTTCCCGGATCGTAATGTCTTAGCCTCCATAGTACCGTAAATAAAACAGAGCCTACAATAAATCTCCCAGTCTTGTAAAAACACAGTTTAAAAATAATATAAATATACAAGAAGTGAAATGGGAGAGAAACTAACAGTTCAAATACTTTGTGGCTATATTTCTATCGGCGTATTAGCATTACCTTGGAATATAATAACGCAGACTAGTATCTATAAGCATACGACTAAACAGTCAAGATACCAGGGCCCAGCCCGGCCTACCTCGGCCACTGAGGGCCACAGAGGGCCCGCCCTTTGCCCGGGCTTAGCCCGGCGACGCGTCCCGCGACGCGTCCCGCGATGCGCGTTACCTCAGCGCAATTTGTCCCAGCTGAGGGGGGCGTGGCGGGGAGGTTCTCTGAGCCCAACTGGCTTGTGGGCGTTGATGTTCCGTGTCCTCCAAGCCGGCCAGCAAGCCCTTTACAGCGAGTGTTTCCCGCGAAGCGGGAAACGCGAGCGGTGATTTCACAAGCGCTGACAGATAGCGCTACAAATGTAGAAGAGGCACTGGCGCTTCCAAATAGCGCTACAAAGAACACAGTAGCTTGGCGAGTTCAGGCCACGCAGCAAAGTTTCAAGTTTTGCAAAGGCTTAGCAGCCGTCTTCAGCAGCAAACAGGCAGGATAATTCCACACTTCAGCGCTGCCTCAGCGCAATTTGTCCCAGCTGAGGGGGGCGTGGCGGGGAGGTTCTCTGAGCCCAACTGGCTTGTGGGCGTTGATGTTCCGTGTCCTCCAAGCCGGCCAGCAAGCCCTTTACAGCGAGTGTTTCCCGCGAAGCGGGAAACGCGAGCGGTGATTTCACAAGCGCTGACAGATAGCGCTACAAATGTAGAAGAGGCACTGGCGCTTCCAAATAGCGCTACAAAGAACACAGTAGCTTGGCGAGTTCAGGCCACGCAGCAAAGTTTCAAGTTTTGCAAAGGCTTAGCAGCCGTCTTCAGCAGCAAACAGGCAGGATAATTCAAACCCCTAAATAGGTAGGTGATTCGGTCACTCGTGAGTCTAGCAGGCTAATCTTCTCATTGATAACGATTTGAGTTATTCCCCTGTTAAGCCGGTGACTGCCCCAAAGTGATCTGCTTCATGTTTGATTTCAGCCAATGTCTCAGCGGGGTTAGCGGTCGTAATGGCCAGATCATCCGCGTATCCCAGGATCTTTGTTTCGCATCCATTCAATCGTACTGGAACAATACTTCTATTTGATTCTATTTTCCTAATAAACGGGTCAATATAAAAAGAGAAGAGGAGGGGTGAACACGTGCACCTCTGCCTGGTTCCTTGTTTAATGCCTAATATAGCATTCTGTCCCCCCATGACCCGAACACGGATCCTGGGATTCTTGTATAGGACCTGTAGCGCTTTTATGCACCCCCTGCCGATATTAATGCTCTCCAGTGCCGCCCAGAGAAAGCCCCAAGAGACCTTTCTCAATGTCTTATTCCACAAGATTTTTGTTTAGTTGGTGAAGTTTCGTAAAATAAGATTTTGTATACTTTTTGGGAGTATAAAGCCAAAATATTTGGTTAGCTTCATACCTAAATGGTAATAGTTCATATTCGTGTTTGTTACACACATTGGATTGATTTTGTAAATCTTGAAGACATTGCTTCTTTCTAGGAAACTTGGATGATGGAAGACATCCACTCAAATGGTCACCACACCTTTTTGGAGCCAGCACACTCTTCCTCTGCAGGAAAGGCCAAGGGTGGCTTGGCGAACATTATAATTGTTCAAATCTCCTCAACTAAATTGTCTAAGATTTGCTCTTCCTTGTTATCTTATTCACCGCTGTTAAGGAATATGACATGCTGGTTAGCTTTTACTATAATAATTCTAACCACTTGACTCTTTTGATGATCTTGTAGTTTTTTTCCTCCCGAAAGCTAAACGTAAGACTGTGCTGCTTTTGGTAGGCAATTTTAACATTACACTTTGTGAGTATAGCAGGAAATGGATGTGTAGTTATACGAATTCAAACAAAAAAAACCTTACCCACTTTAAACACTCACCATGTAGGGAAGCTTTGAATAGTCTTATTTTAAAGGTGACCTAGTCTTAGCTAATGATAGGGTTGATAGTGAGAAAAGTAAACGTACGACTTTCTCCGGTAGTACAAGGATAGTTAAATTGATTTTACTCTTATGACTTATGAACTTGTTTAATCCATCCTTGATTTCATGGTTGGTGCCAAATGTATGAGTGATCATAACCCCCTTCTTCTAGCATTGAACCCTCAGCTAATAAACCCTAAAATAGATATATACAGCAATGGTGTGTGCCCAAACAAAAAGGATGTCAAAATAAAATGAGAAAAGTTAAACCCAGAGCATTTCATCAGACAGATTGTCTCCAAGTATTCAGCCTTAGTAACTACCTGCCTATCAGACAACATACAGGATTGGATTAGTGAATACTAGAAGGTTTTGAGAGTCTATGCAAACCAATCTCAGATAATTGAACTTCAAATGGATCCCGGAGTAAAAAATCCCCTTTACAGATGGTTTAATTGCACCAATAACACATCCCACAGATTCTAAACCAAATGGAGCATAAAATCGACTACCTTCCAAATGACTTAGTGCATCTTAGACATGATCTCTCCAACAAGGCCATCCTTGCTTGCAATTAGACATATGAGAGTTGGAAATTGTCACTCACAGGTTCTCCGACAACCTTACAATGCATCCCCTGGCCCTCTACTCTCCTGTGCCGGCTGGCCCACAGATCCCATCATTCTCACTGTCCCTTATCCGCACCGGAAGCGGATGCTCTCAGCGAATTTTACCTCCCCAAGTCCCAGACTATGGTCCCAAATCCTCCCTTCACAATCCCAGTAATAGTGGGAATAAATAGAACCCCTGTAATTATAAAGTTGCTCAGACCTCCTGCTCAATACACCACAATTCATACACCACAATCCGCTAAAGATAATCCCTGCCCTGTATCTTGCATTCTCAACAACTATAGATTGGCAGCGCAGCGCGCTACAGATATCACTGAAACCATACTCAGTGAGGGAACATCGCTTTCCTCATGGAATACTGGCTCAATGACCACTCTACTGCCATACTTGACCTGGTTACTCCATCCATCATTAGACATGATAGACCTGAAAGAACAGGTGGCAGTCTAGCCATAATCCACAAAGCTGAAATTCATCTTTCCATCTTAAATAACGCAGAATACTCTACTTTTGAACACCTCTGTGTTGAACTTAAAGGCAAAGACTGCCTATCAAAATTCACACCATCTACCACCCTCCTGGTGATCTCACCTTCTTCTCAGAAGAGTTATCTGACCTACTAACTCAGTTTTCCTTAACTGACACGAAGGACATTTTTTTGGGTGACTTTAACTTTCATTAGAATAACGCAGAAGACACCACAGTCCGGCGCCTCATGAACCTTCTTAAAATGAACGACCTAAAACAACTCTGCAATGAACTAACACACATCAAAGGCACTACTCTAGATGTGACTATCACAAAAAATGCCCTGGTCTCTCTCAGTGCCATCTTACCCATTAACTGGTTAGATGATCATCTCATACTGTTCAATATCAATACCAATGTCAGACCAAACACAGACTTAACAAATAAACCTAAGCGGTGAAACCTCAAACAAGTCCCAATTACGGAACTAGAATCCAAGATTCATGAACAACTACAATGTCACCCTCCCACTAATAACGGTAATGATCTCACGGCCCACTTCAACACAGCGATAATACAAGTTCTCGACCAAGTTGCACCGCTCTAATAAAAACAACTTAGATCAATCCAATCAAAATCTTGGTTTAACTCAGGTCTTAATAACAAAAGAATACAACGCAGACAAGCACAAAGGACATGGGGACAAAACTCCTCATCATGCCATCTAACTCTACGTAGATCTGCAACGTTGTCCTACAAGAAGGACATTTTCAGAGTGAAAGCCTCTTTCTCCCGCAACCAACTTGACCGTGTAAAGAAAAGGCACAAGGAGCTCTTTAACATTGTCTAACAACAAACCACACTTTCCTCCCCACACAAAATAATAGCCTCTAACGGACAATGTGATGAAATTGCCAGCTTCTTCCCTGTCAAAATCACTAAAATTGAGCAATCCTTCCTTCAAGTCACAACACTATCTCCCCTACTAACTATCCTCACTGACACCCCCCCTCCACGGTAGTCTCACCACCTGAGCTTATCAATTGTCAAATGACCCCAAATGGAACAAACAGCATCCATTCTAACTCCCAAGTGAAAAACAATGCAAACTGGTCGGACTTCAAACCCATGACAGAAATAGAAGTCTTCAATATTATTGCAAAACTAATGCCCGCTTCACACACTAATGATCCCTTCCCATCAAAAATAGTACATAATCTAAACCATATCATCGCCCTGAGTTGGACAAAATACTTTCCTCATCTCGGGGTGTCTACTTAATTCCCTCCAACTTGGTCAAATCACACCCATATCAAAAAACCCAGGGCAGAACCAATTGATCTCAACAACTTCACACCTATATCCAACCTCACGTTCCTAACCAAAACTATAGAAAAATGTGTCTTTCAACAACTCAACCTACATATAGGGGAATTCACCCTACTTGACTCCTTCCAATCAGGGTTTAGGAAAGGCTGCTGCACAGAAATCGCCATGCTCAATATCTCAGATGACATCCATAGATCCTTAGACGAAGGAGATATGCCTACTTACCTACTTGACTTATCAGCTCCTTTTGATTCAGTTAATCACCCAACCTTACTGGAGTCACAGAAGATCCGCTTCAGTATCAATGGCACAGTTTTAAAATGGTTCACATCTTACCTACAACACTGTTCACAACAAATCAAAATCAAGTCTTGCCTCTCTAAACCCACACCTGTTACGTATGTTGTCCCCCAGGGCTCAATCCTCTCCCCATCACTTTTCAAACTCTTCATGGAACCCCTTACTATCATCCTGAAGCACGCAGGGATCAAATATCACCTTTATGGTGACAACACTCAACTCTACTACAAAATCCAATCACCCAGTGACAAAATCAAACCATTCATTGCCTCTGATGATCTCAAGTGGGTTGTTCAATCTCTGGTCCTCTCCAAACTTGACTATAGGAATGCTATCCTCACTGGGACCCTGAATACCCACCTTGCACCCTTCAGATCAGTACTAAACATGGCAGCCTGGCTCATAACAGATATTAAATGTTTTGAACACATCACTCCTGACCTCAAGACCCTCAACTGGCTTCCCATCAAAGGAAGATGAACTTACAAGAGTGCCTGTATCACACACAAAGCCCTTCACTCACACACCCCGGAAGATTTAGACAATAAACTCACAAAAGCCGGAAGAACCCATACTCTTGAGAAGCTCCAAAACACTTTTTCTCTTTCCTCCCAAACTAAAAAGGAAATGAACACAGGCTCACCATTTTTCTGGAAGTGCACCCAGCATAAGGAACTCTCTCCAGAGGGACCCACAATGCAACCCCTCCTTCTCTGGCCTCAAAAGAGACCTGAAAGTCCATCTCCTCAACACATACTGGAACACATGAGCAATCTGAACTTGGTTCTAATAAGCTCTATTTTTCAGTTCAGACCCTGTTGAACAGTTGGCTGTTTTTGTTTGCTTCTATTGTCTAGAAAGTTTTTCTCTCCTTGGACTCATACTGTGCTAATTGACCACAAACAGGAATCCTCCCTCATGGCCTAACTATATTTCAGTGTATATATTTTGTGTGTTCCACCCTCATTGCCTAACAATGTTTTCTTTGTATATATTTCGTATGTACTTGAACCTAAGATTGTTGTGCACCTTGTTCTCAGCGAGTGGATTATTGCTTTGCTCTGAATTCTGTAAAGTGCTCTGATACCTTCATGTCTAGCTAGCTCTATATATACACCAGAGGTTAGAATAGAAAGACACCGGTAGCACAGTAGAGGAGACTCTAGCATGGGAAGATCTTCAAAAAGTTGCCACATTAAGAATATTAAGCTGCTCTGGGAGATAGATAATCATCCAGAAAACGATGTGCTGAAACTTAAAGTTGTGATGCCTGCAGATTTATGAGAGGCCTATTTGACACTTATTTTTCAACCTGAAGACACTGCTTCTTTCAGCACCCCCCTACCTTCGACCCAAATCTGTCTGGCACAAGTATACAGGATTCATTGCTAAATACAGAGGTAGGTGGAGTTGTAAATGCAATTTAGAAATGGGCATTGGGGAAAGCACCAAGCCCAGATGGGGTACCAGTGGACAAATCAAATCCAGATCTATGGGCACCCCTTTTAACAAACGTATTTAGGAGCACAGTAAAGGGACAGATTTCTGAATCTTGACAGACTGCTATAATTGTTCTGGTATTTAAAAAGGGGGACCTTTTAATATGAAATACATTTCTAAACATCTGTCCGAGGTAGGTAAGGACATTCCCCGAATGGATGGTCAAACAAGCCCCATGTTAGTCTCTGCAGATGATGCCGTTGATCCAGCGCTCAGAAACTTATAATTTTCCAAAGACAGGGCCCAATTTCCATTACACAACAAGTCCCTTTGCGCTGGGTTAGTGAGATTCTAATGTCAATACAAACTTACCAATTTCCATTTACTGATACTAATTCTGGCGATGTAATCTTTATTTAGTTGATTACGTTAGATAAATTAATACTCCAAAATAAAGACACTTCTAATAAAGACTGACTAATTTTTAAGTCTTATAATGTTTATCTAAATAGTGTGAATAAATGCTCATCAAGTACAAATCTTCAGCACAAATCATATATCATCACAAGGCAAAGACCATCGGAAGAGAAAATGACAAATTCCCAATTAATGACAATGAATAAAGGAGTGGATAGGAGAAGAAACAAAGGACTCAAAAACAAACGGATTTGCAAAAGGTTAGGCAAATTCAGATATCAGGCTAATACTAACCCAATTAGGAAATGCTATTCTCTGGCCACGAGAACAGCAAGAGCCCCTCAAGAATATTTCAAGTCGCAAAGACTAAAGTCAGGATACACGGGAGGGAACAGCAAACCGACGACATACGACGATTTCACCCCAACGGTCAGCAAAAATGTCTGCCTATATCCCTCCCACCAGGTACCTCAATTATACCCTAAACCCAACAGACCAACCCACAGAAGTATCTAACATAGGTCTTTTCACACATTTGATTGGTTAAGGAAAAGGGTGTTCTGTCTCACCACTCATATGTCCATCGATTTTAAAGACTTCATTGCTTTGTTCATTCAGATGATATCAGCATCCACCTCAGGAAACTCAAGTCCGGGCTTCTTTAATCTCTTTCCTCTTCTACGGTCACTTTAATATACTTTGTATATTTTCCGCTGAGCGCCTCTCTGCAGAGAAAGCTTCCTTCTACGTTTGCCGCATTTGTTCTTTCATAAAAGTTCTTGTCAAGCACTCAGGATTCAAAGGACAAGGTAACGTTCCATTTCTCCTCTTGCTCTCATCCCTCTAATTTCTAGCTTTTTATTTCTCAACTTTAACCCTTTATTTGTCATGTAGAATAGAAAGCCACTCTTCTACAAGAAACAAACCCAAACATTTATTATTCACTTGTAAATGATTTCCTCTACGCACCAACCCAATGCTGCATTTTATCCCTGAGCAACCCAGGGTAATTATTATTATTTCCTAGCTTGTCATTATTAACATGCACTAAAGCAACATTAGTTCTTTTTGCTCTACATTAGTCAAAAAGCATTTTGCGGCCTACTTCAGTAATTTAGTACGCACTTGTGTTGTAGCATTTTCACTTGTTTTAGGTCTTTTCTGTTAATTTTTCACTGCACACCGTTAGTAAATGTTACAGAGGGTTAAATCCGAGCAGGTTTCTTTTTACGCCGAAACCCTGCTCCAACACGGTATTAACTGCCAGTGCGGCAAATGGGCTCCAAAACTATTGGTTTCATTTTCTCTCTACACGGGAAACTTAGATCTTAGGATAAAACACACTAAATCCTTCATTATGACAAGTTAGCCCCACAACACCAAATGAAAAACCTTCACTACGGTGATCTCAGTCTTGGAGAAAGTAAGCCATTTTAACTACCTAGAGATTCTCTTAACTCCTCCTTTAACTCGAAGTCATTCTTAATTTCAAGGGCACAATATGTCAAAAGAAATGTCAATGCAGAAACCCATCAAAGAAATGATCAATCTATATAAACCTAAATATATCACTGCAGGATCATATGGCGCAGGTTTATGGGGAGTTGGCAAACTCTGAAATTCTCCAGCGGCCTGAAAATTGTTTGTTACAGAGATTATTAATGGTTCCCCTGGAGATTGCTACTTTGATTTGCCCTGAAGAACTAGGCCTTACCTGCTTGAAAGACATTCTGGGTCTTGCACCACTATTACTGAGGATTAAGTGCAGGATAAATCCAGTGGCATGGCTAGTTCGATACTAAATCTCTGATTGAATTAATAGGTATGAAATAATTGTTTGAAAAGCCAGCTCTGATCAGCCAAAATTCAAAGTCAAAGTTAAATTGTGTTTCCTTAATTATTGTTCGCAATTAAGGCTTCAGAAAACAGTCCATGGTAGCTATCACAGGATATGTAATGATCTCTATGACAGCTAATGTAGAACCATACCTTGCTTGGGTCACAAATCCTATGCTATCTCTCCCTTTTTAGTTTTTTATGATACATTGGAAGATAACTTTTCCTGTTCAGTGCGTCTGGTCACATGATTTACTGCCCTGCCGGTGTGGCAAATTCACCGAACAAAGTACTAGCCATTTTATTTTGTTCTTGGACGTGAGTTCTTAATTCCTGTTTTACGGAAAGCCAATCTAAGAAGTCACACAGAGAGCTTGACCTTTTTGCAAAATCTTTTCATTATAGATACCTGTTTTGCCGTACCTAATTTCATAAGAAGAGCAGTAGCGATCAAGAAAAGATATGAGTTTATCGTTCTTTGAGAAAGGAATAGGATTGTGCTTTGCTCCTACTGCTTTATACTGTATAAAAAATGTTACTACAATTATTTGTTCACAATAATCTATTTTTTACTTTTATGGCCAAGGCGGAATAAAGATTTTGATTTATTGTTTGTTACCCAATATATCATGATATAGGTATAAAGGTAGACGTGTTCCAATTGACCAGGTAGTTGGTTACCAATCCTACAGGTTCAACTAGCACTAACAAGAAAAATTATGAATTTGTTGGATAAGTTGTTATTAGCCTGTCCTCTACAAACATGAATAGTTTGCATTCTCAAGATCTTACCCCAATACTACTGCTTGACTTGATCACTGTAGCTGATAGTTCCAATGCTAGAATGAACAACAGAGGTAGGAATGGACGTCCCTGGTGAGTGCCATTTTTTACTATAAAAGTTCCTAAAAGTAGTCAACTCGTATTACTTATGAGTGAGAAATTCGCATTTAAGGCGTTTATGTTGGTGCAAAAGTCTGCCTCTAGGATAATTAAATTAAACATTTGATATACATGATTCATGTTTACGTTGTGAAGAGCATTTCTACATCATCAAAGCTCATAGAGGATGCTCTAGTTTCATCTATGCTATTTGAAGAATATCCACCACCGGTTTGATATTGTTCCTGCATAATTTTTTTAAAGTAACCTGATTAATCATGATGCACTAATTCTCGATAATCAAATGGAGCCAATTTCCTATATTTCTGTTATAGGTTTTGCATCTATAATAGAACATTGGTATGTTGAGTGCTCCTTTAAAAAAACAATGGAGTGCTCTGGGCTTCTAATGGCTAGTAGAAGCCCTGAGAATCTACATTTCAAAGTTTGATCACAGCAACAGCTGTGAACAAAGGCCTCACAGAATCCCAGGGAATTTCAACCCTCTCAGGTTCCTTGAGGTCTTTGATTTACAAATTAGAACATTATGCACTCTAGGGGCAGAATGTTCCATTAGCTTTAGCGTGCTCCATAGCAGGCTCTACCCACGTTTGGCTCAGGCCTTCAATGCTGGAACGGTCCCTTAATGGCCGGTAGAGCCCGCTACGGCTGTCTCTGAGGCTATATTAATTAGTGAAATAGGCCTATTGTTCCCATAATCTACTGGAACTCTTCCTTGTTTGTATACTAAAATAATATTACATTCTTGCTGTGAATCAGGGAATGATTGTGTTTTTAGTGAAGGACATAAGGCTGAGATTGCTAATCATCTTGATATCTTAATCTGATTGAGTTTTAAATCTGTTTAACAAATGTGCAAATAATCTCTTTTAAAATTAAAAAATATTATAGGCACACAAATCTCATATATATTAATATTCTATGTTCTGAAAACATAGCTGGGTTGTTCAGATCAGTTGTTGTTTTTTGTGTCAAGCTCTTTGGGTGGACTCTGCTTTGCAGATGAATAAAGACATAGCTGGTTGTTGCACCCAGCCCTTCTGAATATAGTTGTACATTGGCCCACATGCATTTCCTTCTCACTGTGTCGTTTCCAATAATATGATCTATTTTAATCTAACTGGTAGACAATGAGCCTAGTACATATTTCTTGCTTTCTTTCGTAACCAAAGGGGGTGATTGTTTTCATATAAACCTGATGAGTCAATTGTAGAATAATGTATGAAAACATAAGCAAGTATGTATTTGTACCCCAAATGTAGGAGCTGTTTTATGTACTATATGCTGTGGTCCTTATGCAATCTTGATGTCAGTACTCTTAATGGGAGAGGGGGTCATCTGCTTGTGTTGACTCGCGCTGGATGTGGCGCAATCTGCTCCCTACTCTCTCCTGTGACTTTCTAATCAAAATTGTGTACATAATGAGTAATAATATGCCAGCAACAGAGTAGGTCCCAAACCAGTTATGCAAATTTTCAACGTAGGTTGACACAAAGTGCTTCAGGAAACCATGTGACAAACTGGCAACCTGACAAATACGTTCAATTTAAAAAGGCCATACCGTGCAAGCGAAATGTGACGCCCTGTTCGTGGGTGAGGGATTGAATCCAATATACAAATGGTTTTAACTTACATTTGTTCTTTTGGCCATCACCCAGCCAGTGAAAAGAAATCAAGTCAGAATTTTTGACTCGCATGAAGAACCGTGAAGCAGAGGGTACTGGGGAAGCTGTCACAAGATAGACTAGTTCTTTTTCATAAATCAATAACTGTAAGTTTTATTGGTAAAGTGGAGGAGAGAGCTTACCAAAGTCAGAATTGTGCTTACTTCTTGACAAGTTGGGCTTTCTACTCTGTAGACTCTACAGCATAGAGGGTCAGGCTGGGGCATGCAGTGCGAGCTACTAATGAGAGGACTGGCCTGTAGGGCAATCAGGCAGTGCCCAATTGGCTGGTCTGACAGATCAACGTGTGGGCCATTTTTTCAGCAGTTTGTTGACCTGTTTTATGGCCAGGTGGGTCAGTTTTTACTGTTGATTTCTGTGATATCACACAAGCATTGCCTGCAATAAACACAAATGCATGCAGTCTCCCGTATCACTGCAAGGAGTCGAAACGCATCAATGTTACAGAAAATAGGTCAATCGCTGGCAGTTCCTGGTCAGCAGTAACTTAGAACCATGCCTCGCAAAATCAAAGAGATCAAAGACTTCCTGCTGACAGCCAGGAGAAAAGATGCTAAATCTGTGAAAATCAAGAAAAACAAGGACAATATGAAGTTCAAGGTGCGCTGCAGCAAGTACTTGTACACACTGGTAATTACAGACAAGGAAAAGGCAGAGAAGCTGAAGCAGTCCCTGCCTCCCGGTTTGGCAGTAAAGGAGTTGAAGTAGTCCGGCCATGTAAAGAAATCCAGTTGTTAAAATAAACCACTAAGTCGAGAAAAATACTGTCTAAAACAGGCTGGATGGACTTCTTTATATTTCAGTTATTGTCCAAAGTTCCAGTGGTTTTTATCTCTCGTTATACTCAGAGGTTTTTCACATTGTTGTTCACTTAACATCTTCTGATCTTGTTTGAGCACTCCGCACCCTATTGCTGTTTAATGTTCAAAAACCAATACGAATTATCAACGTTTTTTTTAGTCTAAAAACCTTTGGTTTCTCTGCATTACAGATGGAACCAATGCATTAACTGATAGGAATTATGTATTTATCTCAAAATGTTACTGTCCCTACAGTCTTTACTGCATTTAAATGATGCCACAGTGAACCAGTGTTGCTTCCTTTTCAACAAAAAATGAAAGAAAAGTTGTTTAAGTTGAGAAATAAAGCTACAGAGGTGATTAGGTGATTGGGGCATCAAAAAAAGAATAGAAATAGCTGTTAAATCCAGCAATCAGAACAACCACTACATTTCAGAAGTCTAGTTGCTACAAATTTGCTTTTCTTCTTCACTGTTACTTGTCTAACATCTGGTAAAACCTGGGTTCAAGAAGTATTATGCAAAGCTTTTCTTTCCTTCTTTCCTGATGCAGGATTCTCCCGATGCTAACCCATTATTCAACAAGACCATGATCATTGTTCCCCATCTTCTCTTTCATCAGTTTCCTTTCTGGGTCTAATACAATAGCATCCTATGTCTTCTTGCTTTAGAACACGCTGATGATCAGGTCACTGAGGGTTTGGCATTTTTTTCACCTTCTTAATTCCATTTGTCCTACCAGCATTAGTGCTGCAGTTCTGGTTTGATTTTAAATCCCGTTTGTTTGTGTGCCGCACAAGCTTTGATTGAGACCTTTGATCTCACAGATTCCATGCGTTCCGTTTTTTTTGACCCATACACAGTAGGAATTCATTTACCATGAAACTTTTCTGGAGCAGATCCATTCCCAGCTTGACATCCTCTTCTCGGATTAAAGCACTTTTCCACTTTTTTCATCTATTAGATTGTTGAATAAGAAGTGGGTTCAGGGCTAGAGAGTGACACTATTATCTGCAACAGGAGAGATGTGACTACCATTTCAATCATTAGCAGTGTATCTTGAATGAAGTTGCCATCATAACAAACCGAGTGGGGGAAATGCACCCCAGTGGTGGCCTGTGGGTCCCATTTCTAAAGGGACAGTTGTTTGTGGCAGTGTGACTCATAATTCATGATTCCCAGTGACACTGCCAGCTAGGTAGGTTTTGGGACATAATCTACCTGAGTACCGACCACCTGATGGTGCTCCTGGAAATCTTTGGTATATCATGGGTAGAGATGCTTTTCAAGCAATTTGGGTTCATAGAAACGTTATTGACTCCGGTGGAGGCGTTCCACGTGAGTGTTGTAATTGGAATTTCTGCTATGCAAAGTATATCGAAATATATAAAAAAAAAAAAACATTCTCCTGAGATTCAAGCAGATAAATTGCATTAATAAAGAATTGTCTCGTATGTTCAAATGCACAGTCGAAGCAGCAATATTCATTTTTCCATTGCTAACTTATGATGTTCTATCCAATGTATAATCAATGGACTCGTAAATGGAGCCGAGATAGTGAATACAACTGTGTCATTGTAAATGATCATATCACTTTTATCAATAGTCCTAAACCTTACTGTAGATTACGTTTGCATTATTTAGTATAAAGACCACATCAGAACATTTTGATAGATACAAGGAACATAAAATAGGGAAATCAGCAGCAAAAAGTAAAGAATGAAAATAATCACAACAAATATTATACATGGAGGTGAATTTGTAAAACACCCAGTTACATGCTGCAGTGGGAAAAAAACTGAATTCCCAGTGAAATTGTGATAAAAATATACAAATACAGACTTTTTTCTCTCGACAAGCTCCCCTGTGAAATCTGTGCTGAGTAGTGTAAATGAACTGACTCCTTGGAAATAAAGATGCATCCTGAGTCTTTTCAGAATCAAAGAAATTAGGATTTGAGTGATAAGGCCTATGACAAAATAAAGTGGTTTAGGTACAACCAACTTGAGGATGTAACCTGCAAAAAAACGTAGTGGGAACAATGAAATAATGAATTTCAAAACATCAAACTGTACTTTGTATATATTAGAACCTTGAGCATGCAGACGGTCCACATATACTGTAAATGCTCTATGAACTGGGGACAAATGAATGGAAAAGTTTGGGCATACAACTCTCTGATGTATATTATAGAAGCAGGCCTCAATATGAATGATTAAATGCTTGCAAGAACAAAACAGATGCTTTTTTATTTGTATTTATAAGTGTCTGCTGTGACTGAGAACTTTGAAAATAATAGAATATTGAATGGGCATGGAATCTCCTATAAGAAACAGCAACACAGAAAAAGGTGTGCTGTCCTCATTCCACATCCATAATAGAGCATTGATAATAGTTTCCTCCATTTAATAACCCCTTATATAGTATTTAGTTCATGAGGAGAGCAGTTTTAAGCATAAAAGATGTATTCGCCTCCCATTTAATTGTTATTTGTATATTTATCACCACACCATACAAAGGCACATAAATACACACAATAATATGCCTAAAACCTATGCTAGAATTTTTTGGATTCTGCGGGTTGATGCAGAATTTTTTATATCCATTGTATAAAACAATATATATTGCACATCATGACAATGGCAACATGCTAACTCATGCACAATGAGTGGAAAGAAAACACTCTGCCCCTTGATAAGAGCTCCAAGGAGCCCTAGCCTAAGAACAGATTTAACCATTGGCACTAAGAATGTTAAAATCAATATGTGTTTACATTTGAAATACATGTTATTTAGATGTGGAGATAGTCTGCTCCTTTAGAGAGGTTCTGTCTGATTTTACTTAACAGGCACACCTCCACAACCCATATATTGTAAGGTACCCTAAGACAATAATTGGATTCAACATTATTCGAAATGTTTGGTTTATTGAACATTAAGAGTAAAAGGATAGTGTTGTTTTTTCCAGAATCCTGTCTTTTGAGTAAATGAAAAGCACAAGCAGAATCACGAGTTCTTTGATAATAAGCCATGCTCTAAGTGAATTTTATCAGAAGATAAGGGCTTCATTGAAACAGCTAAGTGGCCACGGGAAATGCAATTTGCTTACAGATCACATGCAGTAAATTTAATGATTTCGTTTTAGAAATGAGCCATGCATAAACCCCCCCCATTATTCCAGTTGTTGTTTGCACATCATAACCACACTGTACATTATTGTAATGATAAGTGAGGATCATAGATATATACGTTTATAAATATATATATTACCTACTGGCGATAGCCAGTAGGTATATATAGTTAGGACCTAGCTACCATAGGAAATCCGCAACATTCTATTGGGAATAACTTTGGCGCCGGTTGAGAAATTTGCATGTAATTTTCCAAAATTTAGGCCAGCTCCACTCCGCTTCTTCCCTGGCAGTTTCGGGGGGGATTGTCATGCGGGGGCCGAGAAAAAAGAGGGGTCCCAAAACGTGTTTTCCCCATGTTAATTTCCATAGGACGAATAGACAAGGCTACAGCCCGAACCTCTGAATGGAATTACACCAAACTTTGCAAAATTGTAGGGACTGGTACGCAGAAGTGCCTTTTCTATATTTGGTGAAAATTGCTCCAGTGGTTTTTATGAAAATTAATTTCAAAAACACATATATATCTGGGTGGAGCATAACCACACATCTCATCGTGAAATCTGATTAGCTGTCAGCACTTCATCCAAGAAGTGTTGGCATCCATCTTGGGACAAATATACATGATAGCACCTCATTAAAAAGCATTGTAGTTAATAGTTACATTATAAATCATTTGTTGATGGTACCATACTCATTTTAGGAATTGTGGTGTGTTCTAAGGTGATTTTACCATGTGAAAAAGCCTTCTGCTGGAATATCATGAATCATGTTTGAAAGAAAACTATTATCTCATGCTTTTCCCACAGTGGTTTGGAAGGGGATATATAAGCTAAACTGAAAGCATATTTTCTGTAAATACACATTATCTTTCTCAGTCATGTGAGAATGAAGTCTGACATTCTCAGTAAAACATGTACATACAACAAGGACAGAGACGGTCAGTTGATTCCTTTGTGTTCTACTGCAGCCTCCTAGAGTGTTCGAAAGAACAACTAGAGCGCTAACAGTCCTACTTATTACAAAGGTATGGCACACCTGAAGCCATCTTGATTGGAATAAAGTGGTAACTCTTAAAACATTTAATTTAAAAAGGAACAAAATGAGGGGGTATATTTTGCCATAGAAAGTATGATTAGTGCTGCAGAAAGAAAAATGTGGGCACATTTTGAGTGACTTCTCAAATCCTCTTCTACTTCATTAAAAAATTCTAACATGCAGTCTCCCAAGATGGCCACCAGAGACAAAAGAGCCCAAATGTAGCCCAAATATCATCCAGATGTAGCCCAAGTATAGCCCAATGACAGAATGTCCCAGAGTGTTCTAAAGAACAACTAGAGCGCTAACAGTCTTACTTTTGACAAAAGTATGGCACACCAGAAGCCATCTTGATTGGAATGAAGTGGTAAGTCTGAAAACATTTAATTTAAAAAGGAACAAAATGAGGGGGCTCATTTTGTCATAGAAAGTATGATTAGTGCTTCAGAAAGAAAAATTAGGGCACATTTTGAGTGACTTCTCAAATCCTCTTCTATTTCATTAAAAAAATTCTGACATGCAGACTGAAACATGCACTTTGAACACCAGCAGCAGACTTCCCTGGTGAGCAGTAGCTTTACTACAGTGATCTAATGAGCAACTAGAGTGGTAACATTCAGAATTTATGGCAAATGTGTGACACATCTGAATGCCTTCTTGATGGAACCAAAGTAAACAAGCATTGAAAATGCAATAGATCTCGCCCTCGTTTAAGTTAAAGCCATTCTGTTTGTAATGAGGTGGCTTTTTAGCTTTGCTTTTATTAGTGTTTTTAAAACTTTCATGTAAATAACATGCATATGTATGCATATATGTATATCTATGCATGCATTTATATTTGTATTTATATAGATATGCAGATTATATATGTTTATATATGTATATATATATAGGTACACATACATATATATAAATGCATATGCATATATATGTGTATATGTGTGCGTGTAGAGAGAAGTAGAGAGGTAGAGGTGTAGAGGTAGAGAGGTAGAGACTAGTAGAGAGAGAAGTAGAGAGAGGTAGAGAGTAGAGAGTGAGTAATAGAGAGTAGAGAGTGAGTAGTAGAGAGCAGTAGAGAGAGTAGCAGAGAGTGAGTAGTAGAGAGTAGTAGAGTGAATAGTAGAGTGAATAGTAGAGTGAGTAGTAGAGAGTAGTAGAGAGTGAGTAGTAGAGAGTGAGTAGTAGAGAGTAGTAGAGTAAGTTGTAGAGTGAGTAGTAGAGAGCAATCCACTGCTGATGATGTCACATATTACATCATTCATGACATGGTCAGTGACATCACTGATGACATCTCAAATGACATCACTGATGACATCACTGATGACATCATCCAGTGAATGTGGTTTGCTTCGTTATTCAAATATGCATTATATATAATTGATGGCACAGCAGCGCGCAAACAAATGAAGGGAAGCAGATCATACCGAGGCACACTGGAGTGCCTTTTTATGTCACAGGGAATCCACTAACCACTGTGAACCCTTAAATTGATATGGCAAGCTTGCAGGACCCACTGTGGGTGAAAATCGGCAGGTCAATTACCACAAGTCCCATAATGCACTGTAATGAAATCGCGCTACTAAGCGGTGACTACTTAAGACACGATTGCATGTGACTGTGCAAAAGCCGGAAATTAACTGCAAGTAGCCATTACACCCAAGAGGAAGGAGCGGACAGCACTGAAACGCGTTGGTGAAAGGCTGCAAATGACGGATGAAATGTCACTTTCACGCATAAAATTAAAGTATGGTCACATACCTGCTGCTGTCGAGTGCTTCTTTGCTGCCGGGCACTTTGGAAAACAATACATATATATATATATATACATATATATATATATATATATATATATATATATATATATATATATATATATATATACATATACATATACATTCCGCACACTGTCACCAATGTTAGAACTCCTCCCACTCACGACGAGTTGACAACAAAGGAGCCGCGGCCACAAGTATTGTAGTGCAAGTTTATTCAGGCACGATGTCCTACGCGTTTCGGAGTTGTAGTCACTCCTTCATCACGGGCCTGTGGTCTTTGCTTCACGATTACCCGCTAAAGGCCGCTCATCACACTTTGACCCCATTTATTAGCGCCTAGAGAACTATAACCATATCAGTTCTATCCTCCTTGATATGCAATGGTTACTCCTACCTGTTTGCATTCATTTAAATCCTACAAAACATGTACGAAGCTGACAGAACCCTTTATCTTGTCCACACACTTAATATTCGACAGTCTAGACACCTTCCATTTGTTGGTCGAATGGTTATTATACACAGAAGAGTGCCCGTCACAGTTTGGGAAAAACAAAACACAACGATGGCTCTAAACAGATAGATGTCTCTCGCGTAAATATGTCCTGTTTAACAATGTCTGAAGTAGTGAAAATCTGTATCCTCTTTCTGGGCCTCAAATACCTCATTCGCTAAATGTCTCTCTAAAGCCTACAGAGAATTTCACCAGAGACGGTGTAGCCGTTCACCAACCATGAGTAACACCGAAAGATGTTTAGAAAGTAGTCCTGCCTTCTTCATCTGCCTACAAGTGTTCACTTGCTGCAGTTTCCAACGCACGAGCTAATAGGTCATACGGGTCGAAAGAGATAAACAAAGCCAAAGCAGGATTTTCTAGAAATTCCAGCTGAGAAGCTAACAAAAGGCACGCTCTGCACATAAGCACAGTTGCCATTCAAGGCCCTTGATTCCTCCTAATTTAAGAGCAGCCTGCGGGGGAGGGGTGTGTGTGTACACAAGAGATTTTCCCATTTAAAGGGGAGTGGAAGACATTATTGGAGGTCCCTTGTTCCATGACCGAAAAAGATAAAGTTTGGAACTAGAAAATAATAATCAGAATGACTATTTACTGAGAAAAATGGCACGAAACGATTCGTTTTGGAACAAGAAAATATTTGCAAAAACTTACAGCGACAGGAAAGAGCTATAAAGTGAAAGCTAGAATTATAACAAAACATTGAAGCTTGATGACGTTTTGGGAGGATAAAAAAAACATAGTTTGCTTGAGGGTTTCGTAAAAACGGAAAAGAAAGGAGCTAATTTCAATTCACTTAATTTTAGTTGATTAGTTACAACAGATTCCGTTTTAGAGACACCTGTTAAGAGGACTACAGAGATACCACTTTAAATTAGCCCCAATGCAATATATACACAGACAGGCAGGCAGGCGGGCAAGCAGGCAGGCTGAATAGAGGTATTCAGTGAAGAAACCAAAAGTTACATAGACGTTGTAGTTGGCATCAGATTTCACTCGTACAAAACAATGGAAATTCAGCAGTTATAGTTACCTGAGCTAACTTTAACTTACACCCTCCCATGCACTGCTTATGATCACACATATTACAAGAGTAATGACAAGGCCAGTGACATCACTGATTACATCTCCAATGACATCACTGATGATATCATCCAGTGAGTATAAGTGTTCCATAAACGTTTCTGAGTCTTTACTACCAATGAGTGATACTGTTTCTAACATATGTCATTCGAGTGGCTTTGTGGCTGTAACAGTGTGGTAGTGTATGAGTGGCAGTAGGGGTGTGTGCGTGGGTTTGTAGGTGGCTGTTAGGGTGAATAAATGGGGCGTGAGTAGCTGTATGGGTGAGTGAGTAACTGTGTGAGTGACTGTATTTTTGAGTGAGTGGGTGGGTGTGTGTCTGTATGGGTGGATAAGTGGCTGTATGAGTGGTTTAGTGTGTGAGTGGCTGTATGGATGACTGAGTGGCTGTGTGAGGGGAAACAACCTCTACAACGGGGTCATTACACCGCGATACCTTTACAACGCGGTTGTTACAACGACTGCATTGTTAGTACGGGATGCATTTACATAGCAAGTCTTTACAACGACTTCCACTAGGGGACGCTGAGTCATTGGAAATAAATTCCAACACCTTCCCTACTGTTGTGCAAACTGGAGTAGGAATAGTAAATAATACTATTCCTAAGTCCAGCGCGCCCCTTAGTGGAAGTCGTTGTAAAGATTTGCGATGTAAATGCATTGCGTACTAACAACGCAGTCCTTGTAACAACCGCATTGCAATAGCATACAATGTAATACATCGTGTTGTAAAGTGCTATATTCTGTGTGAGTGGCTCTATGGGTGGATGGGGGGAGTGTGTGTGTGAGTGGTGTATGGGTGACTGAGTGGCTGTGTGAATGGCTCTATGCATGAGTGACTGAGTGTGTTAGTGGGTTTATGGGTGAGTGGCTTTCTGAATAGCTTTATGGGTATGTGAGTGGATGTGTGAGTGGCTGTTTTGCACACTAAGTATCTGTGTTAGTGTCTGTATAGATGAATGAGTGAGGAGGTGTGTGAGTGCTTGTATCGATGTGTGAATGGGTATGTAAGTGGCTTTCTAAATGAGTGAATGGATGTGCGAGAGACTGTATGAGTGAGTGAGTAGCATCGTTAGTAGCTTTATGGGTGAGTGAGTGGCTTTATGAGTGACTGTACAGGTGAGTGGTTGTGTGGGTGGCTCTATGGTTGAGTGAATCGGTGTGTGGCAGTAGTTGACTGGGTCGGTGATGGAAATGTGAGGGGTTGTGTGGGTGGGTGTATGAGAGGTTGTATGGGGGTGTGAGTGGGCGTGGGAGTGGTTATGTGGATGATGTCATCAGTGATTTCATTTGAGATGTAATAAGTGATGTCACTAACCATGTCAAGATTGATGTAATAAGTGAGGTCATAAGCAGTGCATTGTGGGGGCATAAGGTATAGTTAGCTCAGGTAACTATAACTTCTGAATTTATAGGTTTTGTACAAGTGAAATATGAGCCTAATTATAATGTCTCTGTAACCTTTGTTTTTTCCACTGAATTTCTAAGTTTAAAAAAATGCTATTTCCTAACTATAATGTCCATGTAACCCTTGGGTTTTTTCAGTGAAGTTCTGAGGTTTTTTAAATTCTATTTCCAGACTATAACATCCTTGTAACCTTTAATTTGTACACAGCTTTGCACAAAATGTCTACCCAACTGGAGTACTTTCTATTGGTTAATTAGTAAGCGCTACCTCGTTGCGTAAATGTCTAGTGCATATTGTACAGCTCAGCTGTGTAATAGACCAGGTTGAAATGTCTTTTAAGACCTTGTGTGCTTTTCAGCAATGTCATTGTTCCTCATGCATCTTTATCAAGCACATTTAAAATTCACAAATATATAAGTGACTCTATGCATGTGACTGGGTGAGTGGGTTTCTGAATGGATCTGTGAGTGGATGCATGAATCTCTGAATGGGTCTGTGATTTAGTGCATGAGTCTCTGAGTAGGTCTCTGATTCAGCATGGAAGTGTCTGAGTGGGTGCATCAGTGTCTGAATGGGTCAGTGAATGATGTGTGAGTGCCTGAGTGGGTCTGTGAGTGAGTGAATGTGTCTCTGAGTGGGTCATTGACTTGGTGTGTGAGTGTTTCAGTGGGTCTATTAGCACGTGCATGTGTCTCTGAGTGGACTGTGACTGGGTGCATGAGTCGGAGTGGGTCTGTGAGTGGGTGCGTGAGTCTTTGATTGGGTCTGTGAGTGGGTGCATGAGTCTTTGAGTGGGTGTGTGACTTGGTGCAGGAGTCTCTGAGTTGGACCATGAGTGGGTACATGAGTATCTGAATAGGGGTGTTAGGGAATGCATGAGTCTCTAAGTTGGTCTGTGAGTGGGTGTGTGAGTTTCTGAGCGGGTCTGTGAGTGCGTGCATGAGTGTTTGAGTGGGTCTGTGGTTAGGTGTTTGAGTCTCTGAGTGGGTGCATGAGTGTCTGAGTGGGTCTCTGGTTGGATGCATGATTGTCTGTGTGGGTCTGTGAGTGGGTGTGTGTCTCTGAGTGGTCCTGTGAGCGAGTGCATTAGTCTCTGAGTGGGTCTGTGAGTGGGTACATGAGGCTTTTTAGTGGGTCTGTGGGTGGGTGCATAAGTCTTTGAGTGGGTGCATGAATGTCTGGTCTTGAGTTCATGTCCAAGGAACATATAGCCGTCAATAGTTCACCGATTGGATAGAAGACCATTCCACACTTCTATGGCTGTTACCAATAAGGCACTTCTGCTAGAGCTTCTTATGAAATTGTATTATAGTCTGTTTAACGGATGACCCTAGTATACAAGTGTGGGCCCACTTCACAAATTTTCCACTAAGGATAAAGTGTCTGATTGTTTACTGGTCATGGTGACATGTTAACCCTGGATTGTAGTGCAGCAGTGGTGGCAGGGATGACAGTGATTTCCTAACCAACAAGAGCATAGCAGCCCCTTACTTGGAGATCATGGTGATTGTGTGTGAAGACTGAGCACATGCGTACTTGTTAGGTATTAATTGTAAACTCATTAGGTACTGCATATGCCAGGCCTCACAATCCATATTGGTCTGTTGCCTTCCATTGCACTGATAAATGTTTTGCATCTCATTACGCTGTTGCTACAGGAGTGGATTGATGAGCATCACACTATTACTGATTGCTTTGTTTCCGATTTTAGATTGCTTGTATGTTTTCCAGATTGATTGACACCATATATGTGGTACTATTTATTTAGCTGATGTCTAGTGCCTTCAGAATCCTACAGACTGCCAGTCTTAGTTATCTAGATAAAATGGGAGCATTAGATTCTCAAGAGTCCCCTACATCTTTATAAGGTAGTCTTCTCGATATTTCTTGATTACTGCATATGTTTACATGTTAATTTAGTAATTGCGTGTTAATAAATCTCAACCTACATTGAACTGATTTCAGGTGATGTCCCATGACCTTTTGGAAACTGTCAGTCAAGCAGGCACCAGCCAAGCATCGCCGCAAATCTTCAAATACTCTGTGGTTTACTACCCTTCTTGGTCAATAAGAACTTGTACTGGTGCAAAATGGAAATGTCTGGATACAACTTTTATGTTCACATTTTAGACAGGAGAGGTTGATACACTGCCAAAAGGTACGGAATCAGTTTTAGGTGGTTCCCTTTCAAATGCCATTTTCTAGCTGGACTGCAGGAAAAACTATTGTGCAAAGTGATAACTCTCATGGTGGGTACTGTTCTTGCTGGCTCCAACCAGGAGTATCCCATAACATAAGCGTATGCTGTTTGACTTGATATTAGATTAACCTGAGCAGATTTCGTTGGTGACAACATCAAATTTAATTTACATATATAGTGCCAAATGCCCAGATGGTCTACCCGTTTTTCCTGTAAATTCTGCTGGAGTATGAAAAGTCTGAAATCCAGGTTGTGGTTTCAAACACAGTGTTTGCTGGCAAACAAGAATGTGAAAAGAACTATGGCTTTGAATGTCAACATCACCATTCTTTCTTTACAAGCCTGCAACGTTCCAAAATGAAAAATAAATTAGGTCTGAGTAGACTATGGGCACTGATTGTATAATTATTATTGACAAGCACACTAAAAACAAGGTTTTACTCTTGAGAGAGAAGCTGAACCCCCAATCTGGTTGAGTACATACAAGAGTCAAGTGCGATTTCCTTCATTACTTTCATCTCTTTTGTCATGGTCCTCCATTTGCCTTTTATGTGTTTCAATTCCTACCTATTTTCTCTTCTGTTTGTCTGCGATTCTATTCTTGCTTCTTTTTTTTGCTTTTTTTCTCTTCATATAATGTATTTCCAACTCTTTACATGTGCTGTGTTTCTTTTCATATATGTGAACTTTGCCATGGTAACTTAGGGCCCGATGTAGGTAGGGCGTTACCGATCGGTAACGGCCGAAAATACCGATTTTTGGCCCTTACCGATCGGTAAACAGCCATCGAGATGTAGGGAACCAAAAACAGAAAGAATCGGATAGAAAACCGAATCGGAATGAGTACCGAATGGGAAAGAATCCGATACGTACATACCGAAAATCGGATATGTAACGAATCGGAAAAACACCGAATCGGATGCAAAGACCGAATCGGTCCAATTACCGATTCGTTAGTGACACCGAATCGGGAAATCACCGATTCGGTCCAATTACCGATTCGTTAGTGACACCGAATCGGGAAATCACCGATTCGGTCCAATTACCGATTCGTTAGAGACACCGAATCGGAAAATCACCGAATCGGTCCAATTACCGATTCGTAAGTGACACCGAATCGGAAAATCACCGATTCGGTCCAATTACCGATTCGGTACAAATACCGAATCGGACATGATCCGAATCGGAAAACATGCCGATTCGTATGATTCTCCGATCGGGAAATTCCCCGATTCCGACAGTTGGGGAGATGTAGGGAGGCACAGAAACACCGAAATCGGCTCAAAATCGGTAGAATTCACTCGGTATTTACCATGGATTGCAATCAGGTGGTAACCAACTCCAACCCATATAAACAGTCCCAAAATGCATTGCAACTTGCAGGATGGCAGCTTTCTATGCCATTGCGAGGCGGCTACGGCTACAGCAGGAAGGACAGAGGGAATGGCTAAGAAATGAACAGGTCTACAGACAGAGGGTAACCCTGTTCATGCTCACTGAGGCTGAGATCCTACAGAGATACAGGCTGGACTCTGACACCATACTCGAGCTCATCAGGGACCTTAAGCCATTCTTGGACCACCACACCCCAAGGGCACACGCCATCCCTGCGCACGTCCAGGTGCTATGCAGCCTACACCTGCTTGCGTCTGGCAGCTATCAAAGTGGAGTAGCAGCAGCAGGAGGGGTGAGCCAGAGCAGCCTGTCAAGGTTCTTCCACATATTCCTTGACGCCATGATAGACAGGATGGACCAATACATCTCTTTCCCTGCAACCCACGCAGAACTGCTACAAACTAAAGCTGACTTCTACCAGATGGCACAATTTCCCCAAATCATCGGTTGCATAGATGGCACACACATTCCGATTTGCCCACCAGCGGACACCGAATACATATACCGCAATCGGAAATCTACACACACCATCAACGTGCAGGTGATCTGCAATGCCAAGTGCACCATCACAGACCTGGTAGCAAAATATCCAGGGAGTACCCATGACTCCTATATATTCCAACAGAGCGGCATATATGCACGGCTGATGGCTGGCGAATTTGGAGAAGGATACCTCCTAGGTGAGACACATCATCAGACCCCCATAACACATAGTAGGTAGGTGGAATACATGTATGCATGTGTCTAATGTGACCCCTTTCTCTTCCAGGCGACAGTGCATATGCCCTCCGCTCATTCATACTCACCCCCTACCTCAACCCCTCCACACCCAGCCAAAGGAGGTATAACCGGGCCCACATACGCACAAGGAATGTTGTCGAACGGACCTTTGGCATCTTGAAAAGTAGATTCAGATGCCTGCACAAGAGTGGAGGTGCAAGGCAGTATACCCCCATCACCTGCTGCAAGATCATAGCTGTATGTGCAATGTTACACAACCTTGCAGTCAAGAAGGGCACTGAGGTGGAGTTGTCTGACTACGAGGACTATGACGACGACGAAGCTGTGCCACTGACACAGCCAGCTGGGGTGTGTACGCCAAGTGATGGCAGATACAGACGTGAGGAGATCACTGAGAACTATTTCTGACTGAGTACAGATGCAAAGACAGCTAAATGTTGCTTGCAAAAAATTAAATTTTAATAGTGATGCACCACAGTTACAGCACTGATGTGCATCAAAAAATGGAGTATGTAAAATCAAATAAAGTCCAGGGTACTGGTTTGCTCATCCCCCCTTGCCAGGCTATTTTTTGGCCCGCTTGCCAGACCCACTGGGGTGTCCCTCGGCCCCCTCCGAATGCCCAGCAGCATCAGCGGATCGCCTGGTGCTCCTCCGTGGTTCAGATGCAGCGCTGGCCGGGCTGCTGCGGCTGCTGCTGTCTCCAGCATCACCCAGGTCCAGGGCAGGATTGGAGGCGGTGTTTGATATTATCATGGCCTCCATGGCCGTGGTGATCCTGGCCATCCCCCTAGTGAGCTCAGCCGTATGCTGACTGAGCACAGATTCTTGATTGGAGCTGCGATGGCACAGTTGTGCGGTCGCCGCTGCAAGGCGGGCCATGGCCCGGTTCAGCACCCGGGCATCCCTCCTGCGTGCAACCTCATGCTCCTCCTGTCTGGCAGATGAGTGGGTGATGGCAGTGGTCAGCCTGCCTAACCCTGCTGCGACCTCATTGTTGCTGTCCACAACAGCCTGGAAACCCTTCACCAACTCCCCCATCTGCATGTTGTGCTGCAGGAGCTGGCGTTGGCAGGCCATGGTGGATCTGGCCTGTTGGCGCTGGATTTTAACCATCTGTCCCTCCAGGCCCAGGAACACACTGCCCTCCCGTGCTGGTGCAGCAGTGGTGGTGGTGGCACGGCGTCGGGCACTGCTGCTTCCGGCCTGCTGAGTGGGCTGGGGTGCCACTGGTGGGGGTGTGGTGCTGGCCGGTCCCGGAGCCCCTGCTCCCAGGACAGGTTGGACAGGTGGCAAGGCCACGGTTGTGGCAGGAGCTGGTGTAGGCGGAATAGTCTGCCTTGTAGGGGAGTTTTGTGGTGAGAATTGCAAGGGGGGTGTGCTGGGCAGTACTGGTGAGTGCACTGCTTGGAAGTCAATGACCAGGACTCCCTCCATTCCTAGCCCTGGGGTGTCTCCTTCCTCATCCTCCTCCTCCTCCTCCTCCTCCTCCTGGCCAGCCTGGCTGGTGCTCGGCCCTGCGACTGCAGTGTTGGATGTTGCTGCTCCCTCTGCTGTCGCAGTTGTTCCGCCTGATGGGGCCCCTAGGTACAAAGAAGCATTTGTAAACTGAGTGCCGATGTATTACAGTCAGTACAATTATGGCATTCCACATGTCCTTGCATCTCCTTACACCGTGTCACACTGTTTCCTGTCTTGTGATTCTGCACTGACATTTTTGGCTAACTTCTGCTGACTACATGTACCATGATGCTTGTCTCTTGTATGTTGGTGACAGTACAGTGCTGGTGTTTGCCTATGCATTGTGTCTAATGGGGAGGTGTCTGGTAGGGTGTGTCATGATGCGCATGCTTCTTACCTGTAGCTGTGGCTCTCGCAGAGCTGTCCAGGGTCCCGATTCCTACGATACTCTCCCTCTCGATGGTGCTGGAGACAATTTCCTCCAGCTCGGTGAGGGGTGGCGCCGGGTTGTTGCCTCCTCCAGTGAGTCCAGCCTGCCTTTGAATGTCAGCCAGCTTCCTCTTCGTGAGGCTGCGGATGTCGTAAAACCTTTTTTTCAGTTCCTCTATGGACCTGGGGGTGACACCCGCAGCATTCACCTTCTGGGCGATGTCGGCCCAGATTCTCCTCTTGGTGCTGTCTGGCACGTTGAGGGACAGCTTGCCAAACAGCTGGCGGTGCACCCTCACCACCTCCTCAACCAGCACCTGAAGTTCGGTGGTGGTGAACTTGGGCTTCCTCTTCTGGGAGGACTTCTGGCTTCCTGACTGATCTGCCATTTTCTCCTGTTCAGTTTGCAACCTCCTTCTCCCACTGCTGCTAACTGTGTGTGTTGGGCTCAGGCAGGCTTTCCAGAAACTTCCAGAAACTTCTTAATTAGCTGCACCTGCCAGGGTTGCCACTCCCTGTTTGGGTGGGGGAGGGGGAGCCACCTCATTGGCTGAATCGCCTATTGCCGATTCGGCTTTTACCGATTCGGTAATATCCGAATCAGTAAAATCCGATTCGGTATTATCCGATTCGGTAAAGGCCGAATCGGTTCATTCAATGCATTCCTATGGGCTTTTTCGCCATGGGTCTATGATTGCCGAATCGGATTTTACCGATTCGGCTTTTACCGATTCGGTATTCGCCGATTCGGGAATATCCGATTCGGTGGTAGCCGATTCGGTGATTTCCGATTCGTTGTTGGCCGATTCGGTACTTTCCGATTCGGACCGAGCAGAATCGGAACATACCGAATCTCATTACCGATGCCGACCGAATCGGTATTCATTCGGTTTTTTTTCCCTACATATCGTTTTCCGATTTCACAATACCGATTCGGCCCGCCTCGGTATTTTGAAATCGGAAAATCGCGTTTACCTACATCGGGCCCTTAGTCTCTGTGACATTGTTTCCATTTTCCCAACCGATTCTACTATTGAAAACTGCATTTCTCTGTCTTAATTTCCCTGTGCCCTTTTTATTTGGTCTCTGAGTACTCACACGTCAACCTATTTTTATTTTGTTGCATTGCAGTTTTGGTTCTTTGTTTTTCTTGTTGCACCTTGTCTTGTTTGTTAAGTAGTTTTCAATTGTTCCACGAGGTTGTATATCGACTTACCGTTTTTTGTATTTGTCTGTTTTTGAGTGTTTCTTTTCGGTCATACTTTCTTTTTGTCACCTTTATATATTGTTGGAGGAGGTTTATGTTCCCCCTCTCCAGTATTTGTGCTCATCTAGTTTGGCTTTTTACTTTTTTTTGTTGCCTCCTTCGTCCATTTTTTAATTACCTTGGAATTTTGAATTTGTTTACTTAGTTTGAATGTTTTAAATGGCTACTCTTTTGTTTTTTTTGATTTTGGCTACTGTATTTTTTTTGTTTTGGTCTTCCTTCGGGTTGTCTTCTTTTTGCTTCTTTGTCCAACCCACTAGAATGCGAGGAAGTGATTATATAATCTGGCAGGAGAGATGGAGAACAGGAAGGGAGAAAAGCATGTACATCAAATCCATTGAAAGTGAAAGTATCCATGGGTCGCCATGACCAGGGAGGAGCAGTTATCAGCCGAAATTCTGAATGATAAGGTGATTTTGTTGTCAGGAGATGGTCACACTGAGAAAGGAGGTAAGTTGCAACAATGGATAGAGAAGGCATCAACAGCGAAGGGACCGCCACATCAGATCACCATGGTTCATGATCTAGCATGCATGCCAACCTTAGCATACACCTCCTATAGAGAAACTTCCATGTTGCATGAATTGTGTATCCTTGGCAACACACAATCTGGGCATGCTGATCTGTGGAAGGCCCCAGTACAATAGCAAGGTCTATGCACAACACCAGATGTTAAGATGTGTGTATCAGAAACACATCGCACTAGGAATGTCCTACAAACAGTTTTTAACTAGTAAATGCCACAAAGGTAAGATCGAGGAGGCCGGGGTAGTATAAGAATAGGCACTGCAAGTGTCACAGTATTCTTGGAATGAGTATGACTGTAGGTGCATTCCCCCGCCTGTCTTAGTGGGTTATTAGCACATACGTAATGGGCATTAGCATATGCTCATTTGGACGACAGGCAATTTGGCCTTCATATATGTTATTTTTTGTGTTGTCTGACAAAGTCATTGAATTTGTCGAATGGGCCCCCAGAGACAATAACACTAAAGAAGCAGGGCATCCATATAGGTCCTGACGAAATCCAGGACCCTTAGATGCGTAATTACAATGACTGCAACATGTTCACGCATAGGGATACTAAATTCCTTTAGAAACATCTGCCTACTATTTTTAACCATACCTGAATCACCCAATAATAATGGTATACTGGTTTATTTCCCAGGTATTCTTTGAGTATAGTTGAATGATGACTAGTTAAAATGGGTAGTAGGATATTCATAGAGTGATTATGAGGTAGCCAGGGAGAAAGTATCTTGTATCCTATCAAATGACTCGCCTCTTCCCAGGATTGATAACCCAATTATGCAGGATTAGTGTGAAAGTGCCTTAGAAACAGAGTAGGCAGCCTAAAAGATAAAAAAGCAATTATTTGTTAGGCTTGAGACTATCTTGACTGTTTCTTAATTTTTGTTGGTGGGATAAGAAGTACAGCTACAGCACTGAGTGTGGAGTGAAAATACGTCTGCTTAACCCATTTAACATCGCTTTGTAAGTACACTAACTCAAATTTCAAAGAGTCGTGCATGAGATCAGGTTTTGTTGTTCTGAGTATATAAATTAACAATGGGATTAATACTGCCACTGTTGCTATTCTGGTATTGGGCAATTTTGTCCATTCTCATTGTTCATTCAAAACATGGACTTACACATTACCACAATCCAGGACTGATTTACAACCACTCTAAAGTTCGAACTATATGGTGGCATGGTCATGAAGAGCATTAATTTCATTTATGGTCAATGGTTCATTTAGTCCCTTAGAATTTGTGCTTCAATCATACACATTATGCTATCCTCATACAGCTAATACCAGCACTAAGTACACATCTACACTCCAACGAAATACTGCTCACTCTTCTACAAAACCAAATCACACTATCGCCAAAGCACATTCTCTCAACTGTCTACTAATAAATGCTCGATCACTTTCTAAAAACAAACATCACATTTACCATCCTCTCACTGATGCAAAACCCACCATACTATTCATAATTGAATCATGGTTGAGAGATGATAATTCTCCAGCCCTGCATGAAGTCGTTCCTCTAGGCTATCAAACAATCACCCAAAATCGTATAGGCAAAAAAGGAGGTAGCTTAGCTGTTGTGCTCAGGCAAACATTACATATTACTAAAGTTGACAATGTCTCCATAAAAAATCGAGAGGCTCTTTTTACCAGATGCAATACTACACCGTCTTCCTCCTGTAACTTCCTGCTCCTTTACAGACCTCCACCTTGCAATGTGACATTCCCAGGCACAATTCTAGACATGGTTTTAAACCTGATAACACTACATTCCAACCTATGCATTCTGGGTGACCTCAGCATTTGGTTTGACAAACCCCACATGCCCCATCTGAAAGTAATTGCTGACCTAGACATACTGAACCTGCATCAGGTCATCCACAAACCCACACACAATGCTGGGCACATACTAGATGTAATTTTATGCTAACACCATATAGTTACCTTTCAAACTATAACTCTGGTCACTTGGCCAGAACACCAATTGCTTGCTTTTCAACATAAGACAACACTAAGCGACTCACCTAAGACCACCTTACATGCATCCACCTATCAAAAGTGGAGCAGACTCAATTTGGAACACTTAGAAATTCAACTAACATCCAGTACAGTTCTAGAAACAATACATTCTGTTCAAAAACTATATGAGTGGCTACAGGAAGCTGTTGCTATCCTGATACCACTAAATGCAGAAAAAAAGAAAACAAACTATTTGGAGAAAAACAGAGATAAAAGACATAAAACAACAAATTAGAAAGCTGCAACGTGCCTGGCTCAAAACAAATGCTAATCAAGATAAACTTTGCCTACAGAAAATAGATTATACAAGTCAGCTATCAAAAAAGCTAAGACAATAAACTATTCAGATAGAATTCAAATTGCTAAATGTGCAAATAAAGAATTCTATAAAATACTCGATAAATTTCGTAAACCAAATTGCCTAGAAGGAGCTCATCCTGTTACTCAAGATTTCACAGACAAACTGGCAAATCATTACATGGTCAAAGTAGACACGTTGGACTCATAATTAAAACAAAGACAAAGCACCGGCACTGGCCCTTCAACAAAACAAAAATCCAAGCATACTCTAACCCATCCTCTCCGTTCCTTCCAACACATTTCACACAATGAATTTATGGACCTGGTCATAGTAAGCAGGCCTGCCGGGAGCCCTTTTGACCCACGTCCACCACAAATCTTCAAGACAATTCTTCTAACAACATCCGCTGCCACTCTAGTAAGAAGAATCATCAACAACTCCTTAACTACCGGAATATTTCCAGAACAACTAAAAAACGAAACATACGCCCATTACTGAAGAAAACAAACTTGGACTCTCTGAACCCTCACAACTACAGACTGATTACAAATGGAACTTTCCTCAGCAAACTGATAGAAAGTGAAGCGTTCAACCATATGTTACAATTCATTGAAAATAGTGCCATACTTTCAGACTTCCAAACGAGATTCAGTCCAGGAAGAGGCACAGAATCTGCCCTCCTTGCCGTCTGGGATGACCTAAAGAACACAGCTGACTGCAACGGGGTTGCTGCGCTTCTTCTTTTGGACCTCCCAGCTGCCTTTGACACGGTTGACCATGCCAATCTGATGCAAAGCTGGCACAGAGAGAACTGCTCTAGACTGGATCAATTCCTACCTTCGCAACAGAACTAATGTCATCTATACCCCACCTTTCTCATCCAAACCTTACTCCACAAAAGCAGGGGTCCTGCAAGGCTCTATCATCTCTCCCATGCTTTTCAACAACTTCATGAAGTCATTACCGACACTGATCAATCAATTTCACCTCACGTGCTATAACTATGCAGATGACACTCAAATACTCCTTCAACTGGAATGTCCCAAAGACATTGGAAACTCACCAATTTTCAGTTGTCTTAGAGCCGGGGATCAATGAATGACACAGAGCCTTCTAAAATTGAATGCTTCCAAAACAGAAATACTCACGTGTGGTGATTGGAAACATTATGACTCGCTCGCTGCCTGATGTTCTGGGAACACTGCTTAAAGTATTGAAGGGAGTAAGAAACCTATGAATGGCCTTGTACTCCAAGCTATTGATGAATGCCCAAGTGGACAAACTAGCAAGATCAAGCTTTGTTACTATAAAAACTCTGCGACAGATCTTCCCCCATTTGGGATTTCCACACAACATCCAAGCTACCATCTCCCTAGTTCTGTCCAAACTCGATTACGCCTATAGCCTTTACCACAGATCACCTTTATCGACCATGAAAAGACTACAAGACTACAACAGATTCAGAACTCGGCTGCCCGACTACTCCTACATATAAAACTGCAAGACCACATTGAAAGCCCTGCATTGGTTACCGGTTGCCAGAAGATCCACATTCAAGCTGTTTTGTATCACCCACAAAGCGATAAATGGAACGTGACTGCTCTTCATCAGGAATAAAATCACCTAACACATTCAACAAAGGAACTTCCTCTCTAGAGTGGCCTCTTGCCTCAAAATCCCAAGATACAAGAGAAAACCATGGGTGGCAATCCTTTCTCTGTTCAAGCAGCCAAACTATGGAACTCTTAACCCCCCAACACAAGATCCATGGATAACCACCTTATCTTCAGAAAAGTACTCAAGAATTGGCTCTTCCTCACATAAGCACCATAAACAAACAGAAATATACAGCATATCCTTCTGTATATAAAAATGTATTATGCACCTATATATGTGTATTGCTTTGTATAAACATGTAGAATAAATATTTTTAAAACAAATATAAATAGATCTTCATTAGTCCTGCAAAACAATTGTACATATTACTGATAGTTACATTATTCTATGTTTTAACATGCATATACATAACTGCATAAATAAGTAAATCTTTTCTCATAACTATCTACAATTTCTTCACTATTGCATTGTTTAAAAATATATAAACAAATAAATAAAATTAAGTACAGCAACACTTGAAAGCCGGACTTTATTTAAAGCATATTTAATCTACATATACTTCCTTCCTTTATGCATCTATATGCTTTCCATGTACTTATGGGTCGATATATTTATTACTTTTCATCACATTCAGCATATCCAATGCACTAACCTATTTCTCACCCTATACCTCTCTCAATATATCCTCTATCTCAACTCTCTGACTCATCTCAAACCTTTTACTACTACTATTTCCAATACACTACCCTATTTCTCACCCTATACCTCTATCAATATATCCTCTACCTCCATTTTCTCATTCATCCCAAAACCCTATACCACTACTATGATCCCCAAAATAACCTTTTATAGACTCTTCCTTACTCTACCCCTCCTTGCATCTTCTCATACCTCTTTTACTATTCCAAACCCCCAAAACAAGCATTTATAAATCCTTCCCTCTGACTCTTCCTCCTCCCCACCACTTTTACTACTGCTATGACCTCCCACTAAAACAGTCTAAATCCTTCCCTCTTCTATCCCTCCACTATCCCTTTCAATCCAAATAACAGACTAACATGTCCACCTCTCAAATTAATTTCATATTTCACTATACTAATTCACCACTAATTCTTTATGGGTTCCGGAGTAGTATGCTACTGGCTGAAAAAGCGCTTCAACACCTTGTCAGGGCTAGCAAGCGCCATATGAATGCAAAACCCTTTTCCTCTTCTATCCCTCAGCTATCCTTCTCAATCCAAATAACTGACTAACATATCCACCAATCGAATTACTTTCATATTTCACTTTACTAACTCCCCACTAATATTTTATGGGTTCCGAAGTAGCATGCTACGTGCTGAAAAAGTGATTTGATGCCTCGTCAGGTGTAGTAAGCGCTATATAAATGCAATTACAATACAATACATCAGTGCTACACTTGCCAACTACTTCTATATATTCTGTGCTCAATCCCTTGTACTGCCAAACACCTCTAAGATGTTTACTCACAGTGAACACACTTAACAAATACATTCACATGTAACTTGGGACCCTGTCTATGTGACTTTGTGTAGTGTCAACTTAAATGTCTCTCATACTTAAAGGACAATCTGAACATTCCTCAGATGACATAGAATATACAGCATGTGCTCTTTTGCGAATCATATGCAACACTGTAACGCATCAAATAGAGGCCATCAATTTACAAATAAAGGAGTGGTGTTCTACCACATGTACGGCATGTGCACTGAAGGGTTTTGTTCTATGTGAGGGTTTACAGAGCAACATTGCGCGCTTTGTCAACCCTTCAAGGTTCCACACATGCCCAGTTCCAAGACCAATTCAAGGATGTTGGCCTGTAGTCTCTGTAACAAAAAGGAGTTTGGCCCATGCAGACAGAAGTGGGGTAAGGGCCCAATATACTTTGCAACAAAGAAGGTAACCCACACTTCAAGTTATATTACACCATTCTGTTTTGGGTGAACAGATAAACAAAACTTAATATGTTTATCAAGGCGATTATTTGCGCCGTTTTTATTTTTCAAATTTTGTAGAAAAGATGTTTGTGTGTACAGAGAAATCACACTGCCATTTACGTAGTAACCAACCAAGTTTAGCTACACAAATCATAAATTTACAAACATAAACAATATGAAAACAGTGCATAAAAAGTTTTTTGTATACAACAAAGTGAACATATATCATGAACGTGGGGAGGGAAAGATGTCAAATTGTTTTTTCAAAAACATCAACAAACGCAATTAAGCAAACATTTTTCAAACCATAAAGCAATTATTGCCCAAGGAGCAGCCTTTCAATGAATCTGCATGAAAACAAAATAACCTCTCGGAAACAATGTTTGTAAGGTTATAGATTCCCAAGTATTTTAACGTATTTCCAAACTTAGGACGTAATCCTGTTCGCCTACGCGTTTCGAGTTTGCAGGGTATCTTCACAAACTCTCTTCAGGGCCAAATGAATTCTTTCCCCTGTTTCTCAACTTATTAGTGAAAACACAAATAATTGCGGACACTCATTATAAATTGCTCTCCTCAGCCCACTCATACCTTCTCCTATGTACAACTTAAAAGTAGGGGAACGTACCTCAGGGGACTTGAGGTAAGATCGGTTTGTCCAGAGTATAAAAACAGGATTTTTCGAGTCTGTGCGTTTTCTAAAAAGACACAAGTGGTTGTGTCAGAAAATGTGCTATTTGAGATTATTAGCCAGCTCATTATGCCAGTAGAAGTAACCAAACAATTCCTACCTGGATACGTGACTCAGGAGGAATCAAGTGGATTCTTCAATTCTGTGGTCAGTGTTTGGCGTTAATTCACTTCTCAAAACTTTTTTGTTGAGGGAGGGTCCTGCAGCGGACCCGTTCCCCTTTACTGATCCTTATCTTTATCTGCAAGTGAGAAAAGAAGGACCGAGCGCCCTTGTTTAGAAACGCACCCGTTTGGTAGTCTATGGGTTGCGCGGCTCGTCTTGTGACAGCACGTACCTGCTAGTGTGTCAGCATGTTCCACTTCCTCATTCCATCAGTTAGAGTGAACGGCATACAGCTCCAACAGTCTCTCTAAGAGGCTCGCTGTTATGTAGCCAATCACGGGAGGACAATTTTGAAAACCATTCGTGGTGCATTATGGGACCTGTAGTTGAATTACCTCTGAGTGAACTTCAAAGTCTAGAAATTTCACTCATTGAGTTAAGGCCCGTGTTGATGGTGTCAAAGCGGAGTATCAGGTACGCCTCTTTGCGCAAAAGTGCCTGCTCTATATTGGGCGATCTATGTTGTGGATCTAATCCAGACAAGACCGTCCATTTGAAGTCCGTTTCTTTGTGGCTGGCAGCTAGAAAGTGCTCCACCATTGGGGCATTCTGCACTTTTTTCTTTAGTCTCGAGCGGTGTTGCGTTATTCTGACATTTACTTGTTGACAAGTTTTACCTATGTACAATTTGTTGCACGCACACAAAATCCCGTAGATTACGTTTTTACTCTTACAGTTTGTATGTAAACTGTGTCTCCATTTGATGCCATTATGGCAGAATTCATCTCCCTCTACAACATTATGGCAGGCCACACAAGTACCACATTTATGATGGCCTGTCACAGGTTTCAGATTCCATTTGGATCTGAGGTCACTCTTTGGTTTGTGTAGAGAGCTATCAGCTCTGATGATTTGTTGTCCGACGCTTGGATTTTTCCTCATTGCAAAAATGGGTTTTTGCAAAGGGAATTCCATCCCCTCCAGTAAATGCCAATTGCGTAAAACGATTTGGCGAAACTTGTTCATGTGCGCCCCATAGGTAGTCACACAGACCAGTTTTTCCAATTCCTTTTTCTCCTTGATTTTTAGTAACTCTTCTCTGGGAGTGTATCGTGCTCTTTTCTTAGAATGTTTTAGGAGTTTAAGGTGTTTAAAACAGAACCTCCCTTATGGCCAACTATTGCGAATCAGGCGCAATTGCTCTGAACTTGAGGAGTTTGATACCCATGCGGACAACTTCTGCCAAGAACTAACCAAAAGGGGATATCCCCACAAACTCCTAAAACATTCTAAGAAAAGAGCACGATACACTCCCAGAGAAGAGTTACTAAAAATCAAGGAGAAAAAGGAATTGGAAAAACTGGTCTGTGTGACTACCTATGGGGCGCACACGAACAAGTTTCGCCAAATCGTCTTACGCAATTGGCATTTACTGGAGGGGATGGAATTCCCTTTGCAAAAACCCATTTTTGCAATGAGGAAAAATCCAAGCGTCGGACAACAAATCATCAGAGCTGATAGCTCTCTACACAAACCAAAGAGTGACCTCAGATCCAAATGGAATCTGAAACCTGTGACAGGCCATCATAAATGTGGTACTTGTGTGGCCTGCCATAATGTTGTAGAGGGAGATGAATTCTGCCATAATGGCATCAAATGGAGACACAGTTTACATACAAACTGTAAGAGTAAAAACGTAATCTACGGGATTTTGTGTGCGTGCAACAAATTGTACATAGGTAAAACTTGTCAACAAGTAAATGTCAGAATAACGCAACACCGCTCGAGACTAAAGAAAAAAGTGCAGAATGCCCCAATGGTGGAGCACTTTCTAGCTGCCAGCCACAAAGAAACGGACTTCAAATGGACGGTCTTGTCTGGATTAGATCCACAACATAGATCGCCCAATATAGAGCAGGCACTTTTGCGCAAAGAGGCGTACCTGATACTCCGCTTTGACACCATCAACACGGGCCTTAACTCAATGAGTGAAATTTCTAGACTTTCAAGTTCACTCAGAGGTAATTCAACTACATGTCCCATAATGCACCACGAATGGTTTTCAAAATTGTCCTCCCGTGATTGGCTACATAACAGCGAGCCTCTTAGAGAGACTGTTGGAGCTGTATGCCGTTCACTCTAACTGATGGAATGAGGAAGTGGAACATGCTGACACACTAGCAGGTACGTGCTGTCACAAGACGAGCCGCGCAACCCATAGACTACCAAACGGGTGCGTTTCTAAACAAGGGCGCTCGGTCCTTCTTTTCTCACTTGCAGATAAAGATAAGGATCAGTAAAGGGGAACCGGTCCGCTGCAGGACCCTCCCTCAACAAAAAAGTTTTGAGAAGTGAATTAACGCCAAACACTGACCACAGAATTGAAGAATCCACTTGATTCCTCCTGAGTCACGTATCCAGGTAGGAATTGTTTGGTTACTTCTACTGGCATAATGAGCTGGCTAATAATCTCAAATAGCACATTTTCTGACACAACCACTTGTGTCTTTTTAGAAAACGCACAGACTCGAAAAATCCTGTTTTTATACTCTGGACAAACCGATCTTACCTCAAGTCCCCTGAGGTACGTTCCCCTACTTTTAAGTTGTACATAGGAGAAGGTATGAGTGGGCTGAGGAGAGCAATTTATAATGAGTGTCCGCAATTATTTGTGTTTTCACTAATAGGTTGAGAAACAGGGGAAAGAATTCATTTGGCCCTGAAGAGAGTTTGTGAAGATACCCTGCAAACTCGAAACGCGTAGGCGAACAGGATTACGTCCTAAGTTTGGAAATACGTTAAAATACTTGGGAATCTATAACCTTACAAACATTGTTTCCGAGAGGTTATTTTGTTTTCATGCAGATTCATTGAAAGGCTGCTCCTTGGGCAATAATTGCTTTATGGTTTGAAAAATGTTTGCTTAATTGCGTTTGTTGATGTTTTTGAAAAAACAATTTGACATCTTTCCCTCCCCACGTTCATGATATATGTTCACTTTGTTGTATACAAAAAACTTTTTATGCACTGTTTTCATATTGTTTATGTTTGTAAATTTATGATTTGTGTAGCTAAACTTGGTTGGTTACTACGTAAATGGCAGTGTGATTTCTCTGTACACACAAACATCTTTTCTACAAAATTTGAAAAATAAAAACGGCGCAAATAATCGCCTTGATAAACATATTAAGTTTTGTTTATCTGTTCACCCAAAACAGAATGGTGTAATATAACTTGAAGTGTGGGTTACCTTCTTTGTTGCAAAGGCCTGTAGTCTCTGTCACAATCAGAGCACTTCTCAGTCAATGTGACAGGTGAGTTGTAAATATGCTGACTTTAATAAACAATTTCAAGGCTCTGAGGAATACTGGTGGGTGACAAGCTGTTGTATTGCTCTTAACTCTCTTCTGCCTGTTGCAGCTCATGAGACACCTGGAATCTCAGTCCAGCAGAGCCTCTCTCCCTGCACAGGCACCATCAGGAAATAGATGAACAGAGGATAGCATTCTCCATGGCAGGATCAATCACGATCCATTATGCCATAGGCCCTGTGCATGAGCAGCAAATCCATAAGCATTATGTGCTGCAACATGTGTGTTATGATGTAAATAAGTCCATAAGATATTGAGGTGTACAAAACATGAAGATGATTTATTGATGGAGATATAGATGGTAAAATCAAGTAATCAATAGTTCTATAAATCAATCAGTGAGCCCCACCAGGAGCAGCTCCCTTGCTGCTCAGCCCTTACTTCCAACTGACACTCATCTCACCAGGCATCCCAAATATTCCATTACATCACACACACCAGCATTCCAAAACACATCCACTCACAACACATGCATTCTGGCTGAGCAGCAAGGCAGGGAAATGGGAAGGATGTATGGCACTGAATACAAGATACCACACATCTTCCCTCTTTACCAATGCAAACAAGGAAAAACATGCTGCTCAACAATATCATAAGCAGAACAGAAATGAGCATGTCAAGAGAAGCAATCAATAAAGCAATGGAATGAAATAATGTAGAACATCACAATAAGGAAGGAGAAGACAATGAAAAGATAAATCAATGATGAATCAATAACGACACACATATTCCCCTTTTCGGAAAAACAAAAGAAAAACCGGATGAAAACCTGGTTTCAAAGAAAGAAGCATAACATTGAAGTTGAAAGCTGGAGTGAAACACTGAAAAATTAAAAGGAAAATGAGAAGAAGCAAAATTCACACCAACACAGTAAACTAACGCAAGTGAAGAAAATACACAGGGCAAAACGTCCAGAAAACACCAGAACGAACCAGTTGGCCAGACCAGCAAGTAAAAGAATAATTAGCGAACGCCATAAATAAAAAACACAGTGCAACATCATGAAATGAAAAGAAAGAAAGATAAGCAGTAAACACAAAAGGTGATAACTAAACGCACACAGAAAGTGCACCAAAAGTCACGTGGCTTAAGAGCCATAGGATCACATACCTGAAAAAGAGGTACATTCCCAACCATGGAAACTAAGAAATAAGGGACTAATGCACCAGCAAATAATTAGAAAGATGCAAAGTCACACAGCTAATGCTATATTTTTACAAACTAAACACCAGGAAAAAGGGTACCCTAAAGAAAAATCTGCTAGCGAAACCAAATTTAAAAATTGAAGCACAAGCATCATATAGGTAAACAAAATAAAAATTCCACGCAAAATAATTTGCGAAAGGTGGAAGTTATATAAAACGTACCTCAATGAGCAACCTTAAATGTAACAAGGCTTGTGAAACATGAAGTAAAAGTAATAAAAGCTATAATGAAAAGTAGGTGATGCAGAAAGTCACATAGTCCAACAGACTATAACAAATCGAACAAAAAACAAATCATCTAAAGTAGGTGACACGGAGAGTCACATAGTCTAGCCGACTGTAACAAATCATATCTCAAGCAGGAACACATCCCTTAATAAAACTTGAAGAAAGTACATTAATTCAAGAACATGCAGCAAAAGTAGGTGACATGTAGAGTCACATAGTCTAAAGAGACTATCATAGAATAAACTTAAATTATAATGACCTATCCACGCACAAATATCTGTGCAGAAGGTGGAAAGTCGCAAAACATTAAGAAAGTAATAAAGTAAAGTATTAAAGGAGATAAGTAACAATAGTAAGGCATTGTACAGCATAACAAGCATCAAACATTAGCAGAACAGTTTTAAAAAGGTCATGATCCACTCCGGTGAGCGACTCCTCACCCGAAATCCATCTAAACTGTAGAAACCATGAAAACACGCTGAAATGCCATATATTCAAGAGGAATACAAAGTCAGGTAAAATGCATTAAGGTAAACAGCAAAGCGTCCAAACAGAAAAGGTTGATCCCACGTAGACAGACTGTGTCATAAAATAAACTGTTGCCGTGTTCAAAAGTGAAAACATCCTCTTTTGTGTACATCAAAGCGGAGTGCGCTCGGAGTGCGCTATAGTCCATTTTAAGTATTAAGTCACACATAATGACTCACCCCTCTGTGAGTGATGAAAAGCGGTGCCTCCAAGCGCAGCATGACGGTACACCACTTCACTTGAAGAATAGTCCAGTGTCAAGAAAAAACGTGGCCGGCAAAGTGTCTATCACGATAAGAACTGCCATTTGATGCAGGAAGATGGATTACGTAAAATGAAGGCACGCATAGTTGACGTCGGGCCGGATGGTTCCCGGCATCCCCATGCACCAAAGCGTCCGAGATAAGCAGAAAGCAGGGACGGAGAACGCCATAGAGGGACTCGTGGAGCTGCGCAAGACACAGGTAAGGGTGCGCGCTCTAAGGGAACTCGTGGCTGTAATTTTGAAACTAAACACGGCAGTTGAACTGACATGGAGATGGCTGTGAATGAAATCGGGAAACCAAAGAACATTTTCCAATCAGCCAACCCCTTAAAATACCAAATTGCCGGAGGACTCATCGTGGTCGCTGCTGTGTGGACTTTGACACTGCTGGTCGTGTCTAATAAATCACGATTTGGGCATTTAAACCATACAAATAATATGTATGACTGTCTATATGCTGTGGGATCGTACATCTGATATGGATGACAGTTAGATCTATTTATCATATGTAGATCCATCCTCTTGGACCCACACATACCAGTACCACTGAATATTATGGATATTTCTACTAGATGACCATTGGATCACCTGTCCACAATTTGGCGAGACGAGCCTTTCCCTCAATAGCTGTGCTACATCCTTAGATCTTCATTTATCATCCCATTTTTGAAGACTCTTCCTACCAACATAAACCCTGAAGAAGTCCCTCTTAGAGACAAAACGCGTCGGCTGTATGGTGCTTCATTTTTCTATTGAAATAAAGAAATCAAATTGAGGAACTTCGATCTCCGTGACTTATTGGAATTGTATATTAAATATTGACTTGTCTTGTGTTAAATGCTGTGGTGCACCTGTGCTGTTATATTTAACCAAATTAAAAGTATTAAAATGCGCTGATGTTCTTTCCCTCACTAAATAAAATGTCAAAATGAAAGTCATAAAAGGGAATGAAAGGAAAACCACGAAGAAATGTAAGCAGATCCATGCCGTATGAAGACTCCTTGTGCCTGATGGCAAAAATTCACGACTTGGCTCCTTTTAAAATTAAGATAATTTTCAAGTCCACAACAGGGACAGTAACTTTGAGTGGTGAATAAACAGCAGGGAAGGCAAGCTTAAATACAGGCAAGTGGCAGAACTCAGGAGGCAGGAGCAGCACAGCAGGATACAGGAAAGGTCAAAGCAGGGACTCGGCACGCTTGGGGAGTGGGCCACCGGTGGAGGGGTCACTGGTGAGACTCTCAGGGTGCCAGTATGCTGTTGAAGCGAACATTGTAGATGAAGAATAATTAGTTCATTACCTTAGGGTTACTTCAGTTTCAACATTTCAGGAATCCTTCAGGTGCACTTGTAGATTCAAGACCAGATTGTCGCCAAATGTTATGATGTAAATAAGTCCATAAGATGCCGAGGTGTAGAAATCATGAAGATGATTTATTGATGGAGATATAGATGGTAAAATCAAGTAATCAATAGTTCTGTAAATCAATCAGTGAGCCCCACCAGGATCTCACCAGGCATCCCAAACATTCCATTACATCACACGCACCAGCATTCCAAAACACATCCATTCACAACACATGCATTCAGGCTGAGCAGCAAGGTAGGGAAATGGGAAGGATGTATGGCACTGAATACAAGATACCACAATGTGTCAACAGCCAGGTTAAAATACCCACAATGGTACAACAGAAGCACAAGGGGTTGATCCTGAGGTAAGGACTCAGCTACAAGCTGTATTGGTGCTATTGTAGCCGGAATGAGTGCCTCAGAATCACACAGCAGTATTTCTGACATTAATGTAATTATTTACAAAATGCTTTATTAAAAATACAATGTGCAGAATTTACATTTAAAATGAAGTGTGTCTAATGCAAAAATTATAGAGGCAACCCCACTTAAACACAATAGGCCTGTAACCTAGAACAAATTCTAAAACTGATATGACTGAAAATGCAATTTTTCATCCTGAAGGCCCATACATACTGAAATGCTTGTTTTTCACTATAAACCACAGTTCTGTAAGTTGGTTTTCTTCTCTGCTGCAGACATTGCAATTTCGAAAGCTATTGATTACTACTAGTAAATGACTAAACATGCGTTATATTAGACAACTGATAGTGAGGTTCATACCACAGAGGTTCTAGATGACAGGGATGATGATTCATGGGAAGATGTTTATGAAAAGAAAAAAGGACGTGCAGCAACATTCAAGGACACATGGCTAAAAGATGATTGTACTCAGGTGAGAAGATGTGGAGTAGACCTGTTTCCAGGAGGTTCGTGAAATCTTATTGGCCAACAAGAAGAAGAAAGAATATTAATGTTGCATCATAAAAAAACGTGTGTTTATATTAGTGTGTTCTTAGACTAGTTGGCAGACTTTCTGTAGAACTCTCAATTTGCAGCAGTTGGTATATGTCCCTTTTCCCGACTCTCTGAGTGGAGACTCTATACTGAGTCTTCTGGACATCCCTATATGAGAAGCTTTAGTTTATCCCTTGATCTGCTATTATTTTAGCTGAAAATACTTTCACACTCACTCTGCTAAAGTTTTATCCTTATGCTCGATTCTCTCATCATAACTCTTCATGAGTATCTGAATGAACACCTTTTATCCTTCTTGCAACTATCTAGACAGCTTAGAATAGAGACATTTCTTTATGGAACACACTTGTTACATTTATTATATTGATTCTTTATTTTGATTTACTGAATTGACACACTTTGTTACTAAATATTGATTGATTGATTATGTTAACCTCTAAAGATGAACTTGGAGAATAATTCTTCAATAAAAAGAAGGATTAACTTAAATATTTAAATATAAAACCCTTTAACTCAACTTAACTCCCTTTATTGAGTGAACAAAAGTAATAATAATTGATAATGATTTATATTGAGACTTAACTTTTAGTTTCAGCTGACAACCAAGGTCAATCGACCTGTACACAGGGGTTTTTGGAAATGTGAGGAGAGGAATCCCGTGCTCCAGTAGTACCACTGACATATGTGTGTGTAAACAAGGAGGGGCGTAGCTGGGTGGTGTCTTGCGCAAACCCAATGAATGAGTAGAAAGAAATATATTGCTAATGATAATTGCTCAAGGGAACACAAAGGCAACAGCCACCAACGTGCCCAAAACAATCTCCTGTACAAAACAGAAAACAGTGAAATATAAACAATAATTGGTCCCCGAGCAGCGAAATACAGCAGTAAGAGAGAATTATTCTCAAGATTTCAGTCCAAATAAGTCCTCCAGATAATGCCTTTACACAAAAAGTTATTTATTATCTTTATGTAGATCAATCAAACACAAGTTCTGAGGGATGATCCTCTCGGCTTGGTATCATCCAGTGTAGCCAAACAGCCGACACATGTTTCGTCCTGGGCCAAAGACACCCAATTACTTCCTCAGGGCAGAAATATTATAAGGATCTCATCATCAAATAATGCATAGGTCTAGGTAAGATTCCCATTTATCAGTATTCTAGTATCAGGGTGACTTCCGTTGTCTCTATTATGTTCCAACCAGGCGTCTAATTAGAGTTGCACAGTATTTCTTAAAAAGGATTTAATATGCAAGTCCACAACGTTTCTCAAAAGGAAATTCATTTAAATCTTTAAAGCGCTGGTGAATCAGGTCAGGCAAGTAGGGTAGTGTCGTTACTCCCAAGTCACGTCCCGGAGAGTACTCCCGCCATGATGTTCAAACGCCGTCAATTAAATGAATTTCCTTTTGAGAAACGTTGTGGATTTGCATGTTGAGTCCTTTTTAAGAAATATTGTGCAACTCCAATTAGACTCCTGGTTGGAACATAATAGAGACAACGGAAGTCAACCTGATACTAGAATACTGATATATGGGAATCTTACCTAGACCGATGCATTATTTGATGATGAGATACTTATAATATTTCTTCCCTGAGGAAGTCATTGGGTGTCTTTGGCCCAGGACGAAACATGTGTCGGACATATGTGTGTGTGTACTACTGGTTTCGTGGCATCACAGGCCACCTAAAACAACATGAAGTAATCCCCAAGAAGCAGCTAAAATGCCCCATAATTACCATAAAATCAGACAGCACCGCGATGCAGGGAAATATTATCACCATTGTCATATGATCCAGTGTCTTATAGAGGGAGGGCAGAGTGCAGGACAGCATCCATTACAATAAAGAGTGAGGCCATGGGCCTTGCAACAGAACATGAATTATATGTTGTTTCAAATGGCTGAGATGGTTTGCATGAAATCAGGGTTGAATGTCATTTTGACAATGAGCCTGTACAGATGTAAACAGCATCTGCAGAACATTTCTCTGTATCGCATTTTATCAGAAATGGAGATACATTGTTACATAAATACACTAAAATGTTATTGTGTATGACCATTGGTCTTTCATTTAGGGGATTCAGGGTTAACCCCCACCGGTGGCACCATCCTACGTATATTGAAGCTACACAACTAAGCACACTCGTTGTTGGCGCCACTACCTACCACATACGTTGAAACCCTGTCCTTTGTGCTGAAATTAATTTTGCTTTGAATGGTTTTAGGAAGAAAAAAGGGAGGACTGAGAATCATTTGCTTTGTCTGTTTTATTTATTTAAGATTCCTAAAAGGCCTGAAGGGCAAAACAGTGTGTAGTTGAAGAGAGGTTAGCTTTGTCAGTGTGACCAGTAGATATCAGTTCTAGTTCTGTATGGATGAGGAAATGGGAAATCTGTTGTTTACCATTGAGATGTGCTATGATATAGATACACATCATTTCATGCACCTATGCCCTGTTATCCCGGATGCTAAAGTGGAATTTAAAATGTGGGAACTATTTCTTATGCAGGCATGAATTGCCAAATAGTGAGAGCGAAGTCAGTTGAAAACAGTTGGAAGGAAAGCTACCAAACTTCCTGCTCCTGGTGGGGCTCTTCAGTATACCATTATATTTTTACCAATAATTTCTGAAGTTTCTGTTATTGAAATGTCTCCATGCTTCTTTACAGGTAACAGTAAGGCAACCCTACTGCTCAGCTGCAGTCATCTCATGAACTTCCTCTATTTATCTGCATATTTATGTGTCTTGCATTAACTATTATACTTTTCCATTCCTTATATATCTTCTGCATGCTTTAGTTTCCTGTAGGTATGTTGCTATACGTATTGTCATTTTCAAGGTCTGCAGTAGTGCTTTGATGTATTGGATTGTTTAGCGTTTCCCTAATTTACCTCCCTAGCCACCTCCTTTATGCACTCAATTTAGGTGTACTATGTCTACATTTCTCAAAATGCACCTTGCCCCACCCACTTAATTTCTTCTCCAGTCAACATGATTTTGGTTGGTTCTTCCCTTGTGTTTACCTATGCTGTCTTTTCTCTCAGCTTTCCACAGCAGCTTTAAAAAAGCAATTCTACTTAATTTGGCCTGGGTTGTTATTGGCTGTTAGTTTTTATCCTGGTTATAGTGCATTATTTGTTATACGTAGAGTTTCTGTAGTCTGTTATTTTCGTCCATTTGAGATGCTCCTATAATGATTTATCTCTTCAACCAGCTTTTGGCCATCAACTTAGCTAACTTGGAGGAAACTAGGGGGCATATTATCAAGGGGGTTTATCTCCGCTTTTTTGGCCTTAAAAGCCAAGAAAGCGGAGATAAAATTACCTCCCTATTACCTAGCTGTCGCTAACACCAGTTAGCGACAGCTAGTAGGAGATAGCGACCGTCTTGGGCCCCACTTTACATGTCAGTGATATTTATCACTAATGACATGCAAAGTGGGCGTGCCAAGATGTTAGCGACTGGAAACAGTCGCTAACATCGCTATCTCCTATTACTAACTTTTGGAGATATTGGCGCTAAGCGCGAATATCTCCAAAAGCTAACACATGCCCCTGAGCAGTTCTTAGCCATGTTATCCAATGGGAGGTGGATAACATGGCTAAGAGCATTAGCTCGGTAATGCATGAATATTGCTGACTTTTCAGCGATATTCATGCATTGCGGCCGATTTTTATTGCATTTGCGATAAATCTTGGTAATACCAAGGTTTATCGCTACAGCTCGGCGGTAAATTTTTGTCCCTAACCAAGCAATAGCGATAATTATCGCTATTGCTTGGTAATATGCCCCTAGGTTTTTAGACTTTGGGAGAAAGAGGCTGCAGTCTTGATGTGAGCCCTGGCTGAGCTCCATAACTGTCAAAGCAATTTAGTATTTAAAATCAAAGCATACAAACCATATACAATTTTATTTTATATAGTTAATAAAAACATAAAACTTTAAAAACAAGTTAAAAAGATATCAGTAATTACAAAAGCAATTGAAAGTTGCTGTAAAAAGTTACTGGGATATCAATTAGCACAGCATGTTAGAGGATTAACACTAGAGTGAGGTATGAACAAAATTGTTCGCAGTTGACTAAATAGTATGTTACGTGTTAGTCAATAAATACTGATATACATAGTTTTTAATTAGTTTAATTAATAGTTTATAATTCCCAATGGAATACAAATACAATACTGTCTCTGTGCATAATCGCATGACACTGTGGTGCAGGTTTACTTGTAGGTTCCTGCTTGGTAAAAGTAGTCAGTTATTGTCGGTCAACCCAAACATCTTCATGCCTAACTGGATAAAGTGATGAATCCTGGAGCAGCAGTCTGTTATAACGTATCCAATAAAATGCTGTGTAATTAAATAACAGCAAGATGCAGAGCGTCAAGTTTATCTTGTTCACATATTTATCTTGGTCATATATTTTCTAAACTTGTTAATACCTTTTGACCGGTGAGTTGCTAATGCGATGGGATGCGCTGACATTGCAGTGTGTACGGATAGGTGGATAATCTTCCCTATGCGGTGCACTTCTTATTGTGTTTTGCATCTCAATGCCATTTGCTTCTATTTGACAACAGTACCTATATGTCTTATTGCAATTCTTTGCTGTTTGGGAACTTGTCTATATTTTCTCTTCATGATTGGGACTGCCATCTGAAACAGTCCTGTGCAAAAGCCACATTTCTGCAATAAATTTGGAATTGCGCCCTGAACTCTGGTGCATACCCTTTTGATTGAAATAGGCGTTTGACTTTCTAGCAGCCCTGAAGAAGTCCCATGTTTAAATGGATGATACGCATTGGCTGATGGTTTTTTTACGAAATGAATACAATTAAATAAAGGAAGAAACAATAACCTATGGACTAAATAGATACTGTTATTTATAAGGAAGTGTCATATCACACGTTTTATTTTGACATTGTCTCAGTTTATATGTTTGTCTGCATGTGGTGCAGTTCCATCTGTGTATTGTTGTTCTAACCTCCCTGTTGTAGGGAGGTATCGCTGGTCAGGGGGGCATGTGGAGATTTGCACACAGGGACATTCTTTTGGTCATAAATGACATAGGTGACTAACGATTGGATGCTGCATGTAGTTCTGGTCCACTGCCCATATTTCGAGTAATTGGCAATAAATAGTCCTTCACTAGAGTTAAAGCACTGTAATACCATCTCATTGTATGCTCGAACTCCTAAGAAATTAAAAATTGGAGTTAAAAGAATTCTCAATTTCCAAGCACATTTTAGCAGCAGACTAAATGAGCAAGGCTTTCCCTGTGATAATTGCAAAACCTGCAGGCAAAATTTGCATAATCTCAATGCCCGGAGAACATACCCTGCGTAGTAGAAAAATAGTGTTTGAGACAGGTCTAAAATGGGAGACCAGTCCCTCCCCACACCCTACTATGCTCATCTATCATTACAGAGAGAGATTTCAGCAGAGAGGCCAGTCTTTCCACACACTGGGATATGTACACCCATCATCTGAGAGAGAGGTCTGAAAGGAGAGCCCAGGCTGTCCCCACACTCTACTATGCACGCCTATCATTACAGAGAGAGGTATCAGTAGAGAGGTCAGTCCCTCCTCACACCCATCTACGGACACCCATTATCTGAGAGAGAGGTCTAAAAGGCGAGGGCACTCCATCCACACATCCTATAATGCACATCTGTCATCTGAGAGAGAGGTCTGAAAGGAGAAGGCAGTCCCTCACCACACCCTTCTATGCACACCCGTCATCTGAGGGAGGTCTGAAACCATAGTTTTAGTAGGCGACCTGAAAGCGGAAGTCGCTAATCATGCTATAAGGTAAATTGCACATGACCCTAAAGAGGAAGCATTACAAATCCCCTAGCAATCTTCCCTCCCTACTATAGAGATGATAAAAGAGAATTGCTTCTGTTAGAAGTTTTAAGAAATATTGAATTCCTAATAGTAAATGGAAGAATAGGGAATGATACCCCAGTAGATTGTACTCATAAATCTTTCTCCAGTTGTTACATTATTGATTATGTAATTGTTCCATTTTCCATGTGTAATATGATGTCACATATGGATGTCCTTGATAATCCTTATAGTGATCATATGTTGTTCTCCTGTGTGATTGATGCAACCTTAAGGGAAGAAGGAACCTGGAATTTCAAAGATGTATCTGTGGGGTCAAGAGATCAAATGGTAGAACTAATTAGAACTTCAATGCATCCGTAAAACTAAAAGAATCACTGACAGCATTATTGGGATATCCACAGCTTTTTTACCCTGATCCATTAATTAAGCATGGAATCTGTCTAAAAACCTTGGTTTCTGCTTGCAAAATAAACAACTTACCCTCCCGCCAGAGGCGAAATCCAGACCCAGTTATTGGTTTAAACAGGGTGATAAGCAGATTAGTGAGGATACAATACCTGGCCTTTTTCATCAAAGTAAATTGATTAATCTACTGAAAAGGAGAAGTTAATAAAACAATTCTCTAAAGAAAGGAAACGATTATTAGAATTGGGTACAGTAAAAAGATGCACCCTCTTGTAAAGATGCTAAAAGATATTGGGAAATTATTTTTAACAGGTTTGGCACCGGAGTAAACTCCTTCTCACTTCCAATAAAGGAAGAAGTTTTGAGATCCTATTTGAAAGTACTTTATTTAGATAACGCCGATTCTGTGTGGCTACATACTTCCTTCATTGAATCTTCTCTTTCTCCCCCAGTATGTTGTGCCGCCTCTATGAAAGAGATTGTGGATATTATTAAGTGGGTCTCTTAACTTACTCCCCTCTTTGCTTACTGTTATCAGTATGGTGTTACCCCCCCTCCTTGATCTGAAAGTGTTTTAATTCTGCTATATAAAAAAGGTCCAAGACATCTCCCTGGCATCTATCACCAAATAGCATTGATGGACAAAGTAGGGAAAATATTTGCTAGGAGTATCTTGCAAGTGGGTGGAAGAGAAAAGAGCACTCCTATTGAACAAGCTGGTTTCAGAAAGAAACATTTTACACTTGATAACGTATGTATGCTGAAAATTATAACTGGAAAGTTAACTTCAATCTGAGGGCTTAATGTGTATGTAGCATTCATAGATTTTCCTACGGCTTTCGACACAGTGGACCATCCAACATTATTCAAAAAAGCTAAAGCCGCCGATATGCTCCTTTCATTAAAAATTGCCTTCCACTCCTCTACATTGTGCCAGCTGCTACTGGGGGGGGGGGGGGAGGGTCGAGGATTATCCTCAATAATTCCAACTAGAAATGGCCTGAAACAGGGTCGTCTGTTGGCCCCATTACTTTATCATGTTATGTCTTGGATTTTCCTGACTGCCTTGCATCTAACAAGGGAGATTGCTTGATGTATGCTGGTGATATTGCAATTTTGGACCTAACTCCTAAGGGCCTGAGTAATAGTGTACCACCCTACCTTACTTGAATATCAATGTCTCAAAAAGCAAGGTATTCATTTTAAGAAGCAGAAGGTTTGGGAAGACCAGGAAATTCACCCAGGGCTTAGGTCCAGAGAAGCTAGATATTGTAAATTCATATACTTATCTAGGAAAAATAGTAGCAGGTAACATGCTGGAAAAAGCACATACTAAGCATTGTTCCTCTATGGCCTCTTTACATGCCAATGGATTACGTACATTTTATAATGCGATGGGTCAAAATCATTTTATTCATTTGCTATCCATTTTTATGGTGAAAGTCCCTCTGACTCCACTTTATGCCATAGAAGTCTGTTAATGTGACAAAATGGGACTTTCTAGATGAAAGGGAAGGGCAATTCTTATGTAAACTGTGTAATTTTATCTCGTCCGTTTGAAGCCTGCAATGAGCCTGGAAATGTTGTTTTATAAGCTCCTATGCCCAAGGGTTGGCCAGTGTGATTAGGTGGGACTTTCAGCTTAAGAACATTGAAAAGCACTCCAAGAGGGGATTTATGAATTGTGACGTTTTTGACTCAGAGTCTAGAAAATATACATTTTCCCTGGATTCTGCCTTTGTGCTAAACTATCAGGAACTACAGGAGGAGGCTCTGGCTTCCCTCTCGCTCAACAATTTAAAAGGCTGGAGGTGGAGGCTTCATCCTGCTGTCTCAAGGTAGCTTAGAAATACTTGAGCTGGAATTTGGACCATGGTCTCTGCTGTTTTGGGACACACTTTCAGATGAACTTGCTTCCTCCAAATGCACTAACGGCAAACTAGTTCTCTTCTGGAAAATCAGAGAAAGGGTGTGTTGTGTTTAGAGTTAAGAGTGTGTGTACATAGTGTTATATATTATCCCTGTCATATTGGTCCCTATAGAGTTTCCTTAGAGTATAGAATCTCCTATTTATAATTGTATGAGATAAAAGGAATGTTAGATTGGTGCTTGGAAGAGACTGCATCTGTTGGCGATATGCTTCGCTCCCTATTGTACATAAATAAAGTGTTTTCTTTATTTATCGTCTGGACTACTTCACTGCAGGGTGTAACTTGGGGATCCAGGATGTTTTTCCCGCATTGTCCCTTCAGCGCTGCCACCTTTTAAGATCAAAGAACTAGTGGGGCGCTCCAGTCTGCTCCTATCCTTAAAGTCTTGGGGTGAATCGTGAAGCGGGGGCCGAGAAAAAGTGGGTCCCAAAACGTGTTTTCCCCATGCAATTTTCCATAGGAACCATTCATCGCGGCTACAGCCCGAACTGCTGAACGGACTTACACCAAATTTGGCAAAGAGGTAGTCCTTGGTTCAGACTCGTGCCTTTTGCCTAAATGGTGTAAATTCATTCAGTAGTTCCTGAGAAAATGACAATTAAAAGTACATATATATCTATGGCCTTGGTGGATCCGGGCATCCTGAGCGCACCCTAAGCACACCGTCCCGCTCACGCGCTGAATGCTAATTGGCTGTCAAGTGGTTGTCAACATTCGAAACCAGGAAGTGTTGGCAGCCATTTTGTGCCTCGGTAGAAGCGAGGATCTAGAAATTAGTGGAAGAAGTGTTCAAAACGTATAAAGGGGCAGGTTAGAAATATCTTGACCCTCTAGACCTGCTTAGGGGGTCCCACAAGGACCCCTAGGGCCCCCCAATTTTTTTTTTTTAAACTGAGAAATGTGCGCTGGGTGCATGGATCCGCTGTAAAAAAAAATACAAACGAAGCGCAGGCTCCTGTGCTTGTTTAAAAGTTAGCTACCTGGGAGGGCCAAATCCCAGGGCCTAAAATATTACATTTGAGTTCAGAGGGGCCCTGTAGCCTGGGGACCGCCATTTCTCGATGCTACAAAATAAATTGGTGAGGGAGCTCAAAGGTCTGTCTAAGCCCCGGGGATTACCACCCTCCGAGTCTTTTCATATTTTGGGAGGGGGCTGCGTGGTCCCCATTCTGGAGCAGTCGAAACCCTTGGGGAACACCACCCCCCAGGACCGGCTCCTGCTGTGTCTTGGACTGCCTACCCCCGGGACACTGCTGTTTGCTATGGAAGGGCGGGAGTCGAGGTTCCCGCTGTGTCATAGCAAACTTGAGGGCATATTAACAAGTGCCATTTCGCCGCAATTTAAAAAAAAAAGCCAAAAATGTGGTGAAAATGATATCGCCCTATTTACTAGGCAACGCCAAGATGCATTAACGCATGTTAGCAGCCGGTTTGCTAACGGCTCGCCTCGTATCTCTAATGAGTTGCAATGTAGGCATTTCCAGTGGCAAGGTAAGTGTTCCTATGACAATATAACACAGAATAGGGAGGTAGGACAACAGCGTTGTATTTACAAGGTGGCCCTGGATTTGAGGACCTATAGCAAAACTCTCGCTTATTACGGTTTAAGTCGGATCCTAACATCTGATCTGCAGTAGACTTACGCATGCTTAATATGCGAGGTGAATTGATATGTTAAGTCCACAGTCTTATATTAACGAGCTTTTCACTTGTGAACATGAATTATCGCTGTATTCTTCGCGATATTGGGGGCATATTTACAAGGACAGAGTTAAAATTATCGTAGCTTTAGCGTTAGGAAAGTGCTGTTAAAGCGGCCACAATGGGCTTAATAACAGAGTTTTGAGAATTTCAGTAGAAGCACAGGTTTACACCAGAACATTTTAACCCCTTCACTGCAGTGGCTATTCTGCCGCAGTGCTAAGGGGGCGGGGGGGGCCGCGTGGCGCGCCCATGCTGGTGACGGAACCGCTCCGTCACCAGCCGCGGTCGCGCTGTGCTCATGATGGAGCTCCGTCATCAGCACAGCGTGACCGTGGCTGATGACGGAGTGGTTCCGTCACCAGCAGGGGAGGGGTTAATGCTGTCCTTGTAAATATGTCCATTACAGACTCCTAATTTTACCGTAAAAAAAATATCACCTAGTACACATTTTCATTCTTCCTCGGGATCCCATCCCATTGGCGAATATACAATGTTGGGTACTGTGGGTGGAGGCCCAATGTCCCTACGGTCCCAGTCAGCTCCCTTAGTCCTTCAGAAGCCACCATTACCTTTCCACACGGGGACCTGCTAATATGCAGCTCTCCGTGGGGAAAAGCATTCTGCTTTGCATTTTAAAAGAGAGAGTAGGTTTTCGTGTTCTCTCTTTCAAAATGCAAACCAAGTTTGCTACGGCAGGGCGGGACCCTCGGCTCTCACCCTGCCATAGCAAACAGCAGTGTAGAAAAAATCTTCCGGTAAGACAACAAAGGATTTTAAAGTCCATTATCGCTGTTTTAGCTGTAGTTTGCTGCCGCTAAAGCTGCGATAATTTTAATGCCGTTCTTGTAAATATGCCGCTAAATTTTGGAATGTTGAAAACCCATCTCCCATTTAAATAGGCACATAGGGGCAGATTTATGATGCCCTTGCGCCGCAATTGCGTCACTTTATTTGACGCAACTGCGGCGCAAACAATGCTCCCTATTTGCAACGTGACGCATCTAGGAGATGCGTCACGTTGTAAAGCCCTGCGCCATAAGGAGGCGTTCCTGCGCAGGGGGGGGGGGCGTTCCTGAGCAGGAACGCCTCCTGAAAGTGGCTGAGTGAAATCTATGAGATTTCACTCAGTCACTTTCAGGCCAATGCTGCGTCAAAACCCTGCGCCTGCTTGAAGCAGGCGTAGGTCTTGATGCAGCATTGTGTAGATAGGGCACCCCCGAGCCTTGCTGGAGCTGCGTCGCGCTTGCGACGCAACTCCAGCAATGCGCCACATTTCCGGCACAGATGCGTCACGCATCTGTGCTGTTTTTGCACCATGGTGCGCCGCATTATAAATGCGGCGCACCATGGGTGGCGGAGCTGTGGCGCACTGTGGCGCACGTTAACTGGCGCATCCCTGGGGATGCGCCAGTTAACATAAATCTGCCCCAAAGTGTTTAGTGAAGTGCACACTGTGAATCGTGAAGCAACAGTGTCTGATTGTGATTGATAAAGAATTGCACATTATTGAGTACAGAGTAGGCAAATTGTACATGGGGTTTTGTAACGTCAGTAGCTATTCCTCGAGCCCTCTCTTGAGGTAAATTTGAAGAGTTGTGTACTTCTTTTGCTCCTAATGTACATAGTGTTCTGTCGTCTCAGTTTCCTTTCCCCGTCTGTCATGTAGAGGATCCTGGGTAAATATAACAAATGCTGTACAGCCTGTACCTTTCAACCCTACCACCAAACTGCTTACTGCCTGTTACCATAGTAACAGTTCATGGAACACTTAACTGGGCACACAGGTCACATGGTCACCACACAATGTTGCTAATCCAAACAGCAAGTGTGCTGAACTTTTACATTTTTCCCATAGGAACCGTTAATTGCAGCTACAGACTCTGGTAAAGAGCTGGTAAAGAGTGAGCCTTGGTATTATACTTCTAGTTACAAACATCATTTCTACTTTTGATTTTAATGGAGAACTAAGGCGGACCAAGGCAGAGTGCAAGCGAGCGGAACGTTCATGGAGAGTAGCATATGATAGTCAGGCCAGGGAACTGTTTTTAGAAAAAAGGCGGATACATCATAGGCGGATTAAGAAATCGAAGGCGGCCTTTTACGCAGATAAAATTCAAGGGGCAAAGAACTCGAGTAAGGAGCTCTTCTGCATCTACAAGTCCTTGACCATTATAGACTCCTCTGCAGACCCAGAGAATTGTTTGATCGAAGCATGCAATCGTATTGCTGACTATTTTTCTACCAAGATTGCAAAGATCTTTTCGACCTTCCCCAATCCTCTTTCCACTGGGGCTGAGCCTGGTGTAACATCCGAGGGCACGGAGAATCCGGGGCAGCTCACAATGTTTTCCACCCCCCCTCCGGAAGAATTAGTCAGTATATGTCTTTCTGTAAAATCTGGCTCCCCTTTGGACCCGGTGTCCCCTAAACGTCTGGGGGATAGCCTGGAGGTCCTCGAGCCTTATATAAGGCATGTCCTGGATGTTTCATTTAAATCGGGCATGTTGCCTAGGGGGTGGAAACAGGCAGTGGTGCTCCCCCTCCGGAAGAAATCTAACATTAGTTTTCACGTGTTAGAAAATCTGAGGCCCATTTCTCTCCTACCTTTTATGTCCAAAGTGGCTGAGAAGGTGGTAAACACCCAAATCATGGAATATGTGGAGGAGGTAGGGCTGCTCCACACGACGCAGTTCGGCTTTAGACCTCGCCACTCGACAGAGTCTGCCCTATTGATGGCAACGGAACATCTGAGACAGGGTGCAGATGAGGGGCAAACGATGGCCTTGATCCTGTTGGACCTCAGCGCGGCGTTCGACACTGTAGCACATTCCACCTTGCTACAGTGTCTGAGCAGAGGCGGTTTCGCTAACACTGCGCTGAGGTGGATCCAGGCCTTCTTAACGGGCAGAAGCTTCCAAGTGAGGCAATGAGATTGCTACTCCAAAGGGGTACCTTTGGGCCAGGGCGTGCCTCAGGGTTCGTCTCTGAGCCCGACCCTTTTTAACTTGTATGTAGCGCCCGTTGCTTCCATTGTGGAGAGCTATGGCCTCCAAATGGTTTCTTATGCCGATGTACGCAGCTGGTCATCTCCCTGTCGCAGGCGCCCTGTCTTGCTGCAGATGGCTTCCGGTCGTGCATGAAAGATCTGGCCGACTGGATGGCTATGAATTGTTTGAAACTGAACGGCAGCAAGCCAGAGGTGCTTGTGGTGGGGAGAGACCAGTCTGCTTGGTCGTCGGCCTGGTGGCCACCCTGTTTAGGGCCGACCCCCACCCCCTGTCAGGAGGCAAAAAACCTGGGGGCTTGGTTTGATGCGGGCCTTACCTTCGGCCCCCAAATTAACCGTGTGGTGGGCTTGTGCTTCGGAGTTTTGAAAAAACTGAGGAAAGTCCTGGAACTACTGCCCATGGAGGCCCAAAAAACCCTGGTACACGCATTAGTGACCGCAAGACTAGATTATGCGAACTTGCTGTATCTGGGGGTACCTGGGAAGAGTTTTGGTCGCCTTCAAGTGCTGCAGAACGCGGCAGCACTTTTGATTCTCAGGCTGCCCAAAAGGGCGTCTTTGAGGGAGGCCTTGCAGAAGCTGCACTGGCTCCCAGTGAGGAGCAGAGTAGAGTACAAGGCTCTCTGCACCTGCCATCGGATTTTGAATGGCAGGGCACCTCGACCATTGCAGAGCTTGATTGAATCCTACGAACCCACCCGTGTGTTAAGATCTGCGGGTGGGAGACTGCTGAGAATCCCCAAGGTGAAGAAAGCCCGCATGGGAGGCCGATCGTTCAGCCACCTAGCGGCTAAACATTGGAATAAACTTCCGATGGAGTTACGCCTGGAACCAGTAGAAATTAGGTTCCGTGCGAAATGAAAAACTTACCTGTATGTCAGATAGACCGCTTGCTCTCCAGCTAAACTCTCAGCTTCTGCCTCTCTCATCCTAGCGCGGGGACACGCCGTTGCGCGTAACTCAGCGCTCTACAAATACCCCTATTATTATTATTATTATTATTATTATTATAAGTCTGCGGTGCTGTGGCGCTGAGTTTGCAATGGGCCTCTATCGAGGAGGCACGTGGTCATGGCGGCAACCACGTGGCAGGGTGAGGACCTTCGGTGTGGCAGAGTCTTTTCTCTTTGCACAAGTGAACCACGCCCAAGGCGTAGCCTAATTATTTATACTCTTACGCTGAAGTTGCGTATGTTGGACTAGCCCATTACGCTTCTGCTTCAACGGGGGGAGACAACACAGCTACATGACCGAGATATTCCCCAGTGTCTGAGATAATATGGTTGCATCCACTGTGCAGTACACTGCATGTAACAATAGTATTTCTACACACGGAAAAGTTTTTGGTTTGTATAGTGAGTTGTGTATAGCATATTACCGGTAGTGTTAGCATTGTGTACATTATTGTCGATGTGCGAGTCCCTCCCTTATACATAGTTGGTTGCCACATCTCTGAACATTGAGCTAGTGTGCTGTTGAGGGGATCCACTATTTTGGGAAAGTCCGTTGTCCTGTTTTGCGCTGCCTCTGAGGTAGTAGAGGGGGATGGGTCAGGAGGGGTGGTTGTAGTGGTGGTTTCGCTAGGTGTTGTGATTTTGTTGGGTGTTGGAAGTGCATGATTAGTACCTCTAACACATATTTGTCTTTAAATACGTAAGTTGGATGTAATTCACACAGTACATAGTCGACGTCCTTACACTAGTTAAATGTTGATATTAATTTGTAAGTGGTAAATGGAAATATTGCCTGTTTTTTTAGGTAGCATTGCAGATTTCGTTTGTTGTTGAAAATATGGGAAAGTGGTGTTTTTTGGGGTTTTTTTCTACAGGAACTCCTAGTTTGTATATTATTAACATTAGTTACAGTGCGCAATGAATATGTCACTTAATACGGCAGTCGCAGTGATTTACCTATGGCTACAGTACCTTCTTTTTTTTAGCAGGATAAATACATTTTCTGTGCAATCCATCAATATTGCGTTGTTACATATAGCCCCAGTGGGCCACTCATGACTTGTCTTAATACAAGCCGTAACTCAAGGAAACTTATGGAGCTTGGTATCAATAATTATCTACCAAAGACAGCACTGTAGCGTGTCCACAAGGAGGATGTTACGGGGCCAATAAAGTTAACAGAGAAGAAAAAAACAATGTTAAAAAAAAGGTAGGCGTCTATAATGTGCACGCTTCCCTGGAGGTTCCGTAATGCAGTAATGACAATTTACGGGTTTACCGCAATGGGTCCAAGTATTCTGGCAGACAAATTATGAATTGTATTTTCTCTAACTAAGATCTGTGTGCTGTTACTGATGTGGGCAGCGAGCCTTGTGAACTACGAGTCTGTCTTTTAATACACTTGGGGCCAGATGTAGGTAGGCAAATACTGGTCGGTAACGGCCGAAATTCAGTAATTTCTGCCGTTACCGACCGGTATTTGGAAAATTAGATGTGGGTGGGCATTTTACTGATTTGGTAATTTACCGAATCAGTATTTTAAGGAATCAGTAAATTACCAATTCCTTAAAACACCGAAGCGGTAAATTACTGATTTTGCTATGTAGGGAGCACTCAAATGAGTGCTTTTCTCCTTTTAGGATTCGTTATTTACCACCAACTACAAGTTGGTGCTAAATAATGAAAACCTTGAAAAAAGCATTTTATTTGCTTTTCCAACAGTGCCATGTTACAGACATACATGCCCTTAGGGCATGTGTGTCTGCAACATGTGCACCCATACACAATTGAGGGGTGCAACAGGGTGTCAAAGAGACACCCTGCCACCCTTCAATGTTTCCCCCTGTTACCGAATCGGTAAATACCTATTCGGTAATTGACATTCATTCCTATGGGCCTCCAGGCCCATAGGAATGTATGGCAATTACCGAATCGGTATTTACCGATTCGGTAATTACCGAAACTTACCAATTTGGTAATTTTTTGGGTAAAATTACCTACATTCCATTTGCCTGTTCTTAAATACCGAATCGGTATGATTCAGTATTTAAGGATCGGTAATCTGGGATTACCTACATCGGGCCCTAATTCTGTAGTCATGTCACGTGATGGTTATGCACAGTGTTTAAAAATGGCTATTTCACAAACGGTAAACTGTTGGTGAAAAAGCCTGCTGGTCAGGCGAAACGCGTCCTTACAGCTAACCTAATACATTTTATTTTGGCCAGTACGAAGTGTCGTCAACCTGTGTGATGCTTGCACCGCGCTGGAGAGGAGGAGATGTGTGTGTGTATATATATATATATATATATATATATATATATATGTGTGTTCGCCACACTTCGCTGTCTCAAACGAAAGATAGACGGCACTCCAAAGTCTCTTGTCCAAGAAAATAATTTTATTGGCAGACCCCCTGCCACCTCCACAAACGCGTTTCACCACTAGGGCTTCGTCAGTGTCAACCTGATTGTAGTGAGAAACACCATTTCATCCCCACCTCCTCCACAACATAGAAAGAGGACCAAATCTCGCCTAATTGGCGGCCATCTTACAATATGCAACATCATATTGAGTATCGTTTTTCAAACTTTACTTAGTGGGTTAGATGGTGTATAAAAAGTGCTCGTGCAATTTAAAAACATAGAAATATCCAGATTGATATTATAACAATTCATTTAGTCGCATACACATCGTTTTACCTTAAGGGGACATCTGGGAGGAATAAAACATTAACATCAGCATCAAAACCTTCCCCATTGTTATTTCCATGTGCTCGTCATTAAGAGATGCCCTCCATTGTTCAGAATTCATTCAAATTAAGAGCATCAGAAGATTATATAGTGCACATTATTGTCAAAATGTACATTTTTATAGATGTTCTGGGAATTAAAACATCGCATGTTACGATCATCAACGTTCAAATCTATCTTGATTCCTCCGTCCCTTAATTAATTGTGTGTGCATATGCGAACAGGTAGTGTAGCCCTGTATGGGCATAGGTGTTAGACACACAAATCCCTGCTTTGCGATTATGCCCTGTATGGGCGAGTACTCATGCACAGCTGAAGAGTTCCTATTCTATAGACCAATAGCAATATTCACACATTCTCTCCTTTCTTATTCCAGGTGTACCCATAATTCTTTGTCATTATTTAAACCTCTCGGTTGCATACTTTGGAGGTCAATGATGTACCTGGATTCTAATTCCCTTAGCGATCTTACTTTGTCACCCCCACGTTCCTTCCTATCTAGTTGGTCGATAAGGAAGTACGACAATAGGTCCCTATTGCTGTTGTGGTGAGTTTCAAAGTGGTGTGCCACCGGGTAACTCTTGTCTCTGTTTGTTATGGCACGCATGTGCTCCAGGATACGTTTTTTGGCCTGATTGATTGTACTGCCAATGTATCTCTTGGAGCACGGGCATTCCAGGCAGTAGATCACATATTCTGAATTACAATTCAGTAATTTTGTGATAGTTCTTATAGGGCGTGAATCATTGGGTCTCCCTTCATATTTCGTTCGTTTCCTACTATACTTGCACGCCTTACAGTGCATGCAAGGATAGAAGCCACATACCGGTTTTTTATTTGAAGCTTTGGGGGAGTCTTAGAAGTGGCTATTGGTCAGATGGTCACTCAGAGATTAAAAAAAAAACTATATATATATATATATATATATATATATATATATATATATATATATATATATATATATATATATATATATATATATATATAGCAACCACTCCCGATTTACGAAAAAATCGGACTCCGACACAGGCATAAGCTTTACCATCCAGCCGTTTATTTAATCTTCCGATTGACGCGTTTCGGAGCACCTGCCTTGCTCACAATGGTCAGCCACAAAAAATCAAGTGTTTTTAACAGAGGTAAGAAGTGTCACATGATCAGCATTATAATGAAACAGAAAGAAATCCTACTGTGCTATGTCATTACATCACAAGATTCCCAACGATCACTTGTTTGAATCAATAGTTTAAAATTGTCACTAAAATTCAAATTGATACAATGCATACTTCATTTGGTGTTTATAATACAATGCAAACCTAATTTGAGGGGTTTAATAAGTCAGTCATTCATTAACATTTCTAAACACGCCAAATTATCAACTATTAAACTCATAGCAGATCATTTATAAAAACATTTTCACCAGAAAAAGTCTATATGATTATATATTCGAGATTAATTATTCTTTCCATGGTGTAGTCTCAATGGAAGTCCTTTCCCGAATTTCTCTTTTGAATAGCTAGTGACATTGTTAATTTCTGTGTTTGCGTTTCCAAAGTTCGTCCAATGGGATTTAGTGATGTCAGACAGTCTTTTTTAAAAGAGATAGTGGGCCAGTGCCCTTAAGCACAATTCATTTGTTCTTTTCTGTCAATAAATCAAATAGTTACATATTTAATACAAGTATATGGTATACAAGATTCCTCATAGTACATTTAAAATGTGAACGTACTGCAGTACAATTTAGCTACTGCTTGTGAAACAATGCTAAAAGACCTTTCATAAAGGGCAAGTGCTTTATAGTGCATACTATGCTGTGCAAAAACTTGCTTGTAAGTGCAACTCATAACATTAATATACATTAATAATGTGCTAGTGCTTTTTTACCATAACATAATTCATAAATATCCTGCATAGGACATAGTAGTCCTACAATATTATGCAAGTTGTCGCAAAATAAATATACAAGTATCCAGCATCCACAATATTTAAAACTCTAACTTACATTGTTGATCTCTATCTCTTTGAACTATCCTTTTACTCAAACATTACTCTATAGCCTGTATCATTAATCAACTGCAAAATTTAATTCAAAATGAAAATAACAATGCATGTGACATTTTAACTACTGTTCTCCTCTGAATTTCAAATTTAAAAGAAACTAACTTTAAAAATCATTGAAATGGAGTTTCTGATTCATGCTAAGTGTACATATAGATCTTCCTCCACGTTTAACCCATTTGGGATCTTCGTATTAAACAGGAGTATGTACTTTGACTCTAGTTTTTGGAGTTTTTTCTCCCTATCTCCGCCTCGCATGCTTTTAGGGACCTGATCAATTGCAAAATAAACCAGATCATTCAAATTTCCTTTGTGTTCTTCATTAATATGTTTGGCCACTAAATAATTTTTCGTCCTTGTTTGTTACTGCTCTTAAGTGTTGTAAAACACGGACAAGAACCATGTGAATCGTACTGCCAACGTACATCTTAGGGCAGGAGCATTTTAGAATATAAACAACAAAATCACTCTTACAGTTTAAAGGGATAAGTATTTTCCATGGGCTACTTAAAAGGGGTGAAATTAACTGTTGTTCGTTTGACCCATATCTACAGGCTTTACATTTGTAGCACTTGTGAAAGCCAGGGATTACTTTCCACCAACTACCCCCCTTCTTTATTTCTGGGTTCATTTTGAATAGGTCATCCCTCATTGATTTCGCCTTGTTGAATGTGATCATAGGTCTCCTAGACACTTTACCCTGCAAGACTGGATCTTGCCTTACGAGGTACCAATGTCTACTCAGGCTGTCTCTCACCTTCGCCTGGTAGGCATTGTACCCAGTGATCATTCTTATCTGGTTTTGTGTATCTATTGTCTTTTCTTTTGTCCTGTTTACATCGGGCTTCAACAAAGCTTCTCTGTTTATATTGTGTACCTTCTTCTTTGCTTGATCTAAAATTTGTAGACCATAGCCTCTTTGTAGGAATCTATCTGAGAGAGCTTTTTGTGCTTCCCCTTGGGCATCCTCTTCACTGCAATTTCTCTTCATTCTTAGATTTTCTGCATACGGGATGCTCATTTTCAATCTTGAGGGATGAAAGCTTTTCGCATGCAAGATTGTATTGCCTGCAGTTGGCTTTCTGAATGTTTCCGTATGAATAGCTCCCTGCAAGATATACACCTCCAGGTCTAAATAAGTCACACTCTTCTCACTAATCTGTGCCGTAAATCTTAGATTTAAGTTGTTTACATTGATGCTGTTTATAAACTCAAGGGCTTGTTCTTTGGATCCATTCCACACGATAAACAAATCGTCAATATATCTGATCCATTTAACCATGTGGTTGTTCCATTCCCTTTCAAACTCAGCTTTGAGCACCTGCTCCTCCCACCAGCCCATATGCAAATTAGCAAAGCTGGGGGCGAAGCAGGTGCCCATCGTCGTGCCCTGTAGTTGCCTGTATTTGTCTCCTCCAAACATGAAATAATTGTTTGTGAGGCACAAACGACACATCTCAATCAACATGTTGATGTGTTGGTATAGGTTGATAGGTCTCTTACTTAAGAAGTGTCTAATAGCTTGTATCCCGTCCTCATGGGCAATGCTTGTATACAAGATAACGACATCTAATGTAATGAGAAGATATGACTCCTCCCACCTTTGGTTAGCTATTTGATTTAAAAAATCCCTTGAATCTTGGATGTACGCTGATAGTGCTCTTACATATTCTTGTAGGAAAGAATCCAGATACCTGGAGGTCGGTTCAAATAAGCTGCCTATGGCCGAAATAATAGGTCGGCCTGGCGGTTATTCTCTATGCTTATGATTCTTGAGTATTAGATACATATAATATCGGTAGTATAGGATTTTCCACTTTCAAATACAGATATTCTGACAGACTGATAAGACCTAGATTCTTTCATCTGTCAAGTTCCTTTATATACTTGTATTTGATTTCTGTCAGATTACTTTGAGGGACCTTTTGATAACAGTCTCTGTCCTTTATATGTATATTTCCATTGGACAGCCCAAAACATGTTTCTCCCATGTTATGTCGATGGGGATATTTCATTTTTTGAACATGACTACTGCCGGAACTGCTGAACGGAATGACATTAAATTTGGCAGAAGGCTAGATGTTGGTCCAGAAAGCTTGCTTTTTGTGATTTTGTGTAGATCCGTTCTGTAGAATTTCTGATATCTAACTTTAAAAAACATATATACACCTGGGGACTCGAGTCCTTGCAGTGGAGTTACGGATCCTACTAAAATATAATTGGCTGCCAACACTTCAACCAGGAAGTGTTGACAGCAATCTTGGGACTCAGCCTGTAGCAGAGTCCCAAAAACAAAAGAAAAATAACGAAAGGGGGCAAGGTATAAATAAGCTGTCCCCCCAAATCTGGAGGGGGGTACCTCAGGGACCCCGCTGGAGTAAAAAGGATTTGACCAGGCCTACAGATCCCTGGCCACTGGTGATGAGACTCCCACTATGTCTCCCCCCCCTCATCGCACTTCTAACCCTACTAGAGTCCTGATGAGCAACGTTTTCTTACCTGATTGGTTGGCGCTTCATATTTTTGATTATGATCCTTTGGTTCACGTAAGAGCACCATTTTTGGGATTTGCGGCATGCACATCAGACACATTCAATGACCTGACTGTGAAATGCAATGTGTGCATACTGAAGCTATAAATGTGCCATTGGTTTTGGTCTGTGATATTCAACGTGTAAGCACTTCAGTTTTGCAGACCGGAGTGAAGGAGAAACTTCACAGGTAAGGTAAAAGGGACATGGGGGTCATGGTTAAACTATGAGTGTTTGGGAATGCTTCTGTTGTCCAGAGGTAAATCTGCTTTTCAAAGCCTATCTCTATATTATCTGTTGAGCGGTTCATTTGCCTGTAAATAGTCATTTTTATATACAAAGTGAAGAACTGTCTGTGTCGTATTGTTTGAACTTCTAACCTTGCATCACTTTCTAGAATAAACCATGTGTAAAAGTAAGTACTTGGCCATCCAATTGGGCGCCCGTTGTTAACAATAACATTATTGTTCCAAAGAATGGACAGTAATTTCTGACTGCTGTGGTACCTGAAGAAAAGGCCTCACTTTGTCTCAAAACACATAATGCTATGAATGTGTAGGATTTAAATTTCTGGCACACTTCTTTGATGGCACGGTGCTAGGTTCTCTTCCATCTCAAACTAATCAGTGATGGCTGAGGTTGAGCACGTTTTGGGGGATACTGTAGTTTTTGTACTCTAAACGTAATCCTTTCACTAGGTGCAGCATTCGTGTAAAAAGGTAACTTGGTGAGTTAGCCATGTATAGGTGTAAATGTCCAATGGCCACAGGTTAAAAACCTTAGCAAGCTAGGTTCCCTTGGCTGTGTTGTGTGTGTGCGTGGTGATCTCGTCCCACCAGGATCATCAGCTGTACTGTAGGGCTCGTCTTTCCTGCTGTGACAGTGTGATTACAGGGCTGAAACTGCTGATCTCTATTGCATAAATGCATGTTTTCACCTTCTGCAGGCTTCCGCACGTTCTGGCCCTCCTTTCAAACCAAATATCACCACACGCCTGCTGGATTTTCGAGCAGTGGTTTTTGGCCCAAGGGTCCAACTGCTGGTTGCCTGGCAGGTCAAGCCTTACAGCTTCTGCTTTTGAAAACGTTTACTACACATTTTAATTTGTGGATGTATGTCCTTAAAGTGCGAATGACCTGTGTTAGACCTGGCATCATTGGCGTGAGTCTCCCTTCCATTTTTGACGGATTGCCTCCTCTGTTTTGATATGTTTTTGCTGGATTTATGCTTTGGGCACTGTGACACTGCTAATCAGTGCCACAGTGCAAGTGCTCCCTATGTGAAATTGATGGACTAATTGGGTATTCCATGATTAGGTTTTTTGATTTATCTGTCAGCCCCTAGTACAGTGCACCATGTGTGCCCAGGGCTAGTAAATAAAATGCTACTGGTGGGCTTGCAGCGCTGGTTGTGCCGCCCACAGAAGCAGCTTGTAAAGTGTGTCTCATGGGGAACAGCAATTACAGCACAGGTTTTACCACGCAGTGCTTTTACATCGCATGCATTACAACGCATGCGATTTTACAACGCGTGGTAGAACCACGCATACCATTACATAGCATGTGCTTTTACAACGCATGTGATGTATTGTGTAATGGCGGCGGCGGCAATGGCGGCTATTCACGTAGTTTTGAGGAAACTTAGGCTGTTTCCTCACAATGACGTGAAGCAAGCAGGAAGGAGGAAGCAGGATCCGTAGGCGACGCTGGAGAGGAGAGAGGTAAGGGGGTTTGTGCATGGGGTGTGGGTTACTTATGTAGGGTTTAGGGTACTTTAAAAGTAGTGTGGTAATGTTTGTGTTGTGTGTGTTTTTTTAAAACAATTTAGTGCGTGTTGTGGTTTTGTGTTTATTTAGTGTAGTGTATTAGGGAGGGTAGTGTATTGTTTATGTAGTGTAGTGATTTAGGTTTTAGGGTAGTGTAGTGTTGTAGTGTTTGTTTATTGTAGTGTATTAGGATTTAGGGTAGTGTAGGGGTGGGAGTAGTGTGTGTAGCATAGTAGTGTTTTAGGGTTTAGGGTAGTGTAGGGGTGGGAGTAGTGTGGGTAGCGTAGTAGTGTTTTAGGGTTTAGTGTAGGGTTGGGAGTAGTGTGTGTAGCGTAGTAGTGTTTTTGGGTTTAGGGTAGTGTAGGGGTGGGAGTAGTGTGGGTAGCGTAGTAGTGTTTTTGGGTTTTGGGTAGTGTAGGGGTGGGAGTAGTGTGGGTAGCGTAGTAGTGTTTTAGGGTTTAGGGTAGTGTAGGGTGGAAGTAGTGTGGGTAGCGTAGTAGTGTTTTAGGGTTTAGAGTAGTGTAGGGGTGGGAGTAGTGTGGGTAGCGTAGGAGTGTTTTAGGGTTTAGGGTAATGTAGGGTTGGGAGTAGTGTGGGTAGCGTAGTAGTGTTTTTAAGTTTAGGGTAGTGTAGGGGTGGGAGTAGTGTGGGTCGCATAGTAGTGCTTTAGGGTTTAGGGTAGTGTAGGGCTGGGAGTAGTATGGGTAGCGTAGTAGTGTTTTAGGGTTTAGGGTAGTGTAGGAGTGGGAGTAGTGTGGGTAGCGTAGTAGTGTTTTAGGGTTTAGGGTAGTGTAGGGGTGGGAGTAGTGTGGGTAGCGTAGTAGTGTTATAGGGTTTAGGGTAGTGTAGGGGTGGGAGTAGTGTGGGTAGCATAGTAGTGTTTTAGGGTTTAGGGTAGTGTAGGGTTGGGAGTAGTGTGGGTAGCGTAGTAGTGTTTTTGGGTTTAGGGTAGTGTAGGGGTGCGAGTAGTGTGGGTAGCGTAGTAGTGTTTTAGGGTTTAGGGTAGTGTAGGGTTGGAAGTAGTGTGGGTAGCGTAGTAGTGTTTTAGGGTTTAGGGTATTGTAGGGTTGGGAGTAGTGTGGGTAGCGTAGTAGTGTTTTTGGGTTTAGGGTCGTGTAGGAGTGGGAGTAGTGTGGGTAGTGTTGTAGTTTTTAGGGTTTTGGGTAGTGTAGGGGTGGGAGTAGTGTGGGTAGCGTAGTAGTGTTATAGGGTTTAGGGTAGTGTAGGGGTGGGAGTAGTGTGGGTAGCGTAGTAATGTTTTAGGGTCTAGGGTAGTGTAGGGGTGGGAGTAGTGTGGGTAGCATAGTAGTGATTTAGGGTTTAGGGTAGTGTAGTGGTGGGGGTAGTGTGGGTAGCATAGTAGTGTTTTAGGGTTTAGGGTAGTGTAGGGTTGGGAGTAGTGTGGGTAGCATAGTAGTGATTTAGGGTTTAGGGTAGTGTAGTGGTGGGAGTAGTGTGGGTAGCATAGTAGTGTTTTAGGGTTTAGGGTAGTGTAGGGTTGGGAGTAGTGTGGGTAGCGTAGTAGTGTTTTGGGGTTTAGGGTAGTGTAGGGGTGGGAGTAGTGTGGGTAGCGTAGTAGTGTTTTAGGGTTTAGGGTAGTGTAGGGGTGGGAGTAGTGTGGGTAGCGTAGTAGTGTTTTAGGGTTTAGGGTAGTGTAAGGGTGGGAGTAATGTGGGTAGCGTAGTGGTGTTTTAGGGTTTAGGGTAGTGTAAGGGTGGGAGTAGTGTGGGTAGTGTAGTAGTGGTTTTGGGTAGTGTAAGGGTGGGCGTAGTGTGGGTAGTGTAGTAGTGTGGTAGTGTTTTTTGGTTGGGGTAGTGTAGGGGTGGGAGTAGTCTGCTGTGTAGGTATAGGGATAGGGATGTAACTTACCTTGTATACTTTTACCATAAGTATAGCTTTACCACGTATGCCTTTGCGTTGTAATGGCATACGTGGTAAAAGCATACTCATGGTAAAAGTATGCGATGTAATGGCATGCGATGTCATTGTCATCACGTTGTAATACCCGCGTTGAAATGGTATGCGTGGTATTAGAATGCGATGTAATGACATACATCTATGTCTCATGCCTGCCATTGCAAGGCCTGTGTGTAGTCTAGCACTGCCATGTCGACTTGGCCAAGTGCATCCACTTGCCAGTCCCTAAACCTAACCCTTTGCTTCATATTAAACACCCTATGGTAGGCCCAAGGGCAGGGTGCATTGTAAGCATAAGGTAGGACATGCTCTGATGTGTGTAGCATGTTCTAATAGTGAATTACAGCCATTTTCGTTTTTTTACTATTGAAGGCTACCTGTTCTCATAGGCCAGAATGGGCAGTTAGATTATTACATTCTTATAATCCTAACTGACTCAGGGAACATGGTAGAAATTCGAATTTAGTATACCTGAACTCAGAATAATAAAATACATCTTTTAGTAAAGTTTATTTTAGTATTCTGTGTTTGCAAATACCACTTTTAGAAAGTAGGTATTTGCTTGCCTAACCATTTGAGCCTGCCTCTGCTGGGTTGTGTATTCCTTGTCTGGGTTTGTGAGTGACAGGGCTGGGGGATTCCAGGAGACAGGCTGGGGCGGCCCAGTGGTGAATATAGAGATCTATATCTAGATGGGAGGGAGGAATTGCACCTGGGACCTGAATAGGCTTGGGCCTTCCCTCTACAATGCTGGCTCCACCCCCTGTGGCTTGTCTGATGTCTCTGCCCTGCACTGTGAAAGGAGAGGAGGAATCATGTCAACACAGTGCTCCAGAGTTGTATCTTCCCTCCCCTGTGCTGGCTCCACCTCCTGTGGGGCAGCTGATGTCTCTGCCTTGCACAGTGAAAGGAAGAAGAGAGTCATGTGAACAAAGTGCTCAGGAACTGCTTTGGACTAGGCAGAGGCCTCTCTGCCTTCAGAGAACAAAGGATTTTGGGGTATAAATATTGGGACCCTGCTCCCAAGAAATTAGATCACTTCTGGAGCAAGAAACCTTTCTGCCAAGGAGAAGAACCAAGGAAGCTGCAGGAGTTTGGACTGCCCCTCTGTCAGTGTGTTGTTTGCTGGGTTGGCCTGCAGTGGCTGCTTCATTGCCAATGGAAAGGAGATGGAACTTTGTAAGGACTTTCATCTACAGAAAATTCTCCAAGGGCTAGAACTGTGCTTGCCTCCTGCTGAAGTCTCAGGGACAAAAGACTTCACCTCCAGCTCCCTCCTGAATTTCTAGCTGGGAATTCTGACTCCAGACACTTGTGTGCCACTGGGAGCTGGAAGCACGACGCATCGAGTAGAAGCGTGTCGCCACCGCAGCTGAAATCGTCACAACGCCGGAGAAGCGAGCCTTCGCTGCATCTCCCTGGAAGCGTGTGTTCATTGAAGCTGCCTGCGGTCGCATCACCGGAGAAGCGTGACGCCATTGTGAGAGTCTCCATTGCATCACCGGAGAAGCGTGTCGCAGGGCCTGTCGCGGCTCCAAAGTACAGAGTCGTTGCACTGGTAAGGCTAACGACGAGTCCCCTACTCTGCGCAAGCATTGAGGAAGGCCCCAACCGTTCCCCGGGTCACGGAACTGACGCATCTCCCCTTTTGCAAGCCTTTTGCTAACTTTGCGTTACGCATCCAGGTACTTTGTTGAGAACTTTGTCGCATTCATCAACAACTTGAACTAAGAGACTTTAATCACCTTTTAAGTAATCTTAAGTGTAGTATTGAGGATTTTTGTCGTTTGTGGTCTTGTGTTTAAGTCTATATAAAGAATACTTATTTTTATAAAACCTGTGTTGTGTCCATCTGTAGGGTTTTCACTGTATTACTTACTGTGTATATTTACAAATGCTTAACACACTGCCTCTGAGATAAGCCTGTCTGCTCGTGCCAAGCTACCAAGGGGGTCAGCAGGGGTTATTAAGGAGTGTAATCCCCTTATCCTGACTTAGAAGTAAGGGTCCCTATTTGGACAAAGGTGAATACCATTGCCTACTAGGGACCCCCAGATCTAACATTGGTGGTCAGCGGTGATGATTTGGACCTTGCATTTGTGTTTCATATACAGTGATTGGTGTACACTACTAGTGAGTGCAGATCAAACGCGACCACATACTTTTTTTAGAATCCCTTTTCTTTGGAACTGTTAGTTTTTCCTGAAAACTCCCATTTCTTACTACCATGAGTAAACCAGCATCTGTTGCATCTATGGATCTTGATTTTGAGGAAGAGAGGTTGGAAACCTACACTGTGAAACAGCTCAAGTATCTCTGCAGGAAATTGAAAGTTGCTACACCAGGCATTTCTAAAACGGAAGACTACCAAAAGGCGCTGAGGGCCTGGGCAGAAGCCAGAAATATCCCTGATCTTGTGGTGTAGCCTGTTGGGGATGCAGAAGGGCAAATTGATGGGCCAGTGTTTCCAGCCAGGGGAGGGGTGTCGTACCCCCCTGGCAGCAGCATCTCTTCCAAATACATGTCCTCCAGAGAGTTGGAAGACAGGGAGAGAAGTAGGGCACAAAAGCTGCACACAAGCTGGAGATGGCTAAGCTTAAGATGGAGGGTCAGAGGGAAACAGAGAATAAAAGGTTGTCTTTGGAATGTTGAGGGAGTTAGAGATCAAGGCCTAGGGCTTAGAAATCAATTCCTCTGGTGGCAGCACACCATCTGTGCATTCAGAAGGCAGAGTACATATTCCCAAGGATGTCATCAAAGATTTTCACAAAGGTGAAGATATTGGTTAGTGGTTTGCAGCCTATGGGATAGCAATGTTGGCCCACCGGGTCCCTGAGAAGGATTGGGGAGCGGGATTGTGGGGCTGCTTCTGACTGAGAGGAGGGATACTTTGTTAAACCCACCCAGTAAGCATAGGATGTCTTATCACCACATGAAACAAGCACTGATGACAAGGTATGGGTTAACTCCAGAGCTCTATAAACAGAGGTTCAGGAATTGTAAGAAACTGGAGGGAACTACCTGTGTAGAATATGTGTCTTTATTTTGCAGAGCTATGGATGGTTCGGTGAGGGGTTGCAATGTGGATAATTTTCAAGCTCTCTATGATTTGAGTTCCAGGGAGCACTTGTCTGCTAATTGTTTTCTTGAGCTATGCCAGCACCTTATTGATAGCAAGTTGACTAATCCTAGAAAGCTTGCTGAAGAGGTGGACCGCTGGGTCAGTACCAGGGTCCAGAAGGGTCTTGCGGGAGATTCCGCCAAAGGTGGGCAGGTCCCCAGCATAAGAGTGGGGGGGACAAGGGTAACCAGAGAGAGTTCCAAAAAGGTCCCCAAAGTAATTCCCAAGGGAACCAAGGTAAGGGTTCCCAGCCTCCCCTTGAAAATAAGTCAGAACCCCCAACAGGTAATCCTGTTCAGAGGGGGCCCGTTACCTGCTTTCAGTGTAAGCAGGTCGGACACCATTCGTATGATCCCCAGTGTCCTCAGAAAGGACAGTATGTGCCACCCCGTGCACCACCCCATCAGCTGGCCAGTGTAGCCCTGGGTGGGGAGGAGATGGGTGCCCAAGGTGGGTCGGGTCCCGCAGAAATGTCCCTTATCTCATTAGGAGACTTTGAGCTGGTCCCTAAAATTCAGCTGCCTGAGAACACTAAAAAATACAGGCAGCGGGTGACCATCAATGGCCATAGAGTGGAGGCTCTGAGAGACACAGGAGCAAGTGTGACAGCTGTCAAGTGTCACTTGATCTCCGAAGAGCAGGTAGTCCCACATGCATTCTTCCCAGTTGTTGCCGCTGACAATACAGAGAGCCATTGCAAAGTGGCTCAGGTTCCCTTTGCATGGGGTGAGGTCTCTGGTACTCTTCAAGCAGCTGTGAGGCCATCCATGCCTGATTAAGAAAGCTCCCCTTGGGTTAAGGTAGAGAGGAAGGCACATTTAGAGATGTTGGGTCTGCCTGAGTGGGCGTGTGTGACCTCTCTGTCTATGGCAGCTAAGGGTGTTCAAGAGACCCTGGAGCCTGAAAGTATGTCCCATGGACCTGCCTTAAAGAGAAGAGGTAGGGGGCATGGGAAACCAACCCCCATTGTTCCCACGGTCCAGGAGGAGGCAGACCTTGAGGGGGATGCCCTGGAACCTACTGCTGAGCAAGTTTCTGAACTGTGTAACCTACCTGAGCTGACCCATTGGCAGCAAGAAGGGGGTCCCTCCGGGGAGGAATTTTGTGAAGAGCAGCAGAAGTGCCCTTCTCTTGTGGGTTTGAGGCACCAGGCCGCAAACCAGGCAGCAGGTGATCAGTCTGGATCACATTGGATCTACTGGTAGAATGGTCTCCTGTATAGCGAGCCAAAGGTTGCTGAGCCTGGGTCAGCCCGTGTGCTGGTGGTACCCCAGCGCTACAGAGCCTTCCTACTGGGTTTGGCTCACGATTTTCCTTTAGCTGGTCATCTGGGGAAGAACAAGACCTTTGAAAGGCTTGTCTCCCACTTCTATTGGCACCAGATGCAAAAGAGTACAGAAACTCATTGGAGGACCTGTCAAACTTGCCAGGCAGGTGGGAAAAGTGGGAGGAGGCACAAGGCCCCTCTCCAACCTTTCCCTGTAGTCCGTACCCCATTTGAACAGTTGGGCATTGACATTGTGGGGCCACTGGACCCCAATACAGCCATGGGCAACAGGTTTATTCTGGTCTTGGTGAACCATGCTACCTGGTACCCGGAAGCCATTCCACTTAGGACAGTGACGGCCCCTGTGGTGGGACGTGCACTGATGGGGATCTTCTCCCATGTGGGGTTCCCCATAGAGGTTTTGTCTGATTGTGATGCAAACTTCATTTCTAATTATATGAAGTCTCTGTGGAAGGAGTGTGATGTTACCTACAAGTTCACCACTCCTTACCACCCACAAGATAATGGGCTGGTTGAAAAATTCAACCGGACCCTCAAAGGCATGATTATGGGTCTTGAGGAACCAATGAGGCATAAGTGGGACGTCCTCTTGCCATGCCTTCTGTTTGCCTACCGTGAGGTGCCACAAAAGTCTCTAGGGTTCATCCACTTTGAGCTTTTGTTCAGTCACCCGGTAAGAGGACCTTTGAGTTTGGTCAAGTAAACTGGGAGCAATCTCCCAGGAAACCTCCCCAGGATGTATATAGCTACATGCTGGCCTTCAGGAACCAGACTCGGCATTTCAGAGATCTCGCTCAGGCAAATCTGGAAGCCAGCCAGGAAGAGATGAAGCGGTGGTATGATCAGAATGTCACTCTGATTGAGCTTCAACCTGGACAGAAAGTTTGTGTCATGGCCCCTGTGGAGCCTTGTGCGCTCCAGGACAGGTGGACCGGCCATATGAGGTGGTGGAGCGCAAGAGTGATGTCACTTATCTGGTGAACTTGCGGTCTCCCAGGAGCCCCTTGCGGCTCCTGCATGTTAACCGCCTAAAGCCTGACTTAGAAAGGTCCGAAGTGGGCATGTTCCTAGCGACAGATGATGGAATAGAGGAGGAGACCGAGCCTTTTCCTGACCTCCTGTCTGCAACAGAGCAAGACGGGTCAGTGGATGGTGCCAGCCTCTCTGCCACACTGACCCCTGATCAGCAGCAAGATTGTCACTAGCTGTTGGGGCAATTCTCTGATCTTTTTTCCTTGGGTTCCCAGTGTCACAGAGTGGTGCATCTATGATGTGGACACTGGAGACAGCCCTTCTGTGAAGCACAAGGCTTACAGAGTGAGTGACAAGGTTAGGGCTTACATTAAGGAGAACATCTCCAAGATGTTTGCTTTAGGGGTCATTGAGTCCTCCAACAGTCCTTGGGCCAGCCCAGTGGTCTTGGTCCCAAAGGCTGCCTCGCCGGGTGCCACACCCGAACTCCGGTTCTGTGTGGACTACAGAGGGTTCAATTCACCAGGACTGATGCACACCCCATCCCCAGAGCTGATGAGCTCATAGATTGGTTAGGGGCTGCACGGTACCTTAGTGATTTGACGTCTGGGTACTGGCAGATCGCCTTGACTTATGGAGCTAAGGAGAGGTCAGCATTCTCCACACCAGATGGGCAATACCAATTCTGGGTTATGCCCTTTGGGATGAAGAATGCACCTGCCACCTTTCAGAGGTTGGTCAACCAGTTATTGGCTGGACTGGAGGATTTCAGTGCCGCCTACCTGGATGACATTGCAGTGTTCCGCGTCAGTTGGGAAAAACATCTGCATCACCTCTGAGAAGTATTGATGGCACTGTGCAAGGCAGGCCTCACGATCAAGGTGAGTAAGTGCCAGATCAGGCAGGGTTCCCTGGTGTACTTGGATCACCAGGTAGGAAGGGGCCAGGCGGCGCCCCTACAACCCAAGATTGACACCATCCTGGCATGGGAACCCCCAAAGACTCAGACACAGGTGAGAGCCTTTTTAGGACTCACAGGGTACTACAGGAGGTTTGCCAAGGGGTAAGGCAACATTGTTGCACCCTTGACTGAGCTGACTTCCAGGATGCAGCCCCAGACAGTGAACTGGACTGACACCTGTCAGGAGGCTTTTGACACCCTAAAGACTGCCAGGTGCACAGCACCTGTGCTTCAGGCGCCCAACTTCTCAAAAGACTTCATTGTACAGACAGATGCTTCAGAGCATGGTGTGGGGGCTGTTCTATCACAGATTAATGAAAGGGCCTAGATCAACCTGTAGCCTTCATCAGTAGGAGGTAACTCCCACGGGAACAGCGGTGGAGTGCAATTGAGCGTGAGGCATTTGCTGTGGTCTGGGCACTGAAGAAGTTGAGACCATACTTGTTTGGGGCTCACTGCCGGGTTTAGACCGACCACAGGCCCCCTCAGATGGTTGATGCAGCTGAGGGGTGAGAACCCAAAGTTGTTGAGGTGGTCCATTTCCCTACAGGGTATGGACTGTATGGTGGAATACCGCCCTGGTACAGAACACGCCAACGCTGATGGTCTGTCTAGATTTTTCCGCCTTAGTGAAGAGAACTCCCAAGGGGATTGGTAGTTCTCCCCACATTTCAGCTGGAGGGGACACGTATTAGACCTAGCATCATTGGCGGGATTCTCCCTTCCATTTTTGACGGATTGTCTCCTCTGTTTTGATACGTTTTTGCTGGATTTACGCTTTGGGCACTGTGCCACTGCTAATCAGTGCCACAGTGCAAGTGTTCCCTATGTGAAATTGATGGACTAATTGGTTATTCCATGATTGGGTTATTTGATTTATCTGTCAGCCCCTAGTACAGTGCACCATGTGTGCCCAGGGCTTGTAAATCAAATGCTGCTGGTGGGTTTGCAGCACTGGTTGTGCCACCCACAGAAGCACCTTGTAAAGTGTGTCTCAGGCCTGCCATTGCAAGGCCTGTGTGCAGTCTAGCACTGTAATGTCAACTAGGCCAATTGTACCCACTTACCAGTCCCTAAACCTTCCCTTTGCTTCATATTAGACAACTCTATGGTAGGCGCAAGGGCAGTGTGCATTGTAAGTATAAGGTAGGGCATTCGTATAATCCTAACTGACTCAGGGAACATGGTAGAAATTCGAATTTAGTATGCCTGAGCTCAGAATAATAAAATACATCTTTTAGTAAAGTTTATTGTAATATTCTGTGTTTGCAAATACCACTTTTAGATAGTAGGTATTTGCTTGCCTAACCATCTGGGCTTGCCTCTGCTGAGTTGTGCATTCCTTGTCTGGGTTTGTGAGTGACAGGGCTGGAGGATTCCAGGAGACAAGCTGGGGCAGCCCAGTGGTGAATAGAAAGATCTGCATCTAGATGGGAGGGAGGAGGTGCACCTGGGACCTGAGTAGGGCTGGGCCTTCCCTCTACAATGCTGGCTCCAACCCCTGTGGCTTGTCTGATGTCTCTGCCCTGCACTGTGAAACGAGAGGAGGAATCATGTCAACAGAGTGCTCCAGAGCTGTATCTTCCCTCCCCTGTGCTGGCTCCACCTCCTGTGGGGCGGCTGATGTCTCTGCCCTGCACAGTGAAAGGAAGAAGAGAGTCATGTAAACAAAGTGCTCAGGAACTGGTTTGGACTGCTCCCAAGAAATTAGATCACTTCTGGAACAAAAAACCTTTCTGCCAAGGAGAATAACTAAGGAAGCTGCAGGAGTTTGGAATGCCCCTCTGCCAGTGTGCTGTTTGCTGGGTTGCCCTGCAGTGGTTGCTTCATTGCCAAGGGAAAGGAGAAGGAACTTTGTAAGGACTTTTATCTACAGAAAATTCTCCAAGGGCTTGAACTGTGCTTGCCTCCTGCTGAAGTCTCAGGGACAAAAGACTTCACCTCCAGCTCCCTCCTGAATTTCTAGCTGGTAATTCTGACTCCAGACACTTGCCTGCCACTGGGAGCTGGAAGCACGATGCATCGAGAAGAAGCGTGTCGCCACCGCAGCTGAAATCGTCGCAACGCCGGAGAAGCGAGCCTTCGCCGCATCTCCCTGGAAGCCTGTGTTCATTGAAGATGCCTGCTGTCGCATCACCCGAGAAGTGTGACGCCATTGTGAGAGTTGCCATTGCATCACCGGAGAAGCGTGTTGCAGGGCCTGTCACTGCTCCAAAGTACAGAGTTGTCGCAAGTCTGCCACGGCGTCAGCGCATCATAATCGCATCGCTGCATCAAGGGCATAATCTTCTAGCATCGCAACCGGATCATCGCATTACATCAAGGCGCCATCTTGCGCACTGCAAAGGGCCCGCAAGCCGAGAATCTACCCATAACCTCCGCACCGGTAAGGCTCACAACGAGTCCCCTACTCTGCGCAAGCATTGAGGAAGGACGCAACCGTTCCCCCCCCCGGGTCACGGAAACGACGCATCCCCCCTTTTTGCGAGCCTTTTGTTCACTTTGCGTTACGCATCCAGGTACTTTGTCGCATTTACCAACAACTTGAACTTTATTCATCTTTAAACTAATCTTAAGTTTAGTATTGTGGATTTTTGTCATTTGTGGTCTTGTGTTTAAGTCTATATAAAGAATACTTATTTTTATAAAACCTGTGTTTTGTACATCTGTAGTGTTTTCACTGTATTACTGTGTATATTCACACATGCTTAACACACTGCCTCTGGGATAAGCCTGTCTGCTCGTGCCAAGCTACCAAGGGGGTGAGTAGGGGTTAGTAAGGCGTGTAATCCCCTTATCCTCACTTGGAGTAAGGGTCCCTATTTGGACAAAGGTGAATACCATTGCCAACTTGAGACCCCCAGATCTAACAACCTGTTTGATCGAGAAAGGTCTCCAACCACCCCTCCCCCATGACTCTTGTTGATGTCAGCTTACCACATATTCCAGAACTTAATTATCATGAGATCCTGGTTGACATACCGGAGCACTTTTCCTTTTTAGGTCTCATCTGCTTTAGCACATGCGTTGTTGCTGGCAGTTGTATTGTTTATTGTAAGGGGCTTGGAGCCCAACCATAACTTGTCATTTGTTGGCTTCAATGCCACTCTTATTACCGGCCTCCTAATTGGCCAGCACTTGTAGATGTCACTTTCTTTCAAAAATTGGGAGTAGCGACCAATTACTTATAGATTTAATGTTATTAGTGTTGTGCTACTGTCCATCCGCTCCTCGCCGTGCTTCAAAGAATATCTAATTTCTTCTCTCATTGATTCTTCTCCGGAACTATTCTTATTCCATTGATTCTTCCCCTTCCACTCCACACCCATGTGTTGCTTCTTCTTCTCACAATGTCAATTTTGTTTTATCCTTGTCTGTTTTCCTTTCCCCCATCTGGCATAAAAAAAGGACTATGACGCAGCCATAGCACTTTTTAGTAAAAGTGTTTGTTAAAAAAAATAAAGCCTAAAAATGGATTTAGAACCCGCCCAATACTTAGCAATACTTACCATTGGTTGGCAACCACGTTACTCTAGTTTCCTTACTTCTTACTGATCACACGTCCTGCTTCTTTTCCTGCTGTTTACCTCCTCCTCCTGCCGTGAAGCATAGACCTATCACAGCTTCTGGTTTGTGGCGAGTTGTTATTCTGGCTGTGTGCTGCTCCAAGTAATTTAAAAAAAAGTTTTGCCATTCACTCTATAAGATTGCATGGTTCACTCACAAAGTATTGATGTAAAAAATATAGATGTAAACAATATTGATGAAAAAATACAGAATGCAAAAATATCGACTCCCTATACTTAAACAGGTAAGTACAAAATATCGATTTTATATATAAAATAACATAAGAAATATTAAATATATTAAATAATCAAATTAATTTATTTTAACAAATATAACAAATAAACTTAATGAAAAAAGTTAAACACACCTACATAATAATAATATATATATATATAATTACATTAAAACAATTAATAAACTATTAATTTTAATTTATTTTATCATTTTAAAATTATATAACAATGTATATTAGCAAACTTGACATTGTATTTGATTTTAGATATTTATGAGGCAATAAATATTTATTAGGGTTTTAGGTTCCTATTTATTCAATTGAACATGAATTGAATTTGATTTTAAATATTTATGGGGCAATAAATATTTATTAGGATTTTAGGCTCCTATACATTTAATAGGTTTTAGGATTAATAGGATGGTGATAACAATCTGTTTGTTTTTTACATATCTATGAATGAATAAATATAGAATGTGGTTTTTAAAATTATGTAATAGCCATCACTGCCACTTCTTTTCTTTCCCTTTTAGATATACTTATATATGATTTCATTACAGTACCTTTCTTTAGACAGTATATCTATGCTTGATGGTAAATACAAATAAATTGGACCCACTAGGGTGGTATCAGAAGCATTAAAGATATGTACACAATGCACTGGCCAAGGTGCATTATAGTGCAACATGTGTCCAAAAGAATTCTGCCATCTTTTCATAATCCTGCAGTGGGGTCCACTAGGGCTTTATCAGTGTTGTCATGGGCACACCAAATGGGCAAGGCAGTATTAATTAAATGGGTTCAAAGTCATAGTGACATCTGGCCTTTCATGTAACATGTAGTTTTGGAATACATTGATGGCTTATTATTATTTTGCACATTTGCACAATTGACTGATGCTATTGTCGGCATATTTGCACTCCTTACCATTGATGGTTTATCCATATTCTGCATATTTGCACAATTGACTGCTACTATTACTTGCCTGATTGCACTCCGTACCATTGTGGTGTAATTGCATATCGGTTCAACCAATTTGGGTTCAACACATGAGATTTTAGTTCTAAATATAAGTGTTGACCGGGCTTTATTGATATTTGTGTAGTTGTACATTTTCAATGCTTGTTTATTGCTTTATTTACATATTTATGACTTGCACATTTGTTAAAATGCATTTTATCGTGTGGTACAACAGTGATAAGAGGAAAGTAGTGAAGTAAATATTTCTTCTATGTTTATCTGTCCAACTTTGCACGTGATATCGCACTGGCACTTTAAATGTATGGTTTCCTGTTACAATATCATGTGATCCAGGTCTCCTTAATGCCGAAACGCGTCATGCCAGTGGTGCATGTTGTTTGGATTTAATAAACAACTATTGCACTTAACTGTTCGTCTGTGTTCGTCTTTCGGGTATCAATTGTGGAGTTCCAGACAAAGTCTTTGCACATATATATATACCTGTGCTGCTTGGTCAGAGGAGGCCTAATGCAATAAATGCCTATTGAAACCTAGCACTCTTCGTTTGTGTGCCCTGTTCTGTGAGGAGTAGGGTTAGTTTGGATATATATACATATATATATATATATATATATATATATATATATATATATATATATATATATATATATATATATATATATAAGTTCAAAACGGCGTTCCAAGCGTGCACTCAGGTACAGCAATAATCCACACTAGAATTGCAGTACGTAACGTAGGGCTTATGGCGTGAATAAACCCTACTTTTTTGACAGACCTGCAATTCTAGTGTGGATTATTGCTGTACCTGAGTGCACGCTTGGAACGCCGTTTTGAACTTTATATTGAGTACCGGTAACCTCGCCGGCAGCGCGCCACCCCCACTGGACGAGGGATACCCCACTGAGGTGATCTTTGGAATAATATATATATATATATATATATATATATATATATATATATATATATATATATATATATATATATATATATATATCAAAACAAAACCCTTTCAGGCATAGAGTGACGCATAAATTATGCAAAAAAGAAGGCGAGAACTCTGGGTAGTTCTCAAGTTTAGGTGGAAAGCAGCCCCTGTAAGAGCACTCTCAACACCAGCGACACTCTAGATCTGCTCACCTCAAATATCTGTATATATATATATATATATATATATATATATATATATATATATATATATATATATATATATATATATATATATATATATATATATATATATATATATATATATATATATATATATCCAATAATATAAAATCTATAAAACAAATCTATTATTAATTAAATCATAAAACTATTTATAAAACTTAAAACTTAAAACTTACATTTACCACTCCAGTCAATGCAACAGTAGGAAAAGTGTTGGATAGTGGAAGGGTGAAAATTACTATTCCTACTCCAATGAGTGCAACAGTACGGAAAGTGTTGGATAGCAGAGCGGTAAAAATTACTATTTCCACTCCAGTGAGTGCAACCGTAGGGAAAGTGTTGGCTAGTGGTGGGATAAAATGTACTATTCTCACTCTAATAAGTTCAACAGTAGGAAAACTGTTGGATTGCAGAGGAGTAACAATTAATATTCTCACTCCAGTTACTTCAAAATATAAAAAAAAACAAAAGATTAATACCAACAAAAGTATTTAAAAAACAAAACACATTAAAAAATATATAAATTTGTTAGAAATTAAAGTACAAACATATTTAGTATTAAACATTAAAACTACACATATTCTAATGTTAAATACATATTACAAATACCTACAAATATTATATTAAATAAATAAAAGATAACTTCCAAACAAATAAATATTTTTTATTAGAAATTATTTAGAAACCAAACCATTAATTATTACATACATGTACTTTTTTATATTTCCTACCCTATAACACCACACAATTCACATCCACATCTAAATTAAAAACGTTCTTCCAGAATTAACATAATTGACTACCAATTAAAGAAATAATAATAATTAAAAAACAAATTAAAACTCAAAAATATTAATAAACTTCCCACACGTTACCCCTATAATTCCCACAACCCACAGCTAAAATTAAACTATAAAAAATGTATTACACAATTAAAACTTATTTTCAATTGAAAAAAAATAGTATTTAATAACTAATTATAAAGAAAGTAACATTAATTTACCCCTATAAAAGTAAAATCCACACACACAAAAATATAAACAAATATGCTAATTAAATATCACAAATAATTAATATTAATGATCAACCTATTATTAATTAATTGAACATAAATTACTTCCCACCCTTTACCCCATAAACCACATAACCCACACCTAAAACTAATTATACAATTTCCATATTTAATTTTCAATTCATTAATATTAAAGGAAAACTAATTATTAATGTATTAAAAATAAATGACTTCACACTCTTTATCCCTATACACCCCAAAACCAGCACCTAAAATTAATTACACAATTTCCAGAATTAATTTACAATAAATTAATTAATGTAAATCAACAACTAATTAATAATTAATTAAACATAAATTACTTCCCACCCTTTTTCCCTATAAACCCCATGACCTGCACCTAAAATTCATTATACAATTTTCATAATTAATTTTCAATCAATTCATGAATACAAATAACTAATTATTAATTAATCAAAAATAAATTACTTTCCACTCTTTACCCCTGTAAACCCTACAACCTGCACCTAATTTTTGCTACACACTGACCATAAATAATTAATTATCAATTAATTAATTAATATGAATTAACAACCAATTAATTATTTATTACAAATAAATTACTTCCCACAACTAACACTATAACAACTCAATTAAATAAATATTAATATTTTAAAAACAAATCATTAATTTATTATAATTAAATTACTTCCCACCCTATTCCCTTATAAACCCACAACCTGCTACGGAAATAAAAAACAAAAAATGAAATTAAAATAAAATTGATTACTACTAAAACTATAAAACATATATCAAAAAACATAAACAATACTTATACAAAAAAACATACATCACATACATTTAAAATATAAACTAAAATACATAACGCTAATTTAATCTATATTTTTGCCAACGATATGTATGATTTCTATATTTTTTTTAAAACAATATTTCTTAACTTAAATTTAATATTCTTGACCAGGATATTCTTGCTGTTGATATTTCTGTGTCACGATATTTCCAACTCGATATTTGTTTAAGTCGACATTTCCAACTCAATATTTTGTTTGAATACCAGATTGCAAGTTACTGTATGGTCTCCCCGCCCTTCTGCTGCTGTCTGTAGGTGCTATTCCCCTACCCTGCAGCACACTTGTGTTCCCAACCCTCTGACTTCCTCCCACTGTCTATTGTATTCCCCACCGGCCCGCTCTCCTTCCGCTATCTAATGTGTTAAACCTCCTGATGTATCTTGTGTTCATTTTCCTGCTGTTTGTTGTATTCCCTGCCCTTCTTCAGCTGTATTTTGTGTTCCCCACTTTCCTTCTACTGTCTGCTGTGTTCCCCACCCTCCTCCCGCTGTCTGTTGTGTTCCCTGCCCTCCTCCCATTGTCACGCTGATATGCAACATGTCTAAAAAAAACTTTGACAAAGCCAATAGATCTCGCATAGGTTAAACCCATTGGCTTTACCAATGCCTGTTTTATTATTGTGTTTGTCCTTCGATCCCACACACCCTCTCCATCCGTTATCGATCTTGCCCACCACCACTTGACAGAAGAAAAAGAACCAATTATGATATAGTCAGTACTGGCTGTGTTATATCGCTATTTTCCTCACTTTACTTTTAACCATGCTGCACAGCCATGCTGCTGTAAATGATCTTTGCAAAGCCAATAGCTCTCATATAGGCGAGATCTATTTGCTTTGTCAATGCTGGTTTAACATTCAGTGCTCCACTGGCCTTCTATCCCATGCAATATTCCTTTTGACGATCACATAGGCTAGGCCTAGAAATCTATACAAATGCATAGAGTGTTTAGTCCTGTGCATGTATCACACCAGAATCAACTCAGGCCTAAGCCTTATCCTTCTTTCATTCACTTCCTGAAGAGTGTGACTATTAATACCCCCAAACTTGAGATCTCTGTGCAGTCTCATACCATATGATAAAATCTGCCTGTTCAGAACCTCACCTCGGGCACACGTCTGAGGCTCCACAGTACATACAGGCCAATCTTGTGGGTGCCAGATAGTTTAATGCAGATATTAAACTAGTTACATTTGAACATAGGTTTCTAGACACTAGCTTTTTAGTATATTGGACTGCGTGTTGCTATGCTCTGTCAGTTAATTTAGTTCTTATTCTACCTTGAACTCATCCTCACTGCAACTGCAGAGGTGTCTGGGCAGAATGCAGAAGCAATCTCAGATTGCAGCATAATCACTACATGACTACATACCCCTACTGACAAAGGCTTAGCAAGTATCTCTGATTGGACAGATTGAGATTCTGCATCAACTCACATCAGTCAATCTGTTTTGATCAAAGCATTGTAGGTCATACACTGTCCAGTGTAATCTTCTCTTACAGAATCAAGTGTACGAATCTTGTCCCCAGGTATAGATTTCCCACCGATGTAAGCCCAGCCCCTACTCAAGGATACCTCCTCGAACCTTTTAAAACGTTATAGAGGCAGCTCTGGGACCCATAACATTCACGTTTATTTTCTGAAAACCACCTGCCAGCAATGTTTCTTAATTTTCAGAGCTTTGGCTAAGCCTTGTGCAATTATGCATCTCCAAATAATACCTACTAGCGCTTAGAGACCAGTAGGTGATTATGCGCTCTAGAAATCCCAATTAACAATAACAATAACAATACTTGATTATGTGATGCCCGATGGACACCTTAATCTCATTAATGAATGAGAATAAATTAATGAGAAGAATATTAGGTGTGAAACAAATGCCCGGAGGCATCTTGACGCTGGTTGCCTAAAGGAAGGTGGATATGAATCCTCTATTTCAGATAAAAAGTTGGAGGGTTTTAAACTACTGTTTCTGGTTAAAAAAGCCAGGTTTTTAAGGACTTCCTGAATGTAGCAAGGGATGGGGCTGTTTCAAGATCTATTGGCATATTATTCCACAAAAGAGATGTGGACCTGAAAAAGCTTTTACCACCTAATGTGGTCTTCTGAAAAGCAGGTACTACAAGGTTTTTGTGAAGCCGGAGAAAAGTGTCCAGTTGGAGGTGCACGATATCAGCTTTTCCGTAAAATAAACAGGACCATGACCATGAAGAGCCTTTTAGGACATACTGAGAGAAAAAAGGCAATACGTTGTCTGACCGATAGCCAGTCCAGTTTCTTGACAGCTTCTCTAGCTAACTGGAACTTAGGAATGTTTAACAAAAAATGAACCGCAGCTTTTTGCAGCGCCTGAGGTTTTTTCAGGGAGCTAGACCGGAGATTAGAGTAGCATCTGTTACAATAGTGAAATCTCACCAGTACCTGCAAGATCACCACCATTTTAGGAAGATATTTTTCAATCTTTTTAACCAGTTTTAAGGAGTAAAAAGATGACAACATCACCTTCTTGACTTGCTCTTTGAGTTTCAGTTTGCAGTCTATCAGAATCCCCAGATTCTTGACAGTTGGGACGGAGGAAGGGAGTGGACTCATTTGGGAAGGCCACCATGATGGTGACATTATGGAGGCCAGAAAGATAGATTGTTTCCAAATAATATCACCTCAGGTTTAGATGAGTTAAGTTTCAAACAATTTCCATCCATCTATTTGCGAACTTCGTTCATGAAGTTTCTAAAGGCATCATCAGAGTTGGCATCATTCTTAAAAAGTGACACCATCATTTTGGTGTAATCTGCATAAGATGCTAGGGATAGGCCAAAGGATTTTATAAGCATGGCTAGTGGGGTCACGTAAAGATTAAACATTGTTGGGCTCAATGATGAGCCCTGTGGACTCCACATAAAAGGGTGTATGGTCTTGACTTAAACGCTCCCATTGCCACCATTTGTTGCATATTGACAAGAAAAGATTATAGTGGAGTGAGGGCAGAGTCCTCAATCCCCTGTCCCACATGCGGTCAACAGCATGCTTTACCATATTGGAGGCCACCGATTGGTCTTGTAGGACAAGGGCAGACACACCCCCTTGTCCAAGGACAAGGGCAGAGTTACCCCCTTATCCAAGGTTGCTCTGATCACCTCTATTGCCACTACCAAAGAAGATTTTGTACTATGACCCTAACTGAACCCAAATTGGGTGTCATCCAGGAGGTGATTATTTTCAATAAAGTAGGCAAGCTTCTCAATAATCACCTTCCCTACCTGTTTGGCTACCTGTTTGGGAGGATAGGGAAGTCTAGAGATGGGTTGGTAGTTGTTTAAGTTCAGTGTATTGGGATTGGCTTTTTTAAAAGTGGGCTGAGGCTGATTTCCAGTAGGAAGGTAACACCCTGGCCTTAAACATAGCCGCCAAAATATCTGACTTCCGAAGTGCTACTTGTTCACATGCCATGTGCATGATCCTTGGTAGGCTTGGATCATGAGGTGATCCAGATTAAGTTTGGGAATGAGTGTCCTCTGTTGTTCCACTGGCTTGGAATGTCTTAAGGACTGGGCAATGTAGTGCTAGGTTAGGAGACTGAGTTATATGATTGGCCAGGTTGCTAGCGGGAAATTGATTACAAACGGTTGCAACTTTATCTTGAAAGAAGGAAGCCATTGAGTCACAAAACTGTCGGATGTTTGCAGCCAAATTACTAGTTGATGGTACAGTTGATTTTTTGAAGGTATGAAAAAGGGCTTCATTTGAGTCATTTACTAATCTAATTTGTGCTGAAAAGAATTATATTTTTACTACTGTAATGAGTTTTTTGTGTACGTCCGACTAGTTTTGTAAATTATCTTCTCTGAGGTCTCATATGTGTCATGCCACTTTCGTTCATGCCAATGGCATATTTGTCTAGAGGATCTAAGGGTATCATTATACCATGGTAGTGAAATTGTTTTCTTAGTTATATCCTTTTTTTTAAAGGGGCCACGAAATTTAGAGTGCTTACCATCCAGTCATTATAGCTCTCCACCATCTGCTCTGCACAGTCTTTAGGCAGTGTCCCCATGATTGCTGAATTGTATTCTGAAGGTTGAATTTTCTGCCAGTCTCTGTAGAACGAATTGTATTGAACTGATGCTTGCGTTAGTTTTCCCTGAATCTGGATCTGCTAGTAAACCACAAAGTGATCTGTCCAGATTAAAAGCAGGGCTATTGGACTATTGAAAATGGGGATTATTAGAAAATATTCCATTGAGCATGTGACCAGTGTGATGGATAGAACCATTGGTTCTAAGAGAGAGTCCAAAACACATCAGTCTTCCTAAATCCAAGTTCTAAATCTCTTCATGATGGAAGTTGAAATCTCTCAATATTGTAAAATTGGAATTTAGAATAGTTGTTTCAAGAAGAGTACTAAGCTGGTCAAAGAAACTAGATGTGGGTCCTGGGGGACGGTACAGCAGCACACCGTTGAATGATAGCGTTTTTCTGAGCTCAATATTGAACTGTAAGGCTTCAAAGCCCGTCCCAGAAATTGAGGTGAAAGTTTCTACTAGCCCTCATACTTTTTTTCTCTCTATCTAACCGAAGGATATTATAGCCAGGAGGAACCACTGCTATTATCTCTGGGCAGAAACATTAGTTAGCCCATTTTTCTGTTCCAAAAATTATGTCTGTGGTATGGTATGTCAGTAGGAATTCATGAAATCCAGATTGGTGCTTAACTAAAGATCTTGTGTTCTGCAATGAACAGTTACATTTTGAGAGATCCATAGGGCCTTTGCTGTTTGTACTAGGAGATGCTAGCTTTGTGGTCTTTGTGTTTTCAGAGAGATACAGTGAACACCAGCTGATTTTTCATATTTGACATAGAGTTGTTGCGGATTCAAGTGAAGCAGAAGGGCACCATCTAGTTCAATGAGGGGACTTACCAAAAGAGATTAAAGCCAACAACGCTTCTCAAGAGTATGTTAGTCTACGTGCTTGGTCTGAGTGAAACTGGCCAAGGGGACAGACGCTGGGTACAGTCCGGGCACAACGGGCGTAGACAGGATTGCCTTTCAAGCCCGCCATGAGAGGGGCATGGCTGGGGCAGTGGCAAGTGCCGCAAGCGGTGAGGTGGAGTCTGAAAAAACAGGTTGGGGAAACGTAAATTACAAACTGAGGTCCAGCAACCTCTGTCCTCAAGCACAGGCTCCCCTGTGCAGTAAGAATACTGGCAAAGTAATGCTTAACAATAAAGTAAAAGGGAGTAAGAAACCATAAACTGATTAAAACATCCTAAAAAGGGACAAGCCCTTCTACCTAGATGGTGCTACCTATGGAGCCAGGCAACTCCTATGAGAGGCATCCATGTGCCGTACAAAGAAATTATTAAGCACCAACCTTGTTGCATCCCCCACCACATCTGAGTTTGTACCCATACATTTCATCAGTGATACTAACTGTGCTGCCAGGTGTAAGTCTCATTGTGTGTGTATAGGTCATCTTGTTCCATTGGTCACATCAGTTTATCAAGGTCACAAAAAAAACCCTTTGAACAAATACACACTTTACACAACATTTATACATACATTGCCTCTCAACCGTGGAATGGCTGTGGACACCAGGGATGCAGCAAAAAAAAGGAGAAATCTAAAAAAATCTAGGAAAGTAGACAAATGTATTCATAGTTAAAATACACCATATAATTCACAGTCTATCCAATAATGTGATCTTCATTAAAAACACACACATATATATATATACATAAAGCACATAAATGGACAAAAAGATATTATACAGAAAAAAAAATTATACAGAAGAAATTATATAAAAGAGTTGGGAACATCAAAGGAAAAACTAGTTCCTATTAAAGAGGAAAGCCAATGAATTGTAGACAGATAAATTGTGACAGCTATTGTTCATTTTTAAAAATGCTGTAATTCGAAACAATTGTCACCACACATTTAACACTGATTCCTCTTAAAAGCATTGGCGCATTTCGGTGGGCACTAATTCTTGGCCAACACCTTCTTCAGGAAAATATTAATAAAAACATCCCAATCACAAACATGATGTGTTTCTTCTGGGCACACACAGTCTTCAGAGTAAAAACCAACTGAGAGTCTATAGAGATATTGCCAATAAGTACTCGCTGTTGTCCATACCTTGAGATGAACTCTAGACTCGATGCACTACTATGCCACTATGAAGCGATTGTCGTCCATCAATGATTCAATTTAATTGCTCCATTTTTAAGTACTTGTTTCTATTCTGTTCTTATTATTTGGATCCTGACCACCATACGGTCTTATGTAGCTCCACAGGAAAAAGTTAAAACCAAATTCTCACTTTGTTTAATGACTGCGCATATGCCAACTTAGGATCTGTATTGTTCTAACTAATTGCACACAGGGTTTTGCTTCATTAACACCCGGGCTCCGACTATATCTGTCCGTTAGGGTTAAAAACGCCGGACTCTGGAGACTGTGTGGGATTTTTTATTAATATTTTCCTGAAGAAGGTGTTGGCCAAGAATTAGTGCCCACCGAAATGCGTTTATGCTTTTAAGAGGAATCAGTGTTAAATCTGTGGTGACAATTGTTTCGAATTACAGCATTTTAAAAAATGAACAATAGCTGTCACAATTGATCTGTCTACGATTCATTGGTTTTCCTCTTTAATAGGAACTTGTTTTTCCTTTTATGTTCCCAACTCTTTTATATAATTTCTTCTGTATACATTTTTTTTCTGTTTAATATTTTCTTGTCCATTTATGTGCTTTATGTATAGATATACGTGTGTTTTTAATGAAGATCACATGATTGGAAAGACTGTGAATTATATGGTGTATTTTAACTATGAATAAATGTGTCTACTTTTCTAGATCTTTTTAGATTTCTTCTTTTTTTGATGCATCCCTGGTGTACATAGCCATTCCACGGTTGAGAGGCAATGTATGTATGAATGTTGTGTAAAGTGTGTATTTGTTCAAAGGGTTTTTTTGTGACCATGGTCTTTATGGTACCCCTCCCTTTGGACGGTGGGTGCCTCTCTCCATTTTTTAGGCACATGAGTTTATGTCAAGCCATGGAGGCTAAACTTATGTATACATCCTTTATTGCCCTACTCACAGCAAAAACAACTGAAAGAACTTAGAACTTTCAACATTTCAGAAATCTCTTGAGAAGTATGAAAACCCATGTTTAATAATTATAGGCAGTGCCAGAAAATAGGATAAAAATATGTGCAAGAGCAGTATCTTAGTGATTACCTACACCAAAAGGGGGTGTTCATGATGGATCTGGACCCACTATTATTTAAAAGTATCTAGCTGCTATTTACGAGGCACGCCGGTTTCAGAGAAGTTGAATTGACGTAACTACTTTCGACAATGGGGAAGGAAGTAATTTATCCAAGTTTATCTTGAGACCCAAGATTTTATCAAACTTCCCCAGTTCTGTGATTATATCAAGACAACTGCTAATTTGGTAATTAACAAACAGGAGGGTGATATCATATGTACATTCCATGATAGATATACACCCAAGTCCTGAGCCTTACTGCACATCAGACAAGCCATTGGCTCCATAGCTAGCTCAAAGATCAGTGGGGAGAGGAGGTAACCCTGTCTAGTGTCCCTTCTAATTTGTCACTGCCCTGAATAGATGTCCCCTGTACAGATCATAGCGGTCGGTTGATGACATAAAAGTCCAATTGATTTAAGTATACCATTTTTCAGACCCATGTTCTGCAAAACATCAAATATATATTCCCAGAGTATGGTATCAAACTCCTTCTCAATGTCTAAGAAGGCAGCTGCAGGCCATTGTTGCTCCCTCAGGGCTCTATCTAGGACATGGAAATGGAACCTCAGTTCAATGTGGGTATGAACCCACTTTGGTCTGGATGTATCAACTTCTGCACCAAATGAAGTAATATGTTCACTATAATGTTCTGTAAAGGTTTATACTCTGTATTAGGAAGAGCTAAAGGTATTTAGGACTTGATGTCCAATGGGTCACTGCCAGGTTTGTGGAGACAACAATGTTAGTCTCCCTAATCCACCAAGGCAGCTCCCCTCTCTCCATCGCCCCCTCATACATACTTAATGACCTGGGAGCCAGCTTTGCTTTTAGGTCACAGAGAACTCAGGGGGGCAGAGCATCAGCTCCATGGTTCTTGCCTCTGACCAGCTGGCTAATAACAGTACCAGGTTCCTGTACCATGAAAGTGGCATCTAGCGTCACTGCTTGCTCCCCATTCAAATGTGTAATGGGCACGGCCTCTAGAAAGTCTTGAACATTCAGAGTATTCCCCATATTTGGGGCCTCATGTAGTGCTCAATATTAATGCGCAAATGTATGATTGTTATCTGGTTGGATTGCATATTTTCACCTGCAACAGACTGCAGCGCACTGAAGGATCTCCTCTCCAGCTCAGACCTCAACAGCCATGCAAGCAATTGCCCAGCGCTGTTGCTTTTGATATGCTTCCTGGCCATATATTCCTTATAAATTATCTTCTGTTAAGTCTCTAAAATGACTTTATTTATGGTCAACTTAATTCCATAACTCATTTTCAAGCATATGCCTGTAATAACCTAAAGGCATCTCTTTCATTTGCAGGGTCTACAGTGGTGCCTTCATCTTATGAGAAATATTAATCAATGTGATCTCCAACAGTGATTCTAAAGGGAGCACCCAACAGTGCTTCAGGGCATAGCCACCATATGGGCAATGCTGGCTTTTCCCCATTTGATTGTCAGTAGCAGAGGACTACAATCCAACTACGTATGACCCAGATATTACATTTTAGTCAAAGTATTTGGTTAACTAGACCCTACCAATACATATCTAGTCATGTGCTAATACTGTGGAATAGAAAAAGAATCAATCCTACCTTCTATCCAGATGCAACTCTCGCCAAATCTTGGTCATTTGTAAACTCTGAGACCATGCAGCTAACCTGACACAAGCACTTGTTCTTTGCAGCGCGACCTGAAATATTTTAAGCTTCCTGTGTATTGATTTTAAAATTCACGGACACAAGCACTTTGACCTTCGCAGCGCGACCTGCATTGTTTTAAAGCTTCCTGTGTATTGACTTTAACAAATCACGGATGCACTTTTCCTTAAATTGTAAAATTGTAATTTGTATTAACTGCCTCACCCCAATCTTGCTGCTCATTTCTCGCCTCTGCAGCCCCGTTCCACCGCAAGTGCTAGGCTTGATTGTCGTGGAGGGTGCAGGCCGGTACCTCCTTCCGGGTTCCCTCCCGGTGCTGGCCTCTGATTGGGCGAGGGTGTAGAGGCGGTGCTCACTGCTAGCCCGTCCTCTACAAAAACCCATAAACAGGCTGCTCTTTTGATGACACGAGCACTTGTTCTTTGCAGCGCCACCTGAAATATTTTAAGCTTCCTGTGTATTGATTTTAAAATTCACGGACACAAGCACTTTGACCTTCGCAGCGCGACCTGCATTGTTTTAAAGCTTCCTGTGTATTGACTTTAACAAGTCACGGATGCACTTTTCCTTAATTTGTAAAATTGTAATTTGTATTCACTGCCTCACCCCAATCTTGCTGCTCATTTCTCGCCTCTGCAGCCCCATTCCACCGCAAGCGCTAGGCTTGATTGTCGTGGAGGGTGCAGGGCGGTACCTCCTTCTGGGTTCCCTCCCGGTGCTGGGCTCTTGTGGGCGAGGGTGTAGAGGCGGTGCTGACTGCCAGCCCGTCCTCTACAAAAACCTGATGCCACCTAATACGCGCAGCGGATGCGCGCAGCGTCCGCGCCGTCCCTGCGCCGAAGACGCGCCAAAGACCAGCCCGTCTGTGCCCGTCCGGGCCAGGACGGGGCACGGAGCTGAGGGCCCTGCCCCGGCGACTCTAGACAGGATGGTAAGGTCCTCTAGTCAATTAAGAACGTTGTGTCCTACCACTTACGAACTGTGCACTGTACTGGAGTTCCACCAGTCAGGAAACTCTACCTGTCCAAACTGCAATCTTACACTCACTAATTATCACCCGTACCCGGACCTCAGAAACAGACATAGGAAGAGGAAACAGCACCCAAACATTAGGGCACAAGACTATCTGTTTTACAGCACGAACTACCGCTCCCTACCTAAACACAAACACGATATCTTCAACTTATTACTTGAAGAGAAACCTAGCGCACTTTTTCTGACGGAAACTTGGCAAACCGACAGCGCAGGCCCTGACATAGCTACTGCTCTCCCCTCCAACTATGCTATTGTTAGAAAAGACAGAATTAACCAAATCGGTGGTGGGATTGCAATAATTTTTAATAGAGAGCTGAAGTGTAGCCTCGACTCAGTTGACATCCCTGACTGTGAAGCTGCCTTTTTTAAAATTTCTATCAACCCTAACTTCACGCTGTCCGGCTTATTGATATACCGGCCCCCTGGAAATTCAACTCTGTGGGCGTCTAAATTTGCCGACTTGCTCACTCCCTTTTACGTAGCCTCAAAAAACTTCTCATTAATTGGAGACCTCAACCTGCACCTGGAGGATTCTTCCAACTCCACCTGTTCCAATCTGCTCGAAGATCTGACAGCCTTAAATTTGAGACTACTAAACTCCGGATCCACACACAAGGCGGGTCATCTGCTTGACCCTATCATCACCAACCTCACTGACTTGGCATGGCATGATATCACCCCTATATGTTGGTCAGAACATTATCTAATAAAATTCAGCCTCAAACTCCCAAGCCTAACTTCTATGCAGCCTGTTTTTCCAGTAACGTCCAGAAAAAACTGGAAAACACTCAACATTGCACAATTAAACAAGGTATTCTGCGAAAACCCCCCCACCCAAGAACTCAATATGGAAAACATAGCAAAAGCTACACAACTGTGGCTTAGGGACGCCGCTGATTCCTGCCTACCTACCCCTCACATTAAGGGAAACAGTCACCGACCCCCAGCTCCATGGTAGAACGACTCACTGAAACAAGAGAAATCTAAATGTAAGGTACTAGAGCGTCAGTGGCGAAAAGATTAGGCACCCGATAAAAAGGAGAGATATCACTCTGCCAGAAACAAATACCACACAGCCTGCACAAAAGCGCGAGCCCTGTACGTTTCCAACACCATTATGGAAGCAACAAACAGACCCAAAACCCTGTTCAATACAATACAGGAATTAGAGGGTGCGCAAGCCACTGCTTCGGCTCCTCCGCTCAATGAACAACAATGTCAGGATCTGGCAGTGTTTTTCTCGGACAAAATAGACAAACTACACAGTGATATTAATAGCAACACAAATATCTCCACCCCTCAGGCCGATATGGACCTTGTCCCTTCAGCAAATAATACCTTGGAATCTTGGCCTCCCATCACGACAGACTCTTTGAAGGCCATTCTTAAGACCATCAAATCCGGCTCTCCCCGTGATCCTATTCCTGTCAAAATATTAAAACAACTGGACGCTCCTTCACTGGAAGTCATCGTGAAAACTTTAAACGCCTCCCTGAAATTCTCGACTGTTCCATCGCTTTGGAAACATGCCATGATTAGCCCTCTGCCAGAAACAAATACCACACAGCCTGCACAAAAGCGCGAGCCCTGTACATTTCCAACACCATTATGGAAGCAACAAACAGACCCAAAACCCTGTTCAATACGATCAAGGAATTAGAGGGTGCGCAAGCCACTGCTTCGGCTCCTCCGCTCAATGAACAACAATGTCAGGATCTTACCGTGTTTTTCTCGGACAAAATAGACAAACTACTCAGTGATATTAATAGCAACACAAATGACTCCACCCCTCAGGCCGATATGGACCTTGTCCCTACAGCAAATAATACCTTGAAATCTTGGCCTCCCATCATGACAGACTCTTTGAAGGCCATTCTTAAGACCATCAAATCCGGCTCTCCCCGTGATCCTATTCCCGTCAAAATATTAAAACAACTGGACGCTCCTTCACTGGAAGTCACTGTGAATACTTTAAACGTCTCCCTGAAATTCTCAACTGTTCCATCGCTTTGGAAACATGCCATGATTAGCCCACTGCTGAAGAAGCCCACAGCTAACCCTGAAATATTGTCAAACTATCGACCTATATCCCTGCTCCCTGTCTTTTCAAAGCTGCTGGAAAGACACATTCACTCGGTCCTAACCCTCTTCTCTGAAGAAAACTCCCTCCTTCATCCATCTCAATCCGGTTTCAGAGCCGGTTTCTCTACAGAAACTGCCCTGTTAGGAGTCACCGAAAATATCGGCAAACTCCTTGACGATGGTAAAACGGTCACGCTCATTCTTTTAGATTTGAGCGCGGCCTTTGACACCATATCACATGAAAAACTCTTAATTACGTTAAGAAAATATGGAATCTGTGGTATGGCATTTGATTGGATCAGGTCGTTTTTGGCACAACGGACGTTCCAAATCACATCTTCATCTGCATGCACCAGAGTGTTCAATGCCCCACATGGAGTTCCCCAGGGATCCATTTTGAGCCCTTTGTTTTTTAACCTTTATCTTAGACCTCTGGCTGACCTTGCAGAAAAATCAGGACTCACCCTCATGACCTACGCAGACGACTCACAGATCATTTTTTCCCTGTCTGATCCTAGCCCGTCACCTTCGTCTCCCCTTAAACTAGGTCTCCAAAACATCTTCAGCTGGATGACTAGGAACCAGCTGAAACTAAATGGAGACAAAATGGAGATCCTCCTCTTAGGAAAACAACATGACTTGTGGAACCCCTCCCACTGGCCTTCCCAGATGGGAAACTTCCCTACCCCTGCCACTCAGGTACGCAATCTAGGGGTCATTGTTGATAGCTCCCTCTCCATGAAACAACAGGCCAGCAAAGTTGTTGGCCTCTGCTTTACCATCTTGAAGTGGCTGAGGAAAATACTCTGGATGTTGCCTATCTCCACCCAAAAAACCGTAGTCAATGCCCTCATTACATCCCGGCTTGACTACAGTAACATCTTGTACCTAGGCTCTAATCAAGCTGTAGTACGGCAACTACAGCTCGTCCAGAACTCAGCTGTCAGGCTGCTGTGTGGTATTCCTAAAACCACCAGTGTCTCAAACTACCGACGTGGCCTGCATTGGCTCAGGGTGGAAAACCGAATCAGATTTAAAGCACTAAAATATATGTTTAGAATAAAAACAGGCAATGCTCCCAAATATCTTCTTGCACTAGCCCATCCCTACACCCCTAGTCGTAACCTTAGGTCACAATCAGCAGCAAATTTCTGCATACCCAGGTTCAAACTTGCTAGAATGGGTGGCAGATCTTTTGCTCATCTTGGACCAACACTCTGGAATGCACTCCCTCTTCACATCCGCAAGGAGGAAAACCACGCCAGATTCAGGAAGAATATCAAAACCTGGTTGTTTGAGCAATAATCAGGAACGTCCTTGCTTACCTTCGTTACTTCTTAGGCTGTGTCTCGGCGCTGGGAAACCCTTTTTGGGTAGCTGTTGCGCCTTACAAGTTTAAAAAATAAAATAAAATAAATAAATAACCTCTATGAGATCACTCTATCAGGTGCACTTGGTGAGGGCAGTATCAATGTATGCATGTAAGTGTTTGTAACCGTATTGTAATTACCTCCCCAAATAATTGGTGTGTTATAATGCCTAAATAGTGATGGAGTCAATGTATAGTCAAAAGATCCCGGATTAGTATTAGGGGCATAAACATAAGCTAGTGTCAACTCATTTCCATCCACGGTTCCATCCACCAGTGTATATCTACTTTCCTTGTCTATGTGGGCATAATTAGCAATAAACGGGCCCCAGATGGTTTGCAAGGCAAGGTACTCCTGGCAAATGCTGAATATGTGGTACTGATTGGTAGCCTTTTCCATCGTTTCTTAAAATTCTGAAGCACTATCCATGTGAGGTGGCCCCCTTGAAGAAGGACAAAATGCACTTTTACATGCTCCAGGAAAAAGCCTATGATATATATATCTCTTAGATGGAGTGCCCAGCCCTTTTAGGTTCCAAGTGAAACAGTAACATTTGAACTCATATTCATAGTTTATCAACCAGAGTTAAGATTTTAATGTCTCTACCCCATTCCTAGTTCCCAAATTTCATTTCCTGGATTACTTACAGAACCACCAAAACTTGCTTCTACATATGCCATTCTGAAGGATTCCATAGTTTTCCTACTGACACTCCTTGCAAACCCTGTCTTCCTTCCAGTAGTCTCTATGGTGACACTAAAGATCATCTAACCATTAGACATCCTGCCTGAGATTTGTACACTACCCCACCAAAGTAAAGCATCAACAGAACTTAGATATGGGTATCCACGTCAGGACTAAGTTTGAAGCATATGTTGTCCCCCAGAAATTCTCCAAGCAGGGTACCAAACCTAGGATCTCAACAAAAGTATCAACTGCAAAGGCTGTCCCAGTTATTGAATCTTTCAAATGCCCCAAACATAATCAATGCCCACTGTTCATCAGTGAAGCTGCTTGTAATATTTAAAGGACCTTATGCACAAAGTCTCTAGTCATTGGGGTGAGTGCTCGACCTTGCCCTATTATATTACTCAGAGTGATTATAGCCATATCGTCTTCCTTGCCCGTTGATTCTCATGGTGTGTCAAGTTTCGCCTTCCTCTAGATCTACTACTTGGCCACACTTTTGACTACCATGGCTCTCTTCAGAGTTGCCTGTTCATCTGTAGGCTTGTTTGGCATTCGGCAGTGACCCTTAGCATCCTTATGTTGTTGTCGGTTCCATCTGAGTTCAGCGCTGCATTGAGCCTAGTCATCTCCATTCACCAACAGGGACTCATCCAGTGCTGTGAAAAAGTGTGACTTTCCATCAACTGTCTTTTTCAGCTTAGCTGAATATAGCTAAGTTCATGGGACCTCGTTTTGAGGTAGTAAATGCTTAACCTTCGTGAAGGAGTGATGCAGCAGAGTTGTGGTGGTGTAGTCAGGGAACACCCACGCCTTATTATTTTGAATCAACAATGGTCTCCGTTCCCAGGTGGCTTGTAGTGTTTGTCCCAGTCTTAGTAATGTAACATACATGCCACAATAGGGCGAGGAGGCTCCTGGCACAGGAGGGCAGCCTGGTATTCTGTGTACCCTCCCCACTGCAGACTTCTGTGGTGTCCCTTTGAACACATTCTTGAGGAGCTAGTCCTCTCAAAATGCCTCCACATTGCGCCCTTCGGCTCGTTCTGAGGTACCTAGGAGGCATATATTGTTCCTAAGGGTGCATCCTTCTTTGTTTTCTGCTCAGAACTGTTGGTGTTCCACCATTGTGAGGAGAGCCTTCATTTAAGATTGCAGCTCCAGATCCACTGGTCTGAAAAACCTTACCATAGACTAATTCTCTGTGATTCTCTCAGAGAGTTTTTTTATGGTCAGTTCCTAATAGGGTCACTTCTATTCACTCTGAATTGATTTTTGCTTCCATCATGCTATTAGTTTTCAGGATCGCCTGTAGTCTTTGAATGAATATTTTGTTGTGACATACCAATGTAGTTTCAACACTCAACAGAGGGTACATCTCATCTTTAGCCTTGCCAGGTTGCATCTCTTCTGCATATTTTTCAGTGGCTTAGATACTTCAGATTTAACCATCTTTTGACTTTTCACCAATGCATCCAGGAGAACCAGCAGCTCCAGCGGTCACCCAGGGAAATATATACCTTCAGGTCAAAGGGCACGGTCCAGAACAACCAGGCCTACGGCTTATACCATATTGTGCTGCCAATCGAAGGTCACTGGTGAGCATCACTAGGGAGAAACATGGAAATGGGTGTTCCCTCAATACAAAAGGAACCAAGTCCTAATCAAACATTCAGTTAACCCACACAGCCACAAAGAAGATTTATTTATTCAAAAAAGCTTTTTAATTTTTGTTTTTTTAAAATATATATATACACATTGCTTTAATAGAAAAATGGTTTCATTAAGACAGTGAAATAGTATCTAGAAAACGTTTTATAATCATATACAGAAAATCAGAATTATAATATAAAAAAACTAGGACACGCAAATATAATTCAAAAAAGGGCACAAAGTACATGCACTCATACAATCAAACACACCTTTTGTACAATCAAATACATACACAGACATTCACATACATATCACCACACACAAAAGCGCCGACGCGCGTTTCGGACAAGTGCCAATACAGGCTTCCTTCATCAGGGCGCACTTGGAGTAGAAAACAGGCACACACAATAAATGACGTCTGGCACAAGGTCCTGAGGAGCGGTCCTAGTAGCAGCAAGGGCTGAGAGTGGGTATTCTGTGGGCAAAAGAAACAATATAAGAAAAACTGCAAAATATCATTCATTAAAAAGAATGAAGGCCTTAATAAGAGTCAGAAAAAAACAAACATTCAGGAAACCGAGTCCACGCATACCACAAAAGTAAGATGTCCTTATATCCCAGAGTGCTCGTCATGAAAACAGTGAAGGAGAATTGTGCACTGAATGTAGCCAAAACTGGTAAAGTGTGTCATGAAGCCAGAAAATGCATAGACAAACCACCACATAAAAAATACACCTACAAATAAAAGTATGTTTAAGACAACAGGTCGGGAAAAGGCAGCCTACCTAGGGGCCCTCAAGAATGGGGCCACTGAGATGTTTCAGAGGAATAGCAGGTAGTTGACAACAACAAGAATAAACGGAACCCAGTAGGTGCATGCGCTCGCTTGTTAGTCGAGATTCAGAGCAGCACAATTTCAGGGGCCTGTAGAGAATCCAGGCAAGATTCAGGGAGGGAGCAGAAGTACCACTGCGGGTCAGGGGGGCATAATAGACCAGCCCAAAAATCTAAGAAAGATATGTAAGGAGAAAATCACTAACTATCCTCTAACGGCAAAATGCTGGGCCTATACATCTAGAAACTACGTAATAAACACAAGGATATCAGGGCAATAATAGAGTAAGGCTAGGGATCTGAGAGTAGGTAATGTGGGCCGTGTATAATAAACAATAACTCGATGAACATGGCTCACAAAGATAATAAACAGGCCAAGCAAAATACAAGGCCTAAACAGAGCCTGTGTCTATATAAAGTAAGACTAGATATGAAAACGAGAGACGAGCATCAGAAGACCAAGTTTGCAAAATGGGATTTATAAGGTAGCAAAGCATGTAGCTAGAATGGGGCAGCAGGGCATGCTGAATATAGCTAAGTTCATGGGACCTCGTTTTGAGGTAGTAAATGCTTAACCTTCGTGAAGGAGTGATGCAGCAGAGTTGTGGTGGTGTAGTCAGGGAACACCCACGCCTTATTATTTTGAATCAACAATGGTCTCCGTTCCCAGGTGGCTTGTAGTGTTTGTCCCAGTCTTAGTAATGTAACATACATGCCACAATAGGGCGAGGAGGCTCCTGGCACAGGAGGGCAGCCTGGTATTCTGTGTACCCTCCCCACTGCAGACTTCAGTGGTGCCCCTTTGAACACATTCTTGAGGAGCTAGTCCTCTCAAAATGCCTCCACATTGCGTCCTTCGGCTCGTTCTAAGATACCTAGGAGGCATATATTGTTCCTAAGGGTGCATCCTTCTTTGTTTTCTGCTCAGAACTGTTGGTGTTCCACCATTGTGAGGAGAGCCTTCATTTAAGATTGCAGCTCCAGAACCACTGGTCTGAAAAACCTTACCATAGACTAATTCTCTGTGATTCTCTCCAATGATGTTGGATGTACTTGGTAACACTTGTAAATTCTCTTCAATTTGTGAACCATCTACAGATAAAGAATTACTTTCCTGAATAACAGAATTTTCACTCTTAAAATCAATTCTAGGCGGTGAATTATTGCAGGAGACATCACAATCCTGAGATCTTTCAACCGTAATATCCCACCAACATGATGTAGAATTTTTGCTCACCTCTTTGTTTTCATATACACCATTATGGCACACAGGAGCAAGACAGATAATATGCCATACTTCACCATTTTGTAATAAAGCTGTATTGTTCATAACTTTGATATCCAATTTGGGTTCACTGTATTTACTCTCACCCCTAATGGTTTTTCTGGCACTCTTTACACAAACCCATTGACCCGTACAAAGATTAACCTCTCTAACTCCGTGTTTAGACTCGTAATAGGTTTTATTCTTTGTTTGTAAATTTTTAATGCTCTCTCTAACTTTAGATAAATCACTATTAGTCATACCTCCTTTATTCATCTATCCTGGATTGATGTTTGAATGTGAAATTCTGCCTCTCATTAATGAAAAGGGGCTTTGATTTGTAGAACCATGAATAGTACTTCTATAAGCCCAAAGTAATTCTCAACATCCCATGATAGATTACCTTTATTTGCCCAACTGTAACACCCCTTTAATACTACGGTTGGCCCTTTCCACAATACCATTTCCACTCGGATGATAAAGAGTAGTAAATCTTTGTTGTATTCCAGAAGACAGCAAATAATTTTTAATTTCCTGGGATTTGAACTGTACTCCATTGTCTGACAAAATATACTTGGGAAAACTTTCTCTCAAGAAAATTTCGTCCAAAAAGTTAATCAAAGTTTTGGTATTGATAATGCTGACTACACTGATTTCCAACCACCTTGAAAATGTGTCAATCAAAACCAAAAGGTACTTTTGTACACTATCTTGCCAAATGACTGGGCCCATAAAATCAATAGATACGACTTCCCAAGGAAGTTCTGGACAATCAGGTGATGCCAATGGTGGATTAAAAGTTTTAAAAGTTTTGTCAGAAACCTCACACTTTACACAAGACCTAACACACCTTTCAACTTCAACGTCCATTTTTGGCCACCAATACAGTTCTTTTACACAAAGCTTAGCGCGGTAATCCCTGAATGTCCTTCATGACATAGATCAATAGTTTTTCCTCTCAGATCCTTGAGTGGAACAATCATATTACCAGGTACAACTAACATATCTGAGATACTAAGTTGATCCTGAACTTCCCAGTATCCTCCGAAGTCGTCATTAGCAATTTTTTTGTCCATTCCCTTCCAACCTTTAATAACCAATTGTTTTACAACAAGAAAAATTTGGTCAGAGTTTTCTGCATCTAGCCACTCTTCCTTACTAAAACTACCCTGAGCACTATCAAAAGAGATGTGTGCAACAGAAAAGTAATTCCACTGATTTTTGTCTAATTCAATCAATGGCAGGGACATACGACTTAAAGAATCAGCAGTGACATTTCTTGTGCCAGGAACATAGTGAATGTCATACATAAAATCTTGTAGTCTCATAGATAATCTAGCTATTCTAGCTGTGGCATTGGTGAGACCATCCGTTGTTAGTAATTTAGTCAAAGGTTTGTGGTCACACCGAACAGTAAATTTCCTTCCCCACAAAAATTTCCTAAAGTGTTCCAAAGCCCATACAACAGCAAGTGTTTCTCTTTCCACCACAGAATAACGTTCTTCTGTGGGAGTGAGGGAAAGTGAAGCAAACGCAATAATAACCTCCTCATTATTATCATTGTTCTGGGTAAGAACGCTGCGTAAACCTTTGCTGCTAGCGTCAGTTGTGACAAATGTATTGGCAGAAGGATCAAAACCTTGTAAACTGGGTGCTTGAGAAATGGCTTTTTTAATTTCTTCAAAAGATTTCTGACAAAGAGCACACCAATTAAATTGTGTTTTGTTCTTTAAAAGAGATCTCATGATATGGGTCTTTTCCGAAAATATATCCACAAACTTCGCATAGAATTCTGCAAGACGTAAGAATGATCTCAGATCTTCTTTGGATTTTGGTGCAGGAGCATCTTGGATGGCACTTACCAAACTAGACTTTGGTCTTATTCCTGATGAGCTAACCTCGTGTCCAAGATAAGTGACACTTTTTTCTGCAAATTTAAATTTTGATGGTTCTGCTGTAACACCTTTACTCTGTAAAATACAAATCACTTTTCTAAAACGCTCATCATGTATACTCTTGTTTGACCCCATGATAAGGATGTCATCTTGAAAGAATATCACCCCTTGCATATCACCAAATAACTCATGCATGCAGCCGCGGACGCAAGTCCGAAAGGCATGCGGCAAAATTGGAAACATCCAAAAGGGGTACAAAATGCAGTGAGATGTTTACTCATGGGATGCAAGGAAATCTGATGATATGCACAAGATAAATCTATGGTTGAGAACCATTTAGCACCTCTGGTCAAAGTAAGCATCTCATCAATCCTGGGAAGAGGAAATTGATCAATTATAATGTTATCATTTAAATACCTTATCTATGCACATGCAGATCTTACCATTGGAACGTCTAGCAATCACGATTGGAGAAATCCAATCGGACGCTTCTACAGGTTCGATTATTCCAGCATTTAACAATTTAATAATTTCTTATTTTACTTCATCACGTGCAATTAAAGGTATGTGACGCACCTTATGAATTTTTGAAACAGCATTAGGTTTGACTCTGATTCTGTGTTAAAAACCTTGGAGATTTCCAATACCTCCATTGAAAACTTCAGGAAATTCTTTCAAAACCCAATTCTTTGTGTTTTCAGATTCACTCATAATCAACACCTGTTCAGGGCTATTAGGGTTTAGAATTATATCAAGCGAGCGCTGATCCCTCCAGCCCAAAATAGGTGGTCCATCTTTGGCTATATAGAGTTTACATATTGCCCTTCTACCCTTGAACTCAAACATGAAAGATCTGAAACCCAACATGACAATTTTCTGTCCAGTGTAACTTTCAGGAATCACATCTGTAGGTTGTAATTGTGGACCGATTTCACATACAAATTTCTTATCCCAAATAGATTTGGGTATAATAGTAAACGGAGATCCAGAATCGGCCGCTACTTGTAGATCTATACCACCAAAAGAAACCATACATAATGGTTTGTTATTATCATCACACGTAATGTTCACAACTACATGTCTAGCTCTAATGCTTAAAGTATCCAAATCCTCATCACGATAACTCTCATCATCATCAGATAAGTCAGAGTCGTTATTTGTTACACAAGTTACTCTTGTTTTCATTTGAGAATTCCTTCTACATTGTTTAGTAAAATGACCAATCAGGCCTCAGGCAGCACATTTTGATGACAAAGCAAGACATTTATCAAATCTAGCAGTGTGTGATGTACTGCCACATCTGTAACAAGCAAAGAATTGAGCAGATTTATCTTCCTTCTTGAAATTTGAATGTTGGTGTGGTTTCCAATTTTGATATTGTTTGAACTGTCTAACATTAGGATTCTTGTCTCTCCTCTTATCACTGATCTTATTAACAGTCACGGGATCATTGGAAATAGAGACTGCTTTAGCACATCTATCTCAAAGTTCTGTTTTCTTAACCAATGTAATTATATCTTTAAGACATGCATCTCCTTCTATCCACAATTTGTCTTGGACATTTTTATTCTTATTGCACATAACCACTTGGTCCCTAATCATATCATCGTGTAGAGATTCAAACTTGCACTTTATGGCTAAATTCTTCAATGCAGAGACATAATCCTCAATGGTTTCATTTGTATTCTGTTTACGCTTGTAGAAAGTACGTCTGGAAACTGCCACACATACAATTGGGGAATAATGTTCATCAAGATCTGCAATAGCACATTTAAATACATCAAAATCTCCACTCCTTTCAGTTTTCTGCATCTGTAAATACACTCTGAGACCTTCAGGTCCTAAACAGTGCATTAAAATTCTTTTTTTTCTTTCTGGAGACATAATGCTGCTATTATCTTCTAGAGTGGCAATATAATTTAGAAAATATTCTTTCCAATCCAGCCATTTGATAATTGGTTCACCTGGATTGACTAAAAATTCTTTTGGATCACTCAACGTAATGCTCATGTTACTATGTGAAGTAGAAGCTGTCATGTTACTCTGTACAGAAGATGCTGTTCTTAACTCTCCATTATTATTTTTTTAATGAATTACAACAATAATAGGAAATACATAATACAATTTTAGTCTTACTGTATAAGAACGATGAATTACAAGCCTGGGGAAAGCACATGTTAATTTCTCCAAATTTCTGTTGATCGCGCTAAAGTTAACTCCTCAAAATTCTGGTTGTTCGCACTAAATTAAATAAGATTTTTTAAAAAATGGCCGACACGTTGCGTGACCTTAGCGTGACCTGTGACATTAATGCGCTGAATTTCCGGTGAAGACAGCAATGCGCCGGTTGTTTGAAGGGAAACATGAAGAAACGATGGCAACAAGTTCGCGCTCAGGATCCGTCGGCAGCTCAGATTTCAAAGGTAAACAGATGTGCTCACGCAATACTGGCTAGCGCTTAAGGTCGTGGAAGCCTCGTAAACTTCCCAAAAAAAAAATAAACACAGCTGTCTCACATTTGAAAGTTTGTGCTTACATTTTTAAATACGGAAAACTGCTACAAAGTTCAATGTTTGTTGATTTTACTGCTAATAACCGAAGTAATCTCGCTAAAAGCTTGTAACATAAAAAGTCACAATGGAGAAAAACTCACAGATAGAAGAATGTACAGAGTCTTCTTTTCACCCGTGGAGAGCTGAATAAGCTAACGCGCATCCTTGAATTTTCCCAGTAGTTAGTTCCTTCGACTTATTGTAAATACAAAGTGCATTCAAATTTTTCTTTGAAGCTTGTTCTGGGGGTTCCTGGTCCTCGTTGACAAATTGGTGTAGTATTGAAAGATACACTGGTAGTTTCATGTAATCAAGTTCTTTATTTAAACCCCCGGCACAGGAGGAATAAATAGTACAGCAGTCAAGTAGCACAGCTTCTCTCATAACCGATACCAGAGAATCACCATACACATATAAACAATTCTGGAATTTACTCGAGGTTCCACACATTTCACAAATCTTAAAGTGACATACTACAGAATGTTTCATCAGTCAAGGACTGTCACTAAAAGTGCATTGATTGCTTTGCATGTCATTCTCGACTTGTGTTTTGAAACTTGTCTTTTCATTTCTTGAGCATACGCCCCCTAACATGAACATATAACCCTCCCTACACAAAATGTTTGTTGTTACAGCTAGAGAAATAGTTTAATACAAGTTTCTTCATCTTTTGCTCAAACTTTCTTGTGGAAGTGGAATGTTCACGCACTGCATTTGTGTATTTACGTTAGTTTCTGTGGCTGAATAAACCTCTTATAGTGTTAGAATAGTCTCATGTTGTAGTGGTGTGTATGTTCTCAATATATTGATTTGTCAAAAACACCTGAAATCATTTAACCCTTTCTCTGAAATGTATAATACACACTGGCTTACTGTAGCGTAAGCAAAGTGAAACCTGTTATAACAAATAAGCATTCTGTCTGTAAATAAACACTTTAAATGGCCTTAGTGGACAAAATGTCGTCTCTTTAATATGACAAATTCGTTCTGTTACCAGAAAATTATAATGTAATCGTCACTGTGACTTTGACATGAATTCACTGAAAACATCGATTTTTGTCTATGTATGTTTCCAAGAGTAAATTTACAATATCATTCATGAGTCTTTTTGAATTAAACATCCAAATATCTAAAAAGGGAATACAATTAGAATATCCACAAGAATAAATAAAAAAAACTGTTCCTTAATTCCACTTTTAAAGATAGTGAGATGGATATTTCGAGGCCAATTCACGAAGGGCTTTTCCATTTACGTTTCGAGTTTACTCCTTTAGGACTTCTTTACTTACTCAAAAATGGTGCACAGTCAAAATATCGAGTCAATGATGTCGACATGCAGTAATATCGACACCTAAATATCGCAGGCAAGAAATTTCAATTATATATATATTGATTTATTAAATATAGTTTTTTGATTAGTGTATGTAATATTGATGTAGGTAATGTCGATGTACAAAATATCGAAAAGTAAAAATATCGTAGTTTTAAGTATTGTACATTGTAATTGTTTATATTTTATGTATGTTTATTTTCTAAGAAATATTCAAGAAATTTTAAAATTTTGAAATATATTAGGAGCGGGATGTAGGGTTTATAGGGGATAAGGGCGGGGAGTGTTTTAAAAATTATATATATATATTTTAGATTTATAGAAATACGAAATTAAAATTTAGAATGTAGAAATAAATTTCAAAATTTTAGGAGCGGGATGTTGGGTTTATAGGGATAAGGGTGGGGAGTGTTTTAAAAATATATAATTAAAAAATAAATTGGAATTACGAAATTAAAATTTAGAATGTAGAAATAAATGTTATAATTTTAGGAGCGGGATGTTGGGTTTATAGGGGGTAAGGGTGGGGAGTGTTTTAAAAACTATATATTTATTAAAGAAAAAATTGAATTACGAAATAAAAATTTAGAATTTAAAAATACATTTTAAAATTTTAGGAGCGGGATGTTGGTTTTATAGGGGATAAGGGTGGGGAGAGTTTTAAAAATATATAATTTAAAAAAAAATTGGAATTAGGAAATTTAGATTTAGAATTTTGAAATAAATTTTAACATTTTTGGACCTGGATGTTGGGTTTATAGGGGATAAGTGTGGGGATTGTTTTAACACTTTTACATTTAAAAAAAAAATTGGAAATAGGAAATTGAAATTTTAAATTTATAAATGAATTTCAAATTTTAGGATTGGGATGTTGGGTTTATAGGGGATAAGGGTGGTGAGTGTTTTAAATATATATTTATTTTTTATAATTTTAATTGAAATATGATTTTTATAATTAGGAAGTAGAAACTATTAGTACTTTTTAGGAGTGGGATCTTAGTTTATAGGGGATGAAGGTGGGGGATTGTTTCAAATATTGGGAGTTGCTAGATTTTAAAATATATATTATTGAAAAAATATTAAAATAATTTAAAAGTGGGGTGTTTAGTCTATAGTGGGTGTTTGCATTTTTAGAAAAGAATAATGTAAATGTATTTTAATATTTAATTTTGAAATAAAATTTTAACAATTTAAAAATGTATTATAATTTTTAATTTAATTGTGAAAAGTATGTTAATGTATATTGGATTTGGAATAGTAAATTAATTAGGTTCAGTGTCCACCACATTCCTCAATTAAATGTAGACTGGATTGGAAATAGAACATTAATTAGGTTCAGTGTCCAGCACCTACCACAATAAAATGTAGACTGGAGTGGGAATAGTAAATTAATTAGGTTTATTATCCAACACCTACCCCAATTACATTTAGACCGGAGTGGGAACAGTAAATTAATTAGGTTTATTATCCAGCACCTACCCCAATTAAATGTAGAATGGAGTGGGAATAGTAAATTGATTTGGTTCAGTCTCCAGCACCTACCCCAATTAAATGTAGACTGGAGTGGGAATAGTACATTAATTAGGTTTATTATCCAGCACCTACCCCAATTAAATGTAGACTGGAGTGGGAATAGTAAATTAATTAGGTTTATTATTCAGCACCTACCCCAATTAAATATAGACTGGCATGGGAATAGTAAATTAATTAGGTTCAGTCTCCAGCAACTACCCTAATTAAATGTAGACTGGAGTGGGAATAGTAAATTAATTAGGTTTATCATCCAGCACCTACCCTAATTAAATGAAGACTGGAGTGGGAATAGTAAATTAAATAGGTTTATTATCCAGAACCTACCCCAATTAAATGTAGACTGGAGTGGGAATAGTAAATTAATAAGGTTCAGTGTCCAGCACCTACCCCAATTACATGTAGACTGGAGTGGGAATTGTAAATTAATTAGGTTCAGTGTCCAGCACCTACCCCAATTAAATGTAGCCTGGAGTGGGAATAGTAAATTAATTAGGTTTATTATCCAGCACCTACCCCAATTAAATATACACTGGAGTGGAAATAGTAAATTAATTAGGTTCAGTGTCCAGTACCTACCCCAATTACATGTAGACTGGAGTGGGAATAGTAAATCAAATAGGTTTATTATCCAGCACCTACCCTAATTAAATGCAGATTGGAGTGGGAATAGTAAATTATTTAGGTTTATTATCCAGCACCTACCCCAATTAAATGTAGACTGGAGTGGGAATAGTAAATTAATGATGTTCAGTCTCCAGCACCTACCCCAATTAAATGTAGACTGGAGTGGGAATAGTAAATTAATTAGGTTTATTATCCAGCACCTACCCCAATTAAATGTAGACTGGAGTGGGAATAGTAAATTAAATAGGTTTATTATCCAGCATCTACCCCAATTAAATGTAGAAAGGAGTGGGAATAGTAAATTAATTAGGTTCAGTGTCCAGCACCTACCCCAATTAAATGTAGACTGGAGTGGGAATAGTAAATTAATTAGGTTCAGTGTCCAGCACCTACCGCAATAAAATTTAAACTGGAGTGGGAATAGTAAATTAATTAGGTTTATTATTCAGCATCTACCCCAATTAAATGTAGACTGGAGTGGGAATAGTAAATTAATTAGGTTTATTATCCAGCATCTACCTAAATTAAATGTAGACTGGAGTGGGACTAGTAAATTAATTAGGTTCAGTGTCCAGCACCTACCGCAATTACTTGTAGCCTGGAGTGGGAAAAGTAAATTAATTAGGTTCAGTGTCCAGCACCTACCCCAATTAAATGTAGACTGGAGTGGGAATAGTAAATTATTAGGTTCAGTGTCCAGCACCTACCCAATTAAATGTAGACTGAAGTGGGAATATTAAATTCATTAGGTTTATGATCCAGCACATACCTCAATTAAATGTAGATTGGAGTGGGAATAGTAAATTAATTTGGTGAATTATCCAGCACTTACCCCAATTAAATGTAGACTGGAGTGGGAATAGTAAATTAATTAGGTTTATTATCCAGCACCTACCCCAATTAAATGTAGACTGGAGTGGGAATAGTAAATTAATTAGGTTCAGTCTCAAGCAACTACCCTAATTAAATGTAGACTGGAGTGGGAATAGGAAATTAATTAGGTTTATCACCCAGCACCTACCCCAATTAAATGAAGACTGGAGTGGGAATAGTAAATTAAATAGGTTTATTATCCAGCACCTACTCAAATTAAATGTAGACTGGAGTGGGAATTGTAAATTAATTAGGTTTATTATCCAGCGCCTACCCCAATTAAATGTAGACTGGAGTGGGAATCGTAAATTAATAAGGTTCAGTGTCCAGCACCTACCCCAATTACATGTAGACTGGAGTGGGAATAGTACATTAATAAGGTTTATTATCCAGCACCTACCCTAATTAAATGTAGATTGGAGTGGGAATAGTAAATTAATTAGGTTTATTATCCAGCACCTACCCCAATAAATGTCGACTGGAGTGGGAATAGTAAATTAATTAGGTTCAGTGTCCAGCACCTACCCCAATTAAATGTAGACTGGAGTGGGAATAGTAAATTAATTAGGTTTATTATCCAGCACCTACCCCAATTAAATGTAGACTGGAGTGGGAATAGTAAATTAATGAGGTTCAGTCTCCAGCACCTACCCCAATTAAATGTAGACTGGAGTGGGAATAGTAAATGTAACACCTTGGCTGCTAGGGGGTTTTCCCCTCCTGTGCTGCTTTCTAAGCTTTCCCATTGTTCATGACAAGGTCAACTCGTTATAAGCACAGCTCAACCGTGCCTCATGACGAGTTGGCCTTGTCATGAGCATGAAAGGGGTTAATTAGGTTCAGTGTCCAGCACCTACCCCAATTAAATGTAGACTGGAGTGGGAATAGTAAACTAATTAGGTTTATTATTCAGCATCTACCCCAATTAAATGTGGGAATAGTAAATAATTAGGTTTAGTGTCTAGCACCTACCTAAATTAAATGTAGACTGGAGTAGGACTAGTAAATTAATTAGGTTCAGTGTCCAGCACCTACCCCAATTACATGCAGACTGGAGTGGGAATAGTAAATTAATTAGGTTTATTATCCAATACCTACCCTCATTAAATGTAGATTGGAGTGGGAATAGTAAATTAATTAGGTTTATTATCCAGCACCTATCCCAATTAAATGTAGACTGGAGTGGGAATAGTACATTTTTAGGTGTATCATCCAGCACCTACCCCAATTAAAAGTACACTGGAGTGGGAATAGTGAATTAATTAGGTTCAGCGTCCATAACCTCAACAAATTAAATGTAGACTGGAGTGGGAATAGTAAATTAAATAGGTTTAGTCTCCACCACCTACCCCAATTAACTGTAGATTGGAGTGGGAATAGTAAATTAATTAGGTTTAGTATCCAGCACCTACCACAATTAAATGTAGCCTGAAGGACATATATTTTAATATTCTAAAACAAATACACATTTTAGTACAATGCTAGTGTTAGTTATTTTTTGGTATTAAAATAAATTACACATTTAAAAAAAAAAATGTATTACATTATTCCAAGAGTACATAAATTAAAGCAAATTTGTATTATAAATAACAGTATGCATTTTTAACAAATATATAAGTATTTGGATTTTTCAATTTAATACTGTTTTTCATTTGTATAGTTTTTAAGAGAAGTACATTATAGGGATATAGAAACAGTATAGTTAATGTAAATACATTATACATTTGAATATATTTTGTACATATAGTTGGATGAATTTTTTTCTTCTATTACAAAATTTGTATAACTATATCCTTTTTTCTACATTTGCATATTATTTTTCTCAAACAATTATGATATGTATGTCAATATACATGTAAAGTAAATGGATTACAGTATATCTAGTACATTTTATACTAAACAGTTTTTCTATATTAACATTTCAGCATTTCTGTATGAAATAAATGTATGCATTTTATTAATATTAATATGTTTTTATTAATAATAATACATTTAAAATATTAGGAAATTTATTATCAGACAGAAATTAAATGTATATGTTAATTTGCAGGTTTTTTTAAACATACATTTTTTTATTTTAATATTAAATAGTATAATGTGATATGTCATTTTATAATTTTACAATATATGAAAAAAAATTAACATTTTGTAATACATTATATACAATTTTAGAAAATTGGAACAATGTTTGTATAATTTTTCTAATATTAATTTTTTGTTAAATACTTTTTTTAATCATTTATTTAACTATTATTGCATTGATATTATTATTTGGGTGTTTTATTTTGTAACCGCTCTTGGTCTTTTTGGGTCATTTGGGAAGATTCAAGCTCGCGGTTGGAAGCTGCTTCGCGTTTGAGAAGGTAAGAGATATTTTCGGTATTTTTTAACTGTTTTAAGTGTATTTTGAAGGTAGTAGTTTCATATTTAGGGTGTGTGGAGTTCTATTTTAGAAGTTGTGATGATTGTAGTCATTTATTTAGGTTTTAAATTTTAGTGGCGTTTTTTGGATTTACGGCGTACTTAGTCTTATTGTGTTTGTATGTACTTAGTTTTTGTGTCTATGATGATTGTTATTGTGTTTTAAAATGTGTAATTTAACGTTTTATGTGGGTGGGAATGTTCGTGTTTCTATTTTAGGGTTTTGGAGAAAGCGTTTTCGTTTTTTGAAGTTTGGCGTTTTTTTTGTAAAAGGAAGTGTATTTTAGTGGTTTCAACTAATGTTTTTTTAACACTTCCTTTATTATTCGGGTTTACTGGAGCCGTTTTTCGTGTTTTTTTCACGTTTTCAGGTTTTTCATGGATTGGGTATTATCGATTTTTCATGGATATTCGATGGCTTTGGCACAGTTGTATTTTTCCATTTTGTTGGGGTTTATTTTTTTTCCCATGTATTTCTAACTATCTGGATTTTTTGGTAGAAGTTGGATTGTCGATTTACCACTTTGGTAAAAGTAAGTTATTTTAAATATATTTTATTGGGGGTGGGTAAAAGTGTTATTTTTAATTGTTGGTGTTTTGTTATATAATTATTTTGTCTATATATTTAAGAAAAATTGTATATATTTTAGTTCAAATAATTATTCATTTTTTTAAATGAAAAGTGTTTGTTAATGTTTTAGAGATATTTGGGTTTGTTTTTAGTTTAAGAAGTTTTAAATCTTAGATTAGGGTTTTGGCAATCATTCTTAAGTATTCTAGTCCTTTTATTGTTGGATAAAGTTGGACTTGTTGTTGTAAATATTGGTACATTTGAGCAGTTTGTCGTGATAGCTTGGGTTTTAATTGTAAGACAGATTGCTCCATTCTTAGTTCTTGAAAGCTTTGTTCTTTTTGGATTGCTATTAGGAGTTTGTGTAGGGTAGGAGTAGTTCGGCCTGTTGAAGATAGGAAGGCATTATGCCAACCTTCAACTGCGTTGTTAGTTTTTGCTTCTTGGTTTATGGTTGATAGATATATATTCCACCAAGGGATTTGGAACTTTGGTTGTCGTCTATGGCCTGATCTGTGTAGTCTCCCCAAGCAGGTGTCCTCGAAATAGTCTAAAAGGGGAGCTAGTTTTTGTTCATTTTTGGTGTAGAATGGACTTTCTATTAGTATGTTGTAGTGCTCAGCTACGTCTGTGACTGGAACGTATGCTAGGGCTATAAGTTGTTTTATTTGGTATGCGAATGTCATGTTGGTTGCATAATCAACACTTAGGGGTCCTTTAGGATGGCGGGCGGGCTTTGGCCGCCCGCCACCGTAACGGAGAATTGGACCGCCCGCTAACAGTACGGGGGTCCCGACATAGGTATTACGATGCGCCCGCCATGCAGGCGGGCGCATCCTGTATGTTTGCCATTGCAGCGGGCGGAGCAGAATTCTCCGCCCGCCGCAATGGTAAACGTGCATGTTGTGCTTTTCAAAGGGCAACATGACAGGCACCGCGTGGTGCCTGCCATGTTGCACTTTGAAATGCGGGGGGGTACCATAGGTACCGCCCATGTGCACCCCCCCAAGCCACGGACTCCCAGGGGGCCCGCAACGGGCCCCCGCAGGGAGTCTCCGCATGCCTTTCCGTGGCAGCATTGCCGCCACGGGAAGGCATTGTCCACAGCCCATTGTAATATGGCGGGCGGTGTCTAACAGACACCGCCACCATGTTACTGGTTTTCCGCCCCGGCCTCAAGGCGACCGGGGCGGAAAACATGTGGGCGGTGTTTGTCACGGCTGCGGTTCCTCCCGCCATACTAATATGGCGGGGGGAATTAGGCTGATGATGCCGGGTGGATTTCATCCGCCAGGCTGGCGGTAGCCACCGCCAGCCTGGCAGAGGAAATCCGCCCGACATCATAATGGACCCCTTAGTGTTGATTTTTGTAAATGTCTCCATAGACATTGATTCAAGTGGAAGTAACATCCCTGTATGGATGTTTGAGGGTATATTTTAAGGATGGTATTTATAATGGCTTGTTCAAAGTCAATGATTATTTTTAGGGGAAAGAAGTCTGGTGTTTCTTCTTTTGTTTTGTTCAACATTTCTGTGTATGTTGAAGTTTGTTTGTTTGGCAAGAAACAATAGATGAATGGAATGCAGGTGTTATAGTATTGTCCATGTATTGTATATAATTGGTAGAATGGTTTGGGACATATACTAAAAGTGCCATCCATCAGCCATGTTTGGCTTTGTTTTAATTTGTTTATATTGTTTATTGTAGAAAACATAATTATTCTTTTATCTTTATTGTTGTTATCATAAAAGTTAAAAGGTTTGTCATTATGAGTTATGGTAAGGTCAGGGGTAATTATTATCTCTTCAAAAGTTTTAGGTGTTGGTATTGTTGCTCTTGTAGATTTTTTAGTTCTAGTTCTAGTTCTTTTTATAGAAGCTATTGTTGAAAGTTGACCTATAGCTTCTCTAGGTACTTTAGGAAGTATTTCTTTAAGTATTACACTTGTTGGTAGTTCTGAGGTGCTGCTTAATTCTTTAATATTTTCCATAGTAGATCTAACTTCTATTTCTGTTAGATTAGGAGGATGATTTTTTTTAAATATCTTTTTATTAAGCAATAATAAAGACATTACACAACAAAAAACCTACCAGAGCACATTGAGTGACTGCAAATGTATACAATGAGAACATAGACCTCCACCAGAGACAAATCAACAGAATATAAAGAATATAAAGAACAGACTTAGGTGTCCTCCGGTTCCATACTGTCAAGGTCTACATCAGGTGGCGTACAAATGTCACCCCGGTAAGCGTTCCAAACTCCCCAGACCTTGCCCCACTTGCGGGGTCGCCCCCTCGACACATACACAGCCCTCTCCCGGAACACACACTAGTCGAGGTCCTCCATCCACTTCCCAACCTGGGGCGCTCGAGCAGCACCCCAGAGTTGTGCAATATTGCATTTGGCTATCGCACAAGCTAGTGTGACCCACAGTTTGCCATGACTGGAGAGGTCGGAGGGCTCCCAAACATTCAACAAACAGCGACGCGCCTCTAACTCGATACGCACTCCCCAAACTTCACTCATCTTCAGATGTATCCTGGTCCAGAAATCACGGACCTTTTCACACTCCCACAGGATATGAAGGAATGTAACAGGCATTCCACACCCTCGCCGACAATCCCCAGATACTGCCAACCCTATTCTCAACAATCCAGGACCCGTGGTGTAGGAGCAGTGCAGAATCAGTTGATTAGTGGGATGATTGTGTTCAGTAGTATTTATCACACTTGTTTCCCTAGTTGTGGCACGACCATAACATTTATTACTGTAATACTTTGTACATTTCCAATTTACTTTAAGGTCTTTTTGTTTCTCTTGAGTATAAATATACCCCATATAGCATAACAGAAATTTGCCTTTTTGAGATGTAATACATTTTGCATCTTCAGTCATTGTGGATTTCTTATTTCTAGAAAAAATTATATAAAATATTATAGGTGAATGTTAGACCTGGCACCTTGGCGTGAGTCTCCCTTCCACTTTTTGCTGATGTGCCTCCGATGTTTTGCTGGTTTTCCGATACTCAGGGCACTGCGCCACGGCTGACCCGTGCCGCAGTGCAAGTGCTCCCTACTGTAATTGTACATGCGATTGGTATCCATGATTGGTTCATTGGATTTACTGTTAGTCCCTAGTAAAGTGCACTAGAGAGTGCCGGGGCTTGTAGATGCCAATACTGCTGGTGGGCCTGCAGCGCTGGTTGCGCCACCCACCGAAGCAGCTGTAAAGATGTGTCTGGGAACTGCGACCGCAGAACCCGCGTGCGGTCTCGTACTGTCACCCTAGCTGGGCAAGTGCACCCACTTGCCAGCCCCCGAACCTTCCCTTGACTACATATTAGTCACCCCTATGGTAGGCCTGCGGGCAGGGTGCGTTGTAGGTGTAAGGTAGGACAAGCCCTGATGTGTGTGGCATGTCCTAGTAGTGACTTACAACCAAAACCGTATTTCACTATTGAAGGCTACCTGCTCCATTAGGCCAGACTGAGCTGTTGGAGTTATTACACCCTATAACCCCAGCAGGCTCAAGGAGCATGGTAGCGCGTCGTGTTTAGTATGCCTGAACTCAGGATGATAAAATATTTCTTTTAGTAAAGTTTATTTTAGTATCCTGGGTTTGCAAATGCTACTTTTAGAAAGTTAGCCTTTGCTTGCCTAACCATTTCAGTCCGCCTCTGCTGGTATGTGTATCTGACTGTCTGGGACGTGTGAGTGACAGGGCTGGGAGGATGACAGGTGGTGAATGCGCAGATTACACCTTAGTGGGAGGTAGGAGTGGCTCTTGACTCTGGATCTTGCTGTACTCTGCCACCACCATGCTGGCTCCACCCTCCTGGGGAGCGTCGGATGATTCAGCCGACACCTGGCCCAGGAAGGGTGAAGCCCCATCAACAAGGTACTCTGGCTGCCCCTGTCCGCACAATGCTGGCTCCACCTCCTGTGGGGCGTCTGATGCGCCTGCCCCTCACACTGAAAGCAGAAGCCTAGTATACCAGCCGTGGTACTCGAGGACTGAGAGTGGCTATGCAAAGGCCCCCCTGGCCTGCGAGAACAAAAGAAATGCCATATGAAAGAAGGAGCCCTGCTCCTTGAAAATTAGATCCTGTTTGGGCTACAGAAGGAACTCTGCCTGACGAGAAGGACCGGGAAGGACAAGGAAGAGTGCTGTCTCTTGCCTGTGTCTGGTGCCTTGCTGCCGAAGGAGAGGAAAAAGGAAAGACTACGAAAAGACTTTTGCTTTACAAGACTTTGTGCCGAACTCTGCTAAAACATCTCCAAGGGCTTGAAACTGAACTTGCCCCCTGACCAGCGCCCCAGGACCAGTGGGCGCTACACCCTGAAGAAAGCAACTGCGTGTGCTGCTCTCCGTGGCAGTACCGACGGAGGAATCTCCTCCAAGGCAACGACATCCACCTGACCACCGTGACCGGGGCCCAGAGCAACAGCGAGAGCAAAGTGAGGACCAGCCGCCGCTGGCCCGAACACCGTGACCGCACCTGCGCCGGGAGCCCGAGAGCAAAGCGAAGGAGGACCCGTCCGGTCCGAGCTCTCGAGTTGACTGCGCAACGAGCAGCCAATCCACTTGCAAAGACGGACAGTTGCCCTGTGAGAGTCCACTGAGTCGGTATCTTGCCCGACAGCTCGGCTGTGAGCGCACAGCTGCACCGGCACTTGGCTGGGTACGTCCTGCACTTGAGGACTGTACTGCCACTTGCCGCCACCACGCAACCGCCGCCTCCAGGGTCGGAGCGGACGACCAGGAGAGGACCCTGCCGCCACAGAACACCGCTGCCCCGGATGACCCGTGAACTGCTCGGCTGAGAGCCGCAACGAACAGCGACCCCGGGAAGGCAACGCGACGTGGGACAGATCCCCTGGGAGCCGCCTGCTCCACAAGAACTTTGTTGAACTGGGCAGAAGGCCCTAAAGAACTCTTATTGCTCGAAAGAACTGTGGCAACTTGAACCAAGTAACCTGGAAACCGCTATTTGAAAGTCGATAACTGTATTCTTAAGCCTGCTTGAAACTTATATAAAGATGTATATATTTTTACAGAATACAGTTTGGTCTCATTGTGTGGTGGGTTGGTTGTGACGGTGTAATATTGCAAGTGTTTAACCCTATGTGCCCCAAAGATTAGCCTACGACTGCTTAAGCCACACTACCTAGAGGGTAAGCAGAGGTTGTCTGGAAGGTAACCCTCAGCCCTGACGAGGAAGAGAGAGTCCCTGCTTGTCGCTAGTGTATCACTGCGCCAACTAGAGCCTCCCCCTTCCTACATTGGACGCAGCGGTGAGGATTTTTCGAATTTACACTTGCGGTATCTATACCTTAGCTTCCGACCATTGCACAGTGATTTCAGTCCAGTTACTTAGCCACAGACTTTGCTTTTCGCTGAAAGAAGATTCCGAGTGTGAGAACCATGCCGGGCACGAAGAGCCTGGATGGAGCGGAGTCCACGACCTCTGAGGTGTTGGAGGTGGAGTGGGACGCCGCAAAGCTGGACAAATACTCAAAGACGGAGCTGAAGTTTTTCTGTAAGAAACTCAAAGTTCCGCACGCTGGTTGCAAGAATAAGCCAGAATTCTACAAGGCCCTGAAAGCCTGGATAGAGTCCAGAAAGGCCCTGGAGGATCAAGATGCCCTCGCGGAGCAAGATGCGACTGAAGAGCAGAATGCACCTATGGATCTGGTGGATCTCGAAAGGCAAGACAGCGTGCACAGCTTTGGTAAAGGCCTGTCGCCAGAGGAGCTGGCAGACAGGAAGGAAACAAGGAATCACGAAAGAAAGCTGGCAGAATTGAAAATCCAACTGGAGTTGGAAACAAAAAGAATGGCGCTGGAAGAACGAAAGCACCAAATGGATTATGAAGTGAAAATGAGGGAGATAAGTCTCAAGGAGAGAGACTTGGATCGTCCTCCCTCTGGTGGCAGCACATCGCCAGTGCAGGTAGAGTCAAGAGTGCACATCCCGAAGGACATAGTTAAGGAGTTCTTTAAGGGGGATGACATAGGAAAGTGGTTTAGGGCATACGAGGTAGCCATGTCCTCCCACCGGGTCCCTGACAAGGATTGGGGAGCGGGGTTGTGGGGAAGGTTCCTTAGCGAAGGGCGAGATACCTTGCTAGATTTGCCCGTTGAGAAACAGAGATCCTATTCCCACATGAAAGAAGCTTTAATGCGCAGGTACGGGCTTACCCCTGAAATGTATAGACAGAAGTTTAGGGGATGTACTAAGCGGCCTGGGAATACGTATGTGGAGTATGTGACTTATTTTTGCAGAGCACTGGATGGTTGGGTGAAGGGTAGCAAAGTGAATGATTTTCAAGGTCTCTTTGATTTAATTGCATGGGAGCACTTGTCTGATCACTGTTTTCCTGAGTTACGCCAACACCTGATCGATAGCAAGCTGTCCAACCCGAGGAAGCTTGCTGAGGAGGCGGACCGCTGGCTCAGCACCAGGGTCCACAAGGGTCCCGTGGGAGACTCCGCCAAGAGTGGGCAGGGTCCCCAGCAGAAGAGTGGGGGGGACAAGGGGGGAAAACAGAAAGGGTTCCAAAAAGGCCCCCAAAGTAGTTCCCAGGGGAACCAGCAGCAAGGTTCTCAGCCTCCCCCACCCCCAAAGCAGAATGGGCCCCGACAGGTAAACCTGTTCCAAAGGGGCCCTTCAATTGTTACAAATGTGGCAAGCCTGGGCACATATCCAGTGACCCCAAGTGTCGCCTGTTTGGAAAACCCGCACCCACTGGTGCTCCGCCCCGTCAAGTGACTAGTGTTTACTTAGGAGAAGAAGTGATGGTCCTGGGGGGTGGAGATCCCGTTCAGATGACCCTAGTCTCGCTAGGAGACAGTGAGATGATCCCTACGAACCACCTGCCCTCTAACACTAAGAAATATGGGCAGATGGTGATCATCAATGGCAAGGAAGCTGAGGCTCTTCGAGACACAGGAGCCAGTGTGACTGCAGTGAGGCAGCACCTGGTGTCTCAAGAGCAGGTTGTACCCCATGCCTACTGTAGGGTTATCAACGCTGATAATTCTGAGAGTCAGTGTCCGATGGCTCAAGTTCCCTTCGAGTGGGGGGGGGTCTCTGGTACTCTGCAGGTCTGTGTAAGAAAAACCATGCCTGTTGACTGTTTGCTAGGGAATGACTTGGAGCACTCCCCTTGGGAAAAGGTGGAGAAAACGACTCACCTGCGGATGGTGGGTCTGCCTGACTGGGCGTGCGTGACCACCCGGTCAATGACAGCCAGTAGGGGTGATCAAGAGGTCCTGGGGCCTGAAGGAGAGGCCCAGGAACCGGCCTTAGGGAGAGGGCGCAGGGGGCGCGGGAAATCGGCCCCTGAGGTTCCCACGGTCCAGGAGGAAGCAGACCTTGAGGGGGATGCCCTGGAGCCTACAGGGGAACAGATCGCCGAACTGGGGGACCTGCCTGAGCTGACCCATTGGCAGCAAGAAGGAGGACCCTCCAGGGAGGAATTCTGCAAGGAGCAGAAGGAATGCCCCTCTCTCGTGGGTATGCGGCAGCAGGCTGCAGACCAGGCCAATGGTGTTCAGGCCAAAACACATTACGTGTACTGGGAGAACGACCTCCTGTATTCAGAGCCTAAGGCTGCTGAACCTGGGTCAGCCCGTGTGCTGGTGGTACCCCAGAAGTTCAGAGCCTTCCTACTGGGTCTGGCTCATGATGTGCCTTTAGCAGGACATTTGGGGATGGACAAGACCTATGACAGGCTTGTCACCCACTTTTACTGGCCACAAATGCATAAGAGTTCAGACGCTCATTGCAGAACCTGTCCGACTTGCCAGGCAAGTGGGAAGACCGGAGGGAAGAAGAAGGCTCCCCTCCAACCCTTCCCTGTGGTCGGTACGCCATTCCAGCGAGTGGGTATTGACATTGTTGGGCCTCTGGACCCCAAGACAGCCATGGGCAACAGGTTCATCCTGGTCTTGGTGGACCATGCCACCCGGTACCCTGAAGCCATCCCTCTGAGGACAGTGACGGCCCCCGTGGTGGGACGTGCACTGATGGGAATTTTCTCACGAGTAGGATTCCCTCTAGAGGTGGTGAGCGACAGAGGGACCAACTTCATATCCAAGTATATGAAGTCCCTTTGGCAAGAGTGTGGCGTAACGTATAAGTTCACCACGCCTTACCATCCCCAAGGTAACGGGTTGGTTGAGAGATTCAACCGAACCCTGAAGGGCATGATCATGGGCCTAGAAGGTCCGATGAGGTGTAAGTGGGACGTCCTCTTACCATGCCTACTCTTTGCATATTGCGAGGTGCCACAGAAGTCCCTAGGGTTCAGTCCCTTTGAGCTGCTGTACGGTCACCCCGTGAGAGGACCGCTGAGTTTGGTAAAGGAAGGCTGGGAGCAATCTCCCAGGAAAACTCCCCAGAATGTATATAGCTACATGCTGGCCTTCAGAAACCAGACCAGACGCTTCAGACAACTTGCCGAGGCAAATCTGGAAGCAAGCCAGGAGGAAATGAAGCGGTGGTACGACCAGAATGCCACTCTGGTCGAGCTTCAGCCTGGACAAGAGGTGTATGTCCTGGCCCCAGTGGAGCCCTGTGCCCTTCAAGATAAGTGGACAGGCCCATTTGAGGTTGTGGAGCGCAAGAGCCCCGTGACATACTTGGTGGACATAAAGACGCCCAGGAACCCTTTGCGGGTCCTACATGTCAACCGCCTCAAGCCCCACTTGCGAAGGTCCGAAGTGGGCATGTTGTTGGCAACTGATGACGGAATGGAGGAGGAGTCGGAGCCTCTTCCTGACCTCTTGGTGGCCTGTGAGAAAGATGGGTCAGTGGATGGAGTTAACCTCTCACCCACCCTGACCGCCGAACAACAGGAAGACTGCCGCCAGTTGCTGGGGCAGTTTCCAGATCTGTTCTCCCTGGTTCCGAGTGTCACAGATTGGTGCGTCCATGATGTGGACACTGGAGACAGCTTACCTGTGAAGCATAAGGCTTACAGGGTGACTGACAGGGTCCGGGCCTGCATCAAGGAGGAGGTCTCCAAGATGCTTGCCCTCGGGGTGGTTGAGTCTTCCAGCAGTCCTTGGTCCAGCCCCGTGGTCTTGGTGCCGAAGGCTGCTGCGCCGGGTGCCACACCCGAACTCCGGTTCTGTGTGGACTACAGAGGACTCAATTCAGTCACGAAGACTGACGCGCACCCCATCCCCAGAGCTGATGAGCTCATTGATCGGCTGGGGGCTGCCAAGTTCCTGAGTACGTTTGATTTAACATCTGGGTACTGGCAGATCGCCTTGACCGATGGGGCAAAGGAGAGGTCGGCATTCTCTACACCAGATGGGCATTTCCAGTTCCGGGTTATGCCATTTGGAATGAAGAATGCCCCTGCCACCTTTCAGAGATTGGTCAACCAGGTGCTGGCTGGGCTGGATGAGTTCAGTGCCGCCTACCTGGATGACATCGCGGTGTTCAGTGGCACCTGGCCAGAACACCTGCGACACCTCTGGGAAGTGTTGATGGCTCTGCGCAGAGCAGGCCTCACAATCAAGGCAAGCAAGTGCCAGATTGGGCAGGGTTCAGTGGTGTACCTGGGACACCAAGTTGGGAGTGGCAAGGTAGCACCCTTGCAGCCCAAAATTGAGACCATCCTGGCTTGGGAACCCCCCAAAACCCAGACTGCAGTGAGAGCCTTCCTGGGGCTCACTGGGTATTACAGGAGGTTTGTCAAGGGCTATGGCACGATCGTGACCCCCTTGACAGAGCTGACTTCGAAGAAGCAGCCCAGGAATGTGATTTGGACTGACACCTGTCAGAAGGCTTTTGACACCCTGAAGACTGCCATGTGCACGGCGCCCGTGCTCCTGGCTCCTGATTTCTCCAAGGAATTCATAGTGCAACAGACGCTTCAGAGCATGGTGTAGGGGCCGTTCTTTCACAGATGACTGAGGAGGGCTTTGACCAACCCGTAGCCTTCATAAGTAGGAGGTTACTTCCACGGGAAAGTAGGTGGAGTGCAATAGAGCGTGAAGCATTTGCTGTGGTCTGGGCGCTGAAGAAGCTAAGACCCTACTTGTTTGGGTCTCACTTCCGAGTTCAGACGGACCACAGGCCCCTCAGATGGCTGATGCAAATGAGGGGTGAGAACCCGAAACTGTTGAGGTGGTCCATTTCTCTACAGAGTATGGACTTTACGGTGGAACACCGCCCTGGCACCGATCACGCCAACACTGACGGTCTGTCCAGATTTTTCCGCCTTAGTGATGTGAAACTCCCTGGGGAAGGGTAGTTCCCCCCACATTTCAGCTGGAGGGGACACATGTTAGACCTGGCACCTTGGCGTGAGTCTCCCTTCCACTTTTTGCTGATGTGCCTCCGATGTTTTGCTGGTTTTCCGATACTCAGGGCACTGCGCCACGGCTGACCCGTGCCGCAGTGCAAGTGCTCCCTACTGTAAATTGTACATGCAATTGGTATCCATGATTGGTTCATTGGATTTACTGTTAGTCCCTAGTAAAGTGCACTAGAGAGTGCCGGGGCTTGTAGATGCCAATACTGCTGGTGGGCCTGCAGCGCTGGTTGCGCCACCCACCGAAGCAGCCGTAAAGATGTGTCTGGGAACTGCGACCGCAGAACCCGCGTGCGGTCTCGTACTGTCACGCTAGCTGGGCAAGTGCACCCACTTGCCAGCCCCCGAACCTTCTCTTGACTACATATTAGTCACCCCTATGGTAGGCCTGCGGGCAGGGTGCGTTGTAGGTGTAAGGTAGGACAAGCCCTGATGTGTGTGGCATGTCCTAGTAGTGACTTACAACCAAAACCGTATTTCACTATTGAAGGCTACCTGCTCCATTAGGCCAGACTGAGCTGCTGGAGTTATTACACCCTATAACCCCAGCAGGCTCAAGGAGCATGGTAGCGCGTCGTGTTTAGTATGCCTGAACTCAGGATGATAAAATATTTCTTTTAGTAAAGTTTATTTTAGTATCCTGGGTTTGCAAATGCTACTTTTAGAAAGTTAGCCTTTGCTTGCCTAACCATTTCAGTCCGCCTCTGCTGGTATGTGTATCTGACTGTCTGGGACGTGTGAGTGACAGGGCTGGGAGGATGACAGGTGGTGAATGCGCAGATTACACCTTAGTGGGAGGTAGGAGTGGCTCTTGACTCTGGATCTTGCTGTGCTCTGCCACCACCATGCTGGCTCCACCCTCCTGGGGAGCGTCGGATGATTCAGCCGACACCTGGCCCAGGAAGGGTGAAGCCCCATCAACAAGGTACTCTGGCTGCCCCTGTCCGCACAATGCTGGCTCCACCTCCTGCCCCTCACACTGAAAGGAGAAGCCGGAGTACACCCGCCGGGGTACTCGAGGACTGAGAGTGGCTATGCAAAGGCCCCCCTGGCCTGCGAGAACAAAAGAAATGCCATATAAAAGAAGGAGCCCTGCTCCTTGAAAATGAGATCCTGTTTGGGCTACAGAAGGAACTCTGCCCGACGAGAAGGACCGGGAAGGACAAGGAAGAGTGCTGTCTCTTGCCTGTGTCTGGTGCCTTGCTGCCGAAGGAGAGGAAAAAGGAAAGACTACGAAAAGACTTTTGCTTTACAAGACTTTGTGCCGAACTCTGCTAAAAGATCTCCAAGGGCTTGTAACTGAACTTGCCCCCTGACCAGCGCCCCAGGACCAGTGGGCGCTACACCCTGAAGAAAGCAACTGCGTGTGCTGCTCTCCGTGGCAGTACCGACGGAGGAATCTCCTCCAAGGCAACGACATCCACCTGACCATTGTGACCGGGGCCCAGAGCAACAGCGAGAGCAAAGTGAGGACCAGCCGCCGCTGGCCCGAACACCGTGACCGCACCTGCGCCGGGAGCCCGAGAGCAAAGCGAAGGAGGACCCGTCCGGTCCGAGCTCTCGAGTTGACTGCGCAACGAGCAGCCAATCCACTTGCAAAGACGGACAGTTGCCCTGTGAGAGTCCACTGAGTCAGTATCTTGCCCGACAGCTCGGCTGTGAGCGCACAGCTGCACCGGCACTTGGCTGGGTACGTCCTGCACTTGAGGACCGTACTGCCACTTGCCGCCACCACGCAACCGCCGCCTCCAGGGTCGGAGCGGACGACCAGGAGAGGACCCTGCCGCCACAGAACACCGCTGCCCCGGATGACCCGTGAACTGCTCGGCTGAGAGCCGCAACGAACAGCGACCCCGGGAAGGCAACGCGACGTGGGACAGATCCCCTGGGAGCCGCCTGCTCCACAAGAACTTTGTTGAACTGGGCAGAAGGCCCTAAAGAACTCTTATTGCTCGAAAGAACTGTGGCAACTTGAACCAAGTAACCTGGAAACCGCTATTTGAAAGTCGATAACTGTATTCTTAAGCCTGCTTGAAACTTATATAAAGATATATATTTTTACAGAATACAGTTTGGTCTCATTGTGTGGTGGGTTGGTTGTGACGGTGTAATATTGCAAGTGTTTAACCCTATGTGCCCCAAAGATTAGCCTACGACTGCTTAAGCCACACTACCTAGAGGGTAAGCAGAGGTTGTCTGGAAGGTAACCCTCAGCCCTGACGAGGAAGAGAGAGTCCCTGCTTGTCGCTAGTGTATCACTGCGCCAACTAGAGCCTCCCCCTTCCTACAGTAAATGTTTAAATGTTTAGGCATTAGTAATAGTATATGCATTTTTAATATATACTCACCAATTATATTGTAGTACACTTTGCATGTAGTTTTGTTCTTCTTTAATTGATGCTCTTTTGTATGTTAGTGATCTGTTGAAAAAAAGTGAATTACATTTTAGTTCATGCTTAAATGTTATATTGGTTTTAGCATTTTGTAGGATTTATTGTTTTATGACTAGCATATTAATTTTCTTTTTTAAGCATTTAATAAAAGTAATTAAGAAAATGGACAAGTTGTTTCATTAAGTTAACTTTAGAATTTGTTAAATATTAAGCATTATTAGTAGTACTTGTGATTTTAATATATACTTACCAAGTGTTGTTTTTTTGCACTTCAAAGTTGATGTTCTTGTAAGATTTTTCTGCTTAATTTATTCAGTTGGCTGTTGAAAGAAAGTCATATGTATTTTATGTGTTGAATTTCATTTTTATATACATTAAGCATTTTTAAATACTAGATTTATTTTATCTGTATTTAAAAAAAGTGTTTACATTTATAGGAAATATTAAAAATCTGAATGGCATTTGTTTCATACTTGAAACATTTTAGATGTTTAGTTGTCTTTTATTTAGTGTTTAAGGCATTGGAATAGTATACTTACTTTTAAGATTTGTTGTTTTTGTAGTAGAAAAAGTTCTTCTGTTTTTTGTAGTTGGGTCTGTTGTGGCTATATAGAGAGATAAACATATACATTTGTATTTATGTTTTGATGATGAAAGGCAGATTACAAGTAAATTGTTAGTTTACTTTTAAGGTTTTACTTACTTACTTTTTGATATTCGTTGTTGTGTCGTTTTCAAATTAGTCTTAAAGTTGTAGCAGATCTGGTAGAGTTTCTCCTTGTTTCTTTCCTTGAAGGTGTGAGAGTTTTCAGTTTAGTTCTTTATATAGTGAGTATTTAATTAGTTGTTCATTTTGATTGGTTACTTATATTTAAATGTGTTTCTATTGGTTAGTTTGAATTTTTTTCACTTTGTTAATTATTTAAATTGTATGTGAATTTGTAGCGTCAAATTTTGCTGTGTTTTTCTCATTTTATGAAAGGTCTTTGTAAGGTATGTTGTTTTTGAAAAGGTATTATATTGTTTATAATTGTTTTATAAATTAAATGTGTTTATTAAAAATGTTTTAGTTTATTTAGTATGCTTATTTATTTTATTGATAATTTTTCATTTTAGTTGAGTTTGTTAAGTATATAACATTTTTTATGAGTGTGTATATCGTTATTTCCAATTATAGAGTGTAAATAAAGCATTTATTTGTATTTTTTAGCTGTCGATATTTATGTATAGTCGATAATATTGATGTCTATATTTTTGTTTACGATATTTTAGATATGTGCTATATTTAGTTAAGACTGACGATATAATTGATTTCGACTTGTGTGCTTACGATTTTTTTGTGTTCGATATTTGTGTTTAACGATATTTTTAACTCGATATTTATGTTGTTTGTTAGTTAAATATAGGAGGTCGATTTATTTGTCATCGATATTTAGTACTCGATAATTTTGTAGGTCGATTTTATTGTTGTCGGTATTTTATCATATATTCCTCAAAAATGCCTTTGTGACTAGGCCCCCTAGCTTTCTGGACTGTGCTCTGAATGATTTAAATGTTGAATCCTAACTTTCCGACACTATGTGACATTTACCTATCACTATCATCAAATTAATGGTTTGATTTAGATTTTGAGGTGTGGGATATCCGTCACATTTGTGACAGAATATCCCATCCACCGTATTTCAAATTCATTGTATCTTATGGCACTTGTAACACCGTGGACAGGATATCAGTCACATATGTGACAAGGTATTCGTCCGCCAAATTCTAAATTACAAACTAATTCCTGAACATTTTCACACACGGTACACAGGTTATTCAGTCACTCAGTTATCGAACTCTATCTTATATATTCTTATATATTCATTTCTATCCGCGAACAACTCGAAAGTACATATAAACATACCTACAGGTCTCATATGTAATATATATCAATCAGTAATAATTATTTACGGAAAACCTGCTGCCAGTACAGAGGCTGTAGTAAATATAATATATTTCTAAAAAGCTGGGGAAACACAGTTTTAAGCATTTTTATGGGAGGTTGGGCTGCATAAACACTGATAAATTCTAATTTCTATTTTTTAGGTTAAAAAGAAACCTGCAACATATCACTAAAAGTCACAAAAAGCATTAGACCGTAAAAAGACGTAAAGATTGCATTAAACTAATTTTAGCCAGCGGCGGCTGCCATAATCAAAGGGTGGTTGCGCGTGAGGCGTCCGAAGGGGGGGGGGGCTTGAGGGGTTAATGCAATATTAAAAAAATCTATGAAATGTACCTTTTGCCACAGCGACCGACCGGTTCCAGTGTCGTGATCGCCGTCTCTTCTCTTCCTGACTCCCATCCAATCCCCGTGCTGCAGAGCAGCTCAAGGATTGGACTGAGCAGGCAGGGAAGAGGCCCTGCTCAGACCGGGAAGTCTCAATGCAGTGGGGCTCAAGAAAACCTAAGTGCGCATGTGCGTTTTGGTCAGGCTGAGACAGCCGGCAAAAATACGTATGCGCGATTTGGGAGTGGAGTGTACATAGCACTCCTCCTCCCCCTCCCATGCCTAAGCCCCGCCTCTCCCAACATAGCTGGCAGCACCGACAAATGTAAAAAAAAACGATGCAAGAGTATAATTTAATTTTACATTTCCTGGCTCTGAGTCAGGCAGTCGGGCAACTCTCCTCTGCCATTACGGAGGAGCCGCCACTGATTTCAGACCTGGCAATATACAGCATTTGGTCTTCAGGCTGTACAATCATGTTTGAATAACCAGGTGATAAGAACAACATCCAATTGTGAATTAACCTTGTTTTTTTTATTGGTTCTTGTTGATACCCCTTAAACTTTTCAAGCACAGCAATGGGTCATGAAAACAATGCATACCCTGATGCTTTGATACAATTAGCGTATAGTTTGAAGATAAAGTGGCAGTTAACAAACCTATTGGTGAACACCATTTACCACGATGTGCACACATCACGGTTGCATTACAACGCATATTTCACATCGCGGAAACATTCACATAGAGCGTCTCCACAACGCAACCTGTTACATCGCAGGGTCTTCCACATCGCGTGCTATTACAACGTATTTACCTGATAGATGCTGTGCGCAGTGACATTGCTTGCTGACATGAATATGATGACGATTAGCTCGGGTGACGTCATTGATGTGTGAATTTGATGTGTGAATACAATGACGTTTTGCTCGGGTGATGCCATTGATGTGACATTGCTCGATGCTGACATGCATAAATACATGGATATGATGACGTTTTGCATAATACGATGATGTTTTGCTCGGATGACGTCATTGATGTGACATTGCTTGATGCTGACCTGCATGAATACATAGATATGATGACGTTTTGCATAATATGATGACGTTTTGCTCGGATGACGTCATTGATGTGACATTGCTCCTACGATTACATTTTGCTCGGGTGACGTCATTGATGTGACATTGCTTGATGCTGACATGCATGAATACATGGATACAATGACGTTTTGCATGCTGTACACAGTTACATTGCTCGATGCTGACATGAACGGTGCGGTGACTTAATTGCTATTACCGATGTAGTATGTCATTGATTATGTTTTGCTCGGATGACGTCATTGATGTGACATTGCTCGATGTTGACATGCATGAATACATGGATACAATGACGTTTTGCATGCTGGGTGCAGTGACATTGCTCGATGCTGACATGAACAGTGCTGTGCACGTGTGGTTACCTGACAGATGCTGCCCCAAATGATGTGATGGGATGACATTAATGCCTGTGTGGTGTTGTGGCATTTACCTGACAGATGCTGTGCACGTGTGGTGACGTAATTGCTATTACCGATGCTGTGCATGTGTGGTTACCTGACAGATGCTGCGCGCAGTGACATCGTGGTGACATGTGGTCGCAGTGACATTGTGGTTGCTGTGCGACATTGTGATGACGTGTGGTGACGTTATAGACCTTTATGTGCACAGACATGAGCTTGCGGTGAGCTCACATGTGGACATTTTACTTTATCGCTCATCCGCACAGACAGCACATGTGCTCATGTTTTCAGAGATAAGCGTTTATGACACCTGAGGCTTCTGTCAGGTCTTGTACATTCAGATGACAACAAATGCAGACAGGACATTGCTTATGAAGCCTACAGCAGTGTTAAAAGTGACTCGGATCCCTCTACCCCTGGAATGCTAAGTGGCCTACAGCATCTTCGTGCCAAGTGAATACATGCCCATTCTGTCTGCAGCCACCCACATGCTGGCCCATTTTCACTTTTAGAATTTATTTTCGCAAAAAAAAAAATATATATATATATATATATAAATAGAAAAGAATTTGCGTCATGGGAAGGAGGGGCAGTAGTGGCCGGGGGTTAGAGGCGGTATCACACATTTTTGAAAAAAATTTCTGAAGCTGTGGTAGGACTACACATATGCATTGTAATGGCATGCGCTTTTACAGTGTGCGATGTATTCTTCTTGGCAATAGGAAACACGGCATTGGAGTTGAAACGCCATGCAATGTTAAAAATGCCGGTGTGATGGTCTGTGCGATCTTTTTGACACGTGGTGATGTGCAGTCATACATTCAACCTATTGTACTCTGCTAATATTAGTATAGCAAGTGTGATGATCTATATATACGTGCATCATGTGCCCATGGTGCATCAGGTGCAATTAGAAAACAATGTCCTGAAAGGTAAAAGTCAATAGACAATTATTCATAGCATGCACATAGCATTACTTGGGTGGACAAGAAGGAGATAACTCATAATTTTTGTCAAAAGGTACTTATTCAGCTTTATGTGGTAACATTCATTTCAAGGTCGGATATACACAGTTAGAAAACAGCACTGCATAGAATGTATTGACAACCACATAGGACTTGGTGCAACAAACGTGAATAAATAGTGCAGGTGGCGACGCAAGTGAAAGAAAACAGCGTAGTCGGCGCACTGTGCATATGGTGCAAGCTATTTACAGTGGGTGGCTAGAACAGCGCATGTGACATTGTGATATCACAGTGGGCACAGTTAATTTTGGTTCAGGTCTAAAGCCACTAAGGAAAAGTGCACCTATTAGTCAGGCTGCAGAAACAGTGTTCTTTGGCCCTGTGGATTGGCCGTGTGCCAGTGGAGACAGTCTCCACTGGCACACGGACGGTCGCGCTGATTCATTAAGCGCTGACCGACAGCGCGGTCAATCAATTTCGGCCGGCTGCAACTCTGATCCTGCCACCAGTCATTTAGCGGAGCAAGGCCAATCCACAGGGCCAAAGAACACTGTTTCTGCGGCAGCGAGCACAGCCCACCAACAAAAGACACGAATTTCCGCATGGCCCAGTAGCGATGACACCAACTTACCGGTGAGTGTGACCCACCAAGCTGCCATATACCAAAGCTACCTCTAACCATCCCATTCCACTAGATCTTAAGGACTCATAATTTCTGGGATCCTTCAAAGCACTTCCTAATTTAGACAACCAGTCCTGATGATGATCCTAATTTCTCTGGATCGAAACGCCGTCGACCCAACAGCCTGACTAATAGGCGCACTTTTCCTTAGTGGCTTTAGACCTGAACCAAAATTAACTGTGCCCACTGTGATATCACAATGTCACATGCGCCGTTCTAGCCACCCACTGTAAATAGCTTGCACCATATGCACACCGCGCCGACTACGCTGTTTTCTTTCACTTGCATCGCCACCTGCACTATTTATTCACGTTTGTTGCACCAAGTCCTATGTGGTTGTCAATACATTCTATGCAGTGCTGTTTTCTAACTGTGTATATCCGACCTTGAAATGAATGTTACCACATAATGCTGAATAAGTACCTTTTGACAAAAATTATGAGTTATCTCCTTCTTGTCCACCCAAGTAATGCTATGTGCATGCTATGAATAATTGTCTATTGACTTTTACCTTTCAGGACATTGTTTTCTAATTGCACCTTACCGACCCAGTCCTGACTTGGTCTATGGGTTATACTCCTGTCTTGTTTGAAAAAAAACCCCAAAAAAAACATGGTTCATCAGGATCATTGTGTTCACATATGTGATTTATTGGGCATGGTCTTCTGCTGCTGTACCTACACAGTCACTATAGTTCTAGATCAAACCCACACTGCCACCAGCTTAGTGAATGATATTACTGCAAGGTATGAACATATGTAGACAGCCACAGAAGGTTTTTGGCCTATTTCCAGGGCAAAGAACCATAAAATACTTTCTGCAGTGGTGCAGTGGGTTTTCCCAACGATATTACACCTTCATATTTTATGTTATGTTATGTTATTATAAGGTTGTAGAGCGCTATATCACCCAGGGGTATCTAAGCGCTGTCAGCGGAAACACAACATCTGTGGGTACAAAATCCAGATCACAGAGGTCCCCACGCCTCCTCAAAAAGCACCGTCTTCAGCTTTTTCCTGAACAGCAATAGGTTTGTTTTGACGTAAATAATTAATTTACTCTCTTAATTTCTATGCAGGTAAGTACTTAATCAATAATAACTCAGATCGGAAAGAAAAAACCAGAGTCCGTGGTGTTAGAGTTCTTAGGGGTTTTATTCCTTAAAAAGGAATGGTCATGACCAGGATATCGGATTCTGACCACCACAGGGGTGTCAGAAGGGATAGAGCGCTACATTTTATTGACAATACATAGCTTATATACTTAATTCATATCATAAGCAACAGTGCAAGAGGCGTAACAGCTGAGAGAAGACAAGATAACAGTATACACGTGGTACTAGTACGTAATCAAGAGGCGTGAACTGGAGGTGTGTGCTAGAAACGTCACTGATAGGTGTCACAGGTGGGTGGCACTAAGCAGAAATGTGGCAATGTCAGCAGAAATCGGAAGCTTGGATGCGCGCGCAGCTGCATGACGTGTGATTGGAGGGGTGCAGGGGACTTGACATTTACACTGACGGAAAGAGACAGAAGTCTGGCATGTCAGATCAACTTGTACTTCTATCATATCTGATATCTGATGTTTAGGAACCATATTATCTGGGCGGAAAAGGTCTCTAGGGCAGAAGCTAGTCTATGCTAACTGTGGATGCGTGTATAAGCGCCTAAGTGTCTGCATGAGAAGCGTGGGGGCACGGGGCCTTCCATGGAAGCATGGTAACAGAGGCTATGAATTACTTGCACTGGGACGGGTCGGCCCTTTGGCTCTGCAGCTGGGGAGGATGTTTACTGAAGCTAGTAGGCAGGAATGCAATTTCGAGGAGCGGAACAGATAACTCGAAGGTTATAGTCAGTCTTGGCAGAAAGCAGGCTGAGCTGAGCACGAGGGGCCGCGCTGGAAGTAAGTCAGAGTTCACGGGTACAGAGGCAGCCTGGGCAGAGGCTGTCAGAGTCAAAAGCCAGAAAAGAGGCTCGATGGCAGAAATTCAGGGCCTACTTTGCCAGAGCAGAAAAACATGTAAAGTACACTACAAAAAGACGGTGGCATAGCATACTTAGGAATGGACCATTTAATCCATTCATGGTGGATCTGAAAGAGGACAAGTTAACGTTGGACGCAAATGTATTTGCGTCTTCATAGCTGACACAGGAGGGAAGTTACATGCACTTTAAGCTGGTACATGGAGTCGGTGGGGTACGCGCTAGGGAACATAACATGACCAAAAATTTATATTTCCTCATTCCCTCCTTGTTCCCTACGGACCCTTCATGAAATCTCGATCCTCATGAATCGATCAGTTTGTTCTTGTAACATCATTTGTTCTTCTTTCTTTCTTTTACGTTTTGAGAGAAAACTGGAATGTTCAATACAAGAGGTGGCACATAGTCCACAAATCGCTGGCCCACACTGTAGGCACAGGCAGCAACTGAATACTAGGACTAGGCCAATGCCTAGGAAGGATAGGATCTTCCATCCCCAAGCGGTTAACGTTGTCCAGAACCAACCGGACCAAGTCCAGGTGCCTGGATTCTGATGTATCTGATTTGCAATTTTATGGAGACGTGTAATAGCTTGATATACAGATGGTGCGTTTTGTGGTATGAAAACACAGCAACTTGACCCGATGACCTTACAAGCTCCACCTCTATCTGCCAAGATGACGTCAATAACAAGACGGTTCTGAAGGACAACAACCCGCATGGCGGACTGCTCTTCTGTTAAGTTACCTAAGGCGGAGGCAGTTTCATTCACTACTGCTTCAAGTGTTCTAGTTAATCTACGTATTAATTTACTATTCTGAACAGGTCCTAAAAAGAAAAAGAATCCTTTATTAAAATCAGTGTACTGTTCCCATGCCGTTTCTGTGTAGTCGACAAGTGGGATATCTCTTCTGGGTCTATTTTTTTACTAGATTGGTATTTCTATGGTAATCAGGGGGAGCTAGGAAAACAGGGGGCAGAAGGAATGCAATGTAACAGGTACCATCCCAATCTGGAGGTAGACGTATGTATGCGGTATGACCACACACAAAGTAAGAATGACGAATAGCTTTAAAGGACGATTTACCATGATCACTGAATTCGACCACAGTAGTGCATTTACTATGACCCAAGTGTACTGAACCTTTCTTCCTGATACATAATTCGCCAGTGACTGGCAATACTGACATTGTGGGTATAACAGGTGCGGCTTCGGATTCAACAGTAAGAATCATAAGGCTAATTGTATAGTTACCTAACCCATACACTTCATTTTCTAGATCAGTTCCTATTCTAGTGGGGAGTCCCTCCTTATCAGGGTAACAGACGTCGAGCAGGACTAAGTTCAGGTTTCCCCAAACCCAGCCCCCATCGAAAACAGCAATATCAGGATCTAAGGAATTAATTATTTTAAACCATGCGCCGCAGGAGCCATTATGAGTGAACGGGTACGGAAAGAGGGGCAGAGCTCCCTTGTAATTCTGGTAGGGAGGGAGTCGGCCACATATCCAGCAATCTGTAGCATTGTTAGTTTGATGAGAATGGTGTAGCATACTAATAAATGTGTTGTTGCGCAGCGCAAGTCTGTAGGAGAGTTCGTGTGGAGGTAACTCACTAAAAGTGTGTTCAGCAGATACATTGTAGGCAGATTGTTCACGCTTGAAAATAGGACAATAGATAGGTAGAAGGACGCTAGCAACAATAATTAAAATACTCAGAATAAACATGATTAATAGTGTCACTATACAGTGACTACGAAGTGATTTACAATATGTACGTTTCTTATATTCTCTCTCTCTATCTCGATCTAGGGGATACATGTCAGAAACTATTTAACCGATTCACCTAGGGGAGGACTTAAACAATTAAACTGTCTGACTTGCTAGATCGGAGTTTCATACGATACTCCTCTTGGGGAGTTTTTTCTCGTTCAGATTCTGTAAAGTCTTTTGGCTCAACACAGTCTTTGGTGGGGGTGGACGAGTCTCGATCAGGTTTCAGTTCAAAAAATTTTTTCACATGACTCGTGTGAACCCACCCCTTTCTCCCTTCGATCTTCACGGCGGTCCTCGTGGTGAGAAGGACGGTCTTCGGCGATTTCCAGCGGGGCTCCAACTGACTCTTTCTATCAAAATTGCGCACTAGTACGAGGTCCCCTGGACGGACATCGTGTGGCTTTACATCAGTGTTGTCAGGGAAGGCTGCGGCAACCTGTGAACGACATGATTGGAGTGCAGACATCAAGGAGGCAAGGTAATCTGTCAACATGTTACAATCAACATCAGTAATCTTCTTCGGAATGGGCGTCCCCCACATATTCGGTGGTCTGCCAAAGACCACCTCGTACGGGGATAGCCCTGATCTCGAATGGGCAACCATTCTCATGTAGAATAGTGCCACTGGCAGGGCGACTATCCAGTCGACCCCTTTCTCCTGACATATTTTTGCAAGGCGTATCTTTAGTGTCTGGTTATGCCTTTCTACCAGGCCTGCGGCTTCAGGATGTCGGACACAATGGAATTTCCACTGGTATCCCAGTAATAAAGAAACTTCTTTCATTAATGCAGATGAGAATGGCTGACCGTTATCTGAGTACACGACACGAGGCAAGCCGTATCGTGGGAAGAATTCACGAACCAGCTGCTTGGCAGTGGTCGGAGCAGTGTAATCTGGGACTGGGTATGCTTCGGTCCAGCGGGACAGAGCACAGACAACTACGAGAACATATTTAAATCCTCGACAACGGTCCATCTGGATATAATCCATCTGGAGGACTTCAAAAGGGTGATCGGGAGGATGAAATCCACCTTGCTCTACAGGGACGCTTTTACCTGGATTGAACTGACAACAGATCATGCAAGTACGCACTTTCTGTTTCGCTGCTGCTCGTAAGTGTTTATTGTTCCAAAGATTTTGTAAACTGTCTAACATCGCTTTCACTCCTAGGTGTGCTGGGCTATGTGCTGTATTTATCATGACTTGAACCATAGAGTCAGGGAGAAACCATGTAGATTTTCCCTTCGTCACCCAACCTTGATCTGTTTGGATCCCTCCTTGTTCAATCCATTTCTTTATTTCTTCTGGGGTAGCATGTGTCTGAATATCGATAACATCTAGTGTGGGATCCCTGACTGTCATACAGTGTGTCGGTCCTGTTGTCTTTGTCATATCAGTTGTCTGAGTGTGAGTCAGTGCTGTATGTTTTGCTGTCTGGTCTGCCAGGTCGTTACCCTGGGAAACAGAATCTGTGACTTTAGTATGTGCTTTACACTTCATGACGGATATGCCTGAAGGCAGATGTATTGCTTCTAACAGTGCTTGAATGAGGGGGCCATGTTGGATCTTGGCACCATGAGAGGTCAGGAAACCTCGTTCTTGCCATAACATGCCGAAGTCGTGTACAACTCCGAACGCATAACGGGAATCAGTGTATATGTTGACATTTCTGTTCTTGGCTAGAATACAGGCTCGGGTCAGAGCGATGAGCTCTGCCGCTTGAGCAGACAGTGTATCAATACGATGTGTTTCTTTAACTTCAGTTTCAGTGATCACGGCATACGCGGCCACTAATTCTCCTGTACTTGTTCTCATACATGAACCATCCACATAAAGTGTCAGGTCAGGATTTGTCAATGGAACATCTGTTAAGTCTCGTCGGGGCTTTGTTACTGCATTAATGATCTCTATGCAATCATGCGGGGCTGGATCTGTCATAATGGTAGGTAACAGTGTTGCTGGGTTCAGGATGCTGCAGCGTCTGATTTCTATGTGTGGCTGGAATAGTGTTAATTCGTAACCTGTCAGTCGTGCTATAGTCAGGTGCTGAGTTTGGGTTCTGTTTAAAAGAACCTCTACAGAGTGTGGTACTTGTACTGTTAACTGATGTCCTAAAACAATTGAATCACTTTGTCTTATTGCTAACGCTGTTGCAGCTACTGACTTTAAGCATGCAGGGAGTGCCTGTGCTACGGAATCCAATGTACTTGAAAAATAAGCACAAGGCTTATGTGAACCTGCCTGATCTTGAGTGAGGACAGACAATGCTGTACCGTCACGTTCTGTAACAAAAAGTGTAAACGGTTTGTTGTAACATGGTGTCGCTAAAACTGGTGCTTGACATAATGCTTTCTTTAATTCCTCAAAGGCTTGTGTGTGTTCCTGAGTCCAAGGGAGGGCAATCGAAGTTGCTGCCTCCTGCGTCGTTAACTGGATGAGTGGTTTGGCTAGAAATGCATATTGAGGAATCCATTGTCTGCAGTACGAGGTGAGGCCTATGAAGGCCCGCACTTCCTTTTGTGTCTGGGGTCGTGGCATGTTTACAATTAACTGAATGCGATCGGGAGTGAGCTGTCTCCCCACTTTGGACAGCAAGTGACCCAAGTATACAACTTGCTGAACACAGAAATGTAGCTTCGAAGGAGACACCTTGTGTCCCTTGTCGGCCAGGAAATGTAAAACTGTCAGTGATGCTTGTTCACATTCGGGCTCACTTCGTGCGGTGATCAGTAGATCATCGACGTATTGCAGTAAAGCGGTGTTAGCTGGCATTTGAATACAATCTAGTTGTCTTTTCAGTGCTTGACTATAGATGCTGGGGCTTTCTGTGAATCCTTGAGGTGCGCGGGAAAATTTGAAACTTCGTCCATTTAAACTGAATCCGAAGAGATATTGGCTCTCCGGATCAATAGGTACACTGAAGAAAGCGTTCTTAAGGTCAATTACGGTAAAGAACGTTGCTTCTGAATCAATAGCAGTCAATAGGGAAGAGATATCGGGGACCACAGGGTACTGTGGTACAATGCATTTATTCAGTTCTCGAAGATCAATCACCAGCCGATATACTGGCGGTGCATTGGGGTCTGTACGTTTAAGAATTGGAATGATGGGTGAATTACAGATATTGGAGTCGGTCTCTACGACCACTCCCTGGGCAATAAGCTCTTCAATGATTTTCAGTAAAGCCACTACAGCATCGGGTGGTAACTTGTATTGTCTGATTCTGGGTAGAACAACTCCTGTCTTGAGTGTAACACGGTATGGAGTGATATGCATACAACCTACGTCAGCTGGGCCTTTTGCCCATAGGTGATCTGGTACATTTTTCAATCTGACATCAAATTCTCGTAAAACATAATGACCCTTGAAATCCCGTAGAAAGAGTCTAACTCCCTCCGGGGAACAGCATATTATAGCTCCTAGAGCCTTCAGAGTTTTGAGCAGTTTTTCGGTATTTCTGATAGGGCTTCAGATGTGCCCTCGGCCGCGAGATACATACCGTTTACGAGATTGTTTCGGGCACGGTCTATTTGTTCTGTTTTTACTCGGATCCCTTCAATAACTAATTCGTTTTCTTGGGCTTTTTCTGATTCTTTAAGTCTGTCTTCTCTACGGAGTGCTTTCTCAGCACGCTTATGGGATTCCTTACGCCAAAATTCTATGGCGTCTTTCTGAGATTATCTAGCTTTCTTTTTCCATAATGCTTCTTCTACCTTCATGATGCACTCGGCATCCCATGTTCCGGTAGTGGGCCATCTGTGTCTTTCGTCTAGATGCTTGGTATAATCGGCCCATAAGTCTAGATACAATATGGCATCTATGCCATGTTTATGATACATAAAGTTACCTGGAGTGTCCCTAGGGGGAATAGGAATTTCTTCCTCCAGTATCCCTTTCCTAGTTCCTATCTGTTTTAACTTGTTGAAAAACGGCATCTTGTTTACTTGTTACTGAATACTCAATCCTTACTCCTTAATACTGGTTACAGCTAGTTTATACGAGAAACACAATAATGCACATTAAACGGTCACATTCATACCACGACATTAATCACATAAGAAGACATTTGAGACATAGATGACTACCCCCTATACTGGATGTACTGCTCAACAGTACAGATACACTGGTATAACAGTGCAGAAATTCAGAATACTAGATATACTGCTAAACAGTACAGATACACTGCCTAAAAACAGTGCAGACCGGACTTGTGTACCCAAACCCGTCTAGATACGTCCCAGCAATGGTACTCACCGGGAAGCACGGAAACAGAAGGCCTCGGAAAACTCGACTGGACTCGACTCGATACTTCGGAAAACTTCGGAAAACCTCGGAAACCTGGTGGGCCTCTTGACACCTCGGACCTTGCTTCTTTCGGCTAGGCTCTGGTCGGGATCCTCCGCACTCCTCACCGCCTCGTCTGGGCACTGATCGCAGTCTTCGTCACCTCCGTGGGTCAGAGGGAGATGCAGGAAATCCTGCCGGTACGCGTAGGTTCCATCTAACTGATGGCAGGGGACAGAGCTTGCAATGCGCCAACCGGCGCGTGAGGTGGGGGAGGGGTCCCTGTTCGGGCGCCAAAATGACGTAAATAATTAATTTACTCTCTTAATTTCTATGCAGGTAAGTACTTAATCAATAATAACTCAGATCGGAAAGAAAAAACCAGAGTCCGTGGTGTTAGAGTTCTTAGGGGTTTTATTCCTTAAAAAGGAATGGTCATGACCAGGATATCGGATTCTGACCACCACAGGGGTGTCAGAAGGGATAGAGCGCTACATTTTATTGACAATACATAGCTTATATACTTAATTCATATCATAAGCAACAGTGCAAGAGGCGTAACAGCTGAGAGAAGACAAGATAACAGTATACACGTGGTACTAGTACGTAATCAAGAGGCGTGAACTGGAGGTGTGTGCTAGAAACGTCACTGATAGGTGTCACAGGTGGGTGGCACTAAGCAGAAATGTGGCAATGTCAGCAGAAATCGGAAGCTTGGATGCGCGCGCAGCTGCATGACGTGTGATTGGAGGGGTGCAGGGGACTTGACATTTACACTGACGGAAAGAGACAGAAGTCTGGCATGTCAGATCAACTTGTACTTCTATCATATCTGATATCTGATGTTTAGGAACCATATTATCTGGGCGGAAAAGGTCTCTAGGGCAGAAGCTAGTCTATGCTAACTGTGGATGCGTGTATAAGCGCCTAAGTGTCTGCATGAGAAGCGTGGGGGCACGGGGCCTTCCATGGAAGCATGGTAACAGAGGCTATGAATTACTTGCACTGGGACGGGTCGGCCCTTTGGCTCTGCAGCTGGGGAGGATGTTTACTGAAGCTAGTAGGCAGGAATGCAATTTCGAGGAGCGGAACAGATAACTCGAAGGTTATAGTCAGTCTTGGCAGAAAGCAGGCTGAGCTGAGCACGAGGGGCCGCGCTGGAAGTAAGTCAGAGTTCACGGGTACAGAGGCAGCCTGGGCAGAGGCTGTCAGAGTCAAAAGCCAGAAAAGAGGCTCGATGGCAGAAATTCAGGGCCTACTTTGCCAGAGCAGAAAAACATGTAAAGTACACTACAAAAAGACGGTGGCATAGCATACTTAGGAATGGACCATTTAATCCATTCATGGTGGATCTGAAAGAGGACAAGTTAACGTTGGACGCAAATGTATTTGCGTCTTCATAGCTGACACAGGAGGGAAGTTACATGCACTTTAAGCTGGTACATGGAGTCGGTGGGGTACGCGCTAGGGAACATAACATGACCAAAAATTTATATTTCCTCATTCCCTCCTTGTTCCCTACGGACCCTTCATGAAATCTCGATCCTCATGAATCGATCAGTTTGTTCTTGTAACATCATTTGTTCTTCTTTCTTTCTTTTACGTTTTGAGAGAAAACTGGAATGTTCAATACAAGAGGTGGCACATAGTCCACAAATCGCTGGCCCACACTGTAGGCACAGGCAGCAACTGAATACTAGGACTAGGCCAATGCCTAGGAAGGATAGGATCTTCCATCCCCAAGCGGTTAACGTTGTCCAGAACCAACCGGACCAAGTCCAGGTGCCTGGATTCTGATGTATCTGATTTGCAATTTTATGGAGACGTGTAATAGCTTGATATACAGATGGTGCGTTTTGTGGTATGAAAACACAGCAACTTGACCCGATGACCTTACAAGCTCCACCTCTATCTGCCAAGATGACGTCAATAACAAGACGGTTCTGAAGGACAACAACCCGCATGGCGGACTGCTCTTCTGTTAAGTTACCTAAGGCGGAGGCAGTTTCATTCACTACTGCTTCAAGTGTTCTAGTTAATCTACGTATTAATTTACTATTCTGAACAGGTCCTAAAAAGAAAAAGAATCCTTTATTAAAATCAGTGTACTGTTCCCATGCCGTTTCTGTGTAGTCGACAAGTGGGATATCTCTTCTGGGTCTATTTTTTTACTAGATTGGTATTTCTATGGTAATCAGGGGGAGCTAGGAAAACAGGGGGCAGAAGGAATGCAATGTAACAGGTACCATCCCAATCTGGAGGTAGACGTATGTATGCGGTATGACCACACACAAAGTAAGAATGACGAATAGCTTTAAAGGACGATTTACCATGATCACTGAATTCGACCACAGTAGTGCATTTACTATGACCCAAGTGTACTGAACCTTTCTTCCTGATACATAATTCGCCAGTGACTGGCAATACTGACATTGTGGGTATAACAGGTGCGGCTTCGGATTCAACAGTAAGAATCATAAGGCTAATTGTATAGTTACCTAACCCATACACTTCATTTTCTAGATCAGTTCCTATTCTAGTGGGGAGTCCCTCCTTATCAGGGTAACAGACGTCGAGCAGGACTAAGTTCAGGTTTCCCCAAACCCAGCCCCCATCGAAAACAGCAATATCAGGATCTAAGGAATTAATTATTTTAAACCATGCGCCGCAGGAGCCATTATGAGTGAACGGGTACGGAAAGAGGGGCAGAGCTCCCTTGTAATTCTGGTAGGGAGGGAGTCGGCCACATATCCAGCAATCTGTAGCATTGTTAGTTTGATGAGAATGGTGTAGCATACTAATAAATGTGTTGTTGCGCAGCGCAAGTCTGTAGGAGAGTTCGTGTGGAGGTAACTCACTAAAAGTGTGTTCAGCAGATACATTGTAGGCAGATTGTTCACGCTTGAAAATAGGACAATAGATAGGTAGAAGGACGCTAGCAACAATAATTAAAATACTCAGAATAAACATGATTAATAGTGTCACTATACAGTGACTACGAAGTGATTTACAATATGTACGTTTCTTATATTCTCTCTCTCTATCTCGATCTAGGGGATACATGTCAGAAACTATTTAACCGATTCACCTAGGGGAGGACTTAAACAATTAAACTGTCTGACTTGCTAGATCGGAGTTTCATACGATACTCCTCTTGGGGAGTTTTTTCTCGTTCAGATTCTGTAAAGTCTTTTGGCTCAACACAGTCTTTGGTGGGGGTGGACGAGTCTCGATCAGGTTTCAGTTCAAAAATTTTTTTCACATGACTCGTGTGAACCCACCCCTTTCTCCCTTCGATCTTCACGGCGGTCCTCGTGGTGAGAAGGACGGTCTTCGGCGATTTCCAGCGGGGCTCCAACTGACTCTTTCTATCAAAATTGCGCACTAGTACGAGGTCCCCTGGACGGACATCGTGTGGCTTTACATCAGTGTTGTCAGGGAAGGCTGCGGCAACCTGTGAACGACATGATTGGAGTGCAGACATCAAGGAGGCAAGGTAATCTGTCAACATGTTACAATCAACATCAGTAATCTTCTTCGGAATGGGCGTCCCCCACATATTCGGTGGTCTGCCAAAGACCACCTCGTACGGGGATAGCCCTGATCTCGAATGGGCAACCATTCTCATGTAGAATAGTGCCACTGGCAGGGCGACTATCCAGTCGACCCCTTTCTCCTGACATATTTTTGCAAGGCGTATCTTTAGTGTCTGGTTATGCCTTTCTACCAGGCCTGCGGCTTCAGGATGTCGGACACAATGGAATTTCCACTGGTATCCCAGTAATAAAGAAACTTCTTTCATTAATGCAGATGAGAATGGCTGACCGTTATCTGAGTACACGACACGAGGCAAGCCGTATCGTGGGAAGAATTCACGAACCAGCTGCTTGGCAGTGGTCGGAGCAGTGTAATCTGGGACTGGGTATGCTTCGGTCCAGCGGGACAGAGCACAGACAACTACGAGAACATATTTAAATCCTCGACAACGGTCCATCTGGATATAATCCATCTGGAGGACTTCAAAAGGGTGATCGGGAGGATGAAATCCACCTTGCTCTACAGGGACGCTTTTACCTGGATTGAACTGACAACAGATCATGCAAGTACGCACTTTCTGTTTCGCTGCTGCTCGTAAGTGTTTATTGTTCCAAAGATTTTGTAAACTGTCTAACATCGCTTTCACTCCTAGGTGTGCTGGGCTATGTGCTGTATTTATCATGACTTGAACCATAGAGTCAGGGAGAAACCATGTAGATTTTCCCTTCGTCACCCAACCTTGATCTGTTTGGATCCCTCCTTGTTCAATCCATTTCTTTATTTCTTCTGGGGTAGCATGTGTCTGAATATCGATAACATCTAGTGTGGGATCCCTGACTGTCATACAGTGTGTCGGTCCTGTTGTCTTTGTCATATCAGTTGTCTGAGTGTGAGTCAGTGCTGTATGTTTTGCTGTCTGGTCTGCCAGGTCGTTACCCTGGGAAACAGAATCTGTGACTTTAGTATGTGCTTTACACTTCATGACGGATATGCCTGAAGGCAGATGTATTGCTTCTAACAGTGCTTGAATGAGGGGGCCATGTTGGATCTTGGCACCATGAGAGGTCAGGAAACCTCGTTCTTGCCATAACATGCCGAAGTCGTGTACAACTCCGAACGCATAACGGGAATCAGTGTATATGTTGACATTTCTGTTCTTGGCTAGAATACAGGCTCGGGTCAGAGCGATGAGCTCTGCCGCTTGAGCAGACAGTGTATCAATACGATGTGTTTCTTTAACTTCAGTTTCAGTGATCACGGCATACGCGGCCACTAATTCTCCTGTACTTGTTCTCATACATGAACCATCCACATAAAGTGTCAGGTCAGGATTTGTCAATGGAACATCTGTTAAGTCTCGTCGGGGCTTTGTTACTGCATTAATGATCTCTATGCAATCATGCGGGGCTGGATCTGTCATAATGGTAGGTAACAGTGTTGCTGGGTTCAGGATGCTGCAGCGTCTGATTTCTATGTGTGGCTGGAATAGTGTTAATTCGTAACCTGTCAGTCGTGCTATAGTCAGGTGCTGAGTTTGGGTTCTGTTTAAAAGAACCTCTACAGAGTGTGGTACTTGTACTGTTAACTGATGTCCTAAAACAATTGAATCACTTTGTCTTATTGCTAACGCTGTTGCAGCTACTGACTTTAAGCATGCAGGGAGTGCCTGTGCTACGGAATCCAATGTACTTGAAAAATAAGCACAAGGCTTATGTGAACCTGCCTGATCTTGAGTGAGGACAGACAATGCTGTACCGTCACGTTCTGTAACAAAAAGTGTAAACGGTTTGTTGTAACATGGTGTCGCTAAAACTGGTGCTTGACATAATGCTTTCTTTAATTCCTCAAAGGCTTGTGTGTGTTCCTGAGTCCAAGGGAGGGCAATCGAAGTTGCTGCCTCCTGCGTCGTTAACTGGATGAGTGGTTTGGCTAGAAATGCATATTGAGGAATCCATTGTCTGCAGTACGAGGTGAGGCCTATGAAGGCCCGCACTTCCTTTTGTGTCTGGGGTCGTGGCATGTTTACAATTAACTGAATGCGATCGGGAGTGAGCTGTCTCCCCACTTTGGACAGCAAGTGACCCAAGTATACAACTTGCTGAACACAGAAATGTAGCTTCGAAGGAGACACCTTGTGTCCCTTGTCGGCCAGGAAATGTAAAACTGTCAGTGATGCTTGTTCACATTCGGGCTCACTTCGTGCGGTGATCAGTAGATCATCGACGTATTGCAGTAAAGCGGTGTTAGCTGGCATTTGAATACAATCTAGTTGTCTTTTCAGTGCTTGACTATAGATGCTGGGGCTTTCTGTGAATCCTTGAGGTGCGCGGGAAAATTTGAAACTTCGTCCATTTAAACTGAATCCGAAGAGATATTGGCTCTCCGGATCAATAGGTACACTGAAGAAAGCGTTCTTAAGGTCAATTACGGTAAAGAACGTTGCTTCTGAATCAATAGCAGTCAATAGGGAAGAGATATCGGGGACCACAGGGTACTGTGGTACAATGCATTTATTCAGTTCTCGAAGATCAATCACCAGCCGATATACTGGCGGTGCATTGGGGTCTGTACGTTTAAGAATTGGAATGATGGGTGAATTACAGATATTGGAGTCGGTCTCTACGACCACTCCCTGGGCAATAAGCTCTTCAATGATTTTCAGTAAAGCCACTACAGCATCGGGTGGTAACTTGTATTGTCTGATTCTGGGTAGAACAACTCCTGTCTTGAGTGTAACACGGTATGGAGTGATATGCATACAACCTACGTCAGCTGGGCCTTTTGCCCATAGGTGATCTGGTACATTTTTCAATCTGACATCAAATTCTCGTAAAACATAATGACCCTTGAAATCCCGTAGAAAGAGTCTAACTCCCTCCGGGGAACAGCATATTATAGCTCCTAGAGCCTTCAGAGTTTTGAGCAGTTTTTCGGTATTTCTGATAGGGCTTCAGATGTGCCCTCGGCCGCGAGATACATACCGTTTACGAGATTGTTTCGGGCACGGTCTATTTGTTCTGTTTTTACTCGGATCCCTTCAATAACTAATTCGTTTTCTTGGGCTTTTTCTGATTCTTTAAGTCTGTCTTCTCTACGGAGTGCTTTCTCAGCACGCTTATGGGATTCCTTACGCCAAAATTCTATGGCGTCTTTCTGAGATTATCTAGCTTTCTTTTTCCATAATGCTTCTTCTACCTTCATGATGCACTCGGCATCCCATGTTCCGGTAGTGGGCCATCTGTGTCTTTCGTCTAGATGCTTGGTATAATCGGCCCATAAGTCTAGATACAATATGGCATCTATGCCATGTTTATGATACATAAAGTTACCTGGAGTGTCCCTAGGGGGAATAGGAATTTCTTCCTCCAGTATCCCTTTCCTAGTTCCTATCTGTTTTAACTTGTTGAAAAACGGCATCTTGTTTACTTGTTACTGAATACTCAATCCTTACTCCTTAATACTGGTTACAGCTAGTTTATACGAGAAACACAATAATGCACATTAAACGGTCACATTCATACCACGACATTAATCACATAAGAAGACATTTGAGACATAGATGACTACCCCCTATACTGGATGTACTGCTCAACAGTACAGATACACTGGTATAACAGTGCAGAAATTCAGAATACTAGATATACTGCTAAACAGTACAGATACACTGCCTAAAAACAGTGCAGACCGGACTTGTGTACCCAAACCCGTCTAGATACGTCCCAGCAATGGTACTCACCGGGAAGCACGGAAACAGAAGGCCTCGGAAAACTCGACTGGACTCGACTCGATACTTCGGAAAACTTCGGAAAACCTCGGAAACCTGGTGGGCCTCTTGACACCTCGGACCTTGCTTCTTTCGGCTAGGCTCTGGTCGGGATCCTCCGCACTCCTCACCGCCTCGTCTGGGCACTGATCGCAGTCTTCGTCACCTCCGTGGGTCAGAGGGAGATGCAGGAAATCCTGCCGGTACGCGTAGGTTCCATCTAACTGATGGCAGGGGACAGAGCTTGCAATGCGCCAACCGGCGCGTGAGGTGGGGGAGGGGTCCCTGTTCGGGCGCCAAAATGACGTAAATAATTAATTTACTCTCTTAATTTCTATGCAGGTAAGTACTTAATCAATAATAACTCAGATCGGAAAGAAAAAACCAGAGTCCGTGGTGTTAGAGTTCTTAGGGGTTTTATTCCTTAAAAAGGAATGGTCATGACCAGGATATCGGATTCTGACCACCACAGGGGTGTCAGAAGGGATAGAGCGCTACATTTTATTGACAATACATAGCTTATATACTTAATTCATATCATAAGCAACAGTGCAAGAGGCGTAACAGCTGAGAGAAGACAAGATAACAGTATACACGTGGTACTAGTACGTAATCAAGAGGCGTGAACTGGAGGTGTGTGCTAGAAACGTCACTGATAGGTGTCACAGGTGGGTGGCACTAAGCAGAAATGTGGCAATGTCAGCAGAAATCGGAAGCTTGGATGCGCGCGCAGCTGCATGACGTGTGATTGGAGGGGTGCAGGGGACTTGACATTTACACTGACGGAAAGAGACAGAAGTCTGGCATGTCAGATCAACTTGTACTTCTATCATATCTGATATCTGATGTTTAGGAACCATATTATCTGGGCGGAAAAGGTCTCTAGGGCAGAAGCTATTCTATGCTAACTGTGGATGCGTGTATAAGCGCCTAAGTGTCTGCATGAGAAGCGTGGGGGCACGGGGCCTTCCATGGAAGCATGGTAACAGAGGCTATGAATTACTTGCACTGGGACGGGTCGGCCCTTTGGCTCTGCAGCTGGGGAGGATGTTTACTGAAGCTAGTAGGCAGGAATGCAATTTCGAGGAGCGGAACAGATAACTCGAAGGTTATAGTCAGTCTTGGCAGAAAGCAGGCTGAGCTGAGCACGAGGGGCCGCGCTGGAAGTAAGTCAGAGTTCACGGGTACAGAGGCAGCCTGGGCAGAGGCTGTCAGAGTCAAAAGCCAGAAAAGAGGCTCGATGGCAGAAATTCAGGGCCTACTTTGCCAGAGCAGAAAAACATGTAAAGTACACTACAAAAAGACGGTGGCATAGCATACTTAGGAATGGACCATTTAATCCATTCATGGTGGATCTGAAAGAGGACAAGTTAACGTTGGACGCAAATGTATTTGCGTCTTCATAGCTGACACAGGAGGGAAGTTACATGCACTTTAAGCTGGTACATGGAGTCGGTGGGGTACGCGCTAGGGAACATAACATGACCAAAAATTTATATTTCCTCAGTTTCCTTCCTAAGTTCCGCAGGAAGATGGTTCCATGCCAGGGGGACAGTGCTAGAGAAGGCTCTGCCGCCCTTGGATGTAAGGTTGTACCGAGGACAAAGTAGGTTACATGCCTCAGCCGACCGGAGGGACCTAGTAGGTAGGTACCTGGGGAGCCGATCTTTGATGTATTTAGGGGCTGAGCCGTAGATAGCTTTGTGTGCAATGCAGAGACTTTTAAATGTAGTTCTTTGGGCAATGGGCAGCCAATGTAAGCTGCGGAGTAGGGGCGTAGTGCAAGTACGCCTAGGTTTATTAAAGATAAGCCTGGCCGCATCATTCATTACGACCTGTAGTCGGGCCAGAAGGTTGTTTGAGAGGCCATAGTAAAGGGAATTACCATAGTCCAGCCGTGCCAGAATTAAGGCGGAGACCGCCAGCCTCATACTGGCTGAAGTTCAAGCATCCTATTGAAGCAGCTGTAATTTTCTATGACTCAGAAGCTAGGGGATTTTAACTGAGCCCACAGGTATGCCTATGTCGGGTTGCATCAGACACTTGGAATATGACTCCTGTGTTGAACCAGGATCTGTAAAACTGTGAATGTCTCAATTTACCCTTACTTTTCCCCTTTTTAAATTTCAAAGTTAATTGCCTTTGTAAAGCTATTAAAATACCTTATTCAGAGATTATGTTTCATTTTTATAAGCCTAATGAAAGATACTTAAGTACCAAAAAGTTGAAATATTGAGGGGGCAGAGCAGGTTGAGCTCCCTTCCTCTGAGCTTGTGCAGCTTCATGTCTGGGGCACGGTACAACTCCTTGGGACTCAAGAGAAAGGTAGACCTGGACGAGGATGTAAAATATCGATGGTGCCTTTAAAGGCCATGAAATTGGTGTTTTCTGGACTCTCTGGTGCTAAAATCTGAGCTAGCATAGGGCCCCTGAGCGTGGCTCCTGAGGCTAAGATTGAAACTGTGCAATTCTACAACCTGCCAAATTTAAGGAACTCTGCGAGATGATACAGCCTACTCTGTCTACTACTACTACAGTCCTCCAATGCTCCAGTTCAGGAAAGACCTCAAGACCTGGCTCTTGAGAAGACCCCCACCGAGCCACACTCCGCTCTTCCCACTAGCACCTTGAGACCCTTACAAGTGAGCAGCTGTACTTTACAAACCCTTGATTGATTGTTTGATACATCTATTACCATTGCATCCAAGCAGCGTGGGAGAGGCATCACTCCTGAGGCTATACAGGGTTCCTGCACCTGAATCAGAGCTGCTTGAGAATTGCCCTCAGGGAGCCTCTGGCTGTGGGGATTGTGAGAGGAGGAGATTTTGGCCCTGTAGAATTCACAGAGGTGGTGGGAGTAAGAGCACTTCAAAAGACCTTGACTGTCAACAAAGTGGTTTTTGGTGACATATCCCTATAGACTGTTGGTCCTCTGTATTTTCCTTCAGTGCTGTGGTGTTATCTGCTGTTTGACCCGGGTGTTTTACCTTGGCTGTACACTGAGAGGATGTTGATGAGGAGCCCCTTGCAATCTGTTGCTTCTTTCACTGCTCTGTGTACAGTGCTGTTGTGTTATCTGCAGTCCCACGATACCTTCCAAGGCAATTAAACCTAGAGTAGAATCACAAAAGGGATTTCTTCATTTACAGTCTAGCTATCGTCTAGGCTCAATGGCACGGGAATCGATCCTACATAAGCTTTTGGAGTATCTGTGAAATACCATCAGTGGCATAAAATGGCAGATCTCAGAAGTGCCGAGTATGAATGAAGAGCTAAAAATAAAAATGGAGAACAAGGAGAAGCAAGTATAGGAGCTCGACTCAGGGACATTACAAATTCAAAACTAAGGCTTTTCATAAAGTGATGATTTATATATTTTTCATTTTTCAAGAATTATGCATTCTCTTCAGTCACAGTATTTGAACAGGAAGTGGTAAGGTTGGTTAATATGGTCAGCCCTGCAAAGTGATCTGGGGATGCCACCATTGATAGAGGATGAGAATGCTTGCTTCATTCCAGAGTGCAGATGTTCTAGACGGTGATCCTGATGTGGTGCATGGACCTTCAAAGAGAAGAGGAGTCCAACTTCCTATAAGAGGCCCTAGATAAAAGACTGTGTATCCAGGGCCTCTCCTGAAGGCTTTGCCAGACATAAACTTTGCAACTAAAAAGCTCTTTGTAGGAAAAGTATTAAAGTTGGGTCCCTGAGAATGTGTCTTTTTCGATAAGAGTGAGCAGAATGCCTCTGGTCCCCCAATGGAACTTTTTCAGAAAGTCCGCATTGTTATCACACTTTTTGATAATGGTACCATCAGAATTTGCAAAACATATCTGCAAATATATAGGACTGGCTTGTGCCACTGCAGTCCACATCTTCCAGTTGTGGGGCAAGAGATTCGCCTCAATGCAGTTTCTAGATACACCTTAAAAGCCAATTTTCAGCTGGTCCACTGGAATTTGTTCAGGCAAGCAATGACTGCTTCTGCCTTGGGACCTTCTACGCACTATACCTTCTACGCACTATAGTCTCAGGCCAAAATACCCAGTAGGGCAAACAGGGTGTCCTTGCAGGAATTTGTCCCATTTTAACACACTGAGATAGCAGCGTACTGGCATCTCCAGTCTTGGGAGAAAAATAGTAGAAACAGACGTCCAGACAGAGCAGGTTAGAATTCACACCATTTAATTCTGGCAGGCTGGCAGCAATTTATTGGGTGTAGGAGGTAAGTGTATTACCCTCCTCTTCAGTTCAAAGCAGATTTTACCTTCAGACCAGGTTACGAGTAATATTTTAAAGGTTACCCTAGTCAGCTTTTGAAATGTCCCATTCCTGGTTTTTAGCAAAGTGACCCACTTCCTGTCCTGAGTGGCACAAAACGACCCAAGAACTCTGTGCACCAAAATTTCAAATTAGTTAATCCTGTGTCAGCTGCTCAAAAGTCTCTCCTGTCATCCAACTTCATCAATACACTCCCAGTTCAGCACCATTAACTTTCAAGGAAATTTTCTACCCTCAGCCATCACTTGGACAAAGCGTCCCGAAGGGCCTGGCTCCACTGAGTATTTTTCGTACCGGATGATGTGGAGGCTCACCATAGGTATTCCACCCTTGTAGACTCAAGAGTGTAGTTCCCTTAACTCCCTCTGCCGAAGCTGTGACCAATAGCAGTACAGTTGTAATTTTTGGGGTGCATAGTTGCACCTATGAGCGCTACCTACTGGCATCTACATCTAATTGTGGTTGTGATGCATGCAGCAGACAGGCCTTCCTTGGCCTTTATTAGTTTATTAATGTTTGTTGAACATTATGTGCATAATTTATTATAGTTTTGACGCTCCAGATGCCCTTGTTGTTTGGATTACCCATTGCTGTTTGTGAATATTGTTTTAAGAGTTTTAGCTCGATGACAGAGGCAGGAGATGCCAGATATGACAGCCTCTTCCTCGACTTACTCTCCCGTTACCTTTTCCCCCCAGGGCTGTCTTCAGAGAATACGCATTTTTCTACTTTAGCATCTCTTGGGAGTGTACACCTGTTCTTCTGCAAGTAAGCAGAGACCATTGCATTGCATTCTAGAGAGATAATCTTCACTGACTCATGTGTGGAGACTGAAGTGCTCCATTGCCTAGCAACTTGATTTTGATATTGTGTTTATGAGCTGACACTAACTGACTGAGTAATGCTGACCAACTGCCTGAACTTGTGGATATCAGCTGAAGCTTTCCTCCTCCTCGCTGAACACTTTGTGGTCTTGGATCTACATGACCCCTGCTGCTGTTGGGTCGTGAAACCAGATTGTGGAGATGGGTATTGTCTCTTGTCTGTAAGAAAGCCATAAGTCAGGCCTAAGAGTTCAGAGACATGGAAACAGCATATAGAAACTCTTCCAACTCCTCACAAGAAACTGCAGTGAAGTTCAGGGGAGGTGAGTGGTGACTCTTACTGGTGTAACCACTTCTTCCACTGCACTGAATGTTGGTATTTTTTCTCTATTTGATCGTCTCTTTGCAGTTGTTCAGTATCTAATTTAATAGGAAGGTAGCCAAATCAAGAAGAGTGTGGTCTGAATCGAACCCTTTGCACCCTTAGCTCCTCTTCTGTTTCTATGCACCAGAAGTGGTCTAACACTTGGCACTCTAACATAAAAATATTTGAAATAATTTTTTTGAGTTAAATAAATGTGTTACATTTCCCTATACATCACAATAGGTGGCTCTGCAGTCATGCAAGAGAGCTCCGCATGGTAAAGTATAGGGGGAAAGAAAATAGGGGCATATTACCAAGCAATACCGATAATTATCGCTATTGCTTGGTTAGCGAGAAAAAATTATCGCCGAGCTGCGGCGATTTTTATCGCAGATAAACCTTGGTATTACCAAGGTTTATCGCAAATGCAATAAAAATCGGCAATAATGCATGAATATCGCTGAAAAATCAGCGATATTCAGGCATTACCGAGCTAATGCTTTTAGCCATGTTATCCACCTCCCATTGGATAGCATGGCTAAGAACTGCTCCTGGGCAGGTGTTAGCTTTTGGAGATATTCGCGCTTAGCGCGAATATCTCCAAAAGTTGGTAATAGGAGATAGCGATGTTAGCGACTGTTTCCAGTCGCTGACATCTTGGCACGCCCACTTTGCATGTCATTAGTGATACATTTTTCTGACAGGCGAAGCGGGGCCCAAGATGGTCGCTATCTCCTACTAGCTTTCGCTAACTGGTGTTAGCGACAGCTAGGTAATAGGGAGATAATTTTATCTCCGCTTTCTTGGCTTTTAAAGCCAAAAAAGCGGAGATACATCCCTTGATAATATGCCCCCCAGTTTGTTTAGCTGCAAATAATAACATCAACAATAATCATATTCATATTATTATGAGGGATGAAGTACCCCTTACTGTATGGATATTACAAGTCACCAAGGAGTTCCATGGCCATGTAGGGGAACGAAGCAGAAGGCTGATTTCCTTTATAAGGTTATGAAACTCTGAGGTCACAGCAAGCACACATCACCTTCATGATGAATATATTTATAGAAATGCTTAGTAAAATTATGTTGCATGACAGTATATCAAAGTTATTAATATTAAAGTACAAAGATTTTGCAGTCACTACTTAGCCTACCATAACATTGTCAAGGTATGTGTATATATGTACTGTTCTTAACTCATCATCTACTTACACTTTGCTTACCATGCAATGTTGTGTTTAGATTGATGGATTTAACCAGCAGGTAATCGCAGGTCTTAGCCTCATCCCGAGACAAGAGATTGGCATGTGCAGGTGAGTCTGCTACTCATGCTTGAGAGTTTTGCCAGAGAGCTAGAAGACACTGAACTGAGGTGCACTTTAGTGAGAGAATGTGACACTAGATGCACCTTTGTTTAATTGATGCTTAAGCCATAGTGTGTACAATAGCGTATTGTAGATGTCGGATCTCATCCCTAGTGGGGAGTCCTGACACTAAAAAGTGAAGGGGTGTAGCTCTTCACTTTTACCTGCTACTTAGATTACAACCCTCCCTGTATTACTTTCCCATTGAACAGCATATTATTTGTTTCTGATGTGAGATTAAAGTACTTTCTTGTACATAAAAGATATGCATTCGGAGTAACAATATATTACAGTGTCTGTTGGGTGGATATTGAGCTCTGAGCTCTAGTCGCCTGCAATATCTCTTTGAGAAGCCTAGGACTGCTCTCCCTCGCTATCCTGGGAGTCAAGTGTGGAATAGGATGTAGCTGGCCAACTTGCAGAGCCACAGTAGTATGCACCCCACAACAGCAGAGGGAATGATCCCAACCATCACGTGTGGGGCCACGTAACAAGCCTCTCTGTCATGACCCCCCCCCCCACCCCCCCACCGCCAAATGTGGTCTGACTGGTGGGGTGATTTGTAAGCACTCATTCATGTTTTTCTCTCTTTTAACCATCCACCGGAGGGGGCTGATCACATTTTTCGAATATCTTCAGAAGTTTGCTTACAGTGATCTCTACTATCAAAATGTTGCCATTTTACGTATTCCTCGTGTTCTTTGAAGTTTTGCTCTCTGGTTTGTGTTTTTTTTTTCTATCCCTATCATGAGTTTTGTAAAACGCTCAAGCATTGCCTATCCTTGTGATTACACACATTTTGTCCTCACCAAAAAGTTAATTCCTTACATTCTTGGAAACATGAATACATTATGTGCATGGCGGTCACCGGCTTAATTCTAGACCACGAGCCCTCTCGTGACTTCACATTCCGAGATCATTTTGTGTCAGCCTCCGCTTTGATCATGCCTGCATAGTTCCCGAGGGCATCCAAAAACCTCCACACAGGAAATGATTGTTCAAAATAGTATTTAAAAAAAAACATGGAAAAATGACGCCGTGCAGCACGGCGGTGGACCAGAATGAGTCTGGAATCTTAATCTGCTAAAAACGAAATTGACGCTATATGTTTTTTTTGTCTTTCTAGCTTCTGAAACGAGCACGGTTGAAGTTCACGCTTCTGGCGAGGTGCCCACCTCACAGGACATTAATGGCGTCGATGAGACTGTGCCAGAGGTCGACAAAGAACACCTGGTGAGATGAGCTACCATTCCAACGTTACGCAACGCAAGGTGTCATGTGGTAGCCGACCATCATCTGGAATGACATTGGTTATTCTGATTGGATGTCTGTCCCTCCAGCTTAAACCACCTGCCATTGTGCTGGTTATTCTGATTGGATGTCTGTCCCTCCAGCTTAAACCACCTAATATTGTGCCTTCAGACTGAGCCCCCCCGGATTTGCCACTTGGAGTGTATATTGGACCAGATGGATGGATGAATATTAAGGAAGCATGGGGACTGCAAGTGTCATTTCTGGACAGAGGATTCAGAGGATTCATACACTAGGATGTAAACACACCCATTCTGTAGAAATGTCAAGTTTTTGTAGTTACAGTGGCAGCCATATTCGGGTGTATATGCAGAGCCGTACTTTTGGATAGACTGCCTGATGAAGTATTTATGGGCTGTTTCTGGGTTCTTAGTTGAGAAATGAGTCATCTAACACGGATGAAAATGTTGACAGATTTGACAGATTCGTAGCATTCTACCTTGAATGAAAGAATTGTGTTTGTATTGAATTTCTAATAAAACCCCATATTTTCATTGTCTCTGTTACTAAATTTCTTGTTGCCATGCTTTATGCCACTAACTCCATGTGGAAGGGCTCAACAGTGGTTACAGAAGAGCTCTTTTGACATTTTATGGGTTTATTTGTATGATCACAGTACTTTGAAATCCCTAGCAGTGTCACTGGCTGCCAATCACCAATACCGGGGTGGACACAAAATCAGTCCTATCAACACCATATGAGGCAGCAACTTGATAGAGGGAGGCATGTGACTTACATGGTTTGACCTAGCAGTCCATTGTGCAACTCACTAGGAAAATGCTTGAGTGGCAAACTGGATAGCTCCGCCCTCCCAATCAATTTTACCAGGAGTTAAGAAACACAGGGACAAATTTACAAAACATGTTGGAATGTGGTGCTATGCCAAATTTAGCAATGCCACGCTCAGACATTTTTTAAACGTAGGGATGTGCTGTATTCAGAAGAAAACAGGATCTATGTTTCCCCTAGCACTGGTTGAAAACACGCTCCCTATTGCCAGTGCAGGCACTCTGCCGCCATGTTGAAGTGTGCCTACGCTGCTGGGGCAATTGTTTATGTGCATGAAGGCACACCGTCCTGCACATAAACAATCAATAATGGCTATTTTCTCTTTCAATGTGTGAAATCAACACTTTTTTCTCGTATCGCCATGCTTATACCAGGTATTCCCTGATGTTCGTTTTTGACGATGCCTCAGCCTTGCAAATCTGGGGCAGTGTCAAGAAGCAATGAATGTTGAGGTGGAATGCCCACAGCAACACCCATTGCACACCCCTTTGCCGCAAAGGACTGCAGCAGAAAGGGGCATATTTACAAGGTGACATTAAGCCACGTGTAAGTGGCTTAGCTCCACCTTTTAAATATAATAAATGGCACTACGCCACAATGGCAAATGGGGCTTGTAAATATGCCCCATAGAGTTTGATGGCCTAAAAGGGGCTGCACCGCATCATACTTTCCCAATTCCTTTCCTATCTTCTGTATCATTTCATCTCCTTCATTGCATTATTTCATAAAACTGCTTGCACACATAGGTGTAACTTAGGTATTCAAACAAAAGCATTTACAAGACTAAGGAATCTTTTATAATGGCGGGCAGATCGCCACTGCCCGTATGGCAAAGAGAAGAACAAAGTACAAACCCCGGAACGATAGATCTGCCCACCCTAAGAAGTCACATCAGAACAGGAAAGATTTTAATATGCTCCAGAAACTTGTAAACAAGATGGCACAAATCACTATAAATACCTCACAAGCAATGGATAAAATCGAGGAGATGATGGCGAGCATTCACTCCAAGGTCACGCACATCCAAAACGTGATACACCGCTCACAAAGAAAGAGTAACAAAATGATCTGGCAGTTGAATCATAATGACAACAGACCGAATAGGGCAAAACCTTTATCAAAGGAGGAAACTCTGGCCTTGACCCGATCGTATGAAACACCGGAACACGAGAGAGAGGAAAGAATCGAAACAGTACCACTCGACTCAAACAGAACATCGAGAAAGAATGATAGAACAATTAATCCTCACAATCTACAACAGGTACAGCTAACAGCCACAGAGAACAAGAATGTAAACCTCAGCAACAAAGAAAAACCGCTGGCATGTCTACTACTCAACTGTCGGTCGGCATCGAAACATGCATCGGATATAGCTGACCTCATCATCAACAAGGACATTGATGTAGCAGTTCTTACAGAAACATGGCTGACGGAATCCTCATCCCCTATCATGGATCTCCTAGTACCACCCCAATACAACATTTTGAGACTCGATAGACCTATAAAGTTAGGAGGAGGCATAGCCTGCATTCACAGATCCGAGATTGAGGTCAAACAAATCCAAGCCGACCCCCTAGAATCAAGTGAATACCTAGGTCTTAACTTCAGAACAGCTACCAAACAAAGATTCAACCTCCACTCTTTTTACCATCCACCAGGAGACAGCGAAAAGTTTACAGAGGAGCTAATGGAGATCATAACGACCAACTCTAATGACGGCGTCAATAATATATTTCTTGGCGACTTCAACCTACATTGGGAGGACCACAACGACAAACTGGTCAAATCGCTGAAAGATTTCCTTGCTGAACTGAACCTTACTCAACTATGCACACAACCCACACACTCGAAAGGAGCGACGTTAGACTGGATTATTGCGCGAAACAACGATGCAGCAATCCTCTCTATAACACCATGTGACTGGTCGGATCATCATGCCATTACATTCACGTTACCTATAATGGAAAAAGGCACAACAAGACAACCCGTCAAGACCAAAAAATGGGTTAGAGACACAAGAGATGCAAACTTAGAGCTACTAGTGGAAAGCTGTGAAAGAGACCTTAAACCTCATAACAACCTGCAGAACGTAAACGAACTGACCGAACACTATATAACAACGGTCGAAACTATTGTCAATAACACCATGCCATTAAAACTGAAAAACATCTCGGAGAAGACTAAAAATCCATGGTTTAATGAATCGCTAAATGAAGAAAGGCGTAAATTGAGAATGGCCGAAAGAAAATGGAGACAACACCCTTCATCCCCAGAGCTGAAAGCACTCAGAGAAATTAGAGGCCATTATAATAAAATGATCATCAAATCAAAACAGGAATTCATACGGTCAGAACTGGAGAGTGCCAAAAACAGACCACGAAAACTCTTTGAAATCCTAAAGCAACAATCAAACAAATTAGCCAAATCTGCCCATGAGAACTCAAAAACACCCCTAAATTGCGGAGAATTTGCTACATTTTTCACAGAGAAGGCGAAATCTCTTGAAGTTGAGCTCAAAGACGCTGTGGCAAACATTCCCACTGAACAAATGCCTATGATAGATATCGCCGTGACAACGGAGAATACCATAACAAAAAATGAGGCAAGTTGGGATACGTTCGAACTGTATGACCAGCACAGTATCGCCAAAACGCTTTCCAAAATTAAACCAAACAATCACTATCAAGATCCCCTTCCCGCAAAATGTGTAAAAGAAATCAATCACGTTCTGATTCCAATATGGACCGAAATTATAAATGCCTCACTATCACAAGGGATCCTCCCTGACTGCCTAAAAACAGGTCAAGTTGCCCCCTTAATCAAAAAACCTACAGCAGATAGATCAGACCCAAACAACTTTCGCCCAGTGACCAACATCCCGCTATTGGCCAAACTAATTGAAAAATGCGTACAGAACCAACTAAGCCGACACATCACCAAGTTCTCATTGCTTGATGAATGCCAATCAGGATTCAGAACAGGTCACAGTACTGAAACTGCGATCCTCCATATTGTTGACGATGCGCTACAGGCACTCGACCAAAACAAAGCGTGCCTACTGATTCACCTCGATCTGTCGTCGGCCTTCGACACCGTAAATCACGAAGCATTATTGTCCAGGTTACGGGACAGGATGGGTCTATCAGGAATTGTGCTGAAATGGTCCATCTCTTTTCTACAGAACAGATCACAACGATTCCTGGTCAACCAGTCAATTTCACCTCCTTGTCCTATTTCAATCGGAGTCCCTCAAGGGTCTACGTTATCCCCAGATCTGTTTAACCTTTATGTTGAGCCGCTTACAGAAATTTTCCAAAAAGCAGGGATATCGTATCACATGTATGCAGATGACACGCAAATATATCTAAAGATCACGTCCCTAAAAGACTTGGAACGAGGAAACAAGGCTTTAAAAATGGCTCTGCAATGGTTAACTACCAACCAACTGAAGCTTAACGCCAACAAAACGGAGTTCCTACTAATCTCACCAGCAAGGAGCCGTACGGAAATAAAGGAGTGGACGAAAGTGGTGACTGCGCTAAACTGCACCCCAACATTAATCAAGTCAGCGAAATCTCTAGGAATCATTCTGGATGAGAATTTAGACATGAAAGCCCACATCAACGCAATGGCCAAGAATGCTCGATTCCACCTGAACTACTTAAAAAAACTGAAACCTTTCATCTCAGAGGCGGATCTCAAATTGGCTATCCAATCCTTAGTTATCTCTAGGATTGAATATGGCTGCACCACCTTAGCGGGCTTACCAAAAATGTCCACAGCACCATTGAAAGCATGCTTAAACGCTGCGGCAAGAATTATCACCGGATCCAGGAAATACGACCACATATCGCCACACTTGAGAGCTTTAAGCTGGCTACCCTATGAAGCTAGAATCCAAATGAAGATAGCTTGTATCACCCATAAAGCGCTACACCACAACACCCCAGGATACCTAGCGAAGAAACTCCAGCTATCGGGAGGGAATCGGCCAGCGAGGAGTACTGAAGAATTTCTACTACGGCCAGCCTTTTTCCACAAGAAAAAAACCTATGACAGAGCGTTCTCAGGAGCTGCCCCCAGAATATGGAACTCAATTCATCCTATCATCAGGAAGATCCAAAATGTGGAAGCATTCAAGCGAGAGTTAAAGAGCTTTCTGATGAAAAAATACACTACCTAGAACTGATCAGTCTCGAACTGTCAATGAACTAAATATCATACTTGTTTACACACTCTACCTATGATAGAAATATATCCACCTCCGACTTTATTTATCATCTACCTCCTATCATCTACCTCATAGTTGCTTACAAATCTTCTCGTGATTGAATTATATCCAACACTGACTATATTTATTACCTACCTCTTATCATCTACCTCATATTTGTTGTCTGTAGAACTGTTTGATATATATGTCTTTCGTCCACGCCTCATATGTAATTCGTCCGATGCCCGTATAACTGACTGATATATATTGTCTGTCGCATACGCCTATATGTTAAGCGCTCTGATACCCACGGGTCTTGTTCGCGCTATACAAAACTTTCTAATAAATAAATAAATAAATAAATAAATTATTCCCCGCCCACCACCTATTTCCCCCGCCATATTAGGATGGCGAGTAGGACCCCGGCAGACGGTAAGACCGTCCGCCAGTTTTCCGCTAGTCACACAGGTGACGGGCATAAAAGGGTCCTGATATGGTGGCGGTGTCTGCAAGACACCGCCATCCATATTAGAATTCAGGCAGGAAGCGTTGCCACCACAGAAAGGCATGCAGTGATCGCAGTTAGGGTCCTGTTGCATTCCCCCAGGATGTTGGGGTGGTGGGTGGGGCACATGGGGGGTACCTATGGTACACCCCTGCATTTGCATGCACAACGTGGCAGGCACCGCGCGGTGCCTGTCACGTTGTGCATGCAAATGCACAACATGCTTTTTGAACATTGTGATGGGTGCTGAATACAGCACCGCCCACCACAATGTTAAATATACAGGATGCATATTTATTTTGGAAGATCGGGGCCCCTGCCTTAAAGGATAAACCCTAGCAGGTATAGTACTGTTTGTAACAGTGAACAGTACACACCGGGTTACGTGCACATTTACTTCAGAGTAAGCAAGACGTTGTTTTTCAATAGACTGATTTCCACCAACTAGCTTCTGTTGAACGTTTCTATTTTATTTTTTTAAAAGTAAATAGTTTTTTTTCCCTTATATCTTATTTCATTTATACACTTTATCAAAACATTTTTGTTTTTTTTACAATTTTTTTACATATAACACATGACAGTAAATTTACACTGATTGGTTCATAAAATAGCTTAATTTAAACAATTCATAATTTCATTTCTTGAATACAGAATATATTCCCTTCAACGCGTTTCGGCCGATTGCCTTCCTCAGGAATTCTGCATTTTCTTTTTTTGCATAAACAGTAGCTATAATGATGAGAGATAGTAGTTTAGTATTTTGTCTATTTCAAAATGTTATTCACAAACAACGTCTAACAATTACTTCTTTACTTCTCTATATATACATGAGTCTGTTCAATTATCTATCTGTTGTGATTATCCCTCTACTAAAAGCTGATCCTAACCTACTGAGTGCTGGGGTTTCTACATTTATATACATTTTTCTATAGACCTATACATTTATATACATATTATACAATTCTCTCATCCGTTATCCGAACGTTTATTTACATTATTTACAACAGTTGCATAGCTTCTTAATATATTCCTTAAATGTTGACACTTGTTATTACTCTAATGCTTGCAGATGGGAGCTGAAAAAGGGACAGAATTGCCTATGATAGCCACATGCGGGGAGGGGGAGGGGGAGGGGGAAGAAAAAAGGGGGGCGCAAGGAGTTTATGGTAGAAGAAGATATTGTCGGTCATAAAAACGGGCCCGTTTATATGAGTCTCTTATTATTTTCTTTGGATATCCTCTGGCCAGGAATTTTTCTTTCATCATTATGGCTTTGGTATCGTAGTCTTGGATATTAGTACAATTACGCCTCAGCCTATGGAGTCAGCATGGGGGCTTCATGTGCCCCCACTATTGCTAATATCTATATGTCATATTTTGAATCTCAGTTTGTGTTCAATGAAGTCGCACCCTTCTATGAGTCTGTGACTAACTGGGCCAGATACATAGACGACGTGTTCTTCATTTGGACAGATAATGAGGACACGTTAAAAGATTTCCTACAATGGATAGACGCATGTGACAGTAACATCAGATTCACACACCATATTGACAGGGAACAAGTAAACTACCTAGATGTAGTAATAAAACACCAAGAGGGGGCATTAGTTGTGGACTTATTTGTCAAACCTACCGCGAGAAACACACTCCTCCATTATGATAGCTATCATCCATCCGCACAAAAAAATAGCGTGCCATTTGGAGAGTTTTTAAGGCTGAGGCGTAATTGTACTAATATCCAAGACTACGATACCAAAGCCATAATGATGAAAGAAAAATTCCTGGCCAGAGGATATCCAAAGAAAATAATAAGAGACTCATATAAGCGGGCCCGTTTTTATGACAGACAATGCTTGTTACAACCAAAAACGAGCAAAATTACTCCCCAGTTGGTATTCGTAACTAAGCACTCAATCATTAATGAAAGGATAAGACAAACTGTATGTGCCAATTGGCACATACTAAATGCTAATGTTCCCAAACAAGAGCAGTTACCTAAACCCATTTTTGCAAAGAAACAAAACACTTAAGGACCACATAGTGAGATCCAGAATGATATCTAAAACACCCATAATGCAGCGATCTGTAACAAACATGCAACTAGTAGTAGGAAACTACAGCTGCTCTAATTGCAAATCGTGTGAGACTGCAATTCAAGGGGTGAGTCTCACGTTTAATAAACAGCTAATCCAACCTGTGGACTTAAATAATTGCAGAAGCACAAATGTAATTTATCTTATCGTCTGTCCCTGCGAAAAGGGCTATGTAGGACAGACAGGCAGAGCCCTCAATGTCAGACTGACTGAACATAGGTCAGCAATAAGAACTAAGAAGATAACAGCACCTATGGTGAGCCATTATGTCGAACATAATCATACACCAGATAATATGGCGTGGTTCATCTTAGAAAGAATACATCCAAAAGCAGGACTAGAACAGGATAAGATACGTAAAATGAGAGAAGTTTTATGGATTTTTCTTTTGGGGACTGCAATTAATGGGCTGAACGCTGAAATTCCCTGGGAACAGGCAATTATATAAGAGGAGTTACTCTGTTATTATAACAAGACTGGTCACGTTGAGACTATGGAAGAAAAAGGAAGAGTATATAAAACATATTTCTAAATTCATGGAGAGATGTACAAAAGTAATGTTTGCCATTGTGTATTTGTACTGATATTAACTTTTGTCTATTGCTTGCAGATGGCAGCATTCTGGTTGCCTACTATTACTATCCACTAGGTCTCCGATATCGATTACGTCCAAAACAATAGTCTAAGATGGCGAGCTCATGCTAAGATCTAAAAGAATAAATCCACTCCGAGTGTTTATATTAGAATGCGAAGCTATATGATCAAAAGCAATCTAAGTAACCACAAAAATAACGATCTAATTAGAATCTCCGATATTAGAGGATAATAAAACTATGTACATATACAGGTAGCGCCGGGTAAAACAACACACTGGCACATAAAATAAATATCATATACAATTACGAAAGAAATATAAGCCAGGCACAAAGCTATAACACATCCCAACACGGTATCACGTACGATTCAGTGTTATCTATAGCTATTACAAGATGGTGGAATTCAATCCCAGATTACCCACTAGGATAGTAAATAGCTCTTGCAGATCCTTTTCACGCGAGATCTACACAGCGAGACTACCGGGAGTGGCGCCAAAAGTCAATCTTTAAAGGAAGTCCGAATTAAGCTAGTGTAGCGGAGCGACGAAACAGGACCGACGGCATGCCGTTTATATCTCTTAACAACTAACCAGGTATGTTGGAGCATGAATATAGGACAATAAATAGGAACCAGTGAGCTGCGAAAATATAAAGATTTACATAATTTACGAAGTTAGCGTTTAGTCTTAAAAGACACCCCTGTATGTTTTTTACGCCTAGTCTTTCGAGAGACGGCGGGTACGAGAAGGCGAAGATACCGGGTATCCAGAGAACCACTACGGTACAAGACCTTCACAGATAGGATTGAAACTTAAGGCACTCTACGAATCCAGGTAGTAATATTAACAATCGAATATTAACTCGTTGTAGTCCTTTAATTTGGGTCTGATAACTAAAAGAAATATATATAAATTTTATAGAAGACCTAGACGAACATACAGCAAAGCCTTATGACCGGAGGAGCAGTATCTCTCAATCTCGGCATTAGAATACAACGTCATAACGGAGACTTAGCTGTGCAGTAAAACAGGTAGAAGCCCATTTTTATACATCGAGTATGACATCTTTATCATTTTTAAGTATAGCCATAGATATGTTAATACATATATTTCCCACCCCAGGAGTAACAATTTGGGACCTATACCCTCCAATTCGGCACACATCAACTGAAATCCATACAACATGCTCCTTTAGTGAAAATATCGGGTACGATAATACCAGGAAATATTCAAATAAATAAAAGAAACAAACGCTGACAACCATAAGCGAGTCAGTTAACGCTTTGTGTGCTTCAATTCTAGATCTCACCCCTTACATCAAGAAATACTAACTCCGTCATAGCCGCTTAAAATCTTTGAACCGGTCATTCAGCCTCAGTGCATACCTGTGCAGTAAAGGTATGAAAGGTTAAAATCTATACAATTAACTCGGCAAACATATTTAGGGGCCAGTAACTAACAACCAGTATAGAACGTACAGCACACTATTGTGCTCATTTTAAACATCCTTTTAGTATTATGGTATCTCTCCAGGTTTAAATATCTTCTTCTACCATAAACTCCTTGCTCCCCCTTTTTTCTCCCCCCCCCCCCCTCCCCGCATGTGGCTATCATAGGCAATTCTGTCCCTTTTTCAGCTCCCATCTGCAAGCATTAGAGTAATAACAAGTGTCAACATTTAAGGAATATATTAAGAAGCTATGCAACTGTTGTAAATAATGTATATAAACGTTCGGATAAGGGATGAGAGAATTGTATAATATGTATATAAATGTATAGGTCTATAGAAAAATGTATATTAATGTAGAAACCCCAGCACTCAGTAGGTTAGGAGCAGCTTTTAGTAGAGGGATAATCACGACAGATAGATAATTGAACAGAATCATGTATATATAGAGAAGTAAAGAAGTAATTGTTAGACGTTGTTTGTGAATAACATTTTGAAATAGACAAAATACTAAACTACTATCTCTCATCATTATAGCTACTGTTTATGCAAAAAAAGAAAATGCAGAATTCCTGAGGAAGGCAATCGGCCGAAACGCGTTGAAGGGAATATATTGTGTATTCAAGAAATGAAATTATGAATTGTTTAAATTAAGCTATTTTATGAACCAATCAGTGTAAATTTACTGTCATGTGTTATATGTAAAAAAATTGTAAAAAAAACAAAAATGTTTTGATAAAGTGTATAAATGAAATAAGATATAAGGGAAAAAAACTATATACTTTAAAAAAAAAAAAATAGAAACGTTCAACAGAAGCTAGTTGGTGGAAATCAGTCTATTGAAAAACAACGTCTTGCTTACTCTGAAGTAAATGTGCACGTAACTCGGTGTGTACGGTTCACTGTTACAAACAGAAATATACAGGATGCAACCACCATGGTGGCGGTCACATCCTGATAGGCACAGCGGGACCACCGCACCTCTTGCGGTCGGTCCCGTTGACCGTTACGGTGTCTGCCCGCCATCGTAATAGACCCCTAAATGTTAATCTTTATCCCCTGAATGAGGAATAGTGATGTTTTGCCCCCATTATTGGATTTACCACGATGACAGATTTTTGCATGTGGCTAAATCTAGTCACAGGGTCGGTTTATCAATGACCTGGGATGGGTACAAATGAAACATTTGTCAAATAATCCCAAAAACAAAAGTTGGTAGGTAGAGAAGTGTGGCTCAATGGTTAGAGCGGCAGACCCTGATGCAGTAGTCTGGCTGGGACCAGGGTTCAATTCCCGCCTCAGTGAGTCTCTGGCTCAATTTTCTCGGACCTGATAATTCTTGTCTCGGTGCCTATCCTGATCATGAGCCCCACTCTGCACCTCTGGGCAATAGCTTGCTTAATCTCTACAATGGCCCCAACAACGCTGAGGATGCCTGACTTCACCTTGGGGGTGCCCAGGAGTGGGCTCCTCACAAGGAAAGGCCAGAAAGGGTTCCTCTGCGGTATTCGCACAAGCGCCGAGATGCCTCCGGGTAGTCGTGCGTAATTATCCTTTTACAGGTAGTTTGCCACTCTAAGCGTGGTAGGGGATTTACTACTTTCAGGAGGCAATACTTATGCCGGTTTACAAATTTGTCACTCCATACAATGCAGCAGCCATAGCTGCTGTGCTGCTTTGTGTGAGAAGAAGCAAGATGGACAGTGTGATAACTACGAGGATATGGTGCAGCTCCTTTCACAAGTGCTGGCGTACTTTCAGCTGTATTGCACCACACACACATTCTCACAGCATAGTGCAAAATCGTGTGTGTGGTGTATAGCATAGGCTTTGTACTGGAATGGCGCCTTTCTAGTGCAAAATGCTATTCTCAGACATACTTAAAAAGTTTTCCCACTTTTTTGTACTATTTGGCGCAAAGTCCAGTCTATCATCAATAGTAGGTAGAGCATTGCCGGAAAAACAATAAGTGGTAGCTTGGCCACGGTCATGTGCCATCCAAGGGATGCCCCCCTGAAGCAAGGTATCACAAAGCTCGACATTCCATAACTTAAGGCAACTTTTCAGTATCAAAAAAAGTTTTGCACTGTAAGCCTAATCCCAGAACAATACATTGCACCAGTTTGCATCACCTTTCGTGCCAACACTGGCACAAAGTGTTCATTCATCGGATTTATCTTTGAGAAGACAGTGAATGCTTCCACAAGTTGGTGGCTGTGTAGAAGAAAGGACTTCTCCAAAGAGAACAGCAAAGAAAACAAATATATTTCCTTATTGGGGAAATAAAAAAATAAAGGTATTCAGCAAACATGCATGCAGCAATTTATTATTTCTATATTTCTGTATGCCTAATTGTCTAGGTCGTGATTACTTCTGCGAAGCTGTGACAGCTGCCAGGAATGTCTGGAAAGAGGATATGTGAGTAAGTTGTGCACATTTTATAGATATTTTTACTGGGACTTTCATGACTCAGCTACTTTGTATCAGAGTTAGTTCTTACTTTTGCACTGACACTCCTCCCTGGGGCCATCTGTTTTATTTTACATTATTCAATAATGTTCTTGTCTCAGTCAATGTTGCAGGGAGACGTATTCAAGTACTCACTAACCTTTCTTTTGAAACAAGTTCTCTTATTGCACATTGGCTGATTAGCATGTCCACAGAGGGATATAGAGGTCAATCCGAATCCAAATCCAAATCCAAAAGGCTTTATTTGGATAACAACATATCTATAAAAGTAGTACATATACAAGAATAAAAACAATGAGCATATCAGAAATCACCGATAGCAAAGAAAAATACATAACATTAGGACAAAGTGCAGATGTGCTTCATGGGTTACACATTGATTTACGGAACCTTATGGCCATTCGCAGAAAAGTTCCAACACGCAAAATTAATTAATCGTCAACCAAATTAAGTATTGAGCTAATAACATTGGGTAATTGAATTGGAGACAATTAAAAAAAATGGGATCAGCAACCACTGGACATACTTAACGTAATATCTACAGAAGATTACAACATTTAAGAGTGTGTGGCCACTTTCTCAGTCACTTTGGCATGGCAGAGAGTAAAGTTTCACATTATACCCCAGAGGGAAGCAGAGCAGATATTTTATGACCCCAGCTCTTAGACGAAAGAGTAAACCTCTGTCCCAGTTGGACATTGGTAAGGTGAAGTAAGTAGGTAGCCGGTGTTCAGTTTGCACAATGGGTATATAATTAGCAACAGTTTGTTTCCTTGATTCCCTCGCAATTCTTTCTGTATTGTAAAATGCACATAGTGCTGATCTGGGGACTTGTTGGATTTAGAAACAATCCTTCAAAATTAACACTTTTCAATCTTCTGTTAACCACAGAAAGCCTTGGGATATCCATCCCCTTATCACATCTAATACAGTTGTCTATTATGTGCCTAGTAAGCAAGGTTGCAGGATTTCTCATTAAGGCTAACCAAAACAGTGCAGAACGGGCCTTTATAACATCTTTAATATAGCCTTGTTTTAATTCACTATGCCATATATACTGGGGGTAGAAATTGGTACGCCCAAGAGCTTTCTGCAAAATATATATTCCTCTAATTGGACACTAGAGTTGTTATTGATACCCCAAACCTCTGCACCATAAGTCGCTATTGGTACGCACTTTCGTTTAAAAATCTCTAAAATCACAGGGATTGCCCCTGTTCTTTTTGGGCATGGAAGGCTGAGGATAGAATTAGTGGCTTTTGAGAACTTGTTCTTACAAAACACCATGTGTTCAGACCAGGTGCTGTTCGCAGCAAAGACCATCCCCCGATATGGAAAGGTAGCAGTGCTAACTAATGTTTGATCTCCCATAGAAATGGATCTTAGGGAAGGCTTCCTTGGCTCACAGGACATTATAAAAGATTTCTTAAAATTTGTGCATAAGTCAAGGGTATGCATAAAATCCATAAATCCCTGTACTAAAGTGTGTAGTGCATTTGGTGTGTGTCCAATTAAAACCACATCATCTGCGTATAAGAGCACTGAAGGATTTTGCCTTTAGCTCTGGGTATGTCATCTGTAAGTGTAATTAAAATTTTATGCAAATTGTTAATATAAATGATAAAAAGAAGAGCGTCCAGGACGCACCCGTGTCTAACCCCTCTACCAGCATTAATAATGTTGAACACCTCGCGCCCGCTGCAAATCCTAACCCGTACTTTCAGATCCATGTGTAGATAGGCCAAGAAATGGACAAGAGCCTCGTCCAGGCCATAGGCTAGGAGAATGGACCATAATCGGCATCTGTTAACGAAATCAAAGGCAGAGGTCAGGTCCATGAAGGCTAAATAATCCACATTTTGTAAAGCGCACAATCACCCGTTAGGGACTCTAGGCGCTGGGGGCCGTCAGGAAGATTAAGTAAGCTATTGCCCAGAGTCACATGGTGCTGGGCTAATCTGCCGCTAGTGCCAGGGATCGAACCGTGATCCCCAGATTCCGGAGTCAGTCACCCTAGCCGCGGCGCCACACCTCTTGAATAAAGTGGAGAGTGCTGTGCAATTGTATACTTTCCAATTATCAAATTAAGATTAAAGCACTGCTCAATTATACGTACCTTGCTTCTAAAAATTCATTGACATTGCTTTAAAATATGATTATTCTAAGCCCAGGTTAAAATGTTATTATATAAAACTCGGCCTGACATTTTGAGGGTTTATTCAATTAAGGAGATCGGCCTACAACAACTTGGTAGGGAACGATCAACCTGTTTAAAATTAGGTATGATAAAACTAGTAGCCCAGGTCTCGGGCAAAGGGGCATTGATTACATTTTTAAAGACATTCAACAACAATGGGGCCCAAAAATCAGGTTTATATTTAATCAAGTCAATGGGTAATCGATCGGGCCTGTGGCTTTATTGCCCGCGCTCTGACAAATGGCCTCCTCAACCTCTTTTATCGATATTGAAAACCCATTCAAAACCTTAAACTTAAGAGATTCATCTCCGGGGGGGGGGCAGAGCTTGCCGGCGCGGAAGATGGCCACCTAAGAGAAGAGCTCCGCACAACCATCCCACAATCCTGAAGGAATCTGGTATTGCCAGAAAGCGTCAATTCATTAATGCAGCATTAGCAACAGCTGAGGAGCTCCGCTTTGGTTTGAGCCGCCCCTGACGTCTGGGGGTAAAGTGTGGGCAGAACGGACGTCTTCGGTGGAGTGGAGCGCTGATCAGGCCTCAAAGCCCTGGCCTCTGGTAGTTACACACGCCCAATGGCTGTGGACCTCACTTGGGTGCTGTGCCTCGGTGTGCCAGCCGGAACTGCGGAACGGCGTAAAGCAATCTTGGAGCCCTGTGATCAGCTTCGGGGCAGGGAGTGTGATCAGCGCCTACCTGATTACCAGCGGGAGGTGGCAGGATTGCGCGCACACCCGGGACGGGGTCACAACTGGCGAACGCTCCTAGATCGGACCTCTATGATAGCGGCGGTTCCGGAACGCTGATAGAGTGGAGAATTGGCGGACCCACAGTGTTTCTCCCCCTGCCCAGATGTTCTATTAATCGGACTGCCCTGAAAAACAAGGTCGACAGAGACAACACACGAGGAGAGGTGCAAGGCAGGACCCGCCATTTTGTGCACTCAAATCTGTAAGGATGACATTTTATACTGGGCAGTAATGCGGGGCTTGGTTCGATCACAGGTCTACCCTTGGAATTGGTGGAGACGCTTTATAGACATCCCCAGCTGTACTACTTCTGTGGCTGAGTGATACTGCCGCTCCGGGGCCCACCCCCCCCCCAATTTTGTATTTTATAATCAAACAGATTCGAGGTGCCCCCCCCCAGCTCCACTTGCTTGGTGGCGATCAATGGTGGCTGGGAGCCTGCCAGAGGGTACGGGGGACATGCGCAGTAGTGCACTGCCACTGACTGAGAGCACCGGGGTGCGCTCGGCCACAACAGATCCAGTGGGAGTGGGGCTATGGACATTGGAGTGATTGGTTTTGCTGAGCAGTTGTCCCGGAGTGGAACGCAGCAGACACAACTGGTCTGAGAGCCCAATACGTGCCTTAACCTGCTGCACACAGGAGAGGGCTTGTTACGCCTGTGCTGGGGCTCCCTGCCTTAGTGCTAACTACCAAAGCTGGCAAGTATGGGCAGAAAGGACAGAATACAGCCGGAATTAACATTTGAACAACTCAAACCTAGAGAGCATGCAACGTCTACAGAGGAAGGAGAAAATGGTATAGAACAAAAACGGGAGACACAGGTCAACAATATAAAGTCCATGCTCGCCTCGATGGAGAAGGGCCTACAAAACTCTTTAGCTGTCTTGGGCACGAAGATGGATTCTCTATCCTACCGCATGGACAGGATATCCGAGATGCTTGACAAGCATGCGGAATGCATTGATATGGCCGAACGGCATATCACAGAGGTCGAGGAGTCGCAGACGGAATTAGTCACTGGCCACAGGAGAAGTGTGGCTCACCGGTTAGAGGCGGCAGACCCAGAAGCAGAGGTCAGCCCGGGACCAGGGTTCAATTCCCGATGCGGCAGGGTACGGAACCAATGTCAGCAGGCTTGATAAATCTCACCTCAGTGCCTCTCTAACCATGGGTCCCACGCTGCAACTCTGGCCAATAGCTTGCTTAATCTCCACTATGGCCCCCTCACTGCTGGGGATCCCTGGCTTCACCTTGGGGATGCCCAATAGGGTCCATCTCACAGGGAAAGCCAGGACAGGTTCCCCAGCAGCACACAGTGCCAAGAAACCCTGGGGTGAACGTGCGCTCTACAAATTCATACTAACATAACATAACACAAACAACTAGATATGATGCTTCAGGCGTTGCAAGATAAAGCCGAAGACTTAGAAGCGAGATTGTGAAGGAGCAACCTGAAAATTACAGGCCTGCCGGAATCGACGCCGACTGGCAACATGGAACAATTCGTAAAAAAAATGCTGGTCATGCTCCTTGGTAGTGACATCTTCTTGCCCATGTTTGTGGTTGAGAGAGCGCATCGCTCCCTGGGCCCTCACCCGCCGCCTAGTGCCCCCCGAGGCCAATAATTGCAAAGCTGCCAAATTACCATGACAGGGACGCAGCGCTGAGAGTAGCCAGAGAGAAATAGACCTTACACTATGAAGGTTCCATCCTCTCACTGTTTCCAGACTTCACGATGAAGGTTCAGGAGGAGCGCCGTCAGTTTGTGCCACTCAAGAGGTAGTTAAAAGAGCATAATATAGACTATGCAATGCTGTACCCTGCTTGCCTATGTGTTAACCACTAAGGCCAGTCGCAAATTTTCACAGACCCCAAGATCCTACAGAAAGCCATGAAAGACTAGACCAGGGCACAACGACGCAGTCCGGATAGAGACATCTCTTCCAGAGCGGATGGAGGTTCCACGGAAGAATGGGACTGAGCTCTTGCATAACCGCAACACAGATAAGAATTGAGCATAAGTGGGTGATGCAGTAAGACAAAGCCATTTGGGAGATTTTACTGATCTCGGGGGGTAATGGTTGGTTGCATGTACCTGGCTATGGCACACAAGTCCTGTTGTAGTTTCTCCCTCCCCTGGTTAGATGCCCTGAGCCTGCTGGGGTGTAGACTTGGTTGGTTCCTGGGCAACCCATGTTCACCGGGGGTGGGATATGTACTCCTTTCTGCTACTGCGTACTATTAGTTTGATGGTGTGCGGAGGGGTTCGATAACTAAACATTGCTGTCTGGCAGATTTCTGTTAGCAACCTCTGCCTACGAGTGAAACACACCCTTGGGGTATTGGAATTGTTTTTGTTTGTGAGGGTGGTATGGGTTATGGCTGTTCTGGAAAGTATTGCATATGTATTGTACTGGGGGATATTGGTATATTTTTAATCAGGTCAATGTTGGGGGTGTCCTGATGTGGGTTGGGGGTGGAGGGTTAATGAGACTAGGACGACGTAACGTACCAGAAGACAGACATTCACACCTGCTATACTGCAAATCTGTATCATACATAATCACACCAAGGCTACATTGAACGATTCCATGACGCACACGACTGAAAGCAGTCAGGAGACGAAGGTGGACACTCTCAAAACAATTACATGGAATGTTCGAGGACTGAACGATTACAGAAAAGTTTGTAAAGTCCTTTCATATCTGACGAGACACGCGATAGATATAGCCCTACTGCAAGAAACACACCTCCCTCCCAACTCCCCTATGTTACGCTGCAGAGGATTGCATGGCAACATTCATGACACAGGCTTTACCACACATGCACGAGGTGTACTTACTTTGGTTAACCCTAAGTTGTCCCTCACCCTCAATCCAGTGATCACTAACACAGCAGGCAGATATGTGGTCTCGAGGTGCTGTGGGAAGGGCATGGATATACTCATAGTAAATATATACGGACCTAACTTCGACAACCCGGAATTCTTTTGAACACTGTCTGACAGATTAGGCAGATTCAGCAAGGGGGAGCAGCTTTGGGGGTTGATTTTAATTTAGTTCAGAACCCAGGACTAGATAGATCAGGAGATCCAGAGTGGCACACTACAACAGCAGCAACTATGGCGGTAGAGTGTGCAAAGGTCAGGTTTGATCTCAACGACATTTGGCGCATAAAATACCTGCACCAAAGAGGCCTTATACACTACTCAGCATACCATAACCTACATACCCGTATTGATTATTGGCTTTCTGCCAGGACACTTAGCGACAGGTTCCGCTCTTGCCAGGCGTTACTCCGTACACTCTCAGACCACTCGCCGATTCTACGGGTGCTAGACACTCCTCACAGGCATATTTCCACCCTATCACTACTAGACGCGGTGTTCAAAGAACAACTAACTGAGGCAATAGATTCGTTTTTTGATAAGAATGTGGGTTCTGTGGACGACTACCAAGTCATCTGGGAGGCTTTCAAAGTTTATATAGGGGGGTCACAATATCAAAACACTCGGGGTCCTTCGCTCTATACGAAAACGCCTGACGTACTTAGAGGGGAAAATTAGGATTTTAGAACGGTGCCAATTTATGGATAAGAACAATACCGAGAGGAGGGAACTCTCGGACTTGCTAGAGGCATACCATATGCAGCTGACGACGAAATTAAACACCTGGGTAAATATGCCACAGCTAGGGCGTATGGTGAGAGCGATAGACCGGGGTGAGTCTTAGCCCAATTGATTAAGAAACATAGGGAAAAAAGTACAGGTGGCCGAAATCAAGTCAGCAGAAGGCGAGATTTTAACTGAGGTTACAGAGGTGGCAGACAGATTCCGCCAATACTATATGGAACTATATGCAACTCAAAGCCCTGCCTCAGTAGACGAGATTATAGATTATTTAGCACACATAAAACTTCCGTGACTCACTAACACACACAGGGAGTGCCTCTTGAGACCCATTGAATGTGACAAAATCCTACTAGCTTTGTCAAGTATGAGAGCGGGGAGTGCTCCAGGGTCGGGTGGACTGACAGTTTCCTTCTATAGGGCCTTCATAGAACAACTACTTCCACAGCTGACTAATCTCACTGTTGGCTGTTCTAAGAAAACCAATACAATTTTTATTTTTAAGAAAAGAGAATCATCTTCTGTGGCAGGCGCAGAGTGAATTTTAGAGAAATGACTTTCCCAGGTTGAACCTAATATGGTGCAGCTTAAGGGGGATGATGGCTGTTTTAATGATCTTAGATCTCTAACCTTAGTCCAAAATGTATTCCCGTTTTTAAGACAGGCAGCATTAAAAAGTTCATTCCAATGCTCACTTAGTAATTCTGCCTTCCTTTTGGCCATCGCCAGTTCATATGTCTGCCTTGATGACTTAACCAATAAACCACCCCTTGGGCATTGTAACAGGACCTCCCGTGGCTGCCTATTGGCCAATGAACACTCTTGGTTAAACCACCTGGGATCATGTTGTACTATAGTTATAGGTTTAGACAGCAGGGATTTAATTCCTGAGCAGAGTTTGGTGGAGGTAAGAATTACCTCAGGATATGGATCCTGGTCCTCCAGACAAAGGTTGATGCGGTTTAGATTCTCTCTAGCCAGTGTACTGAATAAGTCAATATTATTTACACCCCGCCATACCAATCTTAAATTGTCTGTGGTTGATGATAGATCCTTGGCACCACATTCTATATTGATTGTGGGGACGGGAGACGTTCTTTGTATTATTTGAATTGGGTTATGGTCCCCAAAAGTTGTGGCCATGGTTTCTGCTCTTAATAGAATGGCCTCTGAAACAGGGGAAATGAAAGCATAGTCAATTGTAGATGAACAGCCCCTCCCTCTGAAGGTCGGCTCAGGAGGAGTGGTATCCTTTGTGGTAGCTGCAATTTCCATAACATTTGTTAGGTTATGGTTATTCAAATGATCCAATAATTCAATGCGCCTATTGCATTTTTGCCCACTGTTGTGGAATTGATTACTAAGCCCTGGTTGGCATAGTTTAGCATTAAAGTCACCAGCCAGACAGATTCCATTTGATTTAAAACAGTCCTTGGATTTTTGAAGAGTCCTAATAAAATTGAATACATTTATAAAATTACCATTTGGTATAGAATGAAAATCATTATTGTAGAAGGTAATTATGAATGAGGAAGCCCCCCTAGTGTACAGTATCGCTTGAAAGTTGCTATTATTAGTACTGATGGGCGTGATGATGCCACCAGCAGCGATGTTAACCCAAATTGATAATCCCCCAGAAGGCCTACCATACTTAGGGAGTGTTGCTAGAGTATTATGGCATTCTAACCCATCAATAGATAGCTCTCGAGTAGCCCAGGTCTCTTGGAACCGGAGAATATCCTGTTCCTTTATACATTTTAGCAAATACGGTTCTTGAAGTTTTGAATGCAGCCCTGCAATATTCCAAGTTAAGATACGAAGATCTTGGCTAGCTGGCACATTCAGGGCCGGCCTTAGGCACGTGCAAGCTGTGCACCTGCACAGGGCCACCAAACCCCAGGGGCCACCACACCAATATATATCCTTAATATATTTATCCTCTGAGGATGAATACATATTTGTGTGGCGGCCCCTGGCAGGGATTTGGCGGCCTCTGGCTCAGTTCCACTTCTAAACACCCTGACCCCCCCCCATCTTTACTGGCCTCCACGCTCTGCCCCACCCGGCCCTCCTCTTCCGGGGCCCCCTACCTATGCTCCCTGCCCAGGGCCACCATGACCCTAGAGCCGCCCCTGGCACATTAGTTGGTATATGTGTACTAGTAAACTCAATTCTTGTTGGGGAATGTGGTCATTCATTGGTAGGGTCAGGGGGTGTTGAAGGTGGCAGTAGTCAGTCTTGTGTGGCCAGTCCAGACAATGCCAGGAATCTATTCGAGGTAGAAAGTTGATGGGTCTCATTTAAATAAGACCTATGGTTTGGTTTATAGAAATAACCTAGGGGTAGTGGACAGATGTTAGAGTTGCTAAGTGTTGTTGACTCACTCGCTTTTAATAAATGTCTTGCCAATAATGGTCTACGAAAGTTGATAACTATGCAGTCCCCCTCCATAGTCTTGGTAGAGGCACCAACCCACTCAACTCTGCGTGCCATAATAAAATCACTCATATCTGATGGATGGAACCTCCGATACATTGTTAACCAATGCACGCATTTGTTGGGTAGTTGATCCCATGACCCGTGCTGGTCCCTCTTTAAAGTAGGTATGCCTACTAACACCAGCACATAAGGGCAAGAGGCAGGTGGCAGGCTTAAAACTTCTTGATTTACTCTACCGGGGCAACACCCGGTGGGGGCTCACATGTTACTATTACTGTTCAATCTACCAGGCAGTGAGATCTGATCTACTCTTTTGGGTCCGCTAACACTCACCCGATTCGGGTTAAAAATGCGAGTTAGTAGGTAAATCAACGTGGGGTGCGGTACTATGCCAATTGGGAGGAAAATGAGGGCGACCCCTGGTTTGGACCTGTGTACTGTGCAGATTACGTACGGGGTGTTGACTCTAACGGTTAGGGGGTGCATTTCGTGAACTGCAGCTCTTGTAAGTGTGTGCTGCCCTCCCCCTCACATTGCCGCTCCTACTTCATCTACTATTGTTTGTTCGGGATCCACTAATTCACCAATCCTCCCTATTAGCAGTGGCGTAGCTAGGGGGGGCGAGGGGGTGGTCCGCCCCAGGCGGCTTTAACTTGTGGGCGGCGGCCGCAAACAGTAGCAAAATGAGTAATACCACTTGAATTTATTTTAAAGAGTGTCTCCTTGTGCCGCGAGGCACTTGTGGCCCGTGGAGGCGGCCATTATAATCTACGTGGGGGAATCTTGTGCAAGGCAAGAGGAAGACAGCTCCTATTCAAAAACATGTCAAAGACTACTTCAGAATATGTGAGCTCATGAATTCAGCAGAATGGATGGGAACTATTTTACCGACTATACTGGAAACATTATGTACCGCATGATCGTGCCTTGGAACCGGTGATCCCTTGAAGGTAAAAGTCTTTCATTGGCGTTTTTTGCAGTTTAATGTAGTGTGAACTTGGTCCAAAGGCATCAGAGAGGTTTACATGAGCACTAGGTTATTTTACACAAGGTCAGATTGAGTTCATCGTAAGTACCCCTGAGGAATCCCTTCCGCTTTGTGTCTCCTGTAGTGTTTAGCTCATAGTGGACACCTGGAGTCTGCATGTTTGCTGTGTCTTCAGTCACCTATCACTATGGTGGGCTAAACAAACCCAAGACACGTGTGCACAGTGCGTAAAACACCATCCCTGCCTTTCATCCCGCCCTTTTAACTGGTGAATGGCTCATACATTTTGGCAGGCTATTTGGCTGGCAGTGAACGGTAACAAAATACTCATGACTAGACCATTTTAAGTTACGTTTTCACAGGCAGGAAGCCTAGTCCGCAAACAAGTGTGAGGTGAGGTACTCTTCAGCTGGTATTCCACATTCTGTGGCATGGAATGTAGAATGTGGAATGCAGGCTGAAGGGCGAGCTTAGCGAGAGTTCTCATTTGGAGTCTGGAAGCTGTTCATTCACTGGCCAATAAACCTACATACATGAAATTAACTACGTTTGGTGTATTTTTTAAGATGCATCTCCACAAAGTGTTAATGTTGTCAGGTGTGAAGTCATGCTGTAGCCATTTCCCCCAAAATTTGACGTAGTTATTTCTCAAAATTAGACTTTTTGTGCTGGTGGCACTTACTGGACTTTGGCCCAAGACCTCTACATTTAAGGTTCGAATTTGTATTCACATTTTTTATAACCTCTTCCATGCTGACCTAGGGAGAACGTCCACCTCCCACATTCGATTGCAATGGCCCAGAGGCCATCTTTTCCAGCGTTATGGTGCACACATGTCATGCCTGTTACTGTCCAAAGGGATCAAGGCATTCCTTCTAGGGACAGACCAGAGCTCCATGGAAACATGGCCCCAATTGCACAGGCAGCATGAGTGGTAGGTTAGCAGCCCAAATCGAGCAAAAACCACTGACCGTCGGAACACTTATTAACATCCACCCTGGCAGGTTCGACTGAGGCTATCGCTCCACAGACCTCTGGTCTGTCCTCAGAAGGTATACACTATACTAATTCAACCCTAATCCTCTATGGGTCCCGGAGTAGCGTGCTACTCGCCAAAAAAGCGCTTTGACGCCTCGTCAGGGGTAGTAAGCGCTATATAAATGCAATTACAATTTAACAGCACGACTGTGTGCATAGGTTTTTGTATAAATGTATTGTGTATCCCTCCACAACTGCGATTTCAGATAGTTAACACTTACTTGCACTAGTTAATAGATCAATGTAAAACTAGCATTCCAATGATACATGTGAGAAATATCTGTGCCCGAAAATTGTCAATAAAGTGAGATTCAAAATTCAAGTCGAGACTTAACCTCACACAATCACAGGACTGCGGATTCAAGGGGCGGCAATCTGAGGGATAGCCCCGGGCGCCACAAGCTCTAGCTACGCCCCTCCCTATTAGTGAGGACAATTTATCAAAGCGATCCTTTAGTAGGACAATTTTAGTGTCTATAAACTCATTAAGTTGTTTGGTCACCAGTGCAGTGGCAATGTTAGCAGTAACATCCCCCAAGTTTTCAAGGTCCCGCATCGCATCCGTCTGTGTCCCGATAGAGCAAATTGATTTCGTCGTGGGAGTTGTCACAAGGCAACCTGAGGTTTCAGAGATGCTAACACTAATGCTTTGAGGTGGGTGTATCCATGCGGAAAGGCAGGTTCGAGGGGGGCAGGTACGTGTGGGATGTTTTCTTTAAGTGCACATTGGTTTTACACACTTCCTCTTTCATTTTGTAGCAGAAGATCTGCAAGTTTAACAATGTCCATGTCGGGCTGTGGCTGTAATTCAATTATCTCATCTGTCTCAGTTGTCTCAATTGTCTCTAGTACACTTGTACTCCCACTTGCAGTTTGTGGCTCAATAAATTCAATGCTCTGGCCTTGAGGTGGGAGTGAGCCTTGTGTGTGATCAGTCAATGTGTTTCTAAAGTTAACAATGTCCGCCCGTCCGTCAATACCCAGAGACATGCGCCGTTCTGTCAGTTCAATCTCCCCTGAGATGATATTGACCACCCTCTCGAGCATGCTGTTAATGCTTGTGGTTAGTGGACTCACGGGAGGTAAGGTGTTGCGTTTCCCCATTGTAGTTACCCAGACATTAAATTAGGTAGATTTGCCCAGCCCGCCCTCCTCCAGACCCAGAAGGGCACAGACGGCCCACCCTTGTCCCCGTCTTCGCCCGGTCGATGCCTGTGTGCGGCTCATGCCACGGGGGCCTTCAGATGCCTTTATGCGCCTCCTGCCATTCATAGGTGTGTCGGCTGTGGTGGCTTGACCCCCACAGGCTGCTGGGGGCTGTAGTGCAGAGCCCCTGTCCCTCCGCCGCATACAGGAACTGGTCCACGGGTTTCACTCGGTGCTCTCCCTGATACAACTATAGGAATACGGGCTCCCTCGCCACAGGGGCCCACAGATGCCTTTTTGCACCTCCTGGCGCTCATAGGTGTGTTGGCAGTGGTGGCTTGACCTGCAGAGGCTGCTGGGGGCTGTAGTGCAGAGCCCCTGTCCCCCCTCCGCATACGGGAACTAGTCTGCAGGTTCCTCTTGCTGCTCTCCTGATACAATTGCAGGAATACGAGATATATAGGTCTATAAACATCGGTGGTGACCTATTATCACATCACTTGCCCGCACTTTTTACTTAACAAGCACCCTGCAATTCACCGTTTCCAAGCCAGGTCTAACTTTGATTTATCTCTTCTTCTCCATAGTCACTCATTAACAAGGTGCCGACCCTGGGATTTAAACCCTTGTTGATAGCAGTTATTAAATTACCCACTGGACCTCTGGCTTCCATGTCTGTAGCCAGTCAAATCCTACCTACCCCATGGCTATCAATTTCCATGTTCAATGGAAGCCACAAGCAAGGACACCACGGCTTGTATGTTGCTTTAGTGTCTCCTGCACTATAGTGAACGACCAGCCCCGGTGCATGCAGGTAACAGCGGTGGGGCCGTGTAAGGGAGGATTTCGAGTGACAATGCCAAGGGAAAATTAACTATTTATTTAATTTTCCCTCAGCATCGTCTCTCGAAAACCCACCCTTACATTGCCCCACCCCCATGTTACCTGCACGGACCGCGGCTGTGTACCACCAAAGTGCTATAGCTGAGTGACACGGTCTTGTGCCACTGGTTGGGAGGGATCCACCAGTGCAAGGGTATGAATCTCACTCATGATCAATTTATCCTAAAGTGGCAAAGTCGCAAAGTTTTGCATTAGTACTGTTACTTTTACTTAAAACAGATGCTCAATTTGAGCCCCATATTTCCACAAGTGTCCCAAAATTACAAATCTTCCTGCTCCCCCAACCTCCTTTTGCTCAAGGAGGTCAAATAGGGGCAAAGCCTTATTTTCAATTATCAATGTATTCTTTTTTTTTTCTAGAGCGCAAATGTAGCCTTGGGGGCCATAACTGAGCACTAGTCTGGGAGGAGAGTGATATACAGATAGTAAAATAATTTTTTTCCAGAGCACAAATGTAGCCTTGGGGCCAATAACTGAGCACTAGTCTGGGAGGAGGGTGCTATACAGATAGTAAAATAAATTGAATGATGGGGTTTTTTTTTCATTTTGATGTGAGCTAAGTTCTCAAAACTGGTAGACATTGCCTGTGCAGATCGGTAGGCATAAAGGCAGAGTATGAGCTCTCTCTCATGAAATGCTGGGTAAAGCTAGTAGAAGGTGAAACCTCCTTTATTAGGTGCAATCAGAAGTTAGATGTTATATTTTACAAGCGGCAGAACATGGCAAAGTCAGGCCTTTGATTCACAAGCTCTGCCTCTGGTTTGCTGCAGCAGGTCAAGGGATGAGTGGCTGGCCTGGCATGGTGTGCCCTGGCACTGGGGATTTAAACACCTCAGTCTCATTCAGCAGCCTTTGACCCAAGCCTACAGTGAACCAGGTTCTGTTTAAAGGATGCCTACAGGTAATTAGGGACCTTGCCAAATAAGGATGGCATCCTTATATGTGGCCTTCAAGGGCCAATATTCTTAGCTCAATACAGGTTGGCAGCTATAGAAATCTGCTTACGACTATATCTTGGAAGCTGTATCAAGGCGGAAGCCGGCAACCGTCTCTGACTGAAGCATCATAGGACTTTATTTGCATAGGACAGTCTTCTTCTCAATCCTAATAATATGCTGCATTTGCTGTGTAGCATTACCAGAGGGCAGGATAATGAACATAAGGGCACAGAGACAAGGCTCTGGATTGGACCACCTCCTTCCTCTCCGGCAGAACCTAGAGCATACGCCTCCCCCATTCCATTCCGAAGCCTCCGAGATCATCTGCGGCGTACCCCAAGGATCCTCCCTCAGCCCGACGCTGTTCAACATTTACATGGCCCCGCTCACACACGTAGCCCAACAGTACGACTTCAACATAATCTCCTACATCAACGACAATCAGCTGATCCTCTACCTCACCAAGGACCCCATCACTGCCAAAGCCAACCTCCATGAAGTAATGAAGGACGTCGCCGCCTGGATGATGACCAACCATCTGAAGCTGAACTCGGACAAGACGGAGGTCCTCATCCTCGGCTCCAACCCTTCAGCCTGGGATGACTCCTGGTGGCCGACGGCACTGGGGGCAGCCCCGACACTCACCGGCCACGCACGCAATCTGGGAATCATCCTCGACTCAACTCTCTCAATAGAGGCAGCACCAAACACGAAGTAAAACAGGACCACGTTGTATCAAAAAATATATTTTTCATTTTATTTTTTCATATTTTCACAGTGCACAGGACAGCCAACGCGTTTCGCTCCCCAACCATGGGAGCCTCGTCAGGGCAAAAATATTGGTAAGTCTTGATGCGACACAATAGCGTTGACAAGAAAGCTGGCCAATGAAGTGGTAGAAATGCTAATATCAAGATTCCGATATTGGGAATGGAGATGTAAACAAACGTCACGGGCCGTCAGATAGATAACATCAGTTGCATGAAGATTAGTATCTCAATTGCGTATTAATGTTTAAAGTAGACTGTACGTAGGGCGATGTATGAGGTTGGAAACGGTCTATAGTCAAGTAAATGTACAAACCCATAAAAACTATATGTTGATCATCATAAATCTTTATATAAATGGCCAGTAGTAAGTGAAAAAGTCACCTGACAATTCAATAAGATAAGGTTATTTCTTTTATTTATTTTAAGATTCTTATAAATGTCTTTATCTTTTTATAGTATTTTTGTTATTTATAAATATATCTTTTCTTCACATTTTTGTATATCAATTGATCATATAGCTGATGAACATTTCATGTACATAGAATTTTAAAACAGTTGTAGACAAACATAAAGTAAGGAGCAGACAATTAGTGTTGGCAATACGGCAAGATGGTTCACAACGCGCGTTTCGGCCAATATAGCCTTCCTCAGGTGGTCGTATATTGCTGAGGCCAATGATGACCAGACCATGTAAACACAGACTAGAAAGGGTTGTTTATTTTAACTGCAAGCTCTTGGCGATAAAATTAAATGAAGCTTGACGTGGTCTTCATTTTGCCACGATTTCTAAATATAATATTTTTTATGGTGCTGCCATTACTTAGATGCCATGAGAGTGAGTCCGCCGTAGGATTTGTAGATAACCGTCCCAATGGCGCAGTTTAAGTCCAAATAAGACTCTGCACTCGGTATATATGCTTCATAGGATTTCAACCTTCACTTCTGATTATCTTTGTATTTTATTTTTAAAGTCGTAGCGGTATATTTTCTTGATGAAGAATCTCTGTGCTTAGCGCTAATAAATCGGCCGAGAGTCTGGGTTCCGTGGTATCGGATAATTTTGTTATTCGTTAGGCGGAAACAGTTTCTTTGCAGAACCTCTCGGTATTACTATATCAGAGCCACATCGCAACGGATCCGGCGTGGCAGATGGCTGGATACAAACAGGACTCAATTGCGTATTAATATTTAAAGTAGACTGTACGTAGGGCGATGTATGTGCAGTCCTTGGTTTGAATCCGTCACGGGCGGTTGCCATTATACGAGACTTGGAGCACGTGTGGTAGCAGCTTACCAAGGACTGCACATACATCGCCCTACGTACAGTCTACTTTAAATATTAATACTCAATTGAGATACTACTCTTCATGCAACTGATGTTATCTATCTGACGGCCCGTGACGTTTGCTTACATCTCCATTCCCAATATCGGAATCTTGATATTAGCATTTCTACCACTTCATTGGCCAGCTTTCTTGTCAACGCTATTGTGTCGCATCAAGACTTACCAATATTTTTGCCCTGATGAAGCTCCCACTGTTGGGGAGCGAAACGCGTTGGCTGTCCTGTGCACTGTGAAAATATGAAAAAATAAAAGGAAAAATATATTTTTTGATACAATGTGGTCCTGTTTTACTTCGTGTTTGGTGCTGCCTCCATTCTTCTTTAAAGTTTCTATCTGGAATTCCAGTGGGACCGAACCGCAGCAGGTCCTGGAGGTTCTCAGCACAACAAAGACTGAACACTTTGAGGGACGTTGGAAAATAGAGGTGCTGGTTGTTTGATCCGCTGTGGAATATCTCTCTTTGGACTCAACTCTCTCAATGACCAAGCAAGTCAACACCGTCTCCTCCTCCTGCTTTAACACCCTCTGCATGCTCCGCAAGATCTACTGATGGATCCCGACAGATACAAGAAAGACAGTCACCCAGGCCCTCGTCAGCAGCAGAATCGACTACGGAAACGCCTTCTATGTAGGAGCCCCGACCAAGCTCATCAAACTACTACAATGCATCCAAAACGCCTCGACACGACTGATCCTCGACGTACTACGCCATGGCCACATCACCCCCCACCTGAGAAACCTGCACTGGCTCCCCATCAGCTAGAGGATATCCTTCAAGCTCCTCACCCACGCACACAAGGCACTCCAAAAGACTGGCCCAACCTACCTCAACAGACGGCTCTTCTTCTACAACCCCAACCACCAGCTACGCTCCGCCGACCTCTCACTCGCCACCGTCCCGCACTTCTGAGGAACAACCACCGGTGGGAGATCCTTCACCACCTCGCCGCCAAGATATGGAACACCCTCCCACTGAGCCTACGACAGACCCAAGAACTGTTGACCTTCAGGAGGATACTCGAGACCTGGCTGTTCGATCAGTAGCCCCCCCCCCCCCCCCCCCAGCGCCTTTAGACCCTCGCAGGTATGTAGTGCACTTTACAAATGATTGAATGATTGATTGACAGAGGGGCTTTAAGCCTGCTTGCTGACATTCTTCTAGTTCACATTTATCTCTGCCGAGACCTATAGAATGGAGGACACCAATGACTGAGTGAGTAATTAGGAATGATTGGCCTATACTTGTGATTAAGAGGGCAGCTTTGTATGAAAATCAGCAAGATGAAGAAAGGATGAAAGCGTAGTCGAGTGATTGAAGGTGTCTTTTTGAAGGGGCATGTTGTTAGGGAAATATTGTGCACCCCCCAGGAGCAAATGAATGAAACTCACAAGACACATCAGGTTGCTCAGAAACAAAGTGAGATGTATTTATTGGTACCCAAGTATGCATCATTGATGATCAGCTAGGAAGAAGTCAGGTCTCCTGCCTTAGGGGCTCCCAGCCTGCTTCTTCCCAGAGTAACTAGTTTCTGGGTGTTATATACATTTTAGTAATGCTATGTCAGCATACCTAGAATAAGGGACCAAGCCAAATATGGCTAACAGGGATGTGCAAGATCTGCACCATGCCAATTATAAACAGCTAGATATGGGTAGACCATGAAAGGCTGGCTCGGCACTGTGTAAGCAAATTGCACAACCAGATAAGGAAACTATCATGAAGTCAGGACAAGCAAAGTGAGCTCTAAGGCGGTTCAGAATAGCAGTAGAAGCTTGTCCAGTCAAGGTCAGATAGGATGCCCTTTGGAGCTCTGGGCCTCATGTTAGTGTGATATTTCTAAGCATGATAACTTTGAAGTGCATACATATGAATTTATATGGACATATATATATATATATATATATATATATATATATATATATATATATATTTTTCAACACATGTGAGAGAGGAACAGCAGCTCCACAGTCCTCAGATGGGGGAAAAAGCACAGAAGAAAATTTACCCAAAACAAAAACACTTACACTATCTCACAGCTTCCAAGTGCAATACGATGCTTTGCAGGTTAAATTATTTAACATGTATGGTGCATAAATGTGCAAATTTAGTGAGGCTCATCCCCGAATATCAGTAGTTCACCCTTTGGGAGTATCCACAGACCAGAAATGTAGGCGCTCCTTTGGGGGTATGAGGCCAAGAAAACTTTAGGAAACTTGCTCCAATAATCTGCAGAATAGGAATACACTGGAAAAGAAATACAGAGGAAGCCAGGCTGCGCGCAAAATGGTCAGGGTGGTACACTAAACTCTAGCAGGGACTTCTGACCCTCACTCTGTGAGAACAGGATCCCCATATTACTGTGCCTTTGATACCATTTTAGACCTCTCCATACCCCATTTTCATTGACTCTTCAAATGCTTCTTCGTAGTGCTACTACTTTGGTAGTGTACCAACCCATTTAGAAGCCTTTAAGTGACCATAAATACCCTTCCTCTCTGCCCTCCCTTTGCATTCTCTCAGTAACCCATGTGCTTCTACCACTGTTCAGCTATTGACTGGTTGAATGCTCATTGTCCAATGCTCCAGGCACTTACCACTCCATACAGCCCATTTCAGCACACCCAGACTACGCTTCTTTAATGGAATTATACATCTTCTGCATCAAAATAAGCCCAATCTTATAACTAATAATTTACTTAACCTGTTGAGGACAAATAACTTAGCCAGCACCCCAGACTCTCTACAGAAGCTGCCAGTTTATGCACTGCTCCCCATTTGCATGTTATCATTATTCTTTACGCCCCATCCAACCTATTGTGACAGGTAACCTCTCCCTGACTCATTTGTGTACTGCCCTGACCTCTCGTTATTTGTCATATTGTATTGTTCTCAGATGCCACAGTGGGCATTTCTGCATGCTGTTCATCTTTTTTCCTGCTCTCTCTGTGAGTTGCCCATCTGCGCTCAGATGCCAACTTCCCAAATAACACCCAAAGTGCAGTTTCCTTATGTTTCATTACCTCATATAGTCCCTTACAGTACCACCACACCAATTGCCCATTTTTGGGTGCCCTCTTATGCTGGGGGAATAAGAGGGTACCACACAAGAAATTGCCACCATGGGACTGATCCTTCTACACCCCAAAGGGCCCCTTTTCAATACTGTCAATTTAACTGCCCCTTTCCGAGTGTAACAATGGGGGCAATGTACAAACAATGGGGGACACATTTCTCAGTATGCCTCTTGTCTTCAGTGACTGTGCATCTGTTTTCAATACAACCATCTCAAAAGACCTTATAGCATGCCCCTTAGGGCAGAAGGGATGGAACTAAAATGATGGGAATTACTGCCCCACAAAAATCCCACCACAAGGTCCATGTTGCCACTTTCAATACCATAACCGCAGTAGTCCTGTGTAGTGCCTTCTTGTGGTTAGTAATAGAAACTGTCAAAAGCCTGTTCCGTTGTCCCCCCTCCTGCCCCTAGTTCTTTTGGGCCACCCCCATGGAGGTCGGGGCAAAAAAACTCTATTGGCAGCCCACAAAAAAAAAACATGTCAATCGGTGCAGCCTATCACCCCACAGCCCCTTTGATACTGCTCCCCCAAATTTGAGCCCCCCCCACAAACTAAGAGAAGGGTTTGAACCCTGGTTGTTAGTCTGTAAATTGGGAACTTATCCACCGGACCACACCGGCTTCCATGGCTGTAACTGTATGATTCTACTTATATTATGGCTATACTATTTCATAAACAATGGAAACCACAGGCAAGGCCACCTAAGCCTATATGTTTTTGATTGTGTCTCTTGCATTGTTGTGTACCACCATGGAGCTATAGCTCAGTGGCAGTCTTGTGCCATTTGTGGCAGAAGCTTCCCCACTACAAGGTCTTGCATTTTGATAATTTCGTTAATGTATCTTAAGGTGCCAAAACATCAGGGAGATATTTTCATTAATAATATTGGGGCATATTATCAAGGGGGTTTATCTCCGCTTTTTTTGCTTTAAATGCCAAGAAAGCAGAGATATAATTATCTCCCTATTACCTAGCTGTCGCTAACACCAGTTAGCGACAGCTAGTAGGAGATAGCGACCATCTTGGGCCCCACTTTGCATGTCAGTGATATTTATCACTAATGACATGTAAAGTGGGCGTGCCAAGATGTTAGCGACTGGAAACAGACCCTAACATCGCTATCTCCTATTACCAACTTTTGGAGATATTCACGCTAAGCGCGAATATCTCCAAAAGCTAACACCTGCCCTGAGCAGTTCTTAGCCATGTTATCCAATGGGAGGTGGATAACATGGCTAAGAGCATTAGCTCGCTAATGCATGAATATCGCTGACCTTTCAGCGATATTCATCCATTGCGACCGATTTTTATCGCATTTGCGATAAACCTTGGTAATACCAAGGTTTATCTGCGATAAAAATCGCCGCAGGTCGGCAATAATTTTTTCACAATAACCAAGCAATAGCGATAATTATCGCTATTGCTTGGTAATATGCCCCATTATTTTTACTCTTAAAAACAGAGGCTCAAAATGAGCCATTCTTTTTTTGGACTAGAGTCCAAAAATGACAAATCCAGCACCTACTAACCTTCCCCTTCACCCCCCTTTTGCTCAAGGAGTTGAAATAGGGACAAAACACAAAACATTATCTTTGTTTATTAATATATTCCTTTTTTCTTTAAATGTTGTGTTTTGTGCAGCGCAAATGTTGCCTTCGGGCCATAACTGAGCACTAGTCTGAGAGGAGGGTGCTATATAGATAGTACAATAGGTTGAATTATGGTGTTTCTTCATTTTGGGGTGACATTTCATTTTTCAAGAGGTAGATCAGGGCAAGATCAGGCCTTTTCTTCACAAGGTCTGCCTCACCCTTGCTGCAGCAGGTAAAGGGATGGGGTGGCTGGCCTGATCTAGCATGGCCTGGCAAGGCCTGGAATTGGGGGTTTAAACATCCCAGTCTCAGTTAGAAACCTTCAAAGCATGCCCACAAATGCCCTGTTTCAGTATAGAGGGTGACTGCAGGTAATTGGGGACCCTGCTAAATGAGAGTGACATACTTATGTGTGGCCTTTAAGTGCCAAAATCCTTAGCTTAAGACAGGTAGGCAGATTTAGAATTCTGCTGAAGATTATATGTTGGAAGTGGTATCATGGCAGAAGCCAGTGACTCTAACCAAAGTAAGCACTGGATGACATTATTTGTAAAGGACAACTGTCATGATGTCACTCCCAATGATTTCCAGAATGTTGATGGAATCTGGGAGTAGAATGTACTCAGGGTTCCAGCTGGGTGCTCGAGGCTCTGGCAGTTATTCCAGAGACCCCTGAAGCAGCTCGGTGTGTCGGGATTGTGCTGTGTGACAATTGAATAAAGAAGACTTCTTCTCTCCTCCTACTGCTGTGATTCATTTACAAAGAACCCCTCTAACACTTGGCGATGAGGATGGGATACGAACCCACACGTGCAAAGCACAATGGATTGGTATCACCGCTGAAAAGCACAGCTGCTGCTTGTCGATCTTTGTGGGAATATATTCAATCATTTTGGCTCTTTATTTCTTTTATTCAGCTCAGTTGCCATCCTGTTATTCACTTCACCGGTGACACGCACACCATTTTGCGTGCCTCAAGTTCATCAGTGACACGCTTTGTTATTCACTTCACCGGTGGCGCGCACACCATTATGCGTGCCTCAAGTTCATCAGTGAACGCTCACTCTTTCCCCTTATCTCTTCCCACAGCTACGCCTTTATACCGGTGTGACTCTTCTTTAACAGTGATACGCACACTTCATTATATATTGCGTGTCATCTCCTGGGTCCCTCCCCTACATATCTACTACAACCTTTTACGGTGACACGCACACCTACCCTTTATGTACAAATTATTAAACATTGCATTGTACATCGTCTCTTTCAGCTTCTTTAATTAGAACTTTCCAGTTTACCCCTGCTGTCGTATTTTGTCCTCCTTGGGGTTCCCTCTCAGTGTTTGGTTTATGACAACATTGATTTCTACCTAAGAGACCAGCTCATTGTTAACTGCTTTAACAAAAATGTTCAGGAAAGACTGCTGTGCTGTAGAAATCCTTCTATAAACGAAACCCTGGAAATAGCGAAGGGTATAGAAAGGTCTGTGACAGCACAAAAAGGAACTGAATAAGCCTAAAATGTATCGTGCTGTTGAACTTGCCTATGCTATTGGTACTAAACCTAAAACAACCTTCAATAAAGTTCCTAAGATTAAAGGACACAGTTTCTGCTTCAGATGTGGCTTACTCTCACACTTAGCAAATGCAAGAAATTGTCCAGCCTTAGGTAAGCCTTGTACCAAATGCAAGAAGACTGGTCATTTTGCTCACTTGTGCAGAATTACTCACAAGTTAACTACTCTTGAACACTTTGAAGACTCTTGTGATCCAAATGTCTCTACCATCAAAAGTTTTAGTAGAATTGCACTGTCCATTGATACTGATGACAATGATAATGGACCTCGGTGCGATGTCAACATTGGTGATGTAGAAATGCAAGTGACTGTAGATTCTGGCTCCCCAGTTACTTTAGTTTCTGATGTTTTGTTTTTCAAACACTGGAACTCTCTCCAATTATCTCCTCCTGACATTAGCACTATCGCCTTTGGTCGTCACAACATCGACATGTTGGGTTTCTTCCTTGATAACATTAAATTTAAAGACAGAGTAATATTCACTAAAATGTATGTAGTGAAAAAAGGATACAACATCCTGGGGTTAAAGAACCAAGGGAAATTTGGTATGGTGCTGAGACCAGGTACTGCGTATCCCATTTCTTTAATAGACATACCAGTAGTTAATCCCTCTTTGCAACAGTTGTTACTTAAGCACTACACCTTATTTGACAAGTAAGGTCTTGTGCATAGTTTTGAACATAACATTATTTCAAAAAAAGATGCAGTACCTGTTGTCCAGAAGGTCAGGAATGTTCCACTATCCATCAGAGACCAATTAAAGCAACACTTGGAAATTTTATGTAGGGATAAGGTCATTGAACCGATTGATTCATCGGAGTGGATTTCTCCGATTGTTGCCGCAAAGAAGACAGACACTAATGATATTAGACCCTGTATTGGTTTGAGGTCTCTCAACAAGAACATTTTAATGAATTGTTTTCCTTTAAAATATAGGAGATGCTAGCTCTTCTGGGTGGTGCCAAACTTTTCTCCTGTCTTGACCTAAAATCAGCCTATCATCAGGTGAAACTTTCTAGTGATTTACGTTCACCTACCCCATTTGACACTCCATTTGGTGCTTTTAGATTCCTAAGAATGTCTTTTGGCCTGGCTTTGGCCGCTTCTGTATTCCAGAAAATATTGTTTAAACTCTTTGGCAATTGAAAAAATTTTCTTGCATATCAGGACGATATTCTTGTATTTTCAAAGAATATTGAAGAACAACTCATGATTCTGAGCGATGTACTACATATTTTATAGTCTAATGGTTTAATTGTAAAAAAAGTAAAAATGCAAATTTATGGTGAGCAATATTGACTACCTAGGTCATCACATTTCAGAGTATGATATTAAGCCTAAGTCTGACCCTGTTAAGGCAATTTTTGACAGCCCTCCCCCCGAGAACAAAGATCAGCTACAGTCCTTCCTCGGGCTTTGTGAGTATTATTCAAGATTTATTGAAAAGCTTTGCCTTTCAAACAGAGCCTTTAAGAAAGCTTCTCAGAAAAGGTGAACAGTTTACATGGAAGGAGACTGAAACCTCAGCTTTCAGCAATTTAAAAAAGCAATTTAAAAAACCTAAAAGTGAAAGGTCCAGCCTTACATCTTTTCAGAGATGATTTCAAATCCATTGTCACAGTTGATGCTAGTGGAGTCAGAGTAGTTGCTGTCCTCACTCAGTTAGTCGAGGGTTTTGAACGTACAGTGGGTTTTGCCCCAGATCCCTTTCCCAGATGGAACGCCACTACGGCACCATCGAAAGGGAAGCGTTGGTGTTGCGTTTGTGCCACCAAACACTTTGAAACCTTTTTGTGGGGCCGAATATTTGTTTTAGCCATTGACCACAAGCCCCTTGTTTTCTTATTGTCAAAAAATTATTACAACAAGGTCAGTCCTAGACTTGTAAGATTACTCTCCAGAATGTTTGAATTTAACTTTGTAATTAAGCATATTCGTGGAGGAAAAAACACTTGTGCTGATTTTTTATCCAGGTGTCCCCTACATGAGGAGCACTACACAGAGGATGACTTAGAATGTGTTGTTGGATTGGGCAATGGTTTGTTTGTTTTAGGAGGGGTAGATTGCTCTAATACTGATCAGGTGCATAATACAAATAAGAACCTTATTGTTAAATGGTGGCCTGATGAAAGAAATTTGAGTGAAGGTTTACGCCCTTTTCACAAAGTAAAGGATGAACTCTCCATTGAAAATGATCTCATCATGAGAGGCACTTTGTTAATTCCTTCAGTAACCCTCAGATTAAGACGTATTTATTTTGCCCACCAAGGCCACCTTGGCATGACAGGCACCAAAAAACATCTCCGACTATACAATTGGTGGCCGGGGATGGATGTCGAAGTAGAGAACTTTGAAGGTCATTGTACCAAATGTTCCATGGCTGACAAATCTTTATAAAGTATGCAAAACTCCCCTTTTTTCAGTTGTCTTTCCTAATGGGCCTTGGGAAAAACTAGGCATAGATGTTATTGGCCTAATGCATAACCTCAAAATCAACATGAGATTTGCTTTAGTTGTAGTTTACTACTTCTCAAAAAAGGTGAAGTGTAGATTTTTGCCTGAACCCTCTACCACAGCTGTTATTGACTTACTTAATGATCTTTTCCGATGTGAAGGTGTTCCCAAAGTCCTTGTCTTTGATAATGGAGTTCTATTCAAGTCCCATTCCATGCAATGTTTAAAAAAAATCATGGGAGTCAAACATTTAACTGTGGCCCTTTACAGTCCCCAAGACAATGGCATGGTAGAAACGGTGAACAAGATGTTAAAAGAAACTATTCAGATGGCCTCCGTTCGAGGAGATTCTGTTCAAGAATCTGTCCAAGAAAGGTTATGGAGTTACCATAATATTCCACACTCTGTGACTGGCACCCCTCCTTTAGTATTATTGAAAGGTCGTTTTGGTTCTTCCAAACTCAGTCCCAATTGGGTTTTGGAACAAACTAAATGTTCAAACAAGATTCCTAATCCTGAACATGTGCGTGATACAGTTACTAAAGCTCAAGTCAAAATGAAGCAAGTGTATGACACAAACAAGAAAGTGAGAGACATTCAATTTTTTGTTGGAGATTTTGTTAAAGTCAAAAGGCCAGCCGGAGTCAAAAGTCTTAATTCCAATTTTTTTCCTATGACTTGTATTGTTAAAGTCTCCAAACATGCGGTGTACTAGAGTCCGGCAAGTGGTGGAGTAAAAGGAATGTGGTATTAGTTAAAAACAATGTATGTAGTAACTCTCATTGTGATATTCCTTCTGATTACTCTCCTTTATCCTTAGCAGATGTTCATTTTTCAACTCAACCAAATGACATTTCATCTCATCAAACTGGTTGTGGAGATACTTCCTCTTCTCAAGAGGTACTTAGTGAAGGTTGTTCCATGTCTGAACATGCTCAAACTAACTTCTGTTTGTCAAGAGGGGAAGGAAGGGCCCGATTCACAGAATGAACTTAAGACATTTGGCATTCACAGAATGCAATTACTACTATCTGGTATTCACAGAATGCACTTACTACTTTCGGGATTCACAGAATGCACTTACTACTTTTGGGATTCACAGAATGAACTTACTACTTTTTGGGATTCACAGAATAGACTTACGACTACTAACTTTACGTCCGCCGCCGGGCCGTAATTTCCGCCACCGGGCCGGATTTTACGGCACATTGGCGGACTTTACCACACTCCAGCGCAAATTACGATCGCGGGCCGTAAAGTACGATGACGAGCCGTAATTTACGATTACGGGCCGTATATTGCGATTGTGGGCCGTTTGTCATGTTAGCCAAGAGGAAACACCTGGCCAAGGTCCACCCATTCCCCACCATGGATCAGCTGACACACAGCAGCCAATCCCAGCCCTGCAGCATGTATGAATGCAGAGCAGACACAAACAATCCCTTTTCAGGATGTCACTGAACGTGTTTGTTGCACTACCCCTTGCCATGCGGCAAAACTACTTGAGGAGGAGGAGGGGGAGAGCAGAGAGGATCTACAGGCAGAGGATCAACCTATTTGGAATGTCCAGCCAGGATCTAAGGGCCAGGTACCGTTTCCCACCTGAAGTAATCCTGGAAATGCTATGTGAGTGGGAGCAGGAACTTGACTCTGTGACCTGCTGCTCACATGCAATACCAGCATACCTCAAGATCCTTTCTGCCCTCCACTTCTTTGCTACTGGGTCCTTCCAAAGGGTCACCAGTGACCATGTGGGCATTTCCCAGGCGAGCCAGTCGCGGTGCCTGCATCAGGTACTGAGATGCATCACTGAGAGAGCCCCCAACTACATCAAAATGCCATATACACTGGACATGAGACAAAGGGCAGCAAGAGATTTTTATCTCCTTGCACAATTTCCACGTGTGCTAGGTGCAATAGTAGGTACAGGTATGCATGATTAGCTACCTGCCTTTTTTAATATTCTACAGCACACGATCACCGCCCTATGAATGAAATTGGTTAAGGGACTGGTGTGCTGTGTGTGTTTTTAAGCACTCAGTTATACTTGTGTTTGTTTGTCACTAGCAGAATTTTCTGCACTTCACTATTTGTCACTTTATGTGTTGTTTGTTTTGGACACGTCTTTTCTTTCCTCTCACTTTTCTTTGAGAAGCAAGTGACCACCGATGATGAGACAGGGGCCTGTCTGGAAATTGCATACCAGTTACCCCGTTGGTGGTGTTTCCGTGAGGGGTCATTTGCTTCTCGCGCATTTTTTCCTCCATTAAGAGGAGGGTCCAATATTTGATGTGGGCTTGTGTGACCAATTTCGGGTTGGCTCACTGTGAGTGGGTGTTCTGTGGTGTTGCCTGGGAGAACAGGTTTTTTAACGCGGGCGGAGTACAGTGCATTACCTCCTTATAATGTGTATAAGAGTGTAGTGGGGAGTAGGACACTTGAACCCCCCTGGGAGTCACTGATATATGTGCACGCCATTGGACTGGGTCTTGATTAGGATTGCAATAGATTGCACCCATGTGGCCCTTCAGCCACCCGCCACATTGCACACATCTTCTGCAACAGACACAGATGGTATTCCATCAATGTTCAAGCAGTCTGTGATGCCAGTGGAAGGTTCATCAATGTGCATGCAGCGTTCCCAGACAGTACACATGACAGCTTCATATTCCGCATGTCACCTCTTGCTCGGCGTATGGCTGCTGGAGAATTTGGTAACATGTGGCTACTGGGTAAGTACCAAGAACTGAAAATGGGTGATATGCGTCAATGAAATGTCTGAATGCCCCCCAATAGTAACGATTGTACAATATGAAAAAAGGCCAAACAGACACTGCATGTATGAACGTATAGATCATGTTCTGTGATAGTCAAAGAGTGAAATGTTAACAACTGCCCATTCTTCCCTCCTTCGGCGACGCTGGGTATGCACTCTCTCCACATCTCCTCACCCCTTACAGGCGTGCCAACACTGTACCTCAGCGTAGGTACAATAGGGCACACATACGTACTCGAGCCATCATCGAGCGCACTTTTGGTCTGTTGAAGTCGCGATTCAGATGTCTCGACCGTACAGGGGGTGTGCTTCTGTACACCCCAGTAGTCGTGTGCAAGATCATACTAGCCTGTTGTGTTTTGCACAACATTGCTCTAATGCATGGCTTACACATGCCTCTCAACCCTCGACTAGCTCTGAATGTGGGAGACCGGGCTATTGCACATGACCGACGTCAGGGCATGCAAGTCCGTGATCTGCTCGTTGCCACGTATTTCACATGAGCAACCTGTAGTGCCACGGACAACATGTGGTTTGCTGTCTGTTGTCAATGATGAAATGTGATATGAATATGGCCTAACCCCCGTATAGGCTGTTAGGACTACAGTGCGCACTACTTAATTGGAATTCCAAACATTCAAAACAACTCTTCAATTTATCAACCTTGTATTTAATTCATTTTTTTGTACTGCACCATATATAAAATCAAAGATTCATTAAATCAATTCAAATTCAACACTGAATATACATTTTGCAGTCATATTGCATGAACCACCACCCAATGCATTTCGGGACGCTCTCGTCCCTTCGTCAGGGGTTCCAGATAATTGAAGTAGTACCTCGGTATGAAGGCTGCGATAATGATCAGACCCTCCTCCGGAGAGAGGCTTTCTGGATCAAAAAATTACAGACTTTGACCCCACTTGGGCTAAATGACTAATTTGAAATGAGTTGTTACTTATAAAACAATAAAGATAGTCTGGATGCCAGTTTTAAAAGCCCCTACGAATCCTGTAAGGCATACTATTAACACATTAGTTGTGAACACTATTCATAGTCATAATAGACAGGGTTAGCAATTATGTTTTTGTGAATATTATCATCATGGATGTATAAGGTGTAATTAGAAGGCAGGTAAATGTGAATCATTATCATGTTTAGTTTAACACACACACGAATTATGTTAGTTAGCTGTTTTTTTTATTAAAAATACATTTTGGCATTAGAAGTGAGGAACTCTGTGATTTTCTTTGTTTTCGTTCGTCGACTGAATAAAGCTTTGTGCTCTTGAACAAGGTTGTTTTTTTGGTTTAGATTCGAGTTATATTTGTGACAGAGAATGTAAATAAGCTCGGCGCTACAATGATTCGCGTTGTTTCATGACTATTTTTCACGGCAGCAAGGTGATTTTAATGTTTATTAACGTTAGTGGCAGCGCGAGTGTTACCATAGTAACATTGCGATTAGGCAGAGCGTTTCATGTGTAGTCCGTCGTTAAATGTGACTAGTCGCCCGGAAGTTTTGCTTAAAATCCAGGCACGATGACACGGAAGTGCATCGTCATATTTCAAAACAGCGAGGCGTGTCTGTCCGGAGCTACTCCGTTTGAAGACCGGTAAGCTTGCCATTGAACCGTTAATCTAATAGTGTGTTTTCGGCCACTAGTATTATCTTTAAAGGTACTGACGTTACCTTTATATTGTAGGAAGCGGCGTTGGTTCGACCACATGTAGACGGTACACACTTCTTCTTCTTGATAGAGGTGAGCATTTTGAGTACCGATGATACGAAACGTTATGCTTGAACATCGAGCTGGTATTGATCTTAGACACTTGTTTTCTACAGAGTTGTTTACATTCGCCATTTAAGAGTTGAGGATTAACGGCGTTTTTCCATCCTTAGTTGAGGTGAGCACGAGTTTATGAAACCTGTATATTTACTCTCTGTTGTTCATGTCGTTCAATGAGAGTGATTGGTTATCTACATATTTTTTCAGGCAGTGTTCCTTACATCTAAACGAGGTACGCTTTTCTTGTTGTACTATTATTATTTAATGCTGATCATTATTATAGAAATCATTGGTTTTTCATTCATGTTATGTTTGTTTCATGAGAATTAACTTCACATCCAATTTTTCAGAGAGCATTTGCTATGACTGTCATGAAGTTTTTTCATTATAAAAAAGAAGTGTTAACAGCCTATAATTTGTAATGTGAAAAATATGAGAATGATTTATAACGCATGACGAATTGAAAATATGTGATATGGCATCGTTTATATATTGTTTCCTTGTTCTTTTCAGTTGACAACGGGAACCCCTGACGAAGGGACGAGAGCGTCCCGAAATGCATTGGGTGGTAGTTCATGCAATATGACTGCAAAATGTATATTCAGTGTTGAATTTGAATTGATTTAATGAATCTTTGATTTTATATATGGTTCAGTACAAAAAAATGAATTAAATACAAGGTTGATAAATTGAAGAGTTGTTTTGAATGTTTGGAATTCCAATTAAGTAGTGCGCACTGTAGTCCTAACAGCCTATACGGGGGTTAGGCCATATTCATTGTTAATTGTAATGCTTAGCAGGCATTAATACAGAGCAGCACACATATCACAAATACCCTGAGTAATTTGAGTAACGTGTGCGACATTCACCCACATTCACACATATTGTCTCTGCTAAAATAGTGAGTGTCAGCACCAAGTAAAATGTTGTTCAAGAGTATTTCTACAATAACTGAGAATAGGGCACCAACTAACTCATATACTTCAGAGGAAGCTGATAAAATATACAATTTGATCAAGGAAGCAAAAAAATTCGATGCCCAAAGCGGTACAGTGGCGCAACAGCTGCGCCAACTTGAATATCTCACTCGTCGTGAGTTGAATCAAAGACTTCATGCATCTACCCTAATCCAATACCATCGAGTAAAAAGGATTCCGCGAGGCCTGCGACTGGCAATCAGGCCAATGTTGTTCAGAATTAACAGCAATGTCAATTTTATGGAAAAATGGTACAGTATCCTAAACAAATGTTCGTTAGATCTTATTCTACTACTGATTGAAGAATTATCTACTACTATTAAAGATCTTGAAGAGGAAATTTATTATATCAAAGAAGATTTGTCAAAAAGAATGGAAGCAGAACCGTGGGATACATTTTTGGCAGAAATGGAAAGCCGCTTGGTTAAATATGGGAAAGAGCTCCAGGAAACTAAGCTCAGGAAATTCAAAAGAGATACTATTGACTACAAACTCAACGAAGCATACACATGGGCGGAGGTTTACGCCCAGAGGAGATACACACAGAGGAAACCTCAAACTCAAACTCAATCTTCTGAAGAAAGTGGCGTGTCAGATCAGGACACGGATACATCACGACCATCTGCCAGTTCTTTACTCAACCAAAAATTGAGCAAACCTAAGCAAGGAGGAGCTTCTGCATGCACTGAAAGTTCATCCACTGAAAGTATTCCAACTGTGGCTTTTTTAGAGGAAGGCTTGGACTTGACCAAACCACCAGATCCTACCACGTCAAAACATCCAGACAGAAAACAAGACGCGGGAAAGGAAAAAGAAATAAAAGAAAAACGGATTGAGGAGCCAAGGGAAACAATCTTAATAAAGATTTCACAAAAATCTTTAACTACATTTGAGGAGAAAGTCTTAAACAAGGGGACCTCATTTGTGAGCACATATCACACGACGGAACTAGAGGCCGAAGTCTCTTTTTTTAAATTCATGAGAACTTTGCGATTGAGACATTTCTTCACAAATGTTTGTCAAAATGTGGAAACACAGGAACCTATGACAATCTTCAAACCTAAAAGTAAATTTCAAGCACCGGTGTCCCATAAGATTCTGGACAATTTTGAGATACTGGTGAAAACTGATTTGGGCAAATTGAAATATAAAAGGCAGTTGAAAAATTTGGCACGAGCTGAATACAGCACATTACAAAAACTATCACAGGACAAATCAATTACTTTCCAGAAGGCTGACAAAGGAGGGGGCCTTGTTATGATGGATGCTGATTTCTATCTGAGAAAAGGAACAGAACATGTTACAGACGAAAACACCTATTTAAAATTAGACCAGGATCCTACTACAGAAATCTCCAAAACTCTGGATAAAATACTTGATCAAGCCGAAAAGCTCCATTGGATTGATGGCAAGACAAGAAAATATTTACATCAAACATATCCTAGGCGTCCTAAGATTTATTTCCTGCCAAAGATTCATAAACATTTGAACAACCCACCGTTTCGACCAATTGTATCCGGTTGTGGTTCAATTTTTGAAGCTCCGGGTAGATTCATTGATCACTTTTTACAATTCTTTGTCTGTAAGTGGTCAACCTACATTGAAGATACCTCTGACTTTTTAAGGAGTTTGACAGCAATTTCATCAAACAATACAGAGCGCTGGCTACTATGCACAATAGATGTTGTGGCGTTATATACGTCGATTCCACATCAATCTGGATTGGAAGCAGCTGAATGGGCGCTACTTCAAGATGAAGGGTCTGAAAGTCAAAAATGCATGGTGCTACAATTATTGGAGTTTTGTTTAATGAACAGTTATTTTGAGTGGCAGGATGTATTCTACAACCAAATGAATGGTACATCCATGGGTTTCCCTGGAGCACCCATGTATGCCAACACATTTATGGCAAAATTTGAAAATGACCATATACTGACCGACTCTGTTTGGAAAGAAGGCCTTGTGTTTTTCAGACGTTACATAGATGACATCTTTTTAATCTGGCGACTCTCTGAAGATTCTTTGCTGGATAATATTAATCGTCTGAATCAAGTGGACCCTAGGATACAGTTTACATTCACTATCAGTCATGATGCAATTTCTTTTTTGGATGTCATGGTTCAATTGAAAAATCAGGTTATTGAAACAAGGTTGTTCAAAAAACCGACAGACAGAAACAATGCATTACTGTACAGTAGTTTTCACCCTAAAAGTCTCATTGATAACCTGCCCATGTCTCAATTCATGAGAATTAAACGTATTTCTTCGAATGAGAATGACTGTGCAGAATCATTGCTTGAACAAAAATCAAGATACATTCAAAGAGGATATCCTGAGTCTAACCTTAACAGACAAATCACAAAGGTTAACAACATGTCAAGACGTCTTTTGCTCACAAAACAAGAGAAAACCAGCACTAACAGAATGATATTCGTTTCTAAATACTCTTCAGCATCAAGAGACATTAAAAAGATTATTTTACGCAGATGGGAATTACTGGAAGTGGAGCCTGATTTTGATAACCTTTTCAATGATAAACCACTATTTGCGTACACAAGAGCTCAAAACTTGAAAGAATTCCTAACAAACCCCTCAAGAGCAAAACTAAAAGCAAAAGGAGGGTCTTTTCGTGGCACTACTAAGTGCTGGAATTGTAACAACTGCAACAATGTGATACTGGGTAATACATTGTCACATCCCAGAACTGGTGAAAAAATACCATTATACCACACATCTGATTGCAATACTGAATTCATTGTTTACTCAATTAAATGTCCGTGTGGACTTTTGTATGTGGGGAAAACTTTGCGTAAAGTGAAAACACGGTTATCTGAACACAAAAGTCGCATACGAAATCAAAATTGTACATCACCATTGGCTGGACACTGGATTGAGAAAAGACATACGATTGCGCAAATCAAATTCCAGATAATTGAAGTAGTACCTCGGTATGAAGGCTGCAATAATGATCAGACCCTCCTCCAAAGAGAGGCTTTCTGGATCAAAAAATTACAGACTTTGACCCCACTTGGGCTAAATGACAAATTTGAAATGAGTTGTTACTTATAAAACAATAAAGATAGTCTGGATGCCAGTTTTAAAAGCCCCTACGAATCCTGTAAGGCATACTATTACATACTACATAACACATTAGTTGTGAACACTATTCATAGTCATAATAGGCAGGGTTAGCAATTATGTTTTTGTGAATATTATCATCATGGATGTATAAGGTGTAAATAGAAGGCAGGTAAATGTGAATCATTATCATGTTTAGTTTAACACACTGTGGGGTGTGGGTTTCGGCGGGCCGGAATAACAGGCAGGGAGGCCAGATATAGTGCGCTATGTTTAGCGAGTTTTATTGTAGACACAGGTAGGTGGTGATAATAAGTCTCTGAACAAAGGGGACCGATGGTGTTCTTTTGGCGAAGTCCGAGGTAGAGAAGACGTCCGGTCATGGAGGGAAGGGGAAGACCTCTTGCTGCTGGGCTGATGTCGTCAGGATGGTGTAGGTCTTCCTTCTCTGTAGTGCCGTAGGGTCTTTGACTTCTGTTGGTGAGCCTCGGAGGTTTTGGGGCGAGAGAAGAAACAGAGGGCCGTTAGTCTTTCGCTCCTCTCAAGATTGGTAGCTGACACCGACACCGGGAAGTGAGGACACGGAAAATGGATAGTGAGGGACGGGAAAAACGGGGAGGTGGAAGAGGCCGACAAACAGGAGGGGAGACGAGGGGTCGACAGGGTGCTCGAGGTGCAGAAAGGTGGGGGTCTATCTATATATATATATATACAGTGCTCTCGTGCTCAATTAGGTGCAGCGCTATACTATTTACACTAATTACAACTATCTACAAGCGGCACACGGAGACGGATGATGGTTACTCACGTGGCCCGCCGCAACTCCCTGGTGAGTTGCGGCCGCTCTCCAGCCACCTCCTGAGGACTCCACCAGTCCTCAGACCACACGTCGCCGTCGGCGTCCTCCTCCGCTCCTTCCGCTTGGTTCTCCGACTCCTCGCTTCTCTTTCTCAGCTCCGGTTCCGTCTTTGCTGCCTCCTGCCACGAGTCCGCGGGTTGGAACCCTCTTCGTTGTGGTTCGCCGGTTTTTATATCTTCCGGGATGTAGTCGGGGGCGGGACTTCCGGGTTCATGTAGGACTGCATCCGGTTGCCCGTCTTCCGGGTTCTGACCTCGGTGACCCTGCAGAGGGAGAGAGAGAGAAGAAGTCCTATGGAGAGGGAACAAGTCATCATCTAGGTTAGACGGACCCATCCCCGCGCGAGGATGCCTCTTCGTTAAGGCAGGTACCGTGGCCTTTCCACATCCCCTTTCCCTAGCTGTCTTTCTTGTGGGGTTGGGAGACCAAGGAAAGCGAGAGAGGTAATCCGCATTGCCCTGTTCGGCCCCTTTTCTATGTTCGGTTGTGAACCTATAGGGCTAAAGGGAAAGGAACCACCTGAGGACACGGTCGTTGTGGCCTCGGTTGCGGGCCATCCATGCCAGAGGGGCATGGTCCATGTATAGCACAAATTCCCTCCCCTCTAGGTAATAGCGGAGACTGTCCACTGCCCATTTTATAGCTAGAGCCTCCTTCTCTACACAGGCAGAGTTCATTTCTCTGGGATAGAGCTTCCTGCTTATGTATAAAATGGGTCTTTCATTCCCACATGGGTCTCTCTGGGATAGGACGGCCCCCAACCCTTGATCGGATGCATCCGTTTGGAGGATGAATGGTTGGCTATAGTCAGGGCTCACAAGGACTGGTCTGGATAGGAGGGCCTGTTCTAAAGCCTCGAAGGCCTGTAGTAAAGGAACCGAGGGATGTCTTAGGGCCTCTTCTGTTTTGGTACTTTTCTTTAGCAAATCTGTCAGGGGAACAGCTGTTTGGGAAAAGTTCGGTATGAACCGTCTATAATACCCCAGAAGCCCTAGAAAGGCCCTAAGTTCTGTCTTGGTCTGAGGGAATGGTATGGACCAGATGGCCTCTATCTTGTTGTCTTGGGGTCGGATGAGGCCTTCCCCTAAAAGATAGCCCAGGTACTTGACACTTTGTGCGGCCAAGGTTGTCTTGGCCGGGTTTATGGTAAACCCACTGTTGCCCACAGCGGACACCACCGCCCTGAGGTGCTCCAAATGTTGGTCCCAGGTATTGCTGTGTATCACTATATCATCCAAATAAGCCCCAGCATAGTGGGAGTGGGGCTGTAGGACCCTATTCATGGCCCTCTGAAAAGTGGCAGGGGCTCCGTGTAAGCCAAAAGGCATTACTCGGAACTGAAACAGGCCCTCAGGGGTAGAGAAGGCGGTCTTCCGTTTATCGTCATCCTTCAGGGGTATCTGCCAGTACCCCTTGCATAAGTCGAGCGTGCTGATGTACTTTGCTGCTCCTATCCTTTCCACCATCTCATCCACCCGTGGAAGGGGGTATGAATCAAATCGTGAGACTTTGTTTACTGCTCGGAAGTCAATACAGAAACGCACCGAGCCGTCGGGTTTGGGGACCAGGACTATTGGAGAGTTCCAGCTGCTAACCGACGGCTCGATAATGCCCATCTGCAACATCTGTTCTGTTTCCTTCTTTATTATGGTTCTGCGAGCTTCCGGGACCCGATAGGGCCGTTGTCTCACGGTTACCCCCGGATCGGTCTGGATAGCGTGTTCCACTAGTGTTGTGCGTCCGGGCAGGGAGGAGAAGACGTTCTGTACCGGGGACAACATGTGTTTTAGTTCCTCTGTCATTGAAGGGGGTAGATCCGAATCTATGCATCCTTCAAAGGGCATAGGGGTATCCACCGGTTCACCAGATAGGACGGGTCGGGGCCCCTCCCATTTTTTCAAGAGATTGATGTGATATATCTGCCGGACTCCTCGAGTAGGCTCGGTCTCTACCTCGTATGTGACGGGGGTTATCTGTCGGATGACGGAGAATGGTCCCTGCCATTGCCCTAGAAGCTTATGGTCAGAGGAGGGTAGGAGTAACAACACCAGGTCGCCAATAGCCAAGGTCCTCTTCTTGGCTCCCTTATCATACTGTTGTTTTTGTGATGTTTGTGCCTTTTCCATGTGCTGTCGTACAATGTCTCGGATTTGGGTGAGGTGGGTCTTCAGATTATCAACATACTCGGGAAGGGACCGTGTACGATCGGGTTCTGCCTCCCAAGCCTCGCGGGCCATATCTAAGAGTGTTCTGGGAGGTCTCCCATACAACAGTTCATATGGGGAATATCCGGTGCTGCTTTGGGTTTTGCACCGGATAGCGAACAGAGCCAGAGGCAACATCTCCTCCCACCTCTTGCTTTCCAGATCCAATAGTTTTTTCAGAGTGGCTTTCAGGGTGGCGTTGTAGTGTTCCACTAGCCCATCTGTTTGGGGGTGGTACGCCGAGGTTCTTAGTTGCTTGATTCCTAACTGGGAGCATACCTGGCGCATCAAGGCGGACACAAAGGGGGTTCCTTGGTCAGTTAAAATCTCCCGTGGAAATCCCACCCGTGCAAAGATAGACACCAGGGCTTTCGCTATATTCTGGGTGGTGGGATGTTTCAGGGCGACGGCTTCCGGGAAGCGCGTAGCATAGTCCACCACCACCAAGGCATACCTACAACCGCTCCTGGAGGGCAACATGGGCCCGATAAGGTCCATTCCTACCCGGCTGAAGGGTATATCTATGAGCGGCAGAGGGCGGAGGGGTGCCTTAGGGGGTCGGTAGCGGCTATTCCTTTGACAGATGGCACATTCCTTGCAATATTGTTTAATTTGGCTATACACTCCAGGCCAGTAGAATTTCTCGAGTATTGCCTGTCCTGTCTTTTCTTCCCCGAAATGGCCGCCCAGGAGATGACTATGTGCGAGGAACAACACCTTGTCCCGGAATGGACCCGGAATAACTAATTGGGGAGGTTTCTGGGGGTCCGCTTTTCGATACAACAGGCCTCTAGACCGGAAGAAGTAGGGACCTACATGCAGCGGGTCCTCGTCGTCATGGGCTTGCCCCCATGCATTCTGAAGTATGGGATCTTCTTGCTGTGCGGCTCGGAATTCGCGGTCCGTTTCCCAGGGATGCAGCGCCTCTTGTACCGGATATGCTTCAGTGTACCTCCTTCTTTCCTTTTTCTTTTGGTTTTTTGTTTTGGTCTGTTTCTCTGGAGAGGGACTCAAGGTTTGGTTTTGTGAAAAGGGGGCTTCCTTCCACCACTTTTCCAGGGAATTGGTAGTGTCCCTTAGGAGAAGGGGGAGACCACTATAATCACTTCCCAGAATTGCTTGTTCTGGCAAGTTCGGGATCAGTCCTACATTCAGGGTTCTTCCGTGGTCGGTGCTGGTTTGTACTGTGACTCGTGCTGTGGGGTAGCTTTTGGTGTCTCCATGGACGCATTTGATGGCTACTGACCCTGTGACAGGGCCGACGGGTTTCGGCATGTCCTGAGGTCGCACCACGCTGTGTCTGCATCCGGTGTCGGCCAGTGCCATCAGGGGGTGGTTGTTGATTTTAACTGGACACCTAAACGGTGGGGGTGAGACTCCTGCGGTAAGACACACATAATTCTGGGTCACCCCAATTTCCATGGGCTCCTCCTTTTGTGGGCAATGACAGGCGATGTGTCCAAAACCACCGCAGTGGTAACATTGGGGTCCGGGTGGGTTTGGTCGAGGCATCATCGGATAAGGCAGGAAAGGAACAGGGTCCGACTTTCGGGGAACAGGTGGTCGGGGGGGGCGGATGTGACTTCCATGTGGCCCCCGAGGGAGGTGCTCTTCTTTGATCTTCTGAACTTCTTGGGCTTTGCTGTAGGCACTGGCTATCTCGACCGCCCGGTCGAGCGTCAGGTGGGCATGCTGCCGCACCCATTTTTGGGTGCCCGGGTGAAGAGAGGCGAGGAATTGTTCCAGGTTTATTTTAGCGACTATCTCCTCTTTAGTGGACGTAGTAGTTTTCAACCACCGGGTGGTTAGGTCCTGGATGCGATAAGAGAGGGCCCAAGGGGTTTTTTGGGGCCCCTCTTGGACTTGTCGTAGGCGGATCCTATAGGACTCCTCGTCTATCCCCAGACGCTCGAGGATGCAGGTCTTGATGTCGGCATACGGCGTCTGCCCCTGTAGGTTGGCCTGTTGATAGGCAGACTGCAACTCCCCGGTCAACAATGGACCCAAATAATGACCCCAGCGATTTTCCGGCCAGTTTGCCGCTTGAGACAGTCTTTCAAAATTCATGAAAAAGAAGTCGGGGTCTTTCCCCGCGACATACTTTTGTAAAACGACCGATGGTAAGGGAGCCAGAGGCCTCTGCTGTCCCATTGCCTCTGTGAGTTTCCCTAGGGCCTGGTCCTGGGCTGTTCCTTGCCCTTTCAGGACGTCGTGGAGTTGACCCCGGTCATCCTCAGCGGTTTTCAGGAATCTTTCCATCATCTGTCCAAGCTGTTCCTGGCTTTCGGCCAGCTTCTTGACTGCAGCCTCCATGCTTCCGGGAAATCCCCCTTCTGACACCACTTGTGGGGTGTGGGTTTCGGCGGGCCGGAATAACAGGCGGGGAGGCCAGATATAGTGCGCTATGTTTAGCGAGTTTTATTGTAGACACAGGTAGGTGGTGATAATAAGTCTCTGAACAAAGGGTACCAATGGTGTTCTTTTGGCGAAGTCCGAGGTAGAGAAGACGTCCGGTCAGGGAGGGAAGGGGAAGACCGATTGCTGCTGGGCTGATGTCGTCAGGATGGTGTAGGTCTTCCTTCTCTGTAGTGCCATAGGGTCTTTGACTTCTGTTGGTGAGCCTCGGAGGTTTTGGGGCGAGAGAAGAAACAGAGGGCCGTTAGTCTTTCGCTCCTCTCAAGATTGGTAGCTGACACCGACACCGGGAAGTGAGGACATGGAAAATGGATAGTGAGGGACGGGAAAAACGGGGAGGTGGAAGAGGCCGACAAACAGAAGGGGAGACGAGGGGTCGACAGGGTGCTCGAGGTGCAGAAAGGTGGGGGTCTATCTATATATATATATACAGTGCTCTCGTGCTCAATTAGGTGCAGCGCTATACTATTTACACTAATTACAACTATCTACAAGCGGCACACGGAGACGGATGATGGTTACTCACGTGGCCCGCCGCAACTCCCTGGTGAGTTGCGGCCGCTCTCCAGCCACCTCCTGAGGACTCCACCAGTCCTCAGACCACACGTCGCCGTCGGCGTCCTCCTCCGCTCCTTCCGCTTGGTTCTCCGACTCCTCGCTTCTCTCTCTCAGCTCCGGTTCCGTCCTTGCTGCCTCCTGCCACGAGTCCGCGGGTTGGAACCCTCTTCGTTGTGGTTCGCCGGTTTTTATATCTTCCGGGATGTAGTCGGGGGCGGGACTTCCGGGTTCATGTAGGACTGCATCCGGTTGCCCGTCTTCCGGGTTCTGACCTCGGTGACCCTGCAGAGGGAGAGAGAGAGAAGAAGTCCTATGGAGAGGGAACAAGTCATCATCTAGGTTAGACGGACCCATCCCCGCGCGAGGATGCCTCTTCGTTAAGGCAGGTACCGTGGCCTTTCCACACACACACACGAATTATGTTAGTTAGCTGGTTTTTTGATTAAAAATACATTTTGGCATTAGAAGTGAGGAACTCTGTGATTTTCTTTGTTTTCGTTCGTCGACTGAATAAAGCTTTGTGCTCTTGAACAAGGTTGTTTTTTTGGTTTAGATTCGAGTTATATTTGTGACAGAGAATGTAAATAAGCTCGGCGCTACAATGATTTGCGTTGTTTCATGACTATTTTTCACGGCAGCAAGGTGATTTTAATGTTTATTAACGTTAGTGGCAGCGCGAGTGTTACCATAGTAACATTGCGATTAGGCAGAGCGTTTCATGTGTAGTCCGTCGTTAAATGTGACTAGTCGCCCGGAAGTTTTGCTTAAAATCCAGGCACGATGACACGGAAGTGCATCGTCATATTTCAAAACAGCGAGGCGTGTCTGTCCGGAGCTACTCCGTTTGAAGACCGGTAAGCTTGCCATTGAACCGTTAATCTAATAGTGTGTTTTCGGCCACTAGTATTATCTTTAAAGGTACTGACGTTACCTTTATATTGTAGGAAGCGGCGTTGGTTCGACCACATGTAGACGGTACACACTTCTTCTTCTTGATAGAGGTGAGCATTTTGAGTACCGATGATACGAAACGTTATGCTTGAACATCGAGCTGGTATTGATCTTAGACACTTGTTTTCTACAGAGTTGTTTACATTCGCCATTTAAGAGTTGAGGATTAACGGCGTTTTTCCATCCTTAGTTGAGGTGAGCACGAGTTTATGAAACCTGTATATTTACTCTATGTTGTTCATGTAGTTCAATGAGAGTGATTGGTTATCTACATATTTTTTCAGGCAGTGTTCCTTACATCTAAACGAGGTACGCTTTTCTTGTTGTACTATTATTATTTAATGCTGATCATTATTATAGAAATCATTGGTTTTTCATTCATGTTATGTTTGTTTCATGATAATTAACTTCACATCCAATTTTTCAGAGAGCATTTGCTATGACTGTCATGAAGTTTTTTCATTATAAAAAAGAAGTGTTAACAGCCTATAATTTGTAATGTGAAAAATATGAGAATGATTTATAACGCATGATGAATTGAAAATATGTGATATGGCATCGTTTATATATTGTTTCCTTGTTCTTTTCAGTTGACAACGGGAACCCCTGACGAAGGGACGAGAGCGTCCCGAAATGCATTGGGTGGTAGTTCATGCAATATGACTGCAAAATGTATATTTAGTGTTGAATTTGAATTGATTTAATGAATCTTTGATTTTATATATGGTTCAGTACAAAAAAATGAATTAAATACAAGGTTGATAAATTGAAGAGTTGTTTTGAATGTTTGGAATTCCAATTAAGTAGTGCGCACTGTAGTCCTAACAGCCTATACGGGGGTTAGGCCATATTCATTGTTAATTGTAATGCTTAGCAGGCATTAATACAGAGCAGCACACATATCACAAATACCCTGAGTAATTTGAGTAACGTGTGCGACATTCACCCACATTCACACATATTGTCTCTGCTAAAATAGTGAGTGTCAGCACCAAGTAAAATGTTGTTCAAGAGTATTTCTACAATAACTGAGAATAGGGCACCAACTAACTCATATACTTCAGAGGAAGCTGATAAAATATACAATTTGATCAAGGAAGCAAAAAAATTCGATGCCCAAAGCGGTACAGTGGCGCAACAGCTGCGCCAACTTGAATATCTCACTCGTCGTGAGTTGAATCAAAGACTTCATGCATCTACCCTAATCCAATACCATCGAGTAAAAAGGATTCCGCGAGGCCTGCGACTGGCAATCAGGCCAATGTTGTTCAGAATTAACAGCAATGTCAATTTTATGGAAAAATGGTACAGTATCCTAAACAAATGTTGGTTAGATCTTATTCTACTACTGATTGAAGAATTATCTACTACTATTAAAGATCTTGAAGAGGAAATTTATTATATCAAAGAAGATTTGTCAAAAAGAATGGAAGCAGAACCGTGGGATACATTTTTGGCAGAAATGGAAAGCCGCTTGGTTAAATATGGGAAAGAGCTCCAGGAAACTAAGCTCAGGAAATTCAAAAGAGATACTATTGACTACAAACTCAACGAAGCATACACATGGGCGGAGGTTTACGCCCAGAGGAGATACACACAGAGGAAACCTCAAACTCAAACTCAATCTTCTGAAGAAAGTGGCGTGTCAGATCAGGACACGGATACATCACGACCATCTGCCAGTTCTTTACTCAACCAAAAATTGAGCAAACCTAAGCAAGGAGGAGCTTCTGCATGCACTGAAAGTTCATCCACTGAAAGTATTCCAACTGTGGCTTTTATAGAGGAAGGCTTGGACTTGACCAAACCACCAGATCCTACCACGTCAAAACATCCAGACAGAAAACAAGACGCGGGAAAGGAAAAAGAAATAAAAGAAAAACGGATTGAGGAGCCAAGGGAAACAATCTTAATAAAGATTTCACAAAAATCTTTAACTACATTTGAGGAGAAAGTCTTAAACAAGGGGACCTCATTTGTGAGCACATATCACACGACGGAACTAGAGACCGAAGTCTCTTTTTTTAAATTCATGAGAACTTTGCGATTGAGACATTTCTTCACAAATGTTTGTCAAAATGTGGAAACACAGGAACCTATGACAATCTTCAAACCTAAAAGTAAATTTCAAGCACCGGTGTCCCATAAGATTCTGGACAATTTTGAGATACTGGTGAAAACTGATTTGGGCAAATTGAAATATAAAAGGCAGTTGAAAAATTTGGCACGAGCTGAATACAGCACATTACAAAAACTATCACAGGACAAATCAATTACTTTCCAGAAGGCTGACAAAGGAGGGGGCCTTGTTATGATGGATGCTGATTTCTATCTGAGAAAAGGAACAGAACATGTTACAGACGAAAACACCTATTTAAAATTAGACCAGGATCCTACTACAGAAATCTCCAAAACTCTGGATAAAATACTTGATCAAGCCGAAAAGCTCCATTGGATTGATGGCAAGACAAGAAAATATTTACATCAAACATATCCTAGGCGTCCTAAGATTTATTTCCTGCCAAAGATTCATAAACATTTGAACAACCCACCGTTTCGACCGATTGTATCCGGTTGTGGTTCAATTTTTGAAGCTCCGGGTAGATTCATTGATCACTTTTTACAATTCTTTGTCTGTAAGTGGTCAACCTACATTGAAGATACCTCTGACTTTTTAAGGAGTTTGACAGCAATTTCATCAAACAATACAGAGCGCTGGCTACTATGCACAATAGATGTTGTGGCGTTATATACGTCGATTCCACATCAATCTGGATTGGAAGCAGCTGAATGGGCGCTACTTCAAGATGAAGGGTCTGAAAGTCAAAAATGCATGGTGCTACAATTATTGGAGTTTTGTTTAATGAACAGTTATTTTGAGTGGCAGGATGTATTCTACAACCAAATGAATGGTACATCCATGGGTTTCCCTGGAGCACCCATGTATGCCAACACATTTATGGCAAAATTTGAAAATGACCATATACTGACTGACTCTGTTTGGAAAGAAGGCCTTGTGTTTTTCAGACGTTACATAGATGACATCTTTTTAATCTGGTGACTCTCTGAAGATTCTTTGCTGGATAATATTAATCGTCTGAATCAAGTGGACCCTAGGATACAGTTTACATTCACTATCAGTCATGATGCAATTTCTTTTTTGGATGTCATGGTTCAATTGAAAAATCAGGTTATTGAAACAAGGTTGTTCAAAAAACCGACAGACAGAAACAATGCATTACTGTACAGTAGTTTTCACCCTAAAAGTCTCATTGATAACCTGCCCATGTCTCAATTCATGAGAATTAAACGTATTTCTTCGAATGAGAATGACTGTGCAGAATCATTGCTTGAACAAAAATCAAGATACATTCAAAGAGGATATCCTGAGTCTAACCTTAACAGACAAATCACAAAGGTTAACAACATGTCAAGACGTCTTTTGCTCACAAAACAAGAGAAAACCAGCACTAACAGAATGATATTCGTTTCTAAATACTCTTCAGCATCAAGAGACATTAAAAAGATTATTTTACGCAGATGGGAATTACTGGAAGTGGAGCCTGATTTTGATAACCTTTTCAATGATAAACCACTATTTGCGTACACGAGAGCTCAAAACTTGAAAGAATTCCTAACAAACCCCTCAAGAGCAAAACTAAAAGCAAAAGGAGGATCTTTTCGTGGCACTACTAAGTGCTGGAATTGTAACAACTGCAACAATGTGATACTGGGTAATACATTGTCACATCCCAGAACTGGTGAAAAAATACCATTATACCACACATCTGATTGCAATACTGAATTCATTGTTTACTCAATTAAATGTCCGTGTGGACTTTTGTATGTGGGGAAAACTTTGCGTAAAGTGAAAACACGGTTATCTGAACACAAAAGTCGCATACGAAATCAAAATTGTACATCACCATTGGCTGGACACTGGATTGAGAAAAGACATACGATTGCGCAAATCAAATTCCAGATAATTGAAGTAGTACCTCGGTATGAAGGCTGCAATAATGATCAGACCCTCCTCCAAAGAGAGGCTTTCTGGATCAAAAAATTACAGACTTTGACCCCACTTGGGCTAAATGACAAATTTGAAATGAGTTGTTACTTATAAAACAATAAAGATAGTCTGGATGCCAGTTTTAAAAGCCCCTACGAATCCTGTAAGGCATACTATTACATACTACATAACACATTAGTTGTGAACACTATTCATAGTCATAATAGGCAGGGTTAGCAATTATGTTGTTGTGAATATTATCATCATGGATGTATAAGGTGTAAATAGAAGGCAGGTAAATGTGAATCATTATCATGTTTAGTTTAACACACTGTGGGGTGTGGGTTTCGGCGGGCCGGAATAACAGGCAGGGAGGCCAGATATAGTGCGCTATGTTTAGCGAGTTTTATTGTAGACACAGGTAGGTGGTGATAATAAGTCTCTGAACAAAGGGGACCGATGGTGTTCTTTTGGCGAAGTCCGAGGTAGAGAAGACGTCCGGTCATGGAGGGAAGGGGAAGACCTCTTGCTGCTGGGCTGATGTCGTCAGGATGGTGTAGGTCTTCCTTCTCTGTAGTGCCGTAGGGTCTTTGACTTCTGTTGGTGAGCCTCGGAGGTTTTGGGGCGAGAGAAGAAACAGAGGGCCGTTAGTCTTTCGCTCCTCTCAAGATTGGTAGCTGACACCGACACCGGGAAGTGAGGACACGGAAAATGGATAGTGAGGGACGGGAAAAACGGGGAGGTGGAAGAGGCCGACAAACAGGAGGGGAGACGAGGGGTCGACAGGGTGCTCGAGGTGCAGAAAGGTGGGGGTCTATCTATATATATATATACAGTGCTCTCGTGCTCAATTAGGTGCAGCGCTATACTATTTACACTAATTACAACTATCTACAAGCGGCACACGGAGACGGATGATGGTTACTCACGTGGCCCGCCGCAACTCCCTGGTGAGTTGCGGCCGCTCTCCAGCCACCTCCTGAGGACTCCACCAGTCCTCAGACCACACGTCGCCGTCGGCGTCCTCCTCCGCTCCTTCCGCTTGGTTCTCCGACTCCTCGCTTCTCTCTCTCAGCTCCGGTTCCGTCTTTGCTGCCTCCTGCCACGAGTCCGCGGGTTGGAACCCTCTTCGTTGTGGTTCGCCGGTTTTTATATCTTCCGGGATGTAGTCGGGGGCGGGACTTCCGGGTTCATGTAGGACTGCATCCGGTTGCCCGTCTTCCGGGTTCTGACCTCGGTGACCCTGCAGAGGGAGAGAGAGAGAAGAAGTCCTATGGAGAGGGAACAAGTCATCATCTAGGTTAGACGGACCCATCCCCGCGCGAGGATGCCTCTTCGTTAAGGCAGGTACCGTGGCCTTTCCACATCCCCTTTCCCTAGCTGTCTTTCTTGTGGGGTTGGGAGACCAAGGAAAGCGAGAGAGGTAATCCGCATTGCCCTGTTCGGCCCCTTTTCTATGTTCGGTTGTGAACCTATAGGGCTAAAGGGAAAGGAACCACCTGAGGACACGGTCGTTGTGGCCTCGGTTGCGGGCCATCCATGCCAGAGGGGCATGGTCCATGTATAGCACAAATTCCCTCCCCTCTAGGTAATAGCGGAGACTGTCCACTGCCCATTTTATAGCTAGAGCCTCCTTCTCTACACAGGCAGAGTTCATTTCTCTGGGATAGAGCTTCCTGCTTATGTATAAAATGGGTCTTTCATTCCCACATGGGTCTCTCTGGGATAGGACGGCCCCCAACCCTTGATCGGATGCATCCGTTTGGAGGATGAATGGTTGGCTATAGTCAGGGCTCACAAGGACTGGTCTGGATAGGAGGGCCTGTTCTAAAGCCTCGAAGGCCTGTAGTAAAGGAACCGAGGGATGTCTTAGGGCCTCTTCTGTTTTGGTACTTTTCTTTAGCAAATCTGTCAGGGGAACAGCTGTTTGGGAAAAGTTCGGTATGAACCGTCTATAATACCCCAGAAGCCCTAGAAAGGCCCTAAGTTCTGTCTTGGTCTGAGGGAATGGTATGGACCGGATGGCCTCTATCTTGTTGTCTTGGGGTCGGATGAGGCCTTCCCCTAAAAGATAGCCCAGGTACTTGACACTTTGTGCGGCCAAGGTTGTCTTGGCCGGGTTTATGGTAAACCCACTGTTGCCCAGAGCGGACACCACCGCCCTGAGGTGCTCCAAATGTTGGTCCCAGGTATTGCTGTGTATCACTATATCATCCAAATAAGCCCCAGCATAGTGGGAGTGGGGCTGTAGGACCCTATTCATGGCCCTCTGAAAAGTGGCAGGGGCTCCGTGTAAGCCAAAAGGCATTACTCGGAACTGAAACAGGCCCTCAGGGGTAGAGAAGGCGGTCTTCCGTTTATCGTCATCCTTCAGGGGTATCTGCCAGTACCCCTTGCATAAGTCGAGCGTGCTGATGTACTTTGCTGCTCCTATCCTTTCCACCATCTCATCCACCCGTGGAAGGGGGTATGAATCAAATCGTGAGACTTTGTTTACTGCTCGGAAGTCAATACAGAAACGCACCGAGCCGTCGGGTTTGGGGACCAGGACTATTGGAGAGTTCCAGCTGCTAACCGACGGCTCGATAATGCCCATCTGCAACATCTGTTCTGTTTCCTTCTTTATTATGGTTCTGCGAGCTTCCGGGACCCGATAGGGCCGTTGTCTCACGGTTACCCCCGGATCGGTCTGGATAGCGTGTTCCACTAGTGTTGTGCGTCCGGGCAGGGAGGAGAAGACGTTCTGTACCGGGGACAACATGTGTTTTAGTTCCTCTGTCATTGAAGGGGGTAGATCCGAATCTATGCATCCTTCAAAGGGCATAGGGGTATCCACCGGTTCACCAGATAGGACGGGTCGGGGCCCCTCCCATTTTTTCAAGAGATTGATGTGATATATCTGCCGGACTCCTCGAGTAGGCTCGGTCTCTACCTCGTATGTGACGGGGGTTATCTGTCGGATGACGGAGAATGGTCCCTGCCATTGCCCTAGAAGCTTATGGTCAGAGGAGGGTAGGAGTAACAACACCAGGTCGCCAATAGCCAAGGTCCTCTTCTTGGCTCCCTTATCATACTGTTGTTTTTGTGATGTTTGTGCCTTTTCCATGTGCTGTCGTACAATGTCTCGGATTTGGGTGAGGTGGGTCTTCAGATTGTCAACATACTCGGGAAGGGACCGTGTACGATCGGGTTCTGCCTCCCAAGCCTCGCGGGCCATATCTAAGAGTGTTCTGGGAGGTCTCCCATACAACAGTTCATATGGGGAATATCCGGTGCTGCTTTGGGTTTTGCACCGGATAGCGAACAGAGCCAGAGGCAACATCTCCTCCCACCTCTTGCTTTCCAGATCCAATAGTTTTTTCAGAGTGGCTTTCAGGGTGGCGTTGTAGTGTTCCACTAGCCCATCTGTTTGGGGGTGGTACGCCGAGGTTCTTAGTTGCTTGATTCCTAACTGGGAGCATACCTGGCTCATCAAGGCGGACACAAAGGGGGTTCCTTGGTCAGTTAAAATCTCCCGTGGAAATCCCACCCGTGCAAAGATAGACACCAGGGCTTTCGCTATATTCTGGGTGGTGGGATGTTTCAGGGCGACGGCTTCCGGGAAGCGCGTAGCATAGTCCACCACCACCAAGGCATACCTACAACCGCTCCTGGAGGGCAACATGGGCCCGATAAGGTCCATTCCTACCCGGCTGAAGGGTATATCTATGAGCGGCAGAGGGCGGAGGGGTGCCTTAGGGGGTCGGTAGCGGCTATTCCTTTGACAGATGGCACATTCCTTGCAATATTGTTTAATTTGGCTATACACTCCAGGCCAGTAGAATTTCTCGAGTATTGCCTGTCCTGTCTTTTCTTCCCCGAAATGGCCGCCCAGGAGATGACTATGTGCGAGGAACAACACCTTGTCCCGGAATGGACCCGGAATAACTAATTGGGGAGGTTTCTGGGGGTCCGCTTTTCGATACAACAGGCCTCTAGACCGGAAGAAGTAGGGACCTACATGCAGCGGGTCCTCGTCGTCATGGGCTTGCCCCCATGCATTCTGAAGTATGGGATCTTCTTGCTGTGCGGCTCGGAATTCGCGGTCCGTTTCCCAGGGATGCAGCGCCTCTTGTACCGGATATGCTTCAGTGTACCTCCTTCTTTCCTTTTTCTTTTGGTTTTTTGTTTTGGTCTGTTTCTCTGGAGAGGGACTCAAGGTTTGGTTTTGTGAAAAGGGGGCTTCCTTCCACCACTTTTCCAGGGAATTGGTAGTGTCCCTTAGGAGAAGGGGGAGACCACTATAATCACTTCCCAGAATTGCTTGTTCTGGCAAGTTCGGGATCAGTCCTACATTCAGGGTTCTTCCGTGGTCGGTGCTGGTTTGTACTGTGACTCGTGCTGTGGGGTAGCTTTTGGTGTCTCCATGGACGCATTTGATGGCTACTGACCCTGTGACAGGGCCGACGGGTTTCGGCATGTCCTGAGGTCGCACCACGCTGTGTCTGCATCCGGTGTCGGCCAGTGCCATCAGGGGGTGGTTGTTGATTTTAACTGGACACCTAAACGGTGGGGGTGAGACTCCTGCGGTAAGACACACATAATTCCGGGTCACCCCAATTTCCATGGGCTCCTCCTTTTGTGGGCAATGACGGGCGATGTGTCCAAAACCACCGCAGTGGTAACATTGGGGTCCGGGTGGGTTTGGTCGAGGCATCATCGGATAAGGCACGAAAGGAACAGGGTCCGACTTTCGGGGAACAGGTGGTCGGGGGGGCGGATGTGACTTCCATGTGGCCCCCGAGGGAGGTGCTCTTCTTTGATCTTCTGAACTTCTTGGGCTTTGCTGTAGGCACTGGCTATCTCGACCGCCCGGTCGAGCGTCAGGTGGGCATGCTGCCGCACCCATTTTTGGGTGCCCGGGTGAAGAGAGGCGAGGAATTGTTCCAGGTTTATTTTAGCGACTATCTCCTCTTTAGTGGACGTAGTAGTTTTCAACCACCGGGTGGTTAGGTCCTGGATGCGATAAGAGAGGGCCCGAAGGGTTTCTTGGGGCCCCTCTTGGACTTGTCGTAGGCGGATCCTATAGGACTCCTCGTCTATCCCCAGACGCTCGAGGATGCAGGTCTTGATGTCGGCATACGGCGTCTGCCCCTGTAGGTTGGCCTGTTGATAGGCAGACTGCAACTCCCCGGTCAACAATGGACCCAAATAAGGACCCCAGCGATTTTCCAGCCAGTTTGCCGCTTGAGACAGTCTTTCAAAATTCATGAAAAAGAAGTCGGGGTCTTTCCCCGCGACATACTTTTGTAAAACGACCGATGGTAAGGGAGCCAGAGGCCTCTGCTGTCCAATTGCCTCTGTGAGTTTCCCTAGGGCCTGGTCCTGGGCTGTTCCTTGCCCTTTCAGGACGTCGTGGAGTTGACCCCGGTCATCCTCCGCGGTTTTCAGGAATCTTTCCATCATCTGTCCAAGCTGTTCCTGGCTTTCGGCCAGCTTCTTGACTGCAGCCTCCATGCTTCCGGGAAATCCCACTTCTGACACCACTTGTGGGGTGTGGGTTTCGGCGGGCCGGAATAACAGGCGGGGAGGCCAGATATAGTGCGCTATGTTTAGCGAGTTTTATTGTAGACACAGGTAGGTGGTGATAATAAGTCTCTGAACAAAGGGTACCAATGGTGTTCTTTTGGCGAAGTCCGAGGTAGAGAAGACGTCCGGTCAGGGAGGGAAGGGGAAGTCCGATTGCTGCTGGGCTGATGTCGTCAGGATGGTGTAGGTCTTCCTTCTCTGTAGTGCCATAGGGTCTTTGACTTCTGTTGGTGAGCCTCGGAGGTTTTGGGGCGAGAGAAGAAACAGAGGGCCGTTAGTCTTTCGCTCCTCTCAAGATTGGTAGCTGACACCGACACCGGGAAGTGAGGACACGGAAAATGGATAGTGAGGGACGGGAAAAACGGGGAGGTGGAAGAGGCCGACAAACAGGAGGGGAGACGAGGGGTCGACAGGGTGCTCGAGGTGCAGAAAGGTGGGGGTCTATCTATATATATATATACAGTGCTCTCGTGCTCAATTAGGTGCAGCGCTATACTATTTACACTAATTACAACTATCTACAAGCGACACACGGAAACGGATGATGGTTACTCACGTGGCCCGCCGCAACTCCCTGGTGAGTTGCGGCCGCTCTCCAGCCACCTCCTGAGGACTCCACCAGTCCTCAGACCACACGTCGCCGTCGGCGTCCTCCTCCGCTCCTTCCGCTTGGTTCTCCGCCTCCTCGCTTCTCTCTCTCAGCTCCGGTTCCGTCCTTGCTGCCTCCTGCCACGAGTCCGCGGGTTGGAACCCTCTTCGTTGTGGTTCGCCGGTTTTTATATCTTCCGGGATGTAGTCGGGGGCGGGACTTCCGGGTTCATGTAGGACTGCATCCGGTTGCCCGTCTTCCGGGTTCTGACCTCGGTGACCCTGCAGAGGGAGAGAGAGAGAAGAAGTCCTATGGAGAGGGAACAAGTCATCATCTAGGTTAGACGGACCCATCCCCGCGCGAGGATGCCTCTTCGTTAAGGCAGGTACCGTGGCCTTTCCACACACACACACAAATTATGTTAGTTAGCTGGTTTTTTGATTAAAAATACATTTTGGCATTAGAAGTGAGGTCGTTTTTTTTGGTTTAGATTCGAGTTATATTTGTGACAGAGAATGTATATAAGCTCGGCGCTACAATGATTCGCGTCGTTTCATGACTATTTTTCACGGCAGCAAGGTGATTTTAATGTTTATTAACGTTAGTGGCAGCGCGAGTGTTGCCATAGTAACATTGCGATTAGGCAGAGCGTTTCATGTGTAGTCCATCGTTAAATGTGACTAGTCGCCCGGAAGTTTTGCTTAAAATCCAGGCACGATGACACGGAAGTGCATCGTCATATTTCAAAACAGCGAGGCGTGTCTGTCCGGAGCTACTCCGTTTGAAGACCGGTAAGCTTGCCATTGAACCGTTAATCTAATAGTGTGTTTTCGGCCACTAGTATTATCTTTAAAGGTACTGACGTTACCTTTATATTGTAGGAAGCGGCGTTGGTTCGACCACATGTAGACGGTACACACTTCTTCTTCTTGATAGAGGTGAGCATTTTGAGTACCGATGATACGAAACGTTATGCTTGAACATCGAGCTGGTATTGATCTTAGACACTTGGGGCCTGATTCACAGAATGAACTTACTACTTTTGGCATTCACAGAATGCACTTACTACTTTTGGTATTCACAGAATGAACTTACTCATTTCGGTATTCACAGAAGTTAGGACTACTAACTTTAGGACTCCTAAATGCCTTCTGTGAATACCGAAAGTCTTAAAATTAGGATTTTTCTCAATTTAGTAGTAGTAAAGTTAGGATCCTAACTTTAGGATGCCTAAATGCCTTCTGTGAATACCGAAAGTCTTAAAATTAGGATTTTTCTCTATCTAGTAGTAGTAAAGTTAGGACTACTAACTTTACTACTACTAAATTGAGAAAAATCGTAATTTTAAGACTTTCGGTATTCACAGAAGGCATTTAGACATCCTAAAGTTAGTAGTCCTAACTTTACTACTACTAAATTGAGAAAAATCGTAATTTTAAGACTTTCGGTATTCACAGAAGGCATTTAGGCGTCCTAAAGTTAGTAGTCCTAACTTTACTACTACTAAATAGAGAAAAATCCTAATTTTAAGACTTTCGGTATTCACAGAAGGCATTTAGGCATCCTAAAGTTAGGAGTCCTAACTTTACTACTACTAAATAGAGAAAAATCCTAATTTTAAGACTTTCGGTATTCACAGAAGGCATTTAGGAGTCCTAAAGTTAGTAGTCCTAACTTCTGTGAATACCGAAATGAGTAAGTTCATTCTGTGAATACCAAAAGTAGTAAGTGCATTCTGTGGATGCCAAAAGTAGTAAGTTCATTCTGTGAATCGGGCCCTTGTTTTCTACAGAGTTGTTTACATTCGCCATTTAAGAGTTGAGGATTAACGGCGTTTTTCCATCCTTAGTTGAGGTGAGCACGAGTTTATGAAACCTGTATATTTACTCTCTGTTGTTCATGTAGTTCAATGAGAGTGATTGGTTATCTACATATTTTTTCAGGCAGTGTTCCTTACATCTAAACGAGGTACGCTTTTCTTGTTGTACTATTATTATTTAATGCTGATCATTATTATAGAAATCATTGGTTTTTCATTCATGTTATGTTTGTTTCATGATAATTAACTTCACATCCAATTTTTTCAGAGAGCATTTGCTATGACTGTCATGAAGTTTTTTCATTATAAAAAAGAAGTGTTAACAGCCTATAATTTGTAATGTGAAAAATATGAGAATGATTTATAACGCATGACGAATTGAAAATATGTGATATGGCATCGTTTATATATTGTTTCCTTGTTCTTTTCAGTTGACAACGGGAACCCCTGACGAAGGGACGAGAGCATCCCGAAATGCATTGGGTGGTAGTTCATGCAATATGACTGCAAAATGTATATTCAGTGTTGAATTTGAATTGATTTAATGAATCTTTGATTTTATATATGGTTCAGTACAAAAAAATGAATAAATACAAGGTTGATAAATTGAAGAGTTGTTTTGAATGTTTGGAATTCCAATTAAGTAGTGCGCACTGTAGTCCTAACAGCCTATACGGGGGTTAGGCCATATTCATTGTTAATTGTAATGCTTAGCAGGCATTAATACAGAGCAGCACACATATCACAAATACCCTGAGTAATTTGAGTAACGTGTGCGACATTCACCCACATTCACACAATGATGAAATGTGGACAGACACAACAGTGCCCATAAATCCCACCCTGAGACGACTTTGCAAACCACACTAACTGCATGCAAATCACAGCCGCTGACAGAAGTCAAAAGGTGGATATTGCGTCAGGTTACGTGCCCATGTCAGCAATCAGCGTAGTGGACATCCCTTAAACAAATTATTCACGCTGATGACAAGCAATACATGTCCTGAGAGACATACCTGGACCTCATAAGGATGGGTCACCAAATCACAAAAGGTTGCATACTCAGGCCTATGACCACTAGAGAATTGACTCCCCCACAAATGATGGGCCCTGAATGTGAGTGATGATGTCATGGCAGAATCATGCACCATGGGTCAGATTTACAATAAGAGTTGCATCTCTGCATATCAGCAGGGATGCCCCAGTAATTGTGCCTCACAGCAGACATCCCTTGCGCCATCATGGCTGTGCCGCATTTACAAAGCTGTGCGCTGTGGGCCAAGTATAGACAGAAGCGTGAAGCATATGCTGTCATAAAGGTGAAGAACCACTGGAGTTGGGTCGCAAGCGCAACGCAGCTCCAGCAAGGCAAGCGGCGAGCCGATGCCCAACATGCAGCATCAATTCTCAGGCCTCCTACAAGCAGGTGCAGGGTTGGGACGCAGCATGGCTATGAAAATGACTGAGTGTAATTTTGTACATTTCACGCTGCTACTGTTCGGAGGCGTATGTGTGCTGGAAATCCCCCCCCCTGTGCAGGAACGCACAACTGCGGTGCAGGGCCTTACAATATGACACATTTCACAAATGTGTCACGTTGAAGATACCCCACAGCATGGAGTTGGCGTAGCGCTGCTGCCCCACTAAACTTACGCTACTGTGGCGCAATTGGGGTACACAGCGGTCGTATAGCTGCCCCCATATGTATCTGACATATCCACACTTCTCCACACCAATGTTACATAACACTTCATTCAACTCTGATACTGAGTACTCAATATGAACTACATGTCCCATAATGCAAAGTATGAGAATAGGAAAGTGGGATGGATGTTGTCAGCCCCCTACCCCCTGTCAGTGCATAAATGACATGAAATGAACTGTTCCCCCTTTTGATACATAATCATGATTCACACCTGCATTGTCCTTTCACTTTCCCCTACATCAGAACAACAGGATGGCAGTGGATTTGTTCACTGATTGTGGATGGCCCAGGATGAATAAAAAATGGCTGCAAAATACTTCCTGTGATGTATTTCCTGTCTCCCACTACCTGTATACCATTTCCTGTAGGAAATAAAGTGTTCCGGGTCATTTTCGCAAGTTACGGCGCAAAATCGTAGTTTCCGGCGGCGTATCGTAATGCGCGTGCGCGTAAACGACGCCCCGGAACCGGAAACTACGAATTTGGGCCGTAAATTATGAAAATAAACTAGAACACATCATTGCATAAAGGCAAGGTAATACATCGAGTGGGAGACAGGAAATACTTTACAGGAAGTACTTGGCAGCCATTTTGTGGTCATTCAGAGTCATCCTCTTTCACTGATCAGATCCTCAGGCATCCTGCTGCTCTCATCTGACCATTTTCCCCATAATGGCTGAGGAATATGAGGAGAGAGCCCCCCCCTTTCTCAGACAGGGAATTGGACATCTTGGTGGAGGGGGTGCTGGAGAAATTCCCTCAGCTATATGGGGACCCTGAGCACCAGCTGAGCATTGCAGCCCGGGGCAGGCTATGGGCCAACATCGCCGAGCGCTGTAGTGCAGTGGGGGTGTCCACCAGGAGGGCTAGGGCATGCCGCAAGCGCTGGGAGGACCTGAAGCAGTGGGCCCGTCGCAATGCTACGGAGCTGGCTGGCCTGTCCTCCCAGCACCATGTACATCATCCTCGCCTCTCACCACTGTACAGGAGGGTCCTGCGAGCAGCGTGGCCAACCCTCCATGCTCAGCTGGAGGAGCACGAGCAGCATAGACCTAGTAAGTGCATCTTATGCAATATGAGTGTGGGAGTATGATGTGAGTGAAACAGTGCTGTACCATTGTGTGCCCCATGCCTCCATTAGCCAATTCCATGTCCAAGCAGAAGTCACCAAGTTTTTAGAGGCACACTGTGGCATATGGACTATACAGGCCAGAGTGCACTTTGGGAGTTGTAATTTTCTCATGACAACTGGGTAAATGAGCCACACTCATGCATCCATATTGAATGCTGCTCTACCAGCACCACTACAATTGTACCAAGTCTATCATAATGGATGTGTGCATTGGATGAGCGATGGTACAGAGACTGCCCAGTCTGCACATGGCAGGCCATAGGGGATTGGATGTTGTGATTAGCATTGCACCTGTAGCGTTGTGTTCACATTGAGACAGATCATCATGTGCCCTGGAGTCAAGACAGATTTTGAGATCCTTGCATCACTCACAAGTTTCCATAGGTCTACAAGGTGTGTCCACTGACAGACGTCTCACCCTCAGTGGCCTGTATGACATTTTACATGCACAGGTAGCTGACACAACCGCCCACCACTGTTCAGCGGTGTACTGCACTACCTTGTTAGTCAAGTAAGCCACTATGTGGCACTGGATTGTCCGAAGATGTGTAGGGACATCAAAAGGCTAGACACACAATTGTAGCTAGAGGAGTACTCCAGACCCCACGTGGATGTGTGACCCACATTTGTCTTGTCCCATACAATGCTACAAAGCAGATGACACTTGTCCAGACGTTAAATAGCTGCAAATCAATATCAATAGCCAATATCTATTATATCTGGACTCCTCATGTTCTCCTCTGGTGGACTTGTAGTTGAACTGGTACATGCAGCAGTGACACAACACACAGATCACAACTATGCCAAGGTTGAGGTTTGGATAATGCAGTTGCGCAAGCCACAATAATACACATGAGATGTCCATGTCAAACTCAAATCAGTATATGACAGTGCGCATACATGTAATGTAAGTGCATGGACAGAATGGGGGTTGGGAGCACACTGCCTCACAGTCCCAGCACGGTTTGTCCCCTTGCATCCTGGTAAATGCAGTACACATTCCAAACTTACTTTGGAATAATCTGGAGTCATACACCAAATTTGCTGCTGACTTTGCAGTATATCCCTAGACATGTGTTCCTGGAATGAGCGCTACATCAGTAGAGAGCTGCAGTTTCAGAGAGAGCAAAGTAAATCATCTTGGTTTGCTGTGTGCCTGTGAGTGTTACTGTGACCTGAGAATAACTTGGCAGCATTCCCAGCAAACACAGATGATTCAGGAGTTAGTTAGTACTGTACACAGCATATACCCTGATGCAAAGGGGCAAACTGTGCTGAGAGTGTGAGGCAGTGGGCTCCCAACCACCATTTAATCCATAAGGACTGATGGGCAGATCAACAAGACACTTGCGCCTCTTTGCACCGCCATTGGGTCACTTTAGTGACGCAGCGGCAGAGCACACAAAGCGCCATGCTGCTGGATTATTACAACGTGACGCATACGGTGCAGGATCGCATCCTAAAAGTGGCTGAGTGAAACTACAAGATTCCACTCAGTCACTATTAGGGCCAAGCGAAGTCAAATCAACGCATCTGCTTGAAGCAGGTGTCAGGATTGCCGCAGCATGTTAGCGATCGTGCACCCCCGAGCCTTGCTGGAGCGGGTTCGCACTTGCCATGCCACTCCAGCAAAGCCCGGCTCTTCCACCGGGGATGCATCACACATCTGCCCACCCAAGCGCCACGGTGTGCAGCTTTGTACATGTGGTCCATAAGGGATGACGCATGGGTCGGCTGATGCGTTGCAACTCATCAGACACACCTCTGCTGATTAGCAGAGATGCGCCAGAAGTAGTAAATTGCCCCCTGATAACTGTACAGTGTGATCAGAGATAAACAAATTTGGACCTAGGCTATTCTATGTATGTGTAGCGTCATGCATGGAACAACCACCACATCAAGATTTTGCTTACACTTCTGCAGGCACGGTTGATGAGACAGGAGATCCGCAGGAACAAGTCCGGAGAAGTAGAACATCAGTTCGGCGATGGCTAAAACCTCTTTCGACCAGCGATGAAGGAGAGGAGGAGGAGGACGAGGAGGAGGAGGAGGGGGCCATCAACATCTGCAGGCCAGAGGGTTTCACCCACGCGGGATGTAGAACACGACACTGGTACTATGTCCCAGGTGGAGGCTGTGGTCATTGAAGGGGGGGGTGAAGGACCGGACACCTCGGACCATGAAGTGGGGGATAGCCCCTCACCCACACGTACATCACCAGTGGGTCACAAAGAGGTGTCCCCGGGGAAGGCCAACGTTCCATCTGGGCCTGCCATCTGCCCCACCGTACCTCTAGAGTCCCCCATGCCATTGGGGACTCCTGCTCAATCCCCTGATACCTGTCTCCCTCCTCTTAGCCGCCAAGCCAAACCCACAAACCCATCCGCTCCGGACCTGAGGCACCACGTCCCTTCTGTGTCCCCCGTCCCCCGTCCCCCCCCACCCCCCAGTGCCGGTGCTGTTCCTCCTGTGGCTGTGCCAGGGGACTGGAGTTGGATGGTCGAGGGTCAACCTGACATGTCCGCTCGCATCTTGCTACAGGTGTGTCTGGAGATACGCTCGATGCAAGCGCACCTAGTCCGATCTATGGACAACATCGGCACCCAACTCCAGTCCCTGAACACAGCCATTACGAGTTTCCTCTCCCAAGTGCCTTCCCATACCACCGTCAATGTGTCCCCCTGTCCGTTGGCCCACACTGGTTCCCCCCATACTCCTCGTGTGTCTCGTTCCTGTGTGGTGCCTGTTCCTGCATCAGCCAGACGTGTGGATGTGGCCGACCCTGAGGAGATAGACATTGTGCTCCTGGATGATGACCAGAAAGACACTTGACTGTTGGACTGAGACATTGTTTTGGACGAAGATTTCTTTCTCCCCATGTGAATAGACTGGTTCCCATGACGCTACCTGACGTATTATATTTGTTTTGCCCCACCCAAATCCAAGTTCCCTTCTCCTTCTGCATTAAGATCATCATTTGTTTTCCTTTCTCCCTTCCAAACGGACAGTTTGTTTGTGTTCCTACATAAATGACTTTGCAGAATTATACTTTGTCTTACTAGTTTGACTTCATTTTGAATGTCTATTGCCAAATATAGACACATATTTAGTAAGTCATATGCTATGCACACTACAATGTGTTGCCATGATGTGTTACACTTGTACCTGTCTCACACACACACACATGCATACATCATCAGAAGAGACATAGTATACAACTGAATGTTACTGTAGTAGATATTTATTGTCCAAATACTCCTAAGGAGCCCAAAACAAATAAGCCATTTCAATGGCGGTCAGGTATGCGTCTCCGCAATTGTTGGGGGGGAGGAACGCGGTGAGGGGTGAGGTCATCGCCTTCGTGTCTGTGGGTGTTGTCCAGGCTGATCAAGAGGTGCAGGTGCCGATGGTGTCTGCACATTAGGTGTCTGTGGCTGTAAAAGGGCTGGTTGATCAGGTGGTTGAAGTGACTGTGCAGAGGTTGGTGGTGTTTGGGCAGGTAGTGGGGGTGGTGTGAGTGACTGTGCAGAGGTTGGTGGTGTTTGGGCAGGTAGTGGGGGTGGTGGGAGTGACTGTGCACAGGTTGGTGGTGGTTTGGCAGGTAGTGGGGTGGTGGGAGTGACTGTTCAGAGGTTGGTGGTGGTTGGGCAGGTAGTGGGGGTGGTGGGAGTGACTGTTCAGAGGTTGGTGGTGGTTCGGCAGGTAGTGGGGGTGGTGGGAGTGACTGTTCAGAGGTTGGTGGTGGTTGGGCAGGTAGTGGGGGTGGTGGGAGTGACTGTTCAGAGGTTGGTGGTGGTTGGGCAGGTAGTGGGGGTGGTGGGAGTGACTGTTCAGAGGTTGGTGGCGGTTGGGCAGGTAGTGGGGTGGTGGGAGTGACTGTTCAGGGTGCGGGTGTGTTTGTGTACCTTGGCTGTGGTGCTGTGCAGTTTGTGTTACTGGTGTGGGGATGTGCTGTCCTACAGGCCGACATGATTGTTCCCCTCCCTGCGTTGGCCGTGAAGGTAGACTTTGGACCACTCTCACCATGCCCTCCATCATCTTCATGGCCAAGGCATGGTGTCTTGCACTCTCTTCCCTTTGGATGGATATCAGGTGTCTCATATTTCGAGACATTTCCTGCCAAGTGCTATCCATCCTGTCCAAAGCTTGTCCCACCCTGTCCACCACCTGAGGGAATTGGGCCATGTCCTGCAGGGACCCAGAAATGTCAGACAGAGTAGCCCCTATGGCCCGAATGTCCTGCCTCACATCTGCCTGCTGTTGGAAGAAGTCCTGCTCCCACTGGCCACCATAGTCATGTGCAGACCCCCTCTGCTGGTGTCTGCCAGGGATGAGATGAGCAGGTCCAAAAACAGGGGGGCTGGCAGGTCGAAGTCTGTGGGCAGGAGAAGGGTTCCCAGGGGATACCTGGTCCACAACAGGGCTGGTACTTCCCACAGATGGTGGAGAGAATGGCAGGGATTCACTGCCTAGGGAAGAGTGGGTAGGGGAACGACCATGTCGGTTCCGGACGTGAGGGCTGTGAGTGAGTGATGTCTGTGAGTGGATGTGTGGTAGCCTTGGCTGTGTTGATATTTGCTGTGGTATTGAGAGTTTGAGAGGAGGCAGACGGGCGTTGCTTGTCAGAAGATGTGAGGCGGGGACGTCAGTATTGTCATCCCCGGAGTTAAACATATTGTACTCATCATCATCCTCAAAGGCAACGTCCTCTTGCTCTTGATCCTCCTCCTCTCGGGCATGAGTTGCAGCAGACATTGCTGCCTGGAGGATCAGGGGATTCTCCCCTTGGATTTTGGTCGGCCAGTACTGGTTGTCGGTCTGTCAGCCTCTCCCACAGCATCATCTGAAACACAGAGGTTGCAACTGTATTGGTGAATGACCAGGTATTACATGTGCAGCAACACCAGGGTTGTATTTACTGCACCTTGCATCAGCAGATGAGGATCATGTGATCTGGTTTGGGTAGCACCACAAATGGCCGCTCACACCATAGCCCTGAGGTTTTACACGGAGATCTACATGATACTAGCAAACTCACCAGTTCCAGCCACAACTCTCTGTCCCTTTGCGTTCCCTCCTAGTCTATCCTGCTGCACCTGTCTCACCATAGTTGTTGTAGACATAGCTGTAGAGGGTAGAAACAACATTCTCAACGATCTGCCTCACCAAATGACAGACATGCATATGTGTCACTCCTGGTCTGTATTTCACTTTGTAATCAACAACTGTTGATTCCACGTAGAAGGGGATCTCGATCTATGTAATGGCTTTGTAATCTAAGCTGTTGACACTCCTCATGCCCGATTTACCTGAGGGACAGGTGCGTGACAGTTTCACAGCTGCAGCCAGGATGTCATGCATCCCCTGGGATGGTGTCCGCTGCAGTGGTCTCATCCTGTCAGCACCTGTGATGAGAAATACATGTCCATATTTTCGTACAACAGATTGTAGCTATGAGAACAAATGACATTCTCATTAGCCATTTGTGGATAATCAAGGACGCTGTGCAGCATGCGTAGCTCATTGACTTAACATGTGGGCACCTGCTCACAAGCAGCATTTGCAAGCTTACGGCCATGCGGCACTGACATCAATAAGATGACACATCAACTGACGGACTTGTATGAGTAGGTCACAGATTTCACCCTTACCATTGTGACTGACTGTTTTCATGGGTGTAATGCTGTCTGTTGACAAGTCAGAAAGGAGTACATGTGTGAGATGTGCAATTGTCAGGGGCCTGATGTTGCCCATATGTGCTTCCCTACCCATGAGGGCACACAGCTCGTTATTGAATGAGAGAACACAGATTACTAATGTCCATCCTTTGAGTGTTCTCTGTTCCCATGCTCCATTTCCAACATCATGGTACTACTTACATGACAACAGATAGTGTCTTGTGTGTGCAGCAGACATCCAAACCTCATATTTTATACACTCACCTATACATGTGGATATGGTAGAAGGGAGGCAAGCAGAAGACAACATTTGGATTAGATCACACATTGCAGATGAGTTGAGGAGCTTTGAATCTTCGCACCTGCACTGGATTATCCTGTTGCTCTTCAGCAAACTAATTTTGCAGGTGTAACTGCATGAAGAATCACCTTAGCAGCCCCTACACCCATCTCACAGGTACACAACTGGCACCAGTGTGTGCCTCAGCCATGCCAATTTCATATTGATTTGACCATGTTAATTTTGCTAGGGATTTAGCATATCATTGACTTGCAAGCCTGTTGTGTTGTGGACGTTTCTTATGACACATTGTTCTATGTTATGTCCATTGTGCACACACTTGGCATACATTTTGTGTCAGCATCTCATTTTCCACCAGGGTCTGATCGGCCATGTGTTCAAATGCCCCATGTGAGCATATTGTGATGCAAGATAACAGTGTTGTACAACACATATGGTGGAGGTGAAAGGCACAATTAATTAGCATTCAGCAAGCTTGACTTACCGTGGCACAGCACCGGAGAAGTCTGTGGTCCATGGACAGATGTGTAGTCCAACCTAGTAGCAGAAGTCAGTGGGCGTCTGGGGTTATGGGAGGACGGCATTGTACCTACAATGATAAGTTTGTTTGGCAACTTTATATTCCTGCTGCCACATGTGATGCATTGGATTCCTGGCACAGGACGGGCACAAGCAGTCATGGTCACCACCGTTGCAGTAGTGTGTCATACATTATGTAATGAGTGATCCCACATATAACTTAGATTGGGCCCACTACCTTGATGCTACCTATATCACAATGACATGCCTACGAATCCAGAGGTAAAGTGCACTATCATGTTTTGTTGATGTCCAAAAATTATCCATCCAATGTACGCAGTACATGATCAGCTGTGTGGACTGTGCTGAACAAAGTATGTATGACAGATTCAAAGTTGGACAGTGTATGCATTGTCAATACTACAGAGACTGGTATCTCCCCGTTTGGTCTTCATTTCTGTATCGGTGCAAATGCTACTTCTTGATTATGTCTACAAACACTATTACAATATGGTGTGTACACCCTTTTGACTTGTTGTGGCCCTCGATTACAGGATTGTTTTCCCCGTTCTGGGTCTGTTGGTGTAATACATGTTGTGTACCACATTTACAAAGGTATGATGAGGCAAGATATTTTATAATTTGTCTTTTGCTGTTCACAAATGTCATATGTTACAGGTGAATGTCATCTCCTATTGTCATGCAGCAAATGTAGCATAAATGGTTGTCTTATATAGCTGGGTACTATTTGTCCCTCTGTTGTCTTCTGACGATGTATACATTTTGACCATCTCCTGTCCACTTTGACTTACCAGTTAGTGTGGTTGACATGCCTTCATCGGTACGTTGCCGATTCCTCCTATGCGAAGCGGTGACCTCTGCTACTGAAGTTGTCGGGTTCTCTGGCTGGATGTGTCAATGGGTGAGAAGAGAGAAAAGTAGACAAATGGGAAATGTGCTTGGGTAACGTTTTGGGGGATTTGACCATATCTTCTGTGTGATAACAGTATTGCGTGGAACTGCCGCAGATGGGGCAGGTAGGAGCAGTGGTGTGTTGGGGATGTAATGGCGTGGCAGATTGGAAATTGGACAACAGGATAGGTGTTGGACATGTTCACATCAGAGGATACTCTCACCATCTGCTTTGTGATTTAGGCCGGCACAGGGTGATGTACTTTTCGGAGACTTTTGTGGCAGGTTTACAAGCCTGTGGGAAAAATAGATTTACACTGTTGTTGCATCACTTCTGTGACACAACAGTGGTGTACAACAGACAACACATTTAGGATTATTCGCACCGTGACGCTACTATGGTGAATCGTCATGTTGTGAGGCCCTGCGCAACGTCAGCTTTGAGGTAGGCAGGGTGTGCACTCCTTTGGAATATGCCGCGTCCAAGTGAGTCAGTGTAATCTACATCAGTGGTTCCCAAACTTTTGACTCCTGAGGACCCCCATTGAGTTACCACTGTAAGCCGGGGACCCCCATGCAATTAGTATGAGTTACATAGCAATCATTTTAACAGTAATTTGAGCATAATACACACGTGTGCACACTAAACAAATACTCAGAGTAGTAAGGATTTTGGGGCAAGATGTGCAACCATTTAATTTAGCGCCTCGCAATTTGCTACACATTTCGAGTGGCAAATTGCGAGTCGCTAAATGAAATGTACAACAGTGTGTTTGACACTGTCTGGGATTCCCAATGGGATCGCAAATTGCGAGGTTAATTAATATTATTGTGCCTCTCTCAATTTGCAAGCCCATTGGGAATGCCAGCCCTCCCAGGTATGGTGGCCTGGTGGGCTCTGCAGGCCACCATGTCGGGGACAGCTTTTCAATAAAGCAGTTTTGAAAAGAAAATGCTGCCTGTTTACAATGCATTTAATAATATAAATCAAGTACATGAAAAGTTGTCTTTACATTTTCTAAGGGCAGGCAGAGGTCCCTGGGACCACTGCCTGCCCTTAAAATATAATTTTGCATGCATTTGCTAAGGGGAAGGGGTCCCCTGGAGACCCCTTACCATTAGCTAATGCATTTCCATCTACTTTAACTAGGTGGTAATTGTGACTGTTTTGTGACCACAAACATTTGTACATGGTTTTGAGACTCGCTATTTGGAAGGGAATGCCGCTTCCAAATAGCAAGTTGCAAAACCTATTTAGAGAGTTGCAAACAAATTGCAACTCGCAAAATCGGCTATGTACATGGCCCAATAGGTTTTTGCATGCGCAAACGGGTTAGCGAGCCTGTTTGCGCATATTAACCAATCGTACATATGGCCCTTAGTGTTTTATATTGAAGTAATAGGCCCTCTGTCACATGTATTTCATTTGTTTTATAGCATCTTTCATACCAATGTAGAATATCAGAGCACTTTACATCACACACATATAGAGACATAGAATCGTACATGTAAATTAGTGTGTATATGAAATGTTTAAAGAGTGCTTGGTCTGGAATAGCACAAACTCAGGATTCAGAACATGACACAGTGGCTAGCATTGACTTTAGCATACAAAATGTTTTTCCACCCAACAATTTCTTTTTTGCAGCATCAGGATAATTAATAACTGGGAGATATTTACGTTACAAACTGGTACCATGCAGTTTGCAAGCAGCTCTTTGATGACAGTTTATAGGTCCCTCTGCTAGATTACGATTGTCACTCATGAAGTGCACAGTAACAAAAGAAGCTAACAAATCTGTCTATCCCTGCACCACAGTGCACCACCATATGTACACGACACATCACTGTTTGCGCAAGGGTTGAATTGGTCAGATGCCACATTGGTACTGGCGCTTCCCTGCTAATGTGTGTCTTTAGCTTATTTATTTATTTAACTTAATTTTAAATTTCAATTTGTCATTGCACATTTTCTGTCAATATTTTTTACAGTTATAGAATTAGCGGGGTTGTGCATGTATGGCATCAGTACTGTGCACATGTTTTTAATTGGGGGAGGGATTAGCCTTTTCTGATGCAAAGCATTCTGGGACTTGTGGTGCTACGTAGTGGGTGACACATGAGTCTCTGACTAACCATATATTTATATGAACTTAGGACAATTTCCATGATCACTATAACAGTGTAACACAGACAATCTCTTCATGCACATTTTCTTTTCATTCCACTTACCTGGTACCACGTGGCGGACGTCACTGACAGGCATCTCATGGACCAAGTGGGGGTGTATTGTTGACAGGACATCCTCCTCCAGTCGGGTGAGCTGGATGCGGGGTCCAGGGCATGCAGCAGGGAGGATTCTGCGCAGTTCTATCCTTGAGAATTTTTCCTTGACCCTCTGCTTTTCGTCCTGCCACTTTTTTTTAATGTCCTATATAGTTCGCCTCTCCACCCCCAGGGCTGAGACAGCAGTGGCTATCTGCTGCCATAGATCTTGCTTCTGTGCCCCACTGGTGCAATATGGTGGTAGCCCATGTAGGCGATTGTGGTGCCTTACTATGTATTCCACTAGCATGGTTGAATTTTTTTTTCCTTCTCATCTCCATGTTCTCTGGCACTGGAAGCTTTGTAGTAACAGTCTCTCTGTGTCCAAACCTGTTCCTTCACTGTGTGCTGCTTTTATGTGTTTTGTGGTACTGGTCAATTAGTGTTAATTAGCTTCAGCTGGAGCGTGGTGGGGGATGGTAGGCAGTGGCAGCATGCACCATGGGGTACAATGGAGCTGTTGGCTGGGATTGGCTGCTGTGTGTCAGCTGATCCATGGTGGGGGATGGGTGGACCTTGGCCAGGTGTTTCCTCTTGGCTAACATGACAAACGGCCCACAATCGAAATTACGGCCCGTAATCGTAAATTACGGCCCGTAATCGTACTTTACGGCCCATGATCGTAATTTGCGCTGGAGTGCAGTAAAGTCCGCCAATGTGACATAAAATCCGGCCCGGTGGCGGAAATTACAGCCCGGCGGCGGACGTAAAGTTAGTAGTCGTAAGTCTATTCTGTGAATCCCAAAAAGTAGTAAGTTCATTCTGTGAATGCCGAAAGTAGTAAGTGCATTCTGTGAATCCCGAAAGTAGTAAGTGCATTCTGTGAATACCAGATAGTAGTAATTGCATTCTGTGAATACCAAATGTCTTAAGTTCATTCTGTGAATCGGGCCCGAAGTGTCTGTACTGACGCCCCTGCTGGTGGTCCTTTCCCCAGTACATCAGCTACCGTTGCAAGAGAGAGCAAGAGGAGACCATGTCCTCCTCATTGTTTTAAAGATTATATTCTTAATTGATTTCCTTTGTTTTTCTCCTTTGTTTTATTTTCTTCTTTGTTCTTCACTTGTGCATTTTATCTTTTTTTTCCGGTGATCTGTTTAGTAGCTTAAGGTTACCATTTGCTCTATTGTTAAGGGGGAAGATATGTTGTGATGTCATTCCCAATGATTTCCAAAATGTTGATGGAATTTGGGAGTAGAATGTACTCAGGTTCCCAGCTGGGTGTTCAAGGCCCTGGCAGTTATTCCGGAGACCTCTGAAGCAGCTGGGTGTGTCGGGATTGTGCTGTGTGACAATTGAATAAAGAAGACTTCTTCTCCCCTCCTACTGCTGTAATTCATTTACGAAGAACCCATCTAACAACAACCCTCTTCTTAAGTCTATTAATATGCTGTAGTTGCTGTGTTGCATTACTACACGGCAGCTGGAGGAACTTAATGGCAGAGAGAAGCTTTAAATCTGCTTGCTGGCATTTCTCTTGTTCATGTTGATCTTTGATGAGGCCTATAGAGTGGAGGACTAAAATGACTGAGTGATTGAGTAGGAGGAATAATTTGCATTTGTGGTGAGGGGGGCATATTTGGAAGAAGAAGATTGCAAGATGAAAGGATCAAAGCATAGACATTTGCTGAGCGATTGAGTGAGTGTACCATCTATCTTTTTGAAGAGGCATGTGAGAGAGGAACAGTAACTCTACAGTCCTCCAATTGAGAAAGAAGGGCAGAATATATTCTCTTAAAACAAAAATATGTACACTATCTCACCGCTTCCATGTATGAGTGCAAGATGATGCTTTGCAGTTTTAAGGATTTGCCATGCTTGGTTCATAAATGTGCAAAGTTAGTGAGGTTCATCCCAGAATATCAGTAGCACACCCTTTGGGAGCATCCAGAGGCCAGGAATGTTGGGGTATGAGGCCAAGGAAAACTTTGGTGAGCTTGCTCCAATCATCCGCAGGATAGAAGGACACTTGAGAAACAATACAGAGGAACCCAGGCTTCACAAAAAATGGTCAGGGTGGTGAAATGAACTCTAGCAGGCACTTTTACCCCCCCCCTTCCCCCACTGTGGGACCAGGATCCCCATACCATGTCCCTTTGGTACAGTTTTTGACCTCTCCATACCTCCATCTCATTGCCTCGTCAAATGTTCCCGCCTAGTGCCCCACCTTTGGTAGTGTACTACCTATTTTTAAGCCTTTAAGCAACCATAAACACCCTTCCTCCCTGCCCTCCATTTTCATTCTTTCAGTAACCCAGTTGCTTCTGTCAATGTCCAGTTTCCAGTGACCGATTAGATGCACATTGCTCACTCCTCCAGGCACTTGCCACTCTATACAGCCCCTCTCTGCACACCCAGTCACCGCTTCTTTAATGGATGTATACATGATTTGATTCACAATAAGCCCGATCATATCCACCAAAGAGGAGTGTTGTTGCAATCCGCCAGGACATCAAAGTCATCAATTCGAGACTAACGGAGTCCGAGAGCAGGATAAGTAAATTGGAAGACTTCGAAAATAGAACATGTGGAGCCATCAAAAATCTCTCCTTGTGTTCGGACCATCTTGTGAGGAAAGTTGCGGAATTGGAAGATAGAAATAGAAGGGGGAACCTAAGAATTTTTGGTATGCCAGAAAAATCAGAGGAATCCCATGACTCATGCATACCCTTCCTTGAACAGTGGTTCACGCAGGCCACAAATCTAACCTTCACTCAGCCACTGGAGTTCGATAGGGCACATAGAGTACCGGGACAAATCACCAAAGAGCAGAAGGGCCCGAGAGCGATTTTGTGCAAACCGCTGAGATACCAACACACGTTGCAGATACTTACCTTCGTCCGCAAACATAATCATGTGCTATGGAAAGGTCACAAAATTTTAATTTCACAAGATTTCAGTAAGGAGACTATGGAAGTCAGGAAAGCGTTCCTTGCACTGAGACCACAACTGAAGACACTTGGTTACATGTATGGCTTTATAGGTCCGACAAAGTTTAAAGTAACAATACAAGGCGTGACTCATGTGTTCTCTGAACCACGGAAACTGCGACAACACCTGTCCAACCAGGGAGATGGCAACATGGAGGTCTCCCCCTCAGCTCAAAATGGGAGCCTCTTCATCCGGCCTAGGATGAGCTTTTGATTGTCGGTACTATCACCCTCATGTTTCCTGGCTCCTCATAATGCGCCTAATCTGATCTGAGCTAAGTATGAGTGTCTTTTGACCAACAGTGGTACATGGTCAGCTGCCACGAATAGGCTTGTTACCCGGAACTATGTCAGAATGGTCTCTCAAGTCCTTGTTATATCTAAGCTACCATGCTAATGTTCTTATGCTTTAAAATAACGTATTATGCTATAGCTTTACCCTGTAGCACACCTCTTTGGTTTTATGTAGACCCATGATACTTCACCCGCTATTACTGGTGTGCTTAGTTCCCCCCTTCCACAATTAATGAAGTGGCTTTTGCTGAACTCAATGTTATGGCATCATTGTTGTTTCTCGCTGCCAACATACCTGTTTCACTTTTTCGCTAAACTGGGGTTGCAGCCCCAAGGATTAATAGTTGTAAGTAAGCTGTTTGGAGGCGGTCTCGAGGTCGTCATTCCCGAGTCGCCATGTTCCTTTTCTACTATTGGGGAGGGAGGGGTGGGCTGTGGGTGAGGGAGGAGGGTGGAGGGAGGTTTGTAGGGGAGAGGGGGGGGATTGTTTTCACATTTTGTATATTGTTTTGCTCTGTTTTTTCTGTTTTGCATTTTACTTTGCATCCACTGTGTCACAATGCATTCCGAAGCTTACATTCTGTCCTTCAACTTCCTGCATATTATGCTAGCCCTACAATCAATACCAGCTATGCCACTGCCGATATTTCCAAATGTCTAATGCTCTATTTACGATCTAAATCCTATACATATACATGTGTTATGAGACAATATCAGAAGATGTATAATTGATGGCTCCTGTTATAGATACTCCAATAGGGACAACCACTATAGCTAACCTTAGAATATTATCGTTGAATGTGAAAGGCCTTAATCAACCGGTTAAATGCCAGAAGATACTTGATTATCTACGTAGGCAACGTGGAGACATAGCCCTGTTGCAGGAAACAAAACTGGAAGCGATGCAGTTTCACACACTACGCAACAAATACTACACTGAGGTAATAGGCTCTGAAGCGATCTCTAAAAAAAATGGGGTGGTGATGCTAATAGCAAAGTCTGCAAACGTGGAGGTGATCTCCTCTACAACAGACACGAAAGGTAGATGGGTTTCGGCGTAACTACTCAAAGATGATACTGAATTCTTCATTACGACAATATATGCCCCTAATGCACATGACCCATCTTTCTGGCTAGGTCTCACGAAACAGGTCAAATCCATCCCAGACACGGCAGTACATATTTTGGCGGGCGATTTCAATCTTCCGTTTGACCCAGTACTAGATAGAGACTCCAAATGCGTCTTTCGCCCAGGCAGAGCCCATAAGGCGTTCATGACGCTGTGCAGTAGGTTCCATATGGTGGACACGTGGCGCTTATTACATCCTGATGGTAGAGACTATTCTTTTTACTCCCCACCACATGACTCGTTCTCGAGAATTGACTACATACTCATATCTAAAAACGCGGTGGCCAGAGTTGAGAATTCGGACATTGCTCCCAGATTAGACTCTGATCATTCCTGCGTCTCTCTCATACTATCTAATGTTAAACCGACTACTCGTCAGTCCATGTGGAGATTCAATGACGCTATTCTCAATGACACAAAACACAAAGAAACCATTGACAACGCCATTAAAGATTTCTTAATGACAAATAAAAGGGGGGACACCTCAGACACCATTCGGTGGGAGGCGCTAAAATCCACCATAAGGGGTCTTATCATAAAAATATCCTCTGCGATTAACAAGAACCGCACCGCGGCCTTACTGAAATTAGAAGAGGACATCTCAAAACTCCAACGCAAATACCTGAATGATAGAAAGCGTGAGGACCTAATTGAACTGTCCAACCGAAAATACACTTATAACAAACTTATCAGTGAGAAGGCGGGTATCTGGCTAGATAGGAGGAAGCGTTTTAAAATCTGTGATTCTAATAAGGCAGGGAAAGGACTAGCGGCACATCTTAAATTTAAAATTCAAAAAAACGCCATTACTTCTCTGCTATATGGGAATGGCACTCCTAGCTCTGACCCCACTAGGATTGCGAACATCTTCAAAGAATTCTATGAGAAACTTTATGCTAGGAACATACACGTTGACAGAGAAAAAATGGAGACGTACCTCTCAAATTGTGCACTTCCAACACTTACGTCCACAGAAAGGGAGTCCTTGAACGAACCGATATCTGAATCAGAGGTTACTGCTGCGATCAAATCCCTCAAAAAGGGGAAAGCCCCTGGCCCAGATGGCTATACAGCACCATTTTATAAGACCTTCGCCCATGCTCTCGCCACTCCGCTATTAGAAGTCTTTCAAGAAATTAGTACAACGGGAGAGGTTACAGGAACCATAGCTGAAGCCGTAATTGCAGTAATACCCAAGGAAGGCAAGGACTCTAAACTCCCTAAAACTACAGACCTATCTCGCTGATCAACTTAGACTGCAAGCTCCTGGCCTCGATTCTAGAAAGACGCATCCAGAAGGTTCTGCCGTCCTTAATACATCCATCACAGGCGGGATTCCTGAAAAACAGGTTGTCGAGTGATAACACTAGAATTCTGGCTCACGTTATTGAAAAGGCGAGGCTCTTATCCACACCCACTGTAGCGATTACACTAGACGCTGAGAAAGCGTTCAACAAGGTGGACTGGACATATTTGAATGCTGTACTACACAAATTTGACCTGGGTCCTCTATTCACTAAATTAGTTATGTCCCTCTACGCCTGTCCCTCCGCTAGAGTGAGAGATGGTGGTGCTTTTTCCTCCCCTTTTAATCTAGAACAAGGTACTAGGCAGGGCTGCCCCTTGTCCCCGTCCTTATTCCTCCTGGCAATTGAACCCTTTCTGTACTATATAAGGGAAAATCCTGACATTGCAGGAATTCCATTCACAGACTGCACAATTAAACTCACGGCCTACGCTGACGATGTGCTGGTCTTAAGTGAGAAAGCTGATAAAGCTATACCGGCTTTACTCCCTACAACTGAAGATTTTTCGTGTGTATCCGGATACTCCCTGAATAAGGATAAAACAGAAGTGAAATTACTAAATAACCTGTGTGACAAAAATATCCTGGGCGACTCCGGACTTACCTGGCTGACGAAAGGTTTTAAATATTTAGGTATGGAATTTGAGAAGGATTTGATAACCACCCTAAAAATCAATGAAGATATACTCTATAACAAAATACAAAAACTATTAGATGGTTGGACACCGAAATTCCTCTCATGGTGGGGTAGAGCAGAGACGTTAAAGATGATGATCAGCCCCTTGGTAAACTACATGGCGTGTATGCTCCCCATGACCTTCACGGAGGATTTTCTGCATAAATTAGAGAAGCCACTCACAGACTTCCTGTGGAAAGGGAAGAAACCGAGAATTGCCATGTAAAAATTACAACTCCCAAATTTTAAAGGTGGTATAGGTTTACCCAATTTCAGAAACTACCAAAACGCCTTTCTCTGTAAGCAGGGAGCCTCCTGGTTTGCCGAAGACCCTAACTATACGCCTCTATGGATTAATATTGAGAGATCCATTGTGGGCAAGGCCCCGCTTTCTGCTGTGCTTACAATGGACCTCTCGCACCTTACGTACTCTAAATACATCATGCTCAATACCAAGAGAGCTCTTTTGCGACTAGATCACCTTCACAAAACTGGTCTGCAAATCCACAATTCAACTTCTGCATCTTTATGGCGCAACCCATTGATTAAAATTAGTGGCTCTCCCCCCATATGGGACCACTGGTCTGATAAAGGTATTAATGTGGTCTCAGATCTCTACGAGAATAACATGCCATTGCCTTTCTCGACTCTGCAGGCTAGGCACTCCCTATTACTGATTGACTTCTACGCTTTCCTGAAACTAAAATCAGCTTTGTCCTCACGAGCATTCAAACCTACGACACCTTGGCTAAAATCTATGCTCCCGCACTTCCAATCTTCGGGTCATTTCGTCTCAAAAATATATAAACTGCTTGCACCAACACCCAACAAATCGATGAGACGTAATGAAATCAAATGGGTAGCAGAACCAAACAACACTGGTATAGACATAGACTGGGATAGGAAACATGCATCAGCACTCACACATAAGGTCTCGCCGATACTATCGCAGACCAAGTATATGATACTTAACAAGGCATTCTGGACCCCACAGAGACTATTTAAGGTTGGCCTGCGAGACACCCCGACATGCTGGAACTGCTCATTGGACGTTGGTGATCTCCCACACATGTTATTTAATTGTCCCATGCTTCACACATATTGGCCCAAAATCTGTGATTATATTGAACGCATATTTGCCATACATCCCACTAGGGAATTCATCTATATTATACTGGGAGCCATAGACCCACTATTAAAGGGAGACAATGACCGCCAGCTTCTGGACCTTTTGCTAACACTGGCGTGTAAAGTGGTCCTATGCAACTGGAAAACAGCCGCAGAGGTCTCTTTCAATGCCTGGAGGGAGTGGCTATCCTGCATTAGGGGCACTGACAATCCCGCTCTACACTCGTCACCATGGCAAGTCACCAACGGTAAACTATGGTCCTCCTTAGACCAGGCCTCCTTCACTTTCGACCCACCATAAGACACTGTCTGACTAAATCAACGCTTAGTTATTCATTGGGGTAGCTACAGCACAGAATGCACTGGGTATGATCCAAATTATATGGGCATAACAACTATTGATGTACTGTGTAGGGATGACGAGGTATTGTATTGTATAGTATTACAGGTCTGAATCTGGATGGAAGGCTGCTACGGAATTGTATAAAATAGTAATAATACGATGTTGATTGATTATTGTTTATTAATTTGCTATCACCTATTTTATAGATCCAGAATGATGATTATTGCCCTGTTTTATATACTTTTCTTTATTTCATTTATCATTTTATATGTATTGACCCATACTTGATTTCGGCACCACTCCAATATGTTGTATCATTAACAATGCTTTATTGCCGCTCTCATTTTTGTTATTGTTCAATAAAAAAGATTTGAACTAAAAAAAAAAACAATAAGCCCGATCATAAACCCAATCATACACCTCATCTTGAGGGGAAAAATCATTTGGCAAGCACCCCAAACTCTCTGTAGACGCTGCCAATTCATAGCCTGCTGCCTATTTGCATGGCATGATTATTCTCTATGTCACATTAAACCAATTTTAACAAGTAACATCTCCCTGCCTCATTTTTGTACTTCCAAGACACCCTCTTTATTTACCAAATTGTATTGCTCTCAGGTGCCATAGTGGGCATCTCTGCATGCTGTTCACACTTTATCCTTCTCTCTGTGTTAGTAGCCCATCTTTGCTCAGATGTCTACTCCACAAGTATCACGCTAAGAGCACCTTCCTTCTGCTTTTGTACTTAACATAATGACTTTCAGTTCCACCACACCAATAGTCCTTTTTGGGTGCCCCCTTGTGCTGAGGAAATAAAAAAGAGGGTACCACCCAAGAAATTACCCCATTGCCCATTGGACCCCTTTCTATATTATCACTCAAATTCCCCTTTTTGAGTTTATTAGAGGCAATAAACAAAAAATAGAGGGATACACTTCTCAACATGACCCCTCCCTTCCTTCAGTACCTATACATCTGTTTTCGGTATGACCCTCTTAAGAGATATAATAACATCCCCTGGAGGGGAGGGGAGTGCAATAAAATTGTGGTGTTTACTGCCTGCCAAGAATCCCGCAGCATGGTCCATGTATCCCTTTCAATACCAGAACCACAGTAGTCCTCTATGGTGCCTCCTTGTGGCTTGTACCGGAAACGGTAAAAAGTATTTTTTCCCCAGAATTTTATATAGCAAAAACTTGACCTGAAGTTGTCAGGTATCAGAGCGCTTTACATGACCACCAGTTGCATTACACAAAGACACATTAATTTTGTTAGGCACTGAGAGAGATTTGCCCAGAATCAAAGTATGTTGAGGGGGGTTAATAGTGGAATCCCTACACCCTGAAATTATAAACAAATCCAGCACAACTGTCAAACAGCATATGCATCCTAATTCCATAGCATATCCTCTAGCTAGGAAAGTACTGCCTAAAAATCAAAGAACCCTTCAACTGCACCAAAGACTCATCCACAGCTATTTCTTTCCCTGGAACAAAGTGATCATGGACAGGCCAAATCTTAAAAAGACAGTCACAATCATGAAGCATTATCAACAAAATGCAGCATCAAAAGCAGAAGCAAATACCGATCACGACTCATGGTTGCAGGAAATATAACTGTTGCTATCAAGAGACTTATAGACCAATATGAAGACAGCAATGGCTTCCATATCAAGACCATCAAAAAAGTTAAACCCAAGAACTTTTTTAACTCATCCAAATTTGTGGGAGTCAACTGACTAGGTCTTGTGTGGCTTACATTTGGCACTGTTGTCTCTGAAATACTGTTCAGCATACATATTAGTCTGGTCAACAATCTCATCCAAAAATACATCACCCATAAATAACTGAAAGAAATTTACAGTCAAACAATTTTCAGTATTCACTCTACACCCTACAGCACCTATAAGGGCAGGCAACACAGGCTGCAAACAAGAAGCCTCTTGCTGCACTGTCAGTGTCCTCTTCTAAAAGAGGCACTTCCTCTGCTCAGAGTGTGGCTTCATCATCAGATGAATCCTCTCACACATAAAATCCACTGCCACAATCTTAGAATTTCTTCTGTGCCTCAGATGCAGAATCAGTCTCATAATCATGGTTGGAGGAAGATTCAAAAAGCATACTTACAATCTCCTGAGCAGTAACCTTGTGGTTAGCCATAATCCTTACTAACAAAAGTAACTTGAAAAATAAATCAACAATAACCATCAGTGTGTAAAATAACTAATAAACAAAGTGTGGCTTCATCAAATGGTAATCTGAAAGGAAAAGGCAGTCCGTACAAAGCACACAAAGACCTCAATATTGAAAAACGACACCACTCACTTGCCTGAGACAGCTAGACTCAGGATCACCTGCACCTACTGTACGCAGAGACAGCAAGCACCAATGATTTCCCACTAGAAAGGAACAACAAAAGAAAATGACACACAAGACAACACAATACACATTGTGCACAAATCCCAGGAAAATTTCACACACAATAAAGCAGAAGCTAAATATGTTGCTATTATTACAGAGACGGTAAAAAGTATTACAAAGGTGTTCTTACCAACCACATCCAACTACACAAACTTCAGATCTATCAGTACCAAAACCGCAAGAAGGAGTTGAAGCAGATGAAATCAAAAGCTTTGCACTAGAAAAAAAGGAGAAATAAGACATTACAATCACAAATGCAAACGATAACAAGAAATAAAACAGGTAACATTATAAAACCCTATGTCTGCCCATCACCAGCCAAATGTCAGTCACAGACATTGCCAGTCAGTTGACACACACAGCCAGCAAAATCCTCAGTTCAAACACACCATCAGTCAAATACCAGTACACACACACCACCAGCCAAGCTCCAGTCCACAGACACTGCCAGCCAAGCACCAGTCCACATCCACCGCCTGCGAAGTACTGGTTCACACACTGCCAGCCACACACACCACCAGCCAAATACTAGTCCACACATACCACAAGCCAAGCAGGCACCAGTCTACACATACCGCAAGCGCCAGTCTACACACACTACCAGCCAAGTGCCAGTCTACACACGCCGCCAGCCAAATGGCAATACACACACAACCAGACAAATGCCAGAACACGCACACCATCAGCTAAACTCCAGTTTACACACACAAAACACACACACACACGGAAGCATTCTGTGGTGTCTAGTGGGCCTAAAAATTTGGCCTATCTGCCCCCGGGGCAGGGGCAGAAAATGACCCTTGCCCAAGGTGCTCTTCCCTGACATATAAATTTAAACTCCCTGTTGTCTAGAGGCTTTCTACCCCTCTCGGGGCAGATGGGTCTAAAACTTGTAATTGCAATTGCACATATATATATTCACTGAAAAAACCATAGGTTATAGACCATATATAGTTAGGGATTAGCATTTACAAAACCTTAATTTACTCGCACAAAACCATTGAAATTCGCATATATAGTTAGATGCAATAACTATATATCGCGCACCCGCAATCCACTGCTGATGATGTCACATATTACATCATTCATGACATGGTCAGTGACATCACTGATGACATCACTGATGACATCTCAAATGACATCACTGATGACATCACTGATGACATCTCAAATGACATCACTGATGACAACTCAAATGACATCACTGACAACATCACTGATGACATCAATCATGTGATAATACGATCAACCTCTTCAGACTCTAATATAACCTTAGATACACTCAGAGTAAACAGACACTCACAGACTGTCACTCATCCATGGAGTTACTCACACACCTAGTCAGTCATGCACTGAATCAATCACACCTCCATTTCCTCAACTATACAGTTATATACACCTTACTTATTCAAACATATACTAACAACACATATTTACTCTCTTATACAATTCCTGATACAAGTTTTCAATGATCCATTCAGCCACTCACACATTCACTGGCTCTTATACACAGTAATTTATATATGTGAACTCTCACATGTACTGTGTTTTACATATGTACTTACTTTGACATGTAGCACTGAGATATCCATTCACTCACCAATACACTCGTACACAGTCAACCACCCATACAGCTGTTTCCACATGCAGTTTTGAACCCATAGATCTAGTGAATCAACTGTTCACACTCCTCCCAGCCACCTCCACACACACACTCACTCTCCCATACAAATACTTGGGCAACCAATCAATAACCCATATAGTTACTCATATAGCTACTGATCAACACATGCAGCAGTTCATAGAACAACAGATATAATGATGCACAAATTAAGACAGTTTAGTCACTAACCCATGCACTCAGTGAGACACATTTAATCACTCTCTCATACAGTCAGTCATGCACCTACTAAATCCTTCATCCAGACACTTATACATCCACTCATTCTTCAATATGTAAGACATATTTTAACTTTACAGAAACATACAGTCACTGGATGATGTCATCAGTGATGTCATCAGTGATGACACTGACCATGTCATGAATGATGTAATATGTGACATCATCAGCAGTGGATTGCGGGTGCGCGATATATAGTTATTGCATCTAACTATATATGCGAATTTCAATGGTTTTGTGCGAGTAAATTAAGGTTTTGTAAATGCTAATCCCTAACTATATATGGTCTATAACCTATGGTTTTTTCAGTGAATTTCAATGGTTTTTTAATAGCAAATATCAAAAGCTGTAAAATGTATTCCTATTCTAATTCAAAAATATATTTTATATTTTATTTTTTAAGCAAAGGACCCAGATGCATTTACAGTTTATCACTAACAATGTTCCAGGCTAATGTATTTTCACGGGAAATTAACAACTGTCCTGCAAGTAAAATATTCCTATTTCGTGAAAAAGGGCGTTTCTTTGTCCCATGAGGGAGCCGTTGAGCAAAAGAGACTCAGCCTGCTGTCTTAGTCGCTGATAGGCCTGATTATCGGATTTTTATCGATCACTTTATGTTGCAACAGTGGAAAACAAAACAGCCCTTGCCCATTTATTTTTACAGCATTCCTGCGTATTATACCCTACCCCCAAACAGTATTTTGCCTGTTACCATAGTAGTAGTTTATGGAACACTTACGTCAGCACATAGGTTAAAAGTTCACCACAATATGTTGCTAATGAGTGAGCTTCATCATTATACTTCAAATTATGAATATCATTTCTATTGATGACTGCTACCCCCACAAAAAAAACAGACGTATATACTTTTTTAATTAACTTTTATTAAAACAATAACTGGAACTATAACTAAAAGATAACACTACAATAAATAACTAGAACTATAAGTAACAAAACAATATAATAAACAACATATAATATGGAGTCCAAAATAAGTATTGTAGTTAATCTGCAAAACAAAAAGAAAATTAGGCCTAGATGTATCATCGTTCTCATTTGCGATTTCTTAATAGCGATTTTTACCGAATCGCTATTAAGAAATCGCAAAATGGGATGTATGTTGTAAATCGCTATTTTTTTGCGATTCCTTATCATTCCTAATTTGCGAATTCGCACGTTGCGAATTCGCAAATTAGGAATAATTTCCCATTCATTCCTATGGGCCAGGAGGCCTATAGGAATGATTGCGAAATAATTCTCAAATTGCGAATTCGCTATTTGCTAATCGCAATTTGAGAATTATTGAAAGGGTGCAGGGGTGTCTCATGGACACCCTGCTGCACCCCTGAAACTTACATGTGTGTGCATATGGCGCACATACATGCCCTATGGGCATGTTTGTGTGTCACATGCCACCCTCAAAATTGCCACATTTTGGTTTTTGAAAGGATTTCGCAAATTAACACGAACCTCAAGTTCGTGTTAATTTGCGATTCCTTAACCTGAATTCGCAAAGTAAAAAAGCTTCATACATGGCATTTAAGGAATCGCAAAATTTGCGATTCCTTAAATGCTATGGCAAAATAAGGAATCGCAAATAATTGCGATTCCTTAAATTGCGATTTTTTGATACATTACAAAAATCGCAAATCGGCCGTTTGCGAGTCGCAAAGGCCGAAATTCTGCGAATTTCGGCCTCTGCGACTCGCAAAAGCCTTGATACATCTAGGCCTTAGTGTTTAAAATTAGATTGAAGTGACTAAATGAGATCAAACATCACAAGTCAAAGTAAAACTTGACAATATTTATATTTTTTTAAATCTTCGCAGTGTGCCTGAAACGCTTCCACTGGCATTGTACATGCAGACTTTGGTCCACCCTTTTTATCAATTTTTGCAGTTTGAGATATAACGTCCTACATGCCTTCTCAGTGTAAAAAACTGGATGAGCCAAAACTTTCTCAAATTAAATACTGAGAAGACTGAAATCATAGAATTCGGTCAGAAGCCCTCGATATGGAGTCAGCTATGGTGGCCCCCGGAAGCCGGCTGTTGTCCTACCCCAGCTGAGAAGGTCAGAAACCTCGGATTCTTACTGGACAAAAACCTCTCCTGCACAGCGCAGGTGAACCAAGTCACTTCAGCTTGTTTTCATATGATGAAGGTACTTAGAAAGATCTTGCCCTTTATTCCACCCACCTTAAAAAAGACTGTCATTGCTGCCCTAGTAATGTCTCGGGTTGATTATTGCAACTCTCTCTATCTCGGTACGGGAGAGAAGCAATTGATCAAGCTGCAGGCTATCCAGAACGCGGCCGCCAGGGTTCTCTTGAACCTGCCAAAGCGTCACCCCACCTCCCGGGCCATTCGAGAGCTGCACTGGCTGCCAATTAAGCGCAGAGTCCAGTTTAAGGCCCTCTGCTTGGCCCACAAAGCTGTTCACGGAAAAGGATCAGATGATCTGGCCAAACTCCTCCCGCGCTATGTGCCCAACCGAACTCTAAGATCGGCCAATCAAGACCTGGTCTGCGTGCCTAGAATCCGGAAAGTGCGTTGGGGTGGAAAATTATTTTCTAATCAGACCTCCAAACTCTGGAACTCATTGCCTGTCGAACTTCGCTCACAAGCCTCCAAACTGAGATTCAGAAAATCCCTGAAAACATGGCTGTTCTCCCTGCCCTGATCTGTCTCACATCACCTTCTATTCTACAGCGCCAAGACGCCGCGGCATTCGAGCGCTTAATAAAAACTTCAGTCAGTCAGTCATGTGTTATTCATCTCCTACTTTCTCCTTTCAAATTCTCTTGTAAAGACCTTAACAACAAATAAAGGGAACATTTTCTGCATATTTTTAATAAAGCATTTGACACAATGCATAGTAACACCGTATTTATTGAATGTTTTGAAATTAATTTTCACAAGTCTTAAAAAAGGTGAATGCAAGTCAAGTTACTTGCCGCATATGCAAGACTGCTTTCAAGAGGAGACCCCAATTAAAAAGAACTGGTGTGGAACTGCAAGTATGCTGAAGCAGTTGCAGACTAAGAATCCGGTCAACTTTGCAAGGGAAGAGTTAAGGAGATTGAGAGCGGCTCCTTCTGCTTCATGAGAAGGCCCGAGTACCAGTGGAGCAACACCGGCAACCTCTAGAGCACAGCCTAATATTTGTCCCCAATTTGGAACCCTTTAAGAGAAAAAGTAAGAAGGTTGGGAGCTTTGTATGCCATCCTAATATCTAATTATCCATAGTTACACAGAGATCCGCCCTGTATCAGACTCATATGTACAAGTGTATATTGTAGATTATCTGCCACCGAAAACCTCTCAAGTACCTATATCCGTTACTTTTTAACTTCGTTGAGTAGTCATATTGTGAGTATTTATCTTAAAGTTGTTTATTTTTTATTGATTATTGCTCTTTGAGATATTCCCTGTCTACAAACAGAGAAGAATAGGAATATTCTGTCTCCCTTTGCAGATAGTGAAGGATAGGTAATGCGGACTTTTGTCCCCCGTTGTAATCCGTCATGCCTGTTTTTCTCCCCACTTATTGATTGATTGGCTGGACATTTATTGTTCAAGGAATAGTTCTTTCGAGGTATTCTCTGTTTGCAAATAACGTGGAATAGAAATATTCTGTCTAGTCTTTGCAAGTAGTGAAGGGTGGGTAATGCGGACCTTTGTCCCCCGTTGTAATCTGTCATGCCCATCTACTCCCCACTGATTGAGAAACTAGTTCCACCCGGACCATTTATTAGAGGTACATCATCTGGCTCAACCGGAGAGTACCCCTAATAAAGAAGACATATGTAAAATACGAAGTAATCACTGTATCCTGTTAAACAGAAACTTTACAATGAAACACACTTGAAAAAGAAGGGAAAGAAATCGAACAAAATCAGTAGGCCACTGATGAGTTTTTGACTTCGCTAGAAATAAGAAACATGGAAGTGGTGAGAGAAGCCAAGCTTGACGTTACGGCAGCCACGAGGTAGCTAACCTCCGCCACCCCCCCACTGCTCCAAGCATGTCTGTCCCACCGCCCGCCACGCCCAATAACGGTAACATGAAATAGATACAAATCAGCAGATACCTACCCCCATTCCGGAAACTCCCGAAGTGCAACAGGTCCACAGTTACGCCCATCCGGAAGACGAGGCCTCGACACGTGCAGGGCGGGGCCCGACTAGCCGCCATCAGCCGGAGAAGTCCTGGGATGGTCGGCCCGGAATGTACTGGTCCTCCCTTTCTCTTCTGGTGCCCTGCAGGCCACGGGGGGGGGGATGTCTTGCCTCTGCCTCCGACCCCCTCCGCCCTCTTATCGCCTGGTCCGGACATCACGGATATCAACGCCAGGTGTCGGCGTGGGGTGCGCAGGGAGGGAGAGGCGGCGCGAACGAGCCTCTCTGACCCCCCCAGGTGGGGGCCCCTCAGCTGCACCCCCAACGCTCCACTCACCCAACAAAAGGGTCGTCGCGTAAGGTGCACCAGGAGAGGAGCCGAGGCCGACGGGATCTTCTTCTTTCTTCAATAATGGCTGCGACAACACTGGGGGGGATGTCTTGCACATGCCACCGACCCCCCCACCCCCTCCCCTCGTATCTCCTGGTCTGGCCCTGGCTTGGTATGAGCTCCCCGTTCGGTCCTGAAGCGGCGCCCTGCAGGCCACGGGGGGATGTCTTGCCTCTGCCTCCGACCCCCCCCTCTTATCGCCTGGTCCGGACATCACGGATATCAACACCAGGTGTCGGCGTGGGGTGCGCTGGGAGGGAGAGGCGGTGCAAACGAGCCTCTCCCACCCCCCCAGGTGGGGGCCCCTCAGCTGCACCCCCAACGCTCCACTCACCCGACAAGGGTTCCTCCACTCTTGCGATGCAGCGGCGCTCCACTGACCCGACAAAAGGTCTCGTCCACTATTGCGAGGCAATAATGCTCCACTCACCCAGCGGGGGTCTCGTTTACTTTTGCGGTACAACAACGCTTTTGAGTTCAGCTAGAAAATGAGTCCTGCGTCCAGAAACGTTCTCCTCAACTTTGAAGATTCTATAAGAGCCACGGGGGCCCCCGACCCCCGATGGGGAATGACTGCCATGATCACCCATGGAACGACCACGACGTAGCCGAGGGACGTCGGCGCGCTCATGCCGGCGCCAGCCTCAGTCTTGAAATGATCAAAATCCTGCAAGACTACCAACTTGATCAATTCCGGTGGAACATCAGTATGACCCGGTAGGAGAGATTGTTGCCTCCCACCCCACTTTGACTGATGGTTCATGTCGCCAGTCTCCTCTGCTACCCTTCAACGAAAACTTTTAGACTGCCGAAAGAGGTCCCGGTCCAACCACGAGTTGGTGGAGACATTTTGACTATACTTGGACCTTCCTGACCTCACCCAAAATGGCGCCGGTACAAATGAAACTCTAAACTCCTTGTTGTGCCCCGATTGCTCAGCCTTGATATCATGAGATATGTATGCAGTTTTTAGCACATGTATTGATATGGGATAAGACTGATTATATGTTCGGACAATGAATTGATCCGGGATGGGTATTGATTATACGTTCGAACAATGAATTGACATGGGACGGGTACTGATTACACGTTCGAACAATGAATTGATATTAAGTTCTAATGCATCATTGATTACTGTATTTATTATTGAAGGTTCGAATTGTCGACACTTTTGGTACTTGCTCACAATGAATTATCAATATGCTTTTGTTGCACTTGTCGCACTTTTTACTATGAAATCAACGACCACTGACTCTGTTATGTTTTCCACAAATAAATACCCCCCCCCCCCCATTTACAGTTCCAGCCTGCTCCGTGGCCGGCCCACGGGGTTGTAGGCCCGTACTTGGGCACCAACATTTTTATGAAAGGTTTTTGAAAAAGCAAACGTAGTTGTAACGCGTAGATTGGTAAGTTTCGAAGAAATGGCCACTGTTTCCGATTTTTTTTTTTTTTTTAAAAAGCAGGTAAAATGAAGCAGCTCAATTAGTTAAGGGTTAAAAAGTATAGTACGCAGAAACATTGAAAATATGAATGGTCCAGGTTTGTTGTATGTGTTTTTCATTTTTGTACAGCATAAAGCAATCGATAAAGATCCTGGTATTTAGCCTCTACTTTATATGCTACCTGTATCAGGGAAGTTGTTTTAAATGCCCCTAAGCCACCCCGAAGGAATGTCACCTGGCCCCCCTAGTACGAACGAAAATGACCCCGTACCACTGTAGGTTATCTCTCTTCCTCAAAAATGACAAAAATTACTTTCTAGGACGTTATGGACATTCATGATGTTCATATGATCTATTTATTAAAGTAATACTCATCTCTCCGCATGAAATTAATTTTCCACATGCTACACAAGTCAATCTCATCTGCCCAAAGTTCTTTTGCAGATTTGGGACCGTTTCCCTTGCCTCTGACTCACTTATTGCTAAGTCATTGGTGGATGTTTTTGCCGGTCGGGGGTTATCCACCAAATCTCGAAGTTGTGCTTTAGAATAATTAAGAGGGTGCCACCTCTCCATGTGCCCAAGCATGGTATGATTACCATAGCTATATTTTTTTTAGGTCCCTCTCGGAGGTTTTTTTTTGCAGATAAGGCAGGTAACGAAACTGGCATTAACTTTCTTTTCATGAGAAGGAAAACAAAAAAATTGCCAGATAAAATTACCTTTCACATGGGACGTTCCTGGCATTTCTTTCAGAAACTTTTACATCACTGTGTCATTTCTTTGTCTATCCTGGTTAAAGCAATGTCATGTTTAATATAAGCACTTCCACATAGGATTGGGTGTATTGTTATAAGGCATGCTTTAAAAGTGATTTAATGAAATGAGCGACCTTTCACTGAGTGAGTTCAGCAACACTGATATATGAAAACATTGGTGGTAAATGATATTAAATGTTACATGGTGTTCTTTGCAGGAGTTTAAGTCCTTTGTTGCAGTGGCAATTCTGCCTCAGGATTAGGGGGCCAGGGGGCTGAGTGGTACTTGTATGATATGTAGAGTGAAATGATAGGCTCTCCTCATGAAAAATAAAACTCTATTCTTGTGTTCCTGCTCCAGCGCCCGTCTCTTTATTTGGTAACCGTTCAAGATGGGAACTAAGTGGCGTCTTGTGCCAGCGGCCTGGGCATCGGTTGTAATCTGGGCTGAATTTTCCTCAGCACGGGGTGTGATTCTCAGGGAAGAGCAGCGCATATGGGAGGAGGTTTATGGCCCATGCATGAGAGAGAGAGCGTGGGTGACCAGTGCATGGGGGAGACGCTTGCGAGGGTGGGAAGCCATGCTGAGGATCGGCGCGTGCAGAGAGTGTGTCTGGTCAAGGCATCTAAAATGGCTGCAGTGCACGACAAAAGTGTGGAATTGGAAAAAAAACAAGATGGCGCAGACAATGTTTATCAATACGGATTAATTTATAACAATTATTTTTAACAATATATTTACTCGCAGTGTCAAAATGGCGGTCAACACTTCCTGATTTCCTTCGAATCGAACGTTAACAGAAATCACGCAGCAAAAAAAAAAAACCGCTCACGCGCAACCGCTGGAAGACAAGTATCAACATATATGAGCCTCCTCAACCACCCTCAGAAAACATAGGGGGTCAGGATACGTCTCCCATACCCCCTTATACCCAATACTCACATTGCTTTTCCTCCATCTTGTAATTTAATTAAATCGAAACACAAAATGGCGAATTCCCGTTTCGCTACCAGTTTCCGACCCGGTTCGCGAACCAAGAAGCGCTTCTACCGCGAAAAATAAATTTTTTTTTATTTGCCCCATGGGACCCTTTAATAACCCCAACATCATTCCTAGGGGGTCAAGAGGAGTCTACCTTGCCCCCTTTCATTAAATTCCCCCTTCGTTTTTCTCCTCCTCTTGTCTCTCGATCCTACTGAGAGACAAGATGGCGACCGTTCCGGACTGTTTAGAATGTTGACAGACACCGGAGAGCCAATCAGCTTCGCTTCGCAAAGTTCCGTTACGCGAAAAGTACGCGATCTGGAGCGCTATCCGGGACGCTGTCACAGATATATCTGTTTTTTTAAACGTTAATTTCTCAAAATCCACTGGAGCACATATATTGAGACCCAGCAAAGGCACATCGGGCTAACAGTCCCTACAATTTTGCCAAGTTTCGTGTAAATCCATTCAGCCGTTCGAGCTAAAAGTGAGGCCAACCGCCCTATGGAAAAATGAATGGGAAAAACGCGTTTTGGGACCCCCCTTTTTTCTCGGCCCCCCCTTGACGAACCCCCCCAAATTTTCAGGGGCTGCTCAGAAACAAAATGTGCCATTTTCCTGAAAATTTCAGCCGATTCCGTCCACAAACGCCAAAGTTATTAGACATAGAATTTTCAAAAGTTCCATAGAGAAAAAATCCTAACTATATATACCTACTGGCGACCGCCAGTAGGTAATATATATTACCTACTGGCGGTCGCCAGTAGGTATATATAGTTAGGATTTTTTCTCTATGGGACTTTTGAAAATTCTATGTCTAATAACTTTGGCGTTTGTGGACGGAATCGGCTGAAATTTTCAGGAAAATGGCACATTTTGTTTTTGAGCAGTCCCTAAAAAATTTAGGGGGGTTTCGTCAAGGGGGGGCCGAGAAAAAAGGGGGTCCCAAAATGCGTTTTTCCCATTCATTTTTCCATAGGGCGGTTGGCCTCACTTTTAGCTCGAACGGCTGAATGGATTTGCACGAAACTTGGCAAAATTGTAGGGACTGTTAGCCCGATGTGCCTTTGCTAGGTCTCAATATATGTGCTCCAGTGGATTTTGAGAAATTAACGTTTAAAAAAACAGATATATCTGTGACAGCGTCCCGGGTAGCGCTCCGGTTCGCGTACTTTTCGCGTAACGGAACTTTGTGAAGCGAAGCTGATTGGCTCTCCGGTGTCTGTCAACATTCTAAACAGTCCGGAACGGCCGCCATCTTGTCCCTTGGTAGGATCGAGAGACAAGAGGAGGAGAAAAACGAAGGGGGAATTTAATGAAAGGGGCAAAGGTAGACCCCTCTTGACCCCCTAGGAATGATGTTGGGGTTATTAAAGGGTCCCGTGGGGCAAATTAAAAAAATTTGATTTTTCGCGGTAGAAGTGCTTCCCAGTTCGCGAATCGGGTCGCGAACCGGTAGCGAAACGTGAATTCGCCATTTTGTGTTTCGTTTCAATTAAATTACAAGATGGAGGAAAAACAATGTGGGAAATGGGTATAAGGGGGTACGGGATACGTATCCTGACCCCCTATGTTTACTGAGGGTGGCTGAGGATTCTCATATATGTTGATACATGTCTTCCAGCGGCTGCGCTTGAGCAGATTTTTTTGTTGTTGCTGCGTGACGTCTGTTAACGTTCGATTCGAAGGAAATCAGGAAGTGTTGACCGCCATTTTGTCACTGCGAGTAAATATATTGTTAAAAATAATTGTTATAAATTAATCCGTATTGATAAACATTGTCTGCGCCATCTTGCCTTTTTTCCAATGCCACACTTTTGTCGTGCACGGCAGCCAATTTAGATGCCTTGACCAGACCCACTCTCTGCACGCCGCCGATCCTCAGCATGGCTCCCCACCCTCGCAAGCATCTCCCCCACGCACTGGTCATCCACGCTCTCTCTCTCATGCATGGGCCATAAACCTCCCCCATCTGCGCTGCTCTTCCCTGAGAATCACACCCTGTGCCCGCCCGACACCTCCCTTTCACCCTCTTCACTACCGCACCCTCTGAAACTCCTCTTCCTCTGTGTCCGATTGTCCAGGCCGGTCCCAGGCTATCACCTAGCCCTGCGGAGGTAGTTTATGGCCCCAACTGTAAAGAATCACCCCTCTTCAAAGGAGTTACAGTAGATCAAGGCCCCCACCCCATGAGATCCGTCACACCACACGCGTTCCTACTATCTGATAACGATCCTGTATTGTGATTGGGGAGGGGATTCGCACTGTAAGGGTGTGTGGGACCGAGCCTGAAGCGGAAGATTCCAGGGATGCCTTTTTGTACATCAAAGTCTTCACAATTATGTGTCACATTAAAAATATATAGCGCTCCAACAAAGTAGTAGGATTATAACACTTTAATAACTTATAAATATATACAACGCTCCAACAAAGTAAACACATTAAAAAAAACATTTTAAACAACTATTTACATGGCAGCCTGCTGCAACAGCCATCTCAAAGCATTCACCGTCCGCTTGATACTGTCCTTGCCCCTCCTTCCCCGGAGTAGCAACAATGGGCTGCTTTTGTCTGTCTTTTAGTCGGCTTTGGGTTATAAAAAGCCTACAAAATCCGTCGGCCTGTGAGGTGGCGTCAGTAGCGGACCGTTGTGCGAATAGGCCGAAGGCAGCACAACGCGCCGAGATCCGGACGGCAACCAGGTGGTGTCCAGCAAGTTGCTGCACTGGTCTGGCCATCCTACAATGCTGCACCGAAAAACGGCGTGGGGCGCCCCGGGGGGGGGGGGGGGAGGCGGCGCGAACGGGCCTCCCCCACCTCCCCAGGTGGAGGCTCCTCAGCTGTAGTGGGGCGCCCCTTGGCTTTTCAGTCGCCATCCAGCTGAATTGCGCCCACTCTTGCGGCACAGTGCCTCATCCGCCATTCAGCTGAGTTGCGCCCGCTCTTGCGGCTACAGCGTCTCGCCCACCATCCAGTTGAATTGCGCCCACTCTTGCGGTGCAGCGATAGGCGGCTGCCACAGGACTCTCAAAATGGCGGCCGGCTCTTCGGATTTGGGCCTGGTCCACTAAAATGGCCCTGGGACACATTTGAACTCGGACATTTGCCTGCTAGGGCATGGGCCCCATTCCCGAAAGCATCCCCTCAGCCTTGAAGATTCTACAAAAGTCATCGGGGCCCCCGACTCCCACAGGCTTCCGGTGGGGAGCGGCTGCCATGATTGCTTGCGGAATGGCCACGACGGAGCCACGAGATGGTGGTGCTCTCATGCTGACGCCAGCTTCAGTCTGAAACATCCAGAAACACTGTAGACTACCAATTTGATGACTTCCGGTGGAGCCCGAACGTGACCCGGTAGGGAAGAACTTGCCCTCCCCTCTTTTGACTGATGGTTCTTGTTGCCTGTCCCCTCTGTTGTCATCTAACGGAACCTTTTTGGACTGCCGAGTGAGAAAAAAAAAGGTGGGGCTTTCATCATTTGGGAAAAAAAAATGTTCCAATCCAATGAAAAGTGTTATTTGTAGGTCATATGATCAAGCCTTCCATCATTAGGAAACCAAAAGTAAAATGAACCAATGAAAAGTTTTATAAACAAGTCACATGACCTGTTATGCGGCTTTGGGCTATAAAAAGCCTACAAAATCCGTTGGCCTGTGAGGCGGCGTCAGTAGCGGACCGATGTGCGAATAGGCCGAAGGCAGCACAACACGCCGAGATCCGGATGGCACCGAGGTGGTGTCCAGCAAGTTGCACTGGTGTGGTCATCCTACAATGCTGCGCCGAAAGACGGCGTGGGGTGCCCCGGGGGGGGGGGGGGGGCGGCGCGAACGGGCCTCTCCTGCTTCCCCAGGTGGAGGCAACTCAGCTGCAGTGGGGCGCCCCTTGGCGTTTCACTCGCTATCCAGCTGAGTTGCGCCCGCACTTGCGGCTACAGTGCCTCACCCGCCATCCAGCTGAGTTCCGCCCGCTCTTGCGGCACAGTGCCTCACCCGCCATCCAGCTGAGTTCCGCCCGCTCTTGCGGCACAGTGCCTCACCCTCCATCCAGCTGAGTTCCGCCCGCTCTTGCGGCACAGTGCCTCACCCGCCATCCAGCTGAGTTCCGCCCGCTCTTGCGGCACAGTGCCTCACCCTCCATCCAGCTGAGTTCCGCCCGCTCTTGCAGCACAGTGCCTCACCCACCATCCAGCTGAATTGCGCCCGCTCTTGCGGCACAGTGCCTCACCCGCCATCCAGCTGAGTTGCGCCCGCTCTTGCGGCTACAGCGTCTCGCCCACCATCCAGCTGAATTGCTCCCACTCTTGCGGTGCAGCGATAGGCGGCTGCAACAGGACTCTCAAAATGGCGGCCGGCTCTTTGGATTTGGGCCTGGTCTACTAAAATGGCCCTGGGACACCTTGGAACTCGGACGCTTGCCTGCTAGGGCATGGGCCCCATTCCCGAAAGCGTCCCCTCTTTTGACTGATGGTTCTTGTTGCCTATCTCTTCTGTTGTCATTTAACGGAACATTTTTGGACTGCCGAAAGGGGTTCTGGTCCGACCGCTGGTTGGTGGAGACATTTTGACTATATCCTGGACCTGCCCGGCCTCGCCCAAAATGGCGCCGGTATAAATGGGACTTGTAACTCCTTGTTGTGTACTGGTTGCCCAGCCTTGATATCACGAGATACGTATGCAGTTTTGAAGCACATGGTGGGCGGGGACGAGTACTGATTGAACATTTGGACATCCCTATTGATATTAAGTTCTGATGTGTTATTGATTACTGTACTATTGAAAGTTCGAATTAACGTCACCCATGGTACTTGCCCGCAAATGTATATCTAGATAATTTTATTGTAACTGGCCCTGTCGTACTTTAATTATAAAATGTACGTCCACCGATTCCGCAACTGTTAGACACCTTAGTTCTTGCAACCTAATGGCCCGCCCGTTACGTTCTTCTACAGTGTAAATGTCCCCTCATCATATACGATTACAGTTTGCTCCATGGCCGGCCCACTTGGTTATAGGCCCGTATTTGTATACTGACATTTTCACAATAAAGGTTTTTAAAACAAAACATGGTAGTAGTACCTAGATTGGTAAAGTTTTGAATAATAGCCACTGTTTTCGAATCAGTAAAAGGCAAGTGAAATAAAGCAGCCCGATTACATGACGGTTAAAAGGTATAATACGCAGGAAAGCAGTAAAGATAAATGGTCAAGGACTGTTGTGTTTTCCACTCCTGCAACATAAAGTGATCGATAAGAATCCGATATTCATGCCTATCAGCGACTAAGACAGCAGGTCGAGCCTCTTTTGTTCAATGGCTCCCTCATGGGACGAAGAAACGCCCTTTTTCTCGAAATAGGAATATTTTACTTGCAGGACAGTTGTAAATTTCCCGGGAAAATACATTAGTCTGGAACATTGTTAGTGATAAACTGTAAATGCATCTGGGTCCTTTTCTTTACAAGTCAGAGTGAGAAAAAAAAGGTGGGGCTTTCATCATTTGGGAAAAAAAAATGTTCTAAACCAATGAAAAGTGTTATTTTTAGGTCATATGACCAAGCCTTCCATCATTAGAAAAAAAAAGTAAAATGAACCAATGAAAAGTTTTATTAACAAGTCACATGACCTGTTATGCTTACGTTACACGCTGCGCGCCGCGCCCAGGATCGCTTCCGGGAAGCTGCGCCTCGCGCACCGGAGCACTTCCGGGTGCGCTAACGCGGCGCGTCATATGACGCATTACGCGACAACGCAGGTCCAGAATATAGTCAAAATGTCTCCACCAACCAGCGGTCGGAACACAACCCCTTTCAGCAGTCCAAAAAGGGACAGGCAACAAGAACCATCAGTCAAAGAGGGGAGGGCAAGTTCTTCTCTACCGGGTCACGTTGGGGCTCCACCGGAACTGATCGAATTGGTAGTCTACAGTGTTTCTGGATGTTTCAGACTGAAGCTGGCGTCAGCATGAGAGCACCCCGTGGCTACGTCGTGGCCATTCCGCGAGCAATCATGGCAGTCGCTCCCCACCGGAAGTCTGCGGGAGTCGGGGGTCCCGGTGACTGTTGTAGAATCTTCAAGGCTGAGGGGACTCTATTGGGAATGGGGCCCATGCCCTAGCAGTCAAGCGTCCGAGTTCCACGGTTGCCCAGAGCCATCCTTGCAGGCCAGGCCCAAGTCTGTGGAGCCGACCGCCATTTCGAGAGCTCCGTAGCAGCCGTCTGTCGCTTTACCGCAAGATTGGGTGCAATTCCGTTGGATGGCGGGTGAGACGTTGTAATAGCAAGAGCAGGCGCAATTCAGCTGGCCGAGCGAGGCACTGTTCCGGAAGAGCGGGCGCAAGTCAGCTGGTTGAGTGAAGCGCTGGGGTGTAGCTGAGAAACCTCCACCTGGGGAGGTGGGGGAGGCTCGTTTGCGCCGCCTCTCCCTTCTAGTGCACCCCACACCGTCTCCTGGTGCAGGAATATGTGATGGTCGGACTAGGGCACCGCAGGACGTGTCTTCAGGTCAAACAGATTGTGGGACAAGGTCCAGAATGGAAGAGTCACTAAAAGGCAAAAAGTTCCGCCTGACCCCGGGAGCCGGCCGCCTATGTCGGGGGCGATCTTAGGCCACACCAGGGCAACAAGACTTGGGGAGGGGGCAGGAGCCAAGCGCCCCCTCCGAGTCCACGCCATCACACCGCCCCTCGGGGGCCTCCGTCAAGCGGTTCAGGGAGACACCGCATCCCATTGTTTTCCAATGCAGTCAGGTCCACAAACAGCCCCCACTTACTTTGAGAATAGTGAAGCTGCAGCAGGTGCAAATAAGCTTCAGACAGTGTTACAAGCGCTGCTCGGAACCCTCAACTATGGCACCCAACATCCAGGACTTATGCCATTTGTGCAAGGCAGTGACATTGAAGCATCTCAGGGACCAAGCAACATACCATATCCAGAGTCCTTCCCACAGCCTCTGCTTTCCTTCTTACCTAGTTATTGTTCTTTCACTCCCACTCCAGGCTTTTAGTCTGTGGATGGAAAACCATGAACCTACACTCACCTATGAAAATCTTACTATTGATGGTTGATTTTGAGCCCCAAATACAAAGGCTTGTTTGGATCGATGTTGCAGCAGGCTGCCATGCAAATAGTTATTTAATAAAACGTTTTACCCTGTAACTTGTTGATTTTGAGCACCAAATACAAAGGCTTGTTTCGATCGATGTTGCAGCAGGCTGCCATGTAAATAGTTATTTAATAAAACGTTTTACCCTGTTACTTTGCTGGTGTGTTGTATATATTTATAATATTTGCATAGGGTTTGTCGTTGTTTTGGGCGGAGTGGGCGGCGAAGCCGAGCTGTCTTGCAGCCATCATGGCGTCGAGCTCAGTTCCTCTCACTAGTTTCATATTTCTCATGAGGGGTTGTTCCTAATGTTTCTATTTTAGCGAGGTCAAAAAGAGATCCCATTAGTGGCCTACTGATTTTGCTTGATTCCTTTTGTTGTTTCTAACGATTTTTCACTATCTGCAAAGACTAAACAGAGTATTGCGACTCTGTACTTGTTTGTACATAGAGAATGAACCAAAGAGAACCAATTCTAAAACAGTAAATGCTTGGAAAACAATCAATCAAATGGAGAGGGAAGCAGGCACGACGGATTACAACGGGGGCAAAGGCCTGCGTTACCTACCCTTCACTATCTGCAAAGAGAGAATACTCCTAAAAGAAAAGAGGGGGGAGGGGGCAGCGTTCAAAGCACATCAGCGTGCATAGACACGAAAATGTTTTTACCTACCACGTACTTGACATTTTAAAGCTTTTGATATTTACTATTAAAAAACCATTGAAATTCACTGAAAAAACCATAGGTTATAGACCATATATAGTTAGGAATTAGCATTTACAAAACCTTGAAAATTCACTGAAAAAACCATGGGTTATAGACCATATATAGTTAGGAATTAGCATTTACAAAACTTTATTTTACTCACATAAAACCATTGAAATTCCATATATAGTTAGTTGCACTAACTATATATCGCGCACCCGCAATCCACTGCTGATGATGTCACATACTACATCATTCATGACATGGTCAGTGACAAAAAAAAAAAAAAATATATATATATATATATATATATATATATATATATGACCTACTGGCGGTCGCCAGTAGGTGTATATAGTTAGGATTTTTTCTCTATGGGACTTTTGAAAATTCTATGTCTAATAACTTTGGCGTTTGTGTACGGAATCGGCTGACATTTTCAGGAAAATGGCACATTTTGTTTCTGAGCAGCTCCTGAAAATTTGGGGGGGTTTCGTCAAAGGGGGGCTGAGAAAAAAGGGGGGTCCCAAAACACGTTTTTAACATTGAGTTTTCCATAGGGCATTTGGCCTCACTTTTAGCTCGAACGGCTGAATGGATTTGCACGAAACTTGGCAAAATTGTAGGGACTGGTAGCCCGATGTGCCTTTGCTGGGTCTCAATATATGTGCTCCAGTGGATTTTGAGAAATTAACGTTTAAAAAAATGTATATATCTGTGACAGCGTCCCGGGTAGCGCTCCGGTTCGCGAACTTTTCGCGTAACGGAACTTTGCGAAGCGAAGCTGATTGGCTCTCTGGTGTCTGTAAACATTCTAAACAGTCCGTAGCGGCCGCCATCTTGTCTCTCGGTAGGATCGAGAGACAAGAGGAGGAGAAAAACGAGCCGGGAATTTAATGAAAGGGGGAAGGTAGACCCCTCTTGACCCCCTAGGAATGATGTTGGGGTTATTAAAGGGTCCCGTATGGCAAATAAAAAAAACTTTGATTTTTCGCGGTAGAAACGCTTCCCGGTTCGCGAACTGGTAGCGAAACGGGAATTCGCCATTTTACAAGATGGAGGAAAAATAATGTGAGAAATGGGTATAAGGGGGTACGGGAGACGTATCCTGACCCCCTATGTTTTCTGAGGGTGGTTGAGGAGGCTCATATATGTTGATACTTGTCTTCCAGCAGCTGCGCGTGAGCGTTTTTTTTTTTTTTTGTTGCTGCGTGACGTCTGTTAACGTTCGATTCGAAGGAAATCAGGAAGTGTTGACCGCCATTTTGACACTGCGAGTAAATATATTGTTAAAAATAATTGTTATAAATTAATCCGTATTGATAAACATTGTCTGCGCCATCTTGCTTTTTTTCCAATGCCACACTTTTGTCGTGCACGGCAGCCATTTTAGATGCCTTGACCAGACCCACTCTCTGCTCGCCGCCGATCCTCAGCATGGCTCCCCACCCTCGCAAGCATCTCCCTCATGCACTGGTCACCCACGCTCTCTCTCTCATGCATGGGCCATAAACCTCCTCCCATATGCGCTGCTCTTCCCTGAGAATCACACCCCGTGCTGAGGAAAATTCAGCCCAGATTACAACCGATGCCCAGGCTGCTGGCACAAGACGCCACTTAGTTCCCATCTTGAACGGTTACCAAATAAAGAGACGGGCGCTGGAAAGCAGGAACACAAGAACAGAGTTTTATTTCTCATGAGGAGAGCCTGTCATTGCGGACACGCACATAGTGTCTTCAGGAGGTGCTCTAACAAGTTTCTCTGAGGTTTCGTCTTTTATACACATGTTTATGATGCACAAACATTCCTTATTGCAATAAAGATACTTCGAAGTAGGAAAAGCATGAGGCAACAGAGGGTATCAGTCGGGAGAACAATGGGGCAGCTTTGAGTTTCATGTCTATGAGGGTGCGAGAAGGAGGTGGTAAATCTTAAACATTGGCAACATTCCTAGTCCTCCAGACGGAGGGTACTTGGGTAAACCTCACCTCGAAATATTCCCTTTTTCCCATCCCATCGGCCGTTAAGTCACCATTTTTCCGTACTTTAATCGACGTTCCGAAGTGACCTGCAGAAAAGAGGGAAAAAGAAGGGGCGGGGGCAGCATTTAAAACACATCAGCGCGCATAAACCCGAAAAGGCTTTTACTTACTACATACTCGGCCTATCTCCACGGGATGCAGTCCCTACCATCTCGGCATTTAAGCCCAGGGGGGACCGGTAATGTGGGAGAGATAATTATCAGAGGCCTGTGGATAGCATAGGTCGCCCAAGTGTGGCATTACGGATCGTGTGCAGGGGAGGGTCAAAACAAAGGGCAGTCGGTGTAAAGTGGGGGCGAGCTCTTGCTCTCCTTTGAGGAAGAGAGATAACCTACAGTGGTACAGGGTCGTTTTCGTTCGTACTAGGGGGCCAGGTGACATTCCTTCGGGGTGGCTTAGGGGCATTTAAAACAACTTCCCTGATACAGGTAGCATATAAAGTAGAGGCTAAATACCAGGGTCTTTATCGATTGCTTTATGCTGTACAAAAATGAAAAACACATACAACAAACCTGGACCATTCATATTTCCAATGTTTCTGCGTACTATACTTTTTAACCCTTAACTAATCGAGCTGCTTCATTTCACCTGCTTTTTAAAAAAAAAATTTATATCGGAAACAGTGGCCATTTATTCGAAACTTACCAATCTACGCGTTACAACTACGTTTGCTTTTTCAAAAACCTTTAATAAAAATATTGGTACACAAATACGGGCCTACAACCCCGTGGGCCGGCCACGGAGCAGGCTGGAACTGTAAATGGGGGGGGGGGTATTTATTTGTGGAAAACATAACAGAGTCAGTGGTAGTTGATTTTATAGTAAAAAGTGCGACAAGTGCAACAAAATCATATCGATAATTCATTGTGAGCAAGTACCAAAAGTGTCGACAATTCGAACCTTCAATAAATACAGTAATCAATGATGCATTAGAACTTAATATCAATTCATTGTCCGAACGTGTAATCAGTACCCGTCCCATGTCAATTCATTGTTCGAACGTATAATCAATACCCATCCCGGATCAATTCATTGTCCGAACATATAATCAGTCTTATCCCATATCAATTCATGTGCTAAAAACTGCATACATATCTCATGATATCAAGGCTGAGCAATCGGGGCACAACAAGGAGTTGAGAGTTTCATTTGTACCAGCGCCATTTTGGGTGAGGTCAGGAAGGTCCAAGTATAGTCAAAATGTCTCCACCAACTCGTGGTTGGACCGGGACCTCTTTCGGCAGTCCAAAAGTTTTAGTTGAAGGGTAGCAGAGGGGACTGGCGACATGAACCATCAGTCAAAGTGGGGTGGGTGGCAACAATCTCTCCTACCGGGTCATACTGGTGTCCCACCGGAACTGATCAAGTTGATAGTCGTGCAGGATTTTGGTCATTTCAAGACTGAGGCCGGCGCCGGCATGAGCGCGCCGACGTCCCGCGGCTACGTCGTGGTCGTTCCGTGGGTGATCATGGCAGTCATTCCCCATCGGGGGTGTCTGCGGGGGTCAGGGGCCCCCGTGGCTCTTATAGAATCTTCAAAGTTGAGGAGAACGTTTCTGGACGCAGGACTCATTTTCTAGCTGAACTCAGAAGTGCCGTTGCACCGCAACAGTGGACGAGACCCCCGCTGGGTGAGCGGAGCATCATTGCCTCGCAATAGTGGACGAGACCTTTTATTGGGTGAGTGGAGCGTTGGGGGTGCAGCTGAGGGGCCCCCACCTGGGGGGGTGGGAGAGGCTCGTTTGCGCCGCCTCTCCCTCCCAGCGCACCCCACGCCGACACCTGGCGTTGATATCCGTGATGTCCGGACCAGGCGATAAGAGGGGGGTCGGAGGCAGAGGCAAGACATCCCCCCCGTGGCCTGCAGGGCGCCGCTTCAGGACCGAACGGGGAGCTCATACCAAGCCGGGGCAAGTCAGGAGATACGAGGGGAGGGGGGGGTCGGTGGCATGTGCAAGACATCCCCCCCGTTGTCGCAGCCATTATTGAAGAAAGAAGAGGATGGGACAAGGGATCCCGTCGGCCTCAGCTCCTCTCCTGGCCCACCTTACGCGACGACCTCCCCGGCCGACGGCTGCCAGCAGGACCCGCCCTACACGTGCCGAAGGCCTCGTCTTCCGGATGGGCGTAGCCGCGAACCTGTTGCACTTCGGGAGTTTCCGGAATGGGGGTAGGTATCTGCTGATTTGTATCTATTTCATGTTACCGTTATTGGGCGTGGCGGCGGTGGGACAGACATGCTTGGAGCAGTGGGGGGGTGGCGGAGCCTAGCTACCTCGTGGCTGCCGTAACGTCAAGCTTGGCTTCTCTCACCACTTTCATGTTTCTTATTTCTAGCGAAGTCAAAAACTCATCAGTGGCCTACTGATTTTGTTCGATTTCTTTCCCTTCCTTTTCAAGTGTGTTTCATGCTAAAGTTTCTGTTTAACAGGATACAGTGATTACTTTGTATTTTACATATGTCTTCTTTATTAGGGGTACCCTCCGGTTGAGCCAGATGATGTACCTCTAATAAATGGTCCGGGTGGAACTAGTTTATCAATCAGTGGGGAGTAGATGGGCATGACAGATTACAACGGGGGACAAAGGTCCGCATTACCCACCCTTCACTACTTGCAAAGACTAGACAGAATATTTCTATTCCACGTTATTTGCAAACAGAGAATACCTCGAAAGAACTATTCCTTGAACAATAAATGTCCAGCCAATCAATCAATCAGTGGGGAGAAAAACAGGCATGACGGATTACAACGGGGGACAAAAGTCTGCATTACCTATCCTTCACTATCTGCAAAGGGAGACAGAATATTCCTATTCTTCTCTGTTTGTAGACAGGGAATATCTCAAAGAGCAATAGGATTATAACACTTTAATAACTTATAAATATATACATCGCAACAAAAACAGTAAACACCTTAAAACATTTTTTATTAAAACAGAAGCAACAATGACAACTAACATTAGTGATATCCTGGGCGGGTGATGGAACTGGGATTGTTAATGGAAAAACATCTACAGAGAAAGCTATTGGTGAATTATACTTCTCCGGAAATTTAAAACTCACAAATGTTTCATTTGTGTAATCGTTTCATAAACATGTACATTAAAAAACTAAATACGCTCCACTGTTTTAGAAAATCTTTACAGCTTGCTAGATCACCCTTTAAAGTTACAACTACGAAAACCTACTTACTTAAGCTGTTGAATTCGGCTTCAAATGTAAAGCATAAGTTCAAGCTAGCATATCATATGTCTAAAAGGTTTAACATAATTGATATGCAAATTTAAATACTACCCTTTCTTAATGGTGACACATTATCTCTCCTATATCCCACAATTTCCATGAGCAAAGCAAAAGAAATTCCGAGGCCCTGAAGAAATAAGGCTTACTGTGGGGTTCAACTCAATCTGGTGTTTGGGAGATTCCATGTTTTAGGGTGATATTCTGTGACAGGGTGCAGGCACCAGAAGAATTTTAGCCTAGTTCATCACATTGGAGAATGAGGGTCTGGGTAAATATCTAATCTGGTGAAGAACCATCCCTTCTTTAAACCCCATGGTGACCAACTATAGTTTATTCTCTATTTCATTCCCTTGCCATAACAAAATAAAAGTCTTGGGTTATTTATGGAAGGGAATACTTTTTGTTTCTTCCAATTTTTAAAAGAAAAGAGGAGGGGGGGGGCAGCGTTCAAAGCACATCAGCGTGCATAAATACGAAAATGTTTTTACCTACCACGTACTTGACATTTTACAGCTTTTCATATTTGCTATTAAAAAACCATTGAAATTCACTGAAAAAACCATAGGTTATAGACCATATATAGTTAGGAATTAGCATTTACAAAACCTTAATTTACTCGCACAAAACCATTGAAATTCGCATATATAGTTAGTTGCGCTAACTATATATCGCGCACCCGCAATCCACTGCTGATGATGTCACATATTACATCATTCATGACATGGTCAGTGACATCACTGATGACATCACTGATGACAACCCAAATGACATCACTAATGACATCACTGATGACATCAGTCATGTGATAATACGATCAACCTCTTCAGACTTTAATATAACCTTAGATACATTCAGAATAAACAGACACTCACAGACTATCACTCATCCATGGAGTTACTCACACACCTAGTCAGTCATGCACTGAATCAATCACACCTCCATTTCCTCAACTATACAGTTATACCCACCTTACTTATTGAAACATATCCTAACACATATTTACTCTCTTATACAATCACTGATACAAGTTCACAATGATCCATACAGCCACTCACACATTCACTGGCTCTTGTGCACAGTTATTTATATATGTCAACTCTCACATGTACTGTGTTTTACATATGTACTTACTTTGACATGTAGCACTGAGATATCCATTCACTCACCAATACACTCATGCACACAGTCAACCACCCATACAGCTGTTTCCACATGCACTTTTGAACCCATAAATCTAGTGAATCAACTGCTCACACATCTATGCACAGAGTCACACACCTCCCAGCCACCCACACACACACACACTCAGTCTCCCATACAAATACTTGGGCAACCAATCAATAACCCATATAGTTACTCATATAGCTACTGATCAACACATGCAGCAGTTTACAGAACAACAAATATAATGATGCAGAAATTAAGACAGTTTAGTCACTAACCCATGCACTCAGTGAGACACATTTAATCACTCTTTCATACAGTCAGTCATGCACCTACTAAATCCTTCATCCAGACACTTATACATCCACTCATTCTTCAATATGAAAGACATATTTTAACTTTATAGAAACATACAGTCACTGGATGATGTCATCAGTGATGTCATCAGTGATGTCACTGACCATGTCATGAATGATGTAATATGTGACATCATCAGCAGTGGATTGCGGGTGCGCGATATATAGTTAGCGCAACTAACTATATATGCGAATTTCAATGGTTTTGTGCGAGTAAATTAAGGTTTTGTAAATGCTAATTCCTAACTATATATGGTCTATAACCTATGGTTTTTTCAGTGAATATATATATATATATAGTGCTTACTACCCCTGATGAAGGGTCAAAGGCTGTTTTGGCGAGTAGCACGCTACTCTGTAACCTAAAAAGGATTAGTGATCAATTAGTAGTGGGAAATACTAAATTAACATAAGCGGTTGACCTGTGAGTCGGTTATTTGGATTGTAAAAGGATAGTGGAGGGATAGAAGAGGGAAGGGTTTGCATTTATATTGCTCTTGATACCCCAGATGATGCATCAAAACACTTTTTGGTGAGTAGCACGCTACTCCTGAACCCAAACAGGATAGTATTGAATTAGTATTGGGAAATAGGAAATAATTTGAGGGGTGGGCATGTGAGTTTATTAGTTGGATTGAGAAGGATACCAGAGGGAGGGTCTAGAAAGTGTTTATTTGGAGATCATAGCAGCAGGAGGAGGGAAGAGTCACAGGGAAGGGTATAGCAGGCTTATTTGGGAGATCTGAATAGTAAAAGAGGTTTGAGATGATGCAAAGAGCGATAGAGGAGGGAAGAGTCCAGAAATTGTTATTTTGGGGATCATAGTAGTGGAATGGGTTTTGAGATGAGTCAGAGGGTGGAGGATGAGGATATCTTGGGAGAGGTATAGGATGAGAAACACTGTTGTGCATTAGAGAGATTAGTACATTGAAGTTTGGGATGAGTCAGAGAGTGGAGGTAGAAGATATTTTGAGAGAGGTATAGGGTGAGGTATAGTGTAGTGCATTGGAGATGCTGAATTAGGAGTAAAGTAATAAATATAACAATACATAAATACATGGAAAGTATATATGTATAAGGAAGGTACTATATCTAGATTTAAGTTACATATAATAAAGTCAGACTTTTGAAGTGCTGCTGTACTTTAAGCTAATTTATTTGTTTTTATATTTTGTTTGATTTTTAATTCAATTCAATCCAAAAAACATTTATTCGATTGGCATTTAGCAAATCATAAAAAGTACATCATAAAATTTCAGTGTATAATTTAAAACACAGTGTTATAATACAAGTAAAAACTGAATGACATTTAAAAACATTTGATAAAACCAATTTTTACAGATTGATACAGATAAACATGGAATCCTGGAGACGATAACCCAATTTTACAACGTATTTTCAAACATGATTTTAAGAAAAGAGCTACGCTTTTAGCAACATGTTGTGAGTCTAATAACTGAAGTGCCAGAAAGGCTGGCCAACAGGTTCTCAACCCCATTAGGCGAAGAAGTGAGATAATCCAGCGCTTGCGGGGTTGCTCGTAAAAGCGGCAAAACAAGGTTACGTGAATGGTCAATTGAGATGATTATACCATCACACGGACAATTGGTTAGATCATGGGACCAGTTTAACTCGATGGGAAAGGTAACAAGGCGGAAAAAAGAATTACAACGAAACCTAGTTAGAACAAATTTTTCATGGTTAGATAGGAAGAAAGTTAAATAGGGCTGAATACCAGGAAAGGTTTGGACCATTAAGATCTGCACATTTGTTGGCTTGGATACTTCATGAGAGAGGCGTAAATCTCTGAGATGGTTTAAACAGAGATTTTTCAGAGCGCTTCTACTTATATCAGATGTTGAAGAAGGCTCTGTGAAGTAAGATGAGCAGTTCAAGTCCTTTAGGAAGTTGGAGACATACATTAACCAAGGAATTTTTTTCCAACTCGCCAAGGATAAGCAATCAGATATCAGAGAACGGGTTAAATGGCATTGTGGTTTGTTCCAGATACGATGCCATAAAAGAATCGGCTGACATCTGATATTGAAGTAGTCGATGCCCAGCTCGATATGGCAACCGTATGTTGGAGCGCTTTGGGGAAGTGCCAAAATGTATTTTAAAAACCCGTTTTGGAACTTTTGTAAATCGTCTACGGGAGCGTAGCCCCAGACGCCTGCACTGTAAGTTGCTACGCTGTGACATTTCGCGTGGTATATTTTAAGCAACTCAGTTGGGGCTGGTTTGCCCAGTTTTCTTGAAAAGGAAACAAGAGCTGAAGTTGCTCTCTGATAGAGCAACTTTTTACTTGCCACTGCTTGTTTCCACGATAACTGATCGTCCATTAGAATACCTAAATAAGGATATTCCCTGGCACGTTCCAGTCTAACTTGTTCTATAAAAACGGGTTTGGGGTTCTTTGCCTTAGGACCAATGTCCATGACAAAGGTTTTGCTTTTGTTTACTTTTAACCCCAAAGAGAGCATGAACTGACAATATTTGTCTAATTGTCTTTGCAACTGGATTAGCGTCCTTGCTAGAATGACAGAGTCATCCGCATAAAGTAGAGCGGGAATGGGGCGATGGTTGATGGAATTTTTAATTCAATAATGAAGCAATTGTAGATGAATAGTAATGATAAAAATTTACTTATTTATCAGTGAGTCATTCATGTCTAACATTGAATAATATAACCATAAGTAACATGTACATTTGTTAGGCAGAACTAACAAATATCTATATATTTATGAACATGATTATTATACACATTTATACACTGGAATACACATATCTAGGTACACGTATATAAACCAAAAATGTGCTTATATACACAGGGATATGCTGTATATTTATGTTTGAGTATGATGGTTATGTGGGGAAGAGCTTACTGTAAATAGTATTCTGAATATAAAGTAGTTATCAGACGATTTTATGTTTGGGGGTAAAGAGTTCCATAGTTTGGCTGCTTGACCAGAGAAGTATGTGCCACCCTTGGTTTTTCCCTTGTATGGTGGGATATTGAGGTGAGGTGACCGTCTAAAGTGGAAGTTCCACTGTTGAATGTATTTGGTGTTTTTATTACTGATGAAGAGCAGGCCTTTTTAATGCATCGATTCATGGGTGATACAAATAGCTTGAATGTGGATCTTCTGGCAATCAATACCAAATGTAGGGGCTTCAAGGCAGGGGAAATGTGGGCCTGTATTTTTATATGTAAGAGCGGTCTGTCTGCAGAGTACTGAATCTGTTGCAGTCTTTTCATTGTTGGTAAAGATGATCCGTGGTAAAGGCTATTGGTGTAATCAAGTTTAGACAAAATAAGAGAGATAGTAGCTTGAACCTTGTTTGGAATAAGCATGGGCGAATTTTTGTGAATCTGGCGTTCGCGAATTTTGCGAATTTGCGAACTCGCAATCCGCAAAATCCGCGAATTCTCGTGTATTTGCGGATTTTTTTTTTTGTGTGTTCGCAAGGATTTCTGCCAGTTCGCAAGGGTTTTGTACCAGTTCGCAATTGCGAACTTACATGTCGGCTCGCAACGGTCACGATTATGTTGTTTCTACGTCTGGTTCATCATCACAGGTTCCCAGCACCCTCTGTTTCACCCCTGCCACCCTCTGTTTCACCCATGCCACCCTCTGGTACATCAATGCCACCCTCTGGTTCATCATCACTGTAGATTATGGGGGGAAAAAGCAAGCACACCTGCCTGCTTCAACTGACATGAATTAATTTGGGGTTGATTTATTAATGTGTCACTGTTTTAAAATTCCAGTCTGGCACCTGCTTCCTTATCTGTAATTTGCTTTCTGTTGCAGTGCAATTTTTTTTTCCAGGACCTTTGTGGCCTACTTTTAGCTATTCTATGAGCCTGCTGTGAGGGTCAGAGCAGGGTCATACAATTGTTGCAACTAGCAACTGAACTCTGGAGGGGCCCTTGTCAGGAAGCACTACAGGGAATGGTTACTAATGATGAGTTTGAACTTTTGAACCTGCTGAATGCTTTCACTATTGCAAAACTCGTTTTTCTGCAGAACAGCATTACAGCAACTGTAATGCCCCAAACAAGCTTATATGAGAAAGTTGATTTCTAATCCAAAAGTTATCCAAAGAAAATCAAAAGGCCTCAAATCCAAAAAAGTGCAGGCAAATGTCAACCTGAGGAGTTCTTCTGATAAAAATCATCATTTTCAGAAAGTCTATGCTGCTTGCTAGTAGATTTCTTGTGCAGAATTGCAATTTTTGTAATTTCGCGAGTGCGAGATTGTTGCTGCCTGCCGCGCCTACATGTTCGCAATTGCGAACTTACACCGCACGCCGCAAAATTGTATCACCAAGAAAAAAAAATCCGCTGCGTGCGAATTTGCGGATTTTCGGTAAATTCGCGAGCGTTCGCGGATTGCGAATTTACCGAAAATCCGCAAAATCCGCGAGCCGAACGGATTTTCCGCCCATACTTAGTTTGGAAATCCCAGGTGTGGGAAGATGTGTTGCAGATCTTTAATAGTAATGAAGCTTGATCTTGCTAGTTTGGCCACTTTGGCATTCATTGATAGCTGGAGTCTGTGGTAATTCTGAGGTTTTTTACTTCCTTAGATACTTAAGGTGGTATTCCTAGGTCGTCAGGCCAGGTGGCATGTAGGTCATAATTTTTCCAAGTGCCACATTTTTTTTTTTTTTTTAATTTGTTTTATTGTTGCATCAAAGTAAACAGGTACAGTAAAAATGATCAGCCGACTTGGCCTCAACATTCGGCCATGCGTGCAACATTTTTGGTTTATACAACTGGTGCAAATATACAATTCCTCGATCAAGCCGTGCAGGTCGTATAGCCATGTCTATTGGTCGGGAGACGGTGAACCCGCATAGCCAAAAAAAACAGTGGACGATAACATGTAAGTAAGTTCCGGTCTCAAAGGCGTTGGATCGGGGCCTGTACTGCCCATGAACGGTGCTACCAGAGAACAGGGGGGAACAAAACCGTGGGAGGGAAGCGTGCGGGCGCTAGCAAGGTCAAAGTAGGGGGATACTAGTGACGGGCGTCAGGGGGGGGGGGGAACCCAGTGGGTCAATCAGCCTGCGTTCCAGAGGGGCGAGCAGGTAGTCAGGAGCGTGTTCTGGGGAGGGGGGGAAGACATCAGGCAGACGCTATCGGTCTTCACGGACTGGGAGGGGAGGGGAAGGGGTAGGTGGTTCACTCACAGTGAAGGACTGTCGGAAGCTGTGGAGGAGCATGGCCCATTCCATGGATATGGGAAATCTACGCGCACCCCTGGCTTCTTCCTCTCTGAGAGCATCCTCTTCCGCCGCCGCCCATTTACTGACCGCCCCCGTCCAGGCTGCTATAGGGGGACCCTCCGGGGATCGCCAGCGCATGGTAATGCATCTGTTCGCTAACAGGAGCGCCAAGGACACGAAGCGTCTATGTACTGGAACCCGCTTAGGGACATGAAAGATGCCTAGTGCGCTAGACTCCCAGGTGGATAACGTGGTGAGGCCAGTCAGTTCCGACAAGGTGTCATGTACCGCCCGCCAAAAGGAATGGAGGTCGGGGCAGCTCCAAAACATATGACGAAAATCTGCAGCAGGGGCGCAGCATCTGGGGCATAGGAAGGACGTGGAGGGATAGAATTTCTGTAAGCGCGCTGGGGTGAGGTACGCCCTGTGTAGGATATAGTATTGGATATTATTGAAGCGGGCATTCCTAGAGACGCGTTTGGGGGCCTCCAACGCCTTAGTCCACTCAGAGTCGTGCAGCGCGCGGCCTATGTCCTCCTCCCATGTGGTGCGCAGGGTCGTCAGGGGAGCATGTGAGAGTTCTCGGATGGATTTGTACAACCAGGTGACCAAATGACGTCCCACCCCCATACGTAGGATAGTGTGTATGACTGGATGCGTGTCTGGCTCGCCCGTGCGAAGGTCGAAATGGGGTCGGAGTCCCTCAATCAGCTGTCGATATCTGAGAAATTGGCCCGGGGGGAGCCCATATTCAGCGGTCAGACGGTCAAGTGTCTTTAGCTGGCCTTCCCCAAAGAGCGACTCCAGATCCGTGATGCCACAGAGCGACCATCTGGCGAAGAACGGAGTCGTGAAGTAAGAGTCTTGCCTGGGGCTGCCTATCAGCGGTAAGAGCGGAGAGTACGGAGGTCGAGCGGGGGACATTCGGTGGATCCGCATCATGCACCGGCGCGCTATCGCCACTTGGAGGGGGTATGTGCGCCGTGGCTTGGTGCCCGGGAGTAGTAGACGGGTGAGTTCCGGGGTCGCGAGTCTACCGGTCGAGGTGACAGTTTCCTGAGGGTAACGGTCCGCCGTCCAGTACGACAGCCACTGGAGCTGCGCTGCAAGGAAGTATGACTCGAAGGATGGAGCTCCGAGCCCTCCCAGCGTCGTGGGAAGTTGGAGGGTTCGCAGGGCGACCCGGTGTCGGCCCTCGCCCCAGATAAGGGTCCCTAGGAGGGAGTCAACGTCGCGGAAAAAAGATCTGGGCGGCACCACCGGCAAATTCGTGAAGTGGTATAGGAGCCGGGGGAGCATTATCATTTTAGCCAGTGCAATCCGACCTATTGGGGCTAGTGGGAGTTTATTCCAGAAGGCAACCGCCGGGCGCAGGCTGGCAAGTGCTTTGCAGTGGTTCCCCGCGAAAAGGTCCGCTGGGGAGTGATACATGCGGACACCAAGGTAGCGGGGGGCTTCCGTGGACCACGAGAGTTTATGTGCTCCGAGCTCGACTTCCCGGGGGGGCAGGCTCGGGTGCAAGGGGTAGACCGTGGATTTGTCCCAGTTCACCTGTAATCCGGAGGCATTCGCGAATTCCTCCAGTGTCGCCCCAATAGCGGTCAGGTCCGTTTCAATGTCTCGGACGTATATGAGGAGATCATCCGCGTACATGGAGACACTGTGGGTGCTGTCCGCTAGCGGGATGCCCCATTCCGCGCCCTCGAGGCGTAGTCTTACCGCCAGCGGCTCGACCGCCAGTGCAAATAAAAGAGGCGACAGGGGGCACCCCTGTCGCGTGCCTCGCCGAACCTCGAACGCTGGCGATATACGTTTCCCGATGCGGACACGCGTAGTCAAATCAGTATACAAGAGGCGCGTGTATGCTACAAGCGTCGGGCCAACATTAAGGCGCTGCAAGACCGAGAAAAGATAGGGCCAGGTGAGGGTATCAAATGCCCTCTCCAGGTCCATAATGAGACAGGCGGCGCGAGGAAATCTGCCACGCACCTGATCTTGTACATGGAAAACTCGGCGAAGGTTCTGGGAGGTGTTCCTTCCCGGAACAAAGCCACATTGGTCGGGGTGGACCAGTGGGCGTATGACCTGTGCATAACGATCAGCTAGAATTTTCCCCAGAATTTTACAGTCAGCCGATAGGAGCGTGATGGGGCGGTACGATCCCATGTGGAGTGGATCTCTGTGGGGCTTAGGGAAGGTGACGATCACGGATTCCCGCAGTGACTGGGGCAATCTTCCCAGTTGAAGGGACTCCCCGAACACCCGCGACAAACGGGGGACCACCAGGGGAGAGAATGTCGAGTAGTATTCCAGCGGGAAGCCGTCCAGTCCTGGCGCTTTATTCCGGGACATGGCACGAATCGCCTGGGTGATGTCAGGGGGTTTTATCTTGGTGTCGAGGGTGTGCTTATCTGCTTCCGATATTGTAGGTAGCGTCAGTGGGTCCAAAAAACTATCCACGGAAAAAGGGGAACAGTGGGTCGGAGTTCCGTACACTTGTGTATAGTGACGCTGGAACGCCAGGAGGATATCGGCTTGGGAGCGCACCAGTACGCCGTCTGGATTGATAATATCCGTGATCGGCTTGAGTACGGTATCTTGCCTCGCCATCCAGGCCAGGAGCGCGCCAGTTTTGTCTCTGTCCTTATGCACCCTAGAGGCATAAGCTCTAAAATTGTACTTTCTGAGGTCAGCCCAGGCCGCCTGATAATCCGTCTTAGCCTTGGCCGTGAGTATGGCGTGCTCCTCTGAGTCGTCAGGCTGCGTAGTGAGTGCGGCCAGAGACCGCTCTGAGGTCTGGAGCATCCGTTCCAGGGTGCGGCGAACCCCGACTACCTGTTGGATGCATTCGCCCCTGGCCACCACTTTAAAAGCGTCCCATTCCACCAGTACTGACGATGCCGTGTCTGTGTTGTGTGCGAAATAGTCTTGGATGCTGGACTTGTGTGCGTCTCTGAACACTGGGTCCGTGAGGCAGTCTCTAGGGAGGCGCCAGGTGGGGACTGGCGGGCGCGGGGGCGCCAGTTCAGCCGAATGACGTGGGCATCATGATCCGATAGGATCCGACCCAAGTAATCTGCAGATGCGATCTTAGGGAGGATCGGCGCAGAGCAAAGGAAACGGTCCAGGCGGACCCTGAGGTTATGCGGGATCGAGTGGAAGGAGTAAACGCGGGCAAGTGGGTGTAGGTGTCGCCATGCGTCAGTGAGTGCCCAGTGCGTGGTCCATGCCCTGAAGAGGTCTGCCTGTCGAGGGGCCGGGGAGTGTGTGGGGGGAGGATGTGAGCGATCCAGGGCGGGGTCTAGTGTACAGTTAAAGTCGCCTCCCAGTACCCATGGAACTGTAGTGAACTGGGCTAGAACGCCTGTAAGGTGGTCCCAGAATTTGTCCTGATCTGTGTTGGGGGCATATATGCTTCCAAGGAGTATACCCTGGCCATCGAGCACCCCTTCCAAAAGCGCATACCGGCCCTCTCGATCTACCACCCGCCGAAGTTCCCGGAAGGGAGTGCCAGGTCTGACCCAAATTAAAGCGCCGCGCGCAAATGCTGAATAGTGTGTGGCACAGAGGATACCTCGCCATTTGACTTGTAAGCGGGTGAGTTCGGTGGTATTAATATGTGTCTCCTGCAGAAACGCTATATTGGCTGACATGCGCCTAATATATGAGTAAACCGAGTACCGTTTGCTGGGTGTGTGTAGGCCTCGTACATTCAGTGTCAGGACGTTAACGTCTGTGCATGAGACTGCCATACTTAGGGTGTCGTGAGTGGGAGAGGGAACCCCCTGCAGCCCCCGACGGCCGTCGGTGTGCATGTGACATACGTGTTACTACGCGCCGAGCTTCCACAGTCATAGGGGAGGGACTAAGGGGAGTAACAATAAACAGAACGGTAGGTGGGAAACAGTCCCAATACTGGGGATATCTCACCGGGGGTGACATATCCAAACTAGTGTCCCACTTGGGGAGAAATACAACGAATAACTGCGGGGGTGGCAGCATGTGTCGCCGCTGGGCTTGTGCGCGGGTCAGGCTCTTGCAGGAGAAGCGTCTATCGCACATTAGCGCTTACAAGCAAATGACAAACAGTCTAGGCTCCTAGACGTCGCGCAGCACAACAGAACACCATGAGAAGGATATAACAGTAGGTAGTCCTTTCCTCAGGAGGAGGTGCCAGATCAGCTGGCCAGGGTAGCTTCCAGGGTGTTACCGCTACAAGGGGGGAGGAGATCGGTCCGATCCCCGACATTGTTCCATCACTGTCCCGGTCCTTCTCAGGGGTGAACAGGTGCGGTTGGCCTTCCAGATCTGAGGTCATGGGCGACGTATGTAGGCCGGACACCGCTTTCAAGGCGTCTCGTCGTTCTTGCATGATTTGCGCGAGGTCGGGTGAGCCCTTGGGGGGTGACTCCTGGTCTCTGGGGCGACCCGATCGAGCACGGCTCGCACCTCGCCGTCTGGAACGCCGGAAGTCGTTATTACGTGCTCTCTGGGGTCCAGGATTAGGAATGATTGGGCAGTGAAACTCAGTCCAATCCTGCGCTTCCTCCGCCGTATTGAAGAAGAGGGCCTTCCCTTTGTGCAGCACTTTCAGGCGGGCCGGGAACAGCAGGGAGTACTGCAGGTCGTTGGCGCGAAGGCGTCTCTTGACATCGAGGTAGGTGGAGCGCTGATGCTGTACTTCTCGGGCATAGTCCGGGAACACCATAACATGCTGGTCCTCCACCTGTAGGGGACCGACTGTCCGGGCCGCACGGAGCACCGCGTCGCGGTCTCGGAAGTGCAGAAATTTAGCCAGCATGGGTCGTGGAGGGAGGCCTGGTTTAGGTGCTCGGGCCGGGACCCTGTGGGCTCTTTCAATGGAGAAGTACGCCGTCCTGTCTGCCTCAGGCGTGAAAGATTTGGTCCAGGATTCCATGTACGTCAGAGGGTCCGAGTTCTCAATCCCTTCCGGTAGACCCAGAACGCGAATGTTACATCTCCTTGAGCGTCCTTCCAAGTCCACCGTGCGTTCCTCGAGGGCAGCTACACGGTGTAGGACCTCCTTCAGTTCCGCTGTCTGCGATTTCACCGCAGGCTGTAGCTCGGTCACGATCCGTTCTCCCTCCTTCACCCGATCCGCCAACTTGTGGTGGTCATCGCGGATTAGACTAATGTCCGTCGTCAGAGCTCCCAGCCGCTCCTCCATCGATAGGCGGGACAATTCAATTGCCGCCAACACGTGATCCAGCTTCGCCGACAGTGTAGGGTCGGTCTGCGACGCATGGGCCTGCGTCCATGTCCTCGTTTGTGGCATCCTCTCGGGGGCCGTCTCGGGGACCGCCGAGCATTTTGCGGCATTCGTTTTCCCCATGAGTGCTGATGGAAATGGGGGGGGGGGGGCCGGCTCCTGTGTATATCGCGTTCAGCAGGCCGCCTTCCTTTGGTATGGTCAGATAGATAGGAGCTCAGCATAGGGTGAGTACACAGTCTTTTGCGGTCCCGGGGGCGGGTTCTGTCCTCCCACTGGGGGGCCCCACTGTTGGTCAGGACACCCTTAGGAGCTCGCAGCCGCAGGGGGCGACTTTTCGGGTGCTAGGAGGAGGGCAGTAGAGGGGCACTGCCACCACAGTCCAGAGGCCAGAGGCCCTTCGGAGATTAGGCGCCCCCGTTAGGGTCGGATCCAATGCTCCCTCCTCTCCGGCGGGCAGCTCCGCCCTCCAGGTAACTCCGGGGGCCAAGGAACAGACGACCCGGGCCCAGGGAAGGTCTCAGGTTGATGAGTGTCTACGGCGTGGCGTGCCACCGCCTCAGGGCCAGTAGAGCTCCGTGCCCCCAGGGTGGTTCTCACATCAGTCACGGTGCCACGACACCCATGGGCGCCATTACAGAGTCAGGCACCTGGGTCCACCAGGACACACGAGGATTTAGGCGTGAACCAGCTCCCCTCCCCCGAGCAGGGGCCAATGCGGATCGTGACTGGACCCCAGAGGGGACAGGGGGGCCGCCGGATCACCGGCACCGTGGCTCGCGAGGGAAGGGGGGGAGGGGGGCGTACACCTACCGCCCTCAGGAGGGATCGTGGTCGTTCGGTGGGTCCAGCGCCACACAGGTGGGATCTCCGCTGGTGCTCCGCTGTCCGCGGCGGTGTGCTGGGAAGATCAGGCTCCCAGACGCGAAGAGGCGCCGGCGCTATGGAGCTGCGTTAGTGCGGCCGCCATCTTGTGCGTCGAGATAATATGGGCAATAGCACCGGACCGAAAGTCCGAGGTCCAGCTGCCGCGCTCCCCACCGGGCACCGGAGCCGGCAATATTCCTGTCCCACGATGGTCGCCGTTTCAGGGACCGAGTCTCAGAGGCGCTCCCGGTAGGCAGAGGGAGTCGCGCCCGCCATCTTGTGCGCTCGGCACTCCGCTCCGGGTGCGGAGAGGGACGGGTCCGTGGCTGTCGTCCGTCTGCAGTTCCCCAGACGAGGGCAGAAGTCACCGCACTGCAGGTGAGTCGTCCAGGAGTAGGTATGGAAAGGCTGAGGCTCCCGGCGATCATGGGAAATGGGCAAGATGCTAGCCCGATCGCGGAGCCTCAGCAAGACACAGCCGCCATCGTGGCTTGCCAAGCCACGCCCCTTTCCAAGTGCCACATGCTAGTATTTCCGTTTTAGAAGCATTCAATATGAGATGGCTCCATGTCATCCACTGATCAATGGATCTGAGACAACTGAAATTTTGTGAGTTTCTATTGTCTTGGGGCTTTCTAGTTTAAGGAGTATTTGTGTGTCATCTCCATAGCTATAGTGTGTGAGGTGAAATATGATAGAGCCTTGAGGGACCCCTGCTTTTGTGAAGTATGGCTTGGATGAAAAAGGTCGGGTATGGATGACATTTGTTCTGTTTCTATGGCCAATCTGCCCCAAGGGGAGGCAGAAAACAGTCAAAACATAGCCCCAATAAAGGGGAGCAACCCTTGCCTGAGGGGCCGCTCCTCAACACATAAATCTAAAACTCCTCTTGTCTAGTGGCTTTCTGCCCCCATAAGGGCAGATGGGCCTAGAAATATGGCTTATCTGGCCCCGTGGGGCAATAAACAGGCAGAATATTGCCCACCCAATAAAGGGGAGTGAACCTTGACTAAGGGGTCACTCCCCGATATATGCAAAATACATTTCCCTGGTGTCTATTAGGCTTCTACACCCTCCAAGATGACAGATTGGCCGATCTGCCCTCTGGAGGAGGAGGGGGGGGGGTGCAGAGTTACCCAAAATTTAATTCCCCCAAGGGAGCGACACTTACCCAAAGGGTTGCTCTCTGTGATCAGTATTATCAGAACATCCCTAGCTTCTAGTGGGTTTCGACCCCCCCAGCGGGCAGATCAGCTGAATCAGCCCATTGAAGGGACTGAAACACAGATATTTTTGCCCCCCCCCCCCAGGGAAGCGACTCTTGCTTAAGGGTTTGCTCGCCCATCAACAGAATGAAAAATCCCTGGTGGTCTAGGCATATGGATTCCTGCTCCACTATCACTGTCCCGCGAGGCTGGAAGCCAAACCAACCAGGCATGGGGAAAGGAATGCATTTAATGATGTTGGTGTGACGTGAGTGCGCCTACGTCATCATATTGCCGATGGGTGGGCTGGGGGTGACAGCGGTAGGTCTTCCGCTGCCAACCTTGGTGCTGGGGTTAATTTGGCAGGCTACGGGGGGAGCCCTAGTGCTTCTCCCATGAGTATGCGCAAGGATGGAACAGTTCAGTTCTCAGCACACGCCCACCGTGGCTGAGGACGGAACCGTTCCATCCTCAGCACCGAATGGGTTAAGGGGAAGTCATTTCGATCTTACCCTCTAGTGCAATGCATTTTTTCTCTTGGGGCCATTCTCATCTTTTAATGTCATCTGATAATGATAATAATGCTATAAATAGTAAAAATAATACAAATTAATAAGTGATCAGTGAGTGAACATTGGCAGCTACATGAATTTACAAAATGGGAAGGACAGGAGAGAGAGAGAGAGAGAGAGAGAGAGAGAGAGAGAGAGAGAGAGAGAGAGAGAGAATTTGGCTTTTGCTTTAGACAGAGCACGATTAACTTATTGTCTGCCTCGACTAGACAGTCTCTGTGTGGAATGAAGACAACTCGTGTTTGTTTTGTGTTGAGAATACATGTTCTCTCTCTTCAGTGTTTTCATTTGCTTGCTGGTTCATTGTACTCAGGGTGCCGCACCACGCAGCTGGCAGCTGTGCTGGGCTCCACCTTTGTCTCTGCTTCCCATCTGATAAGAACTCGCTCTGACTTGTGTGTTGTTGTGTTATTGTAGTGACCTGGGGTGGCTTCACCCCATGGCCCCTCCTCATCTCTGATTATCTAGTTCCTGTATCTCTAGCATTGAGAGAGAGAGAGAGAGAGAGAGAGAGAGAGAGAGAGAGAGAGAGTGTGTGTGTGTTTTTTTTTTCAGATATGGCTGTTTATAATTTCGTATTCAGAGTTTCTGCAGACAGAGGCTGTTTAGAAGTTGTAGCAGGAAAAGAATGCAGAATTTATATATATAGAGAATACGCAGCATTATCGGAGGTTGCAGACACTCAGATGGCCCCAGGCTTGGGTAGTGTGGTTGCATAGAAATTACTATTCTTTCGACTTGCTTGAAATGCTCGTGCTTTGTTGGGATTTGAACGGATGTGCAACTGAGAGTTCCAGCACAGTATGCTTAGCACAGAGCACATGTAATACAAGTTCATTTTCTTGCTTTGCAGCTAAAATGCCACATTTGCCTTTCCTTCCCTTTTCCCTCCTTGTCATCCATTACTCATAATTGCTGTTACTTCTGATTGCAGACCCCCACTGAACCTGTTCTCTGCTATAGTCAGAGGCGGAGTTGGATTTAAACAGTGCTTCAAAAGGGCCGGTACTCACAGGCACTGAATACCGGTACTTCTTATTTTTTATCACTCTGAGTACAGCCACTTCTCTACTGCCTTGGGGAGTACCGGTACGCATGAAGGGTAAGCGCATTGGCCTCTAGTGGTGGTAGCCTGTCTCTGTGACAGCCAAACCACTTTTATAGCCCTGAGCTGAGCACCCGCTGAACTATTCGGCGTGGGCACATTTGCCTGATATCCCAGTGTACAGCGTCATGCTGAGAAAGGCAGGGCTGACATCAGCCCTGCCGCAAGTATGGCGGGGCGCACCGGCCCCACCCGCTACCCGCTCTCGGTGGTGGGGCGCGACCCATTGCGTCACCATGACGCAGCGGGCGCGCCTCAGCATGGATTAGACCCCGGGTCCCCTAGTGACCCAGAAGTGATCAAATCACTTCCGAGTCACCGGGGATCAAAGACCAGGCCGGTTAGATCCGGCCTGGTGGATGAGGGGTTAAAAGGCCAGGGAGCGCATGAGTCTGCCTATTTGACTCTGCGTTCCACGGCCTGCCCCTCCAGCCTCTAGGAGGCTGTAATTCTTTTTTGTTTTCCCCCTTGCAGGTCTTTGCGATCAGAACAGCGGATAGTCGCGGCAGGGCAGGACCTGGCCACGCGTGGAGGCTTGCAAAATGAGAAAACGAGAAGCTGCGTTGGTGGAGTGAGCGGCGCAGCTGATCGGAGTGTGCGGCGTGAGAAGAGTGTAGGAGAGAGATCCCAAAAGAAGTTGGGAGGCGATCAGTGTTTCCGGGAGAACTGTGCCGAGCGGGGGCAACACCATCTGGCAGAACTTGAGCGGAGAGGATGGACCGGCGCGGGAACCAGTGTCGCCAACGGAGAAGTGATCAGCTGTGATGTGCTTCCTGGGTTGCTCAGCTGTTGTTACAACGTAGGTGAACACGCGCTGATAGCTGATGGTGATATAATGTCTGATACCCCTGTTGGTGGTAGCAGGTGTGCAAGGTTTAAGTTTCTGCATCAGCAGAATTCTTTTTTCAAACGGAAGCGTTTATAAGCTTGTGAGCTGCGTTTTGATGGCACTGTAGAACATGTACTTTTATATTGGGTTACTCCTAAGGGGAGTCTAAATATTAAGGCTTCTGCAGGTATACTGTACACTTACCCTTGGTAGGGTGGGCATGGCTGACTTCAATTTCATGATCCTAGCCAAGAATGGTCTTTTATCCATTGCTCAAAGTAAACTCTTATGAACCTCAAAGAATATAGGTGATAAATACACCTGCAATAGATTAGATACTGGGATGACTCCAAATTCGTTAGCAACAACCCCACAAGGCACTGAGTCATTCTGGCGTTTTTTAGTAGGATGCTGGTTATTACCAGGGACTCCAAACAGCTAAGCATTTGCCACTTGCAAACATTGTCAAGTTGCTCTGTTGGGGGTACATTGCATCAAAATGCCTGTTCTTTTGAATAGAACTGTTAGTCTGTTCGCTAAAGGGGGGCAGTTTCTGAGCTGTCCCGGTGTTGGCAGCTATGGTACAGGGCTGGGCGAGGCGTTCTCATTCGCTAGCCAGATGATAATGCAACTAAGGCCTTAATTTTAAGGGAGTTTATATGTTTCCAGTGCTGTCGCGTAATAACTCTAGTATTTATGGCGCAAGTGATATGTTGTTCAGCTTTAAACAGAGGACAGGGCCACCCCACCTGGTTCTAATAGCCACATTTAGCAGGCGGATCACACTTCCTACCTTTAGTTTAACCACTGAGAAACCCTTAGCTGTATTCCATGCAATTGCTGACGCAATGATAGGATTAGATCACACACTGTGGTACGCTGCTTTATGAACTCAGGGAATTCTTGTGGAAGAGAAACAGCGGAAATAGGTTTACCAATTGATTGCTAATTAATTAGCAGCACTTTGCAGTCATTCAACAATGTTCTTACTGATCAAAACGTCACACTATAAGGTAACTGGCGCTATGGTAAGCACTCATTTATGCATATGCCCGCTGGGGAAATTGTGGCGGTGGCCAGGTGTCTTCTGGTTGACTTAGCAGATTTACTGAAAACTCTCTTGGAACTACACGGGTGTGTGTCAGGGCCGGTAAGCTAAAAGCTGCTTATGGGTTTGTTCCACCTGCAGGGGGAAGCCATGTAATTATGTCAGACCTATCACTATAGGGTCTGCAAACACAATTGCTAAATTGCCAGGTTGGCCCAAACCTTCTTTTCTTTACATATGTTACCTCTAAGGTAGGCTCCAGGATTCCATATGGGGTCATATTACTTACTGGGGGAGTTAGGATAGTTATTGCATGGTTTGGAGGTCAGGTTTACTTGGCACGACCCTCGCTGAGGGTTCTCTCAAGTATACTTTCAACGCTTATGGCATCACAGTACATCTAAGGCCTTCTTGTCTCATCTTCAAGGGTATCCCTGGGAATGGTGCACAATCATATATTGAGCCTGTGCACTTGTACCATGGATGTCCGTGTGGCATCGCAAGGTACCATCGCACCCCTGTGCGGGTACAATGGGGCATTAGTTGCCGAGGGTTTGTCACGCTGTATTTCTGCACTCTGGTGCCTGTACAATTATACGTGTGGGGTCACGCATTTCTTACGTCTTGGGCCTGTACAATTAGGCAGGTTATTCCTGGGTTGTGTCGCATCGGACCAACTCCTCCTGGGGCTGGTGCACATTTGGGTGCCTATGTTGTCAAACAGACTGGATTCGGGTGTAGTATCAAGCAGGATTGATGCTTCCGTGTGGCATCACACAGTACCGGCACAGAAGTAGCGCTGATTTGCGAATTGTGATTGGTCATCTATATACAAACAGGCACTAATCATTGATGCTTGATTTTCATTTATGTATGACTGGATACACGCCACTCACCACTAGGACGGCAAGATCAGGACAACCAAGGTGACCAGGAGATCCGAAGCATGAGTGGCAAGCTACAGCATCACGTGCGATGGGCAATCAATTTCAAGGGCCCAATCGATACCAGCAAGATATGGTGCAACCCGTGCACTATAGTTGAAGCGTTTAAGTGTGTCAACCAATGGGGTTTGCCATTTGTGGTAAGTTAGCAATACACTGCCTTATAGGTGTACTCCTCGCTAGCTCGACCAGAAATCAGGTATGGCGGGCGGATGCGACACATCAACACCCTTGTCCTGGAACGGTGATCTGCCATTTCAAGCGACTGTGCTCGCGGGCGCCGATCGTAGCGGACACTACAGTGTTGGGGATGCTACGTAGTAGGAGGATAGGCTAGCACTGAGCTTTTCCCAGGAACATAATAGTCAGGGGCAGATAGTGCACGGTGTACATGATATGCTTATGGGAGAGCTCAGGAGGTGCCAGCACTATATTGGTGGTGTATAGGTACTTTACCAATTGGTTGCCAGCAGTAGGAATGTGGCAATATGCTGCTTCACAGGAGTATGCCTTGCCAGCTTGGCCAAACCCAGGAGTACTGGGCTTATGCAAACCTCAGCACCCCTTGGTGGAAAGCAGTACTCTGCATTTTACGGCGCCCATGCTCCCAGCTGCCATTGTAGCAGACATTGCGTGGTGGGGATATTCCATAGTAAGGAGGTAGGCATACACAGAGCATTGCCCAGAGCATAGCGGTCAGGTGTAGGGGGTTCACGGACTTCATGACATGCCCATGGGAAATGTTTGGGCTGGTGATTCCCTGGGTAGCCTTCCAATTGCACCCAAAATGAGTGTCAGTGTCTGGGGTGCCATGGCTTATCGGGCACAGCGTGATGCCATCAATTGAGCCCATCTGGTGGCCCCATGGCGGCAGGGCTACTTTCCCTGAATCAGACAGCCTTAGCATATCTATCCCACACTTGGGAGGGGGTGGGAAAGGACTGGGTACACCGGGATGCCTGGATGGAAGGGTGGATCGACATATCTGTGCCCAGGGTACACCCTGGCGCAGACAGTCCAGAGCTTCCAATGGGGAGGAAGCGAGTGTGTGAGTCCATTGGGCTGCAGGAAACAAGTACCTAGTAACAAACTGGGGAGGCTAGCTAGGGTTTGACATTTACAGACTATAGCCCAGGGGTGCAACTAGGGTGATTTGTGCTTCTTAAAAGACGGCGTCCATTTGTCCACACCAGGGGAGGAAACCGTCGCGGGAATCTTCTTGCCTAGTTAGTGGGGTATAGGGACAGGGCATGACCTTGCAGCGAGTTGGTAGGGGGCCTGATAGTCGGACTACAAAATATAACTGCTAGGTTTGTGAATTTTAAGGACAGGGCATGACCTTTCAATGTAGGAGGGTAGGGGGGGCCAGATAGTCGGTCAACTATGCTGGCCTGTGGCGGTAAGGTCATGATTGGTGAGCTGTAAATTTGAGGTCCTTATAGGGCGGCGCCATTCTTGATGGGGGTCGCCCAAGGAGAGGGACAAGTGGTCTCTCCTAGAACTCCAGGGGCAGTTACAGCCTGTTGGCTACATGGGTGCGGGGGAGGAGGGAGTCGCGCTTTCTCTAGGCTGGTTGGACACCCCGCACTTGCACAATGACGCCAGTAAACAGCGCAGAGATGCAAGGGCCCCCTTTAATGGAGTTAATAGAGCGTACGGGGGTAACCGGGGGACGGAAGTACCCTCACTGTAAACGGGCCCCCTGCGCATGCGCACTTCGACGGAAGGGCGTGGTTAATAGGGCGTACGGGGTAACCGGGGGGAAAGTACCCTCACGGTAAACGGGCCCTCTTTTACTCGGACAGGAGAGCGTGGTTTAAGTGATAAGGATCTGACACCAGTTAGTGACCTTGCCGTAGGCCCAAATAGGATACGCAGAAAAGAAATATTGTATAATTGTGATTGATACGTTAGATTCGGATAGGAAATACCTTGTACTAGAATTATGTTAAGGTTAGCCATCTGATATCTGTATATCAATTGTAATCAAATGTTATGGAAAGTTTTCTGCGTAATTGTGTAAATATTGTTTATTTCAAATTTGATTTAATATTATGTTTTAATAAATACGGCCGGGACCCCCGCCTCCAAAGAAAAGAAATCTCTCTCATGTCCTTTTAATAATGTGTGTTAACGGAACGGGGGTCCTCCGGCAGTTTTATGTTTGTCTGTTTGCCTGGTTGTGTGTGCGTGTTTTTGTGTGAGAGAAAAGCAAGAGAAATATTACAAAATAAGGAAATGTTAAAATATCACTGTGTTTGTCTTTAGTTTTGTATAACGAATTAACATGTTTTGTTTATAGAAACAAATTTCTTGTGTTTGGTATGTGCTGCAACTAGTATATAAGTCGATAAGCCTCGCATGTCTTTTCTTTAGCCCCGCCCCAGCCCCTCCCACTCGCCACATTTAAATGACTACCTGCACTATTTTATTTCCATTTAAAGCACTGGATTCAAAGCAAATTTCATCATTTCTGCATGCTGCAAACTCATTTTTTGTATAATAACGCCACCGTGGGGCCGCTGTGCTTATCACATTCGGATAATGCGAGCCTGTGGACCTAGCATAGACTTGAGGTGTCAGGCTGTTCTAGACAGACGATAATTGTTACTACACAGTGTATGGTGCTTAATTAAAATTCAGGGATAATATTTTGATATTTTTGGAATTACATATATTTCTTACTTAAAGAAGTTGCACCGTCATCTGTGCCAAGCATGTACCTCACAGATGACCACATACCAGCATTATCAGCGAGCTTACTGCGCTAGTATTCTTTGTGAAAAGACACCGCTAGCTTTCTCTGAAAGTAGACTGGATTCACTTTATCTGGGAACAGGGGCGGCCTTGGGCATGTGCAAGCTGTGCACCTGCACAGGGCCACCAAACCCCAGGGGCCACCACGCCAATATATATCCTTAATATAATAATCCTCTGAGGATGGATACATATTTGCATGGTGGCCCCTGGCAGGGATTTGGCGGCCTCCACTCTGTTCCACTTCCAAACACCCTGACAACACCTCTTCATTGGCCTCCGCACTCCACTCCGCCCAGACCCCTTCTTCCGGGGCCCCCTACCTACGCTCCCTGCCCAGAGCCACCATGAGCCTAGAGCCGTCCCTGCTGGGAAAGCTTCACCTACTACTACCTTGGAGTACATGGTAATAGAATTAACTGTGCATACACTGTACTCAGGAGGAGGGGGCAATGATCAAGAGCCAGAATGACATCAATTAAAATTAATTACCTGTGAATCATGGATGCCACAACGGGGCAACCACCAAGTCTTAACATTGTACCGGTGTGGAGCGAGCCCTCTCGTGCTCCCTCTGAGTGTAGGCCTGAAACCACGACATGTGGCACCGCTAATCTCTCCTCCTTTCATGCACAATGCGGTCACACTAGCGCTGTGAGTGAGGGGAAAAAGCAGCGCCATTACTTCACCATTAACTAAAGATCACCAGTGACTCGGTGGCTTTAGAATAAAGCCACACAGCCTTAGGTCATGTCTTACATAATCCCTCCCCTGGGCTCCCTTGAAAGCTCGAGTGTCCAAACCAATCCAGGCTTTGCTCTAATGCTTTTTATTCTTATAACTGCATGCGAGCAAAGCAAGGATTGGCTGGGTCAGGTGAATTCAGCGCCCCAAATGAGAACAGGGGGCTGTGCTGAGTTCCCCCCGACTCCATAATAGAGCATGGTATGAGTCCAGAGGTGTGCATATTGAGTTGGCCACAATCAGAGACCTGTTCATCTTGACATGCGTACTGGACTTCAACTGACATGCCAGTCACTCCAATCACCTGGTTTGGCCCTTCCTCTCGTCCTTGTTACACTACCCCTAGAGCTCACATCATTATCCTTTGGAGCAAGCACAAGCAGGACTTAATTTTTAAAATGATCATGCACTCGTGCCTCACACTGGCTGGGTGGGGGGTCAACACCCTAACGCCCTAGAAAAGAAACTACCCTTGTATATGACCATCAATATTAAAGAAGGATAACCAATTATTATCAGTATTCTATATAATACACCAGATACATGACAATGGAGACTCCAAGGCACTAAAACTTAACCTTCACATTGAAAGTACAAGACATTTACCACTAGGCCATACGTGAGTCTTTACTATGATGGATCAAAACTCAACTATGACATTTGTCTCTAAAATAGAAGTGTTAGGCTTGGCCTTTTCTGCAGGGTGATCCCCCATACATTTTGCCTTAACCCTCATGTTTTCTGAACCCGTTTTTGTTGGCGTTTAGGACTACGTTGATACTGATAACTAGTGCTCAAGTCCTTGTGTGCTCTTCTTCAAACATGTTAAAATGGGCTTACCATCAATTGGCACATGTCATTTACTTGTAAGTCTCTAGCATGTAACCAAGGCCTGTACACTAAATGCTACTAGTAGGTCTGCAATACTGATTGCGCCACCCACTTAAGCAGCAGTTTTAAATATGGCTCAGGCCTGCGGTTACAACCTGTGTGTGCAGTTTAAAACAGCGATTTCGACCTGGCAAATGAAACCTTTTTCCGGGCCTAAACCTTCCTTTTTAATACACTTAAGTCACCCCCTAGGGTAGGGCCTAGCTAGCCCTTAGGGCTGGGTGCATTGAAATTTAAAGGGTTGACATGTACTTTTGCCTGAGAGATTATAATTTAAAAAAGTATTTGATGGTAAAGCCAAATTTCATGTTCCAATTTTAAAAAGACATTTTTAATAAGTTAAAAGAACAGGTGATGGACGGAATGCTGAACAATTTAAACACTCACCCCCAATCACAGATATCTAGGTTTAATCCATAATTTTTTTGCTCACCACGCCACCCCAGTTTGGACCCATCCATATGCAAATCAGTCTTGTCCCTGCTCCTCATGAGAACAGTCCTGCCCGAACTACCAGGACAGCTCCTCCCTGGACTAAAAAAAAGCATCCTGGGACTGGTTTTGGGGTATCACCTCTCATCAGCCAGGAAAGCTTGAATCCAGTGGGCATACCCTTCCCACTTAGGGTGACCAAAGCAAAAAGAATAGACAATGGACGGAATGCTGAACATTGCAAACACACCTATTCACAGAGATCTGGGTTTAATCCATCGTGGGATGGGTATGCCCAGACATGGGCACCATGTTCACTATGCTACTGGATTGAAGGTAGCATGGCTGATGAGGGGAGGTATCCCAATATTGGTTCCAGGATGCTTGTTTCCGGTCCAGGAAGAACCTGGCTTGGCAGTTCGGGCTGGATTGTTCCAATGAGTTGCAGGGTCAAGACTGATTTGCACGTGGCTGGATCCAAACTGCAGAGGCGTGGTGAGCAAACCCAGATCTTTGTGAATGGGGGTGAATGTTTTCATTGTTCAGCATTCCTTCCATCAGTTGTTCCTTTTACTTTTAGAAAGTTGGCATTTACCTGCCCTTACTATTTGGTGTCTGCAGTTAATGGATCACATGACTGGGTACAGTTGGCAGCCTGACTTTGTTTATTCCTCCCAGACAGCCACACAATGGAGGGATTAAAGGTGCTTGGACGAGCCATCAACTGGCAGGTTTTGGGGCAGCCCTGGGCACAGCCCCAGTTACAACTGAATAGGCTGTGCCCTGCCTTCACAAAAAGGAGTTGTCGCCACTACATTGTTCATGCAGCCAGCTTGGAGCAAGGAGAGGGGAGGGAGGAAATGTCATGGACTTTGAATGCAATTCTCTAGAAACATCTCTTACTTCAAAGTGGACACAAGAAATACATAATGGACCCTCAGACACAATTCTTCAGTATACATTTAGACCTTTGGATAGAAGAAAGACTGGACCTGCACCCTTCATCCCTGGCCCAGGCCCAAGTGACTCCAAGGGTCAGTTGACTGACCTCGTTCTCTGAGATACAGGGACATAACAAGTTCCAGAAGCTCTGCCCAACTGACCAGCTGCCTGGACCTGCAAATGGACCTGCCTGAACCCTGCTGGCATCTGCTGGAGTAGGTTGACCCCCAAGAGGTGACTCTCAGGTCCTGAACCCTTGGGATGGTCTCAGGTTAGCTATTCTCCAAAGAAAAGGAGAAATCCTGACGTTTTGGGCTCTCCAGGACTGCAAAAGGGCCTATTCTGCCACGATCCTGCTGCCCACACCGCTCTCTAGTGCAGAGCTCCAGTGAAATGACTCTTAGTGCCACAGCAACCTGCAGCGACGCCAGACAACACAAGATCTGCACTTCGGGCTACAACATGACACCTCGCGGTGTCTGCCAACGCGAAGTTCCAGCAATAACTGTTTTCAAACTCAGACAGGATCTTTGAGCTACAGCTATGTCGTTGGTGATGCCCGGCCTGCTCTTCATGCTACATCGACAACCATCCACAATGCTCTCTCTGCTCCTCGCAGCACCTTCCACTGCGGATGGAACTCTTCATGCTGTACTTCGAAGGTAACTCTTTCAGCTGGACTAACCTAGTCCCTGGATCGGGGCCTCGTGCTCCTTTGCAGTTCGCCTTAATATGTGACTTTCTCCCAGTCTCGCACCACCAGATAACCGCTAGTGGCACTTTGTGCTTTTAAGCGCTTCACCATCTGAAATCTTTGAATTTGCATATATACCATTTCAATTTTGTTGTTTTGTCTAGAATAATTTAGTGAATTTCACTCTATTTTTCTAAATTGGTTTGACATTTTTATTGAGTTGTGTTTTCACTATATTACTGTTTGAAGTGCTGCATAAATACTTTACACGTTGCCTCTAAGTTAAGCCTGACTGCTTGTGCCAAGCTACCATAGGTTCAGCACAGATTAGTATGGGGTTTGCTTCTGACTTCACTCTGAACAAGATTGTTGTGGCAGCTTGAGTAAGGTTTCACCTCCCTCAACTAGTAACACTATTTCCTAGATTGGTGTTCAGTGGTGAGGATTTGGACTTGTGTTTGTGTAGTGCCATTCCGTGATTTTTGTTACACAAAAAAATCGCAGATAAGTAATTTGATACCTATTCAAGCCTTTTTTTAAATTGTCTCTTTCTCTTAATTGGTAATTTTTCCAAATGTTAGGCCTCATTTACAAGGGGCCTGTGCTGCTGTCAAATATTTTAAGAAAAACCACGGAGTTTGGTCCTGGGACAGGGGGCAGCTGGACCCAATTTACAGTGAACAGAACAGAATTGCTAGCCCTCCCACTTATTTAGTCTCGCCTTAAGTTTATGAGACAACAAACAAAAATCAACGTCTCTTTGTTTGTATGGGTAATTTTATTTAACCCTTTTGTTCATTATTTTTAGTAAGATTTATCTTTTTCATAGGCAAGAAGAACACTTTATATATACCTATATACAAATACAAAACATTTATACATATTTACAACTACTATACAAATATCACATACACAATGGATCAAACAGTTATCAACAAACTTCTCGAATGAGAAATATATAGCAATTCCGTGTTCACAAATAGTTAATCTTTGCGAAATAATCAAAAACCGCTACTAAACCCAAAAGGTTGAAAAGAAAGTAATACGACAGAAATCAGAAATTAATTCACAGTTAATTCCAACAGTAAAGACTGCACCCGTCAAGGGCAGATATTTTGAACTGTCTGTCTGTCGTTTGCCTTGCCAACGCGTTTCGAATCTGTCTAGAATTACAGATTCTCCTCAGGGCTCTCTCAGTGTTTTCAATCTAAACAAAAGAATAAAACGAAGCTTGTTTCAGTGTTTGTAACTTGTTTATAAAGGGCCCCCTAAAATAGCTGGACTGTGCTGAACTAGTTACCTTTAAACAGAATGCGGTGGGCTCTCGTGATTCAGTTGTACACGAAGGGCTGTGCGCCGCAGAAAATCAGTAAAATTGAAGAATTATTCTGAAAGAAATAATAATAATTCAAAGACTTACAAAGCCATCTGGAGCAGTGCCTAGCGACTGCTACAGACCTAAAGCTGAACGCTCATACCTTCGTCAAGTGTGGCATTGGATGCTATCTTAGGTCCTCTGTTTGCTCATTCTATCCTTTTCGTGTGACCTGTAAAGCATAAGGGTTGCGCTCAGTATTGACATTAGTTTATGGTATAGGCACGCTCGTGAGGTGCTGCGGAAACATTGTGAAGCCACCTACCTAGATTTCTGGTAGTGAGCACGGGGCGTCGATCGCCATGCCGTGTGGTCGTTGTCTTAATCTAACTCAGATTCAATCAGTGGCGGGGGCGCGTGTTCCTCACCGTTGTTTATAGATGCGCGGCTCACTCGCGCTGTAAGACATAAAAGGCCCCTTAGTCCCTGACTTAATACAGTTTAGATGTACTGGCATCTCACGCGTAGGGAGACCCACAAACACTCACCTTTCTTCCACAGGAGCGAACCAGGAAATGCAAACGCAGGAACAGCCTGGTGGCTGTACAGGGCTCCTACATCATAGTGAGCTTGGAGCTAGGCATTGTGGATGTTGTAGTTTCCAAATTTCGGGTGCATGAACTTATTACAATCTCGAGATTTCTGAAAGTGTGTTCAACCCCGTTTGGGTACTGTTGAACTTGAGTATCAAATAGGCCTCTTTTTTTAAAAGGATCTGTTCTATATTGATACCCGTTTTTGGTTGATTAATGCTGAATAGCACGGTCCAAGTGAAATCATTTTCCCCGTGTTGTTTTTCGGAGAAATGTTGGACGAGGGGCGCAGTTAGCACTTTCTTTTTAATGCGCGACCTATGCTGTGTCATACGTGTGTTGACCTGCTGATTGGTCTTACCAATATAAATTTTGTGGCAGGCGCAGATTATGGCATAGACGACATTTTTTGTTTTACAGTTAGTAAAGCTGGTATGAGACCAAGACGTGTTGGAATGTTGAAAGGTGGTGCCCTCAATGGTTGTATCGCACGCGATACAGTTCCCACACCTATGGTGTCCCTCTATGGGTTTAAGACCCCATTTTGACAATAAATCACTTTTAGGTTTGGCTACTCTGATGTCCGCACGGACTAGTTGTTGGCCAATATTTTGATTTCTTCTGAAAGCGAATATTGGGCGAGGAATGGGTGTCTCTAATTGTTCCAGCAAGTGCCAATGTTTCAATACCATTTGGCGTATGTTGTGAGTTTCGGCGCAGAATGTCGTCACGCAAACTAGATTCTCAAGATCACGTTTGACTTTTCTTTCAAGAAGGCACTCCCTCGGTGTACAACGTGCTCTTTTAAAAGAATGCTTGAGAAGCTTTTTAGGGTACCCCCGTTGCGTTAGTTCTTCACAAAATTTTGATCCATGTTGCTCAAATTGTGCCAGCTCCGAACAATTTCTCCTGATTCTCAGGAGTTGTCCATATGGTAAGTTTGCCCTCAGGTTTCTGGGATGTGAGCTCCCATAGTGGAGTATGGTATTCCTTAAGCATGGGCGAATTTTGCGGATCTCGCGTTCGCGAATTTTGCGGATTTGCGAACTCGCAATCCGCAAAATCCGCGAATTCCCGCGAATTTGCGGATTTTTTTTTTTGTGTGTTCGCAATTGTTTCTGCCAGTTCGCGAGGATTTGGTACTAGTTCGCAATTGCGAACTTACTTGTCGGCTCGCAACGGTCGCGACTATGTTGTTTCTACGTCTGGTTCATCATCACAGCCTCCCAGCACCCTCTGTTTTACCACTGGCACCCTCTCTTTGACCCATGCCACCCTCTGTTACATCAATGCCACCCTCTGGTTCATCATCACTGTAGAAGATGGGGGGGAAAAGCAAGCCCACCTGCCCTGCTTGAACTGACATGAATTAATTTGGGGTTAGTTTATTAACAACACCTGCCCTGCCCCAACTGACAATAATGAATTAGGGGCTAATTAATGTGTCACTGAAAGAATTTAAAGTTCCAGCCTGGCACCTGCTTGTCTGCTCCTTTAGCTGTAAATCAGGACCTTTGTGGCATACAGTTAAGGTCAGAGCAGGGTCACACAATAGTTGCAAGCAGGCAACCGAATTCTGGAGGGCCCCCTCAGGAAGCACTACAAAGAATCGTTACAAATCATGAGGTTGACCTTTTGCACCTGCTCATTGCTTTTGCTTTTGCTGAAATCGTTTTTCGTTTTTTTTCGCGCTATTCGCGGGGCGCGGCGTCGTGCGAAACCGACCGCGGAAGCCGCCAATTCGTGCGAATGAGCATTTTATTTTTTTGCGGCTTGTTGTTTCGCGAGTTTTTTTGCAGTATTCGCGAGCCGCTTGCAGCGCAACACGCGAATTTACCCCAAGGTCGAGTACGGGCGCGGCCATTTTGTTTGCGTGACGTATTTCCGTTTCCGCCCGCTATGTATAATCTCGCGCAGTAAGCGCATTGCGAGTAGAGGTTCGCACGAGATCGCGCGGGAAATCTAGAGGTTCGCACGAGATCGCGAGGAAAATCTCGCGCGAACTTACTTTCGCGCTCGTGAACGGGCGCCGGCCATCTTGTTTTTCATTCATTTCCTGTGTCTGGGCATGGTGTTTAATCCTCTTGGTATCTTTGCCATCCTTTGCTTGTTTTCAGTTTTTTTTTTACGATTTTGCTTCTTATCTATCCCTCTCTTTTCCTAGCTGTATATTTTTGTCTTTTCTGCTATTTTTCTTTACTTTTAAACTACTTTTTTAAACTCTTTTCTTTTCTTCTTCCCTATCCTATTCTTTCTTAATTTTCTACTTCTTCCTACCTTACCTGCCCAGACCATGGTCAAGCCAGGCGCCGTGAAGCTGCCCAGGCACTTGAGGGCCGCAGCGGCGGCGGGGAGTAGTGCTGGACCCAGTGGCAGGACAGCATGCGGGAGATTGAGGGGGGAGCAGGTGACACGACGGGAGATATTCAGCCCGGAGGAAGTGGGCGCGCTGGTCTACTTCGTCCAGCGCCGCCTGCCCAGGACCATCGCGGGAGGCGGCAGGATCGCGGCCGGCGGCTACAACATGCGGGAGCGCCGGAAGCGGTGGGAGAAGGTGTGCTGGGCAATATCCCACCTCTACGGGGTCCAGCGCACCTACAGCCAGGTCACCCATCGCTGGATGGACCTCCTGGACCGCGAGCGCGACCTGCTGGACCAGCTCGGCTTGGAGATCCCCGGGCTTGGTGAGTAGTAGTAGCCATTTAATCACTCACTACTATGATGTTTTCTCCTGCTCTGTGTTGTTGTATTGCAAATATTTGTTTTTTACATGGAGCAAGCCAATAATGCCGCTGATGACGATTACATTGTAGTTAAATTATATTTCAAAATCTTCTGTGCATTTCAGGTGCACTGCTCTCCTTCTCAGTGGCGTTGCTACTATGCTTATTTGTTTTCTATTTCGTGGTCTCATTGGCCTGAGTAACTATTATGTATGAGTGTACTTTACAGAACTGCGTAATGCTAGACACTAGGGGGCAGATTACATTTACAAGCCCCTTGCGCCACGTTTACGTTGCCTTGCGTGACGCAACAGCGGCGTAAACGTGCCGCATCCCTGCGAGTCATTTACAGCATGACGCATCTAGGGAGATGCGTCACGTTATAAAGCCATGGGCCTGCACCACAATGGGTGCGTTCCTAGTACGCAGGGTGGGCGGTCCAGCGGCTGTGCGCCTCGCAAAATTGCCTGCGTGAAATCTACAAGATTTAACGCAGGCACTTCTGTGACGCTGCTACGTCAATTCAATTCCTTATGTCTGCTCGAAGCAGGCGAAAGGACTGACACAGCATGTTAAGTATTGGGTGGCCCTGAGCATTACTGGAGTTGCATTGCGTTGGCGACGTGACTCCAGCGATGCGCCGCTCTTACGTGACGAGATGCGTCACGCAAGTGCCTACCCTTGCGCCAGGGCGCGCCGCATTGTAAATGAGGCACGTCTGCCGTGTCGCAAGGGCAGTTTTGCGTGACGCATTTGATCTGGCGCATCTCTGGAGATGCGCCAGAACGCGTAAGTAAGTATGCCCCTAAGGGGCAGAATTGCAATTACCGTCGCATCCCTGCAAAGTAGCAGGGATGCGCCATTAATTGTGCGGCCCGCTACCACCACCAAACATGGTGCGCCGTATTTGCAATGCGGCGCACCATGGGCCCAAAACGTCACCGAAGCTTTACTGCTGGAGTTGCGTCGCAACGATGGCGCAGCTCCATCAATGCTCTGGGGTACCCTATCTCCCCAATGCTGGGTCAAGCCGTACGTCTGCTTCAAGCAGGTGCAGGGTTTGTGTGACGCATCATTGTCCTAAAGGTGACTGATTGATATTTTGTAGATTTCCCTCAGCCACTATTAGGATGTGTTCCAGCGCAGGAATGCCCTCCCTTGCGCCGGAACGCCCCCTGATGGCGCAGGGCTTTATAACGGGATGCATCTCCCAAATGCGTCACGTTGTTATAATATTATACGCCGCACCATGGCGCCCTTTTTTGTTTAGCTGCTGCGTCACAAAAGTCACGCAAGAACGGCGCAAAAGAGCCGCAAGGGCTTAAATCTGCCCCTTCCTTTGTACCCCTGACAATAAGAAAAATAGTGGCGGTGGATTGATAGTTTGACTATTTAAATGACTGGTAATGTAGCAGGCAACTGTTAGTGTTGTCACTGATCTGACTGAAATCACAATGGAGTTTGTCTGTCACTTTGCGTCTTGCCTGCGGACTGCTGCCTGCCAGTCCTAGGTGAACGTTTCAGTACTTTGTTTAGTGAGTTACGTGACTTTCGAAGTCACAGGTCCGCAAATAAATGAAAAGTAACCATAATCAATATAATTTCGCGGAAATATTTTGTTATTGTTCTTTTGAAATGTTTGATTTGGTTGACATTGACAAGCAACAATCATCCATGTTTTCTGTTCTTTCTTTCATGTTGTACGTCAGCTCCCCCCAGGGGCGAGAGGAGGACACAGGAGCAGCAGGCGGCGGATGCTGTTCAACAGGGCCAGGATCGGGCAGGCGAGGGCTCCTCTGCTGGCCCCAGTAAGTTTTCATTTTAGACTAGTACCTATTTTTCCTAGCGTTCCTCATTTGACTTTTTTCAAAATTGTCTTTGCTCTTCTTGTAGACTGTATCTAAATTCTTATCCTGCCTCTACTATGACTCCCTGTGGTATTACTAGATTATTCTTATTAGTCTGTCTGTGTAGCTAACTAAGATTGCACGGTTGGCGAAACTCCCATGATTCTAGTCAGCAATAGCTCTATCAACTTAGTGCAGTCCTCTGGGATTGTCCATAATGTCTTTTGAAGTGTTCTATCTGGACTCATGCTTGCAAAAATTGCAAAACCTTTCGCTCAGTCACTCTAGTCTGGACCAAAAAACACAGATTGTATTTAAGTTTAAAAGCTTTATTAAAAGTAAACACATTTATTAAAATGAAGTCATAATAAAACTAAACGTTTAACTGATAATGGAAAAGTGGTTAGTGCTGACGATTAATTGAAGACATTTCTTGTGGTCGAGCCGAGCTCTCACCTGGTTTCAACTTGATCTTGTTGTTAGAAGTCCATCTTCTGTCTGTGTGGAGAATAATGGTGCGTGTTAAAAAAACAGCCTTCATCAGTTGTGCCAAAAAGTGCAGCAAGACAACCTTCCCTGGAAAAAGGGACATTTTTTTAACTTTAACGTAGACAGTCACAAATTACATTGTTTTCACATGTCTTCATTCCTAGACCAAAGACTAGTGAGTGCTTTATTCTAACATTCTTAAATGTACTTTGTAGGTGGAAAATCTGGTGGCGGGGCCAGTGTGGAGGTGGTGGTGCTCGACACGGAGGCGGAGGGCGATTCTTCAGGGGAGGAGGCGGCGGCTGTGAGAGTTGAGACGGTGGTGGTGGCGGCCAGAGGTAAGCTCTTATATATTCCTTACTTATTGAGATTGAAGACTAGCTGGGAAGGCAAGAATATGAGATGCATGGCTGGGTGAATGATGAAGCAATGATGGGTGGAAGGACAACAGCCTGGGTGGGTGACACAGAAACTGTATGTGTCCATATACCTGGATCATGCTACTATCTGACTCTTAGATAGCATATGTGTATCTAGAGCAGGGGTACTCATAGTACGGCCCGCGGGCCGGTGGTGGCCCGGCAAGCCTTCCTTGGCGGTGCGCAGACCTTGCAGACAATCACTGCTCCCCCGGCCCCCACAGAGCAGAGGCTTTTTTGTATTTCACCTGTTAGCGCCCCTGCATCTCCACTCTGACAATCACTGCTCCCCTGGCCCCCACAGAGCAGAGTGGAGATGCAAGGCCACAAAGAGGTGAAATAGAACAAAGCCTCTGCTCTGTGGGGCCGGGCAAGCAGTGATTGTCAGGGTGGAGAAGCAGGGGCGCTACAACAAACAAAGCCTCAATAATATGTTAATGGTCTTTTAAAGACCTGTTAAGTACTTTGGTGTTGTTGTCTGTGTGTGCGCGTTGAGGAAGCGGTCTCAACCCGGGCTGAAGGCTGACACAGATAGACACACACACAGTGAGATGACAGAGGGGGAGGGAGAGGGAGGGCAGGAGGGAGAGAGAGATGGAGGGAGGGCAGGAGGGAGAGCAGGAGGGAGAGAGATGTATGTAAATGCTGGGTCTGGTGGCTCAGTGGATGAGGGCATCTGCTGCAGGGACCTGTGTGCAACCTCATGGTCACAAGTTATCGTTTTGCTTTAGCCCTGCCCCCTCTGACTCCACCCCCACCAGTGCGGCCCTCGGCCCCAAACTACACTGTAAATGTAGCCCCTGAGAGAAAGTTTGTGAGTACCCATGATCTAGAGAGAGTAGACGGTCAGTGGATGAACTAAGTGTAACTTTGAAGAGCATGTAACACTGCACCCGCACGTCCGTTCCAGTGTAGGAAAGGCAAGGAAAAGAACTTTTAATTTTGTCCAAATACTACCATAAATAGTAGCAGTAGTTTGTATTGCAAGCACTGCATAGATCCGGTTATTACGGTGGCCACTCCCTACCTCTCTTAATAAGTTTAGTAGTACTCAGTCATTCATGTGTGGATGTATCACTGGTCACTCAATAAAAAGCAAAGCACCTGAAGTCATCCCATATATAAGCAAAAACATCCCATGTGAAGTGATAGATAATCAGATTATTTATCTTCTTCAATTTTCCATTTCTAGTACTCATTTCCACTGTAGGGTGAAAGTTAAATTAATTAAGCAGTAGCCCTTGAGTTGTAACAGAGTATTCTCAGTGCCACCCGTAATAGAAAAGTAAGAGCTTCACCACCTGCATGTACTGGACGGGTACAGTAACGCAACGCAAGTCTAGGTCACTCCTCATGGCGTGCGTCTCTTTTTCTCGGGTGCAAGTTTACTGCGCTGGCATTATGCCGGCTTGCAGAAAATAACGTACCAATTTTCCAAAACAAGAGATAAGAAGAAGAATAAGACTGGTGTACTTTCATAGTCGACTCCAATGGAAGTCCACAGTGCTCGTAGAATTTGTTCCTTAAACTCCCACTAATGTTAGAGCAAGGATGAAGAAGTGTGAGGTTAGATAGATACTGGCCTCAATAGTTATGTAATGCGCTTGCAAGTTGCTAGTTGTACTGCAACACAAATTTCTGCTGAATGATTGAGTTAATCTTAAAGAGCATTGGTTACAGACTATGTCTTTCTTTCTTCATATAGATGCTCCTTCCAAACGAACAAGGAGGAAGGAGCTGGCTAGAGCGGCCCGGCAACGGAGGATCGAGGCCACTGTTGCGGAATATCGGCGGCTGGTGGCCCTGGAGGACGAGGAAAGTGTGCAGTCGACAACAACAACAACATCGTCTGCATCGGCCTCCGTGGCCCCACGGGCTGCCACCCAGCACAGTGGTCCACCCAGACTGAGCCGGGCTTCCAAAGGCAAACGCCACCGCCGAGCAGCAAGGCCAACAGCTGCCTCTCACAGGCATTGCACCTGCAAGGCAGTGAAGGCACGCCTGCGCCGCACTACCCTGATGGTGTCCCGCCTTCAGCAGGAGCTCGCCTTGCTCCGCGAGGAGCATGATGCCCTGGCCCAAAAAGTTAACAGCATCCACCCATAGTGTCCCTTGCCCCTTTTTTAGAGACTTTTGGGGGGTGGGAATTGGGAGTTGGGTTTTTGGGGACTTTTGAAGGACAATCGTTGGGGTTAGGGAGGGTCTTGCGGGAGATTATTTTGTTAGGGATATAAATATACTTTTTCAAACTTTATCTGAGCATACCTGTTTTTTACTGCTTGCCTGGTGGGTGGGGGTTTAACGTTGACTGTTTTCCTGAAAGTTTAGTTCCATTTTCTTCCTTTAAGTGTAAATGCCCAAATGTTTTCAACACTAAGTGCCTCTAACAGACTAAGTGAAGTGAATCCAAGAGTCCTAGGACTTTAGTAGTACTACCTTCAGTCTCTCGTCTCTCGTACTAATACTCCATTATACCCCCAAACCACCAAACGCTTATCTTACCTGTAATTTGTGTTTGAAAGTAGGGCTAGATCCAGGGCTGGCTCCACGGGAAACACCGAATAAGGTTGGCAATCTTGGTCGGATAAAATTTCCTCATAGCGGTGGTACTAGTGGTGTGACACAGTGGCAGTTGCATGCCTATGAAAAAAAAGAAAATGAAATCTGGTTTGTCCTCCTGAGCAATTCAACTGTACAACTGAGAATATAGCAGGTGACAGAAGTACAGTAGAGCAGTGCCACATTGTAGCCTAACAAATGGTAAAGTATAACTACTAATTCGGTTGAAGTTCTTTCACATTAGCAATGGTTCTTTGTCAAGCAGAGTAAGAATATATCCTCGGATTTCTTCACCAGCCTGTTGCTATCACCTTATCCTCCCCAGCAAGTGTGTGGATTTATTGCTGTAATAATAATTTAGTCACACATCAATCAAAACCACACAGCCCGGGGGAAGAGGGTTAGGGTTTGAAAAATGGATGGGTACGGGGGTTTTTGGGAAAGGTTTTGGGAGACAAGAAAAAATAGCACAGCATAGACAAACAATTGTGAACATAAACAAATCTTTGGGTACAAACCTATCCATCAATCTTTGAAAGTGCATGCACTACTGCATGCATGTCAGTGAAAAGTAAGTAGTACATTCGACAACTGTGGAAAGAAAGAATGCGACAGTACAGGGCCTGTGTGGAATTATTGATAACGATATTCAACATAAGGTCTCTGTAGCCAGATACCCGAGAGCCTTGCTGGTCACTATAAATCCATTCACAACAACACTCAATGGGGTTGGTCTGGAAGGTGTCAGGTTTACTCCCCGTGATCCAGTCGATGCAAATATGGTTCCACCTCCAAATGTCACCAACACCCAGAAGTGTAAACACAGGGTGTTCGAGCCATTAGGCGGGGGAGAAAAATAACAAACTAAAATAAAAAATGTGGGATGGGTAAAGGTAGGGTCAGCAGGGAAAGGATACCTGTAACAGAAGACAAGACAGGCATCAGTGAAGTGCTGTCCTAACATACAAGGCTACTCTCATATAGTCTCACTAAATAACCAAGGAAGTAGACAAGTACCTGAGCACCAAGAAAACATGACCTTGGATAGGAAATACTATAGCCCTTCTGCCACAATCTGTGAGGAAGGCCTAAGAAACACATAAACATATAGTTAACGAACACACTCCTGTCGCACCAAACACACTCGCGTTATACTAAGACATCAAACCCACTACTCACAACATACCACAAACATGGTAGAGGACTCAATGTACAAAGGGGGTTCCAAATAGTCAAAGCAAAGATGTATGGTCCAACAAAAAGGAAGAGGGAAACGGTAGTGTGTAGGAAGCAAGAACTACAACACTGCGCTCTCTAAGTAATGACCCAGTAGAGAATCTTTGGTGAAGGTCAAACAGAAAAACGTAGTTGGGACCACCACTGAATTCTGCCAACAACACACCCCACGGTGCACTACACAAAGAGAACTGGGGTAGCCTGTAGTTACCTCACTACATGCCCAGTTATGGAGGTCCTTTGAAATACACAGTTATACAACGGAGACGCGTAGTTGTCCTTACTACCGCGCTCCGTTTTAATAGTACAAAAACGATCCCCGATGTGAACGGTAACACGTGGTATAGACCGCCACTGTGCTCCGCCACACACAATTCAACCAAACAGGAATTCAGCAAAGGTAGAATTCTGTTAGAAAACAGTCACAGAACCTCCCTTAACAATCCGTTCAGGCAGTAATCAGCTGACCGCACGGGCGGCCGAAGAGTTTAGAGCGGCTTTACCTGAAGACGCGTGAAGTCCGTCTACCGCCAAGGACAGAACACGGAAGCGCTCCCCACTGAGCCTCAGGGGGGGGGGGGGGAGGTGATAGTCCACAGGAGACACGATAGAAAAGCATGCAGAGCGTCCGCTCTCATGCCGGTGCAGAACAGAAACCAGAATAACGCGCAACAGGAAGCGCGTCTGTTCCCCAGATAAACTTCCTGCAAGTCTCCCGCCTACTCATGGGAAATGTAGTTTCATAGTACGGTAGGCGCTTAGGGGCTGCGTAACCTGACAGAAGGTATAGTAGATAGAAAAGGAGAAATTGCTTTTTTTCTAGGTGTCCCCTCACTCACCAGGGTTGCCCCTTGGTGACATGCTTCATCATTGGGGCCATCCCAGTCCTCTACGGCCTGGGGCGTGCTGCGACTTGCGAATTACGTAGGAGCACTTACAAATGACTATGTGTGGTGCAGATGTGATAGTGGAGTGGACTAAGTGATGTGTTAAGGGATCAATTTAGAAGCCGAGAGAGAGCCAAGAAATGCAGTCACAGTCAGAGAAAAAGGCAAGGGATACTGTATCTATGTGGTTGTAGTGGTCCTGTTGGAAGTGGTAAGTAAGTTGCCTGCAGAAAAAAAATCCTCCTATTAGCGGCACTCCTCCATTGCAGCCGACGCTTCGTCCATCGATGTTGGTCACCAGAAGACACCCTGTAAAAAAAAGCACAGCATAGACAAACAATTGAACATAAACAATTCTTTGGGTACAAACCTATCCATCAATCTTTGAAAGTGCATGCACTACTGCATGCATGTCAGTGAAAAGTAAGTAGTACATTCGACAACTGTGGAAGAAAGAATGCAACAGTTAAGGGCCTATGTGTAAATTATTGATAACGATATTCAACATAAGGTCTCTGTAGCCAGATACCCGAGAGCCTTGCTGGTCACTATAAATCCATTCACAACAACACTCAGTGGGGTTGGTCTGGAAGGTATAGTAGATAGAAAAGGAGAAATTACTTTTTTTCTAGGTGTCCCCTCACTCACCAGGGTTGCCCCTTGGTGACATGCTTCATCATTGGGGCCATCCCAGTCCTCTACGGCCTGGGGCGTGCTGCGACTTGCGAATTACGTAGGAGCACTTACAAATGACTATGTGTGGTGCAGATGTGATAGTCGAGTGGACTAAGTGATGTGTTAAGGGATCAATTTAGAAGCCGAGAGAGAGCCAAGAAATGCAGTCACAGTCAGAGAAAAAGGCAAGGGATACTGTATCTATGTGGTTGTAGTGGTCCTGTTGGAAGTGGTAAGTAAGTTGCCTGCAGAAAAAAAATCCTCCTATTAGCGGCACTCCTCCATTGCAGCCGACGCTTCGTCCATCGATGTTGGTCACCAGAAGACACCCTGTCCACTGCCTGCCTGATGCTGAATTGTGGCTCGCTACTGTGAAGCCTGACTCCATCCTTTTTTCCCCATTGCAGAGACTGAAACCCGGCCTGTAATTATTCAACGAAAAACAGGAAGTGATATAATATTACAACACCACTGATAAATAAATATAAGGTATGTAGGCTGTGGAGTGCAAAAAGTCACAATTTGATTTTCCTAGTAGACAGTACAATATTTTTGAAAGTGCGTACTCTGAGTCACCTTTTGAAGGATAAATAAGTATGGGCAAATTAATGTAGCGGATCTTGCCCCTCAAGCTAGGTGTACTGTAAACTGTGTTTTAGAACAAAATTAGATCTTCCTAGCAGTGCTCCCACCCAGACCCTTACTAAAGCCAGTCGCAAAAATGTAGAAGACCCCCAATCAAATCTCAAAAAACGAGGCCTAGCAGAAAACTGGTGACAAAACTTACTTTGAAAGTAAAAGTAGGCCGAAGTACCCCCTTCCTAATTACCCATTACCCACCGTGGATTGCATTCAAACCACTTGCAAGCAGCCAAGCAAAAGTAGCCATAGCCAGCATCGCTCCAAGACTCGAAATCCCCCCCACTCAAACACATGCAATAGAAATACTGCTAACCCTAACAACCCCTAAGTTAAGAATAGTGGCAAAGGCTTTCTTTAACTATGCCAAATCCCCCCTTTCCCACCATGGATTTTCTTCAAATGACTTGCAACCAAAATTACACATTCTCACGAGTGCTCTAAGACCCCAGAACTCAGTTGGAAAAATCTAGAACACCCCGAAACACATGCAATCCTGCTGCTAGGGCTAACCCTAACGAACCCTAAGTTACAAAAAGTGCCAAAACTAAAGGCTTTTCCGCGCGGATTTTGTCCCAACCACTTCTACCCGGTATTAGACCTTCCCAGGAATGCCCCAAGACCCGGCAACCCACCCGCCAAGAAGCATAACACCCCCAAACAGGCCAAAAGCAAAATCTCATATTTGCAATATTTCTGGGCCTTCGGTCCAAACGCGCTGCGTAGCTAGGCCATAAGTCGGGGTTGGCACGACGGATTTCCTGAAAAGCAAATGCAATCAAGATTAGAGTGTCCCAGCAATGCTCCCAGACCACGAAACTCACCCACAAACAGACGGAACCCCCCCTAAGAGCACCTCAAAGGCAAGCAAGTCATCAAAAACACAAAAACAATTCCGCCTGGGATTTGGTCCAAAACACTTTTATCCGGTATTAGAGCTTCCCAGAAATGGCCCCAGAGCCGTCAACCCAGGAGAAAACGAGTAGAAGACCCCCAAACAGCCAAAGAGCAAAAGTACAAAAATGGGGACTTAGTCAATTTTTCACAAATTTCCCAAATCACTCCGCGCGTGCTCTGCAGCTAGGCCCTAAGTCCCCTCTTCCACCATGGATTTGCTTCAAACCTCTTGCAAAGTAAAGTATATATAGCCAGCAGTGCTCCCAGACCACGAAACTCACCCACAAACACCAGGAAGCCCCCCAAACAGGCCCCCGAAAACGCTACATAGAGCAAAATGTCAGAAATAGCCAAAAAAAAAATTGGCCTGGATTTTGTTCCAACCACTTCTACCCGGTATTAGACCTTCCCAGGAATGCCCCAAGACCCGGCAACCCACCCGCCAAGAAGCATAACACCCCCAAACAGGCCAAAAGCAAAATCTCATACTTGCAATATTTCTGGGCCTTCGGTCCAAACGCGCTGCGTAGCTAGGCCATAAGTCGGGGTTGGCACGACGGATTTCCTGAAAAGCAAATGCAATCAAGATTAGAGTGTCCCAGCAATGCTCCCAGACCACGAAACTCACCCACAAACAGACGGAACCCCCCCTAAGAGCACCTCAAAGGCAAGCAAGTCATCAAAAACACAAAAAAAATTCCGCCTGGGATTTGGTCCAAAACACTTTTATCCGGTATTAGAGCTTCCCAGCAATGGCCCCAGAGCCGTCAACCCAGGAGAAAACGAGTAGAAGACCCCAAACAGCCAAAGAGCAAAAGTACAAAAATGGGGACTTAGTCAACTTTTCACAAATTTCCCAAATCACTCCGCGCGCGCTCTGCAGCTAGGCCCTAAGTCCCCTCTGCCACCATGGATTTGCTTCAAACCTCTTGCAAAGTAAAGTATATATAGCCAGCAGTGCTCCCAGACCACGAAACTCACCCACAAACACCAGGAAGCCCCCCAAACAGGCCCCCGAAAACACTACATAGAGCAAAATGTCAGAAATAGCCAAAAAAAACATCGGCCTGGATTTTGTCCCAACCACTTCTACCCGGTATTAGACCTTCCCAGGAATGCCCCAATACCCGGCAACCCACCCGCCAAGAAGCATAACACCCCCAAACAGGCCAAAAGCAAAATCTCATACTTGCAATATTTCTGGGCCTTCGGTCCAAACGCGCTGTGTAGCTAGGCCATAAGTCGGGGTTGCCACGACGGATTTCCTGAAAAGCAAATGCAATCAAGATTAGAGTGTCCCAGCAGTGCTCCCAGACCACGAAACTCACCCACAAACACCAGGAAGCCCCCCAAACAGGACCCCCGAAATCTCTACATAGAGCAAAATGTCAGAAATAGCCAAAAAAAAATTCGGCCTGGATTTTGTCCCAACCACTTCTACCCGGTATTAGACCTTCCCAGGAATGCCCCAAGACCCGGCAATCCACCCGCCAAGAAGCATAACACCCCCAAACAGGCCAAAAGCAAAATCTCATACTTGCAATATTTCTGGGCCTTCGGTCCAAACGCGCTGCGTAGCTAGGCCATAAGTCGGGGTTGGCACGACAGATTTCCTGAAAAGCAAATGCAATCAAGATTAGAGTGTCCCAGCAATGCTCCCAGACCACGAAACTCACCCACAAACAGACGGAACCCCCCCTAAGAGCACCTCAAAGGCAAGCAAGTCATCAAAAACACAAAAAATTTTCCGCCTCGGATTTGGTCCAAACCACTTTTAGTGCTTCCCAGCAATGGCCCCAGACCCGTCAACTCACCTGCAAAGAGGTAGAACAACACCCCCACAAGTGCTGAGTCTTTCTTCATTGGGCGTAAACCAGCCCTCTGCTTTGATGGAAATAGGAGTCTGGAGGAGGAGGATAGAGGAGCATGTTCTTCTGAACTTGTGAACCTGAGGAATGCAGACTGCGGCACTTTCAAATCAATTAGCAAACAAGTGAAGACAGTTCTGCTGATGGGCTTGTTTTTGTGATTATCTGATTAAAGTTTGAATTATATTAACTGTGCACAACAAAGAAAGACAGACACACAGGAATAAAAGTGAATAAGGATGAAAAAGAAAGTTATTGATTCGTTGTCTCATTTTCAGGGCTCGAAGTCGGTATCACGGTCCAGGAATAAGAATAAGGCTTCGTCATCATACTCTGCGAATTCAGGCAGGGTGAGCTCAGTGTCACCTGACAGAGTAGAAATTCCCTCATCTATGTTGCTGGCCACCTCCTCTTCATCCGGCACGCTCTCTCGTACTCTGAAATCTGGTGGTATGAGGTGCTGATTCATCTTGATCATTGTTAACCTCTCCACATTTTTGGGCGAGAGGCGGCTCCGTTTGGGAGTTACAATCCCACCAGCCGCACTGAAAACCTGTTCAGAAGACACGCTTGCGAGTGGGCAAGACAAGTAGTTTAAAGCCAGGTTGGTGAGCTGTGGCCACAATTCTTTTTTCCCATGCCAATACGCCAATGGGTCAGAATTAACATAGACCTCTGTTGAGTCATTCAGATAGTCCTTCACCATCGACTCAAGGTCCTCATCCAAGGTTCCTCCACTTTGCTTAGCTCTTGCTGTGCCTCTGACCTTTTGAGAACCAAACCCACGCAGAGCTAGCCAATCCTCTTCAGCCTCCAATGTTTCTGTTGTCTTTCGTGCAGATGATCCGGTTTCCGGTGTCTTTAACGGCTGAGAGGTCACTTGTGCCACGGCCACAGGTGCAGAAGTGGATTGTTTTGACTGGGGATGGCCTGCTGATGTACTGCCATTTCCTTCAATTTCCAGCCGTTCTGTTTCAAACTTCTTGGCTGACAAGGCTAGCCAACGTTTGTACTTTGGAACATGTTCATCATCAAAAGGAAAGAATGCTTGGCCTGCCAGCGCCTTTTTGTAGCGTGGATCCAGAATAGTAGCACAAATGTAATGCTGTTCTGAGTGGATCTTTTTAAGACGTTCATCACCTTGTAGGAGCTCTAATAATTGCTCAGCCAGAAGCAAAGAGTCTTGGTTTTTGTCATCTTTTCCAAACACAGAACACACCTCCTTCAGTTGGTCCTCCAGCATGTACAACAATGGGATAGCTTTTCCCAAATTAGAGTCCTCCTTGCTGACTGCACGCGTGAAGAACTCAAAAGGACGAAGCATGCGTGTCAGGCTTTCAACTATGTTCCATTGCGGCCCACCCATCCTCAGCTCCTCTATACCCTCTTTAAAGAAATATTGATCGAGTTCCGTATACTGCTCATACAGACGCTCAAGCATGTAGAAGGTTGAGTTCCAACGTGTTACCACCTCCTGGATGAGTGCTTTCACTGGCATTTGACGTTGATATAGCAGGCTCCTCAGCTGCTTCCGGGCCTTAAAAGAATGCCTGAAATGCTTGCACATTTTTCGGCAGGTCTCCAATACACTGTACGCTGCACTGCCTTTATTACCCAAGAATTTTTGGACAACCAGGTTTATACAGTGCGCCAAACACGGCACTCTGAAATAGTAACCGTCCCTCATGGCCTTAACTATATTGGCGCCATTGTCCGTGGAAACATAACCAACCTTGCGTTTTAGTGGGGACAGCCAGTTAAGGACCTTTGTGTTAAAGACATCCAAAATGTTTTCTGCTGTGTGACGTTTCTCCAAACCAAACATGGCTAGTGTTGCATGTTTCCGAGCACCTTTAAAAACAATGTTAGTGTCAACACCTGAGTTTAGCTTTGCTTTAGCCCCTGAAAAAGAGACCCAGTGTGCAGTGATGCACATGTAATCAGCGCCTGCGCCACTGGTCCACATGTCTGTTGTCAGATGTATAGTGTGAACAGCACTCTTCTGCAAAGCTGCCCCAATCACCTTCAGAACATCTTCATGTAGTGCTGGAACCGCAACTCGGGCAAAAATAGAACCGGCTAGGAACCTTCCATTTAGGGCAGAGCGCTGTCACTAATTCTAGAAAACCAACCCCTTCTACAAAAGAAAAAGGGAGAAGGTCCAGAGCTAGCATTTTAGCCAGCTTAGTGTTATACAGGCGGGTCATTGGGTGGTTGCGTTCATATTGCGCTTCTGTAAACAACATCTTTTTAATGTTGCCCTGGACCAAGGATTTACGGGATGATGATGATCTCTTCGACCCAGTTACGCTCGCTGATGAACTTTTCCGCATTGATGTCTCACTCTCTCCCACACTCTTAGTGTGGCTCCCATGGGGTGTGCTGCTGACAGGGGAACTGGGTGTAAGTGAAGTGTTTGAATCGTCTTCTACCTCCTCGTCATCACCAGATGAAAAAACAACGTTTTCATTGCGTGCAATTGCGGCTTCCTTGATCGTGTGTAGGTGCGCAAACCATTGGACATCGTGCGTTCTCCTAAGATGACCTCTCTGGCCTCCGGTACCATAGTTGGAACCCAACTTACCACGACTAACTCGAAGCTTACAAATGCTACAAATGGCTACGTTTTCATTTTTTGGGCAAACACTAAAGAAGTCCCAAACTGGAGACTTGAAATGTCTTCGGGGGCCGGAGGAGGCGGCGATACTGGTGGTGGTGGTCCTGCTGCTAATGCCAGATGAAGTGGAGGATGTGGATTGCCGAACTTCAGTACGTTTTGCACTTTCACCACCACGAATTGAGGTCGAGGACGAGGTGGGTACCTTCTTGCGAGGAAGAAATATGGAAGCGGTAGGTTTTGGTGTACTACTTAACTCCAAATCTAATGATTCCATTTCCATTGCCTGCTCGCCGACATCATCATCACGCTCAGCAGCTTCTCGGGATAGGGTCAAAATGTCTCTTTGCTGCATGCCCGGTGGGGCTGCAGTGACCTTTGTGATGACTGGCTCGTCGTCATCGTGAGAGGCTTCATCACCAGCAGTATCTGTCACTTCTTGTTGAGCCTCATCACACTCCATAGGTTTGAGTTTTTGGACGACCTTCCTTTTACGCTTAGGTACCGGTGTCAGATCATGGTGTGCCTCACTGTCAGACCGCAGTTGTGGTTCCCAAGACAGATCACTTGCATCAGAACGAGGTGGGCTTGAAGAAGATGTAGACACCCCCCTTGATCTTTTCCTTGCTAGGGATGTGGAAGACAATGAATGATCATCAGGAGGAGTGGCTTCCAATGATACCTCGGCTTCATTGTCGATTTCCAAATGTGCCCCTACTTCGGGAGGAACAACTATTGTGGGCACTTGTGAACCTCCATGCACCTTTGCTTGCGCATCTCCTTTTGCTGCCTCTCCTTCCACATGTACTTGGGCGTGTACTTGCACATGGTGTTGTTGTTGCGGCTGTGGTTGTTCAACACTTGTCAGATGAGTTACAACAACCTGTGTTGATTCAGGGACATTGCTGCTACTTTCTTGCGATGAGCCAACATCACTGGTCGATGGTGATTGGAGAAGTACACTGACTGCCTCTGAAGCACTCAAGGGCTTTGACCTAAGTTGGCGTGGTGGTGGAGGCACTGAACCCAATGGAGCAGGGGTGCTGCTCCCAGCTTGGTCCCCAGCAGATCCTGCTGCTGCAGGCGTACTTTTTTTTTGCTCCCAAAAAACGTGGCGGGTGGCACACCAGCCTCCTTGGTAACTTGCTTCTTCTGCTCCTTACTAGCAACTTTCTTGCTAGAGGAGCTACGGAGAACTTTCTTTGGGGGCGGGGCCATCTTCTTCAGAGCAGGTCAGACAGCAGGCCGCAGTTGCACGAATTGTAGAGTTGTCTGAGGCCAGACGTGACGTCGCGTGACGTTATGCTGCACACACACACCGCTGCAGGACTTCTTCCTGGCACTGGTGGTTCTCTTGAGTCTTGTGCACCTAAAAAAAATGGAAGACAGAGGAACATCAGTTCAGTTATAGAGCACAAAAAAATCGAAAAACACTGCAAAATCAGCACAATCCCAATCCATCCATGCCCTCCATAATGTTTAAATTCAAGACAACCCACAGAAAGACTAGGCCCATGCAAGACTCACTACCCCTGGGCATAAATAAAGGTTGAAAAGTAGGCAAAATGGTTGGAGGCCTAACAACAAAGCCTGCATTCAAAATGGCCACTTGCCTGCCAGCACATGGCCAGTGCCTGTAGCTGCACTCAAAATGGCCACCAGCCACATGGCATGTCCCTCCCCATGAACACCCCCAAAAATCGAAAAACACTGCAAAATCAGCACAATCCCATTCCATCCATGGCCTCCATGATGTTTACATTCAAGACAACCCACAGAAAGACTAGGCCCATGCAAGACTCACTACCCCTGGGCATAAATAAAGGTTGAAAAGTAGGCAAAATGGTTGGAGGCCTAACAACAAAGCCTGCATTCAAAATGGCCACTTGCCTCCTAGCACATGGCCAGGGCCTGCCTGTACCAGCACTCAAAATGGCCCCCACCCACATGGCCTGTCCCCATGAACACCCCAAAAAATCGAAAAACACTGCAAAATCAGCACAATCCCATTCCATCCATGCCCTCCATGATGTTTAAATTCAAGACACCCCACAGAAAGACTAGGCCCATGCACCACTCACTACCCCTGGTCAAGGCCCCAACAACAGGTCAAAAATCGAAAAACAGAAAAATCAGCACAATCCCATTCCATCCATGCCCTCCATGATGTTTAAGTTCAAGACAGCCCACAGAAAGACTAGGCCCATGCTAGACTCAAATACCCCTGGTGAAAAGGCCACAAGTACAGGCCCAAAAAACGAAAATCACTGAAAAATCTGCACAATCCCATTCCATCCATGGCCTCCATGATGTTTAAATTCAAGACAACCCACAGAAAGACTAGGCCCATGCAAGACTCACTACCCCTGGGCATAAATAAAGGTTGAAAAGTAGGCAAAATGGTTGGAGGCCTAACAACAAAGCCTGCATTCAAAATGGCCACTTGCCTGCCAGCACATGGCCAGTGCCTGTAGCTGCACTCAAAATGGCCACCAGCCACATGGCATGTCCCTCCCCATGAACACCCCCAAAAATCGAAAAACACTGCAAAATCAGCACAATCCCATTCCATCCATGGCCTCCATGATGTTTAAATTCAAGACAGCCCACAGAAAGACTAGGCCCATGCAAGACTCACTACCCCTGGGCATAAATAAAGGTTGAAAAGTGGGAAAAATGGTTGGAGGCCTAACAACAAAGCCTGCATTCAAAATGGCCACTTGCCTGCCAGCACATGGCCAGTGCCTGTAGCTGCACTCAAAATGGCCACCAGCCACATGGCATGTCCCTCCCCATGAACACCCCCAAAAATCGAAAAACACTGCAAAATCAGCACAATCCCATTCCATCCATGGCCTCCATGATGTTTAAATTCAAGACAGCCCACAGAAAGACTAGGCCCATGCTAGACTCAAATACCCCTGGTGAAAAGGCCACAAGTACAGGCCCAAAAAACGAAAATCACTGAAAAATCTGCACAATCCCATTCCATCCATGGCCTCCATGAAGTTTAAATTCAAGACAACCCACAGAAAGACTAGGCCCATGCAAGACTCACTACCCCTGGGCATAAATAAAGGTTGAAAAGTAGGCAAAATGGTTGGAGGCCTAACAACAAAGCCCGCATTCAAAATGGCCACTTGCCTGCCAGCACATGGCCAGTGCCTGTAGCTGCACTCAAAATGGCCACCAGCCACATGGCATGTCCCTCCCCATGAACACCCCCAAAAATCAAAAAACACTGCAAAATCAGCACAATCCCATTCCATCCATGGCCTCCATGATGTTTAAATTCAAGACAGCCCACAGAAAGACTAGGCCCATGCTAGACTCAAATACCCCTGGTGAAAAGGCCACAAGTACAGGCCCAAAAAACGAAAATCACTGAAAAATCTGCACAATCCCATTCCATCCATGGCCTCCATGATGTTTAAATTCAAGACAACCCACAGAAAGACTAGGCCCATGCAAGACTCACTACCCCTGGGCATAAATAAAGGTTGAAAAGTAGGCAAAATGGTTGGAGGCCTAACAACAAAGCCTGCATTCAAAATGGCCACTTGCCTGCCAGCACATGGCCAGTGCCTGTAGCTGCACTCAAAATGGCCACCAGCCACATGGCATGTCCCTCCCCATGAACACCCCCAAAAATCGAAAAACACTGCAAAATCAGCACAATCCCATTCCATCCATGCCCTCCATGATGTTTAAATTCAAGACACCCCACAGAAAGACTAGGCCCATGCACCACTCACTACCCCTGGTCAAGGCCTCAACAACAGGTCAAAAATCGAAAAACACAGAAAAATCAGCACAATCCCATTCCATCTATGCCCTCCATGATGTTTAAGTTCAAGACAGCCCACAGAAAGACTAGGCCCATGCACCACTCACTACCCCTGGTCAAGGTCCCAACAACAGGTCAAAAATCGAAAAACACAGAAAAATCAGCACAATCCCAATTCATCCATGGCCTCCATGATGTTTAAGTTCAAGACAACCCACAGAAAGACTCAGTCCACCCACCACTGAGTACCCCTGGGCAAAAGGCCCCAAAACAGCCCAAAAATCGAAAATTCCAAAATTTTAATTGCAGCAACTGTAATGCCCCAAACAAACTTACTTGTAAAATTTCTAATCCAACAGTGATCCAAAGAAAGTCAAAAAGGCCTCAAATCCAAATATCCAGCAGCATCCACAAAAAGTAATCCTTCCAGCTCCAGACCCAAATGAAAAGTGACCAGGAGATGGACAAAGCACTGGGAGGAGCCTGCTGAACAGGAACAGGAAGTTGAAGACTGTGGGGCACTTCCTTCCTCCCACCCCCCTGCCCCCCTCCCCAAAATGGACTCCTCGCTAAAAAAGTGCAGGCAAATGTCAAACTAAGGAGTTATTCACATAAAAATCATCATTTCTAGAAGGTTTATGCTGCTTGCTGGTGGATTTCTTGTGCAGAATTGCAAATTTATATTTTCGCTCGCCGCATCTCAAATCTCGCAATTGCGAAGTACCGCGAGACGTGATCTCGCCGTACTCGCGTTGACAAACTATCGCTGCCAAGCCGCGATGACGTAATCGCGCTCGCCAATTCCCGCGGGATCACACAGCAAGATCCAAAATGGCGCAGCACTCGCAAACTATCGAAAAAAACAACTCGGCAAACGATGATAAACGCCGCGCGCCGCAAAAATTGTATCACCAACGCCGCGCGCCGCCAAAAAAATCCGCTGCGTGCGAATTTGCGGATCTTGCGGGAAATTCGCAAATCTCGCGGATTGCGAATTTCCCAAAAATCCGCAAAATCCGCGAGCGTAACGGATTTTCCGCCCACACCTAGTATTCCTGTCCGTTGCTTTCTTGAAGAGTGAGGACTTCAAGGAACCGTCAACATCCCTCACTTCCACATCAAGGAATGTCATTTTGACATTACTTGAGTCAATTGAAAATTTTATGTCCTTATGTCTATTATTGAGCCACTGGTGAAAGTCACCCAACTCGGCATGGCTCCCCTGCCATAGGAGCCACACGTCGTCGATGTAACGATACCAGTGCACAATGTGGTGCGCGAAAGGGTTGTCCACCTCCACGTATTTTTTCTCGTATTCGGCCATGTATAGTACGGCCATTTCTGGGGCATAAGGGCACCCCATAGCGGTGCCCTTGATTTGCATAAAGAAATCCTTGTTGAAGCGGAAATAATTTCTTTTAAGGGTTATTTCGGCCAATCTCAAAATGAAGGACGTTGGGACTCTATGTGGTCTTTCCCTTAAGTCTAGATAGAGTTCCAAGACCTCCAGTGCTTCATCTTGTGGTATCTGGGTATATAGGGACGTCACATCCATTGTTACCATGAGTTGTGACGTATGATCGAATGGGGTCCCTTCAACCTTGACCAGGAAATCAGTAGTGTCTCTTAAATAGGACCTCACATTTGCCACAAAGGGCTTCAGGAAGAAATCTATATATTTCGACAAGGGCTCAAGACATGAATCACAACCAGACACGATCGGTCTCCCTGGTGGATTTGACAGGTTTTTATGAATCTTTGGTAAGAAATATGCCACAGGAGTTCTTGGGCATTTCTTTACCAAAAAATCGCTCTCTTTGGGTCCCAGGAAACCACTTTCTCTGCCTATTTGGACAATTTCTGTGATTGCAGACTGAATCTGTGGTAGTGGGTCCTCCTGCAGTTTTCTATACCATTCTTGGTTGTTTACCTGCAGAGCCCCTTCCGCAAGATATTGTTCTCGGGGCCATAACACCACCGCTCCGCCCTTGTCGGCCTGTTTAATGATCAATGAATGATCTTCTTTCAAGCTTTTAAGGGCCAATCGTCGTCCCTTCGAGATGTTTTGCTTCACGAATTTATGTTTACTCTCTAGTTTGGTAATTGAGGATAACAAGATTTGTTCAAATGCGTGTACCTGTTTAGGAATGTTCTGATTGGGCACAAAAGTGGACTTATTTCTGAGGCCTGTTGTTTCCATACTGGCACTAGGGGGTTGGTTAGCAAAAAAGACTTTAAGTCGGATTTTGCGGCAAAATTCTATTGCCTCTAGTTTAATCTTAGTAAAGTCTGTTTGTTTAGATGGAACAAATTTGAGTCCTAGGTTAAGGACAGATTCTTCCTCCTTTGTCAAAGTCCTAGTTGATAAATTCACTATGGTAGAGGAGCCCACTACGTTTTGTAATAGTTTCTCCTGGTTCGCATCTCCCATGCCAAAGGGAGATGGGAGATGCGAACCAGGAGAAACTATTACAAAACGTAGTGGGCTCCTCTACCATAGTGAATTTATCAGGAGGTGGACAACCCTTTCGCGCACCACATTGTGCACTGGTATCGTTACATCGACGACGTGTGGCTCCTGTGGCAGGGGAGCCATGCCGAGTTGGGTGACTTTCACCAGTGGCTCAATAATAGACATAAGGACATAAAATTTTCAATTGACTCAAGTAATGTCAAAATGACATTCCTTGATGTGGAAGTGAGGGATGTTGACGGTTCCTTGAAGTCCTCACTCTTCAAGAAAGCAACGGACAGGAATACCATACTCCACTATGGGAGCTCACATCCCAGAAACCTGAGGGCAAACTTACCATATGGACAACTCCTGAGAATCAGGAGAAATTGTTCGGAGCTGGCACAATTTGAGCAACATGGATCAAAATTTTGTGAAGAACTAACGCAACGGGGGTACCCTAAAAAGCTTCTCAAGCATTCTTTTAAAAGAGCACGTTGTACACCGAGGGAGTGCCTTCTTGAAAGAAAAGTCAAACGTGATCTTAAGAATCTAGTTTGCGTGACGACATTCTGCGCCGAAACTCACAACATACGCCAAATGGTATTGAAACATTGGCACTTGCTGGAACAATTAGAGACACCCATTCCACGCCCAATATTCGCTTTCAGAAGAAATCAAAATATTGGCCAACAACTAGTCCGTGCGGACATCAGAGTAGCCAAACCTAAAAGTGATTTATTGTCAAAATGAGGTCTCAAACCCATAGAGGGACACCATAGGTGTGGGAACTGTATCGCGTGCGATACAACCATTGAGGGCACCACCTTTCAACATTCCAACACGTCTTGGTCTCATACCAGCTTTACTAACTGTAAAACAAAAAATGTCGTCTATGCCATAATCTGCGCCTGCCACAAAATTTATATTGGTAAGACCAATCAGCAGGTCAACACACGTATGACACAGCATAGGTCGCGCATTAAAAAGAAAGTGCTAACTGCGCCCCTCGTCCAACATTTCTCCGAAAAACAACACGGGGAAAATGATTTCACTTGGACCGTGCTATTCAGCATTAATCAACCAAAAACGGGTATCAATTTAGAACAGATCCTTTTAAAAAAAGAGGCCTATTTGATACTCAAGTTCAACAGTACCCAAACGGGGTTGAACACACTTTCAGAAATCTCGAGATTGTAATAAGTTCATGCACCCGAAATTTGGAAACTACAACATCCACAATGCCTAGCTCCAAGCTCACTATGATGTAGGAGCCCTGTACAGCCACCAGGCTGTTCCTGCGTTTGCATTTCCTGGTTCGCTCCTGTGGAAGAAAGGTGAGTGTTTGTGGGTCTCCCTACGCGTGAGATGCCAGTACATCTAAACTGTATTAAGTCAGGGACTAAGGGGCCTTTTATGTCTTACAGCGCGAGTGAGCCGCGCATCTATAAACAACGGTGAGGAACACGCGCCCCCGCCACTGATTGAATCTGAGTTAGATTAAGACAACGACCACACGGCATGGCGATCGACGCCCCGTGCTCACTACCAGAAATCTAGGTAGGTGGCTTCACAATGTTTCCGCAGCACCTCACGAGCGTGCCTATACCATAAACTAATGTCAATACTGAGCGCGACCCTTATGCTTTACAGGTCACACGAAAAGGATAGAATGAGCAAACAGAGGACCTAAGATAGCATCCAATGCCACACTTGACGAAGGTATGAGCGTTCAGCTTTAGGTCTGTAGCAGTCGCTAGGCACTGCTCCAGATGGCTTTGTAAGTCTTTGAATTATTATTATTTCTTTCAGAATAATTCTTCCATTTTACTGATTTTCTGCGGCGCACAGCCCTTCGTGTACAACTGAATCACGAGAGCCCACCGCATTCTGTTTAAAGGTAACTAGTTCAGCACAGTCCAGCTATTTTAGGGGGCCCTTTATAAACAAGTTACAAACACTGAAACAAGCTTCGTTTTATTCTTTTGTTTAGATTGAAAACACTGAGAGAGCCCTGAGGAGAATCTGTAATTCTAGACAGATTCGAAACGCGTTGGCAAGGCAAACGACAGACAGACAGTTCAAAATATCTGCCCTTGACGGGTGCAGTCTTTACTGTTGGAATTAACTGTGAATTAATTTCTGATTTCTGTCGTATTACTTTCTTTTCAACCTTTTGGGTTTAGTAGCGGTTTTTGATTATTTCGCAAAGATTAACTATTTGTGAACACGGAATTGCTATATATTTCTCATTCGAGAAGTTTGTTGATAACTGTTTGATCCATTGTGTATGTGATATTTGTATAGTAGTTGTAAATATGTATAAATGTTTTGTATTTGTATATAGGTATATATAAAGTGTTCTTCTTGCCTATGAAAAAGATAAATCTTACTAAAAATAATGAACAAAAGGGTTAAATAAAATTACCCATACAAACAAAGAGACGTTGATTTTTGTTTGTTGTCTCATAAACTTAAGGCGAGACTAAATAAGTGGGAGGGCTAGCAATTCTGTTCTGTTCACTGTCAAATATTTTAATGCATCGGCGGTGCAGACCATACTCCATATGTACAAATAGACACATGTGGTGAAATGCGTCCGTTTTTGTAGGCTGGCTTCTGAATATATGTGCCCCAGAACTAGCTGTGCCTCGCAGGAATTCAAATATGTAAGGGAGGCGTTTCCACATAAAATCCTTTGTAAAATGTATGCACTGATATTTATGTTTTTGTCAATGTGTAACGCATTATCGGCAAGCAGAGCCTGAAATGCATCAAAAGTTCTGCACATCGGCAACCCAGGCATAGGAACTGATGCATTGGCTGTGGTACATAAAGACAAGTCACACAAAACAGTCTTGGAAGCTCAACCACACCATGGAGGTGCTTGTTTTGCAGCTAGGAGTCGCAAGGAGATGACGACTACCAGGACCACCCTAACCACATCCCCCCAAAACCCCCACAACCACATAAGCAGGGCAGGAGAAGGGAATGGTTTTATTGGCCTCGAACCTCCCTCATTGACCTCAGGGAGAATGAGGTCAACATCTTATACCGGCTCAGGAGGGAGTCCATAGTAGAACTGCTACACCAGATAGCTCCAAAGCTCCAACTACCAACTGCCAGGGCCACCAACATCCCTCCGCAAAGCCAAGTTGATGGCTGTTATCCATTTGCTGGTAACTAGTTCATTCCAGAATACAACAGTCAGAATGGTAGGACTCTTGCAGTCACCTTTCTTGGCTTTCCTACCCTCTGTCCTGGATGCTATCATGCGCCAGACGCACCAGTACCTTCTCTTCCCCAACACACAACTGCAGCTGGAGACCAAGCAAGGTTTTGTACCATCGCAGGTTTCCCACATGAGCTTGGTGTTATGGATTGCACACATGTGCAAATGGTTCCCCCTGAGCAACATCACATCTGTACAGGACCATGAAGCACACCTACCCGATCAGTTCTCAGGAAATCGTGGACCATTGTGGATGTTCACCAACGTGCTGACAAAATACCTAGTGAGTGTGCATGATACCTACATCTTCAGGCACCTCATTCTCAATGAGCACTTCCAGAATGGGCAATATGGGAATGGCCTACTTGTAGGTAAGCCAAGCTCAACTACAAATAGCCATCTTTGTGTCTGTTGACACAGATAGGGCCATGTGTATGAGGGGTGTGCCTCATACATGAACCATGTAACATTGTACATGTGTAATGCAACCCCCAAGTCACACTTGTTAAGACACGGAAAGCCACTTTCAGTGCCTTTGGATGGCGTAAATTTACAGAGCAATGCAATGCTGGCAAAAACGCAGTGTAGAATCACTGGGTGTAAGAGAGGTGTTCCATGAGCTTTGTGGGGGTGTCTCCATGCAACTCCCATGGTTTATGAGGCATGTCATGTATCTCATCCCAGGATAATTTTGTAGTATGACAAATCAATTGGTCTACCCAGGTGATGTGTAACCTTAGAAAAAAACTGAAGTTATTCAAGGCACTCCTGCTTCCTATGTGTGTTGAAGTCTATGGCACACATACATAGACGGTCAGGCCTCTGAGGGTTCACCATGTGCTGGGAGATGCATCATCCTGCAAGAAGACAATCCTGCATGAATGCAGGCCTCCGAGCACTATGGTGCAAGTATGTCTGTGATCATGCTATGCAGCATATTGTGTGCTAATGGGTTGCGAAATGTCCAAGAATGTGCTGTACGGCTGAAATGGCATGCACTACTTCCTCAGTGATGCATTGCAGTGCAGAAAGGTGGCTTGCTGCACTGCACAGTGCCAGTCTCCCAAATATATGGGTCCTTTTGTCATGGGAGCATAGCAGGAACAATGCACTGCAATGTGCAGACAATTATGTGCGACATTGACATGCACTTGCGGATCTGTCAATGGCAATAGCAATGTGTCAGTTCACACTGTGTGAATGGATGGAAACAGATTAACCACACTGGGTGATGAATCATGAAGGAAATCATGTGGCATGACACATAACCCAATTATGAGTACAAAGGCAATACCAGAGCAAAGTCTGAGGTGAGTGTCTCATCAATGGCGTATCAACTCTTGGTATCAGTCACAGGTCCAACAAGGTCAGAGTTGTGAGAACAAGTACGTTGGAAATAATCAAGTGTGTTACACATGGCAGTTTAATTGTATGTGGACTAAAGTCTCAGAAAAAAGTATGTGGAAGGCATATGTGTGGCATACCATGTCAGTGTAGGTCCTATACAAGTCTAAATGTCAATCCTGGATAACATTGTGACACCAACAGTACAAAACACATATAGGTCTGTGGAAAACTGACAGTTGATGTACACACATACATGTAGGCAGACAGCAGCATTGACAGATGTCACCAATGTGACGACTCACTTGTGTAGTAAGTATATCAAATAAAAAGCATATGACCCCAGAATAGTTAAACTCACAAAGTCAAACCCAATACTGCCAAACATTTCCTACTTCAGTGATCAACATATCCTACCTGAACAAGGTACCACAGTGTACTCAAGATACCAAACTCAACATCCATTTGCAACAGCAATAAGGAAGAAATCAAGCCATTGAAGTACACAATCCCCTACAAATTAGATCAATGAATAGCATAACAATTCAGGTGACATGTTTGAACTTCACTGCATGTATGTCCCAAATCACATGGTCATAAGTGTACCATGAAATGCCTGTGCCAATGTCACGTAGGCCAAAAATACATCTGTGGTTTACTATGGCCATCTGTATAAGTAAGTTTAGTACATGTTGGAAATGTCACTACCTACCTAGAGAGACTCAACAAGCCAAATGTCTAACCACCAATCTGTCAGTTCACACATGTAGTGAGTGCACACAAGATTGAGTGGTCAGGAACATCTCCAAATAGCCATCACATAAATCTACTGGAGTGACATGAAAGTCCTGATGTAGAAGTGTACAATGTATCAGGCCATACTCATCATTTGCTATTACACAGAGAAATGGAATAGACATGTCTAAACCAATGAACAACTGCAGATGTCACACATATTGTGAATTACTGTAAGAAATGTGTATGAGTATTTCAGTACACATAACACACATGGACAGTAATGTAGCTGTGACAGAAAGGAAAGGCATTGACAAATTACATTTGTTTTTCATTTTCAGCTGACCAAGGGTACGATTTCCAGCCATGGGTCAAGACCCCAATTACACCCCAGACTGACCCGGAGAAAAACTACAGTCAGGCACACATCAAGACTCCCAACATTGTTGAGAGAACATTCTGTCTGCTCAAGGCCAGGTTCAGATGTTTAGACATGTCAGGGGGGAGATTACTCTATTCGCCCTCTATGGTGTGCAAGATGATACTTTTATGTGCCATTCTACACAATATCTGTGTCTGCATGAATGTTCCAAGGTATGGGGACCATCCACAGCAGGACCCAATGGAGGATGAGGATGATGAGGATGTGGAGACATCTTGAATACAGTGGCTGGCAATAGGCGATGCAAATACCCGGCACAACATTTCTTCGCCTGAAGCACATGTACTGTCATGGAGCATGAACAAACATAATATGAAGGTTCAACATGCAAATACATGTAAAATCCTCTTTTTGATTATGTCACAGTCCCAGTACATTTCTACTCAACCGCATCTCATCAACTAGAAGTAGCCTTCAAAATGTAACACTCATGTCATCAGACCTGTTGACCCACATGGGGCCATGCCGCACATCTATCAATTGCACATCTATGTGTAGCAATGTACTGCGTTAGGGGGACAGGCCAGGCATGCCACATTTCCTATTCCAAATTGATCCTCCCACTCCCCTTGCACTTGAGTAGTGCAGAGCTGCACAGCCAGCAGTCTTGATGTGTCGTACTACAAAAGGGGGTGGTGATGAACAGAGTGTCTGAATTGAGCAGACCACTCTTACCCAGTCCAAAGATCAGGGCTTGATCCATCACCGTTATTTATCTCACTGCCCCATCCCAGCTCAGAACCTGGCTATATGCAAATCAGTCTGTCCCTGGCCAAGTGCATCATGGGAACAGGGCAGACTAAACTACCAAGCCAATTCTTTACCAGAAAGGAGACAAGCTACCGGGGACCGGTTTCTGGCATTTCAGCCGTCTTCGGCCCGGCTTGCTTGAATCCTGATGGAGCAGTGAGAAAGGGACTCATGTCTGAGTATACCCTGCCACACCTATAGTGGCCAAAATCGATTTACAAAAGGGGGTGGTGATGAACAGAGTGTCTGAATTGAGCAGACCCCTCTTACCCAGTCCAAAGATCAGGGCTTGATCCATCACCGTTATTTATCTCACTGCCCCATCCCAGCTCAGAACCTGGCTATATGCAAATCAGTCTGTCCCTGGCCCAGTGCATCATGGGAACAGGGCAGACTAAACTACCAAGCCAATTCTTTACCAGAAAGGAGACAAGCTACCGGGGACCGGTTTCTGGCATTTCAGCCGTCTTCGGCCCGGCTTGCTTGAATCCTGATGGAGCAGTGAGAAAGGGACTCATGTCTGAGTATACCCTGCCACACCTATAGTGGCCAAAATCGATTTACAAAAGGGGGTGGTGATGAACAGAGTGTCTGAATTGAGCCGACCACTCTTACCCAGTCCAAAGATCAGGGCTTGATCCATCACCGTTATTTATCTCACTGCCCCATCCCAGCTCAGAACCTGGCTATATGCAAATCAGTCTGTCCCTGGCCCAGTGCATCATGGGAACAGGGCAGACTAAACTACCAAGCCAATTCTTTACCAGAAAGGAGACAAGCTACCGGGGACCGGTTTCTGGCATTTCAGCCGTCTTCGGCCCGGCTTGCTTGAATCCTGATGGAGCAGTGAGAAAGGGACTCATGTCTGAGTATACCCTGCCACACCTATAGTGGCCAAAATCGATTTACAAAAGGGGGTGGTGATGAACAGAGTGTCTGAATTGAGCAGACCACTCTTACCCAGTCCAAAGATCAGGGCTTGATCCATCACCGTTATTTATCTCACTGCCCCATCCCAGCTCAGAACCTGGCTATATGCAAATCAGTCTGTCCCTGGCCCAGTGCATCATGGGAACAGGGCAGACTAAACTACCAAGCCAATTCTTTACCAGAAAGGAGACAAGCTACCGGGGACCGGTTTCTGGCATTTCAGCCGTCTTCGGCCCGGCTTGCTTGAATCCTGATGGAGCAGTGAGAAAGGGACTCATGTCTGAGTATACCCTGCCACACCTATAGTGGCCAAAATCGATTTACAAAAGGGGGTGGTGATGAACAGAGTGTCTGAATTGAGCAGACCACTCTTACCCAGTCCAAAGATCAGGGCTTGATCCATCACCGTTATTTATCTCACTGCCCCATCCCAGCTCAGAACCTGGCTATATGCAAATCAGTCTGTCCCTGGCCCAGTGCATCATGGGAACAGGGCAGACTAAACTACCAAGCCAATTCTTTACCAGAAAGGAGACAAGCTACCGGGGACCGGTTTCTGGCATTTCAGCCGTCTTCGGCCCGGCTTGCTTGAATCCTGATGGAGCAGTGAGAAAGGGACTCATGTCTGAGTATACCCTGCCACACCTATAGTGGCCAAAATCGATTTACAAAAGGGGGTGGTGATGAACAGAGTGTCTGAATTGAGCAGACCACTCTTACCCAGTCCAAAGATCAGGGCTTGATCCATCACCGTTATTTATCTCACTGCCCCATCCCAGCTCAGAACCTGGCTATATGCAAATCAGTCTGTCCCTGGCCCAGTGCATCATGGGAACAGGGCAGACTAAACTACCAAGCCAATTCTTTACCAGAAAGGAGACAAGCTACCGGGGACCGGTTTCTGGCATTTCAGCCGTCTTCGGCCCGGCTTGCTTGAATCCTGATGGAGCAGTGAGAAAGGGACTCATGTCTGAGTATACCCTGCCACACCTATAGTGGCCAAAATCGATTTACAAAAGGGGGTGGTGATGAACAGAGTGTCTGAATTGAGCAGACCACTCTTACCCAGTCCAAAGATCAGGGCTTGATCCATCACCGTTATTTATCTCACTGCCCCATCCCAGCTCAGAACCTGGCTATATGCAAATCAGTCTGTCCCTGGCCCAGTGCATCATGGGAACAGGGCAGACTAAACTACCAAGCCAATTCTTTACCAGAAAGGAGACAAGCTACCGGGGACCGGTTTCTGGCATTTCAGCCGTCTTCGGCCCGGCTTGCTTGAATCCTGATGGAGCAGTGAGAAAGGGACTCATGTCTGAGTATACCCTGCCACACCTATAGTGGCCAAAATCGATTTACAAAAGGGGGTGGTGATGAACAGAGTGTCTGAATTGAGCAGACCACTCTTACCCAGTCCAAAGATCAGGGCTTGATCCATCACCGTTATTTATCTCACTGCCCCATCCCAGCTCAGAACCTGGCTATATGCAAATCAGTCTGTCCCTGGCCCAGTGCATCATGGGAACAGGGCAGACTAAACTACCAAGCCAATTCTTTACCAGAAAGGAGACAAGCTACCGGGGACCGGTTTCTGGCATTTCAGCCGTCTTCGGCCCGGCTTGCTTGAATCCTGATGGAGCAGTGAGAAAGGGACTCATGTCTGAGTATACCCTGCCACACCTATAGTGGCCAAAATCGATTTACAAAAGGGGGTGGTGATGAACAGAGTGTCTGAATTGAGCAGACCACTCTTACCCAGTCCAAAGATCAGGGCTTGATCCATCACCGTTATTTATCTCACTGCCCCATCCCAGCTCAGAACCTGGCTATATGCAAATCAGTCTGTCCCTGGCCCAGTGCATCATGGGAACAGGGCAGACTAAACTACCAAGCCAATTCTTTACCAGAAAGGAGACAAGCTACCGGGGACCGGTTTCTGGCATTTCAGCCGTCTTCGGCCCGGCTTGCTTGAATCCTGATGGAGCAGTGAGAAAGGGACTCATGTCTGAGTATACCCTGCCACACCTATAGTGGCCAAAATCGATTTACAAAAGGGGGTGGTGATGAACAGAGTGTCTGAATTGAGCAGACCACTCTTACCCAGTCCAAAGATCAGGGCTTGATCCATCACCGTTATTTATCTCACTGCCCCATCCCAGCTCAGAACCTGGCTATATGCAAATCAGTCTGTCCCTGGCCCAGTGCATCATGGGAACAGGGCAGACTAAACTACCAAGCCAATTCTTTACCAGAAAGGAGACAAGCTACCGGGGACCGGTTTCTGGCATTTCAGCCGTCTTCGGCCCGGCTTGCTTGAATCCTGATGGAGCAGTGAGAAAGGGACTCATGTCTGAGTATACCCTGCCACACCTATAGTGGCCAAAATCGATTTACAAAAGGGGGTGGTGATGAACAGAGTGTCTGAATTGAGCAGACCACTCTTACCCAGTCCAAAGATCAGGGCTTGATCCATCACCGTTATTTATCTCACTGCCCCATCCCAGCTCAGAACCTGGCTATATGCAAATCAGTCTGTCCCTGGCCCAGTGCATCATGGGAACAGGGCAGACTAAACTACCAAGCCAATTCTTTACCAGAAAGGAGACAAGCTACCGGGGACCGGTTTCTGGCATTTCAGCCGTCTTCGGCCCGGCTTGCTTGAATCCTGATGGAGCAGTGAGAAAGGGACTCATGTCTGAGTATACCCTGCCACACCTATAGTGGCAAAAATCGATTTACAAAAGGGGGTGGTGATGAACAGAGTGTCTGAATTGAGCAGACCACTCTTACCCAGTCCAAAGATCAGGGATTGATCCATCACCGTTATTTATCTCACTGCCCCATCCCAGCTCAGAACCTGGCTATATGCAAATCAGTCTGTCCCTGGCCCAGTGCATCATGGGAACAGGGCAGACTAAACTACCAAGCCAATTCTTTACCAGAAAGGAGACAAGCTACCGGGGACCGGTTTCTGGCATTTCAGCCGTCTTCGGCCCGGCTTGCTTGAATCCTGATGGAGCAGTGAGAAAGGGACTCATGTCTGAGTATACCCTGCCACACCTATAGTGGCCAAAATCGATTTACAAAAGGGGGTGGTGATGAACAGAGTGTCTGAATTGAGCAGACCACTCTTACCCAGTCCAAAGATCAGGGCTTGATCCATCACCGTTATTTATCTCACTGCCCCATCCCAGCTCAGAACCTGGCTATATGCAAATCAGTCTGTCCCTGGCCCAGTGCATCATGGGAACAGGGCAGACTAAACTACCAAGCCAATTCTTTACCAGAAAGGAGACAAGCTACCGGGGACCGGTTTCTGGCATTTCAGCCGTCTTCGGCCCGGCTTGCTTGAATCCTGATGGAGCAGTGAGAAAGGGACTCATGTCTGAGTATACCCTGCCACACCTATAGTGGCCAAAATCGATTTACAAAAGGGGGTGGTGATGAACAGAGTGTCTGAATTGAGCAGACCACTCTTACCCAGTCCAAAGATCAGGGCTTGATCCATCACCGTACAGACTAATTTGCATACAGCCAGGTTCTGAAACTGGGATGGTGCAGTGAGCTAAAAAACGGTGTTGGATCTAGCCCTGATCTCTTGACTGGGTGAGAGTATTCTGTTTAATTCAGAGACTCTGTCCCTCACCACCCCTTGTTGTAAATATTTTTGTCCACCCTAAGCGTGGAAGGGTATACTCAGATGTGAGTCCCTTGCTCATTGCACCATCAGGATTCAAGCAAGCCGGGCCGAAGAGGCTGAAATGCCAGAAACCGGTCCCCGGTAGCTTGTTTCCTTCCCAGTGTAAGAATTGGCTTTTGTAGTTTGGTTTGCCCTGTTCCCATCATGCACTGGGACAGGAACAGACTAATTTGCATACAGCCAGGTTCTGAAACTGGGATGGTGCAGTGAGCTAAAAAACGGTGTTGGATCTAGCCCTGATCTCTTGACTGGGTGAGAGTATTCTGTTTAATTCAGAGACTCTGTCCCTCACCACCCCTTGTTGTAAATATTTTTGTCCACCCTAAGCGTGGAAGGGTATACTCAGATGTGAGTCCCTTGCTCATTGCACCATCAGGATTCAAGCAAGCCGGGCCGAAGAGGCTGAAATGCCAGAAACCGGTCCCCGGTAGCTTGTTTCCTTCCCAGTGTAAGAATTGGCTTTTGTAGTTTGGTTTGCCCCGTTCCCATCATGCACTGGGACAGGAACAGACTAATTTGCATACAGCCAGGTTCTGAAACTGGGATGGTGCAGTGAGCTAAAAAACGGTGTTGGATCTAGCCCTGATCTCTTGACTGGGTGAGAGTATTCTGTTTAATTCAGAGACTCTGTCCCTCACCACCCCTTGTTGTAAATATTTTTGTCCACCCTAAGCGTGGAAGGGTATACTCTGATGTGAGTCCCTTGCTCATTGCACCATCAGGATTCAAGCAAGCCGGGCCGAAGAGGCTGAAATGCCAGAAACCGGTCCCCGGTAGCTTGTTTCCTTCCCAGTGTAAGAATTGGCTTTTGTAGTTTGGTTTGCCCTGTTCCCATCATGCACTGGGACAGGAACAGATTAATTTGCATACAGCCAGGTTCTGAAACTGGGATGGTGCAGTGAGCTAAAAAACGGTGTTGGATCTAGCCCTGATCTCTTGACTGGGTGAGAGTATTCTGTTTAATTCAGAGACTCTGTCCCTCACCACCCCTTGTTGTAAATATTTTTGTCCACCCTAAGCGTGGAAGGGTATACTCAGATGTGAGTCCCTTGCTCATTGCACCATCAGGATTCAAGCAAGCCGGGCCGAAGAGGCTGAAATGCCAGAAACCGGTCCCCGGTAGCTTGTTTCCTTCCCAGTGTAAGAATTGGCTTTTGTAGTTTGGTTTGCCCTGTTCCCATCATGCACTGGGACAGGAACAGACTAATTTGCATACAGCCAGGTTCTGAAACTGGGATGGTGCAGTGAGCTAAAAAACGGTGTTGGATCTAGCCCTGATCTCTTGACTGGGTGAGAGTATTCTGTTTAATTCAGAGACTCTGTCCCTCACCACCCCTTGTTGTAAATATTTTTGTCCACCCTAAGCGTGGAAGGGTATACTCAGATGTGAGTCCCTTGCTCATTGCACCATCAGGATTCAAGCAAGCCGGGCCGAAGAGGCTGAAATGCCAGAAACCGGTCCCCGGTAGCTTGTTTCCTTCCCAGTGTAAGAATTGGCTTTTGTAGTTTGGTTTGCCCTGTTCCCATCATGCACTGGGACAGGAACAGACTAATTTGCATACAGCCAGGTTCTGAAACTGGGATGGTGCAGTGAGCTAAAAAACGGTGTTGGATCTAGCCCTGATCTCTTGACTGGGTGAGAGTATTCTGTTTAATTCAGAGACTCTGTCCCTCACCACCCCTTGTTGTAAATATTTTTGTCCACCCTAAGCGTGGAAGGGTATACTCAGATGTGAGTCCCTTGCTCATTGCACCATCAGGATTCAAGCAAGCCGGGCCGAAGAGGCTGAAATGCCAGAAACCGGTCCCCGGTAGCTTGTTTCCTTCCCAGTGTAAGAATTGGCTTTTGTAGTTTGGTTTGCCCTGTTCCCATCATGCACTGGGACAGGAACAGACTAATTTGCATACAGCCAGGTTCTGAAACTGGGATGGTGCAGTGAGCTAAAAAACGGTGTTGGATCTAGCCCTGATCTCTTGACTGGGTGAGAGTATTCTGTTTAATTCAGAGACTCTGTCCCTCACCACCCCTTGTTGTAAATATTTTTGTCCACCCTAAGCGTGGAAGGGTATACTCAGATGTGAGTCCCTTGCTCATTGCACCATCAGGATTCAAGCAAGCCGGGCCGAAGAGGCTGAAATGCCAGAAACCGGTCCCCGGTAGCTTGTTTCCTTCCCAGTGTAAGAATTGGCTTTTGTAGTTTGGTTTGCCCTGTTCCCATCATGCACTGGGACAGGAACAGACTAATTTGCATACAGCCAGGTTCTGAAACTGGGATGGTGCAGTGAGCTAAAAAACGGTGTTGGATCTAGCCCTGATCTCTTGACTGGGTGAGAGTATTCTGTTTAATTCAGAGACTCTGTCCCTCACCACCCCTTGTTGTAAATATTTTTGTCCACCCTAAGCGTGGAAGGGTATACTCAGATGTGAGTCCCTTGCTCATTGCACCATCAGGATTCAAGCAAGCCGGGCCGAAGAGGCTGAAATGCCAGAAACCGGTCCCCGGTAGCTTGTTTCCTTCCCAGTGTAAGAATTGGCTTTTGTAGTTTGGTTTGCCCTGTTCCCATCATGCACTGGGACAGGAACAGACTAATTTGCATACAGCCAGGTTCTGAAACTGGGATGGTGCAGTGAGCTAAAAAACGGTGTTGGATCTAGCCCTGATCTCTTGACTGGGTGAGAGTATTCTGTTTAATTCAGAGACTCTGTCCCTCACCACCCCTTGTTGTAAATATTTTTGTCCACCCTAAGCGTGGAAGGGTATACTCAGATGTGAGTCCCTTGCTCATTGCACCATCAGGATTCAAGCAAGCCGGGCCGAAGAGGCTCAAATGCCAGAAACCGGTCCCCGGTAGCTTGTTTCCTTCCCAGTGTAAGAATTGGCTTTTGTAGTTTGGTTTGCCCTGTTCCCATCATGCACTGGGACAGGAACAGACTAATTTGCATACAGCCAGGTTCTGAAACTGGGATGGTGCAGTGAGCTAAAAAACGGTGTTGGATCTAGCCCTGATCTCTTGACTGGGTGAGAGTATTCTGTTTAATTCAGAGACTCTGTCCCTCACCACCCCTTGTTGTAAATATTTTTGTCCACCCTAAGCGTGGAAGGGTATACTCAGATGTGAGTCCCTTGCTCATTGCACCATCAGGATTCAAGCAAGCCGGGCCGAAGAGGCTGAAATGCCAGAAACCGGTCCCCGGTAGCTTGTTTCCTTCCCAGTGTAAGAATTGGCTTTTGTAGTTTGGTTTGCCCTGTTCCCATCATGCACTGGGACAGGAACAGACTAATTTGCATACAGCCAGGTTCTGAAACTGGGATGGTGCAGTGAGCTAAAAAACGGTGTTGGATCTAGCCCTGATCTCTTGACTGGGTGAGAGTATTCTGTTTAATTCAGAGACTCTGTCCCTCACCACCCCTTGTTGTAAATATTTTTGTCCACCCTAAGCGTGGAAGGGTATACTCAGATGTGAGTCCCTTGCTCATTGCACCATCAGGATTCAAGCAAGCCGGGCCGAAGAGGCTGAAATGCCAGAAACCGGTCCCCGGTAGCTTGTTTCCTTCCCAGTGTAAGAATTGGCTTTTGTAGTTTGGTTTGCCCTGTTCCCATCATGCACTGGGACAGGAACAGACTAATTTGCATACAGCCAGGTTCTGAAACTGGGATGGTGCAGTGAGCTAAAAAACGGTGTTGGATCTAGCCCTGATCTCTTGACTGGGTGAGAGTATTCTGTTTAATTCAGAGACTCTGTCCCTCACCACCCCTTGTTGTAAATATTTTTGTCCACCCTAAGCGTGGAAGGGTATACTCAGATGTGAGTCCCTTGCTCATTGCACCATCAGGATTCAAGCAAGCCGGGCCCAAGAGGCTGAAATGCCAGAAACCGGTCCCCGGTAGCTTGTTTCCTTCCCAGTGTAAGAATTGGCTTTTGTAGTTTGGTTTGCCCTGTTCCCATCATGCACTGGGACAGGAACAGACTAATTTGCATACAGCCAGGTTCTGAAACTGGGATGGTGCAGTGAGCTAAAAAACGGTGTTGGATCTAGCCCTGATCTCTTGACTGGGTGAGAGTATTCTGTTTAATTCAGAGACTCTGTCCCTCACCACCCCTTGTTGTAAATATTTTTGTCCACCCTAAGCGTGGAAGGGTATACTCAGATGTGAGTCCCTTGCTCATTGCACCATCAGGATTCAAGCAAGCCGGGCCGAAGAGGCTGAAATGCCAGAAACCGGTCCCCGGTAGCATGTTTCCTTCCCAGTGTAAGAATTGGCTTTTGTAGTTTGGTTTGCCCTGTTCCCATCATGCACTGGGACAGGAACAGACTAATTTGCATACAGCCAGGTTCTGAAACTGGGATGGTGCAGTGAGCTAAAAAACGGTGTTGGATCTAGCCCTGATCTCTTGACTGGGTGAGAGTATTCTGTTTAATTCAGAGACTCTGTCCCTCACCACCCCTTGTTGTAAATATTTTTGTCCACCCTAAGCGTGGAAGGGTATACTCTGATGTGAGTCCCTTGCTCATTGCACCATCAGGATTCAAGCAAGCCGGGCCGAAGAGGCTGAAATGCCAGAAACCGGTCCCCGGTAGCTTGTTTCCTTCCCAGTGTAAGAATTGGCTTTTGTAGTTTGGTTTGCCCTGTTCCCATCATGCACTGGGACAGGAACAGATTAATTTGCATACAGCCAGGTTCTGAAACTGGGATGGTGCAGTGAGCTAAAAAACGGTGTTGGATCTAGCCCTGATCTCTTGACTGGGTGAGAGTATTCTGTTTAATTCAGAGACTCTGTCCCTCACCACCCCTTGTTGTAAATATTTTTGTCCACCCTAAGCGTGGAAGGGTATACTCAGATGTGAGTCCCTTGCTCATTGCACCATCAGGATTCAAGCAAGCCGGGCCGAAGAGGCTGAAATGCCAGAAACCGGTCCCCGGTAGCTTGTTTCCTTCCCAGTGTAAGAATTGGCTTTTGTAGTTTGGTTTGCCCTGTTCCCATCATGCACTGGGACAGGAACAGACTAATTTGCATACAGCCAGGTTCTGAAACTGGGATGGTGCAGTGAGCTAAAAAACGGTGTTGGATCTAGCCCTGATCTCTTGACTGGGTGAGAGTATTCTGTTTAATTCAGAGACTCTGTCCCTCACCACCCCTTGTTGTAAATATTTTTGTCCACCCTAAGCGTGGAAGGGTATACTCAGATGTGAGTCCCTTGCTCATTGCACCATCAGGATTCAAGCAAGCCGGGCCGAAGAGGCTGAAATGCCAGAAACCGGTCCCCGGTAGCTTGTTTCCTTCCCAGTGTAAGAATTGGCTTTTGTAGTTTGGTTTGCCCTGTTCCCATCATGCACTGGGACAGGAACAGACTAATTTGCATACAGCCAGGTTCTGAAACTGGGATGGTGCAGTGAGCTAAAAAACGGTGTTGGATCTAGCCCTGATCTCTTGACTGGGTGAGAGTATTCTGTTTAATTCAGAGACTCTGTCACTCACCACCCCTTGTTGTAAATATTTTTGTCCACCCTAAGCGTGGAAGGGTATACTCAGATGTGAGTCCCTTGCTCATTGCACCATCAGGATTCAAGCAAGCCGGGCCGAAGAGGCTGAAATGCCAGAAACCGGTCCCCGGTAGCTTGTTTCCTTCCCAGTGTAAGAATTGGCTTTTGTAGTTTGGTTTGCCCTGTTCCCATCATGCACTGGGACAGGAACAGACTAATTTGCATACAGCCAGGTTCTGAAACTGGGATGGTGCAGTGAGCTAAAAAACGGTGTTGGATCTAGCCCTGATCTCTTGACTGGGTGAGAGTATTCTGTTTAATTCAGAGACTCTGTCCCTCACCACCCCTTGTTGTAAATATTTTTGTCCACCCTAAGCGTGGAAGGGTATACTCAGATGTGAGTCCCTTGCTCATTGCACCATCAGGATTCAAGCAAGCCGGGCCGAAGAGGCTGAAATGCCAGAAACCGGTCCCCGGTAGCTTGTTTCCTTCCCAGTGTAAGAATTGGCTTTTGTAGTTTGGTTTGCCCTGTTCCCATCATGCACTGGGACAGGAACAGACTAATTTGCATACAGCCAGGTTCTGAAACTGGGATGGTGCAGTGAGCTAAAAAACGGTGTTGGATCTAGCCCTGATCTCTTGACTGGGTGAGAGTATTCTGTTTAATTCAGAGACTCTGTCCCTCACCACCCCTTGTTGTAAATATTTTTGTCCACCCTAAGCGTGGAAGGGTATACTCAGATGTGAGTCCCTTGCTCATTGCACCATCAGGATTCAAGCAAGCCGGGCCGAAGAGGCTGAAATGCCAGAAACCGGTCCCCGGTAGCTTGTTTCCTTCCCAGTGTAAGAATTGGCTTTTGTAGTTTGGTTTGCCCTGTTCCCATCATGCACTGGGACAGGAACAGACTAATTTGCATACAGCCAGGTTCTGAAACTGGGATGGTGCAGTGAGCTAAAAAACGGTGTTGGATCTAGCCCTGATCTCTTGACTGGGTGAGAGTATTCTGTTTAATTCAGAGACTCTGTCCCTCACCACCCCTTGTTGTAAATATTTTTGTCCACCCTAAGCGTGGAAGGGTATACTCAGATGTGAGTCCCTTGCTCATTGCACCATCAGGATTCAAGCAAGCCGGGCCGAAGAGGCTGAAATGCCAGAAACCGGTCCCCGGTAGCTTGTTTCCTTCCCAGTGTAAGAATTGGCTTTTGTAGTTTGGTTTGCCCTGTTCCCATCATGCACTGGGACAGGAACAGACTAATTTGCATACAGCCAGGTTCTGAAACTGGGATGGTGCAGTGAGCTAAAAAACGGTGTTGGATCTAGCCCTGATCTCTTGACTGGGTGAGAGTATTCTGTTTAATTCAGAGACTCTGTCCCTCACCACCCCTTGTTGTAAATATTTTTGTCCACCCTAAGCGTGGAAGGGTATACTCAGATGTGAGTCCCTTGCTCATTGCACCATCAGGATTCAAGCAAGCCGGGCCGAAGAGGCTGAAATGCCAGAAACCGGTCCCCGGTAGCTTGTTTCCTTCCCAGTGTAAGAATTGGCTTTTGTAGTTTGGTTTGCCCTGTTCCCATCATGCACTGGGACAGGAACAGACTAATTTGCATACAGCCAGGTTCTGAAACTGGGATGGTGCAGTGAGCTAAAAAACGGTGTTGGATCTAGCCCTGATCTCTTGACTGGGTGAGAGTATTCTGTTTAATTCAGAGACTCTGTCCCTCACCACCCCTTGTTGTAAATATTTTTGTCCACCCTAAGCGTGGAAGGGTATACTCAGATGTGAGTCCCTTGCTCATTGCACCATCAGGATTCAAGCAAGCCGGGCCGAAGAGGCTGAAATGCCAGAAACCGGTCCCCGGTAGCTTGTTTCCTTCCCAGTGTAAGAATTGGCTTTTGTAGTTTGGTTTGCCCTGTTCCCATCATGCACTGGGACAGGAACAGACTAATTTGCATACAGCCAGGTTCTGAAACTGGGATGGTGCAGTGAGCTAAAAAACGGTGTTGGATCTAGCCCTGATCTCTTGACTGGGTGAGAGTATTCTGTTTAATTCAGAGACTCTGTCCCTCACCACCCCTTGTTGTAAATATTTTTGTCCACCCTAAGCGTGGAAGGGTATACTCAGATGTGAGTCCCTTGCTCATTGCACCATCAGGATTCAAGCAAGCCGGGCCGAAGAGGCTGAAATGCCAGAAACCGGTCCCCGGTAGCTTGTTTCCTTCCCAGTGTAAGAATTGGCTTTTGTAGTTTGGTTTGCCCTGTTCCCATCATGCACTGGGACAGGAACAGACTAATTTGCATACAGCCAGGTTCTGAAACTGGGATGGTGCAGTGAGCTAAAAAACGGTGTTGGATCTAGCCCTGATCTCTTGACTGGGTGAGAGTATTCTGTTTAATTCAGAGACTCTGTCCCTCACCACCCCTTGTTGTAAATATTTTTGTCCACCCTAAGCGTGGAAGGGTATACTCAGATGTGAGTCCCTTGCTCATTGCACCATCAGGATTCAAGCAAGCCGGGCCGAAGAGGCTGAAATGCCAGAAACCGGTCCCCGGTAGCTTGTTTCCTTCCCAGTGTAAGAATTGGCTTTTGTAGTTTGGTTTGCCCTGTTCCCATCATGCACTGGGACAGGAACAGACTAATTTGCATACAGCCAGGTTCTGAAACTGGGATGGTGCAGTGAGCTAAAAAACGGTGTTGGATCTAGCCCTGATCTCTTGACTGGGTGAGAGTATTCTGTTTAATTCAGCGACTCTGTCCCTCACCACCCCTTGTTGTAAATATTTTTGTCCACCCTAAGCGTGGAAGGGTATACTCAGATGTGAGTCCCTTGCTCATTGCACCATCAGGATTCAAGCAAGCCGGGCCGAAGAGGCTGAAATGCCAGAAACCGGTCCCCGGTAGCTTGTTTCCTTCCCAGTGTAAGAATTGGCTTTTGTAGTTTGGTTTGCCCTGTTCCCATCATGCACTGGGACAGGAACAGACTAATTTGCATACAGCCAGGTTCTGAAACTGGGATGGTGCAGTGAGCTAAAAAACGGTGTTGGATCTAGCCCTGATCTCTTGACTGGGTGAGAGTATTCTGTTTAATTCAGAGACTCTGTCCCTCACCACCCCTTGTTGTAAATATTTTTGTCCACCCTAAGCGTGGAAGGGTATACTCAGATGTGAGTCCCTTGCTCATTGCACCATCAGGATTCAAGCAAGCCGGGCCGAAGAGGCTGAAATGCCAGAAACCGGTCCCCGGTAGCTTGTTTCCTTCCCAGTGTAAGAATTGGCTTTTGTAGTTTGGTTTGCCCTGTTCCCATCATGCACTGGGACAGGAACAGACTAATTTGCATACAGCCAGGTTCTGAAACTGGGATGGTGCAGTGAGCTAAAAAACGGTGTTGGATCTAGCCCTGATCTCTTGACTGGGTGAGAGTATTCTGTTTAATTCAGAGACTCTGTCCCTCACCACCCCTTGTTGTAAATATTTTTGTCCACCCTAAGCGTGGAAGGGTATACTCAGATGTGAGTCCCTTGCTCATTGCACCATCAGGATTCAAGCAAGCCGGGCCGAAGAGGCTGAAATGCCAGAAACCGGTCCCCGGTAGCTTGTTTCCTTCCCAGTGTAAGAATTGGCTTTTGTAGTTTGGTTTGCCCTGTTCCCATCATGCACTGGGACAGGAACAGACTAATTTGCATACAGCCAGGTTCTGAAACTGGGATGGTGCAGTGAGCTAAAAAACGGTGTTGGATCTAGCCCTGATCTCTTGACTGGGTGAGAGTATTCTGTTTAATTCAGAGACTCTGTCCCTCACCACCCCTTGTTGTAAATATTTTTGTCCACCCTAAGCGTGGAAGGGTATACTCAGATGTGAGTCCCTTGCTCATTGCACCATCAGGATTCAAGCAAGCCGGGCCGAAGAGGCTGAAATGCCAGAAACCGGTCCCCGGTAGCTTGTTTCCTTCCCAGTATAAGAATTGGCTTTTGTAGTTTGGTTTGCCCTGTTCCCATCATGCACTGGGACAGGAACAGACTAATTTGCATACAGCCAGGTTCTGAAACTGGGATGGTGCAGTGAGCTAAAAAACGGTGTTGGATCTAGCCCTGATCTCTTGACTGGGTGAGAGTATTCTGTTTAATTCAGAGACTCTGTCCCTCACCACCCCTTGTTGTAAATATTTTTGTCCACCCTAAGCGTGGAAGGGTATACTCAGATGTGAGTCCCTTGCTCATTGCACCATCAGGAATCAAGCAAGCCGGGCCGAAGAGGCTGAAATGCCAGAAACCGGTCCCCGGTAGCTTGTTTCCTTCCCAGTGTAAGAATTGGCTTTTGTAGTTTGGTTTGCCCTGTTCCCATCATGCACTGGGACAGGAACAGACTAATTTGCATACAGCCAGGTTCTGAAACTGGGATGGTGCAGTGAGCTAAAAAACGGTGTTGGATCTAGCCCTGATCTCTTGACTGGGTGAGAGTATTCTGTTTAATTCAGAGACTCTGTCCCTCACCACCCCTTGTTGTAAATATTTTTGTCCACCCTAAGCGTGGAAGGGTATACTCAGATGTGAGTCCCTTGCTCATTGCACCATCAGGATTCAAGCAAGCCGGGCCGAAGAGGCTGAAATGCCAGAAACCGGTCCCCGGTAGCTTGTTTCCTTCCCAGTGTAAGAATTGGCTTTTGTAGTTTGGTTTGCCCTGTTCCCATCATGCACTGGGACAGGAACAGACTAATTTGCATACAGCCAGGTTCTGAAACTGGGATGGTGCAGTGAGCTAAAAAACGGTGTTGGATCTAGCCCTGATCTCTTGACTGGGTGAGAGTATTCTGTTTAATTCAGAGACTCTGTCCCTCACCACCCCTTGTTGTAAATATTTTTGTCCACCCTAAGCGTGGAAGGGTATACTCAGATGTGAGTCCCTTGCTCATTGCACCATCAGGATTCAAGCAAGCCGGGCCGAAGAGGCTGAAATGCCAGAAACCGGTCCCCGGTAGCTTGTTTCCTTCCCAGTGTAAGAATTGGCTTTTGTAGTTTGGTTTGCCCTGTTCCCATCATGCACTGGGACAGGAACAGACTAATTTGCATACAGCCAGGTTCTGAAACTGGGATGGTGCAGTGAGCTAAAAAACGGTGTTGGATCTAGCCCTGATCTCTTGACTGGGTGAGAGTATTCTGTTTAATTCAGAGACTCTGTCCCTCACCACCCCTTGTTGTAAATATTTTTGTCCACCCTAAGCGTGGAAGGGTATACTCAGATGTGAGTCCCTTGCTCATTGCACCATCAGGATTCAAGCAAGCCGGGCCGAAGAGGCTGAAATGCCAGAAACCGGTCCCCGGTAGCTTGTTTCCTTCCCAGTGTAAGAATTGGCTTTTGTAGTTTGGTTTGCCCTGTTCCCATCATGCACTGGGACAGGAACAGACTAATTTGCATACAGCCAGGTTCTGAAACTGGGATGGTGCAGTGAGCTAAAAAACGGTGTTGGATCTAGCCCTGATCTCTTGACTGGGTGAGAGTATTCTGTTTAATTCAGAGACTCTGTCCCTCACCACCCCTTGTTGTAAATATTTTTGTCCACCCTAAGCGTGGAAGGGTATACTCAGATGTGAGTCCCTTGCTCATTGCACCATCAGGATTCAAGCAAGCCGGGCCGAAGAGGCTGAAATGCCAGAAACCGGTCCCCGGTAGCTTGTTTCCTTCCCAGTGTAAGAATTGGCTTTTGTAGTTTGGTTTGCCCTGTTCCCATCATGCACTGGGACAGGAACAGATTAATTTGCATACAGCCAGGTTCTGAAACTGGGATGGTGCAGTGAGCTAAAAAACGGTGTTGGATCTAGCCCTGATCTCTTGACTGGCTGAGAGTATTCTGTTTAATTCAGAGACTCTGTCCCTCACCACCCCTTGTTGTAAATATTTTTGTCCACCCTAAGCGTGGAAGGGTATACTCAGATGTGAGTCCCTTGCTCATTGCACCATCAGGATTCAAGCAAGCCGGGCCGAAGAGGCTGAAATGCCAGAAACCGGTCCCCGGTAGCTTGTTTCCTTCCCAGTGTAAGAATTGGCTTTTGTAGTTTGGTTTGCCCTGTTCCCATCATGCACTGGGACAGGAACAGACTAATTTGCATACAGCCAGGTTCTGAAACTGGGATGGTGCAGTGAGCTAAAAAACGGTGTTGGATCTAGCCCTGATCTCTTGACTGGGTGAGAGTATTCTGTTTAATTCAGAGACTCTGTCCCTCACCACCCCTTGTTGTAAATATTTTTGTCCACCCTAAGCGTGGAAGGGTATACTCAGATGTGAGTCCCTTGCTCATTGCACCATCAGGATTCAAGCAAGCCGGGCCGAAGAGGCTGAAATGCCAGAAACCGGTCCCCGGTAGCTTGTTTCCTTCCCAGTGTAAGAATTGGCTTTTGTAGTTTGGTTTGCCCTGTTCCCATCATGCACTGGGACAGGAACAGACTAATTTGCATACAGCCAGGTTCTGAAACTGGGATGGTGCAGTGAGCTAAAAAACGGTGTTGGATCTAGCCCTGATCTCTTGACTGGGTGAGAGTATTCTGTTTAATTCAGAGACTCTGTCCCTCACCACCCCTTGTTGTAAATATTTTTGTCCACCCTAAGCGTGGAAGGGTATACTCAGATGTGAGTCCCTTGCTCATTGCACCATCAGGATTCAAGCAAGCCGGGCCGAAGAGGCTGAAATGCCAGAAACCGGTCCCCGGTAGCTTGTTTCCTTCCCAGTGTAAGAATTGGCTTTTGTAGTTTGGTTTGCCCTGTTCCCATCATGCACTGGGACAGGAACAGACTAATTTGCATACAGCCAGGTTCTGAAACTGGGATGGTGCAGTGAGCTAAAAAACGGTGTTGGATCTAGCCCTGATCTCTTGACTGGGTGAGAGTATTCTGTTTAATTCAGAGACTCTGTCCCTCACCACCCCTTGTTGTAAATATTTTTGTCCACCCTAAGCGTGGAAGGGTATACTCAGATGTGAGTCCCTTGCTCATTGCACCATCAGGATTCAAGCAAGCCGGGCCGAAGAGGCTGAAATGCCAGAAACCGGTCCCCGGTAGCTTGTTTCCTTCCCAGTGTAAGAATTGGCTTTTGTAGTTTGGTTTGCCCTGTTCCCATCATGCACTGGGACAGGAACAGACTAATTTGCATACAGCCAGGTTCTGAAACTGGGATGGTGCAGTGAGCTAAAAAACGGTGTTGGATCTAGCCCTGATCTCTTGACTGGGTGAGAGTATTCTGTTTAATTCAGAGACTCTGTCCCTCACCACCCCTTGTTGTAAATATTTTTGTCCACCCTAAGCGTGGAAGGGTATACTCAGATGTGAGTCCCTTGCTCATTGCACCATCAGGATTCAAGCAAGCCGGGCCGAAGAGGCTGAAATGCCAGAAACCGGTCCCCGGTAGCTTGTTTCCTTCCCAGTGTAAGAATTGGCTTTTGTAGTTTGGTTTGCCCTGTTCCCATCATGCACTGGGACAGGAACAGACTAATTTGCATACAGCCAGGTTCTGAAACTGGGATGGTGCAGTGAGCTAAAAAACGGTGTTGGATCTAGCCCTGATCTCTTGACTGGGTGAGAGTATTCTGTTTAATTCAGAGACTCTGTCCCTCACCACCCCTTGTTGTAAATATTTTTGTCCACCCTAAGCGTGGAAGGGTATACTCAGATGTGAGTCCCTTGCTCATTGCACCATCAGGATTCAAGCAAGCCGGGCCGAAGAGGCTGAAATGCCAGAAACCGGTCCCCGGTAGCTTGTTTCCTTCCCAGTGTAAGAATTGGCTTTTGTAGTTTGGTTTGCCCTGTTCCCATCATGCACTGGGACAGGAACAGACTAATTTGCATACAGCCAGGTTCTGAAACTGGGATGGTGCAGTGAGCTAAAAAACGGTGTCGGATCTAGCCCTGATCTCTTGACTGGGTGAGAGTATTCTGTTTAATTCAGAGACTCTGTCCCTCACCACCCCTTGTTGTAAATATTTTTGTCCACCCTAAGCGTGGAAGGGTATACTCAGATGTGAGTCCCTTGCTCATTGCACCATCAGGATTCAAGCAAGCCGGGCCGAAGAGGCTGAAATGCCAGAAACCGGTCCCCGGTAGCTTGTTTCCTTCCCAGTGTAAGAATTGGCTTTTGTAGTTTGGTTTGCCCTGTTCCCATCATGCACTGGGACAGGAACAGACTAATTTGCATACAGCCAGGTTCTGAAACTGGGATGGTGCAGTGAGCTAAAAAACGGTGTTGGATCTAGCCCTGATCTCTTGACTGGGTGAGAGTATTCTGTTTAATTCAGAGACTCTGTCCCTCACCACCCCTTGTTGTAAATATTTTTGTCCACCCTAAGCGTGGAAGGGTATACTCAGATGTGAGTCCCTTGCTCATTGCACCATCAGGATTCAAGCAAGCCGGGCCGAAGAGGCTGAAATGCCAGAAACCGGTCCCCGGTAGCTTGTTTCCTTCCCAGTGTAAGAATTGGCTTTTGTAGTTTGGTTTGCCCTGTTCCCATCATGCACTGGGACAGGAACAGACTAATTTGCATACAGCCAGGTTCTGAAACTGGGATGGTGCAGTGAGCTAAAAAACGGTGTTGGATCTAGTCCTGATCTCTTGACTGGGTGAGAGTATTCTGTTTAATTCAGAGACTCTGTCCCTCACCACCCCTTGTTGTAAATATTTTTGTCCACCCTAAGCGTGGAAGGGTATACTCAGATGTGAGTCCCTTGCTCATTGCACCATCAGGATTCAAGCAAGCCGGGCCGAAGAGGCTGAAATGCCAGAAACCGGTCCCCGGTAGCTTGTTTCCTTCCCAGTGTAAGAATTGGCTTTTGTAGTTTGGTTTGCCCTGTTCCCATCATGCACTGGGACAGGAACAGACTAATTTGCATACAGCCAGGTTCTGAAACTGGGATGGTGCAGTGAGCTAAAAAACGGTGTTGGATCTAGCCCTGATCTCTTGACTGGGTGAGAGTATTCTGTTTAATTCAGAGACTCTGTCCCTCACCACCCCTTGTTGTAAATATTTTTGTCCACCCTAAGCGTGGAAGGGTATACTCAGATGTGAGTCCCTTGCTCATTGCACCATCAGGATTCAAGCAAGCCGGGCCGAAGAGGCTGAAATGCCAGAAACCGGTCCCCGGTAGCTTGTTTCCTTCCCAGTGTAAGAATTGGCTTTTGTAGTTTGGTTTGCCCTGTTCCCATCATGCACTGGGACAGGAACAGACTAATTTGCATACAGCCAGGTTCTGAAACTGGGATGGTGCAGTGAGCTAAAAAACGGTGTTGGATCTAGCCCTGATCTCTTGACTGGGTGAGAGTATTCTGTTTAATTCAGAGACTCTGTCCCTCACCACCCCTTGTTGTAAATATTTTTGTCCACCCTAAGCGTGGAAGGGTATACTCAGATGTGAGTCCCTTGCTCATTGCACCATCAGGATTCAAGCAAGCCGGGCCGAAGAGGCTGAAATGCCAGAAACCGGTCCCCGGTAGCTTGTTTCCTTCCCAGTGTAAGAATTGGCTTTTGTAGTTTGGTTTGCCCTGTTCCCATCATGCACTGGGACAGGAACAGACTAATTTGCATACAGCCAGGTTCTGAAACTGGGATGGTGCAGTGAGCTAAAAAACGGTGTTGGATCTAGCCCTGATCTCTTGACTGGGTGAGAGTATTCTGTTTGATTCAGAGACTCTGTCCCTCACCACCCCTTGTTGTAAATATTTTTGTCCACCCTAAGCGTGGAAGGGTATACTCAGATGTGAGTCCCTTGCTCATTGCACCATCAGGATTCAAGCAAGCCGGGCCGAAGAGGCTGAAATGCCAGAAACCGGTCCCCGGTAGCTTGTTTCCTTCCCAGTATAAGAATTGGCTTTTGTAGTTTGGTTTGCCCTGTTCCCATCATGCACTGGGACAGGAACAGACTAATTTGCATACAGCCAGGTTCTGAAACTGGGATGGTGCAGTGAGCTAAAAAACGGTGTTGGATCTAGCCCTGATCTCTTGACTGGGTGAGAGTATTCTGTTTAATTCAGAGACTCTGTCCCTCACCACCCCTTGTTGTAAATATTTTTGTCCACCCTAAGCGTGGAAGGGTATACTCAGATGTGAGTCCCTTGCTCATTGCACCATCAGGAATCAAGCAAGCCGGGCCGAAGAGGCTGAAATGCCAGAAACCGGTCCCCGGTAGCTTGTTTCCTTCCCAGTGTAAGAATTGGCTTTTGTAGTTTGGTTTGCCCTGTTCCCATCATGCACTGGGACAGGAACAGACTAATTTGCATACAGCCAGGTTCTGAAACTGGGATGGTGCAGTGAGCTAAAAAACGGTGTTGGATCTAGCCCTGATCTCTTGACTGGGTGAGAGTATTCTGTTTAATTCAGAGACTCTGTCCCTCACCACCCCTTGTTGTAAATATTTTTGTCCACCCTAAGCGTGGAAGGGTATACTCAGATGTGAGTCCCTTGCTCATTGCACCATCAGGATTCAAGCAAGCCGGGCCGAAGAGGCTGAAATGCCAGAAACCGGTCCCCGGTAGCTTGTTTCCTTCCCAGTGTAAGAATTGGCTTTTGTAGTTTGGTTTGCCCTGTTCCCATCATGCACTGGGACAGGAACAGACTAATTTGCATACAGCCAGGTTCTGAAACTGGGATGGTGCAGTGAGCTAAAAAACGGTGTTGGATCTAGCCCTGATCTCTTGACTGGGTGAGAGTATTCTGTTTAATTCAGAGACTCTGTCCCTCACCACCCCTTGTTGTAAATATTTTTGTCCACCCTAAGCGTGGAAGGGTATACTCAGATGTGAGTCCCTTGCTCATTGCACCATCAGGATTCAAGCAAGCCGGGCCGAAGAGGCTGAAATGCCAGAAACCGGTCCCCGGTAGCTTGTTTCCTTCCCAGTGTAAGAATTGGCTTTTGTAGTTTGGTTTGCCCTGTTCCCATCATGCACTGGGACAGGAACAGACTAATTTGCATACAGCCAGGTTCTGAAACTGGGATGGTGCAGTGAGCTAAAAAACGGTGTTGGATCTAGCCCTGATCTCTTGACTGGGTGAGAGTATTCTGTTTAATTCAGAGACTCTGTCCCTCACCACCCCTTGTTGTAAATATTTTTGTCCACCCTAAGCGTGGAAGGGTATACTCAGATGTGAGTCCCTTGCTCATTGCACCATCAGGATTCAAGCAAGCCGGGCCGAAGAGGCTGAAATGCCAGAAACCGGTCCCCGGTAGCTTGTTTCCTTCCCAGTGTAAGAATTGGCTTTTGTAGTTTGGTTTGCCCTGTTCCCATCATGCACTGGGACAGGAACAGACTAATTTGCATACAGCCAGGTTCTGAAACTGGGATGGTGCAGTGAGCTAAAAAACGGTGTTGGATCTAGCCCTGATCTCTTGACTGGGTGAGAGTATTCTGTTTAATTCAGAGACTCTGTCCCTCACCACCCCTTGTTGTAAATATTTTTGTCCACCCTAAGCGTGGAAGGGTATACTCAGATGTGAGTCCCTTGCTCATTGCACCATCAGGATTCAAGCAAGCCGGGCCGAAGAGGCTGAAATGCCAGAAACCGGTCCCCGGTAGCTTGTTTCCTTCCCAGTGTAAGAATTGGCTTTTGTAGTTTGGTTTGCCCTGTTCCCATCATGCACTGGGACAGGAACAGACTAATTTGCATACAGCCAGGTTCTGAAACTGGGATGGTGCAGTGAGCTAAAAAACGGTGTTGGATCTAGCCCTGATCTCTTGACTGGGTGAGAGTATTCTGTTTAATTCAGAGACTCTGTCCCTCACCACCCCTTGTTGTAAATATTGATGTGTCGTACAGCAGCTAAGTGTACAACAGATGGCACTCTGTAAAGTTTGGAACACAAGCCACCAACTTCCATACCTTAGAATAACTGCAAATTGTATTGTGTCTCATCAATGTGTGATCATGCAGAATGACTGCATCTTTCTGGAACTGATCTCATTGCAGATACCATCAGAGATAGTGAGTGACTTTTGTCATGGACAAAGGCTTAGTCTCATGCTACCAGATAAAATCTGTCACTTCTAAAGAGCGCATACATGCATGTGCATTTTTACACAAAAAACAGAACATGTGAACTATTTACTGCCTACATTGTAACATATACCACACCATGCTACAATAGATAAAGGACATATTTGCCAAGCATTGCATAGCAATGCAACGAGGAACAAAGGTCTGTACAAATTACATAATGAGCAGATGACAATGTACAGACAGTAAATAGCCAGAGCAGTCATAAATAGTATAGGTAACATGCAAACATCTGAACACTTGGTGAATACCGAGATGTCAAGAAGGGAATGCATATGGATAAAAAGGCAGGCAAAACTGCATGTGCATACACACACACTCATTCCACATGGTTAAATGGAGGGATTTAGATATGAAGTTTGGTCTGCATGGTAAGATTTGTCTTCCTCTGACTTGAGTGTACAAGTGCTTAATAGAGCAGATCACTAATCTTGGATTCACCCAAAGGTGAAATGTAATTTGAGTGTTTCCCATTACATATGGCTGTGTCGGGAAATGCAGTATCCGTGGACCAGTTGGCACACACAAAGGGTGGCCCGCAGAGTAGGCTTACTGATACTAATGTTGACAGGAGTAACACAGAGATCATGTCTATGCCGACATCATGTACATTGAACATCACAGTCATGGTTAAGTTGCGCCCCAATAATCACCACAGGGGTAATACAACATGGCTACTACACAGAGGGCACTTAAGTGGGTAATGACAATGATGCAGCTTTTGGTGTTACATATGTGGATCCATGTATAGTCTGTATAATGTCCTGAGATTGGAAATAGAGGGGCATACACGGGCAATGGCTATACAGTGGTGCCCAGATAGTCTATCTATGCCACACCTATGTTTGCAAGCACATTGCACGATTTGCACTGTAACCAACAGACTCTTTAGATTTTGACTCTTGACCTGTGCAGGGGATGGCCACCTATGGTCAATGCAGGCACACTTGCTCTATGAGTCAAGGATGCAATTGTTACATGCAGGAATGAATGTGACTGTAATGTTGCATCTTACTGATAACGTATATATGCTGTAAGCCCCAGTGCTCCAAATATGTGTGGTTCTGTACACAGGACATACATTAAAAACCGGTGGAATACAGGCAAGAGGAGATGCATTGGGTGTGGCAGGCTGCTAACTAGGAAGTGTGAATTTGATTTTACTTACACTCACTCTCTGTTAGTCTGTGCATAGCGGAGGAAGTTGCCTGAGAGTGTTTGTTTGAGTAGTGTGTCAGTTGGTACCGTGAGTGTGTATTGTGTAAAAATCTTGTCCTTGTGCTGTCTATATATATATTGTGTAGTGTTATAGTTGTGTATTCGTTTGTCATTGTACTGTTGGGTATTTGTGTTTTGGGTTAGTGTGTGTAGGGGTAGGTATAGTGGGCAGGAGGTTTAGATTTAAGGTAGTTTTTTTGGTGGGGGAATTTTTGAGGGTTTGCGAATATGTCTGGGAGGGAGCACATCTTTATTGAGTCACAACTGGGAGGGCGGATTTGGCTGACCCCACACTACCTACCAAGGATGTTTGAGGTTGGTGGCAGGGCTAGCAATGGGAACCCTGCAAAGGAAAAACATGACCGATGGGAGCCGGTGTACTGGCACCAGGAAAACTGTTTCAAAATGTCCCATACAGCATACCAACTGAAGCACCGGTGGCAGACGTTGTCTCCAGGGAGGATGATGTAATAGACTTCTTGGGCCTGGAGATTGGTGGACCTGGTGGTTTGTATGTATGTCATGTCTGAAGTTTGTGATGTACCTTTAATTGGAATGCTAAACTTAAACATACACACTTCATTTATCTTTTCAAACAATATTGTGAAGTGCAACAGGTATATCAAAGTAAAAATATATTGGGAGACAATGTTAAGTAGGCTGACTTGGGTACTTGATAATGTGGATTTGGGATGGGCCAGCACAGCAAGTAGGCCTGCAGTGCTACCTAACACCAAAGGATAAGGTTTGGAATGCACCATAATAATCCACGTTGGTGCATTCCTGTGCCTTCACCCTGCACTGGTGCCATTTTTGCAGACTTGACCCAATGCAGCCCCCCTTGCACGCTTTGTTAGTAGCGGTTCCCGGGCCCGGCATTGGCCTGTGACTGATGTGGAGGGCCCCCGCAATTGAGGGCATACCAGCGGCTTTCCAGAGCTGCAGCAGGTAATATATACCTACCCCTGGGGGCACGCAGTGCGACACGGCAGCCTGGTGCCGGGAACCATATAGACAATCAAGCAAAAGGGGGTGGTGATGGACAGAGTTTCTGAATTAAGCAGAATACTCTCACCCAGTCAACAGATCAGGGCTTGATCCAACACCGGAACCATATAGACAGCAGAAAAGAGGAGCCCTCCGAATCGGCCCTCCTGAGATACCTTGGCATTTGGGTTTGGCGATGCTGAATACGGCCCATGGAGATCCCAGCAGAGGTGGGCCATGGAGGTGTGGACCTGAGGGTGGGACACCCATTAGGTTCGGAGCACCCCTGCCTGCAGAAGCGGTTGGGGTAGGCCCCAATGCAGGTTGTGGGTGGTAGGGCCCTCACCCGGTCTCCCTCTTGGTGCCTAGGAGAGTAACCAACTGCCAAATTACTGGAATGGGCCTTTTGATGCAGAACAACTGAACAGCAGGTACAAGTTATGTTTGTGGAAGGGTGTTTGAGGATCCATTGGATGGTCATGGTCACCAGTCCCTGTTGGGACTGGGCTGGCCTGCCTGACTGCCACAACAGGTACTTCTATGTTACTGACGTATTAGGGCTTGGGGGGAGGGAACAGGGACTGTTTACTATTTCTTCATGCATATGTACACCATGATGGCCCACATACAGACACTCGGGCCCACTCGCGAGCTCCCGCACATGCGTGACACTTACACCATGGAAGAAAAGTCTATTACTTCACAGGGCAGGTCACGTCTCATCAGCTGGAATACTCGAGGGGTCCTAGATAAAGTTAAGCGGGGGTGCTTAGGCAGGCCAAGGGCATGGATGCTGATGTCCTAATGCTTCAGGAAACACACGTCCTGAAAACAAAGACTCCCTGTCATTCACGATTCAGCTATGACATGGTATACCACTCCTGCTTTTCTTGGGGCTCTAGAGGCACGGCACTCCTGATACATTGCAGAGTCCAATTTACTACTACACACACATGGATAGACAGGCTGGGCAGATGTGTCTTCGTGGCAGGCATGCTATATGGGGAAAGATTGGTTCTGGGCAGCGTTTATGCCCCCCCCCCCCTCCCTTATCCTAGACATTTACTAAACTCCTAACAGATACTTGGCTGGAACATCCCAGATTGGCTAATGGTCATTGGAGGGGACATATAATGACGTTATGCAAACACAACAGGACAGATGGCATCCATCCGGTTCATTGGGGATCATACAGGAGTCGCTCCTTCAATGCTTGACTAAAGACATGGGATGGACAGACATATGGCACACACTTCATCCATCAGACTGCGAGTTCACATATTACTCACAGGTGCATCAAAAGTTTTCTTGTATCAATTACATGTTTGTTCCAGATAGCTATGCGTGCAGGGTCGCGGGCACAGAGATACTGCCCAGGAGCCTGTCAGACCATACTCCGAAATTGTTTGACCTCCTTTTGGGCCCGCACCGAGCACCTTTTCATTGGTTTATGTCCGCATAGTAGCTCTACGATCAACAATATTGCACTCACATGCACCAAGCCATATAGGAATATACACACACAAATACAGTGACTGTGCGGTTGGCCAAGACCCTGTGGTAGGCCATTAAGCCGACATTACGTGGAGTCGATATCTCCTTTTGTGCATATAAACGCAAACAGCAGCGCGGAAAACTTGTATGTATGGAAACACAAATGCTGCCTCTGGAGAGGTAGGGGCAGGGTGAGGGACAGTGCAGGTGCGCCGGCATATGGTCCAGATACAACAAATGTACCAGGACGAGCTAATAGAGGAAGCCAAAACTATATGGCTGGCTTCTAGAAGCCGGATATACCACTGGAGGGGCAAATCAAGTAAGGTGCTACATAGGCTCTGCCAACAGGTAACACAGCTTGCCCACATACCATGCATTAGGAGCCCAGACGCGACTGTCCTAACAGACCCAACCTTGATTACGGACAGCTTCGTTGACTACTATAGACAACTATACACACAACGTGAGTCTCTGACAGTTGCTGTCATCCAAAGATTTTCTGATGACCTCCCCCGTGGGCCCTCTCTTATACTACCAGTACACAGCTGGATGCCCCCATCACAACGGAGGAGGTTTTAGATCAAATTTATTTTTATTAGTTTCAGCTGCATCGCACAATATAACAATTGGACAAGCATAGTAATGTAGGTTAGCTCCTGTCTCCCTCCCCGCTCGTGCTGTGAACGCCTTGTCTCTGGGAGAGTGTTCTGTGTCCATGCAAGCAAAGGTAAAGGCGATTCTCTTGAACAATGCAATCATTATCTCCCGTACCCGAACTTCCCTGCCTACCCACCCTAACCCCAACGGCCTCCTTCCCCAACAACCCCACCCCTTGCCCCCCTTTCCGGTGTGCTCCATTTCCCTGTTACGTAACTCTCTATATGTACGGCATCAAGTGTCACTGTTACAGCTCTCTGGTTGCTTGTGAAATTCATCCACCAGTCGGAGAACCCTGAGATATTTTGGGCATGTCAGCTCATTGAATTCCTGTGTGAGCAGTGAGATTAGGTGCTGCCATGTTTCCCTACAGGATTCTGTAATTTGCGTAAGGGATGCTTGTATCCTTTCCATGCCCATCACGTACCACAATCGGTGGAGCCACCCCGTGTGCGTGGTTTTCCTCAGAGTACCCCATAGGGAAAGGATGTGTTGAGTCGCTGCTCCCATTGCCAAACCCATTTGTTTCCCCCTTACTGATTTAAGTGGGAACGTGATTTTGTTCGGGAGGCCTAGTACCGTGTAGGCTGGGAAACGAGGGATATCAGTGTCAAAGTGGTGGTCTATATCCCGGAGCACTGCCTCCCAGAATTCTTGCACTTCCGCACCTCCCAGAGTAGGTGAAGCATGGTCCCAATTTTCCCACAGCCCCTCCAGCAGTTGGGATCACGTCTCGGGTTGCTCTGGTGGAGCCTTTCAGGTGTCAGGTGCCAGTAGTCACCTTGACCGCCGCTTCCCGACTGGCCACGTTTCTGGCCGTATGGTGGGCTCTTGTGGTAAATTTCCCGCCATTCCCCATCCAAGAGTGCACGCCCCAAATCCCGCTCCCAACGCCGCTGACCCGCCGATCAAGTAGTGAGAGGCCAGTAGTTTGTATAGTTCCGTGATGGCACGTGTGTCTGCAGTTTTAGTGACAAGCCATTTCTCATATGCCGTAAGACGTCGGTGCTTGTAAGCCAATGTCGGAACTGAAAGTACTGGTACCTTTGTGGTTTGTCTATCCCGTAGAGGTCCCGTATGTCATTTAGTTGCATGAAGCCTTCTGTGCCAAACAGGTGCCCAGCTGACCGACAATCCGTCAGCCGCCACTGGGAGAACGAGCCGGGGGCTGTCCCCGGCGGGAACGCCGGATTATCCAGCAGGGGCATCATTGGCGATGGGAACCGCTGCCACCTTGTCTCAGACCTGAAGAAGTGTACGGTGATGGGGAACTTCTTGATGTACGCTGGTCTGTCCGGCCGTGCCAGGAAAGTGACTCTCCATAGCGGCATGCCTGCCATTGCCCTATCCTGGAATAGCCAGCGCTTCTCAGACATCGGGCGGGACCATTCTAAGAGGTAACGCATCTGTGCTGCCTGAAAATATCGTTGTAAATCTGGGACGCCCAGTCCGCCCTCCGCAGTTGTCCGCATTACTAAATCACGTCGGAGCCGAGAACGTTTGCCAGCCCATATGAACTGTTGTATTATGTCCTGAAAATTCTTAATCATGCCCAAAGGTGGAAAGACCGGGATAGTCTGGAAGTGGTATAACACCTTAGGCAGCAGGGACATCTTGACAGCCGCCGCTCTCCCAAGCCAGGAAAGTGGCTGCTGGCGCCAGCGCTGGACATCCCCTTGGACGGTCGTGAGGAGCTTGGCGTAGTTTTGTTCGACCGTTTGAGCTGTGGCAGGTGTCAGGACGATCCCCAGATACGGCAACGACAGCTGCGTGGTCAGCCCCCCTATTTGAAACAGTCCCCTGTTAGCCAGGCGGGTATTGCACCCTAGTGAGAGAATCAATGACTTATCAACGTTCATCTTAAAGCCCGAGACCCTCCCGAACAGTGTCATCTCGTTGAGGAATGCAGGTATCGATGTCTTGGGATCGCCTACGGCCACCAGGAGGTCGTCTGCATATAGGCTGATCGTTTGTCTTTCGCCCCCAAAGCAGATGCCCGTGATAGACTGGTTGTCCCGGACGCGCTGAGCGAATGGTTCTATATATAGGGCAAACAGGAGCGGCGAGAGTGGACATCACTGCCTGGTGCCGCTCCTGATGTCAAATGGCCGGGAGCCTGTCCCGTTAACCCTGACGGTTGCCCGCGGTGCCGCGTAGCAGCTGGCGATCCATGAGCGGAACCGCTCACCTATTCCGAATCTCACCAGTGTCCCGTCTAAATAGGCCCAGTCCACTCTGTCGAACGCTTTTTCGGCGTCTACTGATAGGAGGGCCGCGTCTGAATCATTGAAGTGCGCCTTATCAATGACGTGCATCAGGCTTTTGGTGTTATCCGCACATTGCCGGTTCGGTATAAAATCCGCTTGGTCAGGCTCTATTATCCCAGGGAGGCAGGGACCCAGTCTGGCAGCCAGGATCCCAGTAAAGAGTTTTAAGTCTAGGTTGAGCAGCGAAATCGGACAATAGGCCCCGCATTGGGTTGGATCTTTGCCCGGTTTCGGCAGGACGATGATGTCTGCTTCCACCATGTCTTGAGGGATGGAACCGGGGCCCTGAAAAGAGTTGAACAGTCTAGTTAAAATTGGGGCTATGAGGGGGCAGAATGCTTTGTAGAACCCGCGGAGAAACCGTCTGGGCCCGGGGCTTTCAGCGGTTTAAGGCATGCTATCGCCAAAATCACTTCCTCCAGTCGTATAGGGGCCTCCAGAGATTGGGCGTTCGACTCATTGAGAGCTGTGACCCTCGCCCCTTCTAAATACGCTTGCCTGGCCTCGGTGTCTAGGGACGCATCTGCTGTGTATAAGGTGGCGTAGAACGCTCTGAATGTTTCAGCTATTTGATTGTCCTCTCTGACTTCCCTACCCCCCTCCACCTGGACAGCAGGGATCGTGGAGCGGACGATTTTGGCTTTGAGATTACTGGCCAGCAGACGTCCAGTCCTGTCCCCCCCACATAGTATGTGTGACGGAGACGCACCGCCGCATATTCCGCGTGGTCCAGGTCCAGACTCGCGAGTTGTGCCCTCGCTGCTTTCAGTTTGCGCCAAATCCTGGAAGCCCCCGTCCGGCAGTGAGCCCTTTCAAGTTCCAGCACCTGCTCCGTTAGCGCCTGGCGTCTTTCTTTTTGCTCCTTGTTTTCCGCTGCCGCGAGCGCAATTAGTTCCCCCCGAACTACCGCCTTGAGTGCGCCCCAGACCGCCGGCATGGCCACCTCGCCAGTGTCATTTATGCTCACATAATCTGTAATGCTCTTGGAGAGCTGCTGTGCAACCCCTTTGCGTTGGAGCAGGCTTTCCCTCCGACGCCATTTGCCCTTGCGCGACTGTCCGTGTGGGACCGATTGGCGGATTGCTACCGCGTCATGGTCCGATAGCGCCGCTGGGGTGACCACGATGTCTTGGACCAAAGGGCCTAACTCAGTTTAGCTGAAGAAATAATCTATCCTAGAATAAGTGTGGTGTACCAGAGAATAAAAGGTGTACCCTGAGGAAGTGGGATGGGCCTCTCTCCAAAGATCCAGGAACCCCCTGTTAGCCAGCCACAGTCCCCCTTCGGTGGATAATGCCCCCGTGTCGCCAAACCGCAGACCCGACCTATCTTTTTTGTTGTCCATAACTATGTTGATGTAACCGCCTACCAGCGTGTACCTCGTGTTGGTCCCTACCACATCAGCTAGCGCCCCTTTAAGAAAGGCTTCTTGTTTGGTATTGGGTGCGTAGATGGACCCCAATGTGATCGACCAGTCCCCTATATGCACCTTGTAAGCCAGGAGTCTGCCCTTAGTTTCGGCTACCTTTTCCCCCACTTTGCCCCTGAAGTGTCTTGTGAATAACAGAGCTACCCCTGCCTTTTTCTCTGTGAGGAATGAGTAAAACTGTATTGGAAAGGCCCTGGACCTCATCCGATGCCAATCCTTGGCGAGTAAATGCGTCTCCTGCAGCAAACATATGGCCGCACCGGAGTGCTCTAAGTAGGACAGCACTGCCCTTCTCTTGATAGGGTTGTTGAGCCGCTTGACATTCAGGGTGAGGACTTGGATGGACTCCTCAGCCATGGGCGTGTGTACGTCCCCCCACTCTGTGTCGTAGTCTAAAGCCTCCTAGTGACCCTCTGCCTGTCGCTTCTCTGGATGGAGCACACCGGTACCTGCCCCCGCAACATCTGTCCCCCCTCGCCCCCCCAGGTCACCCCGACCCACCCAACACCCCACTCCCAACACAACCCCACTACCGACCCACCCAATTGCCCCGAACTCCCCAACTTCCCTCACCCCCTCCACCCCTCCCCCTGCTCCCCCCTCCCCAACTGTGAAACCCCAACAAAGGGTCATTGTCCTAGGCCTATACAAACTCAGTCCAGGCCTGTAGTAGAGTTACGAGTTAAGGAAGTGTGTGGCAGTGGCGACCACGTAGGCCCCCCCGTCCCGTCCCCCCAACCCAGTGCTATGATGCTGTGCATTGGTTCCCACATTGGTGCCGCATCAAGTTCTATTTTTCATGTCTTTGGAGACCTCCTGTATCGCTGCTGTGTGTTTTTGAGCTATAGTCTTGGGGTCCCGTTTGAGATCGCTTTTGGGTAATCGGCAGCGTCCCACCCGCTGCCATTCGTCCCCCGACGTCCGCGGGGATCGTGGCTGGGTGTTTTGCGTGGATGAACCCTCCACCGGTGCGTCACCTTCATTGGCGATGCCCAGCAGTGCACACGTGTCTCGTAGGGATCTGAGCTGGTGGAGGGCCCCTTTCCACCTGAAGATGATTCTGAAAGGATGGCCCCAGGATTACGGGACTCCATTGTCTCGCAGGAAAGTCGTGGCCACTTTAAACGCCTTTCGTTTTTGCAGCGTGATCACCGATAAGTCTTGAAATAACCCCACCGGGTGTCCCTGGAAGTGGAGGGGCTGCTTCGTGCGTGCCGCTTTCAGAATGCGTTCCTTCAGAGGGTAGTCGGGCAGGAAGGCCAAAATGTCGGGAGAAGGGGCCGGCGCGTGGCTAGCCAGGCCCACCCTATGTGCTCTATCAATTCGGATCTTGAAATCCTCTGGCTCACCCAGTATTTCCCGAAACAATTGCTGCAGGTAGATCGTAACACTGTCCCCTTCCGATTTGGATGGCAGCCCCCGGACCCATATGTTGTTGCGTCGGGAGCGGTTCTCGAGGTCCTTCGCGTGTGCTTGCAGGTCTGTCTGTTGTTCGTGAAGCTTAATAATCTCCTGTTGCAGGAATTAGACCTCTTCGCTCCTAGCGTGCTCAGTGTCTTCAATCGCCGCCACGCGCTCTCCGAGGCCATCGACATCGCGGCGCAGCTCTCTGTGTTCACCCTCCATTTCCTGCTTAAGGGTTTGGAAGTCTTTCCTGAGGGAGTGGAATAGGGATTCCAAGAAAGCTTTGGTGATGGGAGCCTCTCCCCCCTCCCGCTCCGTCTCCTTGGGGCGATCTGCTGGTGTTGGCTTGTCGGGGCTCTTGTCCCCTTTCGGGGCGTCTTTAGCCAGCATGTCGTGGATAGTGCAGCCCCCTCTGCGATTCGTGGTAGCCATGTTCTATCGCGCGCGTGGTCCCAGCGCGCTCTATCTCGTCCGCCCCCCCCTCAACGGATGCACCGCCTCGAGTGGGCCCAAGCAAGGATCAGAACAGTCAGGGGATGGGGCCAAGTCGTCCCCGAGGACAAACACTCGTGAGGGCCGTAGGCTGGGGTCTCTCATCCCGCACTGCAGCGTTGCCACAGCGTTGCAGTCACAATGCTGGTAGGCCCCACCAGGCTCCCACCTGGGGCTCGGACAGCTCTCCCCGGGCTCACGGATCTCGGCAGTCCGGTGCCGCTCTACTGTCCTGCGCAGGGGCCCTGCGCGATACAGCGCAGTTTGTACCCCCTCACCGGTCCACACCCGGGGCTCGACTATCTCCCCCGAGCTCTGGCCCGCTCCGGCCTGGCGTAGCTCTCCTCTCTTGCCCGGGGCTCCCAGTGCTGCGGTGCGACCCGTGCCTTTGGATTGTCCGTGGGGTCTGCCTCTGAACTTGCGCTAGCCTGGGCGCCGGATGGCACGCTCCCCGGCCCTGCCGTAGCGTGTCAGAAGGCCGTGCCTGAAGGTCCCCGCCAGGCCTCCTGCCGGAGGCTTGAGTACACGCCCCCCGAGCTCCGCACCCAAAGCAACCCAGACCAGCTCTCCTCACCTCCACCAGGGGGTTTTGTGGGCCGCGATTCGGCCGGCCGCTGCTCACTCCGTCCCTACAGGCGGTAACGCTTCGCGCTGAGCGGGCTCCGCACAGGCCCAGACCGGGGCCTCAGGTGATTCTTCTGCCGGTTAGCTCGGCCTTGCCTTGCCGCGGCCCACCCGATGTCAGGCCCGCAACTCGCCTCTCTCTCTGCCGTCGCTCACCTCCCAGATCAGAGGAGCGATGTCGCCTTCAGTGCCGGTCCGCGGCTTGTGGCGGCCCGCCCCAGGGGACCAGGCTGTCCGCAGTCACTCGGCGGGTCCGGCCACCATGTTGTACTCCGCGGGACAGGAACAGCGATCTTGGCCGCTTAGGGGCACAGGCGTTTTCCTGTGTCGTGCCCGGCCGCTCCAAAGCTTCCTCTGTGTGCTCCCCAACAGCGGGCAGTAATCAAGGTGCTCGGGGGATTAAATTGTGCAGTAACGGGGTATTAATGGTGGTTAGGGACGAGGAGCCTCACGATCAGACGTCTCCGCAGGTCGCCATCTTGGCCAAGCCCCCAACGGAGGAGCTTTTGACTGTGGCAGCTGAGTTACGGCCGGGTAATGCTCCAGGTCCCAATGGATTTCCAAGTGAGTTTATTAAAAATATATATGCCTCAGCTAGGAGCCCCTTATTTGGCGGCACTTCAGGTCGCAGAGCAGAAGGGTAGACTCCAGCTAGACTGGTGGCTTGTGGAGGTGGTGGTGTTCCTGAAGTCTGGCCGACCTCCGGAGGCCCACTCCTCGTACCACCCAATCTCACTCCTTAATCTGGAGGCCAAACTGTTCACCAAAATACTTGCCAATAAACTTATGCTCCACATTACAGATCTGGTTCATGCGGATCGAGCCGGCTTCATGCCGCGACACGCAACCCACCATAATATTAGGAGAGCGCATAATGTGGTAACCACTGCAGAACACCTCGATGCTCCTGCTGCCTTACTCCTTGCAGACATGGACAAAGACTTTGATTCCGTCAGCTGGGTTTATCCTTTGCAAACTCAATTGCACGTGGCAGCTTTGGAATTGTCACAGTTTCCTATCTTCAGAGGTATCCGACAGGAATATCCGCTCTTGCTGTATTTATTCGCATTGGCAATGGAGCCACTGGCAGCATGGGTGAGAGTGGACGCGCAGCTGTGGGTCTTTGAATGGCCCCCGGAAGTGTCTGACCGCATTGATGTACTATTCTTTATGACAGATCCCCACAGGTCCGGTCCCTGGTTCCTACGGAAATGGAGGGATTCGCTGAGACCTCTGGGCACCATATGAATGTGACCAAGTTGGTTCTGTAGCCGCTGGCAGGTACAGGGGCAACAGGTGCTTGGGCGCAGAAACTTACCATAGCCTCAGACGGTATGCAATGCATAGGTGCCTTTTTAGCATCCTCACAACCCTGGCCTGGCAGTATAAACTGGACCCTTTGCTTGGACAAGTGCAAGCAGACATCAAAAGATGGTCCCCTCTACCACTTAACCTCTTTGGCCGTTCGGCCATATTGAAGATGGTCTCCTTGCCTGCCTACTGTATCAGCTGCAGAACCACCCCTATATGATCCCGGCCACTGGGTTACAGCGTATCAAAACTATGCTGAGTCAGTTCCTGTGGGAGGGAAGCACCAGCAGGGTGGCGCTGCGCACATGCTACCAAGCTGCCTATTGTGGTGGGATCGCAGCAGCCGACATACAGTCGTATCATGCGACAGCACACCTGCAAATCCTAAATGAATGGTGGTATGGAGATAGAGGTGATGCAGCCTGTGCAGTAGAGGGCCTCCTTATGGGATACACCCCTATATATATAGCTTCCTTCTGTTAGAATAAAAATGTCTTAGCTATGTTACTTGTATATTGTTCTGTGTAAGTTAGCATTCGCTGCACCATTTTATGTTTGGCTGCCATTTTGAGCCATGATCGAAACCAATCTCGTTCTGCAAAAAGCAGCTTTGGTAGTTTTCATTTTCTCCAAGGTTGGGCCTTGCTGTACTAATGAATACACTGTTCTTAATAGTGCATACCTTTCCCACTAGATAGAGGCCTGCCCCCGCTAGTCCAGCGATGGGCACAGGCAGAAAGACCTTGCATTGAGATTTTGTGTGCCTGTTCTCAAGATCGAAACTTATCCTTCTGTACTTTCTTTGTGTAGCTGCCTACATCTGGAAAATTCCAGTTTGGGCGTGCCTACATTGGTTCTGAATCATACATAATGTATCACCACGTTTGCTGATGTCAGTTCCTCTGCAGCAATCCACAGAGACTGGGCAGACTGGGCTCTGCTCGAGTGCATCTAAATACATTTACTTGGTTGTTATTCCCTACTATCTGACAGACTCTTTATATGTATGGCAGGCTGAGAGGTGGCCCTAATCAGGCCACTTCTTTCAGTTGGCGCCCGAATAGGAACCCCATCGGGCAAGTGACCTATTCCCTCCTGAGGACGGGTGGGGAGGACGAGGCCGCCGTCGGGTCAGATGGACGGACCAGGGATCCCTACACGAGAAAGTTCCTGAATTTGCAGCTGCACCTTCTGTCCCGCCAGACGGTGCCTCAACCAGCGGTCATCCCCACTGGGGTCCTGAATGGCGAAACCCTTGGATCTGACCGTTTGGTCTGAAGAGTCGACAGTGGAGAATACATTTGTTTTACCTGTGTGCACCAGGTGAGTTTGATTTAGTTCTTTGTGGATATGGTACCATTTTGGTGTGTTATTGGCATGGTCTGAGGACTGATTTTTGTACAATGTGTTTGCACACACTTTACCAGGCAATCTAACGAAATAGGCTCACTTTTGAAAATGCCTGGAAGTAGCTGATTCTTGATTTCTTGTTGTCTTTGTTGCTCTGCAGAAGAACGATTGGAAGAAAGTCAGCCAGCGCCTCCAGAAGGCACTCCCAACTTTGATATGTATGTGTAGCATGGCCGCGGCGCTATTATGTTTTGTAGGCTATGGCACAAATATATGAGGGACACTGCCGAGTTGCAGTGGACGTTGACAGGCACTTTTGATGAACAAAATATTGGGTTTTTACAGGAGAAGTTGTTTGCGAAAAGAAGTAGACAGTCTATGTTTGATTCTCTTCGAATGTGGCAGAAGAAGGCTAAGCAGAGGCGAATGAAAGCAGAGAAAGAGGCCCGGAAGGGGAGAATGCAAATATTGACTCAGAAAGCTGTAGCACATGATAGAGAGAAACAAGAGATAGGGATTGAACGGGAAGATAGGAGGTTTGGATTTAATATTGATAAATCTTATGTGGCCCAAGAAGAAAATGATACTTTTGTGGAACAGTGTTAGATACTTGACCCCCACCCCCATATGCCTCACAGAGGATAAAACCTGCTCTTCCCTCACAGCCCCAGCTACCCGGTTCTTCTGTCTCTGCTGTTTCTGCTTTGGTTACTGTTGATCGGACTGTCTTGGCCATGCACCTCCTATCCTTTCTTTGTCCTCGTCGTCTGTGGTAACTATTTTTACACCTGTGACGCAGCCGGCAGTGACGTTAGTGCCTGCTACTTCTGTTACTACCCCCACTGTGCTCTTCCATGCCCGACATTACAGAGTAGTGGGACACTAGAATGTGGATTTAAGGATAGAGGCTGGACAAATTTTAAAGAGCGAATGGATCCTTATGTGTGATCGGTAATGGGAGATGCAGAGAAAAAGGTTGTGGCTAATGAGGCAGTGCAGTGGGCCCGAAACTCCATTTATGATGCGGAGGATGTGGAGTGTGATGAAAGATTATGAGCCTTTTGAACAACAGCATGCCCTTCAACATATGTCTGCTACTTTGATTGGTCTTTTGGAGCAGTGTTTCAACGATGCAGCACTGCAGATTCTATATGATGTTAAGGATCATGTATATGTTACTGATATGGTGCCTGGTCAAGTTTTTGGTAATGTTGCGACGTTGGTTGCTTAATGGGGTAGACTGCTTGAGAAGAGCCCCGGCCGGCATCTCAGATTCCAATGCGGGGGGTTCATCCTATCTATCACCCTGAAATACCAGAGCTAAGGGATCAGCACAATGTTGGTACTAGACCTGGGGCAGCGGCCCATTTTCAAGAACAATGGGTTTATACTCCATGGAAAAGGAGTGAAGTCTTGTCCCTTAAGACTCCGTTACCTGATACTAGGAAGAATCCAACTGCTTATTATAAAGAATTGACTGAAGCTGCTTCTTCAACAGTGATGACACTTGCTGATATTGAAATGTTCTTTGGCTTACTAGTTCCAGTTGATATTTGGAGACAAATACACACACGGGATCATGCTGTGGAATTGGATAGTATCTGGAATCAAATTAAAGTATGGGAACAGGAACGGAAGCCAGGTGATAAGCCTAGATCAGAGATATTTGCTTTGCCTGGCCGTATCATTATGTATCTCTTATCCCTCCAAGAAAAGTTGATTGGGACAAGTTATCGGCTTGTCGTCAGAAGAAAGATGAGTGTGTCTGATTTTTTTACTCGGTTTGAAGGTGTGTTTCTAGATTATGGTGGAAGGATCTGACGATCGATGGTGGTGTTTGATTGTTTGCTACTAGATTTGTTTCCAATTTGCGTCCTGAGATTGCGACCTGATTGGAGGCTTTCAAGAGCAACTGGTCCACATCTTCCCCCTCTGTCATTTTGAATATGGCGCACTATTATGAACATAGGGAAAATGAGGATAAGGAGAGGATGGAGAAGAAGCACAAGGATTTAAGACAAAGGTGTTGTAGGAGCAGGCTTCTAGGGGGAATGGTAGAGGACGTGGTGGTTCGGGCCGACCGCTTCCACGCACTAATAGGCTGCCAAGTACGGTGTCTTTAAGGCTGAATCAGTGTGCATATTGCAAAGAGGAGGGACACTGGCATAGCAAGTGTCCTGTGCTTTTGCTGAAGGTGGTGGTCCTGAGAGGACGAAGTTCTCGTGGACAGGGTCGTGGAGCTGGTGGTCAGGACAGGTCTCAGAATACTGTGACCTCGCAGAAAATCTGATGGGTTTGGACTTGTTGAAGAAATTTCATTCGCCGATTTACTGCCACCCGGCAGGTGTTTACATGACCATGGGTCTGGATGTAATGCGCGCTACGCAGTGCCTGTCCAAAGATACGCCTCCTCCTGCAGAGTTTAAAGACGTGCCACCCAATTTCTGGGTGACAGGTGACACAGATGTGAGACTGTTACAGGTACCGCCAGTTTCGATCCAAGTTAAAGGCAATGTTATTTTACCTCGCATCCCTCAGTATAAAATACCGCAGGCAGGTGAGCGAGCTTCATTGCAAGTTGTACAGGATTTGATTGAGAAAGGAGTGGTTAAGGAGATAACTGCTAATGTGTGTAATAGCCCTATTTTTCCCATTCTCAAACAGACACTTGCGGGTTCCTCTGATATTCATGCAGATATTTATCGCTTTGTGATCGACTTGAGTGAAGTTAATAAAATAGTGATTTCCCAGTTTCCAGTGGTTCCTGACATTACCACTCTTTTGACAATGATTCCTGTTTCTGCTACATTCTTTTCTGTCATTGATTTGAAAAACACGTTCATCAGTATTCCCATTCATCCTGACAGCAGGTATCTGTTTGGGTTCACCCTAGCTAGCAGAAGCTTTAGATTCTGTTGCACTCCTCAAGGCTATACAGAGAGTCCGAGTATCTATAGCCAGGCATTGAAAGGTCAGTTGGATTCCTTGTCGCTCCCTACAGGTAATGTATTGCTTCAGTATGTCGATGACTTGCTCATCGCCTTAGATACAGAACAAGGTTGCATAGACAGTACACTTAAATTGATGATGCATTTAGCTCAGCATGGCCATAAAGTATCCCTGTCCAAATTTCAGTATTGTCGACAGGAGGTCGCCTACTTAGGTCACCTACTGTCAAAGGAGGGTAGCAGATTGACCCCTTGAGCGCATTAGTACCATTGTTAAAATGCATGTTCCGCAAACTCAAAAAGATGTGCGCTCTTTCATAGGTATCACTTCCTACTGCAGGCAGTGGATACCTAGCTATTCGCTGTTAATCAAGCGCCTGCCTGCTCTAACACTAAAAGATGTGCATGAACCCCTGTCCTGGATGCCTGAATGTCAGCAATCTTTGAGCAAATGAAAACTGCACTTTGTTTGGCTTAAGTACTCAGCTCCCTCGACTATACTAAACAGTTTGTGTTGTATGTCCATGAGATGGCTGGTTGCGCACTTTCTGTTTTAACAAACAAATTGGAAATAAGCAACAGGCGTGTGCTTACTTCTCTGCTGTGCTTGATCCAGTTGCACAAGCCCTCTCGAGCTGTCTAAGAGCGGTTGCAGCCGTGGCTGTCTCTATATGGCAATCGGCTGGACTGGTACTTGATAGTGACCTCACAGTCATGGTACCCCATGTTGGGGATATACTTTTGAATAAGACCAAGAAACAGCACCTCACCAGTGCACGTTTGACAGGTTATGAATTAACACTGTTTGCCAAACATATTACAATCAAACGATTTACCACTCTGAATCCAGCCACATTACTACCCCTCCCTTCTGAGAATGAAGAGATTGATATACATGACTGTATCTTCCAGATGAAAGAAGAGATGAAAGGATATGTAGACTTTACTGATGTTCCCTTATCTGACCCCCAAGGGGAACTACATGTTGATGGCTCTTGCTTTAAATTACCAGATGCCACTACAACTGCTGCATAAGGTAGTTGAAACATCTCGAGTTCCCTATCAGTCGTCCCAAGCTACAGAGCTCATTGCCCTAATACGAGCCTGTGAATTTAGTGAGGGACTGGTTGTTAATATTTATACTGACAGCCAGTATGCCTTTGAAGTCGCCCATAATTTTGGGGCAGAGAGAGGGTTCTTTACTTCCCATGGTACAAAGATCCAGCACAGTCATCTTATCTGTCCACTTTGACATTCCCTAGGAAATTGCAATAGTAAAGTTTCTCGCCCATGGGAAAGTTACTATTATCTGTAAGTGCAGTAATTTAAAGACAAGTAGTGAGCGGTCATCTGCTTCTTCTCCTGGTCCACAGTCATCTTGTTCAGGGGCGGTTTCACAGACCTGCCCTGCATTGTCCTCTTCAGTCTATTTTTCTGCAGGTGCAGACCCTCACCTTTCTTTGAGATGGTGTTGAGATGGTGTCACGTCTCTGACACTTTATGATGGACCCTCATGGGTCATAGAAATGGTCTGGTCTGTCCTCTCCTTGACTGTTGTGTTGCGCAGGTCCTCTGGTGACAGATGTTCATCAAATTCTGGTACCGTCCTCTCAGGTGTTGGGGTGCTGCCCTGCATCTTGTCCCCTTAATCCATTTGTGGCGTTAGTTCACTTTGGCGGTCCAGTCCACCTAGAACTAAAAGAAACAGCTTTTATTTTTCTCACCATGACCATGTCTTCATAGTTGCTTTGGAAAACTTTGCCCCTATTGCTGACCGTACTAGAGGCAGAGCATCAGGACATTTCAGACCTGCTGTTCCATCAGTTGCCTTTACTAGAAATCTATTATTTTTTATTTTGGAGCTCTTCTTCTCCTCCTGGCCTCATAGTAGGCTCTCTGGCATATCTTTCTAAAATTAATTCTGGAAAAATGTCAGGAACCTTGAGCACAGAGTCTGTGCACATGCTCTGTTTGAGGGTGTCAACGGCTTTCTGACAGGCCTCTGTCCAGATCACCTTCTTGGGCTTCTTCTTGGATGTCACCTTAGTCAAGGGGGCAACAATGGTGCCATATCCATTCACAAAACCTCCTTTAGTAACCAGTGCGGCCAAGGAAGGCCCTAGTTTCTGTTGTTGTTTTGGAGGGCTGCAAGGCTAGGATAGTCTCTATTTTGGCTTGGGGGCGGTACCTTAACCCCGCCCACAAGGTGTTGAAGTACACACAGAACCCTTCCTATCTGGTACTTACTGGATTTGATAGTCAGGCCTCCCTGTTGCAGGGCTTGAGGCATTCCCTGCAGGTGAAACAGGTGGCGCTCACAGATGCTTCTGAAGACAGCTATGTCATCCATGTAAGTAGCAGTGAAGGCCTCCATCTTAGATCTAGTTCACCAACCTCTGGAAGGTGGCAGGGGGAATCTCGAATCCAAAGGGCATCACTTTAGTTTTGATGTGGCCCTCTGGGGTAGAGAATGCTGACTTTTCTTTACTCCCCTTGGATAGGGTAATCTGTTGGTACTCAGAAACTTGCAAAAAACACAGTTGATGGACAGAATGTAGAACAATGTCATACATTCACCCCAGTACAGGGATCTGGGCCTAAATCCATCGTTTTTTTGCACTCCACACCACCCTGAGTTAGACACTGGCTATATGCAAATCAGCTCTGACCCTGTGCCTCATGGGAACAGTCCAGTCCGAACTACCAAGCCATGTCTTTCCCAGACCGGAATCAAGCATCCAAGGACCGGTTTCTGGCTATCAGCCTTCATCAGCCTGGATAGCTTGACTCCAGTGGTGTGGAGAGCCTGGGACTCACGTCTGAGTATACCCAGCACACTCGGGGTGAAAATTGCAAAAAACACAGTTGATGGACAGAATGTAGAACGATGTCATACATTCACCCCAGTACAGGGATCTGGGCCTAAATCCATCGTTTTTTTGCACTCCACACCACCCTGGGTTAGACACTGGCTATATGCAAATCAGCTCTGACCCTGTGCCTCATGGGAACAGCCCAGTCCGAACTACCAAGCCATGTCTTTCTCAGACCGGAATCAAGAATCCAAGGACCGGTTTCTGGCTATCAGCCTTCATCAGCCTGGATAGCTTGACTCCAGTGGTGTGGAGAGCCTGGGACTCACGTCTGAGTATACCCAGCACACTCGGGGTGAAAATTGCAAAAAACACAGTTGATGGACAGAATGTAGAACAATTTCATACATTCACCCCAGTACAGGGATCTGGGCCTAAATCCATCATTTTTTGCACTCCACACCACCCTGGGTTAGACACTGGCTATATGCAAATCAGCTCTGACCCTGTGCCTCATGGGAACAGTCCAGTCCGAACTACCAAGCCATGCCTTTCCCAGACCGGAATCAAGCATCCAAGGACCGGTTTCTGGCTATCAGCCTTCACTAGCCTGAATAGCTTGACTCCAGTGGTGTGGAGAGCCTGGGACTCACGTCTGAGTATACCCAGCACACTCGGGGTGAAAATTGCAAAAAACACAGTTGATGGACAGAATGTAGAACGATGTCATACATTCACCCCAGGACAGGGATCTGGGCCTAAATCCATCGTTTTTTTGCACTCCACACCACCCTCGGTTAGACACTGGCTATATGCAAATCAGCTCTGACCCTGTGCCTCATGGGAACAGTCCAGTCCGAACTACCAAGCCATGTCTTTCCCAGACCGGAATCAAGCATCCAAGGACCGGTTTCTGGCTATCAGCCTTCATTCGCCTGGATAGCTTGACTCCAGTGGTGTGGAGAGCCTGGGACTCATGTCTGAGTATACCAAGCACACTCGGGGTGAAAATTGCAAAAAACACAGTTGATGGACAGAATGTAGAACAATGTCATACATTCACCCCAATACAGGGATCTGGGCCTAAATCCATCATTTTTTTGCACTCCACACCACCCTGGGTTAGACACTGGCTATATCCAAATCAGCTCTGACCCTGTGCCTCATGGGAACAGTCCAGGCCGAACTACCAAGCCATGTCTTTCCCAGACCGGAATCAAGCATCCAAGGACCGGTTTCTGGCTATCAGCCTTCATCAGCCTGGATAGCTTGACTCCAGTGGTGTGGAGAGCCTGGGACTCACGTCTGAGTATACCCAGCACACTCGGGGTAGAAACTGGTCCTCGGAAGCTTGTTTCCGGTCCAGGGAAGGCATGGCTTGGCAGTTCGGGCTGGACTGTTCCCATGAGGCACAGGGTCAGACTGATTTGCATATAGCTATGTCTGAACTGGGGTGGCAGAGTGGGCTAAAGAACGGTGATGGATTAAACCCAGATCTTTTGACTGGGTGTGAGTGTTTGATTGGTTCAGATGCTCCGTCCATTACCACCCCCTTTTGTACCGCTTTTGGCCGCCATAAGTGTGGCAGGGTATGCTCAGACGTGAGTCCCTTGCTCACTTTGCCACTGGATTCAAGCAAGCCGGGCTGAAGACGGCTGGAATGCCATAAACGGGTCCTCGGAAGCTTGTTTCCGGTCCAGGGAAGGCATGGCTTGGCAGTTCGGGCTGGACTGTTCCCATGAGGCACAGGGTCAGACTGATTTGCATATAGCTATGTCCGAACTGGGGTGGCAGAGTGGGCTAAAGAACGGTGATGGATTAAACCCAGATCTTTTGACTGGGTGTGAGTGTTTGATTGGTTCAGATGCTCCGTTCATTACCACCCCCTTTTGTACCGCTTTTGGCCGCCATAAGTGAGGCAGGGTATGCTCTGACATGAGTCCCTTGCTCACTTTGCCACTGGATTCAAGCAGGCCGGGCTGAAGACGGCTGGAATGCCAGAAACTGGTCCTCGGAAGCTTGTTTCCGGTCCAGGGAAGGCATGGCTTGGCAGTTCGGGCTGGACTGTTCCCATGAGGCACAGGGTCAGACTGATTTGCATATAGCTATGTCTGAACTGGGGTGGCAGAATGGGCTAAAGAACGGTGATGGATTAAACCCAGATCTTTTGACTGGGTATGAGTGTTTGATTGGTTCGGATGCTCCGTCCATTACCACCCCCTTTTGTACCGCTTTTGGCCGCCATAAGTGTGGCAGGGTATGCTCAGACGTGAGTCCCTTGCTCACTGTGCCACTGGATTCAAGCAAGCCGGGCTGAAGACGGCTGGAATGCCAGAAACTGGTCCTTGGAAGCTTGTTTCCGGTCCAGGGAAGGCATGGCTTGGCAGTTCGGGCTGGACTGTTCCCATGAGGCACAGGGTCAGACTGATTTGCATATAGCTATGTCTGAACTGGGGTGGCAGAGTGGGCTAAAGAACGGTGATGGATTAAACCCAGATCTTTTGACTGGGTGTGAGTGTTTGATTGGTTCCGATGCTCCGTCCATTACCACCCCTTTGGTACCGCTTTTGGCCGCCATAGGTGTGGCAGGGTATGCTCAGACGTGAGTCCCTTGCTCACTTTGCCACTGGATTCAAGCAAGCCGGGCTGAAGACGGCTGGAATGCCAGAAACTGGTCCTCGGAAGCTTGTTTCCGGTCCAGGGAAGGCATGGCTTGGCAGTTCGGGCTGGACTGTTCCAATGAGGCACAGGGTCAGACTGATTTGCATATAGCTATGTCTGAACTGGGGTGGCAGAGTGGGCTAAAGAACGGTGATGGATTAAACCCAGATCTTTTGACTGGGTGTGAGTGTTTGATTGGTTCAGATGCTCCGTCCATTACCACCCCCTTTTGTAACGGTACTCAGAAACTTGGCAGCCCCCAACCTATCTTTGAGCTCATCAGCTCTGAGGATGGGGTAAGCATCAGTCTTGGTGAGTTCAGCTCTCAGTAGCCCATGCAAAACCTAAGTTCTGGGGTGGTCCGATGGGGCAGCCTGGGGTACTAGCACTGTTGGACTGAACCAAGGCCTACAGGGGTGCCCAATCACTCCCAATTCCAGCATCTTGAAGACCTCCTCCTGGATGCTGGCCCTCACTTTGCCAGACAGACTGTATATTTTGTTTTTGACAGGCAGGTGGTCCCCATTACCAACACTGTTGGTACACAAATGTGTAAGTCCAGGAGTGAGGAGAACAGGGAGGCAAACTATGTCAGCAACTGGTGACAGTCTCTCTGCTGTTCTGGGGTAAATCCATCAATCAGTACATCTGTAGAGCGCTACTTGTCACCTGTGAGGATATCCAGGCACTGGCAGGGTCCAGTTGATTAGATGGATAACCAGGCCTTTAGGGACCTTTGGAATTCTGAGGGGTCCATAGATTAAAGAGTAGCTTGTTGCATGTCTTCGCTGCTAGGTAGGAGATGTAGCAACATCAGCATCTAGTATGTCTAAGACCGGGAGTGAGGTTTAGAAATTAGGATGCAGAGCTGTGCTGTCTAGTGGGCTGATGGAAGTTCACGCAGTGGTTTAAGTAGGGGAGACCGCAGTTAGGTAGGTCCTTGTATGCATGTGTCAGGAGCTTGAACTGGCATCTTTGCTGTACAGGGAGCCTGTGGAGTTCCCTGAGGTAGGGGGTGATGCAGGTTCATCTAGGGAGATCTAGGAAAAGGCTGGCTACAGGGTTTCATATGGTCTGTAGTCGTTGGAGTAGGTGAGCTGGAATCCCTGTGTAGAGAGCTTAGCCATTGTCAAGTCGTCTGGAGATGAGGGCCTGGGTGATGGTGCGTCTTGATCTTTGAGGTCGCAATTTAAATATCTTACAAAGCAAATGGAGGATGAAGAAGCAGGAGGAGACAGAGTTGACCTGAGTCGTCATTGTTAGCTTGTTGTCCAGAATGATGCCTCGGTTCCTATTATGGTCAGTGATGGTAGGAGTAGGTCTGATTTCTGAGAGCTACCAGGATAAGTCCCATGGAGGGATTTTGTTTTCGAAAATCCTTACTCCTGTCTTATTCATGTCTAGTTGTCATGCAGTTGTGGAAGTTGGTCTTGGTGATGGTGGTGTCCTTGGAGGGTGAGAGGGTGAGTTGTGTGTTTTTGGCATAGGATATGATGTTGAGTATGAGGGTTTGGAGATGCTGGCCAGAGATGTCATATAAGTGTTGAAGAGGTTAGGGCTGACCGAGGATCCTTGGGGTACTCCACAGATAATTTCCTTGGGTAAATGGGTGAAGGGGGAAGGTAGGCTTTCTGCGTTCTTCTGATGAGGAAAGAGGCGATCCATGTGAGATCGGCTCCTTGGATGCCTATATTGTACATCACTGTGATGAGTGTGTGGTGGGAGATCATATAGAAGGCTGCAGAGAGGTCTAGGAGGATCAGTGCCACAGTCTCTCCTCTATTGAGTAGGGCTCAAATATTGGTGAAGGGGGAAGGTAGACTTTTTGCGTTCTTCTGATGAGGAAAAAAGCGATCCATGTGAGATCAGCTCCTTGGATGCCTATATTGTACATCCTTGTGATGAGTGTGTGGTGGGAGATCATATAGAAGGCTGCAGAGAGGTCTAGGAGGATCAGTGCCACAGTCTCTCCTCTATTGAGTAGGGCTCAAATATTGTCAGTGACCGCTATGAGGGCTGCCTCGGTGCTGTGGTTGCTGTGGAATCTGGATTGGGAGGAGTTTAGTAGGAAGTTCTAGTCCAGATGTGAGGAGAGTTGTTGGTTGACAGCTTTTTCTAATACTTTGGCTGAAACTGGGAGCAGGGAGATCGGTCAGTAGTTGTTGAGTTTGCTGGGGTCTGGCAATGGTTTATTTAGTAGGGCGTTGATTTCTGCATGTTTCCAGTCCATGGAGAAGGTGGCTGTGGCAATTGAGGAGTTGAAGAAAGAGGTTAGTATGTGGCTGATTCTGACTTTGCCTATGTTGAAGCTGTGATGAGCTACTATAGAATTTAATTGGCCCGTGCACAGCCTGTGTTTGAATTGAGTTCAATGAAACGATGTTCAAGTTCAAATAGGTGCTCCTAAGGTGTCGCCCTCCACCCATGGGCGAGTAGTATCGAATGAAAAAGGAGTGTGATCAATTGGAAACTGATGACATCCCTTAGGGCACACTGGTAGACGGTGTAATCCTCCTCTATTATTCAAGAAACAAACTTGGAAAGTTTTGAAGAGTTTATTATCTTCTTTTTGAATGTAATTGCATTATATCCATTAACAATAAAAATTTTGTTAAAGACATATATTCAATCCCATTTCATAAGTATGCATAGTTAAATCCAGCTCCAATGCATTTCGGGCAACCGCCCTTCATCGGGGAGCATCTAAACAAAAACGACATATATTGTTCTGAGTATGATATTAAATGTCACACTTGATGATAAGAATCAATAAATAGGTAAATCATAGTGGGAAAGTCACCTTAACCCAACCATAGTGAAATTAATAAAAACGATGTGTCTAGGAGAGATGGTGTAGTTGCCGAATTTAAGACGGTGATGAAAGTGAATGGTTCATGCTAATAGGATTTCACTAACTTTCAAAGGCAGCCACATAATACAGGTAAATGAAACGTTGCTAGTAAGGCGTTCGAGTGACGGTGATTGGGAGATTTAAAGCGGCAATAAATGAAATTAAGGCGGCTCGTGATGAGGGCATGGGTCAGTTGGGGCCCCTGAGCGGACCAAGTTCATGATGGAGGCAGTATCCTATGGGGCGAGCTGGCTCCATTCAGTTAGTTGGATGTCTGTGGTGGTAGCGGGGTTGTTGTATTGCTTGGTAGACTTGGGTTGGGTTTGAAGGTTCTGTAGATCTTGGTGATCTCGTTCTGGAAGAAGTTTGCAAGGTTGGCACTGAGATCCTGTGAGGGTGTAATGTTGTTTGTTGCAGATGAGGGTTTGGAGAATTCTTTTACTATGTTCAAAAGGTTCTTTTCTGTTATTGGAGCATGATTCGATGCGTGAGGTAGACGTTGAGGGCTGTCTTGAAGGTGTTCTTGCTGGTTGTGGCATGCTGGTGTGCCATCTCCTTCCCAGTTCTTTCCAGTGTCGTTTAGCAGTTCTTACGTCTTCATTGCACCAGCTAGCCTGCTAGGTGGACCTTCTGTGGTTGTTGTTAATGCGGGGACTGTTCCCAGTCCCACTTCCTGCCCCTCCGCCCCCCTGCTCCCATTCGTTCACTTCCCCCTCCCAGCTGATCTTCCCTCCCACCTCCCCTTCTTATGGCGACCGCTGTGCGGTGAAGGGAGCAACACTTGACCCTTGTTTCCAGGCAGGTCGCTCCTCATGCCATGTAGCTCCACCGGACTGCACCCGTGCACCAGCCCGCTGCTGCCTAGTTCGAGACCCACCTCCACCCGCAGGCTACCACCTGCGCTGCTTCCCTGGCGGCCAGTGGTAGGCCTTAGGTTTGCTCACTGCTGTTCTTGCCGCGCTTACCTTGCGCTTGTGCCCTCTTATTGGGCCTGTTTTTTTGTGCCCCTGGTGTTTAGTATTGTCTACTTACTGTATCTGCCCTCCCTCAGGCTCTCACTGCCGTCTCTTGACGTGCTTGCTTGCGCTTGTGCCCTCTTATTGTGCCTGTTTTCTGTGCCTCTGGTGTTTAGCATTGTTTGCTTACTGTATCTGCCCTCCCTCAGGTTTGTTCACTGCCATCTCTCACCGCGCTTGCTTGCGCTTATGCCATATTTATTGTGTCTGTTTTCTGTGCCCCTGGTGTTTAGTATTGTTTGCTTACTGTATCTGCTCTCCCTTTGTCCCTCTGTGCCCGCTTTGCCTCTGTTCCCGGTCCCACTTTCTGCCTCTGCGTCCCCTGCGGCCCTACCCCCAGCTCCTATTCGTTCGCTCCCCCCTCCCATTTTTTCCCTCCCAGCTGCTCCTCCCTCCCACCTTCCCTTCTTATGGCGGCTGCTGCACAGCTGAAGGCGTGCCTAAAGCAAGCCCGTCTGTGCCCGTCCACGCCCAGCACCAGAACCAGAACCCCTGGCCCCGCGAACATCACAAGCCCGACTCCACAACAATGCCAGCACCCTCCACGCACTCAACCCCAGATGAGAACACACCTGCTACCAGGCCACCCCAAAGCACAACCACGGACCCTTCACCTGCCGGAATTGCAGCTTCACCAGCATCCGGCCTGCCAAACCACCAACCAAAGAACCCAACTACCTCATATGCATCATCCTCAACACCTGCTCCGTCCGCAAACATGCCGTCGAACTCTGGGACCTTCTCGACTCTACCTCCCCAGACGTCGCCTTCCTGACAGAGACCTGGCTGAACCCTGCCTCAGCTCCCAACATCGCCATCGCCATCCTGGAAGGCTACAAGATCACCCGCAGGGACCATGCAAACGGCATAGGAGAAAGAATGGCCACCGTCCACAGAAAACCCTCAAAATCTCGACCAACACCGACGACACCCTCAGCACCGCCGAACACATGCACTTCCAGATCCACACGATCCCAAAACCACCCTCAGAGAAACCCTCGTCTACAGACCCCCAGACCCCGACCTCAGTTCAGGGACTCCATCGCCAACTTCATCAGCACACACACTCTCCCCTCCATGGACTACATCTTCCTCGGGGACCTGAACTTCCACCTCGAGAATAATGACACCAACTCCATCATCCTGATCGACAACTTCGCCAACCTCGGACTCCGACAGCTCGTGACAACATCCACCCACGCCGCCGGCCACAAGCTCGACCCCATCTTCACCGAAAGCCCCTACGTCTCCTTCAATCACACCCCCGAACACCACTGAACCGACCACTTCTGCATCCACTTCACCTTCAGGAAACCCACCATGCAGCACCGCACCCAAATGATGCCTCAACGCTGCTGGAGCAAAGTCACCGAAGACCAGCTAACCACCACCCTCGCCCAGAGCCCACCCGCTGACCCCACCGACCCGACACCACCGCCCGCAATCTCAGACAGTGGATAAAAAAGTGCACCAACACCCTTGCCCCGCTCAAGAAACCCTCCAACAGCCACACCTGTAAGAAAGCCACCTGGTTCACCGAAGACCTCCAGGCCTCCAATCGAACATGCCGAAAACTGGAGAAGAACTGGCTCAACGAACAAACACTGGACAGCTACACAACCCACAAGAACGCCACCCGCAGACACCTTCAACTCATCAGAGCCGCTAAGAAGGCCTCATTCAAAGACCGCCTAGATAACAACGCACACAACAGCAAATAGCTTTTCAACATTGTGAAGGAACTCTCCAACCCCAGCTCCAACAACGACATTGCGCCTTTGAAAGACCTGTGCGACTCGCTGGTCACCTTCTTCCACTGCAAGATCACCGACATCCGCGACAGCTTCAACGCCACGACTGGCGCGTCAACTACCGCCCCCACGACCACCACCTGCACCAACCGTCAGCTCTCCTGGACCAGCATCAACGACGATGACACCAGCGAGATCATGAACACAATCCACTCCGGATCATGCTAGACCCTTACCCTCACCACATCTTCAACAAAGCCAGCACAGCCATTGCACCCCATCTCCTGAAAGTAATCAACATCTCCTTAGAGACAGCAACCTTCTCGGAAAGCTGAATGCACGCCGAGCTCAACGCCTTATTCAAGAAATCCAAGGCAGACCCGAAGGACCTCAACAACTTCTGACCCATCTCCCTGCTCCCGTTCCCGGAAAAGGTCACCGAGAAAATCGTCAACAAACAACTGACCCGCTTCCTCAAGGAGAACAGCATCCTGGACTCGTCCCAGTCTGGGTTCCGCAGCAACCACAGCACCGAAACCGCCCTTATCACCGCCACCGATGACATCAGGACCCTGCTTGACAACTGAGAAACAGCGGCCCTCATCCTCCTGAACTTGTCAGCCACCTTCGATGCGGTCTGCCACCGCACACTACGAACACGCCTACACGATGCCGGGATCCAAGAGAAGGCCCTGGACTGGACCAAATACTTTCTCTCCGGTAGAACTCAGAGCGTCCGCCTCCCCCTTACCCTCCAATGCCACCAAAATCATCTGCGGCGTACCCCAGGTCTCTTCCCTCAGCGCAACGCTGTTCAACATCTTCATGGCACCCCTCGCCCCCTTCGCCCAACAGCACAACCTTAACATCATCTCCTATGCCGACGACACCCAGCTGATCCTCTCCCTCACCAAAGACCCTCACACCACCAAAACCAACCTCCATGAACGAATGAAGGCCGTCGCTGAATGAATGAGGAACAGCCAACTGAAGCTGAACTCGGACAAGACGGAGGTCCTCATCCTCGACTCCACCCCTTCAGCCTGGGACGACTCCTGGTGGCCGACAACACTAGGAACAGCCCCGACACCCACCGACCACGCACGCAACCTAGGGGTCATCCTCGACTCCACCCTCTCCATGACTAAGCAGTTCAACGCCATTTCCTCGTCCTGCTTCAACACCCTCCGAATGCGCCGCAGGATCTTCAAGTGGATCCCATCAAGACGAGAAAAACAGTCACCCAGGCCCTTGTCACCAGCATGCTGGACTACGGAAACGCCCTATACGCAGGAATGTCAGCCAAGTTACTGAGATGAATGCAACGCATTCAGAACGCCTCAGCACGTCTGATCCTCAACATCTCCCATTGCAGCCACATCACACCCCATCCGAGAGACCTGCACTGGCTCCCCGTCAACAAGAGGATAACCTTTAAGCTCTTCATCCACGCACACAAAGCTCTCCACAACACCGGCCCAGCATACCTCAACAGAAGACACAGCTTCTACACCCCCACCCACCTGCTCCGCTCCGCCAGCCTCACCCTAATCTCCTGCATCCAAAGAACGACCGCCGGCGGCAGATCCTTCTCCCACCTCGCCGCCAAGACCGGGAACAGCCTCCTGACCAACCTACGGCAGACCCAAGACCTGCTGGCCTTCAGAAGACTCCTCAAGATCTGGCTGTTTGAGCAGTAGTAGCATCCCCCACCCCCCAGCACCTTGAGACCCTCACAGGTATGTAGTGCGCTTTACAAGTGTTGTGATTGATTAAAGCGACTCTGTAAGTGCAGTTGGTGATCCAATTGTTGAAGTTTCTAGCGTGTGGCCTGGGGTGTGTGTGGGGTCGTGGATGAGTTGTATGCTATTGTTCATGCTGTTGAGTAGGTTGGTAGTGTTGATGTCATTGTGGTCATTGAGATGGAAGTTGAGGTCTCCGAGGAAAATGTAGTTGCTGGTGTCTTTGGCGAGAGGGGGTGATGAAGTTGGTGATGAAGTTGGGAGAAGGGTGGACTTAGTCCTGGAGGATAGTAGGCAAGAGTGCCCCTGATGGTAGTTTTGCTGTCTGTTTGGAGTGGAAAGTTGAGGTGTTCCATGGCTGGGGTGATGCTTTCATTTGTGGTGGTGCATTGAATCGATTCCTTGTGTATGATGCCAATCCCTCCACCAGGCTTGTTGATGTGGTCCCGGTGGGTGATTTTGTATCCTTCTGGTATTGCAGTGGGGATGTTGGGCACAGAAGTGGGGTAGAGCCAGCTCTCAGTGAGGAAGAGGATGTCGGGTATAAGGGGGGAAATGAAGTCTCAAATCTCTATAATGCGTTTGCATAGCGAGCATGTGTTGAGAAGGCCATATGTGAGTTGGCGGTTTTGTTCCGGTGGTGTCTGTGGTGTGTTTGGGGTGTGACTCGTTAGTGGGCTGGTGTGTGTGTGGTAGCAGGTGAAGTGGCAGTGCATGCAGGTGGAAGGTCCTACCGTGGAGCAAGGGATCAGTGCTGTGGCAGTGTTTGTTGCGGCATCTAGGGTTGAGGGTGTAAAGCTTGGCAGTGATATATCTTCGGGGGCAAAAGGGCAAGGGGTCATGGTGCTGGGCACAGTCCAGGCATGGACAGCGCAGAGAGGCTTGTTTTTGGCTCACCCTCTGTGCAGTGGCCAGCATTAAGTAGGTCCTGGGGTCGGCCGGGCTTCTGTTGGCAAGAAGAACGGTGAGTGGAAAAACCTGGGCCGGAAAACCCAGGCAGCGGTGGTGCCACTGGATCAGGCTGGAGCAAACAGGAGCTGGAGGCCACAGACAAGTGGGAGGCTACGTGTTCAGGTGCTTGCTGATCCAGTTGTGTGGCGGCCTGCATTCAGTAGGTCTTGGGATGGGCGGGACTTCTGTTGGCAAGAACAGTGAGCGGGAAAACCCAGGCAGAAAAATGCAGGCAGTGGCAGTGTCACTGGATCAGGCTGGAAGAAGTAGGAGCTGAAGGCCACAGATAAGTGGCAGGTTAGGTGTCCTGGTGTCTACACATGTGGTTGCACTGTGGTCTGTATTAAGAGTAGGTCAGAGTAGGGGAGAGGATGACACCCCCACTGACCCATCTCTCTCTGGATGATGGGAGATCAGGAAGAGGTTTAATTTCCTTTTTTTCCCCATCATCTGTCACCAAAAGGATGGTGACCTCAGACCTCTCATAATGGGGTTTGAGGGGATTGATGTTGAAAACCCTTAAGGGGTTCCTGGGTATCTTGAGGTCCACCAAGTGAGTTGCCTCCTCCTCCCTCTCAATCACCTCATAGGACCCAGCCCAAAGGTCTTGGAAGGCCCTGTGCTCCACTCTCATCACCCACACTTTCTGGCTAGGTTGAAACTCCCCCCAGAGTGGCCGTCTGGTCATACATTTGTTTCATAACTTGATGGATGGTCTCTAAGTTCTCCAAAGCTTTCTTCCAGAAATTGTCCATCTGGTTCCTGAGGGCAAGCATGTAGCTAACCACATATTGAGGCGGCTGCTTGGGAGCTTGATCATACCCCACCTTAACCAGACTTGGAGGTCCGTTAACAGGGTGACCATACACATATTTGACTGGGAGAAACCGTCTGTGGCACCTCCATGTAAGTATAATATTGGCATGGCAAAATGACGTCTCCCATCTGGCTTATGGGCTCAGGCAGGCCCATAATCATGCCTTTTAGGGTCTTGTTGATTCTTTCAATAAGCCCATTGGTTTGTATTTGGTAGGATGGGGAGAAATTGTAGGTTACCCCACTCTCCTACACATGGACTTCATGTATTAAGACATGAAGTTGGTGCCTCTATCAGACACCACGTCCTTGGAAAACTTTACTCGGGTGAAAATCCCCATCTGTGCCCTATCTACTGATGGTGCAGCCACAGACTTCAGAGGGATTCCCTCTGGGTAGCTAGTGGCATAGTCTACCAAGACCAGGATAAACCTGTTACCTAAGCTGTCCTGGGGTCCAAGGGTCCTACAATGTTGATACCCACCCTCAGAAAGGGGGGGGGGGGGCAATGACAGATAAGTGATTCAGGGAGCCTTTAGCTTTCTCCACATTTTTCCACTAGCATGGCAGGTGAGAGAGGTCCTGCAGAAAGTATCTGAGGCTATTATCAGATGCACAGTAGCATCTGACCTCTTGGTCTTGTGCTTTTGGGGGGCTTATTTGGGTTTAACTTGAGCAACTTGGTTGTTTGGCACCATTTGTTTTAGAAGTTGTTGGTATCCCGAACAGCTTGCAGCCCTGTTCCCGCTCACACTCACCATTTTCCTGCACCTGCAGGTACCCATTACCTGCCTTCCCACCTCCCTGATAACCCCTCCCAGGACTAATTATGGAGGTTGCTGCGAGGCCCCAGTGAGTGACCCCTGGCCTCTTGGTCTTTCATGCAGCTTCCCCCACTGCTGCTGCTTCAGCCACTTTGGTCTTCCTGGTGGTGCAGCTGGTCGCAACACTTGAGGCTGTTTGTTGGTCCCACTGTCGGGAGACTGCTTGCCTGGCATGGCTGGCAATTTGGGTTAAATTTAGTTTTATTTGATTGTGTTGATTTTGGGCTTATTTGGATTAATTTGAGAATCTTGGTTGTTTGGCTACTTTTGTTTTAGCTGTTGTTGGTATCCCGATCAACTTGTAGCCCCGTCCCTTCCAGCTCCCACCATTTTCCTGCCCTGCATGTTCCTGCTCAGCAAGCCAGCCCCTCCCACCTCCCAAGAGTACTTGTAAAGGAAGCTGCGCAGCGGGTGTGCTCCCGCTGTGCCAAGGGCACAACCATCTGTGCCTGGCTGCGCCTGGACCACGGCCAGTGGCAGGACCACTGGCCCTTCTACCCCACAAGGCTACACCACCACAGACCTCTGAGACCAGGACCAAAGGAGTACCAACAACCAATGCTGCCGCATATATCCACGCACCACCAGAGGACAGTTCTCCTGCCGACACTGCTGCCCCACCTTCACCAGCAAAGCAACCAATTTAACTAGAGACACAGCAAATGCGACCACATCCACCACATTTACCAAGACCACCACTGCAAAAACCCAGTGCATTCTACTCAACATACAATCACTTAGCAAACATGCCATGGAGGTCTGGGACATGATCTCATACCTCACCTCAGATGTCATCTTCCTCAAATAATCCTGGCTAAACCCAGCCTCCACACCAGACATCACCATCCCCAAAGGCTACAAGATAAAACACCGGACCCAAACCCACAAATAAGGAGGTGGAATGGCAGTCATCTACAGGGACACCATCCGCTAGAGGACATCCCCAGACGACCCGACCTGATGATGGAACACCTCAACTTTCAACTCCACACAGATGGAAAAAGCACCATCAGAGGCACCCTTGCCTACAGACCACCAGGACCACGCCCCAGCTACTGTAACACCATCATAGACTTAATCGCCGCTATTGCAATCAACTCTGAGCACTGAATCTTCCCCACGGGACCTCCACTTCAACCTCAAGGACCTTAGCCTTAGCAGTCCGCATTGAGGCCAGCTCAAACCACAGCATGGAACTCTTTACCATCAAGAATGATTTCTCCAGTCCCTCTGCCACCGAAAATGACATTACACCCTTCTAGAAACTGTGCAACAATCTTGCTGTCTTCTTCTATGACAAAGTCTCGCCCATCTATGAAAACTTCAAATGACAACTTTCTGCATCAAACAGCTCACACCCAAGAATGTGAACCCTGAACACCTGCTCACCCACTGGAAGCGCCTCATCATCCATCCTGAATTCAATGCACTCGGGAGTAGACATGGACCCCTGTCCCCACCACGTCTTCAACCTCGGAAGCAAGACAATCAGTGACGAGCTCAGGAAAGTCCTGAACACCTCCATCACCTCAACCTCTTTCCCTGAGGACTGGAAACATGCTGAAGTGAGGTCCCTCCAGAAAAAACTATCCTCAGACCTAGCCGTACCAAAGAACTACCATCTCTCTACTCCTCTATCCAGCAAAGGTCCTCGAGAAAGCGATCAACATGTAACTCACCCAACCCCTAGAACACCACAACTCTCTGGACCCCTCCCAATCTGGATTACAAGCTATCCACAGCACTGAGACAGCCCTTATCACAGCCACTGATGACTCCAGAGCCATCCTGGACCATGGAGAAAAGGCAGCCCTCATGCTCCTGGTCCTGTCAGTCACATTTAACTCTGATCAACAGACTCCACCACATCAGGATCCAGGGAGATACCCTTAAATGGATCACCTCCTACCTCACTGGTAGAACCCAGAGGATTCATGTTCCACCATTCACCTTGGAGCCCAAGAAGATCATCTTAGGAGTCCACCAAGGATCGTCCCTCAGCCCACACTCTTCAACACCTACATGACCCACCTGGTTCACACCGTCAGGTCGCACAAACTCAACATAATCTCCCACGCGAACAACACCCACCTCATCTTCTTACAGGCCAAAATCCCTTCTGTCGTAATTTGACAATGGCCGATTTAGCACTTAGCTGTGCTACACATTTTCCCGCTTAAATTGACTATACATGAAACCGCCATTTTGTATGTTAACGGCGGCCATCTTAGACCATAAGCGGCCTCGTGGCTAGCGTGCCCTTTAGTCCGTTGTCCGTACCACTGACCACTGAAGTTTGCCCAGCAACAGGCTATTTTTAGTACTGGTCAACCCGCACATGCGCAGTCCCCACTGACCAGTCGTCCCTCAGGAATGTGCCGCCAAACTGACCAGTGGGGTTGAAACCCTCCAATGAGCTGGCTGTGTTCCAAAACATGACCATATATGTACATAATGCCTTGTAACTTTGTGCCGCCTATCTTTTATTACTTGTAAACTGTATAAAAGACCGAGTCACACCGATGTTCGGTGTGATACTTCTTGCATTACCGAAGGGTGCTGTAGGAATGTACCACCACCCCATGGGGTCTTAATAAACTTGTTCTTTGAATTTTACAGCTTCCGTGCCAACAGTTCTTTCAATGTAAGTGGGTTATCTTCGGAACATGTAGGCCTTGAGAACCCGATACTACAAATTGGCGACCACGAAGGGACTCATCAGCGACTCGGATGCCCGAAGGAGAGGTCGTGACGAAGGTTTGGAAACTCGCCATGGACGCGTACGCTGCCACCGAGTGACCCGAGTCTTGGCACCCGCGGTGTTTCTTCCTTTCCTTCTGATCTGACCTTCCAGGTGGCGCCGGTCTCCGACTGAGTACTCGATCGTCTGCGTTGCTGGATGAGTGCCGTTTGGCTGATTCGATTAAAAGACCTTGGCAGTTGGAATCTGGACCTTTGAGATTTTGGGTAAGATTTGTGTTCGGTAAGGTAGTCTGCGGACGCTTACTGAAGTTCTATGATTTGTGTTCGGTAAGGTAGTCTGCGGACGCTTACTGAAGTTCTATGATTTGTGATTGGTAAGGTAGCCTTCGGACGCTTGCCGGAATTCTATGACCTATGATTTTGATTTGCGTTAGCTAACGTTTGTGAATTTGTGACCTTTGAATCTATATGTGTAGTGCACTTCACATAGGCAGGCATGTAGAGATGTTTCTCTGATTTTGTTTTTTTCTTTTGAGCGGCACATTTGTGTAAAGTACGGTAAGTGCCATTGTATTCGGTATCACGCTTTCGTGATACTCTGTGAACATGCCTGTTTTAAGCACACTCCGAGGGATGTGCTGTTTTGGAAATGGTACCTCAATTAGGTTAGCGGAATCACAGCCGGCTCCCCCAGAAGGAACTCCGAATCGTGAGATGTATATAAAATTCGGCCTTCCCCCTATAATGTACAGCAAATTATGGCATAAGTATACTAGATCCGATCCCGAGTTACAATGGCCTCTACATGGGTCGTTCGACTTGCGAAAGGTTCAGTTTGTGGAACAATGTTTGTTTCAACGCAGGTCTAGACAAAACATGTTTGATTGTGTGCGAATGTGGGAGAAAGCGGTGCGTGAGTGAATGAAACGTGAAGTTGCCTTGGCGGACAAAGAGCAGCGCAAGGCTTTACAGCTTGAGGAAAAGGAGGCTCAGGAAAAGAAAGAGAGGGAGGAACGGGAACGTAAATTGCAAACGACTGGTCAATATCCTATTCGTCGACCACTTTATCCTGTCCTTAATAATGAAATTGATGATTTTTCATTGCTAGATCGGTCACCGCCTCCGTACGTTTCGCCTACGGCTCCAGCTGCAGATTCGGAGGACGATGGACAGGAATAGCTGGAAAAGAAGGGTGTATCTGCTCTCAGGTTTACTGCGGAGAGATCCGCACATTTACGTAGTTGGGCTCGTAAAGTGAATACGTACTATGTTTCTCAGTCTGAAGTTGTTACGGAAAGGGGTAGCTGGACAGATCACGAATTACTGTATTTTCTGTCTCATTTGGCAGATGAAGTTGTTGCCGCATATCGTCAACTTTCAGATACGTTAGAATCTAAAGCTGTGTCAGTTCACCGTGAGAATTTGGATAAAGGTTTATTTGATCTTGCAGATGTTGATGCCTTTTACAAGCAACTGATCCAGCTGCGAGATGAGACTACCAGATTGCGGGAGGAGCGGAAAAAGAATAAGGAGTCCAGGCCGGAGTCTAATGAGCAGATTAAGGAGTGTTCTCTACGGGGTTCAGATAAGAATTCTGCGTTGCATGTTATGCCTATGCGTGAAGCCGCACCATTGTATGTTCCACCAAAAGGGGAAGGTACAGATGATGATAAATTGTCAAAGGATGCAAAGGGATATTTTGTATATAACTGGGTGTATACGCCTTGGAACAGAGCAGATGTTATGGCGTTGAAAAATTCTTTACCTGATCTTCGTAAAAATCCAGCGGCATTCTATGAAGGGGTGGAAGGGGCTATTTCATCTTGTGTGATGACTCTTGTTGACATAGATCTGTTTTTTGGGTTAATCCTTCCACCTGATATGTGGAGACAGATTCGTAAAAATAATGATGAAACGATACTTGGGGGTACTTGGAAAGAAATAACGGCAGCCGATTTAGACAGGGAACCGGCATGTAAGCCTTGCCAGCTGATATTGGACCTCCCGGCGGCTATTTTGATTAAATTAAAAACGCTCGTACCTTCTAAAAAGATCGATTGGACTATGTTAGCTTCGTGCAAGCAAAAGCCAGATGAAACGGTTTCAGATTTCTTTACACGCTTCGAAGAGGCGTTTCATGATGACAGTGGTCAATCTTTAACAGAGGATACGGGTAGGCATTTGTTTGTTGATAAGTATGTAGCTAATCTCCTGCCGGAGATTGTAAAACGATTGAAATCGAGTGAGAGTTCCTGGGCCACGGCGACCCCTGCGTCTTTGTTAACCATGGCTCAGTATTATGAGCGACAGGAGTTGGAGGCTAAAGAAAGTGTTGATAAAAAGGCGAAGGAATTGAAAACGAAGGTGATGTTGGCGCAGGTTCGGGGAACACAGGGTAGAGGGAATGATAGAGGTAGACGAGGTGGAGGAAATACGTCGTATGGTCGTACAGATATAGCGGAGGATCAATGTGCTTACTGTAAGGAGTTTGGGCATTGGGCCGATGATTGTCCGGTACTGCGTGAACAGCGTAGTCAGCGTGGTCGAGGAGGTGGAAGGTCGAGAGGAGGTTATTCGGGAGCAAGAGGTAGTGGAGGTGATCATAGTAGGGTTGAAGAGAGGGGCCGTGGCCAGGATGAACGTAATACGTTTGATAGACGGAACCAGTATCAGATATCAGAAGGCGAGAATGTGGAACATCAGGATTATGTACATGCATAGGATTGCGTAGGATGGGGTACGGAATCAGTTGAAGTGCCAGTAGATCAGAGTGGTCCATATGTATCAGCGGGCATCTTGGGTTCTACTGATCAATTTCTAGTCGACACAGGAGCTACTCGTAGCGCTTTGTCTAAAAACTTGGTTCCGAGGGCTCCCCTGTCTGGCGATATGATAACATATGTAGGGTTTGATGGCACACCCACTCCTAGCCCATCATCGAAGCCTCTTGCACTTTGTCTCGACAAATTTTTTTAGTTTTGGCCAATTTCTGTATCACCTTATACCCCAGATAATATCCTGGGCATTGATTTGCTTAAATATTTTCGAGCAAAACAATACGCTGTGCTCCTGAAGGGGTGCAGGTTATTCTAAATGACAATTACCCAGACCCGAACAGATTTTTCACGATTAAGAATGCTGAAGCATTGGCCTCTCTCCCGCACACGTTGTGGGCGACCTCAGACACGGATGTGGGAGAGATGCGTATTCCACCTATTCATATTACTGTTAAGGAGGGGGCCTCTCTGCCACGTGTACCACAGTATAAGATTTCGAGGGAAGGTGAAATTGCCCTGACGCATATTGTTCAAGATTTGATGACTGCGGGGGTGGTGGAGGAGGTTCCTTATAATGTTTGTAACAGCCCTATTCTTCCGATCCTTAAAAGAGATACTGACGACAAAGTCTATCGGTTTATTATTGACTTGAGAGAGATTAACAAAATTGTCATCCCCCAATATCCGGTGGTGTCCGACATTACGACCTTGCTTACATTGGTGCCACCAACGGCCACGACCTTTAGTGTAATTGATTTAAAAAACGCATTCTTTTCCATCCCTGTCCATCCTGATAGCAGATATTTGTTTGGCTTCACGTTAAATAATAAATCGTATAGATTTTGTCGTGTTCCCCAAGGTTACACTGAGAGCCCGAGTATCTACAGCCAGGCTCTGAAAAGACAGCTTGATTCCTTTGAGTTACAATCTGGGGTCGTCCTTATTCAGTATGTGGACGACCTTCTGCTTGCCGCAGACTCTTATGCACAATGTGAGGAGAGTACGATTGCGTTGCTTTCTTTTCTGGCACAGAATAATCACAAGGTTTCTAAGAAAAAGCTTCAATACTGTAGACCCAAGGTGACCTACCTCGGTCATCTTTTGTCTAAGGAGGGGCGTGCATTAACATCAGATCGAATTCAGGCGATTTTAGACACACCAGTCCCCCGCACTCAGAGAGATGTACGTGCCTTCATAGGTTTAACGTCCTTTTGTAGACAGTGGATTATGGGGTTTTCGCACATTATAAAACCTTTGTTAGCGTTACTGTCCAAAACTACACCAATGCCCCTTGAATGGACAGATGAATGTCAGAATGCCTTTGAGCAATTGAGACAGGCCCTTTGCTCTGCACCCGTGTTAGGTACACCAGATTACACGAAAATCTTCACATTGTACGTGCATGAGAAAGATGGGTGCGCGTTGTCAGTGTTAGTGCAGACACACGGGGATAAGCAGAGGCCATGTGCGTATTTCTCTGCCCTTCTTGATCCTGTAGCACGAGGGTTACCTGGGTGTTTTCGAGCAGTGGCAGCAACAGCAGTAGCTATACGGCAGAGTGAGGGAATAGTGTTATCGCACAAATTGTTGGTGCTAGTCCCCCATGCAGTAGATGCCCTGTTAAATCAAACAAAGACCCAATATCTCACGAGTGCACGTTTGACAGGATATGAGCTTACACTTTTGGCGCCACATATCACACTGAAGAGATGCGCTACCCTGAACCCTGCCACTTTATTGCCCTATCCGGTCGAGGAGGGTCAGGAAGAAAAACATCATGATTGTGTTTTCCTGACTGAGGAACAGACAAAGGGTCGTGTCGACTTACAGGATATGCCACTTCCAGATGTGGATGGGGAACTGTGGGTTGATGGATCGTGTTTAAGGCTGCCAGATGGTACGACTTCCGCAGCATATGCGATCACGACACTTAAAACAGTGGTAGGAACAGCTAGAATACCACAGAAATCGGCTCAGGCAGCAGAGCTGATAGCGTTAACACGAGCCTGCGAATTGAGTGCTGGCCTATGTGTGAACATCTACACAGACAGCCGGTACGCCTTCGGAGTAGCGCATGACTTTGGGCTACTCTGCAAAGAGCGTGGGTTTTTGACTTCTCATGGAGTTCACATTATGCACGGAGAATTAGTGCGTGATCTCCTAAATGCGCTGCTTTGTCCAAAGAAAGTAGCAATAATAAAATGTAGTGCCCATAAAAAGATCACTGATAAAGTGGGTCAAGGAAATGCCTTTGCGGACAGCATAGCGAGACAAACGGCTATGTCTCGAACTGACTCCCCCATGTACGTGGCGCAATCACAGGCTGAGCGATGGAGCGATGCTAGAGCAGAAATCCTAGATATTCAGAAATCAGCTACTGAATCAGAACTCGCGGCATGGGCAGCAGATGGGGTACTAGATGATGAAGGTTGTTGGAGAAGCAAGGACATGGAGAAATGGAAATTGCCTGCAGCTTACTTGCAGGCGATGGTCCAGATGGCACATGGGTTGGCACATGTGGGAGCTCTCGCAATCACTCGACTGCTAACGTGAGTTTGGGAACATCCCGAGATTGCTAATACTGCCAAGAGAGTAGTGCAGACCTGCCTGGTATGTTTGCAACACAATCCTGGAAAGGGGACCCATACTCCGAAAGGAGGGTTCGTTCCACCTTCCGCACCTTTTGAGGTACTCCAAATGGATTACATCCAGCTTGAGCGGTGCAACAACCTGAAGTATGTCTTAGTGGTGGTATGTGCTTTTAGCAAATGGGTAGAGGCTTTCCCCACGAAAGACAATACAGCTCTGACAACAGCGAAGGTGTTGCTCAAGGAGTTCTTTCCTCGCTTTGGAATCTGCAAATTTTTGTGGAGCGATAATGGGCCTCATTTTGTTGGGAAGATTGTGGAGTATTTACTGAAGGGGTTAGGGATTCAGCAGAAGTTTCATGCTGTGTTCCACCCTCAGTCGGCAGGTCTTGTTGAGTGGTATAATGCCACATTGAAATTAAAATTGGCTAAGATTGTGGCATCCACGTCATTGAAGTGGCCGGATGCCTTGCCGCTAGCATTACTCTCTCTTAGATCAGTACCCCACTCCCGAACTGGCCTCACACCATATGAAGTGGTGTTCGGAAGGCCGATGAATATTTGGGGAGTGCCTAAGCCGCGATTGATACATGATGTGCCTTGCATAATGATGAATGATTATTTGGCATGATTAACAAATGATTTGCTTTCCATTCATCAACAGGTCCGAGAAGCGCTCCCTGACAACTCTACTGGAGAGGGCCATGATCTTCGCCCTGGTGACCATGTAATGATTCGATCGTTTGAGAGGGCGAGCAGCTTGGAACCGAGGTGGCGGGGCCCTGAACAGGTCCTTCTGGCGACCCGGACAGCAGTACGAGTGACCAATAGGAAGCGGTGGGTGCACTCAACTCACTGCCGTCGTGTCTCTCCTGATCTGGTGAATCCTGCTGTGCTGACTGATTACAAGGAGATTCTGGATAAAGAAAAGAGCCCAGCTGTGACATCGGCCGAAGTTGAGGGAGCCTTCCTGTACCACACTGTTTCTGGACGAGAGCGTTACAATCTGCGGCCACGATAAAGAAGATTTTTTTGGGGTTTTTTCAAGACTGGTTGGTTACCGCTCTGGGGTTTGTGAAACGGAAACCGGGAATTCCAAGGGGGGGGGATCAGTTCTGCCAAGTGTAGCGACACCCGTCTTGGCCCGGAGAAGAAAACAACGGCTACCTCGGAGCTCAGCACCGTATTTTTCTTTTTTAGATATACATACATGTGTATTTGAGACTTTGTGAACAATTTGAACTATTTGAGAACTTTTTGAACTATGGCGTCATCTGCAGCACGAGATAAAAGAATACTTGGTGCCATCCTTTTCGTCTTGACCATTGTGGTAATAGCGGTGATAGCTTGGGTAGTTGAACTTGTGGTACCTGCACGTGAACATTTGCTGCCGACTACCCCGGCTCCATCTGAACATTTTCACTTCACTTTGCCTTACCATGAAGAACGGCACCGACAGACTTATTTGAACAATAGCTTTATTCAAATCTTACATCATACGCATAACATGACAAATACGTCTAACTGTTGGGTGTGTGGGATGTTGCCGGGGCACCAGAAGAAAGGGGGCACCCCACTCATTCCACTCCCGTTTTCACATAATGGGTCCTGCAATGCCTGGTACACCCTCCTCTTTACTCTGAGATGGCCAACGAAAGGGGGGGTGCTTTTCCGTTTGAATAAAATATGTTTCCATGACAAGGATGGGTTTCCACGGGCTGAAGGTACTCGATTTGAATGGGAGGAGTACCGGCCCGATAACATATCTGCCCCGCGTGTGTACAGCAATCAACGAAACATCAATGTATCCAGCTCACATGTCATCAATGTTATTGCTACTAAAGCTGATTTGTGTATAAGGAATAAAGGATCGATTCCGGTGGGGAAAAGTGAATGCAACACCACACTTACTTTTGATAGCCCGAATGGCATCTCGTTTGTAGCATCTCGCAAAACGTATTTCATTTGTGGAACGAAAGGTTACCATCAACTTCCGCTGGGATGGTTAGGCACATGTTATGTATCGTTTGTACTACCCCCTGTATTCATTGCCCCGCCAATGTATCATAATGACTATGTCTTGTACCACGATTTTGTCCTGAATAGAGTTAAGCGGACTGTTGTTCTGGATGATATCGACCAGACTGATACTGCCTTGCAGCAATATGTGGACTTCAATTTGGGACTGTTTTCCTTTGTGGGGGCCGCGTTGAACAGTCGGAAAATAAGACGATTGACACGTGTTGTTGAGGCTGTAGCAAATGATACTGCCATTGCACTTGGGAATATTACTGAAGAACTCCAGATTTCTAGGATTGTTACGCTCCAAAATAGGATGGTGTTAGATGTTGTCCTAGCTGACCGTGGGGGGGCATGTAGAATTATCGGAAGCAGCTGCTGTGTATACGTGCCTGACAATTCTCCATCTGTTTATGATGCCATTTCCAAACTGCATAAAATAGCTGCTGAAATACACCCGGATAATGGCACTTGGACACTTTCAGGATGGTTTTGGTCAATGCTCACCACTTGGGGTTGGAAGCTGCTAACGATTCTATGTGTCATTGTTGGAATACTGTTCTTTGTATGCCTATGTATTCAATGTGGCCCAGCTCTATGCTCTATGTGTTTATCAGCTTGTGTACCATCAAGACGAGTTCTTGCCCATGACAATATGATGCTTCATAAAGAAGTAACTCAAATAATGCTGATAGATATTGAAGATGAACACCCTGATTATGTCCACTATGAGGTAGCTTCAGCTAAACGCTAAAAGGGTCGTCTGTCGTAATTTGACAATGGCCGAGTTAGCGCTTAGCTGTGCTACACATTTTCCCGCTTAAATTGACTATACCTGAAACCGCCATTTTGTATGTTAACGGCGGCCATCTTAGACCATAAGCGGCCTCGTGGCTAGCGTGCCCTTTAGTCCGTTGTCTGTACCACTGATCACTGAAGTTTGCCCAGCAACAGGCTATTTTTAGTACTGGTCAACCCGCACATGCGCAGTCCCCACTGACCAGTCGTCCCTCAGGAATGTGCCGCCAAACTGACCAGTGGGGTTGAAACCCTCCAATGAGCTGGCTGTGTTCCAAAACATGACCATATATGTACATAATGCCTTGTAACTTTGTGCCGCCTATCTTTTATTACTTGTAAACTGTATAAAAGACCGAGTCACACCGATGTTCGGTGTGATACTTCTTGCATTACCGAAGGGTGCTGTAGGAATGTACCACCACCCCATGGGGTCTTAATAAACTTGTTCTTTGAATTTTACAGCTTCCGTGCCAACAGTTCTTTCAATGTAAGTGGGTTATCTTCGGAACATGTAGGCCTTGAGAACCCGATACTACACTTCCACCATGAAATCCAGCTTCTACAGATGCATGATGAACGTCGCGGACTGGAAGGAGGGTAACCGTCTAAAACTCAATATGAACAAGATGAGAATCCTCATCTTTGGAAGCAATATCTCGCCATGAAATGGTGCATGGTGGCCTGCGGAACTCTGTCCACCTCGCCCTGACACACCGCGCCTGCAACTTCAGCATCATTCTGGATAGCAAGCTGTCTATGAAGAAACAAGTCAATGCAGACTCATCCGCCTGCTTAAACCCCTTCACATGCTCTGCAAGATCCTTATTTGGCTCCCAGTCAACACCAGAAGGACCATCATGCACGCCCTCATCACCAGCAGACTGGATAATGGAAACCCCCTCTACATAGGAATCACTGCTCGCCTCCAGAAGAGACTCCAGAAAATGCAAAATTCAGCAGCAAGACTTCTCCTTAACTTCCCCAGAAGGACCCACGCCCTGATTCAAGAAACTAAACTGGATCCCGATTAAAAGGCCCTGCACAACGAAGGACCAGCATACATCAACAAACACCTGACTCCCCAACAGCTGACCAAACACTTTTGATCTGCTTCCCTCTCCTTCACAGACCCCTCATGGATATGCCGGACCAACAGCGGAGGATGCTACTTCTTGCACCTGGCAACCAAAGGATGGGACACCTTCACCTTGCACCTCAGGTCTGCACCATCACTCCAGCAATTCAGGAAAGAACTCAAAACTTGTATGTTCGAATGAACGAACCACCACACAGCAGCCAACATCTCCAGCACCTCAAGACCCTCACGGGTGATTTGCCATGCATTATAAATGTTTGATTGATTGATCTTCATCCTGGGCCAATAGAAGTGAGAGAAAAGCCATGACAAATGTCTTGTTGGGCTTCAGATGTCCTACCAAAGAAATTTCATGAGCCCGCCTCAATAGAAAGTCTCTGTAGAACGTGGGACCATCAACCCATGTGTTGCCCCATGCACAGGTGCTTTAGGCTCATTATACAGGATGTCATTATTCCAATAGATGAGGCGATCTCCAGAGGCTTCACCAGTTGCCTGGTATTCAGCAAGATGCCATATGCCCTCTAGAATTGGGTACTCTCTCTGTGTCTTACAGATCTCCTATCTGGTGGGCCCATCTTCTACTTGTCATCCAGCAAGTTCAGGAAGGTCACCAAGGGAGGCAATGCCCTCCTTGGTAGATTCCGGGGCAGACTTATTTGGCACTCATTCACCTGTACTGTGGCTGGTTTCCCACACCCCTTGCCCTTCTCTTTCTTGGCAGCAGTCAATACCATTCTTCCAGGCTCCAGTTTACCCTGACCCCCCCGGCTGGACAACCTTGGACCTGGTGCTCACAAAGACCCACTCAGGCAACCCTAATATTTCCAGATGTGACCTGAGCTTGACTTCTTTTCCGACAGTGTGCTCCAGATCATTTCTTAGCAAACAGTACACTGGCATGGCAAGGATCACAACTTAGGTAAGAGGATCTGAGAACCCCCCACTCAAAGGAGATTAGAGCCACAGGGTAGTTGCTCTCCCAGAGGACTGCTACTACAACCTGGTGGAATATATTGGGTATCATTTGAGGAAGCCAGGTGACTCCTGACTGTAGTCATACTGGCTCCGGTGTCCCTCAGAGCCTCCATCCTCTGTCTATAAGTGGTAACCTACTGCCTGTCCTTGGAAGCATTAGAAGGCATGGGGGATTTGGGCACCGACTCTCTGCCACCCAGGGATTCTAGGGTAACCTCAGCTGCTACACTAACTGGGGCATTAGCCTCCCCAGGCACTAGATTGGCTAACCCAGGGGTCTGTCCACTACTAGGGGCGGTGCCCTCTTGGGACACTTGGCATCAGTGGAGACGTGTGGCTCACTGGTTAGAGGAGGCAGACCTGGAAGCAGAGGTCAGCCTGGGACCAGGGTACAATTCCCGGCTCGGCGGGGTCTTGAGTCCTAAAATGTCCATGGACTCGACAATTCTCGCTCCGGTGCCTACTCGATTCACGGATTCACACTCTGCGACTCTGGGCAATAGCTTGCTTAATCTCCACAACCGCCCCTCGCGGTGGGATGCCTGGCTTTCACCTTGCGGATACCCTGCCGGGGTTATCTCACAGGGGAATACCAGGACGGGTTCCCTAAGCAAGCGCTTAGGAACCGCTCGGTGATATGCGCTATATAAATTCCTGTACATTTACATTTTCATTTACCCTTGGTGTGCCCATACTGGAAACACTCATAACTCTTAGGGACACATTTAACAGTGTTCCTGTCAACAAATCCATTTTGTGGTCAGATTGGGACTGGGACTCTTTCCTGAGAGAGAACCATTTTGGGGGCCTTGAGGGAACTCATTCTTGTTTTTACCCCCCTCCTTCTTGTGGTGAGAACCCTTACCACCCTTTGGGAGTCCCACAGATGGCTTTTTAAACACTCTGGTGCTGACCCAAAGGTCTGCCTTCTCAGCAAACTTCCTCTGGTAATTAACCCTGCTATCTCCTAGGTTCTGGCACAGCACTGTAAAACAAGTATTGAGCAGGTGCTCCCTCAAAATCAAGTTTCACAGCCCAACATAACTGATAAATTTGACCCTCACCCAGCGCCTTGCTGGAGTAGTCTAAAAAAATCCACCCAAGACTGGTTTGGGAGATTGTGACTGTCCCTGATCCTCTGATGGTACTTCTGAAGGGGTAAGCTCAAATATAGCAACAAGTATGAGCTTCATGGGAGCATACTTTGTGTGGTCACCCACCTCAAGAGTGAGAAGTGTGTCCTTCCCCACTGTAGGCATGTGCTTCATTAGGCTATCCCTCAGCACTCCTCTGGGATCATTAGGGCCCTCAGAGCTACCTCAGAACCACTTGTCTATAATCTCCCACCACATAATTGGGCACCAGGTATGTTGGTCACCTCTCAAGTGGACACTGCAGTTATGCTGCCACCAATGTTGCTGGACTCTTCATGCTTGGCTCTTATGTCCAGCTCCTTGGGACTGATCTCCTGGGCCATCCTTCTTTCCTCCATGGCCAGCCTCTCCCCTGCCAAGGCCCAAAGCTCTCTCAGCTAGTCTCACCTCTGCTTCCAATTTTAATTTAGTTAGCTGAAGTTTGAGTTTCCTCTACACCTTCGTGACCTTCAGCTCCTCTGGGGACAGCCCCTGGGCAGACACAGTTCTCTCAGCCTCATCCTGTGCATCCTGGATATCAACTGGGGGTGAGTCTTCCTCTCCTTGCAGCTCAGGATCTACGTCTGGGCCCTTATTCTCCACCTCATTCACTTTGCCCCCCTTTTCTGTCATCCTCTTCTGGGATGGCCTGCCACCTCTGTGCTTCCTCAAAAACTTTGAAGGTACTTGGAGATCCATCTTGGTAGACTTCCTGCCTGCCTGTAGACCCTTCTCTTTACAGAGCTTCAGCTCTGGTAAGGGTGTCAAAGTTGATAAGAACCATCTCCATGGTAAAAAGGAAAGTAGGACACTTACATTTACAAAAAGGAGAAAAGAGCCAATAGAAAAAAAGAAGAATTTAAAAACAAGCCAACTCTGGTGTCAAATTATTTATTTGGGATCTTTGTGTTAAACAAATCAATGTATAGTAAAGAACAAAAACAAATACTGGACCCCACCACTGAACACCAAAGTTAGAAATTGGGTTGTTGATTGAATGGCGGGGACCCCTGCTCAAGAACAATTACAAACCCTTTCAAGATTAACCACCAAAGACATTAAATAGCCTGTACTAAACACTTAGTAGCTTGGCACAAAGGTAGTCAGGCTCAACTTAGAGGCAATGTGTAAAGTCTTTACGCAGCACACAAACAGTAATCAAGTGAATACACAACACAAGAAAAAACCCACACCATTTAGAAAAGTGAAGAGCAAATTTAAATAAATTATTCAACATCAAAATAACAAAAATCCAGATACTAGAACCAGAGGTATGAATATTTGTTGTTTAAGGTTTAAAGTGAAATCTAGTGCCTAAAAGATCAATGCGCGGACATCTAATCGTGTGACACCAGATCAAAGTAAAAAAATATGTCCGGCCTTGATGGAGGATGAGTTGGATGCAAGAAGTGGATTATGCCTAGTAAGTGCTTACCTCCACACATACAAGAATTTGTGAGGAAAATATTCTGAGAAGGTAAAGTTCAGTGGGGCAAGGCTGGTCACAGTCTTTCCTTGGCTCTCAAAGCAATTTTTAGCCAAAATATTTCTAAGGATCCAGAACTAGAGGAGCACCACTTGGGGGGTTAAGATTCTTTCAAGCTGCATCCAGGTGTGGGTTCAAGAGGGTTGGAGCCCTTTTTATCCCTGCGGCTCTGATCAGGAGGCCAACCAAATAGCCCTTGGAGTCAAGGCAGGCTTCAGGCAGCAAAGCAGTCCTCCCAGGTGCAGCAAAGCAATCTTGTGAAGTACACATCAAACCACAGCAGAAGTCCTTCCACAGGCCCAAAAAGTGAACTAAAGAGTGGGTCTGAGGGTCCTATTTTTATACCTTGTGCTTCCTTTAAAATAGGATACGTTTTTAGAGTATTCCATTTGAAGTGCTTGGAGTTTCTTATTTTCCCTGTCCTAGCTCCGAGCTGGCTGCATGAACAACTCAGGGTAACAAGTTCTTTGTGTGAAGGCAGAGCACAGCTCATTCAGTTGCAAGTGGGGCTATGCTCATCTCCACCCCCACCCTGATAATTGTTTGTCCATTAAGGCACACCTAATCCCTTTATTGTGTGGCTGTCTGGGAGGAATGAACAAAGTCCACCTGCAAACTATACGCAATCATTTGACCTAGGACATACTGCAGGAACCAAGTAGTTTAGGACAGGAAAATCCCAACTTTCTAAAAGTTGCATTTTAAAATTGTCACGTAAGATCCAACTTTACTTTTAAAGAGAATTTCTAATTACAATTTCTCAGGTACCCAACATAAAATGCCTACCTGTTCTCAATCAAAGTTTAGCACTTATTAAATGTAACAAGGCAACCCAATGTTATCCTATGGGACAGGTGGGTCTCACAGTAGTGAAAAATGAATTTAGTATTGTTTGACCACCAAGGGCTGTAATATGGAAAGTGCCATGGGTGTGCAGTGGGCATCTGGGCCCACTTTTTGCTACCCGGAACACTTTGGTATTACAGAAAGGACTGCTGACACTTGTGCTGCCTTTTCTATAATACAGATAGTGCTGGCACACATATAGCACCAGCACTATCACCAGAGGGTGTTCCCTCATGTGTGAGGGGGCATGACCCCACTCAAATGAGGGATTCCCTTTGCCTCTCTGCCTGCGCCTTACTATAGACATGGACGCAGAGGCAAAGAAGCTGTCAGGAGGCACACTAATAGTGCACTACCAAAATGATGGCTCACTATCAGTGCACTCCCTGATGTTAGACTTCTGAAGTGGAGAAGGGGGTCCTACATAACTCCCAGGCAGCCTATTGCAGGCAGGTGCAGTCACTTACAGCACCTGCCCGCAAGGGGATCTCTCTCTCCCCCTAAAAGTGCAGGCGACTTGCCACCTGCACATGGAAAACACAGAGGGGCTGATTCAGAGCGGCTCAGTTTTTCAATTTAATGTGCTGCTCCCAGGCAGCACAACTTCACATCTGCCTTAGGGCCATTGCATTTAATGTAATATGGTGCACTTTCCCTGTTTGTGCCTGGCGCACCTGTTTTAAGGTGCGCTGTGGCTCAAACAGGGAAAGTGCGCCCTATGTGTGTTAGGACCCCAGGACATGTACAACTTAAAAGTACTAGTCCAACCTTTTAATTACAATCCACCCTGCCGTAATTGCTTCCCAGTGTAGTGTAGTTCCTATATTCCCAATAGGCTCTGCGCATTGGAATAATATATCCTATAGATTTGATGTAGGACTGAGGTCAACTAGGTCTCTATCAAATATACTTAACTTAATTGTGAGTGCCAGCTAGCTCAGAGGTCACTAGAAACTTTCTTGAATTCACAAGAAGGGATACGTTTCTGACAACCGCATAAACATGACAACTATGTTTCCCAAGAAAAAGAATATATCTCTCAGAGTCGCAGAAACAATAGATAAATATTTCACTCAGTCAATTGTGCATGCTTCGTTTCTACAGAGTTGCACAGAAATAGAGAGACAGGCGTTTTCAATAAAAAAGGTTTATTGAACAGTCTTCTTTCTCATGCAAGAGAAGTGAACTGCTACAATCGTTATGCAGACTGCAAAGTATAATGCGTAGAGCAAGAATAGTATTATAAAATAATACTGTAAGAGCATTGTATGGTTTCTAAGCCATATAAAAATACATACATAAATACACAGGCTGAAATACTCAATTGGTGGTACTAAAATACGCCTACCCCAATATACCTAACTTAAGTCTAGTACGCGGGAAGAAGTAAGTATTGTGTAGCATAGCTTTTAGTTTTCTTTGGCAAGAATCTACCAAAGGTTTCTCTAGGTTCTAATCAGCTCCATACCTTAGTTTGGAATGAAAGAGGTCTGGTATCTCTGTCTCGGGACTCGATTTCCCAACACCCCTCAAGGGGAGCTTGGAAACACTGGAGCTGGATTCTCTGCAGGAGAAGAGCAGCTTCTTGATCAGTGCGCCAGCAGGAGAGTCGGCTTCCTTCGACACTTGCTGTAGCGAGCTGCGTCGGGCAAGTAGATAGTCAAACTGCTCCGAACCACTGTAGTTTGCTATAGCAAGTGAAGGTATATTTATACCTTGAAGGTGTTTAGGAATGCCACAGTTTGACGTCAATCAACGTCAATATTCAAGCAAGGGGAAGTCCCTGACTGCTTAAGCCGATTTTCCAAGAAATCGTTGTGACGTTTGGTACGGGTGGAAGTAGCCATGCCTGTATTTGGGTAGCATGGGCTATGCCTAAATAAGGGCTTGATTTCTATGCCTATATAAGGGCATGAATCGGGAAAATTCACTCAGAGCCTAAAACGCCACACATCACTAAGGCCTTATATGCAATTCAAGGGGAGTTTAAGGCTTAGCAAGGGGGTTATATTGCCAAGTTAAATTGGCAGTTTGAAACTGCATTTAGGCTGCAATGGGAGGCCTGGAACATGTTTTAAGGGGCTACTTAAGTGGATGACACAATAAGTGTTTTAGGTCCACTAGTAACATTTAATTTACAGACCCTGGGTCGACTGTATACCACTCTTCATGGGAGTTACAAGTAAATTACCTGTGCCAATCAGATGAAATCTAATGTTATCATGTTTATGGGACCAACTATGTGCTATGAATGATCCAAGCAACTCTGTGCTATGATTGATCAAAAATAACTATAACATTAAACTCTAAAATCAAAATTAATTGAGAGCCGTAGGTGAGTACACACTGGGTGAGTGTGCGCTGCTAGCTTTATCATTTACAGAATTAGCGGAAGAGAGAGAGAGCTAGGGAGAGAGAGAAGATTTTCTCCATCTTACAGCACTTTTATGGACCAGATCCATCAACAGTGGGGTATGCAAGACTCAAAAACGTAACCTTCACTGTAATGTTTGAGGCCTTAACCACTAGCCACAGCGATTCTATATTGGACCAACTGATTATTCTCGCTTTTGGCTCCAAAATACAAGTCAAAGTGGAACCATCGATGAGTGGACACTGCTAGCTGTATAATTTACGTAATGGAAGAAAGGGACAGTGAGTGCGAAAATAAAATGAACATAGGGCCCAAAATAATATTTGACTATCAATTACAATGAAAACCACTTATCACGTTACTCGTTGGTTACCGGAATTCTTTACAATGGACTACAAAAAAGGCCATGTAAAACCAGAGATTAAACATTTAACCATCAGAATTAGCATCTAAGACCTTAACCACCAGGCGACAATTGTCTCTTTACTATGTTAGGAGAAAACTTGACTATGACATTTGACTCTAAAATGCAGCAAAGAGGAGCCATAGGTGAATGTACACTGTTGGCTGTAACATTAACAGAATAGGAGTAAGGGAGAGAAAGAGTGAAAATAAAAATACGGAGTCCCAAGCATAACATATGGCCATCATTAAAAGCCATCATTAAAAGTGAAAAACGAATTTTTAGATTGCTCATTGATTATCATAACCCCTTGGTATGGAATAGACAACTAGGGGCAGATTTCCAAGCCATTTGCACCACTTTTACGCCGCCCTTGCGTCACTTTTGTGACGCAGCGGCGGCGCAAAAGATGCACCGTGGTGCAGGTTATTTACAACGTGACACATCTCCCAGATGCGTCCCGTTGTAAAGCCCTGTACCAGAAGAGGCGTACCATCGCAGGGGGAGGCGTTCCGGCACAGGAACCCCCCCAAAAGTGGCTGAGTGAAATCTACAAGATTTCACTCAGTCACTTTTGGGCCAATGCTGCGTCAAAACCCTGCGCCTGCTTGAGTCAAAGATAGCTTTATTCGATTTTACATGTTAAAAATCATCAAAGCAGATACAAAAGACAATAAAAACACATTACAGTCAGTTCCATGACAATTTGCCATGCGAAGGTACATAACAGTGTTAGCAGGTAAGTAAATGTTATTTAAATTTGAGGGTCAATTCATTGATTTCCTGCATCTAATCACATTTTTCAAAAAATTTGACACGAAATACATGGTCGTTTCGTCTTTCAGCATCTGGAGTTTCAGAAGGGCCGGTCTACACTGTCTCAGTCCCCACTTTTTCAGCAAGAGGATTAGGTATGTATTTCGTGCAAAGGAGTAAAATTTACAGAACAACACACAATGAATTGTAGATTGTTTTGAAATATCATCGCATGGGCACTGTGGTAAGTTTTTTGACCATGAGTTAGTTTCTGGGAAGGTTACCAGTCTAAAGAAACTGTCCCCTCTAAAGTGTGTTAACAGCATTCTAGAAAAGCTGCTCTGTACCAGAATTAAATATTTTTGAAAACGACTACAGTGCAACATTAATTGATTCTGTATTACGGACCCCTTTGTCCCTTCCATCTGCCACAGTTTAAACTCTAATAGTTCCAAGCATAATTCTTTTAACTTTTTGCTAGAAATAGAACTTAGAGAACTTGGCAAAGAATAATATTCAGGGTGTCCGAGCTCTTCTAAAAAAGACTTTACATAGAAAAACCATTTAATTTTTTGCCCCTCCTGAAGCTCCAAACAGTCCTGTATAATCTCTCTGTTTAGGCCAGTTTCTTCCGAATTCCAGACTTTGTGCCAAAGTAGAACCGGGCTTATTTTAATTAGATCGGACACATAAGTCAAACCGAGTTCTTTATGACATACGTAACTTGATGCTGAAGCTGGGAGTGCCAACAAAAATCGCAGAAAAGCATTTTCGCAGATTTGGATATCTCTAGTGTTAGTAATCCCCATATCCCTGCACCATAGGTTACGGTGGACACACATTTCGACTTAGAGATGTCGACAAGAATATGTACAGGACGGGCCCCCAATTTATTAGCAAATTTCTTTATGGCTCCGATAGCGCGAGAAAACGCGTTTCCTCGTCGGCTGCCGACACCTATGTTCCCTGCTTATTAAAAACTATTCCTAAATAGGAAAATTTGTCTGTTGACTCTATCTTAGAATTTTCTAAAAAAGTGCTGCATAAGACATTTCTCTTAGATGTACAACACATATTAAAAGTTTTAGCAATATTTATTTTTAACCCTCTCGCTCCCATATAATCAGCAAAGGTCGAAAGTGCCCTCTGGAGACCCACCTGGGTCTTGACATGATTACCGTGTCATCGGCATATAATAGAAGTGGAACTGGACCACCTTTACTTTGGGGGAAATCCGTTTTAGCCATTAATAATTGGGTAGCCACGCTGTTAATATACAAATTAAATAGAAAGGGTGCAAGAATGCAGCCCTGGCGCACTCCTTTCCTTATGGGAAATACAGATGTACATTCGCCCCTTTTCCCAAAGCGTACTTTGGCCCCGGCTCCCCTATATAGTTCTTTAATATTATTATTATTATTATTAAGACGTTCTTATATAGCGCGTAGTTACCCTGGGGCATCCCAGCGCTTATCAGAACAAGGTAACGCTCATGTGAGTTCAGGGTCAGCGGTTAACAGAAAAGATATGTTTTCAGATGTTTACGAAAACGAAGGAGGCAAGTCTCAGAGCGCAAGCTTAAGGGGAGTGAGTTCCAAAGTACCGCAACATTCACGGAGAACCTTCTTCCCCCTGTGCGGGCCTTTTTTACCCTGGGGGTCTTAAGCAGATGTTTTTGATCTGAACAGAGTATTCTACTGGCCTTGTAAGGGGTAACCAGATTTTGCAGAACGGGGGGGCCTTTACCCTGCAAGATTTTATGTGCAAGGCAGAGAGATTTAAATTTCACCCTTTCCCGCACCGGTAACCAATGCAGTGCCCTCAGTGCGGGTTTAGCCGACCGTGACACGGGGATGTTATTGAGCATTCGTGCTGCAGCATTTTGAATTTGTTGTAATTTATTCAAAGTTGCCTCGGGGGCGCCCAGGTAAATAGCATTGCTAAAATCCAATCTTGATATAATCAGCCCCTGGATCAGAAGCTTCCGAGATGGAAGTGAAAGAAGAGGCAGCACTTTGCGCACGGATCGGAGAAGGCCAAAACAGACACCTGCCATTTTAGTAGCCTGGGTCCTAAAGGAGAGATCTTGCTCCAGCCAAATTCCAAGACTCTTGATCTCTTCCTTGGGTTTTGGAGGCGATCCCAGGCAACTAGGCCAGACAGTCGAGGGAAGTGAGGGTACTTTATGCCCCAACAGCATGATTTCGGTCTTTGAACCGTTCAGCTTTAGTGCTGACTCCCCCATCCAAGTGTGAACTTTGGATAGGCAGGAGTGCAGCACGTGGGGATTTTCATTGGCCTGGGAGAGGGCAAACACCAGCTGGGTATCGTCGGCGTAGCTCACGATTTTGATGTTAAATGAAGCCATCACATCCTCCAAGGGGGCATTATACACATTAAATAATGTGGGGCTCAGGGAGGAGCCCTGCGGTACTCCACAATGGAGGTGAATGGATGCCGAACGTGCATTGCCTTCCCATACCTGATAGGTCCGATCGCTAAGAAATGACTGCAGCCATTTCAGCGCATTCCCTCGCACTCCGACATCTGACACCCGCTGAAGTAACACTTGATGGTTAACGGTGTCAAAAGCTGCATTAAGGTCCAGGAGGATAACTGCCACTGATCCTCCCGAATCCAAAATGCTTCTTGCTTCTTCAACGACTGCCAGCAAGGCGGTGTCGGTACCTTGGCCAGGGCGAAAACCCATTTGAGAGCTTCTCAATAAACCGTTGGACTCAAGGAAATTGGATAGCTGGAAATTTACCAATTTGTGTGCGATTTTGCTGAGTCCCGGGAGTAGAGAAATGGGCCTATAATTCGCCATGTCAAAGGGATCAAGGTTGGGCTTTTTTAGGAGGGATTTTACTACTGCTCCCTTCCAGTTAGGTGGCACCACACCGGACCCCAGCGAGGCATTAATAACCTCAGTTACAGGTTCGGCGATGGAAGGGGCGACTTGTTTGAGAATCCTCATGGGAACTAAATCGCGAGGGGAACCACTCTTGGCGGTCACCAGGACCTTAAGGACCTCATCCACAGATACTGGTCCAAAAGATTCGAGACTCTCAAGGGGTCTCCCTCCGTCCTCGTTGGACTCTGCTCTCATGCTAATTTGGGGCAGGGTGTTCAGAATCTTTGCTATTTTTGTGTGGAAGTAGTCTGCTAGGTCTTTGCATTTTCCTTCAAGGTTGTCTGTGGAAGCAGGCGGCTCAGGAACCCTCAAGAGTTCCTTGACCACTAAAAAAGTTTCTCTGAGGGAGTTGGAGGCGTTATTAATTCTCTTCTCGAGGAACTGGGTTTTACCGCGCCGAATGGTAAGTTTGTAAGTCCTTATCGCGGCGTGATATTCCGTCTTACTGGCTACCTCCCAGTTCTTCCTCCAGGCACGCTCCAGTTTTTTGCAGCCCCTTCTCAGAGCTCTCAACTCTGGCGTATACCAGGGGGCGGAGCTCGTTCTCTTCTCCCTCCTGCCTGCCGGTCTTATGGGAAGGACGGAGTCGAGTGCATTGGACATCCATCTGCTAAAATCTGCCTCCGCCAGTACCGGGTCCGCCACAGGGGGGGGCGCGAGCCCTCCAGTCTCAGCGTCAGGTTCTCCACAGACAGCCTAGACCAAGGTCTTTCGGGCATACATACACTGGTGGTAGAAGTGCTACCCATCTCTGTTTGCCAGGTGAAGAGGATCATAAAATGGTTCGTCCACGGAAGAGGAATCGGGGAGGAGACTTTCATAGCAATGACATTCGTAAAGATCGGATCGAGCAGATGGCCCTTGTTGTGGGTGGCCTCTAAGTTGATAAGATTGACCTCGTAAGCTTTTAGGTCGCATTGGAGATCTACCGCCGACCGATCTACCTGGTCATCAAAATGGAGGTTGAAGTCTCCCAGCATAATAAAATTAGTCGCTGAGGCGGCAAGAACCGTCACGGTTTCCATAAGGGAGCTCACAAAATTCCCGATGCCTCCTGGGGGACGGTAGACTAATATCCCGGACATCGCCACCGTAGGTGAAATTTGTATGGAGAACTTACAGCTCTCACAATCCGCCACCCCACCATTTTGGGCTCTACATACCAAGGAGTCCCTGTAAAGAATGGCGACGCCCCCTCCCCGCCCTACTGACCTATCCTGCGAATGAATTAAAAAGCCAGGGGGAAGGGTTTTCACAATATCAGCTTCTGATCCTGACGTAAGCCATGTTTCTGTTACGAACAGGATGTCTAGCTCATGATCCTGTACGAGGAGGTTAATTTCCAATGAGTGCCTCGGGAGGGATCTACAATTCAATGAGGCCATTCGTAAGGTATTCCTTACCGCAACTTGGTCGGAGGAGTCACACAATACACAACGTGTAAAGGGTTCGGTACCTCTATGCGCATATGTACAAGAAGAGCTTTCCGTACGGCGAAGCCGAAGTAGCTCTGTGCGAGAGTAGATGATGACAGAGCCTACCTGATTAAGCAAGGGGTTGGCCCTAAGCCCGTCCGGGCCCGGACGGGCACAGACGGGCTGGACTCTGGCGTGACTCCGGTGGGAGTCCGGCGATCTCTCTGCGCGTGACCGCTGCACGTTGCCATAGCCGTATTAAGTACAGGTCTAGCGTCCTTCTGACGACTAGACCGATCTCCCAATGGCGCCGTCAGGCGTCCTTCAGTCCCTCCAAGATGGCGGCCAGAGGCGAAGAATGACACGGGGCCCGCAAAATGCCGTGAATTTCCTATTACAGTGCAGGCAAGTGGGGAAAAGTTAAAAACAGGGGAGAAGGCAATGAAAAAGAAAAAATAATATAGTTCAGCAAGGTAGTTTCAATGCCAAGTTGGGCCAATGTGTCCCATAAAATCTCATGACTAAGGCAGTCAAAGGCCGAACTCAAGTCGACGAATGACAAAAACAGGTTACCCTTTTTTGCCACTACGTATTGCCCTACAAGAATGGCCAAATTTAAACCTTGCTCGACGGTTCCTAAGCCCGCCTTAAAACCATACTGAAATTTGGAGAGGATTTCTGCCTCTTCCGCCCATACTTGCAGCCTATTCAGTACCACTCGTCCTGCCACTTTCATAAGAGAGTCTAAAAGCGAAATTGGGCAATAGCACTTTGGATCGTTTCGATCCCCCTTTTTAAACATTGGGACCACTACCGCTTCTTGCCACGTATCAATAAAACCTATATTGTTACTATTATTGAGGACGTTTGTCAGGAGCGGTGCCCATAGATTTGTGTCATGTTTATAAATATCTATGGGAACCCCATCTGGGCCAGCGCTTTTCCCGCAGCACTTTCCGCTATAGCCAGCTCAATTTCAGATAAGGTGAAATTGATGCTCAAGGGGAACAGACTTTGTACTCTGACCACTTCCCTCTCCTGAAGTTCATTATAGATAAGTTCCACTCTCTCATCTTTCTTATATATATCTGTAAAATGGTCTACCCATGTGGCTTCATCAATGGCCACTTCCATGGTGTCTGTATTTCTTTCAATAAAGAAGGGGGCATTCACCGCCTTCCAAAACCCACCGTGTCCCTTAAGATGCACGCTTGATGTAGAGACCTCCAGGCCTCCTGTTTTAGTTCAGTTTTCCTGATTTTAATTGTGGAATAATACCTGGCTCTAGCCTGTCTAATATCAGCGACATTTTTAGGATCTTTATTAAGGGTAGATTTTAAGGCTGCGTGGGCTTTGCTGCAGGCTATATCAAACCATCCCTCCCCCTCTTTTTTGGGGCCCTTCCTAGGTGGTTTAGTTAGTGCCTTGTGAATTGCTCCAGAAATCTTCTGGAAGGCTGCCACTATTTGAACGCTACCAGTATTCTCTGAGAGGCAGATCATAATCTCATCATGGTGTTCTTTTAATAGAGATGCCATGAACTTCGTAGGCTCAACTTTGTTCCACTTTATATTGTACCCATTCTGCCTAGCTAATGCTATCCCATATTTGTAGAGGGTTTCCGCTACGTTGTCAGACTTATTACTGTTCTGGGCGGAAGCCATAGAAAGACAAATGGGATAATGATCACTCAATACAGACTCTCTTGTGTAGCAACCTAATACGTAACCAAAGTGACTATATGAGATGAAGGCAAAGTCAATCACTGTGGTGCAGCCCCTTCCAATAAAAGTTGGTAAAAAGGGGACCTGCAGACTACATAGTTCGTTTCCAAACCCTAAATCCAATTAGTGGATCAGGGTATTAAAACCACTCCCAACACTTGAGTGCTCAAAGTGAGTGCAGGGATCACCTTTCAGATTTAGTATCCCTCAAACACCTAGGTTACTTTGAAGTGCATAAATGGCAATTTAAATCCCCCAACAGAAATACACAAACGTCCTCCTGTGAGTTTTCAATTAATTGTTGCACACTTTGTGCAAGATCCACCAGTGTCTTATTTATATCCTCCCTAGGGATATTGTTATACAGATTAATAAAAATGATAATTTGTTTTCCACCCAGGGATAAAACCAATATTTGGTAATAGTCTGGTCCTTGGAGGCTCTTTTTAACCGTGATGTTTGCGGTATTAGCTATATAAATGCATAAGCCCCCCGCATTTCTGTCCCTCTTTGAAATCTTGGCAAGTGAAAAAAAGGTACGGAAGCCATTTAAATGAGTCTCCTCCCTGTCCCAGCATTCTTGGAAACAGATAATAGTAAATTGTTCTATATAGGGCACACACCCTGGTACCTTTAATTTACTCGATAAACCCGCTATGTTCCATGACAGAAAAATAATGTAGTCATTATCATCGTTCAACTTAGTAAAGGCAGCTTGCTCATTTAAAAATGGGGAAGTAGCTACTACGAGCGCTTCAGTTTCCCTAAGATCTAACGGACTCCCGTATTCCTGTGCATCGGATTTTGAGCTAGGCAAGGGATTTAACTGGGCCCTCCGTGAGCAAAATCCCCTCTGACGTATACTTCCATCAAATAATGATACATTCTCCCTCACCAATTCCATTTCTGTACTATGATTTAGGGGGCATGATCTGTTTGATGGATTTGGATAGTAATCTTTCGTGTTACCCCTTTTGGATCCTGTGGGTGTCTTTTTGGAGCTCTGATATCAATCCACCATTTTTAGGCAGCTAAAACGATTATCTACGTGAACACCTCTCCATATGGCCTCCTGCATATAATCCTGGTCTGTCGCCCTGCCCCTGTTATACCGTGTAACACTTGTCCATTCGTCCTCATAGCTCAATGGGATATTGCGTGTATAAAAGTATACTAAAGGTCGAACTTCTATGACTGCACGCTAGATGGTTGTTCCTGCTACTCCAATTACATATGTGTTCTACCGTGCGTGTGTCGTTAAAAGTAACCAATACGCAGTCTCCCGGAATTGTTTTAGTAGTTGTACCAAGGTGCTCTGCGCACCATTAGTATTCTGCTAGTAATATAGGGCGCCCGATTGGTATTTAAGCAATGCGACACTTTGTTTTTCAAAGTTGCAAAGGATTCCTCTTTGGGAGTTCTTAACTCTGGTACTCCTGTTAATATAACCACATACGGGCTTGCTTCGGGAGGTACATTTACTGTATGCTTTCTCAGCGGTACATCAAGCGTTAAATCCCCTCTAAGTACACTATCTGGATTTTTCCCAATTTTTTGGACCCCCTCTGTGGATTTACCTCCAACAGGTGATTTGACCAAGGGAGCCAGTACTATTGAGTTAGTGACAGTATGAGTCATTGTTTGGGCAGGAGTCGATGTATTATTAGACTTTTGTACCACCAAATTATTTGTTTTCGTTGTTACACATTGTGGTACCTTTTTTACTTTCATCGCCTCTGTCCAACCCTTAAGTTTACTTCTAAACAGGAAAGTTGTTGTTCAATCCTTTTAAGCCTATTTTCCAGCAGGAAGTTGGAAGCTTTAAGCAAAGCCCCGATTTTTATCAACAATGTATCAACAGTCTCATCTCCTTTTTCCATGGTTTCTAACCTCACCACAGGTGCTAGTCCTTCAGACTGTATGGCCGGTGGGTGAGGAATATCCAATGCCACAGTGTCTTTCTGCTGTTGGGGTGTAACCATACTACTCATGCCCTTAGCTACTTTTGCTTTTCTTCCTCCCCCCTATAGTTGTATTTACCCTTTTTCTTTTAGGTTTAGCTCCCTCTTTCCTCTCGGGTCATTGCATTTTTACTATTTCTGAGTCCTCCCTCCCATTAACATCTATGTTGTCCTCTGTTGTTTGAGACAAGTTTAAGTCAGTAATCAATTGAATGTCAGACTGATCTATTGGAGTGGGGGATTGATATACCTGTGCCTGGATTTCTATGATATTACCTCTATGTGGATTTTCGGGTGTACGGGCGTTCGCAAGATAGCCTATGGATGATCTTTTTGCCATGGCTAAATCTTGCGAGACCCTGCGTTCCATCAATGTAATTCCCTGATCTATCACAGAGTTGGCCCTCGTTATAAAATGATCTAGTGTTCCAGTTAAGAGGGATCCCCCTGCCACATTTTTATTCCTGCCACCACGTGTAGACATGACAAGCAATCTATTACAACCAGGACTTACTAAACGATTGATAGATACGACAAGTTCCTCAAAACGAAGAACCAAGGGAGTGAGCCCAGTCCAGTCTCTTTCGGGCTCGGGCTACAACGGGCCCGGCGCCCGCCCGCGAGCGTCCCGCATGCCGCGTTTATGGGCGTAACTAAATAGATGGAGGAGGGTGTGGGAAGAACCCCAGCTGCGGCAGATGACCGCCTCCCGTGAAGCGGGTGCCGGGAGGCGTTAAGTACAGCAGGGAGGAGGGTGCGGGAAGAGGCCCCAGCTGCAGCAGATGACAAGCCACTGAGCAAGCTGGTCCTCGCAGTCCTGCACCTCGAAGGTCGTCAGCAAAGCATTGCCCAAAGTCGGCAGAATGTCCCAATCAGCCTCTAAAAATCCCAGGCAGATAATCCAGAGTGCAGCGTTTCCCAAAGTCTGCGCCTGCGACCGGCCAGGCGTAAGGATTGACGCAGCATTGTACACATAGGGCCCCCCTGATCATTGCTGGAGCTGCGTCGCGCTTGCAACGCAACTCCAGCAATGCGCCGCTTTTACGGCACAGATGTGTGACGCATCTGTGCCGTTTTTGCCCTATGGTGCGCCACATTGTAAATGCGGCGCATCATGGGTGGCGGAGCTGCGGCGCACAATTACTGCCGCATCCATGCCGATATGCAGAGATGCACCAGTAATTGTAAATCTGCCCCCTAGGGACACCAAAGATTGAACACTTAACCTTCTGATTAAGAGTCTATGACCTTGTGACTCTCTTCTGTAGCAGATCAAACCATAACCACGACATGCGACTCTAAAATACAAGTCAAAGTGGTGCCCTAGGTGAGTGTACACTGCTAGCTGTATCATTTACAGAATAGGAGGAAGGGAGCAAGAGAGTAAAAATAAAAACACATAGTGCCAAGAATACTATTTGACATCAATAAAAATGTAAATCAGTTTTAAAATTACTCATTGATTATCGGAAATCCTTGTAACGGACCATACACATGACTGTGAAGAAACCAAAGACTGAGCACTTACCGTTCACATTGAACATAAATATGACATTTGGTTAAATAATGCAAGTCAAGGTGAAGTTCTAGATACATGTACACTGCTAGCTATATTGTAAAAGAATAGAATGAAAGAGAGAGATAGAGATCTTACATGATAGGACATCAAGAAATAAAAATAGTATGGCAAATTGCTAATTGATTATTGGGACTCTTTGAATTGGACTATACACATGACCATGATGACATCAAAGTCGTTACATTGAAAAAGGTTTATGATCTTAACCACTAGGCTACACACAACTCTTTAATATGTGGATCAAAACATAACTATGGCCTTCGACAATAAAATACCAGTCAACATGGAGCCGTGGGTGAATACACACTGCTAGGTGTATTATACAGAGTATAGGAGGAAGGAAGACAAAGAGCGAAAATAAAACATACTTAGGGGATATGTACAATTAAGTGGTGGAGCGTGTCGTTAGCCTCCTGGGCTTAACGACACGCTCCGCCACTACAGAAACGCAAGGCTGCACCATATTTACAAGAATGTGGTGCAGCCTTGCATTTCCCCTTGCATTGGTGCTAAGTTTAACAACTTAGCGCTAATGCAGGCACCCTTGCACCAGAGTGCAAAGTTGTCTGCATGCAGGGGATGATTGGTTCTGTGTAGGAAGGTGCCCCTTCCTGCACATAAACAATCCTAACATGCCACGTTGTAACTTTCATGTGTGCTGCTTCATGCAGCACACATGAAAGTTACAAAATGGAATTTTTTTAAAAGGTTTGTTTATGTACAGGAAGGGACACCTTCCTGTACAGAAACAAACAATGCATTTTGCTTTTTCCATGTGTGCTGCACAAGGCAGCACACAAGGACAAACAAAAAACATGGAGAAATAATGCATTTCCCCATGTTTCGCCAACTTAAGACCAGCATTTTCTTGGTCTTAATTTTGGCCCTGCCTCCTATGTACACCACCCTTGTACATAGGGGGCAGCCCAAATACAATGGGTGATGCAGTGGAACGCCCACTGGAACACCCACTGCAAGCCCTTTTCACGCTAAACATAGCGTGAAAGGGTGCCTTATGTACAAGGCAGCTTTAAGCCACGTTAAGCGGCTTAACGCTGCCTTGTAATTAAGGCAAGGCCCCTATAGCTACGGGAACGACACAATTTGTGTAGTGTTGAATACGTTCGTTAGATATTACACAATTCGGCAGAATTGTGAAAACATGAGCTTTGAATATATAATTGTGTGTTTTACTGTGCTCAGAAAAGGACACCAGAGTCAAGAGCAAAACTGCTAAAATAGTTTCCTTCAAATGGTAATGTGGACTACATATCTTATATATTAACGGTTCAATATTTTACAAACGTGTTACATTTATAACTTTCCATAGTAGGGTAACAGAAGAAAATATATTTAAATCAACCTTCATAAAACTTGATATGAAAGTGGAAGTCTGGAAGGAAGTGGAAGGGTTGAGATTTTGATCAATACTTTATCACTATCGATCTAAAACCCCGGTCTGGCCGACTGGATCTTTATTGCCTGTCATTGAGGAAAGAAAGTGCATCTCTTACCAAGTTAGTTCCCCCAGTAAAGGACTCTGCTTCAAAGGATCACAAACAACTTCTAGCTTTCAAAGATTTATTATAAGTTGCAGGTACAAGCATCTCAAGATGAGATTCACCAGATACACGGGCCCAACTACGTACACGTGTTCTCTGAAAGCCCTCAGACGAACAACGGAAACTATCAATACCAGTTCTAAAAACAATAGTGCTATTAGCATAGACACATATTGAAATCTATCACTCATTTACAGGCGGAAGGAAAATACAGGTTAGGCTTTCCCTACCCTGCTCTAGATGGTATCCCTACTTAACCAGGTCTCAACCTATCAAAGGTGTCAGCAGTGAATGACTCCCAAGGGAAGCCACTCACTCTCGAACTCTTGGTGAAAACCTATAGTTCTCCAATCATGGCCCCTCTCTGCCTACCCATCCACTCTCTAAAGGGTCCTCAGGCGTCTGCTCTAACTCCACCCAGGGGTGCTATCCCTAATACAAAAATCCAACAACATTTAGGACGCCCCTTGTGAGACGCCCCTCACGTGGTGTAGCTTCTGGCTTTTTCCATGATGAGGCCTTGTGGTTAGAATCGACCTTGCTTCTCAGACTCTTCTCCGGCCCGCTGATACCCCTTAAACATTCCGGAACCCTCCTCCATGTCTGGTCCATTTCTTTGAACAAGCTTCTATTCATTATATTAATAATTGAATACCCCCTTTTCTCTTCCAGACAGACATCTGCAGCCTAATCCCAATTCTCATGGTCGTCCAACCGCATTGCAACATTCCCCAACCCAGACTAATACGTATAAATCAACATTAAAGCTTTCCAGCTCTACAATATTTTATAGCATTCAACTTCTTCTTTAATTATTAGCATGTTAGTACTCATATTCTACTGATTTCGGTAAACACATCTATAAATCAAAAACCTACTCATTAATACTAAACATTAGTGCAATCCATATTGTGAATTTTAATCACCTTCCCCCTCCCGCCTTGCTCTGGCCCTGAGGCCTACCACCTTTCAACGTTTCCGTATGCCATCTTACATTTTAGCAGCTACACAACATGGATTCAGGAATAATCACGCTTAATAAAATCGTATTACTTCACACATTTCTGTATTAGTTCCACTTCTATTTAAACTTCTATATTAACTACACATTTCAGAATATAACTTTGTATACTATCAGCACTCATGGCATTTCTCTTCATGATTTGTGCTTACTACGTGTAAGTGTGATGTATTTCTACATTTTGGTCAGTTTGCGCTCTCTCAGTTCCCCCCTTTGATGACCTCTCGGGGTCATCATTAATATTCAAACTGCAGTGATTGCTAGCATAACTCGTTTCTGTGTTTCCAAAGCCCTCAGACTTCGGTACTGACTATCTTGTATGGCAGCCAATCTCTGCAGCTGTTTTCTCCGAGCCCTCTCTGACCTTCTTGATCTGTACCATTTGAATACCCTCACCAATCCCCACAACACGATCCCACAGATCAATATTATGATGATAGGTTTTAGTATTTTCCACACAAAGCTTTTGCCTAAGGTGGTGAGCCAACCTCCAGCGTCACTTATCCCTTGGCCCACCTTTTCCCAGACATTTTCTCTGCTCAGGTCTTCGATCTCCTTGTGAATATCAGTTATGTTCCTAATAACCTTTTCAAGGGGCTTCGAATTGTCTGGAATGTAAGTACAACATTCTTGGACCTTCAAAGCCTTACAGACTCCGCCCTCTTTTGCTAATAGGACATCTAAGGCAAGACGGTTCTGAAGAACCATAGCCCTTATCGATTGCATCTCTCCTTCTACCAGCATTAAGGACTGAGCAGTGCTGGCAGACAACCTGTCTACGACTGTTGCTAGTCGTCTAATTTTAACATCATTAAGAATTAATCCCAGAAGAGGGAACACAGCTCCAAAGACATCTCCAACCATTTCTACACCTCCTACATTTCTCCTTCCCCTTGATGCTGTCTTACCCTCGATGATCTCTAAGTCTTGGGCATGGTATATTTTAGGGAAGATAATTGCCAAGTAACATGAGCCATACCAATTATCAGGTAGTTTCACGTAAGCATTTCTTCCACACACAAAATATACATTTGGAATCACTTGCATTCCCTTCAGAAAGTCCTTGGTGTAGTACTCTAAATTGAAAGCATGTTCACAGCTAACTTCTCCCACGTATACATTTTCATAATACGTTTTGGCTCTATGAAGACATAACTTTCCTCTCTGCGTTCTGTCTAAAGCTATTGGACCACTACTACCCTTTCTCTTGTGTGCCTTTTCTTCATCGGTCCAATCTGTTTTCCATTGTCCTGATTTTTTCAAAATCTTTTGTCTCCTATTCCTATCATCCACCTGCCCTATGAACTTTTTCTCGACTTCTGACACCTTGCATGTCAGGTTATTTCTGCGGGCATGTGAAGTATCTAAAGTAATCCAAGGAATGAAAAACTTTGCCAACCTGTCTTCACTCTTCCAGTAGTCCCATTTATTCATTTGTTTATAATTTGGGACTTCTGGTAACACTGCATCATAATTGGAGAAATAGTATTCAAAACTATCTCTCCCATAAAATATACTAAGCAACAAGCTACATGTAATGCCATATGTCAGCGGGAGGTGATGATATCGAATGCCTTCATCTACAGACGCCGGCAAATGCATGCAGACGTAACAGTCCTTGACCTCCATGGCATCCACGTATTCATATAATAATTTTGCATAAGCATTTGACCTAAAGTCACTTTGGGACTCATCCACGTGTAACCTGCGGGCTTCTGCAGCTAATAACGCTTTCTCTTGTGTGTTTTCCCCTTTCTCACCAACAACGGTGGGTGTAAGCGCCTCTACAGATTTCACATCAGTTACCTTTGCCTCTTCCTCACGTCCCTTCACATAGGAGACTGTTACTACTAAAGCTATTAATATTATCACTCCTACTATTAGTGTACCTATTATACATTTCGCTCTACGGTTCTGGGTACCAGCCTCCATTTCGTCAGATAGTGTAGCTCTCTCGTAACTCAGCACAAAGTTCCTTTCTTTTTTCGTTCCTTTACAGTCTCTTTACTCCTTTTGTCTTGAGAACCACGCAACTGGAAGCTGACAACCTTTTCCGCAAAAGTTCCTTTTAGTTCAATATAGACAACCCTAGCCCTTCTCCATCAACTCAGGGAAAGTCCCTAAGATTCTCTGCTTCCTAGGCGCTAGGTAATCTTCTTTTCTTCACGCTTATTTACAAAGTCCTTTAAGCATCCACTATCAGGCGCTCGCCTGCAGCTTCGACAGCAAAATTCAATATTTCCAGACGAAGATTGTGCTCTTCTGCGGCTGATATCTTTGTACCAAAATCAGGGAATTGCAATTCTGTGAGAAACATGTCCTTTATCTTGCTGAGGCGGGGAGGACGGGGGAGCATGAATGTCAGTGACCCTTCTTGTTCGACTCCGGGTACTAACAGTCGTATCTCCACTGTTACGATGGGCTCAGAACTGGACACCACCACCGTTCTGATCCTCCCTGTCACTGGTTTCGAAGCCATCTGTCGCCAGATATGTCCACTCAGGGGTGGAGTATCTTCTGTTAGGCACCCGCACTCTTCTTGACCTCCTCAACTCCGGTGCTTCAGCGCCCTGAGCACCGTCTTCTGGGTCTGAGTCTTCTGATATCGGAGGAAGGGTTCTCTCCAGAGTTGACCTTAGGCTAGAGCTCCTTCTTTGCGGCCAATCAGCTTCTCCGCGTACCCTTCTACTCCGTCTTCTTCTCGTTTGTTCACGCTCTCTGTCAGACCTATCAGCGTCTGACTCGTACTCCCAGCTACTTTCCCCTTCAGTAGCGTCGTCTGTCTCGCTGTTGTACTGACCGTCCTCAGCTTGGTCAGACTCGTTCCCTGCTTCCGCTGGCACCTCTACAGCTTGGCTAGCCCCCTCTATGGCTTCTCGGTCCGCTGCTGAACGTCTATCCGAGAGAGGAGCTGTTTCTTCCAGAGGTGCTGGAACTCTCCGCGTGTGCGACGCGTGGATCCAATTGGGCAGGCCTCCCACTTTCACACCCGTGTTTGTGGTCAGGATGATCTGGAAGGGCCCACGCCAACGAACATCCAAGCAGCTGCTTCTCACGTGCTTTTTCACCAGGACCCAGTCCCCAGGAAGCAAGTCATGACACGGGTCCTGGCACGATGGTACCTCGGCAGCCTGCACCTGAAGGGACACAGAATGAATGGCGTCAGACAGCCCCTTACAATAGTCCAGGATCATATCATCTGTGATGCTAATCAATGCAGCAGTGGGGACAGAAGGTAACCTCATTGCTCTTCCCATCAACACCTCGTGGGGAGACAAACCAGTTCTCCTATTCGGGGTACTACGGAGGCTCATAAGGACCAATGGCAACGCATCAGGCCAACTCAAGGATGTTGATGAACACACCTTCGCAATTCTGGCCTTGATGGTGCCATTTATCTGCTCCACAATTCCTGAAGCTTCTGGTCGATAACTGCAATGTAGTTTCTGATCTATATTCAAAGCTGCACAAATCATTTTCACGAGCGAGCTGTTGAAATGCGTTCCCCTATCTGATTCCAAAGAGGCCGGCACCCCGAAGCGCGGGATAAGTTCCCTAAGCAATATCTTAGCTACTGTGAGGGTGTCGCACCTGCGTGTAGGATATGCCTCAACCCATCTGGAGAAAACGCAAACAACCACCAGGATATAACGGAGGCGGCTGCACCTTGGCATTTCAATAAAATCTATCTGCATTCGGTTGAATGGACCTCCTGACCTCCCTATGTGGCTCAGTGCAACTGGTGTCTTTTTCCCTACATTCAACTGCTGGCACGTCACACAACGCTGGCACACTGCTTCGGCTGCTACTCTGAACTTGGGGTTGTACCAGGTCTGTCTAAACACTCTCAGCATAGCATCTCTTCCTAAGTGGACAGGACCATGTATGTGTCGGGCCATTGGGCTCACCATCTCATTGGGCAACACTGCTCTGCCATCTGCTGAAACCCAGAAATGGGCCTCCCCCACTACACATCCTGCCTTTTGCCATGTTTCTCTTTCACAGTCAGGAGCATTTTCTTGCATCTCCTTCAGCTTGTCCCAAGTATCAACAGTTTCCAATATCATAGCTAATTCAGTCCTTACATTTATTCCACCCACTTCCACCTCGGTGAAAGAGTACCCTGTTTCCGCGCAATACCGTGCGACTTCGTCGGCATATCTATTGCCTTGTGACACGAAGTCCATATTTCTGGTATGTGCGGTACATTTCACAACTGCGATACCTGCTGGACATTGCAATGCCTCTAACAACAGGCGCACAAACTCTCCATTGCGAATGGGAGAGCCTGAAGAGGTCATGAAACCTCTTTGAGACCATAACTGCCCGTAATCATGAACTACCCCGTAACCATATTGACTGTCAGTGTATATGGTGACTCGGATTTGATTGCTTGCCAGGCAGGCACGCGTCAGGGCAATAATCTCGGCTACCTGAGCGGAGTGTACTCCTTCCAGGCATCCAGCTTCCACTACTCCAGTAATTGTACAAACAGCGTAAGCTGCTCTTAACTGCCCAACTTCGTCTCTTACACATGAGCCATCGACAAAGAAAATTTCATCTGGGTCAGTCAGTGGCTCATCTACGATGTCGGGTCTTGGTTTGGTGCATAGTTCAGTCACATCGAGGCAGTCATGGTCTGTACATTCATCATCACCCTCAATATCGTTTGGAAGTGGCATCAAGGTGGCAGGGTTCAAAACAGAGCATCTCCTGAGGGTCACGTTCTCTGCAGCAAGAATAACTTGCTCATAGCGCGTGAGCCTGCTATTCGTCAGATGCTGGGTTTTGGTCCTGGTCATCAACAATTCAACAGAGTGGGGCACATGCACCTCTAACGGGTGCCCCATTACAATATTCTCACATCTCTCAATGCTGACACCCGTTGCGGCAACGGATTTGAGACATCCGGGCAACGCTGCGGCTACTGGGTCTAAAGTAGCCGAGAAATACGCGACTGGTCTACGGGCATTCCCATGGATTTGGACTAACACAGACAGTGCGCATCCTTCTCTCTCACAGCAATAGAGCAAAAATGGTTTATCGTAATCTGGCATTCCCAGAGCCGGAGCACGACACAAGTCCTCTCTCAGCTGCAGGAACGCCATCAAACAGTCTTTGTCCCATGGTACCGGATCACTCACCTCCTTGTGCGTCAGTTTTTGTAAGGGCTTGGCTTTCAGTGAAAAGTTTGCGATCCACTGTCGGCAATATCCCACCATTCCTAGAAACATCCTGACTTCTCTCTGTGTTTTAGGCGCATTCATCTTCATGATGGCCTCTATCCTGTCTGGTGACACCTTCCGTTTCCCTTTCTCAATTCTGTGTCCCAAGTACTGTACCTCTGTCAGGCAGTACTGCAATTTTCCCGGGGAACCCTTATGCCCATTCTCGGCTAGATGGTTTAACAAAGCAATAGAGTCCTCCCTGCAAGCTTCCTCTGTCTCTGACGCCACAAGGAGGTCGTCTATGTACTGGACCAGAACTGACCTCTGGGGCAGTACTAGACTTTCAAGATTTCTCTTCAGGAGCTGGTTGAAGATCGATGGGCTCTCTGTATACCCCTGAGGAATACGACACCATGTTAGGACGCGACCTTCCAGCTTAAATGCGAAAAGAAAATGGCTTTCTTCGTCCAAAGGGATCGAAAAGAAAGCCTGGCAAAGATCAATTACAGTGAACCATTCTGCTTGGAACGGTATCTGAAACAGTATCACGGATGGATTCGGTACCACTGGACAACACGAAACGACTATATTATTAATCTTTCTGAGGTCCTGTACTATCCGAAATTTCCCATTTGGTTTCTGCAGACCCATAATCGGGGAGTTACATGGACTACCCACGATTTCCTTCAGTATTCCCTGCTTAATCATGGACTCAATCACGGGTTGTATGCCTGCAATCGTTTCTGGGGTCAATTTATACTGAGGGGTTCTTGGGAACTCAGCATGTGGTTTCACTACAATTTTCACTGGGTCTACTCCTTTCACCAACCCAATCTCTTCCCCAGTGAAATCCCATACTTCTGGAGCAACGGTCTCTCTCAGATCCCAGGGGAGCTCGTCTACTGTCAAAGTGGGATACAGTTCCACACATATTCTGGAGTTGGCGACTTTAAAGTCAGCATCATCATCATTTGTCAGTACCTCCACTCCTTGCGGTGTACAGTATATAGTGCAGTTCAATTTGCATAAAAGATCTCTTCCTAGCAGACATACAGGACTAGAATCGCAAACCACAAACTGGTGCTCATCACTGTACTTCCCTATTTTCACCTGCACGGGTTCCGTCAGAGGACTGGTCATTCTCCTGTTAGCGACCCCCACCACTTGTATGGTCTCTCCAGACATAGGCAGGCCTGGCACTGCGGCTGACCTGATCGTGGATCTGGTGGCTCCTGTGTCCACTAGAAATGTCGTGGGGAACCCTGCCACTTCGGCCTCAACATAGGGTCCCCTCTGATCTACCTCCAGAGCTGCCCCGAGGGTGCAGTCATCCCTTTCTACCCTCTGTCCAGTTAGTGGGTCCACATAATAGCATTCCTCTCCCCCGACAAACAGTGGCATCTGTCTATAGGTCTTACCCATAGTCCCTAATCTGGGTGGCTGTGGGAACTGAGCTCGGGGAGGTGGCCCCCCCCCTTTGAGCACCTTTCCCTGGTACTGCGTTACCCCTCTTGCAGGCGCACTCTGGGTCACTTCCTCTTCTACCTCTTCGTCTCCTATCTCAACATTATAGGGACACTCGCGTTTCCAATGTCCCACCTCGTTACACTGGTGGCACCTAGTTGTTTTCTTTAAGGCAGTTATATCTATTCTGGGTCTAAAGGTGGAGTTCTCCTCATTGCCCTTGTTCTGACTGTACTGTTTCTTTCCTCCAGTACCTGTTCCCAGTTGCTGTTGCTGCTGTCCCCCCTTCCCTGCTGCCTGCATCTGTACCACCATCAGTTTCTCCTTTAGTTTCTTAGCCTTGGAGTCTATCTCATCACAGCAGTACCTGGCATACCTCAGTATTTCGTCTAGGGGTTTATTTTGCCAACAGATCAAGTGTTGCTGTATCATTAAACTAATATCCGGTCTCAGGCCCAAGACGAATTTGGACACAAATTGCCCTATGTCCTTTGGATCCATTACATCCAGACCGCTATACTGTTTGAACGCCTTCAGCAATCTCTCATAGTATTCGTGAACTGTCTCTTTGGGTTCCTGTCTTGTTCGGTCAATTTTTACCCAATCTATGTCCTGCATTGGCACTTTATCTTTCAGCCAAGTCATTACTCTCTCGAACTTTGCCATCACACTCTCGGACGGCCCATTAGTCTTAGCATCTCTCTCGGGCTCTATAGTGGGCCACTCAGCGCTAACCTTGCATGCGGTCCACAAATCTCCTGGTACTACTATGTCAAACAGCGTGTTCAAATCTATCCATAGGACCTTTGAGATTTTTACGAATCTCTCAACTTGCTTATACCACTCCACTGGGTTTTCCCGCAGTTTGGGGAACGAGGTGGTAAAAGCAGCTAAATCCCCCCTACTCCAAGGGACGTGGACATAGGTCCCATTTGCGACTTCCCTCAAAGGGTATGTCTCTACTCCCTGCTGTCCTCCTGGTGTCATACCAAGTGTGCTTCTCCTGACGGTCCCTCTCTTGGACCACCTCTCTTCCCACTTATCTAGGGCCCTCCACGTCCTTATTCCAGTGATCAGCTCCCTTATGTGTGTTTTCAATCCGATGGTTCTCCTCTCATCTAGATCTCTGTCTGTGTAATGTAGTCTGTGGTTGCCCTGTAATGCTTTGGTTCTTGACAGGTCCACCATATATTTGCCTGCTAGTTCTACCAATTTCTCATGGATTGTCCTCGCCTTTCGAGTTACGTCCTTTGCCATGAACAGAATTTCATCCTGCTCATACATGTCCATTCTTTCTAAGGGCAGGGTACCGTCTACCATGTCATCCAGATCCGACTTTAAGCTGGAGACATCGAGTCTTTTGGCTTTTATTTCTGCTCGCAATACCTCCTTCGGGGGGGGGTTCACAGGTTTCTCTCCCATCCCAACTCCGGGCCCTACGTTTGGGTTCGGGAGAGTTGGGGAGTGCTCTCTCTTGTTCCCATCTCTCCAGGTCCCAAGCTCGGCCATCCGATCTTGGAAGGTGATGGAACACGGGCCTGTTACCCCCTACCTTACTTTGTCCATTCTCTCCTCTCTTTTCACAGTAAGCCTCTCTGCTATTCTCCCTTCGATCCCCATTCTCTCTTGGCCTCGTATCACTCAGTATCTGATACGATCCTTCCTGGTTTCCCATATTCCCTGGGCTGCGCTCATGTCCGTCATCACAGGGACTATGGTGCGGCCTTTCGCAACTCCCACTCTGTTCTCTATGGTCTGGCACGCAGTGGATACACTTAAAGCTGTCTCTGTACTCCCGAGCCCTTCTGTCTTCATCACTACGTATTGGGCGAGACACACCCCCTTTTTCCAGGTCTGATCTACCTCCACTCCGGGCCCAATGGGTGCCTCTCCTACTGTCTTTCTCCCTCCCGTCCCACTCCGGACTGCTCTCTTCAGCCCCGCAGTGAGTCCGGGCTCTGCTGTCCTGCCTTTCCCTTTCAACTTCCGCAGTTATGATGTTCTTGTGAGCCTCTACTGCCTCATCCCACTTCTTCATGTACTCGTTTAACTCCTGAAAGGATTTCCGTCCTGATCCCCTCATATCCTCTGGCCATCTATGGCCCCCCGGATCTCCTGTTGTGTGTACTGGGGTGCTCCACTCTCTTGGTATCGGCAACTGGCTTGGGGAGTTGATCGTATCATTCCTCCTTGCCATCTCTGCTCTTTCTCTGTCCCTCCGTACCCGTTCCTCCCCTCTAGCCCTCTCTGGGTCATATATCGATACTATAGGACCTATGGTAACAGGTACCTGTAGTGCATCAGGTAATGCGTAGGATGTGGCACACTCCGTCTCTGGCGGCCTTTGCACCACAAACCTCCCGACCACCTGTTGCACCTGGCTAGGCTGGGACAGTTCTTTCTTTGCAGCGGGATCCCAATCAGGACTGGGAAGCGGCCCATGCTCTCCTGCTTTGCCCCCCCCTTTTTCACTATTCTCAACATCTCCCCCTGCTCTGTTATACGGAGGTGGCCTGTCTGTCAATAATCTGTTTATCAGGCTGTCCTCTGTCTCGCTCTCGTCATCTTCTTCTAGGGGGCTTTTGTTCCCAGGCATCTCTAACACTGGATATAATTTATTTACTTCCAGGTTATGCACCCTCCATCTTTTAGCATCCGCATCCCACTTGGCATCCTGTACTGCCCTTACCGAGCGTTTCACTCTTTCTTGCCGTCTGTTCATGTTCTTTTCATGCGCTGCCCTAATCCATGCATTAAGGGCTTCGAACTGAGTTGGTCTAGGCAAGGGTCTCGTAGAGGTCATAATTGCTTTTAATCTATGTAACACCTCTAATCTATACGTCCCGTACTTCGGGAACGTGAGTTCCTCATTTCCATCTGTCATCTTACTCCACTCTGAGATCCACAGAATCGTGTGCAGCCCAACATTTGTCCCCATGACCCTCCGGCGTGGCTTCTTCCCCTTCATACGATCCCCTACGTTCTCTTTTAAACAGCGCTTTTAACCATTTAAAACACTTCATAATTATGCGCAAAATTTCCAGCTTGAATACTCTGTTTACTTCCTGATGACAATCCACCAATCCTAGCGCGGCTTTGCTAGCTGGCCTATCGCAGCGCGGTCTTTCACCGGCCGGCCAATCCCAGCGCGGCACTTTCTGACGTCACTAGTCTCCGCTTCGCAGCAGCACCCCTCCTTTCTCAGCTCTCTTCGCGGTCATGCATGCGTCCCATTCATACTCCGAAAAATGACTACTTCCGACCAAGCGGTCACTTCCCTCGACTGTACGTCCACAGTCTATCTGTAATTGTCAACACAACTGACGAGATGTCTATCGTCTCTCTGATAGGTTCTTTACACACACAGTAACTTCCGACCAGCGTCCGTTACTCACGCACTCACTCTTACGTTCCCCCTATCTCGGTCCTTTGGGTGGTCAGTGGTACCTCGTGACCCCCCTTCACACTAGTTGACAATTACTCTGGGTGTCCGGCACACCCGAACCACTTAAGCTCTCCTTGAACTTAAGATTTCCACCGGTTGTGCGCGCTCACAACCTGTTCCACAGTCTCTCTACAGTCATTCAACTCCGCCAGACATTACAACATAGATACAATACAAAACACCGCAATCTTAACACGCATGACCCTTTATACTCACTCTCGACCGATACTGCTGCTTTTCTGCCTCACGTCATCCGGTCCTTCTTCCGCGGGCGGTTCTTCCGATCATCGGTGTCTAGGGGGCTTGGGGTAATCTAACCTGGCCTAGATCACCTTCCTCAAGAAGGCAACCATTCTCTATAGCTACCAACTGGAAGGGTTGAGATTTTGATCAATACTTTATCACTATCGATCTAAAACCCCGGTCTGGCCGACTGGATCTTTATTGCCTGTCATTGAGGAAAGAAAGTGCATCTCTTACCAAGTTAGTTCCCCCAGTAAAGGACTCTGCTTCAAAGGATCACAAACAACTTCTAGCTTTCAAAGATTTATTATAAGTTGCAGGTACAAGCATCTCAAGATGAGATTCACCAGATACACGGGCCCAACTACGTACACGTGTTCTCTGAAAGCCCTCAGACGAACAACGGAAACTATCAATACCAGTTCTAAAAACAATAGTGCTATTAGCATAGACACATATTGAAATCTATCACTCATTTACAGGCGGAAGGAAAATACAGGTTAGGCTTTCTCTACCCTGCTCTAGATGGTATCCCTACTTAACCAGGTCTCAACCTATCAAAGGTGTCAGCAGTGAATGACTCCCAAGGGAAGCCACTCACTCTCGAACTCTTGGTGAAAACCTATAGTTCTCCAATCATGGCCCCTCTCTGCCTACCCATCCACTCTCTAAAGGGTCCTCAGGCGTCTGCTCTAACTCCACCCAGGGGTGCTATCCCTAATACAAAAATCCAACAACATTTAGGACGCCCCTTGTGAGACGCCCCTCACGTGGTGTAGCTTCTGGCTTTTTCCATGATGAGGCCTTGTGGTTAGAATCGACCTTGCTTCTCAGACTCTTCTCCGGCCCGCTGATACCCCTTAAACATTCCGGAACCCTCCTCCATGTCTGGTCCATTTCTTTGAACAAGCTTCTATTCATTATATTAATAATTGAATACCCCCTTTTCTCTTCCAGACAGACATCTGCAGCCTAATCCCAATTCTCATGGTCGTCCAACCGCATTGCAACATTCCCCAACCCAGACTAATACGTATAAATCAACATTAAAGCTTTCCAGCTCTACAATATTTTATAGCATTCAACTTCTTCTTTAATTATTAGCATGTTAGTACTCATATTCTACTGATTTCGGTAAACACATCTATAAATCAAAAACCTACTCATTAATACTAAACATTAGTGCAATCCATATTGTGAATTTTAATCACCTTCCCCCTCCCGCCTTGCTCTGGCCCTGAGGCCTACCACCTTTCAACGTTTCCGTATGCCATCTTACATTTTAGCAGCTACACAACATGGATTCAGGAATAATCACGCTTAATAAAATCGTATTACTTCACACATTTCTGTATTAGTTCCACTTCTATTTAAACTTCTATATTAACTACACATTTCAGAATATAACTTTGTATACTATCAGCACTCATGGCATTTCTCTTCATGATTTGTGCTTACTACGTGTAAGTGTGATGTATTTCTACATTTTGGTCAGTTTGCGCTCTCTCAGAAGAGTTGACCCGTTAAATAAAGCAGGGCAGATAAAAAGACAGTGCAAAACAGTCGCAATACAAATGAAGTGAGCCACCAAGACCACTAGATGGTACTATTATACTGTATGATGTTAAGTGCAGCACTTCCATGCTAGGAAAGAACTGTATTCTAAGCAGTGTTTCAACAGTTTATTGCTAGATGTGATATCGGTGAAGATAAGGTAATTTGTAGTACAATTAATTCATTTGATTTAAGGGAGCAACATTTCCTTTTATGTAGGCCAAAACAATGGACAATGCCACTGCTTTTTCTAATGATCTACTGCTTTCAATATGCATCTCTTAAAGTAGTGTGTGTTGCTGTGTCAGAGTTTGCTAAACATGTGAGGAAGCTTATTTTGTAAAACACACATAAAGATGCCCTCAATGACTGGAGGGATGTGAGGAAAGCCTATGAGCCCCCATTGGGGCAAGGTGTGAAAGATAGTAAAGGGATGGTGATAGTAAAAGCAATTATGGCCTCATTTATGAGTCCCTACCGGTACTATTGAGCAGCCGGAATGTCACATTTTTGACGCTCCCATGGCGCAATGTTCCACAGGCATATTTATAAGCCCACTTAAAGCTACATTTCATTTCATGAGCAAAAAAAATAAATCATCCCCACAACGCAGGCACCCTTGCACTGTATTGGTGCACAGTAGCTGATTTTGCACCGGTGCCGGGAAAAATGACATGAATGCGCTGTATCTATTAGATACTGTACATTTCTGCCCTTTTCTTTTGCCATAGGGAAGTGCAGCAACAAGTCGCTGCCCTCCGAAAAAAAACCTCAGTAAATGAGGCCCATAGTGTTTTTGTTTCAGAGCTGTGTAGCTTGCTTGTTACATTATGTTATTTAACGATATGGTATGAACTTTGCATAAAAATCCTTTTACAATTAGCAGAACCTCGCAGTTCTAACATGAGTTTATCTACCCTCTATACTTGCAGCCAGATTTACCAAGGGCTTGCGTTGCCCTTGCGTCACACAAGGCAACACAAGGCCCAAAGCCAGAATTACCATGCCATGCAGAGCTATGCTGTGTGACGCAGAGCCACCTTATGTGGTTCTGTATGGCATAGTAAATCTGGAGCAATGCCTGGCAGCACTAGCCACTGCCTTGCATTATTCTGTGTGGGGAAGGTGTTCAATGGGTGGAGCGTGTGTGTTCCCAAGCATCCACCGATGGTTTTCAAAACATTCTCAAATTAACCAAGAATAGTAAACCAGGGAGTGCGTCAAAATTATATGCCTTACCAGGTGAGGTGTAACCGGGAGACACATGCTTTCTCCTCGTTATTTACTCTTTCCTGCGCAGCCCTGCATTACTCCACATTCCCTAAGTCATGCAAATGTAAATGTAAATGTACATGGATTTATATAGCGCAGATCACCACTGGTTTCTAAGCACTTGCTTAGGGAACCCGTCCTGGTATTCCCCTGTGAGATAACACCGGCAGGGTATCCGCAAGGTGAAAGCCAGGCATCCCGCCGCGAGGGGCCGTTGTGGAGATTAAGCAAGCTATTGCCCAGAGTCGCAGAGTCTGAGCCCATGAATCGAGTAGGCACCGGAGCGAGAATTGTCGAGTCCATGGACATAGTAGGACTCAAGACCCCGCCGAGCCGGGAATTGAACCCTGGTACCGGGCTGACCTCTGCTTCCAGGTCTGCCTCCTCTAACCAGTGAGCCACACTTCTCCACATGCAGAGCAATGCAAGGTGGTTTTGCATGGTAAATCTGATTCAAGGGCTTGTGTTGCCTTCTGTCGTGTTGCATGACAGAATGGTGATAAAAGCCCAGGGTAAATCTAGGGTTGAGTGTCACTGGATACCTCAGCTGCCAGCTGCTATCATGCTTTGGGCATACTGGATTCTCGTCAGGAGCCAAGCTCAATGCATTCACTTGAAGGGCATTGGAGAATGTGACCACTGTTATTAGCATGATGATACCCAACTACATGATACATCTGTGTGTTGCTGACTGTGCACCCACTCCTGAGTGTTTGTGTGCTTCTCTCACAAATGTGGTGACCTCCAGCTCTGCTGGATGTTTGTGCAGTGCTCTGTCCAATAATAACTGGAGCTGCTTGCCATTGGTTTCACATTCTGTGCCTGCATTTTTGTTCTTGGGGGACAGTGATATTTGGAGCACCAATACATCAAATTTCACACAGGTATTGATTACCATATGTAGCATGCCCCATCAAAGATTTTCTATAAATTCAAGGGTGTGGGTGTATAAATCTGACATCACCATGCTGGTAAATGTGCCACTTCAAGCAGCACTAATTGACAGGAACACACAGGGGCTTATTTACATGCCTAGGTTGCCCGCGGTATGTCACTTTCTGTATGGCTTGTTAATAAGCCCCACAGTGGGCACTACAGTGCAGCACTGCGCTGCTGCTGGTTTGCTTAGTGGCGTAGCTGGACCTACTTCCATCTGGGGTGGACCCTAAGTTTGCCGCACCGTGCAGGTAAGAGCAGGGTGTGGTGGGCGACAGACTACTTTTTCAAGGGTGGAGGAGGGGTCTGTTGCTCTATGGACTTGTTCTCGGGGGCGGGGGATGGTGGTCGTCGACGACGTGACTTGCTCACTTCCGCAGCCCCCAAAAACTGTACCAGTCCTGCCTCCCACCCAGCTACGCCACTGGGTTTACTATATCACATTATTCTCGCTTGCATCTTGTCTCCAAACTGACATTACACCAGTAAATTCCAGAAGTCTGATTGAGACATGAGTTGAAGACCTCTCGAAGCGGCGAGGCAGAGTAATACAGACTAATAAGTGTGAGGATCTTAGTCCATGACATCTGGTGGGAAATCTTAATCTAAAATGATATTTTAGTAAATGTTGCCAAATATCGGACTACACAAAGCCTCTGACAGAAGTTCTTAAATCATCCAGCATTCACTATCACATGTATGAAGATGATACCCACTTATACCTGAAGATCGCCTCATTTAATCCCTCAATTCAATCCTGCTGGAAACATAAAGCTGGCTGACACATAACCACCAGAAACTAAATGCTCTAAAAATGGAATTCCTCCTAATCTCACCCCACAAACAATCTCCGGTCATTGAACAATGGTTGAATCAGCTTACTACTCTTAACTGCAGACCTCACGTTGTGGATTCGGCAGCCTCTCTGGGTATCATATTAGACAAAGTCTGAACATGCAGAAGCACATCAGCACCCTCACTAAAGGAGCGAACTTCCAACTTAGCATCCTAATGAAACTCAAACCCTATCTCCCGGCTCATGACCTAAAGGTTGCAGTGCAAGCATTAGTGATATCAAAGCTGGACTACTGTAGCACAACGCTTTGCGGCTTGCCCAGAGTAAAGACGGCTCCTCTGAGGGCCGCCCTCAATTCTGCTGCTAGGCTCATAAGTGGCACAAAAAAATTCAACCATATTTCTCCGGACTTGCTGGCCCTGAACTGGCTTCCATATGAAGCTCGGATACAGTTAAAAATTGCATGCATGGCACACAAAGCCATCCACTTCAAGACCCGGCTGTACCTTGCACAGGAATTGGAGCTCTCATGTGATTCAGAAGCGCCCACACTCTTTTGCTCAAACCACAATTATTCAGAAAAAAAGACCTACAATCGAGCCTTCTCAAGTTTGGTTCAGAGGATCTGGAACTCCCTTCCCCCCGAAGTAAGGCCGATCCCTTTGACGGTCCTCTTCAAAAAAGTAGTCAAAGGGCTCCTAATGAAGAAATTTCTGCCTCAGTCTGGCCTCTCCATCTGATTCTGTGCCCATTGCCGTTGATCTGTGGCCCAGCTGCCTGGCTCATGAGAATGTTGGACAATTTAAGACTGTTTTAGTTAATTCTTTTTGTTTGCTTGTAATCTGCCTGATGCATAAACTGTAAAGAGCTCTGATACCCTCAGTGGTCACGTTTGCGCTATATAAAACTTTCAAAATAAGTAAATAAATAAGAACATATATTGCCCGGTTACACAGCATGCACATGCATCAGTACATTTCTAAAACTGAAGACAACAATTCTCAAGTTTTCAAAGCACAAAACCTTTTCCTAATGGCATACCTACATCATTTCTTGTGTTTTTAAACCATGTATTTAGCATTTCTGAAAGAGTTACACGCCAAGTGAAGCTAGCGCAAGAACTCTCAAGAGACATTCTGCATTATTAACCTCAACTTTAAACCTAGCATGTTTAAAGAAATACACCACCCGCACCAAACACATACAATTTTCAACAGCCTTAAAGAACATAAATCACCATGTAAAAATATATGTGATTTCATAATAAATATACATCTTCAGGCCATCTTTCCAAAAATGTATAGTTCTCTGCATATTTAAGTGAACTCAAATTTTCATTATACATATAACTATCTGCAACCATATCTCACCATCTAAGTATATGCAAACCAGTCATGTAAGTTCAAAACCACATTGACAAACAATTCATATTACATACTTAACAAGTATTACTACTTTATAATACATATACAGACGCAGCACGTTTTCTTTTCTTTTATTTGTGACTTCACTTCTTCTGTTTAATAATGTGACTAAAACTTGCATCTATTCTGCATATAATGTTTAGACAATTAAAACATTGCATACAAAGAAAGCTGAGCTGTTCCTTAGGTGGGGAAATGTCCATGTCACTCAAGTGTCTGGATACTGTGGGTCTCAATGAGTCCTACAGTGGGGCATCCATTTTGTTGGATGTAATGCCCTCACACACCCTTTCAGGTGTCATGCTTCATCATCTGGGCTGCTCCTTGTTGGGTCGGCGGTGCAATACCCAACTGGTTCACCTCAAAGAGGGGCACTTTACCGGAGATCTTTTATCCAACAGCCGTTTTGTGAAATGCGGGTATGGGGCCAAGAGGGTGTAGACGTGAAAGTGAGTTAAAATAGAGCTGGGAGTACCAGTATCAAGTTTATTCTGGGGGTCTCCTGCTCTAGTGGCAGCGTGGGTAGGTCGTTAAGGAGGACACACGGTTGTCAAACTCCATACTATATGGGAACATCAACCTGATGTGCAGACTGCCGGGTACTGTTGAGGCCTCGAAATTAGACACAATAGGTTGATCCACCGCAACACAGGTACATTAACACAGAAAGCACACTTTCTTCTTTTTGTGATATCTAGAAAAGCAATTTGGATACTTTTGCAGATCCTATTTAGTGTAGACAGCCTGCATATTTTATAATGTTATCACTTAGGTCTTGAAGAATCGCGAGTCATTGAACATAAAACGCGAGAAACATGTCGACCATCACTATCACCGCCAGAACCAACCTACACGAAGGGATGAAAGACGTAGCCGAGTGGATGATGAACAACTGCCTGAAGCTGAACTCAGACAAGATGGAAGTCCTCATCCTTGGATCATCACCCTCTGCCTTGGACAACTCCTGGTGGCCCCCTGCCCTGGGCAAGGCACCCAAACCAACGGACCACGCACGCAACCTGGTCTTCATCCTGGACTCCTCCCTCTCAATGACCAGACAAGTCAACGCCGTCTCATCATCATGTTTCAACATCCATTGCATGCTCCGAAAGATCTTCCGATGGATCCCCACCGAAACCAGGAAGACGGTCACCCAGGCACTCGTCACCAGCCGACTGGGCTACGGAAACACCCTCTACACCGGAACCACAGCCAAACTACAGAAAAGACTCCAGCGCATCCAGAACGCCTCCGCACGACAAATCCTGGAAATCCCCCGACACAGCCACATCTCCGGACACCTGAGAGACCTGCACTGGCTCCCCGTCAGCAAGAGAATCACGTTCCGACTCCTCACCCACGCACACAAGGCCCTCCACGACCTGGGCCCCAGGTACCTCAACAACCGCCTGAACTTCTACACTCCCACCCGCCAGCTACGATCAACCAGCCACGCCCTCGCCGCCATTCCACGCATCCGAAGAGCCACCATGGGAGGAAGATCCTTCTCCTACCTGGCTGCCAAGACTTGGAACTCCTTCCCAATCCACCTCCGTCTGACCCAAGACCACCTCCTTCAGGAAGCAACTCAAGACCTGGCTGTTCGAGCAGTAGCGGACCCCCCCAAGCGCCTTGAGACCCTCCGGGTGAGTAGCACGCTATACAAATATCCTGATTGATTGATTGATTGATATCACATACTAGCTTAAACTCACGTAGGAAACAATGGATTCCATTGATTACCAGCTAGTTTTTGAATTTTAACTAGAGCAGGAGACCCCCAGAATAAACTTTATACTGGTGCTCCCAGCTCTATTTTAACTCACTTTCATGTCTACACACTCAACGAATGCCAGCAAACATGCACATTTGCAAGCACTCCCAAATTTACTTCCATCCCCCACATTGCCTCGAAATAGTCAGAGATGTACTATGGGACTCGGGTAGGCTTAACTATCCTTTCATAGTGGGAAGATGAATTGATCAGGGCCACATTTTGTGAGGTGTAGAGAAGAACTTTCCCAATACGGAAAAATGTTTTAACAGCAGAGAGAAACAAGCATTTCCAATGCCATAGGTCTTGCATTTGCAAGGGTTTCAGCTATTGCCATTGTAAATGACAATGTCTATGTTGGCTTTTAAAACAGATCAATAAAAGGCATTGTCATTTACAGTGCCAATAGCTTAAGCTCTCAGAAATGCGAGACCTATTGCATTGCAAAAGCTTGTTTTTCATCACTTGTATGCCTAACAAATCAATATATTCTTTATGGTTTAAATCTTTTATTGATTTGCAAACAGAGAAAAGGAGAAGAGGACCTCCTGCTTTCTAGAGACAGTGCAATAGAGACATCAAGTGCCATTTATGGTAGCATTACTAAGTAATATGCATGGAGCGGGTCTGCAGGAGAAGACACTCAAGAAGAGCGAAAGAAACAGATTAACAAATGCAACCTATCCCCACCCCCACCCCCGGTCCCCTGTCCACAAAATAAAAGGATTGGAAAAGGGGGAAAACGCTAGATGCATGGGGAATCATCGTGGTCGTTTGGAATTACGCTCTTGTGGAATCTGCTTGTCTGCTAGGTGGAGAAGCCTAAAATACCGATGGCATGTCAAATCCTGGAAATTTCGTGTGAGCAGGGTTAGGAAGGGATGCCACAACTCTGGGAATTCATCCCCCTTGCCTGCCAGTATGAGGGATAGTTTCTCCATACCCAGTACCATCCAGAGTCTCTGTAGCCAACCTGAATGCAGTGGGGTCTGAGGAGATGTGCCAGTATGTTCTGGGTGGCCGCCCCTAGGGCGATGGCGATTAGATGACCCCTCTGGGATTTCAAGGGATTTGTTATAGGATTGGGTAGATCTAGCAGGATGTATGCTGGGAAGCGCCAGAGCTGTGTGTCAAGATGAGAATCTATTTCATCGAAGATTGGCGTCCAGTATGGTTGGATGCAGTCACAGCTCCACAAAAGGTGCTCCAGGGTGCCTACCTCCCCACAACCTCTCCAACACAGAGCGCTAAGATGGGAGTCAAAGTGGTGAAGGTGCTCTGATGTATAATACCAATAGGTGGCAACCTTGGTCAGTGTCTCAGTAAGACCTGTATGGTATGCAGAGTGTCGGGCCCTGTAGTATGTACCGTCCCAATCTTTGTGGGATAGAGTCTTACCCAACTGCTTCTCCCAGCGTATCCGCCCGGCATTTTAGGTAAGTGTAGTAGTTTTTAGTAAGTGTTTATAAAGGTCAGAAATTAGTTTTTTATTGGAGGATCGAGTAACCAGCCACTTCTCATATGGGGTTAAGAGACGCTGAGTGCCAGGTTTAACTTGCGGCTGAAGTGCTCAATGCCTGAGTTGTAAATAGTTAAATACACAAAGGGGTCAGGCCCATTGGACAGGACCCAGGTAGGGCCTATTTATAAGTACAACAAGAGGAAAACCTGGTATCCTAATTAATCATAATTTTTTTATTGACAACCACACTATATTCTTTTAGTGATTGGGTTATTTATTCACCCTATTTTTATCAACTCTTTTTTTTGGTGAAATGACCCTATATCCTTTTATTGGAACACATAAACAGTAACACATGCATCTTTACATATATGATAATTTACACAACATTTATCACAAAATACAATACCAAGACCTTTTGACAAAAACCAATCTGACGTTATTTCACATCAACATAAATACATCACATTAACCAATGTGCCATATGTACTCCAAAATGACACTATCAAATTTCATTAAGGATTCTTATAATTCAGTCCAAATTATTCTCCTGAATCAATCCTTTTTACATCCACTTTTGCCAACTTAATAGGGATTGCCAATGCTTTTCGAGCCACACGGAATCTCAATGGGCTCTCATCAGGACTTCTTACTCACAATACATTGGTAAAATCTACAATACAAATAGAATAAACTGTCACTCCTAAGTCTAGGCCCTTCTTCTTATTTCTTGTGCCTTTTATTTACATATCCGATCATACCTGCCAATGTCTTGAACAATTTTTTCAACAACCATGCGTCTCTCTTAATTTGGAAAAGGGACCGTGTTCTTGACCCTATGTGAACAATAAAGTTCATTTGAAAAAAAACACTAAGGAAAATACATAGGGGCATATTATCAAGGAGGTTTATCTCCTCTTTTTTGGCTTTAAAAGCCAAGAAAGCGGAGATAAAATTATCTCCCTATTACCTAGCTGTCGCTAACACCAGTTAGCGACAGCTAGTAGGAGATAGCGACCATCTTGGGCCCCACTTTGCATGTCAGTGATATTTATCACTAATGACATGCAAAGTGGGCGTGCCAAGATGTTAGAGACTGAAAACAGTCGCAAACATCGCTATCTCCTATTACCAACTTTTGGAGATATTCGCGCTAAGCACGAATATCTCCAAAGCTAACACCTGCCCTCAGCAGTTCTTAGCCATGTTATCCGATGGGAGGTGGATAACATGGCTAAGAGCATTAGCTCGGTAATGCATGAATATCGCTGACTTTTCAGCGATATTCATGCATTGCGGCGATTTTTATCGCATTTGCGATAAACCTTAGTAATACCAAGGTTTATTTGCGGTAAAAATCGCCGCAGCTCAGTGGTAAATTTTTGTCTCTAACCAAGCAATAGAGATAATTATCGCTATTGCTTGGTAATATGCCCCTTAGTTTGTACCCTATCCCACTGTTTTTCTAAAAAAAAACAACATACCTTTCTTGTGTCCTTATGGTAACGATTCACTAATTCCGGCAGATTTGCTTAGTTTTGGGTGTAACTCCAATACGTCTCTGTTGAGGGAATCAACACCATTTGATCAAATTATAGCCTACGGCTTGTTCGCTATATACATATGCATCATAGTGCGGAATTTGTTTGGAGAGAAACATACCTTTGTATCACTGAACCAGCGGACCGTTTCCAAACAGTTATTCATGACCGTCTGCTCTTCGCTCATTTACTCACATTCTATTCAAATAAATCACATAGCGAAGCATGTTAAAACCGCTTGTGAATATCTGTGCTAATTTCATCATTAACCAAAGGGGCCCCTAGTCCTCACCTTCTCTCATTTTCCAAACAAATTGCTGTGTCTCCCTGAGCTTCAAAGTGAATTCGAAAATGGAAGTCACTTTCTGCTGTGGTCTTCTGGTATTAATCTCATCATACTCGGGCTTCTGGGTATTGTAGTCATTTTCATGATTTCACCCGTGTCATGTGGCTAACAAGACCTTTACTGGTCGAATCCTTCCACATATTTCCCGTATGGCAATGTAACTCCCCCAAATTACAGAAATGAATATCTCAATCTGCTTATACCTGGTGAGCCTCCAGCACTCCAGTTTCGTTTTTTTTAATGAATCAAGGAATTGCGCTTTACTTCTGGATACTCCCAGTTGCGCCTCGCATTGACCCAGGCATTATGGGAGTTGCAGTTTCTCTAAAAACGGTGTAATCGCGCTTAAATTACTGTGAATAAAATTCTATAGATTTATCCTTAGATGCATTTGGTGAACATCCATTACTCTTTGGCCATCTAATTTCATACTACACCCTTCAGGACATGATCTGTAATTATGAACAGTTTACATTGTTGAACACATAATAGGGATGCATGCAAACCCTCTGAGGTCTTAATTTTGCAATTTGGGTATTATATTCTTGATACTTCTGACATTTCGTTCAATCCTGAATGCACACTATTAAATCTCATAATCAGGTATGCCTCTTTTGCCAATAATAAGAACTCCAAATCTGCCATTTTTTTAGATAAATTCAGTGCGATCAACACGGTCCATTTGAAATCACGTTCTGAATGCCCAGCCTTCATAAAGTGATCCACCATAGGGGCAGTGATCACCTTCTTTTTAATTCTGTATCTGTGTTGTCTTATCCTCTGGTTAATCTGTTGATTCGTCTTGCCTATGTACAATTTGGCACAAGGGCATACTATAGCATACACAACGCTTTTAGACTTACAATTAGTAAACATCGTGTGTTTCCATTTTACCTCTCTATGTACAAACTCAGTTTCCTCTGTCATGGATTCACAAGCGACACAATTACCGCACTTATGGTGGCCGTCCACAGGTTTCATGCCCCACTGACTTCTTTCTTTTGGAAAAATGTCTGACCTGACAATCTCTTGGCCAATACTTCTGTTCTTCTTCATCGCGAATAAAGGCCCGGGGAATGGACATTCCAGATTTTCTAATAAATGCCAATTTCGTAGCACAATCTGTTTAAATTTGTTTGTGTCTGACCCAAATGTTGAGACACATACCAATCTGTCTAATGGTGGTTTTATTATTTTCTCTAATAATGTTTCACGTGGTGTGAACCATGCACGCTCCGTTGCGTGTATTACCATTTTCTTGGGGTATCCTCTAGCTGACATCTGGTCACAAAAATTCCCCGTATATTGTTCAAAATCATTTTTGTTCGAACAATTTCTACGAATACCTAGTAGTTGGCCATAAGGGAGATTCTCCTTTAAACTCTTAGGATGTGCGCTATTTTAATGTAATATCGTGTTCTTATCAGTTTCTTTTTGTTGCAACAATACTGTAAGTACATTCTCCTTAGGGACAACATCAACATCTATAAATGTCAATCTGGTCTTACTCTTAGTAAAACTGAATTTGAAGTCATGAAGCCTGGAGTTCAACCACCCGAAGAAACTATCCAAAGTTTCAACTTGGCTGGACCACAGGCACCAGACATCATCAATATAACAAAGCCATTGCTTGATGTTATTCGAGAAGGGATTGTTATAAAAAATGAATTTGGGCTCATACTGGGCCATGAAGAGGACCGCCATCTCCGGTGCAAAAGGACATCCCATGGCGGTCCCCTTCGTTTGCAGGTAAATGGCATTGTCAAATTTAAAGTAATTCCTTTTTAGGGCTACCTCTGCTAAACTCAAGATAAACTCAGTAGAAACTCTATGAGGCCTTGGTCTTTTATACAAATACAGTTGTAAATAGGGCAGGTGTTCCATCTCTGGTATACCGTAGTCTGTTTTGAGTTGTGGGAATGGGATGATGCCCTCTAGGTCAAACAGATGTCCCAGGGACCGGCATGGGGTGGGGCCCCAGTTTGTGAAGGCCTTAGGATCTACACCTGGGTGAAAATCAGGGTTATTAAACAGTGGTGTCAGGGGGGAGGGAAATGATGTCAGCTCATGTGTAGTGACGGTGCGGTCCCAGGCCTCCATAATTGTACTCACGATGTAGGACGCGTAGAGATTAGGTGGTATATGCTTCTTACAAAGGAAGGGGATACCCTGCATGGGCATGGCCTCAACTGACTGGTCCTGGAACAACCAGTGTTTTTCGGATTGTAGGCGGTTCCATTCCACCAAGTAGCAGAGCTGCATAGCGTAGAAATAGAGCTGTAGGTCAGTTATTCCCATGCCACCCCGCTCTGGATGCAGGACCGCGAACGCATGCTTGAATCGTGGTTTGCAACCTTGCCATATGAACTGTGCCAGATCCGCCTGGGTTTGCTGAATCCTGCCAGCAGGGGCGCATAGAGGGAGGGTCTGAAAAGGTAAAGGATCTTGGGGGCAATTGTCATTTTGGTGGCCGATTCTGCCCAACCAGGAGAGAGGATAGTGTTTCCATTTGTCCAGTTCTCTACGAATATGGGTGCGGAACCTGTCATAATTAGCAGTGACAGTGGCTTTTATGATGGAGCCTAATTGCACCCCTAAGTAGGGGACCATGGTAGTGGACCACTGGATAGGGTGTTCTTCCAGTATGTCGGCTAGCGTAGTCGGGGATAGTGAGATATCAAGGGCAGTCGATTTGTCCATATTATTTTAAACTCCAAGGCCTGCGCAAAACTGTGTAATTCAACAAAGAGAGCCCGTAGTGCTTGGACAGGGTCAGTGAGGGAGAGCAAGATGTCATCTGTGTATAAGCTGATCGTGTGTGTATCCCCACCAAATTTGATCCCGGTGATAAGGGGGTGGTATCTGACTCTCAGCGCCAATGGCGCCATGTAGAGCTCAAAAAGGAGGGGAGAAAGAGGGCACCCCTGCCGAGTACCTCTGCCTATGGAGAATCAAGAGGAGATCTGACCATTTACTCGGCTATAGCTTGGTGCGATCAATAGCAGTTTAGAATGCGAGTGCGCAGTTTGTCCCCGAAGCCAAATCTCTGTAAGACTTGTTCTAGATAGGACCAGTGCACCCTGTCATAGACCTTTTCTGCGTCAATGGCCAATAGCATATATTCCCCTTGTGTGCGGGACGCTTTTTCAATAAGGTGTAGGACTCTCTTTGTATTATCATTTGTTTGCCTTTGGACTATGAAGCCCGCTTGGTCTGGCTCCACCAGTTGGGGCATGTAGGGTGCTAGGCGCGTCACAAGGATGCTGGTATATAGTCCTCAGCCCTTATGACCTTAGCTGATATAGAGCTATTTTTTGCGTTGCTAGTCCCTGTTGATGTATGGCGTCAGGTGCATGATCAGGTCCATGCTGCAGAATTGGGCGGAACATGGGATCAGATAAAAGATTGGGATAAGGAACGTAAGCCAGCCAACCAAAACCCGAACTGTTGGCCTTACCTGGCCGTATTATTACTTACATGCATTCCTTGATTCCACCTTGTAAGGTGGATTGGGATAAATTGGCAGCATGTAAACAGAAGAAAGATGAAAGTGTCTCTGACTTTATCACTAGATTTGAAGGTGTATTCACTGATTTTAGTGGACAGGATTTGTCAGTGGAAGGTGGAATAAGATTATTTGTTAATCGTTTTGTGACCAACTTGTTACCAGAAGTCTCAGCGCGGCTACAAGCCACTGAAAGTACATGGACTACGTCTACGCCCTCCATAATATTGAGTATGGCTCCATATTACGAACATAGGGAGAATGAGATTAAGGATAAAATGGAAAGAAAGCGAAGGATCTTAAAACACGGGTGTTGATGCAACAGGTTTTTTCGAGGACGAGGCGTAGAAAAAGGTGGAAGAGGGGGGCGAGAACTGGACGAGGAAGAGGTTCCGCGGTTACTTTGGGAATAAACTAAGCATGGGCGAATTTTGCGGATCTCGCGTTCGCGAATTTGCGGATTTGCGAACTCGCAATCCGCAAAATCCGCGAATTCTTGCGAATTTGCGGATTTTTTTTTTTTTTGTGTTCGCAAGGATTTCTGCCAGTTCGCGAGGGTTTCGTACCAGTTCGCAATTGCGAACTTACATTTCGTCGCGCAACGGTCGCGAATTATGTTGTTTCTACGTCTGGTTCATCATCACAGGTTCCCAGCACCCTCTGTTTCACCACTGCAACCCTCTGTTACATCAATGCCACCCTCTGGTTCATCATTACTGTAGATTATGGGGGGGAAAAGCAAGCACACCATCCCTGCTTCAACTCAGATGAATTAATTTGGGGTTAGTTTATTAATGTGTCACTGTTTTAAAATTCCAGTCTGGCACCTGCTTCCTTATCTGTAATTTTGCTTTCTGTTGCAGTGCATTTTTTTTCCCCAGGACCTTCTTTGTGGCCTACTTGTAGCTATTGTATGAGCCTGCTGTGAGGGTCAGAGCAGGGTCATACAATTGTTGCAACTAGCAACTGAATTCTGGAGGGGCCCCAGTCAGGAAGCACTACCGGGAATTGTTACTAATGATGAGTTTGAACTCTTGCCCCTGCCGAGTGCTTTCACTTTTGAAAAACTCGTTTTTCTGCAATTTCGCGGGGTTCGCGGGGTGCGAACACGCGCAAGATCGGATTCGGAAGCCGCAAATTCGTGCGAATATGCAATTTGTTTTTTTTGCGGCGTGTTAGTTGGCAAGGTTTTGTGCGTTTTTGCGAGCCGCTCGTAGCGCAAGACGCGAAGTTACCCTCGCGGTCGTTCAAGGGCGCAGCCATCTTGTTTGCCTGACGTATTTCCGTTTCCGGGCGCGAAGTGTAATCTCGCAAAGTCCGCGGTTTGCCAGTACAGTCTCGCGCGTGTTCGCAAGGAAAATCTCGCGCGAACTTACCCGCGCGGTCGTGAACGGGCGCGGCCATCTTGTTTCTCATTCATTGCTATGGTTCTGGGCATGGTCTTTGTATCCTCTGTCAATCTCTGCCATCCTTTGCTTGTTTGAAGTTTTTTTTTATCTATTTTACTTATTATCTATCCCTCTATTTTTCTAGCCCTATATTTTTGTGTTTACTGCTACTTTTGGTTAATTTTAAACTACTTTTGTAAACTCTTTTCTTTTCTTCTCTTCCCTATTCTATTTTCTTTATTCCTTTCCGCCCAGACCATGGTGAAGGGAGCCGGGAAGCATCCCGAGAAGGGGAAGGGTCCCACACCCCGTGTCCGGCTCCTGTGCGGGCGTTTGAGGGGGGAGCTAGTGATGCCACGGGAGATCTTTACCCCGGAGGAGGTGGCCCAACTCATTTTTTATGTTCAGCGCCGCCTCCCCAGGACCATCATGGGAGGCGGCAAGATCAGTGCCGGGTACGGGGCCCGGGAGCGCCGGAAGCGGTGGGAGAAGGTGTGCCAGGCCATTTACCACCACTCTCGGGTCTGGCGCACCTACAACCAGGCCACCCACCGCTGGACGGATGTCCTGACCCGTGAGCGAGATCTGCTCGACCTCCTTGGCCTTGAGATCCCCGGGCTTGGTGAGTAGTAGTAGCTATGTCTTTACTACTATGTTTTCTCCTGCTGTGTTATTATATTGCAAATTTTTGTTTTTTACCAAGAGCAATAATGCTGCTCATTACATTGTAGGTACATTTTATTTCAAAATCTTCTGTGCATTTCAGGTACACTGCTCTCCTTCTCAGTAGTGTTGCTACTATGCTTATTTGTTTTAGATTTTGTGTTCATTTCATTGGCCTGTGAAATTATGTATGAGTGTAGTTGAAAGAACTGCGCAATGCTACACACTAAGGTTCAGATTTTTAATTACCGGCGCATCCCTGCAAAGTTGCAGGGATGCGCCAGTAATTGTGCGTCACGCCACCATCACCCATGGTGCGCCGTATTACAATGCGGCGCGCCATGGGCCCAAAACGTCACCAAAGCGTTACGCATCTGTGCCGTAAAGGTGGCGCATTGCTGGAGTTGCGTCGCAACGATGGTGCAGCTCCATCAATTCTCTGGGGTGCCCTATCTCCCCAATGCTGCGTCAAGCCGTACGTCTGCTTCAAGCAGGCGCAGGGTTTGAGTCACGCATCATTGTCCTCAAAGTGACTGATTGAAATCTTGTAGATTTCCCTCAGCCACTTTTAGGATGCGTTCCTGCGCAGGAACGCCCTCCCTTGCGCCGGAACACCCCTATTGGCGCAGGGCTTTACAACGTGATGCATCTCCCAGATGCGTCACGTTGTTAATATACGCCGCACCATTGCGCCTCTTTTGTGCTGTCGCTGCGTCACAAAAGTCACGCAACAATGGAGCAAAAGAGCCGCAAGGGCCTTATAAATCAGCCCCTACAGACTCAAGTCCAGTCCTTCCTTTGTACACATGGCGATAAGAAGAAATAGTGGTGGTGGATTAATAGTTTGAGTATTTTAATGACTGGTGAATGTAGTAGGAAACTTTAGTGTTGTCGCTGATCTTCAATCACGATGGACTTTGGCTGTCACTTTGCGTGCTGCGGACTGCTGCCTGCCAATCCTAGGCAAACCTTTTTAGTACTTTGTTTAGTGAGTTACATAGGGTAGTTTCCAATTCGACGGTCCGCAAATCAAGCAATACTAAAGTAATGACGTAGTCGACCACATGAGATTGGTCAATAATATATCCCGTGGAGTCGTTCCCTATTTGCTATTTCGCAAAAATATTTTGTTACTTTGTTAGTTCTTTTTTAAATGTTTGATTTGGTTGAGAAATAAATATCATCCATGTTTTCTGTTTTTCTTTCTTTCATGTTGTACATCAGCTTCCCCCAGGGGCAAGAGGAGGACACAGGAGGAGGAGGAGGAGGGTGCTGTTGTCGATGCAGGCCAGGACCGGGCAGTCGAGGGCTCCTTTGCTGGCCCCAGTAAGTTTTAATTTTAATATAGAGTACTTATTTTTTCCTAGCGTTCCTCATTCGATTTTTTCTAAATCGTCTTTGATCTTCTTGTAGACAGGATCTAAATTCTTATCCCTATGACTCCGTGTGGTATTACTAGATTATTCTTATTAGTCTGTCTGTGTAGCTAACTAAGATTGCACATTTGGCATTTCCATTGGACTCCCATTCTAGTCAGCAATAGCTCTATGCACTGAGTGTAGTCCTCTGGGATTGTCCATAATGTCTTTTCAAGTATTCTAAATGTTTATGCTTTGACCATTGCCAACAATAAAAAGGTGAATGACCACCACCAAGAAATAATAAGATACTACTTTACTTTTGGTTTGGATAGGACAATCCATTCTACTACTGTTGCAGGGACAAATCTGCACAAACAGAACTATGGACACTAAATAATGCATCGCTTAGCTTATCAATTATAATAGGTGCTGTAACTGTTAGACTTTCCACATACCTCAGTGATAACAGACTTTGTAGTTGAACCCCCAATCTCCTTACTGACTAGATAGTGTGGCAGAGTCATTTAGCTCCCAAAGTCACCGATGGCAGAGGCACGGACTCATGCTTGCAAAAATTCGAAAACCTTTAGCTCATCCACTCTAGTCTGGAGGACCAAAAACCACAGAGTCTATTTAAGTTTAAAAGCTTTATTAAAAGTAAACACATTTATTAAATTCAAGTTTGTCATAAAAGTGAACGTGTAACTGAAAATGGAAAAGTGCTTAGTGCTGACGATTAATTGGACACATTTCTTGTGGTCGAGCCGAGCTCTCACCTGGTTTGAACTTGATCCTGCTCGTGTTCTTAGAAGTCAAGGTTCTGTCTGTTAGGAGAAAAAGTGGTGCGTGTTAAAAAGTAAAAAGCAAACATTCATCAGTTGTGCCAAAAAGTGCAGCAAGACAACAGCCTTCCCTGGAAAAAGGGACATTTTTACTCTAGAGTACACAGTCAAAAATTATTAAATTGTACACTTTTTTTCACATTTCTTTCTTCCTCCTAGACCAAATATTATATAGTAGTGAGTGGTGTATTCTAACATTATTAAATGTACTTTGTAGGTGGAACATCTGGAGACGGGGCCAGCGCGGAGGTGGTGGCATTGGACGAGGAGGACAACTCTGGGGAGGAGGCGGTGCAAGTGCCGGAAAAGGACATGCCTGTGAGGGTTCACACGGTGGTGGCGGGCAGAGGTAAGCTATACATTCCTTAGTCATTGAGATTGAAGACTGCAGAGTGTGCTTTCTGCACGGGTGTATTATAAAAAAAGCAGGTAGTAGCCTCCTCTAAATGTACTTCGACTTAGCTGTGAAGTTTTTGGCGAGAAGAATCCCAATCAGATCTGAGGTGAACTTGATGGATGGGATGAACGAAAAGCGAAAGAAGGGTGTAAGTAAGTGTGGAAGCACGAGAAATGTAATGATGACTGGCAAAGAAGAATGATATGTGTTTGCTTGGTCCCCGAGGTGGCTGGGAAGGTAAGAAAATGGTATGGTGCATGGCTGGGTGAATGATGAAGCAAGGATGGGTGGAAGGAGAACAGCCTGGGTGGGTGAGACAGAAACTGTATGTGTGCAATATACTTTGAATGGATGGATGCCTGGATCATTCATGGTACTATCTGACTCTTAGATAGCATATGTGAATCTAGAGAGAGTAGACGGTCACTGGATGAACTAAGTGTTACTTTGAAGAGCATGTAACACCGCACCCGCACGTCCGTTCCAGTGTAGGAAAGGCAAGGAAAAGAAGTTGTAACGTTGTCCAAAGACTACCATGAATAGTAGCAGTAGTTTGTATTGCAACTGCAAGCACAGCATATATCCAGTTATTACGGTGGGCACTCCCTACCTCCCTTAATAACTTTAGTTTAGTAGTAGTACGTCATTCATGTGTGGGGGTATCACTGTTCACTCAATAATAAGCAAAGCACCTAAAGTCATCCCATATGTCATCAAATACATCCCATGTGAAGTGATAGATAATCAGATAATTTAGCTTCTTCATTTTCCTTTTCTAATACTCATTTGCACTGTAGGGTGAAAGCTAAATTAATTAAGCAGTAGCCCTTTTAACAGAGTATTCTCAGTGCCACCCGTAATAGAAAAGTAAGAGCTTCACCACCTGCATGTACTGGACCGGTACAGTAACGCAAGTCTGTCTCACTCACCATGGTGTGCGTCTGTTTTTCTCGGGTGCAAGTTCACTGCGCTGGCATTATGCCGGCTTGCATAAGATAACGTACCAATTTTCCTAAACAAGAGAGAAGAAGAAGAATAAGAGTGGTGTACTGTCATAGTCGACTGTAATAGAAGTCCATAGTGCTCGTAGAATTTGTTCCTTAAACTCCCACTAATGTTAGAGCAAGGATGAAGAAGTCGGAGGTTACATAGATACTGTCCTCAATAGTTATGCACTGTGCTTTCAATTTGCTACTTGTACTGTGACAACTTTCTGCTCAATCATTTTGTGTTAATCTTAAGGAGCATTGGTTACAGACTATGTCTTTCTTTTTTCATGTAGTTGCTCCTTCCAAATCCAAGACACCATCAAGGAGGAAGGAGCTGGCTCGAATGGCCCGGCAACGGAGGCTGGATGCCACTGTTGCTGAATATCGGCGGCTGGTGGCCCTGGAGGAGGAGGAGACGCAGTCTGGAACAACAACAACGTCCACTGGGACAGCTGCCTCCTCCTCCGTGCGGGCTGCCAGCCAGCGCAGTGCTCCAGCGGTACGGAGCCGGGCTACCAAAGCCAAACGCCACCGCCCAGCAGCAAAGAAAGCAGCTGCCCCTCACAGGATTTGCAAGGCACACCGGCGCCGCTTATCCCTCAGACTGTCCTACCTGGAGCAGGAGGTCCATAATTATAAGAACGGGGTGGAGGGCCTCCGCTTCGAACTTGCCACCCTCCGCAAGGAGCATGATGCCCTGGCTGCTAATTCCAACAGCACCCTGCCATAGTGTCCCTTGCCCCTTTTTTAGAGACTTTTGGGGGGTGGGAATTGGGAGTTGTGATTTTTGGGGACTTTTGAAGGACAATCGTTGGGGTTAGGGAGGGTCTTGCGGGAGATTCTTTTGTTAGGGCTATAAAAATATACTTTTTGAAACTTTATCTGACCATACCTGTTTTTTACTGCTTTTGAGTCTGGTGGGTGGGGGTTTAACATAACAGTAAGTTTGTTTTCCTGAATAGTCCTAGGACTTTAGTAGTACTACCGTCAATCAAATCTCTCGTCTCTCCTAATACTCCATTATACTACCTCCAACCAAACGCCTATCTTACCTGTAATTTCTGTTTGCAAGTAGGGCTAGGCCCAGGGCTGGCTCCACGGGAAACAGCAAATAAGGTTGGCAATCCTGGGCGGATAAAATTTCCTCATAGCGGTGGTACTAGTGGTGTGACACAGTGGCAGTTGCTTGCCTATGAAAAAAAGAAAATGAAATCTGGTTTGTCCTCCTGAGCAATACAAAGGTACAATACAGAATATAGCAGGTGACAGAAGTACACTAGAACAGTGCCACGTTGTAGCCTAACAAATGTTAAAGTATAACTAATTCGGTTGAAGTTCTTTGACATTAGCCATGGGTCTTTGTCAAGCAGAGTAAGAATATATCCTCGGATTTCTTCACCAGCCTGTTGCTATCACCTTATCCTCCCCAGCAAGTGTGTGGATTTATTGCTGTAATTTAGTCACACATCAATCAAAACCACACAGCCCGGGGGAAGAGGGTTAGGGTTTGAAAAATGGATGGGTACGGGGGTTTTTGGGAAAGGTTTTGGGAGACAAGAAAAAGTAGCACAGCATGGACGAACAATTGTGAACATAAACAAATCTTTGGGTACAAACCTATCCATCAATCTTTGAAAGTGCATACACTACTGTAACTGCATGCATGTCAGTTAAAAGTAATTAGTACTTTCGACAACTGTGGAAGAAAGAATGCGACAGTACAGGCCGTGGGTGGAAATATTGATAACTATATTCAACATAAGGTCTCTGTAGCCAGATACCTGAGAGCCTTGCTGGTCACTATAAATCCATTCACAACAACACTCAATGGGGTTGGTCTGGAAGGTGTCAGGTTTACTCCCCGTGATCCAGTCGATGCAAATATGGTTCCACCTCCAAATGTCACCAACACCCAGAAGTGTAAACACAGGGTGTTCGAGGCATTAGGCGGGGGAGAAAAATAACAAACTAAAATAAAAAATGTGGGATGGGTAAAGGTAGGGTCAGGAGGGAAAGGATACCTGTAACAGAAGACAAGACAGGCATCAGTGAAGTGCTGTCCTAACATACAAGGGTACTCTCATATAGTCTCACTAAATAGTCTGCAAGTCTCCCGCCTACTCATGGGAAATGTAGTTTCATAGTACGGTAGGCGCTTAGGGGCTGCGTAACCTGACAGAAGGTATAGTAGATAGAAAAGGAGAAATTGCTTTTTTTCTAGGTGTCCCCTCACTCACCAGGGTTGCCCCTTGGTGACATGCTTCATCATTGGGGCCATCCCAGTCCTCTACGGCCTGGGGCGTGCTGCGACTTGCGAATTACGTAGGAGCACTTACAAATGACTATGTGTGGTGCAGATGTGATAGTGGAGTGGACTAAGTGATGTGTTAAGGGATCAATGTAGAAGCAGAGAGAGAGCCAAGAAATGCAGTCACAGTCAGAGAAAAAGGCAAGGGATACTGTATCTATGTGGTTGTAGTGGTCCTGTTGGAAGTGGTAAGTAAGTTGCCCGCAGAAAAAAAATCCTCCTATTAGCGGCACTCCTCCATTGCAGCCGACGCTTCGTCCATCGATGTTGGTCACCAGAAGACACCCTGTCCACTGCCTGCCTGATGCTGAATTGTGGCTCGCTACTGTGAAGCCTGACTCCATCCTTTTTTCCCCATTGCAGAGACTGAAACCCGGCCTGTAATTATTCAACGAAAAACAGGAAGTGATATAATATTACAACACCACTGATAAATAAATATAAGGTATGTAGGCTGTGGAGTGCAAAAAGTCACAATTTGTTTTTCCTAGTAGACAGTACAATGTTTTTGAAAGTGCGTACTCTGAGTCACCTTTTGAAGGATAAATAAGTATGGGCAAATTAATGTATCGGATCTTGCCCCTCAAGCTAGGTGTACTGTAAACTGTGTTTTAGAACAAAATTAGATCTTCCTAGCAGTGCTCCCACCCAGACCCTTACTAAAGCCAGTCGCAAAAATGTAGAAGACCCCCAATCAAATCTCAAAAAACGAGGCCTAGCAGAAAACTGGTGACAAAACTTACTTTGAAAGTAAAAGTAGACCGAAGTACCCTAATTACCCATTACCCACCGTGGATTGCATTCAAACCACTTGCAAGCAACCAAGCAAAAGTAGCCATAGCCAGCATCGCTCCAAGACTCGAAATCCCCCCCACTCAAACACATGCAATAGAAATACTGCTAACCCTAACGAACCCTAAGTTAAGAATAGTGGCAAAGGCTTTCTTTAACTATGCCAAATCCCCCCTTTCCCACCATGGATTTTCTTCAAATGACTTGCAACCAAAATTACACATTCTCACGAGTGCTCTAAGACCCCAGAACTCAGTTTGAAAAATCTAGAACACCCCGAAACACATGCAATCCTGCTGCTAGGGCTAACCCTAACGAACCCTAAGTTACAAAAAGTGCCAAAACTAAAGGCTTTTCCGCGCGGATTTTGTCCCAACCACTTCTACCCGGTATTAGACCTTCCCAGGAATGCCCCAAGACCCGGCAACCCACCCGCCAAGAAGCGTAACACCCCCAAACAGGCCAAAAGCAAAATCTCATACTTGCAATATTTCTGGGCCTTCGGTCCAAACGCGCTGCGTAGCTAGGCCATAAGTCGGGGTTGGCACGACGGATTTCCTGAAAAGCAAATGCAATCAAGATTAGAGTGTCCCAGCAGTGCTCCCAGACCACGAAACTCACCCGCAAACAGACGGAACCCCCCCTAAGAGCACCTCAAAGGCAAGCAAGTCATCAAAAACACAAAAAAAATTCCGCCTGGGATTTGGTCCAAAACACTTTTATCCGGTATTAGAGCTTCCCAGCAATGGCCCCAGAGCCGTCAACCCAGGAGAAAACGAGTAGAAGACCCCCAAACAGCCAAAGAGCAAAAGTACAAAAATGGGGACTTAGTCACTTTTTCACAAATTTCCCAAATCACTCCGCGCGCGCTCTGCAGCTAGGCCCTAAGTCCCCTCAGCCACCATGGATTTGCTTCAAACCTCTTGCAAAGTAAAGTATATATAGCCAGCAGTGCTCCCACACCACGAAACTCACCCACAAACACCAGGAAGCCCCCCAAACAGGCCCCCGAAAACGCTACATAGAGCAAAATGTCAGAAATAGCCCAAAAAAAAATCGGCCTGGATTTTGTCCCAACCACTTCTACCCGGTATTAGACCTTCCCAGGAATGCCCCAAGACCCGGCAACCCACCCGCCAAGAAGCATAACACCCCCAAACAGGCCAAAAGCAAAATCTCATACTTGCAATATTTCTGGGCCTTCGGTCCAAACGCGCTGCGTAGCTAGGCCATAAGTCGGGGTTGGCACGACGGATTTCCTGAAAAGCAAATGCAATCAAGATTAGAGTGTCCCAGCAGTGCTCCCAGACCACGAAACTCACCCGCAAACAGACGGAACCCCCCCTAAGAGCACCTCAAAGGCAAGCAAGTCATCAAAAACACAAAAAAAATTCCGCCTGGGATTTGGTCCAAAACACTTTTATCCGGTATTAGAGCTTCCCAGCAATGGCCCCAGAGCCGTCAACCCAGGAGAAAACGAGTAGAAGACCCCCAAACAGCCAAAGAGCAAAAGTACAAAAATGGGGACTTAGTCACTTTTTCACAAATTTCCCAAATCACTCCGCGCGCGCTCTGCAGCTAGGCCCTAAGTCCCCTCAGCCACCATGGATTTGCTTCAAACCTCTTGCAAAGTAAAGTATATATAGCCAGCAGTGCTCCCACACCACGAAACTCACCCACAAACACCAGGAAGCCCCCCAAACAGGCCCCCGAAAACGCTACATAGAGCAAAATGTCAGAAATAGCCCAAAAAAAAATCGGCCTGGATTTTGTCCCAACCACTTCTACCCGGTATTAGACCTTCCCAGGAATGCCCCAAGACCCGGCAACCCACCCGCCAAGAAGCATAACACCCCCAAACAGGCCAAAAGCAAAATCTCATACTTGCAATATTTCTGGGCCTTCGGTCCAAACGCGCTGCGTAGCTAGGCCATAAGTCGGGGTTGGCACGACGGATTTCCTGAAAAGCAAATGCAATCAAGATTAGAGTGTCCCAGCAGTGCTCCCAGACCACGAAACTCACCCACAAAACCCAGGAAGCCCCCCAAACAGGCCCCCGAAAACGCTACATAGAGCAAAATGTCAGAAATAGCCCAAAAAAAAATCGGCCTGGATTTTGTCCCAACCACTTCTACCCGGTATTAGACCTTCCCAGGAATGCCCCAAGACCCGGCAACCCACCCGCCAAGAAGCATAACACCCCCAAACAGGCCAAAAGCAAAATCTCATACTTGCAATATTTCTGGGCCTTCGGTCCAAACGCGCTGCGTAGCTAGGCCATAAGTCGGGGTTGGCACGACGGATTTCCTGAAAAGCAAATGCAATCAAGATTAGAGTGTCCCAGCAGTGCTCCCAGACCACGAAACTCACCCGCAAACACCAGGAAGCCCCCCAAACAGGCCCCCGAAAACGCTACATAGAGCAAAATGTCAGAAATAGCCCCAAAAAAAATCGGCCTGGATTTTGTCCCAACCACTTCTACCCGGTATTAGACCTTCCCAGGAATGCCCCAAGACCCGGCAACCCACCCGCCAAGAAGCATAACACCCCCAAACAGGCCAAAAGCAAAATCTCATACCTGCAATATTTCTGGGCCTTCGGTCCAAACGCGCTGCGTAGCTAGGCCATAAGTCGGGGTTGGCACGACGGATTTCCTGAAAAGCAAATGCAATCAAGATTAGAGTGTCCCAGCAGTGCTCCCAGACCACGAAACTCACCCGCAAACACCAGGAAGCCCCCCAAACAGGCCCCCGAAAACGCTACATAGAGCAAAATGTCAGAAATAGCCCAAAAAAAAATCGGCCTGGATTTTGTCCCAACCACTTCTACCCGGTATTAGACCTTCCCAGGAATGCCCCAAGACCCGGCAACCCACCCGCCAAGAAGCATAACACCCCCAAACAGGCCAAAAGCAAAATCTCATACTTGCAATATTTCTGGGCCTTCGGTCCAAACGCGCTGCGTAGCTAGGCCATAAGTCGGGGTTGGCACGACGGATTTCCTGACAAGCAAATGCAATCAAGATTAGAGTGTCCCAGCAGTGCTCCCAGACCACGAAACTCACCCACAAACACCAGGAAGCTCCCCAAACAGGCCCCCGAAAACGCTACATAGAGCAAAATGTCAGAAATAGCCCAAAAAAAAATCGGCCTGGATTTTGTCCCAACCACTTCTACCCGGTATTAGACCTTCCCAGGAATGCCCCAAGACCCGGCAACCCACCCGCCAAGAAGCATAACACCCCCAAACAGGCCAAAAGCAAAATCTCATACTTGCAATATTTCTGGGCCTTCGGTCCAAACGCGCTGCGTAGCTAGGCCATAAGTCGGGGTTGGCACGACGGATTTCCTGAAAAGCAAATGCAATCAAGATTAGAGTGTCCCAGCAGTGCTCCCAGACCACGAAACTCACCCGCAAACACCAGGAAGCCCCCCAAACAGGCCCCCGAAAACGCTACATAGAAAAAAATGTCAGAAATAGCCCAAAAAAAAATCGGCCTGGATTTTGTCCCAACCACTTCTACCCGGTATTAGACCTTCCCAGGAATGCCCCAAGACCCGGCAACCCACCCGCCAAGAAGCATAACACCCCCAAACAGGCCAAAAGGAAAATCTCATACTTGCAATATTTCTGGGCCTTCGGTCCAAACGCGCTGCGTAGCTAGGCCATAAGTCGGGGTTGGCACGACGGATTTCCTGACAAGCAAATGCAATCAAGATTAGAGTGTCCCAGCAGTGCTCCCAGACCACGAAACTCACCCACAAACACCAGGAAGCCCCCCAAACAGGCCCCGAAAACGCTACATAGAGCAAAATGTCAGAAATAGCCCAAAAAAAAATCGGCCTGGATTTTGTCCCAACCACTTCTACCCGGTATTAGACCTTCCCAGGAATGCCCCAAGACCCGGCAACCCACCCGCCAAGAAGCATAACACCCCCAAACAGGCCAAAAGCAAAATCTCATACTTGCAATATTTCTGGGCCTTCGGTCCAAACGCGCTGCGTAGCTAGGCCATAAGTCGGGGTTGGCACGACGGATTTCCTGAAAAGCAAATGCAATCAAGATTAGAGTGTCCCAGCAATGCTCTCAGACCACGAAACTCACCCACAAACAGACGGAACCCCCCCTAAGAGCACCTCAAAGGCAAGCAAGTCATCAAAAACACAAAAAATTTTCCGCCTCGGATTTGGCACAAACCACTTTTAGTGCTTCCCAGCAATGGCCCCAGACCCGTCAACTCACCTGCAAAGAGGTAGAACAACACCCCCACAAGTGCTGAGTCTTTCTTCATTGGGCGTAAACCAGCCCTCTGCTTTGATGGAAATAGGAGTCTGGAGGAGGAGGATAGAGGAGCATGTTCTTCTGAACTTGTGAACCTGAGGAATGCAGACTGCGGCACCTTCAAATAAATTAGCAAACAAGTGAAGACAGTTCTGCTGATGGGCTTGTTTTTGTGATTATCTGATTAAAGTTTGAATTATATTAACTGTGCACAACAAAGAAAGACAGACACACAGGAATAAAAGTGAATAAGGATGAAAAAGAAAGTTATTGATTCGTTGTCTCATTTTCAGGGCTCGAAGTCGGTATCACGGTCCAGGAATAAGAATAAGGCTTCGTCATCATACTCTGCGAATTCAGCCAGGGTGAGGTCAGTGCCACCTGACAGAGTAGAAATTCCCTCATCTATGGTGCTGGCCACCTCCTCTTCATCCGGCACGCTCTCTCGTACTCTTATATCTGGTGGTATGAGGTGCTGATTCATCTTGATCATTGTTAACCTCTCCACATTTTTGGGCGAGAGGCGGCTCCGTTTGGGAGTTACAATCCCACCAGCCGCACTGAAAACCCGTTCAGAAGACACACTTGCGAGTGGGCAAGACAAGTAGTTTAAAGCCAGGTTGGTGAGCTGTGGCCACAATTCTTTTTTCCCATGCCAATACGCCAATGGGTCAGAATTAACATAGACCTCTGTGGAGTCATTCAGATAGTCCTTCACCATCGACTCAAGGTCCTCCTCCAAGGTTCCTCCACTTTGCGTAGCTCTTGCTGTGCCTCTGACCTTTTGAGAACCAAACCCACGCAGAGCTAGCCAATCCTCTTCAGCCTCCAATGTTTCTGTTGTCTTTCGTGCAGATGATCCGGTTGCCGGTGTCTTTAATGGCTGAGAGGTCACTTGTGCCACAGCCACAGGTGCAGAAGTGGATTGTTTTGACTGGGGATGGCCTGCTGATGTACTGCCATTTCCTTCAATTTCCAGCCGTTCTGTTTCAAACTTCTTGGCTGACAAGGCTAGCCAACGTTTGTACTTTGTAACATCTTCATCAGCAAAAGGAAAGAATGCTCTGCCTGCCAGCGCCTTTTTGTAGCGTGGATCCAGAATAGTAGCACAAATGTAATGCTGTTCTGAGTGGATCTTTTTAAGACGTTCATCACCTTGTAGGAGCTCTAATAATTGCTCAGCCAGAAGCAAAGAGTCTTTCTTTTTGTCATCTTTTCGAAACACAGAACACACCTCCTTCAGTTGGTCCTCCAGCATGTACAACAATGGGATAGCTTTTCCCAAATTAGAGTCCTCCTTGCTGACTGCACGTGTGAAGACCTCAAAAGGACGAAGCATGCGTGTTAGGCTTTCAACTATGTTCCATTGCGGCCCACCCATCCTCAGCTCCTCTATACCCTCTTTCAAGAAATATTGATCGAGTTGCGTATACTGCTCATACAGACGCTCAAGCATGTAGAAGGTTGAGTTCCAACGTGTTACCACCTCCTGGATGAGTGCTTTCACTGGCATTTGACATTGATATAGCATGCTCCTCAGCTGCTTGCGGGCCTTAAAAGAATGCCTGAAATGCTTGCAAATTTTTCGGCAGTTCTCCAATACACTGTACGCTGCACTGCGTTTATTACCCAAGAATTTTTGGACAACCAGGTTTATACAGTGCGCCAAACACGGCACTCTGAAATAGTAACCGTCCCTCATGGCCTTAACTATATTGGAGCCATTGTCCGTGGAAACATAACCAACCTTGCGTTTTAGTGGGGACAGACAGTTAAGGACCTTTGTGTTAAAGACATCCAAAATGTTTTCTGCTGTGTGACGTTTCTCCAAACCAAACATGGCTAGTGTTGCATGTTTCCGAGCACCTTTAAAAACAATGTTAGTGTCAACACCTGAGTTTAGCTTTGCTTTAGCCCCTGAAAAAGAGACCCAGTGTGCAGTGATGCACATGTAATCAGCGCCTGCGCCACTGGTCCACATGTCTGTTGTCAGATGTATAGTGTGAACAGCACTCTTCTGCAAAGCTGCCCCAATCACCTTCAGAACATCTTCATGTAGTGCTGGAACCGCAACTCGGGCAAAATAGAACCGGCTAGGAACCTTCCATTTAGGGCAGAGCGCTGTCACTAATTCTAGAAAACCAACCCCTTCTACAAAAGAAAAAGGGAGAAGGTCCAGAGCTAGCATTTTAGCCAGCTTAGTGTTATACAGACGGGTCATTGGGTGGTTGCGTTCATATTGCGCTTCTGTAAACAACATCTTTTTAATGTTGCCCTGGACCAATGATTTACGGGATGATGATGATCTCTTCGACCCAGTTACGCTCGCTGATGAACTTTTCCGCATTGATGTCTCACTCTCTCCCACACTCTTAGTGTGGCTCCCATGGGGTGTGCTGCTGACATGGGAACTGGGTGTAAGTGAAGTGTTTGAATCGTCTTCTTCTACCTCCTCGTCATCAGCAGATGACAAATCAACGTTTTCATTACGTGCAATTCCGGCTTTCTTGACCGCCTCTAGGTGCGGAAACCATTCGACAGCGTGCCTTCTCTCAAGATGACCTCTCTGGCCTCCGGTACCATAGTTAGAACCAAGCTTACCACGACTAAATCGAAGCTTACAAAGGCTACAAATGGCTACGTTTTCCTTTTTTGGGCAAACACTAAAGAAGTCCCAAACTGGAGACTTGAAATGTCTTCGGGGGCCGGAGGAGGCGGCGATACTGGTGGTGGTGGTCCTGCTGCTAATGACAGATGAAGTGGAGGATGTGGATTGCCGAACTTCAGTACGTTTTGCACTTTCACCACCACGAATTGAGGTCGAGGACGAGGTGGGTACCTTCTTGCGAAGAAACATGGAAGCGGTAGGTTTTGGTGTACTACTTAACTCCAAATCTAATGATTCCATTTCCATTGCCTCCTCGCCGACATCATCATCACGCTCAGCAGCTTCTCGGGATAGGGTCAAAATGTCTCTTTGCTGCATGCCCGGTGGGGCTGCAGTGACCTTTGTGATGACTGGCTCGTCGTCATCGTGAGAGGCTTCATCACCAGCAGTATCTGTCACTTCTTGTTGAGCCTCATCACACTCCATAGGTTTGAGTTTTTGGACGACCTTCCTTTTACGCTTAGGTACCGGTGTCAGATCATGGTGTGCCTCTGCCTCACTGTCAGACCGCAGTTGTGGTTCCCAAGACAGATCACTTGCACCAGAACGAGGTGGGCTTGAAGAAGATGTAGACACCCCCCTTGATCTTTTCCTTGCTAGGGATGTGGAAGACAATGAATGATCATCAGGAGGAGTGGCTTCCAATGATACCTCAGCTTCATTGTCGATTTCCAAATGTGCCCCTACTTCGGGAGGAACAACTATTGTGGGCACTTGTGAACGTCCATGCACCTTTGCTTGCGCATCTCCTTTTGCTGCCTCTCCTTCCACATGTACTTGGGCGTGTACTTGCACATGGTGTTGTTGTTGCGGCTGTGGTTGTTCAACACTTGTCAGATGAGTTACAACAACCTGTGTTGATTCAGGGACATTGCTGCTACTTTCTTGCGATGAGCCAACATCACTGGTCGATGGTGATTGGAGAAGTACACTGACTGCCTCTGAAGCACTCAAGGGCTTTGACTTAAGTTGGCGTGGTGGTGGAGGCACTGAACCCAATGGAGCAGGGGTGCTGCTCTCAGGTTGGTCCCCAGCAGATCCTGCTGCTGCAGGCGTACACTTTTTTTTGCTCCCAAAAAAAGTGGCGGGTGGCACACCAGCCTCCTTGGTAACTTGCTTCTTCTGCTCCTTACTAGCAACTTTCTTGCTAGAGGAGCTACGGAGAACTTTCTTTGGGGGCGGGGCCATCTTCTTCAGAGCAGGTCAGACAGCAGGCCGCAGTTGCACGAATTGTAGAGTTGTCTGAGGCCAGACGTGACGTCGCGTGACGTTATGCTGCACACACACACCGCTGCAGGACTTCTTCCTGGCACTGGTGGTTCTCTTGAGTCTTGTGCACCTAAAAAAAATGGAAGACAGAGGAACATCAGTTCAGTTATAGAGCACAAAAAAATCGAAAAACACTGCAAAATCAGCACAATCCCAATCCATCCATGCCCTCCATAATGTTTAAATTCAAGACAACCCACAGAAAGACTAGGCCCATGCAAGACTCACTACCCCTGGGCATAAATAAAGGTTGAAAAGTAGGCAAAATGGTTGGAGGCCTAACAACAAAGCCTGCATTCAAAATGGCCACTTGCCTGCCAGCACATGGCCAGTGCCTGTAGCTGCACTCAAAATGGCCACCAGCCACATGGCATGTCCCTCCCCATGAACACCCCCAAAAATCGAAAAACACTGCAAAATCAGCACAATCCCATTCCATCCATGGCCTCCATGATGTTTAAATTCAAGACAGCCCACAGAAAGACTAGGCCCATGCTAGACTCAAATACCCCTGGTGAAAAGGCCACAAGTACAGGCCCAACAATCGAAAAACACTGCAAAATCAGCACAATCCTATTCCATCCATGGCCTCCATGATGTTTAAATTCAAGACAGCCCACAGAAAGACTAGGCCCATGCTAGACTCAAATACCCCTGGTGAAAAGGCCACAAGTACAGGCCCAAAAATCGAAAAACACTGCAAAATCAGCACAATCCTATTCCATCCATGGCCTCCATGATGTTTAAATTCAAGACAGCCCACAGAAAGACTAGGCCCATGCTAGACTCAAATACCCCTGGTGAAAAGGCCACAAGTACAGGCCCAAAAATCGAAAAACACTGCAAAATCAGCACAATCCTATTCCATCCATGGCCTCCATGATGTTTAAATTCAAGACAGCCCACAGAAAGACTAGGCCCATGCTAGACTCAAATACCCCTGGTGAAAAGGCCACAAGTACAGGCCCAAAAATCGAAAAACACTGCAAAATCAGCACAATCCTATTCCATCCATGGCCTCCATGATGTTTAAATTCAAGACAGCCCACAGAAAGACTAGGCCCATGCTAGACTCAAATACCCCTGGTGAAAAGGCCACAAGTACAGGCCCAAAAATCGAAAAACACTGCAAAATCAGCACAATCCTATTCCATCCATGGCCTCCATGATGTTTAAATTCAAGACAGCCCACAGAAAGACTAGGCCCATGCTAGACTCAAATACCCCTGGTGAAAAGGCCACAAGTACAGGCCCAAAAATCGAAAAACACTGCAAAATCAGCACAATCCCATTCAATCCATGGCCTCCATGATGTTTAAATTCAAGACAACCCACAGAAATACTAGGCCCATGCAAGACTCACTACCCCTGGGCATAAATAAAGGTTGAAAAGTAGGCAAAATGGTTGGAGGCCTAACAACAAAGCCTGCATTCAAAATGGCCACTTGCCTGCCAGCACATGGCCAGTGCCTGTAGCTGCACTCAAAATGGCCACCAGCCACATGGCATGTCCCTCCCCATGAACACCCCCAAAAATCGAAAAACACTGCAAAATCAGCACAATCCCATTCCATCCATGGCCTCCATGATGTTTAAATTCAAGACAGCCCACAGAAAGACTAGGCCCATGCTAGACTCAAATACCCCTGGTGAAAAGGCCACAAGTACAGGCCCAAAAATCGAGAAACACTGCAAAATCAGCACAATCCTATTCCATCCATGGCCTCCATGATGTTTAAATTCAAGACAGCCCACAGAAAGACTAGGCCCATGCTAGACTCAAATACCCCTGGTGAAAAGGCCACAAGTACAGGCCCAAAAATCGAAAAACACTGCAAAATCAGCACAATCCTATTCCATCCATGGCCTCCATGATGTTTAAATTCAAGACAGCCCACAGAAAGACTAGGCCCATGCTAGACTCAAATACCCCTGGTGAAAAGGCCACAAGTACAGGCCCAAAAATCGAAAAACACTGCAAAATCAGCACAATCCCATTCAATCCATGGCCTCCATGATGTTTAAATTCAAGACAACCCACAGAAATACTAGGCCCATGCAAGACTCACTACCCCTGGGCATAAATAAAGGTTGAAAAGTAGGCAAAATGGTTGGAGGCCTAACAACAAAGCCTGCATTCAAAATGGCCACTTGCCTGCCAGCACATGGCCAGTGCCTGTAGCTGCACTCAAAATGGCCACCAGCCACATGGCATGTCCCTCCCCATGAACACCCCCAAAAATCGAAAAACACTGCAAAATCAGCACAATCCCATTCCATCCATGGCCTCCATGATGTTTAAATTCAAGACAGCCCACAGAAAGACTAGGCCCATGCTAGACTCAAATACCCCTGGTGAAAAGGCCACAAGTACAGGCCCAAAAATCGAGAAACACTGCAAAATCAGCACAATCCTATTCCATCCATGGCCTCCATGATGTTTAAATTCAAGACAGCCCACAGAAAGACTAGGCCCATGCTAGACTCAAATACCCCTGGTGAAAAGGCCACAAGTACAGGCCCAAAAATCGAAAAACACTGCAAAATCAGCACAATCCTATTCCATCCATGGCCTCCATGATGTTTAAATTCAAGACAGCCCACAGAAAGACTAGGCCCATGCTAGACTCAAATACCCCTGGTGAAAAGGCCACAAGTACAGGCCCAAAAATCGAAAAACACTGCAAAATCAGCACAATCCCATTCAATCCATGGCCTCCATGATGTTTAAATTCAAGACAACCCACAGAAATACTAGGCCCATGCAAGACTCACTACCCCTGGGCATAAATAAAGGTTGAAAAGTAGGCAAAATGGTTGGAGGCCTAACAACAAAGCCTGCATTCAAAATGGCCACTTGCCTGCCAGCACATGGCCAGTGCCTGTAGCTGCACTCAAAATGGCCACCAGCCACATGGCATGTCCCTCCCCATGAACACCCCCAAAAATCGAAAAACACTGCAAAATCAGCACAATCCCATTCAATCCATGGCCTCCATGATGTTTAAATTCAAGACAACCCACAGAAAGACTAGGCCCATGCTAGACTCAAATACCCCTGGTGAAAAGGCCACAAGTACAGGCCCAAAAATCGAAAAACACTGCAAAATCAGCACAATCCTATTCCATCCATGGCCTCCATGATGTTTAAATTCAAGACAGCCCACAGAAAGACTAGGCCCATGCTAGACTCAAATACCCCTGGTGAAAAGGCCACAAGTACAGGCCCAAAAATCGAAAAACACTGCAAAATCAGCACAATCCTATTCCATCCATGGCCTCCATGATGTTTAAATTCAAGACAGCCCACAGAAAGACTAGGCCCATGCTAGACTGAAATACCCCTGGTGAAAAGGCCACAAGTACAGGCCCAAAAATCGAAAAACACTGCAAAATCAGCACAATCCCATTCAATCCATGGCCTCCATGATGTTTAAATTCAAGACAACCCACAGAAATACTAGGCCCATGCAAGACTCACTACCCCTGGGCATAAATAAAGGTTGAAAAGTAGACAAAATGGTTGGAGGCCTAACAACAAAGCCTGCATTCAAAATGGCCACTTGCCTGCCAGCACATGGCCAGTGCCTGTAGCTGCACTCAAAATGGCCACCAGCCACATGGCATGTCCCTCCCCATGAACACCCCCAAAAATCGAAAAACACTGCAAAATCAGCACAATCCCATTCAATCCATGGCCTCCATGATGTTTAAATTCAAGACAACCCACAGAAAGACTAGGCCCATGCTAGACTCAAATACCCCTGGTGAAAAGGCCACAAGTACAGGCCCAAAAATCGAAAAACACTGCAAAATCAGCACAATCCCATTCAATCCATGGCCTCCATGATGTTTAAATTCAAGACAACCCACAGAAAGACTAGGCCCATGCTAGACTCAAATACCCCTGGTGAAAAGGCCACAAGTACAGGCCCAAAAATCGAAAAACACAAAATTTTACAAAAAAAAAAAATCGAAAAACACAGAAAAATCAGCACAATCCCAATTCATCTATGGCCTCCATGATGTTTAAGTTCAAGACAACCCACAGAAAGAATCAGTCCACCCACCACTGAGTACCCCTGGGCAAAAGGCCCCAAAACAGCCCAAAATCCCAAAATTTTAGTTGCAGCAACTGTAATGCCCCAAACAAACTTACTTGTAAAATTTCTAATCCAACAGTGATCCAAAGAAAGTCAAAAAGGCCTCAAATCCAAAGATCCAGCAGCATCCACAAAAAGTAATCCTTCCAGGTCCACATCCAAATGAAAAGTGACCAGGAGATGGACAAAGCACTGGGAGGAGCCTGCTGAACAGGAACAGGAAGTTGAAGACTATGGGGCACTTCCTTCCTCCCACCCCCCTGCCCCCTCCCCAAAATGGACTCCTAGCTAAAAAAGTGCAGGCAAATGTCAAACTAAGGAGTTATTCACATAAAAATCATCATTTCTAGAAGGTTTATGCTGCTTGCTGGTGGATTTCTTGTGCAGAATTGCAAATTTATATTTTCGCTCGCCGCATCTCAAATCTCGCAATTGCGAAGTACCGCGAGACGTGATCTCGCCGTATTCGCGTTGACAAACTATCGCTGGCAAGCCGCGATGACGTAATCGCGCTCGCCAATTCCCGCGGGATCACACAGCAAGATCCAAAATGGCGCAGCACTCGCAAACTATCGAAAAAAACAACTCGGCAAACGATGATAAACACCGCGCGCCGCAAAAATTGTATCACCAACGCCGCGCGCCGCCAAAAAAATCCGCTGCGTGCGAATTTGCGGATTTTGCGGGAAATCCGCAAATCTCGCGGATTGCGGATTTCCCGAAAATCCGCAAAATCCGCGAGCGGAGCGGATTTTCCGCCCACGCTTAGAATAAACCAGTGCGCCTATTGCAGGGAAGAAGAGCATTGGCGATTTCAGTGTCCTTTGTTGCTGGCTCAGAATGGGGCTATAAGAGGGAGAGGAAGAGGTCGAGGTGGTGTGGATCGTAGTGACATGCGACGAGAGGAGACCACGAATGTTGGATCAGAAAATAACTATATACATGCTTTTTTTGCTCTTGTAATGAATTTGCTCCCTTCATGAAAATAATTTTGACTATTGAAATGGTTTAATATATTGCAAAATTGTTGCACTGCAATGTGTATTGTTTGTTGGATGTAATATTGATGTTATTCTTTTGGATATTTTCGTAATGTGTTTTGTGTTGATTGTTTATTGAGTAAGACTGTCAGTAATTTTCTGTATTGTGTATTCTCTTTCTGCCATTTGAAATAGTTTTTGTATAGATAACATGACTAAAAGGTATAAATAAATATACCGGACCAGATTTAATGAAATTGTTTATTTGGTCCCTAATCACAATTAAACCGAGAAGGGGGCAATTTTTTGTATGTTAGATTATATAGGGTCCAGCCCTCCCTCAGCCCCGTCAAGGACCTATCTCCTTTTGTGCTGTGTTATGCACAAGCACAATTTATTCATAACCTTGCCCTTGTTTTATCTGGGAAGTTGCGAAACATGGTTTAAATTACTTTCAATTATGTATATGCATTATACCGTAGACACTCAAAGATTTTCAGAAAAAGACTATGAAATGATTTTAGCATATCTTGAAGTTCACCAAGGACTTGACCCTCATGGAAATAATGGAGAGGGATCATTACATCCGAACGCATGTATGAATATGTACACAACTCATGAAAACATCACTTGGTTGAGGAATGAAATTGTGGATTTTGCTGAGTTTAATTTCACCCAATACTTCCGCCAGTTTCAAGAACGAAATGTTACAGATGATAGGGCCATTCCAGTACCTAGCTTGAATAGCACCTCTGCATTCTGTGTTCAAGGAGCAGGATACATATCGGTAGGAGAAAGTCGATGTAATTATACCTATCAGTTACGTTCCTTTAGCAGCCCTCCATTGTTAACCCCTCCTAATGTATATTTTGTCTGTGAAGAAAATGCCTATACTTGGCTTCCTCGAGGTTGGGCTGGGCGGTGTTATCTGTCTTTTCTGTACCCCCCAGTTTATATAGCCCCTCCTAGCTATCACAAGGATCACTGTTTAGATAAACGGAGCTTGCTATTCCTAAGAAATAGAAGACAGATAGATACCACTGACATAGATCAGACAGATACAGCAGCATTTTATTGACATTGTAAAAGGAGTATTTCCTATTTGGGGTCCCATAATCACCAGCAAAGAAGTACACCGTTTGTCCAGAGTAGTTGAAAGGGTAGTTAACACCACTGCAGGGATATTGACTAATTTGACCGTAGAGCTACAAGCGACGAGACTTGTTTCGCTTCAAAACCGTATGGTTTTAGATGTTATCTTGGCAGATCGAGGAGGAGCATGCTGTGTGATCAGCAGTTCCTTTTGTATTTATATCCCTGAATCCGCCCCCTCTGTTCATTTAGCCATTCAGAAGCTACATCGTTTGGCTTCCGAAATACATGCAGAGACTGGTACCTGGTCCCTCTCTGGTTGGTTCGGGGGTCTGTTATCTACTTGGTGATGGAAAATTTTGATGGTGCTGGCCAGTGTAGCCGGTATCATATTCACCTGTTGCCTTTGCATACAATGTGGACCTGCATGTTGCTCTTATTGCGCAACTAAACTCACTTCCTCTGTGGCTGGTCCCTCCCCAGTAGCTGTAAAGGCCCAGTTAGTACAGCAGGAGGTTTAGGATTTAATGCAGATTGATGAAGGAATATTTGAAGATTGAGCTGCCTTAGTTAGCTACATCATGCTAGAAAAGGCCGTTCTGAAGGATACAAATTAGATTTCGCCTACATGAGGCGTATCGAACATATATTATGTTAGCATGATGTATCTATATCCTCTTTGTTTGGTATATACATAACATAACTCGTATATGTGCTAACTGGAAGAAAAGGGCTTATTCTTTTCCTTTGTTTCTAGTATTAACAGAGTAGGCCGAGAACCATACAGACGCCATTTTTCCTTTTGACTCGGACACGAGCTGTGATCACGTGCCACTCTCCAGTAGTTGTCAAGCCCCAGTTCATTTGAGTTACTGAAAGCAGCTGAAGGTAAACTGTTTTCTCTCTGTCCTGGGAACGCAAGGTCGCATCTGGCTTTGGTGTGATAAGCACATTCCAGGAGGCGCTGTGCCTACACTCCCGGTCACCAAGACGAAAGGGAGTCACCCCTCCTGACCTTCTCAGTAATAAATAGTAAAGCTTTGAACTAATCATGTGTGCCATATATGGTCCTTCCTTGGGGCCAGAGGGCCAACTGATGTTTTTCCTTTTACAGTGATTCTATGAGTTGAACTGAAAGTATATAGCCTTCTGTTTGACTGTAAGCCATTAGTCTTCTCCGCGCACCTGATGGGTGAGGGTTGGAGAGGCTCCTTTATAGAGTATTTTGCTTAATAAATGATTGAACCTTCTTCACTGCCAAATGACTGATTTATTGGTAATGGGATTGGGGCTAATGGTAGGTATAGCCCTATAGGTTATTTTTGTGGTACTTTAGTGTGCATCCCCCAAGATGAGGCGAAAGAGGCCCTGAGTGAAAGCAAAGAGGTCGCGGGTGTCATCTGAAGGCCTGACCTCACGGATCCAGTTGTTGTGCCTTTGGGATCGATTTTCTAGGTCTTCCATATGAGTCTGAATGTCTACATTTTGATCCTGGAGCTGGATTACCTCCTGCTGGAGAATGGTTATTTCGGATGCCGTGGTGTTGCTTTTCTCCTCAAGGGAAGCCCCCCGTTCTCCCACGCTGTCCACATTCCGGCGGATTTCCTTGACCTTCGCAGCAAATTCAGTCTTTACCGATTGAATGTCCTCTCTAAGAATGAGGAATAGTGATTCAAGGAAGACTTTTGTGATTGGCTCATCACCGGTGGACGAAGGGCGCTTCACAGTCTCGGCCTCAGGAGTCCCCCTGGCCCTGCTACATCTCGGGCCAGGGGGATAGTCTCTCTGAGTGTAACCTCTGGTTCAAGCCCCTGCTGCACCCCAACACGGGGTCTGTCCAGACAATCCAGGAATGGCACGCCCCTTAGCAGCATGCTCAGGATCCCATTCAGGGCATGTGCCGAGGACAAACAGTGGTGCTGGGGGAGAACTCAGGAAGCACCCTTTCCCTTTCTAAAAAACCGCCAGATAGGGCCCGGTAACTTCAGTGGTCCCAGCCCCCGCCATCCAGTTACTGCGTCAGTCAGTCCCACTCACTGTGTGTGCCGTTGCTGCTGTAGTGCTATCCTGAAGCCACATCCGGTCCGTGGCAGCCCCCGCTGGCCCTGTGGTTCCTTCTGCGCCGCCTGCGCAGGCGGCGCGATCCAACCGACGACACTAAGGTGATCAATGCAGGGTTCCGATGCTATGTGGGCGGCTGGTCTGGCTGGCCGCTAGGATGAGGTGGGTGGTTGCATCAATGGGCGGGGGGAGGGCCCAGGGATCTTGATCCCGCGCAGAGAGAAGCAAGGATGGTGCCTCGAGCCTCACCTCCGAGCCCACGGGCTCGTGCTTGATGCCGCCGGGCTCCGCGTGACCTCAGTGGGCCTGAATTCACCCCATGCCGGGGATCACCGCAGCCTAGGGCGCTGGGTTGGCCCGGGGGCCCACTCGGCTCGCTGTGTGCAGACTAAGTAGCGAGTCTCGCAGGCCCTCCACTCAGCCCCGGTGGCCCCTCAGGGGTGTTGCTGGAGCAAGACAGTCCTTCCTCTCCTAGCGGGGACAACAGGTGAATCCCACCTTCAGCGTCTGTTGTGGCCTCCCCGGTGAGCAGTCCGGGTGTCAGCTACTGTTCCACCGGCGGGTCAGCTGGCCGGAGGGTCGGCGAAAAGGAGGCCGGGAGAAGTGAAGCTGGCCTGGACCACCGCGTAGTTGAGGCTGCCCTGGCATGGGGCGGCTGGGTCTGTTTCACTGCGCAGCTAATCCAGCACCTGTGGCTGCCACCGTAGATTGAATTCCGGGCTCAAACCAGGTCTGGTGTGTGCAGCCGGAGTTCACGGAGCTGTCTCACGCTGTTCGGGCCCCGAGGGAGCCGTGCTGTGCTGTTACGGACGGGCGACGGGCAGGAGCCAACAACAGAGCATCTCACCTCACCGCCATATTGGCCACATCCCTCAATATATTCTTTAGAATGTTTTTAACATTTCAAATTTGTTGTTTCTCATGTTTTCATTTACGATTAGAAAACAAGCATTATTAAATGTATTCATTTGAATGTACTGCTTTTCTAACTTTTGCATTTGAGTTTTTTAATTTATATTTACAACAGAATAATTTGTGGGTTTAGGATCAGCCCGAACTGCAAAAAAAAAAATTCTAGGGCTGGAAAAAGGATTACAGTAGCTCACCTGTGGCATTCTGAGCTGCATCTGAAGCCTGTGTACTTGTGATGTCATGCTGCCTTGGTTACAAGAGATTCAAAGCTGGGTCCTGGTCTCCCAGGTGATAGTATTGTGTTTCTTCAAATGAGCTGGAGCTGTTGGATGAGCTGGCTGGGGCCTGGATGGGTACCTCTTACTAGTAAATAAACCTGAAGTTGTTTCACTGAACCTGTCTCTGCGTGATCCTTTCAACTGCAATTTGGGATTCTAGGGCTGGAAAAGGGGTTACGCCAGCTCACCATTCCATAATAATAGTCAAACAGGATTTCTGTGGTTATGGCCACATGTTTTTTTTTTCAATTTTAGAAGTATTGGTACATCTGTCTGCCTGCTGTTAAATTCTAGGTTGGGGACACGAGTGGTGCCATTTAGTCGTTTGAAATTTTGCAACTTGTTGTAAATAGGTTAAGTAGGCAGCAGGACACATCTTCAGGTTATTAAAATATATTTATTAAGTTAGACAGGTTAAGAAAGCAGAGCAGTAAACCTCACAGCTAACCAGACCATCAACTGCCAAGGCTGGAATATTCACACACAAGATAGAACACTCTTAGGTAGTATGGGAGGTAGAGAAGGCAGGGACACTAAGAAAGGACTACAGACACCAAGTAGCCATATTGAACCAAGTAAGAATATACAACACATCTTCTCCCCTTACAAACAAAACACAAATGAAAGACTCAAACACATAGTAAGAGTAAAAGCATGGAAAACACGAATAAGGAAACATATAACACTTAGGAGGTCAGGGACCTCATGAACTTCCAGAACACGAAGGAAGAGAATCAGGATCAAGATGAGAATGATGATAAAGATCATAATGACCACCCTCTTCCCTACGATTGACAAAAAATGAAGAGCCAGTCCATTCCCTACAATCCATCATTGTGGCCATCAAAAACGGAAATAGAGAGTTCACTTTCTCCAAACAGTATCGTCGTGGCTTCTAGCTAATTCTTGAAGATAGAACAGTTCTGGAAGAATGTTCCCAAAGATAAATTTGGAGCCAGTTTTCTTATAGTCCAAAAACTAGTTCCGGACCAGGTGTCTAGATTCTGGATCTTTTCCTCGGGTTGTGAGCCTCTGGTTGTTTTTCGGGCTTCCGAAATTTCTTTAAATTTAATTTCTCTTGTGGACAACTTGCCTCAGTACTATGGGCTAAAAGTCTGGTTCTAAACACAGAACATTTATCCCGGTTCAAAAAACCACCTTTTCACAACTTTGTCGTGGCACTGGAGCTCTTGTCCTTCACGAACCTCGGTTGTGAACTCTGCTGATCCTGTCCTCTCCCGCTTCTAAATCTGGGACCTTTGTCCCCTTTGTGGGCTCTTTGTTCCAGCATCATAGTTCAAGGACCTTTGCTCACTACCACATTCACTCACTGCTCATTATGGGCCCTTTATCCCCTCTGACCACAGGAACCACCATCTAGTTCTTCTGTCATGGTAGTGAGTTGACAGCTATAGTCTTTGACAGTCACTGTCCCTGGAAGAATTTATAGGCTGTGATGGGATTTGACTGCAATGACGGTATTACTGTTTTTTGCAGTCTGCTTTGGTGCTTCAAATATGTATTCAATTAAGCTTCTTCACATATAACTTCCAAGCAATGCAGTTATAAGTTTTATTTAATTTCAAATCTTGCTCTCACTTCACTGATGCTGCTTGAGGTTCGTTTTGATTACGATAAGAGATCTAAATTGTGGCCTTGCAGTTCCAGATTCCACGAAGATAAATCACAAATCAAAATACCATAATAACCACAAGGTGGCACTCTTGTAAAGGGTTTCAAACGGTTACCGACTTTAAAAGCACTTACAACATCAAAACTATGTGGTTCGTTCTGACAATAAAGCAATTTGATTTAGATCCAGCAAAAGCACTTTAAAAAGTCAGATCCTGTGACCAAACATGAGGAAAGGTTTCTCTCTTACTTTTAAGTATGCCTGTTTTATGATGTTAACATTAAACAATATTCCTTAACCGCGTGTTTGTATACTGGGCAGTACTACCGATGCTTAATGCGCATTCTTTTCCCTTCCAAAAATACAGGCAATTAATACAGGCAGTGCATGCCCTTTGTGAGTCTTCTTAAAGCATACATCAATACTTGTTGGCAGCGTGATTGTGAAGTAAACTGCTGCTGATGCTTAAAGCGGATTCTATTACAGGACCGGAGGCTTCAGATTTTGCTTCTCATTCTTTACTGCAAACATCACAGCAGCCAATGAAAATGCGAATTTTCATTAAATAACAATAAACAACTACATTTCCCATGATGACCTGTACATAGGCACGCCTCCATAGTCCGTAAGAACCCCTTGCGTGCAGCCATCTTCCTCTTTCTTTGCTGCTCACAGCGAGATAAGTGCACTTGTTCCCTCTATCTGCTGTTTGGCAATCGTGTTTCAATGTTTAAGACGTTTATGAATGTTTTGCTTTAATTGGATGTGTCTATATCAACTTTGATAGCGTTGAGGGATTGTATTTAGCAGGCGAGCGCTTGCCGATGTGCGCGTCGTTCTGACCTGCTTTGATTATTTCATTAATTGTTTTGTAAGGGATTCCTGTGTGGCCTAGATTCATGAGATTTGGCCTGCGGAGGTAACGGTCGTTGACCGGGGTCAGACCGGGACCTTACAATGCAGTGAGCCTTGCTTCCTGGGGTTGTCAGACTCCCCTCACGGTAGTGCGCTCCTCGCGCATGCGCAAGGGCTCCCCTGATCGCCCTATGACGCTTAGTGGACCGGGAGGCTATCGGCGTACACGTGCTCCCCATCGCGCTGAATTGGGCTCCTTTTTGGGCATTTTTCAGGCGCATTTGGGCGGCGCGCGCTACGCACGAATATCCGAGTACTTTTGCTGACAGTTAGGGACAGTCTTCGCTCTGCCCTTACGATCGCCTGGGGAAGGTAGTAAAATACTGGCCTGTATTGAGTGAGCACCCGCTCAAAGGATTATTTAGTTGGCCAGGGTCTCTGACCCAACGGACTACAGCTTTGCTGAGGGGGTCTTTCTTGTATTTGATCTTGGTGTGCATTGGGCTGACCCCCCCATTACCCTCCTTGTGGCTAAATAAGGGCTTATCAGACCCTAATTCAGTTCTATACCAAGTACCTATAGAGGTTGCTCGCCACCCCTGATAATGGCTGAATGGGAGCAGTACCCTGAGGAGTATGCTGAGGAGGAGACATATGAAGGACAGCAGGAGGCTGTCTTAGAGGAAAATCTAGGTAATGCGTTTGACGCCTCGGTCCAGTCCTCAGTGAACAAGGCGATGGGGACCACGGTCCCACAAACGGTTCAACAAGCTCTAGCAGCAGCTTTACGCCCTATAAGAAAGCAGCTTGAGGGCTTTGTGAAGAGACACGGCTACGATAAAAAGCCGCAGAAAAAGAAGGCAGAGGCATCTACATCTGCTCAGGCCTCGTCTGACTCTGCAACTTGGCCACACACACAAGCACTATCTGCTTTACCTGCCGGCAAGGCAGCTGACCACTCATATTCGGAAGGCAAGGCCAAGGCTAAGCGCAGGGCTCATGCAGACACGGATACTGACACACCACAACCACTAATACAGACACAGACACTTATACTTTGGAGGAACCTCCTCCCTCTAAGAAGGCTAAACCATCTCAGTCGTCTGGAGCAGTTCCTACAAACACCCCATTCACCTTCGACCCTTCTCATATCATGCACCCCAGATCTTCAGACTGGGTGCCTCCTACCGCAGTCTCAGCATATTTGCATGAGAACATTAGGAAGAGTTTTACAAGAGAGGTGCGCAATCGCCTAAAATCGGAGTGTCCACGCCCTGACCTCCCAGACAAGGTGGCGGAAACGCCAGAGATAGATGCTAGTCTCTTGACCTTTCTCCGCAAATTTTCTAAGGACCCTAAGTGCGGTTTTGACCAAGCATGGAGAGGATGCCAGGACAAAATGCTGGACGTGATGGGCCCCTTGGCCAAGATTCTAGAGATGGCCTGGGCGGCCAAAGAATCCTCTACCCCAATTGATCCAGATATATTGGCAGGATGGACTCAAAGGGCCATATGCCTCATTGGAAACGCCAACTGCGCCATATCTTCTGAGAGGCGGAAATCTCTCTCGATAAAGATGGATAGTAACCTGGCCGAGTTGGCAGATGCGGAACCGGGACCCCTAGCAGCGGGTCAGCTCTTTGGCGACAAATTCGTAAAGGACGTTTCTAAGTACGTCGGAAATTTCACGGCCTTAGACAAGGCGCAGTCAGGGATCAAGAGAGCCCTTTGCCAGGGTGTTTTTAACAGGGCCGGGGTCGCTCGTCAGGCCATTGATGTCCCCAAGGCTCCCAGAGAGGCAATTTTTGTCGTGGACGAAATGACTACGACTCCACCAGAGGCGGGACCTTTTACCCATCTCGCAGGAGGTTCAACAGGGGACGCTTCCAGTCGAATAACAACAGAGCGAACTTCAAAGTTCAGCAAAACACAGGTGAACGTTTCATACCTTTCTCTTCTTCCGTTGGGGGGTCATACTCAGCACTGCCTTCGGCAGTGGCAGGAATTAACACAGGACGCCTGGGTGTTACAGAGAGTGCAGGGTTTTCGCTTAGAGTTTTATTCTCGACCTGTTCAGTCAGGTACGCCTGCAGATTTCCATTTTTCCCAAAAAGATCTCAGTTTTATAGAGGTGGAGATTGTTGGTTTGCTGCAAAAGTGAGCGATTACACCAGTTACACAAGGACCTTGCGGCTTCTGCAGCAACATCTTTGTTGTGCAAAAGAAGGGAGGTGGAAACAGACTGGTTCTGAACCTCAAGGATATCAACCAATTTCTAACTTACAATCACTTCAAGATGGAAGGCCTCCATCTTTTAATGGACTTGCTACAGGAAGGGGACTCGATGGTCAGGTTAGACCTCAAAGACGCCAACCTCTCCATTCCCATCTTTCCTCCGCATCGCAGATACCTACAGTTCAGGTGGAACGGCCAATGGTATGAATACTTGGCTCTGCCTTTCGGGCTCTCCCCAGCTCCTTAGTGTTTCACCAAGATAATGAAGCCGGTTGTGGCTCTTCTACTGGAGAGGGGGAAACGTCTCATAATTTATCTGGAAGATATCCTCATAATGGCACAGAGCCGACAGGTTCTTCTGCAGCACCTCGCCCTTACGACAATGCTGCTTCAAACCTTAGGGTCTGTCATCAATCAGAAGAAATCAGTGCAGTGGCGTCACTATGGGGGTGCGGGGGGTGCGGCCCGCACCGGGTGACACCAGCACATGGGGGTGACACCAATCTGGTTATGCTGTGTTGGCTGCTGGCCAAACATTGCAGCCTCGCGCCTCTGCCATTAAATGGGCGCTGCCGTCCTTTCAGAAGTCTTCCTCACTCGCGCTCCGAAGGAATTTTATGACCAGAACCTTTCATTACTTAATACTATAATCTCGCCCAGTGTCTGCTAAATTTGATTGGTAAAGGTTTATAATAGTAGCGGTTTAAGCTTAGTCATCATAATAAGCTGCCTGCCAGTGCCCGGACGTTCACACACAGTCTAGTGTCTTCTTTGTGCAATACACAGTATTTTTCAGGGGCCCTGCGCCAAGCGGCATAGTTGAAGTCGCACTCTAGTCAGTGGTGACAGAGTAGCGATAGTGTCACTTATAGACAGTCCGTTGAAATGTCACTCAATTACCCTGAAATTATGATTATGTCACACACATAAGCAATGTAAAACCTTGGCCATGCATGGAGCTGAAAAAGCGTGTTCTGCTCAAATAAAAAAACATACGGCAGCAGCCTTATGCACTTCCGGCCACACAGGTCACTTTTACAGCATAGGGCTTAAAGCACAGACCTACTCCAGGTGGGCTCATGGAGGGCTTAGGAGAAATTGACTCATGAGGGAAGGAGGGAGGGAGTGATTGTTCAGCCATGTGCAATCTGTTCTTGGTGTTCCACATAAATGCATAGAATGTTCACGTATGCCCAGACTGAATCATTTCGGAGTGTGATTCCAAACCCCACAAATGCTTTTACATCCTGGATCAGGAAGTGAACTGGGAGGTAGAAAATGTGTATCTTCACATGGTTCCTGACCTCTTTCTCTGCTAGATTCTGTTGATGAGTCACATTTAGAAACCAGCTTCTCAGTGCATGTGTTTACCCTATTGTATTGTATTGTAATTGCATTTATATAGCGCTTACTACCCCTGACGAGGCGTCACCGTCAAAGACCTTTTTTTGGTAATAAACACGATTTATGGTTCATTAGATCACTGTGTTTAGTTTCTCAGCTGCAGGCGCACAACCTGACTGTTCTTTGCATGAGATGGACGCAGAAGGGCGCATTCTCTTTGCTGGGCCCTACAATGGTCTGCAGTTGTAAGCTGGAGGAAGGGCTGACAGGGAGAGGGCAACACGCCTTTGCTCAGCTGTGACAACTGCGTGAAAGACTCAACGAGGCATCAGTAAACCATCACGGATTGGAGAGACACGGTAAACTCAAGTAGTGAAACGCGCCCTGCAGTTTAACAACCATGCCGCCCCCCCTCCCCTCCCCGGAATCACTGTTAAGAGTGGACTCTGCAGCCAATCAGCACTTCGGTTGGCTGAGGTGAAAGGGATACTTAAATCCTAGATCACTCTACACATTACGAGCCCCACACACTCCTAGAAAATGTTTAGACATATAACTGGCTCTCTGTCGACCCGGTCACCCGTCTGTTTCCATAGCATTCTTTACACTGCAAAATGTAGTTTTCCCCACCTTTTGCGCTAGCAGCACTGCCCCATCAGCCATGCCTGGTAGGGTTGTACTGTAAGGAAAAGGCCTTGGGGGCTTGTGGCGGAGCCCCGGGGGCACTAAGGAGACCTGCTTCCTGGTCTCTTCCTCTGTTGCCGGTGTAAAGAAGGACTTTATATTCCGATGGCCCGGGACTGTGGAGCGGAACTCGGATGCAAGGAGGTGAAAGCAGGAGAGCCGAGGAGGACAACAGGAAGGAGGACGCAGTAGCAGGATGTCCACCGGGAAGGCGTGCCGGACGAATCGGCCTGGGCTCTGTCACAGAGGAGGTCCATGGGGTAAGTCATGAGGGGGTGACACCATGAGTTACTCGCACTGGGTGACACCAACCCTAGTGACGCCCCTGAATCAGTGATAGTTCCCACACAAGTGATAGATTTCTTAGGCTTCACAATAGACTCGATGTCGGCCCAGTTGTGCCTTCCAAAGGCGAAACTGAAGGATCTCAAGAAGGAAATCCGGAAGTTGCTGAGCAAGCAGACAGTAACTCTCAGGGCGATAGCCAGAGTAGTAGGGATATTAGCTTAATCTGTCCAAACGATATTCCCGGGCCCTCTTCACTACAGGGCCCTACAAAGGCTAAAGATCAGGCATTTTCAGAAGGGACTGTCCTATTCGGACATCATCCCTCTTTTAGAGGAAGTACGAACCAAGCTACAATGGTGGCTAGGACATGTGGACACCTGGAACGGCAGAGCGATTTTAGGCTCCCAACCGAAGTCATAATCGAGTCCGACTCCAGTAGGTGGGGCTGGGGGGCGCGATGCGGAGACATATCCACTGGCGGCAGATGGTCTCCACAGGAGCTGCCCTTGCATATAAATTGCTTGGAACTGCTTGCAGGGTCGTTCGCCGTGCGGACGTTATCCCTGAGGCAGAGCTCTTGTTGTATCCTCCTTCGCATGGACAATGTTTCAGCGGTGAGGTACATCAAAAAGTTGGGCGGCACGAGGTTGTTGCTTGTTGTGCAGATAGCCAAGGATTTTTGGCATTACTGCCTGATGAATCAAATATCGGTAGTGGCGGAATATCTTCCGGGCCAGTCCAATCAGGTGGCGGATTGGAACTCGAGGTATCTTAGAGATTACAGCGACTGGAAGCTCCTTCCAGAGGTCTTTCAGTGGATACAGAATATTTGGGGGCCATTCCAGACAGACCTCTTTGTCTCCAGACTAACATACCAACTCCCGCAGTTCTTCAGTTGAAGGCCAGACCCACTAGCGAAAGCGACCAATGCCTTTCTACAGGATTGGTCGAAGGCGACCCAATATGCCTTTCCCCCTTCATGTTGATCCCCAGAGTAATGTCGCAGGTGATCAGACAATGGGCGGAGATAGTCATGGTGATGCCATGGTGGACGTCCCAATTGTGGTTCCCCAAGTTATTACAGTGGAGTTGTGACCTCTCCAGACTACTTCCGGAGTCGGAATTGCTATTGCTGGGCCCTCATCAGGAGCGACACCCACTAATAGTGGAAGGCAAGCTTCAGCTGATGGCTTGGAGGCTTTCAGGAAACAGTGGCAACTGCCAGGTGTTTCGAGCAGGACCTCCGAATTTATCAGACAGGCTTGGGCACCATCCACAAGAAAACTGCATTCCTCGCCCTGGAAAAACTGGGTGGATTGGTGCATGGAACGACACTTGGATCCCGTGGGGACAGGGTTACCCTACGTTTTAAACTTTTTATCGGACAAGGCAGCGGAAGGATTGGCTTATAGATCGGTGAGCAATTTCCGGTCCGCCATTTCAGCCGGGCATGCCCAGATAGATGGGAAACCGGTAGGCATGCACCCAGTGGTGTGTAAGTTGCTTAAGGGTATTCGGGTGGCCAACCCACCTAAACCCAAGTATACAGGTTTGTGGGATGTTTTACTAGTTCTCGCTTTGTTTAACGGATGGCCTGTCAACACGCTTTTGAATAGGAAGCAATTATCGGCCAAATTGGCCATGCTACTTTGCCTTTCAGCATGCAGACATTCGTCAGACGTGCGAGCTCTCGACGTTACAGGTAGAGTATTTACTCCGGAAGGAGCTTTCTTTACCATTACAGGACGCACTAAAACAATGTCACGTCATATTAGTTATAATGCATTTCATGATAACGAGAAATTATGTGTAGTGCAATGTTTGAAGACATATGAGAAATGCACAAAGGCCATCAGGCCTCAGGGCTGTTCACAATTGTTGATTACATTGCAAAAACCTTTTAAAGCAGTGGCAGCCGCCACCACAGATGGCTTTGTTATATTATGAAAGAAGTTGGCATTGACATCACCATATTCGGTGCTCATTCTGTGAGAGGCGCTATGGCGTCAAAATCTTTTATGTTGGGTTCCAGCATTCAGGACATCATGCGTAGCGCAGATTGGTCATCAGAGTCCACTTTTAAGACGTACTATTATAAGCCGGTGGGGGATATTACCTCTGTTGTTTTTTTTGGTGTTTTTTTTTAAACCTTTATTGAATTGTTCAGTGTTCTACATGCGCAGGCCTACAACCACAGGGGCCGGCCACAAACTCAGGAAATAGACAGGAAACATGCAAATATTTACGACCAAGTGATATCGGTGATTCAAATACAGTATGAGGTTGTGTGTGCCACAAAGCAAAAGGATATCAAAGGTTCCATTTTTAAAGTTTTGAAGAAGCAGTAGTGGCCGCCCTATCAATGGCGTAACACCATACTTTAAAATTAAGAAGAGATGGGGGGGGGGGAGTGCCCCACAATACAAACAGGACGAGGTGATGAACAATAGAGCATTAGACACCCTACGGCCGCCGAGGCAGACAAAGAGTAAAGTCAGCACAATAGCAAGTGATTTAGCAAGAGCATCATCCCGAAAACCCACCCTACGGAGACAGTGTGGTATTGGCAAGTACAGACGCCAGATGGAGAGAGAAGTGAGATAAGGAGAAACAGCCAACCCTACTGAAGAAAGAAAGCCCACCGAAAGAGGAAAGAGGAAAAGGACCATAGAACAAAATAAACTAAAATACCAACCCCCCCCAACACCCGCCACCCTGCACCCCTGTAATGGCTACGGCCTACCCCACTAACAGCGTGCCTGTCGCCCCGAAACTGCCCCAAAGAAGGGAAATAAAGAAAGAGAGTGGAGGAGGAGAACAACAGACCCGTTCCCGGCCCCCCTACCCCCCGCCACTGCGACCTCCCCAAAACATATGGTCCACTATTAAAGCAAGTATTTAGAATCTACATGAGGAGGACTTTAACCATAGTCGCCCGACTCCCAGTGAGATATATGGCACAATCCCGGCATAAATCACATAGCATTACTAACCCCAAGCCGGTTCAATTCTGCACAGAAATCCATGACACCCAAGCCACAGCGATCTCGAGAAAAGCAAAGCGTCCCAGACAGTGCAAGCAATGGAACCGGACCAGGGACAGGATAGAAGTTGAAGTCAGCTCTGACCAGCGCGATTCTCAATGAAGACCCATGACGCCCAAGCCACAGTAATGAGGTAATCAAAGCGTCCATAGCAGTTCAAGCCAGCGGGCTCGGGTCGAAGACAGGATACAAAGGAGATCCCTGTGTCCACACAAATTGACGAGTTTTATTAAAACAAAAAAAAAAACCTCCAAGTGGTGGAATCATTATTCGCCAACTTGCCTTCCGTACCCCAATAACAGAAGTGAATCCCGCACAGGCGCCAGACAGAGCAATCATACAACTCTCAACCCAGACCCACCCGATCCAGTGCATGGACGCGACCTGTGTCATTTACTGCAGCTGCAAGCAAGTCAAAGTATCGAACTGGAACAAGGAAGTCATTCTGGAATCTGGCAGCATACAACAAAGCACTGTGAAGCCCCTCATCGCTGATACATCCAAGAGCCAGCAGGAAACCCCGTAGTTGTCGCACGGTCGATAGCACAGGGTCTGGGAGAAATAAGAGAGACGTGACTTGATACCAAAGTAGCTCCTCGTCAGAGGTCAGAGGGAGATCGACAGTGATTAGTGTTTCCGAAAACAATGCCTGCATCCGACCCTCTGGTTCCGCCATGAGCACCGGGCGCAGCCCGTCGATATTGTGTGTATGGCTATCCTGGGCAAATAAGCCGCCCATCGCACACTCCCGAACCGTGAACTCCAGGGGGTGTTCGGCAGTCATCTGCCAGTCCGCATCATGTCTCACAGCAGCCGGGGAATCATCCATAGTAGCCAGGTCTGCCTTGCATGGACCCGTCCCCGTCACAACCACATCGAAGCCGCACTCCAGGGCTTTCACCGTCTGGCATAAAAAGGAGTGTAGCCCCACAATGGCCACCATGATATCGTTCAGCTTTAGTTCCGTTTTCTCTCTCCCCTTAGTGGCCCCCTTCGCATCTGCCGGAGCTCCATCATAAGGGACCAATCCGTCCGGAGCATTAAATCGAACCACGATGTCATCTTCGGCGGGTCGAGTCATGAGCGCAGCCGGGCCGCTTCCAAACGCCATCGCCTGCCTCGCCACCCGTATCGTGGCACACACTCCGTTAGGCAGAAAAACGCCCCACAGCCGCTATCAGCCAGCCGGCGGATAATCCCGCAAAAGTTGGGACACAGCCGGTCGGTGTCGGGCGATCTCCTCCCGATCAGGATAGTTGCGATCGGCATGCGGGGTGTCCACTCTGGGGGGCAGCCGGCGGGCAGGACACTTCAGTCACGAGCAGGGCAGCGTGTTCTGGTGCTGTTACTGCCGCTGATAGAATGCATGGATTTCCATCCAATATGGGAGGAGCTTGACGTCGACCACCGGACCGGCACTTCCTCACATCTCGCTGCCGTTGGTATTCAACTCGGGGCCGGCCACTCCAATACCATAGGGCCAGGCTTCAGATCAGGGGCCAGCCGCAATCTTCGTGGTGCCTTATCTTCATCCCCCCAGCAGGTAGGGCATTCGGGGGCACAAAAATCGGCAGCATTACCTTTCAGCCGTGCTGGAGCATGGAAAGGGCGCAGGATAAATAGCAGGATATAAAGGCAGGAGAAGGAGGTCGGTGGAGCCGGGAGCCTAAGCAGCCATCTTAGTCGCCAGCTTGGCTCCTCCCCCACCTCTGTTGTTTTTAATGAGCGTTAAACTAGCATAATCTGAAGCCTCCAGTCCTGTAATAGAATCAAAAATTAGCTAGCATTCGCACCAAGAATTTTCAATTCTATTAAGGACACAGAGGCGTGGATTATCCCACCCGGCTTGGTTATATGTAACAGCTTGCCCACCCAGTTGTTTTCGGTGGTTACGATTTCATATCCTTTGTTTCAGGATCAGACAAGAAATCTGAATAAATGCAGAAGACTGCCGGGATATTCACGGTATTTCTTTCTGACTTTTTTTAGGGCTGCTGGATTTCACTTCCATCTGTATAAATCTTGAGCTAGTCTAAAGTGAGCTAAGGAGGCCTCTGGCCTGATCTGTCGTGCAGTGGTATTGTGAGGGCTCAGTTATAGAATGTATCTACACTCTCACTCTGTCATAGGATATCTAAAGGGTATATGTCGCACACAGTTTGAGGAGGCAACCAGATCTTAGGCTACAGAGTATGTCATCGATAGGCATGGACAACATTGTAATTACACCACTGAAATTTATGCAATTCCCAAATGTGGTAGTGCTAAAATCAAAACAGTTCTGGCATAGATGCATCAAGCGATATTGCGATTGCAATTGCTGCGAAACAGCGATTGCGATTGCAATTTCTCCTCCTGCAAAGCATCGAGTACAAAAACAGCAAATAGCGAATTCGCAAAACAAAGAATCGCAAAACCATTTGGTAATCCCCATTGCGATTCCTTAACAGCGATTACCCACACATTTAGTGAAATCAATAGCGAATTAGCAAACAAATTGCGAATTCGCTAATAAATCGCTATTCCCATTCATCATAAATCGCAAATTGCGAAAATACCATTAATCGCTAAATACGAGTCGCAATTTAAGGAGAAGCAAAACCAGGTGGTAACCATGAAGTCCAATTGGTGAAAAAAAAATGGCAAACAAGAAACAGGTGTTGGTTAAATCAAACACTCTTAAGGAGACTCAGTAGGAGCATGTGAAAAGTCACAATGACAGGCCTCCACATCGTGGCAAGGCCGCTGAGGCTCCAGGCTGCAGCCCAGAACCGACGCAGGATCCAGAGGCGCATCTTCCAGCTGCGGATTACACTCCTGGGCCAGACTGAAGAGGAAATCTACTCCAAATACAGGCTCAATGGAGCAATGATAAAAAAGCTCATCAGAGACCTTGACCCCCGGATGCAGCACCCAACACGGAGGACCAATGCCGTGCCCACCCATGTCCAGGTCCTGTGCTGCCTGCACCTCCTGGCCTCCGGTAGCTTCCGAGGGATAGTCGCTGTTGCAGGGGGTATATCACAGAGCACAATGTCACGCTGCCTACAGACTTTCCTGGACGCCATGCTGAGCCGGATACACTAATATATCACCTTCCCAACAACCCAACAGGACTTAATGCAAACAAAACTGGACTTTTATCACACCGCCCATTTCGCCCATGTAATTGGCTACATAGACTGCACCCACATTCACATCTGACCACCCGCAGAGACCGAATACATGTACCGGAACCGCAAGTCATACCACTCCCTCAACATCCTGATGGTCTGCAATTCGAAGACCATCATCAAAGACATTGTGGCACAATACCCGGGGAGCACGCATGATTCTTTCATCTTCCGGCACAGCGGCATACACACCCGCTTGGCCAGGGGGCAATTTGGCAAGGGATATCTCCTAGGTAAGTACACATGCCCACATACAGTATGCGAAGACCATGTTGCTGCGCATAACAGGCACTGACCCTCTGCTCCTCCTCTGCTCCTCCCTTCAGATGACAGCGCCTACGGCCTCCGTGAATACCTCCTCATTCCATACCTCAACCCTGCTTCACCACAGGAACGGCAGTACAATGCTGCGCATATACACACCAGAAATGTGATAGAGCGGACATTTGGCATGTTAAAGAGTCGATTCCGCATCCTCCACAAGACTGGCAAATACCGGCCTGAGGTCTGCTGCCACATCGTGGCCGTGTGTGGTCAAGTGTTAAGTGCGTGTGCTCTCTGTTACATTTAGTGGGAGTGAGAGTGACCTTCCCTCCCATAGGAATGCATGGGTTTTCCCTGCTCAGTGTGTTTCAGTGGTAATTTCTGTTATGAGAGTAGCAGTATGGTCAAGTCTGGTAAGTATAAAATTATGAGAATAAATGCTGCACAATGGTGTGCACAGATTTATTATGACTATGTGAGAAATGCCACTTTTAGAAGTTGGCATTTCTGTATGCTATGTGTCCGCCTGCCTGATGTGAATTGCATGTCTGGTTGTGGAGGGACAGGGCAGGCTGAGCCAGAAGTGGATTGAATAGAGAGATCTGCAGTTGGAGTATGGGGAGCGGTGAACCTTTGATCTGAGCAGGGCTGTGCTTGGCAAGGTGAAGGATGGTTCCACCTCCCACTGTGCGGCTGATGGCAGACCCCCTCTTCCTCAAAGCCAGGATGCAGCCTTGTAAACAAAGTGCTCCAGGACCACACCAAACTGGTTCTTGCTGGGTTCGGTGACTTGTGACTTTTGAGAACAAAGTCTTTTGGTGGTATAAGTAAAGGGGCTGTGACCCCATGAATTTGTTCAGTTCCATGGTGCTCTTCTAGGATGATGTGCTGTTCCTGATCCTGCTGGGGCATGCTGCTGCTGGGGCCCAGGAGGAACTGCCATGAGGGCTTGCCTCCCTGGGCACTGCATTGCCCCCTTGATTACTGAGGACTTTTGCTTTTGGAGCTATGACTCCCTGCGCCCTGTGAGCGCTTTTTTTTTATTCTTTCCTGGAGGAAGAACGTGTTACTTCTGGCTGTCAAGACGAACCGCTGTCTGTATAACTAGAGGATAAGGACTTTGAAACTTTCAGCCTTCTTGCTGAAGCAACTACCCAAGGGCCTGATTTGAGCTTGCCTCCTGCCGATGTCTCAGGGACATTAGACTTCACCCATCAGCCGTCCGGATTCCTATTTGAGGGGGATTCTACTCGCAGGTGAGGCCTCTGTCAAGAATTACAGAGCCTCTGGTTCTACTGCAGGGAACGCGGGCTGAAAGTCATTGTATCGCTATTGTGGGCCGCCACAGCTGAGGAGCTTTTGCTGCTGAGAGCCCGCATTTGCCTAAGCTACCAAACTCATCGTTATAGCTATTGTGGGCCGCTGCAGCTGGGGCGCTGTGGCCCCTGAGTACTCGCATTTGCCGTCCTACGAGAATCATCATTATCGCTATTCTGGGCCGCTGCAGCTGAGGAGCTGTGGCTGCTGAGTGCCCAAATTTACCGTCCGACAAGAATCACCGCTATCGCTATTGTGGGCCGCTGCAGCTGAGGAGCTGTGCCGCTGAGTGCCCGCATTTGCCATCCTACGAGAATCATCGCTACCGCTGTTGTGGGCCACTGCAGCTGAGGAGCTGTGCCGCTAAGTGCCCGCATTTACCGTACTATGAAAATCATAGATATCACTGTTGTGGGCCTCTGCAGCTGTAGAGCTGTGCCGCTAAGTGCCTGCCTTTAAGCCCCGTTCTTTCACAGCTGTGCAGCACTTAGTGCCAGCTGCAACGTTTAGGTATGCCCAATTGCGCACATGGATTCTGCTGCATTGGCAGCCTCCCTGACACTTTGGACATAGGGCATTTTGAGCACCGTTGAGAAGGCCCGTTGGCCAGGAGGACTGTTAGGTTTGTGGGGCACCAGGCCCTTATGTGATAGATGTGGTGCTAGGAAATGTGATTTATATAGTATGATTTTTGCACCCTGTTTTATGCCTCTAAAGGTGGATTGTGAGGTTTTGCATACTGTATTTATGTTTGAGTTATCTTTTACTATGATTTATGCTAGTGAGAAAATTTCATAAGGTGAATTATGCTTAGGAGGTTATGGTCTAATATGTTTAGGCTTAAGAGGTTGGTGCAAGATATATTTCACGCCTAATGTGATACTGTGCATAATATGATTTATGTTACAGGATGATGCTGAGTCCAGTGTGCTGCCAGTTATTACTGGTTGTGTTCTATGCTTATTATATGTTCTCCATTTACTATCGTGATGGTTCTGACAGTGGTCCAAGTGGCCCTGTCATGTGTATATAATCCCCTATAAATATTGCCCAGTGCCGGTTGGCACAATGTATATTGTGTGATTACTATTTTAATGTGTTTTATGGCAATACAAAGACTATTTTTGATATAACCTTGTGTGGAGTTCCTTTTGTGGTGTGCCTAGTATGTTGTTGCTGTGTGGATTGCGCAAATGCTTTACACATGGCCTCCAGGATAAGCCTGACTGCTCGTGCCAAGCTACCATGGTGGTGAGTAGGGGTTATCTTTGGCATGTAACTCCCTTGCCCTGACTAGAGTGGTGGTTTCTGCCTGGCATAGGCGCAAGCCCTAGCCAACCAGAAATCCCATTTCCAACAAAGGTCAATAGGGGGAGGGGCTATGGAGCACTGACGGGCACTGGTAGAGTGTGGCAATTAAGGAATCCGAGGAGGAGGTTAATAGGGGGAGGAGCTATGGAGCAACGAGGGACACTAGTGGAGAGTGACAATTAGGGAATCCGAGGATGAGGTCAAAAGGCGGACGGGCTACGGAGCGATAATTGGCACTGGAGGAGCATGGCAATTAGGGAATCTGAGGATGAGGTCAATAGAGGGAGGGGCTATGGAGCGATGAGGGACACTGATGGAGGGTGGCAATTTGGGAATACGAGGAGGAGGTCATGGGGGAGGGTGGGAGATACGGAGAGATGAGGGGCACTGGTGGAATGGTAGTGAGGGAGTCTGAGGAGGAGGTCATGAGGGGGAGGGGCTATGGAGATTTTGTGAGGAGCACTGTTGGAGGGTGGCAGTGAGGGCATCTGAGGAGGAGGTTACAAGGGGGAAGGGCTATGGAGAGTTTGTGAGGGGTTCTGGTGAAGGGTGGTAGTGAGAGAGTCTGAGGTGGTGGTCATGGGGCAGGGGCTATGGAGCGATGAGGGGCTCTAGTGGAGGGTGGTAGTGAGGGAGTCTGAGGAGGAGGTCATGATGGGAGGGGCTACGGAGAGATGGAGTGCACTGTTGGAGGGTTGTAGTAAAGGTATCTACAGAGAAAGAGGTGAGTGGTGGGGTGCCAATAAATAACTCTCCACATGCTCTGCATGATGCAATCATTGTATCATAGTGACTGCTTGCAAGTAGATATTATGTAATCTACGGTAGTGGCCCACCCAAATGCACCCTTGGCCCATCCAAGTAAAAATTCCTGGAGCCGGGCCTGGTGCTGGTTTTTCACTTGTAATTGCATTTATGTAGTGCTTACAACCGCTGACATGGCTTTGCAGAACTGTGTCTGCTATATTAACAACAGCCGAGGATGGACACGCTTCGGATAAATTTGTTGATAAAAGTTTGTATCAGTACAGCATAAAGGCAGAACACTTCCGCAATATGTAGTGAGAAGTATAACAGTCTGTTGCATAGTTTCATTACACAAACTGCAATTTGGCAAGTTACTTGTGAGCTACAAAGCACTTTCTGCTACAGCCCACACTTTAGTTCCACCAAGAACAATCAAACCTTGCACTTTGAAACCTGCTTTTCTCACTTCATCTTTCTGCTCACAGTCGTCACTGTGCCGTGTTTGCACTCTTTATCCTATGATATGTTCAAAAAGGCACGAACAACGTGAGGGAGGGAGGGGGTGTTAAAGAAGGCACGACAATGGGAGAGAGGGCAGGGGGTAAAGATGGCACTGACAACAGGAGGCGGAAAGAAGGCACAGAGCTGGGTTAAAAAAGGCACAGAATATTGATTTATGCGATTTATGTTTTCTTTTTCTGCTTACTTTTCATATTTTTGAGATAATGCTTGTTTTATTGCTTTGCTTTCTTATCCAATGTTATGATTCCCCTTTTTCTCCCTCCCCCCTCCCCCTCTTTTTGATTATATTTGATTGCCTCTCCTTTGATTGTTCTTTTCATTTTCCTGTTTCTTCATGGTCCCCCGATTCCATGATTTTTTTCTTTGTACTTCATATATTTCAATAAACTCAAACTTAAAAAAGGCACAGAGGGTGGGTAAAGAAGACCCGGAGGGCAGGGTTGTAAGGAAGGTGCCAAAGAACATTATGCCTGCAGTGAGAGAAACTTGACAAAGAAAATAGTGCTTAAAGACTAAATAACAGAAGTAATAGGGCCAGTCGCCATGGGAGGTGACAAATGTAGACGAGGCGGTACTAAAGAGGGACTAACAAGCCTATTTACGGACCAGAAGTCAGCATTTAGGAAGGACAATGACACAAGACAATGTAAATTATGGGCGGAGAGCGGGCAAGGCTTCTATTCCTTACTCCACCACAACAAGTCTTGCAGATCAGCGCATGCGCGATGACCCTAGGCTAGACTTAAAAAGTGTGCTTTTGCACTGAGGACTTAATTCCTCCAGTGCACAGATTTTTGCTATTGCAAACTCCACAGAAGGGAAAAGGAAAAAAAGGCATATGCCATTTGCAGAAGTACACTTGGATCCCTGTGTTTGATGCCTCTTTCCAAGTGACTTTCTGTGAATGTTTGTGAATTTCAAAAAAACATAAAATTGTGTTCAGGCGGAGGCATTCATCACCACTCTTGCTCTTCCATATTTTTTTAATAGTGTCCCTTGTTTGTAGTAGTATTCTTTTATTCAATAGTCCGGTGCATTCTTGTCTCAGCATCACAAAAGTGAGCTATAGTTATCTGTTTACCGTGGTTGTCTCATGAGCTCTTCAATTTTGATCAAGTTTTAACTTCTTTGACCATATCTGCAACTTGGGAGGCTCAATCACAGGCTCAATAAATTACATTAACTATGAGGAATTCTTGAGAAAACACTTTTATAACCCTTGATATTTAATCAATCTACTTGAGCATTTAGTAAAAACAAAAGTAGTTCTGTTCATGGTAAAAAAAACTCAAATGCAAAGAGTTAGAACACAAAGAAAATTCTGCTTCTGGACACTGCTTTCTTGAAGGCACTCTTCACAGCTTTGTTTCTCAGACTGAAAATTAAGGGTACGCAAAGAGCATTTGCAAACGTGAACACTATGAAAAAGAACCTGTCTTTATCCCACAGAAAGCTAGATTTTGGTCGCAAATACATAAAAAAAAAAACATACATATTGGACAATGACAACAGTGAGGTGGGAAGAGCAGGAAGCGAAAGCTTTACGCCTCCCTTCTGTCGCCCGGATTTTCAGTATAGCCGAAACAATGTAAATATAAGAGATCAGAACAAGCAAAAATGGCAAGTTTACACATATCACACCAGTTACATGCACTACAGCTTCATATATAAAAAATACTTCTGTGCAATCTACGGCTAGTATTAATACCTGTGCAACATCACAAAAGAAGTGGTTAATATCGTTCGGACCACAATAAGAAGCTGAGAACACAAGAAGGATCGAAGGCAGAATCCACAGAAAACTGAAAATAAAAGTGCTCAAAACTAGCTTCAAGCAGACTCTGTTGGTCATGAAGGCGTTATATCGTAACGGAGAACTTACAGCCACATAGCGATCGTAAGCCATAACAACTAATATTAAAAGTCCGGAAAATCCCAAACAGTCTAATAAAAACATCTGCACTGCACACCCTGCCATGGAAATAGTGTTATTACCCGTAAGGAGACTGACAAGCATTCTTGGCATTGTTATAAATAAGCATGCCACATCGATAAAGGTGAAACACCAGAGAAAAAAGTACATGGGAATGTGGAGTCTGTTATCAATTAATATTATAATCATTAGAGAAATGTTTTCCACAATAACTCCAAGGAATACGAGAAAAAGCACCACGAATAGCAGGACGTGAAGTTTTGGAATAGTTGAAAAGGCCAGGAACACAAATTCGGTCACGAAGGTCTGATTTCTTCTTTGCATTTTATCTGTCAAGAGAGAAAGAAAATGTAAGGAAATAATTTAAGAAAACACTATTGCAGTGCGAATGATTCATTTTCTGGTGGTTTGAAATGACTTTCTATTAATTCCTGGACAAAGATGTTACCACCTGAACCCTTTTCTCATACCAAACTTACTTTTATGAGTCTTCAACACCCGACACCAGGATCAACGTGACCCAGCTAAAAGCCAACAAAGCCTCAAACACTTCTTCCTCTTAGCCCCCACCCCTCGCCCCCCCCCCACACGCCCGCTGCCAGCCTCTCTCCTTACATGGATAACACTTTCTGTTCCTTTTGTCTGTGCCCTGCAGACGGCTATAGGCATCGTATTGGCCAGTTCCAGCTCCGGGTCAAAGCCTCTTGACCTCTAGAGTTCAGTGGTGGTTGGACTCTCTAGGTACATGGTTAAACAGTCTAGTCTCTCCATTGAGGTAAGGCAGGAAGTTGGGTGTTGTAAGTAGATTTGGTAAGCAGCAGGACACGTCTTCAGGTTATTAGGATAGATTTATTAAGTTACACAGCAGAGCAGTAAACCTCACAGCTGACCAGACCATCAACTGCCAAGGCTGGAATCCTGACATACTCAATAGAACACTTGTAGGTACTATGGGAGGTTGGGAAGATAGAAACACTAAGAAAGGACTACTGACACCAAGTCGCCATATTGAATGAAGTACAAATATACAACATATCTTCTCCCTTTACAGATAAACAAAGATGAAAGACTCAAAAACGTAGTAAGAGTATTAGGAGGAAAACCACGCTAGGTTCAGAAAGAACATCAAAACCTGGTTGTTCGAGCAATAACATGAACGACCCTGCAAACCCTTGCCACCTTTCTGTGCTGTGTCTCGGCGCCGGGAAACCCTTTTTGGGTAGCTGTTGCGCCTTACAAGTTTAAAAAAGAAATAATAAATTAATAAATAAGAGTTAAAGCAGGAGAAACATGAAGATGAAAACATACAACACATAGGAGGTCAGCAACCTCATGGACTTCCAGATAACGAAGGAAGAGAATCAGTATCAAGATGAGAATGATGAAGAAGATCATGATGACCACCTTCTCCCCTTCGATTTGACAAAACATGAAGAGCCAGTCTACTCTCTATAAACCGTCATTGTGGCTATCAAAAACGGAAATAGACAGTTTACTTTCTCCAATCAATGTTTGTGCATCATGCCTTCCCGCTCATTGTTGAAAAAAGAACAGTTCAACAAGTGCCTCAATGGGTCAAAAGTTCTGTAAGGATGTTCCGGTAGAAACATTTAGAGCCAGATCTCTTGTCCAAGATGAAGTTCGGGACCAGGTGTCCCGGTTCTGGTTCTTTTGCTCTGGTTGTGGGCCTCTAGCTGTGATTAGGGCCTCTGAGTTGCCTTTAAATTATATTTCTTTTGTGGACAAACTGTCTCAGTTCTGTGGGGTATGCAACCCTCTTCAAATCGCGGAACATTTATCCCGGTTCAAAGAACCTCCTTGTCACAACTTTGTTGTGGTACTGGAGCTCTTGTCCATCACAAATCTTGGTGGTGAATTCTTCCGGTCCAGGAACACGCTTTGTCCTCTACTGATGCTGATTTTGGGACAAACATTGTCCCCTTCTGGACAGGTTGGAACCTTTGTTCACTTTTACCTTTCTCTGGAACCTTTGTCTCCTTTTGGAACCTTTTTCACTTTTTTTTCCCTGGGACCTTTGTCCCCTTTTGGAACCTTTGTTCACTTTTTTTCCTGGGACCTTTGTCTCCTTTTGGAACCTTTGTTCACTTTTTTTTCCTGGGATCTTTGTCTCCTTTTGGAACCTTTGTTCCAGCTCTACATTGTAGTTTTGGGACTTTTGCCCACTTCCCAACATGGACCCTTTGTCTCCGTAGACCACATGACACTCCATCTAGATCTTGGGACTCGTTGAGAAACTGAATTGTGCTGTCACCAGAACACTGCACTACTGCTGCTTCACTGTTCACAGCAAAACTTCTATATCCACTTTGAACTACTTTTCTACATGACTTTTGCGCAGTAGGTGGTGATTTCTTAAAAATGACACTGTGTGTACATAAACTATGTACGTGGCTCACAGTCTTTTATTCGCAGTGTGCAAAACATGCAAATAGCACTGATGTGATGACTCTGATACGAAACAAAATCAACACTAAAATACAACACTTTAATTCTGGATTTACAGTCTCTGTTGTAATTACGAAATCCAGTAGGTGGCACTGTTGTTAAGGATTCACCGAGTAACTATGTCCATTTGTGTATGAAAATATTACGAAGACTCAGTTTGAATACTGTTTTTTCACTGTAAGCATAGAACTAATGCACAAATGCACATCTTGTAGGGCATAAGACAGCCGTCTGTTAAAATAGTTAGTACACTAACTTACTGCAATGTAGCTGAGAGAGAAGCACTCATCTTCTCTTGCAACCAAATTTGATCCTTTCGGCATAAAACCTTTCCATTGAGTGCAAACCATGAATATAAAAACATGTATGTGTAGCGTTTACACTTCCAATGACAGACCATCAGACTTAACGGATGTGTACAGGCAGACTCTATATCTCAAAATTGACCGGCATTATGGTATGCAGCTAAGTTGATAATTTCTTATTAACGTTGTCTAAGACTGTATCTTTCTCAAAACACACATGCATTCGAAACAGTCATTAAAGCGGCTGGTAGCGCATCCCAAAAGTTTCGCTTGCCCTTCGCTTACCTCGAACAGCCTGAAATAAAAATTAGAAGGGCATTGTGGTGTTCTTGAAACTAAGTGAGCCCAACAGCAAGATGACTGGCCTGCGTCGCTACATGACATTACACGTCCATGTCCGAATTGACAAGTCAGAAGCGTTGCATTGTACTTGTAACTATAGGAACCATCTCCCACAAATTCAAGACAACTCGCTTTCTTATAGCATAAAAGGCCACTTTATTCAGGATATATGAATTTCCCACCAGGTAACCATTCATTGATATTGTAACATGTAATTTGGCAATTGAACACAAAACCATTTCATTTTATTATAAATCTGAATTTATACTGAAACCATCAAATATATATATTTCGTTTTATTCAAACTTAACATAACTTCCCCAACATTTTCTTTCCATCTTTCCCCTCAATTGTTCTCTAGAAGTCCCCCTAGCTAACTAATAACTTGAGAAGCCCGCTATAGTCTTTTCCTCCCCGAGGGTTTTATGCCACCCAGGAAAACCAAGGAGTTTTCCTGGCCCCACCTAAGTACCTAAACTAAATCCCTTCACAATTTTGAGTTGCACCATAGATTGACCTGCAATTCTTGAGCCAAGTAGTAGGCCATGCCCAAATGTGACAGATGTACTCCTCTCATGGCTTTGTTCAACTTTCGCCGAGCCTTTTCAACCGCAGCATGACACCTGGCCTGTTGCCATGATTGTCTATAAATGAATTCAGTCCATATTAAGCGAGTGGTCGGCCAATTTGTTTTGAGGACCCCTAAATCCAGTTGCATCTGTTTGATGAGTGTGAGGTCCGATAATTTCACCAAATCGTTTTAGAAGATAGTCCGGGCAACCTCTTACTTGGAACATCTGCGTTAACGTTGGGAACAAATCAATCCATTTCATACTTCCTTTTCCCTTCCACACCAATTCATGCTGGGCGCTAGGAATACCAAGGGATCGTCCGTAAATCTGTTTTTCTGCAAACAGGGCTGCCCATTTTAAAAATGAATGGCCTACCATCCACGTCTGCCTTTTAAATCTCGAATTCAGTCCCCGAACCGTACCTGAAAGAAAATAAAAATTAGTCTGGTGCAATCAAGCGTGCCACCATCCCAACACAGGTATTTTCGCACATATCTTTTGTAGCTACTCGACTTCCATCTGCCAATACGCTTCAGGATATCTAAACCCAGTCCCAACCTAGCTGCCTCCGTTGCTGACCCTATACGAAATGAATCGGTGGCAAAACATTGCGGGTTCTCTCCTAAAAGCGTTAATGCTCTCCGCAATACTGTTAAGAATTGTGAACTTCTTATTTTGTCTCCAGACTCATGAATGAAAATGTGCCCTTGTTGAAAAGTATGCAAAGAAGAAAATTGAACCCATTCTTGTACAGGGCAGCAATATGAAATACCACTGCTATTTAGAAAGACCCATGTACCCCGGCCCAACTGGTCAGTTTGGGACTTCCTAACCCATATGCCTATCCTGTGGTCTATGACTGAAATCTCTGTGCTGCATAAATCTCTGTCTCTCCCCACACCCAGCACTTCAGAAATCCTGAACGCACCAAAGAACATCCAAATCATGGCCAATCTAAAACGCCCAACTTCCCATAGATCATAACAAAACAAATCCGACTGCTCTGTTAATCGTTGTAATAGGTCAAAAGTAATGGGAGCTTGTGGCTGCTGAAACTTAACTGACCTCCTCTGGAGTCCCCTCAACATTCTCTTAACCAAAATATTATCAACTGGGTCGAAACCCCACAACAGTTGACCATAAAAAGATAAACCTGATAACTTTCCAGCAATGGTTGTGTGAGATAACCCTTTATCTATCAATGTAAGAACGAAATCCCAAATGTTACCCCTCTCTTTTCCCACTTGTCCTGACCCGCCTACCACCTGTGTATAGTGTAAGAACTCCTGCCATGCTTGTACATACCTTCTTCTAGTCGAAGGGGACAATTGACTGCTCGACTAGCTGTACGATCCTCATTCCCCTAGGGCCCAAAGGTTGTGTGGCACTTTCGTTTTGATGATATCTGCCCCTGGCACCAGCTCGCGGAACTTCTGCCAATGAGAGCGGGAAAGAGCATCAGCAATGGAATTGTTAACCCCAGGGACATGCTTAGCTTTGAAGATCATGTTGAAACGCAAACTCAAAAGCATGAACATTCACAACAGTTGCAACACTCTGACATCCTTGGCCTTCTGATTGTTCACCAAATTTACTATGGCTGTGTTATCTATGTGAAACAACACAGATCTGTTTTGGAATTCGTGACCCCAAACTAACAAAGCCACAATTAGGGGAAACAGCTCTAAAAAGGCAATGCTCCGGCCCTGATTTTTCCGAAGCTCTGGCCAACTCTCGGCGCACCACCGACCTTCCCAGAAAATTCCAAAACCACTCGATCCAGCAGCTTCAGAATAAATTTGGACTTGCCAAACAAAATTCTCATCCAAGAATTGCAAAGGTATGCCATTAAAACTGTCCAAAAAACACAACCACACTCTCAAATCCTCTTTGATACCTCTAGTTACACGAACTCTGTGGTGTGGGAGAGAGGCACCCGATAAAGACATGCCTAAACGTCTACAAAAAGTCCTCTCCGCTCTTACCACCCGACACGCAAAGTTCACGTAACCTAACAAGCGCTGGACTTGTTTTAATTCAATCTTGCGTGCGTCCAGAGCCAAGAGCAAAAATGCTTTGATCTCACTAATCTTGCTCTGTGGAAGGCGCGCTGTCATCTGTATGGTATCTAACTCAATGCCCAGGAAAGTCATGATCTTACTGGGTCCTTCAGTCTTGTCAGGTGCTAAAGGAACCCCTAAAGAATCAGCAAGCATCTGTAAGTGTGTTAGTGCTGTTGTACATTGTCCTGTCTTAGCCTTCCCTATGAAAAGGAAATCATCTAAGTAATGACAACTGACACCTTCCGTACATATCTGTGAAAAGATCCACTGTATGAATGTGCTAAACATCTCAACCATCGCACATGAGGCCGCACATCCCATTGTTAAGACTTTGTCAACATAGTAATGTCCTTGGAAAAACATACCCAACAGTTCGAAATCAGAAGGGTGAATGGGTAGCAAACGGAAGGCAGATTGGATATCGCATTTAGCCATTTCCGCTCCCTCGCCCATCTTTGTTACTAAATCCATTGCTTCATCCACTGTCGTGTACAACACTGAGGTATCCAACGCTGATATGAAATCATTGATGGAACCCCCTTCGGGCCAGGAGAGATGTTGTATCATCCTATATTCGCCATTAGCATTTTTGGGAATGATGCCAAGAGGGGACACTATCAAATTCAGCGAAGGACAATGCTGAAAGGGGCCCGCTATCCTGCCTGCCTTGATATCTGCGTCTAATTTTTTACGGACCACCTCGGGCAATGCCTTAGCCGAACGCTAGTTATCAGCCCACCTCTGTTGGCGGGGGCCCTGATATCCCAGCTTAAAGCCTTCTCGAAACCCCCAAAACAAACGAGCTGCTGCATCAGTGTCAGGATATTTATCTAACCACGGTGTCAGACTGGCTAATCTAACTGGTGTAGGCGCCTTTTGGAAAAGTAGGGAAAGAGGCGCCCCTTCCCCTAACTGCCCAGCCACCCTGTATTGAAATCTTTGTTGATCACTGAATCTGTGGCCTCCAAAGCCACCCACTGAGGAACCACATTGTGTGAGCGGATGATGCCCCCGCACTGGGAACAATCATGCTTAAAGTGGCACATTGGTCTAGTACTCATTCCCCGGTTGTAGTTCCAACAGGCTCCCATACCCGAGGTGAAACTCCTTCCCAATGTACCCGCTCCAGAATGAGCGGGACGCCACAGAAAGGGCCGGTAAGGCACTGGCAAACTACTTGCCGTGTGCGTTGTAGCCGATGGGTGAGACGTAGACATACATTGGAGCCAAAGTTCGGAATCCACGTCCCCCCACGGCTTCTCAGCACAAATGCTGATACGAGCTCGAAATTCCTCATCATAGTTCAACCATGAGTATCTCCCAAAGTGCAGCTGCGCCTTCCTGACGATATCCATGTACTTATAAAGGGCAACAGACCTCTCCGAATATTTTTTGCAATAAATACTTGCATATATCAGGAAGGCTGAGGTCCAATTCTCAATTGTACGAGGCACCCTGGGGCGTTACGCTAACTCCCATTCCTCCTCCTTTGAACCATCTTTGGCTTGCACGTCACGGTGGAGTAATTTGAAGATGTCAAAAAACTCATGGTTCCATATACGTTGCTTGGTCTTATCTGATAAGTGTGACCCCAAGGGCATCACAAGGCCCATGTAAGGAAGCCTTTTGTCTAACATTAATAGATACTATCTGATCTGACACCGCGTCCTGTGTACGCCCTCCCTCCAGAGTGACTAACCCCTGAGGGGACTCTCCTTCACCTAGTGCACTAAGCGGCCCAGATGATATTGAATTGTCTAACGACACACTCTTCCTACCTTCCCTGTCCCCTACTATTTTTACCACAGGTAAAGTTCGGACATTCACCCCTCTATCCCGCCCATCGTCCCACACTGCCCACCAATGGGGCTTACCGCATGGTAGCTGTACCGCCCGCTGCTGCAACTCCGTTGGGGACATCCGCTCTTGATAATCTCTTGGTGTCAGCTCCACAGCAAAAGAGTCCACACTTGACCTCTGAAACAATAAAGAAGAGTTTGTTGCCCCCCCTGCCCTTTTTTGCGCTTTACCAGCTGTACCCAAGACGCTTTGTTTGTTATGCACAATTTTCTTGCCCTTTATCGATTTTCCAGCCTGTACTTTTTTGGCCTGACTAAACTCACCCCTCACCTCTGACCCCCCACTAGTACCAGGACAAGCCCCGTCCCCTATCCTGCCATCAAAAGTCGACCAAACCAGATCAGAACTCCGCTCTAGGGGTCTGTCTGACCACGGAAAATCCGCTCTGGATTCGCTAGGATATCCATTACCAAGCCCCTCAATGTACGATGATATAGTAGAGGCAGCCGCGTGAACAGATGGCATATTCTGGAAACCAACCATCTGCGCATCAGCAATGTCGCGAGCACCTCGCGAAAAAGTGAAGTCTTTTTCAGAAATATGTCTCTCTAAATGGTTGTCAGCGGAGCTTGGGTGCTCAACCCACGCCCACTGACCGTTGCCGCTCCTGGTTTGCGTGCTCCTCAGGTTTGGTGCGGCATACGGTGAAGGACGAGCACGCGGAAATAAATATTCGGTATCCCATCTCCTGACTTCTTGATCTGAAGAAAATGTGTAATTTCTCAGGTTCTCCGTCGTCCTCTCTTTCCTCTTCACCGTCAGAATCATCGTCAAACTCCGAATCACTCGCCTCCTGTGTCTCCTGAGGTACACCAACCTGCTGATGGGCACGGGGCCCCCCCTGCTTAGATGAGGGTGGCCCTATTAAGCTAAACTCTGTTGTTCTCACTAACTATTCTGAGGTAATTGTCTGAGTAACGTGGATTGGGGGTTATCCTGAAAGGTCTGTGCTTCAAAATCTTCATCATCGTCACTGTCACTGGAATAAGCCACCAAAGAGTCCGTCCGCCCCCTTACGATAAACTTCTGACTGACATTGGTTTGCCCATTGTCCATACAAGAGTCCTCAAAAACGGGTAAAACGCTCAGTGGTGGGGGTAGCAAAGGTAAACCCGGGCCACCCGACCTGTCTTGAGTAACTGCCAGCTTCTTGACAACCTTTTCTTTTCCTTTTCTCTTGAGGGCAACCTGCGCAGTACCCTTAGAGGCCCCCATGGTTGTGCCCACGATCTGCACATTCACCTCAGAAATTGTTTGCCTGCTATCAATATCACTCACCGCTTGTGGACGCGTGAGGGAAGTAGCCCTGCGTACAGCCGCAAATTTTCCTGTCACGCAAGGTCTCGATGGCTTGTCAACACCTGCGCTCAAAGAGCGATCTCTCCGGCTTCCTTTTTTGACAGACGCCGGCTGACAAGCCTCAATGGCATACTTCACTCCCTTTGCCGCTTTTCTCTGTGGGGGACGCTTAGGTGGAAGCATCTCTTGAAGCGCCGACTGCGTCAGCATGTCCTCTCTCCCTTCCTGCTGAAGAACTCTCAAAGCTGCCACCAGCTGCTCACTCATCTCCATGCTGGAACTAACTCACTGCTAAAACTAACCTCCGCCTCAAACAAAAAACTCGTAAATAACACTTTCTGACACTTTATTTCGCTAGAAGAGCAAAATCCCCTACTCTAACCTGCCTGCACCTAATCTACTCACAACCTATGCGCTGAAAACCTGCCCTGACGCTCCCTCCCTATCTCGTGCCTGGACTGTTCCAATGTGCGCGAAAACCGCAGGGGGAGACGTCTCACGCTGCTCCCCCTGTGGGGCCAATCTTCAATGTGGAAATTAAACTGTAAAATGGCTGACTAGCGTCGCAAAATTTCACGTTTTCCTGACGTTTCACGTTGCTCTCCACTACGACTAGACAGTGGTGAAAGAAACGCTGAGACGCAAAAGATGCAGCCCTTCCACTAACACCCACGAAGATTCTCTTACGTCATCAGAGTACCAAAGACAGATCTCTCTGCGCACCAATGGCGAAGCAGCTAATGAAGAGTATGATCACTGACCTGCAATTGAGAACGAACATCTGTTGGCACTGAGCAGCTGACAGTCCTTAAAATAAGGGTTCTACACGTTCTGTTTAGATGAGTTCAAATGCGGTTGGTTTCTTGTAAGTCTTTTGCTAGTTCGCTATAAAACGTATTTCTCATCAATCTCGCACATTTCCAAAGGTTAAACACTTGCTTTGTTTATGTTAAGGGAACCAAATGAGGAATTCTTCTGGCAGGTTTAACCCGTTTAGCGCGTCGAACATTCCGCCCCAGTGCGGACGTTCGATCGCGCTAACGGGATTCGGACGTCCAACGGTCGTGCGCAGCACCAGCGTGGTAGTGCACGCGACGACCGTTGGACGTTCGAAGCACGGAAGGGGTTAAAAACAAAATCAACAGTTTCTTTTCATATAGAAGAATTTCTTTGAAATGACAGTTTCAATACCTCAAGATTCTTGCTGCAGTGGCATGATGTCATCTTTAAATTTCTCTGTTACTTACAGTAGCTTTATGCTTATTTTCAGTTGTTTCATAGGATTAGCTTGCAGCTAGTTTTGTTGGTTTTTCCTTCTAATTTGCAGCTAATTTCATCAAGTATTCTTATGTTACTCTGGTTTTTAGTTGCTTATTTTCATGTTACAGGCTGCAGTTAGGTGGGTTCTTTGTTGTGAGGTCTTGCTGGTGCTGCGCAGTTCTTCTTGGTCTTCTCTTCTGGTCTGCTCCTCTGGTCTGGTCAGCTTCGGATGTCGCCAAAATGTTGTCAGTAGATTAGGTAAGCAGCACGACCCGTCTTTAGGTTATTAGGATCGATTTATTAAGTTACATAGCTGAGCAGTAAACCTCACAGCAGACCAGACCATCAACTGCCAAGGCTGGAATACTGACATACTCAATAGAACACTCTTAGGTACGATGGGAGTTTGGGAAGATAGGAACACTAAGAAAGGACTACTGACACCAAGTAGCCATATTAAATGAAGTACAAATATACAACATTGGGCTTTCTGCCAGTACAAATATACAACATTGGGCTTTCCGCCAGGAACTGGATAGACGTTTTTGACAAATTATAAGGATGGGGTCATATCCGTTATTAATGCAGTTTATTCTTCGGAGACGTTGCAGGGACTTTCCTAATGTGTTCCCATCCTGGCAAAGTCCTGCGGTAGAGGGAGTGTCTCAGTATTTCAGAGAGGCCACAGCCCTATTTCTCTCCTTTCTGAAGCTGTTGCTGTGCTGCTTGGACCTGGTTGAGGCATAGTGGGGCTCTCTGCATTCCCTTCAGCTTCGCCTTTATGCTGGCGCGTCCATTGGCTTAGATGGGTGCGTACAGCTCCTATGTGCCCTGCATTACAGGCAGAGGAGGACTCAAACCATGGTATTCTAATGTTTTACATTTCAGAATTGCTTTCAAAGGAAGTCATCTGCCCAGTCACAAAAGACGGACAGGGATTTTTTAAAGTCTTTTTGGCTAACTTCAGACTAATAATACATCTTAAAATGTTTAATCTTTACCTAAAGCAAACATTTCAAGATAGAGAAAGTACAGAGCAAATTGCCACTAACCTCAACAGAATAGACGAGGGCTCTGAACCTACAAGGGCTTATCTCCTCACCCCAATCTCTCTTCCTTAAAACGGATTTCCCAGGTTCTTTGAAGTCCGCCAATATTGAGAGTTCTGGGTGCTTCCCTTAGGACTAACATCAGCACCAAGGGGATAATGAAGTTACTGGCCCCTCTATAAGCCCTTCTTCATAACAGGGTAATTTTAGTCAGTCTTTACCAGGACGAATGGTTAGTACATTCATCTCCAATAATTAAGTTCCAGCAACACACGAACATAGAATATGAATGAATGGTCAAACATGGGTTCCTGATCAACTAGAAATAGAAACCCTGCCTTCATTACATGTAGTTACAGAAGTCCAGTTTTATCTTTAAGGATCTCAAGATTACTACGTGATTTTTTTGGAGTGAAATATGGTGCCTTTCATCGTCGACGCAAAGCGTCCTCCCCTGCTCACAGCTCATGGATTAAGATTTATATTGCATTGGTATCCCAGGGGTTTGACCTTCCAGATACAATGAAGGGAAGGTCATTATCAGGGATGGTTGCATCTTGGGCTGGGGTCTGTGGAGCTTCTATACTGGATATTTCTAGGGCTTCTATTTCAGTCATGTCATCCACTTTTGACTCCCACTATAGTTTGGTCGTTGGGAGTGGTCGATCCTTACAACTTTGATCCTGAGTATTAGCAGCTGCTATTCCAAGACACATTTTTTTAACTGTTTTTGCAAGATGCTGCTAAATATCTAATATTAGATGTGTTGTATCAACCAGAAGTATTGTTGTCTTTGATTTGCTTTAACTATTCATCCTAAGTCCTCATAACAGTAAGTACTGTTGTGAAATGAGAAATAAGTAATGTTTTGATTACCTACTGGTAAACTTTATTACTCTGTTTAGCCTTTTCTCTTATCATTACTTACAACCCTCCCTCCTTTCCCACTCACAACCTTGATTCCTTAAACCTTGAGGATGTCAAAAAATAATGTATTCTCATAATATTCTCTTGGTAAGGGGAGAGGGAAGGCTAGGGGAAGGAAAGGGTTAACATGTGTTGTTTGCCAGCTAGAGTTGTCTGGTACCTTTCATGGGTGATGAAGGACACATAAAAGTACTGGCACAAGAAAATGGTAATCGGGGTATGAAGATTACAGGTATGTAATCAAACCAATACATAATAACATAAAGTGACACAGTTGTCCTAAAGTAACAAGATTATAATTGTGTAAATGTTTCATTGTTTAATCCCATGTGAAACAGAAGTGTGGATAAACATGCAAACTCCAAAACATTAATGAACCTCATAAATGTAAATGTAAATGTAAATGTATTGGCATTTATATAGCGCACTACTTACCCGTAGGGTCCCAAGGCGCTTCGACCGCTGCGAAACCCTTCCTGGCTTCCCTGAGAGATGGTCCCTTAATGGGTATCTCCAGGGTGAGACCAGGCATCCCGGCGGTCTGGTGGGGCCGTTAGTGAAGATGAGGCAAGCTAATGCCCAGAGTTGCCGAGTGTGAACGCTGATCAGAGTGGGCACCGAGGCGAGAGAATTATCGAGTCCGCTGACCCTGGTCCAGAAACCTGCCGCGCCGGGAATCGAACCCTGGTCCCGGGCCGTCCTCTGCTCTCGGGTCTGCCGCCTCTAACCAGTGAGCCACACTACTTCATATACATCAAACATGGCATAAGGGGGTTCTGACAAAGGTATTCAGGAACTCCACCCACAAACCAGTTAGCCCGGTGGTCAAAATGTACAAATTGCAAGCCAGGCGTGCTGCCCTGTACCGGGCCGAAATCTGGGGGCTTTGCCCACGTGGCGATATAGCAAAGATTGAGAACACCTTTGCCAGGCAGTTATTTGGTCTTCCCACTAGCTCCCCTCTTACCCCGCTTCGCCTGGACCTTGAGGTAAGACCAATTGCAGACAAAGTAGCTCTCCGAGCCCTCACATTCTGGCATCGCCTGTGTGCTACCTCACAACTGGCCAAGTACAGGGTAGAGCTGAGAGAGTTTCTGAGCCTCCAGGGTGCAGGAAAATTACCATAGCTGGCCTTTGTCAGGGACACACTCCTGCCCAAGGGAAGGGCTCACCTATGGTATAATGCTGAGGTAACCTACCCTATAACATCTAGGAAGGACTTGATATGGAGCTATAGGAAGAGCAAACTTACCCACCTGCAGGGGAGCTTTACAATGTGCTCGCTCACTACAGTGTTCCGGGTAATGAAAGAGCAGTAAAGCCTAGAGCCTGTATTGGATGACATTCAACCAGCCCTTGCCAGGAAGCTATACCTGCAATTATGGCATGGGGAACTCCCACTGCCTGCTTTTACAAACAAATGGGCAGGTTCACCCTAAGCATGGGTGGATTTTGCGGATTCGCAATCCGCAAATTTGCGGATTTGCGAATTTGCGGATTGTGAAAATCCGCAAAATCCGCGAATTCTCGTGGATTTTGCGGTTTATTTTGTTTCTGTTTGCACAAGTTTCTGCAAGTTCGCGAGGGTTTCGTACAATTTCGCAAATTGCGAACTTACTTGTCGGGTCGCCAGTTTTGCGAACTGTTGTTTCTACGTGCCCAGCCTGTTTGCAAGCCTTTCTTCATCACTGCCACCCTCTGTCACCACTGGCACTCTCTTTCTTCACCCACCCACACGGGACCAGGCAATAAAATGGCCCCCACCCACATAGCAAGCCCTCAACACCACCCCAAAAAGTCGAAAAACACACACAAAAATCACCACAAACAAACAACATCAACTTATCAACTTACTTGTGAAATCAAATTTCGAATCCAAAAGTAATCCAAAAGGCCTCAAATCCAAATATCCAGCAGCATCCACAAAAAGTAATCCTTCCCAGGCAAGATCAAATTCAAAGTGGCCAGGAAATGGACTAAGCAATGGGAGGAGCTTGCTGGACAGGAACAGGAAGTTGGAGACTGGGGCACTTCCTTCACCCCACCCCAATGGGAGGAGCTTGCTGGACAGGAACAGGAAGTTGGAGACTGGGCCACTTCCTTCACCCCTCCCCAATTGTAATTTTTGTAATTTCGCGAGTGCGAGATTGTTGCCGCCCGCGCCGCGGGCCGCGAGCAGTGCGAACACAAGCAAAAAATCCGCAGCGCGCGGATTTGCGCATTTTCGGTAAATCCGCGAGAGTTCGCGGATTGCGGATTTACCGAAAATCCGCAAAATCCGCGAGCGGAACGGATTTTACGCCCATGCTTAGTTCACCCCCCTTGGGATGTCCGGCTTGCAACAATACAGTGGAGTCAGAATACCATGTATTTTTTCTGTTCAGGTTATAGGAAGGCCAGGCATTGGTGGTTAATTCATTTATGCAGAAATCTGGGAACCAAGTGCTGCGTAGAGGCTTTTAGGATACTGAAATATAACACTCATCTGCTTATTGTGCTCTCAGTATCAAGCTTTTTATTTTCCAATTGGTGTGTACGTAGAGCATTCCTGAAGACCAATCCATAGGCACTAACTGAATATTTTATAATATTTTTAACTGGATATGGATTATTTTAATTTGCTTTTAACATTCATGACTTGTAATGCGTTTTTACTGATTGTAATATGATGCATACTTGTTTTTAGGAATGCTTCATAACTGTGCACATTTTTTAATATGGCATGGATGTGTAGGCCCATTTATTGGCAACCCAAGCTTAGGTCATTGGGTATGGGAATGTGTCTTTATAGATTGTTTTTATGACATTTTAAGGTAATGCACATGCACTTTCATTAGTAATTATAACCTAGGGCTTTTGGGGCCTGGGCCCGTGTCCATAGAGTTTTTTTGGGGGGGAATGTTATTGTATTGCACATGTACTGCACACACATTTTTATGGCCTTGGTGTTGGCAATCGAATCCCAGGTTACTGGGTTCAGACAAGTGCCTATATAGATTGTTTTTATGGAATGTCAATGTAATGCACACACTCTTTTCATGAGTAACTTTGACCCCCACCCTTACGGATCGTTTTTATGAAATGTCATTGTATTGCACATGTACCTTTATTGTGAAAACGACTGAAAGTCTTTTGATGATGATGATGATGATATACAGACATTTCCAACCCAAACTGCACTCTATCGCCACACATGGATAATCATATTATCAATGATTCCTTGGTGCCTTACAATATACTTCTAATGTATGCAGGAGGTACTTTATCCCATATATATTTGAATGGTATACATTTACTGAAAAAAATAAAAAGGTATCCGTTGGCACCTTTAACTTAGTTGGATGTTTTGGACAATACATTACAGCCATCCAATTCTTACTGTTGATATATAATATGTCTTGATATTAAGCACTCTGGATGACTTCAATAGTCTTTAAAACCTGGTTGTCAACCGGAGTCAAAGTGCTCACTCTAGTTGATGGTTCAAAACATAAGGTGCTACAAGGGACTTGTTTAAAAAAACGTTGATTCTTGGTTGACGTGTGGTTTAACAATTTCCACCCTTGTGTATCCAACAGGATATCTGATTCAATTCAAAGCAACATAAATGCAGGGAAGGTAAAAAGACAAAAGAGAGCTGGAGAAGGTGGGTTTGTACTGAAATAAATCTTTACTTCAAATAAATGATGCGGGATGAAAACATAAGTAAATTCAAGCAGTGAGAGTCATGAACTAAGAAAGAAAATCAATTACTCAATAATTCACAACCCTACATATCAGCTCCAAATGATTTCAACAAACAACCCAGATTAAATGATAAAACGTGGTTGTAAGATGGCGTCAAACGACAGCAGTTACAGGAGATGATAACTAGATGTCGACGTTTCGGTCTTGATAGTGTTCATCAATAAGACCTTCATCAGGACGATGTTGTGTTTCAATGCTGTGAACAACTCCCTATATAAAAATAAATCAATTATGATTATAAACCTATTAAAAAATAAATCAATTAACACTTATTCTCGACCCTACCAAAGCTCTATGAACAAACAATTTATTCTCATGTAGAGAAGCAACCACCCCTTCCTGGTGATGTTTCTCTGCAGTTAAAAATTAAATGAACGGTCAATGTGACCGAATTTTGACTTGTGCGGATATTAACGTTTAAACATTGTTGATGAAACATTCAATCCAGCATTATTGAAACATTTTTAAAATTTTTTTTTTAAAAAACCATTAGTAATCCTTGCTTGTAGAGTTTTAAGAAAAACCTAAACTTAATGTATCTCATCAAGGAAGACTTAGCACATATATATTATATTTAACATGTCAGGACATTTTCATCAAGTCATCCAAAGGCACACTTTTAAAAAGGACCAATTTTTTGGGGTACCTAGATTAAACAGAGCAACAGTGTCTGAATTGTTCCACAGTTAGAAGGTCCTAAGCAGATTAATATGTGACACATATTAGTACATAACTGGGCAACATTACATTTTTCAGAATTATAATCATTTGACAAGTAAATGAAAACACAGAGTTTAAAAAATACATTCGAGTTTGTCATCATGAATCATATTTCTATGTCACAACATGGCAAGGATGGTAATCCATATCATACCGGAGAGTGTTTAGAAAGGGCCGCATACAGGTATTCAGGCGGTCTATGGAGCAATCTACAGAAAGAAAAGACCCCATCAGTCTATGTGACCAGGCCATTGGTCCATATAAATCAAATTAGTAGAGTAAAAAATTACCTTAAAACTAGTCAAAGGTAAGCCCACGTTTATGAATTGTGGTGGATAGTCCAGGCAAACTAGTTGGCTGTTGAATCTGGAGCCAAGAGAAATCATAAATATTAGAACCGATTAAAACGCGAGGGATTCTTTATTTTAACTGGTAGACATTCGTTTAAAAGAATATATTTCACTGGGGAGAAATAGTTGCAGGGCTCCACGAATTAAGGGATTTTATGAAACTGACAATGCTCTTAAAGAGCGTGAAGTCTCGCCTAAGGTCGAGTGCAAAACCTCGTATTAGGTTTTAACTAACAGTATTAATATTAGTTCGGAGCGCAAAAAGCCTCGCATTTAGTCAAACTAGCAATGCTAAATTAGAGCATAAAAAAGCACTCGTCTTCTCACTGGACTTACTTTTTTCAAGGACGACGCCGGCAACACGGAAGAAACACCTTCGGTTAGTCACAATACAAAGGCTGAGTCAATGACCGGGGATGTTTATACTCGATGACCCGGAAGTAATTAAAACGAATACGAAGGAAAAATACTGAAATGCCTAAATGTTCAGTATTTGAGCTGCCAAGTAAAATAAAATTAAAAATAAACTTAAGGGACGCACACGTGGCAGTAGAAATTTCACTAAAGCATCGGGTGTAATCTAATTCAGGAAAAAGGGAGGCGCCATTTTAGAACTGGTAAAAATATCCAAAAACTAACAATGGACAATTCGTAAAAAAGAAGAAGAAAGTGGGAGACATATTAGAATGGGAATAAATCCGAATGAGTCATAGGTACCAGGGGAAGGTTTATGTTGCAGACACAATTATGATTGACTGATGACAAAAACGATCACAAAAAGGTACATCTTTAGTCACTAGTAAACAATGATGAAATAAACAGACATTAATGATCTTCATACCATGGACAGTTGAGAAATGTTTGCTTTTCTCATTTTGGCAGTTGAGAAGATGTTAACTATGTTCCTTTCTAACTAAGACAAGCCAGAGCGTGCCATTCTGTATATAAGTTAAGGCCCCTTTTAACCGAGTCGGCTAAGCAAATCCAACGTTGCTCTTTGATAGTTAGTAGATGATCAACATTTAGTTGACGAATGCTGGGTTTAACGACTTCAACAACCCACCATTGAAAATCATTTTCAGTGTGGTTTGTAAGAGAGAAGTGCTCAACCAGCGGAGCATTTTCAGTGTGGCAGCGAATCCTTGATTGATGTTGTAGGATTCTTTTTTTAATAGGTTGGGTTGTTTTTCCGAAATACCTCAAACCACAAGGGCATTCAATGCAATACACGACATTGGTCGTATTGCAATTTGAAAAATTCCTAAGTTTGTAGCATTTGTTGTTAAACTCAAAATGCTTGATGTTAGAGGTTGTGTTACATGCCAGGCAATGGTTACATTTGTAATGTCCCTGCAAGGGACTCAATTGTCGCATATTGTCGACAATGTTGGGCTCTTTATTATCTTTGTATGCATGTACCAAACGATCTCTGAGGTTTTTCGCTCTCTTGAAGGCAAAAAGTGGCTTATCGGTCAATTCAGGTAAGTCTGAGAGCAAAGACCAGTTTTTGGAAATCACTTTTTTGATGGAATTCGTGGAAGTCCCAAAAGTTGTAACACAAACTAGTTTCGGTTCTGTGGCTTTGGCTTTCACTTGTAATAGTGATTCCCGATTGTTATACCAGGCACGTTTTAAGGAATGTTTCAAAAGCCTGTTTGGATAGCCACGGGCCAATAGTTTCTCTTTCAGTATACCAGCTTCCTTGAAGTAATCAGTTCTTCTAGTACAGTTTCTGCGAAGACGCAGAAACTGCCCAAAGGGCAAACCATCGCGCAAGGCTTTAGGATGGCAGCTTTCATATTTCAGTAGCGTGTTTTTAGCGGTAGGTTTGGTGAACAAGGTCGTATATAGGGTCTTCTCATCCGTCACTTTAATGGTGATGTCTAAGAAATCTATGTTCAGTTTATCAGAAGCCAGAGTGAACTTAAGATTGGGGTTCTGAACGTTAATCCAATCGTGAAAATTCTTCAATTCTAAAGCTGTTCCATGCCAAATGAAAAAAATATCATCTATATAACGTAACCAACATCTAATGTTGGTCACAAACGGGTTGTTATTGCCATACACAAATGTGTCTTCAAAATTAGAAACATAAATATTTGCTATATCGGGCGCAAAGACTGCGCCCATGGCTACTCCCTTCTGTTGTTGGTAGAAGGTTTTTTTGTGAATGAAGAAATTTTCACAGAGAGGTAATCGTAGGCAATCAAGAATAAAGTCAGAGGGAACCTGGTGTGGTCTTTCCCTGCTCTCCAAAAGTGAAAGTAAGATGGTTAATACTTCCTCCTGAGGGATATTTGTGTAGAGACTTTCAATGTCCATACTCACTAGAAGTTCATTATCACTGTCAAAGGGGATGCCTTCAACCTTGTTAATGACCGACATAGTGTCTCTTATGTAGTTCTCTTTCTCAGTAGCGAAAGGGCGGATAAAGAAATCTGCATATTGTGCCAGGGGTTTAAGAATAGAGTTGCACCCTGACACAATAGGACGCCCAGGGGGACTGGTTATGTTCTTGTGGATTTTTGGCAGTATATATATTGCCGGGACCGTGGGAGCTTTGTTGATTAAAAAAGCTGCCTCCTTTTCACTTAACCAACCATTAGTGACTCCTGTTGATGATAGGTTTCTGATTTTCACTTTGAGTTCTGATGTTGGATTACCTCGAAGTTTTTTGTAATTGGCCACCACTGAAAGTTGTGTTTCTAGTTCTGAGTCATATGCTTTCTCATCCCAGAGTAAAATCCCACCCCCTTTGTCAGCAGGTTTAAAGATGGTATCTGGGAGGGATTGTAGATGTAATAGGGCTTGCTGTTGTGCTTTGGTAAGGTTAAACGGAACCCATTTGGGATGTTTAAACAGATGTTCTATCTCAGTCAAAACAACATTTTCGAATGTTATGATTTCTTTGGCGATTTGATTGTTGGTCGGGAAAAAGTTGGAAACCGGGCGTAGCCCAGTCACATCGACCGTTTGAGTTGAATCCCTGCGCGCAAAGAAGTTTTTAAGGCGCACAGTTCTGAAGAACTTGTAGAGTTCTAATTTTGTAATGAAAAGCTCATTTTTATATGTGGGGACAAAAGATAATCCTTGTGAAAGAACGAAAATTTCATCAGTTGAGAGAGAGTGAGAGGATAGGTTAAATATTGGTACACTTACATTCTCTCCTACCACTCGTAGTACTGGTTCCGGGTCCGTCTGTACCCTGGGGTATAGTTGTTGCGACCCCATCCTCTGCGCGATTGTCTCGGTTGGCCTCGGACTGGTTGACCTTGTCCTCTCTGGCCCTGTCCTAAAAAAGGTTGTCTTGACGTAGATGGTTGTTCTTGCGCCCCTCTTTGTTGGTATTCTGGTCCACCCTCGTTTTCAGACTCCGAATCAGTGCCTGAAAAGGTGACTCTTTTAGGGTGACTACGAAAGGGACCTTGCTGTTGTCCTTGTGGTTGATAGAAATCTTTATTGAGATAAGGATAGGTCCTTTCTTTATTATATCTTTTAATGTCCAGTTGTAGTTTAGACGTCTTTTTTTGTTGGTTAAAGATTTCAAAATCCTTAATGGTTTGTGAGATTTTATCCAACAATGTTTTAGCATTCACAATGCTGGAATCTGAGTTGATTTTCAACTCAAGCGCTTCAATTTCTTTGACCAGATTTTTAATATGTTTGAGAGCTGTCTCTATGCTCAGCACCATCCAGGTGCGTGAGCATTTGTTTGAAGCAAAACTAAAGTGTAGTTTAAAGTCTTCGTCTTCGGTAAATATGATTGGGATGTTTCTAATCTGAAGACCAGTTGGAATAATATTGGCGTTAAGGCAATCAGTTAGAAACTTCGCATGTAGCTCTGTGCGAACTAGTTTTTTCCTTAATCTTTCCAATTGATTCAAGTCCGATTCACACGGTAATGGGACCGAGGGTCCTTTATTACCTAGTAGTGATGGACCAGAAGAGATTTTCTGAATATATTCATCTGTGTAGGAAAGTGTCTCGGCTTCAGACATGAACGTAGCCGGCTGACACAGAATCAATAGTCTGTAGGGACAACTGTCTTACTATTTGGAAAACCACTTAAAAAAGTGACCCGCAGCAGAAAGTGATCTGCGCTAAAACAAGTTTTTACACAGGGGTAACCCAATAAACCCTTGTAGGCTTGGGCAGTTTCTGGTTCAAAACATAAGGTGCTACAAGGGACTTGTTTAAAAAAACGTTGATTCTTGGTTGACGTGTGGTTTAACAATTTCCACCCTTGTGTATCCAACAGGATATCTGATTCAATTCAAAGCAACATAAATGCAGGGAAGGTAAAAAGACAAAAGAGAGCTGGAGAAGGTGGGTTTGTACTGAAATAAATCTTTACTTCAAATAAATGATGCGGGATGAAAACATAAGTAAATTCAAGCAGTGAGAGTCATGAACTAAGAAAGAAAATCAATTACTCAATAATTCACAACCCTACATATCAGCTCCAAATGATTTCAACAAACAACCCAGATTAAATGATAAAACGTGGTTGTAAAATGGCGTCAAACGACAGCATTTACAGGAGATGATAACTAGATGTCGACGTTTCGGTCTTGATAGTGTTCATCAATAAGACCTTCATCAGGACGATGTTGTGTTTCAATGCTGTGAACAACTCCCTATATAAAAATAAATCAATTATGATTATAAACCTATTAAAAAATAAATCAATTAACACTTATTCTCGACCCTACCAAAGCTCTATGAACAAACAATTTATTCTCATGTAGAGAAGCAACCACCCCTTCCTGGTGATGTTTCTCTGCAGTTAAAAATTAAATGAACGGTCAATGTGACCGAATTTTGACTTGTGCGGATATTAACGTTTAAACATTGTTGATGAAACATTCAATCCAGCATTATTGAAACATTTTTTAAAATTTTTTTTTAAAAAACCATTAGTAATCCTTGCTTGTAGAGTTTTAAGAAAAACCTAAACTTAATGTATCTCATCAAGGAAGACTTAGCACATATATATTATATTTAACATGTCAGGACATTTTCATCAAGTCATCCAAAGGCACACTTTTAAAAAGGACCAATTTTTTGGGGTACCTAGATTAAACAGAGCAACAGTGTCTGAATTGTTCCACAGTTAGAAGGTCCTAAGCAGATTAATTTGTGACACATATTAGTACATAACTGGGCAACATTACATTTTTCAGAATTATAATCATTTGACAAGTAAATGAAAACACAGAGTTTAAAAAATACATTCGAGTTTGTCATCATGAATCATATTTCTATGTCACAACATGGCAAGGATGGTAATCCATATCATACCGGAGAGTGTTTAGAAAGGGCCGCATACAGGTATTCAGGCGGTCTATGGAGCAATCTACAGAAAGAAAAGACCCCATCAGTCTATGTGACCAGGCCATTGGTCCATATAAATCAAATTAGTAGAGTAAAAAATTACCTTAAAACTAGTCAAAGGTGCCCTGTTCCCATGATGCACTGGGCCAGGGACAGACTGATTTGCATATAGCCAGGTTCTGAGCTGGGATGGGGCAGTGAGATAAATAACGGTGATGGATCAAGCCCTGATCTTTGGACTGGGTAAGAGTGGTCTGCTCAATTCAGACACTCTGTTCATCACCACCCCCTTTTGTAAATCGATTTTGGCCACTATAGGTGTGGCAGGGTATACTCAGACATGAGTCCCTTTCTCACTGCTCCATCAGGATTCAAGCAAGCCGGGCCGAAGAGGCTGAAATGCCAGAAACCGGTCCCCGGTAGCTTGGCTCCTTTCTGGTAAAGAATTGGCTTGGTAGTTTAGTCTGCCCTGTTCCCATGATGCACTGGGCCAGGGACAGACTGATTTGCATATAGCCAGGTTCTGAGCTGGGATGGGGCAGTGAGATAAATAACGGTGATGGATCAAGCCCTGATCTTTGGACTGGGTAAGAGTGGTCTGCTCAATTCAGACACTCTGTTCATCACCACCCCCTTTTGTAAATCGATTTTGGCCACTATAGGTGTGGCAGGGTATACTCAGACATGAGTCCCTTTCTCACTGCTCCATCAGGATTCAAGCAAGCCGGGCCGAAGAGGCTGAAATGCCAGAAACCGGTCCCCGGTAGCTTGGCTCCTTTCTGGTAAAGAATTGGCTTGGTAGTTTAGTCTGCCCTGTTCCCATGATGCACTGGGCCAGGGACAGACTGATTTGCATATAGCCAGGTTCTGAGCTGGGATGGGGCAGTGAGATAAATAACGGTGATGGATCAAGCCCTGATCTTTGGACTGGGTAAGAGTGGTCTGCTCAATTCAGACACTCTGTTCATCACCACCCCCTTTTGTAAATCGATTTTGGCCACTATAGGTGTGGCAGGGTATACTCAGACATGAGTCCCTTTCTCACTGCTCCATCAGGATTCAAGCAAGCCGGGCCGAAGAGGCTGAAATGCCAGAAACCGGTCCCCGGTAGCTTGGCTCCTTTCTGGTAAAGAATTGGCTTGGTAGTTTAGTCTGCCCTGTTCCCATGATGCACTGGGCCAGGGACAGACTGATTTGCATATAGCCAGGTTCTGAGCTGGGATGGGGCAGTGAGATAAATAACGGTGATGGATCAAGCCCTGATCTTTGGACTGGGTAAGAGTGGTCTGCTCAATTCAGACACTCTGTTCATCACCACCCCCTTTTGTAAATCGATTTTGGCCACTATAGGTGTGGCAGGGTATACTCAGACATGAGTCCCTTTCTCACTGCTCCATCAGGATTCAAGCAAGCCGGGCCGAAGAGGCTGAAATGCCAGAAACCGGTCCCCGGTAGCTTGGCTCCTTTCTGGTAAAGAATTGGCTTGGTAGTTTAGTCTGCCCTGTTCCCATGATGCACTGGGCCAGGGACAGACTGATTTGCATATAGCCAGGTTCTGAGCTGGGATGGGGCAGTGAGATAAATAACGGTGATGGATCAAGCCCTGATCTTTGGACTGGGTAAGAGTGGTCTGCTCAATTCAGACACTCTGTTCATCACCACCCCCTTTTGTAAATCGATTTTGGCCACTATAGGTGTGGCAGGGTATACTCAGACATGAGTCCCTTTCTCACTGCTCCATCAGGATTCAAGCAAGCCGGGCCGAAGAGGCTGAAATGCCAGAAACCGGTCCCCGGTAGCTTGGCTCCTTTCTGGTAAAGAATTGGCTTGGTAGTTTAGTCTGCCCTGTTCCCATGATGCACTGGGCCAGGGACAGACTGATTTGCATATAGCCAGGTTCTGAGCTGGGATGGGGCAGTGAGATAAATAACGGTGATGGATCAAGCCCTGATCTTTGGACTGGGTAAGAGTGGTCTGCTCAATTCAGACACTCTGTTCATCACCACCCCCTTTTGTAAATCGATTTTGGCCACTATAGGTGTGGCAGGGTATACTCAGACATGAGTCCCTTTCTCACTGCTCCATCAGGATTCAAGCAAGCCGGGCCGAAGAGGCTGAAATGCCAGAAACCGGTCCCCGGTAGCTTGGCTCCTTTCTGGTAAAGAATTGGCTTGGTAGTTTAGTCTGCCCTGTTCCCATGATGCACTGGGCCAGGGACAGACTGATTTGCATATAGCCAGGTTCTGAGCTGGGATGGGGCAGTGAGATAAATAACGGTGATGGATCAAGCCCTGATCTTTGGACTGGGTAAGAGTGGTCTGCTCAATTCAGACACTCTGTTCATCACCACCCCCTTTTGTAAATCGATTTTGGCCACTATAGGTGTGGCAGGGTATACTCAGACATGATTCCCTTTCTCACTGCTCCATCAGGATTCAAGCAAGCCGGGCCGAAGAGGCTGAAATGCCAGAAACCGGTCCCCGGTAGCTTGGCTCCTTTCTGGTAAAGAATTGGCTTGGTAGTTTAGTCTGCCCTGTTCCCATGATGCACTGGGCCAGGGACAGACTGATTTGCATATAGCCAGGTTCTGAGCTGGGATGGGGCAGTGAGATAAATAACGGTGATGGATCAAGCCCTGATCTTTGGACTGGGTAAGAGTGGTCTGCTCAATTCAGACACTCTGTTCATCACCACCCCCTTTTGTAAATCGATTTTGGCCACTATAGGTGTGGCAGGGTATACTCAGACATGAGTCCCTTTCTCACTGCTCCATCAGGATTCAAGCAAGCCGGGCCGAAGAGGCTGAAATGCCAGAAACCGGTCCCCGGTAGCTTGGCTCCTTTCTGGTAAAGAATTGGCTTGGTAGTTTAGTCTGCCCTGTTCCCATGATGCACTGGGCCAGGGACAGACTGATTTGCATATAGCCAGGTTCTGAGCTGGGATGGGGCAGTGAGATAAATAACGGTGATGGATCAAGCCCTGATCTTTGGACTGGGTAAGAGTGGTCTGCTCAATTCAGACACTCTGTTCATCACCACCCCCTTTTGTAAATCGATTTTGGCCACTATAGGTGTGGCAGGGTATACTCAGACATGAGTCCCTTTCTCACTGCTCCATCAGGATTCAAGCAAGCCGGGCCGAAGAGGCTGAAATGCCAGAAACCGGTCCCCGGTAGCTTGGCTCCTTTCTGGTAAAGAATTGGCTTGGTAGTTTAGTCTGCCCTGTTCCCATGATGCACTGGGCCAGGGACAGACTGATTTGCATATAGCCAGGTTCTGAGCTGGGATGGGGCAGTGAGATAAATAACGGTGATGGATCAAGCCCTGATCTTTGGACTGGGTAAGAGTGGTCTGCTCAATTCAGACACTCTGTTCATCACCACCCCCTTTTGTAAATCGATTTTGGCCACTATAGGTGTGGCAGGGTATACTCAGACATGAGTCCCTTTCTCACTGCTCCATCAGGATTCAAGCAAGCCGGGCCGAAGAGGCTGAAATGCCAGAAACCGGTCCCCGGTAGCTTGGCTCCTTTCTGGTAAAGAATTGGCTTGGTAGTTTAGTCTGCCCTGTTCCCATGATGCACTGGGCCAGGGACAGACTGATTTGCATATAGCCAGGTTCTGAGCTGGGATGGGGCAGTGAGATAAATAACGGTGATGGATCAAGCCCTGATCTTTGGACTGGGTAAGAGTGGTCTGCTCAATTCAGACACTCTGTTCATCACCACCCCCTTTTGTAAACTACAACTGGACATTAAAAGATATAATAAAGAAAGGACCTATCCTTATCTCAATAAAGATTTCTATCAACCACAAGGACAACAGCAAGGTCCCTTTCGTAGTCACCCTAAAAGAGTCACCTTTTCAGGCACTGATTCGGAGTCTGAAAACGAGGGTGGACCAGAATACCAACAAAGAGGGGCGCAAGAACAACCATCTACGTCAAGACAACCTTTTTTAGGACAGGGCCAGAGAGGACAAGGTCAACCAGTCCGAGGCCAACCGAGACAATCGCGCAGAGGATGGGGTCGCAACAACTATACCCCAGGGTACAGACGGACCCGGAACCAGTACTACGAGTGGTAGGAGAGAATGTAAGTGTACCAATATTTAACCTATCCTCTCACTCTCTCTCAACTGATGAAATTTTCGTTCTTTCACAAGGATTATCTTTTGTCCCCACATATAAAAATGAGCTTTTCATTACAAAATTAGAACTCTACAAGTTCTTCAGAACTGTGCGCCTTAAAAACTTCTTTGCGCGCAGGGATTCAACTCAAACGGTCGATGTGACTGGGCTACGCCCGGTTTCCAACTTTTTCCCGACCAACAATCAAATCGCCAAAGAAATCATAACATTCGAAAATGTTGTTTTGACTGAGATAGAACATCTGTTTAAACATCCCAAATGGGTTCCGTTTAACCTTACCAAAGCACAACAGCAAGCCCTATTACATCTACAATCCCTCCCAGATACCATCTTTAAACCTGCTGACAAAGGGGGTGGGATTTTACTTTGGGATGAGAAAGCATATGACTCAGAACTAGAAACACAACTTTCAGTGGTGGCCAATTACAAAAAACTTCGAGGTAATCCAACATCAGAACTCAAAGTGAAAATCAGAAACCTATCATCAACAGGAGTCACTAATGGTTGGTTAAGTGAAAAGGAGGCAGCTTTTTTAATCAACAAAGCTCCCACGGTCCCGGCAATATATATACTGCCAAAAATCCACAAGAACATAACCAGTCCCCCTGGGCGTCCTATTGTGTCAGGGTGCAACTCTATTCTTAAACCCCTGGCACAATATGCAGATTTCTTTATCCGCCCTTTCGCTACTGAGAAAGAGAACTACATAAGAGACACTATGTCGGTCATTAACAAGGTTGAAGGCATCCCCTTTGACAGTGATAATGAACTTCTAGTGAGTATGGACATTGAAAGTCTCTACACAAATATCCCTCAGGAGGAAGTATTAACCATCTTACTTTCACTTTTGGAGAGCAGGGAAAGACCACACCAGGTTCCCTCTGACTTTATTCTTGATTGCCTACGATTACCTCTCTGTGAAAATTTCTTCATTCACAAAAAAACCTTCTACCAACAACAGAAGGGAGTAGCCATGGGCGCAGTCTTTGCGCCCGATATAGCAAATATTTATGTTTCTAATTTTGAAGACACATTTGTGTATGGCAATAACAACCCGTTCGTGACCAACATTAGATGTTGGTTACGTTATATAGATGATATTTTTTTCATTTGGCATGGAACAGCTTTAGAATTGAAGAATTTTCACGATTGGATTAACGTTCAGAACCCCAATCTTAAGTTCACTCTGGCTTCTGATAAACTGAACATAGATTTCTTAGACATCACCATTAAAGTGACGGATGAGAAGACCCTATATACGACCTTGTTCACCAAACCTACCGCTAAAAACACGCTACTGAAATATGAAAGCTGCCATCCTAAAGCCTTGCGCGATGGTTTGCCCTTTGGGCAGTTTCTGCGTCTTCGCAGAAACTGTACTAGAAGAACTGATTACTTCAAGGAAGCTGGTATACTGAAAGAGAAACTATTGGCCCGTGGCTATCCAAACAGGCTTTTGAAACATTCCTTAAAACGTGCCTGGTATAACAATCGGGAATCACTATTACAAGTGAAAGCCAAAGCCACAGAACCGAAACTAGTTTGTGTTACAACTTTTGGGACTTCCACGAATTCCATCAAAAAAGTGATTTCCAAAAACTGGTCTTTGCTCTCAGACTTACCTGAATTGACCGATAAGCCACTTTTTGCCTTCAAGAGAGCGAAAAACCTCAGAGATCGTTTGGTACATGCATACAAAGATAATAAAGAGCCCAACATTGTCGACAATATGCGACAATTGAGTCCCTTGCAGGGACATTACAAATGTAACCATTGCCTGGCATGTAACACAACCTCTAACATCAAGCATTTTGAGTTTAACAACAAATGCTACAAACTTAGGAATTTTTCAAATTGCAATACGACCAATGTCGTGTATTGCATTGAATGCCCTTGTGGTTTGAGGTATTTCGGAAAAACAACCCAACCTATTAAAAAAAGAATCCTACAACATCAATCAAGGATTCGCTGCCACACTGAAAATGCTCCGCTGGTTGAGCACTTCTCTCTTACAAACCACACTGAAAATGATTTTCAATGGTGGGTTGTTGAAGTCGTTAAACCCAGCATTCGTCAACCAAATGTTGATCATCTACTAACTATCAAAGAGCAACGTTGGATTTGCTTAGCCGACTCGGTTAAAAGGGGCCTTAACTTATATACAGAATGGCACGCTCTGGCTTGTCTTAGTTAGAAAGGAACATAGTTAACATCTTCTCAACTGCCAAAATGAGAAAAGCAAACATTTCTCAACTGTCCATGGTATGAAGATCATTAATGTCTGTTTATTTCATCATTGTTTACTAGTGACTAAAGATGTACCTTTTTGTGATCGTTTTTGTCATCAGTCAATCATAATTGTGTCTGCAACATAAACCTTCCCCTGGTACCTATGACTCATTCGGATTTATTCCCATTCTAATATGTCTCCCACTTTCTTCTTCTTTTTTACGAATTGTCCATTGTTAGTTTTTGGATATTTTTACCAGTTCTAAAATGGCGCCTCCCTTTTTCCTGAATTAGATTACACCCGATGCTTTAGTGAAATTTCTACTGCCACGTGTGCGTCCCTTAAGTTTATTTTTAATTTTATTTTACTTGGCAGCTCAAATACTGAACATTTAAGCATTTCAGTATTTTTCCTTCGTATTCGTTTTAATTACTTCCGGGTCATCGAGTATAAACATCCCCGGTCATTGACTCAGCCTTTGTATTGTGACTAACCGAAGGTGTTTCTTCCGTGTTGCCAGCGTCGTCCTTGAAAAAAGTAAGTCCAGTGAGAAGACGAGTGCTTTTTTATGCTCTAATTTAGCATTGCTAGTTTGACTAAATGCGAGGCTTTTTGCGCTCCGAACTAATATTAATACTGTTAGTTAAAACCTAATACGAGGTTTTGCACTCGACCTTAGGCGAGACTTCACGCTCTTTAAGAGCATTGTCAGTTTCATAAAATCCCTTAATTCGTGGAGCCCTGCAACTATTTCTCCCCAGTGAAATATATTCTTTTAAACGAATGTCTACCAGTTAAAATAAAGAATCCCTCGCGTTTTAATCGGTTCTAATATTTATGATTTCTCTTGGCTCCAGATTCAACAGCCAACTAGTTTGCCTGGACTATCCACCACAATTCATAAACGTGGGCTTACCTTTGACTAGTTTTAAGGTAATTTTTTACTCTACTAATTTGATTTATATGGACCAATGGCCTGGTCACATAGACTGATGGGGTCTTTTCTTTCTGTAGATTGCTCCATAGACCGCCTGAATACCTGTATGCGGCCCTTTCTAAACACTCTCCGGTATGATATGGATTACCATCCTTGCCATGTTGTGACATAGAAATATGATTCATGATGACAAACTCGAATGTATTTTTTAAACTCTGTGTTTTCATTTACTTGTCAAATGATTATAATTCTGAAAAATGTAATGTTGCCCAGTTATGTACTAATATGTGTCACAAATTAATCTGCTTAGGACCTTCTAACTGTGGAACAATTCAGACACTGTTGCTCTGTTTAATCTAGGTACCCCAAAAAATTGGTCCTTTTTAAAAGTGTGCCTTTGGATGACTTGATGAAAATGTCCTGACATGTTAAATATAATATATATGTGCTAAGTCTTCCTTGATGAGATACATTAAGTTTAGGTTTTTCTTAAAACTCTACAAGCAAGGATTACTAATGGTTTTTAAAAAATTTTTTTTTTAAAAATGTTTCAATAATGCTGGATTGAATGTTTCATCAACAATGTTTAAACGTTAATATCCGCACAAGTCAAAATTCGGTCACATTGACCGTTCATTTAATTTTTAACTGCAGAGAAACATCACCAGGAAGGGGTGGTTGCTTCTCTACATGAGAATAAATTGTTTGTTCATAGAGCTTTGGTAGGGTCGAGAATAAGTGTTAATTGATTTATTTTTTAATAGGTTTATAATCATAATTGATTTATTTTTATATAGGGAGTTGTTCACAGCATTGAAACACAACATCGTCCTGATGAAGGTCTTATTGATGAACACTATCAAGACCGAAACGTCGACATCTAGTTATCATCTCCTGTAAATGCTGTCGTTTGACGCCATCTTACAACCACGTTTTATCATTTAATCTGGGTTGTTTGTTGAAATCATTTGGAGCTGATATGTAGGGTTGTGAATTATTGAGTAATTGATTTTCTTTCTTAGTTCATGACTCTCACTGCTTGAATTTACTTATGTTTTCATCCCGCATCATTTATTTGAAGTAAAGATTTATTTCAGTACAAACCCACCTTCTCCAGCTCTCTTTTGTCTTTTTACCTTCCCTGCATTTATGTTGCTTTGAATTGAATCAGATATCCTGTTGGATACACAAGGGTGGAAATTGTTAAACCACACGTCAACCAAGAATCAACGTTTTTTTAAACAAGTCCCTTGTAGCACCTTATGTTTTGAACCAGAAACTGCCCAAGCCTACAAGGGTTTATTGGGTTACCCCTGTGTAAAAACTCACTCTAGTTGATAGCTGTCATCAGGGGAATGACTCTGCCTCAGGCTCACTGAACAAACATTAATTTCCTCTCTAAGAACCAGAATAAATACTTACTTCTACAGTTTTCTTTTCACTTTCCTCTATTTTGTTCTATTCTGCGAAATATGTCTTTCATCACTTGCTCCTTGCCTGCATATCTCTTTGTATATTATGGGTGTCTACCTCCACAGCACCTTCTCGAGGTGAAATATAATGGTCCTGCTTTATTTTGTCCTTGTTTCTCTGTCCATATGATGTCTTGTAACCATCAAATATGCCTTTTGAAATAACATTCCATCTATATGATTATGTACTCCTATTCTGCACTTATCTCTCACATGCTAAGAGGTTGAACAGCCAAGGTTTGCCCAAGGCATGTGGTAGGGTTAGATATTGTGAATATAGAACAATAGTTAATAAAGTAGAACAAATATTAAATGTCCATTGGGTTGAAACCCAGTCAGCTCTTTAATTTTTAGCTTTAATTACACATAGGAATAATGATCCACTCATAAAAATAGGCTACAAAGTGAACATGAGAAATGCCTACCACCTTTTGAACTAGCAGTCCAACTCCTCATGGGTGAAAGCTCCTAGGTGCTGAGCACTACAAATTGGATTGACATTGAGCTCCATGTTAGTCTGGGGGCGAATGTTTGAGGACCCTCATACCTCCTCAAGCATTTGTGCACAGAAATACACAACAGCTGCCTTCAAAGAATAAAACAACACACTTCAAAGGCTAGGATTAATTTTTTGTGTGTTCTAATAGCTATGTTTTAATGTTCATAAGAGTGCTGGAATACACTCTGTTTCTGCCATTCCACTTGGTACAAAAAAGTACACCGGTCATAATGACTGTAGAATTGCCCAACAAAGCCCACCACCCAGAAAAAAAGGAAGTGCCCACTCTATTTCACAACTAAAATTATATCTTGGTGGTGGGGAAGGGTCCTGTCTGGAGATGATTACTCATGGTAAAAAAATGTTGCTTGCTAATTGGGGCACAATGATCTCAAATCTAGAGCTCAGTAGCCATATAACTTGGTTTGAGAGTGTGGAAGGCTAAGGTGCCAGTTCACTTTAAGTGTCCCTAAGATGTCTGTGGAAAGGGGTGCCATATACTAAGAATGAACTGGTCACAGCAGAGATTTTCCAGTGGTGATGTCTCCCACTGTGTGAAAACACACACAACCTTCACCAACTGGTTTTGTTGGAGACTTGACTGGACTGAGAGTATTGACTAGGGTTGAAATCTAAGGGAGCAGCCAGACAATTTAAATGCACCTTATTTGAACTATACCTTTAATCAAAAAGACCACTCGGAGAAATCAAACCTGACCCACCTTAGGAGTGTTCCCTTCACCCTTTCAACCTTCTTCCATTAATATATTATCCATTCTTTCATCTTTTCATCTATCCATCCATTCATCTGTCTATCCATTCTGCTTTCCACCCATCCACCCACTCACCCATTCCATCCACCCACCCACTTCATCCACCCACCCATCCACCCATCCATCCATCCATCCATCCATCCATCCATCCATCCATCCATCCATCCATCCATCCATCCATCCATCCATCCATCCATCCATCCATCCATCCATCCATCCATTTTTTCTTTCACTCTTGTCTGTCAATCCATTCTTCAATCCTGCCCTTATTCACTCTTTAGCCGATTGATCCTTTTACTCTGCAGGCCATCCTTTAATTTTCTCATTAATTCTTCACCCTGCTTTTAATTATTCCATTCTATTTTTCTTCCTTATTTCCTTTCACATTTTCTTTCCTTCTTTCACCCTGTCTACTCCTGTTCTTTCATTCCTCTCTCTAGCCCCCTTTTTCTCTCATCCTTACTTTTTTTACATTTCTTTCTCAAGCACATTTCTCTTTGTCCCTGCTTATGTTTTCTCCAATTTTCATTATTTCATCATTTCTCATTTTCCGGTTTTCATCTTTGTGCATAACAGCCCATCTCTCACACCCCTTTGTTATGGTATGTACTAACAGCGTTATTTATGAGCATTTTATTTGCAGACCAGGTGATAGAAGAGCCGATACACAACAACCCATTGTGCCCTGTGGTAGGCCCCACGTAAGAGGCTTAAGTAGAGGGTTCACCATGCCACTGTTCACATCACAAAATCAATTAAACTGCATTGGTTAGAACAATGATTTTAGTGGTTATGGAATCAGGGAATCCCCACCCCTTTTAGTCAATTCCACACCAGTGGCTCAAAGTCTGGTGTTCTTCAGACCTCAGAGAATTACTTTTTTGGTATGTACATGTTCAGACAGAGATGATACATCTCTTAGACGCAGAAGACATTGTGCTTGGTGGACCTTTGGCAGGACAACTGTCTACAGTGGCCTCACTGTTTTTGACCGTCTTGCCCTCTACAGGCCCTTCCTGACCATGTTATTACTGTGAAAGGATCTTCTGTTTCCGGCTCCTTTAAAACAAGTTGTAACTATGAGGCTCCATTGGGGTTCCCGCAGGGCTGAAGTAAAAGGAACAGATGCTGAATCCCAACTTCGCACACCCACCTCTTTCGCTCAACAACGTAAAAGCAGGAGAGGGTGGGGAAGAGGGGGGAAACAAATCAAGGAAAGAGAGGAGGTGAATCCACTTGTCCATCTAGTGATGTTGCCTGTTTTCCGAATGAAAAAATGGCATTGTCCCTAGGGGAATCATTTTACAACATTTGATATTTAGAATATTGTCACAATAGTGATCATTAATACATTCATACAAGGAATTCCTTGATAAACACTGGATTAAATAAAGGATTACTTTATTCAAAAAGCTTTTCAGTATAAATCACAACCTGACAAAGGACATACTACTTGTATTCTCTATTCATTTACCTGTAGTATACAAAACACCTTTTGCTTGAAATTCATATGGAAAACCAAAACACCATATTAGAAGAATCAAACACAACATTTCATCTGGTTTGCATTCGGTAAATCAGTGTATATATATATATATATATATATATATTCGCTGAAAAAAACATAGGTTATAGACCATATATAGTTAGGGATTAGCATTTACAAAACCTTAATTTACTCGCACAAAGCCATAGAAATTCGCATATATAGTTAGTTGCAATAACTATATATCGCGCACCCGCAATCCACTGCTGATGATGTCACATATTACATCATTCATGACATGGTCAGTGACATCACTGATGACATCACTGATGACATCATCCAGTGACTGTATGTTTCTGTAAAGTTAAAATATGTCTTACATATTGAAGAATGAGTGGATGTATAAGTGTCTGGATGAAGGATTTAGTAGGTGCATGACTGACTGTATGAGAGAGTGATTAAATGTGTCTCACTGAGTGCATGGGTTAGTGACTAAACTGTCTTAATTTGTGCATCATTATGTCTGTTGTTCTATAAACTGCTGCATGTGTTGATCAGTAGCTATATGAGTAACTGTATGGGTTATTGATTGGTTGTCCAAGTATTTGTATGGGAGAGTGAGTGTGCGTGTGGGGGTGGCTGGTAGGTGTGTGACTCTGTGCATACATGTGTGAACAGTTGATTCACTAGATCTATGGGTTCAAAACTGCATGTGGAAACAGCTGTATGGGTGGTTGACTGTGTACAAGTGTATTGGTGAGTGAATGGATATCTCAGTGCTACATGTCAAAGTAAGTACATATGTAAAACACAGTACATGTGAGAGTTCACATATATAAATTACTGTGTATAAGAGCCAGTGAATGTGTGAGTGGCTGCATGGATCATTGTGAACTTGTATCAGTCATTGTATAAGAGAGTAAATATGTGTTAGAATATGTTTGAATAAGTAAGGTGTGTATAACTGTATAGTTGAGGAAATGGAGGTGTGATTGATTCAGTGCATGACTGACTAGGTGTGTGAGTAACTCCATGGATGAGTGACAGTCTGTGAGTGTCTGTTTACTCTGAGTGTATCTAAGGTTATATTAGAGTCTGAAGAGGTTTAATCGTATTATCATATGAGTGATGTTTTCTGTGATGTCATTTGAGATATCAGTGATGACATTTGAGATGTCAGTGATGTCATCAGTGATGTCATTTGAGATGTCATCAGTGATGTCACTGACCATGTCATGAATGATGTAATATGTGACATCATCAGCAGTGGATTGCGGGTGCGCGATATATAGTTATTGCAACTAACTATATATGCAAATTTCTATGGTTTTATGCGAGTAAATTAAGGTTTTGTAAATGCTAATCCCTAACTATATATGGTCTATAACCTATGGTTTTTTCGGTGAATTTTGAAGGTTTTGTAAATGCTAATTCCTAACTATATATGGTCTATAACCTATGGTTTTTTCAGTGAATTTCAATGGTTTTTTAATAGCAAATATCAAAAGCTGTCAAATGTCAAGTACGTGATAGGTAAAAACATTTTCGTGTTTATGCACGCTGATGTGCTTTGAACGCTGCCCCCCCCTCTTTTCTCTTAGTAGTACTCTCTCTTTGCAGATAGTGAAGGGTAGTTAACGCAGGCCTTTGCCCCCGTTGTAATCCGTTGTGCCTGCTTGTCTCTCCATTTGATTGATTGTTATCCAAGCATTTACTGTTTTAGAATTGATTCTCTTTGGTTCATTCTCTATTTACAAACAAGCACAGAGTCGCAATACTCTGTTTAGTCTTTGCAGATAGTGAAAAATCGTGTAAAAAAACAAAAGTAATCGAGCAAAATCAGTAGGCCACTAATGGGATCTCTTTTTGACCTCGCTAAAATAGAAACATTAGGAACAACCCTTCATGAGAAATACGAAACTAGTGAGATGAACTGAGCTCCACACCATGATGGCTGTAAGACAGCTCGGCTCCGCCACCCACCCCGCCCAAAATAACGATAAACTCTATGCAAATATTATAAATATATACAACACACCAGCAAAGTAACAGGGTAAAACATTTTATTAAATAACTATTTACATAACTATTTTATACTTTTTGTTGCCTGATCCGGCTAGCTCAATCGATCGAGCATGAAACTCATGCACTCTGATAACAAGCGTTGCTGCTGATGCTATGCAGACAAAAACTGGTTTTCAGTTTGTACATTCTTCAGGATTTTTCCATCCAAGGCTGGTTGAGAGTTTGTAGAACGATGGCTTCAGATTTTCAACATACGGTGTGGTGGCGCGGACTGGGAGGGGGCGCTTGGCTCCTGCCCCCTCCCCAAGTCGTGTTGCCCTGGTGTGGCCTAAGATCGCCCCCGACATAGGCGGCCGGCTCCCGGGGTCCGGCGGAACTTTTTGCCTTTCGGTGACTCTTCCATTCTGGACCTTGTCCCACAATCCGTTTGACCTGAAGACACGCTGTAGTGGGGCGCCCCTTTACCGTTTCAGTTGCCATTCCGCCCGCTTTTGCTACACTGTGCCTCTTCCGCCATTCAGCTGTTTACCGCCCGCTCTTGCGACTACAGCGTCTCGCTCACCATGTAGTTGAGTTGCTCCCGCTCTTGCAGTGCAGCGATAGGCGGCTGCCACAGGACTCTCAAAATGGCGGCCGGCTCTTCAGATTTGGGCGTGGTCCACTAAAATGGCCCTGGGACACCTTGGAACTCGGACGCTTGTCTGCTAGGGCTTGGGCCCCATTCTCGAAAGCGTCCCATCAGCCTTGAAGATTCTACAAAAGTCTTGGGGGCCCCCGGCTCCCGCAGGCTTCTGGTGGGGAGCGGCTGCCATGATTGCTCGTGGAATGGCCACGACTGAGCTACGAGATGGTGGTGCTCTCATGCTGACGCCAGCTTCAGTCTGAAACATCCAGAAACACTGTAGTCTACCAATTCGATCAGTTCCGGTAGCGCCCCAACGTGACCCGGTAGAGAAGAACTTGCCCTCCCCTCCCCTCTTTGACTGATGGTTCTTGTTGCCTGTCCCCTCTGTTGTCATTTAACAGAACTTTTTAGACTGCTGAAAGGGGTTGTGTTCCGACCGCTGGTTGGTGGAGACATTTTGACTATATTCTGGACCTACGTTGTCGCGTAATGCGTTATATGACATGCCGCGTTAGCGCACCAGGAAGTGCTCCGGTGCGCGAAGCACAGCTTCCCGGAAGCGATCCGGGGCGCGGCGCGCAGCGCGTAACATAAGCATAACAGGTCATGTGACTTGTTAATAAAACTTTTCATTGGTTCATTTTACTTTTGTTATTCTAATGATGAAAGGCTTGGTCATATGACCTAAAAATTACGCTTTTTATTGCTTTCGAACATTATTTTTTCTTAAACATATATGTTATAATGTTCCAGGCTAATGTACTTTCCCGGAAAATTTACAACTGTCCTGCAAGTAAAATATATTCCTTTTTCGAGAAAAAGGGCGTTTCTTCGTCCCATGACGGAGCCGTTGAGCAAAAGAGGCTCGGCCTGCTGTCTTAGTCGCCGATACGCCTGAATATCAGATTCTTATTGATCACTTTATGTGGCAGGAGTAGAAAACACAACAGCCCTTGACCATTTATCTTTACTGCGTTCCTGCGTATTATACCTTTTATCCGTCATGTAATCGGACTGCTTTATTTCACTTGCCTTTTACTAATTCGAAAACAGTGACTAAAATTAGAAACTTTACCAATGTAAATACTACTACCAAGTTTTGTTTTAAAAACCTTTATTGTGAAAATGTCAGTATACAAATACGGGCCTATACCCACGTGGGCCGGCCACGGAGCAAACTGTAATCGTATATGATGAGGAGACATTTACACTGTAGAGGAACGTAACGGGCGGGCCATTAGGTTGCAAGAACTAAGGTGTCTAACTGTTGCGAAATCGGTGGACATACATTTTATAATTAAAATACGACAGGGCCAGTTACAATAAAATTATCTCTATATACATTTGCGGGCAAGTACCATGGGCGACGTTAATTCGAACTTTCAATAGTACAGTAATCAATAACACATCAGAACTTAATATCAATAGGGATGTCGAAATATTCAATCAATTCTCGTCCCCGCCCGCCATGTGCTTCAAAACTGCATACGTATCTCGTGATATCAAGGTTGTGCAACCAGTACACAACAAGGTGTTACGAGTCCCATTTATACCGGCGCCATTTTGGGCGAGGCCGGGCAGGTCCAGGATATAGTCAAAATGTCTCTACCAACCATCGACTATGATGATGTTCATAAGCTCTATTGATTAGACTAACACTCCTCTCTCCACATGAAATTAATTAATTTGCCGCAACTTAAACATGTCATTTTCATTTGTCCAAAGTTCTTCTGAAGATTTAGAACTGTTTCCCTTGCCTCTGATGCTATCACTGCCACTTCATTGATGGATGTACTGGCAGGTCAGGGGTTATCCACCAAATCTCGAATTTGGGCAGCACTATAATTAATCGGGTGCCACCTCTCCACATGACGATGCATGGTATAATTACCATAACTATATTTTTTTTCGGTTCCTCTGGAGAGTACATCGTGGCAGATGAGGCAGGTAACTTACCGGGCATTTACCTTTTTTACATGTGGAGAAAAGGAAAAAAAATCGAGCGTCCGAGTTCTAAGGTGTCCCAGGGCCATTTTAGTGGACCAGGCCCAAATCCAAAGAACAGGCCGCCATTTTGAGAGTCCTGTTGCAGCCGCCTGTCGCTGTAGCAGCAAGAGCGGGCGAAACTCAGCTAGAAGGCGCCCCACTGCAGATGAAGTGCCTCCACCTGGAGAGGCGGGAGAGGCTCGTTTGCGCCACCCCCCCCCCCCTTCGGGCACCCCACGCTGACTTTCGGTGCAGCATTGTAGGATGGCCACACCAGTGCGGCAACTTGCTGGACACCACCTCGGTGCCATCCGGATCTCGGCGCGTTGTGCTGCCTTCGGCCTACTGTAGCCGCAAGTGCGGACGCAACTCAGCTGGATAGCGAGTGAAACACCAAGGGGCGCCCCACTGCAGCAGAGGAGCTTCCATCTTGGGGGCGACGCACAGCATCACATTGCTTTCCAATGCAGTCAGATCCTCAAACAGCCCCCACTGACTGACGCGACCTCACAGGCCAACGGGGCACCCCACGCCGACTTTCGGCGCAGCATTGTAGGATGGCTACACCAGTGCGGCAACTTGCTGGACACCACCTCGGTGCCATCCGGATCTCGGCGCGTTGTGCTGCCTTCGGCCTATTCGCACATTGGTCCGCTACTGACGCCGCCTCACGTGCCAACGGATTTTCTACGCTTTTTATAGCCCTATGCCGCATAACAGGTCATGTGACTTGTTTATAAAACTTTTCATTGGTTCATTTTACTTTTGGTTTCCTAATGATGGAAGGCTTGATCATATGACCTAAAAATAACACTTTTCATTGGATTAAAACATTTTTTTTTCCCAAACGATGAAAGCCCCACCTTGTTTCTGGATGTTTCAGACTGAAGCTGGCGTCAGCATGAGAGCAGCACCATCTCGTGGCTCCGTCGTGGTCATTCCGCAAGCAATTATGGCAGCCGCTCCCCACCGGAAGCCTGCAGGAGTCGGGGCCCTCAAGACTTTTGTAGAATCTTCAAGGCTGAGGGGACGCTTTCGAGAATGGGGTCCAAGACCTAGCAGACAAGCGTCCGAGTTCCAAGGTGTCCCAGGGCCATTTTAGTGGACCAGGCCCAAAAAGGAAAGAGCCTGCCGCCATTTTGAGAGTCCTGTGGCAGCCGCCTATCGCTGCACCGCAAGAGTGGGCGCAACTCAGCTGAATGGCGGATTTTGGCACAGTGTACCAAAAGCGGGCGGAATGGCAACTGAAACGGTAAAGGGGCGCCCCACTACAGCAGACGATCCTCCACCTGGGGAGGCCCGTTCACGCCGCCTCCCCCCCCCCCCCCGGGCCGCCCCACGCCGTTTTTCGGAGCAGCATTGTAGGATACCAAAATCAGCGCGGCAACTTACTGGATATCACCTGGGTGCCATCCACATCTCAGCGCGTTCTGCTGCCTTGGGACTATTCGCACAACAGACCGCTACTGACGAGGCCTCCCCCCGGGGCGCCCCATGCCGTTTTTCGGAGCAGCATTGTAGGATACCAAAAACCAGTGCGGCACCCAGGTGACATCACCTGGGTGCCGTCCAGAACTCAGCACGTTGTGCTGCCTTGGGACTATTCGCACAAAACACAGCTACTGACCATTGTTGCTTCTTTTTAAAAAAAAATGTTTAAATTTTTTTACTGTTTTTGTTGCGTTGTATATATTTATAAGTTATTAAAGTTTTATAATCCTACTACTTTGTTAGAGTGCTATATATTTTTAATGTGACACATAATTGTAAAAACTTTGATGTACAAAGAGGCATCCCTGGAATCTCCCGCTTCAGGCTCGGTCCCACACACCCTCACAGTGAGAATCCCCTCCCCAATCACAATACAGGATGGTTTTCAGATAGTAGGAACGCGTGTGGTGTGACGGATCTCATCGGGTGGGGGCCTTGATCTACTGTAACTCCTTTGAAGAGGGGTGATTCTTTACAGCTGGGGCCATAAACTACATCTGCAGGGCTAGGTGATAGCCTAGGACCGGCCTGGACAATCAGACACAGAGGAAGAGGAGTGTCAGAGGGTGCGGTAGTGAATAGGGTGAAAGGGAGGTGTCGGGCGGGCACAGGGTGTGATTCTCAGAGAAGAACAGCGTAGATGGGAGGAGGTTTCTGGCCCATGCATGAGAGAGAGAGCGGGGGTGACCAGTGCGTGGGGGAGATGCTTGCGAGGGTGGGGAGCCATGCTGAGGATCGGCGGCGTGCAGAGAGTGGGTCTGGTCAAGGCATCTAAAATGGCTGCCGTGCACAACAAAAGTGTGGCATTGCAAAAAAGGCAAGATGGCGCAGACAATGTTTATCAATAAGGATTAATTTATAACAATTATTTTTAACAAAATATTTACTCGCAGTGACAAAATGGCAGTCAACAGTTCCTGATTTCCTTCGAATCGAACGTAAACAGACGTCACGCAGCAAAAAAAAAAAAAAACTCACGCACAGCCGCTGGAAGACATGTATCAACATATATGAGCCTCCTCAGCCACCCTCAGAAAACATAAGGGGTCCGGATACGTCTCCCGTACCCCCTTATACCCTGTAATTTAATTAAATCGAAACACAAAATGGCGAATTCCCGTTTCGCTACCAGTTTGCGACCCGGTTCGCGAACCGGGAAGCGCTTCTATCGCGAAAAATTAAATTTGTTTTATTTGCCCCACGGGACCCTTTAATAACCCCAACATCATTCCTAGGGGGTCAAGAGGGGTCTACCTTGCCCCCTTTCATTAAATTCCCCCTTCGTTTTTTTCCTCCTCTTGTCTCTCGATCCTACCGAGAGACAAGATGGCGGCTGCACCGGACTGTTTAGAATGTTGACAGACACCGGAGAGCCAATCAGCTTCGCTTTGCAAAGCTCCGTTACGCAAAAAGTACCCGATCTGGAGCGCTATCCGGGACGCTGTCACAGATATATAAAATTTTTTAAACGTTCATTTCTCAAAATCCACTGGAGCACATATATTGAGACCCAGCAAAGGCACATCGGCTAACAGTCCCTACAATTTTGCCAAGTTTCGTGTAAATCCATTCAGCCGTTCGAGCTAAAAGTGAGGCCAAACGCCCTATGGAAAAATGAATGGGAAATACGCGTTTTGGGACCCCCCTTTTTTCTCGGCCCCCCCTTGACGAAACACCCCCAAATTTTAAGGGGCTGCTCAGAAACAAAACGTGCAATTTTCCTGAAAATTTCAGCCGATTCCGTCCACAAACGCCAAAGTTATTAGACATAGAATTTTCAAAAGTTCCATAGAGAAAAAATCCTAACTATATATACCTACTGGCGACCGCCAGTAGGTAATATATATATATATATATATATCCAGAAAGTCGTTGTATTCACCATCTGCCTCCTGCGCAGAACAACGAAAGGAGCGAGACCACAAAGTAAGTGCAGTTTCCTTCAGTGCGTTTTATTTCGTGCAAAAAGTTACAGCCTGCCATCCACCATACATATATATATATGTATGTATGTATGTATATATATATATGTATATATATATATAAGCAAATCGGTGTTTGAGCGTTCCTAATGGGCAAAAACAAAAATATATGTATAATTCTAGGCTCCCAAGAGAACTATAGAGAACATGTGGATAAATGTACCTGTGAAATATTATGATGGTATAAGGAAAAAATGACTAACTACAACCTGAAACCAATACAGGGCTATCTAAAAGGTGGAAAAATGCTAATTACTTATTAGGAAGGCAGAATTTAAGCATTAAACAGTGAGAAGTGTGAAACATACCAACCTTAATGTAGACCGTTTTCTGAATTCATTAGACCCATGAAAAAGGAATATGATCCTAAAAAACTAGGAAAAAACTCAGAAACGTATTTTCACAACTAGGTTAAAAACGAAAGAAAATGGCGGACAAAAGGTGCCTGGTCAGGATACAATTAACAAAACTATAAACAATTAAGTAACTAATGTCTTTCTCCTATTTTACAGTATAAGAAAGAAGCAGTAATAAAACAGAGCAGAGACTGACTCCACACTGATGAAGAAAGGCAAAATCAGATAAGTAGCTCTTTAGACTCTAAACTATATACATTGTATCCTACCGTAGGATGAGAACATTCATTCTTTAAACAACTTCTCTGTGTCTGTTTTTCCTTTTTAGGTACAGAAAGAACAGCGTTAGGGAAGGCTGTTCTCAAGCAGAAACATCCAGGCTAACTTGAGAGGGAACGCCAACAATGCAGCAAGCCCCAGAAGAGGAACTGGGAAGGCAAGGAATGCGGAAGACATCGGGAGAGGAACACCCGGGAAGTTTACACTCTTCAATGCTGTCATGAGAAATCCAGGTAAGTGTGTGACTGAGCGAGGCTAGGCGGCTGTCACAGTTCTCACACTTTTGTAGGGCTCATGCTCTGCCCTTGCCAGCTGACTTGTCCCAGCCAGCGGTTGTGCGCTTGTGGCTGTGGGTGGGATGGCCAGTAGGGCTGCGGGCAGAGGGGCTCAACAGCACCCCCCTAACCATCCCCCAGAACAGGCTTGAACTTGGAAGGATAGCGCCTATGAAACACCTGCAAAAGACAGGGAGCATGAACATGAGAAGTAGGCTTCCATGTCCGTTCATCAGGACTGTAGCCCTGCCAATGGATAAAATATTCAAGCCTACCCTACTAGAGTCAATAAAATAGGCAACTTCGTACTCAGGTTCACCAAAACAGGGGGAGGATGGGTAGGGACTACAGTACCAGGAACTACAGGCTTTAACAACGACCCATGAAACACCGGATGGATTCTCAGGGAGGCAAGCAAGTCCAGTTTCATTGCAACAGGGTTTACTACTTTAGAGATAACAATAAAACGAGGTTTGAATTTGTTTGTCCCTTTGACCTTAATGTTTCTAGTAGACAACCAGACTTTGTCACCAACTGTATAGTCAGGAGGTGGTCTCCGATGGCGATCAGCATCATCCTTATACCTACTTTTCGTCTCTTCCAGGTTTTGTCTGGACCTAGCATGGGCGTCCTGGAGATGAGTCGCAAGGTCCAAGGGAGCAGGAGAGGCTGTAGGCACAGGAGGGGACATGAGCCCACAACGTGGATGAAAGGCATAATTACAAAAAGAAGGTGATACACCTATGGAATAATGTTCACCATTGTTATATGCAAACTCTGTAGTCCAAAGAAAAGTATCCCAGCCACTAATTGCTTGGCAACAGTTGGCACCTTAGATATTGTTCAATACACTGATTGACTCTTTCAGTCTGGCCATCAGTCGGGGGGGTGATGAGAAGAAGGGAGTCTCACATCATTTTTTAACAAAGTATTCAGACCTTTTCAGAAATTTGGCACAAATTGGGGGCCGATCTGACACTATAGCAGAAGGAAGACCATGAGTACACACCAGGTTTTGGAGAAAAGCAGAAGCAAGGTCCTTAGAGTCAGGTAGATTTTTTAAAGGTATGAAATGAGATCTTGGATATCATATCAACAAACACTAAGATGACAGTATGCCCTTGCTTAGTAGTTGGAAGCTCTACAATAAAATCCATAGAGATGGAATGCCATGGGGTAGGAGGTGTGGCATAGGAGTTAAGAGCCCAGTCAGGCCTGGTGTGAACCTTTACTCTGAGCACAGCCATAGCACTACTGAACATATAAGTGAGTGTCTTGACTCATAGATGGCCTCCAAAAGAATCTCTTAAATAAAGCTAGTTTTTTTATGACCTGCTAACACATATGAGTAACACCACTCAAGTGTTTGCAGCTGTAAGACTTTAATAGGGAGGATGAGGCCTCCTTGAATGTACAAACGATTGTGAATTCTAACTCCCTTATGTTTGGTTTCATACTCTTTGATTTCCTCAGTTTATTGTGCCTGAAGCACTTCTTTCAGAAATGAGTCCTCCGAACAAGTATCTCCCAAGACACGCTCAGTACTTAAAATGAATGGTTGATCATAAATACTAGGGGTATCATATACCTCATAACGATATTACGATAAAGCATCTACATTGCCATGTTTGGCCTCTGCCTGAAACTGTATGATATCATCAAAGTTACTGTAATAATGTGTCCATCGTAACTGCCTCATGCATAAAGCCCTAGCTACTTTTAGAAATTGTAAATTTCTGTAATGACAGTGACTGTGTGTAAGGCTCCTAGTAGGTATTGACGCCATTCTTCAAAGGCGTGTTTTATTGCCAACAATTCTCTGTCTCCCACCGCATAGTCCATTTCAGGCGGAGTGAGTTTGTGAATAAAACACAACTGGATGCAGTTGTCCAGTGTGCCTGTCTCTCTGGGACAATATTCCTCCTATAGCTACGTGGAATGCACTTTTCATAAATGAGTCAGGGGCCTCATTTATGAAAAGTGACGCATTGCTGCGTGAAAACAGCGATGCGTCACTTTTCACTGCACCCTCCTTGTGACACCAGAGACATGAAATTCACATTTGTCTAATTTCACATAAAGATTGTTGTCTCTGAGACGTTCCAATACTCTTTTCAAATGCCCTATGTGTTATTCGGTGGACGAGGAATAGATTAGAATGTCGTCTATGTAGGCTATAGTATTCACATCCAATACCTCTCTCAAAACTTCATCAATAAAGAATCGAAATGCTGCAGGGGCATTACATAGTCCTAAGGGCATAACCAAATATTCATGGAGCCCAAACTTAGTATGGAAAGCTGATCGAGAATGCCGAATGAATCCTTTCTCTAGCATACCATCCAAGTATTCCCTCAAATAGATATTTTCTTTCCCTGTTAAAGCAGATGTGCGACTACACAGAATTTTTGCTCCAGGTACTATATCAATGCGGCAGTCATACAAAAGATGAGGTGGTAGGACAGAGGCCTTTTCTTTATCGAAAACTCCTCTTAAGGAATAGTAAGTGGCAGGTAATTCTGGTAGGTCAGAGTCAGTGGTTTCTGTTATATGCTGTAACGGGGCATTGTTCACAAGACAATATAGTTTACAAAATTCGAATGTAAAGGTCATGGAATGGTCTCTCCAATTTATTTTTGGGTCAAGTTTCATCAACCAAGGAAGCCCCACAATCGCTTGAAATTGAGGTAGAGAAATTACATCAAATTGAATGGTTTCTAGGTGACTTTTCTGTTTGTAAAGACTATGGGCCAGATGTAGGAAGGCTATTACCTGTCGGTAACAGCCGCAATTAACGGATTTCTGCCGTTACCGACCCATAATAGGCTTTTCTGATATAGGGGCCGAAATTAACGATTCGGTAATTTACCGAATCGGTAAATTAAGGAATCAGTAAATTACCAATATCTTAAATACTGAATTGGTAAATTACCGAATTCCTAATGTAGAGAGCACTTAAATGAGTGCTTATCCCATGTTAGGATTCGTTATTTACCACCAACTACAAGTTGGTGGGAAATAATAAAAACACCCCAAAAAGCAATGTTATGCAAATTGCTTGAGTGCCATGGTGCAGACATACATGCCCTTAGGGCATGTATGTCTGCAACATGTGCACCCATACACAATTGAGGGGTGCAACAGGGTGTCAAAGTGACACCCTGCCACCCTTCAATGTTCAGTAATTGACATTCATTCCTACGGGCCTCCAGGCCCATAGGAATGAATGGCAAATACCGCATTGGTAAATACCGATTAGATAAATACCGAATCTTACCGATTCAGTAATTTTTACCGAATGATTTGCTACATAGCATTTACCGATTCGAAAATACCGAATCAGTAAAATTCTGTATTTTCAAATCGGTAAATGCTTTTTACCTACGTTTGGCCCTTAGATCTTTAGGGAAATTTGTGAAAGGCCCTGATTTCATGTTTTCTCCCATCCATAGCTTTTACTATCTCTACTGTGTCTTTAGGTTCAATTGAGATTTCATTACAAGAATGGAGGCTACATTATGCATAATCTTTTAATGCAGTCTCTAAGCAGCTGCATACATCACAATACCAAAGGTTCCAGAATAGAACATAAGGAATACGTAAAAGGCATGATCTGACAACAATCTTCCTCTTTTAAATGCGGCTCCGAGCAGATAAGTAACTCCTTCTTTTCATTATACTATTATAAGATTTGGATATTTTCTGGTTCCCTTTCCGTGTGGGCTAACCCCCACGCTCCCCACCTTTACCCTACTTCCTTACCGATCTCCAATTTACGGAAATCTCCCTTCCTGCCCAGTTTTTTCCCTGTGCACATAATACTCACAATAATATTGCCTTTTTACTACACACACAAGATTGCCACTTGTAAGTACCGCTTAGAATGCATGTTTGAAACCTCCTTACTGCCCTGTTTCCTTCCGATCCCATAATCCTATGCCTTCGCTCACGGTTTAAGTGCTCTGTTAAACCGTTGAATTTACACAGAGTTGAGGTTTCCGACCCTCACCTCCTTCCGGACACAGACCGTGAATCAGAAACAGCGCGTCCCTGCTCCACGTTAGACATTAAACGAAAGTACCTTGGAAACGGGGACGTCGCGTCCTCCGGTAATCAAGAGCACTTCTTAAAACTGAAGCCCGGGCCACAGCTGATCAGCTTGGCGATCACAATCATCACCATGACTACAACCCAGCGGCTGACTGCAATCCCACATGAGCATCAGTTGCTCGTTTGACCCAACGCGAACAGCTGCTACATTTCAGCCTATGCAGGTGCCTTTATTATTTCTGCATAAAATTTTTTTTTAAAGTAAAACTGAGACTATTAGAGCGATTTCCCCACCCTCTTACTGTTTAACACTGCTCCCCTATCAGATTCTTAAGCAGACACCCCGTGCCCTCACTCTCTCTGACTTGCTCTGCTCCCTAACCACAATATCTAATTATAAGCTTGCTAACTTCCTACTGTGGCTTGCTCCCGTAACAATAACATTTATTTATCAGCATGTCTGACACTGATTCAGATGACGTACCAACCCCACCCCCCATATTGATAAAGATGCCTTCAAAAAAATTCAACAAAAAGAAATGAGGTCATGCATGATGGAGACCTTAAACAAGGTCATCTCCTCCAAAAGGTCACTCTCTACCCAGGAGGACGAAATTACCGAAATCCTCATTGATGACGCTACTGAGATAAGGGGTAAAAGAATTAAGAAAAGCAAGAATATTGACCAGGCTACCCCTAAGAGCACTTCAGGAGGTCCTAGCACCTCATCAAATCTGGAAGGTCTTAGCACCTCAACACTTAATGGCGGTCCCTGCACCTCGAACTCCCTGGGTGTCCTTAGCGGCACAACTTATCTGGGTGCCCATGGCGGCACAAAACATCTTGGTGTTCCTAGCAGCAGTGCTCAATATAACATGGGAGATAATAATTTTTTCAATAATGATGAGTCATCAGTAGTTCCTGACGAGTATATCCTAGACTTGGATGAAGAGGAGGAATATTTCTAATATATTGAGGCTGAACTTCCTACATCTTCTAAGGACAATATCCTTGACCCCTTGGGGGAAGAAATGTTCTCCTCCTAAACCTCAAACATCCTAGATCCTCCGAGTGGTGGCCCCAAGACCACGTTGCCAAATTTATAAAGAAATGGCTACGGAACCTCCCTGAGAGGGATGAAAGGAACATTCTCAGCAGAATGCTCAAGACCATCTATTGAGAACAAGACTTGCCAAACTCCCAATCTAGACCCTGAGCTAATCAAATTTCTCTTCAAGCTCAGTCAGGACCCTAGAAAAGGGATGGAGAGATCCCTAAAAGGATGCCAGGACCGTCTTCTTGACGTCCTGAGACCTCTTGCAAGAATACCAGATTCTGTCAAGGAGAGCCACATCAATTGCACACCTCTCAACATTGAATCAATCAGAGGCTGGAGCCAGAGAGCCTTAATGCTTTTAGGTAATGCCAATGCAAGCAGTAATGCCGAGTGGCGTAGAGTAGTGCTCACTAAAATCAATCCCAAGCTTAGTGATATGGCAGATAAAGAGCCTTCAAACAACCCTAACGGGCTACTCTTTGGAGAGGACCTTACTAAATCTCTTAGGAAATATGTATCAACATATACAGCCTTAGATAAGGCTCAGCAAAATATGAGAAAGGTCTTTAACCCCAACCTTTTTGGATGGGCCGGAAGAAGGGCCTCTCTCTCGGCTGCTTTAATCAAAGGCCCTATCCAAGATCCCGTGGCTTTGGACGGGGATACCAACAATACAATGCTACATTCTACCCCCAGAGTGGTAGAGGTCACCGCTCAAGAGGATTTAGATCTTGTGGCTACTCCAACAACATCAACCCACCAAGTACTCCTTCTTCCCCCCTAAAGGTGGGAGGGAGGCTCAAACACTTCTGTCAAAATTAGAGACAATTCACCCAGGACCCTTGGGTTCTAAACACTTTCAAGGGTTTTGAGATAGATTTCACACACATACCTACACAAACTTCTTTACCGAGAGACATGCCTCTTTCCCTAGATCAACAAAAAATAGTAGAGGAAGAGATCTCCGCCATGCTTCAAAAAGGTGCGAATATATAGGTCCCCTTGGAAACCCTTACATTTATAAGCACACTCTTTCTTGTAGAAAAAAAAGAGAAAGGTTGGAGGACTGTGATAAACCTAAGGGAACTCAACAAACATCTGGTCTACAGACATTTCAAGATGGAGGGCATCCACCTCCTGAGGGACCTTCTCTTGGTAGGAGACTGGCTAGTCAAATTGGACTTAAAAGACGCTTATTTCACCATCCCTATGGCCCAAATCCATCAACCTTTTCTCCAGTTTATGTGGAAAAACCACCTATACCAATTTCAAGCATCCCCCTTTGGACTATCTTCTGCCCCTTGGTGCTTCACCAAGGTCATGAGAATGATTGCCTCATTCTTAAGTGAAAGAGGTATCCGCATGATCATATACCTAGAAGACATCCTTATAATGTCACAAGACCTCTCACACATAATCCAAGACCTGAAGACTGTAATGGATCTCTTAGAAAGTCTAGGGTTCATCATAAACAAAGAAAATCTATCCTGACTCCCTCTAGATCTCTGGAGTTTCTCGGTTTCACCATAGATACCTTGAAATGTCTTCTTCTACTCCCTTCCAAAAAATTGCCAAAATAAGGAAAGAGATAAGACATGTCTTGAAACAACAGGACCTTCCCCTGAGGGAACTATCCAGATTACTCGGTCTCCTCTCCTCCTCCATTCAAGCGATCTTTCCCGGACCCCTAAATTATGGGGCCTTGCAAAGGATAAAAGCGAGATCCCTAAGATATGGTCTCTGGTACAAAGGTTGGATTACCCTGGATAAGGAGGCCCAATCCAAACTAACACCGTGGCTAGACAACCTAGATGCTTGGAATGGCAAAGCAATCTTTGGCTCAAAACCAGAGGAGTCTTCTCAACACATACATTTCGTAGAGTTAACAGCTGGCCTTATTGCCCTGATGAGCTTCAAACATTCCCTCCAGGGCAGAGCATCCTAAAGATGGACAACATGTCAGCGGTTGCCTACATCAATCGCCTGGGAGGTACCAAACCTCTCCAATTTAGCCAAGAGACTTTGGATGTTCCGTCTGGAGCACAAAATTGCCCTCAAAGCAGAATACCTCCTGGGGAAGAGGAACATCCCTGCAGATTGGAACTCCAGATTCCTGTTAGATCACAGCAATTGGAAACTCAATGTTTCTGTATTCCCGACCCTGAACGGGATCATAGATAGATCTATTTGCGAGCAGACTGACGTTTCAACTGGAAAAATATTTCAGCTGGATGCCCAATCCTGGTGCTCTGGCAGTGAACGCATTACTCCAACCTCCCCCACCCCTTGCCATGATCCAAAGAGTTTTACAGAAAGTGAGACAGGAACAGTGCTCCCTTGCCCTAATAATTCCCTTCTGGCCATCTCAGGCATGGTTCCCCACCACTCTGGAACTAGCATACAACCCCCCCTTCCTGATTCCTACCCAAGAGAATCTTCTAACAGGCTTAGATAGAGAAACTCACCCCCTAATTCAGACAGGGAGAGAGTCAGGAGATCCAATGACACCTCAGGACTTTCGTCAACAGCTGCAACTCTCCTCAGAGAGTCTTTGGCCCCTGGCACTCACTACAGATATAACAACATTTGGAGATGCTGGGTTCGTTGGTGCCTGGATAGGAACTTGGATTCCTTACAGGCATCTATTGTTGACATAGTAAACTTCCTTGTGGAACAATTTGATAAGGGCCTCAGCTATAGAACTAGCAATTGCTATAGATCGGACTTCTCTGCTGGCCATATCCTTGTCAACGGGAAAACGGTAGGTAAAAATGTCATTGTCTGCAGAGTAATGAAAAGCATTTGCTTAAGAAGGCCTCCTAAACCCAAATGTGAGAGTCTCTGGGACGTTAACTTAATTCTAAACCTTTTCATTAACTTGCCAGATAATACCCTATTGAATAGGAAAAACCTCTCTATCAAGCTTGCAACTCTACTATGCCTTATCTCCTTTCGAAGAGTCTCTGATGTTAAAGCTCTAGAGATTTCAAATAGATCATAAAACATCTTTGGTGTTAAATTCGAAATTTATAGACGTACCAAAACCATGTCTCATTCAATCTTCTATCCACATTTTGATCCTTGGCCAAAACTTTATGTAGTTAATTGCATGAGAGAGTATAATTGCTAGATGTGTTAAAACTATCATGAACTTAGCAGACATTAACTTAACAAAATTTCAAGCTCACTCTCTTAGAGGCGCTATGGCCAGTAAATCTCTATGGTCTGAAGGTAAGTTGGACGACATCCTCAAAGCGGCTGACTGGTCAAATGCTAGCACCTTTGCACAGCTCTACTGCAAACCTATCAAACATATGTTTAATATAGTCTTACAAAGCTACCAACATGCATAATGTAGCCTCCGTTCTTGTAATGAAATTGCGATTCTCCTATTAATTGACGAGAGAATCTGGATTTCATTAAAGACACGGAGGCTGACATTGTACCACCCATCCCACCCCTTGGGTGTTTACTTTGACTTTGCTTACTTGCTTATAATGTTAACCGTGTTAAAATGTGCAGTATTTTCTCTTTTCTGTTATCTAGTTAATTACTTGTTATATCTTGTACTTCTTTTCAGGAAACATTTACCTCTCTCTCTTTTCAGGTAACCCTTCATCATAACTGCATGATGTCTTGGATTATCCCTCGTTTGGCTTCTTCCTTCGTCAGGCCTTCCCGAGGATCCATTAGAAGTTTTATAGTAGTCTACAAGTTGGAAATTTAGAAGGCTATTATATTTCATGTACTTACTTATTTTCTTCTCTACTTTTAAAAGAGGCAGATTGTTGTCAGGTCAAGCCTTTTATGTAGTCTTTTCTGGAACCTTTGATATTGTGATGTATGCGGCTGCTTGGAGGCTGCATTAAAAGATTATGCATAGTGTCAGCCTCTGTGTTTTTAATGAAATTCAGATTCTCTAGTCATGGTAATAGGAGAATCACAATTTCCATACTCTCAACCCATGTAGAGTCAATAAAGTTCCCAGTGGCCCCAGAATCAAGCATGATTTGCACTTCTATAGATTTATCTCCCCAGCTCATTTTAGCTCTAAGAAAAAAAGGTTGCATAGGAAACAATGTGTGATCCTGACTCAAACATTAGGAGACCATTACACCGGACTCCCTCAAGCAACCTGTCTCCACCTTGACCGGGCTGGCCAATTTCGCGACTCAGTACGTCTTTTCGTTTTAACTGGGCAATCTCACAAGAAGTGTCCTGCTTTGCCACAGTATAAACATGGCTTATTGTCTCTTCGTCTTTTTCTTTCTTGAGTACTCAAGGGCCCTTTAATACTACCTATCTGCACAGGCTCAGGGTCATAAATGGATTAGTCAGTATCCACCTTCCTTTCTCTAAAGGTAAGGAACACAGTCTCTGAAAGTCCTTGTTTGCATTTCTGCTCATGTAATCTATAATCTAACTTAATCAATTAAAGCATTACAGGAGTCAGGAGGGTCCACTACTTGAGCTAACATGTCCTTTAAATCATCCCTCAACCCTTTGTAGAATAGAGCACTTTGCTTAGCTTGAGGCCATCCGGCCTTAGCAATCAACCTATTAAAACAGGAGATATAAGTCATGAGATCATTTGATCCTTGCTTAAGATTCAATAATTCTGTGTCAACAGACTGCATAAAAGAATGTCTGTCAAACATGCGCCTTAGCCCCTCCTTGATAGCCCTATAATCATACAACATGGCATCATTTTGATCCATTAGTGGAATAGACCATGTAACAGCTCTTCCTCCCAAATAAGAGAAAACAAAAGAATCTTTCGATTGCTCGCTAGGGAAACATGAAGCTTTACACATAAAGTGCAACTGGCATTGGTTGATAAAAGTGGCAAATTTAGCAGAATCACCTAAGAACCTTTCTGGTGGTGTTTACCAGAGAAGTACTTCTGGGGGGAAGGAGATTGTGAGGTGAAAGAGATACCATGAGTTCTAGATGCAGGATCTGATGAGGGGGACCAGTGAGATGCTTGCTGTAAGGCATCCACTCTAAGGGTCAAAGCATGTGTTTCTTTTTGTAAATTCGCTATCATATGCTCCAAATCGGCTAAGGTAATCTGATGTTCCTCCATTTCACTCAGGCGGAAATATAAAACATGGGCTTCGCGTTCTGTGAGGCTCACCTGATTTCTGCAGAGGCGAAGTGGAAGGAACAGATGCTGAATCCCAACTGCCCTCACCCACCTTCTTTGCCCAACAACGTCAAAGCAAAAGAGAAGAAGGTGGGGAAGAGGTTGAAAAAAAACAAGGAAAGAGAGTAGGAGTAGAGTCCACTGGTCCGTCTGGTTATGTTGCTGGTGTTCCTAATGGTAAAAACAAAAAGGTAAGTATAAGTCTTGGACCACAACAGAACTATAGGGAACATGTGTCTTAATGTACCTGTGGAATATTCTATTGGTAGGATAAGGAAGAAATGAATAACTAGAACTTGAAACCGAGACAGGGGTCTGAAAGGTAGAAAATGCAAATTACTTATAAGGACTGCAGAATTCAAGCATTAAACAATGAGAAGTGTGAAGGATACTAACCTTAATGGAGACCGCCATCCAAATTAATTACACCCATGAAAAATGAATACTATAAAAAAAACTGGGAAAAAATGTTCCCAGCCAGGACAAAAAAACAAAAAAATATTGCACAAAAAGGTGCCGGGTCAGGATAGAATTAACCAAATTATAAACCATTAAGTAACTAATGTCTTTTTCTTATTTTATAGTATAAGAGATGAAGCAGCAATGAAACAGAGCAGGGACCTACTCCACAATGCTGAACTAAGGCAAAATCAGTTAAGTAGCTCTTTAGACTCTAAACTATATACATTGCATCCTACCGTAGGATGAGAACATTGATTCTTCAAACAACTTCTCTGTGTGTGTTTTTCCTTTTCAGGTACAGAATGAAAAGAATTAGGGAAGGCTTTTTGCGAGGAGACACATCCAGGCTAACTGGCTAGGGAACGCCTACACTGCAGCAAGCCCCGGAAGAGAAGCGGGGACCCGAAAGGAAAGGAATGCAGAAGATGTCGGGAGAGGAACTCCCGGGAAATTTATACTCTCCAATGCAGTCACGAGAACTGAAAGAGGCTTGGCCGGGATCCAAAATGGAACACGAAGCACGTTTCTGTCACAGCCCTTTTGAAGGGATCATGCTCCACCTTCGCCAGCTGACTTGTCTCAGCCAGCGGAGCATGCGCTTGTGGCTGCTGGTGGGGCGGCCCTACAGCAACTTGCAAAATTTTATTTACACAGGCCAAAATTAAGTGAGAAAAATAAAAGCCAAAGAAGTACATTTCTATCAGTCTGTGTGCCTTGTCTCCAATTTAATAAAGGCCCATACAGACTACTCTAGGAGAGACTGTGAATACGCCCACTATGTAATATGATTTAGAAAAGGGGGTGGTGGTGATGAACAGAGTGTCTGAGTTAAACAGACCACTCTTACCCAGTCCAAAGATCAGGGCTTGATCCATCACCGTTATTTATCTCACTGCCCCATCCCAGCTCAGAACCTGGCTATATGCAAATCAGTCTGTCCCTGGCCCAGTGCATCATGGGAACAGGGCAGACTAAACTACCAAGCCAATTCTTCACCAGAAAGGAGACAAGCTACCGGGGACCGGTTTCTGGCATTTCAGCCTTCTTCGGCCCGGCTTGCTTGAATCCTGATGGAGCAGTGAGAAAGGGACTCATGTCTGAGTATACCCTGCCACACCTATAGTGGCCAAAAACGATTTAGAAAAGGGGGTGGTGATGAACAGAGTGTCTGAGTTAAACAGACCACTCTTACCCAGTCCAAAGATCAGGGCTTGATCCATCACCGTTATTTATCTCACTGCCCCATCCCAGCTCAGAACCTGGCTATATGCAAATCAGTCTGTCCCTGGCCCAGTGCATCATGGGAACAGGGCAGACTAAACTACCAAGCCAATTCTTCACCAGAAAGGAGACAAGCTACCGGGGACCGGTTTCTGTCATTTCAGCCTTCTTCGGCCCGGCTTGCTTGAATCCTGATGGAGCAGTGAGAAAGGGACTCATGTCTGAGTATACCCTGCCACACCTATAGTGGCCAAAAACGATTTAGAAAAGGGGTGGTGATGAACAGAGTGTCTGAGTTAAACAGACCACTCTTACCCAGTCCAAAGATCAGGGCTTGATCCATCACCGTTATTTATCTCACTGCCCCATCCCAGCTCAGAACCTGGCTATATGCAAATCAGTCTGTCCCTGGCCCAGTGCATCATGGGAACAGGGCAGACTAAACTACCAAGCCAATTCTTCACCAGAAAGGAGACAAGCTACCGGGGACCGGTTTCTGGCATTTCAGCCTTCTTCGGCCCGGCTTGCTTGAATCCTGATGGAGCAGGAACAGACTAATTTGCATACAGCCGGGTTCTGAAACTGGGATGGTGCAGTGAGCTAAAAAACGGTGTTGGATCTAGCCCTGATCTCTTGACTGGGTGAGAGCTTTCTGCTTAATTCAGAGACTCTGTCCCTCACCACCCCTTGTTGTAAATATCTTTGTCCACCCTAAGCGTGGAAGGGTATTCTCAGATGTGAGACCCTTGCTCATTGCACCATCAGGATTCAAGCAAACCGGGCCGAAGACGGCTGTAATGCCAGAAACCGGTCCCCGGGAGCTTGTTTCCTTCCCAGTGTAAGAATTGGCTTTTGTAGTTTGGTTTGCCCTGTTCCCATCATGCACTGGGACAGGAACAGACTAATTTGCATACAGCCGGGTTCTGAAACTGGGATGGTGCAGTGAGCTAAAAAACGGTGTTGGATCTAGCCCTGATCTCTTGACTGGGTGAGAGCTTTCTGCTTAATTCAGAGACTCTGTCCCTCACCACCCCTTGTTGTAAATATCACTATGTAATATGGCATGAGTGATGAAAATCAAGGGTAAGTGACCACACCATTTTGGGTGACTACACACATAAGTCTCAGCTTAAAGTTGTAATTCTATTCTCAAAAAATGGTTCAAGGTTCAAGGCTATTGTCCTCACATAAGCTTATTTAGACACAGATAAAATCACCCCAAAAAATGGCTTCATTAATCAAGTCTGATGACCTTTGAACTGAAAATCCATTGATTTTATATCAAGACCTGGAGGCCAATATTGTGCAATTAGCCTCAGTAGCTGAAAAGACTCCTCATCCACCTGGAATGACTTCATAGCCAACAGTTCTAAGTTCCTCTCCATTCTCATAGACACCTCAGTTGTAATTTTGTTAATTGCCTTATTAAGCTTCTATTCCAAAGAGAGCTCCATAAACCTTCACCCTGACCATAATACCACAGCAAAGAATACTAAAGAAAAAAGTAAGCTACATAATGTGAAATGTAACCTCTTCGATGCTCATGATGGAGCGGTTCTGTCATAAGCATCGGTTGGGCTGTGCTGATGACGGAACCGCTCCGTCATGAGCACAGCCCCTGGGGAAGCGCTGGCGCTCCCCCTGGGGCATACATCTTGCCCCCACAAACAGGGATGGCAGCGGAAGAGTTTCCGCTGCCACCCAGACCCGCCCACGCTTTCCCATGATGTCAGCGTGCACAGCAGGCGCCAACGTGATCTGGAAGTGCTGGGAACCATTTGTTTCCAGCGCGTCCAGGGAGAGAAGGTAGGTTTGGGCCTCCGGTGGGGCGGGAGGACATTTCTTGGTTTCTTGAGGCATCAGTGGGGAGGAAACAGTGTTTCCTCCCACATGATGTCCCATGAGGGCAGAAAAGCCCACTAGAGCAAGGGATTATTTATTTAACAAAATCGGAAGCAACCCCTCAGCAAGGGTCGCTATCTTGGGCCCTAGATTGGTTTATTTATTTGGCCTTTCTGCCCCACGCTAGACACCAGGGAATTAATTTCTTTTAAAAATGGAAGCGCCCCTTGGGCAAGCGTCGCTTCCAGGGGGGGCTCAATTTATTTTAAAATTATAATCTGCCCCCCCTGGGGACAGATAGCCTGATTTGTTGGTGTTTTTGGCCCCAGGGGGAGCAGAAAAGCCCACTAGAGCCAGGGAATTGTTTTTTTTTAAAATTGGAAGCGACCCCTTGCTTTCAGGGGCTGTAATTTAAAAAAAAAGTATATTCTTCCCCTGGTGACAGATTGGTTTCTTTAATTGGCCTTCCTCTCCAGGGGGGGGGCATAAACCCCCACTAGACACCAGGGAGTGTTTTAAATTTTAAATGGAAGCGACCCCTTGGCCAGGGGTCGCTTCCTTATGGGCCAAATTAATTTGTAAGACTTTTCTGCCCCCCTCCTCTCCCCCCTTGGCGACAGATTACCTATATTATTGGTGTTTCTGGGCCGGGGGGGGGGGGCAGAAAGGCCCACAAGCGCCAGGGAGTTAAAAATAAATAAATTGGTTGCTTCCAGGGGACATATATTTGTTTTTGTGTATTCAGCCCGTTTATTTGGCCTTTCTGCCCCCATTTGTGTAGTGACATAGCCTGTTATAATGTGTATTGTTTTTATTTCTTGTGAATTGTAATGTTTTATTTCCCCCTTTTTTGCTCAAGTTCAAGGCTTTTGCTCTTTAGACTGTTGCAGGTTGAGGTTTCATTACTGGTGGTTCTGCTGTATGTGTATTTGCATGTGTTTGGTAAGAGACTTTTTTGTGCAAGTAGAATGTAAATGTGTTTTTTGCAAAGTGTGTAATAATACCAGTATGTTTGGTTTCTGTTTTTTGACTGTCTAAAATGTTTTGCATTTGTGCTTGATGTGTATTTTGTTTTCTGTAGATTAATTGTTTTTTTCTTCTTTCTAGTGGGATATCGTTGACTTTTTGCTGTGGCTTTGCAGAGTAGGTGCTGGTGAGTGTAGCTGTCCCTTGTAAGTGAATTGTATAGTTTTTGAGTATATAGATCTTTGTGATAAAGGCACACACTTTGCAAAGTGTTGGTTGTAGACTTGTTTGTGCACTCTCCTTTCTTAGTAAGGATAATGGCTAGCCGCCAGATTACAGCTCAGAAGGTTGCTGGAATGCTTTTTGATTCTTCCTCTGACCATGGTCCAGAGACTGACTCTGATTCTGAGGCAGAGGTAGGAGGGGAAGATTCAGGCAGTGAGTTTTCTCTCCACATGGCATTATCCAATGATGAAGATACTCTCATTGCAGATGAAGCTACTCTTGGTGCGGATGAAGTGCCTGTATTAGAAGAGGACATTGATGTGCCGATAGTGCGGTAAGAGGCATCTGGCTGCAGCTTAGGGCTGCAAGACTTCCCGTTGGTACAGTGAGAAAGAGGCATCTGGGCTGCAGCCTGGGGCTGCAAGACTTCTCATAGGTATAGTGAGACAAGAGGCATCAGGGTTACATCCTGGGGCTGCAAGACTTCCCGTTGGTATGTGAGACAAGAGGCAGCTGGGCGGCAGCCTGGGGCTGCAAGGCTTCCCGTTGAAAGTGCTGACCTCTGGGTTGCCCCAAGCATGGTGCAGCCGGCATTGCCAGACTTTACTGGTGTTCCAGGGTGTAGGGTGAACACTGAAAACTGTTTGCCGATAGATTTTTTTTATTTGTTTATGGATGATGTGTTTTTGGCAGAGATTGATGAGCAGACTAATTTGTATGCCGAACAGGTTTTTAGGGACAACAGTGCCAGCCTTAAGCCCCACTCGAGAGCTACCCGGTGGACTCCCACAAATCTGAAAGAGATGAAGAAGTTCTTGGGTTTAACTTTTTTGAAGGGCTTGCTAAGGAAGCCATCAATGGCTTCATATTGGTCTACTAGTCCCTTGATGGCAACTGCTATATTTCCGGCAGGCATGAGTCATGATAGGTATTTGCTGCTGCTTTGAATGATGCATTTTGTCGATAATGGTTTAGCTTTGCCACAAGATCACCCTGATTGTGACCGTCTTTTTAAGATTCGGCCTGTCATTTATCACTTTGTTGATCGATTTTCTGAGATCTATGCTCAGGGAAAGAAATTGCAGTGGATGAGTGTTTGGTGTTGTTCAAGGCCCGCTTGGTTTTTAGGCAATACATTCCTAGTAAGAGGGCATGCTATGGAATTAAGCTGTATATGCTGTGTGACAGTCTGACTGGATATGTCTCTAATTTCAGGGTGTACACCGGTAAGGAATCCAGGATTAACCCCCCTGATTTTCTGTCCACTTTTGGAGTGACTGAGAAAATTGTGTGGGAACTTGGTAGAGGATTATTTAACGAAGGCCACCATTTATATGTAGATAACTTCTACACTGGTGTGCGGTTGTTCAGGGAATTGGCCAAAGTGGAGACTGTTGCTTGTGGCACAATCCGCTGTAACCGTAAAGGTTTCCCAAAAGAATTTGTTTGTCAAAAGCTTGTGCGGGGACAGTGCAGTGCATTGCGTGGAGCTTCTAGCTGTGAAGTTTTCAGACAGGAGAGATGTCTACATGTTGACTACCATCCATGATAAAAGCACTGAACCAGTGACTGTTTGGGGTGAGGTTGCTGAAGCGCGCAAACCTGTGTGCATTTTAGACTATAATAGGCACATGGGTGGTGTTGACAGAGTAGATCAGAGGTTGGAACCTTATACTGCTCTTCGTAAGGCTTACATTTGGTACAAGAAGTTGGCTATCCATCTTTTCCACTTGGCAACCTTTAATGCTTTTGTTGTGTTCCAGGAATCTTGTCCTGAGTCAAAGGTGATTTTTGTAAAGTTTCAGGAGTCTGTAATAGGCAGCCTTGTTTTAGGGGAACAGGCAAGTGTTCCTAGAGTTGGAGTGGTGGAGGATGTTGCTAGATTAAAAGATCGCCACTTTCCTGATCACATTCCTCCTACATCCTCAAAAGACTTTCCCAGTAGGAGATGTAGAGTCTGTTGGCGAAGCGGTATGTGGAAGGAGGTTCGTATGTACTGCCTTGAGTGTCCTTCAAACCCTGGGCTGTGCATGCCTGCTTGTTTTAGAATGTACCACACGCAAAATAATTTTTGGGAGCATCCATGAGTGGTAAAGTGAACTGCCTGGCCTCTATTGTTTAATAATTGTTGTTCAGTTTTAAGGTTGGCATTTGTGTATTGTATTTAGTTTTAGTTGTTGTGTTAGTAGACTTGTATCAATTTGCAATTTGTTTGTGTTTTCTTATTTATGCAAAAAGAAGTCCTAAATGTGATGGCGGTTTTCGTGGAGTAGCGATTATCTGGCGGTGTGCGTGGTCTGGTACTTGGCTGGTGGTGAGTTTGGATTGATGCTTGGTTGGCAGTGTGCCTGGGCTGGTGCTTGGCTGGTGGTGTGCGTGGACTGGCGCTTGGCTGGCGGTGTGTTTCTACTGACTCTTGGCTGGCAGTGTGTTTGTACTGGTGCTTGGCTGGCAGTGTGTTTGTACTGGCGCTTGGTTGGCAGTGTGCGTGGATTGGCGCTTGGCTGGTGGTGTGCATGGACTGGCATTTGGCTGGCGGTGCGCATGGACTGGCGCTAGGCTGGCGGTGTGTTTAGATTGGTGCTTAGTTGGTGGTGTGCCTGGACTGGTGCTTGGGTGGTGGTGTACGTGAACTGGCACTTAGCTGGTGGTGTGTTTGTACTGACTCTTGGCTGGTGGTGTGTTTGTACTGACGCTAGGCTGTGTTTGTAGTGGCGCTTGGCTGGCAGTGTGTGGATTGGCGCTTGGCTGGCGGTGTGCGTGGACTGGCGTTTGGCTGGCGGTGTGCGTGGACTGGCGTTTGGCTGGCGGTGTGCGTGGACTGGTGCTTGGCTGGCGGTGTGCGTGGACTGGCGCTCGCTGGTGATGTGTGAGTAGTGACTTGATGCTGGTCACTACACACACTGCTAGCTGAGCGCCACTCCATGCAATCCATCAGTTTGTGTAGTTGCTGTGTCAGGAATGTGGGCGTGTGAAAGTGATGGGCCCTTGAATGGTGCTGTCTGCTGGTGGAAGTGTTGTAATGTGATGGGCCCGCGGCTGGCGGTGTGAATGTTTTGTATGTGTCAAACGTTTGAAAGGTGTATGAATGGCCTGTAAAGAGGTTGGTGCCTTGTCGTGGCTTTACAGCTCACGAGTTGCGAGTCACTGGTTTGGATTTTTTGTCCATTTAATTGACAGTGCATTTCTTTTTTGTGAAATCTCTTGTTAATAAAATTTTATATACTGAACCATCACTCGCCCTTATGCCAAATCCAACCAGTATGTGTGTGTGTTTGAGGAATAGATGGCTGTGCAGTAATCTTTGTCTTTTTAGTCTCTCTGCCAAGGTGTACATTCCACCTTAGAATAACCTACCAACTGTAGATATTGTTGAAACCCATGGGAGTACATGGTGATGTCTCTCTGGTGAATTCAAACAAGTTATTTTATCCACAATGTCCTGCAAACCTCAAAATGTCTGTCACATTTTCCATGCAATATTGTGCCAAAATTCTCATGCTGCAGAACTAAACAACTAATTTTGTCAAAACGATCTGGTTTTGCTAGGGGGATCACCTGGGTTTGTGGCCCCGTGCTCGGCGGTCATCTAAGGAAACCTACCAAAACCACACATTTCTGAAATGTAGGCACCCGGGGGCTTCCAAGGACGTATGGCATGCGTGGATCCCCCAAAGTTCCATTACCCAGAATTACTTGCAAACCTGAATTTTAGCTGAAAAAAAGTTTTTTTCACACATTTTCGTGTTTGAAAGTGTGGCATCACCGGGCCCCCACAAATTTCCTACCACCCAGCGTTCCCCCAGGTCTCTCAATAATAATGGTGCCTCTCTTGTGTGGGAGGCGCAAGTACCTGCGACAGGCAAGGGCCCAAAACGTAGTGAGGCGACATCAAAATTGCCTATCTTAAAACCCCCTGCATTTGCAAGGGGGGTCACTTGGGTTTTTGGCCCCGTGCTCGACGGCCATCTAGGAAAGCCTACCAAACCCACACATTTATGAAAAGTAGACACCTGGGGGCTTCCAAGTAGGTATGGCTTGCGTGGATCCCCCAATTTTACATTACCCAGAATTCTTTGCAAACCTCAATTTTAGCAGAAAAAAAGTTTTTCACACATTTTTGTGTGGGAAAGTGTGGCATCACCGGACCCCCACAAATTTCCTACCACCCAGCATTCCCCCAGGTCTCCCAATAAAAATGGTGCCTCAGATGTGTGGGTAGGGAAGGTTGTAGTTTATTCAACAACACTGCATTTAGATTTAATAAAGCATTTTTACAATCACTTTAAGGAGAGTGAGAAATCCGAAAATTGAAAAAAGCCCCAAGTTGGGAAGGGAAGGGAGGAGGGAGAAGGTGCTCAAGGGCTGTGAAAAGGTAAAGGGAAGTACATAGGCTTAAACAGGATGTAAACAAATACAAGGGTCAAAGCAGGAATTGGAAATTATTCCAAAAACCAAACAGCCTATATGAATTGAGGCAATTATTGAAAACACAGTTCATCTGAGGACATTCAACGGTCACATTTACAGTTCAGTGTAATTCAGGGCATGTGACGGACGTCCAAGGGTAAAAAGTCGTCGACGTTTCGACCCCTATTAGTAGGCTAGATTAAGTCCTTTGCCGGGGTCTTCATCAGGACCGTTATAGTGAGGGAAGGGACGAAGTGGGGCCGTCCTATTTGTAATAGGAGAGAAACAATGCAGTAGATAATCCAACTGATGTACTGCTCCCAAAGGAAGGAACCTGATTCCGAGAAGACTTTAGTGTGGTCAAACTAACTCAGTAGGAGATAGTTGCCACGGGTCGATGTGCTGGTCTACTGCAGAATTAACTGGCCAATGTCCCGCCCCCAACTCCGCCCCCAAACTCCGCGTAGCGGTTGACGGAGTTCAGCGGAGTCGTTTACTCGGACTGAAGGCTTTTGCTGCGTCCCAATTGCCCCAAGATTTAATCTTGACAGCACCAAGTCGGCCGACTTTTGATGCCAACCATTGTGGGTCCTGGTGGTTTCCCTTCCACCTAAAAGCAGCGTGGACCTACCGACATTGGCCAGTTAATTCTGCAGTAGACCAGCACATCGACCCGTGGCAACTATCTCCTACTTAGTTAGTTTGACCACACTAAAGTCTTCTCGGAATCAGGTTCCTTCCTTTGGGAGCAGTACATCAGTTGGATTATCTACTGCATTGTTTCTCTCCTATTACAAATAGGACGGCCCCACTTCGTCCCTTCCCTCACTATAACGGTCCTGATGAAGACCCCGGCAAAGGACTTAATCTAGCCTACTAATAGGGGTCGAAACGTCGACGACTTTTTACCCTTGGACGTCCGTCACATGCCCTGAATTACACTGAACTGTAAATGTGACCGTTGAATGTCCTCAGATGAACTGTGTTTTCAATAATTGCCTCAATTCATATAGGCTGTTTGGTTTTTGGAATAATTTCCAATTCCTGCTTTGACCCTTGTATTTGTTTACATCCTGTTTAAGCCTATGTACTTTCCTTTACCTTTTCACAGCCCTTGAGCACCTTCTCCCTCCTCCCTTCCCTTCCCAACTTGGGGCTTTTTTCAATTTTCGGATTTCTCACTCTCCTTAAAGTGATTGCAAAAATGCTTTATTAAATTTAAATGCAGTGTTGTTGAATAAACTACAACCTTCTCTTCAGAAACTACCTTCCCATCTTCATTTAACTTATAAGTGTGTTCTTGTGTATTTAAACGTTCTCTCCACGGGGACCCTTTCTTTACATGTACTACACAACGCCCAGGTCCCCGTGACTGCGTGGGTTCAAACCCCCCCTTTGTAATGTTAGATGTGTGGGTGGCGCAAGAACCCGCGACAGGCAAGGGCCCAAAACGTAGTGATGCAACATCAAAATTGCCTATCTCAAAACCACCTGCTTTTGCAAGGGGGGTCACCTGGGTTTTTGGCCCCGTACTCGACGGCCATCTAGGGAAACCTGCCAAACCCACACATTTCTGAAAAGTAGACACCCGGGGGCTTCCAAGGAGGTATGGCTTGCATGGATCCCCCAACGTTCCATTACCCAGAAATCCTTGCAAACCTCAATTTTAACTGAAAAAAACATTTTGTTTCACACATTTTTGTGTGGGAAATTGTGGCATCACCGGCCCCCCACAAATTTCCTACCACCCAGCTTTCCCCCAGGTCTCCCGATAAGAATGGTCCCTGCAAAAGCACGTGGTTTTGAGATAGGAAATGTTGATGTCGCCTCACTACGTTTTGTGATATCAAAGGGCAGGGTTCTTCGTTTCAGGGATTGATTGCGCTCCGCAATATATTTGATGTTTCTCTCTTCTAACAATTTATATTTATGGTGCTACAAGGAAAGGGGTGACCCCCACAGCCCCTAAAAGGATATTGCTTAAAACAACATCTGCATTTGAGAACAAAACCTGTGCACACACATCAAATTAAACATATATTATGTCCATTTGTGAATTCATATGAAAAAAGTAGTTGACGTCTGTTGTTCTTATTTCTTCTTTAATACTCGTACTAAACAGCACCAGCCAACACGTGTTTTGTCGCAGTATAATACACTCCGACTCTTCATGGCTTCCTTCAATCAGAAGCAAATGGTTCCCTTCCACAAAACCGGTGATAATTCCAACCCGATTAGGGTTTCCGTGGATTGTCACGTTGCATATGTGGCTGAGGATTCTCAATCGCTGTGGAGGTGTATTCCGTGTAACTTTGCCGTAATAGGTCTCTGGGCAGACGAGGGCCAAAATTCTGTTGCTCCCTATAATTCTTTCGTTTCTCCCCGTGATCAGTAATTCTGTTCTTGTGTTATTCCTCCTCGATTACTGCCCTGCCGATCTGCCCGACAGCGATTCCGGCGTCCTCTTCAATGGCGATAGTGTCTCTTACATTTTGGGCCCTTGCCTGTCGCGGGTACTTGCGCCTCCCACACAAGTGAGGCACAATTTTTATGGGGAAACCTGAGGGAATGCAGGGTGGTAGGAAATTTGTGGGGGGCCAGTGATGCCACACTTCCCCACACAAAAATGTGTGAAAAAAACTTTTTTTTTTCAGCAAAAAATAAGATTTGCAAGGAATTCTGGGTAATGGAACATTGGGGATCCACGCAAGCCATACCTCCTTGGAAGCCCCCGGGTGTCTTATTTTCAGAAATATGTGGGTTTCTCTTAATGGCCGTCAAGCACGGGGCCAAAAACCCAGGTGACCCCCATTGCAAAAGCAGATGGTTTTGAGGTAGGCAATATTGATGTCGCCTCACTACGTTTTGGGCCCTTGCCTGTCGCGGGTACTTGCGCCTCCCACACAAGTGAGGCACCATTTTTATCGGGAGACCTGGGAAAATGCTGGGTAGTAATAAATTTGTGTGAGCCCTTTAATGCCACACTTTCCCTCACAAAAATGTGTGAAAAAACTGGGTTTTTTCAGCTTAAATTGAGATTTGCAAGGAATTCTGGGTGATGGAACATTGGGGGATCCACACAAGCCATACCTCCTTGGAAGCCCCCGGGTGTCTAATTTTCAGAAATATGTGGGTTTCTCTTAATGGCCGTCAAGCACGGGCCAAAAACCCAGGTGACCCCCCTAGCAAAAGCAGATCGTTTTGAGGTAGGCAATTTTGATGTCGCCTCACTACGTTTTGGGCCCTTGCCTGTCGCGGGTACTTGCGCCTCCCACACAAGTGAGGCACCATTTTTATCGGGAGACCTGGGAAAACGCTGGGTAGTAATACATTTGTGTGAGGCCTTTAATGCCACACTTTCCCTCACAAAAATGTGTGAAAAAACTTTTTTTTTTCAGCTTAAATTGAGATTTGCAAGGAATTCTGGGTAATGGAACATTGGGGGATCCACACAAGCCATACCTCCTTGGAAGCCCCCGGGTGTCTAATTTTCAGAAATGTGTGGGTTTGTTGGGTTTCCCTAATGGTCGTCGAGCATGGGGCCAAAAACCCAGGTGACCCCCCCTTGCAAAAGCAGGTGGTTTTGAGAATAGGCAATTTTGATGTTGCCTCACTACATTTTGGGTCCTTGCCTATCGCTGGTAATTGCACCTCCCACACAAGTGAGGCACCATTTTTATCGGGAGATGTAGGGGAATGCTGGGTGGTAGACAATTTGTGTGAGCCCGGTGATTCCACACTTTCCCACACAAAAATGTGTGAAAAAACAGATTTTTTTCAGCTAAAATTGAGGTTAGCAGAGGATTCTGGGTAAATGAACGTTGGGGGATCCATGCAAGCCATACCTCCTTAGAAGCCCCCGGGTGTCTACTTTTCAGAAATGTGTGAGCTTTGTAGGTTTACCTAGATGGCCCGCGAGCATGGGGCCAAAAACCCAGGTCACCCCCCTTGTAAAAGCAGATGGTTTTGAGATAGGCAATTTTGATGTCGCCTCACAACGTTTTGGGCCCTTGCCTGTCGCGGGTACTTGCGCCCCCCACACAAGTAAGGCGCCAATATTATCGGGAGACCTAGGGGAACGCTGGGTGGTAGGAAATTTGTGTGAGTCCTTTGAAGCCACACTTTCCCTCACAAAAATGTGTGAAAAAACTGTTTTTTCAGCTAAAATTGAGGTTTGCAAGGTATTCTGGGTAAGGAAACGTTGGGGGATCCACGCAGGCCATACCTCCTTGGAAGCCCCGGGGTTTCTAATTTTCAGAAATGTGTGGGTTTGGTAGGTTTCCCCAGGTGCCGGCAGAGCTAAGGTTCTCAAACTACAGCTAGGTATGTTGCCAGAAAAGGGTCATTTTTTCACTGTGAAATTGAGGTAGGACCAATTTGAGTTTTGCAACGTTTCCTGTCACGGGCACTAGGCCGACCCACACAAGTGAGGTCCCATTTTTCTCGAAAGACTTTGGGGAACATGGGGTGGAAGGAAATTTGTGGATACACGCAGATTCCAGAACTTTCCACCACAGAAATATGGAGAAACACAGTTTTTTAGGTTTGCAAGGGTTTCTGGGTAACAGAACCTGGTGGGAGGCAGTCAAGTCACCCGATCCTTGATTTCCCTAGGTGTCTAGTTTTCAAAAATGTATAGGTTTGCTAGGTTTTCCTAGGTGCCAGCAGAGCTAGGGTTCAAAAACTACAGCTAGGGACTTTGTCTAAAATGGGTCATTTTTCACTGTGAAATTGAGGTGTGACCACATTGCGTTTTGCACCGTTTCCTGTCGCAGGCACTAGGCCAACCCACACAAGTGGGGTACCATTTTTTCTCATAAGACTTTTGGAAACTCTGGATGGAAGGAAATTTGTGGATACAGGCAGATTCCAGAATTTTCCGCCACAGAAATGTAGGAAAATGTGTTTTTTGGACAGTTTTTTAGGTTTGCAAGGGATTTTGGGTAACAGAACATGGTGGGAAGCAGGCAAGTGACCCCTTCCTAGATTCCCCTGGGTGTCTAGTTTTCACAAATGGATAGGTTTGCTAGGTTTTCCTAGGTAGCGGCAGAGCTAGGGTACAAAAACTACAGCTAAGCACTTTACCAAAAAAGGGTGATTTTTCACTGCGAGATTGAGGTGTGACCACGTTGCGTTTTGCACCGTTTCTTGTCATGGGCATTAGGCCGAACCACACAAGTGAGGTACCGTTTTTCTTGTAAGACTTTGGGGAATGCAGGGTGAGTTGAAATTTGTGGATCCACACAGATTTCAAAACTTTCGACCACAGAAATGTGGGGAAAATGTGGCCTTTTTGACAATTTTTTAGGTTTGCAAGGGATTCTGGGTAACAGAACATGGTGGCAGGCACTCAAATTACCCCATCCTTGATTTCCCTTGGTGGGTAGTTTTAAAAAATGTATGGGCTTGCTAGGTTTCCCCGGGTACCAGCAGAGCTAGGGTTAAAAAACAACAGCTACACACTTCACAAAAAGGGTACATTTTCATTGTGAAAATGTGGTGTGTTCACGTTGGGTTTTGAGCCCTTTCCGGTCGTGGACACTATGCCTACCCATACAAGTGAGGTACCGTTTTTATTGGGAGACTTAGGGTAATTCAGATTTGTAAAGCAACTGTTATTACCTATTGAGTTTTGATGCATTTCTGCCTTCCAAATGAAAGATATTGTGTAAAAAAGAAGCCATTTTGAAAAATGACCTAGAATTCTCATGCTAGTATGAGTATTCCCAATTTTGAAAATGTGCAAATATGTACTGTTTCTAAACGCTATCATTTGTACCCATTTCATAAATACATAGGTGTCTTTCATACCGATTTTTCCATGTATACATTTTCACAGAGTAATTGCTACATACCCGGTACATAATAAAAAGCCGTTGCAAATTGGTACTCAGTTTTTGACTCTGGGTTCGTCTGCTTCTTGGTGAACTTACAAGTCCTATATATCCCCACAACCATGAAGGTCCAGCGGATGTAACGGTATATTGCTTTGAAGGAGCTGTGATAATTACAAGAAGTTACAGGTGAAAACGTTGACACAAAAGGCTGTTTTTTTCAACTAATTTTCAATTTTTCCAATATTTAACTGTTAGTTTCTAGAAAGAAACCTTGATGGATCTACACAAATGACCCCTTTCTGAATTCAGATTTTCTGTCTAGTTTTCTAAAATGTATTGCTTTCCAGGATCCATTATTGCTTTCCTACTCATTTTTACCATTAACTGGAAGGAGGTTGAAAGTACTAAAAATAGCAAAAATAGGCAATGTCCCAGAAAAATGTCAAAACTGTGTAAAAAATGGTGGTTCTCTGACAAAAGTCTGTCATTCCCTAAAAGCTGGGAACATGGTGATTTCATCTCCACAAACCCTTTTTTGATAACATTTGCAGGGAAAAACCCAGAGGCTTTCATTTGTAGCTTGTTTTTCCCATTTTTCTGAAAAAAAACACTTTACTGTATTTTGGCAAATTTCTGGGACCCCTCCAAGGGAATCCACAAACCCTGGGTACCTTTAGAATCCCCAAGTTGTTGGAAGAGAAGGACGCAAAATTAGCGTGGATACCTTATGTGGTCAAAAAGTTACAGGGGCCTAAGCGCGCACTACCCCAAATATCCAAAAAAAGGCTTAGCACAGGAGGGGAAAAGGCCTAGCAGCGAAGGGGTTAAAACGCCTAACAACACCAGAAAAAATCTACTTACTCCGAAGAGTAAATGTGTATAAACATGAAAAGAACTGACAATAATAAAAAAAGAGCTGATCCGCTCTTCTACCGAAATTCATAAAAAATAATCCTGTGCATCGTCTCTAACAAACCTCTACTCAAGAAGAAGCTGATCCTGACAGAACGCATGTCAACGTTCCGACAGGAGCTGCCTCTACAGGGCTCATGCAGGGACAAACAAATTCCCAATGAGTTTAGCGGTCTAGCCTGTCAAACGTGCCTTGCGAACTCCCCGAGTTCACACCTATGCTCAGACAGCGTTACAAAGCATGATCGCAAGTGTCAGCCGCCATCTGCCTCGTGCAGTAGCAGCAGGCATGCTTTTCAGAAACTATGGCCCACACTCCCGCTGCATGAAACCAGCCTGCACTATGCACCTTCATCGAATGGTAAGGTTGTTCCAATGCCAACACCCATATCGCGAGCCCCAACCATGAAATTGACGGTTAGGGGATGTGATCATTGGACCTGAAAGGCCCAAAGTCTTACAATGAAATTATTTAAAAATTACAAAATAAATGTAAATATTCACTTTACATATAAAAACAAACAAAAACAAAGTCTGCAAAAGCCCTAACTTAGCGAAATAAAAGAGGCACATGTAAAACGATAGAAGAGTTAACCACACACTCTTAACCTAATGCCGGTCATTCAAAACATGCTCCAACCAAGATAGAAATACATCTTGCAAAACAAGCATGGTATCTTTCAAAAGAACAGAACATTAGGTAAACTTATCTGAGTGAGAAGCAGCAATAAATGAAGGAAGAGGACTATTTGCTGGGTGTTTTAATATGTTTGGAATGTTATGAAGATGCTAAGTTATAGAAGCTTTTAAGATGCTTCTGAGTGGTGGCAATAAAGGATGATTGCATAATATTACCTTTTTAGATCAGGAAGGGAAGGATCACTTGTCCTGCATAACCCGGGTATGCAGGTAGGTGTGGGGTGTCTCCCAAGTAAAAGACCCTCATGCACGCGTAGTTAAGATTCTCGTTGCGGTATATGTTGTCTCCCCGCTTTTAATAAACACGTGTGTGCATAATCATAGGGTCAGTATATTTTGCACCCTCCGCCAGGAGGTTTTTACCCTTGGTTAAAAACAGTAGTGATCGTGAATAGTGGGTGTAAAGTGCTCAAGGTGAGATTATTAAAATACCAGAACAGCTAGACTGAAACTTTAATTAGTCTGGGTTCAGGTAGATTCAATTTGAATACTTATGTGCTGCTATAGAACGATTGAGGATTCAAGCGCACTTTAAGGTGAGATTAAAAATAGGTCGACATGTTTCAGCCCTGTGCGCCTATGTAGGTCAGTGGGCTTTCTTCGGGACCAGTGCGAGCTAGTGGAAATAGTGAAAAGAATAAAGAAGAAAGGTTGTTGACCTGTTTCTTCAGTTGTTGATAGGTCTCAGTGTACCTGCAAAATAAACATTAAATAGAGAAAAGACGGGGGAGACACACATTTAAGTGCTCATTGGTACAATTGTCAAAATCTGATTTGATTTTGTAAAAACACCTAAAAAATGGCAATACTTTATCCAGATTCGTACTTATGTGGGGTGTCAACTCTCTCATTCTCATGCAAGTTGGTATAGTGGGTGAGAGATTTGTTAGGAAAGAAAGGTTCCAAAATAGGTTTGTGCCCACCCGTGCTTATGGATCCCTCCATAGTGCCTATAATTGTTTTGTTACCATATATGATTTCGGAATATGTAATAAACTTTTAAGGGTAGAAAAGTAATAATAGTTGCGCTAGTTCATCCTGGTGATGGAAAGAATTATGTGCCATCTCCGTGGTTGGTAATACCGCCAAGTTTCATGCCTACTGATTTGTGGCTAAACGCGGTGGGGGCAGTGTTAAAAAGTGGCATATCGCGTTGGTTTTGGACACACAGAAGTAAAGCAGTGAGACGTCCTCATGTTGTGATTAATTTATGCACCCGTGCGGCCGGAGTCGATCATAGCATGCTGCGTTAACTGTTGAACAGAATACGGTAGAATACCAGTATGTTCTATATTTGTGCGGTTGTGCTATCACAGTGGGTCCCGTGCTCACTACGCCACTGGAGTCAAGCTATCCTGGCTGATGACGGCTGATAACCAGAAACCAATCCTAGGATGCTTGATTCCAGTCCAGGGAAGACATGGCTTGGCGGTTCGGACTCGACTGTTCCCATGAGGCACAGGGTCAAGACTGATTTGCATATGGCCATGTCTGAGCTGGGGTGGCGTAGTGAGCAAAATAGCGATGGATTAAACCCAGATCTGTGACTGGGGTGAATGTTTTGCCAATGTGCAACATTCCGTCCATCACCTTGTGTGTTTTGCTGTTCGCCCTATGTGGGAAGGGTATGCCCAGACGTGGGTCCTGTGCTCACTACCCCACTGGAGTCAAGCTATCCTGACTGATGACGGCTGACAGCCAGAAACTGGTACTAGGATGCTTGATTCTGGTCCAGGGAAGACATGGCTTGGTGGTTCGGGCTGGATTGTTCCCATGAGGCACAGGGTCAAGACTGATTTGGATATGGCCATGTCTGAACTGGGGTGGCGTGGTGAGCAAAATAACGATGGATTAAATCCAGAACTGTGACTGGGGGTGAATGTTTTGCCAATGTGCAACTTTCTGTCCATCACCTTGTGTGTTTTGCAGTCCATATAATTTGACCAACCATTAAAAAAGCTATTTTGGTGGTGTCAATTTTAGTGAGTCTGCAGAATGAATGTACATCAAAAAATGGTACACCAAAGGGGTACTTTCTTTGGCATTGCATAGCTAGAAAAAATGTTCAATGATGTGGCCTTTCGACTGGACTGGATATTTTAATGATATATACAAATTCACAAGTGCATACTATCATGCAGGTAAAACTCTTGGAGATGCAAGTTTGTATGATGCCTCTTTATATTTCTTTTTAGTAGAAAAAAGAAACACATTAATTATTCAAAATAGTTTACATAACAGTACAGCAATGAAAGAACTGTAAAGACATTGAGAGTACGATATATAAATATATGAATAAACTAATTCATCCTTTTTGCATGTACATAAAACTAGCCAATCAGTGAAAAAAATGTACATCTCGAATTAACCGGCGTAACTAATGAAAGATTTAAATCATTCAACTAAGCATGGGCGGAATTTGCGAATTCGCGCTACACAAATTTGCTCGAATTCGTAATCGCAATTTGCAAAAATCCACCAAATTCCGCAAGCTTGCGAAATCAATTTGTTTTGCGAGTTTGCGAGATTATTTTACCAGTTCAGGAACAAGAACTTGCGCATGCGGTCGCAACGGTCGTGAACATGTTGTTTCCACGTAACCAGCCTGCTCGCAATGCCTTTTTCCTGTTTCGGGTTGCAATGACTTGTTCGCGTTCACAATTTCCCGTTTCGGGTCGCAATGACGTGTTCGTGTTCGCAATTTCCTGTTTCGGGACTCAATGATGTGTTCGCTATTGTGGCGTCGCTCGGCCAGCTACCAAAATTTTGCAGCGCACGCGAACCAGGAGGAAAACTCATCAGCGAACGCAGAATCATGGTAAGTCAATGCTAAGCGCGCAAGATTGTATTTTTGAAGCGCGAACAAGAAAAAAAATCCGCCAACTCGCAAATTGCGGATTTTTGGGCAATTCCGCGAGCGGAACAAATTTTCCGCCCATACTTACATTCAACCACAATGCTCCACATCTGTCACAAATGTTTTAGAAACCTCTCTGGACCACATATGTCTAAAAACCATTACCGCCCTTGTAAAATGTTTTGGGGGATCCGAGTCCAACCATGACCTAGCAATGCAGAGTATGGTAGTTAAGAAGACTAGGGATATGTGGTAATCTCGGTTGTATGTCATGACAACGCGTGGTATTACCACGCGTGCCATTACACCGCAGGAATTACAACGAAAGTCATTACAACGATTTTCGCTGGAGGGCGCTGAATAGTGGAATAGTTTAATTTTCTATTCCAACTCCAGCCCACGTTGACAGTAGGGAAGGAGTTGGATAGAAAATTAAACTATTCCCTATCCAAGAGCGCCCTCCAGAGAAAGTTGCTGTAACGACTTTCGTTGTAATTCCTGTGTTGCAATGGCAGTGCGGGGTAATCCCCGCGTTGTCATGGCTGTTCACCGTAATCTCTTCTCCATCAGCGGAGTTTGCAGAGGTTTGCCACTCCGTGCCCTTCTTGGTCCACAGAGTTCGGCAAAACTCTGCCAACCGCTGCATAGTGGAGTTTACCGGCTTATGTATCAATCAAAGTTGCTTGAAATCTATGTGATCCCCATCAAACGTATGGCAAAAGCTACTCTATTGGTTTAGTGACTCTTTCAATCAAGTTCAGACCAGCAGGGAGTGGGGAAGAGTAAGGGTTGAAGTGAGTTGGGATCTGCAAGTAGCAGGAAAGGTGGGCAATAAAAGCCAGAGCTTGAGAGCAGAGAGTGCAGTGAGAACTGAGAACAGCATCCTGGCTTCCAGCGGCAGTGAGTATTGATTCATTTGCACAATTGATTTAACTGAAAGCCAGAGCTGTCTAAAACAGCACAGCGAGATATGCGCAGGCTAAAAAGATGTGATAGAAGTGCATAGTAATGCATAGAGAATTCCATAAGTCATTCAAATTACAGTTGCACGTTTTGCCGAATTGAGAATTAAGGCATTCAGCTGCACTCCTGCTCCCCTGTCCTTGTGCCGTCTCCCAGCTTCGTCACACGACTACCCTAATTAAAACTGGTAAAGTCATTGTTATCAAGTGGGTGACAGAGGGTGCGCAGCCATCGCTCATTACAAACTTGCAGGTAAGCAGCACTACTCGTCGCACAAGGAGCCCCCTTGTAGATACTCTGCACCAATGAAGCCGACAAATCACTTGCGACCTTGGCAGAGATTCCCTCCTAGTTCCAGCAGAATCAAGCTGTCAGTTTTTAGAGACACTTCACCTTTTCCATTAATTGCATTTTTTTAAGCTTAGAAGTGAATGCATAGCGCCTTTGGTTAATGTTACCCCCCCCCCCCCACAACCATGTTGCTAGGACCAACTGAGCATACAATGAATGAGTTGTAATTGTACACTCAAACTGTTGAGCTATAACATGTATTGTTATTTATAGCGTGGCACATGCGCTCTTCGAGAAGGAAGCTACTGTGGTATGTGTTCAGTGTACTGGAGTGGCATCTTGCATGCATACGTAATCCCCGAATACACCATTCACAAACCTAAAATTGGGTTGGCTTTGATTTTATTTCCAAATGCCAGGCATACTACAGCAGCATGATCCAATGATGTGGGGGAAAAATCAGGAGTCAGCACTTTGTATGATATGTCAGGTCTGTAATTAATTGTTTCAGTCAGCAGAGAACTTGTATGATCATCATGTGTGTGTCAGACTCTGTCCGAGAGGTTGAGTTTGGATACACAGATTGCCAGCAAGTAGGGATTACATGTACCCTCGAAACTGCCCAATTTCTAATTTAATGGTAGAATGAATGGCACTAATTCCAGGCAAGCTACCAATTAAATAATTCCAATTTGCAATTATTAGAAGCGAGGGATTGGGAGATAAACTGATTTGGGCAAGATCACGCGCTGCATCAAGGGGGTGAATAAACACTGGAAATTGAAGTAATATCTTATGTTTGTTTAGTTAGGGGTTTTAAGCGCTCTTTGCCTGATTTACAGTCATTTCAAATCCAATAATGGCCCCAGTCTAATGGAACTCACTGCCGCTGAAATTACGTCTTGAACTACATCAAATACCGGAAAGGCATTAAAACATGGCTTTTTAACTAATAAAATTTCATTTTTTATAAACCATCTCTTCTGGAAAATCTTGGATCCAAGGCGCCGGGAAACCCTCAGGGTAGCTGTTGCGCCATAAAAATTCAATAAATAAATAAAATAAAATAAAATAAAATAAAATAATGAGGCCTTCAAAGTTCAGCGAGGAACTAGAATCAGTAGAAGCTGCCGTCCAGGGGAGAGAGACAGATATGTATCCAGGGCTACCATCTCTCCCTACCTAGAGATGAGAATAAAGTTGCTGACTCCCCTCAGGGACTGGCCCTTTGATGCTGTTTGTCGCTTCGGCCCTCTAGGGTGCAACACCAATCTGCTGGGAGAGGGGGAGCAAACAGAAGGATGGCAAATAACTTGAGATACTCTTGGGAGTTTAGGAGCCCTGAGGCTGGTGTTTGGGTTTATCAGAGAAGGTGTCAAGACAGTTTAACTCTCCGGCGTGGAAAGTATTTAATGCAATTTTTGTATTGAAACTCCACTAACGACGTTAACTTGCATTCCATAAATTATTATTACCTGCTGGACTCCTGTTGGATACTTTGGGATGGCTGCATTTTACACCACAAGCCTAGCTTCACACTTGGGAGGTCCTACTCCGCCCGTTCGTGAAACTCCGAGGAGTTTTTCGGCAACTCTGATGAATTCCACGCCCAGGCCTAGTTAAGATCATAAAAAATACAGCACCAGTATATTCTTACAGCAATGCCACTGAAAAGTCTAAAATGATAGACTCTAGAGTAGAAACAACTGTAAATCAAACTAGTTTAGAAATGTCACTTGGGCCTAGATGTATCATCGTTCCTATTTGCGATTTCTTAATAGCGATTTTTACCGAATCGCTATTTAGAAATCGCAAAATGGGATGTATGTTTTAAATCGCAATTTTTTTGCGATTCCTTATTATTCCTAATTTGCGAATTCGAAAGTTGCGAATTCGCAAATAAAGGAATAATTTCGCATTCATTCCTATGGGCCAGGAGGCCCATAGGAATGATTGCGAAATAATTCTCAAATTGCGAATTCGCAATTTGCTAATCGCAATTTGAGAATTATTGCAAGGGTGCAGGGGTGTCTCATGGACACCCTGCTGCACCCCTGAAACTTACATGTGTGTGCATATGGCGCACATACATGCCCTATGGGCATGTATGTGTGTCACATGCCACCCTCAAAATTGCCAAATTTTGGTTTTTGAAAGGATTTCGCAAATTAATACGAACCTCAAGTTGGTGTTAATTTGCGATTCCTTAACCTGAATTCGCAAATTAAAAAAGCTTCATACATGGCATTTAAGGAATCGCAAAATTGCGATTCCTTAAATGCTTAAGCAAAATAAGGAATCGCAATTTTTTGCGATTACTTATTTTGCTAATTTCACATACATCCCAAAAGATGCAAAATGTCTGTTTGCGATTCGTTAAGGCCGAAATTCTGCGAATTTCGGCCTTAACAAATCGCAAAATGCTTGATACATCTAGGCCCAAGTATCAGCTCCTAAATACTTGTGTATTTAATGACATGTGACAATAATATATTGTATCACCGAAGAAAGGGCACATCGAAAATAGGCTGAACTTTATTGCCAGCTGTAAGAGCTTGGAGTATTATTTGAGGGGGGGTAAAAACCCATCTCAAATAATAATCACAGTCCTTATCAGGGTGAACCACAAAAGTCACTAAATAAACCTGAGGCCACCCTCTGGCATTTTGGCACAAAGCAGTCAGCTTTAACTCAGAGACAATGTGTAAAGCAATTATGTAGTGCTCAAACATTAATCAAGCAAAAAAACAAGAAAACTCTCAAACCATTTTAGAAAAATAGAGTAAATATTAGCAACTAAAATGACAACACAACAAAAATCAAACAAATAGAATCAGAATTATGATTTTCTTTAATTTTAAGGTTACAAACAGTGCCACAAAGCGTGAATGACCAACCACTGTCATCGGGTTGTGCTTGAGCAGAAGAAGGGTAAGGTTTAAGGCTGATCACATTGAAGCATGTGTCAGATACAGGGACCAGCTTTGTCCAAGTGAAAAGCTTTAGCTTTGGACTTAGTCTCTGGAATACAAGTCAGTAATTTTCAGTGGGCAAAGGCAGCAGGCTGTGGCCAAAAAGGGTTCCACGTCATTGGATAGCCGCTGATTGGGTCATGTTGAAGCTGTTTTCTTTTGATTGGAAAGGTCACAGTAGGAAACATTTGAATTTTATGCTCAGAAAAGGACCTCATCAGTTGGGTACTTTATGAGCCTTTACCCAGTGAAGATTTCTCCCTTCAGATTTAGTTAATTCAATTCAATTTGACTTTATTCGTTTAAAAAGGTAGTAACCATAAAAGTACATAAAAACAATTCATAATACATCATCATTATTATTAAAAGAAACAATTAAAACCACAAGTTTATTGGCAATGCAAATATGGGTACAATATGCAGTAGATTTAAATACAACGTACATTGAATTCAAGTGCAAATTGATTTACGTAATTTAAAAACATTACTAAAATATTCCGAAATGGAAGCTACAATAAAAATGACATCCAATTTCTGGAGTTCTAAAAAGGCGGTGCGACAACGTCTAACATTCATTTCCTTTAAAATCGGTACAATCAATCTTTTCCGGGGTAAAGTATAGTATTTACAGAATAAAAGGATGTGGATGTCAGACTGCTCTGATAAGTCGTCACAAGGGCATTTAATTAAGTTGCGAGACCAGCAGTTCATTACGGGGAAACTTAAAACCCTAAAAAGAATACTTAGCCTAAATGTTAGGAATTAGCCTGTTTCTTTCCTTTCTTTGGGTGTGCAGGGGTTTCCCGGTGTCCTCTTTCTGTTTCTTGTTTTTCTCTGGTAGCCTCCGCCCCTTTTTTCCTCCTCCTTATCTGAGTTCCAGCGCCAGTGTTCGGCGCTTAGTTTCTAGCCTGGTTGGGTTGTCTTCAACGAGCCAGATCGAGTTTATGCGAGTTAGCGTTTTGCTGCATTAGGGATACGTCCTCCGCGTTCGGAGTAACGACGCTGGGAAGTTGCCGTGCAGAACGAGGCTTCGTTCTGCCTTCTGGAACCGGCGCACCTCGGACGCTTGTCAGTCCGGGATTCTTCCTCGGAGATACGGTGTGATCCTGATCTTTGGCGTGCAGACCGTGATTGGGACTAATCTATTTGTTTTCTTTTGGAGCAATATTATTAACGTACTTGGGAGACCATCGGTAAAGCCGATTTCCGGGTCAGGGTTATCCGATTCACATCGTTATGTGAATGGTTTTGGACTATTTTTCATTGCAGTCGTGTTCCGTGCGTTGTTTATCAACGCGCTTTAGATTGTGGCCACAATAGGCAAAAACGCTATGCAGATACAGCGTTTCCGCTGTTAATAGCATTACAAGGGTTTTTTTTGTCAAAGTTTGACTTTTTCCCCTCTTTAAAAAGAAACGCTGTGCAACAGGGAGTCTGTTGAATTCATTTTTTGTTTGGACTATTCATCCTCAAGGCTCCCTTCTGAAGATTCTTCTATGACACAGACTGGTAAGGAGAGGAATTGGGGGTGTGTTGGGCAGTGTAATGGTGTATGAGGATTCAGGTAACAGGACACTGGGAATTGATGTAACTTTCTGTCTTCTTTTTCTTTTCTTGTTTTGCTGCAGGTTAGAAGACCTATACATGTAAGCACGAACTGGGTCTGCCTAGCTGTACATAGAAAGAGCCTTGGCGTTTCTCTTTCTTATTGTTTTTCCTACCTTCGCCCTTTGTTCGGTTCGCGGTCACGCTGTGATACATATGGGCGTGTGGCGATCCGAATAGGGGTAGAGGATTGGGGCCATCCTCGCTTCCGTGGTGTGGGTCAAGCCGGGTGAAATCCAACAGAAAACCAAGCCCACGAACTTTACACCACCCGAGCGAGAATGGATGAGGATGGGAATAGTGTGGAGGAGAGGGCCCCTACGATGCAGGAACTAATGGGGGCTGTTAATGCTCTCCAGATTAAAGTTCAAGAGTTACAACATGAGAACCAAGGGCTGCGGCAGGAAATGAGTGCAGGAAAGGCTAAGGATCCAGTCTGGGGGATGGGTAAACCACCTTTAGTCCAGCCTGCCACATTCCATTTTGACAGGAATACAAGCACAAGCACAAGTAATCCCCCTTTTACTGTTAATGTCACTACCCCTACCCATGTTCCGTTGGCAGTCCCAGAAAGGTTTACTGGAGATTCTAGTAAATACAGTGTGTTCATGAACCAATGTCATCTCCACTTTATGTGTCGTCCCGCTTCCTTTCCTAACGACTCTTCTAAGGTGGCTTTTGTCATATCTTATTTGGTCGGAACTGCTGCTTCTTGGGCGGTTCCGTTAGTGGACAATGATGACCCTGTGTTGTATAACTATGGGGCATTTAAAGAGCAGATGCGTTGTCTTTTCGCAAAACATGCCTTTATGCAAGCCAGTGATGCAGAGTTATTAAAATTGAGACAAGGGAAACAAGATTTAGTGACCTATGTGTCCACGTTCAATCGTTTAGTGTCAGAAACCCATTGGCCCGCTGACAAGAGAACCTCTTTGTTCTATCAGGGGCTGTCTGATGACTTGAAAGATGTTGTTTCACAGGTAGTTAACCCCCCTGAGTACTGTGTCGAATTCATCGATCTAGTAGTAAAGTTGAATCATAGACTATTGGAAAGGAGGGGGGAGAAAAATCGCTTTCAGGTATCCCGAGTGGTTCCTGTTAGAAGTGAAGCCAAGAGTACAGGTGAAGGCCGAACGGCTCCGGAACCTATGGAAATAGGTGGAGTAAGGGGTCCCCTGTCAGCCGAAGAGAAAAGCAGAAGACGATCTCAGAATTTGTGTCTTTATTGTGGGCAAGGAGGTCATTACGCCAGAGACTGTTCTGTTAAACCATCTTCCATTTCCTCTAAAAAAGTGGTAGCTTGTGTGCAGCCACCTGAGACTTCGGCAGTAAAAAACAAACTTAATCCATCTTATCAGATTTCGGGTATAGTTAAGAGGGTCCCTAAACATTTCATGATCACCGTTTGTTTGGTTATTACTAACAGCCATAGGGCTCCTGTATCGGCTTTATTGGACTCGGGTGCCACGGGTAATTTCATGGATATCCAGTTAGCCGAACAATTGAAGGTGCCCTGGATCATGAAGGATCAACCTGAACCCATGAGGGCTATAGATGGAACTGAGTTGTCTTCTGGTACTATTACTAAACAGACAGAACCCTTGTGTGTGATTTGTGATAATGGACATTCCGAATATCTCGGGTTTGATTTAATTGATGCTCCTTCTTTTGGTATTGTCTTGGGGGTACCTTGGTTGCAATCCCACAATCCTAGGATTGATTGGTTTCGAAGAACCGTGACTCTTGATTCAGTCTATTGTTTGAAGAGTTGTTATCAGGTAGCCACGGATTGGGTTACGCCTTTGACCTGTGCAGTAGGTGATGGGCTAAGGTGTGACGTGCAAAAGATACCAGAGGCATATGTAGAGTTTGCTGATGTGTTCGACAAAGGCCGAGCGAGGGACTTGCCTCCCCACCGTTCGTTTGATTGTAGAATTGATTTGGCTCGTGGGGCTACCCTCCCATGTTGTTGTATCTATGCTTTATCTGGACCAGAAGAATTGCATTTGAAGGAGTACATAGACGAGATGTTGGCTAAAGGGTTTATTCGTCCTTCTTCCTCACCTGCTTTCTCTGCTATCTTTTTCATACCTAAACGTGAAGGTGGCCTCCGCGCCTGTGTAGATTACAGGGCGCTCAATAAGGGTACTATTAAGAACAAGTATCCTCTTCCCTTGATACCAGTGTTGCTTGATCAACTGAGGCATGCAACGGTTTTTACTAAACTAGATCTCCGAGGGGCATATCATCTCATACGAGTCCGTGAAGGCGATGAATGGAAAACTGCCTTCCGGACTAAGTTTGGTTTGTATGAGTATTGTGTTATGCCCTTCAGATTATGTAATGCTCCGGCTGCCTTTCAGTTTTTCATCAATGAGGTATTAAGGGAATATCTGGATTTGAGCGTGATCGTCTATATAGACGATATCCTAATATTTTCAAACAATGTGGCGGACCATGAAACACACGTTCGCCAAGTCTTACAGACCTTGAAAGACCATCAGTTGTTCGTGAGGCCGGAAAAATGCAGTTTCCATACTGACAGAGTAGAGTTTTTGGGGTTCCTTGTTTCTGCTGAGGGAATTCGGATGGATCCACGCAAGATCGAGGCAATAACTTCTTGGCCACCTCCGAAATGCGTAAAGGAGGTGCAGGTGTTGCTTGGATTCGCCAGCTTCTATCGGCGATTTATCTCCCATTTCTCGGAGATCGTTGCCCCCATGACTGTTTTGTTGAGAAAAGGAGTTCCTTTTGTGTGGTCTTATTTGGCGCAAATGTCATTAGATCAATTGATCGAACGTTTCACTTCAGCCCCTGTTCTTGTTCATCCAGACCCTGCGTTACCCTTTTTTGTTGAAGCGGATGCTTCTCTAGGGGCGGTGGGGGGAGTCTTGTCTCAGAGAGATGCGGAAACTGGGTTTATGCATCCTATTGCTTTCTTTTCTAAAACTTTGTTACCAGCTGAAAGAAACTATACAGTGGCTGAACGGGAATTGTTGGCCATAAAGTTATCCTTTGAAGAGTGGAGACATCATTTGTGGGGGGCTCGCCACTCCATTACCATCTTTACGGACCATAAGAATCTTGAATTCTTTAGGTCCGCTCGTGCTTTGACCCCTAGGCAGATGAGGTGGGTTTCGTTCTTCAACGAATACGATTTCATTATTACCTATAGGCCAGCTGCCCAGCAATTGAAATCGGATGCCTTGTCCCGCATACATGTGAAACCAAACGAGTGGGGGACAGACAAGGATATGGGGAGTTTTATTGCACCCGAGAAGATTGTTGGCAGTGTTTCTATGGATTGCTTTTTGACTTCAGTGAAAGACCAGTTGAGGGGTGTAGATCTGACTCCTTGGGTTTCCCAGCCTATCTTTTCCATGAGAGACGGGTTGTTGTATCATGAAAATCAATTGTTCATCCCTCCAGCCTTAAGAGACTCAGTGCTGAAATGGTGTCATTCATCGGCCTTAGTCGGACATCCGGGAATAAATAAGACCAGGGAATTTTGTTTACGTTGGTTTTGGTGGGAGTCATTAACCCAGGATGTTCAACAGTTTGTAGCGTCTTGCCCCGTATGTGCTGTGAGTAAACCATCCCATTCCAGTCCGTCCGGCCTGTTACAACCTTTACCTGTACCTCCTGTGCCATGGCATATGATTAGTATGGACTTTGTTACGGATTTACCTGTGGTTCCGGTTGTACGGTGATTCTTGTCGTGGTTGATTCCTTTACAAAAATGGCCCACTTTATCCCTTTAGCTAAATTACCTACGGCGAAGGAAATGGCTTTAATCTTCGTGTCATCTATAGTGAGACTGCACGGGTTACCATCTGCCATTGTGTCCGATAGGGGGGCTCAGTTTGTGTCCCATTTCTGGACTGAGTTATGTGAGGCTTTACAGATGAAAATCTGTCTGTCTTCTGCTTATCATCCTCAGTCCGATGGTCAGACTGAGAGGGTCAACCAAACGATGGAACAGTATCTGAGGTATTTATTGACTTCCTTGACCTGTAATTGGGTGTTAGCCCTCCCCCTTGCGGAATTCGCATATAATAACAGCATTCACTCTGCAGTTGGTACGTCCCCCTTTTTCTGCTCCATGGGATTTCATCCTAAGGCCATCCCTATTCAACCTTCGGGTAATGTGCCTGCGGTTGACTCATTGGGAATAGCTTTGGGCAAGATTTGGGGTATAGCTCAGGAGCATTTGGTCAAAGCAAAGGAAGATATGAAAAAGCAGGCTGACAAACATAGAGTACCGGCCCCCTCTTATGTAGTTGGTGATCGGGTTTGGTTATCTACCAAGAACTTGAGATTGGAAGGCTCTAGGAAACTGCAACCTCGATTTGTGGGTCCTTTTCCTATAGCTCGGGTGATAAATCCTGTGGCCATGAGATTGGAGTTGCCAGATGAATATCGCATTCATCCAGTGTTTCACACTTCCTTGTTAAAGCCATACAAAGACACTGATCAGACTCTGCCCCCTCCTCCTTCTGTGTTGGTAGATGGAGAGGAGGAATTTGAGGTGAATGCTATCCTTGATTCAAGGAGGAGAAGGGGGAAGTTGATGTACTTAATAGATTGGAAAGGGTATCCTCCAGAGGAGAGTACATGGGAACCAGCTACAGGGGTGCATGCTCCACGTCTGATCAGATTGTTTCATCTCCGTCATCCTGCTAAACCCCGTCCTTTTGGGAGGCTTTTGAGGGGAGGTACTGTTAGGAATTAGCCTGTTTCTTTCCTTTCTTTGGGTGTGCAGGGGTTTCCCGGTGTCCTCTTTCTGTTTCTTGTTTTTCTCTGGTAGCCTCCGCCCCTTTTTTCCTCCTCCTTATCTGAGTTCCAGCGCCAGTGTTCGGCACTTGGTTTCTAGCCTGGTTGGGTTGTCTTCAACGAGCCAGATCGAGTTTATGCGAGTTAGCGTTTTGCTACATTAGGGATACGTCCTCCGCGTTCGGAGTAACGACGCTGGGAAGTTGCCGTGCAGAACGAGGCTTCGTTCTGCCTTCTGGAACCGGCGCACCTCGGACGCTTGTCAGTCCGGGATTCTTCCTCGGAGATACGGTGTGATCCTGATCTTTGGCGTGCAGACCGTGATTGGGACTAATCTATTTGTTTTCTTCTGGAGCAATATTATTAACGTACTTGGGAGACCATCGGTAAAGCCGATTTCCGGGTCAGGGTTATCCGATTCACATCGTTATGTGAATGGTTTTGGACTATTTTTCATTGCAGTCGTGTTCCGTGCGTTGTTTATCAACGCGCTTTAGATTGTGGCCACAATAGGCAAAAACGCTATGCAGATACAGCGTTTCCGCTGTTAATAGCATTACAAGGGTTTTTTTTTGTCAAGGTTTGACTTTTTCCCCTCTTTAAAAAGAAACGCTGTGCAACAGGGAGTCTGTTGAATTCATTTTTTGTTTGGACTATTCATCCTCAAGGCTCCCTTCTGAAGATTCTTCTATGACACAGACTGGTAAGGAGAGGAATTGGGGGTGTGTTGGGCAGTGTAATGGTGTATGAGGATTCAGGTAACAGGACACTGGGAATTGATGTAACTTTCTGTCTTCTTTTTCTTTTCTTGTTTTGCTGCAGGTTAGAAGACCTATACATGTAAGCACGAACTGGGTCTGCCTAGCTGTACATAGAAAGAGCCTTGGCGTTTCTCTTTCTTATTGTTTTTCCTACCTTCTCCCTTTGTTCGGTTCGCGGTCACGCTGTGATACATATGGGCGTGTGGCGATCCGAATAGGGGTAGAGGATTTGGGCCATCCTCGCTTCCGTGGTGTGGGTCAAGCCGGGTGAAATCCAACACTAAAGCGGGTCAAAATGAATCGCGAGTGTTCAGACATGGAAAGGGTTAAATAAGGTTGAATTTTACCCTGCAGTAGGGTGAATTGATGGACTACAACAGACTTTTTCTTATTTTCCGCTGTCATTCTAATGTCTTCAGGAGTTTCATACATTTTATTTTTAGTGACTTCCTCGTAATATTACACATAGACAAAGGATCGTCATAGTAACTTATACAGCCAATGTCTCCAAGAAAGTCCCTAATGTAAGTAAACCACCTTATCCTGCTCACATAGTCCAAGCGTAATCCATCCCTTAAAATAGCTCGATTCAATACACATCCATCATTGGTCCAAGCCCTACGCCACAGCAGTACTGGTTGGACTCTGATTGTATCTTCAATGTGGGGTTGGCCGAGTTCCATATGACAAATGTAACATGAGACACTCTCAGGTACAGCTAAGATGAATCTCAAGAATTTATTTTCTACAACCTGAATAGATTGTACGTTGTCGTACCCCCAGATCCCAGAACCATAGACAGCAATAGAGACACAAGTGGCATTAAAAATTCGCAGAAGTTCTATAGTAGGTTTTTTCCCCATCTTTTCAGAAATTTTTTTAAGGGCTGTGATGGATTTGCAGAACAGGGCTTTCCATACTTTTCTGGCATCTGCCCAGGTCCCTGCTTCATGAAATAAAATGCCAAGGTATGGAAAGGTAGGGGTAAAGTCTAAGGACTGGCATTAATGAACATCGGCCTCCTTTTTCTAATAGAACCAGGGCCACAGTTCATGGTGAATTTTTAGAGCAATTGATTTGCAAATCCAAATTTTTCATAAATATATTAAAAGATGTTACAAGGCGTTGTAAGGCCACTGGCGTGCAAGCCATTAAGACCGCATCATCTGCGTATAACAACTGCAGGGAGGGGTCTTTTGGCTACCCTAGGTATATCACAAGTTGTTTCCACCAGGGCATCCTTTAATCCGTTAATGTATACCAAAAATAAAAATGGCGCTAGGACGCAACCCTGGCGTACCCCACGCCCTACGTCAAATGATCTAGTACAGTCACCGTTTTTTCCATATCGCACTGTTGCGATAGCGCCTGAGTACAATTCCTTAAGAAAGGAAATTATACCTCCCTCCACACCGAGGAATTCCATAATGGCCCATAGCTTGCTGTGTGGGACACAGTCAAACGCTGACGTCAAGTCAACAAAAGTAAAATAAATAGGTTACTGCCGTGCCTTAATATATTTCTGTTGAAGGATAAATAAATTCAGGCCCTGACCCCCTTTTGAAACCCATATTGGAGGTCACTAATGATACAATTGTCTTCCGCCCATTTTTGCAGCCTACCTAATATCACTCTTCCTAGAATTTTTACAGTGCTATCTAATAAGGAGATAGGTCGATAGCACGTGGGATTTTGCCTGTCTCCTTTTTTAAAAATAGGCACTATAACTGACATAAACCATGATGGAGGTAGGCTGGTCTTTAAGGATGCATTAAACAGTTGCACCAAAAATGGGCCCCATAAATCGATGTTATTTTTAAACAAATTAGGAGGTATGCCGTCCGGACCTGGGGCTTTACCGCCCCGTGTTGCTTTAATACTCTCAGTTACTTCTTTTAAGGTAACATTTAGTTCTAGATCCTTAGCTTTAATTTCCCCCAGCTGCTGTGTTAATGACCGCAACGGAGGATTCTGCCCATCAGTTAAAGTACTATACAGACTAGAATAGTGATCCACCCAAGAGTCCTCGGAAATGGCAATTTCAACACGTGCTTTATCTGCACCAAAGAAAGGGGCATTCACTGCTTTTCAGAAAGCACAAACATCCTTATTCAGTGAGGCCTCGCAAAGTGTCTCCCAGGCCTCCGTTTTAATTGACAACTTCTTCCTTTTTAGTGCGCACTGATAAGATCTCCGCGCCTCCCTGACCAATGTAGGATCACGGGGGACAACATGTAGCACTTTCTTGAGCTCAGAATGAGCCTTTGTACATGTGGCCTCAAACCATTTTCCCGGCTTTTTTAGATGATTTAGAGGCCCCCGATAGGTTGTCCTTAATTTGACAAGCAATGACCTTAAACTGTTTAAGGATCTCCTTACTGCCAACACTCTCATCTAGAACAGTCAGAAAACTAGACAAGCAATTAATTAGCAAGGTACACAAAAGGTCATTTGGAACCACCCTATCCCATTTAAGAACATAACCATTTTGCCTTACCATGCTAATATCAGAAACTTTATGCATGGATGTCTTTTCTGCGCCCATTCCCCTGAACGGGTTTATGATCTCCATAATTATTGGATAGTGATCACTTAATGCAGTATGGAGGATCCAGCACCTTTTAACCATATGCCTACGCCTAACAGAAGTTATTATAAAATCTATTGTTGATAACACGCCCCTGCCAATGAACGTAGGTGTAAAGGGGAGCTCTAATTGACCAATTTCATTTGCATACCCTAGGTCTTCAGAGTGAACAATATCGTTTAGCAGGTCTCCACAAGTGGAGTGCTCAAAGTGTGTTACATCGATGTCTTGGTCCAGTATGATACCACATACACCTTTCCGGCTTTTCTTACATATAGTGCATTTGAAGTCTCCCCCCCAAACAATCCATACATCTTTAGCATTATTGTCTGTTTCTTTGCTCACCTCATTTCCCAGCTTTTTAAGTATTAATTCCAAGTCTGCAGGAGGAATGTTGTTATAAAAGTTTATAATTAAAAGACACAATTCCTTATTTGCGTCTATTCGTACTAACTGGTGGTAAGGATTACATGAGGATAGTTGGATCTTCTGGCAGTTTAAATAATTAGATATGAAAACCGACAATCCCCCTTTAGCCCTACCATGATGGACGCCTACTGCTGATGTAAACAGAGTTTTGTAGCCTGAGAGATGGAAAGGTTCTAAGGTGTCAAGACTGGCTACGTCGTCCCTTACCTTGTCTTGAGACTGAAGCTTCTTGGATGACGTAGGAAATTTCGCAGAGACGCAAGGGACCAACTTCCCAAACTACTAACTAAAACCTTACTGAATATTTATTCACAACAAGTTTTAAACTAGAAATTGGGGAGGAGGGCCGGTACTGGACGTTGAGTGGTTCGTTTGTTCTTGCTGTCGACCTGCGAAACAACAAGTACCAAAGTATTACTTGTTTGCTAACCACTAAATATCCTAACTAACCTATAGTCTAAACATTAGCTTTCCTAACCTACCCCTTTCCCTGTTAAGAGTGAGTGTCTTGCTTTCTAAAGCGCCTACCTGCGATCAGTGTAATCTTATCTTCGTCCAGTATTTCTTTGTCTTGTCTTGTCGTGATGGTCAAGGCGTCAGATACTTCTTGTTGTCTGTCAAGAGCTGTCTTTTCTTGGAACTCTGACTTTGAGGGCTACAAAACAAAGATACCAAAAATAAGAATGTATTTCCTAAAAGCTCAAGAATTGCACCCTGACATTCACTTACTGTCTAGTTTTTGTTTGTTCACCCTCCTATTGGTCTTCTGTTTTAGGTTGATGGGTACTGGTGCTTTGTATTAAAACATTTCCAAAGTATCTTTCTTTTGCATCACTGACTTCAGTTATAATTTTTGAAATGAAAACTAAAGTGAAGATTTGCACTTTTTCTCAAAATAACATCAAGCACTAAACATTAAGATTTGCAGTCTTTCACAAAATAACATCAAGCATTAAACATTTGTAATACCGAAAACCCTAAAACATCACAATGTCGTTTTAGCGTTACTATAATGTCTTTTAACACGACTTGTTCCCAGCTTTTAAGTCTCATGAGTTAACTTTCCTTCGATTTCCAGGAAAGAGTTGTCCAAAAATGATTCTTGACCTTTCTTGCGAAGGGCGCCTTGTAATAAATTAAAGAAATGTACTTAGCTCTGGAGATTGCTGACAGCCGGTTTTCCATCTGTTCAGGCCAGTTCTTACGCGAGGTCCCAAGCGCGATCCTTCCTCGATGCTAGGCGGAAGGCAAAGCGTCATCTGGAAGGTCGGGTGCGGTTTAAATAGGGAACCGCACCCAGCCGCATCCAGCCGCGCACAGACAACGTGCGTGCGTACCAAGCTGAGATCTGAAATAAAGGCTCTTTACCTGCATGAACGCTGGCATCAGTACTCCCTGGCGGCGCACAGGCAAAGGCTTCCTCTCAGATACTGTATCGTAGAAAATCTTTGGCCTCACCGGACGCCACGAGAAACAGGATTACGGAACACAAGCACCCTATTACAGGTGCTTGGTGGTTATTGCCACGAACACCGTATTAAATTACAGACTGGTGGCGGTTACGCCTACACAATTGGCCCTTCCCGGAGAACGAAGTCACGAGGAACATAGTGAAATTCCCCACGGGAACCACTAGGTTATAGACTTCCCGTGGAGCTAAAGTTCAACTGTACACATCATCTGATCGTATACCTGACACCAGTCAGCCTTGGCGAACTTGGAAGACAACTTTAGGATTTCAACTGGACTAACTCAATCTCACCTAGTGAGGACACCGTCTCTACAGGTCATATGACTTTGACCCACAATTGGTAGCTGCTTGTTTGATCCTCACATTTCTGTCCAAAGTGGTGACAGCACTGAACTATACTTATTCGCCCTGACGAAGTTCCTTAAAGGCAAATCGAACGAAACGCGTTGGCTGTGCCTATGTCCGATGAATACTATTAAATAAAGAAGAAGATATTTAATACATTACTGTCTTTTTGACTCTAATTGTGTGCACCTTCTATTTTATGTTTGTGTATTAAGGGAAACCTCACAACCTTCATTCTCACAAGGTGTGGCGGGAAGCGGTGATAAGGCTGACTGTATTGAGCCCAGAGAAGAACGCTTATTCTTAATAAGTTCAATAGAGCAGCGTCTATGGGCCCGTCGCTCTGCAAGTGCAATTTCTCTGTCAGTTCCTATGGCAGTCCTAGTGACATAGTTGTCAAGTGTCCCTTGATTTGTGCCTGCTGGGAATGATGTTTTATCCTTGGGAAAAGACGTCATCTTGGATACCAGAGAAAAGAGGAAGTTATATCGAACCGGTCAGTAAGTATGCAATTACCAAGAACAGAGTACTTAAATGAGTCTGCTTACTGAAGTGTAGAATGTAGCATAAATAGAGGAATCCAAAACGTAGGTTCGTCTTTGGAATTAAAGGGGGGGCCAGCCCAGCCCCGCGCGCTCCAGCGAGGCGGGAAATGAGGCTCTGATTTAAATGCCTTCTGGCGCCGTGTGGCGGGATGCGACTTCCGGTCGCAGGGGCTGATGGGCAATGTTGTTCCTGGTCTCCTCGTGCTCTCCCCTGCTCTGCGGCTGCACTCATGCTGTCAGGAGTGTGGCTGCGGGGGGAGAGTGAGAACAGAAGGGCAGAAGGGCAGCGGCCAAAAACAGCAAACAAACAACGGTCCAGATAGCGAATAAGTTTGTAATAGTCCCCGCTCTGCCGCAAATGAGGCTCTGATTTAAATGCCTCCTGGCGCTGTGCGGCGGGATGCGACTTCCGGTCGCAGGGGCTGATGGGCAATGTGGTTCCTGGTCCCCTCGCGCTCTCCCCCGCTCTGCGGCTGCACTCACGGTGTCAGGAGTGTGGCGGCAGGGGGAGAGCGAGAACAGAAGGGCAGAAGGGCAGCGGCCAAAAGCAGCAAACAAAAAACGGTCCAGATAGCGAGTAAGTTTGTAATAGTCCCCGCTCTGCCGCAAATGAGGCTCTGATTTAAATGCCTCCTGGCGCTGTGCGGCGGGATGCGACTTCCAGTCGCAGGGGCTGATGGGCAATGTGGTTCCTGGTCCCCTCGCGCTCTCCCTCACTCTGCGGCTGCACTCACGGTGTCAGGAGTGCGGCGGCGGGGGGAGAGCGAGAACAGAAGGGCAGAAGGGCAGCGGCCAAAAGCAGCAAACAAACAACGGTCCAGATAGCGAGTAAGTTTGTAATAGTCCCCGCTCTGCCGCAAATGAGGCTCTGATTTAAATGCCTCCTGGCGCTGTGCGGCGGGATGCGACTTCCGTTCGCAGGGGCTGATGGGCAATGTGGTTCCTGGTCCCCTCGCGCTCTCCCCCGCTCTGCGGCTGCACTCACGGTGTCAGGAGTGCGGCGGCGGGGGGAGAGCGAGAACAGAAGGGCAGAAGGGCAGTGGCCAAAAGCAGCAAACAAACAACTGTCCAGATAGCGAGTAAGCATGGGCGAAAAATCTGTTCCGTTCGCGGATTTTGCGAATTTTCGGTAAATCCGCAATCCGCGAACTTACCGAAAATCCGCAAATCCACGAGCGGCGGATTTTATTGCTTGCTCGCACTATTCGCGGCTTCCCAGTTCAATTTCGCGCTTATTCGTGCCCCGCGAATAAGCGCTAAAGTGCAGAAAAACAATTTTTGGAAAACTGAAACTACTTACCAGGTTCAAAAGTTCAAGCTCATCATTAGTAGCCATTTCCTGTAGTGCTTCCTGAGGGGCCCCTCCAGAGTTCAGTTGCCTACTTGCAACTATTGTGTGACCCTGCTCTGACCCTCAGAATAGTTACACGTATGCCACAAAGGTCCTGAATTACAGCTAAGGGAGACAAGCAGGAGCCAGGCTGGAAGTTCAAATTCAGTGACACATTAATCAGCCCCTAATTCATTAATGTCAGTTGGGACAGGGCAGGTGTTGTAACTAATTTTGCAAAAATGAAAGCACTTAGCAGGTGCAAAAGTTCGAGCACATCATTAATCAGGAAGCACTTAGGAAGCAGGTGCCAGCTAAAAAAATATTCTGTGACACATTAATCAGCCCCAAATTAATTCTTGAGGCAGGGAAGGTGTGCTTTGCTTTACCACAATAATGTACACTGGTCAACCAGAGGGTGCTGTGATGAAACAGAGGGTGGCGTGGGTGAGCCAGAGGGTGGCATGGGTGAACCAGAGAGTGGCAGTGGTGACAGAGGGTGGCAGTGATGAAAAAGAGGGTCGCAAACAGGCTGGACACGTAGAAACAACAAGTTCGCAAAACTTGCGACCCGACAGGTAAGTTCGCGTTTGCGAAATTGTACAAAAACTCTCGCGAACTGGCAGAAACCCGTGCGAACACAAAAAAGAAAAAAATCCGCAAATCCGCGGATTTTGGCGGATCGCGAATCCGCAAATCCGCAAATTCGCGGATCGCGAATCCGCCAAATCCGCCCATGCTTAATAGTGAGTAAGTTTGTAATAGTCCCCGGTCTGCCGCAAATGAGGCTCTGATTTATATGCCTCCTGGCGCTGTGCGGCGGGATGCGACTTCCGGTCGCAGGGGCTCATGGGCAATGTGGTTCCTGGTCCCCTCGCGCTCTCCCCCGTTCTGTGGCTGCACTCACGGTGTCAGGAGTGCGGCGGCGGGGGGAGAGCGAGAACAGAAGGCCAGAAGGGCAGCGGCCAAAAGCAGCAAACAAACAACGATCCAGATAGCGAGTAAGTTTGTACATAGATTTAGTAACTTTTTTGGAGCTCAGGCTTTTCCAGCGAGGCAAAGCCACAGGCTATAGATGAAGAGAGCTTTCTGAGTTCAAACACCTCCTGTTAGAAGGCGACCTCAGGGGAGGGCAGGGAGTGTACCTGACCACCCTGGGGCCCTCCTCCCTAGGTACAAAGACGAGCACTCGAGGGAGACTTCTCAGGGGGAGAGTCTCGATTCTAGGATCGTACACACTACACAAGCACCACACGACAAAGAGACACCACACCGTAGCTTCTTAAGATCGTTTCTTTATCTCGTAGTTCAAGGGGATCTTTATGATCAGAAAAGCTGGTAATTACAAGTATAGCAGCGCTTCAAGAGTCTTGGTCAGGGTAGGGGTAGCGGGACAGTCTTTAGGATCAGTGTCAATGTCGTTGCGTATCCGGCGCACAGCTCTCAATCCTCGAGCCGGGTGATACGGGGAGATCTTTCAGGGTCCAGCCGGACCGGGAGAGTCAGGGAGCCGCAAGTCACTCAGCAGGGCTCAAGCAAGATGTCGGAGGTCTTACGATCTTCAGGGGAGCCGCGAGTCACTCAGCAGGGCTCAGATGGTTCAAGGTTGCAGGGGAGCCGCGAGTCACTCAGCAGGGCTCAAGCAAGATGTCGGAGGTCTTACAATCGTCAGGGTAGCCGCGAGTCACTCAGCAGGGCTCAGATGGTTCATGGTTGCAGGGGAGCCGCGAGTCACTCAGCAGGGCTCAAGTACGATGTCGGAGTTCTTACGATCTTCAGGGGAGCCGCGAGTCACTCAGCAGGGCTCAGTTGGTTCAAAGTTGCAAGAGAGCCGCGAGTCACTCAGCAGGGCTCAGGTAGTTTCAGCAGAAGTCCTTCTCTGTCAAACGAGCCGCGACCACGTCAGCAGGGCTCTCGATGTTCCAGAGTCGAATCTGCCGATAGTCCCGTAGCACCCCCATTTTCGGGAGGAGTCCCAGACACACAGCAGGCGTGGAGCCAGCCCTCCGGGCGGCCGGAGGGGCGATCAAATCCCACTTCTCGTGGAGAGGTCGGAGGTGTGAAGCATACTGCACCTCCCTTTCTCACTCGCTGGAAGAGCTCTGTCCTCCCGCCAGGGTGGCGCCTCTCGGCCTAGGCAGCGCTGGCTCGGGCGGCCATCTTAGGTGCCGAAAAGTGGCCACACAGGGCCAACGGGCCGGGAAGATGGAGGCACGGGCTGGGAAGTCTGGGAAGGGTTAGGACTTAACGTAGAGGGAAGGGTTGGTTAGGACGGGGGACTCAGGGGTCTGTGGTGGTGGAAGCTTGGACGGGAGTTGCTACGGGTCAGGGAGGACCACGCCACGAGGCTGGGTCTTAGAGCTCCTTTTTGGGATCCTACTGTTTTAAGATGCTGCTGCTGAGAAGAATGTAGCAGGAGAAACCTCTATCTTTGGTCCAACGGTGATGCACCTTCATCGTGTCGGCTTGACAGATTGGGTCCGGTCCCCCTTTGGTTCTCAGAGAAACAAGTTGCCAAAAGTTCCTGGAAACTTCAGGAGAAGTGCACTTTGATACTATTCAAAGGTCCTGGACCTTAGAAACATCACTTTGGGGTCAAGACTCACTCTAGCACAGGCCAGCAGCAGGGTCCTGGGCAGGTTAGTTAGAAATGCTCAGCTGGGAATACAGGAAATAGGTAGCTGGTTGTGTCCCTGTAGCCTAAATAGGAGTTCAAGCTTATGGCAATTGGAGATCCCTTCACTTCATTGTCCTGGGTATTCAAGGGAAAGCAGGTCCAATCATGAAGGCTCATTTCAGGTCGCAGACAGCAGGTCTAGTCCTCTGTTTTTCCATAGGCCCAGAAGTAGGGTACAAGGAATGCCACAACCAAGCACAGTGCCAGCCTTTGGTTGGGGAAACTCCTGGCCACTCCCTAACCAGTAGGGTAAAAGTTCCCATTGGTGATCCTGCCCACTATTGCATCATTTACAGTGTTTTACTGTAAACTCTCTGGCAATTCCCCTCTCTACCTAAATCCAACAGGGCAGAACCCTTCTTCCCCTGTTCAGAGCTCCTTGCACCCACACACAGGTTTGACTATGATAAGCGACAAACCCTCACTCCAAACTGAGAGATGTCGCTATTATAAGGGGCAAGCCCTCACTCCAAACCAGTCCCACCTCCCACTGGGTTGGGAATCAATCTGACTTGCAATATAATAGGGAGACAGACTAGATGTGAACTGTAACTGCCAGTGGCAGCCTAGGCATCCTTTGAGGATCAGGAAAGGGCTTGGCACATCCGCCTAGGCCATCCTGACTAAAGAAGAAAACACATCTCCACAGAAGAGCTAACTCCACTCTCTGGGAGCAATCCATATCTCACCAGAGGGGAGCTATCTGCAGTCATGTGACATTGTCAGAAAGGCCTTTTGGCTTAAGGCTTTGTTATGAGTTTGGCAGTGTGGGAGTGGGACCGTACTGCTCTGCCAAAGTCAAGTTTGAACCGCCTGCTAGATTAGGAGTTTTCTCCTGTCTGGCGGGCTGTTCTTTGGCATTTCCAGGGCAGTACCTATGAAAAAAGGCACCGAAATGAGAATGTCAAAGGCAGTACCTGCATGGAATGGAGTGCAGTAGTCCATGCTGTGCAGTTACTGGTGTGCATGCACACAGGTGGGCACATGTTGTGCCCTCCTGCGTGCACCCATATGACTTGAGGCACACAAGGGGGTCCTGTTGAGCCTCCTTTGTTTCCTCACACCCACACATGAAAAGTAAGGCAGTGAGGAAACTCGTAATATGCTTGGGGAGCAGCAGTGGCCTGCCAAGAATATTGGGCCCGATTCACAGAATGAACTTACTACTTTTGGCATTCACAGAATGCACTTACTACTTTTGGTATTCACAGAATGAACTTACTCATTTCGGTATTCACAGAAGTTAGGACTACTAACTTTAGGACTCCTAAATGCCTTCTGTGAATACCGAAAGCCTTAAAATTAGGATTTTTCTCAATTTAGTAGTAGTAAAGTTAGGACTACTAACTTTAGGACGCCTAAATGCCTTCTGTGAATACCGAAAGTCTTAGAATTAGGATTTTTCTCAATTTAGTAGTAGTAAAGTTAGGACTCCTAACTTTTGAAAGTTAAACAGTGATGGATGAAATGCTTGAATTAATCTCAGTCACTGATAATCACTTGGGCCACATCCCAAACCATTGTTATTTCGCACACCATGCCGCCTCAGTTTGGGCCCAGCTATATGTAAATCAGTCTTGATCATGCTACAAAAGGAACAGTCCAGCCCAAACTGCCAAACCAAGTCCTTCCATAACCGGAACGCAAGCAACCCAGGACAGTTTTAGCCTAGGTATGGGCTCATCAGCCAGTACAGGCATTCCATCCATCACTGTTTTGCATACTTATTGTGATAAAGGCTTGACGCATAAACAATGGTACAGTGGAACTTCCATCAAAGGACTGAAATAAAAGCATAAATTATGCGGAAATTATCTCAATGAAAACTCTGATTGAATAGCATTGGGTACAGCATACTTTCCATTTGAAAAGGAAAGAATTGTATTTCAAAACTCTTGTAGAGTAAAAAGGTAATTTAAAATAGAGCCTTCTACATCAGTGATTGTGTGTGCAATCATTTGCTCATGATACTGATTCATATCTATCAAGGAGTGAGATATATCTTCTTTACATACATTAGTGCAATACTCAAGAAGGACCCTGAAAATGTTTGTCTTACTTGAAAGTGCCTGAACTTAGGATTCTAGTATCACTTTAATATAGTTCTTATTATCCCAATTCTTAAATTATAATGATAGTATTTGTCCTATATTCTCATTCTTCTCTAAATGTTTCATATGAGTATAATGAGAAAAGTTGCTTTTATCCCAGATCAACTTCTAAAGTTCAGTTTTGATCAAGTATAGTTTTTCTCAAATATTTGGAACTTGTGAGATCCCAAAACGACTTTTGGAATACAGACAGGATGTTGGAATTCTAGATTTCGAAGTAAGTTATAAAGTGCATCATGTTTATGCCTAATTCTTTATCGTTACAAATAACAAATAGAGTTGTTCCATTACAAGTTGCTCCTCTGAATAATGACTTCATGTATCTCAAACCATGATGTAATAAGTTCCCTTAAGGTCCCACTTTATTTCTCCCTTATTTAGCCTAACAGCATGTTTTAGGCTGATTTTGCTTTGCACAGCCACATATAACACATTTATTTTGTGCCATTATAATATTTTAGAAATAATCTGTAAATGTTATTATTATTCAGTTCTTATTCTAAGGATTTAGTCTGAACAATTTGTGCAAGGTCAACAACATGGTGACCTGTTTTTCTGTGCTTGGTTAGCAAAATCTCCTAATGTTTAGACACAACACCGTGACAGAACTGCTGTTGTCCAACACAGATCTCCTTATCATATAAACCAAGACTTGCGCTTTGGAAAGTAGAGAGGAGAATTCTAACAGAGGGGAAATGTCTTCGAACGGACGCACCAGCTTTGTGCAACCTGCGATGTGGCCCATCTAACTACAAATGCCAGATAGGGGGTCTGGTGTTAATCTCAGAGATCACTGATATATATCTGTGCTCACTTAGTGAGGGCAGGCAGAGGCAGATTTATAGTTCGCCATGATAGGGCTTTTCATTGTATATAGTTTGCTAGTAATGCTCATTAATTTGCTCAATTGTTTATGTTTTCTAATTGCAGCACAATTGCCTCATAATAGAGTATGATAATTTCAATAAATATCGTAAACTTTTCTTGTGTCTCTTTTTTGTTTATCATGGACGTGCATGAGTGAGAAACGAAAGGCAATGATCTGTTTCCATAGTTTCCTTGTGGGCTAGAGAGTTGTGTTGTTCACCTGTTACTCTGTGAAGGAAAGGAGGGGAGGTGAGGCAATGTGAGCTAGTCGATTTTGGGCCCATAGGGACTGATGTTGTATAGTGACTCAGTCGCTACTTACTGATGGCATGTAATTCCAAGGCACAGTTCTGTTTCCAAACAGAATCCCTGTATCATGGAGAGTTGCTTAAGATACTGTTCATATATATTGTCAATATTGGATATTTTGGAGGAATGAGCTGTCAAATGTCCTCATTTATGGTTGAACATGTAAGTATACAGGAGACACAAAAAGCACCAATGGAATCTGATCTGACATAATGTAAAGGTAAAGAGTTATTGAGTCATGTATAGGTAATATTTGAGTTATATAAATCAAATCAATCCTAGAGTACTGCTTTATGTAGTAGTGAATAGTAGGAAAAGCCTACAGAATGAGGTCTGGTATAAATCCAACTATCAATCAGACCATATACCTTCATAAGATGTTGAACAGTGGTATAAGGCAGATGCATATGTCTACCACTATCCTTATTCATATAGTCAACCTGTGGGTCTAATGTCATATGTAAAATCCTCACAGACTAACTAAGGTGCTCTCCAGCTAGCCAATTCCATTGTCAATTGCTGAAACATTGAATGGTCATCATGATTACTACCATATAGTGAACATATTGTAAGAGCACCTGTCTCTCTCTCTCTCTGGATTCCAATGATGGCCCATTATCCATTTTTATCAGAGGTGTGATTTTAAACACACTTTTGTCTTGTTGCATGATAGAATATCTCCCCCTCTAGTTAGAATGTCATTCCTAGAACTGGCTTGTTCACATTGGAACAGGGTCAAGGCTGATTTGCATATAGCTGGGTCCAAACTGAGGTAGCAAGGTGTTCACAGTGATGATGGCTTGGGATGCAGCCAGAGCAATTACTGGTAGCTGAGATTAATTCAAACATTATTGTTTCGCTTTTGACATCCTAAGTGGGACAGGTATGCCCAGTAATGGGTCCCGTGCCACTAGAACCAAGTTATACCTGGCTGAAGAGCTCATAACAAGGACAAAACCAGTCCTGGGCATGCTTGTGTTCCGGTCTGGGGAGGACCTGGCCTGGCAGTTCAGGCTGGGTTTTTTCCACGAGGAACATGATCAAGGCAGATTTGCATATGGCTGGGTCAAAACTAAGATGGCATAGTGTGCAGAAAACAATCGATTGGGATGTGGCCCCAAAAGATTTCCTGTGGCTGAGATTAATTAAAACAATCGTCCATCACCTTGTTGTTTTGGCAATTGACTCTTTAAGTGCACTGGGAATGTCGAAGCGTGGGCCCCGGGATCTCTGTGCCACTGGAACCAAGCTATACCTGGCTGTGGATAACAGATAACATAACAGGGAAGAACTTGTCCTGTGTTGCCTTTGTACCTGTTTGGGGAAGAACTGGCCTGGCAGTTACGGTTGGACATTTTCAATGAGAAACAGGATCAAGACTGATTTATATATGGCTGATTCCAAACTGAGGTGGCATGGGGTGAAAAACTTGGATTGGGATGCAGCCCTGAGTGATTGCGAGGAGATTAATTCAAGCATGCCATCCATCACCTTGTTGTCTTTGCATTTGATGGCCTAAATTCACTGTGTATGTGCCCTGGCAACAAACAATTACTAGTAATACACCAAGCAATATTTCTTGCCGTCAAGGTGAGGTAAGAGTGTGATTGTAGTCCCATGCACATGTGAAGAATTTAAAAATATAAGGGCAGATATACCTACAGAGATAGTGCACTGTTCTATCCAAAAAATTAGGTGAATTTGGGAGAAATCCAAATATACACCCATATAATGATACAATCCATTTCTAAAATAAAGGAATTGAGTGAGTATAATCTTTATTCTGGTGCAAGGGACTAGTATAGTACTAATTCCGAAGACTCTTACTAATGCTGCTTATATTAACACGTGTTTTCAATTCAATGCAAGAGTAAACCACAAGTAGGAATCAAGGCCTATCTGGAGAGGACTTACAATTATGAAACAAATCTAGAAAGAGAGCAATGTGTAAAAAACAGCTTTTCCGATTATGGAGAGCGTCTTTCTGCAAAAGAGAAAGAAAATATGAATGCGGATGGTGGGTCTTACCTTAATAAAGAAGTGGTCCCGAATGAGAAAGCATTCATGTCATGCTGACCCAACAGCAATGTTCATAGCAGAGCAGGTTTACAGAGCGGGTAGAAGTAAGAGAGGCTCAACATGGAAAGCAGAGCATGCTTACAAACAGAGGAAATTGAAATAGGACTGGTTCAAATAGAAATATAAAATTGTTTTGAGATGACAGCGGCCATCTTGGAAAGGCCCTTAGTATCAATAGGCCTAATTGAGCAACAATCAATTCTATAGAGAGAAACCAAAAGAAGAGAAAAGGGGGTCGATAGTATTAACAACATCATATAAAATATATTGTTAAATAAAGTCATTCTCCTGCCATCATAATCTTCACTGGTGTGCAAACAAACAAATCGTAATCAAAATTCATCAAATGGACATAACGCTGACAAAATTATATTGTGTAAATGTCCACCAAGGTTATTTAGTGCATTCAGGCAGTAATGCAGTTATTTGAGTTATGATCACACAAGCGTAGACCAGCCCTCCATCCGGTTTAGTCCTTTTTGAAAGCTATCTGTCTTTTTTATGTTTTGCAGTAGTGTTTAGTTTTAATAAGAGGTGACCTAAGGGTGTTATATTAATGTTGGTCACTGTTTGCTTCCTTGGATATGTCTATATGTTTTTGTTGTTAGTTTTTAACACCTGGTTTTCTGTGCTTTATTCTTTTTTTCCTCATTGTTTGTTTCAGTTCATTGTCTTTTTGCTGGCTTGATCTTTCGTTTTTTCAAATTATTCCGGCTGGAGCAATTCAAATATTTGATTCGAAATTGTAGTAATAAAATTGAAATTTTTTATCATTGAATCTGTTTATGGAACTGATTTTTGTATCTAGAGTGACTGTAATTCATTTTTCCTTAAGGTGCCGTTGTCTCTAATATTACTCAATTACAATTGGTCCCTTACGATCTGTGGATTTCCTTGTGTACATACACTAAAACCATTCTATACCTGACCGAAGAACCCATTAAAAAGGTGAAACTGATCCTGGGTTGCTTGTGTTCCGGTTCGGGGAGGCCCTCCCCTGGCATTTCTGGCTAGACTGTTCCCAAGAGGAATAGGGCCAACACTGTTTTGCATACTGCTGGGTCCAAACTGAGGTAGCATGGTGGATAAAAATCAAACAATAGGGATGTGGCCCTAGCTATTGCTAGTGGCTGAGATTAATTCAAGCATTCTTTCCATCACCTTGTTGGTGTTTTTGCACAGCTTTCTAAAAGTGGCATTTTCAGACTTTTGACTTAAAATCCAACTTTACCATTAAAGAGGGATTAAAATTACAATTCTTTAGAGACCAAACTCAACATTCCTACCTAGTCCCAACTGAAAGCTGTTACTTATTACATGTAATAAAGTAACCTAATGGTATTTTATGGGAAGGGTAGGCCTCACAGGAGTGAAAAACTAATTATGGAGTTTTCACTATATGTAAACTTAAAAGTATGTGTAACTTTTTATACACATGGCTCCCTGCCCTCTGTGCTGTTTAGGTCCAACCCTAGAGGTGACTTATATGTATTAACAATGGAGATTTAGGCCTAGGAATCATTTTATTTGCCAGGTCAAAATGGTCATTTAAAGCTGCTCACATAGCTGGGAATGAAGTATGCTTATCCAACTGTACTGTGTGCAATGTTATATGCCGTGCTAAAAGCAATACAAATATATCTTCAAGTAACTGCTCATGTAGGCTGCAATGGCAGGCCTAAGATATGTTTAAAGAGATACTTAAGTGGACGACACAATAAGTGATGCAGGCCCACTAGTAGCATTTAATCTATAGGGCCTGGATATTTGCAGTACCCCTTTACTAGAGACTTACAAGTAAATTAAATGTGCCAATTGAGTATACGCTAATTGCACAATTTTTAAATGAAAGAGCACAAGCACTTTGCCACTGGTTAGTAGTGGTAAAGTATACAGGGTTCTAAAAGCCAACAAAAACAGGTTTAGAAAACAGGAGGTTGAAGTCAAAAAGTTTGGGGTTGATCCTGCAGAGAGGGCCAAGTTCCAACACTCATGAAGTCGAGCAATTAGATGTTGAAGCTGCCAGGGTCTTTTGACACTCAAAACCTGTAAACCTTGCAAATACTGCCACCAGGAACACCATTAAAATTTACAAAGAAGGTAAGGATGATAGATTAAAGTAAACATATGCTCTTTCAGGGCAGTAGAAGGAAACTAATGCTGGGCTCACTCTCCTGTCCAACTGTGCGCTGTCAAACTGACACCATCTTACCCCCAGATATCATAATTTAATCTTTGAGTTACATACTTGAAGATATTTAGTTTCCGTCATATGCAGACAAATGGTACATGAGCTGCGTTTGTAGTTATCAATGATATTTGGAGGACCACTCAATTCTCTTGGTGATTAGCTCGAATGTTAGTCTAAACGTGTGTGCTGAGGTGTCTCATGGGTTTCATTTATGCGTGCATGTGAAAGGTTTTGTTATATAGATCCTACTAGAGCAAGTAGGACTGTGTATTAGGAGGAAAGGTCATCCGAGGGCAGGGACTGAGTCTATCTAATCCCATCAAAGCCGGTCCATCTTTTTCTGACTAGATCACAGGGCCTCATCTGAACTCCTAACCTGTTTAGAGTACCAAGGGGCATATTACCAACAACTAGCGATATTTATCGCTAAATGGGCTTAGCGAGTTTTTTTTATCGCCAAGCATCGCCGGATATTATCGCAGAGATAACGTGCTATTACCCCCAGGTCCCTTATGTCCTCGGCCCATTCATTACTAATGGAGATTACTATCTCCTGACAGAAAATAAAAACAAGAGGAATGCTGGGATATACCTACTGCCCCTCCCCCCGGGAGTATAAAGGTAGTACCTACCCAGCAGCCCTCCTGTTCTTTTTTTCTGTCTTCGACAGAATGTCTGATGGATGCTGTTGGTGTGGGGGGACTGCACCTGCTCCTGCTGGGCTTGAGTGGCGTTCGGTCCTCCTGTGGCTCCTCCTGTCCGGCTGCCTGGCTTCTCGGGCAGGGGTGAGGTTCCTGTTGTGTCTCCCCCCCGGCCTGCCGGGCTTGCTGGGGGGGATTGACTTCTTCACGGCCGCTGTTCCGGTTTACCGGCCCTTTGCGGCTGGTGCGCCGCCTCCCGGTTGCTTCCGGGTCGCTGGGAGCGTCTCCCCGAGCCTGGCCGGGTGGGAGACGCGCTGCGCTGCATTTCGATTCCCGGATCCGGCTGTGGGTGTGTAGGGGCCTTGATGGTGCTACTCGGGCCCCCGCTCCGGGTGAGTCCCGCTTTTGCGGTGTTTTGTTGAATTTAATGCTCTGTCCGCTGTTTGTTGCGGGGCGTTGGATTCCTGGGGCGTTTACCTTTGCATGCCTCGGATGTCTAGTGGAGTGGTGTGGCCCAATGGTTGGAGCGGCGGACCCTGGTGCGGAGGTCTGACACGGGACCAGGGTTCGATTCCCCGCCTCGGCAGGTCTTGGGCTCGAAATCCCACGGAACTGAAAACCTCCTATGCCAGGGTTTGTGGGTTTGTGTCCCGTCGGAGGTGTAACCCATTTTCCACTTTTGCTTCCAGGTCCATTGTGTATTTGGTGTGAGAGAGCGAGGCTGCCGCTGAGGCCTGCCTGGGTGCGTGGTGCTCGGTCTCCGGCTGCAGTGCCCTGCCTTCCCCCGGAGGTTGCTCGGATGCGGCTTTTCTGTTCCTGTGCTGTTCCATGTGGTGCCAGTGCATGGGGCGTTCCTTCTGATGCTGCCGACTTGATGCTGGTGTCTCGTGTTCAGTCCTCGGCATTAGGCTCCACATCCTGTGTTTGTGTGTTGCATGTGGGCTCCTGTGGCGCGTTCGGTTGCAGTTCTTACACTGCGCCTTGCCGGGCCGAGGTTGTGTGTTCGTGCCTCGCCTGGATCTGCTGTTGGTTTTCGTTGTCCGTTGCACTATTATTGTTGTGATTGGACTTGGGGTTCTGCTCTTGCTAGGGGGTCTATTCTTTGCTTGCCCCCTCTTGGCTGCTGGACCTGTTCCCGGGGCTGCATATGTGTGTGGGACGTTACATGCTGCCCTACGCCCACTCTGATCGCCTCCTCTTGGTGGGTCTAGGTTGGGGGTGTGCGACGGGGGTTTTGTTTGGCCTCTGCTGTTTGCTGGTTGCTTATCAGTGGGGCCGCTGCTCTGCCCCTTTCTCTCTTGGGCCCGGGTCTGGGGGGGGGGGGTGCTGCCTGCCTATGTGGTGGGGCTGCTCTGTCCCTGTGACTCTGCCTGTCGCGCCCTTTCGACTTGGCCGGCCGCCTTGGCGGTGGGTGGTCCAGGTTCTTGTCTCGGCGGGGGCGCTCTTCCTCCGGTATTTCTGGGCGGATCTCGCTTCTCGCGGTTTCTTCCACCTTGGCAGGGTTCCTCGGTGTTGGGGGTGGTTGTGTTCTGTCAGCTGCCTCTGCCATCTTGGTGCTGCCGCCCTTGGTTCATGCCTCCTATCGACTCTCTTCTGTGTGCGGCGCTGGACTTTGGGTCTCGGTTTCTGGGGTGCTTTCCTGGTCCCAGGTCTGGATGGGGGTGTGCGCTGCTGCCTGCCGTGGTGGCTGGTTTGGCTGTCCTTGGCCTCTGTTTTGTTCTGAGTCTGGTGGCTCTGTGGCCCCCTTCCCTTCTGGGTATGCGGTTTCTTCCCTTTTGGGGGTTTCCTGCTGCTGCTGTTTCGGGGTCCGCACTGCCTTCGGCTGGCCCCGGTTCTCCGGTGGTTGACGTTCCGTGGGTCTGTTCCCTTGGTTCTCTTCTTCGGGGGTTCACCTGCTCTTGGCGCCTCTGGGGGTGTTTGCCCTTTCTGTTTCTGGTTTGGGTTCCGGTCGCCTCTGTGGTGGCCGGTTCTTTTTGCTGCTCCTGCCCTTGCTTGCTCGTGGGTTCCCTGTGTGGTTGGGGTTTCCCTGCCTGCTGGTTTGCGTGCCTTCTGCTTCCGGCTCTCTGCCCCGTCTGGTGGTGGGTCGTTGTTCCTGCTTCTTGGACCTCTGCGCAGTGGGTCCTGTGGGCTCCCCTCGTTCGGGTGGGCCTGCCGTCTGCCTCCTCTGCGGGCTGGCTGATGTGGCCTCTGCCCTGCTTGGGGCTCCTGGTTCTTCCCTTCCGGGTTCCTGGTCCTTTCCCTCCTTTACCTTGGCTGCGCCTGGTTCCTTTCTTGAGGTGCCGTTGGTTCTTTGGGGTGCTCTCTCCCCTCTGCCTCTGCTTGGGTGGCTTTTGCTGCCTTGGGGCCGGCTGTTCTGTTCATCCCGGCCTGCGCCTGTTGTCGGTCGTGGTACGTGGTGGGGGGCCTGCTTGGTCCTTCTGGTGCTGTGGCCTTCCCTTTGCTGGGTTCTGCTGTTTCCTGGCGTCCCCTCCTATGTCTGCTGTGTGGTCTGCCTGGTGACTCCTGGCGGCTGCCGGGTCCTGTCATGTCTCCTATTCTGGGGGTTGGTGGTTGTTCCCGCGCTCCGCTATCTGCTCGGTGGCTTGGTCTGGCCTGGTTGGTTCTGCCTGGCCGCCTGGAGCTGTGGGGTGCGTTTGGCCTCTTCCTTGGTTTTCTTCCCTGCCTCTTCTGGTTTTGGGTGTGGTGCAGGGTGGCAGTTGTTGTTGCCTCTCCTGGGCCTGTGGTTTCTTTCTCCCGGGTTGTCTGCTGGGTCTGCCTTCCGGCCTGCCGGGCTTGCTGGGCGGCATGACTTCCTCCTGGCCGGTGTTCCGGTTTCTGGGCCCTTTGGGGCAGGGGCCCCGCTTCCCCGTGTCTTCCGGGTCGCTCAGCGCAACTCCCCGTTGCTTGGCCGTGTGGGAGGCGCGCTGCGCTGGTTGCTGTGGCCTTCGTTTGCTTCTGCTTGGCTTTCGGCCGTGGCTTTCTGTGGTGGCCTGTTGCCTTGGGCTTCCTCCCTGTTGGCTCCTAAACTGGGCTGGCCTGCCTTCTGTTTGTGCGTCCTGCTCTGGGTTACCTGGTTGTGCTCTTTCTGCGGTCCTGGACTGCCTGGTGGAGTGTCTTCTGGGAGTTTCATGGGTGGCTTGGCGCTTCTTTGCGGGTGCCCTGTATGCCTGTGGGGTGTCTGGTCCCTGCGTCGTGGGGTTCCGGTTGCTTATGGTTGTGGTGTGTTCCGGTCTGGTTCTTGTTTCTGGCCGTCACGCTGTTGCCTTCTTGTTTACCCTTCTTGCCTCTTCTGGGGTTCGTTGGGGCTTCGGCGGGGCTGTTGGCTCTCGGGCCTGTGATCTGTTGGGGTCTTGCCCTCTTTGTCCTTCCCTTGTTTTGGGTTGGTTCTGCGGGTTGCTTTGGCTTCGGCTTGGGCTTCCTGCCTGTATCCCTGGTTGCGGCTTTCGCCGTGCGTGCTTAGTCCCCTGTGCTGGCCCTGCCTTGGGTCTTGCCGGGCTGTGGGTTGTGGTTTGCTTGTGCTTGCCTCCCTGGCTGCGGTTGCTTCTGTGGGGTCCTCTGGGGTGGGTTTGCCTCTGTCTCTCTGGCCTCTGGGTTTCTGCCCCGGCCCTTTGCTTGGGCTGTTTGGGGTCTTTGTGCCTGGCCTTTTTCTGATTTGGCTTGGCTTGGCTGTGGTTGTTGTGTCCTTCGTGGTTCCCTTGCTGTTATCTTGGGTCCTCCGGGTCCTTGGCCCGTCCGGTTGCTCTCCTGCTTTGGTGTTCAGGTTTGCCTTCTTCGGGCTGTTGATTCCTGCTCCCGTTTCCTCCGCTTTGGCTGGAGTTCTGTTTTGGGGTTCTTGGGGTTCCTTCGGTTCCCTTTCCTCTTTTTCCGGGTCTCTTGTCCCGGTTGGTTGCCCTTGTTGGTTGTTCCTGCTCGGGTTTCCTGGAGGTGCGGGTTCCCTTTGCCTTGTGTCCTTGTCTTGCGGGACCTGGTGGCTTGGCTTCCTCGGGTTTGCTCTTCGTTCCCTGGTGTCTGGGGTTTCTCTCTTTCCCTGGCCTTGGGCTCGGTCTTGCCTTTCGGGTCGGGTTCTGGTGGGCTTCCGCTGTTCTTCTTGGTTGGGCCTTTGGTTCCTCTGGCCCGCTTGTCTCCTGCCGGTTCTGGCGTGGGTTGTCTTCTCCTGCCCGTTTCTGGCTTTTTGGCCTGGTGGTTCTTGGCCTTTCTCTTCGTTTGGCCTCTCTTCTGCTGTTGTCCCCTTGCCTGTGGTGGCTTGGGTGTCTGTGTTCGCCCTGTCGCAGGTTGGCTGTCGGGTGTTCCTGCGGTGGGCTGGTTGGCCTCTGTGGTGGCCGGTCTGGTCGTCTGGCTGTGCGCCCTTGCTCTTGTTGGGTGTCTGCTGGTCTGGTAGGGGTCCCTCTTGTCGGGGGCTCTGCCTGGAGTTTCCCCGGTTCTTCCTTTTTCCTTCTGCGGTTGCTGCCTTGGTGTGGTTTCCTGGGTTGGCTTCTGTTGGGTTGGGAAGGCCGGCTTTTTACTGCTCTGGTATTTCTCCATTAGTAATGAATGGGCCGAGGACATAAGGGACCTGGGGGTAATGCTACATTACTTACCGGTAATCCTCATTACTCCTGGTCCCATTGTCCTCGGCCCATTCATACGCCCCTCCCTCCCTCCCGGGCGGCCGGCCTTCCTGTCTGGGCTTGTTAGTACAGGAGGGCTGCTGGGTAGGTACTACCTTTATACTCCCGGGGGGAGGGGCAGTAGGTATATCCCAGCATTCCTCTTGTTTTTATTTTCTGTCAGGAGATAGTAATCTCCATTAGTAATGAATGGGCCGAGGACAACGGGACCAGGAGTAATGAGGATTACCGGTAAGTAATGTAGCATTAGCAACGTTTATCTCTAAACGATAACATATCCAGCGATAGCGGCGAAATGCGTGAATATCGCTGAGAATACAGCTATATTCACGCATTAATCCAATAGGGTGTTAGCCATAATATCCACCTCCCATTGGATATAATGGCTAAGAACTGGTCTGAGCAGGCATTAGCTTTTGGAGATATTCGTGCTTAGCGTGAATATTTCCATCGCTACGCCTACGTTGATAATAGGCGATAGCGATGTTAGCGACTGTTTTCAGTCACTAACAGGTTGGGTACGCCCACTTTGCATGTCATTAGCCATAAATATCGCTGACATGCGAAGCGGGCCCTAAACCGCTCGCCATCACCTAAAAGCTGTCGCTAACTGATGTTAGCATCAGCTTGCTAATAGGGGGATGAAATTATCGTCCTCTTAGCGTCCGAAAACGGCCGCTAAAGCGGCGATAATTTCATTTCGCCCGACTTGATAATATGCCCCCAAGTGATTCTGTCAACAAAAACATGACACTCAGATCCCCAAGGGAATCGAGGAAACAGATCTTACCCCTTTGCTCATTCATGCATATTCATAGTGGACACAAGAAAAACTTGAGGGAAGTTTACAATACATTTATTGAAAACCACAGTCATTTTTGCATGGAGCATGTGTGCTCCGATGAATAGGCAAATGAAGCAAAACAGTACATCTAGCATTACGAAGAAGGTAAACAGGATATATGTCCCAACCACAGCAATTAGTTATCTGTGTATTTCTACCCTACACTGAGAGCATAGTAATAGGAGGAATATCATCTATATGATCTCTGAGCTTGCCCTTAGACCTCATACTTGGATTGTAGTCCAAGGCAGCTAGCCTGCTGGAAATTGGCATTCACTCTTTGTGAGATGTAAGCTTAGCATCTGCACAACTGCATTTCAAACAATTCATTCAATCCAGGACAGTCATAACGGCGGGAAGGCTACTCTCTGACCTTCAGGGGCATCGACCACTAGTATAAAGCCACCATGCTGGAAATGCAGCTGGGCGGCCATGTTATGTATGAGAATTAGAAGTTTGTTGCTGAGCTAACAATAAAAAACAACTGCCTAACCTTGTACGAGATGTATAGAATGTGAAAATCAGAACTTGTAAAAATAAGCGGCATGTATGGCACATTCCTAGGATATTATCACAAAGGACTAAGGTTGAAATATGTGACGCCACTGACCAGAGTCAGCCTAATATGTCAAAAACTAGGGGAAACCAAAGAGGGTCCAAAAGGGAAATCATCACACTCTTTTTGTTGGCATTTAGTATTAGGCCTAGGATTGGCCTGATATAATTTGTGATTGGGGTTTACTTTATTATAGCAGGTCTAAAAGGATGGCCAGGCCCCTGGTTCATTGCCCTAAATCATCTTTCCAGGAAATCTCAGCATTTCAGTCACGTCCCAAATCATCAGCCCTTCATTCAATACATCACTCGAAAATGACAATGTTCTGAATGAGCATCTCTGCACTCCTCAGATCCAGGCTCCTCTCAAGCATCACAAACCTCATTAACCATAATTAACCTCTTCCCAACCGCAGACCAATTCTTTACTGGATGGCAGCCAAAGCAGGATAACAAACCCATGCTAACATTTATCTGAGATGCCCACAAATTCATAAGCCAAATTGTTAGAGCTAGGCTGCTCATTCTCATGAGCCGAGCTGCAGCATTTGAGTCAGTAAAAAATAACACAATACAATCCATACATAATCGAAGACCAGTGTATACAATATTCTGACATCATCTGAATCTCCTCTTTCCACCTTGGTGTTGTTTTCTATCATATCTGGCTTTTTTGTAGGAATACTTGACACTTTTCTCCACGGAGATTTATCACACAATGTAGTGTAGTACTTTTAGCTTGAAACTCATCCCACCTTTAATTAATGCCTACAAAGTGACCCTTGACGCTTGAAATTCTTTACACCTCTTTTGAATGCATATATTGTGCTTACTCACTCATTTGGCCTAATGTGCTACAATTTAATCAATGATGCAGCTCCACAGTGTGATTCTTCACTCAAAAAATACCAACAGCCTGTTAAACTCTTTTCATATGTTCAAGCTCCTAATAATCAAGAGCCACTTCAAATTAAATTCTGACAAAATGGTTGTTTTCTTATGTAGCAATGTGGCTAGTGCTTTACATTGCTCCATGCCCAACAAGCATAGGTGCATGCCACTCTTGCCAAGTCTGCAAACCATAGATAAGCTATAAACCTCAACAGCATAGTCAGTTAGTGATGCAATTTGTGGGTTTACTGGTTGGTAGTCAGCACATGCTTTTCGGCTGAATCATTATGTTCTGTGATAAGTCAACTGCTGACAACCTGCTACTGATACACTCTTTCAGCACCATTGGAGTCAATGTACACAACGTATACTCGTTGATAATGGTCTGTTGGAGTATGACCACAACAGCTTTTGTTAATTTCTCTAGTCTTTGTCGTAGCACTATGGAACAAGATTCCTGCCCACCTCTGCTTTATTCCAGGACCAAAGCAATACCAAAGGGGATGATGGACGGAGCGTTTGAGCAAATCAAACACTCACCCCCAGTCAACTGATCTGGGTTTAATCCATCACCATTCTTTAGCTCACTCCACCACCCCAGTTCACACATGGTTATATGCAAATCAGTCTGACCTTGTGCCTCATGGAAACAGTCCAGCCTGAACTGCCAAGCCATGTCTTCCCTGGACCGGAACAAGCATCCTGGGACCGGTTTCGGATTCATAATCCTCATCAGCCAGGTTATCTTGAATCCAGTGGTAGAGTGAGCAAGGGACCTACGTCTGGGCATACCCTGCCAACTTGGGGCGAACAAAGCGATACCAAAGGGGATGATGGACGGAGCGTTTGTGCAAATCAAGCACTTACCCCCAGTCAACTGATCTGGGTTTAATCCATCACAATTCTTTAGCTCACTCCACCAACCCAGTTCAGACATGGCCATATGAAAATCAGTCTGACCCTGTGCCTCATGGGAACAGTCCAGCCCGAACTGCCAAGCCATGTCTTTCCTGGACCGGAAACAAGCATCCTGGGACCGGTTTCGGATTCATAATCCTCATCAGCCAGGCTATCTTGAATCCAATGGAAGAGTGAGCAAGGGACCTACGACAGGGCTTACCCTGCCAATTTAGGGTGAACAAAGCGATACCAGAGGGGATGATGGACGGAGCGTTTGAGCAAATCAAACACTCACCCACAGTCAACTGATCTGGGTTTATTCCATCACCATTCTTTAGCTCACTCCACCACCCCAGTTCAGACATGGCCATATGCAAATCAGTCTGACCCTGTGTCTCATGGGAACAGTCCAGCCCGAACTGCCAAGTCATGTCTTCCCTGTACCACCACAAGCATCCTGGGTATACCCAGATGAGGGTCCCTTGCTCACTCTACCACTGGATTCAAGATAGCCTTGCTGATGAGGATTATGATTCCGAAACCGGTCCCAGGATGCTTGTTTCCGGTCCAGGGAAGGCATGGCTTGGCAGTTCAGGCTGGACTGTTCCCATGAGGCACAGAGTCAGACTGATTTGCATATGGGCATGTCTGAACTAGGGTGGTGGAGTGAGCTAAAGAATGGTGACGGATTAAACCCAGATCAGTTAACTGGGGGTGAGTGTTTGATTTGCTCAAACGCTCCGTCCATGATCTCCTTTGGTATCACTTTGATCGCCCTAAGTTGGCTGGGTCTGCCCAGACATGGGTCCCTTGCTCACTCTACCACTAGATTCAAGCTAGCCCGGCTGATAAGGATTATGAATCCGAAACCGGTTCAAGGATGCTTGTTTCCGGTCCAGGGAAGACATGGCTTGGCAGTTCGGGCTGGACTTTTCCCATGAGTCACAGGGTCAGACTGATTTGCATATGTCCATGTCTGAAATAGGGTGGTGGAGTGAGCTAAAGAATGGTGATGGATTAAACCCAGATCAGTTGACTCGGGTGAGTGTTTGATTTGCTCAAACGCTCCGTCCATGATCTCCTTTGGTATCACTTTGTTCGCCCTAAGTTGGCAGGGTATGCCCAGACGTGGGTCCCTTGCTCACTCTACCACTGGATTCAAGAGAGCCTGGCTGATGAGGATTATGAATCCGAAACCGGTCCCAGGATGCTTGTTTCCGGTCCAGGGAAGACATGGTTTGGCAGTTCAGGCTGGACTGTTCCCACGAAGCACATGGTCAGACTGATTTGCATATGGCCATGTTTGAACTAGGGTGGTGGAGTGAGCTAAAGAATGGTGATGGATTAAACCCAGATCAGTTGACTGGGGGTGAGTGTTTGATTTGCTCAAACGCTCAGTCCATCATCTCCTTTGGTATCGCTTTGTTCGCCCTAAGTTGGCAGAGTATGCCCAGATGTGGGTCCCTTTCTCACTCTACCACTGGATTCAAGATTGCCTGGCTGATGGGAATTATGAATCCGAAACCGGTCCCAGGATGCTTGTTTCCGGTCCAGGGAAGACATGACTTGGCAGTTCAGGCTGGACTGTTTCCATGAGGCACAGGGTCGAATTGATTTGCATATGGCCATGTCTGAACTAGGGTGGTGGAGTGAGCTAAAGAATGGTGATGGATTAAATCCAGATCAGTTGACTCGGGTGAGTGTTTGATTTGCTCAAACGCTCCATCCATGATCTCCTTTGGTATCGCTTTGTTCGCCCTAAGTTGGCACAGTATGCCCAGATGTGGGTCACTTTCTCACTCTACCACTGGATTCAAGATTGCCTGGCTGATGAGGATTATGAATCCGAAACCGGTCCCCGGATGCTTGTTTCCAGTACAGGGAAGACATGGCTTGGCAGTTCAGGCTGGACTGTTTCCATGAGGCACAGGGTCAGACTGATTTGCAAATGGCCATATCTGAACTAGGGTGGTGGAGTGAGCTAAAGAATGGTGTTGGATTAAACCCAGATCAGTTGACTGGGGGTGAGTGTTTGATTTGCTCAAACGCTCCGTCCATCATCACCTTTGGTATCGCTTTGTTCGCCCTAAGTTGGCAGGGTATGCCCAGTCGTGGGTCCCTTTCTCACGCCATCACTGTTTTCAAGATAGCCTGGCTGATGAGGATTATGAATCCGAAACCAGTCTCAGGATGCTTGTTTCCGGTCCAGGGAAGATATGTCTTGACAGTTCGGGCTTGACTGTTCCCATGAGGCACAGGGTCAGACTGATTTGCATATGGCCATGTCTGAACTAGGGTGGTGGAGTTAGCTAAAGAAAGGTGATGGATTAAACCCAGATCAGTTGACTGGGGGTGAGTGTTTGATTTGCTCAAACGCTCAGTCCATCATCTCCTTTGGTATCCCTTTATTCCAGGACCACACAGCATTTAGAAACATGTTCCTTGAAACCTGTTTTTCTCTTGCCCTCTAAAATAACCTTCCCACAAACATCCTCACCTAGTGGAGTCAGAAGAAAGCCCTAATTATACACAATGCCAACTATATCATAGGAATAGGACATAAGAACATGGAGACCAGGAGAGAGTTCAAGTTACAAAGCATCAACTACATTAATAATGTGAGGATAAGTATGGAAATAGGGGTGAGTGAACAAACATGAAACCCGGACACTCACAGGCAAGGAATCAGGGGCACAGAAAAGAAAAATGGTGGCAATGACACACTGATATTATTCACCAACACCGATCCAAATATGTGACAATTAACCAAAAGGAAATGGTGGGCTGAACTCTTAAAATATATGTCACAGATACAGAAAGAGAAACTATCACAGGAGTACAAAGTAACTGAGAATGAATAGTGAGACATAAACCTCAATGGGAAGACACTGGCAAATCAAATAGCTCTGGCACATGGAGACATAAACTGCGAGTGTGGATTTGATTACACTGACACTGGAACAGGGATACACTTTTGGAAAATGGCCATTTCTTAAGGGTCACCCCAATCTTTTTGCCTTCTCTTATTCATACCTCTTTTTTTGGCTTTAGGTCTCTGAGCCCTTTACCACTGCTAACAAGTGCTAAAGTGTATTTACTCTCTCCTCTAAGCATACTAACATATGCTACTAACCTATTGGCACATGTAACTTATTTATACGTCCCCAGTAAAGTGCACTACATGTGACCAGGACCTGCAAATTAAATGCTAGTAGTGGGCCTGCAGGCCTACTTGTGCTATCCACTCAAGTAGCCTCTTAGCCATGTCTCAGGCCTGCCTCTGCAGAGCCAGTGTGTGCAGTTTTAGAATGCCATGTCAACCTCAATCAGGGCGTTATGAAGCACGCTACTTACCCATGAGAGTGTCAAGAGCTGGGAGAGGGGGTAGTTGGAGTTCCAAGTCAGCTGAAGAGCCAGGTCTTTAGGCTCTTCCTGAAAATGTGCAGAGAGGGGAAGAGTCTGATGTTGATCGGGGGCTTGTTCCAGGTATTTGCTGTGATTTTGGAGAAAGCTCTTTCACCCGCTCTGGCTCTGCAGATGTGCAGGGTTTTGGTGAAGGCAAGGTTAGCGGATCGGCGGTTTTCATGGGTACTTGGAAGGAGACTCTTTCGTTGAGGTATTGGGGTCTGGTGTTGTGGAGGGATTTGTAGGTGTGAGTGAGTAGTTTGAAGGATACTCTCGTCATCATGATGGGGAGCTAGTGAGGTCTGTCAGGTGTTGGGTGATGTGTTCATGTCATGGGATTCTGAGAGCAAGTCTGGCTGCGGTGTCCTGTATGGCCTGGAGCTTGCGGAGCAGAGATTTGGTGATTCCGGCGCAGAGGGTGTTTCAGTAGTCCAGTTTGCTTGTTATGAGTGCGTGGGTTATGTTTTTTCTGGATTTGGAGTGGATCCATTTGAAGGTCTTGCGAAAGATGCGGAGGGTGTGGTGTTGAAGCAGGTGGAAGTGACAGCGTTGATCTTTCGGGTCATGATGAGGGAGGAGTTGATTACGATGCCGAGGTTTCAGGCGTGGTCCATGGGAGTGTGGGGGTTTCTGAGGGTGGTGGACCACCAGGTGTTATCCCAGACTGAGGGGGAGGGTCCTAGGATGACAACTTCTTTCTTCTCCGAGTTAAGCGTCAGGCAGCTGCTGCTCATCCAGGATGCCACGTCTGTCATTCCTTCCTGGGAGCTGAGTCTAGTGGTGTGGGTTGTCATTAATGAGGCAGAGGATGAGCTGGGTGTCATCAGCGTAGGATACTATGCTGAGTTCATGCTGTCTGACGATGATGGCAAGGGGGGCCATGCAGATGTTGATTTCTGTGAGTTCGGAGAGGAACGGCGGGAGTCTGATTCTTTGGGTTAAGCTGGTGAGAAAGGAGCAGAGGCAGTTGAGGACGGTTCCCTGTAGGCCGGTGTCGTGGAGTCTGACGGTGAGAGTGCAGTGGGAGAAGGTGTCATAGGCTGCAGAGAGATCCAGTAGGATGAGGGCCGTGGTGTGGCCTTGGACGAAGAGAATGCGAATGTCATCTGTGGCGGAGAAGAGGGCGGTCTCGGTGCTGTGGTTGCTGAGGAATGTGGATTGGGCATGTCAAGGATGGAGTTCTCTTCGATGAAGTTTGTTAGCAGGATGTTGACGATCTTTGTGGTGACTTTGGCCGCGAAAGGGAGGAGGGACATAGGTCGGTAGTTTTTTAGGTCTGTTGGGTCTGCAGAGGGCTTCTTGAGGAGGGAATTGACATCTGTGCATTTCCAGTCATCAGGAAAATTCCCGATTCGAAGGTGGTATTGATGGTGTGTCGTAGCTCGGGTGCTATGGCGGCAGAGGCTCTGTGAAAGATGTGCGAAGGGCAGGGGTCTGTCGGGGCTCCTGAGTGAATGCTTTTCTTGGTCGTGGCGGTGTCTTCAGAGGTGACCGGGGTCCAGGTGCAGATGGTAGGTTGGCTGTCATTCATGGGGGAAGGAGTGGGTTTGGTGTCTGATGTCTGTTTATTGAATTTGTCGTAGAGGGTCTTGATTTTCAGATGGAAGTAGCAGCTGAGTTTGTTGCAGAGGTCCTGGTAGGGTGTAACCTCTGTGGCTGAGCTGGCCTAAATCTTTCTTTTTTCTACATATAAGTCACCCCTAAGGTATGCCCTGAACTGCCCAAGGGCAGGGTGCAGTGTATTTAATTTTAAAAGATAGGTAATGTACTTCTATTTTTACGTCCTGGTAGTGAAAATCTGGTAAACATGCTTTTTATTAGTGAGAGGCCTACACCTCTCATAAGTTAATATTGTGAATTCCTAATTACACTTAGTAAGGTGCGATTACTATTTGTGAGAAGATAGAGTTTTCATGTTTAGTACCTATGGAATAGAATGACAAATCCTCTTTGATGTTGGAAGTGGATTTGTAGTTATCCTTCAGAAAATGCCACTTTTAGTAAGTTGGACATTTTCCTCCTGACCATATGGTGTCTTCTGCCTGTCTCTGATCACTGGCTAGGCTGGGTAATAGTTCACTTTACGGATTCCCACTAGACAGCCCCAAACAAAGGAAGGCTGGGTGTGACTTTATGTATCTTGCTGAGAGGATGGGAGGGAGAAGTTGGGCACACTTAAACCTGAATAAGTTGAGATCTGACCACACAAAAAGGGCTACATACCCCCCGTAGCGAGGCTGGAGCCAGGGCAGGATGAAGTGACCTCTGTGCACTTCAAATACTTTTCTTTGAAGTCACTCCTACTTCAAAGGCATAACTTGGTATACGTACTGGACCTCTGACCCTACCAACCGAGTACTTCCTGGACCTGAAACCACTTTGACAAGAAGAAGCACTGCTGTGCTAAGGATTGCTGTTTGCTGAAGTGCTGGTCTGGAAGACTGCTGCCCTGCTGTGCTCTCTGCTGACTGTCTGAGCTCTCTGACTGTTGCAGAGTGTCTCCAACGGCTAGCTGACTAGCCTCCTGTTCTCAAAAACTCAGGGACAACAAAGTCTTTAACCCTGCTTCTGTGCCTGGGTCATTGGAAGTGACTCCAGGTGCTTTTTCCAGTGGAAATGATGCATTCTCTGCTGCAACTAGCAAAATTGACGCATCACTGCTGTAGTGGGAACAGAACTGGTACATCGCACTTGGGGCCGAAGCAGCATCACTGGAACCACCACAATGAAACCACTGCATCACCGCCATTGCTGGAGGATGATAGCCGTTTCCCTTGTGTTGCACGTATACTTCATACGATGCCTGTTAAGTTAAGCCTGCCTGCTCTATGCCAAGTTACCAGAGGGTGCCCTCAGATTAATTTATATTGTTTATCTGACTTACCCTGACTAGGATTGTGGTTCCTGCTTGGACAGGGTGCATATCTCTGCCAGCCAGAAACCGAATTTCTAACATACACTTCCACAGGACAACTTTTACTCTGTTATTTGGACAAATCAAAAGTAGAACAAAAAGACGCTATCAACCTTAACAGCAAAGACAAATGCAAACAAAGAGACAGGGCCAAGCAAGGTGGAACTAGGGGTGCAGCAGGTGCTGCACCACTCCCAGAACTGAAGGCAGATTGAAACAATGTTAGAAGATAATTAGGACTTCTTTTCAGAGTGATATTAGATTTTTTTTCAAAACAATGATAGGTCAATGGCGAATAACATGAGATAAGAAAACACTTTACTAGCCCACTGCACATTTGGTTGTCATGTAAACCAAAGTTTACATTATGTGGCTTCAAAGAAATGGCATTGCTAACTTTTTGACACTCCTGTGATCAGGTCCTTTGGAGGATGAAAGATTGAAAGGTACTAATGTTACAAATAGCTTTTTCAAGTTCAAAAGAATTTAAAATTTAAGCTAATTTGGGAATTATGATTGCGTAATTAGGTGTCATGCAAGTTTAGAAGTACAGTGAGAAAGAAACCAATACAAATTTTTAATTGCCTATTTTAAATAACTCTTTTTGACTAAAAATTGGAAAACAATGTATTACGCTATTTAAGAGTATAGCTACAGGGTGTGCCATTGCAGCATATTTTTTCAGAAATGTCTGAGACTAACATCTCATCAACTTGCTTCCATCCAACAAACAGTACCCATTTAAAGTTTTTTGTTAATTTACTGCACTTGCTCGTTTGGTAACAGGAGGATCATTTAGAACCACTCTAACTTTTAGTGAGATGATGCCCCTGGCCAGCATCCCCAGTCAGAACTTTGTTCCACCAACTATAGAGAGAAAAATAAAAATCATTCATCCTGGGACTGAGCACTATTGAGATTTAAGCAGCATGCATACATGAAATGGTGCAAAGAGACACTGGGATAAACTAAGAAATCTGGAACCGGGGCTTTGGCACAGTAGGACTAAGCCATTGCAGAAGGACTGGTAGGCTTTGAAACTAGGAAAGAGATACTCCTTGTGACAGAGAGACACCAATATTGTCAGTTGAAAAGGAATCATTGAATCTACTGCATGGCGACAGAGTCACTGAGACATGAAAACGGGGAAAGAGCCATTCACAAGGGCAGAGAGAGATTACAAGCATGGCTTTGAGTGGCCTCATAAATCATGAGTAAGGTGACACAGCCCAAATCAGTGTGTCGTCTTACTCTGTGCCCAGAGGTGTTCCATAGGCACTGCAGTGGGTTTTCCCGCACCAAGGAATTTGACCCAGCACCAGATTTGCAAAGTGATATAAATCCTGGGGAAGTTTCTAATTCTGTACACCTCCAGAGGTGAAGCATAATGAGGATATATATTTTATATCTCCTTGTTTTATTTGTGCTGCATTATGAAAGGAAAACGCCTCTTAGGAGTTTTTTGTGCAGGAAGATGCCCCTTCCTGCACAAAAACAATCAAAAACAAAAATAAAAATAAAACCTGCTAAAGCAGAGGCAGAAAGACAATGACAGAAGAGATAAACCCTGTACAAGTGACACTGACACTCTGAAAAAAGAGGGGCATAATATCTTAGGGAAACAGGGACACTGACACTAAGAATGGAATCTGGAATACACTACACAGATACAAACACATCCTGCTACATATTGCAAACGAAATGCATGACTTTCAGTGTACTCACTGCTAATAAAGACAGCCAAAAGTGCTTACAGGTCGTGCAAATGGTGTAATGGTAGATGTGGTCTTTTTAAAATAATACAGCATATTATTGAGGTCTGCGAACCTCATGTAGACTGGTTGCTTGTCGACTATGCGGTTAATTGTTGTTGTTGTGCGTATTTGGTTGGATTCTTCAATAGAACCTTGGTAATATTCTATTATTTACCGATAATCTTCAATACTCCTGGTCCTGCTGTACTCGTCCCATTCATTACAAATGGAGCTATACCATCTCCCATACAGAAAAAAGAACTAAAGGAATGCTGATTCACTCTACCATACACTCTTTTCCCTCCTGCATCCACTGCTTTCTCCCAGCTATCTCTGTTCCCTCAGTGTAAGAAGGTTCCATCATGCAAATCCAAGGTTTCCGGTTTGGAGATGCTTTCAATTACTATACCAATAAGATCTGTATTTGTAACTGTAATCTGTATTGTTTGTGATGCTCTTCAGTTAAATGTCTTCACAAAAAAGAAAATGTAGAAAATGTAGTTTACGAGCCTGCGTTTTATGCTGCAAGAATTTTTACTTAAATAAAAATACGCTCATTTGTGTTTTGTACTGTGTATCTTTTTATCCGGTGGGAATTGTGACCGAATAAGAGAAAAATTGGTAGTACTGTCCCCAAAAAATTGAAATTTGCATATTTCATCCCACATTTTTTTGTATTGATGTCAAAAAAAGGCACAAAAGAACAACAAAATCCTGGTGCAAATGGTAGTTGCATCAAAGTGTTTTTATGATTTTTTCGCTGGTCTTCAGAGAAGGTCTGGAAAAAGTTGTGCATAGCTGCCCTTAGGTCAGTGTAGCGCAACAAACATTGCTCTAATAGGCAGGTTTTACACAAGTATATAGTGGTGCTGTAACAATTGTAAGAGTGGGGTACTGGCATCAATGTTACCTCGCGGAAGTCAAAGGGATAGTCTAAAATCCAAATGTCACACAAAGAGCAAGAGCAGCAATTGTATTCAACAGAAGAGAGGTAAGGGTGTAGTATGCCGCTGATGGTGCATTTTGGAGTACACTGTTGCAACTATATTACTAAAGCATAATGTGGTAGCACACTATCATTGACAGACAGCACATTTTCCACTAAATGGGCCACTAAATGTGCACAGGCCTACAGTTTGACTGCCAAAACTATATAACGCTCAAATCAAAATGTGTGGAAATCGAGTTTCAGCAAATATTTACCATGTGTGCATTATAAAGTAAAAGTATATTTGTTTTGATACAATTGAAATCTTTGTTTCCCTCACTCTTCAGATTTAAACAAATAAAACATAAATGTGCCTCTTTTGAGCTTTCCTCACTTCTGATGTAATCCTAAAAAATTGTACTGTCAATTACTTGTTTTTAAAATGTGCTGTGCCTTAGAAACAATGACAAACCACAGACATTCCTTTTACAAGTTCACATAGGGGCATATTAATTCCTTCACAAAATCTTCCCACTTTACAGTCAGAGAAAGAAACGTAAACACCACTCTCCCCGAAAAGAGTGCAAGCAGCAATTTCTCAGACAGCAAAGCCGACCACCTGGCCTCTGTCTTTGAAACACAGACAATGAGACCGGATAAGTTCAACATTTAAAAGTGTCTTTGGTGTTTATTCACCATTTTTCCCCATAAGGATTATTTTGGGGGTGCTGCAGCACCACAGTACCTCTGTACTCAGCACCTTTGCAAGTATAATTTATATTCAGCCACTCGTGAGAAAAAGCTAAACACGCTATTCACTCTAGTGCAAAATGTTCTAGCTTTACCAAGACAAAAAAGGTTTCAGATTTACTCACAAGGAAAAGCAAAACAATGTATACATTCCAGTACATACTTTGAATTATTGGGGCTAGCTTCTCGCAAAACAAATCTAAATAAGTGGACTGGTGAAGGAAACGTAGAAAACTGTACAACCTGCTGAAAAGCCAAAAATCAGGAATTAACCAGGATTACACTTGTTTTGTAAAAGTCTTGCACAACCCAAGATCTCGGTCACATGCATGTGCAGTAAAAATAAAAAACAAATTCTGCTTGGTTATCTCGACAGAGCACAGACCCCTGAATCCAGTGACCCGTATTTTTGGTCTTTTTGAGGATAATTACATCATTTGTGTTTCCCCCTAGAAGCAAGGGCAGGGTCATACCTTAGTAGCTACAGCCATTTCGAAGGTCTCTTCAGAAGGTCTCTTCAGATTACATATAACTAGTGGGTACTTCATTCCAGATTTTGTTTATTGCACATTGAATAGTTTGCTGTGCGTCAATGAAGTAGCATACAACACTCCAGGGAATGGATTCGTTCTTGGTGAACCTAGGAATTATTCGTAGTGAGTCTTTCACACCAGACATAGACTTCTTTGCTCAGTAAATTTTTTTGATCTCATTACCAATGTAGATGTTTATGGGCATACAAATGTAAGCGAATTCTTTTCACTAAACTAGTAGTGGCATGAGAAAAGAACTTACTATGCAGTTCTGGAGGTTGCGACGATTTCTTCTTTTTTTTGGTTGGTTTCTCCGTGTTTTTTTAAATTTTTAAATGAGATGAAGTTTATTGCTGGTTTTCATGAGTTTGGGGTTCATTCAAGTAGTAGGAAAATGGTTTTGGAGAACTGTCTACACATTTACACAAAAGAAAATGGGTGGAAAGAAAAGAAACAGTAAAACAAATGTCTACAGCATTCGAACAGTTTCTTTGCAGACTGCAAGCATTAAATATTTTCTTAAGTCGGTTTCAGATCCCCTTGGGCACGATCCCTAAAGTGTTTTAACACCCTGAGGCTTCCTCTCTATACCAATTTACTAATCAGGTTTTTTTGTTTGCGGAGAACTGAACTGAACTGTTCCTTATTTGTTTCATTAACTATCGAGACGTTATTTGCATCAGTGATCCTCTGTTGTCCCATTTTAAATAGAAAATAATTCGAATTATCTCCTCAGTTAACAATATGAATATCCGTAATCAGAGCATCTAGTGCTGACCATGAACTATTCCCAGACTATTTGGTAGAGAGTCTGCTTGATTTAGATTTTAAATATTAAGAAAATGAATTCAACCATCAATAAACTTGAGGAGGGATGGTTTCCGGTCTGCAAACAAGGCTTCGTAGTTGAATAACAATTACTGCCATGGTCATTCAATTTCCCTGCTAAGCAGCCTCTGCTTAAAGAGCTGATCACACTGATCTGTTTCTATATCCAATGCCTAAAGAGCCATGATGCACTGGCCAAGGAACGCTTTCAAAAAGGTGCCACCTGTAAACTCATCTAAAGCGACTGGAATAAAGCACAAAGAAAGTAGGAACCAAGCATGTGGCTGAAATAGACTTGAAAGTTGGAGCTAGACAAAGGTGGCTTTAGATGTGGTTCAACTCAGGCACTAAACATCACTGAGCAATTATGGACCACAAAGCATGCTGAATAATTGATTACAATCATAGGGAGTGATTTGTAGAGTGATTATGTGAAATAAAAAAGGTAGGATCAGGCAGCAACGCTTACGGCTTGGAACTTATATAATTACGTATTACAAGGTGAATAATCCTAGTTGCAATATATTTAACCAGGCAACAAAACCTAAAGAGGAAAGTCCTATTCATGAATAGGTGGAGGAACTATTAGAATACAGTTGTTTCAGATGTAAGGGAAGAAGGAAAGGATTATGAGGCATACTTGCTAAAAGTTCACTCAATGCAGGGCAGCAAGCAAAGTTGCTGTGCTACACTGTGTGAAAAGGAAAAAGCAGAAATGCGTCTTGTTTACTAAGATATGGTGCATTTCTGCTGTCTGTTAGTGGTGGCGTACAATGTACTCAATTGATACTTTAAGCATGACGTGGTAAGGACCACATAAGGTCAACACGACAGGAATAGAAATCGGTCAAAGTTCCGCCCAACAATGTGGTTGGGAACAATAAACAATTCACATGCGGACCAGCTCGAATTTAATGACGGGTCCATAGCGAGTGCATGATAAATCTTCTGCAACAATGCCTGGCATAGCTCGCACCCAACTGCTTGGATCACTTTTGGTGAAGGTCTCGATTGATTTCTGGCTTTGGGTGAAAATTACCTATTAGATGCTCTGAATTATGTCTTGTCTGTCCTGATGAAGACCATACTAGTTGTTTTGGTTGAAAAACCTTTGACGCTCATCTTTGGCATACATTGAAGAGGAAGCATCTATTGCCATTTCTGCTTTTGTGATTTTTCACTTCAGTTATCTTTATTTTGCCTCTGCCATTGTTTTCTTGTTTACACTGTCAAATATCTTTTCTTTAATGTTGGTTGTGTAACTGTATGAGCACCTGTTAGTCCATTGTCTTATTGCTTTATTGTTGCTTTGTGTTACTGCTTTAGTAAATTGATTTTGCAATACCAACTTTCTTTTGGTCAATGGGTGGAAACACCCATTACAACTACGGTCTTTTCACACGCTGCCTTTGCAACGCAACTTTGACATCGCAGGAGGCTTTACATCGCATGCTTTTAGAACGCATGCTACAACTGCGCATTGATTTTTACATCGCTAGCAATGGCAATGCGTGTGCAAGATGATGGATTATGACAGATGCAAGATAATGAAAGGGTGGATGGATGAAGGAAGGATGGATGAAGGATGGATGTATTTATGGAAAAGGTTGCATGGATGAATGATGGATGGATGTGTGAAAAGGTGGGTGGATGAATGATGGGTGGATGGATGGATGGATGGATGGAAGGATGAAAGGGTGGATGGATGAAGGATGGATGTATGGATAGAAAAGGTTGCATAGATGAATGATGGATGGATGGATGTGTGAAAAGGTGGGTGGATGAATGATGGATAGATGGATGGATGGATGGAAGGGTGGATGGATGAAGGATGGATGGATGAAGTATGGATGTATTTATGGATACAAGGTTGCATGGATGAATGATGGATGGATGTGTGAAAAGGTGGGTGGAGGAATGATGGGTGGATGGATGGATGGATGGATGGAAGGGTGGATGGATGAAGGATGGATGAATGGATGGAAGGATGAAAGGGTGGATGGATGCAGGATGGATGGATGGAAGGATGAACGGGTGGATGGATGAAGGATAGATGGATGGATGAAAGGGTGGATGGATGAAGGATGGATGTATGGATGAATAAAAGGTTGCATGGATGAATGATGGATGGATGGATGGATGTGTGAAAAGGTGGATGGATGAATGATGGATGGATGGATGGATGGATGGGTAAAAGGGTGGATGGATAAAGGATGGATGTATGGATCGAAGGATGAAAGGGTGAATGGATGGAGGATGGATGGATGGATGGAAGGATGAAAGGGTGGATGGATGAAGGATGGATGTATGGATGGAAGGATGCAAGGGTGGATGGATGTATGGATGAGGCATTGGCTTTCTTAATGCACATTCAAATATTTGCACTGTGCGGGATAAGTCCCTCTTCATCAGTTTATGGGCTGTATATTGTGAGCATAGGCCGGATGGCCCAAAGCCGCCCCTTGCCTCTGAAAGGGCTCCTCTCTCTAGAAGTAATGCTCTGGTATGTTGAGCTCCACTGCATCTCCATAGAGTGCGGCTGGAATGCATTGTGAGCAGCGCCCAGTGTTGCACAGTTCAAAGAATGGGGGGCAGCAGAGTTTGATAACCACATTAAAGAACACCAACATCTGTTGAGGCCAAAGACAACACTATCTCTAGGAATTAACCTCCTAAACCCCATTAACCTCAGCAGTGAGAAAGTTAGACAGCAAGAGCCTATTTGCCAGTGGTCCCTCAGAGAGATGTGGCGAGCAATATTTTAGCAGGAACAGCGTGAGAAGGACGCAGGAATAGCGTGAGAAGGACTCGCGGGGCTCTGCACATTTTAAGCAGCGAATATATTTGTGTGGGAAACAAGAGCACAAAGGGTTTAAATACACAGCTGACCGTACCTTGAAGTTTCTATTCAGGCTTCGCAAAGGACCAAATGTCTTGAGCTGTTGGGAAAAATAGAAGCACTTCCTCTAGACAATCTTAGGACTTGTAATGGGAATAAATGCTTGTTGTGTCTCCTTTCAGTGAGCTGGGAAGGCATTGAAATCAACAAGAGGGCAACACATGAAATGAACAGCATTTTTATAAATGTCGCTTCTCTTAATTTTATATACAGCATATTTTGCGCTGACACTTTGGCTGTTATGTTCTAGAAGATGTTTTAAAAATCACGTTAAGATATTTCTTTTACAATTAATAAATTATTTTTATTTGTAATAATAGAGAACATTTTTAAAAAATCTATTGGTGAGCGTATGTTGGCATTTATTTATACACTACACAAACATTAAAAATCAGGATTACAAACAACACGGCCCAGAGACTCCATAAACAAAAGTGAAAATAACGATGTAACAGCAGGCGATTTGGTGACCTGCGCTGTAATGCCCCAAAGCAGCAGAGACACTACAATCGCGTGGCAACAGCATGCGCAGTAAATGCGTGTAATGTAATGCCTTTTACGATTTAACAACAGCATGGTAATTGCTTGAATTGTTATGGTTGGCGATGCATCATCATTCATCCGCCCATGGGTATCATTTTTATGTATATGGTCTTTACTTATATGTTTTTGTGTAATTTTGTTCTTGAACCATTGTTAATATTATAAACCGATTTAGAGTTTGGTGCATGGGTTAGTCCATCACAAACGTGGCGGATATCCTGTTCGCTGTGATACAAGTTCCATAGAATGTAATCGAATTGTAATACACCGGACGGGATGTCCATTACCTTTGTAATCCAGTCTGCCAACTCTACATCGGGCCCTTACTCTATTATTTACCTAACAGCAAAAGCTATGGAACCGGGTTTGAGTCTCTGCAGGGATTCCCAACATCTTGTGATTCTGGACAAATGACTTAATCTTCCTGTGCCTAACAAAATTAATGTGTCTTTCTGTAATGTAACTGGTGAAGTAATAAGTTGTATTTACTTAAAAAGCATACTACTTCCTATGCAATTCATAATAAAACAGATATACTCAAAGGAAATTGAAGTTTTAGGCATTTATCTAAGTAAATATAATACAATATAAACAGAACATTGACTGGAATTGTTTTTTAAAGTATATATTGTTAACCTAGCATTACATTTTATTAGCAGGGCTAATCTTGCTCTATGTCACACATTTTGTAACACTTAGCAATGTCTAGACAGAAGAATTGACATGTTTCATCCATGATAGGTTATTACGCTAACGAGCTACATTCTTGCACTCACTTTTCCAACACTGTTCACTAAATTCTTGCAAAAGACATTGATTGAACTTCAAAGGTGGAAATTTCAATAGGAACAAAGTTTACAAATGTTACAAGTCAGGAATAATACATTATGATAAAGTATTATGTAGGGCTCAGTGGCACTCAACGTAGATTTTCCACAGCCTTTGTGTTTTATTAAAGACACAGTGGCTAGTATTATGCATTAACTCCTTTTTTTGCAGCGACTCAGCAGCCCTTTTAAAGCTCAATGAATATAGAACACAAGAACATTCCAAAGACAATAAAGCCTAGTGTAACCAGCTCTCATCCTTATTTTATAATTGATGCGATCTTGAACTCAAACATCATATTAATTTAAATTATAACATCAACTCAAAAGTCCAGTATATCTTTTACTGTGATACTCAATATTCCAATGTATTTAATGATTGAATTAAACTTGCATTAAAAGAAAGTTATGACCCCAAATTATTAGGGTGGGTAAATTGAAAGAAACAAAAATATGAAAATCCAGATTTTCTGCTCTCCGAAGCTGTGGAAAATCTACATTTTATATTAAGACCCAAAGGGCAATATTAAGCAAGTTCACAGCTTAGCAATCAAACACCTCGCTGCGCTCTCCACTGACTTAAAGTAATTACGACTAAACAAAGAAACTGATGACCAACAGGCACACTGGAAAAAGTCTTGCAATCTATAATGCATGAAATAAGCTTTTGAAGCAGCTGCTCCCCGCACTGAATAAACACTGAGTAACTTTACATCCACACCAGATCTCCTCATTATATCTCCAACCCATCTTGCCAAAGTAGGTGTACAGCAGACTTCTCCAACGAGTAGCTTGTGAGCTACTGGTAACTATCCAGCTACCTGTAAGTAGCATTCCTATGTGAAGTCCAGCCTAATAAATTAGAAGCTTTTGCTTCAGTGAATAAATGTTTGTATATCTAAATTGAAATGTATATTCAAGATGTAAATGTGTGTATTTTCATAACCCATGAGCTGGTGTTTGGGGAGACTTTTTACTAATCACTTGATGCCAGGGACATTGTAGTTATGGCTGTTTTCCATTACTCATGTTGGGGCATTCCACATTCATAAGGCATTTTTTACATTACTGCCGGAAACTATGCCTGATGCATTAAGGTAAACACTGCTGCCAATATTGCATATGATGGGCACTAATGTAATCTTTGCTGATGTAGTCAATATTAATAGTCTAAAAATAATAGTAGCTGGGGTGACTTTCATGGAGCACAAGTAGCTTTTACTATAAAAAATGTAGGAGACCCTTGGTGTAGAGACTGCTTTATGAGGATGCTTGAAAGAAGTAAGCTGTTGAGTTACTCCTTGTGGTCTTAAGGATTCAGTGCCTAACAAATACACCTTTACACACCGTACCACACACAATTTCTCTTTTTCAACAAAAAAAGGATAGAAAATTGAAGCTAAATTCATTTTTGTACTCTGTTTTAAATGAAAACATGTCCCCTCTGAAGTGTAAGATCTACACAACACTTCCAATGCTCATACATCCAACACTCTACGACAAGATACCAAACATAACAACGTAGTGAACGTGAATGTTAAATCCCTCAAAGAAATCTTCTCATTCACATCCCAACTCACCAAAATCTTCAATAGTGTTGATACATCCGAAAGTGAATTATATCTAGAACCTGGAGGTTTAGCAGCCCAAATGCTTCTCAACAACCTTCTCGCCATAACATCATGTCCCACTGACAAACCATTCACCAATTCAATTCAATTCAATAACAACTTTATTCGGTAGTTTAAAAAAAAACACCATAAAAGTTCACAATAAGCAGATTACAAAGTTTACAAGAATTAAAAACCGGTATAAAAATACATTTGTTAAAAAATGGTTAAAAAAGACGTCTCAGTTTAAGTATTTTTCAGCCGAATCATAACATGCAGTTTTCCTATTATCTGGCAATCTTTCATTTGTGCAGGGCTTATATATAATTCGTGATCAAAGGTTCGTGCGATGACGGATACAAAATTTAAGAAAACGTACAATCGCTTTGGCATAATTTTCATTTTCAAGATACTGAAGTGCCAAATATGCAGGACGGCACTGTCGAAGCCCCCAGGTTTTCAAGATGGGCAGTATCCAGCGTTTGCGTGGTTCGGTAAAAAATTTACAAAATAACATTATATGTATTGTTGTTTGTGGGGACACTAGGTCACACGGACACATGGAAAGTGTAGATGACCAAACAATTTGTTTTGGAAATGCGACCAGTAAATGAAACATGTCAAATCTAAAACGGGTAAGCAACATTTTTTCATAATGTGTTAAACTAGAGTTCAAATAGGGTTCAACAGTAAACACAGTCTGCGCTAATAGAGAATGTTGAACAGATGGTTTATGAATCTCAGATAATAATCGTAGCTGGCGCAGGTGTACAAGACACTCTCTTTTTAGAACCTTTTTTGAGATTTCATTTATCGATAACGGATGATCAAAAAACTTCCTGTAACCCAAATCTGTTAGTAGCGCTTTAACATAGGATAACCATTTGATTTTCTTGCAATGATCAAGTGTCAAGATATCTTGAATGATCGCCCTAGTTAATTGGCATTGCTCGGTGACCCATATTCGACGCCACAACATTACTGGTTGTAATTTTATAATGTCTGTAATATAATCAATACCCAGCTCTGTGTGGCAGGCATACGTGGAACAACCTTTAGGTACCGCAAGCAGGTATCTTAAAAAGGAGTTCTCGACTTTTTGTATTAAATCCACATTTGCAAAGCCCCATATCCCCGCCCCGTATGTTGCCGTGCTTACACATTTCGCGTTATATATTTGTAATAGTTCCTTTGGTGGTCGCTGCCCCAGTCTTTGTGAAAACATTTTTAACGAAGTTGTCTCTCGCAAGAATGAAAGCTTCCTTGCGTTAATAGCTGGGTTCCATTTAAATTTTTCATCGATAACGATCCCTAAATAGGGATAGGTTGTAGTCCTGTCCAGTGGTTCACCTTGTACAAACAATCTCCGATTTTTTACATTTCTTTTCCCCCCCGCATGCATAATATAGTTTTTCTTTACATTTAATTTCAGGTTTAAACTCGCCATGAAGGCACGGTATCTGTCTAAGGCCAGTTGTAGTTCGATTGGTGTTCTTGCTAAAATGACAGCGTCGTCGGCATATAGGAGCGCTGGTATCTGCCGACGAGCTATTAAAGGAAGGTCTTTACTGCCTTGAAGCATGGCGGTCTCTAGGCCATTAGTATAGAGGGTGAATAAAAAGGGGGCCAGTACACATCTCTGTCTGACCCCCTTTTCCACCCTGAAAGTATCCGTGCGCTCGCCTTTCACCCCGAATCTTACCCTGCCTGTAGTGCCTGTATACAGTTCTCGAAGGAAGTCCACAATTGGGGGGGCAACTCCCATTTTCAAAATAATGCTCCACAGCGTTGAGTGTGCCACGCAATCAAACGCTGCAGAGAGGTCAATATAGACCATATGAAGGGTAGACCCCTTAGCTTCCACGTATTTACCCGCCAATAGGGAAAGATTTAGGGCCTGGTCAACTGTTCCTAGCCCCTCCCGAAAACCATATTGTATGTCTGAAATAATACTATGGTCAGTGGCCCACTCCTGGAGTCGATCGAGAAGTATTCGCCCTGCCATCTTCCCGAGCGAGTCCAGGAGGGAGATCGGCCTATAACAAGACAGACTATTTCGGTCTCCTTTTTTAAATATTGGGACCAACATCGATGTTCTCCAAGAGTCTAATAGGCCCACTTCAGTAGTGGCATTCAAGACGTTGGTCAACAAGGGAGACCATAGATCCAGGAGGTATTTTAACATATCAACAGGAACGCCATCCGGGCCAGGAGCTTTGGCTGTTTTTGAGGATTTTAAGGCTTTTTGGACCTCTTCGTGGGAAAACTGGAGGTTTTTTGGATAGATGACCTGTGTCAAGGGATCTGATTGGTCCATGTCTACTGTGGCGTCTTTACTAAAAACCTTTGTAAAATGTCTCACCCACTCCTGTTCGCTTATGGCGACATCAATTGAGGGAGAGTCATCTTTGTCTGTTAGAAAGGGGGAGCGAACTACCTGCCAGAACATAGTACTATCTTTTAATTCCGAGCTTTGGCTAAGACGTTCCCACAGTTCGGCTTTCAATTCTTTTTTCCTGTTATTTAGGGCACCCACATACTGCTTTCTAAGTCTGCTAACTTCAGCTCTGTCCCTGTGATCTCTATTTAGGGCTTCCTTTAAACATGAGCATGCCTTTGTGCATGCTGAGTAAACCAACCTTTCTTTATGTGGGCCATTCACCATATTGTGACCAGCCACAATGGCTGACTTATACATATTCATTGTTCTATATGCCAAACCTTTTACAAACAATTCTGAAAAAAAACTTGACTCATGCACTACATCAACTGAAACAGGTTTGTGATCCGTTTTCAAACACCAGCATATCCATTTAGTCCACATCAATCTCTATGCCTTTCTTGTTCCTGAAGCCCAAGACTCCTTGATAACTCTTGCAGCCTCTGAAGAAAGTCTTGGTTTCATTTAAACTCTTCTGAAAGTTTCCATGCCACCAGATTTAACTGCCCTGCTCTGACTAGATTGTATTTCTCTCCCTGAGGACCCCATAAGACTTCTTGAAACATTTTAAGTAATACTGGAAAAAACACTCCTTCTTGACATAATTGGATACTATGCCTCAGATTCTTTGATTTGCCAACCATCACTGTCACTTAACCGATCATTGCAAATAAAGGAAATGCATACAGTCAAAATCCTCTCCAATCCTTAAGAAAAGCATCTATGTGATGACTCCAGGTCTGTCCGCCAACAAAAGAGTTTTTATCACTTATGCATTCAGTCTGTTTGCAAAGAAATCTACCGCAAGTCAACCCCACATCTGGCCCAATTCCCTGAAGACTCTCCTCTCCAACATTCAGTCACTCAAATCCCAAAAATGTGTTGAAAACTAATCTACCACCATGTTCTTCAAACCTAAGAAGTGCTCAGTCTGTATAATAAGGCCTCTTTCCAGGCAATGTTCCCCAAATGTTTTTCCCAATCCTGCCATACCCTTTAAACAATGGCCCTCCAACCTGTTCATGCGCCTTACTGCTGACACATTGTCCACCAGCAACAAAACCGAACACCCAACATTTAAATCCACAAAACATTTTATAACAAAATAACCTGCTAATAATTCTAAATAATTTATATGCAATATTTTTCCTGATCTGTCCAATGCCAACCAGTCTTTGAGGATCTCCTTCTTGCACACCCATCTTCCAAGCTTGCATCTGATTCTATAATCAAATCCAGATTTCTCTCTAAAAATCTAATGCTTTTTTCAGGCTTTAAAATATTCCTTAACCACCATGTTAATTCCTACCTTGCTTCCAAAGTTAGAGAAGCACATTCAGAATACTTCAATCCTCTCCATAAGTATCTCGCCTTCAGTCTCTGTAAGTCTCGGTAGAGGAAAGGGCCAGGAAAAATAGCCTGAATAGTAGAGGACAACACACCCACAATACGGACCAGGTCTTTCTGATATCCTTCCTTATTCTTTTCAACTTATCCTTTGGAATCCTCAAAATTTCAATCACTGTATCTACCACAAAACCTAGAAATTGAGGGGCATATTTACAAGAAAATGGCGGTGTGTGGTGTTAAGCTAAAATATTTAATGTGCGCTCTGCCATTCTGAAAATGCAGGGATGCGCAGTTTTTACAATGACACATTGCACCCCTGTGTTTTCCATAGTGCTGCCGCTAAATCTAGCTGCTTAGCACCAATGCAAGCACCCTTGCACAACAGTGAAAGGCTGCCTGTATTAAGGGAATCATTATTTATGTGCAGGAAGGGGTCCCTTCCTGCACATAAACAATGACTAATGGTGATTGGTGCATTGTGCACCACACATAGAAGGTGGAAATCATAATTGTTTTTAATGAGTGTATATGTGCAGGAAGGAATACCTTCATGGTGGGTAGAAACAAATCATTTCCCCCTCATTTCGCCATGTTAAGACCAGGTTTTTTTTTAATCTTAATTTTGGAGCTTCTCTATATTTACGTTACCCGTGTAAATATGGGGCAGCATCAAAATCAATGGGTGTTGCGGCGGCACGCCCACCACAACTCACATTTCACGCCCCTTCCACCTTAAGTGAAACGGGGCCTTATTTACAAGATGGGGTTAACGCCGACTTGTCAACAGACACAGGACTTAACACCACCAGAACATCTCAAAAAGTGATGTTCTGGTTGCTTTGAGCCCTTGTAAGTATGCCCATGAGTCTCCTATCTCAGAACTAACTCTTACTTCTTTTTGTTTACTACAAACCCAAACCTTCCAGAATCCTTACTGCAAAATCTGTTTCAGATCTCAACATCACCCTAACCTGGTTTATTATCAGGATGTTGTCTAAATAAATAATCATATGAGTGCCTCTTTCTCCCAGAAATGCTGCCACTGGATGAAGAACCTTCGTGAAGCAACAAGGTGCTGATGAAAGGTGGAACCGCAGACACACAAACTTCCACACTTTCTCTTCTCAATCGAGCGTCAGAAATCTCTTATGAGCCTCCCAATTGGAAATATTAGATATCATCCTTCAGAACCAGTCGGGTCATCCAGACTCCTTTCTGCAAGAAATCTCTTAATAAATGCCTACATTTCAGCTTGAGGTGGTGACAAACCACTTAGTTGTCTAAATATCTCAATTTTATTACTAGTCTCCTGTGCTTGTCCTTTTTATCCATCAGAAATACATTACTTATAAATCAGCTTTATTGATCTCTATCCTGCACCATCACCCCTTTCACAACTAATTCCTGAACACTAAATCTATCCATCTTATTTGCAGTCTTCTTGGCCATACTACCTGAACTCTTTCCTCCACAAACTCTATCCAAAAACCTTGATCAGTCTCCAAAACCCAAGGATCTTTTGTTATCTGAATCCAATTCTGATAAAACTGAGCAAGTCTGCCACCCAATTTTAAGGAAATAAGAAAAAGGTCTTAACTAACTTGAAGATCCCCTGAACCATCTCTCTCCAAGGGCTATCTGCTTTTGAGAGTAAAAATGCCCACGTTGGTAGTTATTTTGTCCCTGAAATGCTTCATAACCACAGGAAAAAGAGTCTCTAATGATCCCCTGTCTTCGGCTGGGGAACTAGCCCCTTGTTCGTCCTCTTGTTCCATTTCTTTATGTATGCCTCCTCAGCCATGTCAAATATTTTTGTTGATGGACCTCAATATCCAACAACCTGTCCTGACAGGTCGCTGACTCTAATCAAACCTTTTCTTGGATCTCAACCTCCGTGACCTATAAATACCAAACTATTTGCATTGAATTCTGGTGTAACTAAAACTCTATTTAAATCTAAGACCTGGGGCACTCTGAATACAGCTTCACACGTATGCCCTTAGGAACCATCCTTCTGGTCCAGAAATGTATTTTGCTACATGATCCAATGGGGTCCACTCAGGTGAGAGAGGATGCTTTATCAGTAAAGGATCAAACAATTGCCGTGCAAATAGATCAGTCAGGACATCACAATCCTTAGCCTTATTCTGCCCACTGCCTTCTCACTCAAAGATGCCTACTCAATACCATGTGAAACTCAGAGAAACAACTGATTTCAATGTCTGCACTTCTGGAGTAGTCATTACAAGCCACAGACTTAATCTTACGATCTGTATTCTTTATCTGAATTCCTTTCACTGGGTCTTTATCATGCTCTCCATGTGTGCCCTCTATACTATCTTGTTTTATGAGATCACAGTAGTCACGTTTTGCCTCTACCATTTTTCTTCTTTATACCAAATCGAAATTTGTATTCATGAGTTTCCTTTTACAGGGGGCTTTACCATCTTTTACCACATTAATGTCTGCCTCATTTGCAGATCAAAAACTTTCCTCCTCCATAGGCTGGTTTCTGCTGAGAAGCAACTTCAGCTTCTCATCCATTCTATTTGTAATATCCAGAGAAATCTTTTCAATTTCTTTATTAAGCTTGCAATCAATAACCATCTCATGTTAACCTTACACTGTCTCCATAAAAAAAAACCATTGTATGAATACCCTGAAGTATCTAAGTAAATCACAATCACCATTACATCTACCAAACATCTTACCTTCCCTGAATCCTGTCAAACTGCCTCATGACTATCTCTCCTGCCATCAACAATCACAACTGTGGCCATAGTAAATGTACAGTGAGCCTGCAAGGTAAAAATTTGTTCACTTGCTTCAAAGATCTGCGCACCGCCACACGCACAAACAGTGTTCAGTTTTCTGGTTTTTATTCACAATGGTGCCCAGCATGTATAACAGCCTCGGCGTGAGATGGAATTAGTTACAAGCAACTGATTCCATTAGTGATTTGCCTGCAAGCACGATGTGCAAAACCCTCAATAACACAAATTTCCTTTAATGCTTAACGCTCCAGCCCAACTTGGCATAAACCTTCAACTTTGGCTACATGGGCCAGGATACTGATCTGCTTAAATGCCAACTGGAGCAATAAAACACAATAATGTGGCTGTAGTTGCCTGGCTGTTGTCATCACACAGTTTTCATTTTCTGAAACCAACGAGTGCCCACCAAAAGCATTTTAGGAATGGGTGAATACAATGTCAATAAATGCCATGAAATATGCAGGCCCGACAATTACAATATCAGTAAATTCAATGTGAATGAATGCCATAGCCTGTGTGTAGTGAAGATGTCCACACGTGGTTAGTTTCCAGAACGTTTATTAAGTATAATTCACCAAGGTGCTCCCAGCTTGACAGGACCGAAACTCTTCAACATTCTAATGCTGCCTCAAGTGACAGCTACGGTCATACCAAGAGGGAAGGAAATGGGAGGGGGGAAAGGGGGAGGGTGGGAGATACCAAGTGCAAAGTTACAACACATCATCCTCCCTAGGGAGACAAAGGGGGAATGGCATAGGACAGCTGAGAGGGCGAGGGGGCGAAGTGGAGAGGAGGGTGAAGAGTGAAGCAGAGAGAGAAAGAGGAAAATAAGAGAGAGAGAGACTGACAGGAAAGGCTGAGGGTCCCACACAGAAGATCTAAGCCCCGGTGAGGACCAGGGACGTTTAGGGGGAGGAACCCCAAAGGCCTCTACCAAGATTGGCAGATGACCACATTTCACGATATAAACCGTAACTGAAAGGGGCGGGGTGGGAAATCCCGGGGCGGGAGGGTGGTTACCTGAAACCGGGTCTAATCTTCACCCCCACATCCCGTCCACCCTGACCCCCCTCATTCATAACAAGAGGCCCTGAGACATCATGCTCTAAATACTACGGGTGACTATGCTCAAGGAGATCATGCAAACACTGGTAAGATATCACAACCCCCTGATCATGGCCGTAGGGGCCAACTATTCAAACTATAGTTATTCTCACTCAAATGTCACATGGGGTATACTGCATACCACAATTGCTAGTTCTGTGTTGGCCAACCTCATGTCAATCTTCTAGAAATCCTCAGTTCAAAGTTACACAGGAGGTATTACTTTCAACGAGAGTCTTTGATCAGTGGTGGCCAACCGAATATCCTGGCCTTAATCCAACGTGGAAACCCGGGCAGCCCAGGCGGATACTGCCGGGTATAAGTTTCCTAGGACTCCTGTTTTTCCGCTATGCCAGTCAGCCACCTGTCAATTCCTGAGTTAGATTCGAGAAGAGAGCTTTGCAACTGGTGGTGTGCCTCTTTACCCTGCTCCCGGATACTGGGGAACTCTTTCACTGTTGTGCTCCGTACTTCTCTCCCACGTATCATCGCCTCCTCCTGGTGAGTGATGATAACTTTAACGTCTTTACCTTGGGTAATTTCCTGGACCAGACCGCACTGCGTCTGCGCCTTGTGACACCACGGACCTCATACAACTTTTCCTCCTTGTTGTCTGGTATGGGCCATCCTCCCACTTCGAATCTCTTTTCACACTCAGCACCTGTACCTCCTGACATGGGTTCCTTACGTGAAACTTCTAGCCACTCTCTCCAAACATTGTGGCGAATAGGACTACACTTTTCCTCCTCAACTCCTTTGGTAGGGGTTGCCTTACATTTTCCTTTCCTAACAAATTCTATTTCTTTGTTCCTACCTTCTTCATTTTTCCCCTTCACCGATTCCTTTCTCATATTCTTTCTCCTTCCTAGTCCTTCAAACGTACCACGTTTTACTTTGAGATTGTCCATAATAACGTTTTCTATCCATTCCACTCTCCCAACAGAACCTTTCCATGCCATCTCACCTTTATATGGTGGTTTCCTTTCTTTAAACCACTCCAACCTGGCTATTTGTTCACTGTTGATTCTCTCCCGATCACTCTTGTGTTCATTTCTTTCTCGGTATATCATAAATCTGGATTTCCTTTGTTCCACCCCTCTCAGATCGAAGGGTTCAATTTCTGTGACGTAAATAGTATTACTAGTACCACTTTTCTTGTGTCTCCATTCCAGCTCTTTGCTCCTTATTATGTCATTGTCATCGCTCATATACATATTAAGGGGTATGCTGGCCCCTTTGAGTTCAAATCCGAACGCTCCAGCTAACTTACTTTTCCACCAACTCGTGCTCACAGTGGAGTAATGTGACCTAGCTTCCTCTTTTTTCTCAATTTCACTACCTCCTGAGTTGATAGTACACACCTGGTTGACTTTACACATGTTCATCCCCACTTTGTCATCTCCGATAACTTCGTTCCTTTGTACATCACTGGACCTAACTTGCATATAATGATCCACTGTATCTTCCATAACTACTACACATACATTACTCTCAGCTCCCTCTTGGTCCTTCTTTTCAATGTCAAAGTAGGCTTCTTCCCTTCCTGCACCTTTTCTATTAAACAACATTTTCACCATATCATTTGAAAGTAATGGTTTTTTCTCATTCTTTTTTTTAGCTTCAAAATTACGAAAATACTCCTTCCACTCTTCCCTAATGTTAGTAACATTGCCATCCCTTTCAAAAAATGGCCCGTTGGAGATAAGTTGTTCCTTTTGTTTATTTCCATGCTGATATTGCTATAAAACCAGGATGGTTGAACACACCTGTAGGTTTCTCTCTGTACAGTTACAAGCGTAGCACGCTAAGGGTGAAAAGAGTAGGGGTTTATACTCTAGACTGATGAAACTTGAGATCAGCTTCCCTAAATGACAACACACGCGCATTTAATTGGCAAACACGATAGGTGTCTCCCTGACACAAAATGGCCGTTAGACGCGAATGCGTTACAACGGTTGCTCTTAACTGAACACTGGAGATGTGAGAGGAAACTCAATTGGAGCGCTTGCAGTGTCCCCTTCGTCACGTTATAATTTGAAGCCTCTATAGATTTACATTCTCAAACATGTACAATTTAAAGTCTCAGGGGGATAACGCCTGCCCTGATGCCAATTATGCACAGCCTTTTGATGTGATTATTCCATGAGCATTGCCCTCGATCTGCGTGTTATTGTGTGGAATATTCAAAGTCTCTTTACCACCACATCTGTTAAGATTCCACATACGCTGCACTTGTAATGTAATTGCTCCATGAACATTGATCTCGCGCTGCGTGTTAAACTGTTGAATACACAAAGTCTCTTTACCACAACACGCTCTCCGACGCGCTTAGCTGCTTCTTTTCTCACTTATTTTCAAATCACAACTGCCTTTGTAACCTTCAAGTTCACCATAGGATGGCTCCCCCTTGCACTCAGCCGTGCCTCACAATTGTTCCAAATGCAGTTCCCGGGAGTGGATCGCTCCCTGCCCCTCTCACTTCTCCTCCTCCCAGACCCAATGACTCACCAAATTGCCATTAGTAGATGCTAGGAAGCTCCGGGTCTTCTTATTCCTTTCCGTTGATTCTCTCTTACGCCGCTTTTCTGCTCTGGTATGGTTAAATTCCTGCGCAAATCACTGAGGAGAGTTACACTTCTTTGCTTCCGGCATTTTCCACCACCGAAGGAAACCGCCGCAGAATTGTATTCACTTCCCCGTCACACATTTGAACTGCCCTGCGCTGAACAGAGATTTTCCTCACACTTTAATGCTTAAAATGTCCACACGGTGGCAGTGTCTTCCCTGTGATGGTTTTGGTTTTATCAGCGGAATTGAGGAGAATTTTATAAAACGTGACAGAACTTTGGCTGCACACAGAAAGGCTGAGGAGGGTTCACTTTCAAACGCTAATATTGCTGATTCCTCTCAATATCACTTGCGGAAGCAGAGAACACAGGGCACTCCTGCCTCGTTCGCTTTCCCACTCTGTCCCCAAGGCTCAATTTTTTTCCAAGTACAAACACGGAGTCACCGATTACAAATACGTTTCCCGCTCCTTTCAGCTTTCCTCACGCTAAAACTGCTCACCTCACGAACTTTCGTCATGTACTTGGGTCTCACTCGTCCCCTTTTCACACGGACTTTTGCCTTTTACAGAGCTAATTTCTCAACTTCGTCACCAAGGCTCATATTTTCAACCTCAAAACGCGGTGAGAACGATTAACTGCAATTTCGTCCCCCGCTCCGCTCAGCTTTCCTCATTAGCTTCAGCTGCTCACCTGATGAACTTTCGCCTATTTCTTTGCTCATCAACTCGGGTCTTACTCCTCTTCAGCTTCTCAAACTCATAAGAACGCCCGAAGTAGCTTATCATTTCATATCTTCATATCTTCTTTTTCCTTGTTTCTAGTTCGCGGTGAGAACGACTAAAAAGACATTTCTTTCCTCCTCCGCTCAGCTTTCCTCATTTGCTTCACCTGCTCAACTCACGAACTTTCGCTTAGTCCAAAGTTCATCAACTCGGGTCTTACTCCTCTTCAGCTTCTCAATCTCATAAGAACGCCCGACGTAGATCATCAAATCATTTCTTCATCTTGTTTTTCCTTGTCCAAGCTCAACTTATTCCAGGGGAGAGCACCCCACTGACCCTGGCTCAGCTCCGTTTCCCTCGTCGCCACAAATGTAGTAAAGATGTCCACACGTGGTTAGTTTCCAGAACGTTTATTAAGTATAATTCACCAAGGTGCTCCCAGCTTGACAGGACCGAAACTCTTCAACATTCTAATGCTGCCTCAAGTGACAGCTACGGTCATACCAAGAGGGAAGGAAATGAGAGGGGGGAAAGGGGGAGGGTGGGAGATACCAAGTGCAAAGTTACAACACTGTGTCCACATAACCACCTGAATGCCATCAATGTATACCATAACTTGTGCTTTTACAGCAGGGCCGACATCCCCAATAATGATACCAATGTATGTCATAATTACTGCTCGTACACTAATATTATTGTTGCCAATAAGAACAATGTCCATGAACATTCAGATCACAGAAAGCATATCTTTGACAGTACCAGTAAGAATGATGTCAATGTACAAGATGACAAAGGTATACGCCATGTAGAGGATGTCGATAAAATCTATACCAGTCGCTGCCATATTAATTTAGGAGTGCCAATAAACTCACATCATTGCTATCAGACTCACCCAAGGTGACTTCCCCATCAATCCCAAGTCAATCCCAAGTCAGAGGTACATGGTGAGGCAGGTCCTGCGACCCATGCCCATGCTTAGCAAGTAACAGGTCACAGGTGGGGTCCCCCATAAATTACAGGCAGTCACACACCCAGGGAAAACCTAGACCAATTTCACAGCTAGTATCCTACGTCGACGACACCCAGCTCATCCTCTCGTTCACAAAACACTCCAAAGACACCAGACTCTGCTTCCATGAAGGAATGAAGGATGTCACAGCTTAGAAAAAATACAGCTGCTTGAAGCTCAACTCAGAGAAAACTGAGGTCCTCATCCTCGGCCCCTGCACCTCCACCTCCACCTGGGACAGCACCTGATAGCCCTCCACCCTCTGGAAGCCACCCACCCCCAGAGACCACGCACAAAACCTCAGCATCACTCTCGACTCATCCCTCTCCATGAACCCCCAGACCAACGCCGTCGCCTGCACCAGCTTCATTTGCCTACGCATCCTCTGCAAGACCCCCCCTGATTGTAGAAGGACTGTCACCCACACACTCATAACCTGCCGACTAGACTACAGCAACGCACTGTACGCCAGAATCAACAGAACCCTTCTACACAAACTCCAAACCATCCAGAACGCCCCAGACAGACTCGACCTCGGAACACCATGCCACAAAAACATGACCCTTAAGGAGAACAATGGTCCATAGGGTTAAGATATTCTTTACCCTCTTTTCTTTGCTTACCCTCTCACCCTCAAACCCTTTTCGAGTGTACTTTGGATAGGTACCGGCTTGTACCCTATCAGCTTTCGCATTAGACCTCTCTGGTGGTCTTTTAATTGTGTTTATACTTGAAATAAAATTTCAGGCCCGGCTGGGCACTGAAAAAACTGGTTAATATAGTACTGATTGGAGTCTATATTTTCATCTGTTTTGTGAAAAACTTAACCCTATGGACCATTGTTCTCCTTAATAGTTGATTGCCCAAGGTCCCTAGGTACTTATTGGGTCCCCCTTGTTTTTTCTGAATAAACAAAAACATGACCCAACACCTACGAGATCTCCACTGGCTCCCCGTCGAGAAGAGGGTCACCTACAAACTACTCACCCACACCTACAAATCCCTCAACTACTTTGGACCCAAATACCTCAACAAAAGAGTCTCCTTCCTCGTACCCAAGAGGAACCTCCGCTCTGCCCACCTCACCCTGGCCGAGGTCCCGTGCATCCGCAGGAACAGAGCAGGCAGGAGAGCCTTCTCCTAAATTTCAGCCAAGACCTGGAACAAGCTCCCTGTGCACATCAGATGCTCCCCAACCCTGCACACCTTCAGGAAGGACCTCAAGACCTGGCTCTTCGACTGATCCAGAGCTGCCCCCCCCACCGCCTTGAAACCAACATGGGTGAGTAGCCAGCTTTATAAACCCCCGAATGATTGATTGATTGATTGATAGGTAGTTGCACCACAAACAAGTCAGAGGTAATTGACCCCATGAAAACTGTTTGGCCAAAGGCTTGCATTCCCTAGAAATACCACAAAGTTAAACACCACATGTAGATAGGTACACTCAACCAATCAGGACACGACATGCACACCATACGTACCAATCACGCACTCCTAACATCGGACATCTGGACACATACAAACTGGCCTACATTAGCTCTCCCCTAGGTCGAGAGCCATCTGTGTTGACTAAGATTCTCTTTTCAAATTTAGAGAACATTTTATGTTACCTCATGAACTATATAAATTAACGGCCAAAACTTTGTACATTGAGAGATTTTGAGCAGACACATTCTTTGCAGGCTCTCCAGGCTGCAGCATTTAATTATACCAAATGTTTCCTGTTTTGCCAAATGCCTCTTGTCTTTTCATTTATTTAAGTTCATAGCTGAGCAACGTATTGGTGAGCCAGCCAGGAGAGATTGGTACATTGAGCCCGACTGCTGTCGAAGGAAGGTTGTTGGCCTGAATGGATCTATATGCACAAAAAAGATCAGAGAGCAGATGGCATAAATGATTGGAGGTTCTGCTGAATCCATGGGGTGGAGGACTGTCCATAGAATGCCATCATAGGGTGAGGGACTATATTGAATCCTTAGTCCCAACTTGTGTTGTATCGCAAACTAGGAAAAGTACATAGACCGCTTTTGTCTTTCCCCTTGTCAGCACGCTAGAGAAAAGGTATGAATAAAAAGGTATGCCTCATCCTGAGCTGTTAGCAAAGGAGACCTTAATTTAGGCTTGGAACAGCTTTCTCCTAGTTCTTAGAAGGCAGCAAGGGATAGCTTGGATAACTTGGCAAGTCAGTTTGGAGACACTCTGGGTATGATATAGAGCTAAGATCTAAAACATAATTTTTTAATCAAAAAACTTCTTAAGGCTGTTGATTTCAACAATGATAGCACCTGAAAGAAGTAAGAGGTGTTCCTGTTTTTCTGTCCACTTGGATTGCTGGGCATTAGGCAGTCATATGCACAACCCCTGGGTGTAATATAGGCTGTAATTTGGAAGTTAGGGAAAACATTTCAGTCCTGGGTAAATCAGGTATAGCTTGTGTCTGGCCACAGAGGGACAATATTTTCAGGTTATTCCTTTTTTCTCAATCAAAATGTTGCTATTTTTGTTTGCTGAGCGGATAGTGACAGACTATCAGGCTCACCTGGTTCCACGTACGGTGCAGAGAATCCCCTCTCCATAGGCTATAGGCACTAGGAGGGGCTCAGTTTTGGGGACAAAATAATTTTTCTGTCAACCTTTTTAGTTTCTTTTAGATCTTTTCCATTTTGTCCATTTATTTATGTTGCAGCATGTTTGAATGTTATGTCTCATTATTAAGTCTATGCTTTTAGGTGAAAATAACAGTTTTTTTCCTCCAAAATCAGAAGTTCATGATTGCCAGTTTTCCGCTTCAACACAATCTGCACTGCCCTGAACTAATAATTGCACTTGTGTTTCAGGTTGAAATTGCTTCATTGCATTATTATGAGCTTAGGGATGAGTCGGTAGCAAGGCTCCTAACAGAATAGCACACATCACTGGGCCATCGGCATAGGCGAGTGGCAGACCAGGAAATAAGTAGTTAGGAGAGCCTGACAGGGACCTAACTGAGAAGTAGAAGGAGTAACATAGCACCTTTATGCATGCCTGAGGAGAGCGATGATGAAAGCGTCCACCACTACTCCCATACGCACTGGTCAGACAGACAGACCCCTAGAGAATCACGTCCAGAAAAAATGGTGAGATCTTCATGCAGCCTTTTGTGATCTGCTGGTCTTCTACACCAACAGGAAGGGCCAACAGTATGATTACCCCTGGCAAAAAAGGATCTTTTGAACTCGAGGATATGGCCACTGCAGAGGATTGCATTCGGGGTGGAGGGGGTGATCCAAAATGGAACCACCTCTACATGCAGAAATACCTGAGGCGTTGGGAATGCTACATCAGGGAGAAACCAGATGAACAGCCCCAAGCAAGGATTTGCCTATTGGGCACAGATGAGCACAGAAAGGCTCAGGAATAAACTGCTCCCATTCATGGATGGGTGGCAGGAAAATGGATCTTGTGTTTTGAAATGAACACCACAGGTATACATTTAGCTGTAGGTTAAGTCAAAAGTCTGCTCAATAGCCTCACTGGGGAGCAGACCGACACAGTTTTCTCCCGAGCCTGCGTCACCGCAGTCACGCTTACCAACACCAAGCATGACGGGCTGCATTTAATTCCTTCAGACACAAGCTCTGGAAGGTCCTGAGGGAGCTGTTCCCTGACCGCTTAGAAGTAGGAGCAGTGGTGGCTCCTGCATGGGGGCATCGCCCCACTGCTTCCTCGCAGTGCGAGAAGGCAGAAACATAAAATGGTAAAACTACCATTTCATGTTTCTGCTTCAGGCACTGCGAGAAAGCAGAAGTGCCTGGTTGTGGGTGATCGGGTGGGCGCTCCTGCTCAAGGGTAGGGGGGAAGTGGCTACCCACTGTTGTGGGCCCTTACTGCTTGGGTCAGCCTGGGGCCGACCAAAGCAGTCATGCTCACTCTACCTTTTCTCTATGCAGGCTGCATGCATCCTGCATAGAGAAAAGTGCCTCAGGTTAGACTCTGGGCTGGGGCGCTGTACACCTGCACCGCATCAATCACAACGCTGGCATTGCAGCATTATGATTGGCTTAGGGCCCAAGGATGGAGGCTGCCTGTGGCTGCTTCCTGTAGTGGGAAGATGTTAACGCCGGATTTGGGACCGTGTATGAGGCGGCGCGGGACTCAGGACCCGGTTAGGTAAGTTCCTTTTAATTTATAATTATAACTAATACCCCCACACCCTCCACCACCCTCACGAGCCATGCCACCGGCCGCGACTGGCAGGACTTCAGACAATGTCAAGCACGTATCTTGTGGCCGATGAGCCAGTGTGTTTGCCCACTGCCACTCTGGGCTGGGAGACACTTGGTCCAAGGGACTGCTAGATGCAGGATAATGGTTCTGAAAACGTTTCTAATTTCACCTAATTTCGGTAAAGCTTACAATTTGCTTAACGTTACTTGTAACATTCTCTCACATTTCATGACAGAATTTCTGTGACTCATCATTGATGTCAGGCGTCATGAAAAGTGATGTAGTCACTCTCGTGATTTGCAGGTATTGCTGGTGCTCTCTTGGAATGTGTGCTTGCAAGCCTTTCGTTGGTGGTGGCAGAGTCGAGACCCCGTCTACTCCGATCTGCGCTTGGTGGTTTAGCGGTGTGTGTGAGGGAGAACATTGGCAAAGAGGGCCCTTTATTGTTCATGGCACCACCCTCGGCCATTACCTACACGGTCCAAGGTAATAGCACCCAGTAAAGCATATAAGGCATTTTAAAAGTTTTCACTTGAATTTACGGAAATAGCGAGCCCAAACCGCAACATTGAGATAAAATAGGCTTCTGTGTGGGTGTCTGTGCTTGATTTTCGAGTGCCCTATTCCCCTTTTTATGGCGATTGATGACAGGGGTTGCCTTCCCTTGGCACTGCATAAGTAACACCTCAGTGATTGCGCGCCAATGTGCCCTGCCACGAATCCTTTGTTTTGCTAACGCCCTGTCCTTTTTTACCTGGGCTGGGATGGGAGGAAGTTTTAGGGCCAGATGTAGGTAATTCCGATTTACCTACTCTTAAATACCGAATCATACCTATTCGGTATTTAAGAGTCGGTAAATTGGAAGGGGGCAGATGTAGGTAATTCTAATTTTAGAATTACCGAATCCGTATGATTCGGTATTTACCGATTCGGTAAATACCGAATCGGTATTGCCCATTGATTCCTATGGGCCATGAAGCCCATAGGAATCAATGTGAAATACTGATTCGGTATTTACCGAATCAGTAAATACCGAATCCTGCAAGGGTGCAGAGGGTGTCACTTTGACACCCTCTAGCACCCCAAGTACAGGCTTGTGTGACATGTGGCACACATACATGCCCTAAGGGCATGTCTGTGTGTCACATGGCAGAGGTGTACATGCACAGATGTGCTGTACACCTGAATTCAGTATTTTACCACCCAATTGGATTGGGTGGTAAAATACCGAATTCTGATGGCCTATAGCACTGTAAACAGTGCTACCTACATCTGAAATTTACCGAATAGGTCAAATTACCGATTCGGTATTTTACAGAATCAGTAAATTTACCGATTCGGTAAAATTACAGAATCTGTCAAATGAAGGGCCCTACATCTCAAAATCCAATTACCGGTCGGTAATGGCCGAATTCGTCCGTTACCGACCGGTAATTGGCGACCTACATCTGGCCCTTAATCTCTTCGTATTGGTAAAAGCTGCTTTGACTGGCCGGAGTTTACACTGCTTAAATGTAAAAGCCAGTGTGAACAGTAGGCAAAATGTAACTCGTCCTCAAAATATTTTATTTTTTTCAGAGTGCGTGCAAAAACATTTTGTTGTTCTCAAGGAAATAAAGAATTCTCTCTGTCTAGTAAAACATGTTGTTGGCCAGAAGAGCAAGAGAGAATGCAGTGAGCCACATTCAAACACTGTTTTAGAGGGACAAGGGAAACCCAAAAGGATTAGCACTAGGGTCCTTGGGCAGTAATCTATTGTACAGAACAGAGGACCCTAGTAATTAAGGATCGTGTGAGAAATAGACATACACTAAATAGTATGTATGACCTCTGTCCAGACGGGCAGGATTTTATTTATCAGCTTTTTTATATTAATTCATATATACAACATTTATACAAAAATGGGCACAACCTGTGACCCACAGGAGACAAGACAAAACAAGTGACAAAAAGTTATGAAAAAAGCGCACAAAGCGGTCTGTACTATTATTCAGTTTTACAGACTAGAATACTTTTGTAGCAATCCATTGTTCTAGACATTTCTTGAATTCAAATAAACATATGGTGCATTAAGGTCGACGACGTTTCGATGCAGCTTGAGAATACATGCATCATCATCAGGACAAAAACAATGTATCATGTTTGTCTTGGAAAGTATTTCAACATTATCAAAGCAACTTTGTGTATAGTTTAGAGTTCCAGACTGGTGTTCGGCGGTATTAGGTTAATACGGACTGCATGGATATGCAAAAACAACTTTGCCGGCAGGAAGAAATTACAGGGAGTTAGATAAGTGGCTCCATGCGTGCTGCTACGGCAGTCCGAAGATCCCGAGTACGGGATATATAAGCGTCTAGCTTGATGGCAGGACGGTGGGGTTCTGGCGGGGATCGCAGGTTGTGCCCACTTTTGTATAAATGTTGTATATATGAATTAATATAAAAAAGCTGATAAATAAAATCCTGTCCGTCTGGACAGAGGTCATACATACTATTTAGTGTATGTCTATTTCTCACACATTCAAACACGTCAGCAACTCCTTACAATGGTGGGCATGAACCAAAAGGGATTTAGTAAACGTTAAGAAATGACAACCGGAGCTGTTCTTACTACCAGTGAAATCAGGAAGGATACGTTTTTAGTATAAAGATATCTTCATCATATCACTGCCGCCATACAGGTGTTGTTAATACAGTGGGAAAATAGTCAGCCTTATTAGATGTCAGAAGCAATTCAATCTGTTTTGCCCAGTGACCAAATACACTGTAAGGTCGGGCTAGGTCTGTATTTGTTGTGGAAGCAGTCCAGAAATCTGAACAGTTTACTCAACTGAAATGGCATCACTCATTTCATGTCAGGATTGGTTACACATTCTGTATCTGCACTTTAAATTCGGCAACCATGCTGTGATGGCACCGAACAGCACTGTGTTTTTATAATGCCAATAATACAATGCAGAATGAATCGTATTTGGCCAAGCAGCATTTGTTTTACATCAAGGGATGTGTAGTGGTCTCCTCTTCATACCCTTTGCGCGGTAGCTTGCTCGTGCCAGGGAGCTAAAGTGGTTCTATTTTGGAATGTTTAAAGTGACTTGTAATCGTCATGTCAGTTGCTGTCAGACGTTTCCCTCTGCCGGTTGCTGCGTGGCACCTGTAAGAAATAAACATTCTTCTTCACGTAACTACGTTGTGAAGTGCCTACTTCTACAGTATTTGTGGCGAAGAGGTGCAGGTGTCCGCAGGACCCACGGCTGGTATTCTACCTATACACATTTTGTGAAAAAAATGTTTAATAAACGTTAGTGCGCAAATGCAGTTACACAAAGCAAAACAGAAATTCTCACAAATGGCTGCTGCCATATCGCCCCCTCCCACTCCCAATCCGCCCGGGGGGCAGACCTCGAGGCTCGGCTGCCCCCTAAAACCCCCCTTGGGAGGGAGAAGGGGGCAAGCCAGACTGACAACCGATTTGTGTGTGTAAAAGGCCGCTTTATTGAAACAGGTGCACATCATAAACGTTATTAAAACTGGCTCCTCGTCTTACAAAACTAAAACCTTTCTAAACATCGAGTTACCTGATCCCTTGCCTTTCCTCATCCCACCCCTACGATTCCCACATGATAAAAACATCCCCCACCCTGCAAATACACTACATAAAATGCAAATACATTAAATAATACACCATAATACACAATCTTATCCCATAACCTTTGACCTTCTTAAACCCCCCAAAAAACTAACCTCCTATCCGTCTTCCTGCAACTGTAACTATAACTAATGAGCTCCAATATAAAACCTCCAACCTGTTTAACCTTTCCCCGTTCCTAAACACCAACTCTCCAACTTAACGCCAACTACCAAAACAACACCGACAGTACCTGTTCCAAGCAACAATATACAATTCAACCCCCTGCACACCTGTTCCAAAAATGGGCCCAAAACAAAACCTAACAAAAAAACCTAACAAAACCTCCCAAAAACCACCAAACCCGGGGAGGGCGGGCGGGGACAAAAACCTAAACTGCCAGCGCCACCAGGTTACCAAAACCTAAAATGGTGGTTTGGCAAGCGCGGTGACCACTGAAATAACCTTGGGCTATAACTTAAAATTGGGCTGTCTATGGGCTATCCCAAAACAGCCCAACAGCACAAAATGGCTGCTGCTATATCGCCCCCTCCCACTCCCAATCCGCCCGGGGGGCAGACCTCGAGGCTCGGCTGCCCCCTAAAACCCCCCTTGGGAGGGAGAAGGGGGCAAGCCAGACTGACAAACGATTTGTGTGTGTAAAAGGCCGCTTTATTGAAATAGGTGCACATCACAAACTTTATTAAAACTGGCTCCTCGCCGTACAAAACTAAAACCTCTCTAAACATTGAGTTACTTGCCTTTCCTCCCCCCACCCCTACGATCCCCACATGACAAAAACATCCCCCCACCCTGCAAAATACAATACATAAAATGCCAATACATTAAATAATACAACATAATATACAATCTTATCCCATAACCTTTGACCTTCTTAAAGCCCCCAAAAATCTAACCTCCTATCCGTCTTCCTGCATATGTAACTAATGAGCTCCAATGTAAAACCTCCAACCTGTTTAACCTTTCCCGGTTCCTGAACACCAACTCCGCAACTTAACACTAACTACCAAACACCAGCCAAACTTGGCCAACTTCTAAAACAACACCGCCACCCAGGAAAAGTCAGGAAGATAGGTGGATTTCCTGCCCCCCGCACTTCCTCAATCATCCCGGTCCACGGACTCTCTAGCGAACTCCCAACAACCGAGACAACACCTCGCGCAATTCCAGCAGGTAAAGATCCATGCCCAGGTGTGACAAATGAACCCCATGTCCCCTAAACAACTCTGGTGCGTCATACCGTATGTCCTTGTGCCAAATCCTAGAGAAACCCAGGTGCCTGCAGTACCTCACCATCTCCACATTAACCATCCTTCTCACCTTATCAATTGCTGAGGATGCACCGCGCCCCTCCACACCCGGCGCGGCACAAACTCTGCCCAAACCACTACGCACCCTTCCCACTGTCTCTTGATCTCCCCCAAATCCCTCTTCATGGCCCTCATGAGCACCAAACCAGTCTCCCTCACCATGTAATTTTCCCCCAAATGTAATACCAAGACGTCAGGATACCTACCCGCCACAACCATTCCATTGAGTGCCGACACTAATTCACGCCACAACATTCCCCCTTTTCCCTTCCAACGTATGGTAAACACATTAGGATTGAAATCCAAATTTTCACCAAAGAAACTGGATCGTGCTTGCACCTGGGGCCTCCTAACAAACGAATGCCCCACGATCCAAACCGCCATATCTCTGGCGAGGGGACCCACTACCGAACCTGAAAAAAGAGAAACAAACAGTAAATACAGGAACACCATACCCACCGCGCACTTCAAAAGCTTGGCGCCCCCCGAACGTAGTGCCGGTAACATTCCGACGACCATCTGCCCAGCCGCTCGCCCCACCCTTGCCAATGCGCCTCCGACGCGGCGAAAATCCGAAAAGAGTGGGTGCCAAAACGCTTACCGTCCACCCAGCCTCTGCAACGCCTTGCGCATGACCGTCAGTAGTTGCGAACCTGACACCCGACGGCTTTCCACATGCCGGAAAACAGTCTAATCCAACTGCGCCACCGCCTTCAGTCTCACCCCCACCTCACAGGGCACCTCTCCCCTGACGCGACCGCCGGCAAAGAAACCCAGCGACCTACGCCCCTCTGATCCATCTTCGCTTTTCGCAGCCACAAACACATTTCCACCTCCAGGAAAGAAACCTCTGACCACAAGACTCCTGCTTCCTCTCACACACCCAGCAACTCAGATACCCGAAAAGCTCCCGCAAACATCCATACCATCAGAGTGGCAAACAAAAAGGCTTCCACTGCATCAAAACACACCTCCAGCAAAATCTACAGGACCTGATCCAGCAACCCCGGCGATAAAGGCTGTCGGACCCTGCACCCTCTCCCGCACTCTTGGGGCCACCCCTCCAACATGCGAGACCTGAGCTCCCCCGCCAACGGCACATAACCCAAAATAGTTTCCCCATAAAAGCGATCCCCGCCAGTTTGCCCACTATCGTGACCCGCGTGAGTCCCTTGTCTATCAAATCCAGGATGAACTGAACTACGTCCTCCTGCCTCTCCCTTCCCGGGGCCCACCACCGCGCCCCGGACGCCAAGAAATCCTTCCAAGCTGTCAAGTACATCACCTTCGTCGACACTGCCAAGGACCCGAGAACCAGCTGCAACATCCTGTGATGCCTACGTACCGCATCTGAGGCGGGATGCTGGTCGGGTCCCGATCTGCGTCCTTGGCTAAGCCACAGAATCTCCCCCACTGTGTACGGGACAAAGCATCCGCTATTTCATTGTCGACCCCAGGCACATGAACAGCGCGAAAGGCAATATCAAAGCGCAAGCAACCCAGCACAAACACTCGCAGCAGCTTCAACACCTGCGCATCCCTGGCCGACTGCCGATTGACCACCTCCACCACCGCCATGTTGTCCACATTAAACGTTACTCTCCCAGAGTGCAACCGCCACCACCAGAGGGAAAAGCTCGAGAAAGGCAATACTCCTACCACCCCTCGCCCATTCCGGGGGCCACTTCTTTGTGCACCACTTTCCTTGCCTGTACAATCCAAAACCATCACTCCGAGAAGATCTGAACATCCCAGACCAGGGCTTCCCCTTGCTGCAAGGGGATTCCATTGAAATGCTGTAAGAAAAAAACACCACATCCGTAAATCCTCCTTCACTCCCGCGGGCAGCCGGACATGGTGATGCGGCGAGTGATGCCCAGCCAAGGCCCTAGCCAGCCTCCTACAAAAAGTCCTCCCCACGTGCACTACTCTGCAAGCAAAATTGAGGTGGCCCAACAGCACTTGAATCTCCAACACTGTAACCTTGGGTCGTGCCAGCATCCCCTCCAGCAGCTCCAGCATATGCTGCTTTTTCTCCACTGGTAAACGGGCCTCCATAGCCACTGAGTCCAGTTCAATCCCCAAAAATGACAGCGCTGTGCCCGGCCCCACTGTCTTCTCCGGTGCCACCCCCAACTCCCCCATGAGCTCCTGAAACCGGTCCAGTGCCTCCTGGCAGTCCGCGGAACCGGGGGAGCCGACCAAAAATAAGTCATCCAGGTAGTGCGTGACACCTTGGTGACCCATCCGTTTCGTGAACCCCCATTGTAGGAACAAACTAAAGCACTCAAAAAGAGCGCAGGACATCGAGCAGCCCATCGTGCTTTGTCCACGTACCAGCAGCCATCAAACTGAATCCCCAGTAGGCACCAATTGTCTGGATGGACGGGGAGCAGCCGGAAGGCCGACTTGATGTTGCACTTTGCCATCCTTGCCGTTGCGCCCGCCGACACTACCAAGGCCATGGCCATGGCCGCATCAACGAGGAATAAGACACCGTGGTCTCCCACTCATCAATGTAATCGTTTACAGAGCCACCTTCGGGCCATGACAGGTGCTGAATGGGTCGAAACTTCCCTTTCTCCTTCTTTGGCACAACCCCAACCTGGGAGACAATTAGCTCCTCCAACGGCTAATCCTCAAAAATGACCCGCCATGAGGCCCTCACACACCTCCTTCTCCATCTTGCTCTGCACCACCTCTGGGTGCTCCCTGGCGGACTTCAAATTGTCGGCCCACCTCCACTCACTGGGCCCCTCATAACCCAGACGGAACCCTCCATGAACCCCAACCTCAAACATTCGGCAGCCCCCACGTCGGGGTATTCACACAAAGCCGCCACCAGCCGGTCCATCTTAACCGGCATATGAGCCCTTGGGTCCAGGACCCTTATCACTTCTGCCTGTCCCCACTGCATGCTGAGGTCCAGCCCACTGACCGCCTTCCGAATCTCGCTGACCCCCCTTTGATGTGCGCCCCAGCACTTGACCAGGGGATGTCCATATCTCCCACAGCCGGAACACTCATGGCAGAAACGGCAATGTTCCCGCATGCACACACCTTTGTTGTAGTCTCAACAGGCACCTGCAACGCCAGACTGGTGTTTGACCCCTGCCCCCACCCATCCCTGGGTGGGCCGTACCTGAAAGGGCTGATAAATTATAGGCAGCCCGCTCGTAGTAAAAATGGTCTACCCCCGACCCTGCCAACCCCATCGTATGTTGCCAAAGGTCGATGTCCAACTCGCCCCATTTCGGCTCCGGATCCCAGGCCATACGCGCCCTGAACTCTTCATCATACTGAGCCCAGGCGAAACCACCCCCGTGATTTGGGCCTTACGAATGACGTCCATGGATTTAAACAAGGACACTGATCGCTCTGGGAATTTTTCGCAATACACACTAGCGAAAATTAAGAAAGCTGCAGTCCAGTTCTCGATCGTAAGAGGCACCTTCAGACTCTTCTGGAGTTTGCACTCCTCCTCCTTCGAGCCCTCCTTTGCCCTCACCTTCTGGTGAAGGAGCTTAAAGATCCCCACGTACTCCCCCTTCCAAATCCGTTGCTTCATTGCCAGCATCAAATGGGCGCCCAGCGGCTTCGTAACCCCCATGTACGGCAGCTTTTTGATCTTCAGTTCCTTACTCTCTGGCTTTGCAACGTCTTCCCCCGTCGCGCCCGAGCCTGCCGATCCCACCTCACCTGCAGCCCCTGCCGCCACAACCCCCTTAGCACCGTCTCCCATCAGCCCCGGGGCCCCCTCTTTCCCTGCTACTCCCAGTTCCTTCTCCACCGGCTCCACCAACACCACGTCAGGCCCCACCCCGTTGTCAGTCACATACTTCCCTTTCCGCAGCCACTCCCCCCAACCCCCCCACCCCAACCGACACCAAACGCGCCCGGACGCCGCTGCTCTTGTACCTGACACCAAGGAATCCACATTCCGCTCTCCACCACACCGCTCCATAGACGCCGACCTCTGCTCCCAATGCGATGTCCGGGCCGTCCTCTCTCGTTGGCCCATTGACATCTGCAAGACACTAGAAACACCATTATTCCACCCCCTCCGCCCTCGCCATCCCTCAACGCTCCTTCCTCCAAACTATCCTCATCATCCACCACCTGCACAGACCCCGCCCCATACACCCATCCTGTCGGCGCGCCTGTCGCTCCTCCAACGGCGAGACTTCCCAGGCCACTGGTGCCCCGTGGGTGCTGGGGTCGGTGAGCCCGCCTCTGCCTTCGCGTGCCGGCCGCGACGGGATCCCCCGCCGGTACCGGGCTCACGGCGGGAGGCTCCGCCCTCCATTTGCCTTGGCGCCGCAGGGCCGTCCCCAGCCCTGCCAAGTCAGGAGCCCCTCACCGCTCTTCTTCCTGCAAGAGAAATGGCCAGACTGGTGTGCTGGGTCCCTCACTCAGCCTGAACCCGACCCCCCTGCCTTCACACCACCTGCCCTTGTCCCCCAAGACCCCTCATCCTCCCTCTGCTCCCTCCCCGCCTCTCACCCTCCTTCTCGCCATCACTCCACACCAAACCCCCAAAACCTGCACCCCCATTGTCGGCCCACGCCCCTCCATCCCCCCAGCCCGCCGCGTCGGACACCATCCCCTCCGACAACCCCCCCACGTCCATCCATCCCCCTCCCCCAAAGACCCCGGCCCCAACACCCCCCTGTGCCCCCCACGCCTCCCTTACCCCCTCTCCCCAAGACTCAAAAACATCCAACCCCTCCCAGTTCCCCTCACTCCCCTCCAATATTAACAGAGGGGACCAATACCCCGCCTCCTCCCACTCCCGCTGGGCCCCAGGCCCTTCCCCCACACCCTTCCTCCCCTGCACCCCTACCTCCAACAGACAAACCTCCTCAAAAGCCCCCCATCCACTCATAACCCCCATACCCGCCCCACCAGGGCTTCCCCTGCCGCCTGACCCCCTTGCCGCTCCCAGCCTGCCCCATACCCCAACCGCCAGCCCCCCCGGCGAGAGGGGGCACTCCTGCACCCCTTTCGGGCTCCTCTTCCCACCATTCACTGCTCTCTGGATCCCCCCGCTGGCCACTCCCCCCTGCAATCGCGCCCTGATCCCCCGTCACCATCACTGCCCTCACTGAGCCCCCGCGCTCCTCGTGCTCCCGGGGGGGCTGCCCTCGTTCCCCCCCACTCTTCACCCGGCGTCACACTCTTCAGCCGGCGTGCCGCCACCGGGAAAGCACTCTTGCCGCTCCCCCGCCGCTTGCCTGTGGTCCTTGTCCCCGCTCCTCCCGCCCCAGCAAACGCCTCACGCACCTCTGCGGGGGGAGCGCTCTTCGCGCTGCCCCGCCGCGTCAAGCTCGCCTTCCCCCCTGGCCCCACCACAGACCCCCCACCTTAGCAGCGGGGGAAACGCTCTTCGCGCCTCCCCGCCGCTGTTTCTCCACCACCCGCCCCGGTCCTCCCCCAACCGCTAACTGGGCACCAGACGGAGGCGCCACCTCCGCACCAGACCTTGCCGCCGGCACTGTCAAGGCCACCCCCGAAGCAGCGGGCGGCCAGACTTAACAACAGGCGCCCGCGTGAGGATGCCCCTGGCTCCCTTCCTCTCTAACTGCCTCCCGCGACCCCCCCACCCCCCTGCGCCCACCGCCTCACCACCCAGGGCTGCGCTCGGACCCTCCTCGCGGCCCGGAGCACTCACCTGATCCGCATTGACTTGCAGGCCAGCACGGCCGCCGCTACCCCCGCTGACGAGCTCCACACCGGGCGAGCCCCACCCTGAGGGCCCAAAAGGAGGTCCATCCGCCCTGCCTCACTGAGCAGGCGGATGGCCTCAAGAAACCAGACATCTTCGGACACCATAACTCTCAGCACAGCAAAACCACCAACGTTGGGATAAACCGCCAAAAATACGCCAGACAGAAGCCCAGACAAAAACCTAAACTGCCAGAGCTCCCAGCAACCAGGTTACCAAAACCTAAAATGGTGGCTGGACAAGCGCGGTGACCACTGAAATAACCTTGGGCTATAACTTAAAATTGGGCTGTCTTTGGGCTATCCCAAAACAGCCCAACAGCACAAAATGGCTGCTGCCTTCTCACCCCCTTCCCCTCTCAATCTGCCCAGGGGGCAGACCTCGAGGCTCGGCTGCCCCCCAAAACCCCCTCTTTAAGTAGACAGGCGCAGCCTGTGAGAGGTGTGAGGTTTTGCGTTGCTCCAGTTACTGTTTCCACTCCTATATTTGATGACAATATTCCCCAGCATAAAACTTTATCTCTCATTATACAGAGATCACCTTCTATTGCAAATAACTGGAGTTAATCCGTCTCTCATTAGGCCCTTCCTCTGCTGCATGTGCCTGTACAGTGTTTAATGGGGAGTGATGATTGTATGTGCTGAGGGCTGTCCCAAATAATATGGTCAGGCCCAGGATGTTGGAAAAACATTGGCCTATGTTATCTCTTGGCGCATATACTGCATGGTTATATTAGAATCTACTTTTCGCACTTCCAGCACAGTCCCAAACATTCTAATTCCTTAAATATGAATTTAAAATTCACCAGAGAATAGCTGAATTTGTGCCCTACAGAGCTAACATTTTATTACATTTGTTTGATTATTTTCTTGCCATTTTGTAATTGAAGATGGTCTGAGTGGCGACTGTGCTGAAGATTTTAGAAACCTGAGTTTTATCCCTTCTTCATTTGACCAAAACAATTGTGAGGCTGGGCAAATAGCTTATCACTGTGTTGCTGAAACTGCATATATGTGGAAAGTGAAAAAAACAAGTTATAGAAGTAACTAAAAAAACTACAAGGTAGGCTTTTTAGAACTATGTCAATGACTTGTTTCCCTCTTCTTCACAGCTGATTTTTTTGCTTTGGTTTAACTGGGCCCTCAAACCAAGTATGGTTCTAGATACAGAACTTCAGATTTGAAATGGTCTGTGTAAAAAGCAGGCTTTGACACTCAAGCAGGATGCCAGATACAGGCTCTGCTGGTCTTTCCCTTCATTAACCTTCTTGCTTTCTCCAACTTGCTTGAAAACGCACAATTTTCCCCATCTTTTAAAAAAAAAATCTCAGGGGGCTCACTCGCCACTGGGTACTCGGACAGAACTTTTACACTCACTACTTTCTAATCTCAACAGCCGCCACTGTGTAGAAGAACTGATGGCATAAAGTATGAAGTCTGGGGTAACCGTGGCTGACTTCCCAGACAGAATGAGAGAACGATGAGGGCAGGAGACAGGAAAGTCCTGGACTGACTGGTTGCATTCTTTTAAAATATCCTCAAGAGTGGATTACCCATGGAGATCCAGACTGGAATAGATAGTGTAATAGGGCTAGACACCAAACCTCGGTGGGAAATTCAAGCCCAAATACTACACAATTGGCGTAAGAGACAGAGATAGAGAAGAAGCCTATTTCTTACATTGTTCTAGAAAATAACAATTCAGCTATGAACTTTTGCACACATTTGCATGCATGACAATGTTGGATTAGTTTCTCTGAAACAACTTAATTTACACATTCAGCTTCTCACAACATTATCACGATGCCTTGAGCATCATGTACTAGGCATTTCTCTTCACCAGATACAAAAGTTGTTCTATCTTTATCCACGCGGTGACAGTGCCATCTACATATCCATAACATCACTAATCTAACGCTCACAATGCAAGGCTTTTTTCATTCTAAATAATGTGCATCCCAAGAGGTTGGGAGAGTATGCACTTATGCAGTCACTAAAGGTTCTTGTATGCTGAGATTTCACCATTCATCGGTCTGACATTAGTCGGGAGTGTTCAACTCGAGACCAAGAAGGGGTCTTTCACTGTCTCCTGTCAGGTAATGGGTTTGGGTTGGATCGTCCCTGTGGGGATTCTTGGCTTTACACCCATATGCACTCTAGCGTACACTTAGTGTAGGGTAAATATAGAAGGAGAACAGTATATTACCATTTTGCAAATATGCATGTATATATTCATTTCTTCACACCATGGTAGAAATGTATCTGCTGTTCACTCTTTTGGTGTTCTTAATCTCCTTTATTTGTTTCTGTCTCCTAATCATTGCAGCATATGCATTTTACAAGAACAACGTTGGTTCAATGAATATATTGAAAATGTCCCACTGTGTATTCTGTATACTTCTCTGAGATAAACCAAACACCAGTGACTGAGTGAAAGATTCTGTACTGTTTCCACGATCCCCGAGTAATCATAGTTGTCATGTTCAGTGAATGCCAGAGTCCATTCGCTCCCTTGTAAAGTTAGGGGGGCTTATGGTGGCACTGTGATCTAGCTGGTCTATAGGCCAACATATCCTGTGGAGGTGTCCGAAACCAGTCAAGGTGCCAAGTTCTTAGTTTATATTGTCCAAACAATGCACAGATTTTACTGATTAGTAGGAGCTAATTGACATAGCGCCACCAACGTTGGTTTATTTAACAGTTAAATATGGGTAGTTCAGTCATGCTTTCTCTGAGACACCTACCCGCAATAAAATAGAGATGTCCATAGTGGGAAAGAGAATCCGCCTCAGCTGAGTAGGTACATCTTATGTATTAGCTGAAGGTTTTATCAAGCTTAAAGGATTAAAACATTTTCCCACATTGTACAAACCAAATCTCAATGTTTTGATTTTCGTAAAATAATTTTAAGTTTTAACATGACGGAACAAGCTGACGATGTTCAAGTACATGTAGCTACTCTAAATATTTCAGAGAATTGCAGACAGACAATTTCTATGAAATGATTACAACATGGCCTCCCAGCAATGGGTCGAGATGTTACCTTCGTGGTCGAGGCATACAAAGCATTCAGGACTGAGGTGTTCTATTCTTGGGTTAGATTCCCAGCTGGGACACAAGCACAAAACTGTTTTACACTTACATTGAAAATGAGTCATCAGCCCTCAAACACTGAATGCCAGCATGGGAAAGTTTCCCAACAGTCGGGAGCAAATACCGTTCTGGATAGCACAAAAAGCAGCATAGCTTGAAGCGTTTTTTTCCCATATGGGGTCACAGGAAAAACACAGAACTTTAACAATTTGCTTGCCAGTGGGGATGCTCCCCGATAGAAGATTGTGCCACGTGGGATACAGTCTTCAACGCTGTTTACCCCAAAACTCATGGTACCCCTTCAATAGTGATAAAACCAAATTATTGAAACAAATACAGAATGAGTATGGAGCAGAACCTGCAGTGGATTTAGGGATAAAACCCTAGTTTCGGCAATTATGTTAAGTAACATAAAAGGAGAGGCAGCCGCGGTGGCTATAGGCCAAAGCCTGAGTGAATTCACTCCCATATAACAGGAACAGGAGTTACCTAAGATTATCGAGGAAATATATGCTTCTCTGGGAAGAGATAATCTGGGAGCCAGACTTGGTAAACCAGTGGTTATGGGTAATTCTGAAAAGGATCATTCTAAGCAAGCACCCGATTCTTCTCAAAGTATATGGGATAATAAACCAAAAAATAAACAAAACAAAGAACAATCAGGTGTGGATCTCCTCAACAGGAACACACCAATAAGAGATACAATCTCAGGAACCATGATAATATTACAAAGACTGACAGATATCAGGATACTGATACACCTTCCTCTCATTCCTTTCAGGATTAATCTGAGAAATACTCGGAGAGAGGGGGACAGTCAGAGCAAATATCAGAAGAGTGAGTCATGCCAAAGTTCAAGTTCAAGTTCAAGTTCGGGCATTTGTATAGCGCACTACTCACCCAGAGGGTCTCAAGGCGCTAGGGGAAGGGGTTCATTATTTGTTGAATAGCCAGGTTTTAAGTTCTTTTCTGAAGGAGATGTGGTTCTGAGTAAGGCGGAGGTGGGTGGGGAGTGAGTTCCAGGTCTTGGCAGCCAGGAAGGAGAAGGATCTGCCACCCATTGTGGATTTTCGGATGCGCGGGACTGCGGCGAGGGCTTGATTGGATGATCTTAGTTGGGGGGAGGGTTTGTAGAAGGACAGGCGAGTGTTGAGGCATTCGGGTCCTAGATTGTAGAGGGCCTTGTGTGCGTGGGTGAGAAGGCGGAAAGTAATTCTTTTGTTGACGGGAAGCCAGTGGAGGTCTTTTAGATGTCCGGTGATGTGATCTTGGCGAGGGATGTCTAATATGAGTCTCACTGACGCGTTTTGGATGCGCTGGAGTTTTTTCTGTAATTTTGCTGTGATTCCGGCGTATAGTGTGTTACCATAATCCAGTCGACTAGTGACCAGTGCATGGGTGACAGTCTTTCTTGTCGCGAGGGGGATCCAGCGGAAGATCTTTTTGAGAATGCAAAGTACGTTGAAGCAGGAGGACGAGACTGCGTTGACTTGTCTGGACATCGAGTGAGAGGAGTCTAGGATGAAGCCAAGGTTACGTGCATGATCTGTGGGTGTGGGTGCTGTGCCCAGAGCGGAAGGCCACCAAGAATCGTCCCAAGCTGAGGGGGAAGATCCTAGGATGAGCACCTCCGTTTTGTCTGAGTTGAGTTTTAGGCGGCTATGTTTCATCCATTCGGCTACTTCTTTCATGCCTTCGTGAAGATTGGTTTTGGCGGTGTTGGGGTCTTTGGTGAGGGAAAGCATTAACTGGGTGTCGTCGGCGTAAGAGATGATGTTGAGGTTGTGTTGATGCGCGATGGAGGCGAGAGGACACATGTAGACGTTGAAGAGGGTGGGACTGAGTGAGGATCCTTGAGGTACGCCGCAGATGACTTCGGTGGCCTCTGAGTAGAATGGGGGAAGATGGACTCTTTGCGTTCTCCCAGCGAGGAATGAGATGATCCAGTCCAAGGCTTTTCCTTGTATGCCGATATTGCTGAGGTGATGTATAAGGGTGCTGTGGCAGACTGTGTCAAAAGCGGCGGATAGGTCGAGTAGGATGAGGGCCACTGTTTCTCCGTTGTCCAGGAGTGTTCGGATGTCGTCGGTCGCTGCAATGAGGGCGGTTTCGGTGCTGTGTTTGGCTCGAAACCCAGAATGAGATGGATCAAGGGAGTTGTTGGATTCAAGGAAGGCGGCGAGCTGGATGTTGACGGCTTTCTCAATGACTTTGGCCGGGAATGGGAGAAGGGATATGGGTCGGTAGTTTTTAAGTTCAGAGGGGTCTGCTGTGGGTTTCTTCAGAAGGGCGCTGAGTTCGGCGTGTTTCCAGCTTTCTGGAAAGGTGGCGGAGTTGAACGAGCAGTTGATGACATCACGGAGATGGGGTGCGATGATGGAGTCAGCTTTGTTGAAGATGTGGTGGGGGCAGGGGTCAGTAGGCGAGCCAGAGTGGATTGAGTTCATGAGGCGAATGGTCTCTTCAGTGGTGATTGGGTTCCAGGCGCTGAGGTTGTTAGTTGGCGGAGTAGGATCTGAGGGGGGTGGGGAGGTTTGATCGCTGGGAGTATTCTCAAAGCTGTTGTGGATGTCGGCAATTTTGTTGTAGAAGAAGGAGGATAGCACGTCGCAGAGGTCTTGGGAGGGAGTGATGTCGTTAGATGCTGCGGTAGGGTAGGTGAATTCTTTGACGATGTTGAAGAGTTCCTTGCTGTTATGGGTGTTGTTGTCGAGACGATCCTTGAATGCTGATTTCTTGGAGGATCGAATCAGTTGGTGGTGTTTGCGGGTGGCTGTCTTGAGGGAGGCCATGTTGTCGGAGGTTGGCTTTTTTCTCCATAGCTTCTCCAGGGTGCGGCATAGCTTCTTGGATTTTTTAAGTTCGTCATTGAACCAGGGAGCCTTTTTGTTGGCTGATTTCATCTGGTGCTTTTTCAGGGGTGCTAATTCGTCAGCACTGTGGGTAAACCATTGCCTGAGGTTGGTGGCCGCTTGGTTTGGGTCCATTGATAAGGTGGGAGGGTATTGGTTGAGTGATGTGAGGAGTTGGTCAGAGGTGATTTTGTTCCAGTTTCTCCGAGGAATAGGTTGTGGACGGTTGTGGGTCAGGGTGGTTTTGTAGCTGAAGTGAACACAGCTGTGGTCCGTCCAATGGAGAGCTGTAGTGCGATCGAAGGAGATGTGCTTGCTGGAGGTGAAGATAGGGTCGAGCGTGTGTCCGGCTACATGGGTGGGGGTGTCAACAAGTTGTTTGAGTCCGAGATTGGCCAGGTTGTCCAGAAGGGTGGTAGTGTTGCTGTCATGTTTGTTTTCAAGGTGGTAGTTGAGGTCTCCTAGAAGAATGTAGTTCTCGGAGGCGAGGGCGTGTGGGCTGATGAAGTCCGTGATGTCATCGCTGAATTGAGTGCGGGTGCCTGGAGGCCTGTAGATTAGGGTGCCTCTAAGTGTGGTCCTGGGGTCGGTGGGGATCTGAAAGTGGAGATGTTCGGCGGTTGCAAGATTGTCGTCGGAGCTGGTTGTGATTTTGATGGTGTTTCTGTGGATGATGGCGATGCCGCCTCCTGTTTGATTGGTGCGGTCTTTTCGGATAATCTTGTAAGTGTCCGGTATGGCTATGGCAATGTCGGGTGCTGATGATGTGTTCATCCATGTTTCTGTGAGGAAGGCGATGTCAGGTGACGCAGTGCCGAGTAGGTCCCAGAGTTCTGCTGCGTGTCTGTGGACCGAGCGGGTGTTGAGCAGGATGCACTTTAGGCGATTAGAGTCGGAGCTGTGTTTGGGGGACGTGGATTTGGTGAGGGTCCTGAAGCAGTTGAACTTGCAGGAGAGGCAGGCAAATGGGCCGTGAGTAAGTCCTGGGGTGGCATTGCAGCATTGTGGTGCGCGTCCGGGGTTGAGGGCGTGGAGGGTTGCGGCATCATATGTGAATCTGGAGGGCTGGGTGCGGTGGGGACCAGGGGGACGGGTGCTGGGAGCGGTACAGGCACGGACGGGCGTAGACGGGCTTACCTTTGGCGCACCTTCGGCGCACATGGGGCACGAACACTGCGCGTGAACGCTGCGCGTAAATGCATCTTTCATATATGGATAGTGGGAGGGGCGAGGGAGGATGATCTTGGAGGCGTGGAGCGGGGCGGAGAGCCGGGCTGGGGGTCGCCACAACAACAACAAGATGGCTGCAAGCCAATATGCGAGCGCGACGAGTTAGGGCACAGCACAGTCAGCAGAATTAATATTTAAATACAAAACAATGATCTTAGTCGTGGCTCTGGCACAAGCAGTGCGAGCAGCGCCAAATAACCAAACTCCAGAAATTAGAGGCACAAGCAGCGCGAGCAGCGCTAATTACATAAATCAGTGATTACTGTTTAGCAAATAAGGCACAGGCACAGGCGGTGTGAGCAGCGCTACGATACCAGCAGCAAGCAGCAAGGGGAGCGACCTCCTTCGGGGATCTCGGGACGGTCACAGCTCTACGAGCACTGGGACGGGCAGGATATACACAGTGGGAGGGAGGATGATCTTGGAGGCGGGGAGCGGGGCGGAGAGCCGGGCTGGGGGTCGCCACAAAAACAACAAGATGGCTGCAAGCCAATATGCGAGCGCGACGAGTTAGGGCACAGCACAGGCAGCAGAATTAATATTTAAATACAAAACAATGATCTTAGTCGGGGCTCTGGCACAAGCAGCGCGAGCAGCGCCAAATAACCAAACTCCAGAAATTAGAGGCACAAGCAGCGCGAGCAGCGCTAATTACATAAATCAGTGATTACTGTTCAGCAAATAAGGCACAGGCACAGGCACAGGCGGTGTGAGCAGCGCTACGATACCAGCTCCAAGCAGCAAGGGGATCTCGGGACAGGGAGACACATCGCACTTCAGACTACATCATCAAACAAGAGGATAAACATCCACAAAACCTCAATTCAATAATAATAATGTAGCAGAGATTAAGATCATAAATGCCCAGGATGCTGAGGACACTGCTTCTGAATGAGGAATGGGCAGGGACAGTGCTGGACAGTGCAGCAGAAGTCACAATAACTCACCAGAACCTGATTGATTTTCTGGAGATAGTAGCCCGAGTGAAAATATCACAGTGAAAACACCTCATACAATTGCAAATGTCCTACATCCTTTACACAAAATAACATTCCAAATAGAGTGGGACATACTAAGAAGGTGAAAGGCCTCTTTTTGGAGGGCCTGACATATGGTTATGACATTATTTTGGCTGAAAAGTATTGGCCACCTGAGTTCGTAATAGATTGCCCAATGGGGAAGAAGTATTTTGACCTGCTTTCTAAGCCCCCGTATCAGAATCAGTTAGAAATGTACATGCACAGGAGTGGGCATCAGCGTTATTGCCTGCTCTATACTGAAACCATGTTGGGTGGGATGATGAGTCTCCTCCTCATAAGATCCCATTAAAAATGATCCCTCAACCGCTGAGAGAGTACCCAAGAAAACATGAAGCAAAGAAACAAGTTAGGGAGATCTTAGATCAACTTGAGTACCGGGGTGTAATAGAGGATTGCACCTCATCTATGAATAATTCTTTTTTTCCCGTAATGAAACTCACAGTTCATATCATCTAATATTAGATTACAGGAATTTAAATGCTTCTACGTGCACATTTACAGTACAGAATGCACATAGTGCTGCAATAATCAATAACATTGAGCGGATGAAATACAAAACAACATTAGATATTTAAAATGTTTTGTTCTGCCCGAATATAGCACCTGAAAGTAGATATTTGACCGCATTCTCAGTGCTTGGGTCTCAGCTGCAATTTTGTAATTTGTCACAAGGGTATAAGAATAGCCCTGAGCTATTTTCAGCCAGAGTACCAGAGTTACTTCAACGTTTTTGATGAAGAGGCATTGCCCTATGTAGATGATATTTATCTGATGGGCAATGAATTAATGGAACATTTGGCTAGAGTGAACAACATAGTGGAGTTTGCTTACCTGGGCTTCAAATTTAATTTCAAGAAATCGAAAATCCCCAACTCAGTGTCCTCTATCTTGAATACAAGTAATCAAGTGAAGGAAAAAGCCTGCAACATATTTCTTAGAAAAATGTGCATTGCTCCATCCTCCAACTTAACTCTAGAATAGGACATGTTGCACTGGGTACATTGACTGTTCTGTTGTGAGGAATGGTGGACCACAAGTGAACTGGGAAGGTCGATAGTTAACACGATGACCCAGTTCATGGAACTCCATAAAAGGAGGATTACCAATATGGCGCCTGTTTACCATGCCAAACTGGATCGCTTGAGGAGAACTCTCCATTCTACAGGTATGTGGTGGCAGCCGATTATGCTGGCCTGTGCAGAAACTAGGAAATCCAATCTTTAGACATGACATACCTCGAGTGCTTTTTGATATGTAAGCAGCGATGTACGTGCCAAATAAATTCAGTGTTTTAATTTAGTTAACTCGACGAAAGTAAATTCAAATGGTGTGTGAGAATGATGGGGATGTCCGCAATTCCCTTTGACATATTTAATATACATTTAGACAGCAGGGAGAGAATTATGGTCTGGGTAATACTACAGTTCCTGTAACTGACTAACTCATGTTTATTGTTTGCAGGTGAACTAGCATCGATATGAGCATTTATGGGTATGGATAAGAAGATGGAAAGTAATTGTGAGGTGAGACGAAACACACATATAACTGCTCAAGTTTGCTATTTGGGGTAATGATAAATAGTTGTCCACTAGACAGATTATCAACATTTATATATATTATATATCTATGATCTAGAAGATGAGAAATTGACTGCTTGATTATTTTGGAATTGTTTTGAGAGGTGAGCCCAGCTAATAATTTTGCTATAGAACGTTCGAACTATGCACTGGGTGTACAGGGAAGGGTGTCTACCATACACCTCATATCTATGTCATTATGCAAGGTTCTTCTTTTATACACACAGGTTGCTGTACTTTTGGGTTTACTTGAGAAAACCCTATTTTGTATATGACAGTGTTTTTCCACTATGACACTTATATTTTCCCTCCTTCACTTTGTATGATATATGGATAAAGAATTCTATAATTTGGACAATTGTCCAAGTTAATTGAGCATTAAGGTGTTCAGGTAACGGAGTATTACACTGTAATCCAGTTGGAGCTTAGACTCATGGTCTTTATTTAGCTTATAGCCCTGATGAAGTCAGTGATGAACACTCATCAAATCTGACAAAACACGTGTAGGCTGTGGCTATATGCAGAATATTGATGAAAGACTGTGGCTTCTGATTATGAGAGGCTATGGCTTCTGAAGAAGTCTGTTGGAAATAAACTTATCAGAAAACAAGAAGATTTGGACACACTTTTTTCGTGCATTTGCTGGTGCTCAGGACTGTTGAGTCGTATTACAGTAGGCTTGCACCTACACCTGCGAAGAAAAATATGCTCACAAACACTAAGCTGTTTTACTCTGCTTCCTTTATTTCCCAACTGTCTATACAAGGTTTTGACTTTTGGAAAGACACAATAGATATGAAATCTGTCCGGGGAACAAGAGATTGGCAGGTGCAGGGAAAAGAGGCCTTGTTCAGAGCATGCCTTATACCACATCAAGGGCCCAATGTAGGTAAGCAAATACCGGTCGGTAACGGCCAAAAATTGGTAATTTTCGCCCTTACCGACCGGTATAAGAGAATCGAGATGTATGTGACCCAAAAAGTACCGAATCGTTAAATACCTATCAGTAAAATTCCGAATCGGTATTTCACGACTCGGAAAATACCGAAATCATATTTTCCGAATCGGTAAATAAGAAATGGTAAATTACCGAATCGGAATTTACAGATTCCTTATTTACCGATTCGAAAAATAAGAAATGGTAAAAATGGCATATCGAGATGTAGAAAACACAAAAAATACTGAATTCAATGAAAATCGGTATTTAAGAGTCGGTAAATACCATGGATTGAAAGCAGGTGGAAACCAGGTAGAGGTTATAAAAGAAGGCCCCAAATTGCAACACTGCAACCACAATGGCGGCTTTCTATGTCATTACGAGGTGGCTACTGATACAGACAGCATGAGAGAGGGTCTGGCAAAGGGAGGAGCTGGTGTATAGGCAGAGGCTCACCCTCTTCCAACTGACTGAACCTGAAATCCTGCAAAGGTACAGACTCCACCCCAGAACCATCCTGGACTTGATCAGGGACCTCCACCCATATCTGGAACACCCAACCCCAAGAGCACACTCCATCCCACCCCACGTGCAGGTGTTGTGCTGCCTACATCTTCTTGCTTCTGGGAGCTACCAGCATGTGATTGTTGCGATCGGTGGGGTGTCCAAAGCTGCCTTTCACGGTTTTTCAGAAAATTCATTGACACCATGATGCAGAGGATGGAACACTACATAGAGTTCTCTGACACACCTGCTGAACTAGCAAAAACAAAAACTGATTTCTATCACCTTGCACAGTTCCCGCACATCATAGGTTGTATCGATGGGACGCACATCCCACTATGCCCACCTGCAGCAAATGAACACATATACAGAAATCGGAAGTCTACGCATTCCATCAATGTGCAGGTGATCTGCAACGCTGGCAACATGATTACGGGCATGGTAGCAAAATTTCCAGGGAGTTCCCACGACTCCTACATATTTCAGAATAGTGGGATATACAGACGCCTCGTGGCTGGTGAATTTGGGGATGGATATCTGCTAGGTGAGTAGGTGTGAGACTTCCTGATAGTCAATGCAGAAGGAACAATCATGAGTATGTGACTAAATTAAATTTCATTTTCCACCTAGGTGACAGTGCATATGCCCTGCGTTCATTTGTTCTGACACCCTACCTGAATCCAACTACAAGGAGCAAAAAGCGTTACAACGTGGCACACAGAACATCACGTTGTGTTGTGGAACGCACTTTTGGACTGCTGAAAAGCAGATTTAGGTGCCTCCATAAGAGTGGAGGTGCACGGCAGTACAGGCCACTGATGTGTTGTAAAATCATTGCGACTTGCGCCATACTGCATAATCTTGCCACCAAGGAGGGCACAGAGGTAGAACTGACATATCATGAGGACATGGATGATGGGACAGAACAAGCCGATGACAATGCAGCAGGTGCAGCGCCAGCAACAGATGGCAGACTGAGACGCGCAGAAATAACAAACAGATATTTTTAATATATAGATGAAACACAGGCAGGTTTACTACTTGGAGCACTCTGTTTAATTTGCACAACCTGACTCCACAGAATGAAGAACACTAGAAAAAAATAAAATGCACTATTCACACTGGGTGGCCAGAGTTAACTTCACTGTGACCTGTCCAGTGTCAAGGATGAAATGTCAATGTTTGTGTTTAAGCATGATGTTTTGGGAGCCACGGGGCAGGAGGCCAACATGCGCAGTGGTGCCAGGGTCATCAGTATGTAGCCTGGTGCTCCTGCGAACATCCTGTACAGGCGTGCTGGAACCACTCATGCTTGTGGACTCCTCTGTGTCCACGACGCACTTGTCACCAGCAGTGGCTGTCTGCTGTGTCAGCAGTACCTCCATAGCAGAGGTCACCCTCCCCATCCCCCGGGACAAGTCAGTGTAGCAGTGCACTATATCATTCCGCATGTTGCACAGACCGGCGTCATAGCAGGGTGGTTGCAGTCGCCAGGCTTAAGTTCGTGCCTGTTCCTGCGCCTTTCTGTCTAATCACTCTCCAGCCTTTCACGGAGTGAACCCATGCGCACACCCATGTCCCTCACCCCCTCTGCCATGGACTCCATTCCTTTAGCCATGGACTCCATTCCTAGGGCCATGGTGCTTATGCCCCTATCAATATTTGTCATCCTGCTGTTAAAGATGCGCACCTGTCTGTGCACTGCCATGATCCCTTTGGCCTGCATGCGCTGAATCCTCACCATTGTGATTTCCAACCCGGCAAACACCCCCTGCATATCTTGTCCCTCATCTTGCTCACGTGCCCTACGACCATGGGCACCTGCACGTCTAGATCCAGATGACCCCTGTTGCCCTGCATTCCCAGTCACTGCTGGATAGCTAGGTGCCTGTAACTCCACCTCATCATCATCAGAGCTCTCCAGGATCCTGAGTGGTGGTACGTCCAGCCTCCTTGGCCTCAATTGCACAGAGGACCCTGAGCTTGGTGTTGTGGCACTTTCAGGTACTGTCGTAGTCTGTGTCTTGAACAGCAAGGGTGAGAGTGGCTGTGCTGTGGTGTCTTCCTCCATTGCTGTGGGTACCTGCGTTGTGGTAGTGTCCTCAGGGACAGTGCTGGGTCCTGCTTTGTCTGTGGGCCTCTCCCTCGCAGAGTTGCTGTTGCACTTGCCTCCCCTCCCTGCACTGCACTGCGCAATGACTCTCCTGTGGGAAGACATGGACAATGATCACCTGTGTGTTTTCATTGTACATATTCACATCACACAGTTTCCTGAGCTGCAACTGCTTGTGTATGGGGGTGTGGCATGGTATGCAGTGTTCTGTGTTGGCTGCTTTGATGAATGTTCCTGTGACTACCACTACCATGATGCAGGTGAGTACTGACATGTTTCCTGGATTGTGCATGTGTAAGCCACATTGGGGAAGGGACCAGGGAATTGGTGGGGATTCATGTACATGCATCTTACCTTTCTTTCTTGCAGCTCTGGCTGAGCTGTCAGCATCCCCAATCCCGTGTATGCTTTCAGGCTCCATTGTAGATTCCACCATCTCCTCAAGTTCTGTGAGGCTTGGTGCACGGCTCTTGCCTCCACCTGTGGCTAAAGATTCTTTCCTCTGGCTGGCGATCTTCTTTTTGGTGGTGATCCTCAGATCATACCACCTTTTTTTAATGTCTTCTATTTCACGGTGTGTGATCCCAAGGGCATTAACTTTGCTCTGGATGGCCAGCCAGGTGGTTCTTTTGACTGACTCTGCCACTTGCAGGGACTGTCTCCCAAAAAGCTGGCTGTAATCCTGCACAACCTCCTCCACCAGCACCTGCAGCTCAGTTGGGCTGAATTAGATTTTTCTTTTTCTGTCCACACCATCCTTCTAGGCTTCCTGGGACTCCATGGTGATGCTCTGCTGAGATCAGTGCAGCCTGCTCCTCTGTCTCCCCTCCTGCTCTCCAAACAGTTCTGTGGCTCTGCACCTGCATGGCTGTGGCCAACTCCAGGTACTGGGTGTGGTACTTCCCTCTGATTAGTTGATTTTACATTGGCTTTGTTGTGGGGTATGGTGGGTGTCCCTGATTGGTTGACTGGCTCACATGTCTTCCATTCGAATTTTCCAGATCGGCTTTTACCGATTTGGTAAATACTGATTCGGTAATTTCCGATTCGGTATTTATCGATTCGGCATCTCCCATTCATTCCAATGGGCCTGGAGGCCCATTGGGTTGTATGGGTGATACCGATTTGGTAATTACCGATTCGGACATTACCGATTCGGTATTTACCGCGTCACGATTCCGAATGATACCGAATAGGTATTTTTTTACCATTTTTTACCTACATTCGATTTTCCGATTCATGAATACCGATTCGGTATCAATCGGTATTTATGAACCGGTAAAATGATTTTACCTACATCGGGCCCCAAATGATTTTCCTGAATTAAATGGTACAACAGACTTACTGTCTTGGTTTATCTAAGGCAAAAGATTTGAACATACATCACAGTCCTACATTTGCACGTTTTGAGCATTAGCAACATAAACGAAGTGTAGTGAGGATAAATTACAACGTGGATAGATGTGTACATCAAATTTTTTAAACCTGCTCCTGTGCCTTGGTCTTTGGGAGTGACTCAAGATGCTGCTCAAACAAAATTGATACATTTTCTGCTGCAAAGAGCAGAATCATTGCCTCATTACTGAAGCAGGAGTAGAATCAGCACATCGCTTATTGGGGCATGAGCAGCATCACAGGACATGGACTGCTGCATCGCCACCACTGCTGAAGGACGATCAACCCATCCCTTCAGCAGCACAGACACAGTGCAGAGACCACCGCATTGCCGCTACTTATAATGAACTGTCACCGCATCCCTTTGACAGCGGGGAGATACCCAGAACATCAGCTACATGGAATCAACGATTTGCATTTCCATCAAGTCGTAGAGAAAAACAATGCATCTCCTTGACTATGGGACTGACATCGACACATCGATCAACGCATCCCGCATCTTGTGTTTGCTACCAAGGACTAAGGTACGTTTCCTCAGCAAGCCCTGTGTGTGTTCTGTAGCCGGTCTGCCCTCCATCAGGGGCGGCCTGAACTCATGACTTTGATCGGTCCAGCGCACCTAATTTACTCTTAACATGCTATTTGCTTCTAAACACTCTTCTTGCATTTAATCTTAACAAATATTCAGATCTGAACTTCTACTTATTGTATGTATGTCTTGTTGGTCTGGTTTTATTTATAAAATCATAATCTATTGTTCTAGACCTGTGTGGAGTCTTTTTGTGGTGTTTTCACTGTTTTACATAATCATTGCAATTGGCCAGATGCATCAAAGGGTTTTGCCCATTCTGTGTCTATGGGAAAATGTTTTCATGCATATGGCCCAATGGCCATATGCATATGCATACGGAACAGTCTCTTAAATTAAGCCTGACTGTTCTATGCCAAGCTACCAGAGAATGAGCGCAGGTTAACTTAACGGAGCATCTGAGTTACCCTGACTATGATTGTTGTTCCTGCTTTTACAGGGTGCATACACTGCCAGCCAGAAACCCAGTTTCTAATAGGGATAGGGATTACACAACCATTGAATAAAGGAAGGTGGTGTGATCAGAAGTGAGGACTGAAAAAACATATCTAACCCAGAAATATCAAAGTCACACCTGTACAGCAGAGTGGGTGAAATTATAATTGATCAATCGAAAAGGATTTCCAATGAACAGCTGCGGCCGGTGGAGGGAGTTACAGCGGGGCAGGAAGGTGGGGCGGGGAAGGAGAAGGGGCAGGGTGGTGGGTGCTAAAAACCGGAATATGGATAATTGAAGGTAAGTAAACAACTTAATTAATAAAATGAATTTCGAAGCACCCACTGCATCGCATTTTGTGATTTAAATAGATCCCAACAAATTAAGCTCAGCCACTGCCTCTCCAAGCCCCAACCTGTCTCACTTGGTGTTCCGCAAGGCTCCATCCTCTCCCCTACCTTATTTAACCTATTCATGGAACCTCTCACCCTCATCCTTAAACAAGCTAAAATATTATGCCACCTCTATGCGGATGACACCCAGCTATACTACAGGATTAAATCTCACAATGACATCCTTCACCTCAACAAGACCCTGGTTAAAATACAAGCCTGGTTCCATCTTAATCATCTCAAACTAAACCTAAAAAAACTGAAATCATCCTTTTCACTTCTAAAAACAACTCCCTTCCCATTCACCTCTCGATCAAGGATATTACAGCTCTCAACTGCCCCCTCTCCCCCTCGAATACTGTCAAATCCCTAGGCATCAGCATTGACCATAACATGAATCTCATCTCACACATCAAAAATGCCGCCAAGGGTGCCCTCTTCACCCTCCACCACCTCAAAAAACTCAAACCTTTCATACCAGCAGACGACTTTAAAACCGTTGTCCAATTGCTTGTCCTTTCCTGTATTGACTATGGTAACGCCACACTCGCTGGCACCCCTAAAGCCCACCTAGCACCGCTCAAATCTGTCTTCAACCTTGCCGCCAGACATATCTCCGATTGTAAAACATTCGACCACATCTTTCTGGTCCTAAAAAACCTCAATTGGCTCCCAATAGAAGGTAGATCCACCTACAAAATTGCATGTATCATGCATAAAACCCTTCACCTAAGCACCCCCTCCTCCCTGGCTGAGAAATTGCAAAAAGCTGGGTGCTCCAGGTCCCTGAGGAGCACCAACTCCCTTGTCCTAATCCCTCCCAGACTCAAGCACAAAAAAACCCAATCTCGTGTTTTTTCCGGGAACGCCCCCACGATCAGGAACTCTCTACCCAAAGATCTTCGATGCAACCCCTCCTGCCCTCTCTTCAAAAAAAGACTGTAAAAACTCCTTCACAACAAATATTGGGGAACATAACCTCACTGATGTCTGACTCTCTACACTCCTTGCTCCCTGATTCTCGCCTCCTCCTCAATCCCTTCCCCGCCTCTCATTCTTCCTCTCCCCTTTTCTACACTCCCTTCTCCCTCTGAACTTCGACACTCCCTCCCCCTATTGATCTCCATCCCCCCTACACCCCCAGCACATTCAATTACCCTATTTTATGTAACTCATGTTTTAATGCACATTGTTTTACTTTGTTGTAATTGTTTACCTATCATGTAAAGCGCTCTGATACCCCCGGGTCCAGTAGCGCTATATAAAACCTTGGCAATAAATAAATAAATAAATTGCATCTGAGTTGCTGCAATTGATATACACCCACTCTACACACCTTATTGAATTTGAATAGCATATACTAATTTTGTTTGTTTTTTAGGCCTGAGGGTGTGTTTCTATTGTTGAGACAAAAAGACATTCTTCCTTTAGCTCCGCTAAGATCCTTAATGTTTCTTTAATTGCAATATAATTCATTACATCACTCTTACTAGGGTCACATCTTTGCTGTCCTTTTGAATCCAAGAGGACCAGTTGTGTTTTTACTCAAATCTTGATGAATTCCTGCCCCTTGATGGCACTAGTTTAACTTCTAATCCAATTAGTAGTTAAACTAAGTCATTGGGTCTCATTTTCAAAAAGGCTTTATTTGAGTGACATTGGCAGAGTAATTGTTACCTAATTTGGAAACAGACTCTGCTACTGCTGTCAAACATCCAGAACAAAACACAAGGGTCAGAATTTGGCCTAAGTGCAAGAACTGGAATACTAAAGATTGGTGCAGGACAAGGATGCAGGGCTGAGCTTGGATTTGGCTACGCTCCGTTGCAAACCCCTATGCAAAGCTATAGGCCACGTGCAGTGGTGATAGACACATGGTAGGTAGGCACCTGGCTGGACTACATGTCTGGCCTGGAGGGCAACGCTCCTGTGCACAGTGGGCTCTTATGTCCTACTGTGCATGTTAGGAAGCTATACACAAAAGGAAATGGCTGTATGGTGCAGAGGTTCCCAATCTTTGCACTGAGGCACCCTGGGGTGTTGTAAAATTAGCCTGGGGCACCACGCATCAAGCACACTGTTAAGGAATCACAACACATTTTTAAAGCGCAGTGTTCCTGTTTCACTCCCTCAGCTCTCTGGTCAGTCTGTGACAAGTGAATGTTAAGCCAAGGCACATGAAAGAAGTCTTTCAGTCAGTAGTTATCCGCTAAAGTGTCAAAGCTAAGTTATTTATGATGCTCAGGGCGTACTTGCCTCCAGTTATCACCAAAGAAAATTAATGAATTAATGAATTCATCAATATCAGTTACATACTGCTAAGTTATAAAAACATACACATCTGAAGTGTTCAACATTTATAAGATCTCTGTACTGGGGTGAATGCATGACATTGTTCTGCATTATGTCTACCAATTGTTCTTTTTGCATTTGTCACCCCGAGTGGGACGGGTATGCCCAGACATTGGTCCCGTGCTCTCCATTCCACTGGAGTCAAGCTATCTTGGCTGATGAGGGGGGAAACCCCGTAACCGGTCCTAGGATGCTTGTTTTCAGTCAAGTGAGGACCTGGCCTGGCAGTTCGGGCAGGACTGTTCCCATTGAGCACAGGGTCAAGACTGATTTGAATATGGCTGGGTGCAAACTGGAAAGGCATTGAGAGCAATAAAAAAAAGAATTTAGGCCCAGATCTCTGTACTGGGGTGAATGTATGACATTGTTCTTCATTCTGACCATCAAGTGTTCTTTTTGCAAGTTATAAAAACATACACATCTGAAGTGTTCAACATTCGTAAAAGGGAGGCATGACATCTGCAGTATTGAATGCAGTTTAATGTTTGAGTTCATTCAGATTGCTGAAGCAGAAGTTAACAATATCCATAAGCAACTGTCACAGATCGGAAGCAGAAGACCAAAAGCAAATGGTATTGGTTAGAAGCAGAAGTAGTTCAAAGTCAAAGGTCAGAACCTAAAGAGTAAAAAACATACTTTCCTAAATTAGTGTGGGACTGGGGCTAGAATACTAAACATGATCCCACCCTATATATCAAACAACACATCACAGTGGCATAACAATAGAGCAAACTGTCACACTGATTGCATGATGTCATCAGTGATACCTTCAGTGATTTCATCAGTGATGGCATTGAACATGTCATGAGTGATGTAATATGTAAGGTCATAAACAGTGCATGGTGGGGGTGTAAATTATTGTTAGCTCGCCAAGCCACAACTGGTGAATTTCATTCATTTTACAGGTTCCAAACATTACCTTATTACTGACTTTATCACCTAACTCTAACATCCTTTTAACCTTTGGTCTTTTCAGATAATTTCTAGTTTTTTTTTAAGTAAGCTAAACTGTTAAATATCTAGCCATAACATCACTGTAACCTTTGGTTTTTCCACCTTGATTCCAGCCCTCCCTTCTGCCTTCCGTTCTCTGTGTGCATGTCCCAGCCCCCTTTCACCTGCTGAGATTAATTGTACTGCCTATGATTGCCTGCTGACCGTAGTCAGCTTGTGCATGCTCACTCCTGCCTGCTCTTTGTTTCTGTGGGTGTGCCCCTGCCCCTTCCCTCCTGCCCTCCAATTGTTCATTGTGTTACCACCTCCTATGCAGGCCTTTGCTCTGGGGTTGTATACAACAAGGGGGAGGGTATCTTGTAGAAACGGCGAATTCACCACTCGGGTAGAGTGGTAGGTCCAGCCACAGTGATCGCCCTCAAAAGTCAATGTGTCACAAAAAAGTACTGGGCTGTTCCTAAAGGTAATAAGTGTACGGGTCACACAAGTGTTTGGATGTGGTAGGGTCTCGATGGAGTCCTACAGTTGGGCAACCATTTTGCTGGATGTAATGTCCTCACACACCCTTTCAGGTGTCATGCTTCATCATTGGTAATGCTCCTTGTTGGGTCAGCGGTGCAATACTCAACGGGCAACACCTCAAAGAGGGGTTCTTTGGCTTAGATCTTCTATCCAACAGCCGTTTGGGTGAAGTGCGGGAGTGGGGCCAGGTTGGTGTAGACGTATTGGTGAGTTTAAAATGAGGCTAGGGGTACTAGGATCAAGTTTATTCTAGGGGTCCCCTGCTTCAATTAAAAGAAAAGACTAGCCTGTACTCGATGTATTGATATGTTTCCTTCTTCGAGACTCGACTAGTAAGTGCAGAAAGCGGTCGACATGTTTCTCGCAGGTGTGCAATGACTAGCGATTCATCAGGACCTATGTAAAAAGTTAATCTGTCTACATTAAATGATCTACCTAAGTATCAAACATTAATTTAAGACTATAAAATGATCAAAGATGGTGTACCTGTGTTGCGCTGTATCTTGCCTGAATTGGGAGACAAAGGGAGCAAATCACAACAGGTACAGAAATCGCAAACAATTGTGAGTGACCTTGTACACACAGTGTTCCATGCCAGTGAAAGTGCCACTAGCATGTGGGTAAAAACAATAATAGGTATAATCCTCAGTGAGCATGGTGGTTGGCATGCCCTTGTGGAAAATACAGATAAAAACAATAACAGCAGCATTCTTGTAGGTGTCGGGGAACACCTTACTCACCTATTGGTCAAGTTTGTATGCAACAACAGTACCCGGCGGGTAGTACATTGGGAAAACAAACTCTGTTGTTAGACTAGGTGTGACAAGAAAGTAACAGTAGACATAATGGAACATACGCCTACTCATCCACCGTATGTAAAAAAGCAAGCCAGCAAGGAGTTCGGCTGGGAAAGGTAAGTGAAGTATTAGGCCATCATCACATAATCGGCGAGTTGACACATACAGGCATATAAGGAGGGCTAATGGGGTTTTGGGAAGATTGCTTTAATACTAGTGGAACATGCCCCGTGTATCTGAGCCTCACGTGTGTTGGTCTATATGAAAGTACCCGGCTATGTGGCAGGCCAGCAGTAAAACAGTGAAACAGTAAAACACTAGACCGCCTAGGGACTATGTAGCTAAGGCTGGGACCCTGTCATGTGGCCCTTCTCGAATGTTAATGCCAGGTGACAAGCTCATATGCAGAGACTAGCATGTGTCTGATGAGGATGTACAGAACTCAAGTGCTGGTCATACACTCTGACCCAACTGGGTGGGCAGGTCTATCTCCGTTGTGGCGTGTGCTTGCAAACGATAAATTTAGCTAAGCCATTTTGCTCCAAATCGCACCACGCGGAGTGCAGTTGCTGCCCTGTGACCCTGAGCAGCGTACCAGTAGTTGAAAAGGTGCAAACAAATGAGAGTGTGGAGTCTCATCCGTGCCCCCAGTTCCAGCGTTCCCTAAGCGTAATGCGCGGATCATAATGGTGCCTGGGCTTTGCTCTGGGGTCCCATCATTGCCCGAATATGTGCCCTGTCCCCTCCCTCCTCCTCTGCATGGTCTTTTTTGCTCTCACTGACCCTCCCGTTTGCCCCCATGCTTAGTTTGCTGCCGCACCCACCTCCTCTCTGCTTTATGTTGTCTGGGTCCATGCACCTGCACTCTGCCACCTGCATGGTCTGATGTGCTGCCACTGCCCCTCCCTCCTGTGGTCCATGGTCAACTGGGCTGCCATTTCCCCTCCCACTTTCCCTGCCGGGTCCATGGTCTGTCACTGCCACTCCTGCCTGCTCTTCATGGTCACCTTGTTGGATCTGTCCCCTCCCCCTTTCTCATTTCAACCTGGCCTCCATAGTCCGCTTGCTATCCCTGCTCCTGACACCCTCCTCCCTGCCCTTCATTCTGTGTATGTGTGCCCATGCCCCCTCCCTTCCTGGCCTCCAATGGTTTGTTGTGCTGCCCTTCCTCTGTGGTCAGCTTGCTGTCCCAGTTCCCCTCCTTACTTCTCTCCCTTTACTGAGTCTGTGCCCTGTTCCTTCCATCCCCCATTGCATTGTTTCTATGCGAAAGCTGGCCATTTTGCTTGCCCTCCATCCTTAGTTTCCTGCCCCCACCCACTTCCTCTATGCTCTCTTTTGTCTAGGTCCATGCACCTGCACTCTCTCTCCTGCCCTCCATGTCACTTCTGCCTGCCCTCAGTGGTCTGTTGTACTTCCACTGCCCCTCCTGTCTTATACCATACCAGCATGTTGAGCTTACTGCCCCATCACTGCTCTCTTCCCCCTGTCTTTCATCATCTGACTCAATGCCCCTAACACTCCGTCCTGCCCATCATGGTCTGCTGTGTGCCATTGCTCCTACTGCCTCACCTGCATAGTCTGTTGAGCAGCCCATGCCCCCCTTTTCTCCCTTCCATGGTCCATTGTGCTGCTACTGCCTCTCTAGCCACCCTGAAGGGTTAGCTTGTTGCCCTGCCTCCCTTCTCCCTGCCCCCCATTGTCTGTGTGCATGCCCCTATCCGCCTCGCTCCTGTTCTTCGCGAACCATTGTCCTCCCCCATCCCTCCTGTCTGCCTTGTGTGGTCTATTGTGCTGTCCCTGCCACCTGCCTTGTGTGGTAAGCTTGTTGCCTCTGCTACCTACCTTCTGCCCTCCATTGCCCAAGTCCAAACCACTACCCCATCCCTCCTGCTCATCAAGGTCCATTTTGGTGTCACTGCCCCTCCCTCCTCCTCTGCATGGTTAACTGTGGTAAGACAACCTCTCTCAGTCTATCCTGTAGTTTGGTCTGCTGCCCTGCCCCCCTCTTCCTGCCCTGCATTTTCCTCTATTCTTCCACTACCCATCCCACCTGCCCTGCGTGGTCCATTGCGCTCCCATTGCCTTTCCCCTCTAATAGGTTTGGTCAATTTGCTGCCTCCCTCCCTGCTGCCTCTATTGTCCAAATCCATGCCCCTGTCACCTTTCTCCCAAGATTGGTCTAGTGAACAACTAGAGCCATAATATTCTGGGGAAGATTTACAAGCCCCTTGCGCCACTTTTGTGTCACTTTTAACATGGTAAAAGTGACACAAAAGTGGCGCAAACGGCTTGTAAATTTGCCCCTCTGTGTTTATGACAAAAGCGTGGCACACAACTGAAGTCATATTGATGGAATCAAAACTGTAAAACAAAAAGTATTTCTTTTAGAATTGAGCAAAATAAGTAGACAGTTTTATGTTTGTTCTCCAGAAAGCTAAAATGAGGACACATTTTCTGAATTCTCAAATAGCACAAAAAAGGCTTTTAAAGTAGTTGCTGTTTTTTCCAATTGATCTTGTGATTAGCTGTTGCACAAGTTACTTAAGTGTTTTTCACACTTCTATCAATGGGATACAATTGGGTGGCATTTGAGCTTCATTTACTGCCGTATTCTCTGTACAAAATGCTTTCAGTTTTACTGCCTTGATGGTTTACGGAGTCCCAACTTTGGAATACTGTTAGCATTTCAGCTGCTCATTATAACACTGTGGTTAAGCTGCAAACATTACCATGGATTTAACTAGCACTCTTCTGCTGGTGTTGACAGTACACATTTCACACAACATGTCAGAATATTCTACTGAAATGGATGAGAAAGAAATTTAAGGAATCATAGAAAATGTGCCCTAATTTTGCTTTCTGTAACACTAACCCTAATTTTTATGGCAAAATGAGCCCTCATTTTGTTAATTTGCAATGCAAATATTTTAAGTTTTACACCTTGATTCAATCAGATGGCTTCAGTTGAGGCATGTTTTAGAGGCTGCAGATTACTGGGGAATCAACTGACAGACTACTGCTGGAAGTATATGCTTGACTCAGCGTGCCAGACTTTATTCTCTCATGTCTGAGGAGAATAGTGTGCCTTTACAGAAAATATGCTCTCATTTTAGCCTCTGGACCACCTTCCACAAACTCTATAAAAGGTCATGAAAGAAAACAGTTGTCTCTCAAACATGGGTCGTTAAATACCAGGAGAAGCGCAGCATTTTACACAAGGTAAAATCACTTTAGAATATGCCACAATTCCTAAAGTGGTTTGTCATTGTGACTAAAATCAGTTACCACCCTTTATATGTGCTCCTTTTTGTGACCCTCAGACGCTGGCTTTCTTTACAATGCATTTCAATAGGGACCATTCCCCAGAGTCCTATAATGTGTGCTAGTATTTGCTGTCCATGTTGTGGCCAGCCAATCAAGGGGAGGGTCCCTTGAGAACCCCTCTCCACATGCCCTTTGGGGTTAGGGTGTGCTCACCATACTCCCTTCTATATTTTTTAGCACTTTCAGGACACAGGGACCATGTCCCCAAGTCCTCGAATGGAAACCACAATGTATTGTTGTGACCAATCAATCAGGATTGACTAGTCTCCCTTACATTGGCCAAACAGAGCATAGATGGAGATTTGCCGCCCAACTATGACTATTTTTTAACAATAGTTTCCTAAAAACAGCTGACCAGATTGACCCCAAATCACAAGGGGTAAACATTCAGCTTTTTACTAAATAGAGTGAAATTCTGTTCAGAAGTTTTTTCTGTATCAATTACTAAATTTCCATATGGAAATTGCATGAGGAAAAGACAGACCACCTTGAAAATTTCCGGGAAGCAGCTGAGGTGGAAGGACATTTTTCTGGAAAGGTTTTGTGAACATTTACTCAATGGAGCATGAGTTATAAGTGTAACAAAATACCATCTTCCCATTAAAACTCTGATCTATCTACGACTACACCGTGGTGCCTGCCACTGTAGCATTTACACATGCATACATGTGCACACACATACACACACATATATCAGTTTAAGAAGTATTAATTAAAAATCTATATTTTTATAAGTATACTATCCATGTTTTGGAACACTGTAACACTACCTCTCACAGAACCCTTCTACAACCTCTTCTAAAATGACCTCTTACAAAAGCGACTAACACATTGGAAAATAGACTAAGAAAATGTTGTAGACCAAAAATATTATGGCAAAAATACTGTAGGCCATAATGGGATGTTGTTTCTGGTGCTGACGGTCTGGTGAGGACTTCAAGCCGCAGAAGCCATTGCCGCCCAGAAGGAGGGGCTGCCTACGGAATTTAAGCACCAACGATTTGTCACAACTGTTCCTGGGCCTCCCGGTCAGGTGGGGACTTGAAGCCCCAGACGCCATTGCAGCCCAGAAGGAGGGGCTCCCTACATGCTTTTAAGCGGCAACGATCACCCGCAGTGCCACAGACGCCATTGCAGCCCAGAAGGAGGGGCAGCCTATGCGATTTTAAGCGCCAACGATTTCTTACAACGCGGGACACTGTTTCTGGCGCTGCCAGTCTGGTGGGCAATTCAAGCCCCAGATGGCTTGCCGCCCAGAAGGAGGGGCTGCCTAGGTGCATTTAAGACCAACGATCTCCCGCGGGGCGGGGCGCAGGCAGGCAAAGCCCGGGCAAAGGACATGCCCGTCCTTGTCTGTCATTGCACGGAAGAGATTGGGTTGGGCCACCCCCTTGAATTTTGCCCCAGGAGATTCCACCACTAAGAGACTTTGAGCTGGAATACAAATGGTACTGTGCTTTATTCTGTGTTTTTATTTGCTCTATTAAGTATAGGGGTCACTTAGTTGACCAGATCTGCTTCTGGCCCCAGTACTAGGGGTGGTGATACCGTGGACTGCATGCTTATAGTTCAGCTTTGCCCTAATTAAGTGATCACTTTCCCAAATCAGCTACCCTGACATAATGGGGAAATGGGCCTGCCATCCCAAGCAGCAATCCGTGCAACAACAACTTGCCTTCTCAGTGCCTCCAACCTCAATTGATAAGATGTTCTAGAGGGCCATTGGTGTATTGTCAACAGAAATCAATCTCACAGAAAGGCGGTTGTCTTTAGCCCCTGACCTCTCTCCTCCCATGTCCAGTATGGTCTTCACTCAACCAACTCTCGGCACAGAAACTAATCTCCACACACCACAGTCTGCTGCCAATTCCAAGGTGAGAGTAGTACCAAAAGCCATCCTGCAAAAAGAGGCCACCGAAATTGGCCCTGTTAAAAATGGGAAACCCAAACAAGTACACAGTGTGGGGCGAAGACAAACAAGCTTAATGATGGGACAGCTGACACCGGAGGGAACTTGGATGAACCTACCGCAAGCAGGGGGTAGACGGATAGGGCCCAAGGGACACTGGCCTACCCAGTATGGGTAACAAACTTGGTGGTGGACTTACAGGCTCAATTTAGATCTATTCTTAAAGATTAGCTCAGTTCCCAAGTAGCACGGGTTGATAAGTTAGCATGCTTGCATCTTTTATGGGAAGGTTAGCACCAACTGTTGGGGAAATAATCAATGCCAGTTGCCAGGCAAACATTGAAAAAGTTAGCCCAACATCAAGCAACAGGTCGGAACCCCTACAAATCCAAAACTCCATCTCCACCTTCGACTCTAACAGGGCTACCAATGAGGTTAGGAGTAGAGACTCGATATATCAGAAAGGTGGTCAAGCAAGATTTTCTAAACCAGCAGGGGCCCAGGCATTGACGGGGGGCGGAAATAATTCCACCACAGAGGTTAGGGAAGATTGTATGGACTTGTATGGACTTGCCTTCCATTAACCTACCTCTCGCCTCTTCTCTGTATGTTATTGTTTTAGCTGGCGTACCTGAGCTTAAACAAGGGTAGAGGAAAATGCACATGACCTAAAGAATAAATGTATGTTCTGGCTAGCAACGAGTAGACGCTGGTGAGATTCTTATGACACGTAGAGTTCAGTGGGTAAGAAACAGACCAAAAGATGTGCAAAGGGACTGCATAGTGATTCATTTTAAAAATCCAATTATCACAGACATGTCTCAGGAATTAGGTCTCTACTGCTAGGATATTTTTATATTCCACATCACGAAGCAGCAGCTAGTGTGCAAAGGAGCCCTGGACAGGGGTTTTGGAAGCAGAACCAGCATCACACAAGATGGTGGCACCAACCCCCCAGACTTCTATTATACAACCTACCCATAGCAAACAGATTTGGGGTTCTGCAAGAAGTTGATTGACTTACAGCAATGAGGCATCGAGAACAGCCAATCAAATGCCAGGAGGAAAGTAGAGGGTAGTTTATTTTGATTAGGGAGCTCCATCACCTTAACATCATATACAGGAGGGGGCGGGTGGTATGAAGGAGCACCCAAATTCAATTCGACAAGGGTGGGATGAGAGGGCATGCTACAGAGGACAAACTACACCAGAGCTGCTATCCAATGATGCCCTTACAAGCCCATTTATGGGACCACCACATTATTTGGTCCAGGCTCAAGCTGGAGTATCTTCATCAGGCCCCAACCTCTTAGTGCCCGCAGCTGACAGCAGTAAGGTATCCAATAATACCGAAGCGATTAGGTCTAGGGAACAACAGAGGGAATCCATGTTACCCAACGCTACTCTTAGGCCACATATCCCTGTAGCTGCCAGCAGCAAGGTACCTAATAACATTCTGGTGATTATGCTAAGTGGACCACGGGGAGAACCTATGTCATCTAGAGCTTTTTCTCGTCCCCCAATGCCAGATAGATGCACTGATCTTAAAAAACTGAGGGTTTTATCATAGAATTTTCGGGCCTTAGAAATAAACTAGACAATCCTGACTGGGGCTTTTTCTGAACCAGCACTACATCTGTATGTTCCAAGAAGCTTGGGACAGGGAGGATCCATTTCGGTTGGGCTTTGCAGCTTTTAGGATAGCCGCAACCACCAGGGGTAAGGGCAAGCCATCGGGTCGTCTCTGTTTATGGGTTGGGTCCCATCTGGGCTGTTCAGCCAAACAACTGGAGCTCTTTACAAATGATGTCCAGTGCATTCTACTGACATTTACATCTAAGATCACAATTGCTCTGGTCAATGTTTACTCCAGGCCTGTAAGCAATAGGCATGAGTCATCAACGATTGATCAACTGGCTGCATCTATTTCAAGTATCCCAAATGGATAGTTTGAGCCCCTGGATGGTTTTAGTAGAGAAACCCCCCGTGAAGAAGACCTAAATTGGTGAATCCCTGAGGCGATCATTGCACCAACAAGGGCTTGGACATCATTGATGCTCCAGATTAAATCCTTCACCTTAAAGTACTCCCTAAGGGCTTGTAATGGTTGAACCAAATCATATAAACTAGGTTAGCATACCTTTAATTGAACAGGACACTCTTTTATTATAAACTATATCCATATAGACGTCAGGACATGGCATCAGTGGTGGACTTCGATGTTCTGACCCGACACGATAGCAAACACAATGCTCTGGCTACATCCATCTCCCTTATGCGAGTTGCAGAGACCCATGAGATGCTGGTTTCGATCTGGCTGATATCTTTTCACCCATATAACATTTAAGAGGTTGTAAAAAACTTTGGAGGAGTGGTTTGGCCACTCTGAGTGCCCTGACTGTTTGGTCGGCCTTCTGGGACTGACCAAACCAGTCATGTATACTCTAGATTTCATCTATGTAGGCTGCATGCAGCCTACATAGAGAAATGGCCTCCCCATAGGCGCCCGGCTGGGTCCTGTCCGCACCAATCACAACACTGCCATTGCAGCATTGTGATTGACTTAGGGGGGGAAGGAGGCTGCCTTCTTCCTGTTCCAGCACTGCAGCGGGACCCGGCCAAGAGCGGTGGCAGTGCGGGACCCCGTAAGTACATTTAACAAACATGTATCTTTAAATTCCCTCCGGCGAACCCCAACAGCGAGTCATGCGAGCTGCGACTGTGTTTTATGAAGGCTTTTGGGTGTATAGTTCATACAGGTAGCGGTGAAGGATAGCCGGCCATTGAACGAGACATTGCAGCTGATGTCTGGAAACAACATTTCAAGGCCCTGTATTACATGTCTGAGGACGAGGGCACCAGCAAAACTAAAGATCTATCCCTACCGCAGGTTATCTGCTCTGAAGCCCCTCAGTTTACGCTCACAGAAGTAACCAATGCCATTGGTAAAATTGCCCCCTCCAAAGCCCCATGACTCGATGGGAACCCTAGGGACCTTTTTCGTACTGCACCTGCTATTTGGGGCCCTTATTTGTAGACATTGTTTTATGCTATACTGCAGAGAATTAAAGAACAAACAGAATTGCCAATACTGATATGAATAATTTAAATAGACCAAAAATCATCCAAATCCAGAAAAGAAATTCAAGAGTGGGAATTGCTAGTTAATAGCTTTTTATTTTAGCAAGTTTTTTCAAGGATATATTTCAATTTTTTTAAATTCATAATACAAAAAGGATTTTCTTAAAAGACACATGGGACATTAGAATATAACTGTACATCAATCATTCATTCAAAATTACACGCATATAACAAGCAACCATATCACAATCACACAGTCAAAGGAACAAAAAATATAGTGCAATATATATACAGATTAACAAGAAAAATAAGGAAAAATAGCCACGGTCTGCAAATATTTTCCAATGGTATTGAGATAAACAATTTTTACCTAGTACATTCCTATATATCTAACAAATTAATTGAAACTCATTGAGATTATTGCTGCAAGGTAATGTACAACATGGAGCTGCAGGGTCGTTTAATTAGATACCCGGCTGCTCTCGCAGACCAATGTATGGCGGGGCCTACGCATTTCGAATCCCACCAAAGGTCGTTGGGGATTCTCTTCAGGGCCTAATGGAGTATCTGTGAAAGAATGAAACAAAGGAAAAAAATGTAAGTGACACAAATTGAACAGCTGTTTAATTCAACTCAGGACAACACAACAGGAGAAGCTGCTGAACGACTCCAGTATCCCTACAACGGCTTACCAATTTTAGAGGATCATGGACATGTAATGAGGACAAAGGTTTTTCGGGGGTTAACCTGAACCTAAAAATGAATGGCATCAGAATTAACTTGATTGTTCCGGTTGGAATTATAAAGTCTAGTGGACTAGGACAAAGGTTAAATCATGCTGACTTATTTGTACTCACCTTTTCCACAATGTAATAAGAGATATATCTTCGAAAGAGCCCGTAGACCGGTGCTTGGACGCTGCAGGGCGAGAAATAAATGCCTGTTTGAAGAATGAAAAATTCTATTTAGAATGGAGTATTGGGGTTTCTTGGCATAGATTAATTAAGAATGCTGTAAGATCTCTCACCCCTAGTATTACTAGTCTTCATATCGGGGCTGGGAGGGAGGGGGGCATTATAAATAGTTCCGCACACCAATCTGTGATACAAGAAAAAATGTAGCTAATTATTGAACTGGCAGCAAGACTTCTTTAATATGCTGTTTATATGGCCAAATGAACACTTCTTACCGGTCTTCGAAGCTTGAAGACCCTCGAGAAAAATGAGTCAAAACGGTCCGCCGAGCACAGGGCGAATGGGTACTGTAATGAAAAGATGGAAAAGAGACTGCTATCTATTTACATAAATGGTAATCGCAAACGGTGATTGCACAATGGAGTTCATTTAGAAAAAGCATTAGGCATATTACCGAGATCAATCAATCATGGTATCCGCAAGTACGGAGGGCCAGTTACTAGCAGCGCTTGGAGGGCGTTTTTGCGGGATCACTGAAAAGATAACAAAAAGAGGAACTGTCAGATACGAGGTCCTTAAGAAATTTGGTTTAAGGAATTATTCCCAGTATAGCCAGAGCTTACCCAGAGAAATTCAAAGTTCAATTAGGGCCCGTACTCGTCTAGGGCAGGGAAAACAATCAGCACCCGCACAGCAGCAGCCTAGCAATAATCTAAAAATGAAGAAGAGGGCACATATCACTACCAGAGCGGACACAGGCATACGCAAACGCCAGAACGAGGATGGGTACACTTACTTATGAGTAAGGCACCGCTCTACGGGCTCTTTCGAAGAGATATCTCTTATTACATTGTGGAAAAGGTGAGTACAAATAGGCACCGAATAAGTCGGCATGATTTAACCTTTGTCCTAGTCCACTAGACTTTATAATACCAACCGGAACAATCAAGTTAACTCTGATGCCATTCATTGTTAGGTTCAGGTTAACCCCCGAAAAACCTTTGTCCTCATTACACGTCCATGATCCTCTAAAATTGGTAAGCCGTTGTAGGGATACTGGAGTCGTTTAGCAGCTTCTCCTGTTGTGTTGTCCTGAGTTGAATTAAACAGCTGTTCAATTTGTGTCACTTACATTTTTTTCCTTTGTTTCATTCTTTCACAGATACTCCATTAGGCTCTGAAGAGAATCCCCAATGACCTTTGGTGGGATTCGAAACGCGTAGGCCCCGCCATAAATTGGTCTGCAAGAGCAGCCGGGTATCTAATTAATCGACCCTGCAGCTCCATGTTGTACATTACCTTGCAGCAATAATCTCAATGAGTTTCAATTAATTTGTTAGATATATAGGAATGTACTAGGTAAAAATTGTTTATCTCAATACCATTGGAAAATATTTGCAGACCGTGGCTATTTTTCCTTATTTTTCTTGTTAATCTGTATATATATTGCACTATATTCTTTATTCCTTTGACTGTGTGATTGTGATATGGTTGCTTGTGATATGCGTGTAATTTTGAATGAATGATTGATGTACAGTTATATTCTAATGTCCCATGTGTCTTTTAAGAAAATCCTTTTTGTATTATGAATTTAAAAAAAATTGAAATATATCCTTTAAAAAACTTGCTAAAATAAAAAGCTATTAACTAGCAATTCCCACTCTTGAATTCCTTTTCTGGATTTGGATGATTATTGGTCTATTTAAATCATTCATATCAGTATTGGCAATTCTGTTTGTTCTTTAATTATTAGGCTCAGCCTTACTGATTGGAGCCAGCCCTTAGTTGTTTCTCGCTGTTATAGCGGGCGCCCATGCTCGCGAGGTTATCTCTTGGTACTTCATTGACATTGAAGTGAAGGTTGAATTAGTTTTCCTTACCTTGGTTAGGTTGGAATCTATTGCACTATTCCTTCCCTGTTTTTATGTTTTTGATTTGATTATATTTGTTTTTCAATCCTTCCTCTTTCTTTCTTAGTTTCCCAAGTGATGGCAGAAAAGGACACTTTTGCTTACACTGAGGACCACATCAGGAGTTTTCTGAGCGACCCACCAGTCTTTGCTTCGGTTTCCTTGAGTGTGACAGCTACATCTCCTAATGAATCTGATAAGTTGATCCGTTTAAAAAAGAAGCAGATTAGAACGGACCTTCACGGTCATTTTTTGTTGCAACACCTCCGAGAAGGAACCATCCCAGGTGGGTTACAAATTAAAAACATCCCAGTAATTTTTACTGAGGACCCGATTTTCAAAAAAGGTTTCTCATTGATTGAAACCAAATGCAGTAGGGACCTTCTGGTCCTGACAGTTGAGACAGCAGTAAGGATCTCTAAGGAAGAATTAGCTGAAATCGCTAAATTAGAGGCTGAAATTAGCACCAACCCTACTATAGCTGATGCAAAGGCATTGTTAGAAAAGGTGGCAAAGGAGATACAATAATTTAAAGACTATACAATTACACAGAAGACTAACCAGTTTGAGAAAGATAAAAAAAGTTTCTCATTGGATAATATATATCCATATCTGAAGGCAGATTTTTACTCCAAAGTTGAGTCAAGACGCTTCCTCCCAGATAACCAAGGGAGATCTAGAAAACAGTTTATTTCTTTTTCAGATACCTCATCATCAGGTACAGATAGTGATACAAGTGGTAATTATAACCGTCCCAATAGGAATCGCAATTGGAATTCCAACCAACAACTGCAAAATCAATCGCCCAATCCTTTTTTAGCGAGAGGCCAGACACGCCCCAGGGGAAGGGTGAGATACACAATCCCCTGGGAAATTAAAACACGCCGTCAACACTTCAAAAATTAGGAGTGTCACCTATCTTCAGCCTCTCTAAAAAAGTTCTCACTCAGGAAGAGGAAAGTATTTTAGCTAAGGGGCTATCATTTGTTCCTTCTAAAAGGACAGACTTCGTGAAAATGAAATCCGAATTCATCGAATTCTGTAGAAAACTGAGACTCACAAAACACACTATTTAACGGAGGGTCTAAGGGCAGGTTTTACGACTCGAAACTGGACACATGCCCCTATAGTAACTTATAACAACCAAGAGTGTCCAGGAGTCGCAATCTAGTGTTTTAACTCAAAACATATCACCATGTGACTTTGTAAGTTAGACTGTGTATACACTCAGATGTGAAGAGACATTCAACTGTTCATATATACAACATGCAACATGGGGCAGGAATTTTTCCCATCAGTTGCCGCTCTGTACCACCATTATCACATCATATGGGTTCTCCTTACCCAGGAGTTAGTACACAAGGTCAATCACACTCTGACAGGTGTGAGGACTATGTAAGTGAGGAGACCGATGTCATATGTGTATGTGATGGTATCGAATATGGTGTTGAAAGGAGTTGTTTTACACCTGAGGGGAAGCAGTGCAGTGAGAATAAAGTGAAAAGTGAGTAAAATTGGGTGAGACTGAGTAGAAAAGTGATTTATTAGTTTCTCTCAGACCCCAAGGTTAAAAACAAGTGAGGAGTAGATTTGACAGAATATCTACCGGCAAGTGGTCAACATGTTTCTGCATACCGTTGGAAGATTTTCCTATGCATTCGTCAGGACCTAGATGGTGCTACTGCTTGCATTTAAATAAGTGAAGACAAAGAAAAAGGGAAAAATTTCACCTGAAAAGCAGGTGTAGAATCTCCACCACAGTCTACAAAAGTCACAAAACGGAGACAAAGAAAAGAGAAAAACATTATACGTATTAGAGAATGCACTCAATACATCGTGCTATTCTAGTGGTCACGTATTTAGATTTAAACAAACATGATAACACTCACCCAAAACTTGTGGGGATGGCGCCTCACCTCACCTGGCAGCAGCTCAGGTAGAATAGGAGCACCGCTCTGTTTAGCAAGATATAATCACAGGGACACTCAACCGATTCAGTTAAAACAAGGCAAAAAATCAATAGAGTGTGTCTCTGATGGCGTGAGAGACAAACTGTCATGACGTGTGCGTTAAAAGAGTAACCGGTGCCAGACCGGGAAAGTTTTATGTGTTCGGGCTTCTAACATTATAACGCTACGGACTCGTAGCGGACAGGGCTGTCTCTCTAGGTTACGTAACTGCACTCTTACCTCTCCGTCGGTGTCTCCAAGCGTCCCTCTGGGCTGTTCTGGGGAGGCACCGAACAAGAGAAAAGGGCGGGTATATGAGTGAAGCCAGTGTGGTGCATGATGGGAGTCATAGTTTTTCAGAAAACAAGGAAAACATGGAAAAAAAGGAGTCAATGATATTATAATGACATCCACGGTATTGGTTCATTTAGGCCATCCTTGTCACTGTTTAGTTTATAGACCCATTTCTGCTCTATTCTGAACAGAAACTTTCCGACATCAGGGCAGTGATCTGGTATCGTGGGCTGTTCAAGTATTGTCCATTTAAAATCACTAGGACCGTGGCCTTTTTCCAAAAAATGAGCTGTTAGGCGAGTTGCTTGTTTTCGACAGCGGACTGTGCTCTTGTGCTCACCAATCCTTATTTTGGTTTTCCGGGTTGTCATCCCCACATATCTCTTTGCGCATGGACAAGTGATCATATAGATTGTGTTCTCGCTATTGCAGTTGGTGAACTTACGCTGTTGCCATGGGCGCATAGTTCCGATGTCCACACTGGTGGACTTGGTGGTTTGTGGACATGCCGAGCAACTACCACAGGGATGATGACCTTGTACTGGCGGCAGGTCCCAAAGTGCTCCCACCTGTCTTGATGGTTTGGTTTTTGGTCTGGTGTGGACTAGGTGGTCTTTTGTGTTAGGTCCTCTTTTAAAGGCAAAAAGGGGCGGTGGCAGAGTTTCTCCACTGGAGTTCAAAATGGACCAGTGTTTGGTTATTATTTTCCGAACTTCGTTAGATCTTGTGTGAAAGGTGTTCACAAAGGTCATTCTGTTAGTTCTTTCTTTAGGAGTAGTTTCCAATAGGGCGTCTCTGTTATTGTTAGAGGCCCTTTTCTTCGATTGGCGGATGATTTTAACTGGATATTTCTTTTCTCGTAGGTATTCCGAGAGTGTCTCTGAGTGTCCACAAACCACCAAGTCCACCAGTGTGGACATCGGAACTATGCGCCCATGGCAACAGCGTAAGTTCACCAACTGCAATAGCGAGAACATAATCTATATGATCACTTGTCCGTGCGCAAAGAGATATGTGGGGATGACAACCCGGAAAACCAAAATAAGGATTGGTGAGCACAAGAGCACAGTCCGCTGTCGAAAACAAGCAACTCGCCTAACAGCTCATTTTTTGGAAAAAGGCCACGGTCCTAGTGATTTTAAATGGACAATACTTGAACAGCCCACGATACCAGATCACTGCCCTGATGTCGGAAAGTTTCTGTTCAGAATAGAGCAGAAATGGGTCTATAAACTAAACAGTGACAAGGATGGCCTAAATGAACCAATACCGTGGATGTCATTATAATATCATTGACTCCTTTTTTTCCATGTTTTCCTTGTTTTCTGAAAAACTACGACTCCCATCATGCACCACACTGGCTTCACTCATATACCCGCCCTTTTCTCTTGTTCGGTGCCTCCCCAGAACAGCCCAGAGGGACGCTTGGAGACACCGACGGAGAGGTAAGAGTGCAGTTACGTAACCTAGAGAGGCAGCCCTGTCCGCTACGAGTCCGTAGCGTTATAATGTTAGAAGCCCGAACACATAAAACTTTCCCGGTCTGGCACCGGTTACTCTTTTAACGCACACGTCATGACAGTTTGTCTCTCACGCCATCAGAGACACACTCTATTGATTTTTTGCCTTGTTTTAACTGAATCGGTTGATTGTCCCTGTGATTATATCTTGCTAAACAGAGCGGTGCTCCTATTCTACCTGAGCTGCTGCCAGGTGAGGTGAGGCGCCATCCCCACAAGTTTTGGGTGAGTGTTATCATGATTGTTTAAATCTAAATACGTGACCACTAGAATAGCACGATGTATTGAGTGCATTCTCTAATACGTATAATGTTTTTCTCTTTTCTTTGTCTCCGTTTTGTGACTTTTGTAGACTGTGGTGGAGATTCTACACCTGCTTTTCAGGTGAAATTTTTCCCTTTTTATTTGTCTTCACTTATTTAAATGCAAGCAGTAGCACCATCTAGGTCCTGATGAATGCATAGGAAAATCTTCCAACGGTATGCAGAAACATGTTGACCACTTGCCGGTAGATATTCTGTCAAATCTACTCCTCACTTGTTTTTAACCTTGGGGTCTGAGAGAAACTAATAAATCACTTTTCTACTCAGTCTCACCCAATTTTACTCACTTTTCACTTTATTCTCACTGCACTGCTTCCCCTCAGGTGTAAAACAACTCCTTTCAACACCATATTCGATACCATCACATACACATATGACATCGGTCTCCTCACTTACATAGTCCTCACACCTGTCAGAGTGTGATTGACCTTGTGTACTAACTCCTGGGTAAGGAGAACCCATATGATGTGATAATGGTGGTACAGAGCGGCAACTGATGGGAAAAATTCCTGCCCCATGTTGCATGTTGTATATATGAACAGTTGAATGTCTCTTCACATCTGAGTGTATACACAGTCTAACTTACAAAGTCACATGGTGATATGTTTTGAGTTAAAACACTAGATTGCGACTCCTGGACACTCTTGGTTGTTATAAGAAAACTGAGACTCACCTTGTTCTTCAGTGAAAATCCGATCCAAAACTCTGTTGAAGTTACGGGTCTAAGAAATAAATCTACCTTCTGCCCAGCAGCTAACAAGATCCCCAAAGATCTAGTGATCTTTAAAAAAAACTGTGCTATCTGCCATCTCAGCAATGGAACAGGAAAGAAAATTCGTCAAATTTAACACCACCAAAAATCAGATGACTGCTTTAAACAATCTAAGAAATGATACCTCTATCATAATTAAGCAAGCCGACAAGGGTGGGGCTATAGTCGTTTGGGATGCCAACGACTATACTGCTGAAGTTATGAGGCAACTGGATGATTCTAATTGCTATCGAAAAAGAGGGAGAGACCCCACTACAGAGCTGCAGAATGAACTGCTTGCTCTAATACAAGAAGGTTTCGAACAAGGGTTTGTGGGATCTAAAGAACTTGAATACCTACAAATCAAACACCCCAAAACACCTATGTTCTACGTACTACCCAAGATTCATAAGAGCCAAGATAAGCCGCCAGGCAGACCCATCGTGGCAGGATGTGGTTCTCTGCTTGAGCCCATTTCGAAGTACGTAGACTGCTTTTTCAAAGAATTTATGAGCCAGGTAGTTTCCTATTTACAGGACACCACAAATTTTATCAATAAACTGGAGACAGTGAATTTCTGTGAGGAAACGGACACACTTGTCACCTTAGATATGACGTCTCTGTATACCCAGATCCCCCAGGACGAGGCAGTGGCAGTGCTTACATTCTTTTTAGATTCTAGACCCCGACCCACGCGAGTACCCACAACATTTCTTGTGGATCTTGCATCATTTGCACTAAGAAAAAATTACTTCTGCTTTAATAGGGAGTTCTACTATCAAGACAAAGGGGTAGCCATCCATGGGCTGCCCCTTTGCACCAGAGCTAGCAGTACTCTTTATGTCTATGTACGAAAACACCTACGTACATAATAACAACCCATTCAGCCATCACATTGGGACCTGGCTTCGATTTATTGATGACGTGTTCATGGTGTGGACAGGAGGCAGTAACAACTTGTCCTTGTCCCACCAATGGTTAAACTCTTGGACATTGGACCTAAAGTTCAGTCTTGCTCAGTCAGCTACTAAAATCGCATTCCTTGACGTAGAGGTATTCCCCAAAGCGGGCAAACTGGCGACCACTTTATTCATTAAATCTACCGACCGAAACAAAGCTTTACTATTTGACAGTAACCATCCAAGAAGTCTTAAGGAAAATCTGCCCTACGGACAGTTTCTGCATGTTCGCAGAAATCGTACATACCACGAGGATTACCATTATCATGCAGACAACCTGGTGTCTAAACTGTGTGATAGGGGTTACCCTAAAAAACTAGTAAAAAACTGTATGAGGAGGGCCAGATGGACGCCTAGAGAGACACTCCTGGAACGTAAAAAGAAGTCTGACTTGAAACGACAAGTGTGTGTCACCACTTTTTGCCCAAATGCCAACCAGCTTAAACGGGTCATTGGACGAAACTGGCACCTGGTAAAGAACTTAGATGCCAGTTTAAAAGAACTCCCTCTCTTTGCTTTCAAGAAAGAAAGTAGTGTAGCCAACCATGTAGTACGAGCAGCCATGCCAGCCCAGATACAACCCACTCTAGGCCAAATGATGGGCATGCCCCCAGTGACAGGACACCACAAATGTGGCACCTGCCTTTGCTGCGAATCAACAGTAGAATGGCCATTATTCCAGCAAAATGGAATTTCAGGGAAGCATGATGCCTTTAGTAACTGCAAATCAAAGTTTGTAGTATACGGTATAAAATGCCCCTGCGAACGCCTCTATATAGGAAAAACAAACCAAGAGGTGCGCCAACGCATTTCGCAACATAAATCAAGACTAAAAAGAAAAGTGGAAAATGCCCCATTGGTCCACCATTGGACAAGAATGCAACATCAAATCAGTGACCTGAGGTGGACAGTCATATCTAGGGTTGAAAAAGATCCTCGAGGAGGCGACTGGAACATTAAATTGTCTAAAAGAGAGGCATTATCAGGCCTTAACGAACTGAGCAAAATCTATAAACTTTAATAGGGTTTTTGCTATTTAACTAGAAGTGATTACATCCATGCCTTGTAACTTTCCGTGCCATTGGATGTCCATGATCTCATAGTCGGATGTATATGTTAAGCTAACATCCACCTATTTTTTCGGCACCTGCACCTTTTCATACACGTTGGACCCGCCCACACCATCGCCGGGCTAACTATCGATCTGTTTCTGCCCTTGAATATGCCTTACTTGTGATTATGTCTTTTGACACTTTTTAAGTCTGTGGATTCTTACAGGTTAAGTTTTTAAGCCACCTGCTCCATTACGCTTGCACGGATCGTCTTGCTACAGCCGGTATTTCTCTTTACCGGACTGACAAACTATCCGCCACTCTAATTTGGAGGCGGCACAGAGAAGCTCTCCCTTTAAAAAGGAACACTCCCTCGCCCGCTTCTTTGGAAGCATGCACGAATGTTAAGTGCCGACTAGAACGCCACCGGTCTGTGCGGATGCCTTACTCATAAGTAAGTGTACCCATTCTCGTTCTGGCGTTTGCGTACGCCCGTGTCCGCTCTGGTAGTGATATGTGCCCTCTTCTTCGTTTTTAGATTATTGCTAGGCTGCTGCTGTGCGGGTGCTGATAGTTTTCCCCACCCTAGACGAGTACGGGCCCTAATTGAATTTTGAATTTCTCTGGGTAAGCTCTGGCTATACTGGGGATAATTCCTTAAACCAAATTTCTTAAGGACCTCGTATCTGACAGTTCCTCTTTTTGTTATCTTTTCAGTGATCCCGCAAAAACGCCCTCCAAGCGCTGCTAGTAACTGGCCCTCCGTACTTGCGGACACCATGAGTGATTGATCTCGGTAATATGCCTAATGCTTTTTCTAAATGAACTCCATTGTGCAATCACCGTTTGCGATTACCATTTATGTAAATAGATAGCGGTCACTTTTCCATCTTTTCATTACAGTACCGATTCGCCCTGTGCTCGGCGGACCGTTTTGACCCATATTTCTCGAGGGTCTTCAAGCTTTGAAGACCGGTAAGAAGTGTTCATTTGGCCATATAAACAGCATATTAAATAAGTCTTGCTGCCAGTTCTTTAATTCGCTACATTTTTTCTTGTATCACAGATTGGTGTGCGGAACTATTTTTAATGCCCCCCTCCCTCCCAACCCCGATACGAAGACTAGTAATACTAGGGGTGAGAGATCTTACAGCATTCTTAATTCTTCTATGCCAAGTTACCCCAATACTCCATTCTAAATAGAATTTTTCATTCTACAACTAGGCATTTATTTCTCGCCCTGCAGCGTCCAAGCACCGCTCTACGGGCTCTTTCGAAGAGATATCTCTTATTACATTGTGGAAAAGGTGAGTACAAATAGGCACCGAATAAGTCGGCATGATTTAACCTTTGTCCTAGTCCACTAGACTTTATAATTCCAACCGGAACAATCAAGTTAATTCTGATGCCATTCATTTTTAGGTTCAGGTTAACCCCTGAAAAACCTTTGTCCTCGTTACACGTCCATGATCCTCTAAAATTGGTAAGCCGTTGTAGGGATACTGGAGTCGTTTAGCAGCTTCTCCTGTTGTGTTGTCCTGAGTTGAATTAAACAGCTGTTCAATTTGTGTCACTTACATTTTTTTTCCTTTGTTTCATTCTTTCACAGATACTCCATTAGGCCCTGAAGAGAATCCCCAACGACCTTTGGTGGGATTCGAAACGCGTAGGCCCCGCCATACATTGGTCTGCGAGAGCAGCCGGGTATCTAATTAATCGACCCTGCAGCTCCATGTTGTACATTACCTTGCAGCAATAATCTCAATGAGTTTCAATTAATCTGTTAGATATATAGGAATGTACTAGGTAAAAATTGTTTATCTCAATACCATTGGAAAATATTTGCAGACCGTGGCTATTTTTCCTTATTGTTCTTGTTAATCTGTATATATATTACACTATATTCTTTGTTCCTTTAACTGTGTGATTGTGATATGGTTGCTTGTGATATGCGTGTAATTTTGAATGAATGATGGATGTACAGTTATATTCTAATGTCCCATGTATCTTTTAAGAAAATCCTTTTTGTATTATGAATTAAAAAAAAATTGAAACATATCCTTGAAAAAACTTGCTAAAATAAAAAGCTATTAACTAGCAATTCCCACTCTTGAATTTCTTTTCTGGATTTGGATGAATATTGGTCTATTTAAATCATTCATATCAGTATTGGCAATTCTGTTTGTTCTTTAATTATTAGGCTCAGCCTTACTGATTGGAGCCAGCCCTTAGTTGTTTCATACTGCAGAGAATGGCAATTCCAGAAACGTGGACAGGCGCAGAAATCCTGCCTGTTCACAAGAAGGGTTCACCACTTCATCCTTCCAACTGCAGACCTATAAGCTTAATTGATGTTAGCTGGAAAATCTTTGCTCTGGTACTGGTGAATTGTCTCCAGATCTTGATGGACAAATTTAAAGTATTGAGCCCATTTCAAGCTGGCTTTAGGAAAAATACGTCCACTATAGACCAAATATTCAGGCTTCAACTCTTGTGGTTGAAAACGGTGACCATAGAGGGTGGCAGCCTCTGTTTGATCTTTGAGGATTTAAAATCTGCTTTTGATCTGGTACCAAGAGGCAAATTGTGGGCCATCTTAAGTGATCTGGGGATGCCGTTCTATCTCTGTTACATGCTCAGGCATTTGTGTGAAGGCAACTATGCCCAAATCAGGTTCAGCAAACATGGTGAACTCACCCCTCCTATAGCTATAGATAGAGGGGTAAGGCAGGGATGTGTGCTAGCGCCCACCCTCTTCTGTCTATTTATAAATGCATTTGTAGACATACTGAATGTGGGGAAGGATAATGATGCGCCCAAGAAAGCAAACCACAAAGTACCTGCCATGATGTTTGCCGAAAACACTTTCCTGCTTTCAAAGTCCCCAATGGGTACACAGAGAGTCCTCAATAACTTCATGGCTTTCTGTGATAGTAGGAGTCTAGAGATTAACTGCCAAAAGACCAAATATATAGTCTGTGATCCAAAAAAGTCCACTTGCCTTAAGCCAAGCAATCACAGCACTCTGAATGGAGAGGGTCTCTGTATTTGAGTATCTTGGGGTTATTTTAACAGAAAAAATGGGCTGGGGCCAAATTGATAAAAAAAAGCCTGAAGTTAGCGCAGAACACAGGAGGGTTGATGAAGGTATATAGGAATTCCTTCCATAAACCTATTGCCCCACTTTTAGAGATCTATAAAGTGCAAACAAGGGGTGCCACAATGTAAGGGGGTGAACTTAGGTGCATAGTTCTCTTAGAAATATTACCAAGACTGAGTACACTTTCATTGTGCAGCTATTTGGTTTAACCCCAGTTTTCCCCTTACACCACTTTGCTTGGATTTGGGGGTTAGACCAATTGCTGAAGAAATCGCCTTCAGACTTCTGACGTATTGGTATCCCATATGGGTAACCCCAGAACTGGCTGTGTACAGGGATGAGCTAATGGAGATCCTGGGCCTGTAGGGTGCATGGAAACTACCATGGCTAGTGTATGTCAGGAACTCAATTGAGGAGATTAGGCTTGGTAGTTTGGTCTGCCCTGTTCCCATGATGCTGTGGGCCAGGGACAGACTAATTTGCATGTAGCCAGGTTCTGAGCTGGGATGGTGCAGTGAGCTAAAAAACGGTGATGGATAGGAGTGTTCTGCTTAATTCAGAGACTCTGTCCATCACCACCCCCTTTTCTGAATCGTTTTGTCCACCATAGGCGTGGAAGGGTATGCTCAGATGTGAGTCCCTTGCTCACTGCACCATCAGGATTCAAGCAAGCCGGGCCGAAGACGGCTGTAATGCCAGAAACCGGTCCCGGGAAGCTTGTTTTCCTTTCCAGTAAAAGAATTGGCTTGGTAGTTTGGTCTGCCCTGTTCCCATGATGCTGTGGGCCAGGGACAGACTAATTTGCATGTAGCCAGGTTCTGAGCTGGGATGGTGCAGTGAGCTAAAAAACGGTGATGGATCAAGCCCTGATCTGTTGATTGGGTAGGAGTGTTCTGCTTAATTCAGAGACTCTGTCCATCACCACCCCCTTTTCTGAATCGTTTTGTCCACCATAAGCGTGGAAGGGTATGCTCAGATGTGAGTCCCTTGCTCACTGCACCATCAGGATTCAAGCAAGCCGGGCCGAAGACAGCTGTAATGCCAGAAACCGGTCCCCGGAAGCTTGTTTTCCTTTCCAGTAAAAGAATTGGCTTAGTAGTTTGGTCTGCCCTGTTCCCATGATGCTGTGGGCCAGGGACAGACTAATTTGCATGTAGCCAGGTTCTGAGCTGGGATGGTGCAGTGAGCTAAAAAACGGTGATGGATCAAGCCCTGATCTGTTGACTGGGTAGGAGTGCTCTGCTTAATTCAGAGACTCTGTCCATCACCACCCATTTTTCTGAATCGTTTTGTCCACCATAAGCGTGGAAGGGTATGCTCAGTTGTGAGTCCCTTGCTCACTGCACCATCAGGATTCAAGCAAGCCGGGCCGAAGACGGCTGTAATGCCAGAAACCGGTACCCGGAAGCTTGTTTTCCTTTCCGGTAAAAGAATTGGCTTGGTAGTTTGGTCTGCCCTGTTCCCATGCTGCTGTGGGCCAGGGAAAGACTAATTTGCATGTAGCCAGGTTCTGAGCTGGGATGGTGCAGTGAGCTAAAAAACGGTGATGGATCAAGCCCTGATCTGTTGACTGGGTAGGAGTGTTCTGCTTAATTCAGAGACTCTGTCCATAACCACCCCCTTTTCTGAATCGTTTTGTCCACCATAAGCGTGGAAGGGTATGCTCAGATGTGAGTCCCTTGTTCACTGCACCATCAGGATTCAAGCAAGCCGGGCCGAAGACGGCTGTAATGCCAGAAACCGGTCCCCGGAAGCTTGTTTTCCTTTCCGGTAAAAGAATTGGCTTGGTAGTTTGGTCTGCCCTGTTCCCATGCTGCTGTGGGCCAGGGAAAGACTAATTTGCATGTAGCCAGGTTCTGAGCTGGGATGGTGCAGTGAGCTAAAAAACGGTGATGGATCAAGCCCTGATCTGTTGACTGGGTAGGAGTGTTATGCTTAATTCAGAGACTCTGTCCATCACCACCCCCTTTTCTGAATCGTTTTGTCCACCATAAGCGTGGAAGGGTATGCTCAGATGTGAGTCCCTTGCTCACTGCACCATCAGGATTCAAGCAAGCCGGGCCGAAGACGGCTGTAATGCCAGAAACCGGTCCCCGGAAGCTTGTTTTCCTTTTCAGTAAAAGAATTGGCTTGGTAGTTTGGTCTGCCCTGTTCCCATGATGCTGTGGGCCAGGGACAGACTAATTTGCATGTAGCCAGGTTCTGAGCTGGGATGGTGCAGTGAGCTAAAAAACGGTGATGGATCAAGCCCTGATCTGTTGACTGGGTAGGCGTGTTCAGCTTAATTCAGAGACTCTGTCCATCACCACCCCCTTTTCTGAATCGTTTTGTCCACCACAAGTGTGGAAGGGTATGCTCAGTTGTGAGTCCCTTGCTCACTGCACCATCAGGATTCAAGCAAGCCGGGCCGAAGACGGCTGTAATGCCAGAAACCGGTCCCCGGAAGCTTGTTTTCCTTTCCAGTAAAAGAATTGGCTTGGTAGTTTGGTCTGCCCTGTTCCCATGATGCTGTGGGCCAGGGACAGACTAATTTGCATGTAGCCAGGTTCTGAGCTGGGATGGTGCAGTGAGCTAAAAAACGGTGATGGATCAAGCCCTGATCTGTTGACTGGGTAGGAGTGTTCTGCTTAATTCAGAGACTCTGTCCATCACCAGCCCCTTTTCTGAATCGTTTTGTCCACCATAAGCGTGGAAGGGTATGCTCAGATGTGAGTCCCTTGCTCACTGCACCATCAGGATTCAAGCAAGCCGGGCCGAAGACGGCTGTAATGCCAGAAACCGGTCCCCGGAAGCTTGTTTACCTTTCCAGTAAAAGAATTGGCTAGGTAGTTTGGTCTGCCCTGTTCCCATGATGCTGTGGGCCAGGGACAGACTAATTTGCATGTAGCCAGGTTCTGAGCTGGGATGGTGCAGTGAGCTAAAAAACGGTGATGGATCAAGCCCTGATCTGTTGACTGGGTAGGAGTGTTATGCTTAATTCAGAGACTCTGTCCATCACCACCCCCTTTTCTGAATCGTTTTGTCCACCATAAGCGTGGAAGGGTATGCTCAGATGTGAGTCCCTTGCTCACTGCACCATCAGGATTCAAGCAAGCCGGGCGGAAGACGGCTATAATTCCAGAAACCAGGTCCAGGAAGCTTGTCTTCCTTTCTAGTAAAAGAATTGGCTTGGTAGTTTGGTCTGCCCTGTTCCCATGATGCTGTGGGCCAGGGACAGACTAATTTGCATGTAGCCAGGTTCCGAGCTGGGATGGTGCAGTGAGCTAAAAAACGGTGATGGATCAAGCCCTGATCTGTTGACTGGGTAGGAGTCTTCTGCTTAATTCAGAGACTCTGTCCATCACCACCCCCTTTTCTGAATCAATTGAGGAGATGGGCAGAGCGAGCTTATGACATAACCCTGAGGAAGCCTGTACTACAATCTCCAGAAAAGAATTGGTTTGGAGCTTCAGGGATGGTAAACTTGCCTGTTTACAGGGGAGCCCAGCAAAAAGTTCACTGACTGTTGTGTTTTTGAGTATAAAAGATGAGTACATCTTAGAGCCTGCCTTGGAAGAAATATAACCTGCGCTAGTGAGGAAACTGTGTACTCAGTTCTGACATGGTGTCTTGCCACTGCATGCCTTCTCTAACAATTGTTTTAAAAAAAGGAGGGAATGAGCCTTCACCTCATGGAAGTATAGAAAACAATGGTAACGGCTTAAAAGAGCGCACAGCACAAAGTCTAGGTATACGTAGTCAAACAAAATGTCAAAATGGTGCTCAGGAAGAGGTGGGGGACTGGTTACCACAGTCTCCAAGACAAACCAATGGTCCAAACGATTATTTTAATCCTCCGAGCACTCAAATATCAAAAAAGTCTTTATATAGTTTTCACTATTTCTTTTAATGTCCAATCTTCCTTCAAATCAAATCCAATTTCCACAAACGATTGCTCGCAGCCAACACGCGTTTCGTCAAGTCCGTATAGGACAAATTGACTTCTTCAGGGCTATTTTCTGATAGATATCTACATTCTAGTCGTTCATACGTATTGTATTTGATACAAATCAGATTTCGTCTTATTCTATGTAGTTTGTCTCGTATATGCCAACATCAGATAGTAACGAAATTTGTATTTAATTTTCAAGTATATATAAGAGTCTTTCCAAAAACTTCTGTTCCAATCCAAATATCTGCGGATTGTTCAAGTAAATTCCTTCTCACTTCAGTATCTGCTCGTACTCGTAATGTTATATCTTTATCTTCTAGTGGTTTCTGTAATCGTAAAAATCACCAACACAAGTCCGTGTCGTTTGTAAGTCTAATGCGTTCCGACTTTGGCGTTACTATCTGATGTTGGCATATACGAGCCCTGAAGAAGTCAATTTGTCCTATACGGACTTGACGAAACGCGTGTTGGCTGCGAGCAATCGTTTGTGGAAATTGGATTTGATTTGAAGGAAGATTGGACATTAAAAGAAATAGTGAAAACTATATAAAGATTTTTTTGATATTTGAGTGCTCGGAGGATTAAAATAACCTCATGGAAGTAAGCGGGCAGTCTGGAACAGTAAAGGCAAAGCTAGCAGTAATTCCTCAATCAATTAAGCAACTGCAGGAAGAATCCCGTAGCAAAAGCCAGCACGCTCGTCTGGCTTAAAAAAAACTGCAGGGAGCAATAAGAAAGATAAACAAAACCTACTCAGACACGGCGGAAAAGATTACAATGGTCCAGGGATGGACGGAGAGTCCGAAAACTAAGATTAATGCATTAAAAACTAGGAAGTCATCAAAGGAAACAATGATGTTGGATGTATTATGGAAGATAAAAGATTATGAAAATAGACAACGCAGCTAAAATCTAAGACTCTTGGGGATCCAGGAAGGGGTGGAAGGGAAGGATATCAGAGGTTTTATAGTAACTATCTTGAAAGGTACATTTAAAGAACTGAGTAATTGGAATTGGGAGGTGGAGGTGGAATGTGCTCATCAATTTCTTCAAATGATGAAGAAACACCAGTCTAGCATACAAGAGAGGCTCCATGCTATTCTTGTATATTTTGAGAGCTTCTTGCTATAAGAAGTAATCTTTGATTTGGGCTGTCCCAATACAAGAAGAGAGCATGAGGGGGTCACCTTTTTTGCTAGGCAAGATTTTGCTCACACCACTGTGGAGCGGCAGTGGCAGCTCCTGCAGCTCTTTACTCCCTTTCAGAAAATTGCGGCTGAGGAATATTTGCAAAATCCTTTGAGGTTAAAAATGTTATACTATGGGCATACTAATAGTTTTACTTCTGAGTTACAAGCCCAGAAATATTTAAAAGAGCTTGCAGGTGGGTTCCCCACTGCATCTGGTTAATAGAGTTATAGGATACGCAAGGTTGTAGACTTGCCCTTTTTCTCCTTCTCTCCTTGAGGTTGGCTGAATAATGACGTTATTTTGATCGAAAGAGGTGGTGGGGTTTTGATGTCTGTGCATTGGGCAAAAAGTTGTATTCATGTTTGTGTCTCTTGTTTAATGATGTTAGCATTTGGTGATTGGAGGTGAAGGGGAGTAGGCGGTGTCACTTTGGCGTCATCAATCAGGCATGGGGGTGTAGTGCTAGAGGCACTCTTGTGGTCTGGTACCCCATGATGACCTTTGACTACCATTATTTTAACTGACTTTGATGGGTATTTTATCCTAGCCTGAATGTACAACGTCCTGCATATGCCTTGTTTATCTTAAAAGTTTATTTCTTGTAATATTGCAGTCTTTCAGTGGGAGCTGTCACGGAGTAGAACAGCCTTGCCAAGAACAGAACGTGTAGGATGTGCATTTGAAACCATGAGAGAGAGTGAGGTGTGGAATGCACTTTTTGGTCTCGAAGTGCAGTGTTACGAGCAGTTTTTCACAAATGTACACTGTGTTGTACATCGAGCGATGAAGTATGTGATGCTATAAGCAGTGTTCGAGTTCAAGTTCAAGTTTAAGTTTATTGCTTGATTAATTAAAATCATCACAATCCCCCCTACATAAAATAAGTGAGATTCATATACTCGAACAGCAAGAAATATCATTATGCAAGTGCTCATTTTACATTCATACTCTTTCTCTCATACATTTCAAGTGTATAAAATTCTGTTATTATAAAATCATTCTAAAACTATGTTTAGATCAGATTACAGCCAGAAAATTAAAATGATATACCAACCAGATTAAAAGTATAGGGATATGTTACATGCAATTATGGTTAAAGATCATCCGCTTGCAATAGACAGCTGTTGACTAATCTCATAAACTTAACTCCTCGGCAAGACAAGATGCATGACGAGCCCTCCAGCCAGCTTATCACTGCTTGTCTGCTAGAGCGAATGTTCAGATTGATAAAGATCGCCTTTAGGTATTGTCTCCTTTGGGTCAACATGGCTGGACAGGCGCACAACAAATGGGCCAAGGTTTCCTTTTGGAATCCACATAAGCGACAACGTTCTGAGTTAAAACCTGTCACCCAAGAGGGGGATAAATCCTTAGAGACATACACCCCCATCCTGAACTTTAAAAAGCACATCTTTAAATAGGAACTAAAATGGGCAGATAAGTAGGCTTTAAGCAGTGGTGCACAAATTTGCATTGTGTTGTACATTGATAAGTATTATTAAGTTCTTACTATTGGCTGTGACATGGCCTCATGTGATCCTGATTTCTGACTCTGCCTGGCTTGAGCTTTATCTGCGTGCACAGCCACACTTGCAAGTTATTTGGATTAATCATGTTCAAAGATTGTTTTTGTGAGAGATTGTTTAATGAACCCGGAAGGCTTTTGTGAGCTTCATCAAGATAAAGGTTGGAACATGTGGGACTATAGAGGGAATGTGGGAAATCCTTCCTGCCATGGAATTCTTGCTTGGAAGCTGGCCAGTCCTCATGAGTTTCCTTGTGCCGAGAGGACAATTCTCTAACCTTCTAGTGTGTGTTTTGAGACTTTAAAGCTGAGGTTTGTTGATAGCTAAGTAGGGATATCACTTACAGAGTATACATGCTGCAGTAGTTCAAAGGAACTTGAGTCCCGGTCGAGAGTCCGAGTCAGCTGTGAACGGTCCCCCAGCAAGAATTGGCAAAGATGTCGAGTGAATGATCGGGTGAGATGTTGTGTTTTTGACTAGTGCCATTGTGATGCGTGGTTCCAGTGGCTGTGGTCATTTGAGGTGTTTGAGTTTTGATTTTTGCCATTGTGATGTGTGGCCAGTGGCTTTGATCATTTGAGGTGTTTTTTTTGTGATGTGTGAATGAGTGAGGTACACATCCAAAGTAATCATTTGATGTATTCAGTGTATATATCTTCATGATCTCTTTGCGGACGTCCCATATTATATTTGCTTGAGTCTTATCTCATATTATTTGCTGTTTGTTCATTCATTAGTATTATTCATGCATTTAACTGTCGCATTTATCAAGCGTGTTACTATTGCCTGCATAAAACATATATCTATATATATTGCGCTCGAACTTTCACCAAATTCGTAGAGAAAGAGGGTTCTCAGTCAAGGAAGGGTTTATTGTGAGGGAAAAACGCACAGACGCATTTCGGCGTAAGCCTTCGTCAGTGTGTCAAATCGTGACTCGGAAACAGCATGGTAATAAAGTTTCACAGCATTCATTAACAATAACATAGGACTAAACCCACGGAAATCAACATAGACACCATCTTAGAATGGTGTTGTTCTATACATTCATCTACATACTCATAGCAGTTGAACATCTGCTGATATAGTTTGTATGTATGTAGAGTGGGTTATTTTGATATTATACAGTTCATAATAAATATGATATGACAATTATTCATGCATTTAACTGTTACATTTACCAAGTGTGTTATTATTGCTTGCATATAAACATATATATATATATATATATACAATATATATATATATATATATATATATATATATATATATATATATATATATATATATATATATATATATATATATATATATATATAGTGGCTGCTTTGGTGGCGTTCTGGAGTTGCCCGGGGTACTGGGATTTGGTGGAGTCCACCTGCCTGTCTGGGTCCAATACGGCGGTGTTGGGGTTAACAAGCTCCACGTTGGACTGGGCATGCATGACAGCCTTGTCCCCGCTTTTTCGATACCAGGAGCAGGCAGGTTGAAACGGAATGAGACCGGCGGTGACAGCGTGTTCTTCCACAGCCAGATGGGGAACAAATGCAAAAGAAAGACGCTTTGCCATCTCCATGCAACGTTTTCCAGTAATCAAGCAAGATGCACTCTGGGAATGGTAGTCACTACACACGACTAGCCAATAGACATTTGCGTTTGCCTTGGGGCTGAAGGGGGTGGAGCAAAGCAGGCCAAGTCAGGAGGGGGCGTGACTTTTTGTCAGATATATGTGCCGCTGCCTGACTGACTGAAAACACACGCGGCGCTGAAGAAGGCTATACACAAGCCGAAATGCATTCGCCTGGACAGCGGGTGTACAATGTAACCTTACCTACTGCAGATGAATAAAGGCTGTTCCCACTTGTTCTCCTGAGCAGGCCTCTTCACTCTCGGCGGCTGTTGTGGGTGACGGATTGTATGTTACTGCGCGGAGTCCAGTACCGTGCTAAGGGGCCCCCGTTTCATCAAGTTGACTCTGACCCTGCTGGTGGCTGCTTTGGTGGCGTTCTGGAGTTGCCCGGGGTACCGGGATTTGTTGGAGTCCACCTGCCTGTCTGGGTCCAATACGGTGGTGTTGGGGTTAACAAGCTCCACGTTGGACTGGGCATGCATGACAGCCTTGTCCCCGCTTTTTCGATACCAGGAGCAGGCAGGTTGAAACGGAAGGAGACCGGAGGTGACAGCGTGTTCTTCCGCAGCCAGATGGGGAGCGATTGCAAAAGAAAGACGCTTTGCCATCTCCACGCAACGTTTTCCAGTAATCAAGCAAGATGCACTCTGGGAATGGTAGTCACTACACACGACTAGCCAATAGACATTTGCGTTTGCCTTGGGGCTGAAGGGGGTGGAGCAAAGCAGGCCAAGTCAGGAGGGGGCGTGACTTTTTGTCAGATATATGTGCCGCTGCCTGACTGACTGAAAACACTCGCGTCGCTGAAGAAGGCTATACACAAGCCGAAATGCATTCGCCTGGACAGCGGGTGTACAATGTAACCTTACCTACTGCGTATGAATAAAGGCTGTTCCCACTTGTTCTCCTGTGCAGGCCTCTTCACTCTCGGCAGCTGTTGTGGGTGACGGATTGTATGTTACTGCGCTCAGTCCAGTACTGCGATAAGGGGCCCCCGTTTTATCAAGTTGCCTCTGACCCTGCTGGTGGCTGCTTTGGTGGCGTTCTGGAGTTGCCCGGGGTACCGGAATTTGTTGGAGTCCACCTGCCTGTCTGGGTCCAATACGGCGGTGTTGGGGTTAACAAACTCCACGTTGGACTGGGCATGCATGACAGCCTTGTCCCCGCTTTTTCGATACCAGGAGCAGGCAGGTTGAAACGGAAGGAGACCGGAGGTGACAGCGTGTTCTTCCGCAGCCAGATGGGGAACAATTGCAAAAGAAAGACGCTTTGCCATCTCCACGCAACGTTTTCCAGTAATCAAGCAAGATGCACTCTGGGAATGGTAGTCACTACACACGACTAGCCAATAGACATTTGCGTTTGCCTTGGGGCTGAAGGGGGTGGAGCAAAGCAGGCCAAGTCAGCAGGGGGCGTGACTTTTTGTCAGATATATGTGCCGCTCCCTGACTGACTGAAAACACTCGCGGCGCTGAAGAAGGCTATACACAAGCCGAAATGCATTCGCCTGGACAGCGGGTGTACAATGTAACCTTACCTACTGTGGATGAATAAAGGCTGTTCCCACTTGTTCTCCTGTGCAGGCCTCTTCACTCTTGGCGGCTGTTGTGGATGACGGATTGTATATATATATATATATATATATATATATATATATATATATATATATATATATATATATATATTCACTGAAAAAACCATTGGTTATAGACCACATATAGTTAGGGATTAGCATTCACAAAACCTTAATTTACTCGCACAAAACCATAGAAATTCGCATATATAGTTAGTTGCACTAACTATATATCGCGCACCCGCAATCCACTGCTGATGATGTCACATATTACATCATTCATGACATGGTCAGTGACATTACTGATGACATCACTGATGACAACACCCAGTGACTGTATGTTTCTGTAAAGTTAAAATATGTCTTACATATTGAAGAATGAGTGGATGTATAAGTGTCTGGATGAAGGATTTAGTAGGTGCATGACTGACTGTATGAGTGAGTGATTTAATGTGTCTCACTGAGTGCATGGGTTAGTGACTAAACTGCCTTAATTTGTGCATCATTATGACTGTTGTTCTGTAAACTGCTGCATGTGTTGATCAGTAGCTATATGAGTAACTATATGGGTTAATGATTGGTTGCTCAAGTATTTGTATGGGAGACTGACTGAGTGTGTGTGTGGGTGGCTGGGAGGTGTGTGACTCTGTGCATAGATGTGTGAGTAGTTGATTCACTATATGTATGGGTTCAAAAGTGCATGTGGAAACAGCTGTATGAGCGGTTGACTGTCTGCATGAGTGTATTGGTGATTGAATGGGTTTCTCAGTGCTACATGTCAAAGTAAGTACATATGTAAAACACAGTACATGTGAGAGTTGACATATATAAATAACTGTGCATAAGAGCCAGTGAATGTGTGAGTGGCTGTATGGATCATTGTGAACATGTATCAGGGATTGTATAAGAGAGTAAATATGTGTTAGTATATGTTTGAATAAGTAAGGTGTGTATAACTGTATAGTTGAGAAAATGGAGGTGTGATTGATTCTTTGCATGACTGACTAGGTGTGTGAGTAACTCCATGGATAAGTGACAGTCTGTGAGTGTCTGTTTACACTGATTGTATCTAAGGTTATATTAGAGTCTGAAGATGTTCATTGTATTACCACATAAATGATATCATCAGTGATGTGATCAGTAATGTCAAATGAGATGTCATCAGTGATGTCATCAGTGATATCATTTGAGATGTCATCAGTGATGTCATCAGTGATGTCATTTGAGATGTCATCAGTCATGTCATCAGTGATGTCACTGACCATGTCATGAATGATGTAATATGTGACATCATCAGCAGTGGATTGCGGGTGCGCGATATATAGTTAGTGCAACTAACTATATATGCAAATTTCTATGGTTTTGTGCGAGTAAATTAAGGTTTTGTAAATGCTAATCCCTAACTATATATGGTCTATAACCAATGGTTTTTTCAGTGAATTTTCAAGGTTTTGTAAATGCTAATCCCTAACTATATATGGTCTATAACCTATGGTTTTTTCAGTGAATTTCATTGTTTTTTTAAAAGCTAATATCTATAGCTTTAAAATATATTCTTATTCTAGTTCACAAATATATTTTATATATTTTTGTATTATATTTCTTTAATTCAATTTATATTATAGTTTAAATTATATTTTCTTGTTTCGCTGCCGGTCCGCGAACCAGTAAACGTTCCCTTAGTGCAAGTACCACGTTAGAAAGCCACATCGTGACGCGCCGCGTAATCGCAACGTATCGCGTTACTGCGTAATGCGCCTTATGACGTGCTGCGTTAGCGCACCCGGAAGCGTTCTGGAACGCGAACCAAGGCGCGAAACGCAAAGCCCCGGAAATGATCCGAGGCGCGGCGCGTAACGCGTAACGTAAGCATAACAGGTCATGTGACTAGTTCATAAAACTTTTCATTGGTTCATTTTACTTTCAGTTTCCTAATGACGTAAAATAAACATTTTTCATTGGTTTAGAACATTTTTTTTCCCCAAATGATGAAAGTCCCACCTTTTTTCCTCACGCCGACTTTCATTTTTATGAGAGAAAGACCTGTTTTTGCTTGCTTAGTCATGGCATTTGTAGTAGCTGCAGCTGGTGGATCCCCACCACCTCCACCACCACCAAAGAAGAGAGGACCAACTAGCCAGGTCATCTTCCAACAAGAGGAAGAAGAAGAGGAAGACGAGGAACAGGAGCAAGGGACAAGGGGGTTTTTGAAAGAAATGCCAAGGACGACCCATGTTAAAGAAAATTTTATTTGGCAATATTTTTCTTTTCCTCCACATGAAAAGAAAGTAAATGCCAGGTACGTTACCTGCCTCATCTGCCACGTTAAACTCTCCAGAGGGACCGAAAAAAAATATAGTTATGGTAATCATACCATGCATCGACACATGGAGAGGTGGCACCTTCTTAATTATAGTGCTGCACAACTTAGAGATTTGGTGGATAACCCCCGACCGGCCAATACATCCACCAATGAACTAGCAATAACTGAATCAGAGGCAAGGGAAACGGTCCCAAATCTCCAAAAGAACTTTGGGCAGAGGAAATTGACATGTATAGCTTGTGGCAAATTAATTTCATGTGGAGAGAGGAGTGTTACTCTAATAAATAGAGCATATGAACATCATCAATGTCCAAAACGTCCAAGAAAGTAAATTTTTTTTTTGTTGCTCCTGTTGAGCCCTTTGAAGTGAATCATTTTTGTTTCCCCTTCCTCCAAAAAAACACAAAAAAATATAAAACATCAAAAATAATTAAAAAAAAGTTCTTTTCAGAACTACCTTCCCTTTTAAAAAAAATTGCTAGAATGTTTAGCACTCTAGCATCCTCTATTTCTTTTGATTCGCTTCCCGGTTAGCGTTCCGGTACGCGAACCGGGAGCGAACTAAAAAATTTTTTTTTTTAAAAAGACGAGTAAATAAACAGAGAGTAATGTGAAAAGAAAGACAAATAGAGGGAGTAACACACAGTTACTGTTGAAAGAGGGGCTGATAAAAGAAGTGAAAAGAGTAGTATAAATAAGAATCAGAAAAAGAAATGAAGGAAGTAGCAAAGGCAGGAAACTAAGGGTTAAAGAAATGAAGCAGTGGAACTAATAAAAGTTAAATCTGATAGACATGTAACGTAAAGAGCACTAAACACTTACCTTATAATTGTCATTAATGTACTCAATTATCATTTTTATACTTTTAATCTGTGTAAGAAAGAACAAACATTTTTAAATTAATACAAGGTAGTAAAAAAAGAGTGAGCATGAGACAAAATGAATACATATTATAAATCACAATTCAAAGTAGAAAATTAATTAAACATATTTAATGGTTTATTTTTGCTGTTATCAGAAAATATCAAATTTCACTGAAAACAGTGAGTTGAAGGTATTCATCATATAACAGCGGGGAAAAAAAAACACAATCAAAATGATTGTGTTTAAAAAACCCAAATAATATAACTAAGCAGAAATAAGAACTCCTCCAAAGTAACTTACTTTCTATGATGTCAAAGGATGTCCTATGAACAGCTTATACTCTGTTGTGCTGTTACTATTTTCTGCCCGCCACTTTCTGAAAGATAAACTCCATTGTTTTAAGAAAACTGAGACATACAAAGCAATTTAAAACAGCACACTAAGTTACAGCAACACCTAGAATCATTATAGTCCAATTCCCTACCCTAAATTCTGACTTCAAAAATCAAGTCAAAAGGCAACATTGCTTCGTACTCAATTAGTAATGTTTGCTGAAAGACTAGCCTTTTTTATATTTCAAATAAGCTGTGTAATATCAAGATGTTGTCAAAGGACCATCATAATATATAATAGCTGCAGTTGCAAATGTTCTTCCTGAAATCGATGACTGTGTAGCCCAAAAATTTTTAATTAGACTTAACAACTTTTTTTCATCCAGTTTATGTAATTCAAATTGTAAAATGACATTTCACCCATATGTTTCCATAAAAAATATGGACAGCATTGCAGACTTACATTTCCTCTACTCCTTATTTTGATCTGCTGCTTGACTTAGCTTATAAAAACAAACAGTTTTCGCTCTGTACTACAATTATCCACAAGGCCATATAGAGTAGGAGCCATTAGAACCTCTGGAAATTCCTCTAAACAAATCCCAAGCTTCCTTTCCTAAAATTCTGGTTGTAAGAACACCAGGTAAGAATTTTGAAGGTGGAAAGGCAATCTTTTTTTGAAAGTTAAAACAGAATCATTGCAGAATGACCAACCGTTTCCAGATTTTAAATAAGCTGTATAATGTCCTGAATTAGTTGAAGGACCGTTATGATATATAATTGCAGTAGTTATAAAAGTCCTTCCTGATATTGACAACTGCGAAGCCACAAAATTATTAATTAAAGTTGTCAATTTAGTTCCATCAGGCCTACATCGTTGAAACATTAAAATGACATACTGGCCATAACTTCGTAAAATTAACGTGGACAGCATTCCAGACTTACATTGGCTACACTCCATGTTTTGATCGGCTGCCTTTACTAGCTTATTGAAGGATACTGATTTACTGTCAGGCAAAGTTAAATATATAAATCTTTCTGAGTCTACACTAGTAGTACTTGATAGCCTACAGTTCTCGCAGTCATGCTGCCATAGATAAGAAAGGCCAAATAGATAATCTACATCTACACCCTCATCTTGCAATACATCAAGCATATACATTAAAAACTCCTGACAATCCTGCTGAATATTTTCAGAGAATTCTGTTTGACCTGAACATTCGTCTAACAGAAAACGAATTTCAGACACACTTTCTACTCTCGTTCTATCAGCACTACATTTCTCTAACACAGAATTCAACAAACAGCATAAACTTTGTTCCGAATTGATCACAATCTGTTCTTTTAAAGTCTCTAGTGAAAAGAGAACATTAACAACTACATTAGCATAGCAGTTGACACCAGAACTATTTTTAAATTTAAAACCAACAACATTGTCAACAGAATTCATTTTATTCCTGCTTACAATTTTTGGATCATCGACTTTTGCTGTTTTTGCTTCAACCTGCCTTCTATTACTGATATTTTTTCGTTTCCGGCCTACCACACGTTTCTCAAACAAAGGATATTGAGGCAAATGTGGCGCATACTCTCTTCTTAACCTATTGTATTCCTTAACACAATCTAGATTCCCACAAATGTTTGTGACATCACAGTCAATCAAGTACAATCCCGATAAAGTTCTGACTCGTGACAATGCTACATAAGCCATACCCTCTTTGAATACAGAACTGCCAATATTCACTAAAGCAGTGTCTACACTTAAACCTTGCGATTTATGAATTGTCACCGCATATGCCAAGCAAACAGGAAACTGCTTACGGCAAACATATAAGTCTTTTACAAGCAAAAACCTTGCTGTGCAACGACCAATTAGCTGTACTTCCTCAATGCCATTAAATTTAATTTTTAAAAATTCAATTCCATCTCTACTTCTGTATTTCTCAAAATCAACAACATTACCCATTGATCCATTTACCAGACCTCTTTCAACATGTAAATTCCTTCTCAAAATGATACAGCAATTTAAGCACACATTCAAAGTCTTTTCAAAACCCGCAGTTTTAGATATAGTCTTCTCTAATGAATCCAATTTAGATTTCGAATTCTCAGACAAAATAATTGTTGCTCCCATATGCTCTATTTTGTCAATAGCTTCCAGTTTCACAATCTCTTGTTTTTCTAAATTCAACATTTTGTTGTTGAAGATGGAACATTCTGCAAGAGTTGGCATCAAACATATTCCAGATTTCTTCACAGTAATTTTCTGAAAAATATCCTCTGGCAAAACGTCTTCTTCTGGATATAAATTTGACAGTAATCGTGCATGTAAAGCTTCTTTACCACGCTCAGTCACTTTCCCGATTCTAACATCTTGTAGAATATTCTTGTAATCTTTGTCCTTCGCCTGACGCATATTTTCACGCAGCTCAGCATAACTGAAGTTTAACCATATGTTAACGTTGCCAATGCTCCCTAGGCACTTCTTGGTATCTTCATGTGTAAGCAGTTTAAACACTGATTGTCCTTTCACTGGTGTCAGCTGCAGAAGATCACCAAAAACAATGATGTGTTTGCCACCGAATAACACATCATACTCTGTTTTAAGAACTTCCTGCATTCTCAAATGCACAAAGGCAAGCGTGACTTTGGAAACCATGCTTACTTCATCAATGATAAGAAGTTTCATCTTCTTCAACACTCTAGATACTTCACAACAAGCATCCCCAGATAATTTGTGATATTGTAATTTGTTATCATGCTCCACTGGCAGCATCAGTAACCGATGCAAAGTAATCCCTTTAATGTTATGAGCTGCCAGTCCAGTTGGAGCGGTCACAACACAAGACAGCGATGACTCCGTTCTTTTCTGCAGATAACATGAAATTGCTTTAATAAGGAAACTTTTTCCAGTCCCTGCTTCTCCACTCACGTATAGTCGGACAGGCTTCAACGACGTACATGAGCACTCTTTTTTCTCATGACTTAATCCATGCTCAATTTGGTTGGTAACTTCGTCATATATTTTCCTCTGCTCAACGTTAAGTTGTCTTTCCAAATCTTCTAAGTTAACCACATCCTTCTGAGCATGTGCCATGGCTCTTTCCACTTCAATCATGGCAGTGGCAGCTTCATTTTCGATAACTGGTTCTCCTAGTGGATCCTGACTCAATGAAACAGAACTCTGACTGTCCTGAGAACTGTCTCTAGCAATCTCGGCTGCAATTGTTGCTTCCTGCTCAATTTCTGCATTCAACATTTGTAGATATTTTGGTAAAACAGGACATTCTATGAACTCCTTGGCTGCATTGAAAGAGTCTTCGTAACAGAGGAAATCCCCAAGCAGTTCCTCTTCTGCACGCCAAGGTTTGAAAAGTTGCAAAAGAGCTAAATAGAAAAACTCTTTTCTTTCTGGAGATTCGCAATCCAATTTTCGATGATTTACCAATTGACATTTTTTTTGCTTGACCAGACATCCCTCACTTCCAATTACAGCATACACTCCTTTATCAATATCTTCTTTCACGTTCCTCTTGAAAATGTAATTTTGAAGAACATCATACAGACAAACATTCTCCAGGTGACTGCTTCTATTTGGATAATATGTATCCAACATGTTGGTCTTCAAAATATCTGTACTGTTTGGCTCCTTCTCCGCCAAATACTCAATTTCCCGTACAGGTTTCAGAACTCAATTACGCGTTGCAGCAAGACCAAGACTCGCCCAAATGATACTCCTAGATTTGGCATAGAGACTTGCTGAAGATAACCGGTCAGAACATTCGTAAGCTCCGATTTCTCGATGCGACAACATCTTCAGACTGAAACTGTACAACTTCTTACTGAGGCTCTTTTCATGGGAAATATCCTCCCACATATCCTTCAGTTCTGTCTTTTCTTTTTTGGTGATGTAAGACGTCACATACCGAGCCACAGCCATACAGTTGTCAGCCACAAACTGTATATCCATGTTAGCATTCCACATGGACAAAATCACTGGGTTGTAGTCGTTGATGTACTTGGACTCTTCGTTTCTTTTCAAATTGTATGTGTTTTTGGGTGATTTCCTCGTCATATTATGTCGCAGCGAAGACATCAAATTGTTAACTCTTCCTTTTGATATCACCGACCGTGGAAATGCAAAACGACATTTGGTGTAGTACTTGTCCTTGTTTCTGAATTTACGACGACAGTACTTTCCACAACGATGGCTTTGAAACCGTAAAACTTGTTCTCTTAGACTTTTATCTTCGTTTGTCTTTGGAACAGCACATGTAGCATACTGTTCTATGAAACTCATCACTAAGTCATCCGGATCTGTTCCAAATTTGGGTGCATCTTTGATCCATAGCATCATATGTATATGAGGAGCACCTCTTGATTGATACTCCTTTCTCCAGAAGAAATCCAACACCTCTCCAAGAGGTGGATTTTTCTTGTTCGTGATGAAAGACATCATAGCTTCAAATCTATGATTGAAGTACCTGCATACATTCACTGGATCCAAAGAGCACAGTTCTCCGGGTGTTTTGAATTCAATATTTTCAATGTTTCCATTTACCTCTCGTAGAAATTCAAGTAAGTCTTCCCAGCCATACTCAGCACAGCTGAGAGTGAGGAACCATGTGGGAGTTCCTAAGTTCCTCAGCATACATTTTAAGTCACCATGACGACGGTACCAGTACTCATTAGTACCACGCTGACATGCCATCAGATTAATCAGGTGAGAATCCAAAATACTGTCTTGCACATTTACTTTATCCATAAAGTCCCTTGCCGAGATATTTCGCAGTTGTACACCACTTTTCAAGATGTGGTTCACTGCATAAGACAATCCAGAGAGATCACCTTCAAACAGTAGATGAAATAAATAGGGAATGCATTGACGAAACCTAGGATCTTCTGCATACAATCGTAAAGTCCGGTATTCTGAAGCAGGAATTTGAACAGGTCGCTCATCATATCGTCCTCCTCGACCTGTGGGAAATAACTGTGGGAAACATCGAGCTTCCAAACTTTCCTCCCAAACACTAATGGGACTCCCTTTCGCTTGTTTCATTTGAAACAACTCAATAGCATTCCCCATGACTTCCTTGGAATGCAAAGGATGAACACTATAATGTTCATATATTTCTTCCTTTTTAGAGGCTTCTACTTTCTCAATTTGTCCAGGACACAAATTGCTGTCCTCTTCTTCACTTACTTCCTCTTCTGCAACACATACATTCTTGTAGTACTCATTATTTTTTATCAAATACAATGTTGCCTTTTTGACTTTCCTAACATCCACTAAATCTTGCCAGATTTTCTTACTCTTTGTCGGAACACCATTAACTATGATAACTATGATAACCAGAGGTTCCTCTTCCACTTTCTCTACTCCAATTGTCTTAATGTTTTTCTTCAAATCCAAAGGCAAATAAACAACCCTTCCCTTTAATCCTCTCTGTAAATCTGATGGAGGCAACTTCCCTGTCTTTGACTCCATTCGTACAATAGCCTGGAAGGGATGGACACTTTGAATCACAATAGATTCATAAGTATTTAAATCCTTCAATTCAGAAGGAATGTCAACTAATTCCAGATTATTATAAACCGCTCTAGCAGGCATCTGGTTTTGGTTTAATTTGTTATAGCAATAAGTACACATACGTTGCTCTGCTCCCAAATCAAAACAGTTTTCTACCATCAAGTATGTGACAAAATCCTTCCATTCACTATTGTTTTCCATATCACTTTTTCCATATAAATCCACTAACTTAGTCTGATTCTTATAATAAGTCTGTCGACAACACACACAAGTGAAATTAGGCCTCTCACATATTTTCACCATAAACATGTGTACTGAAAATCTGTACACTGTCTTCCACATTACCTTCTTCTAGTGGTTCAATATCAACATTGTTCTCTTTACCAGCAAAATAACAGAACTCAATTTCTTGACAAATATTCTTCACATCTACATCAGAACCATGCAAAAGAGCTCTGCTTAAATTTTTTAAGCATAATTGAAGGACTCTTAGCATAATACAACATTCTAACTAATTTCCTCACTTTATTATGATGCACTGCTAGCATCCTGAAATGATGAAAAACACTCTGGCACACTCTCCTAGAAAGACAAGCCAGTGAATGACCACACAAACCTGTCACTTGTCTCACTCTGCAAGGATCTAATTCTTGCAACAACTTTATTTTTTGTTTTAAACTTTTCTTATTAAATGTCCGTACAAATTCACAAAGCAAATTGATAGAATTCTGTCGCACACTGCAAATAGAACTACACTTCCAGGTGTACACTGGTCCCTTAGGACGTCTCCCTAAAACCTCATCACTTAACACCTCTTCTGCATCTGCAGACACAAGTATTTATTTTTCAACCGGATGACCATCTTTTACCTCATATGCTCGACCACTGCTGTCAACTGCATGCACCAAATCATTGTCCTGAAAATAACTCTCCTCATTAAAAAATGCCTCACTATTTGAACTATGCATCCATTCTCCTAAGAAAACTTGACAAAAATTATTTCGATTAACTTCTCTCTTCCATCTACTATTAGATTTGAAAACATAGATTATCTTGTTTAGTTTCCTAATTCTATTAATTACCAAAATAAAAAACTTTTGCTTAATTTCAAAAGCCTGATCAATAATTTTCTCTACATTTTTCTTATTCTTATAAAATGCCACTTTCTGTTGACCTTTCTTAAATTGTTTTAGCAAATTGACAATTACCCTGTTGCGGAACATTCGCCTACGAATGTCCCTGAATGTATTTTCCACTCTACTACCATGCACAGAGTTATCTCCTGCTCTAGCAAAAACTTTTTTGACGGGCCTTTCCTTTCCATTTAAATTGCCTCTCTTTTTCTGGACTAAAACTTGTTCTGTAGTTATACTTTTGTTTCTACAAATGTTTCTAAGGAATGATTTCGTTTTTTTACCCGGAGCTTTCTTCGTGCGTTGAGGTGATTTTAATGTAGAGGACTGCTGCAAGCATTTAGTAATCTGCTGTCTTTGACGTTTCGTAGCCTTTCGGATTCTATCCTTAGACGGCATTGTCTAATTTCCAAATAATCTGCAGTTGAATCTGTGGTAAAATATAATAAAAAATGTTATTAACCACTATTACCAAACAGTAAATCAATAACAGTAAGAATTAGATTCAGCAATGCTATAAAAATGATTCAATAAAATATTTTTAATTTTACTGTGATAGTGATAGTATTACAGGGCTTTCATGCAAATGACTGCCCACCCTGCAACAAAAAGCCCACATGAAACTTTACGCACATTAAAGTGTGTACTTACCTGCAATAATCCATATGCCAGTGTTTACGTCCCTCCACCCTGCCCCTCCCCCTCCCCGCCTGCCTGCCCCACCGTAACTCCCTCCACGACCCGCGGCTGCTGTTTTGCAACATGGTGCATCTTGTAAATCTCTCCTGCATTATAAAAGTGACGCAACAGCAACACAAAAGAGGCTCACAACCATCATAAATCTTTCCCTAAGACTTTAAGGGACAGATGTAGGTCGGTCGGTATCGGCCGAAAACCGGTATTTTTGTCTGTTACCGACCAGTTTACAAAATTTGTTATGTAGGGGGCAACATATTACAGAATCGGTAAAATTACCGAATCGGTAATTTTACCGATTCGGTAAAATAAAACATCGGTAAATATACCGATTTGAAGCCACCCATATGTAGGTGGGACTCTTCAGAGTGCCAGGAGCCTTTACGAATCGGTATTTTACCATCAAAAACAATTTTACTGATTCTGTAAATGTAGATTTACCTACATGTGGCCTTGGATTTAGGCGCATACATACCGATTGGCCATTTACCGGTCGGAAACGGACGAAATCGGCCGTAACCGGTCGGTAAATGCCCTGAGACGACCACCTACATCGGGCCCTAAGTGTGCATGCATTTGATTTCAAAAAAAGTTTATAAACCTTTTATGTAAAACAATTATACACCTACATTCATGGGGAACTGACTTAAAATGCCCTAATACACATGAAAACGTTTTTTTAAGGTACTTGCACCTTTTTTTCAATAACTTTTAACATGGCTATGTAACTCAAACAATCAATCATTCCTATGGGCTTTGAAGCCCATAGGAATGATTAGGCATTACCGATTCGGTATTTACCGAATCGGTAATTAAAGAATTCACAAGGGTGCAGGGGGTGTCCCTTTGACACCCTCTGGCACCCCCAAAACAGGCACAGGTGCCATGTGGCAGGCATACCTGCCCTAAGGGCAGGTCTGCCTGTCACATGACATAGGTGTGCATGCACACATGTGCATGCACACCGGAATCGGTATTTTACCATGAAGTTGGATATCATGCTAAAAAACCGATTCGTTAAGGCCTTTGGGACTCAGAAGAGTCCCACCTACATATGAAATTTACAGAATCTGTAAAATTACCGATTTGGTATTTTACCGAATCGGTAATTTTACCGATTCTGTAAATGTAGATTTACCTACATGTGGCCTTGGATTTAGGCCCCTACATACCGATTGGCCATTTACCGGTCGGAAACGGACGAAATGGGCCGTAACCGGTCGGTAAATGGCCTGAAACGACCACCTACATCGGGCCCTAAGTGTGCATGCATTTGATTTCAAAAAAAGTTTTTAAACCTTTTATGTAAAACAATTATACACCTACATTCATGGGGAACTGACTTAAAATGCCCTAATACACATGAAAACGTTTTTTTAAGGTACTTGCACCTTTTTTTCAATAACTTTTAACATGGCTATGTAACTCAAACAATCAATCATTCCTATGGGCTTTGAAGCCCATAGGAATGATTAGGCATTACCGATTCGGTATTTACCGAATCGGTAATTAAAGAATTCACAAGGGTGCAGGGGGTGTCACTTTGACACCCTCTGGCACCCCCAAAACAAGCACAGGTGCCATGTGGCAGGCATACCTGCCCTAAGGGCAGGTCTGCCTGTCACATGACATAGGTGTGCATGCACACATGTGCATGCACACCGGAATCGGTATTTTACCATGAAGTTGGATTTCATGCTAAAAAACCGATTCGTTAAGGCCTTTGGGACTCAGAAGAGTCCCACCTACATATGAAATTTACAGAATCGGTAAAATTACCGATTCGGTAAAATACCAAATCGGTAATTTTACCGATTCTGTAAATGTAGATTTACCTACATGTGGCCTTGGATTTAGGCCCCTACATACCGATGGGCCATTTACCGGTCGGAAACGGACGAAATCGGCCGTAACCGGTTGGTAAATGACCTGAAACGACCACCTACATCGGGCCCTAAGTGTGCATGCATTTGATTTCAAAAAAAGTTTTTAAACCTTTTATGTAAAACAATTATACACCTACATTCATGGGGAACTGACTTAAAATGCCCTAATACACATGAAAACGTTTTTTTAAGGTACTTGCACCTTTTTTTCAATAACTTTTAACATGGCTATGTAACTCAAACAATCAATCATTCCTATGGGCTTTGAAGCCCATAGGAATGATTAGGCATTACCGATTCGGTATTTACCGAATCGGTAATTAAAGAATTCACAAGGGTGCAGGGGGTGTCACTTTGACACCCTCTGGCACCCCCAAAACAGTTACAGGTGCCATGTGGCAGGCATACCTGCCCTAAGGGCAGGTCTGCCTGTCACATGACATAGGTGTGCATGCACACATGCTTCCCCGTTCGCGTACCGGCAGCTAACCACGCGAAAAATTCAATTGTTTTTCTCGACATATATGAGCCTCCTCAGCCACCCTCAGAAAACTTAGGGGGTCAGGATACGTCTAAAGTACCCCCTTCTACCCATTCTGAACATTATTTACCTTCCATCTTGTAACTCAATTCTAACGAAACACAAAAGGGAGGACTCCCGTAACACTACAAGTTCGCGTACCGGGACACGCACTGTCAAGCACTCGCTAAAAAAAGGTGGGAAAGTAATTTACAGAAAAACCACTGGAGACACTTTCACCAATTAAACATTAGGTCATACTACATACCAATCCCTACCATTTTCACAAATTTCGTTGGAATACCATTAGGCATTTAGCATGTAGAACTCTCTAAAATCCCTGAGGTAAATTACTTCACAAAACATATCGGAAGTGTTGGAATTGACCACCAATTAAAATATTACTTTCAATTTCAACTATTATATCATGACATTTGTTATGTACCTGAATATATATAAACAAAGAGAGAGAAACACAGCCATTTTGACTACTACTTCTTGAAGTGCATATCCACTAAAATTCAACTGATAACTTCAAGTTGTATTTAAAAGGTAAGATATTATTTTAAAAACTGAAGTATGTTCTGTACTGTAAGCTAATTAGGAAAACATTTTCGGACATTTATATTCTATCACTCTGTAATACTTATAGAATAAAATAGACTTCTCTGTTTTAGTTATGGATGGAGTTAGACTTGTCTTGTGTAATTCAGAATTGACTAAGAGTTTATTTGATAATTTTCTTCATATTTCTACTTCCAATTTGATACCATACACTGCCCAACGAAAAAATCACTGTTTGAATAACCAAACTGTAAGTAAACAAGGATCCCTGGAAAACACAGTTCATTCACTCCTTCACACTAGAAACAATCATTGGTCATAAACTATTTTATACCGTTCACAGACTTTTTTTTATTAAAACAAAAGAAGTTATACATAAATAGATAAAACTCAGTATACTACAGAATTAATATTGTCATTTAAAAACACAAAGTAAGAAAACAATCCATACAGTAGATAGAAATCACAGTAATAAATTAATTCACCAGTTTATATGTGCAAATCAATATAAGGCCTAACATATGACAAGGTATAAACAAATCCTAACCTCAAGCATGACAGTTTGTTGTAAAGAAATAATGTCAGCAGTGTGAATTCGAAATTAAACCCCCAAGAGTCAAAAAACAACAGTTGCAGTTATCGATTACGAGATTCATATAGCCCTGCTGATGGTTTTTTGTACAAATCTCTTTTTTTCCTGTACCAGAGATTTACTGGGCTTGAATTCTCAAGAAAAAGCGTCGACGCATTTCGGTGTCACTGCCCTTGGATATCGGCACACCTTCCTCAGGACAATAATTCAAGTCCCTTGGGGTAAAACTCACGTGTCCTCCTTAAAGAAGATGTATTTCTTTAAAGGAAGTCTCTAACTTCGCGGAATATGGAGACCTCAAATCCACACTGTGGAAACATCAGATCCACATTGAGCTCAGAATCTTTACAATACGTGGTCGTAAGAGGGAGGATATTCTCTTATATTTTCTTCTCTTCCTTTTGGTAAAAACTCATCTGTTACAATTCCCTCCGGATATGGGAACATACCTTTTTCATTGTAAGGCCCTGCAATTTTTTAAGTAGCCTCTTTCCCGTGGCAACACTTGCCCTTTCGGAGATAGACCCAGCACCTTTAGATGGAGGTCTATCTCCGAAAGGGCAAGTGTTGCCACGGGAAAGAGGCTACTTAAAAAATTGCAGGGCCTTACAATGAAAAAGGTATGTTCCCATATCCGGAGGGAATTGTAACAGATGAGTTTTTACCAAAAGGAAGTGAAGAAAATATAAGAGAATATCCTCCCTCTTACGACCACGTATTGTAAAGATTCTGAGCTCAATGTGGATCTGATGTTTCCACAGTGTGGATTTGAGGTCTCCATATTCCGCGAAGTTAGAGACTTCCTTTAAAGAAATACATCTTCTTTAAGGAGGACACGTGAGTTTTACCCCAAGGGACTTGAATTATTGTCCTGAGGAAGGTGTGCCGATATCCAAGGGCAGTGACACCGAAACGCGTCGACGCTTTTTCTTGAGAATTCAAGCCCAGTAAATCTCTGGTACAGGAAAAAAAGAGATTTGTACAAAAAACCATCAGCAGGGCTATATGAATCTCGTAATCGATAACTGCAACTGTTGTTTTTTGACTCTTGGGGGTTTAATTTCGAATTCACACTGCTGACATTATTTCTTTACAACAAACTGTCATGCTTGAGGTTAGGATTTGTTTATACCTTGTCATATGTTAGGCCTTATATTGATTTGCACATATAAACTGGTGAATTAATTTATTACTGTGATTTCTATCTACTGTATGGATTGTTTTCTTACTTTGTGTTTTTAAATGACAATATTAATTCTGTAGTATACTGAGTTTTATCTATTTATGTATAACTTCTTTTGTTTTAATAAAAAAAAGTCTGTGAACGGTATAAAATAGTTTATGACCAATGATTGTTTCTAGTGTGAAGGAGTGAATGAACTGTGTTTTCCAGGGATCCTTGTTTACTTACTGTTTATAGCACCCTGTTCCCTGGAACTTGCGGGGTCTTCTCTCTTGTTGTAAACACTAAATAACCAAACTGCTGACGGAACTGAAATCCAACAGTGCCCTATCTGTACTGATATATTTTTTAAAAATTCATTTTTCAGCATACAAAATGTAAGGACAACAGGAAAATAACTTGAAAATTGAAGCAGGAACAAAAAACGAGTCGGAAATTGACCATGAATTCTATGACGATTCACTGAACAATGAACTTCTGCAATGTGTGGAAGCAGTAGATTTTCTACTGGAAAATGAAAAAAAAAATGATAATGATTTTTTAGAATTTCTTTTAAATTTTGAGAAAGAATCAGAATAATACATTTTTATTTCATAATTCAAAAATTGTTTGACACATTATTCATTTTTATATGCATATTGTAAACTAGTAGCAAATTGATTATATTATGAAGTCAGACTTTAAATATACTATGCAACTTTTTTGTGTTACATACTAACTTTGCTCATAGTTACTTCCTTTCTTCCACTATATAATCTCCAATGTGTATTTAACATCTCTTTATCATCTCCTGCCTCCATGTTGTTTCGGCTTTCCTGACAGACTATGGTATGAATTCCATATACCACAATAACTTCTGTAACAACATGCAAGATATCTACAAAGGAGACGGCGTTTATTGATTTGTAGACTCTGCATTGGTACCTACATGTTGCTATGTAAATAAAAAAATAAAAAAAAAAAAACGAACAATCAATAAACATACAATAAGTTAAAAGTCAATCATTCTTGTTTCCTTATAGTATGCTCCCCAGACCGCTTTCCGGTACGCGTACCGGGCGCACCCCACGAAAAAAACGATATTTATTTTTTTTTTGCCCCGCGGGGCCCTTTTAAAGTCTCCACATCAAACCTAGGGGGTCAGGGAGGATCTACTATCCCCCCTTATGGTCATTTGCCCCTTCGCTTTGGCCTCCTCTTGTCTCTCGATCCTACCGAGAGACAAGATGGCGGCCGCTACGGACTGTTTAGAATGTTGACAGACACCGGAGAGCCAATCAGCTTCGCTTCGCAAAGCTCCGTTACGCGAAAAGTACGCGAACTGGTGCGCTATCCGGGACGCTGTCACAGATATATCTGTTCTTTAAAACGTTAATTTCTCAAAATCCACTGGAGCACATATATTGAGACCCAGCAAAGGCACATCGGGCTAACAGTCCCTACAATTTTGCCAAGTTTCGTGTAAATCCATTCAGCCGTTCGAGCTAAAAGTGAGGCCAAACGCCCTATGGAAAAATGAATGGGAAAAACGTGTTTTGGGACACCCCTTTTTTCTCAGCCCCCCCCCCTTGATGAACCCCCCCCCAAATTTTCAGGGGCTGATCAGAAACAAAATGTACCATTTTCCTGAAAATTTCAGCCGATTCCGTCCACAAACGCAAAAGTTAGTAGACATAGAATTTTCAAAAGTTCCATAGAGAAAAAATCCTAACTATATATACCTACTGGCGACCGCCAGTAGGTAATATATATATACACATATATATCTCTATGTGTATTTGAATTTTGTGCATTTGGCACCTGGGAAAGCCTTTCTGTTAGAGAGCATTGTGTACAATAAAACACCAAGCCTTATTCTAAAAAGAGAGTCTTTGCATTTTGTAAAATAAAACCCTTTTCTAAAGGTGTTACTGTTGTTACTGTGTTTATGTCTGCTGCTTCGCTGTGTATGTTTTGAACCACTGTGTGGGAGATTCTGTATTATCTGAAAGGTGAAGCAAGACAGGGGGTCTGACTGCTCTTTGTTTTGGAGGGTGCAGCGGTGCTGGAGGCAGAGGGTATATGGGAGGTTGCTTCACATATAGGTGGAGAAAAGCAGAATAAATTCGATATAAAGGGGGGTAGGGTAGTCTTTTCTAGAGCCTCTCATGTGTCTATGAACTTTTGCATATAGTATGCCTTCAAGAGACTTACATTGAGGGGTCCCAACTACAGCTGCTTGATTTCCTGGGGTTTAACGTTATTAGGGGGTCGCTACAAGGGACACAGTTTTTGTGAAGTTTCAATTTTAGCTCACAACACATGTAATTAATTTAAACAAGTACAGGGTGACAATCATGGTAGGTGGGTTATTGCGGAAATCCGATCCGCTTTGAAAATGTTTACTATATGGTCTGTCCATTGGCATATTTCAGAAGAACCTGGGTTATTGAACTGGCTCTTGAATGAGCTGGTACTTTGGCCTTTACCGAATATTATGTGTGGGGATCTGAACATTAACCTTCCTGGGAATTTTACTCTGGAGGGTCATTACATATATACTGGGAGAAACCCTAAAGTATTTTAGTCTTTGAGGGGACTTTGTCAAGATCAAAGTCTCAAGGAAGTGTGGTAGGTTAGGAGATCCACTGAGCATGGGTTTATTTTTTTATTTGGCAACTCATAAATTTCATGCCCGGTTTGATTTTTTCTTTGTTTCCCGATTTTTTAAGCACAGTTGTAATATGAAAGTTATCCACTGGTTATGTCTCACCATAACCTCCAACCTGAAAATTAAACCCTCAACTAGAAGGTTGAGGACCTTCCCAACAAGATTCAACTCCTGGAAGGAAAGCTGATGACATTGAAGGCATATCTTGGCACAATTATATCTGCATCATAGGCTTTCCGTAGGGTGCAGAGGGCACTCACCTCACCACCTTCTTTGAGACAAGGGTCTTTACCCGAGTGGCACCTGGTAGTCTTTTTACCCATTTCACCTTGGAGCGAGCACAGAGTGCCAATCCGGAGGACCCCACCTGGCACCCCTCCGAGACTAGTGGTGGCTGAGATACTGAACTTCACAAATAAATATGAACTACTGCAAGCCACCAGGAGACTGGATCAAATCATCTATGAAAACACACAGCTTCTACTGTTTGTGGACTACACCTTTTGTGGTTCTGGGCAAATGTGCATCATTTATGGAAGTGAAACACAAATTGAGAGACGCTGGCTTCGAGAACTCTCCCCGCGAGGCTCAACATGCTTGCAAATGAGAAATCCTACTTCTTCCTGCAGCCCAGGGACACCTGGGATTGGGTTGAATAAAGGAGACACAACTTGCCCTTGGAGAGTTATTCAGCACCACTGAGAAAAAGCCAAAGGCCTCCGAGAAATAGATATATCCAGCACCCCATTGCCTGCTCAGACACACATGAGAGAAACTCCCAAATCAACATGTCATCTGTGCTGTTCCCCCCAAATGGGTTACGATATGATCGAACCAGTGCCCATGTATGCTATTTTTTTCTGGATGGGAGGAGTGGGGACCTTTGAGACAGTGCCCTTAAGTGCTTTTGTGAATTATTCTCATCCTGCAATGTATAGTGTCAGAAAGACACTCTCAACGACCTTACAGGAACCATGGTGGGGTCTGACAACATGCCAGTTCACTCCTCTTGGAGGTGCTACCCCCATGGCATCTCTGTACTTTTCATTGACACTCAACATCATTCCTTCCAACTATGACCAAGAAATGTGTGCATTTGTGAAGATTAATTCTTGGACTGACCTATGTTGTCATCGCATCCTATTGAGGGCTCCCTCCCCTCACCTTTCCGGCCAGGCTGAACTGGAATGACATGGAACAGGTTGACATTCTCATGCCCCCTTCTCACCTCACTGTGCCATAAAGGGCCTGCAAGGCACCAAACATAAGGTTTTATGCCACAGAACTGTTGTGTTTCTTGTTTGGGCAGCCAAATGTTACTGGGCTGCCCTGGGTTTGGGAGTTGTGATGTGCACATTGCTGAGCTGGCAAAACTGTGCATTGCCAATCCTTCTCAACCCCCTTTCACCTCTGCCACTGTACCAAATGGGTAAACAATCTCTTATGACTTGGAGCATCTGTGGCATGCACACAGTAAGAAAGCGATATTGGGTACATCAGTACCTGAAGAGGCAGGGATACATATAGTATTTTTGCAATAAACCTACCTTGCTAGGGGGGAAGATACTAAACTCCAGATATGCTGGAGGGACCAATGTTATGGGACTGGTTACTCTTTTTATGCGACAATCATTTGGACCCAACCTGCAGTCACCTTTCGTTCTATCACAGTGGAAGCTGATCTGAAAGGGCGCTATGTCTGTTTGAAGAGATATTGGATGGCACTCTAGTGTGAAGCTCTGGGGCATAAATTTACCGCGTGCACTGACACGCCGCTGGCGCGCCAAAGCCACACCTAAGGCAAGCCCGTTTGAGCCCGTCTGAGCCTGGATGCTGCCAGGAAATTCTGTCTGTTTGAATCAGGTATAAGATGACTCTCTTAATGTAATCAAGGGATGTACTGTTGAATCTTAGGGTGAATACTCTTAGTTCGGATTGTGTGGGGAAAATTTCAGTAGAATGTGGGGCACAAGGCTGCAACTGTGATCAATGTGGGTGGGTGGTGTCACTCGCTTTGCAAACTGCAGACACCCTTCAGTCCCAGACCCTAAGCAACTATGTGCCTAAGGAATTGAACTCGGAGAAGATTATTCAGGTGAAGGCAGCACATGGATCTCCCTTTCAGGGTCTGTATATTAATGCCAGATCCATTCCTAAGCACTCAGCGGAATTGTGGGACTTACTGGATGATCTAAAGCCAGACATCTGTCTTATCAAGGAGGCTTGACTGCAAAATCATTCAACTCTGCTGTTGGTTATCGCATTTCCCGATGAGTACACAGTTACAAGATTAAACAGGACAAGCAAAAGGGGGGGGGGGACTGGCCATAGAATACACACTCCACGCTACATCAAATTAGTGGACACAGCGTTGACCGCCAGCATGAAACTAATGGTGTTTCGGCTGGAGTCCTTTAAAGGAGCGAGTTGGGTGAGGGCAGTAGTTTATCATTCTCCAGGAGAAAGCAAAAAAGGATTTTGTACCTCTTTATTAGAAACCTGGCCCTTTTTGTCTTGTCGGGGACTTTAACAATCATTTAAATGACCTATCCAATGTAGAATCAGCATACCTACTGTCGGCCATGGAGTTGCTAAGGCTTGCCTCGAGAATTCATGAACCTACTCATGTAGCAAGACATACCCTAGACACCATTTTCTCAAACATACATGTAGCTGTAGAACCTCCATTGGCATTAACTTGGACCGACCATCTGGCTCTCAAATTCTCTTTTAGCAGGCCAGAAATAGGAAGCCAGCCCCTACTCAGAAATGTTCTTCGTAGAACATTGGGAGAAAGTCCCTCCAGCAGCATTTTGTAAGGCTTTTGAGCTCCCTCATTTGTAGGAGTGGTGGGAAGTGAAAAAGCCTTAGATAGCTGGGAGGCTTCCATTAGTGACATCTTAAACACCATCGCTCCTCTTAGAGCAGTGAACACTATGGATAGGGCGGTTTCAGCCCCCTGGTATTCAGACTGTCTTAAAAAGGAAAAGGCCCTGTGCAGAGTTAGAAGAAAGAAAATGGGGGAAAACTAAGCTACTGGGGGATAAGCATGCTTATAAATTCTAAACAGCTGCAATACAGCAAGAAGAGATCATCTAGGTTTGAGGATACAGCAGGCAAAGAACTCCCCTAAGGAGCTCTTTAAGATACTTAAGGAATTCACAAACCGAAAAGTAAACAGCCCACCGCTCCCCCATGTAAGAGCTCTGTGATGACTTAGCTCACTATTTTAAGGAGAAGATTGATAAAATTTATAGTACTCTGGCGGGAGGAGAGGTATTGAAGGGGTCGATCTCCAATCAAAGGGATATGTCTCTACCCAGGCTCGACTCCTTCCTAACTATCACCATAGAGCAAGTAGAGGCTGTACCTTCGCGGACAAAATCAGGCTCGCCAATAGATCCGGCTGTGCCATATATCATGTCTGAATTAGCGCCGGTCTTATCCCCCTTGCTCACAGAGGTGTGTAACATTTCATTGGCAACTGCCACATTCCTGAGAAAATGGAAAAGTGCACACATAAAACCACTGTTGAAGAAGGCGTTGGCAGACCCAGCAGACATGCAAAACTACAGGCCGATCTCTCTTCTTCCATGCTGTTCTAAGGTCATGGAGAAACTGATAAATCAACAACTGACGAATTATCTGGAGCAGTATTACTTAATGGACCCCTCCCAATCGGGCTTCCGTGCAGGGCATAGCACGGAGGCTGCCTTAGCGGAAGTCACAGATACCATAAGGATGTCATTGGATAGGGGTACCCCTACTATGTTGGTGCTACTGGACTTGTCGGCGGCCTTCAACACCATCTCTCACAGCATCCTGTTGGATTGGCTGCTGGAGATTGGTGTCAGAGGTATGGCCTGGGCCTGGCTACAAAGCTTTTTGAACAACAAAACACAATGTGTCCAACTGAACACTTTTGTGTCCTAGACCACAGCATTGGACAATGGGGTCCCCCAGGGATCCATTTTAAGCCCTACCTTGTTCAACATCTATGTGGCTCCACTGGCAGCCACTATTAGATCTTGTGGCTTCGAGGTGATCCCGTATGCGGACGACACTCAGGCGATAGTCCCCATCGAGAAGGATCCCTCGGCAAAATTGGCAGGTCTATGAGCAGGAACCTCCTGCAGCTAAACTTCAGTAAAACTGAGATTCTTTTGTTCGGGAAGGCTGTGGATCTATGGTCTGCAGACTTGTGGCCTGTGGAACTAGGTGTGGCACCTAGTCCCAAAAAGCAAGTAAGAAACCTGGGAATCAGGATAGATAATCAATCAATCAATCAATCAATCAGGCCATTTGTTAAGCGCGCTACATACCTGTGAGGGTCTCAAGGTGCTGGGGGGGTGCTGCTGCTGATCGAAGAGCAAGGTCTTGACATGTCGTTTGAAGGCCTGGAGGTCTTGGGTCTGCCGTAGGTTGGTGGGGAGGGTGTTCCAGGTCTTGGTGGCAAGGTGGGAGAAGGATCTGCTGCCGGCAGTTGTTCTTCGTATGCAATACACTGTGGCGAAGCTGAGGCCAGCGGAGCGGTGCTTGTGGGTAGGGGCGTAGAAGCTGAGTCATTTGTTGAGGTACGCTGGGCCGGCGTTGTGGAGGGCCTTGTGTGCGTGGATGAGGAGCTTGAAGGTTAGCCTCTTGTTGACGGGGAGCCTGTGTAGGTCTCTCAGGTGGGGTGTGATGTGGCTACAGCAGGGGATGTGGTGGATCAGTCGTGCTGAGGCGTTCTGGATGCGTTGCAGCCATCTCAGGAGCTTGTTTGATGTTCCTGCGTTGAGGGCATTTCCGTAGTCCAGACTCCTGGAGACGAGTGCCTGGGTTACTGTTCTTCTCGTTTTGGTGGGGATCCACTTGAAGGTCCTGCCGAGCATCCGTAGGGTGTTGAAGCAGGATGAGGAGACAGAGTTGACCTGTTTGGTCATGGTGAGGGTGGAGTCGAGGATGACCCCCTGGTTGCCTGCATGGTCAGTTGGTGTCAATGCTGTTCCCAGTGATGTCGGCCACCAGTTGTCATCCCAGGCTGAAGGGGTGAAGCCGAGGATGAGGACATCCGTCTTGTCCAAGTTCAGTTTCAGTCGGCTGTTCCTCATCCATTCGGTGACGGCCTTCATTCCTTCGTGGAGGGTGGTTTTGGCGGTGTTAGGGTCTTTGGTGAGGGAGATGATCAGCTGGGTGTCGTCGGCGTAGGAGATGACGTTGAGGGTGTGCTGACGGGCGACGTAGGTGAGGGGAGCCATGTATATGTTGAACAGCATTGGGCTGAGGGAGGAGCCCTGGGGTAAGCCGCAGATGATCTCGGCGGTGGTAGAGCTGAAGGGGGTAGGCGGACGCTTTACGTTCTGCTGGAGAGGAAGGATGTGGTCCAGTCCAAGGCCTTCTCTTGGATCCGGGCGTCGTGTAGGCGTGTTCATAGTGTCTGGTGGCAGACTGTGTCGAAGGCGGCTGACAGGTCCAGGAGTATGAGGGCTGCTGTTTCTCGGTTGTTGAGCAGGGTCCTGATGTCGTCAGTGGTGGCGATGAGGGTGGTTTTGGTGCTGTGGTTGCTGCGGAAAAAAAAAACTGGGATGGGTCCAGGATGTTGTTGTCCTCGAGGTAGCGGGTCATTTGCTTGATGATTTTCTCGGTGACCTTCGCCGGGACCGGGAGCAGTGAGATGGGACGGAAGTTCCTGAGGTCCTTGGGGTCCACCTTGGGTTTCTTGAGTAAGGCGTTGATCTGGTGTGCTTCCAGCTCTCTGGGAAGGTTGCTGTCTCGAAGGAGGTGTTTATGACTATCCAGAGATGGGGTGCGATGATTGTGCTGGCTTTGTTGAAGATGTGGTGTGGGCAAGGGTCAGACAGGTACCCAGAGTGGATGGAGTTCATGATTTTGATGGTGTCATTGACGATGGACCATGCGATCAGACGGCAGGTAGTTGGGGCGGTGGGGGTCTCGGTGGTTGACGGGGCAGTCATGGCGTTGAAGATATCATGGATGTCTGCGATCTTGCGGTGGAAGTAGGTGACCAGTGAGTCGCACAGGTCATGCGAAGGGGGATGTCGTTGGTGTTGGAGCTGGGGTTGGAGAGTTCCTTCACGATGCTGAAGAGCTATTTGCTGTTGTGTGCGTTGTTATCCAGGCGGTCCTTGAATACGGTCCGCTTGGCGGTTCTGATGAGTTGATTTTGTCTGCGGGTGGCATTTTTGCGAGCCGTGTACTTGTCTGCTGATCGTTCGCGTAGCAAATTCTTATCTAGTTTCCAGCAGGTATGCTTGGAGGCCTGGAGTTCTTCAGTGAACCAGGTGGCTTTCTTGCTGGTGTGGCTGTTGGATTGTGTCTTGGGCGGGGCGAGGGTGTTGTTGCAGTCGTTGATCCACTGTCGGAGGTTGAGGGCGGCGGTGTTGGGTTGGCTGGTGGGCTCTGGACGAGGGGGGTAGTTAGCTGCTCTTCGGTGACTTTTCCCCAGCAGCGACAAGGCATCTGTTGGGAGCGGCGATGTGCTGTGGGCTTCCTGAAGGTAAAGTGGATGCAGCGGTGGTCAGTCCAGTGGAGTTCGGTGGTGTGGCTTGCAGAGAAGATGGGGTCTAGCGTGTGACCGGCAGTGTGGGTGGGTGTTGTCACAAGTTGTCTGAGTCCGAGGTTGGCAATCAGGGCTGTGGAGTTGGAGTCATTGTTGTTCTCAAGGTGGAAGTTCAGGTCCCCGAGGAGGATGTAGTCTGTGGAGGCGAAGGCGTGGGTACTGATGACGTTGACGATGGAGCCACTGAACTGTGGTCGGGGTCCAGGGGGTCTGTAGATGAGGGTTCCTCTGAAGGTGTTGTTGGGGTCGGTGTGGATCTGGAAGTGCATGTGTTCGGCAGTGCTGAGGGTGTCATCGGTGTTGATCGAAACTCTGAGGGTGTTCCTGTGGACAATGGCGATTCCTCCTCCGGTTCCATTGGCGCGGTCCCTGTGCGTGATCTTGTATCCTTCCGGAATGGCAATGGCGATGCCACTTGGTTTTAAGATTGCGTGTACGAGGTTGCACACTTGTTGCTTTTTGTTGGGGGAATGTGTTTATGGCATGCATTAACTATCGACCCCCGAACATAGAGTGGCCCACAGTAATCTACAGCAGTTCTGGGCCTGGCATGTAGCCGCAAATGTAAAATACATTTGTCTTCTCCATAAGGTGGGGTGGCGGGTACTGATTTTTAGATTGGAACACGCTTTTGCTTCCCCTTAGGTGTGTTCTGAGTCACGCTATGCAGACTAATACAGTGCCCTGTGAATTCGTGTTTAGATTCCATAGAGGGACCCTGTGGACATTGTTGTGATATATACTTTAGACAATTCCACATTTTTAGATGTAGACAATTAGAGCAGTAGTAGTATTATTGTTCTTCAGAGTTTGTCCTCGTAAAGAGCATGATTTCTTGTTTCAGAGAGAAGACTTGTAATCGATCCTCCTGGCCTTTTGAATTGAACTTTACCTTTGCTGTGAAGTTTACAACCGAGTGGGCACTATAAGTGGGCGCCTACCCTTAGAGGTATGCGTGGTATTCGCGGTCTTTTGAGCTTTGTCTGATCCTATGCCTGATCTTCCCTGCCGTTTTAGGTGTTTTGAACAATTGCACATTTTTGTACATACACTCGACCATCATATATTTGCCCCCTTTTTTTGTTACATGCGCAGGTACCCCTTGTTGGGAGTACCCCACCTTGGACTCTTCAGCCACGGTGCACAGGGTCCGTATATAATCGGTCGATTAGTCCACTAAACTCTCTTGGTGTATTTTGTCACAATTTCTCGAGCATTCACATAGGTGGTGGTGTTCTTGAATCGCATGGTCACTTTTTTTTGTGGTTTTCTTTTTTAAACCCTTCAATGCTTTTCTTATTTTTCTCTTTTTTTTTCAAGGCACTGCTTAAGTAACCCATGGGATAGTGTGTTATTTTGGCAGAACTGTTTGTTGTGAATAAAATTGTAAATAATGTTCATTTTGTTTAAATGTACTTTGGCCCTTCTGTCCTGAGGAAGCCCATAGATATGTGTGGCTGAAACGCGACCGCGACTGCGTCGACATTCTGTGGAGGAGTCCGTTTCAAATGTGAATTTGTTCTAGATTGTAGCATAAGCGCCGGTTGAAATAATTAATTTGGGGTAATTGGTTTCCCCTGGCGCTGTTATAGGACTATCTGGGATTGTAGCATTGAAATTCAGGAATGCACACATAGATATATAAGTGTTTTGTGTAATTTTGGTTTTTATTTTTGTAGGGCTGTGTTGTTGTGTAATTAGTGTGTAAATATGTATATGTGATGTATATGTTGTACATTGTATTATATGGAAAGATTGAGTGCAAGTGAAGGCACTCTCGTTGTATATAACCATTTGTTGATTTTTTTGTGTGCTCCACCTAGTTGTTTGATATATATATATATATATATATATATATATATATATATATATATATATATATATATATATATATATATATATATATATATATATATATATATATATATATATATATATATATATATATATATATATATATATATATTTATGATTGTAATGTGTGTATTCATTCCTTAAAAATTCATTTTTGGATATATCTGGGTTTTTAACTTAACCTGGATTATAAATAAATACTGAATCGATCCCTCTGTGCTCCTTTGTATTTTTATACATCTTTTTGATGTCATGTGCTCATGTACATGAGGGTAATTTGGGCACAACCCCCATTTGTTCTTAGTCGGGTGTGGAGGCAGGGTTCAGCAAGGTCTCTGTCAGGAAGGCGTCCTCAGGGGAGGTAGAGTCGAGGAGGACGCAGAGCTCAATGGCGTGTTGGCGGACGGAGCGGGTGTTGAGGAGGATGCATCTGAGGTAGTTGGGTTCCTTGGGGGGAGGTGTGGCTAGCCGGATGCTGGTGAAGTTGCATTTCCGGCAGGTAATGGGTCCATGGGTGCGCTTCGGGGTTGCTCGGTAGCAGGTGTGTTCTCGGCTGGGGTTGAGTGCGTGGAGGGTGCTGGTGTCGTAGTGCAGTCGGACGTCGTGGCGTCTCCGGGGTCCAGGGGTTCTGGCGCTGGGCGCCGATGGGCGCGGACGGGTTTGCCTTTGGCGCGCCAGCAGCGTGGCCGCGCAGTGGCCGCCACAAGAAGGGGAGGTGGGAGGGAGGATGAGAGCGGGGGGCGGGCTGCAGGGCATGCAGCGGCAGGAGAGCGGGAGGAGGGGACGGCAAATGGACACAGAAGGCAGGGGCACAGGAAAAGCGAGAGGAAAGGAAAAAACGCTTACAGCACAGTTAGACAGAATGCTAAATACAAGAAACTAAATACAGTGGACGAGCTAAGAGATACAGTAAACAGAAATACAGTGCAAACCTATGGACTACAGGCGGGTCTCGAAAGCAGGTGGCAGGGGCAGCTGGGCAGTGGAGACGGGCGCAGTCAGGTGGAGCTGCACGGTGTGGGGAGCGACCTGCCTGGGGACAGGGTCAAGGGTCGCTCTCTTTGGAGGATCATGTAAAGGTGGTCTCTGGGAAGTGCTTTGCTATTATGCTAATGCTGAGGAAAGTATTTCTGTGGACCCCCCTGGAAGCCAGGAGGACATTAATACAGGCACTACTAGTCAGTCTGCTAGATAACGGCAATGTACTACTGGTTGGAATCAGGGAGGATTTTACATCCAGGTTACAGGTAGTGCAAAACTTGGAAAACAGGCGGGCTCTTATTAAACGTGTCTGCACCCTGTTACTTCCTCTTTTGCAACAACTTCACTGGCTGCTTATCAGTAAGAGAGCAGTGTTTAAGCTCCTGAATATAGTGTTTAAAGCACTGCAGGGAATTGGTACTGCTTACATCAGGAAGAAGTTAACTCGGTATGTCCCTGTACATCAACTCAGATCAAGCAAACGGAAAGTGGTCTGTCCCTGCAAAATTAGTCAAAATGGGGGGGGGCGTGCTTTCTCTCATCTTGCCCCCTTTATATTGGAAAAGACTACCAGATGAGATACGAGCCTGCTCCACTTTGGTGCAGTTTAAAAAGCAGCTAAAAACCTGGCTGTTCTAATTGTCATATTGTCACAGGCTATCGGTAGTATGCAGCCACATGCGCCGAGAGATCTCTTTGGGGATGATTTGTTGCACAGTAAAAATTCTAATAATAATAATAATAATAATAATGATAATATTAATGGGTAGTGTTTACTTGCCAAACACTGGTCAGTCGCACTTTCTGGACACCCTCTCGGCCCACTTAATTGGCTCGGCTCACTTTAATTGGCTGGTCTCACGTACCCAGGATAGCTAGGGGTGATTTCTGTTGTGTCCTGGACCCCATAATCAACCACTCACGCCTGAAAAAATTCCCCACAGTCCACGCTGTAGCCAATTCAACACAATGGGTTACACATTGATTCCTAGTTTATAGCTGGGAGCTATTCATCCCAACATGTCAACACTAGGAGATACTTCTTTTATTCCCCCTGCATGATTTAAATGTTAGACTTTATCATTAATCTTTGTCACAGAGCTGGGCAACTGCTAAAATCAGTTACGGGGCTAATATTATGGGATATGCGGATGATATGCAGCTTCTTTTCACCTGGCCTGATGATCATCTGGACACAGCAAAGGTCCATCTCTGCCTATCCTCAGTTTTCCGCTGGTTAACACAGGCCCAATTAAAATGTAATGAGGACAAATCAGAGGTCCTCTTTTACGGATCTTTCCCCCCAAGTTTCAAAAATTTGCTGTGGCCCCCGAATATTCCATGTCCTAAGGAAATGGGTGGCCCAGCGAAAAATCTTGGGATTTGGTTTGGAGAGGATCTAAAATTTGAGGACCATATAAAAAATTGACCGGAACGTGTTTTGCCACCTTGAGAATGCTCAGGAAATTTTTTCCACTACTCCCTAGAGAGGCGAGGGAGACTGTCGCCCGAGCACTCATTTTAGCAAGGCTGGACTACCGAACTCCCTGTTCAGCGGCATTCCAGTTTACCTAACCAAACGTCTATTGGTCATTCAGAATGCCGCTGTTCGTCTCCTTTGTAACGTTCCCAGATGGAAGAGTGTCCGGTCGCATATGTCCAGCCTCCACTGGCTCCCAGTACCTCAACGTATCCTCTTTAAAACCTTGGTACTTGCGTTAAGAGCGACTCATGACCAAGGTCCAGCCTATTTAAAGAAAAGATTGACACTTTATGCCCCTACAAGAGTTCTCCGATCATCTTCGCTATTTAAAATGACCCTTCCCCGATTCAAGCGAACCAGATTAGGGGGACAGTCCATTGCTGTGGTTGCTGCCCGCGCCTGGAATGCTCTCCCCTTTCATCTGCGCTCCAGTCAATCTGTAGCCCAATTTAAAATTTTTTTTAAAACCTACCTATTCCATGGCAGTTCTTAAGCTGATCCCTGCTCATCCTTCTTTACTTTTCCCACCGCCCCAGGATACTCCCCAGTAACAGTGCGCGTTACAAAATCATTTATACATACATACATACATACAGATAGTAGTTATTTGAGTAAGACCCTTTCAGATCACAACCCCCACCTCCTACAATTGAACTGTGGGGTTATATCCTGCCACTACCCACTCTGCAATTGCAACCCATGTGCTGAAAGACCGTGAGGAATATTTACAAGCCCCTATTGCCATGAAAACATCACTTTTTACAATGTTTATGTGGCTTTGCTTTATTTACAATGCAGCCTTAAGTCACTTAACTGGCTTAACGCTGTCTTGAAAATAAGGCCCCCTTTCACGCTTTCATTAGTGTGAAAGGGGAGGGCAATGTGTGTTGCAGTGGGCGTTCCACCGCAACCCCAATTGATTCTGACGCTGACCCCTATTTACAAGAGAGGCGTAAATAGGAGGCAGCACCAGAATTAGGAACAGGGTAAACCTGGTCTTAACCTGGCGCAACAAGGAGAAATGTTTCATTTCTCTTCGTTTTTGCTGTTGCCATGTGTGATGCGCTGTGCAGCACACAAGAAAACAGCAAAAGGCCAAGGATTGTTTATGTACAGGAAGGTCCCCCTTCCTGCACATAATCAATCATTTTTTAAACACCGTTTTGCAACTTCTATGTGTGCTGCATTGAGCAGAACACATAGAAGTGACAAAACAGCATTTCAAGATTGTTTATGTGCAGAAAGGGGGACCTTCCTGTACATAAACAATCTTCCCCTGCAAGCAGACACCCTTGCACTTTGATGCAAGGGTGCCTGCATTGACGCTAGGTTGCTAAGTGTAGCGCCAGCGCAGGGGGAAACACAGGGCTGCACCATAATCTGATAAATATGGTGCAGCCCTGTGTTTCTGAAGTGGCAAAGTGAGGTGTTAAGCCAGGAAGGCTAATGCTCACTCCGTCACTCCCCTTATGAATATGCTCCATAGTAGTTACAAAACGGCAATTCAAGATATTTTCTGTAAATATGGTGCAGCCCTGCTTTTCTGAAGTGGAGGAGTGAGGCGTTAAACCAGGAAGGCTAATGCCTCACTCCGCCACTTCCCTTGTAATTTGCCCCCAAGGGTTCCGGACATCCACTTGTGACACGCTTCCAAAGCACATTACTGAAAACACTAATTTTGCCACTACACGGTTATTGGAATGGGGCATGCTGTAAACAGTGAAAAGATGGCACTGCATACATGCGATCAGGGGCACTAGAGGTACATTGACTCAAGGGCTGGACCAACTCAAGAACGTTCTATGAGGATTAGAAAAAATGCCAGAGGATGACAGTGGCCGAGCCAACCTACTTGAGGCATGCGAGTTCCTGCAGCGTTTGGACTATAAAGTGATGGAGCGGGTTAATGAACAATATTTTGTTCAGGCTTGTGAAGTCAGTCTTCCATAATGTTTTAATAAAACTAATATGTTTGCTGCATGTTATTAAATCAACCTAGAATAAACTGTGCAACATGAACATATGGAACTAACATTATGCTTATTTGTGCAAAATGCAAAAGAAATAATACAATAATTATTGTCTTTTGTCTTTGTCATATACTAACTGCTGCTGTCCAAAAATAAAAGCATGTGCTTTTTAAATGTGCTTTTGTCTTGTCTTTTCTGTGACAAATGCAGTTCCAGATCGGATTGGAATATCAAAGGTAATATATGCTGCTTAAATGTGCTTTTGCTAGGTAACATAATTAATGGGCTAACATTTAGCAAAGGGGGTGGGTAACAGAACAAATGTCAATTCTTTAATTAATTGATGTTTTGTGTTTGTTTAAATAATAGTTTACTGAAAGAAGCATAGAGTTGGCTGCAGAAAAATAATGCATTCTGAAAAAGTGTCGCAAGCTAAAAGTGGCGCAGTGACGCAAGCTAAAGTGGCGCAGAAAATTGACGCTTTTTGAAAAGAGGCCTGCTGATGTAAAGCCACACGAGAAAAACTTATTTTGAAAAAGATGAGAAGCCTATAAACTTTTATTGTGAAAAGTTTTTGAAAAGAACTGCAAAAGGAGACTCTGTGGACAGGCTCAAGGCCAGGATGTGAGTCGTGGCATTTTTGTGCACTACATGAACATCTTTGCTACAAAATGTAGCAGCCTAAGGAAGTGCCGCCAGGACGCTGTGCATGAACAATGGCTTTGTGTAAAAGCCCGGACCTGAATTGGAAGATGTCACAATTTACTGTGGCATGAGGTGGTTCAGCCAATGGGGAGCCAGAATTCAGCTGTTGAAATGTAAAAATAGTTAGTTTAGACTTAGTTTTAGGGTATAAGAATTAGCTCAAGGAGCAGACTTTTTGCCTACGCTTCTTGATTCCTTGATTGCTGACCGATTAATTCACGTAAGGAAAGGAGATTTTTAAAAGACTTTGTTTTCAGGCGATGAGGGTAGAGACAGAGAATTAGTTAGGGTTTGGAAATGTTCTTTCTCACTTATTTCTGTTAATGATTAATATTTTTTTGAATTAAGCTCTCTTTATAAATGCTGAATAAACTTTTCTTTATGACATTTTCTAATTTTTGTTTAATAAAGTTCCAAAGCCTAAGTTTTTCATGAATATGTTTGAATAAACTTACTAAATGACAAGCTGGTCTTGTTTATTGTGGATAGTTTAATACAACATATTAGATTCATTTGCCTCATGATTCAGCTGCTCTGTTATTTTTATGGGCCTGGTATTGATTGGTAAGTATGGTGGTAGATGATGACATAATTTATGCAGAATTTTGGTAGGAGCGCTGGATCAAAAGCATACCAAGCTAAAACACACACAGAAGGAGGTAAGCCGGGTCGCCTACTGGTTTGGTTCCTCAAAAGTGAGTCAACTAATGTACTGTATGCACCGGCCCTACAACTGTATCATATTCACAGGAAGACATCCATAAGGCTTTCTTTACACACGACCAAACAATATAAAGCTCCACACGAAATCTGCAACATCCCAGACTGTAGAAGTTAATTTCCACCATACTACAAAGATGGCAGAGCAGAACTTGGCTATAACTATCCCAATAACAGAACAGGAGATTGGATTTACCATTTGCGACTCTCTTACATGCAAAAATCCAGGGCTCAATGGTCTGGTTTTATACACAACCTGTTGATTACAAAACTGCCAATATTATAGACCACAGCACCTGCTACTTACTGCCCGTCTCCTACCATACCCAATGCGAAAGGCTTATTAGGCTCCCTCCCAAAGCAACAAAGAGACCTCAAAGAGGTCACCTCTCATGGACCACTGGCCATGATGAAATTCTCATCAAAATTCTAGCAGCTCACCTTCGAGAATTTATGCCTCACAAACTCCATGCCCACCATAATAGCTTAATACAAGGCACACTCTCTGAAATCGACGTTAAATATGGATACATTAAAATATAAATACACATTATATAAAATAGAAATAACAATGCTAAATACACTACAATAATTTCTATGGCTCGTTGGAGTCCGACATGGGGTAACATAAGGTCCCAACAAGGATGGTGTGAGGCCTTACTGTGTGGACTATATTGTTCTGGGAATCACAATGTTAGAGTGAATAAACTGTTTTTTTATCAACATCCCACCACTTTGCATATACCACCCATTAGAGCAGAAAGGTGTGACTTTACTTGTGCCATCTCTGTTAACATCATTTGCAACAATTGCTTTCTTTGCCTGCTGCGAGTTGCCCATTCCCTCGGTAATTGTACATAAAACTTCCATTAATGAATAATCACGGTAATAAATTCCACTGAGAGTTGCCACTGTTCCTTGCAATACAACTGTGAACTATATAACATTGTCTTGGGCATTATTTAAACGTTTTTTATGCAACAGTTAATCATTGGAAAACAAGTGCTAATGTCTGAGGCAATACCGTAGATTCTCATCAATGGGTACAGTATTCAGAAGACCAGGCTCACATGTATCTCTTGAATTGTCAGTGGTGATTTTTATTTTATCTGCTTTATTTAAAGTGGTAGATTAAATAACCGGAGTCTGATTTAGAAAGGCCCTTGCATATGTACATTTAACTCTTATTCAGAAATACCAGTTTTTATTAGTGTAAAAAGCAGTTTTGTGTTTCAGTGGATTTAGTAATACAAGCCTATTTGTGAGAAATGTGGTTGTTGGTGGCGGGTATGTGAACCCTTGTCAAACAACAGCCACAATTCTTGTTGGGGTGATCCACAAACTTACACTAATTTATCCTGTGCTTAACCCTCTGGTACTTTGGCACACAACCAGTCAGGCTTAAATTAGAGGTAACGTGTAAAGTATTTATGCAGCAACACACTAAGGCGTCCCCTAGACAAAGACACACATAGGTTGAGTTTTTTATCCTAGAACCAGCATGCCGGTATTTCGGCGGGAAAGGTAAAGTTACAGGATTTTAAACATAATCTCTAAACACATACTTGAATGGGAAGGCAAGATCTCTGGAGTAATATTCCTGCAGTTACCAATTTTTAAGTGATTAGCATGTCTAAAAGTATATATTTAATCCAAACATAAGAAAGAATGAACACAAGTAAAACAATTTAGAGTAGTCTTAAAAAGATATTTTCCACACCATGAATTTAGTAAACCTCTGTTATACATTTATTACATTTGGAAATACAGTTAATCATAATACAATACACTAATTCATAAAAAACATGATTATACATTTCATAAAAACATTTTAAAACAAAGAATCACAAGTCGACGCGGCGTTTCGGTATTCTGTATCACTACCTTCTTCAGGACTGATTCTAAACAGGTTAAAAAAAGAATTTTTTTTAAAAAACAGGGTTACTTTTCTTTTAGTGGTGCAAATATTTAGTGAATCAACACTATACATGCTCACAGTACATGGTAACTGCAGTACACTTCATTATTCTTTTATTTTTTGTCTAAACAATTTTTAAAAAAACACAAGGCCTATAACTCTGATGCAGAGTTCTGTTGTCTCCATGGTACTTTTTCCCATCATTTCAATCTACACTCCCCCCATTTCTGGGAACATGTCAAGCATTATCTGTACACACTCCTACTCTTGGACATAACTAATGGTGTTTACCTTTCCCTTGGACTATATAGTCCAATGCTCTGGAAGCCTCTTTAGAGAGAGGAAGAGTAGGAGTGTGTACAGATAATGCTTGACATGTTCCCAGAAATGGGGGGAGTGTAGATTGAAATGATGGGAAAAAGTACCATGGAGACAACAGAACTCTGCATCAGAGTTATAGGCCTTGTGTTTTTTTAAAAATTGTTTAGACAAAAAATAAAAGAATAATGAAGTGTACTGCAGTTACCATGTACTGTGAGCATGTATAGTGTTGATTCACTAAATATTTGCACCACTAAAAGAAAAGTAACCCTGTTTTTTTAAAAAAATTCTTTTTTTAACCTGTTTAGAATCAGTCCTGAAGAAGGTAGTGATACAGAATACCGAAACGCCGCGTCGACTTGTGATTCTTTGTTTTAAAATGTTTTTATGAAATGTATAATCATGTTTTTTATGAATTAGTGTATTGTATTATGATTAACTGTATTTCCAAATGTAATAAATGTATAACAGAGGTTTACTAAATTCATGGTGTGGAAAATATCTTTTTCAGACTACTCTAAATTGTTTTACTTGTGTTCATTCTTTCTTATGTTTGGATTAAATATATACTTTTAGACATGCTAATCACTTAAAAATTGGTAACTGCAGGAATATTACTCCAGAGATCTTGCCTTCCCATTCAAGTATGTGTTTAGAGATTATGTTTAAAATCCTGTAACTTTACCTTTCCCGCCGAAATACCGGCATGCTGGTTCTAGGATAAAAAACTCAACCTATGTGTGTCTTTGTCTAGGGGACGCCTTAGTTTGTTGTTGCATTCATTTCCCCCCAGTCCCCTATCAATCTGCGCGGGGTCCTCCTTCATTTTCGTGAAAGTATTTATGCAGCACACAAAGCAATAATGTAAAAACACAACACAAGACAAATTCTGCAGCAATTTAGAAAAATATAGCAAAATGTAATAAATAAAATTAGATCAAAACGACAAAATATAAAATCAGTAGATTTGGAGATATGCAGTTGTAAAGATTTAGAATAGATCAAAGTAGCACCAAAAGCAACAAAGCACCAACTGAAGGTAGCTGGTCAGGTCCGCACGATTACATTTAGCTGTGAATGCACGTTTAGATTAGGTTGCTGTTTGAATGCGGACGAGGAGATTATGTTGTTTGGTCTTGCAGCAAGATGATTATAGGTACGAGTTGGGTGTAAGAGAAGTTTTGTAAATCAGTCAGGGTTGTAACGGGATGCATTGGGTGGGGTTATGAGTCAATTGTTTATTGCTGTATCTCAGTAAAGATTTGGCATAATAAAGTGGGATCGTATATTTGCGTAACGGACATCGAATTGGTTAAGATCACAAGTTGCAAATATGAGTAATTTACGGCCAGATTCATCAAGCTTAATTGCGCTGGGAAAGGGCCAGATTCTGAGAATCTGGCCCTTTGCGAGTGCAATTTTTGCATTTGGGATTCATCATCCCAAATGCAAAATTCGCTATTAAAGAATTCGCACATTTGCGAGGAATTGCATTTAAGGAATCTCTATTTGAGATTCCTTAAATGCAATTCATGAACCATTTTAAAATTGCGAAATCGCAATTTTGGGCCACTATTTACTGCAAGGTCAAACCTCGTGGTAAATAGCGAAAACTTAGAAAAATGCATTTAAATGCATTTTTCTAAGTTGCATGTTACACACACACATGTCCTTTGGACATGTGTGTGCACAACACCAATGTAGACACCCCTGGCACCCTTGAAATCGCTTCCTTATTTGCGATTAGCTAATTGCTAATCGCAAATAAGGAATGACTCCCCATTCATTCCTATGGGCCTTTAGCAATTAGCTATTCGCAAATAAGGAATCAGTGGGAATCGCAAATTCAATTGCGATTCCTACATGAATCACGTTTTGCGAGTCCTTAATAGCAAATCCCTAAAATTCGCTATTAAGGACTCGCAATTCCTTACCTTGATGAATCTGGCCGATAGTTTTAATTTTTCTTAGTTTCACAAGAGGTTTAAATAAGTGGCACTGAGTAAGGTTGTGGGAAGAATAGTTCAATGATGAAACTAGAAATAGGGGGCAGTAATTGGGGTGTAGCATAGAAGGGGACGAAGTTAACAGTTTTGGAATTACTGTTTATTAGTTGTTTAATGGCTGCAGTTGGATTTTTTTGTTATTTTTTGTTGTTGCATGTAACTCGTGTTGAGTTGACGTATATTTTAATATTGTAGATACCCCTGACGAAGGTCTGATTAGACAGAAATGCATTGGGTGAATAATGATGTGATGTCTTGGAGGAACTGAGTTTTCCTATGTGCCAGCGAATAGGCCCAGATGGGCAATTCTTGAGCATGAAATACGAAGAAAAATGATGGAGTCTCGTACCTTTGACATGAAGGATAAAGAAATGATAAAGTTTGAAATAAAATGGATTGAACATTTGGATTACAATAGATTACTTGTAATAATTGGAACTCAATTGGTTCTTAAGGCTGTGCAACTCATTGGTGACGGGCAAACGGCACGCCACAAATTTCCAGCTGGTCAGGTCAACCACAATGGTGAGCAGGCCAGACTGAGGACCAAGTTTGGCCCGTTGAGGTTAGCACCTCACATCCTCAGTGCGTGGTGTGCCCAGTGTTGATTTTCAAGGCTTCGCATTGTCTGGTATTAGTTCTGATGATGTGTGCGGCAAGGCTTTGCGGGGCTTTGTGTCTGATGAGCTGTGCAGTGAGGCTTTGCATCACTCTGCTTCGATTTTGAAGAAGCTGGCAGCTATGGTCTGAAGCATTGTAGGTCTTTGCATCAATCAACATTGATTCCTATGAGGCTGGCTTCTGTGCAGCGAGGCATTGTGGGGCTTCATCAGCAATTTGGTGGAACCTTCAGTTAGGTCTGGAGGAACTCGCTCTAATGGGAGCCAAGAGCAGAGGGTCTGGGGAGGCACCACTTGGTGATCAGAAACTCAGTCCGGCAGAGGCCTTCAGGACTCAGGCAGATCCATTTGCAACTCCAAGAAGGTCCAGTGCAGCAGGTCAGCTGGGCACTTACAGGGAGGCCTCTAGAGATGTTGTGTCCCTGTATCTCAAAACCGGAGGTCAGTCAGCGAACCCTTGGAGTCACTCAGGTAGCCTCTGATGAATGGAAAAGGTCCAGTTTTTCTTCTCAGGCAGCAGGACAGTCCTTCTTCTGTAGTAGGCCTCGGGGAGCAGGGCAGTCCTTCTTCTGTCATATCCATATGTCCAGGAATGTCCTGATAAGTGGGTCTAAGGGTCCAATTGTTATACTTTGTGCCAGCTTTGAAGTGAAATAAACTTCGAGACGTACCCGCATATCTGGCTCTGGAATTTCCCGCCTCCCAGCCTTAGCTCCACTCGGTTTGCGTTCACATTAGATGAGTGTGAAGTACTTTGTGAGTGTTGTGGGGCAGTGCCTTTGAAGTGCACAGTTGACAGCTCCATCCCTCCCTTTTCAGGAGGATGGCCCACCCTGACATCTTCCACAGCCCCCCTTTGTTATACTGTCTGGGAGAACTACACACAGGCCAAATGCCACCTACACCATGTCCTTTGACCCAGGACACCAGCTGCATGCACCAATGGTTAGGGCAAAACAATGGCAACTTTCTAAAAATGACTTAAAATCTGACTTTACCACTAAAGAGGAATTTAAATTACAATTATTTAGAGATCACACAAGGTGTTTCTACCTTTTCACCAGCATAAGTTATCACTTATTAAATGTAATTAAGAAACTCCAAAGTTATCCTATGAGAGCGATAGTGCTTGCAGTTGTGAAAAACATATTTAAGAGGTTTTCCCTACCTGGACATGTAAACCTTAATGGGGAATGCCCTACCTTTTAAGCCTGGGGGTGGCTTATATGTATTAGAAAGGAAGGCTTGGGCCTGGCAAAAGTTTTTTTTTGCCAGGTCGACATGGCAGTTTAAAACTACACACACAAGCTCAGCAATCGCAGGCCTGAGACATGTTTAAAGTGCTACTTAAATGGGTTGGACATCCAGTGCTGAAGGCCCACTAGTGCAAAAAACAGAATTGATGTACAGAATGCAGAACAATGTCATACATTCACCCCAGTACAGGGATCAGGGCCTAAATCCATAGTTCGTTTGCTCCCAATGAAATTACAGTTTAAACCCAGCCATATGTAAATCAGTCTTGACCCTGTGCCCAGTGGGAACAGTCTAGCCCCAACTGCCAGGCCAGGTCCTCCATGGACTGGAAACACGCATCCTAGGACCAATTTTGGGGTTTTACCCCTCATCTGCCAGGATAGCTTGACTCCAGTGGCATGGAGAGGACGGGACCCACGTCTGGGCATACCCGTCCCACTCGGGGTGACATACGCATAAGAACAATTGGTGGACAGAATGTAGAACAATGTCATACATTCACCCCAGTACAGAGATCTGGGCCTAAATCCATTGCTTTTTTGCGCCCAATGCCGTTCCAGTTTGAACCCAGTCATATGCAAATCAGTCTTGACCCTGTGCCCATTGGTAACAGTCCAGCCTGAACTGCTAGACCAGGTCCTCCCTGGACTGGAAAAAAGTATCCTAGGATCAGTTTCGGGGTTTCACCCATCATCAGCCAGGATAGCTTGACTCTGGTGGCATGGAGAACCCAGTAGGCCCACTAGTAACATTTAATTTAAATACCCTAGGCAAATATAGTGCCACTTTACAAAGGACGTATAAGCAAATTAAATATGCCATTTGGGTATAAGCCAATCTTACTATGTTTAGAGTACAGCACACATGACCTTTAGCACTGGTTAGAAGTGTTAAAGTCCTAAGGCGAACAAAAACAAATTCAGTAAAAAGAGATGAGTGTAGGCAAATAGTCTGCCGATGGCCCTGCAGAAGGGCAAGTCCAGCAATGTTGTAAGCTAAATGATAGATATAGCATGGCTTGACAGAGCATATCCAATTCATCTCCAGAAATTAATATTGCAGACTTTTCTTTCTGCACATTGTGGGTATCAGTTCTGTATTGGGCTGGAAAATTATCACGTTACCCAAATATTTAAACTTCAGTATTCTCAACAAAGAAAGAAGAATCTGGTGTCAAATAAATAGATAGGGGAAGTGTTATGCCAGAATTGTACTCCAAGAACTGATGGCCTGAGTAGAGGAGCATAATTTAATCCCACTCACACAAACAGGCTGTCATATCGAAGATAACTTGGTCTGCAAATCCCACATGATTGAGGACATGCTTGCGATTAAAGGGAATATATTGACTTTTAAACAGCATTCAACAGTATGGTCAATTCAAGATTATGGGATAGATTTAACAACGGGGGCATATCTCCAATTTTATTAAAAGCTCTTTTAACTTTATACTCAGAAACATGGGTGAAATTAAGAGTCTCCTCCAGATGATCCATGACAAACAAAATATAAACCAACAAGGGATCAAAGCAAGGATGCATATTGGCCCCATTACTTTTTAATCTGTATCTGGCTGATCTACCATAGTGGCTGGTAGAAGTCCGAGCATTGCCCCCCAAGTTTGCTGGAACTGAAATCCAATCAATACAATACGTGGATGATACAATACTGCTTGACCAAACCCCAGTGGGGCTACAGAGACTTTTGACAGCATTGACATCATACTATAAAGTAAACAGCCTAAAAATAAATATAGCAAAAACACCATTGAAGGAAAATCAATTGAGGTAGTGACCGCTTTTAAGTATTTGGGTCGACCAAGGGGGAAAATTGGCTACACACATATCCGCAATGCAGGGTTTGGCGCACTCCCTAGAGGGGGCTTTTGTAGAGTAGGGAAATCCGTTAACACACAAGACCTTTACCCTTCAAACGGAATAATGAGTGCAACATTTCTACCATCAGCTATGGTGCATTGATTTTTAAAGATAAAATGTCTGCATGATTAGATGGAGCTCAGTCTAGCTGCTACCTCTTACAGCTTCCAACTCTCATGCTTAAATCTGTATGGAATTTGAATTTCCATCTCAACAATGGATGTTAAAAGCTAGGTTTGTTGCCTACTGCTCCAAAGTCAAACAAGCCCAGGAACACACTCTAAAGAGCCATATTTGGTCATTAATAAATAACTCTGAGTCAAACTGCCATACATTTTTTATGCATTGTATATAAGAAGGATGCTTATGAAATGTGGTCTCGCTCTTTACCCACCGCCATGTCAACAAAACGTCCAAACAAAGAAGCACATTTAATATCTGTTGAATGTGATTCACTTGCCGTGAAAAAACGGAGCCTCGGAGGTTGGGCGTCAAAACTCTATGACTGTGGAGGCTTGCCTTACTTTCTATCATCTCCCTTAAAGCCAACAATGAAACGTCAATTAATGAGACTATGGTTTGGACTAATCCCACTGATCGCATACAAGTTTGGACAGAGGTATAAGGAAGTCAAAGATTTACAGTGCTGACGCTGCGGAACAGGGGAGGAAACATTAATTCACGTGTTGTGCCTCTGTAAGAATTTAAGTGCTTTGAGACTCTTTTGGTTCTGCCCCATCTGGCGCATTTTGGATGTACAAACATTCCAGGAGGCACTGGGAGAATGCATGAAAAGTGATTCGGCACAACTGGCCAGCCGTTTTCTTAAATTTATGGCAGCAGTTAGAACTTTGATGAACTCTGATAATTGTCCAGATTTTAAACATGCTACTAACGAGCCCAGTCACCTTTTTTAAGTAATGATATTTGAAGGATCTAAATTCGTTGATTTTAAGAGTAATGGTGACCATAAATTGATATATTTGTTTTTTTTTACAAAATGGAAAACAGCTTTTTAGATGATCTTTATGTTCCTAATTGCAATGATTTTAGGTTATTGTACAATACAATTTATCTATCTTTCAGTGGTGTCAGATTCTGAGATTTCTATCACTTTTATTAAACAACCTTTGTTAAATCAGGCCATAACTTTCATCAGGCATTTCTACATAAAAGACAAATGAAAACTGTATGGGCTTGAAGTAGGACTGTGATCTCAATGTATCAGTACCATTTTCTGTGTCATATACAATAAGAAGTTATCAGGTTTAGAGAAATAACTCTCTGTGATTTAACAATCTGAATACATGGGCTGATAAATTCAATTCAAAGATTCACAGTTAGATATTGGATCCTGGTGCGCCATTGCTTGCGTGCTAGGTTTGCCTTATTGAACATGGAAAGTCCTTTTTCTGATTGCCAATAACCTTGAGCAGCTGTAACAGGATTGATTGCATCTTCCTGTTTTTATTTTGGGGTGGGGGTTCTATAGCACTTACTGTTATCTATGTTTTTCTCTCTTCTAGTTTTATGTTTAAGGAGTCTGTAAAGTTGATTCCTTTCCTGTGTTAGGCGCTAGACTGCATGCACAATTTTCAATGTTAAATGTTTGGTAGTGTGGGAGCTGAACCCCAATAATCCCCTGAACCCCGATATTTAAGGAACCGCAAATTTGACCTTTGGCAGTTCAGCCCCATTATTCTCCTCCCTGATCAAGTGATAAGAGACTATTATCCCCATCAGTACCCCAAACTTTGGATTTGAAATAGTCATTTTTACCATTCCGCTATCTAACACTTACCCTACGGTTGCTCTCACTGGAGTGGGAATAGTAATTTTTACCCCTACGCTATCCAACAGTTTCTCTACTGTTGCACTCACTGGAGTTGGAATAGTAAAATTAATGCCTCCGCTATCAAAACACTTACCCTACGGTTGCACTCACTGGAGTGGGAATAGTAATTTTTACCCCTTTGCTATCCAACCCTTTCCCTACTGTTGCACTGATTGTATTGTGAAATTTAATTTTAAATATTTTTTAATAGGTAATGTTTTTATTTGTTATGGATGTTTTTATATTTTAAATCCTTAATATATATTTTTTATTTTTTATATTATTTTAAACTTTTAACACACATTAAAAATAATAGTTTATTAATTGTTTCAAAGTAAATATATGTATAAATTATTATGTTTGTGTTTATTTTCTTTTATTACGTTTATTTGTTATATTTCATTAAAATATATATTACATTTATTTAATTTTGGTAAAATTATATTTCATATTTTTTATATATAATATTTCATTCAATATTTATATCCAAGTCGATATTTTATATACCTATATTTTTTATAGCAATATTTTTAGTCAATATTTTTGTATTTACCTGTTTAAGAATAGTAGTTGATATTTGTGTTGTCTATATTTTTCACTCAATATTTTTAACAATTACATTTTTTACATCGATCCTGTATCAGTGAACCACCCCTAACATTCAGACTCAGAGTTTAATACCTTCAGTTGCTCATGCAGCATATTGACTTACCTATATATTACCTTTGCAATATTGTAGTTGATGTATTTTAGTTGCAATATTTTGCAAGGAGTACATTTTTCTTCTTTGTTTATTAACATGCAATATTCCTTTAATCTTTGTTCTCGATCCTCCTCTTCTTAAATATTCAATAGGTGGTGTTGCTTTTCTGGATCGATTTTGATAGGTGACAGATGGCGAGGTATTGGGAACGAACTATCTGGAAACATGAGTTGAGACATAGAGAGAATTTCTACCACAAGTTGATTGCTATTTATTGTGAACTCTCATCTCTTTCTGAGAGTTGTGTAGATTGAGATGTTAATATTGTTCAGTAAAGATTTCTACAATGGATATAGGGGTAAAATGGTACTGTACTCTTCTGTCTTTTCAGTAAAGCTCATACACACCCTCCTCTATAAATATGTAACGACCGGATTTTCGGACCAGATAGAATCAGACTAGAATACCACTAACCCAGCTGAAACGTAACCATCTCCCTCTTCAGGACCTACTTACAAAAGGCACCTGTGTACCTACCTAAGGATGGAGAATTAGCAATATACAAGCTTAGATCTTCTACAACACCACACTCATACCTTATAGTCTCGCGGCAACAGGGGCCCAGACTAGACTACCATGAGACAGTTCTGATTATCTACCATTACACACTGATAACCATCAGTGCTCACGCAAGCCACAATCTGGTGGGTATACACACTGACAACAATCAGGGCTCTCGCAAGCCACAATCTGGTGGGTATACACACTGACCACAATCAGTGCTCTCGTTATTTCCTACACAAGCCACAATCCTGTGGGTATACACACTGACCTCAATCAGTGCTCTCGTTACACACCAGGTCCTCCTGGTGCTCTCGCAAGCCACAATCTGGTGGGTATAATGCCGCTACACAACGACGATCACTTTCCTATGAATACCTTCTCCATATTGGGGAACTCTCTCTCTCTCTCTCTCTTACTGGGATAATACAATGTTATAGATTATGGGACAGATAGACAGGTCGATCCTCTCCCACACAAGAATGGAAAATTTACACTGTGTAAAGGTTATTCCCTATTTCGAGTGGTCCTCTACTCCCTTGCTCAGTTACCATTTACCTGGACGGGAGTTGCATCCGTTCACATAACAGCATCTGACTAGAAGAAAGGTTGACTTTATCATAAGGAAGCAACGATTACACATTAGTTCACTAAGAACTGGGGTATCTTTATTCATTAATAACATCAACCATATAACACTACAATATTACACATAGCCTGAAAAGCAAAAGGAAAGGTTAGAATGTGTGTGCACACTAATAAGAAAGGGTCGACGTCACCTTATGAGTATGAAGTCTGGACTCGGTAGTCATCTGGGTTCCCTTCTCGTCTGTGTCTTGGCTCGTCTTGGGATCACCCCTGCAGTCACGGACGCACGTCTGCACCGTTATGCTCTGTCTCCTCCATTCTCCTCCAAGTCACTGGAACCTTCCTCCTATTCTCTGTCTCGTCAGCTGCTCTCTCTTTCTCTCTCTGCTTTGCACTACTCTTCTCTCCTCTCAATCACGGACTGTCTTCACTTTTCAGCTTCGATCTTATAAATCGGTTTCTACCACTCTGGTATTCGTTCTCTCTGCTAACTGCTTCACTCTGTATGCTCTGATCTTAATGTCAAAGCTCGCCAGCTGCTCCAACTAAAATAACTTCAATCTTTCTAAGAGAGTATTAGCTTCTCGGTCTTTCTCGGACTTCAAAATGGCGACTGTCTTCCTTAAGATGATTAATTGCAATGATGCTAACGGCTAGCTGCCGCCTACGAACTGACTCTCTCACTACCTCATGCTTTCGCTAATATGGAACCTTGTTCATGCATGGAAAGTTACGGCCAGTAACCTGCCGCCCACCAAATTCTTGTACCTCCCCGTACCAAGGACACGTTCTCAGCCGGCCGGCCTGATGTTATGTCATCGATACAAAGAAAAATACAGTTCTTCGATAAGGGCCAGCCTGAGCCGGTTCTCTCCAAGCGAACAACACCTCATAACTAAAACATTACATTTGACCTAAAAGCATTTCAAGCTGCCGAGGCAGAAAGAAAGATGGAGTCTCTCCCGTTCGAGGCCTACAGGGCCCGAAATGAGCATAACTTCATCAGAAATATACTAGCACTCTTACAAAAGGACGAATTAATACTAATACTAAGGAATCTATCCCTTAACATAGGTTTATAAGCCCTAGAATGAAAGAAAGGGTAGGGGATTGCATCAAACGCCTTGTAAATAGGCCTGGTCTAAGGTTCTAGTCCTCCTATTAGAATGATAGCAGACTAAAGTCACCTTCAATCACCTTCACTCAAGAAAAGGGGCAAAAACTCGGTCAGAACAAATGCATACTTTCTTCTAAACATTTAAATGAATCACAGCAATTGAATGGGGGAATTTTTTAGGAATTGAGCCAGTGCTACGTGATGTGAAGTGACACAAATTGGTGCAAACCCTTGCTAGGTTATTTACTACCAGTGCCACATTTATGCTGAAAGGTACTTTTTTTCAGTGCAAGTAGCACTTTTAATTGCTTTGTACAACTATGCATTATAGAGGAGTTACTAGGATGAAAATTAGGAGTTACATCACAAGCACCCATAGTGTTTGACACAGAGTCTGGTTTACTCAAAAAGCCAAATTGGGCTTTGAGCCACAGGAAACACCTTCTTCAAGCTGATGTTAACAAGGAATAATGCTTTTGTCTGTCTGAACATTTCAAACATTGTATGTGTGTAGGATTGCAGAGTACACATAGAATCTGCATTGTTTTACAATTTGTCTAAGCATAGGATGTTGTACTGAAAGGGTGGCTTCCCATCCAAAGCCTTTGCTAGACAAGCACACCTCTGCACCACAGAGTACAGGTTGTACGTGGTGTCTTCAGACTTTTAGTGGTAATAAGTAATGAGAGGCTGCAGGTCACTTTTAGGGTTTGCCTGCACAGCGTTTGGGCTGTGCTTGTGAGATATCTTGCATTAACACTGTATAGGAATTTGTTAGGCTGCTCTGCAAATATTCAATCAGACCATCTTCCTGACTGTATTTATGGATCATGGTACATTTACTATGGAGTGGGGAGAATAATCATGTCCTGGTCAATCTAGACTGCACATGTAGATTAGATACACCCATATACTTGTTTTATCTAATTTTCCAAGGTTATCACAAATCTTTATTCAGTCAATGCACAAATCTTTTTAGTTGAGGTAAACCTTTGTGCGCAACCATTACAAGAGGTGTTCCTGAAAGCGTATATTGCAGGGGATGGGCTAGCAAGGTGTGCAGTCGTGCTCCTATTAACACTTTACTATGGATGAGCAAGTTGAGACCACATGACCATGTTGCACTGGGCGTATCTGCCCATCAAACTGCTGATATCAGTGTACAATTACATTCTTGAATTCAGCACACTGTTCTAGAATCTGAACAGCATTTGTATGCAGCCCTGGGGTGGTTAAAAAAAAGAAAGAAAGTAAAGGTCACTTACTGGCTGGCCAGTTGACCAGCCCCTGCCTCTTCTCCATTCTCTCCATCCTCTGCTTCTGTGTGGACCGGAAGAACACAGGCTCCCAGAACCCCATGAGCCAATCATGATGCTGCTTTTAGCAGCGTTGTGATTGGTCTGAGCGCGTGGTTCGGTGTTCAGATGGGGACTGGGAGGCTGTGTTTGTTCTCCACCCAGGCTGTGTAGTACAGCCCGTTGGAGAACATGCTAAGTGCGCATGACGGTTTGGCCAGCCCAAGACGGCCGGCCAAACTGTCATGTTCACTTCGAAAGTGACCCAACCCCACGTCTTCATGCTCTGTGAGCACACCATTCCAACCTCGCCCTGCCGAACTGCCTCGTTACAGAAAAAGAAATAATAATAACAGCGTGTTATTATCATTTTATTTTTCCTTTTTCCAGTGCTGAAAACCAGTGGAGCAACGCTCCTCCGCCTTAGCGGAGCAGCAGCCCCAAATGTTCTCATTCTCGGTTTCCAAGAGGCGAATGTAAAACCTCCAAGCATTTGTCAAAACCTGAACATTGATGTGTGAGCAATTCTTTAAGGGTACAGGTGGCACGTGCATTGGTTTGATATGAACAAGCATACGTCGATGATGTCAAAATGTACCTGGCAGTAAAAGCGAACATTGTCACTGCTACCCCCCACTATGAATGTTAATGCTAAGAATTGGCAAGTAAAGGTCTCTAAAGCAGTCCATGACAGAGCATCTGCTGAAATTGCATTTCACTCTTGGCATTACATAACAACTTAGGCCGATTCATTCGTCTGACCTTTAGTTGATGAATAAACGTCTTGCCTTTTGTTGGTAATGATATTCACGTCGAACGTCTCTTTGCTATCCCGCCACAAGACCCTGTTGTCATTTTCTGCTAATTTTCCATAAATTACCTCAGAAAAACAAACGACTCAATTGAAAGGAATAGATCTGAAACGTGCCCCTTGACACTGGATGCGTTCCAGACTGGACGCCAACATGGCTGACAGGAAATATTGACCTGTGGTGTTAGATACTGGTCTAGAATGTATCATCAACCTCCTCTTTTTGCAAAGCATCACCGTTTACCAGTCAGTCTGAGCTTCATACTACAAAAAGTATGAAATGTCAGAATTGTGTCTCCATGTCCTTATGTTTGAAGTTGACCTTTATTTTGTTTTCTTGGGTCTGTTTTCTGCAGTCATATTCAGTTCCACAAAAGCATCCCTTGCTGTCTGCTTAAAGCTCATTTAACCGGAAGTTTGGGTTCAAATCTTACCAAATCTCTAAGATTTGACCAGATTGCTGCTATTTTGACAGTTGATAATAACTAGTATTTCTTTTTTTTACATGTAATGAATGTAAAGTAATTTTTAATTACCATAGTAAAAGTCCAATTAGCCATGAACTGCAAGTGAATTGTACCCTGTAAAACAATGCTCGGTAAAGTATGTTTACAAACCATTTATTAGCAATGGATCATAACATTTACTTTCCCAGTTTGTCGACTCATAAACTGTGGGGCAGATTTACAATAAACTAACGCAGCACGGTGCAGCAAGTCATTTTGCTGCGCCATGCTGCGTTAGTTTGGGAAGCACAGCGATGCGACATATTTACAACGTCATGGGAAGATTGTTTTTGTTCAGGAAAGGTTCCATTCCTGCAGAAAAACAATCTGAACAGCCGTTTTTCAACTCATATGTGTGCGGCATTAGCACACATAGAAGTTGAAAAACAGCATTCTTTCAATGATTGTGTATGTGCAGGAAGGGAACCCTTCCTGAACAAAAACAATCATCGGAGGGGATTTACTCGTTCTATGTGTGCTGCAGAATGAAGCACGCATTGAAACAGGAAACAAAAACTAGGAGAAATGAATGAATACATTTCTCCTCGTGTGCCTCCCTACGCCTCCCCTGTGGAGAAGTAGCATTCACACCCATTTGCAGATTTACGATTCCTCGTAAATCTGGAAATTTGTCTAGTTTCATGGGTGTTGCGTGGGAACACCCCCAGCAACACTCATGGAACAACCCTTTCACACAAAGTGCTTCGTGTTAAGGGGCCATATTTACAAGGACAGGAAAAGCCACGCACAGTGGCTTTTCCTGTTCTATTTTAATATGGGGCAGTGTATTGGCTGCTAGTACATCACAAAAAGTGACGTACTGGCAGCGCAAGGGGCTGTAAATCTGCCCCAGTTTTTACGGCGTCAAAAAGGTGCAACTCTGGCTTGGCAGTTAGTTCGAAGGAAAATTATGATTTCTCTGGCAGTGGGATACATGTTTGATACAGCAAAGCTTACAAGACAAGAAAATGCGCATTTAGGATTCAGTATTACAGCTACTTTCAAGTTTACTCTGTCTAATGGGCCGTCCAGTTTCTTTGTGAGACTGGAGTGGTACGCTCACAGTCAAAAGGGAGATGGCTTTTATCCGTATATGGAATGAAGGAACATATAAAGACTTCACACATTTTCTGTAAAAGAAAGAAGCATGCTGGGTAGCAATCCCATGAGGAAAGATTGGGAACAGCAACAATAAAAATTACATAGATGCTAACTGTTTGAAACCGGAAATAGGGGGAACTAAAAAAAAATCCCTAACGACTTACATTGCAGCAGAGCCAATTTTAGGAGTGAGGCAGCTGAATTGCAGACATTTTGGGCTTAAAAGTATCGAGAGTCTTCTGCCTGAATCAAGAAGTAAACAGAAGTGAAACAGATAGGTATAGCAACTTCCTAATTCAATCTCACATTGGTATATGAACCAGATCCCTTCTTGACAACAAATGCAACTTTATCCCTGCTAAAGGTATATTCTACATAGTTCAACATAATTGAGCGTACTTGCATTATACCATTTACTTTCATTGCAGATGTCATGAAAATGAAAATCGAACAGACCTTCCATTGGAGGTGCAGAGGGCATGTTACACATAGTGCCCTAGGGGTGCAATGGATGTGTGAACAAGCTTTGTGCGCCTCCCAGGGCACAATGAAATTACAGAACTGGTCGTGGATGCTTGTGCATCCCCTTCTGTAATACTGACAATGCTGCTGCACATGTATCGCCAGTGCTATCTCAAAAGGGCATTCCCTCATTTGCATGGAAGCGTGACCCCATGCAATTGAAGAAATCTCTTTACCTCTGCTCTGTGCCATATTATGGTCTAGGGCGCAAAGGCAAAAGAGCCATCGGGAGGTGCACTTGGAACAGCAACCTGCCCTGGTCGATTTATGCTAGACCGGATCTGGGAGCGGGAGGAGGGGGAACTAGTAAGAAATACTGCTTCTGCTTTTGTTACAGGGGGAGCAATATTGGAGCACTGCTGGAAAAACAGTCCCCAATGACAAAATTGGCCCCCAAGAACACTTAATGGCCCCACCCCTGGCATACCGGGGAAATGCTAGGGCAGTCCGGCCCTGAGTGCCCTGACAATGCACTGCAAATAGAACATGATGAGCTGTCAGGGCACCTCCTAAGGACAGTCCTCTGGAGGAGACAAAGGTGGTCCCAAGGACCCCCCAGACATCTCCCTTCAAGTGGATAGAGCCACTCATTGCACCTGCCTTGCTAAAGTGCAGGTGGGTGCTGCCTGCACAGTAAAACACAGGGAGGTTGATTAAAACAGCTACTCTGTATTTCACTGAATTCACTGCCTCCCAAGCAGCCCAAGTTTGCTGCTACCCTAGGGGCAGCGCATTTATTGTAATCGGGTGAACTGTGCATGCTTGCACCTGGTATACCTGTTTAAAGGTGCAATGTGGCACAAAGATGAACAGAGCGCTGGATGCATAATACGGTCCCAGGTGTGTTCACTAAAACTAAAGACATTTTAGGTGTATGATCTAAAGCTTGCCACTGGGAGGAAATTGGTAATTTCATGTGCCCCTTCTGTAGGCTTTACTTTCCATAGCACACTATATAAATTAAGTCATGTATATTTTACTACTACTACTGAATGGCTACATTAAGATAAACTCATCATGGTGAAATGAGATGCCTATAAATAAGACATCATGAGGTGGGGACTGAAAGTCCATACATTAACATACACATGCATGTAAATTATATCTACACAATACACTGCTACTACTAGTATATGTGAGGATCTGTGACTTAACATATTGCAAAATATACCACTTATTACACAGTGACGTAACACAAAATTGTTGGACCCACAGTGCAGAATGTGAGGAGAGGCTCCTGTGCTTCCCATAACATCAAAGATATTCAATGGTTTTGGGCTGGATGGGACCCCTTGAAGGGTTAGGGGCACCTGAAGGAACGGGGATCCCCTGAGCTGCAGGGGTATATGTTACACCCCAGCTAATATAAAATAGTAAATATGAAAATTATTACCATAGAACATGCTGGGAGAAATCATTGCAATGCTATCTTTGCTTAAAAGCAAAGGTAAGTCTCTATAGAAACAATTACGAATAAATGTGCCATATTATCTGCCTCTTTGTTGCATAACTCTTAGAACTCTTTAAATTAAGAAAAATGAAAATCAAATATCAGCAGTTATCTGAAAGATGCCAGACAAGACTTTGACAATCCATCTCATTAGATTTTTAGTTTATTTATTTTCCTTGAAAAGATCTTTTGATACATAGGAAAATGTGTTACTATATCTATATTGAATAGTATCAAATACCATACATATATTATATGAATATAAGAAGAGCATATTTCATAAGCATTACTGTTTTCAAAATGAATGATCAAAAGTGGGAAAAGAGAAAGAAAAAGCATAGTATAGGCATGTGTATAGTCTACTCAGGGTATCGAAGTTTGTATCAATGATACAACTGGGTCCCAAATTTTCTTTTAGTGGCATTGCTTAGCGTTGTTCTGTGTGATGGACAACACTAATACACAGAAATATATGAAGTGAATACACCATTCTTTCATAGGGGAAGGATTGATATCTGGCAGCAGCCTTGCATTAAATAAACTTGTGAACACGAGCCAACAAAGATAATACTCATACGGTTGGAGAAAATAGCTGATGATGCGCCAAGTAATATCAGTTTTGCAGCTGGGCAGAGAGAAATATCAAACAGTTTGTAAATCGTCTGATAACTTTGAATCCAAGAATTCTGGATCTTGGTACAGTTCATTTGTAAAAGTTTAGGTTAGTGGCTGGAGTGAAGCACCAATAACAAAAAAAGATATAATAATACAAAATGTAGATTTTGGGAGTGCAATATACATTCTGAATACATTTAAAGTGCTGAGACATTAGGAACTTTATAACCTACATTTATACTCCTAGATATTTCAATTTTCATACCGAATTCACCAAATTTATATGTTTTTAGGTGCTGAAGGTTAACCGTCTGCCGGTCTACCAATGAATAATATACTCAACCGATAATACCTTCCAGATGCGAAGTGCATGTAAATCATTAAAGTGGAATGGGATCACATTCAGATCGGAGTGAAAATATGTATGAAATAATTGAACACCTGTAGATTACTAAAGAACCCTATGGTAGGGACTGAATGCAATGAGACCAGTGATGCAAAATATTGAAAAACAGATCCATGATAAAGCTCACCTAAATGTTGCAGTGTAGTGGTAGATCACTGATGCACCCATGTATCATTAGGTAAGATGGCTTTAGAAAAAGGGAAACCATATCACACTGTTAGTCCCACCTTTGTTTCCATATACATGTTCACTTACCTGTTATACGGTATGTTTTCTGTTTTAATATAGCCCATGTTCTGGCACTGCTCTCTTTGAGTGCTAACCAACAAAGCCAAAGGCAGTTGGAGTTAGAAGTCTCAAGAGAAGGACCTGATGGATATGGGCTCTTTCATTTTGTAGATTAAAGTCACTTTTTCCACCTTTTTGTGGCACTGCCTTTCATCATAACAATTGCTGAAAAGGAGTACTAATAATCATCAGGAGCCCACTGCCTTTTTTCACCTGTTTATAGCTGTTTTCCTTCATGCTTTGTCACTGGAGCTCCCTCGAGATAGCCTGATCAGTATGCTTGCTGCTAAATATCTCTGGGGGTGTCCATGGACCTCATCAATGAAGTGGGTGTGTGTTTGTTTGAGAAGCACCCCAATCCAGAGAACAACACCTGACCCGAGATGAGTCACGCACAGTTGACGCGATTCATCGGATACCTCCTACGATACGTGACTCAGCAGGAGTGTCACATGAGCTGTTTAAATCATGTCATTGCGCATATCATGGCAGCTATCTTGGTTTGGGAGGGTTATCAATAAAGGTAAAATCAATCAAATCATTGCTTCATTGATGCTCAGATTTCTGACTGGATAGGCACTTGTGATCCATTCCTGTTGTTTGGAAGATGTCTCAAACTCCAATGCATATGGTACCACTTCTAGAAGATGTTTGGTGCTAACTTATGTTGGACTTTGCTGGTCCATTTAATGTGCTTGCAAGTGACGAGAAATACTTACTAGTTTTCAAACTGGTTTTATTTTGAGTTTACAACGGCGCAATCTACAGAAGCAGTTATTAAATTTGATCATAGGTTTTTGATTTTAAAGGGTCACCTAAGGAGCTAGTAACTGATAATAGGACACATTTCACATCATTACAGATGAGAGATTTAATTGATTCCTTCAAAACAAACATTTGAGAGTGACATTGTCTTCTCCAATCTCCAATGGCTAAGTTGAGAAAATGAATATGTTTCTAAAAGAAGGTATTCAATCAGCTACACAAAAGGGGATGATGGACGGAGCGTTTGAGCAAATTAAATACTCACCCCCAGTCAACTGATCTGGGTTTAATGCATCACAATTCTTTAGCTCACTCAGCCCCAGTTCAGACATGGCCATATGCAAATCCGTCTGACCCTGTGCCTCATGGGAACAGTCCAGCCCGAACTGCCAAGCCATCTCTTCCCTGGACCGGAAACAAGCATCCTGGGACCGGTTTCGGATTCATAATCCTCATCAGCTAGGCTATCTTGAAACCAGTGGCCAAGTGAGCAAGGGACTCAATTCTGAGCATACCCTGCCAACTTAGAGCAAACAAAGCGATACAAAAGGGGATGATGGACGGAGCGTTTGAGCAAATCAAACACTCACCCCCAGTCAACTGATCTGGGTTTAAACCATCACGATTCTTTAGCTCACTCAGCCACCCCAGTTCAGACATGGCCATATGCAAATCAGTCTGACCCTGTGCCTAATGGAAAAAGTCCAGCCCGAACTTCCAAACCATGTCTTCCCTGGACCGGAAACAAGCATCTTGGGACCGGTTTTGGATTCATAATCCTCATCAGCCAGGCTATCTTGAATCCAGTGGCCAAGTGAGCAAGGGACTCACGTCTGAGCAAACCCTGCCAACTTAGGGCGAACAAAGCAATACAAAAGGGGATGATGGACGGAGCGTTTGAACAAATCAAACACTCACCCCCAGTCAACTGATCTGGGTTTAATCCATCACCATTCTTTAGCTCACTCAGCCACCCCAGTTCAGACATGGCCATATGCGAATCAGTCTGACCCTGTGCCTCATGGGAACAGTCCAGCCCGAACTGCTAAGCCATGTCTTCCCTGGACCGGAAACAAGCATCCTGGGACCGGTCTCGGATTCATAATCCTCATCAGCCAGGCTATCTTGAATCCAGTGGCCAAGTGAGCAAGGGACTCACGTCTGAGCATACCCTGCCAACTTAGCTATAGCCATTGGTGTACCAGTAGAACAGTTTTAGAGACACAAATTATAAAGATATTTGACACAATATAACAGGCATTTTGCCTTTTTTATTTATTAGGAAATGTGATGCCAGACCAAAAGTCGGTCCAGATTGGGTCGAAGGTTTAATAAAAAAAAAAATTACAATTGTCATTGTAAAGAATATGAAGAAGTGGTCAATATGGTATCCTCTCACCAGGCTGCCCACAAAACAAATTTTGACAACAGACACTCAGTACAAACAGAAATTTTCAAATTGATGATTGGGTCCTAATAAAAAACCTATTATGTTAAAAAAGGAGAGTCAGTCTCCACAGCTCCAATTCAAATAAACATGGTTGCAATGGGCTCTGTTTTACTTTATAAAAAGGATGGTGGACAAAATATGTCTAGTTAAACTTACCAGGGAACAGGCAAAGTAAGGCATTGGTCGGAAAGGAGGTTTGGATGAGAGTTACCTCAGGCCTCTTTATATCATGATAATAATACAGAAGATTCAGTCTTAGACAATTCTAAAAGGAATGAATCTAGAAACTATGAAAGTTCAGATGACAATTCAATTGTACAGGGAAGCTCAGCTTTTACTTTTTCTTCTTCGTCGAACTCATAGTTTGATGCTTCTGATACTTGCGGTATGGGACAGATTTCTGTTGATGCTCAAACAAACTTTGGTTCATCTTAACAAAACAAGAGGGTATCTTGTAATGTTTTAATGCATGCAAAGTTCGAGGATTTGTATTTGTATAAACTTGTAATAAAGTTATCTAATTGGTTTTCCATTTTAATATTACACTTTATTTTACTTTGGTAAGGGGAAGATGATAGAAAGTACTATATTTATGATGTTCACTTACCTGGTATAGGGTATATTTTCTTTGCTAAAACAGTTCATGTTCTAGTACTGCTCTCTGTGAGTTCCAACTGGCACAGCCAAAGGCAGTTGAAAGTTACAGGAGGAGGACCTGCTGTATGTGGGTTCTTTCATTTTAGAGATTAAAGTCACCTAAACCTTCTGTGGCACTGCCTTTCATCACAACAAATATTTTTAAAATGATGTACCCTAGTACAATTATCTCATGTGAATAACACTGCAAACACGTAACCTTAACCTATATGATTTATAATTTTTTACGTTTTATTTAAATATAAAGCTACTGCTTCCAGTCATAACACTGCAGTGATGTGCTACAGATAATTTCCTCCTCATAGGAAAAGATGCATACCATGCTTTTAAACAAGAACAGAACTGAGCAACCAATTTCCAATTCAAATCAGTCTTTACTGAGACTCTGGCTCTCTTGCTCTCTGACCTTACTTATTCCTATTTCCAGCTCGAGGGGCTCAGTGAGAGGAACTTTGGCCATGGATCCCAAAATCCCATGTATCATGGCAGTGGTCTTTGATGGAGGGTCTGTTCCTTCCCATAGGCATCACCTAGCTGCCCTTTTTTATGAGCATTGTGACCACTGGGCCCTCCTCACAGCTGTCTGGGGTTGCTAGGGAGTAGGGCATGTTCTTATGTGCCTTGGGTTTTTTTGGTGGGCGCCCCCTATCTGCCTCCTGGCTGGACAGGCCCTGTTCTAGGCTTTCACCCTCACTGTTGGACTCAGAGGAGCTGGAGTCTTCCTCTTCGGTGCTCTTCAGTGCTGCTAGCTAGGAAATTCTACTAGAGCTCACGGAGGAGGAATTTCTAGCCCTCCTCCTCACCTACAAATCTGCCCGATAACCCCAATCCCGCTAGACTTAGGTGAAGAACACGCTATCCGCTCGGTTGCAATCAACTCAGACAGATCAGCTACCCTCCGCTCCAGAGAAGTTGTTGATAACAACCTAGCATGAGTACCCTTTTCTGTCCCAACTCACAACACTCACCCCAACTCCCCTCTGTCTGGCCTCTTAATTAACTGCAGCTCAGCAGTAAAGCATGCGGCTGATGTTGCTGATCTCATTCTGATTCAAAAATCTGACTTAGCAATCTTGACTGAATCTTTGCTCAAGGAATCCTCATCTCCTTGCCTAGACCTCCTTGTCCCTTCCGACTATAATATCGCAAGGCTGGACAGACAATAAAAAAAAAAGGGGGAGGCATTGCCTATCTACCTCTCTAACCTCATTGAAACTGAACTTTTGGCGTATCCCACAGACTCCTGCGAATACCTTGTACTTTCCATATGCAGCAACGCCACTCAACTGTGCAGACTGCACATTTTTTACCACCCCTAGGCATGAATGACATCTTCACTGACCGCCTCATGAAAATCATCACAGCCAAGGTTTCCCCAAATTCTAAAAACATTTTCCTTGGCGACTTCAATCTGCACTGGAACGACCCCAAGGAACCTTAGGTCAACACCATCAATACACACAAAAGGCGCCATTCTAGACTGGATCACCGCTAAGGAATCAGTGGTCAAGCTTATAGACCCGTGCGACTGGTCAGACCACCATGCTATCAACTTCCTTTTACCTGGCACCCACAAGACAAGGGCACGGCAACCTGTGATTCCAAAATGTTGGGTTTAGAGACACTAAGATCCTTGATCACTGGAAACTGGCTGCATGCTGCGAGTCTGACCTCTCCCCTTATATCACAATGGTCAACAACTGAGTAGTGTAGGTAAAGGACATCTCTTCCTTGATCCTGCAAGATTGAGCTCAAAGACAAAAATAATCTAAAGTCTGCACTGTATGCACTTTATAGTAAAGATAGACTGGCGAGGGAATCAACTAAACCAACAATCCAGGTTTATGTGAATAAAGATCTGTACATACAACCAATCCCATTGTACCTTACGTTGCCAATGACAAACTGGAAAAATCTTTACTTTTCCGTTTAAGGGCAGGCACTGTTAGATTTTTATTATGTTTCCCATTAGGTTACTCCTTCTTAAGATCTGGAAATAAATTGTGCCCATGTGATGATATGAGCTTGCAAAATGATTTACACTTTTTCTTTTTTTGCAAATTTTATCAAAAATATTTTGAATGGTTCCTAGCACCGCATTTTAAAAAGCACAGACCAATTTTTTTGGGAGGAATCTAATTTGATGTTGTTAACTTTGAACAATGAAGAACTGATCTTCCGCACTAGCACTTTTTTAAGAGATATTACTCACGTACGGAAAACAATGGAGCACCCTTAGAAACATTTTGAACTGTTGCTGCTAATCGATTTGTATCTTACAATGTGTTGTTTTAAATATATTTGTAATCATGGTCATTTTATTATTTGGGATTGCATTCTGTATTGCTTTTATGAATTTGCAAAAATTCGAATAAAGATTTTGATTCGATTCGAACAACCTCACTGAACATTATTCCACTACTATAGCTCACATTCATGATGATCTTGCTCAGCTAAAACTAAAAAGAACCCAAATCAAAGACAAACCCCCCTGGTTCAATGGATACTCAACATTGAGAGGAGATCCCTCCAGCAGACAGAAAGAAACTGGAGACATCTCCCTTCAGGTTCCCATTTGAAACTTCTCCGCCAGGCCAGAAATACCTATAATAGGAACATTCTCAATTCAAAAAAATTCTTCAGATCAGAACTGGGAAAAGCCAAGAACAGACCTTGCAAGCTCTTCAAATTGGTCAAACACCAATCTAACAAACTGGCTCAAACCTCTAAAGAAACCCCTAAATCTCTAATATCATGCAAGGAATGTTCCTCCTTCTTCTCTGACAAAATCACTGCCCTAGGAAATGAACTTAGATCCGCCACACACTCCCAACCCCCACTGGAACTGCCTCATCTCTCCGCGCTGCACCCCCAGGCATCACCCAAAAACCAAGCACACTGGTCCAACTTTAAGGTTTATGAAGAACATTCCGTGTTAAAAATTCAAGCCTCCTTAAACCAGACCAACCCCTTTAATGACCCAATCCCCTCTAACTGTTTAGCCGCCGCCTTTCATTCTATCATTCCTAGTTGGACTGCAATACTCAATGCCTTCCTTCTTCAGGGGTCCATACCTGACTCTCTTGAAGCTGGCCAAGTCATGCCATCTTAAAAAAACTTTCGCTGAATCTTGCTTCCCTTAACAACTTTAGACCTATATCTAATATCCCACTCCTAGCTAAAGTTCTGGAGAAATGTGTGCAACAACAGTTGAGCCAACACATCACCAACTCCCCCTTACTAGAAGACTTCCAATCCAGGTTCAGGCCTGGGCACAGCACTGAAACCACCCTTCTCCATATCCTGGACAATGCCCTCCAAGCCCTTGACCAAGGCAAAACCTGTTTCCTAATCCTCCTAAATCTATCCTCAGCTTTCGATATGGTCAACCACAAAAAAACTCCTTAAACGTCTTAAACTCAGGATGAGACTGGATGGGCCACTTCTCAAATGGTTTAGGTCTTTCCTCCAGAACTGCTCACAGAGATTCCTAATCAACGGTAACTTATCCGTTCCTCTCAGATCACGGTTGGAGTCCATCAAGGAATAGCCCTGTCCCCTACCCTCTTCAATCTTTACCTCAAACTGCTAGCAGAAGTACTACCACATATATGCCAACGACATCCAGATCTACATCAAAATCTCTTCTCCTGAGGAGATCTTTTCCCTGAATGAAGCCTTGAAGCTGACTGTCCAATGGCTTACCTCTAGCAAGCTCAAACTTAACACAAAAAAGCCAGAGTTTCTTCTAATCTCCCCATCCAAAACCAACCCTGACATTCAGGAATGGGTCAAGGCGATCACAGCTTTAAACTGCCCACCGACCATAGTGGACTCTGCCAAATCCCTTGGAATAACCCTAGACTGTAACTTGAAAATGCATGATCACATCACATCAATGGCCAAAACAGCCAGATTTCACCTGAGCTATCTAAGAAAACTGAAACCTTTCCTTGATACACCCGACCTAAAAATGGCAGTCCAGGCACTAGTCATCTCTAGACTGGAATATGGATGCTACACCCTCTCTGGTATACCCAAGATATCCCTGGCCACATTAAACGCCTGCCTCAATACTGCCGCCAGACTCCTAACAGGCTCAAAGAAATTCAACCACATCTCACCACACCTCAAAGTTCTGAACTGGCTTCCACTTGAGGCCAGATCCAATTTAAACTTACATGTATCACTCACAAGGCCCTACACACCAATTCCCCTGCATTTCTCTCCCAGAAACTCGTGGTATCCGGAAGAGCCAGAAACTCCCGGTCTGCCAGACACCTCCAGCTCCTGCCGGCACGCCAGCAAAAAAAACAACAGCTTACAATCTGGAATTCTATGGTCCGCACCAAGAATATGGAACTCACTCCTGCTGGCCATTAGAATTCAGTTGCTGGCACACTTTAAAAAGGAGACCAAAACCTTTGTAATGGGCAAGTTCCTCTCCAAACTCTTGCATTGCAATCACCTCAACAACCTTGCTCTACATCCTATTACTGCCACACATTGGACCATCTGGCTGCTATCCACCCGGCACCTTCGGGCATCCCACTCTGGGATCTGGGACCTCTCGTTCTTGCAAATGTATATACCTTTTTTTCTATACCAAATGTTCCCACCCCCTCCTAAGTCTTTTGTATACAACTTGTTAATCCTGTAAAGCCCTCTGATACCCCAACGTGTCAAGTTCGCACTCTACAAAATACATAAATAAATAAATAAATAAATAAATAAATAAATAAATAAATGTACGGTGGTTGTTGGGGCTGTTCCTCAGTCATCTTACATCATTAACAGGGTCATTCGCTGTTCTCTCTTTTGACACTTGTGACTGGCCGGAATGAAGGTTTTGGTACATTCTATGGTAATGGTGTCAAACATGCCCCGTTTAGGACCAGGAAATATGTGTGTCTTTGTACAGGTGAGCCACTCAAAGCAGTGTCTTTGAAATATACAAGCCTGGTTGGGGAAAGTTGCTCACATGTGTTCTAACAGAGTCTCTATGAATGATTGGGAAATTTGTCTATTTTAAATACTTGCTAACTTTTGGTTATATTGAGATTTGCTTCATTAATTAATTACTAATTCTACTTTTGTTTAGGGGGAACTGTGTACACAGGGGTAGTATTAAAAACATAATCTACTGGTTATGAACTTAAAAACAACCTGATGCATCAACAAAATAAATTGGTTAACATAGAAACAAAGACAATCATGCAATGAGCAATAACAACCTATAACAAAAGTACGATTGTTAGTTTAGGGCAATGCGGATTGTTTTGCAGCAGAAAACTAGCAGTCATGAACTTCTGAGTTGAAAGAACAGTTACTATCACTTAAAAGCACAGACAAGACATAATATTTAAACATGCTGCGTGATTTGCAAAATGTGAATAGCACCACAAAATCAATAAAGGTATAAGAATGGAATATAATCTAATGGAGACTAAAATGTTGGCAGTAAAAATAGTTTTTTGTCCAAACAAACTGAGCAATTTCCTAGTGCTTAGAGCCCAGGGAGAGGGGATGTGCTTCCCAGTACATGGAGCTGAATTAACCTGATAGTCTGCTACTACCGTCTCGGCGGACAAAAAGTAGCACCAAATTCAACAGAGAAACAGAATTAACGTGATACCTATTGGCTCTTTGTGGCCAGACCAAAGGTATACCTAGGCTGTCCTGTTTTCAGTTTCTATTTTTGGTAAATTCTGGTGGTTTTTTTTCAGTGTTTTCAATATCTTAAAAAACAGTTGTTATCAGTGGTTACACATTTTCACGCCACTAAAAACAACAGAAAAAGTGTTTTTCCGGTGTTTATAGAACGTTTTGCTTTAATCATTGCTTGCTTTCTGCACTGAAAGAACATGGTCTATAGACAGTGTACGTATAGTGTATATGAGGTCCAAAGAGATTTTTGCAAATTAATCTTATTGTAGTACACCATACAATACTTCTTCAGTGAGTCTTTGGTCATGTGCGCTCGCGCTTTCCTTCCCATGTAAACTTCTGTGAATAGACCCTCTCAGCATTCATAGCCCCTTGGGCTGAGAACCGTCAGCTAAGGGGCACAGTTGGGGTGACTCTTTCTTTGATGCCACATCAAACACAAAATGATAAATATTTGCATTTTAGTTCCTGGGCATAAGAAAACAGTGCACCAGAATGGACTAAAAAGTCAATAGCATCCCTCATTAACTCTGAAGATTGTAAAGATGCTTTCAGCATACCATCTAACAAGTGGCAAGGATCTCTTACAGGGAATCACTTCAGCTCGGGTATCAATTTTGACAGGTCATCACACAAATTTTGTATATACGTAGCTGAATCACTACAAATACAAACAATATCACTCCAATCTTTGTTGAACTTGGAAAGAACCTTTTTTGCAGAGCATAATAAGTGACACTGCGTTCCATGTTTTCCAAAAGTCTGGTGTCATGTTTTCACCACTATCCAAGATGCTTGGTGATAAATATACTTGTCACTATGCCTTGCATTTAATGTTTAAAGCCTGAGGTGTTGGCAATTCACCTACTATCAATACTGACCCACTAGAAACTATGGTCTGATGTATTAAGGGTTTTTATCCATTCTCTGTGGGTAAATGTGATGACACATATTAGGAAAGATTTTTATGAAACTAGCCATTTTACCGATCAGTGAAAGAATCAAATGCAGCCAAAATATCAAATGTGAGTTTGATATGTCCTGATTCTCTACAGTTTATAAAAGAATTAAACTAAACCTAAAACGTGAAACTAAACCCTGCATCTTTAGACCAAAGGCCATAAAACTGAAAAAAGTAAAAGGAAGAAGAAACAATATTTTAGTGGCATCCCTAAAGAACAAAACTCAAGCAGAATAATGTTAGCCAGTCTTTCTTACTGCTAGCTTGTATAACAAAGTTACATTTTATTGACCCCTTCAGTAAGAACAAAATGACTCTTTAACTTTCTTTTTCCTTTCTTTGAATGGCATTTAGTTTGTGGTTGTGCAGGTGTTTTTTCAGTGTTTATATGTTTTCACCGGTGAGGGCTATTTTTCTTTCAGTGGGGTTTTATCAGTTATTATAGGTTTAAACCTAAAACCCCACAGCCTAGGTATACCCAATTCACAAAGGCCCACATTTTTTCCCTAACTTCTGAATTACACCCTTTATTACACTGAAAGGTTGTGCATATCACTCCCTTACGCCCAGTGATCCAAGTGGGAGGAAAAAGAGAACACCTCTTACTTCTTTCAGGTGCTATCAGTTTTGGAATCAATAGCCCTAAGTACTTTTAAAACAAAACAATCAAGTTTGAGATGTTGACTCTATATCACACCCAGAGCCTATGCAAGCTGGCTTGCTACCATGCTGCGCTATCCCCTACTGACACTTGGGGACTACGTTTATCCTCTGACCCACACAGATACAGTTGCACTCATATTGTTGGACCTCAGCGCAGCGTTTGACACAATTTACCATCCAATACTAACCAACACACTTAGGTCTTTGGGCATCTGTGGCTCAGCCCTGGATTGGATCATTTCCTTCTTAGCCAGCCGCGCCTTTCAAATCTTCTCTGCAACAGCTAATTCCAAAATTCACGCCTCACCTTACAGTGTACCCCAGGGCTCCATCCTTAGTCCTTTGCTTTTTAACTTATGCTTCTGGCCTCCAGCTGATATAGCCGAACAGGCCGGTCTGACTCTTTTCACTTACGCCGACGACTCCCAGATGATCTTTTCTCTCTCAAGCACCGACTCCGGCTTAACTTCTCGCCTTCAGATGGGCTTAGGGAAAATCGCAACATGGATAATTCACAACCACCTTATATTAAATGGTGAAAAGACCTGCGGTCTTGATCCTCTGTTAAAAGAAAGATCTTTGGGGCTCGCTACACTGACCTGCCAACATGGGTGCCCTTCCGCGGCCCTCTAGCCATGTCCGTAACCTGGGGTAACTATTGACGATTCCCTGACCATGCACCATCAAGCAGTCAAAGCTACAACTGTATGCTTCACCATCCTGAAGTGGCTTAGGAAGATCATCTGGATGTTGCCAGGTGACACCCAGAAAACAGTGGTCCATGCCCTCATCACCTCACGGTTGGGCTATGGAAATGTCCTTTACCTAGGTTCTAACAAGGCAGTGACCCGAAGACTACAGTTGGTACAGAACTCTGCAGCAAGACTACTTTGCAGGGTTCCCAAAGCCACTCCCATCCCTGGCTACCTCAGTGACTTACATTGGCTCAGGGTAGAGAACCGTATTGAGTTCAGAGCCCTGAGCTATATGTTCAAAATTAAAATGGGTAGGGCACCACAGTATCTAAAATCCCTTGTCTGCCTCTATACTGCCACTTGTTATCTACGGTCTGCAACTCATGATAACTTCACAATACCCAGGTTCAAACTCACCAGGATGGGTGGAAGATCTTTTGCCTATCTAGGCTCGTCACTCTTGAAGGCTCTTCTCGCCGCTATCCGCAAAAAAACCATCTACATGCGCTTCCGCAGATCCCTTAAGACCTGGTTATTTAACCAAGAACTCTACCTACTGCCACTATAACTTGCACCTAGTCCACCGGGCGCCGGGAAACCCTTTTTGGGTAGCTGTTGGACTTTACAAATTTAATAAATAAATAAATAAAAGGTACAAGCGATCCCTTACTGACACCTAGGGATGAGCCGCACTGTACAGTCAGGGTAAAATACCAAAAAACGGTAGCTACCTTCGTCTTCTAGTAGCGTGTTGACTAGAAGAAAAAACACAAGAGATCTACGCGCTTGTCCTAGTTTGCCACACCCCACCACTGGGGCTAATAATCAGAAGTATCTCTTTTCCCCTCTGACGGCTGCCTCTGGATGGACCTCCGCCCCGTGAATTCAGCAGAACTTCTAAATATTAATGGCTTCTGCTCACCAATCTTTTTTCAAAGATGAATCTGTTTGGGCTCTGGCCTTTCCTACACAGCGGTTGGGCTTAATGAACCAATCTCTCCTATCTTGCTCATCAAAATGTTGCTCAGATATAAATTTACCGTAAATAAATTGAACGATAAGAGGCATTTAGCAAAACAGGAACAAGTTGGTTTCAATAAATACTGTGGCGGGAGAGCCTGGACACAATACGCCATCTCAAAATCTCTTGATGTACAAAGTTTTGGCCGTCCATTAATACAGATCATGAGGTGCAAAAAAACACTTTGCTATATTATAAAAAAGCATCTCAGTTGTAAATCAACAAACGTGGGCCTCTGATAATGACACAGATGGAGGAGAGCTAGTGTGGGCCAGTGTGTATGTATCCAGATGTCTGGCATGAGGAGCGCGTGATCACTGCATGTAGTTTGCCTGCCATGTCCTAATTGGTTGAGTGTGTCTATCTACATGTGGTCAAGTCAAGTCAAGTCAATACCACTTTATTCGATTAATTAAAATCATACAAAGTACACATAAACATGTGGTATCTAGCTTTGTTGTATTTCTGGGGAAACGCACGCCTTTGGCAAAAAAGGGTTTTATTGGGGCCAATTATCTCAGACTTATTTGTGGTGCAACTATCTATCTATGGAATCATCAGTGTTTTCCCTGGGTGCGTGCTTGTCTTAAGCTTATGAGGAACCCCACTTGTGTCCTGTTACTCAATAGGCATGGGTTGGAGGACCTGTCTGACCATGTGTCTCTGACTCTGGGTTGATGGAGAGGTCACCTTATGGGAATCCAACAGCAACAATGTGAGTTTATCTGAACTCCTAAATGTAATATGGCAGCCACTGGTATCATTTGTATCAACATTGTCATCACTATGCATACAGTTGTCATTTTGCACATTGATATTGTTTGTACTGGTATTAATGAGATTATGTTTTCTCTGGTCTGAACGCACATCGATATTGTTCTTAATTGCAACAATATTATCATTGTATGAGCATGCATCATGAATACATTGGTATAGTTATTGCTGATGCCGATGCAGTTGTGTGGACACAACTTTCTGTACACTTAGACATTGCATTTACAGGGATTGGGCGGGTACAAGTGGTGGCATACGTTCATATTGCATTTACTGATATTTCTGTTGTGGGCCTGCACATATCATGATGTTCATTGACATCATATTCACCAATCCCAACAAGTAGTTCCCATAATATTGGGATTTCGTAGACTTGGCTTTAAGTTCAAGTTCAAGAAATCTAATATAACTTTTCTGAGTGTCCTTTTACTAGGATATGAACTTGCGCATGAGAGGAAGAACCTTGCTCCTCATTTGTTGGAGAAATGTGCACAATTGTAACCTTCAAAAATGCTCAAACAATTGCAGTCCTTGCTAGGATTTCAAAATGTTTGTAGGACATACATACCTGAATATCAACACTGCATTAAACCACTTAATTAATTAATATGACCTGGTTTTTGCACAACATGCTGAATATCAGTAAACACAGATACACTCAGGGTACTACAGTCTGATTTGCTTGAAAACACACTACTTGAATACACGTGTCAATACCACAAACCTGGACATTTGTATTTAGCCAGGTGGAATATGATTTACTTACATCACTTTTAGTGATGGTGAAACAGTGCTGATTGCATATAAATTGCATTTATATTCCAATGTGGAAAGGCGTTTTACTTCCACTGAAAAAATACTGATTGTGGTGCAGATGGCAATTTCCTAAAGAATGGGCAGCTTAGAGGTTGTCACATAAGCTAATGTTCTGATACCCTCCATCCTAGATGGATACAGTGGGCCACATTCTTACCAGCTGTTGATTTAGACTTTGTCTTTGACCCTCCTTTACAGACCCAATATTTTTTGCAGTGTGAGCATGTTCATCCTATGCCATTTTTGGTCTTGCCTCTTGAGCAGTATAACAATATTATTTACACTGAGAGTTCATCTCAACCTGCTATAGGTTCTAAACAGCAGTACTCAGTGGCATGCTTTATTATTATTGGTGATTTTCAACCACAAACAACTCACACTCAGTCTTTAGGTGACTGCACTGTGCAGCTGGCTGTACTGAAGTATTTGCTTCTTGCACTTGAACATACGAATCCTGAATTCCCCACACTTATTGTGTGTGATTCATATTCCTGTGAACAGTCCTTTAATGCTAATTTTCATTATTGGCAACACAACGGATTCAAATATTCTAAAGGTAACACAATCAAGCATAAGATTATTTGGGTTAAAGTGACAGACCTCAAAGACAGGTTATCATGCACTCATGTAACACATACGTTGAGCCATCAACATATTGGAGGACACGCTGCAGGGAATTCCTTGGCTGATGAAGCAGCCCAATCTGCAGTCACCACAGTTGCAGTTTCAGAAATTACTCGTTCTAAAATTAAAATGGATGGTAACATCTTGACTGCCACTCATGCAAATAAAAATGGCACCCCTTTGCGTAAGGGCTTTCCTTCTACATGTGTTTCTCACTTAAATGAACACAACATCCCTTCTGTAACAATTCCTAAAGTTGGCGATCTTTCATACCCAACCAAGACTTCAGATTTGCTTCAGTGATAGCATCACACAAAGGTGTTCCTTAGGCACATGCTGGCCTTGGGACTACAATTTTGCTGCTATCCCAGCACTCCTGGTGGCACGACACATCAACAGGCCAAGAAATATGACCTGTGTTGTGACATTTGTCAACAAATTAAAGCTTCCACCTTGGCTCGTCCACCACAGACTATTGATCTCCAACAAACCTTTTGGCTGCATTTATTTGGACCACTGTGGTCTGCTAATTTCAGAGACTGTATTCAAATTTATTATGGTTGCAGTTGATTCTTCCTCTATGTTCCTCTGGGTTTGGCAGAAGTGCTCGGTTGACACTTGAACTGTTATTAAAGACCTGCAGGTTTTTGTCAGGACACATGCATGCAGTGTACCCCACTCGGACCAGGGCCCAGCTTTTGTGTTAAAAGCGTGCCAGGATTCTATATCATCCCTGGGTGGACAGGTGCCTTCTTCTTCTCCATATATGCCTGAGGGAACTTCTGTTGTAAAGAGGATGAACCATGACTTAAAGCAGTCCTTAACAACTATAGTATTAGACACTGGCCGCAGTTGGATCCATCACCTATATGGGGCTCAATGTGCTCAACATATCCTCCCTAAAAGATCTCTGGGTGGGCGTACCCCTACGAAATACTTTTTGCCATCAAGATGTATGTTCCAGACCTTGAAGACCATTAGCATAGTAAAATTTGAAGGGGCACCCCAGCAAAGTACATGGAAGGGGCCCCCCACCCTCTGGACCCAGGCAGGAGCTCTGAGGCCCTCCTGTGCAAAGTGACAGAGGAGGGCCCCCTGCAGCTTGGGTGCCCTGCAAAGCGGGGGCTGTGGATCTGTTGTTAAACCACTGGTCCAGACATTGTGGCCACAGCATTCCAAAAATTGGTGTTCTTGTTCGAAAAAAGAGGTGATTAAAAAGGAATTCGGCCTATCGTACTAAGCACCAGTGCTCATCCTTGACATCCAAGGACTGTGATCCTGCCAATGCTTCCAGGTTCTAAAGAAAAGTACTTTGTCTCAATTGAACATGTCAAACAACACCATGTGGCTGATTCTAAATAGTAGATCACAGGTGTGTGTGCTATTACACAGGATGTCTCTCTGTAGCTAGTGAGCACCACCAAAGCTTTTCCTCCCCAGCTGGGGGGTTGAATGATTCCACAACCAGCAACATGACCGAAGTAAGTACTATTCTTACTATTGGGTCTTCTGCAGCTAATGTACTTTATACTGTGGATCGTCCGCTTTTGGATTTTTCGCATTCTGCTATATAAGTTGAACCTCCTGTTAATCAATTCAGTGCTACTGGATAATATATGGATTATATCAAGGGCAAAGTCAGCTTAGATCTATCATGCAATTTAGCTGGCAAGGTAGTATTCCATACTGGAAAGGAATGCAACTCTCTGGTTGTGCACTCACATATTTACAAGCAAGTTATTGTACACGGTGCATGTAATGTTTCTATATCAATTTGCCCTGTTTCTTAAAACGATCTTCCACTTTTAACTGTCCTTTCAAATGGTAGCTATTTGATTCCAAATGATCATGACTGCTGTGGGATAAGGGCGGAAATTCCATAACTTTTATCAGTTTCTCAACCCATCACATATTGTAATAATGTCTTCTTTACCCCTGCCCAAGGAGTTGTTGAGAGCCCGCTATGGCCTTCCTTTCCATCTTCGAAGTCAGACTTTAATAAGCTAAGCAGACTCAAAGCACTACTGTTTCAAAAAGAAGTAGCTCTCACATTTGCTCACAAGAAATTCGAGTTACATTTGTCAGTAAATCCAGCGAGATACAGGCACTGTTAAATACACATCTCCCACTACAGTTTGGTAAATGGATTCATCACATTTTTAATGCATATATTACAGCCGGTCTTGTGCATTTTTTAAGGTTATAGGCATCCATCTTGTTCTCTTCATTTCAAACAATATTAGGATTAGTACCATCTTTTTTTCATTCTTTGTTTTCTAGTGTGCTCGGCGGACTCCCACTGCTGTTATTCCTCATTTGCTCCATTTTTATCCTATTTTTGCTTTTCCGCAATGGAAGTTCCATTTGCATGCCCTCTGGAATTACCAGCATTCCAACAGTGTCATGAGCGTATTGTTCAATACTTCAGAATCTTGTTGCTTCAAGTACTGAACCTTGATTGGTGGCTAACATTGCAACCTGCCTGGTTTACCTGTATGCACCCCATGTTTCTCTGCCTCTGACGTCCTTTCAAATGGGCACTAGATATTTGCCTGGCTTTGCAGACACCTGCTCCCATGGAACTGATAATGAGTCCTTTATTGACCCATTATCAAAGTTGGCCCTTGGGTTTGCGGCTTCTCCATCATGCAAGGTATTCCTTCTTGAGGCGATCCTTGTGACAGCCCCTGGATCACTAAATACTGACTCTATTAACAAGGATGCAGGTGAACCTGTAACTGTCTCAGTATCGGCTGAGACCAAGAATCCTCTTTAAACTCTGTAACTTGTGACCCAGGCTGTCGAAAAATTATTTTCTGCAGGAAGAGACTCCATCTTGGAATCCATGGCTTTTGATTTGTGATAGACATTATGGATTTCTTCATTTCACCATAATTTGATCACTATTTTCCGAAATTGATGTTACTTTTTTAGTTATTTCTAATTTGTGATATTCTTCATGTTTGGTTGCCACGCTTTGAGTTTGCCTGTCTTGTGACCACACTAATTATTTTTTAGCTAATGTTGTGCTATTGCCTCAACCAAAGGGAGAATGGTGTGTGATTCATACATGGACATTGTCATTATCCCTATGTTAGCCTTACTATGCACATTGTAGGCCGCTTCTGCTTTGCATATGTTACCAAAGCACATGATTGTTTTTGTGTCACATTATATTTTTACATATAGCTAGCACACAATTTTATGTCCTTTTCCTGGGATTTAGTCTGCACAGTCTAGGCAAAGTCAAACAGCACAGCTTTTACTTATTCTCTGCAGTCGGACACTAAAATCTAGACATAATAGAGATGCCCAGCTTCTGTTTTTGAAAGCACATGCTTTGTCATATAACCCAGGACATGTCGTTCTAAACAGACAGAGAACTGAGACTGGCACAGAGCTCAAAGGTCTCGTTTGAGGTGAGCTGCGTCTGCTGGGATGTAGAACAGCTATCTATGAATGCTAAGGTATGGGGTCCAATGCCCAGCTTAGAGATCTATAATCTATAACCATTTAACTTTTGTAGGGAGGGTGGGCTTATGCAAATCTGACAGAGAACATGACAGGACTCTTTATACTATACGGTCTAATGGCTATGCTAATGACATTACTGACCTGTATTTGTTTGCTAATTGTGGCACAAATATTGCTAATCAGAGCACAATAGTTTAAATAAACATTATAAACTTTCCTCATGTCTCTTTTCTATTTGTTGTGGACAAGTATGAGCGATAAAGGGGATGACCTGTTACCGCAATCCTGGGAGGGTCAGTTGTGTTGTCTTCTATTCTATTCTATTCTATTCTATAGTTTTGGTAGAGCGCGACAGCTGCCCCAGCAATGAGGCGTCCCGGCGCTAGGAACCCAGAACCTGGTCTGAGGGAGGGGACAGGACAGAGGGAGGGTTACAGGCAAGGGAATAGGAACGTTTTCACAGCTTTCCGGAATGCTGGTAGGTTGTCTATTGAACGGATATGTTGTGGCAAGTCGTTCCACATCTTGGCTCCGAGGAACCTAAAGGAGCGGCCGCCCATGCGGCTGAGTTTTATGCGAGGAACGCATAAAAGATTTTGGTTGGAGGATCTTAGGTTCCATGTCGGGGCGTAGGGAGTGAGAAGGGGTCGAAGCAGAGGGGGGTTGTTGAGTTTGAGAATTTTGAAGGACATAATGAGGGTCTTGAATTTGATTCTAGAATCAACGGGTAGCCAGTGTAATTTTTTGATGGTCGCTTTGGCTGAGCATCTGCGGGGGAGGCCGACCAGAGTTCTAGCCGCAGAGTTCTGCACACGTTGGAGTCGTGCTATCTCACATTTATTGGCACCAAGAAGGAGCACATTGGCGTAGTCTAGACGCGAGAGGATGGTGGCTTGGATAATTAGTTGGCGGGTTTTGGCGTCGAAAAAGCCTAGTATGTGGCTGAGGCTTCTCAGCAGGCCAATGCAGGTGCCGGCAACTTTCTTGGTGTGGGCCCGAAAGTTGAGTGAGTCATCCATCCAAACACCCAGGTTTTTCACTAGGGATTTGGGGGGGGGGATGGTGCCCAGGGAAGATGGCCACCAATGTTCATTCCAGAGGCTGGTGTTTTTGCCCAGGAGAAGTAGCTCTGTCTTTCCGCCGTTAAGTTGTAGACAGTTCATTGTCATCCATTGGGCAACCGCAGAGAGTCCGTTTTTGAAATTGGAGGATAAGTTGGAAGGACCTTCTGAGAGAGCGATGGCCAGCTGTGTATCATCGGCGTATGATACTAATGTCAATCCCCACTCTTTGGCCACTGCCGCCAAAGGCTGGACGTAGAGATTAAAAAGGGAAGGGCTCAGAGCAGAGCCCTGCGGAACTCCCTGTGCAATGGGGTGAGGTTTGGATAGGAAGGGGGGGGCAGAAACTCGAAAAGACCTGTTTTCGAGGAAAGATCTGAACCAGTCCAAGGCGTGACCAGCTACTCCAAAGGTCTCCAAACGGTTGAGAAGGATGACATGGGATACCGTGTCAAAGGCCGCGCTAATATCCAGAAGGATCAGCGCAGCACTTTGACCGGCATCTAAGATCGCTCGGAGGTGCTCTGTGGTGGCTAAGAGAGCAGACTCAGTGCTATGGCCTGGTCTAAACCCGTTTTGTGATGGGTCAAGGATGTTGTTTTTGACCATGTGCTGGGATAGAGTGATGTTGACATGCGCTTCAGCGAGTTAAGACAGCCATGGGAGCAGGGAGATAGGATGAAAGTTCTCCGGTTTGGATGGGTCTAGGGTGGGTTTCTTGATGATAGGCGAAACCCACGCTTGCTTCCAGGCTGATGGTACACATGCTGAAGTGAAGGAGAGGTTCAGGATGGCGGTAAGTGCTGGTAGAAAGAAGTTGAGTGACTCTAAGAATTGAGCCGGGCGCATAGGGTCTGCGGGGGAGCCAGATTTGACCTTTTTGCATAGTCTGGAGAGGATATCATCAGTGATTTCTGGGATGCACGTCATGTTCGAGTAGCTGGGGGAAGAGGAGGGATTGCTGGTAGTGCTAGGGGCGAGCTGAGGGAAGGAGGTGTAAATTTTCCGTACCTTGTCGACGAAGAACCTGGCAAGGTCTTCGCACTGCTGCTCGGAGGAGATAGTAGGGAGGGGAGCTTTACTGCTCTGCAGTTCTTGTACGAGTTTGAAGATTTCTTTAGCAGGGGTGGGGCTAGATTCGATCTTGTTGGTGTAGAAGGCGGTCCGTGCCGCACGGATGGCTTTGTGGTACGATTTCTGTAGAAGTAGATATTTTGATTTATCTTCTTTGTTGTAATCCCTACGCCAGAGGCGTTCTGCCTTTTTGCATTCTTTGCGTACGTTTTTGAGGGTATCGTTGTACCAGGGATTGGATGGGGAATTGCGACCTTTAGCCCATTTAGCCGGAATGAGGCTGTCTAGTCCGCCCGTGATCCACTCATGAAACGCGCTGTAATTGGCGTTGATATCAGAGTTGGTGTCAAGGTGGAAGTCCCCTAAGGTCGTATGCAGGTCGTTATGAGATAGTTTATGCCCTGGTCTTTTTAATCGGCGGGTAGAAGCCATATTGTGTCTGCTTTTATTGACCGGAATGGCCAGTTTAATAAGGGAGTGATCCGTCCATCCCATTGGTAGGGGGGACTCTGAGGTAAGTTTCTCTAGGTTTGAGAAAACTGGGTCTAGGATATGACCGGCTAAGTGGGTTGGAGTGGAAATGAAGGAGTTGAGTTGCAGTGCGGAGAAGTCTGCAAGGAGCGTTTTGATTGTAGGGTCATTTAACTGATCGAAATGAAGATTAAGATCTCCCAGAATTGTGAAATTAGAGTTTTTGGTTATTAAGGAAGTTGTTGTCTCAAGGAGGGCCTCAATGAATTTAGAAGTGGGGCCAGGTGGGCGATAGATGTAGAGACCCGACACTGTGAAGTTAGGATTTATGGTGATTTTAAAGTGGGCGCATTCACAGTTTGGCAGTTCTTCCTTAACAAAAGCACAAGAATATATTTTTTTTATAGATCATAGCGATGCCGCCTCCTCTTCCATCTCTGTTAATGGTCGACATCAGATAGTCGTCTGGTAGCGTGAGGTTGGGAATGGTGGAGGTACCATCCCATAGCCATGTTTCACAGAGGAAGAGGATGTCTGGATTTTCATCCAGGATGAGGGTATTAACCTCAAGGTGGTGTTTGGCAAGTCTGGGGTGCTAGATCACTTATCTCTGTGGAATGGTTAGGTGGGCAAGTGATGCACTATAAGCTAGTCGGATTCAGGTCAGTAGATGCTGATGTGGAATGGTGACTGAGTCCCTACATGCTGATATTCTATGGTCCCAAGCATAGTACTTTTCCCGAGCAGAATCCCTGAGACAATACCTATAATGTTCCAAGTACCCTGGGACCACAATTTTTTTCCTGATTCAGCATGGGCATTGTCCTCCATTCTTTGACTTCTCCCTAGTGTTGGTTGATAATATTTGTAATGTGTGTCCCCGTGATATGCTCTCTTCTCCAGTGCTGGTGCTTTAACAGGCTATCTAGTGCCACACACACACACACACGCCTTTGACACAGGTGTGTGTATTATGTCATGCTTAGGGGGCTTATTTACAAGCCTCTCGCGCCTCGGGCGCATCACTTTTAATATGGGGAAAAGTAATGTACCTGCGGTGAAAGGGACTTGTAAATAACCTCCCAAGTTTTGTGCTGTGAGGGTACCTTTCCAGTACAAAATACTGTGCTTAGACATACTTTAAGTAATATCCAACACTGTATGTGTGACCTGTCACTATTGGTCAGACAAGCACACATGCTGAATTTGGCTCTTCTTAATTTTCTAGCTACATTTCACTGAATAACATATCATAGTCAGTGGTAATTGAATCCGCATAGCGTGCATCTTTATTCAAATAAGACTGCCCGTCATGCCCGAAGTGCTCTCGGGTGACTTCAAAAAATGTTCAGCAGAACTGACTGTAGTTTGAGTTACTCTGATCTTCGGAGACATAACTGATTTCACTTTCAAGCATCTTATAGAACGAATTTTCAAAGGCAAACATAGTAAATGATGATTATCAAATGTCTTTATATATTTTATATTTTTCTGCATGTAAATACATGTTCTTTATAATCATTTTTTACGAAATTAACAAGCAGCTTGCGTTTGCACGATTAGTAACCCCCTTATATATTATTCATGGTTGCTAATTAAAATACGCATTAGTAAACAAGTTGCTATGACAGCCATGCATATATGTTTTATTAGCGTTTTGGAACTAGTTATTATTAAACCAAACCCGTTCGGCACAATCCTCAAAGCGTCTATATTTTGGCAGAAATTAGGACTCTAGAAGTGGCAGGTGTGACACAATAATTATAAAATGTCATAAAAGGGAGCAAATTGAGTTACCGCCAAAAGGCAAGGACTCCCAAGACGTGAAATAAACTAAAAGGGATTGCAGAACATCTAATTGCTGACACTTCAATCTTTCTTTTTCAGTGTGTCTTGAATGAGCACATTTCATTTCTATTCGGACGAACAATAAAAGTGCACGAGCTAAAGGTATGGTCTAAAATAAAAGATACGTTCTATACCCAAATAATAAATGTGGGCGCTTGTTTGCATTTCCTTGCTTCCTCCTGAGCTTTGTCTTAGTTAGAAATTCCTCGCTCCCTTGTGAATTTTTACCTGCTACCACACACTCATATGGCATTCATTATGAGTCAGGTGAAGTAGTAGTCCCACAGGGTATAAGGCCCTGCCTGATTCAAAGATGGCCACTGTTCCCTTGCCTGGGATTACTGAGTGTTGGCACTATGGAAATCAGCACCTGTAATTGAAAGGGACAAGTGGGCCGAAATAGGGGGCAGATCTTCAGTACACAGCAAACTGCCATCCACATCAAAGCATCTTCCGCCAGGCCACTGCCTCCCTCTGTACCCCCTCCCATAATGTTCTGAGGCCCTCTGCTTAGATTTACCACCTGTGCAGAGCAGGTGGTTACCTAAGTGGAAACGCTGCCAGAATCAGGGAACACAAGCAGTGTTTTATTTGCAAATAAGTGAGTGCCAGTGCCTAAAGTCTGCTCAAAAACTATCAACTGATGCAATTCAATGCAATTGCTCGGAATACCAAAGCTGTGTAATCTTGAATTCATCTCATACCTCTTTAACCCACTGCCAGGCACCCCTTCTCCTTTATCTCACTGGTTGGTTCCTGCTTTCTCCCTTTGAAACGGGGTTCCCGTGTTTCTATTCCTCTGCCTTTCCTCTTTGTGAGTTTTTCACTCTCCTGCCATCAGTATTTGTCTCATGCAGAAAAATATGTTCCAGTCCCTAAAAATAAGTGCCGGGTCCCTGCTGGAAACAACCAGCTCAATTTATGCACTGAATACAAGTGCAAAAAGAACCAGATTATTCTCAGTGGTGCAGACAGACAGTGTGTCATGGGCCCTGGTTCATGGTAGGAAATGGGCCCCCTGGCTGCTGCTTGATCTCTGAATTATAACATTAGTCAGGGTTCAGTGGGTTCCTCAGGCCTATAGACCCTGGTGCCCCTGCTCCTGCTGCACCAGTACACATGGACATTTCCCCATATGGGAAAATTATATCAGTCAGTGATAAACTTTATTTTGATTTAAAAAAATCATAAAAGTCAGAACAACGTGCATAAGAATGAAAACAGAGGGTATCCAACATACATTTTTTAAAGATATTTAACTAAATTTAAAACAATAACCCTGGAATTTCATGATAATACAATAAATAGCAAAGCACATGGGAAAATACTGTGAGACTTTGAGGAAAATGTACTCCTTTATACCATAATGCAGGACAGCAACCTCAGTTAGAATTAGGAAAAGAACAACATACTGATATAGCTACTGAGAATTACTGCTGATGCTCTCTTCTCTGTGCTCTTTCAGGCTGCCTTGGGTCATGCACACACCTTTGCACTAGCACTATAACTAACATGACTGGCAGGTTTCGTACATAAATTCTATCTTTCCAGTACAAAGTACTATGCTTAGAAATACTTTAGATCTTTTCATACATTGTATGGGCCTTATTTACAGGATTTTGCTGTAGGGCAGTTCCTCAGGCATGCCTTCTGCACTGCCCTACGGCAAAAGCAAAGGGCAGGAATGCACTATATTTGTCAGGTATGGTGCATTCCTGTCCTTTTTTCCTACACTGGCACACAAAAAGCCATGGGTGTTGCTAGGTACGTCCCCAGCAGCACCCATTGCACACCCATTTAACTCAGAAAACTGTGTTGAAGGGAACAATATTTACAAGGCCACATTACACCACGCAAAGTGGCTTAGTGCTACCTGGTATATATGGAGCAGGCCACTGAACCATCAGAGCATCGCAAAAGTGATGGTCCAGTGACGCAGCCTCGTTGTAAATGAGGCCCTATCTGTGCTTCACAGTGCAGTATGCATGCAATGTGTGAAATATTAGGTGAAACAAAAGCGTTTTTCATTGTTAGCACCTGACTCGAGGAGGTGTGATTTTTGACGCAATTGACTATTATTTTTAGTAGAGACGACTTTGTGTAAAAAAAGTAAGTGGTAGTGGGGGAACGCCTATATACCACCCATGGAACGCACCTTTGAAGCAAAGTATTACAGTGCAATGTAAATCACTATTTGCTTTACTTTTAGGGCTACTTTGTAGCCCAAAGATATGTTGCGCTGGAAAGGAAATATTTTGTCAACTATTTGTGCCGGTTGGCATTATGTTCAATTACTTTCCAGTGGTGCAAAATGTTGATACATTTTGACATTGTATCTTTAAGGAATTAGTTTCATAGCTAATACTAGGGCCTCATTCCAGAAAAAGTCACATTCACATACTCACAAATCTGTGTGAATCGGCGTCAAAAATGAAAAAAATAAACATGAACTTGTTTTATTTGAATTTGAAGGTGTCAGTGACAAACAGTAACCCCTTGCATGCGAGGCTTATTCCCCCGCTGTGCTGGGGGGAGGGTGGGCGCGCACAGTGCCCCGGTGCTCATGACGAGCTCAGCTCGTCATGAGCCACAGTGCTCGTGTGCTCATGACGAGCGGAGCTCGTCATGAACACACCCGTTCCTGTAGAACGCTCGCACAGCAAGGGAATTAGCTGAGCGTGCGAGCGTTCCAAAGGTCAGCACAGGAGCACCGTGGCTCATGACACGCTGAGCTCGTCATGAGCATCAAAGGTGTTAATTATAAAAGGGGTGTTGCCACAAATCCCTGCCACCAAAAGAGGCTGCACCACTTTACATCAAGGTAAATGTGTGCAACATGGTAAAGTGAATTTTTTGTAACCATGACTAGAGGCAGATAGAAACTCATGTCTTATGACCTGTGGCTATTTCGCAAAGTAAAGCTTTGCTAAACATAGAGCATTGTATGATGGGTGAAGTCTAAGGACCGGATTTATATATATTGGGGGTAAGCATACTCTGCTGCAACTGTGACGGAGTATACTTACCACCAAGATAATGGTCTGCCCACCCAATTTACATGCGGGTGGACCATAGGTTTAATCAGGCCATAGATTACTCCATCTCAGCTGTGAATAAACCCCTCCGACATTCATGTGGAGAAAGGGCAGTCATAAGCAGACCTGTAACTCCACCCACCCCATTAAGATAGGCTAAATTATAGGTCAGTTTTCATTGGCCATCACTGCCAGGAAAACACTGGAGGTAAGGGGCAATGAAGACTCCTAAATACTTCTTTCCCCAGGGAAGAAAAGAAAATCACTTATTGAAAATAAAAAAAGGAATCCTTTTGATGCAGGGCTTTGTCATGTTGACAGAGCCCTGCAGCAAACGGTGAAATGCATTGAGAGGAAGCACTGTGACAATGGTTCCCTGCAAAGCCTTATAATTGATTGCCAGCTTGGTGGTGATTTATAAATCTGGTGGGTGGTCCCTCCACCAGGACAATGGAGCAATTTACTCCATGGCCCTGGAAGAACAATGGGCCATCCACCAGGAAATAAATCTGGCCCTCAGTTTTATTTAATGAGAGCGGCACATTACTGACTTTAAGAAACCAGTTGTCAATCTACTTGATGTCTTTACCAGCCGTCCTTACTTCCCGCAGCTAAACTTTAGTTATTTTCTGTATCATTTCTCCCAGCCTGTTGAAATATGTGAAAACATGCAAATAGCCACTGATCTGAGCCTGTCCCAGGACCATGGGTTTCCTGAAACTGAACTCTCTTTCCTATATAACAGCTGTCAGTTAAGGGAGGAGGTCTCTGATGAACAGATTTGGCAAAAAAACCTAACAGGCTATAACTATTTCCTGCTTGAAAACCTACTATCAAGAGGAATGGAGACACTTTGTTATAAAGCAGACCACAAAAAGAAGCATTACGAATTTTGCATTAGCGCATGTTTATGCCCCCCATCCACGTCTCTACTCAACATCCCCGCTAAGAAGAATGCAACTGCACTGCAACGGTCTACTTCACGTACCCGCATGGAAGATTTTGACCTGTTTGTAACCGATTTCCCAGCAACCTGCCCAGGTAATCAACTACGAGGTTGATGCTCTCCTGGGACCGCATCTGACCCAAGAGTGGATCTGAGGCTGCTGAGTCCTGACACGCAGTTGCTGGTGAGTCCCTCTGATACCCTGCGGCGCTGTAAGTACAATAAGACTTGATTGCAACCGGTCCCCCAGCAAACTACCCTGGTAGCCTTCTACGGCGACATTGTCCCCCTGGGGCCGCTTCTGACCTAAGAGCTGAGCTGTGGCTGTCGAGTCCCATCCCCACAGCCGCTTGGCGAGTCTGATATCCTGTGGCATGCCCTGGGCTCTAAGCGTTGTTTCGGCAGATCTCTGGGCAAACATCGAGTTCTCCCCGCTGTTTTGATTCTGGACATGGGGCTGTGCTCGAGGATCCGAGCTGCCCCTGAAATGCTGCTGCTGGCTCTTGCTCTCCAAGAGGCTTGATGGAGAGGAAGGATGAGCGTTGCTCCGGTCCTGGCTACGAAGCTGTACATTACGAGGTGCTGTGATCTGATTGGTACTGGCAAGGACTACTGAGTAGCGAACATGCCCAGGACGGAACTCCTGCATTCCCGGATGATCCCTCATGCCTCCGCTCTGCTGCCTTAATTGAATGAAGAGTGTTGGGGGTTGTGGGGGCTGCCAGTCTACTTCTGATCTCAGTGCGAGTCACACCAGCTCTTACTTGCATGCAGGTGTCGCCTGCTCTTACTGCCTCACACCGGGGTTGCCACATAAGCCCGGTCGATTAAGCTGGTTCCGGATAGGTTGTCCTGGACCTGCTGGCACTTTGCAATGTCACTGGGCTCGGCTTTCTGCAAGGAAGGGCACCCATTTTGATTGTTTTTTGTGGGTTGTTGTGGGGCACCCATTTTGTCTCCTGGCACACTTTATGGAAACTGAAGTGGGGCGCTCTCTTCCCTGGTCTCTCTGCGCTCCTAGACATGGAAAGAGAAATAGGTGTGCTCCATCCTCAACACTCGGTTGCCATCTTGGAGTGGTCAATTTACTTTTACTTCTATCCCACATACTTGGTCTCTGCGTTCTCCTTTTAACACAGTGCATGATCTACTTTACAGGAACTCCCTCCACAAGTAGAAGATATACACCCTTACATGTGGACCTTTCAGGTGGGGTCATTTTACCTATATCCATCACACTTGGTCTCCGAGCTGCACTTTCATGGACTTGCACGAAATGCCCTGCATTCACTCCCTTCCGCCATCATAATAAAATCCTCCACTTACGGTGGCCTGGCTTGGAGTGGTCATTATTCCTCATTATCTCATATTTAGATGTGGCAATTTCCTATTTAAGGTCTTGCATGAAACGCCTTGAGTGAACGGCCAACTATATACAGATATAAATTCGACCCTTGGAATTGCCTTCAAGTTGTCTCAGCCTTCTCCCTGTCTTTTTAGCCCAATATAGTTAGGCTCACATTGGGTCTGGGTCTACACAAAAGGAACCTGAAGGTACATTGTTAGCTATTGGGTTTCAACTGATCACTCCACCTTTACTCCCCGAAACCCTCCATTTCCTGTTTTACTTGCGCCTCCTATGTCAGGAGCTGAGTAGAGAGCTGACACGGTTATGGATATGGATATGGATCCTAAATCCTTAAACTCCATTTCTCCCACCCTTGAGCAGGCTGGCCATAATTCTTTCCGAATAATATAACCCACTAACCTATCAAAAAAGGCTGCAAAAAAATTCAACCACAGACTACTTAAAACCCTTATCTCAGATCCTTACTTCTCCATCAAAAAAGCTGTTACCATAAAGGATCTCATCTTCTACTCTACACTAAACGTCACGCTCAATGGCGGAAGGCCATATACTCTTTTCTCCAGATCTCCACTTCCCTGAAGACTCCGCGTGGTCTTAGATTAATGGTTGCACCCGCCTAGTCTTACAGAGCAGAAGCCACCATCTCTCTTTACAAAAACAGAACAATCTTTATACAAGTTTCAGATCACACCCTAGTGGTATTTGACAATTATTTCCCCACCATCTTTAATAAAGGGACTAACATCAAATACACCCCATCCGAAGGTGTCGGCCCCCCAGTCTCCTCAAAATCTACCCTATAACCCTCTAGCACGATCTTCTGACCCTACCTTAGCTCCGAGGGGGCCCTTTTTAACTAACTCTACCCATAAGAACAATTCTCCTTCAATGCCTGATGGGAATGAACCGCAACGGTATAGTCAGCATACCAGTCCGCTTGCTCCCCCCTCCTCAAGGATTGCTAACTCTAAATCCCCTAGCTCCACAGCATTGCCTTGATTCGCCCCATGATCCCTTCCCCCAGCCCCTGCTGGCTTCCACTGGTGTCTAGGGGTCAATATCCATCTTACCCTTCTTCCTCTATCCTACCCAACCCTCCGAACACTCCGGTCCAATTTCTGGAATCACTCCCCTCTGAGCACATACATTCGCTGCCTGCCCTACTGCCCCCCGTTCCCACTAGCTCTCTATCACTGCAGGGTCCCCTGAAGCAACCTCCCAATCCCATTCCACACCTCAGTGGAAGACAAACGTAATGAGCTTTCACTTTGCCTCCTACAATTTAAGTCAGAGGTAAGTAGCCTATTACATATCTCCGAGGAACTGACTGCTAATTCCAGGCTAAGCTGCTGCACTGTGACCAATCAACATCTCTGCTCGCTCCCATCTAAAGTGTGTATCTGGCTCCCAACCTCCCCTGCAAATCGTCAGTCACCATCCTGCATTACCCACGCTCCCCATAGTTGGGCTTCCGCTCCTCATCCTAACAACCCTTCATGGCCTTCCAGATGTAGAGCCCCCTGTCAGATAGTGATATTCATTCTCCCCTCTTTCATGTGATCTAGCACATTCTTCCACCATAACTAATTTCCAACAAATTGAATCCATCCCCACTGATCCCTTCAGGAAACCTATGCTAAACACCAGAACATTAAATGAGAACAACCTCACAAAAGTCACTACCATACTATCTGCACCAATTGACACCAACACAAAGCTCACATGCGTGCTCTTAAACAGTACATCAACAGTAAAACATGCTGCGGACATTGCTGACCTCATCCTTGCACAGGACTTGGACCTTGTAATACTGACTGAAACCTTGCTAAATGACCCAGCTTCTCCCATCCTGGACATTTTAGTGCCTCCCAACTATGATATAATTCGGTTGGACAGAGCAAGTGGACAGGGTGGAGGCTTTGCCTGTTTACATTGTAGCAATCTAATAGTGAAAGCACTACAATCTGACCTCCTGTCGTCTTTTGAATACCTATGCATTGAAGTGGCTGGTAGCAACAATCACCCATGCAAACTGCACACGTTCTACCATCCGCCTCGTGACAACCTTCCCTTCACAGATCATGGACATTATATCGGCAAACACAGATTTCCATGGCACTCAGATATTCCTGGGAGATTTCAACCTTCATTGCGACAATGTTAATGATGGTCAATAGCCTTTAATCCTTCCTTCTGGACTTCAACCTAATCCAAATCTATGACAGCCCTACTCATTTAAAGGAGATACCTTAGATCATGTCATTGCTAAGCCCAATTCCATCCATCTGGATTCAATACTCCCATGTGATTGGACAGACCACTACTGCCTAACCTTCCTCATCTGGGAGTTGGTATGATCTAGTAGAGCCCAGCCAAAGAACCCTAAGCAACTGAAAATATGTCTACAGAACATCAACTCTCACAATCTGAATGCGCTCTGTGATAACATCCTGCCCCTTCCTATGAACATGTCGGATCTCCATGACCTTACGGCCCATTATAACAGTTCAATGGCTAATGTTTTAGACTCATTCAATGCTTAAAAAACCGTGCTCCAAACTTTCCAAACCTTGGTTCAATGATAGTCTTAATTTCAAAAGAAGGCATTTAAGACTTGTGGAAAGATTGTGGCGATCCTGTCCCTCTCTTGAACATTTCTACCACCTGAGATCCCTAAGAAGTATCTACAACAAAATGCATCAGATCCTCAAAGGCCAAATTCTTCCGAAATCAACTAGAACCAGAAAAAAAAGTCCCAAAAAAGAAGTTTTAACTCATCAAGTCCCAAGCTAACAGTCATCCTAATCTATTGCCACTGGGTCAAGGGTCACTGCCGAATAGCGAAGAATTCGCTGACTTCTTCCCAGATAAGACCACTAAGATCGAAGCTGATCTACGCTCTGCCGTTCAACAACTGTCTATAAGTCGGCTTAATGCCCTCCTGCCTAGAGGGTTGAAAGTCACTGTCCCTGCGCAGCCTTATCTCCCCAAAAACTGCGCATCCTGGAGCCTTTTTCAAACCTTGGATGAAAGCACTATGTGCAAAACGCTGGCTACTCTGAAACCTTCTAATCACTACAATGACCCCCTACCATCAAACCTCCTTACTCCCACTTTGGACTAAGATCGTCAATGCATCACTTCAGCAAGATGCTATTCCAGATTGCCTAAAATCGGGTCAAGTTACCCCGATTCTAAAGAAAACATCTTCAGATCCCACGGACCTTCATAACTTTTGACCAATCTTTAACATCCCAATGTTGGTAAAGCTCTTGGAGAAATGTGTGCTTGCCCAACTCTGTAACCACATCGATCACTTCCAACTCCAGGACCAATGCCAATCTGGTTTCCACCCGGGCCATAGTACAGAATCAGCGTTTAACTCACATTGTTGATGATGTGCTAAGAATGTTGGATCAAAATGAATCTTGCCTACTGATCCTTTAAGACCTTTCGTCAGAATTTGATACTGTCAAACATGATAACCTAATTGACCTTCTGGAACACAGGATGGGGTTGTGTGGGCCTGTTCTTAACTGGGTCTCCCCATTCCTTCATAACAGATCCCAAAGCTTCAAGGTGAACAAGACCCTGTCTCCTCCTTCGATGGTCACACTAGGGATCCCACAGGGTTCATCGCTCTCACCCAGGCTCTTCAACCTGTTCATGGAGCCTTTGACAGAAATTCTGAACTCATCCAGCATTCACTATCACATGTATACAAATGATACCAAACTATACCTGAAGATCCCCTTCCATGAGGACATCTGGTCCCTCAACTCAGTCCTATTGGGAACTCAAAGCTGGCTGACACGCAACCGCTTAAAGTTAAATTCTCTCAAAACAGAATTCCTCCTAATCGCACCACACAAGCAATCTCTGGTCATCAAACAAATGTTGATTTATCTCACTGCTCTTAACTGTAGGCCGCACCTTATTGATTCTGCATGCTATCTGGGAATTATGCTAGACAAAAGTCTGAACATGCAGAAGCACATCAGCTCCCTCACCAAAGGAGCAAACTTCCAACTAAGCATTTTAAGGAAACTCAAACCTTATTTCCCTGCTCATGTCCTCCTAAAGGTGGCAGTGCAATCCTTAGTGATCTCAAAGCTGGGCTATGGTGGTGCAACCCTTTGCAGCCTACCTAGAGTGAATACTGCTCCTTTTACAGCTGCCCTCAACTTTGCTGCCAGGCTCACAACAGGTGCCCAAAAATACAACCATATCACTCCGGACCTTTTGTACCTGAACTGGCTTCCATATGAAGCTTGGAAACAGTTAACATTTGCATGCATGACACACAAAGCCATTCATTTTAATACCCCACTGTACCTCGCTCAGAAACTTGAGCTCTACAATTGTGCCTTCTCAGGTGTGGCACTGAGGATTGGAACGCCCTCCCCCCTAAAGTCAGGGTGAATTCATCCATTGTCCTCTTCAAAATGGAATTCAAAGTGCTGTTGATGAAGACATTTCAGCCTCTGACTGGCTATTCCTTTCGATTTTGCATTCACAGTTGCAGATCTGTGGCCCAGCTGCCAGGGCCACGAGAATCCTACAGCTTTCCATGATTGTGTATTTTCACTTTGTTGGTTCTGGTTTTGTATCCCTCTTGACATATAAACTGTAAAGCGCACTGATACCTGCGGTGGTCATGTTCACACTATAGTAAACTTTCAAAATAAAATAAATAAATGCACCAGTTGGTCCTTCTGTTGTTCATATTGACAACCAGGTAGACCGGGATGCGTTTTAAAGCATGGGGTGCCTGGAAAGGGTGTGCTTCTTTTTATATTGAAGGTTCTGGAACAGACCCTATTGGATTGATTTTTCCAAATGCTACAGGTAATGTTGAGAAAGATAGGAAGGGAATGTGAGGAAATGTTTATCTAATATGTTAATATAGCTCAGTCAGTCATGCAAGCTCACATCAATGTGCTGGTGTAACCTGAGGAGACTAGAAGAAAACAATATATGTGGAGAGAGGAGAGAGGACTGACTGTTCTCTCTTTCACTTGCATCTTTGACTGCGAATGTTACTTAGAGCATTAAGAAGCTTGAATAAGCTAAGAAGGGGGCGGCAGGACATATAAAGGGGTGTCTACTTTGCTGGAATACATTTCCCCATGCCCGGTAAGTGGAGAAAATCTAAGGAATAGAGTCTGCTGCACTGTCCCAGAACAAATCAGTATTACCCAGTCTAGTTGGACTTTTATTTGTATGCTTGAAAGAAGTGGAAATTAAGTTTGTTTAGCATTTAAATTAATATTCATAGAAGAATCCTTAAAAAGTTTGGACATATGGAGCCTCAAAAAAGAAGATATTAAACTTTTTCAAAAGATGAGACTTAGAAAATGTTACTTCGAAAGTATTTGAAGGAAGTGTCAAGCCTACCCAAGAAATAACAGGCATCAAGCATCAACATTTTTCAGCTCTGAGCCTTTGAGTAGCAAAGGATGCCAAAGTACAGGTCCTCCCCAAAACGTACCTGCCAGCATCCTCTATCCATTCTCGTTCCATGGCTTGTCAAATGGGGAGAATGCCTAGATCCCAGTCAACTTCACTGCATTGAATAATATTCGATTTTTATCTCTATTCATTCTGGTGAAGAAGGTTTCTAAACAAAAACCACAACATAACTTCTAAACATCCTAAGCCATTTCCGTACATTATAACTTACAATTTTTTTTACCAAACAGATTTGGTATTTTTAAATTATTTGTAACTTTTTAATTCTTAATGTCACTGTTGTTTTGGCACAGTTGTACACACAGTACGCACATTTTCTCTGTGGATAGTGTTCCAAATTGAACAAGATACCAAGGATAAACTTGGAATTAATCCTACAAATAATGGTTGCTTCTAGGTGATAGATTGTTTGGAATGTGTTGGTGTACAGCATCAGCTCACAACTAGACTATGTCTCTTCCCCCCCTCCCCGCCTCCCCCCTCCCCGAGATTCACAATGTGGAGTCCTAAACATCTGGGCCTAAGTTGCCTGATTTCATCAATTCGTTGTTAAGAAATCGCAAACTGCGATGTACAACAATGTGTGTTACATTGTTACCCATTCCTATTGGGTGGCAAATGGACTGCCTGATTAATATTCATGAGGAAGGTTGCAATTTGCAACCCATTGTGAATGGCTACCACCATGTCTGTGATTGCATTTTAAATAAAGCAATATTTTTTTTTGTTTTGTAAGTTTTTTATTAGCATTGTTGTAAAAATTCATCACAGGAACAATAATGATAACAGCATTCAACATGTAACAATTCATAGTAGAGAAATTAATACATTATAAGCAGAAATAAAGCAATATTTTTTTGTAATTTGTAAAGCAGCCCGTTTTCCTTAAAGGAAAATGGAAGGGATTTCAAAAATAAAAATGAAAAGCTACCTTTTCCTTTTTTAAGAGTAGACAGTGGTCCGTGAGACCACTGCCTGCTCTTAAAAAATGTTGGTGCCCACATTCACAAAGGGGAAAGGGTCCCTTAGGGACTCCTTTCCGTTTGCGAATGGGCTACCACCAAATTAAAGTTAGTGGTAACTGCAAATGTTTTGCGACCACAATCCCAGTCGCAAAACATTGATATATATACCAGTGCTACTCGGTATTAAGAAGGGATGCCCTAAACATGCAAGCTACCAAGTAATATTTTGCCTTCTGTACATGGCAAAATGCACTTTACCGGTCAGAAACGGACAATGGACCGTTTGCAACAAGTAAAATGTTATGTACATCTGGCCCCAAATGTTTAAGGTTGTTAACAGAGTGCTTGTCAAAATATAAGCCACATTTAAATTTAAATATACATGCTTGGGGTTTTCAAAGCTTTAGTGATGCAGTTGTTCTTGGTAAACAGGAGTATTAAGCCAAGCTCACTGGTATATAATGTCAGGCTGTATGGTGGCCTGGAGTACCTCTGGACACTTTCCTGCAAGACCAGTACAAAGAACTCACTATCCTGGTCTGGCGCAAAAAAACATTCCAAACAAATTTTGTACTGCAACCAAGAAACAGAGAATGACTATAATGTATCAGGAAGCAGCCTTGAAGAGGGATCCATTCTAAATGCACAGTAATTTGAAATTGGAGCTGGTCTCTGGCAGCAAGAAGGACCACATAAGCAGAAGTATGATTTCAAAATACAACTCAAAATCCCCTATGCAAATTCTCCTTAACAAAGTATCTCATTTCCCTTGTGTACATTATTCTTTCAGTGTTTCTACTCCTACAAGGAAAGATTTTATTTTGCAGAGACTAAATTTAAAAATCGAGAGCCAGCAACTATTTTTTAGCACCATCTGACTCTTTTCACTTGTATCTCCTTGCATACTGGTCGCACAGCCTCCAGGCTCTCTTGTAATAGAGCCATACCTTAGAGCCCGCAAAAGCTACTAACGGCTTGCTTCAGCTTTTAACAAGAGAGCGGGCCCTTAATGGCTGGCAGATCCCACTACGGATGGCTCTTAGGCTATTAGAACATTTAATCTCTAGAGGTCAGAATGTTCTAATGTGTAAAGCAAAGGCCTCAGGGAGGCTGAGGAGGTTTCAATCCTCTTGGGCTCCTTGAGGCCTTTGTTCACAGCAACAGCTGTGAACAAACATTGGCATGTTGATGCTCCGGGCTTCGTGAGCACTCCATTGTCTCCATTAGAGTGCTCCAATGTTCTAATGTCATGTACAGCAGCACATAGCACCCACCACTTTTCTGCTGCATTCATAAATGAAAAGTTAATTTTCACAAATCTCCAATATTACTTCGGATTTGACACAGGCAACAACACCAACAATAAGCTTTATTCGGTTAAAAATGTTTTTAAAACCATCAAAGCACAATTCCACAAAAATGTCATAATAGTATTCGCTATATACATAAGATACAATTAATACCAACATATATGTTTCGTGATTATTAAGAGAAGACCATTTAAGTAACTTGTCCCTTACAAACACAATACCTGACATTCAATAAATAGATTAAAAGGATTGTCACCCACAGAGTTTACAATTTTTAAAAAAACTTCATAACAATAAAAACTCATGTCAATAAATACTCCTTAATCGTGAAGTCGCTACATGCGCAAAAATAGAGGGCTCATGTCATAATAACAACATCTTGTTTCTTCGTCTGATTTCCCCTGTGATATAACTAGCCACTCCAAAACATACCATCGGGGACCTCAGACATTGCAGATTTGTCAGAGCTAGCCTAGCCTGTTCAAAGTTACAGCCCTTTAGCAATGGCAAAATGAATTTCCTGCCTATAGTAACATACAAATCGCAAAAGAAAATTATATGTAAGGTGTTCTGGTCTGAAAAGTTGTCACAGGGGCATGGACCAAGGGCCTCCTCCTTCGAAAATCCAGGCTCAATTCCTCTCCCCGAACTCAGAATTACAAAACTTCTAACTGAGGGTTTGACCAGCTCATCTTGTTCCCTCGTTAACATGGACCTGTTTAGGAACTGGAGCTTGATGGCTTTAATTTGACACAATAATTTACTTTTCCTTCCTTGGGGCATGCATTTGCATTCGATACCCTGGATTACAGTGCATGAAGGAGGATGTTATCAGCACTGATTCTCTATCATTCTCTCCATTTGGAGTTTTCTGGTTAACAAGTAGTGCAGTTGTTGACTACAGAGCTAAATGTGAGAAGTTGGTTGCAGGTTAGGGCCACCGGCTCTGTTTTGCAGAACTAGTGCTCTGATGTAAATCCGCTGTAAATCAGTGGAGCATCGTCCACTAAACCTGCATTTTCTCATCCTCATTTTGAGGTGGTGGAATTGCTGATCAATCACCGGGAGAGTCTCCACTCTAGAAGGCACTGTTCAATCAATACAAAGCAGTGGGGGAAGCCCGTGTGGCTGTGGGACCTGGGTAGGGATTGGTACAGAACACAGTGGTCCCAGTGAAATATTTACAATCATATAATACTTAGTACCCAACGTTACAAAAAAACTTTAATAAAATGGGTTGCAATATTCTTTACAAAGAATGTCAAATGATGACTACAAAATGTATTATTTCATATCATACAGTTGCTCCATGAACAGTGTAAAGGGTGTAAATAGACATGCTCGTGAATAGGTGAGAAGTCCACATCTAGATAACATCGAATTTCAATGGTATATCTACCAAATTGTGGAATACTAATGACAATAGGTGTCTCCAGTCAAGTCACATTTAAAACCTCCTTGTGACTATTGCATATATTGTATATATTATTCTTCACATGTAATTTTCTAACTTCTTCTCACCTATTTACGAACACTTCTATTTACACCCTTTCCACTGATTGTGGAACAATTGTATAATATGAAATAATACATGTTGTAGTGATCATTTGACACTCAATGTATAAAGAATATTGCAACCCAATTTATTGAGTCGTTTTGCAACGCTGGGTACTAAGTAATATATGATTGTAATTATTTCGCTGGGACCACTGTGATCTGTACCACTGATCAATCAACAGCAGTAGAACTTTGCATTAGGGCCACTGCCTTTAATGCACTGCAATGCTGATTTCCATGTCCAGTTTCATCACCTTTTGGGCAATAAAGATATATGAAAAAATATATGTATGTCTAGAAGGAAGCTAGATCATTTTAACATAAAGGGTCAGCAATGTGCACTATATTTTAATCTAAATCCTAATAGTTATGGTTTGCCGTCACCTGGAGGTATATGGTCTATATGTATATCCTTCCTCATACTGGGACTGATCAAATTGTTTTATTTATTTAATAATATCAATGATTCCTCACTTACTTTAACTTGGTGTTAGTCTAATTGTCCTAATGGGACATCCTTTAGATAACAGTGTACAATCATAGGGCCTCTATTTGGGTATAAAAACAGGTTTTCAACAAATACCTTACACGCTTTGGGCTGCGACTTAAGATATATATCACTGTATGTATTCATGAACTAATTGCGCATTACAAAATATTGATTGAATGAATATATCTTTTAATGATATAGCAGAATAGGCTCACCCAATAAATCATTGTTTGGACATCATTCACTATTCCTTAAATGCTTGTTTGCAGGAGCATAGCTGGGGGGGGGGGGGGTATTTGCGGTGTTACACCCTCCTAGTAAATGTATTATGTTTTAAATAGTTGGGTACAGAGCTTTCAATAGGGTATGGTAAGGTGCCTGTTGGATTCTACCTGGAATTTTTAACTACTCAATATGGTAAAAACACACACACACAAACACACACAATCTTCTCTGTTTGGAAGGTCTTAAATATGGTTATTTTACAAAATTTGTGTTTTATGTACCCCTCACAATCGCACTCCTTTACCTTTCTACTGGTCCTTAAGCCCCCTTATGCTGTGCTTCTCATTTAATGATTGTTAGAAATGGGGGTGTCTACCACTGCTCAACCCCTAGGCAGCTTGGCACAAGCAGTCAGGCTAATCTCAGAGACAGTGTGTGAAGCATTTGCACATAACCAACAGTAATACAGTGAAAACACTACAAAAGGACACAACATCATTTTTAGAAAAATAACCAATATTTATCCGTGTAAAACAAGACCAGAACAATAAAAATCCAACATACTATAATCAGAATATGTACTTTTGAAGAATAACCTTAAAATGCAATTGCTTGAAGTCAGTAACTCTGTACGTTGCTACCGCGGTGGGGAAAACAACCAAGTCCAACAGTTTCTGTTGACAGCGTTGGTGCGAACCGGCGTCGGTGTCAGCAGACTTGTAAACAGTACCTTTTGTTCAAGCCTACCGCTGCGGTGTGGGCTGACAGAGGTGATCATCGAGGCAGCAGTGTGATGCAGTGGTTGGTGGCAGTCATCCAGCATCATTGGTTAGACCATGTCTGTGGTGCGAAGTGGGGCATAGCTTTTAGCAATGCCAATGGTCATGGTGCAATCATTGGCGTCTGCCGAAGATCGGCAGTTGACAGGGCTGGCGTCTGGGGCCACGGCTGCAGTGTGGGACAGGGCGGTGCTTCGTGTAGATTACAAGCAGAGTTCCCAGACCATGGTGCATACCACGGTGGTGATGGCAGCTGGTAATGGAGTCATCACTGACACCAGGACGGCGAAGTGAAGTGAGGCAGTGTGGAGTGTGGCGCCAACATGTCACGGTGCAAGCAGTGGCTCGGTGGTGGTCCTCGTCGCCGGTGGGATTAGGGTTGCGGTGCAAAGTGTGACGGTGCCCTCTGCAGGGCCCTCTGTGGTGCCTTCAGGTCACAGAACCGCTGTTGGTCTTGGTGACAGCGTTGGGGTTTGGTTTCCCTCTGTGGCAACTGAGACACGCGGTCCCAGAGGTGGTACACAGAGGAAGGTGTAGTCTTTGCTGTCCTGAGACTTCTTGAACAGGGAGCAAGCTCTACAGCTAGCCCTTGGAGGACCTCAAGCAAAGAAGTTGCAGAAAGTTCAGTCCAGTGCTTTCTCTGCCCAAGACATAAGCAGCAACTGCAGGCCAACACAGCAAAGCTGTAGTTCCTCCTCACAGCTTCTCCAGCTCATCTTCTTTTCAGATTTCTGAGTCCAAAGGAGTTCTAAAGTCCTGGGTTCTGGGTCCCAATATTTATAACACATTTCTCTTTGTTCTGTTGTGGCAGAGAGTAAATGAGCTTAGTCCACACCAGTGCTGTCCTCTCGGTCCCAGCTTCTTAACAGGAGGTGGAGAGGGCATTCTGAAGGGCCAACCAAGCCTATTCAGGTGCAATGCAATCTCCTCCACTACTCTAAATGCAGCCCAGGTCTATTCAGCCCAGACCTAACTTAACCAGGAAGCCAGGACACACCTCACTCCCCCCCACTGACTTTCTACAGTGAATGCACATCAAAATCCCCCGTCACACCAAAGCTAAACAGTCAATCCACAATCCAGCAGAGGCACACAGGATAGTTAAGCAAGAACATGTCTCTTTTCTAAAAGTATAATTTTCAAGCACATAATTTAAAAACCATCTTTGGTAATAGATGTGTTATTAAATTCTGAGTTCAGAAAGCCCAAACTCCATTTCTATATTGTGTCTCAATGGAAAGCTATACATGTAAGATGTTACAAAGTATCTCCCATTCTATTCTGGGACAGATAGCGCCTTCCATAGTGAAAAACAAAATACACAGTAGTTCACTATCAGAACATGTCACACACACCAGTACATGTCCTACCTTTCACATATACTGCCCCCTGCCCATGAGGGTATCTTGGGCCTACCGGAGGGGTGCCTTACATGTAACAAAAAAGATGGTTTGGGACCTGGCAAGTGGGTGCACTTGCCAGGTCGACATGGCAGTCACAACTGTGCGCAGACACTGCAGTGGCAGGTCTGAGGACCCTTTGAAGGGCTGCTTGTGTGGATGGCACCACCAGTGCTGTACTAGGGGCTTAAAGATAAATCAAGTAAGGCATTCATGGAAACACTAATCCATTAACATAATTTTCATGAAGAGCATAAGCACTTTTGCACTACATAGCCGTGGTAAAGTGCCCAGAGACCTAAAATTAGAAAAACAGGGTCAAAGGCAGGAGGCCAAAAAGCAAAACTTATGAGGGTAAAGCCACTGAAAAAGACAAGGCTAACAATGATTAAATGATATGCCAGTGTGATTGTAGGTATATCTGAAACCCCCCTCCCCCATATTACTGCTGAAGCTACGCCACTGCTTGCTTGTTCCTTGACACCAATAAAATGTTCCTCTCTGGGTTACCGTAATCTTTGTTTTTAAAGTCAGTGCAAGTGACCCAAAAGGCATACGAAACAGAAACATATAACAGAATCATATAATGAGCTCAAAGCTCTATGTCTCCTTCACAATATCTATGTAGGTCTAAGATTCTCGTTTCTAGCTCCATCTCTCTGGAACGCTCTCCCCTTGGACATAAGGTCGGCCTCGCTTTACACCCACTTCAGATCACTCCTCAAGACTCACCTATTCCGCTCGGCGTACAATTAAATCAAATATCCTTCTCTTTCCCAGTCCCCCCCACTCCTCTTCATCTTCACCCTTGCCTCTACCCTCTTCTCCCTCTCACCCCTCAGGTAGTGGCTTTCTGTCCCTTGCCTCAGCGCCAAGAAACTGTATAGTGTTTGCTGCGCTTTATAAATGCCTTTCACATCACATCACATCACATCACAAGACATTGTAAACTTTGTCTTCCAAGTCAGTATAATCTGCAGATTTATCAATGTTTGCCTGATAGAAAACCATGCAGTATCTAATGATTAGCACTGAAAACAAATTATCCTCGATAACTAGGATCTGACACCACCACAGGTCACCCATTTAATCAGGATTTGGCTAGCCCTTGAAAGGTGTGAATGAACTTAATTCTATGAAGCTCAAAAGCCTGTCTCCTGCAGCATAAAGGGCTGCGACTAACACTTTACCTACGCACTGTCATCAAAATCAAAGTGAACCTCAACAGTATTTGATAATGTTAGCCTGCAAATACTGTTCATGTCCCAATTTGGTAGCTCTGTTGTTTCATCAGGCCATGAGAGGGTTTAGACAGCAGAGGCAGCTCAACAAAAGGCACTGGACTAAAACAGATCTAACAGTCTTCATGCTATTTCATTGTCTATATAGATACACTGAACATCACAGCAATTACAAATTGTATAACTTTGAATACTTGAGGAAAATTAAAAATCACATCACCTCATTAATAGCAAACTGCCCAACAGCTTGAAAATATTTGTCTTCCAACTCTTTGGCAAGGGGGTATCAATTTACGCAATGTAAATGTTTTACAAAACTATATTTTTTATATGTTGCCTAAAATCATATGTAACGTAGTATTCTGTAACGTGTAGGTTTTTTATTACTAAGCTACTTTTACTGTCTCTCCATGAAGAACATGGGATGAACTCCATCCAGCACAGTTCAAAAATAGTTTACAAAAGAATGGATGGTGCACCAAAAAGGTAAAGTAAGAGAAGGTTTCGGATTTATCCAAACAGGGCCGGTCCTAGAACTCCTGGGGCCCCGGGCGAAAGGGAAGATGTGAGGCCCCTCTAATTTGCATATATCTTCCAGTCGCAGCCGGCATGACTCGCGGGTGGAGGATCTCGCGGGAGTTCGGAAGGGGGGGTGGAGAACAAGAAGCAGGCAGCCTCCCTCCCCTCCCCTAAGCCAATCATATTTCTGCAATGGCAGCGTTGTGATTGATCAGGAGGCCGACCAGCCAGGCGCCTATGGGGAGGCCATTTTCCCCATGTAGGCTGCATTGCAGCCTACATAGAGGAAGGCCAGAGTGCGCATGACTGGATTGGCCGAACAGTCAGCGCCCTTAGCAGTTGGCAAGGCAATCCTCTCCTGCCCAAAAACAGACCCGCCCACCCCCAACGAAACACTTCTGCTTTCTCGCAGTGCTAGAAGCAGAAACATAAAATGGACATTTTAGCATTTTGCGTTTCTGCTTTTGCGAAAAAGTAGTGGGGCGTCTCTCATCTGCCCTAGTGAAGGAGCCGCCCTTGGTAACATCACAAGAAGTGACATCATAGAAAGTGACATCGCAGGCCTATTGATCTTATTTGGCATCCCTGAAGAGACCTAACATGGATATCAGTAAGATGGACAAAAAGATAAATATACAAATGAAATAAGTCCATATATTTTAAAACTGTTAAATGGATTACATTTGTCTCATTAGATGGAAAAGCTAGGTGCAGGTCTCACAAAGATGTATATTATTGATCACCGGAGTTTCATGACATTTTTGTTGTTGCCCAAAATTCCTGGAGACCAGGAAGGAGGCAGAAAGTGCTTTTAGAAAGATAATATATTCGCAAACATGACCCAAAGTCAGCGCTTAATGCGATCTCACCGTTTGAACCGCCCTAGAGCCTCCCTGCTCAAGGGTCCTGTGACCTCAATGACAGAGTCACTGTTGCTCTAGGGTGTGCTGCTTCGTAGGCCTCCCCAAAAGACTTGCAGTGGGCTTCAATAGGGATTGTGGTAGACAGGCCTTCAAGGTTAACCCACACTTGCCACTGCTAGGGTTCACCTGCTGGTGCTAAGACACCAGGGCTTCTAAGGTCGTGTGGGTCCTTGCAAGGTCTAGCATGGAAATGTGCTCCCTCAGGGAGATTGGTCTGGTGGACTGGTCATGAAGGCTGAACCTGTCTCCCCAATTCCAAATTCGGCAGCTCTGACCATAGTGCCACATCCTCTCTCCACTGAACACCATACTACCCCACTGAGAGAAACTCGCACTGCCTTCAACTACAACCCAATTGTGCCCCGCTACTAACACCTAGAGGCGACTCATTTCAAATTACGCACTAGACAAGAGCAATATGCTGCCTAAAAAAAAGTGACAACATTCTGGAAAAAGCAAACACTCATAAGGAATGTAAGATTAATTAAAGCATGTGAAATATAAGCAGGAACAACATGGTTACCTTGACGCTTTAGCACTTATTCAGAAATGAATGAGTGCTTTTGCATGAAAAGTTAAGGCCATGACTAGAGGGCAGGAACGGACCTGCTTCAATGCCCATTGAATATATCCTTACAAAACAAAAGCAATATGGTTTAAAAAGACCACATTTGTGAATACAGAGCAGTGGTATGCACTTTATTTTCCAGTCCGCCCATCAAGGAGGTATTGCATACATCCAGAAATGGTGCATTCCCCACCTGGGGAAAACAATGCTGTTTAGAGAAAGACAAGAAAACAAAAGTAGCGCTTTCACTGGTAAACTCGGTGTAGTGGCACTAATGTGATTTAGGTGTGAATAAAATCAATCTGGCCCCTTTTCGACCCACTCTGTCTTGCTGTAGTTATTTTTTACGTTTGAATTTTTTATTTCTCTCTTTCTCAAGGCTTCACTTTGGAAGTGAGAAATGTCACACAAAAGATGACCTTTCCAGCAAAAAAGTTTTTCTTTTTTGGCTTCATTTCACAGGGGAACAAATAAAGGAAAGGAAAAGAAAGAGGGAGTAGTGGCTACAAGGCACTGGGAAGGGGGCCCCCACACCCTGACCTTGCAGATTTCTATAGTGCTTAGAGGCCCAGGGAAAGGGGGCCCCACACCTGGACCTTGCAGCTTGCTCTAGTGCTTCGAGGCCCAGGGAAAGGGGGCCCCCTCCCCCGGGCCTGAAGCAGTAACAAGGCCTTTCTTAAAACACTGCCCCAGCACCAGTTTCTCTGGCTGCTCCCTCCTCCCCTCACCCACTGCTCCTTACCTGTGTCCAGCTGGTCCTGGAAACAAAGGGGCCTTCTGTCACCTAGCAACAAAATGCAGACAGGGAATGGCTGGTACTTAAGAGAGGTGTTGCCTCGCCCCTGACACTCTGAGCCCTAATTGATGGCCCTGCTGCTGTGACTTCCCCACTCTGTTTGTCCCTCCCCCCCACCCCTGCACCCCCAGGAATGCCACCACGCGGTTGGACACCAGACATCTCTGATGTGTATTGTAAAGTGTGGGGAGGGGGCCCTGGTGGAGCAGGGGGGCCCCCTGCCTCTCACCTGAGCGTGAGGCCTGGGCAGCTGCCCATGCTGCCCATGCCTAGCGCCGGCCCTGTATCCAAAATTCCTTTATTATTTTTAATCTTTAAAATCTCAGCCAATACGTTTGCGTTCACTTGGAACTTCGTCAGGGCTTGTTCGGAACTTATAAGTCCGGAAAGAAGTATAAAGATGGAGAGGTCTGGAATTGGCCTCGTTCTTACATTATCAATCCTAATGTGGAATTTGTGGAAAGCTAGGATTCACCAGCTCTTAGGTATTAGTCCAAAGTCGATCGGGAGATAGCCAATAGGCCAGCGATCTTTTAAATATATGTTGTGGGCGTCCTTCACTTGAGTATCACAATAGGCAGAAAGGAATAACTGCCGTCCATCCTTAGGAAGGATCTACCGTCAAGGGCCGAGGAAGGTAATACTAGAAAAGCCGACCAGTGTAGCTGTCTCACGTCCTGTATGTAACGCCAACACCCGTGTATAAACGGTCCGCGAAAATCTCACAAAAATAGTGGATGGCGGGGGATTAAATAGGCATGTGGTGGAATCACGACTACGCAGCATTGGTTTTTGGCACCTTCGAGAGTGCCGTCCATGGGCTTCTGAGCACAACCTGGGGACCCAGCTCTTCCGTTTGTTACAAATTAAGATCTGCTGGATACCTTCTATGGGGGAAGTCAATCAGTCCAGGAATGCTAAATTATTGCATGACTCAACTGTATCTGGGCTATACCCACTGGAAAAAAAATATTTTCTGTGAAGAGTGTTACAGGAAACATTAACTCTGGATACTGTCTAAAAGGAGGGCTATGTTATCTACTGTATTCCTACAGCCACCAAATAGGAAAGAGACAGCCTTTAGTGAAATTACTACATGGACAAGTATGTTGTGAGTATGGTAAACGTGGTAGACACTGGTTTCAAAAACGTTCTGTGCCTGCTTATGATAACATCAGTTACAGGGAGAGATGAATCATAACGTATAATGTATATAACACTTAACAGGAAATATGTGCTGCTGCTAAAGTAACAAAGCAGCTAAGTTTGTGGATGCAAATTGTGCATGACTTATTGCTAAGTGTTGATTATATTGAAAAATTGGGGACAGAATGTGACTTAAAGGCTAGAGCAGTGGTCATCTAAGCTGGGGAACCGGGTTCGAGTCTTGGCAGGGACGCTCAACATTTTGTGATTCTGGGCAAATCACCAAATTCCCCATGCAGTACAAATAATAATCTTGAATGTGTCCGCCTGTAACGCAACTGGTGATCATATAAAGCGCTCTGATACCTTCAGGTCGAATTTGCATTATATAAAACTCTCCCCCCAAAATAAAAATACGATCTATGTACTAATTGGTTGCCTTAAAAATGTTTCCATCAGGGTGGGTCACAGAATGACCTGCCTCATGAATAATAAGTATTTAAGTTGTTAATTCAACCCTCTTCAACACCAGATTCATCAAAGTCCTGTTTTGCGAGTCCTTAATAGCGAATTTTAAAGATTCGCTATTAAAGACTCGCAAAACGGGATGCATGTAGAAATCGCAATAATTTAGCGATTTCTACAGCTTCCTTATGTGCGATTCGCTAATTGCTAATCGCAAATAAGGAATGGCTTTCCCATTCATCCCTATGGGCCTAAATTTCCTATAATTAGTTGTCACTCTCACGTTCTTTTCTTTGCTCCCTCAGCACAAGCGCCAAGAAACCTAATGGTGTTAGTCGCGCTCAATAAATTCATATAACATAACATAACATAACATAACATAACATAACATAACATAACATAACATAATATAACATAACATTCCTTATTTGCGATTAGCAATTAGCGAATCGCACATAAGGAAGCAATTCCAAGGGTGCCAGGGTGTCCAAAGGACACCCTGTTGCACCCCTGAAATGGTATTGTCCATTGGTGTTGCGCACACACATGTCCCAAGGATATGTGTGTGTGTAACATACAACTTAGAAAAATGCACTAAAATGCATTTCTCTAAGTTTTTGCTATTTATCACGTAGTTAGACTTCGCAGTAAATAGCGGCCCCAGATTGCGATTTCACAATTTTAAAATGGTTCATGAATTGCATTTAAGGAATCTCAAATTAAGATTCCTTAAATGCAATTAATCACAATTTAGCGATTTCTACATTTGCGATTTTTGCATTTGGGATGATGCATCCCAAATGCAAATATAGCGCTCGCAAAGGGCCAGATTCTCAGAATCTGGCCCTTTGCGAGCCGATTCTGGTTTAATGAATCTGGCTGAAAGACACAGATGGTGGCCTGCAAAGAACCATCCTTCTGGATGAAGGTCTACTCTCCCTGATGCCATCCAGCACAGTTCAAAGGGAAAGTTTTTTATCTGAGACAGCTTCCCATTTGCAAAGGAGTTTCGATCTCCTTTGATTGGTTGGTAACTTTTCAATTGTTTGTGACCACTATTAAGGTCACAACCTATTGACGCATCTAATTGCACATCACAATAAGGAGTGACACCTCATTCAGGTGCTTTCTTAATTTTAATTTCAAAAGAGGCACAAAACCACTTTTGAGCTTAGTAAAGGCTATTGGGAATCTCAAGAGAGGTTCTGTGCATGTGAAAGTACCATTTTGTGGTTGCAGAACCTGTGCTTTTGAAAACTGTAGTGTGTCCAACCTTAAACTACGTTTGTACATCTGGCCCTTTGAATCTGGATCTACACTGCTGTGACTTTCAAAGCTATTGTCTCTCCCATGTAAATGGAGAAGAGGTGTGGCGCCACGGCCAGGGCGACTGACTCCGGAATCTGGGGATCACGGATTGATCCCCGGCACCATCGGCATATTAGCCCAGCATCATGTGACTCTGGACAATAGCTTGCTTAATCTTCCCGACGGCCCCCAGCGCCTAGCGACACTTACGGGTGATTGTTCGCGCTTTACAAATGTGGATTAATATTATTATGTACCCAGGTACGCTCAAATGCGATCCGGGGTATACTGGCAGGTGGAGTGAGTTGCCTATTTTACAATGGAGCTCCAGCTTGGCGAATTCCCTATTCATCAGAGGTTGTACAGTTGCTCATAGTATTTTTAGCATAGGTTGAGTATAGATAGAAGGCTCATATCAGAGAAAACATAATTACATATATCAGCTGGGGGGTTCTCACTCGTGCTGTAAAGTGTGCAACAATATCAATTATTATATTGCACCTAAATTGCATAAGTATGTTGCCAAAGAAATATTAATAAAATAAACATTTGCAGGCTCGGAAGTCCACACTGCTTTCTTGTGGGTAAATCCTCCAACTTTCTTGGCGGAGCAGATGCTCAGTGAGTATAAATTAGCTGATCAAGTGCCTATTTTTTGCAAGTGTTTGAAAGGGATGGCCACCAACACCAATTTTTTTAAATGTTCATCACCAATCCTTGACCCAGAGAAAGAGCGAGAGATGGGTTAGGGAGAAGCAAGGAGGCGGAAAAAGATAGAAGGAAAATGACAAAGGGGAAAGAAGGGATGGAGAAAGAACTTGTGGTAGTGAGATGAAGAGGCAGAAAGTGTAAGGTGCTTGAGGAAAGAGGCATTAGGTGGAAGCAAGACTGAGGGGCAGATTTACAAGCCCCTTGCTCCACGTTTACGCCGCCTTGTGTGACGCAACAGCGGCGTAAACGTAGCGCATCCATGCTAGGCATTTACAACGTGACGCATCTAGGGAGATGCGTCATGTTATAAAGCCCAGCGCCACAATAGGCGCGTTCCCATGCAGGGTGGGCGTTCTGGCGCCTCTGCGCCTCGCAAAACGCAGCCACTTCTGCAACGCTGCTACGTCAATTCGCGTAAGGACTGATGCAGCATGTTAAACTCCAGCGACTCCAACGATGCGCCGCCCTTACGTCACGAGATGCATCACGCATCTGCCTACCCTTGCGCCACGGCGCACCGCATTGTAAATGTGGCGCATCTGCCGTGACGCAAGGGTAGTTTTGCGTGACGCATTTGTTCTGGCGTATCTCTGCTGATATGCAGAGATGCGCCAGAACTCGTAAATATGCCCCTTACTATTTTGCAAACCGAAAATTCAGCAACACTGGAGGCTAAGGAAACTTTCTTTGTGTCCTTGCACTATTTATTGTAAACAATAAACGCTAATCTGATCATCATTTCTCCCACATCCTTCATAAATAATAGCATTAAAGCACTGGATGATTTATAATTAGCAGGGTGGTATGTCTAATGTTGAGCCTGCAAGGCGAGAGACAGATTGAACTTGACAGGGAAGTCAGGCGCAATCTTCCACAAGACCCAATGTGTGAATGATCATACAGTGAATGTGGTGTACCGCCCACCCATGTGAACAATATTTTTAAAAATGTTACAGTAAGACAAAAAATATTGAATACACGAGACAACGAGATTCTTTGAGCAGCCCACTTTGGTTTCCCTCTAGCCCCTTTGGTATCGAAACCAAACGGACCAATAGGAAAGCTTTGCTGGTCTGCAGCCTGACCTTCATAAAATGAGTCGCCCTTAATCATCTGCAATAAAAATCAACGGTAATAAAACACTTGTCATTCTGAGAATGCTGCACTTTCCCCATTTAACATAATGCAGCTCAGAGAAAAAAATCACATCGAATTTAAATCAATACCGTTCTCATTTGATATGTTTAAACAATTCAACAATGACCTTACTGTATCATTCCAGCTACCTTCCCCTCCTCTGCATTGTAGCTATTAGTATTAATGTTATGACTTAAATTAATCAGATGTCCCTTTTTATTATCATCATTCCAATTATTGTTAGCATATACCTATACGCAGTTTACAAAAAGAAAAAAAAAAACATAACTATCGTCCATACAAATAGCAAAGATTACAACACTATTATTGTACACATTCCCACACCCACGAAATATTTCACACGTTCTGTAGTGCAGCTGATGGGAACACAGTACAGGCTGGCACAAAAAAGAGAATCACAGTCCACCATCAGGGATCACTAAGAGGTAACAGTAAAGGGGCCACAAACTGCAAGGCCCAGTAACACCGTCATCCAGAAATAACGTTACCTCTTGTATCGACCCTCATTCACTGTTGAGAAATACTTGTACAGTCAATGGCACTGAGAGATTTTCACTATCAGTTGTTGATTTTACTCTATTCCACAATAATAACAGGAAGCACATTTCACATTAAGTGGGGTGCGGTTGCAACTCGTATACATTTCTGGAGAATAAATGCCCTGCATCTCTTCCAAGTGCACCAGGGGCCGTATTATACATTTTTCTTGGGTGGGCAACAGGCGTGTTTGTCTGCTTTTGCATCCCTGTGGCACAACAGTATTACAGAAGTAATACTATTGTGCGTCCCCTTCTGTAATATTGGTAGTACTGGGGCACATGTAGCACCAGCGCTGTCATGAGAGGGTGTTCACTTATTTGCATATAAACGAGGGAATGGCTTTGCCTCTGTGCTCAGGCCCTCACTGCGCCCGACTGCAAGGGGATCTATCGCCCCTCTTCCAAGTTGCAGGCGGCATCCCACCTGTACTGTGAACTAAGAGGGGTTTTAAAGCAGCTGCTCCATATTTCACTTGAATGAGCTGCCCGAAGGGCAGCACGAGTTTGTGGCTGTCCTCAGAGCAGGGCATTCTTTCTAATATGGTGCACTGACCCTTTTTGCACCCAGGGCACCTTGTGAAACTAGGAAAGTGTGCCTTATGCATTATACAGCCCCTGATGTGCTGGGTGGTTCTACATTGGATTACTAGGGTCACATGTGATCTATAAGGCTGTCCTGAAGACCCACCAATTCTAATACTATATCATGGTATGATGGTGGGACATCTACTGATGGGACGATAGATTCTCCATTAAAAATGCACGCATGTACACGCATATACCCATATGTAAATACACATATACACAGATCGATGCACAAACAAATCAAAATGTAACATCAATGCATATATACCATATACAAGCACATGCATGCCCATTAGAACACACACAAAAGCACAGCCACATAGACACATGTAGATACATACAGACACACAAACACACACATTCACACTCACTCATGCATTGATCTGGATTCCTCATCCTCCAGAACATTGAGTGAAGTTTGACCATCCCCAAATGTTACATTAATGGTGTCAAGATTTGAGGTTGTGATGACTTCAGGTTGATCTTATGGAGTACTGACTAATTTATGTTTTCTTGCACTGCTGACACCATACCATGCATTATAGTGTGAGGGAATATTTTGTGAACCCCTCGATTTCCCTCCTTCCTGCTTTTCCTGTTTTACCCCTTTGTCATTTACACCTCTTTTCCTATCCCATCCAACATTCTCTTGCTCCTGAGCTCCCTAGTTATTTTTCATTGCGCTTTTGGTGAGCAAGTAAGCCTTCTGACTTTTGATTTAATTTGCCAAATTTCTTACAAAGACGGCTACTGCAGATTTACTTGAATAAATATTTGCCATTTATGAATGGGATTCATAAAACTAAATTCATACAAAGATGACCAGTGGGATATGCATGCTTCCACTATTCCACTGTGCCCATCTGTGCACAGGGATTCTTAATGCTTTCAAAGATGGCAGTCATGGATGTGCATTGATCTGTGGCAGCTGTCTTTGAATGAATGGTGTACTCTTGACAACACAGGGTCTCATTTACAATAATGTGATGCACTGCAGCACAACAAGCCTACCTGCTGCACTGCCGTGCGTCAAAAGAAAAGGGCAGGAATGCTGCATACCCACAAGATATGGCACATTCCTGTCCTTTTCCCTTCGCTGGTGCACAATGGACTGCCATGCACCAACACAGGCACTCTTGCGCCATAGTGCAAGGGTGTCTGTGCTGTAGGTGTGATTGTTTTCGTATAGAAAGGGACACCTTCCTGCACAAAAACAACCACAAGAACTGTTTTTATCTTTCTATCTGTTCTTCTGAATGCAAATCTTGAAAATCTGAAATTTTTTGTGAAAGAGGAACGAAGTGATTTTAAACTATATAATTTCCAAATATTTAGGAGGAGATTATGATAGTTTTTTTCCCTTTGAAATTACTTTTGATTATTATTAACTGCACAGATAATCGTATTCCATATTCTGACTGCTTAATAGGAACACTATTCTTGGGTGCTTTGCTAAGTAGCTGTGGTCAATTTCACATGTGCTGCTGCACCCTTATTCCATGCACATTATTTTACTGAGTTAGTTCTCTGGAGGTGCATAGTTGAAAGCAAGAATTTCCCCCCATTCCCTTCTTTGAAAAGCACTGTCATATTGCCTATGGTACAATGATGGAGACGTTGTGCTCCCATCTTGTAATGTCTAAATTGTTGAACGATTACAGAGTAATACAATGGTTATTTCTCCTAAAAAAGAAAAAAAACACATTTCTTCGTCCTGTACTTTTCTTGTATGCTTGAACCATCTCAAAAGCATTTTTTATGAAATTATAGCTGTCAGCCATAGAACACAGAGATGGTTTCTGAACATGTGCTTTGGGTACAAAATGCTCGTACCTATTATCCGTCCTCACATCTGGAAAGTAATCCTTAAAATCACTTGGTAAGAAATAGTATTTGAAATATAGGAGGACTCCTCTAAACAGAAGGCTGGAGACTGAGTACTTAGAAGTTTCAATCTTCAATTGTTGGATCTCCTTTGACACAGTTGATTAATTTCTGTTGAATCTATTGGCACTTTTTTGTTAATACCCCAAGGATTTTGTTAATCTTCAACTGGATCTATTCAACAAAATTTTAATGTAAACTGTAAAGCAGATTAGGCTTTACTATGAAAATGTGCCACATAGTATAATCAAACCATGGATTATTTCAGATTAAAATCATTGCAGGAGCCAAATTGAATAGTTAAAAGTTCGTCAATTAACCACGTGTGTCAAGAAATAGCATGAAGCTCTGAGTAAAATGCAAGAAATAGTTAGAACCAGATACAGTTCAGTCCTAGTGAATAAATCAGAGGTCAGACCGACTTAGTGCTACCTCCTAAAGTAAAATAACAGAATGAGCCCACCACCCTCAAGAAGGGTCTTTCTTTTATAGCGCATTATATACTGGAAGACATACATTTAATCGACAACCACCAGGACCCCAACAATATAGTTTCTGAGCTCACATTCTAAACATTATGCTACACATTCACCTACTGTAGTTTCCATACCTGGTGCCCTTCAGTCACCTAAAATGTTAATATAAATTGTGTTACTTAGCATACAATGAGAGGTTCTCATGAAGATTCACACAGTGGTCCCAATATGTGAAGCCTGGGTGGAACAGCGTGCAACAGAGCATTAAGGAAAGAAACATCATTATGTGCATTGCGTGTTAAAACATTGCTCACAAAGTTGCTTGAACAGGAATCGTCTGTGCGCAGGGTATGATAGAGACAAAACATGATAATATATTGAAAAGAAGGCTGCGTACAGTGATCCAGCGCTCCTATAGAAAAACTGTCTCACAAACGCTACCAAACACCTCAATACGCACCATAAATTATGAAACACTTATACAGGCCCATAACACCAATGAGACAATTATTGAGCAGCTGAATCAAATGATTTGATTTTATGTTCTATTCACAAAATATTTACAATAATATGTACAACTGCAGTTTATTCTTCATAATTATGGTATAAAACCTATTTAACTAAAAATCAAACCATTATGGTTGATGGATCAACTAATGGAAACTAGACCATGAATAAACAAGACCAGCTTGTCATTTATAACCTAATTTTATTTACTTTATTTTCATAAAGAAAGAGCATTTTAACATTTAGAATCTTTATTTCTTAATCAATTACGAAAGTAGCGTTTTAATAAGGAAATGAAAATTAGAACTGACATTTCAAAACAAACTCAGAAACATGAAGTCAAGTCAAGTCAAAATAATTTATATAGCGCGCTACATACCCAGAGGGTCTCAAGGCGCTTGAGGAAGGGTGGGGAATTACTTGTCGAATATCCAAGTTTTAATCAATCAATCAATCAGTGACACTTATAAAGCGCGCTACATACCCGTGGGGTCTCAAGGCGCTGGGGGGGGGGGGGGGAGCCGCTACTGCTCGAACAGCCAGGTCTTCAGCTTCTTTCTTCAGTTGCTTTCTGAATGCTAGGTGGTTCTGAGTGAGGCGAAGGTGAATGGGAAGTGAGTTCCAGGTTTTAGCTGCCAGGTAGGAGAAGGATCTTCCTCCCATGATGGTTTTGTTGATGCGAGGTACGGCAGCAAGGGCTTGGTTGGAGGAGCGTAGCTGACGGGAGGGGGTGTAGAAGGAAAGTCGTGTATTGAGGCATTCGGGTCCAAGTTCGTAGAGTGCTTTGTGTGCGTGGGTTAGGAGGCGGAATGTTATCCTCCTATTGACGGGGAGCCAGTGGAGGTTTTTCAGGTGACTTGAAATGTGGTCTTTACGCGGGATGTCTAGTATGAGTCTGGCTGATGCGTTCTGGATGCGTTGGGGTTTTTTCTGAAGTTTTGCGGTGGTACCGGCGTATAGGGTGTTACCGTAGTCCAGGCGGCTCGTGACCAGTGCGTGGGTGACCGTTTTTCTAGTTTCGGTGGGGAGCCAGCGAAATGTTTTTTTGAGCATGCGAAGAATGTTGAAGCAAGATGATGAAACGGCGTTGACTTGTCTGTTCATCGAGAGTGAGGAGTCCAGGATGACGCCCAGGTTCCGTGCGTGGTCCGTCGGGATGGGTGCTTTTCCAAGGGCCTCTGGCCACCAAGAGTCATCCCAGGCGGAGGGGGAGGTACCTAAGATAAGGACTTCTGTTTTGTCTGAGTTCAGTTTCAGACGGCTGTGCTTCATCCACTCGGCTACTTCTTTCATTCCTTCATGTAGGTTGGTTTTGGCGGTGTTCGGGTCTTTGGTGAGTGAGAGGATCAGTTGAGTGTCATCAGCGTAGGAGATGATGTTGAGGTTGTGTTGGCGTGCGATGGTCGCGAGGGGGCTCATGTATACGTTGAAGAGGGTGGGGCTGAGTGAAGATCCTTGTGGCACGCCGCAAATGACTTCAGTGGCCTCTGACTTGAATGGTGGAAGGCGGTCTCTCTGAGTTCTTCCGGTAAGGAAGGAGGTGATCCATTCCAGTGCTTTTCCTTGGATTCCGATGTTTCTGAGGCGTTGTAGGAGGGTGCTATGACAGACTGTGTCAAAGGCTGCGGAGAGGTCAAGGAGGATGAGTGCGACTGTATCTCCATTGTCCAGTAGAGTTCGAATGTCGTCTGTTGCTGCTATGAGTGCGGTCTCAGTGCTGTGTTTGGCTCGGAAGCCGGACTGTGAGGAGTTGAGGGATTTGTTGGTTTCGAGGAAGGCGGCGAGCTGGTTGTTGACAGCTTTCTCGATGACTTTGGCCGGGAATGATAGGAGCGAGATGGGGCGGTAGTTTTTGAGTTCGGTGGGGTCAGCTGTGGGTTTTTAAATAAAAGGGCGCTGAGTTCGGCGTGTTTTCAGCTTTCCGGGAAAGTGGCGGAGTTGAGGGAGCAGTTGATGACATCTCGGAGGTGTGGTGCTATGATGAAGTCTGCTTTGTTGAAGATATGGTGGGGGCATGGGTCTGTAGGGGATCCTGAGTGAATGGAGTTCATCAGGCGGATGGTGTCCTCAGTGGAGATTGGGTTCCAGTCATTAAGGATGTTCAAGGGGGGTGAGGGTACGGCAGAGGGTTGGGTGGGTTGGTCTCCGGGTTGGTTGTCGAAGCTGTTGTGGATGTCTGCGATTTTGTTGTGGAAGAACAAGGCTAGGGAGTCGCAAAGGGTTTGAGAGGGAGTGATGTCGTTGGAGTTGGCTGAGGGGTTGGTAAATTCTTTGACGATGTTGAATAATTCCTTGCTGTTGTGGGCGTTGTTGTCTAGCCGGTCTTTAAGTGCAGCTTTCTTGGCAGTCCGGATCAGTTGGTGGTGTATGCGGATGGCGTTTTTGAAGGCGTCCCTGGTGCTGGTGTTTGGGTCTTTTTTCCAGGCCTTCTCAAGGGAGCGACAGAGTTTCTTGGATTTCTTAAGATCATCGTTGAACCAGGAAGCGTATTTGCTGCCTGGTTTGAGGTGACGTTTTTTCAAAGGTGCTAGGTTATCGGCGCTGTTGGTTAGCCATTGATTGAGGTTAATGGCTGCTTGGTTGGGGTTCGAAGAGTGGGCAGGGGGGTTTTGAAGAAGCGATGAGGAAATCTGGTTGATGGTGATTTTGTTCCAGTTTCTTCGCAGAGTAGGTTGAGGATGGTTGTGGGATGTGGTCTTTTTGTAGACAAAGTGAACGCAGCTGTGGTCCGTCCAATGGAGAACTGTGGTGTGACCGAAGGAGATATGTTTGCTGGAGGTGAAGATGGGGTCGAGTGTGTGACCTGCATAGTGGGTGGGGGTGTTAACAAGTTGTTTGAGTCCAAGGTTGGCGAGATTATCCAGAAGGGTGGTGGCGTTGCTGTCGTTGCTCTTTTCCAGGTGAAAATTGAGGTCTCCCAGTAGGATGTAGTCCTCGGAGGGGAGGGCGTGTGGGGTGATAAAGTCAGTGATGTCTTCACTGAATTGTGCCCGGGGTCCAGGTGGCCTATAGAGGAGGGTGCCTCTGAGTGTGGTCTTGGGGTCGGTGTGGATCTGGAAGTGAAGGTGTTCGGCGCTAGCGAGGTTGACGTCAGAGCTGGTTGAGATTCGGATGGAATTCTTATGGACGATGGCGATGCCTCCTCCTGTTTGCTTGGTGCGGTCCTTACGGATGATCTTGTATCCTTCCATGATGGCAATGGTGATGTCTGGGGCTGAGGAGGCGTTCATCCATGTTTCTGTTAGGAAGGCGACGTCCGGAGAGATGGTGTCTAGTAGATTCCAGAGGTCGATGGCGTGTCTGTGGACTGAGCGGGTGTTGAGCAGGATGCATTTTAGGTGGTTGGTGTCGGATCTCTGTTTGGTGTTAGTGGAAGAGGAGTTGGTCTTGGTGCTGTCATACTTGCAGGAGTTGCAAGAGAAGGGTCCATGGGTGTGTCCAGGAGCGACTTGGGTGCAGGTGGGGAGTCGGCCGGGGTTAAGGGCTAAAAGGGTGGGTGCGTCGTATGTAATGCGGGTGGGGTGGGTGGGACGGGGGCCAGGGGGTCTGGCGCTGGGCACGGTCCAGGCGCAGACAAGCGTAGACGGGCTTACCTTTGGCGCACCTTGGGCGCGGCCGTAGCGCGTGGACGCTGCGCGTTGGAACATCAGCTTAAAATGGATAGTGGAGGGGGCGGAGGGTGGGAGGGGCAGCTGGGAGGGTAGGCGGGCCAAGGGAACACACAACAAACCAGAAGCCAAAATGGAGAATTGAAAGTGAAAACGGGGACAGAGCTCGGCTATTACAAATCTCTATTCCACGAGGTAATGCACACAGTAAGCCAGCACAAAATAACGGTTTCCATTCCCTGAATCTATTTTCCCTGTCTCAATCTGTCTTTACCTAGAAAAGAATAAATAATTAAAAGTCTGCTGTCCTTACATGCGCCAAAGGTCCATCAGCATAACACACCACTCAGGAATCAGAAAGTAAGAGTTTTTTCCCTACTCATGGTGTCATAATTTATACCTTTCTCTCCAGCTAAACTTTCTACATTTTACATTCTTTCATAGGAATCCAAGCTTTTCATTGGCTGTCCTGTGTCAGTCCACGATAAAATTCATTAGGTCATTCGACTCTTGACCAAAATCTAGGCTTCATATAAGGCCCATTGTCTTTCATTTCCACATCCTCGATTTCCTTAAGAATGATACTTTACTCGAGCCTAGGACATCTACTTCCTAACCTTGGCAGGAATAACAAAAATGCTGTCCTTGGCTGGCCTCCGTGAACACGCTCAACGCGACAAAGGAATCGCTCCTTGTTTCATAACGACTTTGCAGCAAGATTCTTCAAAACTGCGCATGTGCAAGAAATCACTCTGGACAAGCTTTCGTGTCAGCAGCTCTGTCAGCCATATTTCTGCACCAACTTTTAGGCCTCACTTCGGAAACTATTATTAAACACACACAAGACATCAATTGATTAAAGAATTGAGACCCAGTCTGTTACCCTCCCCCTTTACTAATTAACCCTGTTAATTATGTTACCTAGCAAAGCACCGATAGGCAGCTTTATATTTACTTGTCCTTTTTGAATGACAGGAACTCCAAGAGCTTTTATCACAAAAGACATAACATAAGCACATAAAATAAGCACATGCCATTAAATTAAACTGCCGCATTTAATGCTGACAAAGACAATAGACAAGGTTAGTTTATTAATGTTTCTATGCGTTTGCAACATAAAGCACATTAGTCCCGTGTGTTTTTCACAAATATATCTTTTAAACTAAAGTTGATTATTAATTTCACCACAAGCTTATTAGACTGATTACTTTTGTTAGGAGAGATTAACTTCGCAAGTTTGAACAAAATTTTGTTCATTACCTTGCTCCATCAACTCCCTCATCTGGTGATTTCTTAATCACCAAACAATACCCAAAATGTTATAAATTTTCAACCCTTGAACATGTTTTGGACTTTCTTAATATTAGTATTTCTAAACTTTTGACTCATCTGTTTTTCTGCATTTCTCATATTGAGTTCTACAAAACTCTTCTATTTCTATTTCCTTTTCCTTTTCATCTCTTAGCTTATAAATTCTTTTCTTTTCTGTTACATATTTTCCTCTCTTATGTAGCATGCAACTAATTTTTAACAAAAGTATCACTATAGCTATTATTACTAAAGGGAAAACTATTTTACCTATAATTGAACTACCAATTTCTTGAAACCAGTGTTTGATTGCTGCAAATCTTTTGCCTAAGCGTTCTGAAAAACTCTCATCTTCTAAGGGTTCTATTTCTGAATGTAATTCAGTAATGTTCTTAATGTACATCTCTATATTCTGGCTTTTGTCAGGTATATATGTGCAACAATGTTGAACATGTAAGATTCCAGAAACTCCTCCTTCTTTTGCCAGCAGGATATCTAGTGCAAGACGATCCTGCATTAACATGGTTCTCATGGCAACAAGTTCGGTGTTCACTAATTGAAATCCACTTGCAGTACTGTTAATAATCTGTCAACGATTGTGGACATTTTTCTGATCTTATTTGCATTTAGGGTAATTCCTACCATAGGTATTAACGCACCAAATATGTCTCCCAATATTTCTGAAAAACTTTCTCTCCTGAATCTGTTCACATGGTTGCTAATTTCAAATGAACCTTCTGCATTTCTGTCTACATGAAAAAATTTCGGAAAAACTAAACCTACATAGCACGTTCCATACCAGTTGTCTGGAAGGCTGTAATAAGCTTTATTCCCACAAATAAAATACATTCCAGGAAAAATTGGATCTTTGCCTCCTTTAAATCCCCAACCTCCTATAATTAGATAAGTATCTTCACATTGACTTGCACCTACAAAATAATTATCATATAAAGTATTATCTCTTCTTATACAATTTTTTCCACTAACAGGTTTATCTATGTGAATCGCAACATTTACATTTCTACCATTGAACTTCTCATCTTCAATCTGCCAAAATTTTGACTTATTCTGTTTTGACATTTCATTTCGCTTGTAAATTGCCCTTCTCTCTTCCACCATATTTAAAAATGTTTTCTCTTCTGTTCTCAATTTACATGTTAGATTATTTCTATAAGCATACTCATAAGTAAGTTCACTAGTCGTTAGGAAAAATTCCCTCATCTGTTTAGCAGGTCTCACTTTATTCAGGTTATGTACAACTTTTAAATTTGCAAAAATGTCGTATAATTCGGAATAATAATATTCCAGACGACCAGTTTTATAGAACAAACTAGTTATTACACTACATGTTATACCATAAGTAAGAGGAAGCATATTATAATTCACACCTTCAGACACAGAAGTAGGTAATTTCACACAGACATAGCAATCTTTTACATTCATCACCTTAACATATTCAGATAAAAGTCTTGAGAAGGTATTGCTAGAAAAATTTCCAATAGATCTATCTTTATGAATTTCTGGTTTATGTACAATAATTCTATTAGTCTTATCAGTTTCATCGGATTTAACCACAACTTTACTTGTCATGTTAGCTTTATACATCTCTTTATCTACACCAAAAGGAAAAATAACATCTATAATTAATCAAACTAAAATAATCAAAATTACACATATTGAAGATAGTTTGCAACATCTTTGAGAATTGAGCATCTCGAATTTTCATTAGTATAAGGCATCTTTACTTTTTTAAAATAATAGCTGAAAATAAAAAATAAAAATTGAAAAATTGAAAAATTACTAAATATACTCCGCTCTTTTTTTTTAAACAGCTATTCTTATCTTCCACTAATTTTTCCTCTAACAGCTTTTCTTCGACCTTATGTCATACATCAAATGGGTTTTTCAGCTAACACAATATCTTCTACCTTGTGTCTCCAAACACAGTTTCTAAACCTTGTGCCAATTAATCAATAAGTTCAATCATTGTCACTTGCATCATCAAAATTTTCTTGACTACTATTTACTTCTTCTACTGGTGGGATTATAATGTAGGCCCACTCTGGCGATTTATATTTCTGGTTTGGCTTAACTGTTCTCTTTGCTCTGCTGCTTATCACTTCTATTTTCTTTCCTGCCTGATTTTTCCTACTCAAGTCTTCCTCTTTTTGACTTGCGATCTCATTAACCTGCTCTTTTGCTTTATTCACTAATTTAAATTTTATGCCTCCAATTTCCTTGGGTCAATTATCTCCTTTTCTTGTTAGCTTCTTTTTTGGTTCTTTCAAATTATACTCCACTCTCCAAGCTCTTTTTCTTGTTTTCTTCAATTTAGATTCATCTTCACTGTTATCTGTTTCACTTTCTGTGTTTTCAGCTGATTCATTAATGATCAATTTTTCTGAGTCAGATTCTTCATCAGATTCAGGTACTTCTTTACTCAGCAGTTTCACTTTGTTAGGAAAATCATTCTTATAGCTGGTACTTGGAATTTCTCGCCAACCTCGGACTTAAACAACTAGTCACTTCCCCCACCCACATCGCAGGTCACACACTCGACCCCATCTTCACCTCCAGCAATCATGTATCCTTCAGCCACACTACGGATCTCCTCTGGACTGACCACAGCTGCGTTCACTTCACCTACAACAAACCAAAACCCACCAACCACCTCCAACCAACTCTGCAAAGAAACTGGAACAAAATCACCACGGACCAGATCTCCGCATCGCTCCTTCTAAACACCCCAGCCCACTCTTCTAACGCAAACGAAGCCGCCGCCAACCTCACCCTATGGTTATCCAACACCGCCGACACCTTAGCACCACTGAAAAAACGTCAAAGCAAACCTGGCAGCAAAAAGGCCTCATGGTTCAACGATGATCTTAAGAAATCCAAGAAACTCTGCCGCTCCCTTGAAAAGGCCTGGAAAAAAGACCCAACCGCTAGCACCAAGGACGCCTTCAAAAACGCCACCCGCACTCACCACCAACTAATCCGTAAGGCCAAGAAAACAGCATTCAAGGATCGACTTGACAACAACGCCCACAACAGCAAGGAACTTTTCAACATCGTCAAGGAATTTTCCAATCCCTCGGCCAACTCCAACTACATCACCCCCTCTCAAGCCCTCTGCGACTCCCTAGCCTCATTCTTCCACAACAAGATTGCAGACATCCACAACAGCTTCGACAACCAACCCGGAAACCAACCCACCCTACCATTTGCTGAACATTCTCCCCCCGTGAACACCCTTAACGACTGGAACCCAATCTCCACTGAGGACACAATCCGCCTGATGAATTCCATCCACTCAGGATCCCCCACAGACCCATGTCCTCACCACATCTTCAACAAAGCTGACTCCGTCATAGCACCGCACCTCCGAGACGTCATCAACTGCTCCTTCAACTCCGCCACCTTCCCGGAAGACTGGAAACACGCTGAACTCACCGCCCTTCTGAAAAAACCCACAGCGGACCCCACCGAACTCAAAAATTACCGCCCCATCTCGCTCCTTCCATTCCCGGCCAAAGTCATCGAGAAAGCTGTCAACAACCAGCTCGCCGCCTTCCTCGAAGCCAACAAATCCCTCGACTCCTCACAATCTGGCTTCCGAGCAAAACACAGCACTGAGACCGCCCTCATCGCAGCAACAGACGACATTCGAACTCTACTGGACAATGGAGACACAGTCGCCCTCATCCTCCTCGACCTCTCTGCAGCATTCGACACAGTCTGCCACAGCACCCTTCTACAACGCCTCAATAACATCGGAATCCAAGGAAAAGCACTTGAATGGATCACCTCGTTCCTCACCGGAAGAACCCAGAGAGTCCGCCTCCCACCATTCAAGTCCGAGACCACTGAAGTCATCTGTGGCGTACCACAAGGATCCTCACTCAGCCCCACCCTCTTCAACGTATACATGAGCCCCCTCGCGACCATCGCCCGCCAACACAACCTCAACATCACCTCTTACGCGGATGACACTCAACTAATCCTTTCCCTCACCAATGACCCCAGCACCGCCAAAACTAACCTACACGAAGGAATGAAAGAAGTTGCCGAATGGATGAAACAAAGCCGTCTGAAACTGAACTCAGACAAAACAGAAGTCCTCATCTTAGGTACATCCCCCTCTGCATGGGACGACTCCTGGTGGCCTGAAGCCCTTGGAAAAGCACCCATCCCGACAGACCATGCACGGAACCTAGGCGTCATCCTGGATTCTTCACTCTCAATGAACAGACAAGTCAGCGCCGTATCCTCTTCCTGCTTCAACATTCTTCGCATGCTCAGAAAAACATTTCGCTGGATCCCCACCGAAACAAGGAAAACAGTCACCCATGCTCTGGTCACGAGCCGACTGGACTACGGAAACACCCTCTACGCAGGCACTACCGCTAAACTCCAGAAGAAACTCCAACGAATCCAAAACGCCTCAGCCAGGATCATACTAGACATTCCACGCAACGAACACATCTCTGGTCACCTTAAAGACCTCCACTGGCTACCCGTCAAGAAGAGGATCACTTTCCGACTGCTAACCCACGCACACAAATCACTCTACGACATCGGACCAGAATGCCTCAACTCTCGACTGTCCTTCTACACCCCCTCCCGCCAACTACGTTCTTCCAACCAAGCCCTCGCCACTGTACCTCGCATCAACAAGACCACCATGGGAGGCAGATCCTTCTCATACCTGGCTGCTAAAACATGGAACTCACTCCCCGCTTACCTTCGCCTTACCCAGAACCACCTAGCATTCAGAAAGCAACTTAAAACGTGGATTTTTGACAAGTAATTCCACACCCCTTTCTAAGCGCCTTGAGACCCTCTGGGTATGTAGTGCGCTATATAAATTCTCTGACTTGACTTGACTTGACTATTCTGCTTTTCAATACTCTCCTGATCTTGATCTTGAATCTTCTTGATCAGTTTCTTTTTCTGTTTCTTGATCTAGCAGATTGTCATTTTCTTCTTCAGAATCTTGTATCACAATTTCTTCATTTTCTTCATTCAAAGCTTCATTCGCATTTGAATCTTCCAGATGTCGACTATCTTGTCGATCTTCAGGATCTGCATTTCTTTCAGGCTCTTCTTCTGAATCTGAATCAGCTGTTGTATCACCTTCTTCATCAGGATTCTCAGTTTCTGGGACTCGTATGGTACGACTCGCATGAATCCACCTTTTCAATCCCCTACACTTTACTGCATTTGTCGTGACCAAAATCACCTGTTTTGCCTTTTGCCACCTTGGTACTAGGCACTTTCTTCTTTGATGCACTTTTGTCCTTACCCAGTCTCCTGGTAACAGTTCATGAGCTTGTTCTTTCTCTTTTGTGAGCACTTCAGTTCCTACATGATGGAACACAGAAGTCACCATGTCAGACAGATTTTTGCAGTAATCCAGAATGACGCTATCATTTATACTCAGTAATTTATCTACTGGAACAAATGCTTGCCTCATGACCCTGCCCCTTAATATTTCATGAGGACTCAATCCTGTTTTCTTATCTGGAATGCTTCTCAAAGTCATCAAAACAAGTGGTAGTGCATCTGTCCACATCATTCCTGTTGCTAAACACATTTTACCTATTCTGTTTTTTATTGTTCCATTCACTTGTTCAACAACACCTGATGCTTCTGGTCTGTATGCACAATGTAATTTCTGCTTTATACCCAATGCTTCACAAATCAGTTTTAACAATGTGTTTTCAAAATGTGTGCCGCGATCTGTCTCGACCGACACTGGGAATCCATACCTAGGTATGAACTCTCTCAACAGCAATTTAGCAACAGTGATTGAATCATTGTGACGCGTTGGAAAAGCTTCCACCCATCTTGAGAACAAACAAACAATCACCAAAACATATCTGAGTTGGTTGTGAGGTGGCATGTCAATGAAGTCAAGCTGTATTCTGGTAAAAGGACCTCCCTCCCGTCCTATGGTTCCCATGTTTACAACTGTTTTTCTGTTCGGGTTGATCTGCTGGCAGATCAGACATCTTTGACAAAAGGACTCTGCAATTATTCTGAAATTTGGATTGTACCATGTTTGCCAAAATAGCCTAATCATGGAATCTCTGCCTATATGTCCCTACATGCGTGCCATGTCAGAAATCATGCTGTCTGGCATTACTGCTCTGTCATCTTTGTAGACCCAAATCTCATCCTCTTCTCGTTGCCTACATCCTGCTTTTAACCATGTGTCTTTTTCTTCATCACTTGCCTCATCTTGCAACTGTTTTACTCCTTGCCAAGTATCAACTACAGATATTAGCATAAGTGAGTTCAAAACATGTTCGTTTTCTTTTTCCCGATTAACTGCTGCATTATGTTTTGCACAAAATTTCGCTATTTCATCAGCATATGAATTTCCTTTTGTTATGTAGTCCTCTCCTCTCTGGTGAGCTGTACATTTAACTACTGCAATTTTTTCTGGTAATTGAATTCCATCAATCAATCTTTTTATTAATTTAGCATTCCTTATTGGTGATCCCGCAGAAGTTAAATAACCTCTTTGAGACCAAAGCTGACCATAATCATGGACTACACCATAACCATACTGACTATCAGTCACTATGGTAATCTTTTGTCCTTTTCCCAATTCACATGCACGAATCAAAGCAATTCTGCTACTTGAGCTGAACGAATTCCTTTGAGACTGGAAGCTTCAATCACATCTGCAACTGTATAACGTATATGCTGCACTCAGAACACCTTCATCTGTTCTCAAGCATGAACCATCAACAAACAAAATATAGTCTGATTCAGGCAATGGGACATCTTTAATATCCTGCCTTGGTTTTGTGCAATATTCTAATACATCCAGGCATTCATGATCAACAATTTCATCCCTGATTTCTGTTTCAAAAGTTTCAGGTAACAATGTAGAAGGATTCAAATTTACACATCTCACAATCGAAACATTATCTGATCCAAGAATAACTTTTTCATATTTTGTCAACCTATTACTTGTCAAATGCTGTGTTTTGCTTCTAGTAAGCAGAATTTCAACCGAGTGTGGCACATATACCTTTACAGGAAATCCCATAATTATTCCTTAACTTTGTTTCAAACTCACACTTGTTGCAGCTACTGCTTTTAAGCAACCTGGTAATGCTTTTGCAACAGGTTCAAGAACAGCTGAGGAATATGCTATTGGCTTTCTCATTCTTCCATGCCTTTGAATCAGAACTGATAATGCACAACCTTCTCTTTCTCTGCAATACAGCTCAAACTATTTTTCATAATCAGGCATTCCCAATGCTGGAGCTTCACACAAACTTCTCTTTAGCTGTTCAAAAGCTTCCAATTCAGTCTTTGTTAAACTAATCAGGTCTTTTATGTCTGCTTTTGTCAATCTCTGCAATGGCTTTGCAATTACTGAAAATCCACTAATCCATTGACGACAAAAACCTACCATGCCTAGAAACATTCTAACCTGTCTCTGTGTTTTTGGAGGTTGCATTGCTTGAATCATTTTTATTCTTTCTGTTGTTACTTGTCTGGTACCTTTTGCAATTCTGTGACCAAGATATTTTACTTCTTGTTTGCAAAACTGTAATATATCGCAGGAGATACTTTATGTCCCTCATCTGCCAGATGATTTAAGAGAGTAATGGTATCTGTTACACAATTGTCTCTTGTTTTTGCAGCAACAAGGAGATCATCAATATACTGCACTAACGTAGATTTTCCAGGTAAATCTAGATTTTCCAAAGATTTCTTTAGCAACTGATTAAAAATAGATGGACTTTTGGTGTACCCCTGAGGGATTCTACACCATGCTAGAATACGCTCTTTGAATCTGACTGCAAACATTTGTTGGCTTTCTGGATGCAATGGAACAGTAAAGAATGCATTGCATAAATCAATAGCTGTATACCATTCTGCATCATGTGGAATTTGATATAAAATTACCAATGGGTTTGGTACGACTGGACAACATGGAACAACAATTTTGTTAACTTTTCTCAGGTCCTGAACAATTCTGAAAGTTCCATTTGGCTTTTTAATTCCCATAATCGGTGAGTTACACAGGCTGCTTTCCATTTCTCTTAGAACACCTTGTTTTATGACTTTATCTATCACAGGAGTAACTCCTTCAATCACTTCTGCTTTCATTTTATACTGTGGAATATTTGGATAATCTGCTCCTTGTTTTACTGTTATTTGTACTGGATCTACATTTTTAATCAAACCCATTTCATCTCCAGTGAAATCCCAAATTTTTACATTTAGTGTGTCTTTTAATTCTTTAGGTAGATTGTTTTTATCAAACACAGGAAATAATTTGCTTTCTTCTGCCTCAACCTTTGGCATTGTTAATTTGTAAAGACCATCTTCTTCTGGAGTTTCAAGCTCTATACCATTCGGTGAGCAACATATTGCGCAATTCATCTTACAAAGTATATCCCTACCTAACAGATTTACCGGACTGCTGTCACAAACTACAAATCTGTGCATGTCTTTAAATTTACCTATTTCAACTTCTACTGGTTTAGTTAAATCTGTTTTGATCTGTTGATTAGCTACACCTACTACTTGAATCTTTTCACCAGAGAGAGGAAGGTTTTCTGTTTCCACTGATCTACAAGTAGAAGGGGTAGCACCTGTATCCACTAGGAGAGTAATTTCCACATCATTCACTTTACCATTTACAAATGGACCAGATTGATCTACCTCAAGAGTGGCTCCAAGCACGCACTCTTCCTCCTCTCTCAGGCACCATCAGAAGTAATCCTCAGATTCACACCCTCCATCTTCTTTCAACCAAAATTGTTGTGACACGTTCGACACATTCACTCTTGGTGATCTGTTTACCTGTTCACCTCCGCTGAATCCTGATTCTGTACTGTATCTCTGCAAATTTACACAGTTTGGAAGTGGCGGTTGTGGTAACTGTTGTGGCAACTGACTTTGCTAAATCACTACCTGTCGCTGTAGCTGTTGCTGCTGATTTATCTCATGCTGCATCTGTGGATTTAATAATTGATTTTTAACAAAATTTCTGGGCGGATTCTTACATTCACGTTTCCAGTGTCCAATTTCACCGCAATTAAAACATGGGAGTTTCTGTTTCAACTCTTCTATATTGCCCATCAACTTTGGCTTATTATAATTACCTTTAAAGTAGTCTTGATTCTGATCAGCATTTTTATTTCCCAAAGTTGCTATTTGTTGCTCAGCCACTTTCACCTGTGCCCACATTGCTTTTTCTTTCAGCTTCTTTTGTTTAGCATCTATCTCATCACTACAGTATTTTGCCTTTTTCAAAATATCATCAACTGTATGTGATTGCCAACCAACTATTCCAGTTCTTATCATTTCACTAATTTCAGGTCTCAAGCATGTACAAATCTGTATATAAAATGGCTCATGTCCTTCTCACTCAGATGCTCATAACTACTGTATTGTTTAAATACCAGCAGCAATCTTTCATAAAAAGAATGTACTGATTCTTTTGTCTCCTGGATTGTTCTGTCAATTTTAACCCAATCTATCTCTTTTGGAGGAATTTTGTTTTTCAAAAACACAATCACTTGTTCGTATTTTCTCATCACTTCTGATGAAGGAGCACCTGTTACTTTATCTTGTTGAGGTTCTTCTCTAAGCCAATTTATAGCAGTTTTACATTCTGTCCAAAGATCTGATGGGACAATTATGTCAAATAATCCATCAAGATCAACCCACAAAACCTTAGAAACTTTCACAAACCTTTCTACCTGTCGATACCATTCCACAGGTTTTTCTCTCGATCGAGGAAAATCATTTGTGAACAGTAAAATGTCCTGTGTTGTCCATGGGACATGCACAAACCCTCCACCTGCTATTTCCCTAATTGGAAATTCATTTACTACCTTATCTTTCTCTTTTACAAGAAAATTTAAACTTGTTCTGTCTTCATCTCTTTTCTTTGTCCATTTCGCTCTCCATTTACTTAATTCACCCCATTTTCTCAAAATCGCAATTAAATCTTTTGTATGTGTAATTCTTCCTGAAGTGTTCATGTTCTCAATGTCTTTTTCAGAGAAATCTACCCTATAACTTTTCAGCAAATTTTTCTGCTTATTTAGATATACTTCTAATTCAGAAGCCATTTCTTCCAATTGATCATATCTGTTTTTCGTTTTCCATGTTATGTTTTTGCAAAAAAACAACAATTCATCATCCTGATATGCCTTTAAACTGTCAGTTTCAATTGTCCCAATAATTACTTCTTCTATATCTGCTTTCAGTTTTCCAACATCAAGTAATTTACCTTCTGGGGTTTGCGGTAAATTTATTTTATTTACACTCTTTCCTGGCGATCCAGCATCAGAATCTGCACCAATTGGGGTTTTACATGATGAGCTTTGATTAAGAGTTAAGTCAGGCATCATCATTCTCTCTCGATTTATTTCAGTCAAATCTGGATAGAATTTTTCAGTTACTTTTTGTATTTCCGAATTTATTGGAACAGTTAAAGCTGAATGTCTGATTTCTTTTTGATCAAATACTGGAAGAACAGGTCCTATCGTTACAGGCACTGTTACTGCTTCCATGCTTTTAGTTAACTGTTGAATTAATTCATTTGCAGAACGAATATATTCTGAAGTATCTGGTAATGGTAATCCTTCATACCTATCTGCTCTGTTTTCATTTCTTGGGGTTTCATTCCTTTGATCGGAGTTTCAGTAAAATTAAAATTTACTGGTGATATATTCGAATTACGTCCTGTTTCTACTCTTTCTGGAGTTTTACTATTAGTCAAATTTGTTTCAGGGGATGTCTCAACAATAATTTCTCTAGGTGGGGCACTTGGAGGAGTAGTCCACGTACAAACTGGTTGATAAGGTGGCGGTTTCTTAGAATAAATTTCTTCTAGAACCGCATCTTCTGAATCACTCTCTTCTCTAGTATTATTTTTCTTTTGAAAACGATTTTTTTCAGATGTCTCATTAACAAGTCTCACTGGGTACAAGCCATCACACATGTCTGCACTTCTCCATCGACGCATTCTATCCTGATGTGTTTCTCTAACTAATCTTTTTGGAATTCCCCAACTCTCTTGTTCTAATTCATGCATCTCATCTTCCCATTCAACTAAAGCTTCAAATTGTGTAGGTCTAGGTTTCGGTACAAGATTTACCATTCTTTCTCTTGTTTTTTAAAACCGCTATGTTAAATGATCCGTCTTCTGGCCATGCTAAGACACCATCATTCTCAGTATATTTCATCCAATTCTGAATCCAGAGACAAGTATGGTAACCACATTCACCTAGCATATAAGCTGCAGGCGTTTTGTACATATGAATTAATTTTCAGCCTCGCGTTGCAATTTTCTTGTCAGGTTTCATTTTATTTTTCAATTTCTGAAACCCTGAAAGTTTCTTTTTCTCTTTCAAAAAATAATAATCCATATTTTTTAACGATTTCCTCAACTTCGGAAAAGATCGTAACAAGGAAGTTGTTATTCCGCAACACCAACCAACCCGTGTGAGAAACTCACTAAAGAACCAATCAGGTTAAGCTACGTCACTTTTCTGCTCAACCAATAGAATTACTGTTTTTCAGGGTGAGCCAATCAGCTGCAAGCTCGTCTTGTCACGTGAACCAATCTGTGCGCGAATACTGTGACGTATGTTAGCCAATCACAGCACGGCACTAGTGACGTATGCTACAGCTGCAGAGAAGTTGCTCTGTCTCTCGCTCCTTAAACTGACCCCTCCTTTACAAAAAAATTTCACAGCGCCATATTTACAAAACATTCGATTAAATTCAGTTAATAACTTCACAAAGAACAAGCCATTTGTCTGTTTCGCAAAAATAAAGTGATAGTTTTCTCAGACATTCAAGTATTCTTTTCACGTAAAATAGACAACGCTATTTTCACAGAATATTCAGATTCGTCAATAGAGTAAGTAGTTTTACCCTACCCTTCTAGTAAGTAATAACAAACTTATTTCTCTCTAAATGCACATACAGAGATTTTTACACCTCCTTAGAGACAATTCAGAGTTTCACTCGATCATATATTACAAAATACATTTACGCACATTCATACAGGAAAATCCTTAACCATGCATACTTAATTCTTTAGTAGGACTTTAACCCACCAATAGAAATCCTCATTCGCAAGTAAGATAGGTAATACTTCCTTACCCTTCACTCAAGCTTGGATAAATTCTACTACTCTTTTCACAGTGAGTTTTAAAACAGGACAGAAGTCCCTATACTCAAAGCTACAATTTCATAGACAATCCTCACTATACATTCTACCTTACACACCTAAAATTTCCCTGAACTTGTGCTGTACGACTACAACACTAGTGATATACAACAATACCACTATTTTGAAACAGAACAAATGCACTGTGTAACTTCACTTGTCACACTACTCATGCCGGCACAACTAGGAATTTTCACACAGCTGGAAAAAACCTTTCGACTACATATAACAACTAAAGAAACTTAACAAGTTTTTAGACATGTAATCCTATGTAATTACCATGTAACATGTTAGTTACCATAGTAACCGAACTCTGCTACCAAGGAATTGATCCAGCGCTCCTATAGAAAAACTGTCTCACAAACGCTACCTATCACCTCAATACTCACCATAAATTATGAAACACTTATACAGGCCCATAACACCAATGAGACAATTATTGAGCAGCTGAATCAAGTGATTTGATTTTATATTTTATTCACAAAATATTTACACTAATATGTACAACTGCAGTTTATTCTTCATAATCATGATATAAAACCTATTTAACTAAAAATCAAACCACTATGGTTGATGGATCAACTAATGGAAACTAGACCATGTATAAACAAGACCAGCTTGTCATTTATAATATAATTTTATTTACTTTATTTTCATAAAGAAAGAGCATTTTAACGTTTAGAATCTTTATTTCTTAATCAATTACGAAAGTAACGTTTTAATAAGGAAATGAAAATTAGAACTGACATTTCAAAACAAACTCAGAAACATGAAGAGTTTAGCAAAATAACGGTTTCCATTCCCTGAATCTATTTTCCCTGTCTCAATCTGTCTTTACCTAGAAAAGAATAATTCATTAAAAGTCTGCTGTCCTTACATGCGCCAAAGGTCCATCAGCATAACACACCACTCAGAAATCGGAAAGTAAGAGTTTTTTCCCTACTCATGGTGTCATAATTTATACCTTTCTCTCTAGCTAAACTTTGTACATTTTACATTCTTTCATAGGAATCCAAGCTTTTCATTGGCTGTCCCGTGTCAGTACACAATAAAATTCATTAGGTCATTTGACTCTTGTCCAAAATCCAGGCTTCATATAAGGTCCATTGTCTTTCATTTCCACATCCTCGATTTCCTCAAGAATGATACTTTACTCGAGCCTAGGACATCTACTTCCTAACCTTGGCAGGCATAACAAAAATGCTGTCCTTGGCCTCCGTGAACACGCTCAATGCGACAAAGGAATCACTCCTTGGTTCATAACGACTTTGCACCAAGATTCTTCACAGCTGTGCATGCGCAAGAAATCACTCTGGACAAGCTTTCGTGTCAGCAGCTCTGTCAGCCATATTTCTGCACCAACTTTTAGGCCTCACTTCGGAAACTATTATTAAACAAACACAAGACATCAATTAATTAGAGAATTGAATCTTAAAACCTGGCTATTTTAAATCTGTTAACTGCCCCTTATCTCTCTAACCTCTAGATTCAGCAAGCTCTCTGAGACCGAACGGTGACATATGCGCTATACAAAAATAAATACATAAACATAAACATAAATTGAGACCCAGTCTGTTACCCTCCCCCTTTGCTAATTAACCCTGTTAATTATGTTACCTAGCTCCGGGGGACACCATGGACCCCTGCCCCCACCACATCTACTGCAAAGCCGCTGACATCATCGCCCGAGCCCCAAAGTATCATCAACCAATCCTTCGAGACTGCATCCCTCTCTGATGACTGGAAACACACAGAGATCAATCCTCTCCTGAAAAAACTCTCAGCGGACCCCACTGACCTCAAGAATTTCAGACGGATCCCCCTACTCCCTTATCTGGCCAAAGTCCTGGAAAAGTCCATCAACAGCCAACTTGCCCCCTTCATTGAGGAAAACAAAATCCTCGACTCCTCCCAATCAGGCAACAGGATGTGGGAGCACACCGCTGAACTCTCAGGCAAGGTTCGCCCCTGGCATTCTGGGAAATGCAGTCTCTTGTAGCTCGCTCTGATATTTTCGAGTGTTTGACCATGCTAAGGGGTGAACTGTGCTGTGAGGTCAGCAGTGCGCTCCCACCACTTTTTGGTTAAATAGGCTCCCTTGAGCCACTGAGCTGACGAGCTAGTGGAGATGCACCTGTGCGCCTGTGAGAGGTACAGAGACCTGTAAGAATTTTGGCAGCTTGCTTAGCCACCCCAGAAGAAAATAGTTTTTTGCTCTTCACTGATGACCAATAAAATCCAGAAACACATGTGTCTAGAGATGACAGCACCAATCTGCACCAACTTTGGTGGAATACTACAGCAAAATGCCAAGTAAGCGTGCACTGCAAACCAGAATGCTAAGGGGCGAACTGTGCTGGGAGGTCAGCAGTGTGCTCCATCCCTTTGAGTTTAAAAAGGCTCCCTTGAGCCACTGAGCTGACAAGTTAGTAGAGATGCACCTGTGCGCCTGTGAGAGGTACTGAGACCTGGAAGAGTTTTAGCAGCCTGCTCAGCAACCCCAGACGAAAATCGCTTTTTTATGTCTTCTGATGATGGATAAAATCCAGAAACACATGTGTCTAGAGATGACAGCACTAATCTGCACCAACTTTGGCGGAACACTTCAGCAAAATGCCAAGTAAGTGTGCACTGCAAACTGCATTTAACAGAATGCAAAAGGGGGAACTGTGCTTGAAGGTTAGCAGTATGCTCTCACCCCTTTTTGTTTCAAAAGGTTTCCTTGAGCCACTGAGCTGACGAGCTACTGGAGATGCACCTGTGCGCCAGTGAGAGGTACTGAGACTTGTAAGAATTTTGACAGCCGGCTCTGCAACCCCTGAAGAAAATCGTTATTCGAACTACTGATGACGGAGAAAATCCAGAAACATGTGTCTAGAGATGAGAGCACTAATCTACACCAATTTTGGTGAAACACTCCAGCAAAATGCCAAGTAAGCATGGACTGCAACCTGCATTTACCAGAATGCTAAGGGGCGAACTGTGCTGGGAGGTCAGCAGTGTGCTCCCATTCCTTTTTGTTTAAAAAGGCTCCCTTGAGCCACTGAGCTGACAAGCTAGTGGAGATGCACATGTGCACCTGTGAGAGGTACTGAGACCTGTAAGAATTTTGGCAGCCTGCTCAGAAACCCCAGAAGAAAATCGTTTTTTATCTCTACTGATGACAGATAAAATCCAGAAAAATGTGTCTAGAGATGACAGCACTAATCTGCACCAACTTGGTGGAACACTCCAGCAAAATGCCAAGTAAACGTGCACTGCAAACTGCATTTACCAGAATGCTAAGGGGGGAACTGTGCTGGGAGGTCAGCAGTGTGCTCCCACCCCCTTTTGTTTAAAAAGGCTCCCTTGAGCCATTAAGCTGACGAGCTAGTGGAGATGCACCTGTGTGCCTGTGAGATGTACTGAGACCTGTAAGAATTTTGGCAGTCTGCTCAGCCACCCCAGAAGAAAATCTTTTTTGATCTCTACTGATGACAAATAAAATCCAGAAACACGTGTGTCAAGAGATGACAGCACTAATATGCACCAACATTGGTGGAACACTCCAGTAAAATGCAAGTAAGCGTGCACTGCAAACTGCATTTACCAAAATGCTAAGGGACGAACTGTGCTTGGAAGTCAGCAATATGCTCCCACCCCTTTTTGTTTAAAACAGCTCCCTTAAGCCACTAAGCTGATGAGATAGTGGAGATGCAATCTGCACCAACTTTGGTGGAACACTACAGCAAAATGCCAAGTATGCGTGCACTGCAAACCAGAATGCTAAGGGGCGAACTGTGCTGGGAGGTCAGCAGTGTGCTCCATCCCTTTGTGTTTAAAAAGGCTCCCTTGAGCCACTGAGCTGACAAGATAGTGGAGATGCACCTGTGCGTCTGTGAGAGGTACTGAGACCTGTAAGAATTTTGGCAGCCTGCTCAGCAACCCCAGAAGAAAATTATTTTTTGCTCTCTACTGATGACATATAAAATCCAGAAACATGTGTCTAGAGATGACAGCACTAATCTGCACCAACTTTGGTAGAACACTCCAGCAAAATACCAAGTAAGCGTACACTGCAAACTGCATTTGCCAGAACGCTAAGGGGTGAACTGTGCTTGGAGGTCAGCAGTATGCTCCCACCCCTTTTTGTTTAAATAGGCTCCCTTGAGCCACTGAGCTGACGAGCTAGTGGAGATGCACCTATGCACCTGTGAGGGATCACTGACATAATATCGAGGGACAGAATATCGACCATCAAAAATATCGTTGATAAAATATCGACAGACAGAATATCGAGTTTCTATCTACAAACAGGTAAGTACAAAAATATTGAGTTAAAAATATCGTTTACTAAAATGTAGTTCATAAAAATATCGACTTTACTAAAAACAATGTTACATTAAATAAATATTAAAAATTAATTACTAAAATATACTTAAAATACTTAAATTAACTTATAATAATTAAATAATTAATGAAATTTATTTAAAAAAAAAATTCATATTTGTTAAAACATATATATATAGTAACAAAATATAATTAAATAATATCCAAAATTATTAACGTACAATAGCGGAAGTGTAAAAATTACTCTTCCCACTCCAAAGAGTGCAATCATAGAGAAAGCGTTGGATAGCGTAGGGGTTAAAATTACTCTTCCCACTCCAGTGGGTGCAACAGTAGGGAAAGCGTTGGATAGCGAAATGGTAAAAATTACTATTCCCACTCATAAGAGTGCAACAGTAAAGAAAGCGTTGGATAGCATAGAGGTTAAAATTACTATTCCCACTCCAGTGGGTGCAACAGTAGGGAAAGAGTTGGATAGCGTAGAGGTACAATTTACTATTCCCACTCCAAAGAGTGCAATCGTAGGGAAAGCGTTGGATAGCATAGGGGTTAAAATTACTATTCCCACCCCAGTGGGTGCAACAGTAGGGAAAGCGTTGGATAGCTTAGGGGTAAAAATTACTATTCCCACTCCAGTGGGTGCAACAGTAGGGAAAGTGTTGGATAGCGTAAGGGTAAAAATTACTATTCCCACTCCAAAGAGTGCAACAGTAGGGAAAGCATTGGATAGCGTAGGGGTTAAAATTACTATTACCACTCCAGTGGGTGCAACAGTAGGGAAAGAATTGTATAGCGTAAGGGTAAAAATTATTATTCCCCTCCAAAGAGTGCAACAGTAGGGAAAGCGTTGGATAGCATAGGGGTTAAAATTACTATTCCCACTCCAGTGGGTGCAACAGTAGGGAAAGCGTTGGATAGCGCAAGGGTAAAAATTACTATTCCCACTCCAAAGAGTGCAACAGTAGGGAAAGCGTTGGATAGCGTAGGGGTTAAAATTACTATTCCTACTCCAGTGGGTGCAACAGTAGGGAAAGCGTAGGATAGCGTAGAGGTAAAATGTACTATTCCCACTCCAGTGGGTGCAACAGTAGGGAAAGCGTTGGATAGCGTAGAGGTTAAATTTACTATTTCCACTCCAGTGGGTGCAACAGTAGGTAAAGCGTTGGATAGAGTAGAGGTTAAATTTACTATTCCCACTCCAGTGGGTGCAAGAGTAGGGAAAGCGTTGGATAGCGTAGAGGTGAAATTTACTTTTCCCACTCCAGTGGGTGCAACAGTAGGGAAAGCGTTGGATAGCGTAGAGGTTAAATTTACTATTCCCACTCCAAAGAGTGCAACAGTAGGGAAAGCGTTGGATAGCGTAGGGGACAGAGAAGTACTATTCCCACTCCAAAGAGTGCAACAGTAGGGAAAGCTTTGGATAGCGTAAGGGTTAAAATTACTATTCCCACTCCAGAGAATACAACATTATGGAAAGTAAATACTTCATATATTATGTAAAAAAATATAAATTAATATCTATAAAAAATTATTTTGAACTAATTACCAATTTAATGAAATATATTAATTAATGTATTAAAATTACTAATTAACAATATTTTTTTAATTAGTTACCTATTAATACAAATTAATTTCAAATTAACCAATAATTATTTAATAATTGAAAATTAATAACACATATTTCGAATTAAATACAATTACATAAATTTAATTATTTAATTAATTATAAATAAATTACTTTCCACCCTATTCCCCTATAAACCCACAACCCGCTACAGAAAATAAATTATTAAAATTAACATAATTAGCAATTAATCAATTAAATTAAATTAATTGGAAAATAAAACATTTTTAATTACCCATAAAAACTTAATTAATAATTAATTCTAAATAAATACCAATAAATAATTTTACATATTTAATTAATTATAATTAAATTACTTCCCATCCAATTCCCCTAAAAACCCACAACCCGCTACAGAAAATAAATTACATAATTACCAATTAATCATTAATGAAAATTAATTACCAATTAAAATGTAATTAATTAACACATATAAATTAATTAACAATTAATTAAAAATGTATACAAATAAATAAATTTACATATTTAATTAATTATAATTAAATTACTTCCCACCCTATTCCCCTATAAACCCACAACCCGCTACAGAATTAAATTACGCAATAATTATAAAAACAAAATTCATTAATTAAAATTAATTATAACATAAATACACACTTTTCACACATATTATAACTTAAAAAAACACTATAAAAAATTACATGTTATTAACAGAATCGATATTTTTAACTATCTATATTATATACTTTGATATTTTATCTGTCTATATTTTTAACAGTTGATATTACATCACTTACCTTAAAAACGATATTTTTGATATCTATATTCTGTCCTGTCGATATTTTGTTCAATCGATATTTAAAACTCGATATTATGTCCAATCGATATTTTGGACTCAATATTATGTCTGTGCACCACCTGTGAGAGGTACTGAGACCTGTAAGTATTGTGGTAGCCTGCTCAGCAAACCCAGGAGAAAATCTTTTTTGATCTCTACAGTTGACAAATAAAATCCAGAAACACGTGTGTCTAGAGATGACAGCACTAATCTGCACCAACTTTGGTGGATTACTCCAGCAAAATGCAAGTAAGCATGCACTGTAAACTGCACTTACCAGAATGCTAAGGGGCGAACTGTGCTTGGAGGTCAGCAGTATGCTCCCACCCCTTTTTGTTTAAAAAGGCTCCCTTGAGCCACTGAGCTGACGAGCTAGTGGAGATGCACCTGTGCGCCTGTGAGAGGTACTGAGACTTGTAAGAATTTTGGCAGCCTGCTCAGCAACACCCGAAGAAAATAGTATTTTTTATCTCCACTGATGATGGATAAAATCCAGAAACACATGTCTAGAAATGAAAGCACTAATCTGCACCAACTTTGGTGGAACACTCCTGCAAAATGCCAAGTAAATGTGCACTGCAAACTGCATTTACCAGAATGCTAAGGTGTGAACTGTGCTGGGAGGCCAACAGTGTGCTCCCACCCCTTTTTGTTTAAAAAGGCTCCCTTGAGCCACTGGGCTGATGAACTAGTGGAGATGCACCTGTGCGCCTGTGAGACGTACTGAGACCTGTAAGAATTTTGGCAGCCTGCTCAGCAACCCCAGAAGAAAATCTTTGTTAAACTCTACTGATGACGGATAAAATCCAGAAACACATGTGTCTATAGATGACAGCACTAATCTGCACCAACTTTGGTGGAACACTCCAGCAAAATGCAAGTAAGGGTACACTGCAAACTGCACTTACCAGAATGCTAAGGGGCGAACTGTGCTTGGAGGTCAGCAGTATGCTCCCACCCCTTTTTGTTTAAAAAGGCTCCCTTGAGCCACTGAGCTGACGAGCTAGTGGAGATGCACCTGTGCGCCTGTGAGAGGTACTGAGACTTGTAAGAATTTTGGCAGCCTGCTCAGCAACACCCGAAGAAAATAGTATTTTTTATCTCCACTGATGATGGATAAAATCCAGAAACACATGTCTAGAAATGAAAGCACTAATCTGCACCAACTTTGGTGGAACACTCCTGCAAAATGCCAAGTAAGTGTGCACTGCAAACTGCATTTACCAGAAGGCTAAGGTGTGAACTGTGCTGGGAGGCCAACAGTGTGCTCCCACCCCTTTTTGTTTAAAAAGGCTCCCTTGAGCCACTGAGCTGATGAACTAGTGGAGATGCACCTGTGCGCCTGTGAGAGGTACTGAGACCTGTAAGAATTTTGGCAGCCTGCTCAGCAACCCCAGAAGAAAATCTTTGTTAAACTCTACTGATGACGGATAAAATCCAGAAACACATGTGTCTATAGATGACAGCACTAATCTGCACCAACTTTGGTGGAACACTCCAGCAAAATGCAAGTAAGGGTACACTGCAAACTGCACTTACCAGAATGCTAAGGGGCAAACTGTGCTTGGAGGTCAGCAGTATGCTCCCATCCCTTTTTGTTAAAAAAGGTTCCCTTGGGCCACTGAGCTGACAAGCTAATGGAGATGCGCCTGTGCGCCTGTGAGAGGTACTGAGATATGTAAGAATTTTGGCAGCCTGCTCATCAACCCCAGAAGAAAATATTTTTTTTTTAATCTCTACTGATGACAGATAAAATCCAAAAACACATGTCTAGAGATGAAAGCACTAATCTGCACCAACTTTTTGAAACACTCCATCAAAATTCCAAGTAAGCGTGCACTGCAAACTGCATTTACCAGAATGCAAAGGGGCGAACTGTGCTGGGAGGTCAGCAGTGAGCTCCCACCCCTTTTTGTCATCCCAATCAGGCTTCAGGAAGAGCCATAGCACTGAAACCACTCTTCCCGCAGCAACAGGCGACATCCGCGCCCTCCGTGACAGAGGTGAGACAGTGCCCTCATCCTCCTAAACCTCTCTGTGGCCTTTGACACTGTCTCTCACCGCACCCTAGCCCACAGACTCCATGACGCAGCAATCCAGAACAAGGCCTTCGAATGGACCCTCTCTTTCCTCACTGGTAAAACGCAATGAGTCAGACTCCCTCCATTTCTCTCAGAACCAACTCCAACAACCTGCCGAGTTCCACAATGATCCTCCATCGACCCAACCCTGTTTAACATCTACATTGCCCCGCCCATATCCATCATCAGAGAACACGGACTGAAAATCATATCTTATATCAGACGACACCCAACTCATCCCCTCCCTATCCAACTAACCAAACATCACCAAATGCAATTTCCAAGTTGGAATGGAAGCCGTTACCAGATGGATGAAGAACAGCGTCCTTCAACTCAAAACGGACAAAACCTGAGATACTCATCATGGACCCACACGGAATGACACCTGGTGGCCCTGCCATCAGACACCCCCTACCCCCACAGACCACGTACGCAACCTTGGAATAATCCTGGACCCCAAAGTCAAAATGGACTGCTAGATCAACACCATCACCTCCTCCTGCTTCCACACCCTCCGCCTCCTCTGCAAGACCTTCAAGTGGATCTCCACGTACACAGGAAAACGGTTACACACACCCTTATCAGTAGCAGACTGGACTACGGCAACACAATCTCTGCCGGGATCAACAAGAACTTCACCCTCAAACTCCAGAACAGCCAGATCGCCACTGCCAGACTAGTCCACAACCTACCATGCCACAGCCACTCAGCCTGCACCTATGGACACTACACTGGCTCCCTGTTGAGAAGAGGATCACCTTCACGCTCCTCACTCATAGACACAAGGCCCTCCACAACACCGGACCCACCAACCTGAACCACTGCTTCATGTTCCACGCTCCCCAGCATTCCCTCCGCACGGTCCAGCTCTCCCTCGCAAACATACAGTGGATCAAGAAAAGCAGAACAGGAGGGCGCTCCTTCACCCTTCTAGCGGGCCAAAGCATGGCACTCCTTCACTCTCCACCTCCAACAGATCGCATTGCTCCCTAAGGGCCCGATTCACAGAATGAACTTACTACTTTTGGCATTCACAGAATGCACTTACTACTTTTGGCATTCACAGAATGCACTTACTACTTTTGGTATTCACAGAATGAACTTACTCATTTTGGTATTCACAGAAGTTAGGACTACTAACTTTAGGACTCCTAAATGCCTTCTGTGAATACCGAAAGTCCTAAAATTAGGATTTTTCTCAATTTAGTAGTAGTAAAGTTAGGACTACTAACTTTAGGACGCCTACATGCCTTCTGTGAATACCGAAAGTCTTAAAATTACGATTTTTCTCAATTTAGTAGTAGTAAAGTTAGGAGTCCTAACTTTACTACTACTAAATTGAGACAAATCCTAATTTTAAGACTTTCGGTATTCAGAGAAGGCATTTAGGAGTCCTAAAGTTAGGAGTCCTAACTTTACTACTACTAAATTGAGAAAAATTGTAATTTTAAGACTTTCGGTTTTCACAGAAGGCATTTAGGCGTCCTAAAGTTAGTAGTCCTAACTTTACTACTACTAAATTGAGAAAAATCGTAATTTTAAGACTTTCGGTATTCACAGAAGGTATTTAGGCGTCCTAAAGTTAGTAGTCCTAACTTTACTACTACTAAATTGAGAAAAATCCTAATTTTAAGACTTTCGGTATTCACAGAAGGCATTTAGGAGTCCTAAAATTAGTAGTCCTAACTTCTGTGAATACCGAAATGAGTAAGTTCATTCTGTGAATACCAAAAGTAGTGAGTGCATTCTGTGAATGCCAAAAGTAGTAAGTTCATTCTGTGAATCGGGCCCTGAGTTCCTAATGGGCCCCAAGACCTGGCCCTTAGATGGAACTCAGTGAACCTCCAGGATCTTCAGAACCCCCCATCCCCTTTTTCCCTCAGCACCTTCAGATCCAGTACAGGTGAGTAGGTTGCACTCTACAAACCCCTGATTGATTGATTGATTGATTGATTGAAACAACTTGCACAATATTCCACTGTCCAGCCCAATACATTTTTCTAAAAAGGAAAATAGCTTCATGTGAATACGAAACATAATATTACACAAACGAATGCGGGTTTAGTACAGGGTTCAATATTCCCTCCCACTAAAAATAGTTAAATGTTCCCTCACATCTAATGTCCTATTCCAATTTCCTGTGGCATTCCCAACCTCAATTTGGTTTAGCAGCAATAACAGGTAATATGACAGGCACATGTGTGGGTTCACTTAGGCAACCACCATTTGCTTAACAAGTCATTCCGCATCCGCTGCAATGGTGCCGGACACCACAATGCAGATCTGGTTTGTGATTTACTCACACCCTTTGCCAAAGTACCTGGAGATAGGGTGACATCTCATGATGTATAGTCGGTGCCTGTTATGCTTCTGATCACTCTGTTGCTTCTTAGTGCTCCATACACTGGGAATGCAGCTGAGTTCCTCCTCTCGGACAGTGCCTCCTCCTGCAGGGTCAGGCACTCCCTTTTACTCTATGATCAGTCAGGCAGGCTTCTGGGTGCTAGAAAGAGCAACAACTTTGACACCAAGTGGAACAGAATTCAGGTGATGTCCCCTCACATCTGGGAGACTCGCTTTCATGCAGCCACCAGCTCCTGTCTCACAGCAGTACTTTATCGACTACTCTCTTGTTTGTTCAGTAAAACAAATTGGAACTTGATTAAAGTGTTTTTTTTTTCCATCTTTATTCTCATTTTGTAGATGGGAGATGTTTATTGAGTGTCAAAGGTCTGGTTTGTGATGATTCCTTTTCACATTTCATATTCTGGCTACAGTGCAGACACAGCCTTTCAGCAAGGAGATGGCTTTCACCACAGGTAGTCATGACGCTGAGTCCAAGCCAGAGTATAGAAAACATGTTGTGAAGACTTTGAACATAGTTGTCTTCATCCTTCCTAAAGTAACAATCGGGGACAGACAAAGGGGCTGTTCCCAACTTAACCTCGGTGTTTTTCATTTTCATCTGATGTACACTTGTATGTTAAAAGTTGGAAAATGAATTGTACAAACAATACTTGTGTCATTTTAACCCGTTCCATGTGTTGGACGGCCCTTGGCCGTCCGACTTCACAGTGGGCGTGTGCGGAGGACGGCCGGGAGCCGTCCGAACTCCGCCCACTCATTAATTCTCCAGCACTGCGGCGGAATTCGGGCCAGGGTGAAGGTGTTAAACTGAGCTCTGGCAAACAAGGGCAATTACAGTCAGGCATACCCTAATAGTAGTTGCTCGTGGTAGCGCAGAACTAAGCACAATAGGAACATTGCTTCTCCTATAAATTAGAACATGTTTATCCATTGATTCTAAGGTCTGTGGGGTGATACCATGGCCTGTATTTCCTCATCGGTTTATAGCCACTGTGAGCCTTGGTCTACAATAGGAAGAATACCCATCTGAGCCCAGAATTACTGGGTGAAAAATGAAAGGTTTTCCTTGATTACAGTGACCATCGTGCTCATATTTTATCACCTGCTATGAAGTGGTGGCAGATGTGAGTGGGTGAGTCACTGTGCTGGCGAATGGGGCGAGTGTTGGGGCGGAGCTCTTTCTTGGTATGCTGGGGGCAGGGGCATTTGATGCTCCTTCAGGTCTTTGAGGGGGATTAGTGGGGGTCCAGCCTGAAGGTCTATTCACTCCCTCAGACCCAGAGTCGTGGCGGTTTACTCATTGCAGTTTGGCACTTAGTACAATTGGACCCAATGTTCCGGCATCCGGGAATCCCAGGAGCTGGAAATCCATGCCACTCATAATCAAGATCCAATGTATAACACTACAAGTTACCCTAACTGAGAAATTCAGTTTGAGACCCTCTTAGCTATACCTCATGGGTCTCAATGACATTGTTAGTGAGATACCTAATGACTGAATTTGTCTGACAGCTTATCTTTGTGCAAGAGAATAAAACAGATATGAAAAGGTTGATGGGCTGTTTATTTTGTGCCATTGCTGTCACATCCTGTTTAATACAACTAAATGATGGGGGATTCTTGATGTTAAAATGAGTTGTCTTGGGAATATATTATTCAATTAATTCTTTGTAACAGGTATTGTGCCCTGTTGTATAATTCAAATTACTGCTCACTGGTACCCCCACCGAGCCATTAACATTCGCCTGGTTGTCTCTTTGAAATTGCCACAGCTAGTGATATCAACATTTATATATTTATGCACAAACAGATGGCTAATGTTCAGGTGCACTGTCTGGCAATCGTTAACATTCTGCAACGATGCTCACATATCTTCCTATGTATAGTATATTTACACTGCTGCATTGATTGAACTCCGTTATTGGGCAGTCTAATTTCCTAGCAAAACTTTCAAAATATTTTGTACACTGATATTGCTCTGAAAGTGGGACCCATGTTCGCCACAATAAACATTCTCTTTCGATGTTCATAACTTTAGTGACTGGTATCTTTATTTTAATACACTTGAATACCACACTATAACTGCTTCTTTGCAAATATGTTTTGGGGTTTAAATACTAAGAAATCCAGCATAACTCTGAAACATATTTCAACTGAATATTTTATAATTTTATTCACTTACAAATAATATGTTTATTGTTTGATTATTTCAAATCTTCACAATTAAAAGCAATGAAAGTGCACCATTAATAAAGATCATTTACCATTTCAATAAAACCATGTGATGTAAAGAATCAACCGTATGTTCCTTTTTTTATTTTATTTTTATACATCTATGAGAAGACAGGGTGATTAAATGTCTTGGTCAAGGCACATTTTACAATGACGAGGTGGACTGCTAAAGGGTGCTTTGTTGGCACTATCCAGGGAGATGTCTATTTCCTCAATCACAAAGCGGTTGTCCAAGAAGGTATCTATTTCCTCAAACAGGAAGCGATGTTTTTCTGCCTTTATGAGTGCCTTTTCCACACCATGTATTCTGGCAATGGAACTCTTGTGTGATGATTTCAAGCAGGTCAAGATTGCTTCCCTGCAAGTGTAATTTTATTCACTTGCAAGTCGGTGTGCTGGCCCAGAATGACGTCACTAGCTCTCTCCTCTTCCAGCTCACTTCTACTTTGATCCAGGAGAAACTGATTTCTGTGCTTCCTTTCACCAAAGAAAAAAAGCGTGCAATACCCAAATACCTGCCGCCCCTTACATTGACACCCATACAGCAAATCTATACTGTGGTGGTGTCAATAATGTTTTTTTTTTGTAATTGAATATTTGTTTATTCCTTCACAGTCTTAATTAGTCAGATTGCCCGACAGGTAGTAGGCCAGTGTTGTAGGTGGAACAGATAGAATTGTTTTGCAATTGTAAGCCTGTTTATCCACCATAATATCAGTCTTTTTTTCTTGACACATCATAGGGACTGCAGAAGAAATCGCAGGAAAAATGTTAACCATTTAGGTCTGATGTTACAATGGTAAATGAATACTTTTGTGCATGTTTACGCTTTTTCGGTGTTCGCAAACTGCGATTTAATAGTAACTTTACAACTGCAGGGACGCTGCATTTGGGCGCATATAAAACAGACATTTTCAATTTGTTAAAGTTTTTTTGAAGCCCTTCTCACTGGCATGATTTCTGCAGGGAATGAAGATGACTTTTTGCTGCAAAGCATGGTAAGAAGCCGCAAATTTGGTCTAGATGTATTTCCTAATTTCAGTACCAGAATATCAGGCTTGGGTTACTGTCTGAGCATAATTAACCGGCTTAAGAAGTTTAATTGGAAACAGCTAAATAACTAGGGTGGGCGCAGAGCTGAGCCCCCAGCAGTGAATACAAAATAAAACATGGACAGGCAAGCAACCTTTTTTATTCATCTTTTAGTACTGCTTTTCACATTTTTATGTTTTTATGATTGTAGTGCTGTCACCTGGAGAGTCCAAGAGAACATCACTTCTCTCACCATGCTCATGTTCAGGTGCAGTTAGGAACCATAAAAACAAAACACACAAGATGATCGACGGAATGTTGCACAATGGCAAAACATTCACCCCCAGTCACAGATCTGGGTTTAATCCATCGTGATTTTGCTCACCAAGCCACCCCAGTTCAGACATGGCCATATGCAAATGAGCCTTGACCCTGTGCCTCATGGGAACAGTCCAGCCCGAACTGCCAAGCCATGTCTTCCCTGGACCAGAATCAAGCATCCTAGGACCGGTTTCTGGCTATCAGCCGTCTTCAGCCAGGATAGCTTTACTCCAGTGGTGTAGTGAGCATGGGACCCACGTCTGGCCATACCGTTCCCACATAGGGTGAACAGCAAAACACACAAGATGATGGATGGAATGTTGCACAATGGCAAAACATTCACCCCCAGTCACAGATCTGAGTTTAATCCATCGTGATTTTGCTCACCAAGCCACCCCAGTTCAGACATGGCCATATGCAAATCAGCCTTGACCCTGTGCCTCATGGGAACAGTCCAGCCCGAACTGCCAAGCCATGTCTTCCCTGGAACGGAATCAAGCATTCTAGGACCGGTTTCTGGCTATCCGCCGTCTTCAGCCAGGATAGCTTGACTCCAGTGGAGTAGTGAGCATGGGACCCACGTTCGGACATACCATTCACATTAAGTGACATTAATATTGCTTTACCAGCGGAAATCACAGTATGTTACTTCATGAAGATGGTAAACAAAACTGTTAAAAATGAACATGTTTCAAATTTCTCACTGTCTATTCTTTCTGCCCCCTCTTCATTTTCTCAGTGTTAGGTAATTTTCTTCATCTTTCATTCTTTCTCTTACTCCATCATATTTCATTTCATTGTTCTTTCTTTCCCTCTCATATGGTTCTCCATTTCTGTCTTTCATTGTTTTTCAATATTTCCCATCATTTAGCTCTTGGGAAATGTGGAATGAGCCATGTGTGCCATTTCAGCGCAAGATGAACTAATCTTGCCTGAACCAAGCATATGCCTTAACCATGCATATGCATGGTTAAAGCAGTCAGTAGTCTAGATGTGTAGTTGAGCAGGGAGAGGACCTGGAAGGATTGGGAGAGGAAGTTCCGAGGGCAGCCTGGTAAGTGGGGAAGTGGGGCTGGGGCCAGGCTTTGGGGGTGTGGGTAGCCTTTAGGGCTGGGGATGGGTTTTAGGGCTCAGGGAGGAGGAAGGAGCAATTTTCATGGGAGGTCAGTTTTTGGGCTCAGGGCATGGGGGCTTGTGTCGTGGTAGTTTTGGACAGGAGGCAGGGTTTTAGGGCGTAGGGTGACAGGGGTCAGGGTGGTATTTAAGGCTTAGCTGGGTTTTAGGGCTCAGGACAGGGGGGCAATTTTCAGGGACGGGGATACATTTTAAGGTTCAGGGTGGGGGCCTGGGGTAGGGGTCGTTTTTTGGGGTGGGCCTGGGTTTTTGGGCTAAGGGTGGGGTGTCAGGGTAGTTTTAAGTGCTGGGGTGGGGTGGACTGCAGGGCTGGGGTATTGGGTGTTAGGGTGTAGAGTGAGGGCTGGGGTGTGCAATTTACCATGCATATCCTTTTAGCAATCATCCCTGTCATGTAGTTCCTAGGAATGCCCAGGACCTGCACATTTTGGATTACCTAAACTGAGGGTCCCCACAGGATATGTCAGGCATTAGACCAGCTAGATCTACAGTGCAACTACCACCCTTCTGTATCTTACAGTGGTGTATGTTGTCTCTCGCAACCACTGAATATGACAACCTTGATTCCTCAAAGGTCGTGGATACCAGTACAGTGCTTTTCGCTCAGTCACTCATGCTTACTTATTCTCAGAAAATACACTGGATGGCAATTAGGATGTTTCAATAAGTATTTATTGGTCCAGGGTCCTTCTTGGGTAAAACTTATTTGCTGCTACAATCAGGAGGCAGAATCATACAAAAGAGATGGCAAGTATCAATATGGTAAATAGTAGATTCATTTCTACCATGTGCTAATAAGATGAACATGAGCAGTTCAGATAAAAACAGTAGCACTCGCATATTCCTAAAATGCGCGCCCTAAGTAATTTGCCGAAATGTACCTAGCCTAGATCTATATGTGTAGCATGTATATGTGTGTATGTATGTATCTAGCCAAGAATCCGCTAGGGATGAATCAGACCCCTCACCTGATGGTTGAGAATAAAGGACCCCGTCTCTGCTTCAAGGAAGACTGCCACGCAAGGGATGTCAGACCACAGCATGTCGAAGATTCAGCATGCAGGACCCTGTGTCAGTTTAGAAGGAATTCTCCTCTGATTTGCAGGGGAAATAAGGGTCTTATATATTAGAGTGGTCACTCCAGGGTTGCCTTTAGAATCAATATGTTTTGAAAACAATCTGTTGGCCAAGGATGAAAAGAAGAGGTGGCCCTTATACAGAGTAATTATGCCATGTCTAAAGACATGTTTATGTAAGTCAGGTACAGGGATTAGGTTAGAATACTAAGAGCCTGGTGTTGAGGAGACAGGAGCAAGCTACTAGGCAAAAGGTCACCTGTTTCAGAACCGTTATTGTTGTGTGGATGGGACAATGTATATAAAAAAGTTAAACATGACAGGACTAACCTAAAGGACATGACACCTACTCCTCATCAAAAGATCAATAGGGTCAGCTGAATAATGATAAAGCTCAAGCTATAAAAAGAATAAAAATCATTTGAAACTTAAAATACTAAAAAGCATTTCTTTAAAAGTCTGTTAAAAATTTTCATAAAACTGTTTTCTCTAAAAGCATTCAAAAGGTCTTCTAAACTTGTATATGTGCTTACTATTTCCCTGATCACCTTGACAGCCACTATGCTCAGTTCGAGAAGAAAAGGAATTTTTTTTTTTAAAGTCAGCTTCGATCTTCAATTTCAGAAATGTTTAAAAAGTTGCCAAATGGTTCCCAGCACAGGATAGGCCAGATTGTTTATGAATCCACATCGTATTCGCAGATGCAATCCCTCCAGAACTTCCAGTATCATGTCGAGTGAGCAAAGATGGTCATCCCTGGTTCCCACAGCAGCCACCAGGGAAGAAGCAGATGCCTGCACGTCTGATACTGATGCCTATACTTCTAGAGAAGAGCCGATATTCCTTCCAACAGGAGTGGAAGCATCCCTTGGAGGCTCTAGAAATGGAGTCATCAACACGAGAATACACTGTGAAAAACTGTGCAAGTGGGCCTGAAAGGGCGCCAGGAACACTTCTAAGTCTGGCGGCGCATTCGATGGAAGTGTCAGACACAGGTCAAACTTGCATCCACAGAAGAGGTAACGGAACCCAGGCAGGGCACAGTATAGCCAGATCGGTCTGAAAGACAGAAACCAATGCTCACTCACCTCTCAAAGCTGAGGCATACCCAGGTAGAACACCATACGCTCACGACAACTGTGTCCCAGCAGTGTTCTCGCCAAGTCTTGAGGTATTAGGATGTCCATTGCAAATCAATAGGATTACAATCAGGATGACCGCTACTGATAGCAGGACCAAAGGTAGACCTCCAAAAACGCTACCAAGTATGAAGTGCATGAAAGCTGGAATTACTCCGAAGATGACCTGAAAGGTAGTTAAGAGACCTGATCTAAGTAGTTGAAATAAGTGTACAATCCTACACGTATTAGACATGTTAAAGATACGATAAACCATTTCTCCGAAATGGATCGGGAAGTTTGTACGGACCATGGCCTGTATCTCTGCTGAAGACCTTGCAACCTGGAGATCAAAAGTCTCTCTGGCTGAAGTTAAGGCCATATTTTGTTGAAACAACACGGCTGCCAGTCTTCGCAGCATATCAAACCTAATACGGGAAACATTCAATAAAGGCCACGGTTATGGCTCCCTAAGTGTGCAAGCCAGGGGAAAGAATACTTACTTTCGGCAAACAACTGTTATGTTATGTTATGTAATGTTATGCGGGTTTTATAAAGCGCTCAGCTACTCAGGTAGAGTGTCCCGGCGCTATCAGATCAAGCAGAACAAGGAGCAAACGGACTAGATGAAGTTATTGTCCAAACAGCCAAGTTTTGTGATTTTTCCTAAAAGCAAGGAGGTTATCCACCTTCGGCAAAGATAATGGGAGAGCATTCCAGAGTTGAGGTGCCAGGCGTTTAAAAGAACGACCCCCTACACGGGCTCGCTTAATTACAGGAACCGTAGCCCAAAATAACGCTGCAGAACGTAATAATCTAGAAGGAAGATAAAAGCCTATTCTTTTCCTAAGATAGAAGGCGCCAGTGCAGTGAAGGGCCTTGAATGCCGTAGTTAAGGTCTTGAAAACAATCCTCTTACGTACCGGCAGCCAGTGAAGAGATTTAAGAAGAACTGTGGTATTAGAATTCCGGCCAAGGCAGAAGATCGCACGTGCTGCAGAATTCAGCACTGTTTGAAGGCACGAAAGAAGATATTCAGGAAGGCCCAAACACAGCACATTAGGGTAGTCCAAACGAGAACCTATCAGGGCCTGGACCATGGTCCTCCTGTGGGCCAGAGGCAGGAGCGGGAGAAATGTTCTCAGCATTTTTAGTAAACCAAAACACTGTCCCACTAGCCCCAGGAACTGTGGTTTAAAAGTATGGAAAGGGGCGACCACTCGGTCCCCCCGAACGTATGGTTGGGTGCCCCGATCCCCCCGGGAAACCATTTTGGACGGGGACGTGGCTCGGCTGGTATGCCCGAAGCGGCGTAGCCGGGGCGCGCCTTTTCCCGCCCAAGAGGGGTTGTCCTAGACACCTACACCGAAGACCACGCCCAGTAGGCGTACTGGAGGAGGGTACACGGCCTCCCGCAGAAGAATAAATAGAGCGGGAATCCGAAGAAGCGTCCTCTTGTTCCTATGCTCTGAAGGCTGCACCCACTCGTTGCTCGTGAGCCCTCGACGGAACAAGCAGCAATTTTGAGAACTTGTAATCTTGTTGTTTCTCTTTCAGTTACTTGGAGTTCGAAGAGTCCGGAACCTCGTCGATCGGCTAGGAGCAGAATACTCGACATCATGGCCTGCAAGAAAGCGGGAAAGAGTTCCGAGACGGACAAGGTGTTACGCCCATTGTCGAACCGGATGGCTTGCATGGACCGAAAACTCGGACAAGTCCAATCGATCGGTAGAGGTTTGACGGAGGTCAAAAAACAGCTGGCTGAACTGAGCAACCCGGGTCACCCTAAGAAGGTAATAGGCCCGGCCTTGCCGGGAGTCGTCCCTGAGGGTAGAGGGAAACTGGTCAAGAAGAGGGCGGTTTCGGGGGAGGTCCCCGTCCCAGAGGTACCCCCAGTCGCCCCCCTCATGCCGGTAGACAACCCGGTACCAAATCCTGATATGGGGCAGCCGATCCCGGTGGTAATTACTCCCGATAATGATGAGGATATGCCTCCCAAATTGGCCATCCAGTTGGCAGCATGGCTCAAGAAGAAAGCAGGGGGATCAGTGGCCCCTGGAGATCCGTCCGAGGAGGCCAGACTACTAATCGAGCAATTGCGGCAGTCGAGAGATGTCGCAAAAGCGAATGTTCCTCTTGTTTCCCCACAGGTAGCACCGGTAGGACCTGCAGTTGGTCACGAGAAAACAGCTGGAACAACGGCCGAACCGGGTAAGCTCGCATTGACAATGGCGGGGGAGGGTTCATTACCCTCGAGGCGGGAGAAGGTGGCACAGCACATCCCTTTGGCCACGAAAGAGTTAATATGGGGGGACAAATATGTTAACATGTTTTCCTTATTAACTGACCATCGCGAGATGGAATATGCTAAAACCCAGAAGGATTTGTGGCACCCGAGCGTCTGGCGCGCCAAGATGGCGGAATTCAGGGTGGATGAGACAGTAACGAACTGGGTTAAGGCCTTTTCTATATTTACTGCAGTTATGGGGGAACGTAAACCCGAGGTGATGACTGAGTTGACTTGCTATCAAAATCGTATTATGGATTTTTATTCTATGTATGAGGGGGAGGAATGGAAAGGTTATGACATGAAATTCCGGAAAGCGAAAGAATATGATGCTACTTTGACTTGGGATTGCCTGGACTCGGTGTCATGGCACAAGCAGCTCCTGCCAGGGGCGGCAGGTACGTCCTCGCCAGGCGGGAGTGGGTCGGGGGTCGTCCGCCAAAAGCCTGCGGTGCCCTTTCGAGCGGGCGCCGGTGGGGATTACCAGCCTAAGACCGGCGGGAATGGCGGCAAGCGGGGGGTCTGTTGGGGCTTCAATCGAGGCAACTGTAACAGACCGCAGGGAACATGTAGGTTCAAGCATGTATGTGTGGGCTGTGGGAACTCCTCACACCCGGAGAGTTCATGTAAATCTAAAAATAGCGGGACGGGAGGAAAAGGAGGCTCTAAGCAGGAGTGAGGTAGAACGTTGTGACCGATTGCCTACACCCGTTGATCTCATGGCTATGACTCCTTGGTTGAACAGATACCCTGATCATGTATCCGCTGGGGTGTTGAGGAACGGATTCTTACATGGCTTCCACATCCCGGCGGGGGATTTTCGGGGGGACTCCTTCTGTAAAAACCAGTTATCGGTACAGCACAACCCAAGCGTGGCAGAGAAGAAAATAGCAAAAGAAGTCAGCTTAGGGCGAGTGGCAGGGCCTTTCCATCGCCCGCCGGTGGCGGAATTCATCTGTTCCTCGTTAGGGGTTGTCCCGAAGAAAGACCCGGGGGAGTTTAGACTTATTCGTAACCTGTCTGCTCCAAGGGGTTCCTCGGTGAACGAGGCCATTGACCCAGAAGTCTGTTCAGTACGGTACGCATCGTTCGATGATGCCGTGGCCATGTTAAATCGCCTGGGCCCCGGGGCGCTGATGGCGAAATCAGATATCGAATCGGCGTTCCGGTTGCTCCCGGTACACCCACAGGATCAGCGCTTGCTAGGTTTTGCATTTCAAGGGAGTTATTACATGGATAAATGCATGCCTATGGGTTGCTCCATTTCTTGTGCCTATTTTGAAATGTTCAGTTGTTTTTTAGAGTGGGCATTCACCGAGGCCACAGGGCATAGGCATGTTATGCACTATCTTGATGACTTCCTGTTCTTGGGAGCAGCCGGCGATACGAGATGTGCGCAGGCGCTGCACGACTTCTGCATCCTCATGAGGGAGTTTGGAGTCCCATTGGCACCAGGTAAGACGGTCGGACCATCTACTTCACTGGAGTTTCTGGGAATTGAGCTCGATTCTGTGGAGGGATGTTTCCGTTTACCGATGGAAAAGGTGGCCAAGTTTAGGGCTTCCTTGACGCAATGCCTGGGTAAGGAGAAAGTGACCCTGCACCAGTTACTGCAAACAGTGGGTCAGCTTAACTTTGCTATGAGGGCAATACCAATGGCCCGCCCCTTCTCACGCTCTATTGCACAAGCTATGGTCGGTCTCAAAGAGGGGCACCACCGTACGAGACTGTCGGCAGAGGTTCGCCAGGATATGCGCATTTGGTTGGCATTTCTGGCGGACTTCAACGGTCGAGTTGTGTGGAACAAGCTGCCAGCGTCTTCAGATGAACTAGGTCTGTGGTCTGACTCAGCGGGGAGCGTGGGATTTGGCGCCATCTTAGGTAATCGATGTTCGGCGCAAACATGGCCGGCCTGGTGGCACTCCAGCGGTCTCACAGGTAACATTGGGTTCTTGGAGTTATTCCCCATTTTGGTTGCTCTGATGGCATGGCCTGACGACTTCAGGGACTGCTCAGTGGTGTTTTGGTCTGATAATATGACTGTGGTTGAATGCATTAACCAACAGGCAGAACGCTGCAAATGGATCTTGAGATTGTTGAAAGAAGTTGTGCTGCTTTGCATGAGACTGAATGTACAGTTCAGGGCCAAACATGTGCCAGGCATACTGAATCATGCAGCTGATGCACTCTCTCGTTCACATATGCAGGCGTTCAGGGGTTATCTACCTACAGTGGACCTAGTGGCGGCACCATTCTCCGAAGCACTATGGTTAATCGGTGTCCCGGACTACAAGACCTCGTGGCAGCAAGCTTAGCCCCCAGGACAAGGAAGGCATACGAGGGAGCGTTTCGTTCCTATTGCACATTTTTGGGTCCAACAGGGAGTCAGAGCTGGGGTCAGGAGGAATCCTTCCTGGGGTTCCTGGTAGCGCTGCACAGAGAGGGCCGATCAGCGGCAACGGCCAGTAGGCATAGGGCGGCCATTTCATTCATGGCGCAGGTGCATGGCATAAGAGACCCAACGGGTTCCTTTTTGGTTAAGAAGGCCCTTCGCGGCTGGCAGCGCCTCGAGGGTCGCAAGTAAGATGTGAGACGCCCGATTGGCTTACACAGGTTGGCTCTACTTGTAGCGAAACTAGACGAGACGTGCTCCTCCCATTTTGAAGCAGTTCTGTTCCGGGCAGCTTTCGCATTAGCATTCCATGGGGCTATGCGGGTGAGCGAACTGGTCGCAAGGAATAAGAAAGACGTTGAGGGAGGCTTGTGCAGGGATCACGTCCAAATTAGGGGTGATTCGATGGTGGTCTCAATAGCCAGGTCCAAGACCGACCAGGGGGCTATGGGGAATAGTGTTGTCGTGCAGCGCGCACGAGGGTCCCCCACGTGCCCGATAAAGTGTATAGAGGAATACTTGGCACTAAGGGCGGCTACATGGGGGGGGGAGTTTGCTGAGGCACAAGGATGGCACCCCACTGACGAAGTTTCAGTTCCAGAGGGTGCTAGCACTGACAATCGCTGCTGCGGGCATGGACCCGTGCGATTTTGGGACCCACTCCTTTAGGATAGGGGCTGCTACTGAGGCTACAGCCAGGGGTCAGAGTGCGGAGGAAGTGAAACAGTTGGGACGATGGTCCTCGAATTGCTTCAAAAGGTATGTGCGATTGCACATGTTGTAAAGATCAATTGACATGCACTCACGCTTCTTGTCTTTTGTTTGAATTACAGTTTCGCGAGCCTGTCACGCGGGGTGGAATTTGCAGTCGACCCAGCACCAGGAGACCAGCGGTCAAGGATCACCGTCTGGAGAGAGAGTGGTATGGGTCATGGGCCACTCATATGTGAGGCGCGCCGGGGACGTATTCAAAGCAGGTGACGCGACTCACGCAGCTGGGGAATACGGGGACCGAGTGACCTTCCACGGGAAGGGCGGGCTCTGTTTTGACCAGTTCGAATAATTTTTTGAGGGTCTCCTAGGGCGGAAAAGGTCACCGCCATCTGTAGTCATAGTACACCTGGGGGGAAATGACTTGGTGACACTGGGTAGACGAGTGTTGTTCGAACACATTTTGTCTGCTGTTAGCTGGTTGGCTAAAAGAATCCCGGGGTGCACGATTGCCTGGTCCCACATGATTCCCAGGAAGGTATGGCGGGGGGGCCTTTCAGTATCAGCACTGAACCATTCGGTGAAAAGGGTTAATAATAAAATTGGTAAATTGTTTCGCTCTTCGCAGTTGCATAGCATTCCTCACGGGTGTATTCGGGGTGATCTCATGTATCTGAATGATGGGGTTCACCTGTCCAGGGAGGGGAATGATTTACTCATAAGAGACTTCATAGCATGGCTAAGGGGTTTGAGGAAGCATGACCTTTAGGAGGAGTTGGGGGGCCGGATAGTCGGTCAACTATCCGGCCTGTGGCGGTAAGGTCATGATCGGTGAGCAGTAATTTCAAGGTCCCTAGAGGGGGGCGCCACCCACAATGGATGGGAGCACCCGAGGGGAGGCGGCCATTGGCCCCTCCCACGGGGAGGCAGCACCCACTAAGGATGGGTCGCCTAGGGGGAGACGGCCATAGGCCCCTCCCAGGGGGGAGGCAGTTAGATGCCCCTTCTACTAATTTCCCGGGGGCCGGATATCCGCAACGGCGGATAGAGAGTGTGGGGATGGGGGGGAGTCCACGCTGTCCTTCCTACAGATACCTCACACGGGAACTCGGACGACCTTTAAGATGGCGTCAAGTGAAAGGGGGTCCCCACCACGACAAGGGAAGTTACAGTTGGCAACGAGGGTAGAGTCCTCTGGGCATGCGCCACTCACACTGTGAGGGCGAGAGTTTTGGTAGTAGGGATCTGACACCGGTTAAGACCTTGCCGTTGGCCCTTAAAGCTAGGATGTACAATTTTAATTTAGAATGTTTGCATTTGCAGGATGTTAGACTCGGCTAGGAAACCTTTGTATTAGAGATCTGTTAAGGTTAGCCAAAGAACATGTCTTCATCGAAATGTAATAAATGTAAAATTTTACATAATTATGAAACTTTTATTTAATGTTTTAAATTTTGTTTCATATTTTAATAAATACGGCCGGGAGGGTGACCCCCTCCCACCTTCCAAAAGTTCAAACTTGTGTCCGACTTCTCCCATCCTTGGGGATTGTGTTGAGAGGGGGTGGCGGGCATCCCGGCCATAAGACCATTGTCCACCTTTACTCCGAGATTCTTAGCCACAGAAGTGGCAGCGGAAGGAGGAAACATATTCGCCAGCCACCAAGGCTTCCAGCAGGGGTCAGGAGGGCAGCCTAAAAAGAGAACCTCGGATTCATCTGAATTACATTTCAGGTGGTTCCGATGGAACCATGAGAAAACGGCCCCTAGACAGTTCTTAATTAACCCTGGGCGAAGCACTACGCTATGCTCGCGTAGATTGCGAAGCTTGCGCAACTTCGCACTACGCGAGCTGCACATAGCACAGTGCGAACACGTGAAGCGTAGGGCAGCGGTCATTTTTTGCTTGTTCGCGGTCCTCAACGTCATGTTCGCCACCGCGAGCAAGCAAAATGACATCCCGGCGAGACTCTCAACGCGGGGAGGTCAGGTTTCTCATTGCGAGTGGTCGTGCATGCTCGCGACCGCTCACAATGAGAAACTACCAGTTCGCGTTGAGAAAGATGCCGCTCGAGTAAAAATCTACTCGAGCGGCAGAAAACTACAGCTCGCACAATGTAAGATGCCGTTTTCAATGATTACACAGTGCCGGATGCTTGTTCGCACTGTGGAATCATTGAAAATGCATCTTGCACAGTGCGAACATGCTACTAAGCAGCTCACGTAGTGCTACGTGAAGTTTGCGTAGTGCGAAGTGCACTTCGCGAAGCTTCGCGAAGCGCTACTTCGCGAACTACGCTCACCCCTATTCTTAATACTCTCTCCATCAAAATCAATGTTATCTTCACAAGTGAAGAAAAGCTGTGTATCGTCGGCATATCATACAATCCGGGCTGCGTAGGACTCCGCCAGTGCCGCCAAAGGGGACATGTAAATGTTAAAAAGAGTGGGGCTCAAGATCGACCCCTGCGGAACTCCCACCTCCAATGGCGGCACTAAAGCTGAGTGAGGGGGAGCCCAGATTGTTTGTTGACGGTCAGATAGAAAAGACTCAAACCAACTAAGAGCCGTCCCCCTCAGACCAATCTCATAGAGTCTTAAAAGGAGACAGCTGTGGGGGACGGTATCAAAAGCTGCCTATAAGTCCAACATTACCAGCATCGCCTTTCCTCCATCATCCAGTGACTCCTTGATGGTTTCCGTAACCTCCAGCAGAGCTGTTTCCGTGCTCATATTTGCACGGAAACCAGACTGAGAGTGATTGAGAATATCATGAGATTCCAAGAAATTAGAGAGGATGGAATGAACATGCTTCTCCACGACTTTAGCAAAAGCCGAGAGAAGGGAAATGGGTCTATAGTTGGCATGTGTGCTGGGATCCAGGTTGGAATTCTTCAGAAGAGAAAGAATAAGAGCCTGCTTCCATGCCAGAGGAACAACTCCCGTATCTAAAGATTGATTTAGGACCGGCTTGATTATAGGATTAATGGCCTGGGCTATTTTAGCGAAAAACTTTGCAGGGTAAGGATCCATTGGAGATCCTAATTTTAATTTGGATAAAAGCTCTAGTGAGGCAGCAGGGGAGAGAGCTGGAAAGTTAGACAGCGAAGGCTGCTCAGAGACGAAGGATGGAAGCAGTCGAGTAGGGTTATGGGCCACCACAGAAACTGATGGTGCAAAAGAAGCCTGAATAGTCTTGATCTTACTTGCGAAAAAGTCCGATAATAGAGTAACCCACAGTTCAGAGTGAGAAAGCTTCAATGTTATGGATGAAGGTGAGGTAAATTCCTACACAATCGCAAACATTTATTTGCTGGTATTGGCAGCGGCATCAATTCTCCTAGCAAAGTACGATTTTTTCTCCAGAATGATCTCTCTGTGATAGATCTTAGTGCGTTCCCTATAGGCAACCTTTAGAGACCCATCGTAATTTTGACGCCAAGCCCTCTCAGCCTTCCTGAAAATCCTTCGGCTTTAATTCAGTGCGGTGTAAACCAGGGTGCCGAAGCACGGGAGATGTTTTTACGAGCAGCCGGGGGGGGCCAGCTCATCGAGGCGTTGCCCAAGCCAAATCTGAAAGAGACCTAAATCAGCCTCTAGGTCGCCTGTAAACAGGCAAGGATGTACCGTCAGAGACTCAGCAAGCATATCAGACGACACGCGGTGAAAAGCGCGCAAGGCCAGGGACTGATGACAAAGTCCACTGTTAAAAGACCTAGTTACACATGGAATCTCAAAATTCACCAGGTAGTGGTCAGACCACAATACTGGGACCGGCGGAGCAACACTGATAGGTGCAGTAGAAAAAATTTCTATGTGTGACCTTTATAATGGGTAGTGGTGGAAATATAGGGAATCAAACCCAAAGGGTAGGTAGTGTCTAGGATCTTAATATTCTTAAACTCTGAAGTTTACTGTGGCTAGATATGTGATGCCTGGCACCATACCTCAACAGCCTGGATCAATCAGCATTAAATAACTCACATTCGAGAGCAACTCAAAAACTGGATAAATCACTTCAGCTGGGGAACCTTTGAAGTAGCAAGATAAGTTTGCTTTCGACTCATTACATGCTCCATGAAGCAACACTTCTTTGCACACTAAAGACCCACTCAAAGCCTTCCGGTAGTCTGTACAACTTAAGAAAACGTCAGTGTCATTATTTCTGCACCTATATCTATACGGTAACTCCCAGGTTTCCTGTATGTGTCCTTTACCCAAACCTTCATTCCTGCCTACTAGGATGTATCTAAGGCAGTATTGGAACTGGAAGGTCTTGATTGGCAGTGTGATATATCCATGAATTAACGATTCTGCAGACTGCTACTGTAAAAGGTAACTTCTCTAATTTTTTCAATGAGCAGCATGGTGTACTTTGCATCTCTGCATGCCATGGTCAATTGTCTGTCAGACAGATTATAAGCCAAAAATAAATTTGTGCTGTTAATGTATTGCAATGGCACGTGGCCAGAACGCAAGGAATGTAACGTACAGCTTAAAGCACAATTGAGCGCAATTCATATTGCCTATGTTGTAGTATAGAAAAATCTTGTTCCATTATGTCAATTGCAGAGGACACAATGTTGCCCAGTGAATAAATACATGAAGAAAGTATGGTCATACCATTGTCCACCACAGCCAAGGCATTTTATAGGTTAAGTCTATTAATCTCAAGTAATCTCTCAGCAGCATCCTGTTGGGAAACTTTCCATAGTTCATTGTATTTGGCATAGAAGAAGCGTTTCTTACGCGGTTTCTTGGGACCTAGCACGATATTCCAAATATCCATGTTTTCTGATAGAAAGGACTAGTGTTGTTTCACCTGTAATAGTGTTGAGGTCTTTAGCCTTTCTAGCTACAACTTCCCAACATTATAAGAAGTCACTACCCCTGGGTCATCTATATGTACATTTTGTGGGTCAGGCCTATGGATACTAAACCCTCTGGTGGTACCCTTGAATCTTGACTGACACCTATTTGTGTAGATAGGCCAAACCAACCATCCCTTCCACTTGAGAGCTGATGAATTGTATGTACTATTCTACAGCATTGCACCCAGCATCTCCTCACTTATCAGTGTGTCATTTAATATAAATTCAATAGGTGTGGGCAAGGGAATGCATGGTGTTTTCAGGTAGCAGGTAGTCTGTTGCACTGTTCTGTTCAGAAATATTATCTGTAATGAAATGAGGCAAGCTCTAAATAAAGCCTCTGTTCCCTGAACCTGCCAATCCTTCGTCCCCAGGTGGATTTTGTGTCTACCATGTCCCTCCAATAGTTGAAACCTTGTATAGACAGATGAGAGATGAAAGATGCTGAATATATGAGCTTTGTATTTGATACCATCATTTTCTTCCCAGTTGCATTTGTCTGTACTAGCTTATAATAGTATGCCATTGAGTCTGATGTATTGAACCCTGAAAAGTATGCAAATCTCTGTGCAAATGTGTCAGAACTACCTTGCAGTGGTGTCGGGCAATGTTCCCACCGATGGTAAGTGTTAACAGTGCGTTGGACCCTCACTCTATGCAAAAAGTGGTGACCATAATGTTGGTAACAATACATACTGTCAAAATCAGGTGTATCTTCATTCAATTCCCTGTAAGAAAATGCAGAAGATTGTTCTAAGTCTGAGAGCATAGTATTCACAGTCTCAATGTCCCAATCATTAGAGAGTGTACTCGGGGTAATGAAGTCATTCAATGACATTTTAAATACATGTGGAATTTTCAAATATAAAGTAATACCAAATACATCATATGAAGCCCTATCCAAAACTATACCATCCGGTACTGGAGCTGCTGAAATGATCACCAGGGACAGGTCTCTTTTTTCACGCTGTGATAACATATGGGTTTTCAATACCAAGTTCCTAGGTTGGACTGCAGAAAGTTGTGGGAGTTAATGTTCATTCAGTAGTAGGAAAAGACTGTTACTATATCAATCCAAATTAACAGGAACAGGATCCCTAAGGCAAACCAAAGATGCAACCGAGGGTACAATAAGTAAGTATTTTTCAGCCAGAGATAGAATTTTTCTTTCCTGGAAATAGGTGGCTTTTGCACTGGTTCACCTCAATAAGAAGAGAAGTCATCGAAGTTGATGAAGTAGCCAGACGCAGGTCGATCTGTCTTTGGTAGCGCTGTTATATTCCATATAGGTACCATAATATGGACCCTTCACCTATATTCTCTCCTACATTAAACTTATAATGGTTTACAGGGACTGACCTTATACCTAGATACAACACTGCATTCAGAATGCAGGTTTTCCCTATTTCAAAATATCACACATTATGCATGAGGATTCTTGGAAGCACAGCAGAACTACCACCTCCTATATAATATCTATTTATAAAGTTCATGCCCGATGTCATCCTTAGTCCGACACAGTAATACCGCAAAGTAGGACCCCTGGGGAGACCTATGGGTATATATACATCACATCTTGCTAAGATAGACAGAGGAGACCAGTACTTTCTGGCAGACACACTGACCAGAGATGCTGAGGTTTCTGCAGGCAGACACTCCAACTCCCAGTGGTCTAACATTCTCGCGGGGTGTCTAACTAGAGACCAGAACTGGGTCCCACAGTCTCTCGCTTAAGGTTATGGGGTTGACTTTATCCTAGAGGGATTCTTGGCTTAACACCTACATACATGCTAGGTACATCTAGTTGGGGAGGCATCATAGGAGTATGCATCTTTTTAGTGTGATGTCTTTTATGTACTCATATGTATTCATGATTACTGCAAGATGGTAGAGCTATACCATCAGTTTACTTTCATAGTACTGCTAATCATTTATATATTTTACTGTCTGATGCACTAATATTTAAAGTTCGGCCCGGGGGCCGCTTGCGGTCCTCTTCACCTTTGCATGCAGCCCCCTTAAAGAACAGCAGCACGAGCTGCTGTCTAGTTGCTGAGCACTAATATTCAGAACGCAATGTTAAATAAATGGGAAAGCATTTATTAACCTTCAAAGAAATGCTTGCGTGCTTATTTAACATTTTTTAGAACCCCTTACACAATCCCTGGCCCACCCAGACCCCCTACTGCCACCCTGCTGACATCAGTGCGGCCCTCGTTGCACCACAGACCGTACTTTGTGGCCCTGGGCTAATGTTTGTGAGTACTTATGGTCTAATAGTTGTTGCAACTCATCTATTTTACACCGGAATAACAACTGTTCAATAAATCCTTATTGAAAATGCCCAGCCTGTTCATTCTGTGCATCTTTCTAAGACAGACTAAGTAAGCAAGAGTGACTGAGCGAAAAGTGGTATATTGTTTCTACTGTGCTGAGGGATCAGGGTTGTCATATTCGGTGGTTGCCAAGAACTATTCTCTCCTTGGTAAGAGGAGATTCTAGTGGCACTTTGAGCTAGCTGATACAAAAGGCCACATAACTGGTGGGGGTGTTCAGAATCAGTCCAACACCAATCCTACTGTGTATGCTGTCCGAACGTGTAGATCCTGTATAGTTTTTATAGGAACTACACAACAGCTCAGCAGTGTTTTTAGAACTGGCAGTTGCTTCTTGTGAAGGCCCATTGATGTATATGTCATTATTCGGCAGAATTGCAATCGGCGTTTCATTTGTATTTGGACGATTTTCATTTTATACTGGTGTAATTTGGACCGTGTTATTTGATACCCCTGCATATTGTGCAGAGGAGTCTTGAAACTTTATTAGTCTTTCCATCTGGACCCAACTACCGCAAGCACCTAATACCCTTACTGTTAAGGATTGCTTTAGTCCCGGTTTTTCCTCTCCACCACCAAATTTCCCTCAGGATGGTAGGGGTGGAGTACGCAAGGCCACACCCATACTTTTCATGGCTTCCTTGTAAGCTCGAGAGATAAACGCAAGGCCACAGTCGAAATGTAACGTGCCAATTGCGTACGTCCTGATGAAGACTCGCACATCCTTTATAACAGTTTGAGCATCAGCTGAGTGCTGAGGCCCAACCCATTGAAATGTAGAGCATGAATCTACTGCCACTAAGATGTACTTGTAAGCCCTGTCAGAATTTAAGAGGCTGCAGTGATCCAAACAGACATATGTGAGAGGTCTGTCTGAAATGAGGCATGGTGTCTATGGTGGCCATGCTACGGTGGAACCTTTCATCTGCTGGCACATGTCACGTTTTAAGACATACGCCTTTGTTTGTTTAGACAAACTAGGCCACCAGAATCGCCACTTCAGTAATGAAATTGTAGCATTGACTTCTGCGTGTGCTGAGCCCAGACCCTCGTGTGCAGCTAGTATTAAACCTAATCTGCGACCCATGTTTGGTATAACTCTGTCCTCCACTCTTGGAATTTGAGCATACGTTGTGTTTTGCACTTCTAATTTATAAGAATATTTGAGTGGAAAGCCCTTTTGAGTGGCAGAGCCATTTTTTGAGGCATTGACAGCTATCAGTATGTATCTGTCTATACTTGTGCTAAAACGAGTGATTGAAGCAATGGCAGCAGTTCACACTATCACCGTGGCAAGTGAATTCCCTTCAATATGTATGCCAACATGCTGGTTAATCAAGGTGTGAATAACTTGAGCCTGTGGTTGGCATGCTTTTAGCTTTGCTACTTGTTGCCATAACTATTTATGCTTAATTGTGCAACCCTTGGAATCTCTAATTCCATTCTGGACCCAGTAATGAAAATATTCATTGTAGGAGTGAACAGTAAAATGAATCGCACACTATCAATGTGGAGAATTACTGATCTGTATACTGTAGTGCCAGTATCAGGGCTATTAGTTCTGCCAGCTGGGTGGTACAATCTCCTAGAGATTGCGTAGTTGTATTGCTGGGATGGAATTTACCATCCAGCATACAACCCTTCACTATAGCACACGCTGCGCTATATTGCTGTTTACTTCCAATGGCAGGTTAAGCAGATCCATCAGTATTAGTGATGTATTCATATTTTTCTAGAGGCAAGATTTCATTTGTGAGAGGGTATTCTTGTTCATACAGCAGGGAAAATTGAGTTTTTAATGTAGAATCATATTTGTAGTCTACATGTGTTGCAGGGAGAGAATTAGCCCATTGTATCCATCATGGATGCAGTGCTTTCGCATTTAAAAAGCTCGCTTTGGAAACAGCTTCTAAAGTTGGTATCAGGATTACAACGATTATGTGTTTCCCCTGTGCTAGTGCTCTTTCTCTCACTACAGCAGTCTGTGCTGCCATCAGTATTTTTTCAGTGGCTGTAAATCTTATTTCTCCATAAATCTACAAATGTGATTTATATGCAATTGGGACTGTCTGACGATTATTGAAAGTGATGTAGGTATATCCTGATAAACCCGGGACCACCTGGATCACCAAGTTGGTAGAATTTCAGCCTGAAATGAACATAGAATGTCTGTGTGTTTCTGTGTCCACTGATGTGCTGTGAAATCAGGCCTGATTAAGTCGTAGAAAGGTTTTACTTTTTCTGCATAATCCAGAACATATGTTCTGACAAAATTTAGAAATCCTAAGATGGAGTTTAGACCTTTTAGATTCCTTGGAGGTTGGAGCAGGTCACACTTTTCTAAAAAAGGTTTGCTGCCAAGCTCCTGCCTTCAGTTGAAAGCTCATATCCCAGGAATAGGCCATTGAGATGGGTAATTTAATATTTCTTGAAGTTAAATGTGTAGGCCAAATTGGCAAATTCCACAATTATGCTTTTCACCCTGCTCAAGTATTCAAGGTATTCATTGTCCATCAGATAGATATCATCTACATAGGACACTGCCTCCTCATTGCATGTTTGTAATATTACTGACATTCTTGCTGAGGATAGCCCCGGTCTGTTCTTATACCCCTGGAGCAAGCAACAACATTTTTGCTGAGTGCCCATAGCAGAGAATGCTGTCAAATATCTGCTGTCCAAAGATATATATTTTGGCAAAAGAATCCATTTGAGATATCTAATGTTGTTTTGTATTTTTTCATCATAATGCTATTCATTTATGTGGCACTTTGAACTGCAAATGTTTGTGTGCATGTGTTTAAATGTCTCTAATCTAAAACTAGACTATATGAATTGTCAGGTTTCATTAAGCGGAAACAAATGATTGTTCATTGGGGAGTCTCAATCGCACCTTGGTACTCGAGTTGGTCTAAAATGTATTTGACCTGTCTTTTTGTATCATTCTTAATAGGGTACTGTCTCTGTGGATTTGGAGTAGATTTTAATGGGATTTTGTGGTGTGAAGACTCCACGTCCCACCCTACATGGCTGTGATATAATGCTAGAGCTTGCGCTAGCACCCACTCCTGCGCATATGAATTTTTTTAAGATCCTGGAACAAGGTCGAGAAAGAAGGTAAATTGACGCTTTCCCCTTTTGGGCAATCCATCACAAGCTCAGGCGGACAATCTTTTTCTGCCAACAGGATATCATATCCATTAATTAAGTTCTCCCAAAAGAGACCTTTTACTTTTCTTGAGATGTCCCCCTCTATTTGAAGTATGATTTCATGCAGTCTATCTGGGACATTAACTTTGGTATCAGGTGTTTCCACCGTGATATGATCATTCAAAACTACTGTCACCGGAAAATCCTTCAGGTTCAGGAGAGCTATTGTTACTTCTGCCGCGCTTTCTAGCATCGTCAGAGCCTATTCCCTGTTCAGAAGCTGAGTCCTCAGTAACCTGGACACGTCTAATTTTTAAGCCAGCTGCTTTCTCCTTTTTGAATTGAGGTTTTGCTTTAGGTTGTTCTTCCTGTTTGATAATATAATCCGAAGTACGATGTGTTTCCCTTTTTGTCTTTGGTCGATCTTCAGTCTTTTGTACTAATCGCCTATACCTCTCTGAGTTTTTTTGATGAACCCTGGAAGAAATGAAAGGAACGTTTTTCAGTGTCCTGATACCAGGTTTCCTAATTATATCACAATTCCAAAGGTTGCTTCTCTTTTCAGAGGACTCCTCTTGGGGAAACCCACCCCTTGATTGTAAATTCTTTTATATATCGTTATTTTTGGATTGTTTGTTATCCCACTTCTATTTAGAAGAAAAGGGTGCTTGCTTCGTGTTGTCCTTGTTTGGACTACCCGCTATTTGTGGCTTCCTGGCATTGGTTCTCAAATTATCTCTACCTAATGCAGCATAGGTTTCTTAAATAAATTTTCTTAATTCTCACTCCTTATTTAAAGGATCTATTTCCCTTAGGTGGCTGTGTATGGTCAATGCTGATGCCTCCCCCTTTATGTTGCTCAGCATGATTGCAGAGACTTCTGCAAAATGACCCATCAGTTCCATTCCCACGTCCAGGGCAGGTCCTGCCTTGTACTCAATCTGTATTGGTTTCAATACATTAGGATTAACTGGTATGGAAGGGGTACAGTGTATTCTGATGTAAACATTGTTCCCCAAGTGGTACAATCCTCGATCGAGGGAACCATCTCTATTGGCAAGCATTCTCTGTCTTTCCTGCGGACCGGTATTGGGAAATACTGCTTCCAGATGTGCAATTTTTTGTGCTTTCCTGAACAGAATCTGCATGTTGGACTTTCAATGTTCGCCTGACAAACTGGACAATGTGTCTGTACAGCCTGACTATGTCTTTGTATATTGTACAGACTTCATCCACTGATAGTGTATCTGTCCCGGAATGTGGAGTGTATGTCGCTAAGACCAGCCAGGTCCCTCTTTCTCTGCTGAGTGGACTGAGTCTCATGACAGATGGTATGTGTAAGTTAGTTAGTCTGCAGATCTGCATGTGGGAACCGAACCCAGGAATAGTATACATCTCATCCGAACAACTTGTGGGCCTCAATCAGGAAGGTAACACAACCGCCTGTTACTGGTACACAGCGTTCTAACAATTTCATAGTTACTGCATGTCTGCAGTTTTCTGTAATGTTAAGAACATTTGCAAACTCATCTTTCCCCCTACCTGAACCACTACTCGTGGACTCAGTCATTTTTAAGGGAAAAGAGAAGAGTTAAGAGCTATGGTTTTGCACAATGTGGGAACCTTTTAGCGTTACAAGCTTGTTTAAATATTCAGCCAATACACAGGGTATATCTTCTCAGCTGAGGCGGATATCCCTTCCCACTTCAGATGTCTCTGAAAGGTGTAAGTAGGGCTTTCTGAGAAAGCACGACTGAACTACTCCGATTTTAACTGTTAATATAAGAAACAAACCATTGTTGGGCACCATGTCATGTAGTTCTTAGGAATCCCCAGTACCTGACCTTTTTGTATGACCTAAACTGAGGGCTTGGTGTCCCAACCACTTCTGAACACCCCCACAGATATGTCAGTCTTTAGACCAGCTAGCTCTACAGTGCCACTACCACCCCCTGTGGTATGGATAGTCTCTGACTACCACTGAACATCACAACCCTGATTCTTCTGGGATCATGGAAGGCAGTACATACTTTTCGCTCAGTCACTCGTGCTTACTTATTCTCAGAAAATACACAGGATGGCGATTAGGGGATTTCAATAAATATATATTGGTCTAGCGTCAGTCTAGGGTAAAACATATTTGCAGCAACAATCGGGAGACAGAAGAGATGGCAAGTTCCAATATAGTAAATAGTAGATACATTTATACCATAATGTTAAAAAGATAAACATGAGCAGTTCAGATAAAAACAGTATCACTCGCAAATTCCTAAAATACATGCCCTAAGTAATTTGCCTAAATGTACCTAGCCTAGATCAGTGTGTGTAGCATGCATACACGTGTATGTATGTATCTAGCCAAGAATCTCCCAGGGATGAACCAGCCCACTCACCTGAAGGTTGAGAATGAAGGACCCATCTATTCTTCGAGGATAACACCCCGCAAGGGATGTCAGACCACTGCTTGTCCAAGATACAGCACGCCAGACTCTGTGTTAGCTTGAAAGGAATTCTCCTCTGATTTGGAGGGGGAATAAGGGTCTTATATACTAAAGTGGTCACTCCAGGGTTTCTTTTAAAATTGATATGTTTTGAAAACAGTCATGAATGTTTTGAAAGCAATCATAAGTGTTTTTTCAAACAAATGTGATCATGCACAGCTGGCTGTTGGCCAAGGATGAAAAAAGGGGCGACCCTTATACAATCAATCAATCAATCAGAGTACTTGTAAAGCGCTGTACTTACCCGTGAGGGTCCCAAGGCGCTGAGGGGAGTTGGGGGTGTTGCTACTGCTCGAAGGGCCAGGTCTTGAGGAGTCTGCTGAAGGTGAGTAGGTCTTGGATCTGCCATATGTGGGTAAGGAGGGTGTTCCAGGTCTTGGTGGTGAGGTAGGAGAAGGATCTGCAGCCGGAGGTCGTTCGTTGGATGCGGGGGACAGCAGCGTGGGCGAGAATGGTGGAGCGGAGCTGGCGGGTGGGGATGTGGAAGCTGAGTCTGCTGTTCAGGTAGGCTGGTCCAGCGTTGTGGAGCGCTTTGTGTGTGTGGGTGAGGACATTGAAGGTGATCCTCTTGTCGACTGGGAGCCAGTGTAGGTCTCTCAGTTGGGGGTGATGTGGCTGCGGCGGGGGACGTTGACGATCAGTCGGACGGAGGCGTATTGGATGTGTTGTAGTCATCGTAGGTGTTTGGCTGAGTAGAGTGCGTTGCCGTAGTCCAGTCTGCTGCTGATGAGGGCCTGTGTCACAGTTGTTCTTGTTTCGGTCGGGATCCACTTGTAGATTCTGCGGAGCATGCGGAGGTTGTTGTAGCAGGAGGACAAGACGGCGTTGCCCTGCTTAGACATAGAGAGGGAGGAATCGAGGATGAATCCTAGATTGTGTGCATGATCGGTGGGTGTTGGTGCTGTTCCCAGTGTGGTCGGCCACCAGGAGTCGTCCCAGGCTGAGGGGGTGGGTCCGAGAATGAGGACCTCCAACTTGTCTGAGTTCAGCTTCAGACGGCTGCTCCTCATCCAGTCGGCGACGGCCTTCATTCCATCTTGGAGGTTGGTTTTGGCAGTGTGTGGGTCCTTCGTGAGGGAGAGGATGAGCTGGGTGTCGTCAGCTTAGGAGATGATGTTGAAGTCGTGATGTTGGGCCACTTGTACGTGGGGGGCTTTATAGACATTGAACAGCGTTGGGCTGAGGGATGAGCCCTGGGGGACACCGTAGAGAATGTCGGTGGCTTCGGATCGGAAGGGTTGGAGAAGGATGCGCTGGGTTCTGCCGGAGAGGAAGGACTTGGTCCAGTCAAGAGCCTTCTCTTGGATTCCAGCTTCTAGGAGGCATGTCTTTAGAGTGCGATGGCAGACCGTGTCGAAGGCAGCTGACAGGTCCAGGAGGATGGGGGCTGATGTTTCACCGTTGTCTAGTTGGCACCTGATGTCATCTGTGGCGGCGATGAGGGCTGTCTCAGTGCTGTGGTTTCATCTGAATTCGGACTGGGACGGGTTCAAGATGTTGTTGTCTTCCAGGTGGCAGGCCAGTTGCATGTTGATGATTTTCTCGATGATCTTTGCCGGGAACGGGAGCAGGGAGATGGGCCGGAAGTTCTTGAGGTCCTTGGGGTCCGCTTTGGGCTTCTTGAGGAGGGCGTTGATTTCGGCGTAATTAGACCGTGCCTAAGGATATGTTTTTGTATGGCAGGTACAGGGATTAGGATAGAATACTAAGAGCCTTGTGCTGAGGAGACAGTAGCAAAATACTAAGTAACAGATCACCTGTTTCAGAACCGTTATTGTTGTGTGGATGGGACAATGTATTTAAAAAGGGGTATACATGGCAGGAATAGCCTAAAGGACATGACAGCCTTTACAACAGAATTTGTAGGAAGGGTATTCGTGGTAAAGGTCTGCATGGCAAAGATGCGGTTGTGGTTCAGACTGCTTTGTTTAGGCATGTTTAGCTTAGGCATGCATGGTTGTGTTATACAACTTTATCTCTCACTTTCTTAATGCTTCCTTTTGAGATCATACAAAAGCTACAAACGCAATCCACATATTTGCTGTATCATTTGCTGCTATATTTGCTTTTTTGATTCTCTGTTTGATTCCACTAAAGCCTTAGCATTATTGCACACCTGCACTCATTTTAAATGTGTTTCTACTTTACTGTCTTGTGTACACTGCACATTTTAGCTAAACTGTACTGGCAGGCATAGCCTGTTTCTGAAATTGACACACATGGGTGATAGAGCTGTGCTTACCTCCTTCATACACAATATGTACATCACAAAAAGTAGTCAGGCCACCCTCCTTAATGCAAAACAAGTAATGCACTGGAAGTAGAAGTACAAGCTACCGTCTCAAAACATCTATGCCAGGAGCTGTGTAAACCTAGAACATGAAAGGCAAAAGCATCAGCAGTGCAAGGTTCCCTTACATATGGGTAAGGTATGGGCAGCAGTAGAGTACATTGTCCATATTAGCTAAGCCATAATCAGCAGCTGAATTGGAGCTTATTGAAAAAAAAGGTGTACACGTCTGCATATTGGCATCAAGCCATGTTTACACCTTTGGCCTGTCCTGGATTTTTGTGGGCTAGGATTTTTAAGGCCTTGTTTATGTTGACAGAAACAAAATTATGAGTTCCAGAGTTCAAAGTGGTGTTGGCTTAAAAATAGGACTGGTAGGAGATTAGTCACCTCTGTGTGAAATGTGCAATAATCTTCCCTCAAAAACTAATAATACATTGAAACATCAATCAGGGACTTTTGAAGCAGCATCAGGACGATGCAGATTAATATGTCATCAGAAAAGTGTATTTCTTTACCCAGTAACAAAGGTCAAGGAGTTGAGGGTTCCTAGTAATCTGCTGAACTGCGTGGTGCATTTTTAACATCACATAGGCTCTCACGTACAACGATTTGATTTAAGAAATCCTAAATTGCGACAGATAACAATTCGCAATTTGCAATTCCTTAAATGGAGTTGTTAGACACCCCATCCTTGGTGTGGCTTCCCCTAAATTTTTGCCTTCTGTTTTTGACTGCTTTCTGGCTTTGTTTTTTTCTGGTTTTGGGACTCTTGGCATTGTACCCCTAAAGTGCTCGACCTCTTTATCTAAAATGTAGTAACGTTGGCTTATCCACAGGTGGCATATTGATTTACCTCGAAGTCCCTAATAATAGTGCACTATATGTGCCCAGGGCCTAGAAATCAAATGCTACTAGTGGGTCTGCAGCAATGATTGTGCCACCTATTTAAGTAGCCCATTGAAATATCTCAGACCTGCGACTGCGACCCTGTGTCTGCAGTTCTAAACAGCTATCCGACCTGGCAAGTTAACCTACTTGCCAGGCCCAAACCTTCCTTTTCGTTACACATAGGCCATCCCTAAGGTAGGCTCTGGACAGTCCATGGGCAGGGTGCAGTGTATTAAAAAAATATTACATGTGCTTGCAAGTTTTACATGCCCTGATAGTGAAATACTCTTAAATTCGTTTTTCACTACTGAAAGGCTTATCTCTCCCATTGGATAACATTGGGACTGCCAAATTACATTTTATAAGTACCGTTTACAATTGGGAAAAAATAGGAAATCCATATTTAGTGTACTGGGAAGCACAATCTAAAAATACAAATTATGGTGAAGTTGGTTTTGAAATTGTAGTTCTGAAAAGGCGCTTTTAGAAAGTTGGCATTTTCTTAAACCTTTTGGTGCTTTGTTGCCTGTCTCTGGAATACACATTTGGGGTGTGCAACAGCTGGCTTCCTGCATTCTCTTTAGACAGCCACACACAAAAGAAGGGTAGTTGTGACTGCTTAGTCTTCTGCATGTTGATGGGTCTTTCTGATCCAAAGGGGAGGGAGGAGCTGACACCCTGCCCCCGAAAGATCTAGGTCCTGTCCCCACGCAAAGGATTGCATACAATCCTGGAGTAAATTTGGAGTCAGGGTAGGGAAGGTAGGGTCTTGTGCACTTCAAAGTATCTCTTAGAAGTCTCCTTAAAGGCCAAATGGGGTAAAAGCACTGGGCCTCTGACCTCACCAACTCAGAACAATGCTGGAACTAAGAAAATTCTGACAGCTAGGCGGGACTGCCACTTTGCTAACTCATATCATATTCATCTTTATTTCGGCACAACTTGGCCAGAAAATATTTGCAAAACAACGATATATTCATAAAATACGTATCATAAACCATTTTTGATACAGAATGAATAAACATGGTTAAAAAATACAGTGCTAGTAAAGGATAAACATTTTGATTAAAGGTTACAGAACTAATCCTGGGGAGGCATTTAGACGGGGAACTAGGAGATAAAAAGTCATATATATACAGTAAAATAAGCCTATCTATCAGTCTTCCGTTAAACATACAGAATAAGAAACACTTAAAATAAATTTTAAACAAATAGGTTTACAGTGTGGATTAGATCATTTGAAGATTTACCCTATAATTTTAAGCCTTTCTTCCTGCGTACAAAGTAGATAGAGAGCAGAAATCTACTGACACTTAATACTATTGTTCTAGGCATATCAGATTTATTGATTCCCATTGCCTCCTTACATGATCTTATGCCCAAAAGAATGCATAGGGGTTTGATCCACTTTCTTCTTGCCTTCACATAGGCCGTACAGAAGAAAAGGATATGTTGGTCGTCCTCCTTGAATCTTCCCAGGCACATAGTGCAGATTTCGCTAGTCATTTGGTCATCTCTGGCCCTCCTGGACCAGCATGCCAAGGTTGAATTGGCCACAAGATTGCCATACCTTAGTTTCATAAATAATGTTTTGGCTAGGGAGGGCTCGACTTCATCAAAGAAGTTCTCAAAACTGGGCTCATCCTTGAAGGTCAAGAAGTTATTTGTTAAAGTTCAACCTCTATTTTCATTGGTCATCGTACTTTTAATGAAGCCCCAGAAAGCGAGCTTCACCAGATTTTTTTAATTATGCGGTAAAGATTCCGGATTGTCCCAAAACTGGGGCAAGCCTATTTTAGTGAACCATAATTGAACATGTTTTAACCATAAGTTGGATTTTAATACGTCAAGACACATTACTTCTTCTAGCCATACCTAATGTCTAGCAATTCTGGTGTTAGCCAAAGTCTCACCCAAAACATTAGGGGCCGCAAGCTAGTGTAGTGGTCTGTTCTTTTAACATTTAAGTCCAGCAATAGTAGTACTAAAGGAGTGCCTTTTGGAGCCCTTACAAGACTTCTCAGAAATTTGTTCTCACTAATTGAGAAAGCATTCTTGGTCATGGGCCCCCAAATTTCCGCGCCATACAATGCTGCGGACTGAACCCTGAACCTAAATATCTAAAGCTGGTGACACAGCTTTACTGGTACTTGCACCACGCTTTTTTAGAACCAGTATAGTATTCTGTGTAAATATTAACTTACTCTTCTTTATTTGGGGCTTCCACGTGAATTTAGAATCAATAAGAAACCCCCAGATACGAGAAATTTTGGACAGTTTCTAATTTCTGCCCATTCAATGTTAGACAACCTTTTTGTGATTTGAAGGGATTTAGGGCCATGCATTTAGTTTTCTTTGTATTTATTTCCAATCCCTTTTGGTTACAAAAGCCGTAAAACGAATGGAGGAGTGCCTGTAAACCTCTATTGGTTTGGGAAATTAGGATGGTGTCGTTCGCAAATAATAACGCGGATACCCTCTCCCCATTCAGTTTAGGGGAGTCATTGTTACAGCCAGCCAAGTGGGTAGGAATATCGTTCACGAACAGTGAAAATAAAGTGGGGGCCAGCACGCAGCCCTGGCGGACCCGGCGCTCTATTGGTATATTCTGGGATAATTCCCCATTTGGGCCCCATCTCACTTTCGCAAACTTTTTCGCATGTAGCCCAATTATCTGGTACAACAAACAACTAGGTAATCCCATCATATAAAGGGACTTCCATAAAAGATCTTGTGTCACTAGATCGAACGCCGCTCAGAGATCTACAAAAGCGGCGTAAAGATGTCCCTTTTTAATGTGGACATATTTCCAATAGAGGCAGCAGAATCTGAAGACTTGATCTACGGTGCTCACTTTGCTCCTGAACCCTGCTTGGAACGTTGTAAGGACCGAATTGTCTTCCATCCACAGGTTTACCCGAGCTAAAATATGCCTAGAATAATTTTTTGGGATAATATCCATTAGGCTAATTGGGCGATAGTTTGAGGGATCAAACAGATCGCCCTTTTTGAATATTAAAACAATCTCAGCTCCCCTCCAGCTTTCTGGGAAATCTACTCCAGACGCCAATACATTGCACAAGTAGTTTATGTATGGTGCCCAAATGTTTAGCTCATGTTTGTAGAGGTCACCAGGGACTTTATCTAGGCCAGGTGCTTTGCCATTTTTAACAGCATTAATGGCCATTTCAGTTTCCTCTACAGTAAATTCCAATTTAGCACTGGAGGGAATAAGCCATGGCGCGTCTTCACTAATAGCGTTTGTGGTTTCATATTTTTTATATAAGGTGGTAAAATGGTTAACCCATGTGAGCTTGTCAAGGTAAACGTCCTTGAGTACTCCTCCTACGTGATTCCCATTTGCCACTAGTCTCCAAAACCCTACGTTGTCCTTTGCCTTTGCAGCTGCCAACAAATCGGCCCAGCTATCTTCCTCCCAGACTTTTCTCGCAGCCGCCTGGGTATGCTTGTATTCTTTCCGTGCCAGTCTAACATCATTTGGGGACTTCGTTTTTAGTGACAACAAAAGGCGCTCTTTAGACTGCGGCAAGTCTTGCCATACCATGGCTTGCTATGGGACAAATTATTTAACTTTTGGTGGATCTTTTTTGGCATTTTAGTAACCAGGAGTTTTAGAGTTTTAAAGAACTCATTGTGTAATTTAATAAAGTTATCGGGGTTATCAGCCTCCACCGGTGAGTTCGCAAAGATGGAAAACGTCTTATCAAATAATAAGTAGATTTCTGCAAGAGTTTCGCCGCGCTCTAATAGGTGAGACCATTTTAAGCCACGCCTATTATTACTAACCAGAATTTCGTTGCGGGAACCGCTTTGGTCATCTATTATATTAGCACTACCAACGCCATTGACTATACATGATTCAAATAATAAATCCAATGGGCGATGATCACTCTCTAGTCTATCCTTGACCTCTAGATCGATCATGTACTGCCAAATATCCAAAGACACAATTATAAAGTCTAAATTACTTTTTGAGTTGCTTCTTACAAAAGTAGGTCTTTTAGATATATCCGACGGGAGACGGTCGTTGCAAGCCCTCAGGCTGTGTTTCGCAGACAGCTTCATTATTTGGACTGCCAGAACTGAACAATACACAGGGTCAATGTTATGTAACAAGGGAATATTATTTGCTCTGTCTTCCTCGTCGAAAACATCACCCAAACCTAAAATTGGTTCATAGCTGCAATTCAGATCCCCAGCTAGTATTACACCTTCTTTATCAACCATTCTATTTAAAAAGGACTCCAATTTAGCCAAAGTCATTGATTCTTTCGATAACGGGGCAGGCCTATTATAGACATTAATTAAATATAGCACCTGCCCTTCACATGTGGTAATTTTTAGTGCCAAAAAATCCATTGAGCTTGTATCCAAAACTTCTACCTGGATCTTAAGGGTTACTTTTACCCATGTAATAAGTCCGCCGGAGGGCCTACCTCTCACTGAAGAGATTGCACTAAACCCAAAGGATTTATAGCCTACTCTATGCGGCGTACTAAATACCCATGTTTCCTGGAGAAGGCAAAATCCACTCGAATCGATGTAGTTTGCCCAATCGGGGTCACTCAAATTCTTTGTTAGTCCTGCTATATTCCATGATATTAGTTTAAGATTTCGATCGTGGCTATTGCTAGTAAATCATTGCTCCTGAATTGGGGAAACATCCCTTACACTTGTAGTTCCTATGCGTGGGACACCTAAAATGTTCTCTCCATCTAATATATTGGCACACTCTCCCATTCTAATGTCACAGTTCACAGATACACGGTAGTGCAGTAAGTCCTTCAATATTGCACCCCCCCGAATACAATCTACCCCCAGTTTCCCTTTACTAGCAGCAATGCTAAGAACTTTTTTTTCCACAAGTGAGACATAGACACTAGGATTACTTTCGACACACTCATCCACCTCTATCGTTCTTTTTCCAGGATCATATGTAAACGTGGAGCTTGGCATACATGTCCCTCCTTTATTGCTAGCTTTGCTGCCCATAATCGGCTTCAGTCAATCCACTGATTCTAAGCAACTGAATCTGTTAAGTGTCGGAACTCCTCCCCATCTATTGGGGTAGCCTGGGCCCCTATCATTGATCCCACCCCAGGCGTGATATTTGACCCTAGTCCAGTTTCCACCATCATCAGAACCCATATTAGATGGATAAAAAAACGAAAGTGGTCTGGTTTCAATGGCAGCCATATCGTCTTGGGGGCTCCATGAGCAGATGAAATGCGCTGTTCTAGGATCTTCAAAATTTACAACTACACAGTCCCCAGAGGATGATTTCCTAGTGTGGCCTATCCATGGAACTCTCCGTACCAATAGGATTTTACTCTTTATATGTGGGGGTAACGGCCGGTTGACATTAAACCAATAAGATACTTTATTTTTAAGTGCCCAAAAGGTTTCCTCAGTTTGATTACCCAACTCTGGGACCCCCGTCAGGACAGCTACATATAGACTGGCTTTTGGTGGTAAGTGGATATAGCCTCCCTTCTGTATCCTCCCCGTTCGATGCTCATTTAAGCTATGCTGAGTGGGCTTAGTGCCCTAATGGCTGGCCTAGGGAGATCTTTAGCTACTGTATGGTTACCTACAGGATTCATCCTGGGTACATTTGTAAAATTCAAACTTGGTCTTTGGGTCGGAACCTGAGGTTTATCTGCAACTGGGACTGGAGCTGGGGCTATTGGGGCAGTACTCAAAGTTGTTTTAGATGGTATTTTGTCTATACTGAGACTTGAAAGTGTTATTATACTTTTTTCTACCTCAAGGAGCTGATTTTCTATGCGTGACAATCTGGTTTCCAGGGGAGTTAAAAGACTTTTGAGCATTTTTCCCATATTTGTCAACAAGAGGGCTACCCCCTCGTCTGATATGCCTGTATTGAAAATCACTACATCGTCTCCAGCTCTGGAGTCTTGGGTCCCATTTAATGAATCTGTATTTGAATCAGTTTGTAAAGCGTCCTGCCCAAGCTGGGCTACCTGTAGTACAGGCCCCTGTTCTTCCCCATGCTTTCTTAGTAAGTCTCTATTGGCCTGTACTTTGGCTACCTTGGCTTTCTTACCACCAGGGGCTGAGGGAGTAGATCGTTTCCGCTATGATATAGCGCCCTCCCGCCTTCCATGTAATTGTCTAGTGCTAGTTTCTGCGTAAGCCTCAACCTCTATAGTTTCAGTGGTAGTATCATCTAATGCTTCTAATCCAGTGAAGACTGTGGTGACATTTGGTGGTTGTGTAGGAGCTTGTAAAAGTGTGTTCGACATGCTGTGTACATCTGCTTGTATCTCAATGAGATTAAGTCTACCAGTGTGCTCTGGGGTTCGGGCAGATGCGATATGGCCCTTAGATGATCTTTTGGCCATCGCAAGATCCTGGGACTCTCTCCGTTCCATCAAGCTTATACCTTGATGTATGACTGAGTTTGCCCTGATTATAAAATTGTCATGGGTACCTGTCAACTAGTTCCCCCCCAATGCGGCCTTAATCCTGCTTTCACGAGTAGCCATCCTTTATGAGTATACAACGAGTCAAAGATCGGCAATTTTAAAAGAATTATTTAGATGTTATACATACAATTTACAAGCCCATTGGGAAGCACAATAAAGAGGGATGGCCCGGTCCGGTCTTGTACGGCCTTGAACAGGCTTAAACGGGCCTGCCCTTGGACCGGGCTTCGCCGGGTGCCTGCCCGCGCGCATCCCACATACCACGGGTATGGGTGTTGCTAAATAGATGAAGGGGAGGTGAGGTAAGAGGCCCAAGCTGCGGCAGGTTACGAGCCGCTATGCAGGCTGGGCCTCGTAGTCCCGCACTTGAAGAGTCAATGTAGTGCTGAGCCCAAAGTCGGCAAGTCCCGGTGCAGACGAGCGTTGTTTGGAACCCGGTCCGGTTGACAAAAGGAATCACAGCTCCCAAAATCTGAGCCTGCGAGTGGCCCCCGTGAAGCGGGGGCCGCGAGGCTTCTAATTACAGAAGGGAAGGTGAGGTAATTGGCCTCAGCTGTGGCAGGTTACGAGCCCCTATGCAGGCTGGGCCTCGCAGTCCCGCACTTGAAGAGTCAATGTAGTGCTGAGCCCAATGTCGGCAAAGTCCCGGTGCAGCAGAGCATTGTTTGGAACCCGGTCCGGTTGGCAAAAGGAATCACAGCTCCCAAAATCTGAGCCTGCGATCGGCTCCCGCGAAGCGGGGGCCGCGAGGCTTTTAATTACAGGAGGCAAGGTGAGGGAAAAGGCCCCAGCTGCGGCAGGTTACGAGCCGCTATGCATGCTGGGCCTCGCAGTCCTGCACTTGAAGAGTCAATGTAGTGCTGAGCCCAAAGTCGGCAAAGTCCCGGTGCAGCAGAGCGTTGTTTGTAACCCGGTCCGGTTGGCAAAAGGAATCACAGCTCCCAAAATCTGAGTCTGCGAGCGGCTCCCGCGAAGCGGGGGGCGCAAGGCTTTTAATTACAGGAGGGAAGGTAAGGGAAGAGGCCCCATCTGCGGCAGGTTACGAGCCGCTATGCAGGCTGGGCCTCGCAGTCCCGCACTTGACGAGTCAATGTAGTGCTGAGCTTAAAGTCAGCAAAGTCCCGGTGCAGCAGAGCGTTGTTTGGAAACCGGTCCGGTTGGCAAAAGAAATCACAGCTCCCAAAATCTGAGCCTGCGAGCGGCCCCCACGAAGCGGGGGCCGCGAGGCTTTTAATTACAGGAGGGAAGGTGAGGGAAGAGGCCCCAGCTGCTGCAGGTTACGAGCCGCTATGCAGGCTGGGCCTCACAGTCCCGCACTTGAAGAGTCAATGTAGTGCTGAGCCCAAAGTCGGCAAAGTCCTGGTGCAGCAGAGCATTGTTTGGAACCCGGTCCAGTTGGCAAAAGGAATCACAGCTCCCAAAATCTGAGCCTGAGAGCTAACTGCTTTGCTGTGTAGGCCTGTTGCCTTTTGATTGCTGTGCTGCAGAAGCAACTGACACTTTTCTACCTTCTTTACTGTGTTGGAGTGCTGCCTACTGTTTCTTGCCTGGGAGTGAGATGGACTGGATCTGGTCTCCACAACTTTGAACCTTAGTTTATCCAAGGGCTTGTTGGCTTGCCACCTAATGCTCAAGTCACAGCGATATTAAAGACTTCACCTTTCATTTACAACTAGCACTTTACTTGGCTGTAAGTCGTTCCAGGGCCCTTGCATGTGAGTTGTATTTGATACAATAGCCTATGCATCAACATCGTTGCGTCACATAGCCTGTAGCAAAATTGTGATCAACGCTTCATAGCCACAGTGAGGTCCAGACCCAATGCATCGCACTTGGCACCGCCGCAGCATCTCCGGAATTGCTGCATCAGTACCCAACACATCACTGCCACAGGGTGGAGAAGATTGCCCATCGCCTCCCACATGGGTTAGCCCTGTACATCACCTGTGGAACCTCCACACTCCGGACTTGATGCTTTGTCCACAGCACCAAAGCATCGCCAATGCTGCATGGAGAAATCAAGTATATCCTCAACTACATAGGAAGAATCGACACATCACACTGCGCATTTTGTTCTGTGATCAACGATTAAGGCACTTTTCTCAGCGGGCCCTGATGAGTCCTGTAGATGGCCTGCGTTCTATCACAGGCAGCCTGAACTCTTGAATTTGTCCCGGTCCAGCACGACCTACAATAAACTCAAAACACTATTTGCTTCTAAGCTCTATTTTGACAGTTATTCATTTAAAATTAATATCTTGACTTCTACTTATTGGAGTTTTATCATTTTTGGTCTTGGATATAATAGGCTATTTTTCAAAACTTCTGAGAATAATTTTTGTGGTGTTTTCATTGTGTTACTGTTTGTTGTGTTGCACAACCTACCAAAGAGTTTAAAAGGGTTTATTAGGGCTGTGTATCTGATTTACCCTGACTAGGATTGTGGCTTCTGCATAAACTGGGTGCATAATTTGTCAACAAGAAACTCAATTTGTAACAGGAGTGTACAAAATGGATTTGCTATTAGTGGTCGCAATGTGTGCATCGAGTTGCAACAAATCTATTGGTATTTTGAGAGTCGACCTGTGTATTAATAGATAGGTTCTCACAATACAGATTCGAAGTAGGTTGGAGTTTGACCTACCTCATTAATATGCATGAGGTAAGAATTCCATTGAGATCCAATAAATAAAGCAATCTTTTGTTTTTTAAATGCAGCCTGTTTTTCTAAAAGCAAAACGGGATGTCTTTAATAAAAATTACAAAGAGCATTTTTGTGAGCAGGAAGTGGGATCACAGACCACTGCCTGCTCATAAAAGGTTTTTAGGAACATTCAGAAAGGGGAAGGGGTTCCATAGGGAACACTTCCCATTTGCAAAATGCTTACCACCTACTTTGCGGAGGTGGTAAAATATTAAACATTTGCAACTGGATTTCAGTCGTAAAACCTTAATACATGTCTTAAATATTCGAAACCTGAGAGAGAAACCCTTAACATAAAAGTAGAATGTATGGGACTTGAATCCGATGCATTCTACTTTTTGCCAAGCCATGAATAAAGCAGCAAAAATTGATTCGCTAGTTGATGATAAAAGCATATTCTCACCGTGATCCCATGCCTGGATGACAATTCAATACATACGAAAGGGGTCCCAGTGCACCGTTTAAACATTCATCACATTTATTTGCAGTGAAAATAAAAAGACATTAAGCAAGACACATTGTAAATTAATCACAATGGGCAAGGTTTACAATATATAAAATACGGATACATTAGCAGTGCCGCAAGAAAAGAAGGGAAAGAGGGAATTAGCGTGATGCTGTGAGAAAAGAAGAGATGAGTGAAACAATGATAGTAGTTGTGACAAAAAGAATATTTCAAAATCATTAATTATTTGAAACTAAGTTGGCTTCAGATCCCAGAGCCAAAACATGGAATCACAGATTTCCAAACATTCATCAAGGATCATGTATTTGACGCTGGTATTCTATATCCAAAAATAGGGGGGCGTCAACTGAGGTGAAAGGGAGTAGCCGTCGACGTTTCGACCCCACGCTACAAATGTAGGAGTAGTTAAGACCTTACATTGGGGTCTTCATCAGGACAAGAAATGTGAAACCAAGGGTACACTATGAATTCTAGAAATACAAAAATAATACTTTAGTGAAATGGTCTCCATCAAAATTGGAGAAGTTGTGATGAAATCATCCAAACTACAGAAGAATTAGAAAATTATCATGGTTGTTGAATAATTAATTTCACACGGTGGTAAGTTACTGGAATGATTCCTTTTTCTGGTGCAATCGTCAATTTCTGCAAAGATAGAATAAATTTCAGACCGGCTATCTCTTTGCCACATTTAACGTCATCCATGAGTTAACAAACTCAGTTACGAACAGGCTAAATGAATTACTCTTCGACTATTGCCAAGAAATTACAAGAGGCTGCTTGTGTGTACCTTAAAAGGCTTATAAAACACACCTCCAACCATACCAAGGTAGACCAACCCTCTACCAACACATATCGATCTATATTAGTATACACATGTCACTCCTAACATAGCAGTTGAATTAGAAACTTCGATTCTGAAGTAACATCTCATAATTGAACATAATATTTAAAAACAAATTCTGGAGTCTCATATATGTTGTGGAACAAGACCGTGTATCTTCCTGTACAAGGCTCTGTAATACACTATGTTAGATATTATTAGTGAAGAAAGGACCGTGAAGTCTCGGCATATTAATATAAAATTCCTACCTTGAAAAGGTAGACCGTAAGTGCGTCTATTCATAGGGTAGTTTTGAAACAATGAATCGCGACTGTGGGCAAACGCAAGACCTACGAATCAAAAATGCGGGGGTCACAAATCTCCTAAGAGTGCCAGTGTCGGAGAGTACCAATCACCACCGCAAAATCGGCTAATCCGCACCCAGTGTCAAACCACATACCTATTCAAAGCGGTTTGCCGGGTCGTGCTCAGTCGTATTCCAAAATTCAGTAATTTCCTACATCGGGGAAATCATTGTTAGCTAAATACCATGTACTACCATCCCATGGCCGACAGAGACATATTTAGATCTATTTAGAAATCTGTCCTACCTGGTAGATGTATCCAATCACACTCGAAATCCGCTCTCAATCACGGGAAACGACACTCTGCAGTAATGCGGAAGGGAGTGCACACTATAGATATAGAAGAGGGACTCCCGCTAAAGAAGTTCCGGGTCGTCTCTTAGGGCAACTACAATGACGATCTTGAATTAATCCCCATAGAAAACGGACTGACCCGGGGCTAAGGGCATAGTGGTGGTACACGGGATAGCGACTCCAAAAGGAATTTACTTCACTTAAATACTGATTGTGCGGATCCTAGCAATATTAGTCTCACGATTATTGCGGACCTAGTCAAGTTTCATTAGATCGAGCTGAGCTTATGTTGGTAAAATGACCGAGAGGCAGGTGAATTTTCATCTGTCAAAATACATCGAGGCAGCGGAGGGCCTGGACTTTTTTCAATCTGGTTTCAGGCCCAATCAAAGCACCGATACCGATACCACAGAATCCAACAATTCAATCTTTGTGGAATCTTCCACCAATTATGGGCCACACTAGATGTGCTACATGTGCAGCATGTGCAACAGCGATTCAGACAAAGGAATTGACGTATAGAGGCAGATCTTTTACACTACGATCTCATACGAACTGTAATACGTCAAACGTAATTTACATGATCAAGTGCCCATGTGATCTAGCATATGTGGGACAGACTCAACAAAAGGTTAAGGCTCGAATTCTACAGCATGGCAGCGGAATTAGATGCAATGTACATGGGGCCCCTTTGGTAGACCACTGCACCAGATACGGCCATACCCCAGATACCCTGTAATGGCTAGTCCTAGAGAAGATTGTCCTAGGGCCTAGAGGTGGTGACGTTACACACATTCTCACCCTTAGAGATTCCAAATGGATGACCATTCTAGATACCATCCGGAATTGTTTGAATGAAGCTGAGAGCAGCTATGCACAGTTGGCTAGGTTTGGTCGTTAAATCTGTAATAGAGGACTTTCACCCTCATGTATGAGAAGTGCGTCTCACCTAGCTTTGCATATTAACTGTTTATTATGTTGAGATATTGCATTATATTGCTTAGTTTTGTCTCTGATCTGCATGAATTTAAACTATATCAAAAACGATATTTGACCCATGTTACACCTGGAGAGATATATATTTAAGAATGCTATTGCCTCCCTATGATAGGTATACTGCTGACTTTTGAGACTATGGATAATGAATATTGCTGCATGTATATCCCCCCTTTTATAGTACAATACGTGAATTGTTTATCCACTAGATAGGTCTACAATGGTGCAACTAGGCAAAGCAGCACATTGATTTGTCAACCAATGTAATCAATTATTAATTGCTCAGCGCTGCTTTATTGAACTGTATACACTTACATCTATCCAATGTTTATTCACCTATTGATTGTGGGGATACACGCCACTTCACCCTCCTGTGTGAGAGGTGCGTGGCGGTGTTCCAATTTTTTGAAGAAGATTGCTCCATCTAAAAAATGTGTTTCAAATCTTTTAAACGATATGGCGAACTGTAGTTAAGATATCGTGTTGCTCAGCTCGATCTAATGAAACTTGACTAGGTCCGCAATAATCGTGAGACTAATATTGCTAGGATCCGCACAATCAGTATTTAAGTGCAGTAGAGTAAATTCCTTTTGGAGTCGCTATCCCGTGTACCACCACTATGCCCTTAGCCCCGGGTCAGTTTGCTTTCTATGGGGATTAATTCAAGATCGTCGTTGTAGTTGCCCTAAGAGACGACCCGGAACTTCTTTAGCGGGAGTCCCTGTTCTATATCTATAGTGTGCACTCCCTTCTGCAATACTGCAGAGTGTTGTTTCCCGTGATTGAGAGAGGATTTTGAGTGTGATTGGATACATCTACCAGGTAGGACAGAGTTCTAAATAGATCTAAATATGTCTTTCGGCCATGGGATGGTAGTACATGGTATTTAGCTAACCATGATTTCCCCGATGTAGGAAATTACTGAATTTTGGAATACGACTGAGCACGACCCGGCAACCCGCTTTGAATAGGTATGTGGTTTGACACTGGGTGCGGATTAGCCGATATTGTGGTGGTGATTAGTATTCTCCGACACTGGCACTCTTAGGAGATTTGTAACCCCCACATTTTTGATTCATAGGTCTTGCGTTTGCACACAGTCGCGATTCATTGTTTCAAAACTACCATATGAATGGACGCACTTACGGTCTACCTTTTCAAGGTAGGCATTTTATATTAATATGCCGAGACTTCAGGGTCCTTTATTCACTATTAATATCTAACATAGTGTATTACAGAGCCTTGTATAGGAAGATACACAGTCTTGTTCCACAACATATGAGACTCCAGAATTTGTTTTTAAATATTATGTTCAATTATGAGATGTTACTTCAAAATCAAAGTTTCTAATTCAACTGCTATGTTAGGAGTGACATGTGTATACTAATATAGATCGATATGTGTTGGTAGAGGGTAGGTCTACATTGGTCTGGTTGGAGGTGTGTTTTATAAGCCTTTTAAGGTACACACAAGCAGCCTCTTGTAATTTCTTGGCAATAGTCGAAGAGTAATTCATTTAGCCTGTTCGTAACTGAGTTTGTTAACTCATGGATGACGTTGAATGTGGCAAAGAGATAGCCGGTCTGAAATTTATTCTATCTTTGCAGAAATTGACGATTGCGACAGAAAAAGGAATCATTCCAGTTAATTACCACAGTGTGAAATTAATTATTCAACCACCATGGTAATTTTCTAATTCTTCTGTAGTTTGGATGATTTCATCACAACTTCTCCAATTTTGATGGAGACCATTTCACTAAAGCATTATTTTTGTATTTCTAGAATTCATATTGTACTCTTAGTTTCACGTTTCTTGTCCTGATAAAGAACCCGATATAAGGTCTTAACTACGCCTACATTTGTAGTGTGGGGTCGAAACGTCGAAGGCTACTCCCTTTTACCTCAGTTGACGCCCCCCCTATTTTTGGATATAGAATACCAGCGTCAAATACATGATCCTTGATGAATGTTTGGAAATCTGTGATTCCATGTTTTGGCTCAGGGATCTTAAGCCAACTTAGTTTCAAATATTTAAGGATTTTGAAATTATCTTTTTGTCACAGCTACTATCATTTTCTCACTCATCTCTTCTTTTCTCACAGCATCACGCTAATTCCCTCTTTCCCTTCTTTTCTTGGGGCACTGCTAATGTATCCGTATTCTATGTATTGTAAACCTTGCCCATTGTGATTAATTTACAATGTGTCTTGCTTAATGTCTTTTTACTTTCACTGCAAATAAATGTGATGAATGTTTAAACGGTTCACTGGGACCCCTTTCGTATATATCACATAGCACCCAGGTCCCCAGTGACTTATTTGGGTAAACCCCCTCTTTATTTATCAATCTGGATGACAATTCAAACGTATGCCATACTGCAACAGGCAACATATCTACATCTAACCTATCCGGCATATCTCAAGAAAAAACTATTGGCCATACGCTTAGGTGAACTGCCGTCTTTGGCAGATAAACCACTGTGGCGATATAAAGGACCAAAAATTTGCAGATTATGTGATGCCCAAAAAGAGGACTTTGTGCATTTGGTCTGCACATGTCCCATACTAAATAATGTACGCTGTACACTTTTAAAGCACCTATTAAATGAGAGAGTGATTCTCACATGTAGAATAGTTATTATGAGAAGCCTGGACCCCACAGACCCTCAGTTAAATTGCAAACTCTTGACGTTTTTACAATTTCATGCTAAAGCAGTCAAACAGAATTGCAAGCTGCTTGCAGCGGAATAAGGAATTGTCCCACATTGTGAGCATAAGACATTGATATGATATTGACACAAATGTGGTATGCTGACATTTGGAGCTGCAGATACTTTTTTAAACAAAACAAGTAGTGAATTTTACACTGATGCACATGCCACCTAATAATAACGGAGAAGAGTATCAATGATTATGAATTGAATGAATTTTATAGAGATATGCTTCAAAGAAGACCAAAATATATATATGTATATATATATTCACTGAAAAAACCATAGCTTTGACACCAGTTATAGTTAGCTGGAAATTGTACTGACATAAAACCAATGAAATTCCACGTTATAGTTAGTTGGACTCACTATAACTTGCGCGTGTAATGCACTGCTGATGACATTACATATTACATCACTCATGACATGGTCAGTGACATCACTTATGACATCACTGATGACAGACCTCCTTTAAGTGTAATGTAACCCTTAAAACACATATTGGAAAATAGAAATTAACATTTTCAAAAAAATGGAGATACCCATACCAGTTACAACAACCAATTCAGTAATTCCACCATCTATATACACATTCTCTCATTTACCAACAGTTCTATATAGTCACTCATACATATACTCACTCATCATATGTAGTGATACACCTATACATCCTGTAACACACCGACAATCATCCAAAAGTTACTCACACACATACTCACACATGCAAATAAACTATTGAACATCCATTTATTTGCATATAAAACTATACACACTCAACCACCCATACAGTCCTGCACATATGGTGTCTTCTAAACACATACAAAGAGAGAGTTAGTCATTCATGCATCTATGTGATTAGTAATACCCCCATAAAACCATAGAAACACTCATACTGATACTAAAAAAACATCTAAGAACCCAAATACCTACACATGTAGGTACTCATCAATCCATGCAGCCAGTTATTCACAAAGTGAAACACTGATACATATATTCAAATATTTAAACATTACTCGCTAATATATGTATTCACTAAGGTACACTTAATAAGCCAGTTATCCAATCATTTCTTTTTGAAAACAACATTCATTAAGACAATAATTTAAACATTTATTCTTCCCTCGACCTTTACATATACATATATAAAACATATTTATTTTTTAGAAAGACACACATTCACTGGATGGTGTCATAAGTGATGTCACTGACCATGTCATGAGTGATGTAATATGTAATGTCATCAGCAGTGCATTACACGCGCAAGTTATAGTGAGTCCAACTAACTATAACGTGGAATCTCATTGGTTTTATGTCAGTAAAATTTCCAGCTAACTATAACTGGTGTCAAACCTATGGTTTTTTCAGTGAATTTCATAGGTTTTTCAAATGCTACTTCCTAACTATAACGTGTGTAAAACCTATGGTTTTTTCAGTGAATTTCATAGTTTTTTTGAATGCTAGTTCCTAAGTATGTAATCACGTTCGTAACTAGATAGTGTCACCGCCTACACGTCCTGAGAAGCGCATGTAAAGTCATGTGACTTGAAAACAAAACTTCCAATTGGTTATTAGTAGTTTCTGTTCTGGAATATACACGAAGCACTCCACCCACTTTCCTCACAATCTTTTCTACTCTCAAGAGACAACAACGTCGAGCATCTTCCGGAAGACTTTGCTGAAATGGCTGCCCTACCGGATTCATCTTCCGAATCTGAAGGAAATGAGCGACCACCGTTAAGAAGAAAAAAGGAATCTTTCATTTGGCAATTTTTCACTTATCCTGAAGACCAAAAGAAAGTGAATGCGCCAAAAGTAACCTGCACGATATGCAATTCGGAGCTCTCAAGGGGAAATCCAAATAAAAAATATTCCTTTTCTGCACACACCATGCAGCGGCATGTTAAACAAAGGCATCCTGAGCATTATGCAAAAGCATCGACAAGAGCCCTGGCCACGCTATTACCATCAGAGGTGGCCAGTACATTTTCTGGTGTACGACCTGTATCTCCATCGAGTGCTGAGATGGACTTGAGACCATATCTTGCGAAGGTGCATATGAAATGCAACAAGTGTGGAGAAATTCTTTTGTATGGAGAGCAGAGCCTCGTTCTTATTAAACTCAAAATTGACAGTCACAAATGCCCCAAGAAAAGATACATTTCTTCACTTCATTTTCAAACTATTACATACTGAAAAATGTAGTAGCAACTTTAAGAAATCGAAAGCATTATCACACTTCTTTCCCAAAAAAAAAAAAAAAAAAGTTCTTTTCAGAACTAACTCTTTCTACCAAAACGTGCTCCAAGAGCATATTATGAGATATTTTTTCGCCGCTTTATTTTAGTGCGAGACCGGGTGCGCGCACCCTCCTATCCCGTACAGGACCAGACACTTGCATGTGAAGTCATGTGACTTCTAAACAACACTTCTAATTGGTTCTTGGTAGTTTCTATTCTGGAATTTACACGCAGCACTCCACCCACTTCCATCACTTTCTTTTCTACTCTCAAGAGACAACAACGTCGAACATCTTCCCGAAGACTTCGGTACAATGGCTACCGTTCCGCATTCATCTTCCGAATCTGATGAAAATGAGTGACCACCTTTGACAAGAAAAACGGAGGCCACGCTATTACCATCAGAAGTAATCAGCACATCTTCCGGTGGACGACCTGTATCTCCATCGAGTGCTGAAATGGACTTGAAACCATGTCTGGCGAAGGTGCACATAAAATGCAACAACTGTGGAGAACTTCTTGTATACGGAGAGCAAAGCTTTACTCTAATTAAACACAAAATTGAGAGTCATAAATGCTCTAAGAAAAGTTAAATTTCTTCACTTTATTTGGATAGTATGACATACTGAAAAATATCGTAGCAACTTTAAGAAATCAAATGCATCAAAACACTTGTTTCCAAAAAAAAAAAAAAAAAAAAAAGTTCTTTTCAGAACTAACTCTTTCCACCAAAACATGCTCGAAAAGCATATTATAAGATGTTTTTTCGCCGCTTTATTTTAGTGCGAGACCGGGTGCGCGCACCCTTCTATCGCGTACAGGACCTGCCACTCCCATGTGAAGTCATGTGACTTCTAAACAACACTTCTAATTGGTTCTTGGTAAGTTTCTATTCAGGAATTTACACGCAGCACTCCACCCACTACCATCACTTTCTTTTCTACTCTCAAGAGACAACAACGTCGAACATCTTCCCGAAGACTTCGGTACAATGGCTACCGTTCCGCATTCATCTTCCGAATCTGATGAAAATGAGCGACCACCTTTGACAAGAAAAACGGAGGCCACGCTATTACCATCAGAAGTAATCAGCACATCTTCCGGTGGACGACCTGTATCTCCATCGAGTGCTGAGATGGACTTGAGACCATATCTGGCGAACGTGCACATGAAATGCACGAACTGTGGAGAACTTCTTGTATACGGAGAGCAAAGCTTTACTCTAATTAAACACACAATTGAGAGTCATAAATGCTCCAAGAAAAGTTAAATTTCTTCACTTTATTTGGATAGTATGACATACTGATAAATGTCGTCGCAACTTTAAGAAATCAAAACCATCATAACACTTGTTTCCAAAAAAAAAAAAAAAAAAAAAAGTTCTTTTCAGAACTAACTCTTTGTACCAAAACAAGCTTCAAGAGCATATTAGCTGATATTTTCTCGCCGCTTTCTTATAGTGCGCGACCGGGTGCGCGCACCCACCTATCGCGTCAAGACACGCATGTGCAGTCATGTGACTTTAAAACAACACTTCCAATTGGTTCTTACTAGTTTCTATTCTGCAATTTACACGGAACACTCCACCCACTTCCCTAGAAAACCAGTTTATCGAAAAACTTTTAAAGCCTCCTCTTATGAAATATTCGACATCAATCACATAGCAGAGTACTAAATAGCACTATATACACTCCGTCCCTTAATTATAAGAGACTTATTGCTATGTAAAAGCAACTTTTGTTTTCACACGATAATGTGAAATGCTGAGCCTATTACATAATTTTATTTCACATATATGTTACTATTCTCCTTCGAGTACTAACACCGTAGAAAATACCACCAATAGCGGTGATATTTTTTACACCGAGAACGGGCGATTTCTATCGCTTACAGCCCTTACAATTATAAAGTTTTATTTCCTAAGTCTCTGATCTCCAACTGTGCAACGTAGGTCCCCTGTGTGTCGTAATAAGGCCCATAAACAAAAACAACAGAGCCAGCATTATAAACATACACAGAACCACAAAACGACAAGAGCCACCATGCTAATATATATCCTTAATATAATAAACCTCTGAGAATAAATACATATTTCCGTGGCACCCCATAACCTAAATGTGGCGTCCTCTGACTGTGCTCCATTACCAAACACCGTAACTCCCCGCCCCCTCACTTTTCACTAAACTCCGCACTCCACCCCAGCCGAACCCCCTATTACAAACCCCCAACCTACCCTCCCTGCCCAAACCCACCATGAACCTCAAACCGCCCCTAGAAAACTTATAAGACACAGGATTACTAAAACTCAAAGAATACGCAACAGGCACATAATGTAAATAGTACATAAAGGCACATATTTTTTCCAAAATACTATTTAAAAACATGTTCTATTTTTAATAAATCTATCATGCATCTGACCCACTAGAACTGCTTTCAAAACGTGAACTATAAACCTCTACTTTTCATTTTCAAACCATACACTTTCATCTGACCCTCTAGAACTGCTTTCAAAACATGAACTATAAACCTCTACTTTTCATTTTCAAACCATACACTTTCAATTACATTATTTTTTTTCCACAATTCATGTAATGTTACAAACCTTTTCTAAAATACACCAGTCCGTATCATTTATAAGGATTTATTTTCAGTCTTCATCAGTGACACTTTCTTCACATATAATAGAAATCACTATAACTTTTTAAATGACAATGCTAACGCGGTAAAAATAACCCTTCATTTGCTTTCCTTTAAGAATGCACACTATGTACCCCACGCATGCGTTTCTTAATCTTTGTATTTGGCAGCGAATACCGACCTTGAATCCGAAGACATGAACAAGACCGCCATTGTCACATTTAAAACTGAACGTTGCATCTGCTCACACACATATCTTTCACTAAGCTAACATTCACAGAAAACAGCATTGATGTAAAAAAAAATTGACCTTGCTTTACAACTCCCTCAAATCACTCCCTTATTTTTTAACGCATCCTCCAGTTCAAAAAAAGCTACTTTTTTGGGGGGCGCTAGAGGGCGCACTGCGGAATGGCTGGCTAGCGTGTCAGCTCCGCCGGACGGTCGCGCGCCTAGCGACATTTAACCCCTTAAAACCCCACCAAAAACGGCGGCGATTATGACTATGGGCATCGGAATGTGAGGCCGGCATCTCCCAAAACAAAAATACGGCTTGCTGAGCGAGGGAGGAAAGATCCAGCCCAAATCCCGGAGTCCACGCTGATACATCGAAAAATGGCCGCTTCAGATGCTCGGCGAACCGGAGCTTCTAGCGACACTCAGCGCAGCAGGAATCATGCTAACACCCGGCGCCGCTTGGTAAGTGGTTACTAACCACCGTCGAGGACTCTGCAGGGCTCTTGTAAGACCCCGGGACACAGCGCCACAGACAATCGGCGTGCGTTCCACCGCGGGCAAGATGGCGGCGCCCGTGGAACGCCCAAGGCTGGCGGCAGCGGCGGACGTTTCCCGCCGGACAGACCCCCTTCGTGGACCATCTGAGGCGCACACGTCTGTAGACCGGCAGCAGTGGGAAGATCCCGGCACCTTCTGACTGTGCCACACGTCAGTACATACGCGGCGCACTGACAGCGGGGTCCCCGCGAGTACACCAAAAACGAGGGTGCGCAGACAGGAAATAGCGCACACGACGGCGCCTGATCTCGACACGCGCTACCATCAACATAGCGCCGGCTCCACCAACTGTACGGGGACTGCCCCCCCCCACGGAAGGATGTGAGAGTGTGGGCTATTACCCTTGATGTGCCCCAAAAGACCAGCAAAAGGCAGCGCCTGCCGCACCGGACGACAGAGACCTCGTTAGGGGCCAGATTGCATCCGAGCTTACGGTAGCCCGCTGATGACCACACGTACGGCGAGAGGGGGAGCTGCGGTAACAGCGCCTCGTGCCATCTCCACGGCCAGCACAACATCGGGCAGCAGCCCTAAAACGGCAGAACAGCACACGTCCAAACAGCACCCTGAAATGGGGAAGCCTGACCGGAACCAAACTAAGCTCCAGTTCGAAAAGTGGAACCAAGGTACAAATAACACGACAGACACGGAGATGGACGGGGGCCAGGAGACACCAGAGGGCACGGGCATGGAGTCTGTGCTGAGGGCAATACAGCAGAGTTTGCAAGAGATGAACGGAAAGCTCGACAACGTGGTGCAGAGGGTCGACAACATGGCGGCGAAAATTGAACAACACGACGGGCGCCTCACGGAAGCAGAGCAGCGAATCTCGAGGCTTGAAGATGAGCAGAAGACCACAACCAAGACCTATGGGGCCCTAGAAAAAACAGTGGAAATCCTGCGAGCCAGGGTGGAGGACCAGGAAGCTAGGTCCAGGCGGAACAACGTTTGGATTTCGGGCCTGCCGGAATCCACAAACACAGGGAAAATGGAGACCTTTATAGAAACCCTGCTGAAAGAACTCTTTGGAGCTGACAAACTGTCTCCAGTGTTCCTAGTGGAGCGTGCACACCGGTCACTAGCGCCTGTGCCGAAACCCGGAGCTACCCCGCGCATGATCATTGCCCGCATGCTTAATTACAGGGACAGAGACACGGTCCTGAGACTGGCAAGAGAGCTGGGGAAAATTACTCACCAGGGGAACACGCTAGAGTTCTACCCAGACCACACCATGGCGGTGCAACAGGCTCGGAAAGAATTCGCTCCTGTCAAAAAGAAGCTAAGAGAACTTGGCATGGAGTACGCCATGCTATATCCGGCGAAACTCAAAGTCATCACCGGCGGGAAACCGGTCCTTCTACAAACTGTGCAGGCGGCACAGGAATATATCAAGCAACAAGGAAAGCGGAGAAAACAGCAAGACCGAAATGAGTGACGTGTAATGAGTGAGACAGACCACTATCAAGCCAGATGGATTTACGAATTTCACTAACAAGTTACAGTTATCTATGGACGCTGTTGCCTGCGAACAATCACATGGGCCATGATGGCAACGTGGGTGGCGGCAACTGGACTGGAAAAGCACTTACGAACTTGCTGTGAGTACTGTCCCTGTGTCTGAGATACCGCGGAGGTGCTGTTTCGATTGTAAGTATACGCAGCGCTGTTGTAGGCGAGGAGGGGCAGAGGGGCCGGCTACTGGTACGAGAAACAGCGGGCAGGTTGCTGCGACCCCGACCGGCCTTATTGTTCGACTGCTTGCTGAGCGAGAGACACTGCGTACATTGCTTAGCACCACCCCAACTATGCGCTGGGACTAGAGACAAAGGGGAGTCCAGTGTACTGGAGAAATGGCATCTCAGCGATACTAACTATGTTGAGAGGGGGAACGGGGTTGGAGGAAATCACACGCAAGTTATTCGTTAAAACGCGCGTTTGCGACCGTCCACATCCACTACGTGGATGGAGATGTGTGAACCTGGTGACACCCCCAGGAGGGTGTACCCCGAACTATGTTGGACGCAGAAGTTACTGTTAAAGTTAATGTTAATTCAGGGATGGCTTTGGCAAAGTTTGGGCGCTAAAGTGGGTGGGGGGAGAATGGGAAAATCAAAATCTAACCGACTGCAACCTCTGTGTCTGAGAAGCATGGCGCACTCCTTAGAATTGCACTGTCATGTGAATAATGTTGGTAATCAGCAAATGATGTTGTCACTTTTAAATGATGTACGGTACAGCACCATGCACATGCACTATAGCAAGCAGACTAGACGTCTGAAGTGGATAATTCATCACCAAACACATACGCATGTCACGTAGTAACACGCTGAAGTTTATCACTTGGAATGTGAGGGGTCTAGGCAACCCGAAGAAGATCAGGAGACTATTTGCTTATTTTGATAGATTGCAAATTAACATTGTTTTTTGCAGGAAACACACTTAGAACGGGATGGCACCTCAACACTGGGGGCAAGATGGGCTGAAACGGTAGTTCACTCTAGCTACTCAACATATTCTAGGGGAGTGAGCATATTAATCAGGAAGGGTACGGGCTTTGAAATTACCGACATACACAGTGACACTGCCGGGCGGAGCGTGCTACTAGCTGGCAGGCTTAGACGGCAACAGATTCTATTGGTGAACACGTATGGCCCTAATGTGGATGACCCGGGGTTTTTTAGCAAGGTGTGGCACAACATCACAAACATGCAAACACCCCATGTACTGTGGGGAGGGGATTTCAATGTCACGATGCAGGACGCTCTAGACAGAGCAGCGCACACTCTGGAACAACATGGTAATGCTAGGACAATGGTGAGAGACGCCATGGAGGACCTACATTTGGTAGATCTATGGAGGGTTCGTAACCCAGGGGTGGCAACAGCGACACACATAAACGCGGCGAACAATAGTTGGTCCAGGATAGATTACTGGCTGGGCACTCAAGATGTACTCTCATGGTTGATAGATGTTGCGCACTTGCCACGTACACTATCGGACCACAGTCCGGTACTTTTAGAAGTAAATATCCCGCACTACGACCCACCACCCTTCACCTGGCGTTTTATCGCAGCTGCATTGAGAGACCCAGTGTACGTCACCACAATACATAAGGCAATAAGGGAATACTTCGATCTTAACGGCCCAACCACGGAAGACCCAGGTTTGCTATGGGAGGCCTTCAAGGCAACAATCCGGGGAGTCTGCCTCAGTACAGCCTCTGGCATCCTCAAGGATATAAGACATCAACTACACACACGGGAACAAGCCATTCACGCACTAGAACAGGCATACACACAAACGGGAGACATCAAAATCTTGGGGGATATCCAGTCACTGTTGACGGAACATGTTAAATTTGCGACGGACGAGCTACAATATGTGACTAAACGAGCTACTGCGAGGAGATATGGAGAAGGAGGTAGACCGGGTAGGGAGCTGGCCGCAAAGATATGCGCAGGCAAAACACCGCAAAATATCACATCCATAACCACTAGCACCGGGGAGGTGGTCACGGACACCAAGGGTATACTGCGAGAATTTATGAAAACATATGGCACGCTATACGAGGCACACCCCTCACCGTCACAACCGGAATTATTGCAATACATGGAGGATATCGAGATGGCGTGGTTAGCTGATGGACATAGGAAATACCTCGAACGCCCCATAACTATAGAGGAAGTCACGGACACCATTAGGCGCCTACCCAACAACAAAGCACCGGGGCCGGATGGCTTTGTAGCGGAATTTTATAAGGCATACGCTGACATACTTGCACCACACTTAGTACAGATGTACGGGACGGCGCATGAGGCCCAGACACTACCGGCATCGCTAAGGGAAGCCTTGCTCATCACATTGCTGAAGCCAGGCAAAGACGCAGACAAATGTGATTCATACCGACCTTTGTCGTTGTTAAATGTAGACACCAAAATCATAGCTAGTCTGCTGGCAGACAGGCTAAAGCCACTCATGCCAATGTTAATCCGACCGGATCAGTCGGGATTCATCCCAGACAGGGCCACCACACACAACACCCGCACACTGTTCGCGCTAGCACACTATCTAGCTCCGGAAACGAAGGCTGTGGCAGTACTGTTAGACGCTGCTAAAGCGTTCGACACTATTGGCTGGCCTTTTATCCGTGCGGTGCTGGTGCGCATGGGATTCCCATGGATATTTCAGGGATGGATAGCGATGCTCTACACAAACTTGACGGCACGCATCAGAGTAAACAGATACATATCAGAACCCATACAAATCTGCAGAGGTACTAGGCAGGGGTGCCCACTATCACCGATGCTTTTCGCTCTAGTGCTGGAGCCTCTAGCCTGCAAAATCCGGCAACACTATCACCATTCAGCGATTCAAATGCCCTCCCGACCCATACACATCTCACTGTACACTGATGACATGGTGCTGTATGTTAAACACCCGGAACAACACCTAAATCCCCTCCTGAGGGAATATATAAAATTTGGTCACCAAGCCGGCTTACAAATAAACTGGGATAAATCCCTGGTGCTGGCACTAACAGACAGCACACAGCCAACTAAACTAGACTATCCGTTGGAATGGCAGGAGGAACCCACAAAATATCTGGGAATATGGTTCCACAGAGACCCTGAAGTGGTCATTAGGACAAACTATGGGCGGACGATCGCAACCCTGGAAGATAAAATAAAGAAATGGAACAGGCTTCCACTTTCATTGGCGGACAGAGCAGCGATAGTAAAAATGGTGCTTTTACCGAAATTTCTTTATTTATTCAACAACATCCCTATAAAACCTCCCGCTGCTGTCTTCCGCAATATCAGGACGCTTGTACTCAATTTGCTGTGGGCGGGCAAGCAGGCGAGGATGGACCTGCGCACCATGACATTGCCATATGCCAGGGGGGGGTTCAAAGTACCAGATTTTTACCTGTATTACTTATGCGCTCAGGCGCAATACGCACACTTTTGGTATCATGAAGTGCCCTTCCTGACACAGGTGGCGGTTGAGGCGGGCGACACTGACCCGATCCCTTTGGCCAATATACTCACGCACAAACGCACCAGGCTACATGACCGTGATATTAACACAGTCAACGCGACCACTGAGGCATGGAGACTACTAGGCAAGGAGGCAAATTGTCTGCCACTGTACGCACCCACACTCCCACTGGCACATCACCCAGCCCTCTCGGTGACACAGGAAAAGGTGGGCATGGATCTGTTCCGGCGGGCCGGAATAGACACATTGGGGGACCTATACAAAGATGGAGAATTTCAGACACTAGATAAACTACATTACATCACAAACCCATCTCAACTGTTTAATTCCAACTTCTACAGGCTACAGCGTGCAATACGTGAACACTACCCGATGTATCCAGAAGAGCCGCCTACCCTTGCACCCCTACAACTACTCTTGACCACACCCAAAGCATCTCACATGGTATCCAAGCTTTATGCAAGTGCACAGGGGGCGGTGGGAAACAACACACACAAGGCCAGGGACAGGTGGAGTGCTGGGCTAGCGGAACCCCTGACAGAGGTAGAATGGGACTCAGCATGCATGCTTACGGGTATGCTGACACCTAACAGGAATTTGAAAATAATACATTACAAGTATTTGCATCAGGTCTACCACACCCCTCAGAGACTGCACAAGCATGGCTTACGGGAAGATTCAAACTGCTGCAGGTGTAAACAAGCAGATGCCGACTTCATGCACCTAGCATGGCACTGTAGAAAGGTGGCGGGATATTGGGAACAAGTCATGCAGGTTTTGAACGAAATGTTGGGGGTTAACATGCCATGTGAAGCAAAGATCTGTCTATTAGGTATAACTCCGCACCTGAGAGCCTTGAAGCGTAAATTCTGTGCTGTTGCACTCCTGTTAGCTAAGAGAAGGGTGTCAATCCACTGGAATAGTAAAAGGACACCAGAGGTGAAACGCTGGATTGAAGACATGGTATATTGTCGAGACACGCTCAACACATACGAGGAAGAACTGCCAATCGGCTCTAGGCCCAAAGACTACTAGGGATACTTACGTGACTATTTACTTGAGCATGGCACGTCAGATTCAGAAGCTGAAGTTGTGTGAATGAACGCATGATGGTGACAACACAGGACGAACAATTGTACGGTGCAGGCACTTGGGAGGTAGGATGCTGTGATGCAGAGGGGAGGATGCAGGGGGAGAACTACAAGTTGGGGAATGTACAGTTAAGTTAAGTTTCAGTTTAAAGGATCAAAAAACTGTGAAAACGTAAGATTATTGATGTATCAGGCAGCGACCATAGCACTGACGCGCGACTAGTTTCTATCTGATAATACGCCGCCGGTCCGCTGGATGTCGGCTGATGGGCTGTGTACATCTAGAACTGTTGCTGATAACCATGGTTGCTGGACGCCGGCCCATTGCGGTTGTAGGCGAACGCACTATAGGTGATTATCGATTTGTCTTGTATGTGATAAAAAAGTGCAATAAAATTCTTACACCAAAAAAAAAAAAAAAAAAAGCGACTTTTTTAATAACCACTAAGCAATATATAAGTGACTAGACTCCTAGAAAATGTATCAAGTCATTCTGCTCCTCTCCACTGCATAGCCGGTGACCTAATTCTGTGGAGTTGCTATACAACCAGCGGTGCTGCGCCGTTTCCTGTACCATCTTGGGAAATTCAAAATGGATGTCCCTCCTGCCTTCGCAAACGAGCCGGGCCACTTAGAACTATTTCGACAGAGAATGCTTCTATACTACGGCACCTTACCACTCTCAACTTTGAATACTTCATATCGATTATCATTTCGATATTCGTATTTCACCTGTGTGCAGCCTGTATTTCATTGCCTGAGCTGTGATTTCACGTGGGCCCTGGATTTATGTCTCTGTAATTTGGTACCTCCTGAACCGAATTACAATCACCTCATGAATCCGTTACTTGATCATGAACAGCTTTGTTACAACGGAGGGTTTATGGCCTTTGCAGCGATACAAGGAGTTCTGGGTCATTGGAATATATTCGCAGCGGCGCAAGATTTCCTAACAGAGAGCTACATCGAAAACCCACCGAGCTGCCCTATGATGGTAAAAGACGCCCCAATAATGACAGATCATGAATGCTCCTTTCATCTTCTCAATTGGATGGCTGACATGTTTTCAGATGATAACAATGATTTCATGTTAGAGGCACTTGCTGCATACTTTGCCTACACAATGGACGGTTAACTCTTTCCTAACAGCGAGCTACATCGAAAACCCACCGAGCTGCCCTCTGATGGTAAAAGAGGCTCCGATTATAACAGATCATCAGTACTGCTTTACTCTTTTCCATTGGATAGCTGACATAATTTCAAATGATAAAACTGATTTCCTGTTACAAGCAGAAGCTACCTATTTTGCCTAAACAATGCTTCAATAACTCTCAAACAAGCCATTGACGTCCTCATTTCCTTTTGGTTTTCTATATTCTTCACGTTATTTTCCATATTTTCTTTTGAAGAACAGACCTATTTGCTTTACTAACAGTGGACATTATGATTTCGTGTTGTTAGACAGCTGATTCATAAAGTAATGATGTATAACCACTTGCATTTTCATATATCGTTCCTAAACTGAAAGGCCAGAAACCTTCTTCCATTTATTAAAATATAATATACTTCCTTATAACACTGTACAATGTTTTTTTCCAACTATATTCATATTTCTTCAACTATAGCGTTTGTATTCCATGTACTACTGACAATACCAATTACTGTGTTTTTTGCAATTTCTGTACTCATATTACATAATGATTTGCCTTTAAAATAGTACATTTCTAAATAAACATTTCAAATATTCACGGTTTCTCTTTTAATCCATAATCTCAACTGAAATGATTTAATATTGAAAAACTATTCATGGGTTCCACATAACCTTAACTGTAGTCACTGAGGACCTTATTTATGAAGACCTTCCGCCGCCAGTGCCTCATTTTTTAAAATGGGAAAAAGTAACGCACCGGTGGCACAAGGCCTTCATAAATAAAGTCCTGAATATTTTCTTTTCTCGACCTCACTTACTGATACTAGAACCTGCAAGCCAAATACGGCCCGTGAACTCTTTCTTAGTAGGTCGCGCACCGTAAAGACAGTTATACCACTGTTAACATTTTTTTTTTTACTGTTACTAAGCACCGACACAGTTCCGCTTCACTCAGAGTTAATCACTGCTCCCACGCTTCTACAGGCCAGACGCTATGTCGTATTTCTCTCCTTATCACCCTTTCATCTCCACAATAACAAACAGTTGTCCGCCAGCCACCAGAGAACAGACTCAGATGCAGAGGCACCAAAGAGTGAACCCATCACCAACTGCCATCTCCGGCTCTTTCCATGGTTACACCTCATTCTGCACCTTGCTGAAGGCAGAGGTCAAAAGTTCATGTCTCAACGTTCTACAGCAAACTAAGAACACTGTTTTCCCTCCAGAAACACCTGCCAATCCACAACTCTGTTACATGTCTTGTTTTTTCACACCCAATAGTACTTTTCGTTTAACATAAACATTAACCTGTTCACTCTCCACTTGTTACAATCAACCAATCATTTTTATTTTTTTAACCACACCCAGCCTCTTCCTTTTTCTTTATTTAGAATTTCAACTTCTAACTACCAATCCACTTCCAGAACCGATCGGAGTTCGACTACAAATCCCTTGAAAATGAAGGTCTGGCTAATAGGACACAGTTATATTCACTGGAGTGAAAAATATGCAGTAAGCAGACGAATTTGCAACCTCAGCTTACCAAATGTACACATAACATGGATTTCCAAAAGAGGATTGAAATGTCACCAATTAATTCCATTGGTGAAAACTTTTATGCATCTCCCAGAACCAGACCTTATAATTGTGCACTGTGGTGGGAACGATCTAGGCACAATCACTGGGGTAGGTCTGGAAATGCTTCTAAAAGACACCTTTCGACAATTGATGACACTTTTTCCTCGATCTGCCTTGGTATATTCCAATATATGCCAAAGACAGAAATGGAATTGGTCCAATCACCATTGTGCACAATTTGAGAAAGCAAGGAGACATGTAAATAAATCTGTTTCTGCGTTCCTCAGAGATTATAGCATGGGTTCTATTTACCACAACAACTTGCGATACCACATGCAAGACGTCTATAGGAGAGACGGTGTTCATTTCACGAATGAGGGAAACAGAATCTTCCTCTGCAACATCAGGCTCTGCATCGGTACTTACTTATAAATGCAGAAAACACTCAATTAACACAAGGGCTCTTTTCAGAGCCACCTTATATCTAAGCACTCAAACTTCTGATTTACCTCCATTTTCACACTCTTGTAAATAGGTGTGCGCGACCGGGTGCGCGCCCCCCGTATTTTTTTTCGGAGAAAAATTATATCTTTTTGCGTTTAAGGGCCTTACTGCACACCCCGAGAAAAGCTACGCAGCAAGACAATCTCTACCTTCTCCCCTTTCCATGTTTCAACGCTTTGAAATGAACAATATATTTACTCGCAGTGACAAAATGGCGGACAAAACTTCCTGATTTCCTTTGAATCGAACGTTAACAGACGTCACGCAGCCAAAAAAAATACCGCTCACGCGCAGCCGCTTGGGTGCGCGCACGTGTGCGCGCCTATAGATATATAATTGACTTTAACTTTAATTTTCTCAACAACTACTGAACGGATTTATACCATTCCAAAAAAAGCGTAATCTGCGAACAAGACTCTACAGTTTTGGCAAATTTCTTATAAATTCATTCACCCATTCGAACTGTAGCCGAGTCTAAAGGTCCTATGGAAAATAACATGGAGAAAACACGCTTTGGGACCCCCCTTATATCTCAGCCCCCAATTGACCAATCCCCCCCAAACTTTCAGGGAAGGAGTGCAGCGGACCTAGCCATCTTCTTTGAGAAATTCGCAAAGACTCATCCACCAGGGCCAAAGTTATTCCAAATAGAATGTTGAGGATTTCCTATGGAAAACAATCCTAACTATAACTACCTACTGGCGACCGCCAGTAGGTAATATATATATATATATCCGTCCGTTATTTGATGCACGCTTAACTTTGCACATGGTGTGTAAATAAAACTTTTTATAAACTGACCTGTTGCTGTGCCGTGACTTCAGCCGTGATATTTGTGGTGAGAAGAGACAAAGCAATATATTGTATTGTATTGTATTTAATGCTTATTAATCGCGGCTGTCACCCAAAAGGGTATCCTGGCGCTGAGACCGTATCCAACCGTCAGGGGAGATGTTTGTTACATTGCTCTTGGAAACAGGTAGGTCTTAAGATCCCTTTTGAAAGAGGGCAGATCTTGGCTACTCCTTAGTGCTAGAGGTAGAGTATTTCATAGTATGGCGGCCGTGAAACTGAAAGCACGGCCGCCCATCCTCACTCTATCAATCCTAGGAATTCTCACCAGGAACGCCGATGAGGATCTCAAAGGTCTGGCAGCTTGATACCAAGAGAAAAGATTTTGAATTGGTATTGGTCCTAGTCCATGCAGGGCCCTGAATACAAGGCATAGAGCCTTGAAGGCAATCCTCTGCTGGACCGGCAGCCAGTGCAGATCAGCTAGTGCTGCAGACAAAGAGGCCGATCGTGGCAAGGATAAAGCCAGTTTAGCAGCCATATTTTGGATCCTCTGCAACTTTAGGATCAGGATCTTGGGGGCTCCCAGAAGTAGTGCGTGGCAGTAGTCTAACCTACTGATACTGAGGATAGAACTCCGCACTACCTATATATATATATATATATATATATATATATATATTCACTGAAAAAACCATAGATTATAGACCATATATAGTTAGGAATTCGCATTTACAAAACCTTATTTTACTCACACAAAACCATTGAAATTCCATATATAGTTAGTTGCACTAACTATATATCGCGCACCCGCAATCCACTGCTGATGATGTCACATATTACATCATTCATGACATTGTCAGTGACATCCCTGATGACATCACTGATGCCCAGCTACGTGATGAGCAACAAAATCCCCCTGCGATGGCAAGAAGATCGGTTGTTCAAGAAGTGTCGGGACCAGAGGCGAGGGAGATGGTCCGAAACATTCAAATGAAGTTTGGGGAAATGAAGCAAGTGTGCGTGCGCTGTAACCAAATCATTTGCTACAGAGAAAGTAGCATTACTCTAATTATGAAAGCTATTGATAATCATGTTTGCCCGAAACGCCCCAAACAATAAATTCTTCTTTTTTTCGTTGCTTCTGTTGAGCCCTTTTCAATGAATCGTTTTTGTTTCCCCCCTCCCCCCAAAAAAACAAAAAAAAATCAAAATGTTCAGAAAATACAAAAAAAAAAAAAAATGTTCAGAAAAATAATAACAAAAATTTAAAACAACAAAAACAAAAAAAAAGTTCTTTTCAGAACTACCTCCCCATTATAAAAAAATTGGTAGAATTTTTGAAACTCTGCCAACCTCTATTTCTTTTAGTTCGCTTCCCGGTTCGCACTCCGGTACGCGAACCGGGAGCGAACCCAAAAAAATTTTTTAAAAAAAGAACAGTAAGTATAAGGGAAGGAAACAGACAGTTATGTTAAAAGAAAGACAGCTATAGGGAGTAAACAAAAGATACTGTTACCCGCAATCCACTGCTGATCATGTCACATATTACATCATTCTTGACATGGTCAGTGACATCATCCGCAGTGGATTGCGAGTAACAGTATCTTTTGTTTACTTCCTATAGCTGTCTTTCTTGTAACATAACTGTCTGTTTCCTTCCCTTATACTTACTGTTCTTGTTTTAAAAATTTTTTTGAGATCATTCAGAAACAGTAACATTAATAGAGACAGAATGAGTGAATAAGAATGAAGAAGTATGAGAAGAGAGGGACTGAGAAACATAGTGGAAGGAGTAGAATAATTAAGTAATAGAGAAAGGAATGAGGGAAGTAGCAAACGCAGGAAAGTAAGGATTAAAGAAATGAAGCAGTAGAACTAATAGATGTTAAATGTGATAGATTAAATGATTGATTCAGGATGACGATAAGGTGTGGCCTCTCCAAAAGTTTGTTTAAGGTGAGGCCTACTCAGGGTTGCATTTCAAATTTTTGCTTGTTGAAGAATACAGAGGAGATAATACATGTGAAGGCCTACCATTGAAGTAAAACATGTGCACTTCACTCTTAAACAACGGCCAGACCTCTTCTGTGTCCATAGACAGACCTAAACTTCATCTACACAATGTCATTCGTAAACTTAGAAAACACAAGTAATGTAATTGAAAAACGTGGAGTTTCTTTTGCTCATTTCACAATCACATCACCTGTGTTGCCTTTGCTTAGGTATCTCATAGTGCAGATGTAGTCCAGGATAAAAAAACAGTACCCAGAAGTGCAGCAGTGTATACATTAACTTTGACACTTACAGAAGCCTCAGTTTCTCCATATCTACCTCACATTTCTAAATGTATATCATAAGTACAAAAAGTAGAACATTAATTATACATGTTAAATGGTTTATTTTTGCTGTTCTCAGAATGTATCAAATTTCACTTAAATCAGTGACTTGAAGGTATTCATCATGTAACAGCGGGGAAAAAAAAACACAATCAAAATGATTGTGTTTAAAAAACCCATACAACATAAGAAATCTGAATTCAAAACTCCTTAAAATTAACTTACTTTCCATAACGTCGAAGGATGTCCTATGAACAGCGTACACTCTGTTGTGCTATAAATATTTTCAGCCCGCCACTTTCTGAAAGAAAACCTCCATCGTTTTGAAAAATATGTTACATACAATAAAAGACTTCTCACATTCTACCACATGTTTCCACTTGGCCAAATCATGTTGCAGCGATTTACAACTCTTGTAATTCTTGTAATGAAATCCCGTCATTTTCTTTTTTCGCAGCTTTCAAAAAGAAAACATTTAAGATTACTTTCACAATCCTGGACTACTAATATCTTACCCTTCTTGCTCACTCATGTTCTACTTTTCCTATGACACTGATACTGCTTACTATGAAGCAGACTTACTTGCATCAGGTTTATATAGTTGGATTTTTAAAATGACATTATAATTAAAAGTTTTGGACCAATAATCTAGACAGCATTGCAGACTTACATTCCCTCTACTTCATGAACCTTTTGCAATTCCTCAGAGGAAATCCCGAGATTCTTTCCTTAAAATTTTGGTTTTAAAAACACCAGGTAAGGATTTTTAAGATCAAACGGCAATTTTTTTTTGAAAGTTACAACAGAATCGTTGCAGAATGACCAGCCGTTTCTAGACTTTAAATAAGCTGTGTAATGTCCTGATGTTGTTGAAGGACCATCGTGATAGATAATTGCTACAGTTACAAAAGTCCTTCCTGATATTGACAGCTGAGAAGCAACAACATTTTTTATTAAAGTTGACAATTTTTATCCATCAGGCCTACATCGTTGGATCATTAAAATGACATACTGGCCATATCTTTGTATAAATAATGTTGACATCATTTCAGATTTACATTGGCTACACTCCATGTTGTGATCAGCTGCATTTACTAGCTTATTAAAGGAGACTGATTTACTGTCTGGCAAAGTTAAATATATAAATCTTTCTGAGTCTACACTAGTAGTACTTGATACCATACAGTTCTCGCAGTCATGCTGCCATTGATAAGAAAGCCCAAACAGGTGATCTACATCTACACCCTCATCTTGCAATACATCAAGCATATACATTAAAAACTCCTGACAATCCTGCTGATTATTTTCAGAGAAGTCTGTTTGACCTGAACATTCATCTAACAGATAACGAACTTCAGACACACTTTCTACTTTTGTTCGATCAGTGCTACATTTCTCTAACACAGAATTCAACAAACAGCATAAACTTTGTTCCGAATTGAACACAATCTGTTCTTTTAAAGTCTCTAGTGAAAAGAGAACATTAACCACTACATTTGCATAGCAGTTGACACCAGAACTGTTTTCAAATTGAAAACCGACAACATCTTCAACAGAATCCGTTTTCTTTCTGCTTACAATTTTCGTTTCATCGACTTTTCGGCTTTTTGCTACAACCTCCCTACTATTAGTGATATTTCTTCGTTTACGGCCTACCACAGGTTTCTCAAACAAAGTATATTGAGGCAAATGTGGCGCATACTCTCTCCTTAACCTATTGTTTTCCTTAACACAATCTAGATCCGCACAAATGTTTGTGACATCACAATCAATCAAGTACAATCCCGATAAAGTTCTAACTCGTGACAATGCCACATATGCCATACCCTCTTTGAACACAGAACTGCCAATATTCACCAATGCACTATCTACACTTAAACCTTGCGATTTATGGATTGTCACCGCATATGCCAAGCAAACAGGAAACTGTTTACGGCGAACATATAAGTCTTTAACAAGCAAAAACCTAGCAGAACAACGACCAATTAGCTGTACTTCCTCAATGCCATCAAATTTAATTTTTAAAAATTCAATACCATCTCTACTTCTGTATTTCTCAAAATCAACAACATTACCCATTGATCCATTTACCAGACCTCTTTCAACATGTAAATTCTTTCTCAAAATGATTCGGCAATTTAAACACACATTCAAAGTCTTTTCAAAACCCGCTGTTTTAGATATAGTCTTCTCTAATGAATCCAATTTTGATTTCAAATTCTCAGACAAAATAATTGTTGATCCCATATGCTCTATTCTGTCAATAGCTTCAAGTTTCACAATCTCTTGCTTTTCTAAATTCAACATTTTGTTGTTGAAGATGGCACATTCTGCAAGAGTTGGCATCAAACATATTCCGGATTTCTTCTTAGTAATTTTCTGAAAAATATTCTCAGGCACAACGTCTTGTTCTGGATATAAATTTGACAGTAATCGTGCATTTAAAGCTTCTTTCCCATGCTCGGTCACTTTTCCAATTCTAATATCTTGTAGAATATTCTTGTAATCTTCATCCTTTGCCTGACGCATATTTTCATGCAGTTCAGCATAATTAAAGTTTAACCATATATTGACGTTGCCAATGCTCCCTAGGCACTTCCTGGTATCTTCATGCGTGAGTATTTTGAACACAGGTTGTCCTTTTACTGGTGTCAGCTGCAGAAGATCTCCGAAAACAATGATGTGTTTGCCACCAAATAACACATCATACTCAGTTTTAAGAACTTCTTGCATTCTCAAATGCACAAAGGCAAGCATGACATTGGAAACCATGCTTACTTCGTCAATGATAAGAAGTTTTATTTTCCTCAAGACTCTTGAAACTTCACAACAAGCATCCCCAGATAACTTGTGGTATTGTAATTTGTTGTCATGCTCCACTGGCAGCATCAGTAGACGATGCAAAGTAATACCTTTAATGTTATGTGCTGCCAGTCCAGTAGGAGCGGTAACAACACAAGACAGCGATGACTCAGTCCTTTCCTGCAAATAACAAGAAATTGCTTTAATAAGGAAACTTTTTCCAGTTCCCGCTTCTCCACTCACGTACAGTCGGACAGGCTTCAACGACGTACATGAGCACTCTTTCTTCTCATGACTTAATCCATGATCAATTTGCTTGGTAACTTCATCATATATTTTCCTCTGCTCAACGTTGAGTTGTTTTTCCAAGTCTTCTAAGTTAACCGCATCCTCCTGAGCATGTGCCATGGCTCTTTCCACTTCATTCATAGCAGTAGCAGCTTCATTTTCGATAATAGGTCCTCCTAGTGGATCCTGACTCAATGAAACAGAACTCTGACTGTCCTGAGAACTGTCTCTGGCAATCTCGGCTGCAATCGTTGCTTCCTGCTCAATTTCCAAAGTCAACATTTCTTGATATTTGGGAAAAGCAGGACATTCTATGGTCTCCTTAGCAGCAGTGAAAGAGTCTTCGTAACAGAGGAAATCTCCAAGCAGTTCCTCTTCTGCACGCCAAGGCTTGAAAAGTTGCAAAAGTGCTAAATAGAAAAACTCCTTTTTTCTGGAGATTCGCCACTCAATTTTCGATAGTTTACTAATTGGCATTTTCTTTGCTTGACCAGACATCCCTCACTTCCAATTACAGCATACACTCCTTTCTCAATATCTTCTTTGATGTTCCTCTTGAATATATAATTTTGTAGAACCTCATATAGACAAACATTCTCAAGGTGACTGCTTCGATTTGGATAATATGTATCCAACATGTTGGTCTTCAAAATGTCGGTACTGTTTGGTTCCTTTTCCGCCAAATACTCAATTTCCCGGACAGGTTTTAGAACTCGATTTCGCGTTGCAGCAAGATCAAGACTCGCCCAAACGATACTCCTGGATTTGGCATAGAGACTTGCTGAAGACAACCGGTCAGAACATTCGTAAGCTCCGATTTCTCGATGCGACAACATCTTCAGACTGAAACTGTACAACTTCTTGCTGAGGCTCTTTTCATGGGAAATGTCCTCCCACATATCCTTCAATTCTGTCTTTTCTTTTTTGGTGATGTAAGAAGTCACATACCGAGCCACAGCCATACAGTTGTCAGCCACAAACTGTATATCCATGTTAGCATTCCACATGGACAAAATCACTGGGTTGTAGTCATTGATGTACTTGGACTCTTCGTTCCTTTTCAAATTGTATGTATTTTTGGGTGATTTCCTCGTCACATTATGTCGCAGAGAAGACATCAAACTGTTCACTCTTCCTTTAGAAATCACCGGTCGTGGAAAGTTGAAACGGCATTTGGTGTAGAACTTGTCCTTGTTTCTGAATTTACGACGACGGTACATTCCACAACGATGGCTTTGGAAACGTAGAACTTGTTCTCTTAGGCTTTTCTTCTCCGTTGCGTTTGGAACAGCACACGTAGAATACTGTTCTATGAAATTCATCACTAAGTCATCCGGATCTGTTCCAAATTTAGGTGCATCCTTGATCCACAGCAACATATGTATATGAGGAGCACCTCTTGCTTGGTACTCCTTTCTCCAGAAGAAATCCAACACCTCTCCAAGAGGTGGATTCTTCTTATTTGTGATGAAAGACATCATAGCTTCAAATCTATGATTGAAGTACCTGCATACATTCACTGGATCCAAAGAACACAGTTCTCCAGGTGTCTTGAATTCAATGTTTTCAATATTTCCATTTGCCTCTCGTAGAAATTCAAGTAAGTCTTCCCAGCCATACTCGGCACAGCTCAGAGTGAGGAACCATGTTGGAGTTCCTAAGTTCCTCAGCATACATTTTGAATCACCATGACGACGGTACCAGTACTCATTAGTACCACGCTGACACGCCATGAGATTAATTAGGTGAGAATCCAAAATACTGTCTTGGACATTGACTTTATGCATAAAGTCACTTGCCGAGATGTTTCGCATCTGTATACCACTTTTTAAGATGTGGTTCACTGCATATGACAGTCCAGACAGATCGCTTTCAAACAGGAGATGAAACAAATAGGGAATGCATTGACGAAACCTAGGATCTTCTGCATACAATCGTAAAGTCCGGTATTCAGACGCAGGAATTTGATGAGGTCGCTCATCATATCTTCCTCCTTGACCTGTTGGAAATAGTTGTGGGAAACACCGAGCTTCCAAACTTTCCTCCCAAACACTAATGGGAATCCCTTTGGCTTGTTTCATTTGAAACAACTCAATAGCATTCCCCATGACTTCCTTGGAATGCAAAGGATGAACACTATGATGTTCATATATTTCTTCACTTTTAGAGGCCTCTACTTTCTCAATTTGACCAGCACACAAATCGCTATCCTCTTCATCACTTACTTCCTCTTCTGCAACATATACATTCTTATAGTACTTATTATTTTTCTTCAAATACAATGTTGCCTTTTTGACTTTCCTAACATCCACTAAATCTTGCCATATTTTCTTATTCTTTGTCGGAACCCCATTAACCAAGATAACCAGAGGTTCCTCTTCCACTTTTTCTACTCCAATTGTGTTAATGTTTTTGTTCAAATCTAGAGGCAAATAAACAACTCTTCCCTTTAATCCTCTCTGTAAATCTGATGGAGGCAACTTCCCTGTCTTTGGCTCCTGAAAGGGATGGATACTTTGAATCAAAATAGATTCATAAGTATTTAAATCCTTCAATTCAGAAGGAATCTCAACCAATTCCAGATTATTATGAACCGCCCTAGCAGGCATCTGGTTTTGGTTTAATTTGTTACAACAATAAGTACACACACGTTGATCCGATCCCAAATCAAAATAATTTTCTACCATCAAGTATGTGGCAAAATCCTTCCATTCACTATTATTTTCCCTTTCACTTTTTGCATATAAATCCACTAACTTAATCTGATTCTTGTAATAAGTGTGTCGACAACACACACAAGTGAAATTAGGCCTCTCACTTGATTTCATCTGAAACGTGGCAATTTCCTTCTGAAATTTATCTGTACTGGAAACCTGTACATTATCTTCAACATTACCCTCTACTTCTGGGTCAATTTGAACATTCTCATCTTTACTTCCAAAGTAACAAAACTCAATTTCTTCACAAATATTCTTGACATCTATTTCAGAACCATGCAAAAGAGCAGCACATAATTGTTTAAGCATAATTGCTGGACTCTTAGCATGATACAACATTCTCACTATTTTCCTCACTTTATTATGATTCACTGCTAGCATCCTGAAATGATGAAAAACACTCTGGCATACTCTCCTGGAAAGACAAGCCAGTGAATGACCACGCAAAGCTGTCATTTGTCTCACTCTGCAAGGATCTAATTCTTGCAACAACTTCATTTTCTGCTTCAAACTTTTCTTATTAAATGTCCGTACAAAATCACAAAGCAAATTGATGGAATCCTGTCGCACACTGCAAATAGAACTACACTTCCAAATGTACACAGGACCCTTAGGACGTCTTCCTAAAACCTCATTACCTAACACCTCGTCTGTCTCTGTTGTCACAAGTTTTTCTTTTTCAACTGGACAACCATCCTTCACTTCATAAGCTCGACCACTGGTGTCAACTGCATGCACCAAATCATTATCCTGAAAATAACTCTCCTCATTAAAAAATGCCTCACAACTTGAACTATACATCCATTCTCCGGAAAAAACTTCACAAAAGTTACTACAATTTACTACTCTCTTCCATCCACTATTTGATTTGAAATCAGAAATTACCTTGTTTAGTTTCCTAATTCTATTGATTACCAAAATAAATAACTTTCGCTTAATTTCAAAAGCATGATCAATAATTTTCTCTACATTTTTCTTCTTCTTATAAAATGCCACTTTCTGTTGGCCTTTCTTAATATTTTTTAATAAATTAACTATTATCCTGTTGCGGAACATTCGTTTTCGAATGTCCCTAAACTGTTGTTTCCTTCTACTATCATGCACAGAGTTATCTCTTGCTCTACCAGTAACATTTTTGATTGGTCTTTCCTTTCCATTTAAATTGCTTCTCTTTTTCTGGACTGAAACATTTTTTGTTGAAATACTTTTTTTACTACAAATATTTCTTATGAATGATTTCGTGCTCTTACCCGGAGCTTTCTTGGTGATTTCACAAGTTTTTTGGGGAGAGGACTGCTGCAATAATAGATGATCCTGCTGTCTTTGATGTTTTCTAGCCTTTCTAATTCGATTCTTAGTTGGCATTTTTCAAATTTTGAAATGATCTGCAGTTGAATCTGTGGAAAAATATAATAAAAAAATGTTATTAACCACTATTACTAAACAGTAAATGAATAACAGTCATCAAAAACTTAACACCCTACTTATTATTTAACATAGCAAATCTTTTGCACCACCACTGCGTCACAAAAGTGACGCACAGTGGTACAAAACAGGCATACACCTATCATAAATCTCTCCCTAACATTTTAAATGATTGATTCAGGATGACGATAAGGGGCCTCATTTATGAGGCCTTGCGTCAGTTTTGCGCTGCGGATGCAGCACTTTTTGTGACGCATCTGCGGCGTAAAACATGCGCCTTGTTGCGCCATATTTAAAAAGTGACGCATCTAGGTAGATGCGTCACTTTTTAAACCCCTGCGCCACATTATACCTGCGTCAGGAATAATGTATGCAGAGGGGGCGTTCCCCCGCAAAAAGCCTCGTAATAGTGACGCAGTGAAATCTATGAGATTTCACTGCGTCACTTTTAGGATGCTGTTGTGTCAAAATCTTGCGCCTGCCTCACAGCAGGCGTAAGACTGACGCAAGCCCTTTCACATGGGGCTTTCCCCATGTGAAAGGACGCATTGCTGGAGATGGGTCACTTTTGTGACACACTCCAGCAATGCGTCACTTTTGCGCTTACAGATGCGTCAGAAATACTGACGTATCTGTAAGTCCTTGCGACATGATGCGTCATACATTAAATATGACGCATAATTGGTGTCGCAAGGAGTGCGCAGTGAAAAGTGACGCATCGCTGTTTTCACGCAGCGATGCGTCACTTTTCATAAATGAGGCCCAAGGTGTGGCCTATCTAGAGGTTTGTTTGGGCCCAGATCTTTGGACTGGGGTGAATGTGTGTCATTGATCCACATTCGGTCCATCACCTGTTTTGTTTGTTTGAGGTGAGGCCAACACACGGTTGCAGATGAGATTTTTGCTTGTTGAAGAAAACAAAGGAGATAGTACATGTGAAGGCCTACCAATGAAGTAAGTCATGTCCACTTCCCTCTTGAACAAAGGGCAGACCTCTTTTGAATCTGTGGTCACACCTAAACTTCATCTACACAATGTCATTCATAAACTTAGGAAACACTAGTGATGTAATTGAAAAATGTGGAGTTTCTTTTCCTCATTTCAGAATTACATCACCTGTGTTTCCTCATTGACTTAAAATGTCCTTAATACACATGAAAGCGTTTTTTTGATTGCCCTTGCACCATTTATGGGTCATTTTTAACATGGCTATGTAACTCCTATAATCAAAATCTAAATTTGCCAAGCACAGGTGGGAGCATATTTACAAGAAACTTGCCCCATGCAGAAAGCTCTTCAATTTAAATGGGAAAAATAACATCATAGACACTCAAATGCCTTTTAAATATGCTCCAAACAACCTATGAAGTTCTAGCAGTACATATCCAGAAATATAATTGATTTCAAAAAAAGTTTTAGAACACAACATATAAATCAATTGTATACCTACATTCAAGATGAAATGACTGAAAATGTCCTTGAGACACATGAAAGCGTTTTTTTGAATGCCCTTGCACCATTTTTGGGAGATTTTTAACATGGCTATGTAACTCCCATAATCAAAATCTAAATTTGCCAAGCACAGGTGGGAGCGTATTCACAAGAAGCTTGCCCCATGAAGAACGCTTTCCATTTAAAAAGGGAAAAATAACATCATAGACACTCAAATGCCTTATAAATATGGCCCAAACAACCTATGAAGCTCTAGCAGTACATATCCAGAAATGTATTTGATTTCAAAAACTCGTTTTTAAACACAACATATAAATCAATTGTATACCTACATTCAGTTGGAAATGACTGTAAATGTCCTTAAGACACATGAAAGCGTTTTTTTGATTGCCCTTGCACCATTTTTGGGACATTTTTAACATGGCTATGTAACTCCCATAATCAAAATCTAAATTTGCCAAGCACAGGTGGGAGCGTATTTACAAGAAACTTGCCCCATGAAGAACGCTTTCCATTTAAAAAGGGAAAAATAACATCATAGACACTCAAATGCCTTATAAATATGACCCAAACAACCTATGAAGCTCTAGCAGTACATATCCAGAAATATAATTGATTTCAAAAAATCGTTTTTAAACACAGCATATAAATCAATTGTATACCTACATTCAAGAGGAAATGACTAAAAATGTCCTTAATACACATGAAAGCGTTTTTTTGAATGCCCTTGCACCATTTTTGAGACATTTTTAACATGGCTATGTAACTCCCATAATCAAAATATAAATTTACCAAGCACAGGTGGGAGCGTATTTACAAGAAACTTGCCCCATGAAGAACGCTTTCCATTTAAAAAGGGAAAAATAACATCAGAGACACTCAAATGCCTTATAAATATGGCCCAAACAACCTATGAAGCTCTAGCAGAACATATCCAGAAATGTAATTGTTTTCAAAAATCGTTTTTAAACACAACATATCTGTTTCAGCTTACATGAGAGACCATGGAATGGGCTCCATGTACAACAATATCTTGTGTTACTGCATGCCAGAATGCTAAACCGAATATGCAATTACAATTTCTCAAAGAAACAAAATCTATTTGTATATCACTTGAGACAAAGCCACATTTTAAAAACACAGCTTTCTTCATCATTTTCTCCTTAAATCATACTATTCTCTATCTAAATTAAATAAATCTTTTCTCACCTTAGCAAATACTTTTTGAGTTTCAAAACAGTCTCAGAAATACTCCAAATTGTCTTCAGCAGAACAAAGAGGATGCCCTCCAGAGGCTGCAGCTATAGAAAGCACAGAAATGCAGATATTCATTACACATATCTCTCATATTAGCCAATCATAACTCTTCCCTCATTTTTTTCAAATCAAAACCCTTCCCCCTTCTGCCCTCTCTGCCTTTTTTGCTTAGCAACCACCTCTTGAAAGACCTCTCATGTTTGCAAGTTCACACAACAATGTTTCAATTGAACTCTGAACTCTCAGTGCACCTGCGTATCCAGTGCAATCTTTCATTAAATGTTTTTTCCTTGACCATTCAAATTACATCTTTCAAAGAACACATCCATGCACCCTAACTTTCTGTTTTCAGAAATGGAAATGCACCAATCACTGCTAATGAATCATTAGCACAGGAAATCCACAGTTTTTTTTTTACAAACTCCTACTGTTTCAACTGCCCTTTCATTACCACACTTCATCTGACTGCAGCCCAACCTTCTCTCACCATGTTTAATGTCTGGATTGTTGGACATAGTTACATCTACTGGGCTCAAAGGTATGCTGAGAACAGAAATTTACCTAACCTCAATTTACAAGATGTGGAAATTAAGTGGTTGGGCCAAAGAGGATTAAAATGTCACCAATTGATACCATTGGTGAACACCTTTATGCATTTGCCAAAACCTGACCTGTTAGTTGTGCACTGTGGAGGTAATGATTTGGGCACTTTGACTGGGGTAGGTCTGGAAATGCTTTTAAAGGACACCTTTGAGCAATTAATGGCACTTTTCCCTCAAACTGCCTTGGTATATTCCAATATATGCCAAAGACAGAAATGGAGGTGGTCCAACCAATTTTGTCCACAAATTGAGAAGTCGAGGAAGCATGTAAACAAATCTGTTACAGCTTACATGAGAGACCATGGAATGGGCTCCATGTACAACAATAACTTGCGTTACTACATGCAAGATATCTACAGAGGAGATGGAGTTCACTTCTTAGATGAGGGCAACAGAATTTTCATTTTGAATTTAAGACTGTGCATTGGTACCTACTTATAAGTACCAAAATGTACCATAAACCCAAAAGCTCTTCTCAGAGCTACCCTACATCTGATCACTCACAATTATTATTTTTCTCTAACTTTTTTCTCTAATTTTCATCAAACTACGCTCAAAGAGCGCTACCCGGTACGCGAACTGGAAGCTAACCGCGCAAAATTTTTAAAAAAAAAGTTTTTTTCCCGCACATATGGTCCTCCTCAGCCACCCTCAGAAAACCTAGGGGGTCAAGATACATCTACCGTGCCCCCTTCTACCCATTCTGAACATTATTTGCCCTCCATCTTGTATCTTGATTCGACCGAAACACAAAATGGTGGACTCCCGTTACGCTGCTGGTTCGCGGACCGGGACGCATACCGGGACGCGGTCCAATAAAAAAAGTGGGAAAGTAATTCACAGAAAAACGACTGGAGACACTCTCACCAAATATACATTACCTCATACTACATAACAATCCCTTTCATTTTCACAAATTTGATTGAAATTCCATTTAGCCATTAAGCCTGTAGACCTCTCTAAATACCGTGAGGTAAATTACTTCACAAAACACATCTGAAGTGTTGGAATTGACAACCAATGAAAATGTTACTTTCATTTTCTACTTTTATTACCTGATATTTGATTGGTTATATACCTGAATATATATAAAGGAAGAGAAGAAAACACAGCCATTTTGACTGCTACTTCTTGTTGTACATTACATTTGAATAGTTACTAAACACTTCAACTTGTTTGTGAAGGTAAGTTGTTATTTTTAAAACTGAAGTATATTGTGCACTATAACTTAATATGGTAAACTTTTTCTGATAGTTATATACTATCCCTCTGTAGTAGTTATAGATTTAGATAGACTTCTCTGTTATAGTTATGGATGGAGTTAGGCTTCTCTTGGTTAAATCACATACACTTTTTTATAGTCCTACTTCCACTCTGATACTACACACTGCCAAAAGATAAATTCACTGATAAAAACTGCCTATCTAAAATTAATCCCAACAGTGCCCTATCTCTACTAATATATATTTTTTTATTCCAAATGTCAGGCAAAATGGAAGGCGAGCAGCAAGTTCAATTTAAAATTGTACTGCAAGAGAGCAGCCAAGGAAACATTGATGAAAATCAAAATGAATTTATGGATGAAAGTAGGGACCAGGAACTACTAAAATGTGTGGAAGCAGTGGATAACCTGCTTAAAAATGAGGACATTTTACACCCTCATACACTACAAAATATATTCAATGACAATTATCAAATTTCTGACAATGAAATGTTAGAAAGTTTAATAAATTATGAAACAATCAAAATAAAAAAAAAATGCTTAAAAAATAAAGAAAATAAAAAAAATCAACAAAAACAACAAACAATTAACATACAGTATTTGAAAAGTCTATCATTCTTTTTTCCTTTATAGTACGCTGCCCAGAACGCTTTCCGGTTCGCGGACTGGGCGCTCACCACGCAAAAAAAAAATTTTTTTTTTTTTGGCCCTGCTGGGCCCTTTTAAAACCTCCACATAAAACCTAGGGGGTCAACGAGGATCTACTATGCCCCCTTATGGTAATTTCCCCCTTTGTTTTGGCCTCCTCTTGTCTCTCGATCCTACCGAGAGACAAGATGGCGTCCGCACCGGACTGTTTAGAATGTTGACAGACACCAGAGAGCCAATCAGCTTCGCATCGCAAAGTTCCGTTACGCGAAAAGTACGCGAACCGGAGCGCTACCCGGAGCGCTGTTACAGATATATATCTTTTTTTGAACGTTATTTTCTCAAAATCCACTGGAGCACATATATTGAGACCTAGCAAAGGCACATCGGGCTAACAGTCCCTACAATTTTGCCAAGTTTCGTGCAAATCCATTCAGCCGTTCGGGCTAAAAGTGAGGCCAACCGCCCTATGGAAATTAACATGGGAAAAACGCGTTTTGGGACCCCCCTTTTTTCTCGGCCCCCCCTTGACGAAACCCCCCCAACTTTTCAGGGGCTGCTCAGAAACAAAATGTGCCATTTTCCTGAAAATTTCAGCCGATTCCGTCCACAAACGCCAAAGTTATTAGACATAGAATTTTCAAAAATCCCATAGGGAAAAAATCCTAACTATATATACCTACTGGCGACCGCCAGTAGGTAATATATATATATAAATATATATATATATATATATATATATATATATATATATATATATATATATATATATATATATATATATATATATATATATATATATATATATATATATATATATATATATATATATATATCGCCCACAATGGAAGAGCCCACAACAGGTAGATACATCCCCGACACATTTATTCGAAAGTTGCCGAAAACTGGAAAGTAAACTGCTGCCACTGAATTGTCCAATGTGTCCCATGCGTTTCATGCCTTGGCAGCATTTCATCAGGGACTAATGGCATTCAGAACTGCAAGACGGCAGAAGCATTTTTAAACACCTGACTTTCATTCAGTTCCAGCCTCTTGGGGCGTCGCCGCCCCCATGGCATTCTGGTATTTGTGGTGCTTAGTTTCTTACCCCAGTGGGTCATCAGCCATCATAGTTCATTAATAAAATCTTTGCCCAAGTGGGTTGCGGCATCCAGTCACATTACTAGTTCGGCATCTCATAACTTTCAAATCGGCTCATGTTCCTTTTGCTGTCGCACCTCTTGCACGACTGCAGGTCTGTTCAGAAACAGCAGGGCTTCTTCCGCGGCCCAGGCATAGCCGCTACAACTTCACTAAACAAATCGCCCACAATGGAAGAGCCCACAACAGGTAGATACATCTCCGACACGTTTATTCGAAAGTTGCAGAAAACAGGAAAGTAAACTGCTGCCACTGAATTGTCCAATGTGTCCCACGCGTTTCATGCCTTGGTAGCATTTCATCAGGGACTAATGGCATTCAGAACTGCAAGACGGCAGAAGCATTTTTAAACACCTGACTTTCATTCAGTTCCAGCCTCTTGGGGCGTCGCCGCCCCAATGGCATTCTGGTTTTTGTGGTGCTTAGTTTCTTACCCCAGTGGGTCATCAGCCATCATAGTTCATTAATAAAATCTTTGCCCAAGTGGGTTGCGGCATCCAGTCACATTACTAGTTCGGCATCTCATAACTTTCAAATCGGCTCATGTTCCTTTTGCTGTTGCACCTCTTGCACGACTGCAGGTCTGTTCAGAAACAGCAGGGCTTCTTCCGCGGCCCAGGCATGGCCGCTACAACTTCACTAAACAAATCGCCCACAATGGAAGAGCCCACAACAGGTAGATACATCTCCGACACGTTTATTCGAAAGTTGCAGAAAACAGGAAAGTAAACTGCTGCCACTGAATTGTCCAATGTGTCCCACGCGTTTCATGCCTTGGTAGCATTTCATCAGGGACTAATGGCATTCAGAACTGCAAGACGGCAGAAGCATTTTTAAACACCTGACTTTCATTCAGTTCCAGCCTCTTGGGGCGTCGCCGCCCCCATGGCATTCTGGTATTTGTGGTGCTTAGTTTCTTACCCCAGTGGGTCATCAGTCATCATAGTTCATTAATAAAATCTTTGCCCAAGTGGTTTGCGGCATCCAGTCATATTATTAGTTCAGCATCTTATAACTTTCAAATCGGCTCGTGTTCCTTTTGCCGTCGCACCTCTTGCACGACTGCAGGTCTGTTCAGAAACAGCGGGGCTACTTCCGTGGCCGAGGCATGGCCGCTACAACTTCACCAAACACTCTACACCTAACACCCAATACCCCAGCCCTGCAGTCCACCCCACCCCAGCACTTAAAACTACCCTGACTCCCCACCCTTAGCCCAAAAACCCAGGCCCTGCCCAAAAAACGACCCCTACCCCAGGCCCCCACCCTGGCCCCTAAAATGTATCCCCGTCCCTGAAAATTGCCCCCCTGTCCTGAGCCCTAAAACCCAGCTAAGCCTTAAATACCACCCTGACCCCTGTCACCCTACTCCCTAAAACCCTGCCTCCTGTCCAAAACTACCACGACACAAGCCCCCATGCCCTGAGCCCAAAAACTGACCTCTCCCATGAAAATTGCTCCTTCCTCCTCCCTGAGCCCTAAAACCCATCCCAAGCTCTAAAGGCTACCCACACCCCCAAAGCCCGGCCCCAGCTCCACTTCCCCACTTACCAGGCTGCCTCCGGAACTTCCTCTCCCAATCCTTCCAGTTCCTCTCCCAGCTCAACTACACATCTAGACTACTGACTGCTTTAACCATGCATATGCATGGTTAAGGCATATGCTTGCTTCAGGCAAGATTAGTTCATCTTGTGCTGAAATGGCACACGTGGCTCATTCCACATTTCCCAGGAGATAAATGATGGGAAATATTGAATAAAAGAAAAACAATGAAAGACAGAAATGGAGAACCATATGAGAGGGGAAAGAAAGAAAAATGAAATGAAATATGATGGAGTAAGAGAAAGAATGAAAGATGAAGAAAAATACCTAACACTGAGAGGACAATGCAAATAGAGAAAATGAAGAGGGGGCAGAAAGAATAGACAGTGAGAAATTTGAAACATGTTCATTTTTAACAGTTTTGTTTACCATCTCCATGAAGTAACATACTGTGATTTCCGCTGTTAAAGCAAAAATAATGTCACCTAATGTGATATTACCGTTGTCAAAAGATGTGTTGTCTCTTCCTGGTTTGTCAAGATCTAGTCATATCATGTTGTGTGACTTCATGGGGGAGGGTGAAGGGGCCCAAAAGCCATTTCAACTGCCACAGGCATTTTTAAGACTCTATGCCCATGAGTGTTTTTTGCAGTTTACATCAACATGCCACTGTCAGATCAGTTTTTTCACCCAAATTCCACATTTACAACTATAGAAAATCTGCTTTATTATCATATTGTTTGGAATGCCATGGTTTATTTGAAGGTTTGGGTGCTTGCTAATTTTTTCTGTAAATAATAATAAGGGCATTTGCAGTAAGAGCAACTTTTCTGGCCCTCTCATAGTAGTTGAAAAAAATTGTGAATGAGGCCTAGCTTTGGGGAGGGGAAGAGGGTTTTACACCCCCTAATACATGTACTATGCGGTAAATAGTTGGGTACAGGTGCTTTAGGTTGGGTATGGTCAGCTGTTTGTCAGATTACACTTAGGATTTTTTCATACTGTTAGAAATTAGGGTCTCTCGTTGGCAATGGTTTGCATCTTTGTCCAAGTAGGGTCCCTTCTTCCTAGTCAGGGTAAAGGGGGATACACTCCTAAAATAACCCCTGCTCACCCCCTCAGTAGCTTGGCACGAGCAAACAGGCTTATCTGAGAAGCAGTGTGAAAAGCATTTGTGCACCCATACAGTAATGCAGTGAAAACACTACAAATGGACACCATACCAGTTTACAAAACTAAGAAGTCTTTATCTAAACTCAACAAGACCAAAACTACAAACATCCACAATACTGTTATCAAAATTTAATCCTTAGAAGGCACAAATAGCTATTGAATGCATCACAATCATAAACAAAAACAATAGCAGGGAAGGTTATGCATCAGGCCTTACATCCATGGAAGGTGATGTGTCAGTTCCTTACTCCAGGGGAGGTGATGCGTCGGTTCCTTACTGCCACACAGGGCAGGTAATGCATTGGTTGCTTACTGATGGGGAGGTGATGCAGGGGTTTCTTAATGTGCGGAGAGGTGTTGCATCAGTTTCTTACTGCAGCCCCGCTGTTCTTGAAGACTTGGTGCCTTGGTGCCATGCGGGGGAATCTGGAATACATTTGGTTCTAGATGTGGTAGTGGTAGCAACACAGCTGCATTGGCCTCTCCAGCCATGGTCCCGTGACGCATTTGTTCTTGCAGCCACACAGCAGGGCCTGCGTCGGAATCAGTGCAGTGATCTCTGACTTCGGTGCAGGGGATTTGCCTGCAGCGATTTCTCTAGTGCAGGAAGGTGCTGTGTCGGTTTCTTCAGCGGCACAGTGGTAATATGTCGGAAATGGGTACGGATGCATCACACGTATCTTCATTGTGTCTCTTTTCCTGCTCCCATCAGTAGGAACAACCTTCAGAGGCTCAATTCAGCAACAGGCACCTATTGACAGATCATAACTCCCAGCAAGGAAGTAAAGGGGAGCTGATGAAGATGAAGAATTCTTTGTGACCCTGAAACTTCAGAAGAGTAGGCAAACTCTACTGCAAGCCCTTGGAGATCTTTTTCAAGCAGGATACACAACACACAGTAAAGTCTTTATCCTCTCCTTTGCAGAAACAGCCACTGCAGGCCAAACCCAGACAACACACTGCAAAGGGGCAGTACTTCTCCTTCAGCTTTCCCAGCTCTTCTCCCGGGCAGAGGCTCCTCTTGAGTACAAAAGTATTCTAAAGTTCTGGGGTCTGGGCCCCAATATTTAAATTCCATTTCTCTTCGTCCTACTGTGGCAGAGAGGCTCTGTGCTCAGTCAAAACCAGTTCTGCCCCCTCTGGTCCAGCTTCCCGGCAGTAGGTGGACATCATTGTGTAAGGCAGACCAGGCCCATTCAGGTGAAATGAAATCTCCTCCTACTCTAAATGCAACCCAGGTCTATTAAGCCCAGCCCAGACTCATCCAGGAGAGGAAGGACGTACCTCAACCACCCCAGTGGCTGTCTATAGTGAATGCACATCCCCAGCCCCTGTCACTCCAAATCCAGACAGTCAATCCACAAACCAGCAGAGGCACGCAGGATGGCTAAGCAAGACAATACCCACTTTCTAAAAGTGGTATTTTCCAACACACAATATAAAAAATCATCTTTACTAAAAAAATGCAGTTTTATTTTCTGAGTTCAGGCATACTAAACTCCAGCTTTCTATCTTGTCCCAATAGGAAGTTATACTTCTAATATGTTATAAATAAACTCCCATTCTATCCAATGGGAGTATTTCACTATCATGTCACCCACATACGTACATGTCCTACATTTCACATACACTGCACCCTGCCCACAGGGGTACCTTGGGCCTACCTTAGGGGTGACTCACATTTAACAAACGGAAAGGTTAGTGCCTGTACTTGCCAGGTCGACATGGCAGTAGAGACTGCGCGCAGATACTGCAGTGGCAGGTCTGAGAACCCTTTGAAAGGCTGCTTATGTGGGTGGCACAATCAGTGCTACAGGTCCACTTGTAGCATTTGACTTACAGGCCCTGGGCACACAAAGTGCACTGTACTAGGGACTTAGTGGTAAGTCAAACGTGCCAATCATGGAAACACCAATCCATAATGACAATTTACACAGAGAGCATATGCACTTTAGCACTGATCAGCAGTGGTAAAGTGCCCGGAGTCCTAATACCAACAAAAACAGGGTCAAAAACAGGAGGCCAAAAGGTCTGGGGATAAACCCACTGAAAAATCCAGGTCTAACACATACACACCGACAAAAAGACACAATCTTGTCTCAGTTTTAAAGGTCTTAAAACATTTTATTTGACAAAATATTGAGCTCCCATACTACTGCTCCTTAAGCCCCCCTCCTGCCCTACTTCTCATATAATTTATTTTAAGAAGAGTGATTGTTCGGAGTTCTGAACCTCCCCTCAACCCCCCCATATTTTACTGACCAAGATACTCCCCTGTGCAAACTTGTAAATGTACGGTGTTTGGGAAAAAAAAAAGAAAAAAGAAATCCTAAATGCTCAAATTTTATTTTCCATGATAGGATACATAGTTTGTGCTCCGGCTGTAAATTTGTCCTTTCGCCCTGTGAATCCGTCGGGTCATCTAATGACACCACTAAGATTTACTCCTTATCGTTACTTAACTGTCGGTCACTTCATAAGCATGCTATAGAACTAAACATACTCCTAGAAGAAAGATGCCCCGATGTTCTCTTTTTGACAGAAACTTGGATGAATGCATCCTCTGAGCCTGACGTGGTCAAGGCTTTACCTTCAAACTATGCCATCTGAGGCAGGACGGAGACAAAGGCCAGGGTGGGGGAATCGCAATTATTTATAAGAATACCTACTGCTGTAGAATAACTAGCTGCTTTATTGCTGATTGTGAGAGCTGTTTGTTTTCTATCAAGTTCGCTTACACATGTACGCTATCAGGGATTCTTTTATTATCGTCCTCCAGGAGCACACTCCAACTTTTGTAACAATCTTCCCAATATTGCTATTAATTATGCAAGCTCCACCCCCAATTTCTCTATTTTAGGAGATTTTAACATCCATCTAGATGAACTCGAGGCTCCTGCCTTCCAAAGTCTTGTGGCAGGTTTAGACGTGCTCCAATTGAGACAAATTGTCACTGGCTCCACTCATAGAGCAGGCCATCTGTTGGACCATTTCTTCACCAACCTCGATAACATCACTCTGAAGGAGTCCATCGTGGTTCCTTGGTCAGATCATGTACTCCTGTCTTTTGTTTGGTCCGCTTCGGACCTGGTAGCTTCGGCCACAAAAACCAAAAGAATGATTCGTATCTGGTCTAAACTACCTTTGGAGGAATGGGTTACCATTCTTAGCCAGACTATTTCAGCTATTAGTACTAATCCTGTAGTAGTAAATGCATCTTTTGACAACTGGAGGGAATCCTCTTTGGAGGTTATCCTCCCGAAGACAGAAGTCTGTCACCGCATTGGAGCTAATAAAAAAGCATGGCACAACCTGGAATCAAAACTGCTTAAGCAATCTTGCAAACAGTTGGAAAGGAAGTGGAGAAAGGGCTTCGTAGTGGGTGATAAAAGTAATTACAGAGCTGCCCTTCGATCCTACAAAAACGAAATAAAATCTACACAATCTAGTTATTACTCGGATAAGATCACCTCTGCTTCTAATTCCCCTAGGAAAATTTTTTAAAATATTCAAATCTCTAGTTTCTCCCGTAGGCCCCCTTCCAGGACCATCTAGCGCACAGAATCAGTGTGAGGAGCTAGCAACTTTTTTGCGGCCAAAGTATTCAATATATATTCAAAATTCCATCAGGTAGAATCTATAGTAGCTCTTGCTCCTCCGGTAAGACTGATGAGACTAGAAGAATTCACGCCCTTGGATCTATCCACTCTCCAGCATTTAGTGTGAAACCTCAAATCGGGGTCCCCAGCTGACCTCGTACCACCCAACATCCTTAATAAAGCCTATGGAACTGTTTCTCCAGTCTTGCGAGACGTTGTTACCTGTTCCATTGCAGCAGGGATGGTCCACCCTCCCTGGAAACAGGCAGGAGTGAAGGCACTCTTAAAGAAGCCCAATCTTGACCCAGAGGATTGGGCCAACTACCGTCCCATCTCCTTGCTACCGGGCATAAGCATGCTGGCGGAAAAACATGCTAACATCCTATTATCCTCCTTTTTGGAAACCAACAGCACCCTACATCCTACCCAGACGGGTTTTAGATGTAAACAAGGCACGGAGACAGCTCTTATTGCAGTAATCGAGGAGGTGAGAAAAATTGTGGATACCGGAAGCTGCACGGCTATTATTTTATTGAACCTAAGCGCAGCTTTCGATACTGTTAATCAGTCAATAATGATGCAGAGACTGAGTGATGTTGGGATAACAGGGCTGGCCTTGAGCTAGCTCCAGTCCTTTCTCACGAACAGAACGTTTGCTGTTTTTGAGGAAGGGGCAACGTTGAAGCAGATTCCTCTGCAGTACCGTGTCCCCCAGGGTTCCTCATTAAGTCCTACCATGTTTAATATATACATGAGGCCCTTGGCTCAGATGGTTCTACCCTGGGGGGTTGAGTTGGTCACCTACGCCGACGACACACAGTTGGTAGCCGCCCTTTCCAGACATAATACCTCTGGCTCCAACCTCTCTGCATGCCTTTCTAAAGTCCTTGAATGGATGGACGCATCATTTTTGAAGCTTAATGGTTCTAAGAACGAAATCATGATGCTAGGACACATGGCACCCACCAATTTAGATCCTTGGTGGCCGAGTTGTCTTGCGTCACCGCCCCCTCCCAAGAAACAAATTAAGAGTTAGGGTGTCTGGTTGGACCCCAGCCTTAATTTTATGACACAGGCACGCAAGGTTGCGGCAACCTGTTATGGCATAATTAGGCTACTTAGAAAGATTTTAATTCTCCTCCCTTTTGTAGCCAGGCGTCTGTTGGTCCAATCGCTCATCTTGTCATGTCTGGACTACGCGAACGCATTGTGTTTGGGTGCCCCATTGGGAACAATTAAAGTTTTGCAAACAGTACAAAATTGTGCCACTCGTCTGCTTATGGAGGTTCCTGAACATAGCTCGGCCAAATCCGCATTACAGCAGCTGCACTGGCTCCCAGTTCAGCAAAGGATTTGGTTCAAAGCTATGTGCACTGTCCATAAATCTATCTCTGACTCTGGTCCTGCTATACTTCAACCTATGTTTCAACTTCACCATATTCCACGGACCTTTAGATCAAATTATAAGAAGCTGCTAACAATCCCCAGGATTAAAAGGACTAGGATGGGTGGCCGTCGTTTCTCTCTTCATGCCACAAAGTTCTGGAATCAGCTCCCCGATGTCATCCGAGGGGAACCTAATTACCTTACTTTCAGGAAACAGTTAAAAACCTTTTTGTTTCCTTGAGCTGGAGGAATGACTAGGTACTTAATGCGCTGGGATGCCTAAGGGTAGCCATGAGCGATACAAATGCGTAGTCATTCATTCATTCATTCAATTCATAAAAGTTCCCAAAAATGCCTGTGTAAATCTGTATTATTCGCAGCTCTTCAAGACCATTATGGGAAAAGCCAAGTAACCCCTGCTATCTCTTCAATGCAGAGCTATAAGCAGCATGGCAAAATCCCTTCTCCAACATCCCACAAAGTTCGGGGTGTTCCATTTCACTTCCTGCCCTAGATTGGTAATTACTTCCGCCCTTGCTGGGATAAATGTCTGACCAATTTCATGGTTGGAGAGATCAAAAAAGCGTCAGCGGGTGCCACAATCTCACAAGTTTGTGGACGTTCATAAACCCTCAATGAAAGCTATAACATTATCTGCCCACTCTCTACTCCCTGTGGGGCATTACCTATTGTATAATTGAATGCAGTTGTACTAAACGTGGTGAAACCAATCATGCCTGATTGGTATCCTTTTGTAAATTATTATTATTATTATTGTGTCATTTATAAAGCGTGCAGCTACCCCAACGGGGTGTCCCGGCGCTGAAAGGAATGAGAGACAGTCTCTGTAGACAGGAAATTACTGGCAAAATAGGAACGTTTTCAAGGATTTACGGAATTCGCGTTCAGAGTTACTCCTACGCAGTTCCAGAGGCAGTTTATTCCATCTTTGGGCAGCTCCCAGCTCAAAGGTTCTGCCCCCCGCTCGAGCTTTTTTGAATCTTGGAGAGGCCAACAGGAGTTTGGTGTTAGATCGAAGGGCTCTCGAGTTGCAGTAGGGCCGAAGAGTCGAACGTAGATGGGCAGATCCAAGGCCCCTAGTGGATCGATAGGCCAGTGTCAATGCCTTGAACTCTATTCGTTTGCTCATGAGTAACCAGTGCAATTCCCTCAAATAGGGTGTGATATGCTGCCTACGGGTGAGGCCTCCAATTAATCGCGCGGCGGCATTTTGTACCAATTGAAGTTTCAGGCAGAGACCTTTGGTCAGACCCAAATACAATCCATTGGCATAATCGAGATGAGAAATGATGAGGGCATGAACAATGGTTTTTCTGTTAGCGCACAGGAGATAGTTTATTAATTTCTTTAGGGTTCGTATCTTAGAAAAACAGGCAGCTGAGACTGTATGGACCTGGTTTTCAAAGGAGAGTTTTTCGTCCCAACGCACTCCTAGGTTTCTAACAGAATCCTTAGGAGTGGGGGCTTGGCTCAGATCTTCCGGCCACCATAGGTTCGAGCTAAGTGGAGATGGCTGATTAAAAAAGAGCACCTCTGTTTTACCTGCATTTAATCGTAAAAAAGTTAAGGTCCATCCATTTAGCGATGTCTCTCAGACAGGTTTTGAGGGGTTCAAAGGCATTGGGGGACGGTTCCTTAAATGTGAAAAGAAGCTGAATATCATCCGCATAGGACGTCGTTTTAATTCCCGTGCAGGAGATCAATTCTGCCAATGGGAAAAATAAACATTAAATAAGAGAGGAGCCCTGGGGAACACCCCATTTCAATGGCCTAGGTGTAGAGGTGAATGGGGGGGTGTGGACCTGTTGTGTACGATTAGATAGGAACGAGCCTATCCACTTAAGGACCTTGCCCTGAATTCCCATCTCCTTAACTCTATTCAGCAGTAGAGAATGAGAGACGGTGTCGAATGCTGCTGATAAGTCCAGCAGCACCAACACCGCCCTCGATCCCTGATCTAGTGTCCAGCGCACTGAATCTGCCATCTCAATGAGGGCCGACTCCGTACTATAGCCCTTACGGAAGCCATGTTGGGAATCGTGATAGAGTCCGTTGTTCTCAATGTAGCAAGCAATTTGCTGGTGGGCTAGCCTTTCTAGAATCTTAGCAGGGGCAGGGAGAAGGGATATCGGTCTATAATTGGCCGGGTTCTCTGGATCCGCATTAGCCTTTCTTAGGATAGGGACCAGAAATGCATGTATCCAAGCCTCCGTAAATAATACGCAGACATAAGTGGATCCATGTTTAAGTTGTAAACGGCTTTATGAATCAGGCCCCGACCCTGCACAACTCATGGGGCACTCAGCTTGGCAGCAAAGCACCACAGAGATATCAGTTCATTCTTGAGAAAAGTTAGGATGCCACTGAAAACAAGAAGTGCAACACTCCATTTTCTTTACTGCTTCAGGGCTTTATCCAAATAAGCTGAGTAAATGATAGAGGCAGATCTCCGGAAGTAATTCATATTTTGATACGTCTATGATCACCCAGAATGAGATCATTAATATTATAGTAATGATTTACCAGCACACTGACTAAAAGACATTCAGTTGGTGTCAAAAACACACCAGAGACAGATCTTACAAAAGTGTCACTGCAGCGCGAATCATCAATACAAGCAAATTAAGACCAACAATCACGGGCCCTAATCAGCTAATGCGATCTGCCAGTCAATCTAATGCCCCTCTGTCTGCTGCACGGCTTTTGCGACAATGTATTCACGTGCAACTATCTACCAGCGACGTCCACAGCCTCCTTCGAGATGTATGATCTTTGAAAATGAATATTCAGATTTTGAGCTGATGGAGAACGGCAAATGTGTTAATGATCATTGGGAAATATTCTTTCGAAAACAGATCTATCAGGGCTTGCTTTTTGTCTGCGCGTTGATGGGAATGAATTGTGCTTGGGGACCTCGTCTGCCTACTAAACTGATGTGATGCATTACTGGGCCTGCACACAAGAAGTGAGCACAGATGGCGGGTCCATTACAACTCTCACCAGAAATTCATCATTGTTTCCAGCAATTCAAATCTAAGTTGCATTTCCTCAGCTCAGGCTCACTCAGTGAGGCGAACCATAAGTAACACTGATTAATGTCTGATTAAAACTTTATAAAGAGAGAATGTTCTCAGATCGAGAATGTATGGCTGACAATGTTTTTCCGTAATGGGAGATCATGCTTTATTTTGCATCTACATTAAGATTACGTCTTTTGGGGATGTGGTTTTATATTCCATTTAAAAAAATACAAATGTCATATAATTCTGACACATCATTTACTCTGCAATACCCACTCCTTCCCAGTATTAAGTTAAAAAAAAAATAAAAACACATTACTCAAACCTAAAATCACGCGTAGCAAAGTGACTTTAGTCTTTCTAGGTAGATTTGCTCATTTGAAATATACATGTTTATTTGAAGCTGAAAATGTGTAATACAAAATGTAAACTTTTTGAGCTTTCAAATTGTTGGACAAGTCTTAATTCAGACAAATGCAGAACTAAGATCCAGGTGTACATAGCAAAGGAATGTTTTTTCTTTATTAGCAAATATTAATGAATCACAAATTAGATCAAAATTTGCTTTCTACAAAATTGAGCCTTGTCCAAGGAGTGATTTAATATGGTTCGTTCACAAAATAATACATTTCTTTTAGGAATTTGTAAAATTGACGTATTCCAAATGTTGCGCACTGGCAAAATGACCTCACAAACAGGAAATAGATATCCACATGCGTTGGCCTGTAGAATAAAGAAAAAGGGAGCCCTAAAAAATCTGCATCAATCTTCTGCAATCTAAATCAATGCATCCGCATCCACACAGAATATGACTAACCAGAAGCCAGGCAGAGATGCCGAAAAAGAAAATTTAAGCGCAGTGAAAAGAAAGGTGAAATTCTTACAGATGAAGTGTCGTACATATGAATTGTTTGGTAAGTCTTTGCTGACTGTGCAACTTACAAGCGGTAAACCATGCCCAGCATCCAGGAAACACATACACGAGGTTGAGGTGACACATGATACCACTGAAGAAACCTGGACAAAATGCTGCAATGACCAGTCCAGAACAAAGGAGCAAGTAGCCAGTGGAAGGAGTGAGGCATATGGCCCAGGAGGAGGTTTGTCTGAATAATTACCACCTACACCTCCTGAAGAGTTAATTGATGTTCGAGCCAGTAGTGTTGACTGGAGTCAGCACCATAGACATTTCAGCACCACCATTAACAGTAGATGGAAGTGGCCACCTGTTGTAACCTTACTAGTCATGACTCCCCCGTCTCACACCCCTCTCCCCTCTCCCTTCTTAGTACGGTCCGCTCTGCCTCTGGGAGCGCAGGATAGAATGTTGATGTGAGAGACTGCCGCCAAGCTGGGAGCACTTGTATTATCTTACACCAATAAACTTATCTTGGAACCCACGTCGAGTAGTGTTTTATTACTACATTTTTGGCGACGAGGACGTGGAGCTGAGCCAGGGTCAGTTGGTGCCTCCCCCCTGGACAGATTTGATGCTTGGGCGGAGGAAAATCTTGAAAAGGAAGACTTACCCGGTGGGGATTGAAGAGTCGGCACAGCGGTTTGCTGGTAATGAACGGGAGACAGTGCACAAAGCAAACGATGTTGATTGAAGCGGACGACTTGTAGCGAAAGCGTTCCGTTTCTGGCTTCGAAGGGGCGTCTCTTGGCACCGTAATAAGTCCCTTCTGTGGAGCGGAAGGCTGTCATGCTGTCTGCGTAAGAAGGGAATTCAAGTGTGTGACAAGACGGAGGGTCTTGCCCCGAGGAACCGCCGGGGCGTTGACAGGAAGTTCCGGTTCTGCTATCGGGTGTGAGAAGTAGGACTCAGAAGCACAATCTCTTCCAACGCGACAGTGTTCAAGTCGAGTGTCACGCCGGGCACAGGAGGGCAGAGGCGGAGCGCGAAGGCAAGGACGGCGTCAGTGAGTAGAACTTAACCCTCTCCTGTCGAAATCTCTCAAGCGGTAGAATCTTCTCAGAGAAAGTGACGCGCAGCGCTCTGCGCACAGTGATACCGGAGCCAGTGGCGCGAAGGAGCATGAGATAATGAAGTAAGGCATAGTTCTCCATTTGTCACAGAACTGCACAGGTCTATGTTGTGAGACCTTGAAGCTGCGTGAGGTGAAGTGAGCGGTGCGTGTATTAAAGTCGCATTTGAAGCAACGCAAAAGGAACTGTTTTGAGGTGAGCGACAATTGAAGGGAGCGGAGCGTGTATTAAAGTCGCATTTGAAGCAACGCGAAAGGAACTGATTTGAGGTGAGCGACAATTATTCGAGGCATGAGTGAATGGCAGTGTTGGGAAGATGCTTTCCCCTGACTCACAGAATTAATGGAGGCGTGTAATGGAAAGTCTCGGAGAATCCAGTAGGATTCACACATTCATTTGGGGGAAGGAGATTAACCGTGGGGGACCCAGGCTGGACTGCATTATTGTGTTGAGCCTCTGAAATACTGCGAGACGCGTGGAGCGTAGCCTATGGTGCCGAAGTCTCATGACACTGTATGGAGGCAGTGCATGGCAGCTGTGTGAAGAAAAAGGTTGGAAATAAAATAATAAAACCAGTGAAACAGTGTGTGTAGCGAGCCTCTGTTCCTGTGAATGAAGATTAGCTGTGGCAGCATAGTGAGCAGCATAAACTACTGAAGACGATCTGAGTGGGGAGTTTCCCCCCCCCCCCTCTGTAGCCACCTGTGTATTGGATCGGTGGCAGTGCGTAAAAGTTGGAGTGAGGTGAGTTCAAAGTAACAGAGGGAGTGAGGCAAATCTACAGGGTTCCGTGTGGTGAACTTATTCTAAACGGCATGTAGAAGCGGCATAAGGATATCTCAGAAATGAGGCAGCGTTGGCTAGTGGCGTGAGGAGATTCTGAAGGAACTGAGGGAACGATGCAAACATCAGGGCCCTGTGAAGTAAAATAACTGCAGCAGTGTTGAAGCAGCGTAAGGAAAATTTAAAACCAAGGCAGCATCTCTAAGCGGGGTGTGGAGACTTCAGGAGTGTGACAAAACCCCAGGGTTCTAGGAAGTAAACTTAACCACAGCAGCGTGTTGAAGCAGCGTGAGGAAAATTTCAGAACTTTTACAGCGCATGGAAATGGCTTGAGGAGATTTCAGAGGAATAGATGGTGTGTGGCAACCTACGTGGTTCCGAGTAGAAAACCTCAGAGTGGCAGTGAAGTGTGGCAGCCTGAGGAAACCTAAGAGGGGCTGATAGTGCAAGGAAATCTTGTGGCAGAATCAATACAGTTGTGAAGCAGCTCGATGTGAGAGGAACAAGTATCTCTTTGCAAAAGTGAATGAAGATTTTCAAGGGTCCCAAACCCACTTACGGCGTGAGCAAAGCAGATTTAGGGATTACAGAAAGTCAAGCGAAATTGGAGAGTGTCTTTTAAAGTAGAATCCCAGTGGGTCCTTGGCACATCCCTTGTGACTGTCCTGGGGACGCTAGTGTGTCCCACTGAGCTCACCATATCGCCATCTTTCTGATTAGGAGGATAAAACATTTTCACGTGTTTGCTAAAATACAGTTGCGCATTCAACATGGAATGGGGCCAGAAGTACAATTTTCTGCCACCAGTGCTGTTTATGGGAAGGATGATGAAAACGTTGCAGAATGGAGTGAATGGAAAGAATATTTTGAGAATTACATTACAGTTCTTGAGGAAGAGGCAGTATCCTTTGTACCTAAGGAAAAGGCTGAAGTATTGCTTTACAGTTTAGAAACTGGAGGGCGGAAAATGTACCACAAAATGGAAAAAACATTCATGAAAGGGACAGTCCGTAATATTTATGAGGACATCTTGAGAGTGTTGGATGAATATTATGCACAGGCCTCGTTGGAAAAAGTACAAAGGGAAGAAGTTTACAAGGAAGAAATGAGTAGCAACGAGGAGCGAAAGCTAAGTAAAGTAAACCAGGGGTGTACTATCTGCATTGGAGGAGTGATGACAGATATGTTATTAGATTCAGGATCGCCTCATAGTGGGGTAAGCAAGAGTGACTGGAATAAAAAATTAACTAAGAAATATAGAAACGAATTGAAAGAGGCTAACATATCCCTGGAGACATATACAGGGGAGGACATCGACGTAATAGGATACCTAGTCATGGAGTTAATGTACAAGGGAAAGTATACTAGAAGTACCATATATGTAACAGAAAGTGGACCCACCATGCTAGGGTGGAAGGATCAAAAGAAATTGAGAATATCCCTCAATGGAAGAAGAAGAAGACAAATGAAGGAGAAGGCACTGAAACAAAGCATGAGTGTAACCAAGGGTTGCGCATTGGTGGCCCTCAAAGGTGGCAGGTGGTGGTGAAGGTGCAGCAAGTTTTGAAGAACGTGTGGAAAATACAGCCAAGTGCAAACTGAGAGAAAAACGCGGTTGTGAAGGTGCAGCAAGTTTTGAAGAATGTGTGGAAAATACAGCCAAGTGCAAACTGAGAGAAAAACGCGGTTGTGAAGGTGCAGCAAGTTTTGAAGAACGTGTGGAAAATACAGCCAAGTGCAAACTGAGAGAAAAACGAGAATCTTACCAAGGTTTGGTGGATGAGAGAGAAATACGTAAGAAACACGAGAGAAAAAACGGTGAAGGTATAGTTGGTGAAGAAGGAGAATTCGAAAGAAAAGGAGAAGGCATCAGTTCCACAGTTAAAGAGTGGAAAAGGATAAAATGTAAGAGTAACATATCCAATTGCAAAGAGACGGGTCCAAGAACCACGTCGTTTGAATTCAAGACAAAAATGAGGGAGGAGTACGTGGCCAAATGTGTACAAGGAAAAGAAGAGGACGCAAGTTGTGTTGGACCAAAAAGTGAGAGAAAAGGTAAATACATACCAAGATCCTACAGTGGGAAGTTGGAGAGAGAAAGCAAGGAAGTGCAGAAAATAATAAAAGGTTTCCCACATATGGTCCAGTCAGGTCAGAAGGGTTCACTCTATGATTATAGGAGTGAGCACCAGTTTCGGGTCCCAGAAATCTCTACTGAGTTGCCCTATGGTAGACGTGTGAAGAAACAAGGGGACGGACTCAGGGCTGAAGAGGCCAATGCGGATCAACGGGAGCAGTTTGACAAGGAATCCGATAAAGGCCGGGAGTCGGGTAAGGGCCAAGGGATGAAGGACAAAAGACGTCCTAGACCGGCCACCATTGATGACGTGGTAAGAGAGACATAGTGTGCTAGATGGAGTGGCCGATCTGGGTCCTGGCCCAAGTACTGCTCATAACAGTAATTTTGAACTACACCTCCAGTATCATCCCTCTAGAGGAAGATGGAAAGTCTAGTAGGAGAAGTGCGGGACTCGCTGCCATAAGGTTCGTTATTGAGACTGTCGTAGAGTAAAGTGGGGTGGCATAGGAGGTGTCCTAGAATTGGGAAGATTCTGCCACTCCAAACTTCACATCCCTTTTGCGACTACAGCCAGTTTATGGGGCGGGACCTTGTGGAACAGGACACTTCCGTCCTAGCCCCCCTGTTAGCTCCTCATTGAGGTCAATGGTGGGTCACAGTTTTTTCCTTTACAGTTGCCCTCGATTCAGATCCACCCCTCGGGGATTTCCTTCTTGGCCTGGGGTGGGAGGTTCACTTCCTCGTCTATGGTTGCTTGTTATTTGTCACCCTCTGGGGGCTTCCCCATATAGCCACGACCCAGGGTGGGACCTAGTGGAACTCAGCATCCCATTGCTCCAGAGTTCGTTTGTCCTGTCCCTCACCAGGGTTCATCTTAAAGTTTGGTCCATCTCTCATAGTTGCCTAGGGCACTGTTCGACCCTTACCCTCTTCTACTGTTGTTCCAGTGCAGCCACTTACTGGGGGCTCGCCTTCTCCATCCTTCCCCTTCCCATGCTGTGTTTTCTTCCCCTCTTTCCTATTACCCTTCTCTCTCACGTTTCTCTGCTTCCGCTGGTTAGTCTGTAACCTCTCTCTCTCTCTTCCTCCCCATTCTCTCTTTCACTGCTCTCCCCTGCCTTCCTCTGGGGAGCTCTGTCTCTCTTTTCCGTTGTTCCCTTTAGGGGGGAAGGTGTGTTGTAACCTTACTAGTCATGACTCCCCCGTCTCACACCCCTCTCCCCTCTCCCTTCTTGGTACGGTCCGCTCTGCCTCTGGGAGCGCAGGATAGAATGTTGATGTGAGAGACTGCCGCCAAGCTGGGAGCACTTGTATTATCTTACACCAATAAACTTATCTTGGAACCCACGTCGAGTAGTGTTTTATTACTACACCACCCCAACACATCAATCATGTGAAAGCAGAGTTAGTCCAACATGGAGAAAAGATACGTGCTGGTGCATTATAAGGAAGCGTATACAAAGAGAAGCTACACCTCTTTCACGTTGGTAGTACACATAAAAAATACATTGGGAATGGTAGTCACAGCAATGTTAAGACCATGTCATGAGTTAGGGTTGAGTTTCTGTACAAGTCCTTTATCTCACATATTTGGATTTTCAACAAAGTGGATGGTTGATAAAATTGTGCCTTTTCATTTGAAGTCCGTAATATACACAAAAATAGTGTCCTACCTATGTGATCAGTGTTACTAAGCTGTGCTGTTTTCCTACAAGCATACCATTGTGGAAAATGACTATCAAAATCAAAATTGGACTTGCGAACCCTATTAGAATTGCACCTTAGAATGTGCTTAAAACGGCTGCAGAAATGTTTTCCCATAGAAAATGACATGTAGAAAAATGTGCCTGTTTTATGACGTATAAGGATCCTTTTAATATGCATCATTAATGTCACAAATATTTCATAAGTAAATCACACATACGGAAAATGAGCTTGCTTGAATTTATATGAAAATAACATGTAATGATATTGTAAATCCTCAGGCAACTATAACATAGATTCATCATCGGCATGTTTTGCGAGTCTGTAATAGCGATTATTAAGGAATCGCTATTACAGACTCGCAAAACGGGATTCATGTAGAAATTGCAATATTTATTGCGATTTATACAGTTTCCTTATTTGCGATTAGCTAATTGCTAATCGCAAATAAGGAATAACTCCCCATTCATTCCTATGGGCCTAAACGCCCATAGGAATGAATGGGATGACATATCAATGTGCGAATCGCTATTAGCGATTCGCATGTTGAGTTTGCGATTTCAAGGGTGCAGGGGTGTCCAAAGGACACACTGTTGCACCCCTGAAATGGTATTGGATGCTGGTGGTACGCACACACATGTCCCAAGGACATGTGTGTGTAACATACAACTTAGAAAAATGCACTTAAGTGCATTTTTCTAAGTTTCCGCTATTTACCACTGGCCAGATTCATCAACGGAAATACGGCTCACAAAGGGCCAGATTCTGAGAATCTGGCCCTTTGCGAGCGCAAATAAATTGCATTTGGGATTCATCATCCCAAATGCAAAATTCGCTATTATAGAATTCACAAATTTGCGAGGAATAGCTTTCAAGGAATCTCTTTTTGAGATTCCTTAAATGCAATTCATGAAACATTTAAAAATTGCGAATTCGCAATTTTGGGCCGCTATTTACAGCGAAGTCAAACCTCGTGGTAAATAGCGGAAACTTAGAAAAATGCACTTAAGTGCATTTTTCTAAGTTGTATGTTACACACACACATGTCCATGGGACATGTGTGTGCGTAACACCAGCATCCAATATCATTTCAGGGGTGCAACAGGGTGTCCTTTGGACTCCCCTGCACCCTTGAAATCGCAAACTCAACATGCAAATCGCTAATAGCGATTCGCACATTGATATGTCCTCCCATTCATTCCTATAGGACCTTAGGCCCATAGGAATGAATGGGGAGTTATTCCTTATTTGCGATTAGCAATTAGCTAATCGCAAATAAGGAAGCTGTAGAAATCGCAATAAATATTGCGATTTCTACATGAATCTTGTTTTGCGAGTCTGTAATAGCGATTCCTTAATATTCGCCATTACAGACTCGCAAAACATGCCGATGATGAATCTATGTGCACGAGGTTTGACTTTGTGGTAAATAGCGGCCCAAAATTGCGAATTCACAATTTTTTTAATGTTTCATGAATTGCATTCAAGGAATCTCAAATAGAGATTCCTTAAAAGCAATTCCTCGCAAATTTGCGAATTCTATAATAACGAATTTTGCATTTGGCATGATGAATCCAAAATGCAAAAATTGCGCTCGCAAAGGGCCAGATTCTCAGAATCTGGCCCTCTGTGAGCCGAATTTCCGTTGATGAATCTGGCCATATATTCTTTACTCTCAATATATTTAACATCATAACGCATAAAGCTCAAAGCCACATACAATTTTTTAAAATTATCCCCCCCCCCCAAAAAAAAAAAATATATATATATATCCTTTCGAGGGTGCCCCAGATTTTAGAAACGCCACTCCACCAGGGATGATTTAATAAAATCTTTATTGGCAGAGGAACACATTCAGCCTCGACTGGTGACTCTCCCTACGCGTTTCGGTGCACCTGCACCTTAATCATGGGAAGGGGAGGCAGGTAACATCCGGACTGGAAACATCACATCATTGTCCCAAACAGTATACACTCTCCAGTGAGTAGCATGCCGGGAAGTGAAGTCCTCGATAATACCTTCCGGTAAGCTCCGTGATTGTTACCCCGGTATTTTTACTCCCATTTTATTTACAATGTTCAAAGCTCTCCAGTGAGCTTCAAGGCTGTCTCTGTGCCTCAATTCACAATCCCTCGTGCTGGCAGGCTGTGATAATACACAACCTCGCTGATCTGCATCCATTTCACAGCGGTGCGTTCCCCGCGGCTTGGAGCCTGCCACGTATGTACATCCTTTCGAGGGTGCCCCAGATCTTAGAAACGCCACTCCACCAGGGATGATTTAACAAAATCTTTATTGGCAGAGGCACACATTCAGCCTCGACTGATGACTCTCCCTACGCGTTTCAGAGCCGAATTTCCGTTGATGAATCTGGCCATATATTCTTTACTCTCAATATATTTAACATCATAACGCATAAAGCTCAAAGCCACATACAATTTTTTAAAATTATCCCCCCCCCCCCCAAAAAAAAAAATATATATATATCCTTTCGAGGGTGCCCCAGATTTTAGAAACGCCACTCCACCAGGGATGATTTAACAAAATCTTTATTGGCAGAGGAACACATTCAGCCTCGACTGGTGACTCTCCCTACGCGTTTCGGTGCACCTGCACCTTAATCATGGGAAGGGGAGGCAGGTAACATCCGGACTGGAAACATCACATCAATGTCCCAAACAGCATACACTCTCCAGTGAGTAGCATGCCGGGAAGTGACATCCTCGATAATACCTTCCGGTAGGCTCCATGATTGTTACCCCGTTATTTTTACTCCCGTTTTATTTACAATGTTCAAAGCCCTCCAGTGAGCTTCAAAGCTGTCTCTGTGCCTCAATTCGCAATCCCTCGTGCTGGCAGGCTGTGACATTTCTAAGATCTGGGGCATCCTCGAAAGGATGTACATACGCAGCAGGCTCCAAGCCGCGGGGAATGCACCGCTGTGAAATGGATGCAGATCTGCGAGGTTGTGTATTATCAGCTATGCAGCTAGAAGCCAGTCGGTCGGCTCACAGCTCTCTACCTTTGTGAGCTAGTACGCTGCTGTGCCTGTACCTTTAGTAGTACTGCATCTGTGAGTCGAGCGGATGGGCAGCAGTTGTCCCTCTGCAAGCCTGGGTGCAAACTGTTCATAAGTCACACTACATAAGCATTGAAAAGCTATTTTGTGATTCAGTCCGTCAGCTGGCATCTGTCCAAGGCATTTCTGAAAACATACCGGAGTTCTTTCTTTGAGAGATACCCCTTTCACACTGAGTCTACCCACATCAGCAGGTAACACACCCTCTTCCCACATTACCAACATACCCCCAACAACCTTTTTGTGCCCTGAAGTGTCCCTGTGCGTTTGGACAAACAAGAATCTTAGTCATGTATAGATTTACATATAAAACATTTTATTTAAAGAAAATTACAACAAATAAATCTGAAGAGAGGCTGGTGCTGTGGTCACTGCTACGAAGTTGGAATCACTGCCATTCAGGACTAAGGACACTGTTCCACATGTGGGATCGGCTTTTATTGAACAGGGTTCGTGGCACCACATGTCGCTGGCCTTGCGTATGGAAATACGCCTCACTGATCGAAGGGAGTCTGGTGCTGTGGTCGCTGCCACGGACTTGGGGTCACTGCCATTCAGGACTCAGAACACAGTTGCACATGTGGTATCTACTGTGCCGATGATGCGTGGTCCGGGCAGGCTGTACAGGTAACAATGTCTGTTGCCTACTGGACTGAGTCATCTGCAATTGCGAGTTGCTCTGAATTGTGAACTCCACTCACCGCAGTGGAGGCAGGAGGCAGCGGTGTGGAAGGGCCCACAGGCACGTGGCGTTGATTTGAGCAATGTCTGTTGCCTACAGGACTGCATCATTTGCAATTGCAACTTGATCTGAATTGCGAGCCTTGCTGTCTGCAGTGTATATCGAAGGCAGTAGTTTGTACAGAAATAAGTCTGTGGTGCTGTGCCGCTGGGGCCTGTGTGGGGGAAGCCAGTGATTGGCTGAGGAGGCTGGCGGTCACGACATCGGCCTCGTGGCAGGGTGAGGGGTGCCACCTGGCAGATGGCCGTCCCGCAAGTGAACCATGCCCAGAGCGCTGGCCTATGTATTCACATTCATATGCCTAAGTGGCATACGTCGGGCCAGCCCACTCTGGTTAAGCTTATGCTTACAGGGGGGGACGACACAGCTACATGACTGAGATCCTTCTTAGTGTTTGACGTAACATGGTTGAGTCCACTGTCCACAACACTAAAAGTACCAGTAGTATTTGTGCACATGGAGAGGTATGTGTTGTGCATACTGAGATGTGTCCAGCACATCACCGCTACACTTTGCACTGTGTGCACCGTTATTCATGGGTGAATTGCTTCCTTCACATATAGTTTGTTCACACCTGTCCCAATATTCAGCTATTGTGTGGCTGATGGGCCATGCTTTTTTCAGAAGGTTTGCGGTCTTGTTCTGCTCTGTCTCGGTGGTAGAGGGAGGGGCTGGGGTCCTGGGGGTGGTGGTGGGTGTTGTGGTGTTCTTTAGTGTTGGAGCTGCTTGATCAGTAGGTGTATGACATATGTTGGTCTTCAGATGTGGCTCTGGGCTGGGTCCCCTTCATTCTGTATGTAGTTGTTTAATATTTTAATAACAAGAAGACATATAGTTTAAATAATAAATAAAAAATTACAAAAACTATTTTCAGGATATTAAAGTTACAAACAATAATATATATTTTTTCAAAATTACTGAGAAAAAGGTTTTTTGAACTTCATAATGAGAAGTTAGTATTTAAATAACCTTTGAAATTCACGCAAAAAATAGGTCTCAGGACCATTAACTTTAGAAATTAGTATTTTAAAACAAAATTCAAATTTACTAAAAAAAGATCCATGCCGTTTTGGAGGGTTCGCTGTCCTGTTCTGCAATGTCTTGGTGGTAGTAGGGAGAGGGGTGGTACGGGGGGAGGTCTTGAGGGTTGTGACAGTGGGTGTTGTGTCCTTCTTGGGTGTCAGAAAAAACTATAGGTTAAATGAACATTATAATTAGAAGTTAGCATTAAAAATACATTGAAGTTCACTGAAAAAAATAGGTTTCAGGCAAGTTATAGATAGAAATTAGCATTTAAAAAACCTTTGAAATTCACTGAAAAAAACATAGGTTTCAGGCACGTTATAGTTAGAAATGAGCATTTAAAAAAACCTTAGGAATTCACTTAAAAAACATAGGTTTGAGGCATGTTATAGTTAGAAATTAGCATTTAAAAAACCTAAGAAATTAACAAAAAAAAACATAGGTTTCAGACATGTTATAGTTAGTTGGACATTTCACTCATACAAAACCATAGAAATTCCCCTGTTATAGTATGTTTAGCTAACTATGGGCCTGATGTAGGTAATCCTCATTTACCGACTCTAAAATACCGAATTTTAGCGATTCGGTATTCTAGATTCGGTAAATGAGATGTAGCTAAAAATACAGTATTTTTTACCGAATCGGTAGGATTCGGTAATTACCAAATCAGTATTTACCAATTCGGTAATTGCCATTGATTCCTATAGGCCTTGAGGCCCATAGGAATCAATCTCAATTACCGAATCGGTAAATACCGATTCGGTAACAATACAGAATTGTCAAGGGGAACAGGGTGTCACTTTGACACCCTGTTGCACCCCTGATTTTGGCTTGTGTGCTATGTGGCACACATACATGCCCTTAGGGCATGTATGTGTGTCACATGACAGAGGTGTACATGCACAGATGTACATGTACACAGGTATTCATTATTTACCACCAAGTAGTATTTGGAGATAAATCGGTAATGGCCTGTGGCACTGTTTAAAGTGCCACCTACATCTGGATTTACCGATTCGGTAAATTTACCTATTCAGTATTTTACCGAATCGGTAAATTTACAGAATCGGTAAAATTAAGGCCACCTACATGTCAAAACCCAAATACCGGTCTGTAACGGGCGAAATCGGCCGTTACCGACCGGTATTTGGTGACCTACATCTGGCCCTTTAACTCGCGCCCCCGCAATGCACTGCTGATGATGTTACATATTACATCATTCATGACATGGTCAGTGACATCACTGATGACATCACTGATGACATCTCAAATGCTAATTTCTAACTAAAACATGCTTCAAACCTATAGTTTTTTCAGTGAAAAAAAAAATATATATATAAATATCTCCAAAACCTTCTATGATAAAGGAGCCGTCACTTCATCATGGGGTTTCTCCCGTTTATTATGTCAGTCACATCAGAAACAAGAAGCAAAACAGGCAGGATGCATTTCGGCAGTCACGCTGCCTTTCTCGACCTAAAATGCGCCATATTGGTGCTCATTTTTAAGTTTCCATCACATTGAAAGTAGAAGATGCTCTATTAATTGCAGTGATTGGGTTAACACAAGCACGTGGGATAATCACAATTACCAACATTATTGCACAACTACATTGTTTCAACCAAGAGTCACAACACTGTAAATCCTGCAAATAAAATTGCTTTTAGATAAGTTTACTAGCTGTGCTGGTCAGAGTTATGCATACAATTCATCTTATTGCACGAAGCACATATAGCCTTATGTCCTCGTGTGGTGCACTAATACCAACAAGATATTGTGCACCAAAGGTATAAAAAGTGCATCTATTGTGTGTTTTGATATGTATGTGTGTGCACTTTAATGGTTTCCATTTCAGAAACATCTGGATTGCTGATATTTCTCTTTTTTATAGGTTTAGATTGTAAATTGGTGTGCTAAAATGCATTTAATGTAGTGCATATGCAAGGGCTTAGAGAGAATGAATCATGTTTATTTAATGTTTTCTTTATACATTTTGACCATGTGTCGGTTTGGCTGAATAATACATGTATTAGTTACTGTGTAACATATAGGAGTACAGTAAAAAAAGAGCTTGAGTCCTTTGTTAAAGATTTCATTTATTGGATTATATGTAGGTTATAGAATGAATATGCATTCAAAGAAAACTGATAAGTTAGAACGATTGTGGCCTTAAGCTTACAGTTGAGACATTTTATACTAATGTAAAAGTTGTTTTATTGCATGTTTCTCCTTGAAGGTGCAGACCAAAGGCATTCATTAGTTAGTGAAAAGCACTTTGCATTACAGAGGTAGTAGCACATGAAAGAATTGGCAAGGTCAAACTATTGTAATGAAGAACAAAACGAGTGTTACCAGTTGGTACTATCAGACGAAGGGAGGAATCCAAGGACACCTTCGAAGCGGCAACTGGAGTATGGGAGTAGTGTTCAAGGCAGCAAGTTCTTTTTTGGGAACTGTAAAAGTACTATGATGTGAATGAGATCATATTTCTCGAATGTTCTTTGTGTATTTTAATTATTAAAACCTCTTGGGTTCGGTTAGATTCGCTTTAGACTTGGAGAGGTACAGACCTCTCTTGTCATCTCTGATTGTGTGGCTTACTGCTATACATTTATTTATTTGTTTATTTTATTTATGCGATTTGTTGAGCGCGAACAATTGCCCAAGGGCGTCTCGGCGCTGTGAATGAGGGCAAAATGAGAAAGGAATATGAATTACTGGTTAAAAAGCCATGTTTTTATGTTTTTACATGACTTTTTACTTATAGAACTTCTACAGAGATTCTGATGCTGACACCTTCCTTGCTTCTATGATTTATTAGGGTTTCCCCTATCCTGGGTTTAGTGTAGGGTTCAGCATATGCGAGTCTTTTCCTTGTATGAGGAGAAAGATTGAAACCCTTTGTCTAGTCATCAAATCCTTTTCCTTATGTCTTGGCATTGCTGCCATGGAGATTCTTATAAGATCTTTGCTGTTGAGGACCAATATTGGACGCAACTCTGGTCTTCCTTTGATAATATTATATTTTTATAGTATGTTTTTGTGATTGAATTATATTAGTCTGGCTTTTGAATTTGTAATAAACCTTTTAACTTCAGGTTACTGACTCCTTCTTTTATTGTGTGGCCCTTTTTAGTATCCTTTCATCACAGGCTACTAAAAAGGTATATTGACTCTCAGCATGTATTAACCACAATCTGCAATTCAGTAACATGTTACTGATTCACAATTTGGAAATTAAAAAACACACTGGTTCGGTATTTGGAAGAGGGGTGTTTAAGGTGTCTCTTCCAAATGCCAAATTGGAACGCTCTGTATTAATGTTTTGTCACTGAATTATATTTACAAAGGATTCTTATTTTACCACCAATCCAAAGTTGGAGGCAACTTATTCGCAAATGGGAAGGGGTCCCTCTGGGACCCCTGCAGCTTTAAGAATGTTTAAAAAAATATTTTTCAAGAGCAGGCAGTGGTCTCACAGATCATTGCCCACTCGTAAAACTAAACTTAAAATCTTCATTTTCTTTTTTTAAAGACATCCCTGAATTAAAAAAAATTGCTTTATTGAACTGCAATCACAGGCATGATGATCTGCTGATCCAAGCAGGCCACCATCCCTGTGATGACGGTGATTCCTAATGGATGGCAAATTGCGACCAACCGCATTAACATTCATGAGGTGGCTCGATTTCTGACCTACTAGGAATCACTATTTGAACATTTAAAATGTCATACATTAAGAGTACCGAATTCCTAATTGCATTCAGAGATAATCTTAATTGGGAAATCGGTATTCCAAATGTTGATACTTCTGGCCCTAGATTCTGTCCTCTTAGCCTAGTTGTTCCTCAAGATCAAGTGCAGGGCAGTGCAGAAAATACTGGCACTGTTGTTGTTGGAAAACTTTTTATGCCCGTGGCCAGGTAACTTATGAACTGGCATTAACATGGTTGTTGTTTAGTGGATTGATGAAAGTATTGTAGCAGATTATTGTAATATCATGTGACAAAAATATTGTATCCAAAATATGCTTTGCAAAAATATCACACCATTGGATTTAATAATACAAAAAATGAGACACAAAGTGACAATACTTTAAAACCAAAAAAATAGGAATCAATATTTCTGTCAACCTACATTTTTGCTAGCAATATTCTTAGTTACGATGTTGTGAGATAGGGTTTCTCAAAGAAAACCTCCCAATTCTTGTTTTGGTTAGAGATACTATTATTAAAGTCACTCTTTCGGCAGTATTTCTGTTTCAATGTATATGTTTTGCATTGTTTTTGTGTGCTGATGTGACATTTCTACATTAGTGCGCCCGCATGCATGTGTATTTTTGTGATTCACAGTATGTCATATGTTTTCAATTAGTGTGTTGTCCAATTACATGTTCATAGTCACTTTAAAAAAAAAATCAATAGCCTCACCCGTGTGGATGTGTGCTATTGTGGTGACTTTGGCAACGCATGTTTTTGTTGCATCACAAAATTTTATTTTACTTGAGCTTTCTGCCCTCTGTCATTTTACACTTATTCTATGAGTCTATTGTTGTCTGTGTGATTGATTCTATAGCAGTTCCTATGAGTGGTAGGCACATGGGGGCAGATTTACAAGCCCCTGCCCCACTTTTGTGTACTTTTTCCCATGTTAAAAATAACGAAAAAATGGCACAAGGGGCTTGTAAATTTTCCCCATGGTGTCCAACTCAGTGGCGTAACATAGCTCCAGGGGGGGCCCTCAGCACAGTACCCTGGCCTGAGAGCTCCTGGGGGACCCTCCATGTATTTTGCAGGGGGTCCCCTCAAGAACATTTCCGCGAGCTTGGCTTGGACTGCTACTAGTAGGAGGGGGTGTTCCTTTTGTTAGTTGGCCTTCCTGCAGGCTACAATTTATGCGCCAGAGGATAATGTATTTCCCTTCCAGTGTCCCTCCATCATGTATTTTTGTAAACCCACAATGGGGCATATTAGCAAGAACCTCGTTAAAATTTTCGCAGTTTTAGCATGACATCTAACCTGGACTTCTATTGGAATTCTATAACGGATATTAGCAAGCCCGTTATCGCCGTTTTAGCGGCAGTTTCCTGCCGCTAAAAGGGCGATCATTTTAACGAGGTTCTTGCTAATATGCCCCAATATGCAGTCATTTTCACTGCACCCACCTACATTTGCATCTTGGGAGTATATTCTCGAGTGAGTTATATTCCACTAATGTTACGAAAAATGTGGGATGATGAATGTCCAGATATTTTCAAGTGACAATGCTGTGGACATAAGCACACAATGCTATTATTGCTCATTGTCGTAAACTGGTTTGCAAATAAAACCCTGTTTATGTTAAAGACTTCCATTAGGAGGAAGTGTATATGTACATTTATCTTGTTTGGATCTCTTGGAAATTCAGCAGTGATCGGGCCTTCTGTACTCTATGGTAGAAATCACTGCCTTAAACTGCTGCGCCCATGTGAGCCGAACTTTGAGATCTCCAGGTCAAAACTTGGTTGAACAATTTTGTATTTTACTACAGTTCATTTTCAAATATTATTATATAATGGGAACTGTGCAATAGATGTTTGGAATTTGGCATTTTGGTTTTATAAGATGAAACTCTTTGAAATGACTTCAAGGGGGCGTCAATGCCTTGTACTTGAAAGACCAGAATTTGCATATTTGCAAAGTGAAGAGATCCTTTGACAATCTGCTTTATTTTATATTCAAATTTGCTAAATGCTTGTATTTCTAAGATTACTGAGTAACCTCAAAAAACCTCCCTGTTTCCTGTAGCACAGCTTCATAGGCCAAAACTCTTATAAAAAGAAAATTGCCCTTCATGCGCTGCCTCAATTAGTTTGCTTTCAATTAGGTGACGTTTTCCTATTTGCATTTTCAAGCCTTTTACGATACTTTAGAATGTGCTTTTTCAACCACATACATCTATTTAAAGATTCGTATAATAAGTATAATTTTCAATTGAAGCCCTTCCAATGGTTCTTTCAGCGGAAAGCACACTGAAAATATTTAGGAAACTATTTGGTGTACTGACTTTTCTAGTCAATTTCACTCAGTAAGCAATGTACGATGTAACATTCGATATTTTGCTGTTTCACGTACCTATTTTATATATCCCCGGCCCTCCAGAGGAGGGAATTCTTTTTTGGGCATTGTTTACACGTTTAAAGGGCATTTAGAGGTATGAAAACTTTAATAGATCTATGTAAGCAACACATCAGTGAATTCCTCTGAATCTTAATTTTCTTATGTAGGCATCAATGCTAGTGTTCCAAATACTGCATCTATCCCCCTTTGGAAAAGGAGAGAACATATTTTCACAAACACTTTTCGTGTTTGCTGGCCATTCTGAAGACGAAAATGTGCTGGAATCCATGCAGCAATAGAACCCTAGATGCTCCTGAGTCTCTAGATTTTATAAATGTCTGGGTTAGTCAACCAGCAGGGAATCCTGCCAATTACCAAATACCCTGCAAAAATCTGACTTTGATTAAAATAATGGACATCTCACATTTCTGTGACAACAGTGCTAGAATTAGTTGACGTTCTAGTCTTTTTGACTCCTTCCCTATATAATGAAGCCCGAGGTGCAGATGCGCTCTACGGCCGTTTGATGGTACAATCCAGATTGTAATGACCATTTTTCAATCTTTTAGCTAAATTGGGGCATTTGTTCATAAACTGAGTCAGTATTGAATCTGAATCTGATCTGTTTTATATCAGGGAACTACTTTAAACATACTGATTGGGACTGTGATTTTGTTTGTGTTGATGATTATTTCCACTTTGGACTTTAACAAGGAGTATCCCCTCTTCCTTACTGCTCTCTCACTGCGTTTCAACTGGAGAAGGAAACCTCGCAGCCATCTTGATTTGCACATAGATGGAGCAATCTTTGCTAATGATTCTAGTGCAGGGCCGGACTTGGAACCGAAACAGGCCCTGGCAAACTGCCAGGGGGAGGGGGGTGCAGTTGAGCTGTTTGCGAGGGCCGGTTTTTGCAGATTATGTTACAGGGGGCGATATTGACGGACCCCAGTAACAAAAACGGCCCCCCAGGGGCCCAAAACTGGCCCCCATCCTGGGTACCCACCGGGGAAATTCCTGGTGCCATCTACGGCCGTCCGGCCCTGTTCTAGTGTTTCTTCCTCCTGCACTTTTTAATGATGCTCATGGCACGGACACGCAGAGGGCGCACCGGAGGTGCGCCAAAGGCAAGCTCTTCTGTGCCTGTTTGCACCAAGACGGTGCCGAGGCCAGGACCTCTGCACCTTTTTTTTATATATAAAAGTACAAAAAACTAAAAAAAGTTATTTTCAGGACTAACTACTCTTGTTAAAGAAAGAGCTAAATGTGTATGCTAGTGTATGAAAGTTTATATGAATGCTTATGTACTACATAATTGAGTGAAAGAATGCATTTGTGGTATATGGTAAATGTATTACTGCAGAACTATAAGGAAGTGCTGTAGCATGATACTGTAAGCTCTTTACCTACAGCATGCTAAGGTACTTTTGAACCACAGGGATGCAAAATATATACATAAATATATTGCAACTCTGTGCTTCTCTCTGCACTGGTGCTTAAACTACATCCATTTGGTGACATAGGCACCCTTGCACCATGGTGCAAGAATATCTGTGTCAGGTGTAGTTTATTTTTGTACAAAAAGGCTCACCTTCCCGCATCAATGAACACATTTTTCTCCTTCAATGTATGGTGTGCAGTTTAGCGTATATTGAAAGAGAAAAAGGAGGAGAAATAAAAAGAATTCTCCTTGTTGTGCATCGCTACATCAATTGGAGGATGATGCAGTATTTATACACATGTCCAGACTTATCATTTCCGATGCATCTGGTGATGTGTCTTGTTTTGTTTTGTGAGTGTTATCTGCAAACATGCACAGCAACATCTAAAGAACCCCCTTTCAACATAAAGTGGTGTGTATGATGAAGTCGTATTTACATGGAAAAGAAATGGTACACAGACTCCCTTTTCCTCTCCTTGTAAATATGAAATATTTTTTTACGCTATCACTATGTTACAAAAAGTGACATATTGTTGTCATAGGATACTTTCTATACATATCTGCAGGGTTAGTTGGTCCTCAGTGACACTCTGGGGCAGATTTACAAGCTCTTTGCACCACCAGTTCATCACTTTTCGTGACGTACTGGTGGCGCAGGGGGCTCCTCCATATTTACATGGAGAGGAAAAGTCACCCTGCGTGACTTTTCCTTTCCTTGTAAATACGTCCCTTTCACACTCAGCACTCTGCGGTGATTGGGTGTTGCTGTGTGTGTTCCCACGCAACACCCATGGAACAAGACACATCTCCAGATTCACGAGAAATCTTCAATCTGGAGATGTGTCTGGATGCTAAGGCGCAACGCAGAGAAATGTTATCATTTCTCCTCGTTTTTTCCTCTTTCAATGCGTGCTGTATTCTATAGCATGCATTGAAAGAGGAAAGAGCTTTTAGTGATTGTTTTTGTGCAGGAATGTGCCCGTTCCTGCACAAAAACAATCTACCCATGGCACAGGCATCCTTGCACCATGTGCAAAGGTGCCTGTGCTGGTGCTTGGCAGCTGTTTCTGCGCCAGCACAGGGCAGAGCACAGGAATTCAACATATCATTGTAGATATCTTGCATTCCTGTGCTCTGAAAGTGCCGCAGCATGATGCAGCCAAAGGGCTTGCGGTTCCACGCTATGGCACTATCTTCTAGATCTGCCCCTCAGTATTCATGTTAACTTTATGCTGTAACTTAAAACACCCACAGAGCATCTTTCCACATATATCTACTCTGCCCTTCTCCATTTTCTTCACCTGTGTGCAAACACAGGCTATTATGCATTTTAATAATTAGTTAAACCTACCTGCACAATAATATAAATAAAAAATGCTTGAAGGAATGTGATACTTTGGAAATAGAATCTGTAAAAGAGAAGGAAAAAATACAATTATAATACATAGTACTATGCTTTTTAGAAAACAGAATAATTTTGACATTTCACAAATTATTTTCTTTGCTTTTTTTGCTGTTCTCAGAATATATTGAATTTCTCTCGAAACAGTGATTTCAATCATACTCAACACATACCAGCGGGCAATAAAAAACCCAATCAATAAGATTGTTTTAAAAAAAAAAATCCATTCTCAATAAAATACCATAATGTACAAATCACACATATATAAAATGCTTAGTGGTAAGAACATTTTATAACTTACATTTATAAACACTGTAAATGCTGTTGCTTAAAAACTATACGCCAAGACAATGTGCAAGAAAAAGTCCGTAATTTAAATAAAAACCTTTCCTCAAGGCCAAATGGTATTCTTGAAATCCGTTATATGAAAATTTTGCAACAATAATCCTATTGATACATATTAATAAATTCCTCAGAGGCCGAATTTTGTTCCTAAAACTTTGGCTTTAAAAATATTATGTAGGAATTAGGTAATTCGTTTTGCAAATGTTGTTTAAAAACTAACTGAGCATCATTACAAAATGTCCAGCCTTTGTCATATTTTAGATAGGCAGTGTAATGTCCAGATGTTGTGGAAGGGCCATCATGGAAGATTATTGCTATTGGTACAAAAGTAATTCCTGATATTGATAGTTGACTTGCTACAAAATGTTTTATTAAAGTTTCTAATTTTCTTTTATCAGCTGTACAACGTTGCATCATTGAAATTATATATTGTCCATATCTTTGTGTAAATAATGTTGATAACATTTCTGATTTGCATTGGTTGCACTCCATGTTCTCATTTGCTGCTTTCACTAGTTTATTGAAAGACACGGATTTACAGTCTGGGAATGACAAATATATAAATCTTTCAGTGTTTATGTTAGTTTTACATGTATACATACAATTTTCACAATGATGTTCCCATTTATAACAAACGCCAAAAAGGTTTTCAATTTGTATACCTTCATTTTCCAATATGGTTAGCATATACATTAGAAATTCCTGAGAATCTTGTTGGATATTTGGCGTAAATTGTGTAGAACCAGAACATACATCCAAAAGATTACGAATATCACAAACACTTTGTATTTTACTTTTATCAGTTCTCAGTTTTTCATAAACGCAATGCAACAATGAACAAAGTCTTTCTTCACGATTCTCTATAATTTGCTGTTTCAAACCTTCAACCAGTGGTTACTACAAAAGAAAGAATTATAATAAACATTTCAACTCATTGAAACAGATTTCTCCATTCCCATTGTGGTCTAGAGCTTATGACTATCTTACCAAATATACAAATGTGCAAAAATGCATCTTCCTACTAATATCTAGATAGAACAGGTCCTGGAGCTTTAAATCCGACCAATATTGTGCCCACCAACATTTAACACTATTCAATACATGTGAACAGCTACCAACACCACTGGTAAAGAAAACCCTGATGAAGGCTCTGCCGAAACGCGTTGGTAGCCAACATTTCAAACCTGTGCTTTGAGAATGGGCAAACATATATCATAACTGTGTTTTTTCCCTTTGGTAACCAACAACGAAAATCTAGTTTTGAGAATGGGCAAACAAATATCATAATTGTTTTCTTCATTTTCTTCTTTGTATGTCAAGTCTACTAGAACATAACAAATGAAGACATAGATACATGTAGGGTTGTTTACAATATATGTCAATCGGTGGTATGAATATTTATTATCAGGTTGTGTATTTCCATTATTTTATGGATGATTATTATGTCTGATATTTTTTTTTTTTTTTGGAAAAACCTTTATTTACAAAACAAAGTACACAGCTATTTAGCTTTACATCCCAGAGGCTAGGCAGCATATTAAAGGTAGGACGGCTGGTGCACAAAGTACATACTGCAAAATCGTACCAGGTTTAGTTATATGTTATAATATAAGAAAACATGAAATAGAACATGAAAAAGGAGCACCAGAACCAGTGCTAAAAGGCAAGGCAAAAGAACATAATTGCGACAATACCCAGGTCAGGGGAAGGCTGGGCCAAGGAACCTGAAAAGTATACGTATGAACAGAGCAAAATGGACGATATTGGGAGGGATAGAGTGCAGGATGTGCAATGTAGTAACATTTGGGTTGGAACCACAGGCTACGGGAATAGTCGTTCCTCCAAGGGGGCAGTGTCGGGTGGGAGGCAGATATCACCCCTATATTCATTCCAGGCCCCCCAGACCTTATGCCACTTCTTGGGTTTACCCCGAGCCACATACACTGTTTTCTCATGAACCATACACCAATCCATATTGGTCTTCCACAATTCCACAGAGGGAGGCGACGTCGCGCCCCACTTCTGAGCGATGTCACGCTTTGCCACCATGTTTCCCAAGGTGACCCATTGGGTTTGCGCACTGTTGTAGTCCGTGGGGCCCCACACATTCAGTAGGCAGCGCCGGGCCTCAGCCGGCAAGTTAACTCCAGTCACCTCACTCATCACCGCGTGGACACGCCTCCAATAGGAAGCGACCACGTGACACTCCCAAATGATGTGCATAAAGGTGGCCAATGCACCACAACCACGCCTACAGAGTCCATCGACCGAATGGCCCATATTTATCAACCGAGGACCGGTCACATATACCCTATGTAAGATTTTCAGCTGGACCAAGCGTAGTCTGGCCGGAATCGAATACCTCCTTGGGGGATGACACTGCATACTGCCAATCTTCGTCATCCAGCTCAATACCATCCCGAACCATTGCTCTCTCACACCCAGCAGGAGGTCTGTGCGGACATTGATCAGTTCTTTGTAGACCAACGAGATGGCACTATTCGGCATATGACCGTCCAGCACCCTATCTTCCAGCGGGGATGACTCAGGGACCTTCTCACCCTCCGGCATCACTGCCAGAAGGGCGTGCCGCAATTGAGCATACCTAAAAAATTCTGTCGCTCCCAGCTGAAACTCTGTTTGTAGAGCAGCGAAGGATTTTATTTCATCCTTGACCATCATGTCTTCAACCTTGGAAATACCAATCAGATCCCATCGATCAAACCCCTTGGTATGCCACAATTTGCCCAGTAGGTCCAAGTCGTAGAGTGGGGTGGCCATCGTGAGTCTTCCTTTCCATCCCTGTGCCTTTGTGACAGCCCTCCATATGTGTACCGCCGTCCTAGTCGGACCTGTCATTCTGCCATCCAGAGATCTCGAGTACAACGCCCTGTAATATTTCCCGTCGTCAAGGAGCCCCCGGTCCATGGCGTACCCCGGACTTTCAGCTGGACCGTAGAAACCATGATTGAGGGCGGCTAGTTGGAAAGCCCAATAGTACCTCCGGATGTCAGGCAATGCAATACCTCCGTCATACCACGGAAGCGTGAGTTTAGTGATAGCAATGCGTGGTCTGCCATCCCAGAGAAGGGCCCGCTGCAAGCCCTCGACCTCTCTGAAATATCCGGATGGGACCGGGTCCTGGGTATTCTGAAGCGAATACAGGAATTTGGGCAGCGACATAATTTTGAACAACGCCGCACGTCCGAGCAGGGAAAGCGGCAGCTTCCGACACCCCTCTACATCCCGCCATGCAAGAGGGGGAAGCAAGTTGTTCGCATAACGTGTCTTGGCATCGGCTGAAATATAGATACCCAAGTATTTGAACCCCTGCCTCACGACCTGTATGTTGCAACCCCTCGGGAGCCGCGGAACCTCACCTCTCAAAACTTATAAATGTGATTTCAACCAGTTGATGACCAGGCCTGAATAACTGCCGAAGGTATGCAGCACGTCGCACACCACGATAAGGGACTTGCAGGGAGAGGTGAGGTAAAGCAAGATGTCATCCGCGTATAAAGACACACGGTCCTCAAATCCGGGGGACCACCGTATCCCGTTGATGTCCGGATGAAATCGCAGCCACGCAGCCAAAGGCTCAAGTGCCAACGCAAACAACAAGAGCGACAGGGGGCAGCCCTGCCTGGTGCCCCTGCGGAGAGCGAAGGATGCAGATACGCGGCCATTGACCGTAACGTTGGCAAGTGGACTGGCATACAGAAGCTTGACCCATCCAATAAATTCCGGACCAAATCCGAACTTCGTCAGCACCACCCACAGGTAGTTCCACTCAAGGGAGTCAAAGGCCATCGTGGCATCCAAAGACGCCAAAACAGCCGGCTCCCAGAGCGTACGGATCCTCGCCAGAGCCCCATGGAGTCTCCTAAGGTTAAGGGCGGTGTTGCGATGAGGAATAAAGCCCGACTGATCCGGATGGACCACATCGCTAATCGCGCCAACCAGTCGGTTGGCCAGCAATTCAGCCAAGATCTTGGGCTCAGCATTCAGCAGAGAAATGGGGCGATACGATCTACACAGGTCTCTGGGCTTCCCTTCCTTATGAATGACCACGATGGTGGCCAATCTCTGGTCCGGTGGAAGCATGCCAACCTCCTGCACCTCCAGGAACATGTCCCGTAAGGGCGGGGCGATGGCGTCAGGCTTTATCTTATAAAGCTCCACCGGGATACCGTTGGGGCGGGCGCCTTGCCGGACCTCAGGGAGTGTATCGCATGAGCGATCTCGTCAGCAGTTATACCCCTATCCATGTCGTTGCGTTCAGTGTCCGACAGGCACGGAAGGTCCACCTCTCTCAGTAGGGCATTGGAGTCCGCCTCCGACATCTCGGAGACCGAGGTGTAAACGGACTCGAAGTACTCGGCGAAGACCATGACTATAGCGCTGGGGTCGGTAACAGCCAAGCCGTCCTCCCCCAGCACCTCAGGGACTACTTGGGAGGCCATCTCCTTTTTATCAAGCCAAGCAATAAGCTTGCCTGCTTTGTCCCTGTCATCATAGATCCTCCCCTGCTGTTCTCTGCCCATAGTCTTTATCAGCGTCAGTAACAGTGGCCCGGTACTCTGACTGCTTAAGCGAGAGAACGTGGAGTAGGGCCGTGTTCGGATCGTTCTCTAATTGGGAGTCAAGAACCTCGATCTCTGATTCAATCCGCACCACGTCCCCGTCCCTACGTCTCCCCACCTTGGCTATTAAGGAGCAGGCCTCTCCTCTCAAGACAGTCTTAAAGGCCTCCCATAGGGAGACAACTGATGTGACCGAGCCCGTGTTTTCAGAAAAGTAGAGCTCAATGGCCTTGGCCAGGAGTCCACGCATCTAAGGGTTGCGGAAGTACCACGGGTTAACCGGCGCCACCCTCTTGGTTACCGCAATGTCAAAGTCAAAGGACACCCAGACCAGAGAGTGGTCCGAGATACCCCTGGCCATTAGTCGGGCCTCAGAGACCGCCGACGCGTGGGCCGCTAGAGCCAGAAAGTAGTCAATTCTGGAGAGGCTACCATGCGCCCCGGAGTAAAAGGAGTATTGACGCTGGGTAGGATGAAGAAGCCTCCAGCAGTCAATAAGCCCCATAGTATCCAAGAAGTCGGGAAGCCAGGACTGCGCACCTCGAAGATCTCTGGATGGATGCCTGTCTAAGGTCCCCGAACCAACCGCATTGAAGTCACCACCCACGATAAGCAGGCCTGCAGGCAAACCCAAAATGGCGCCCCCGAGATCCTGAAACGTGGTCGTTTGCAAACCAGGAGAGACGTAAACAGAAACCAAGACTAGGGTACGCCCCTCCCATCTGCCCGTGACGGTAACGTAGCGCCCCCTATCATCAGTCACTCTGGATTCTATCTCAAATGGGAGTGACACCCGCACCATGATCCCCGCCCCACGGGACCCCGAAGAGAACCCCGAAGAGAACCCCGAATTGGCCACCATCTTGAAACCCTTTCTATTAAGCGCATGACACGTGTTTCCTACCAAATGAGTTTCCTGCAACAGAATGATATCAGGCATACATCTCTTGAACATTTGTAGTACTACACCTCTCTTAATACGATCCCTCAGCCCATTAACATTCCAACACAGAACATTCAATTTCTTACCCCCCATCGTCAAAATGCAGGCCCATGCCAGCCCTGTCGGGTGGCGTGCTACAACACAATTAGCAGCACAACATTTACCTTGCCGTGAAATAGAAAAATGGAAAAAGAGAACAAATAAAGAACAAACAACCCAACCGCCCCCACCCTGCACCCCTGCATTAGACTAAAGAGCCCCCCAACTGGCAGTGTGCCTGTCGCCCCTAAAAAACTACTCTACGAAAAGCCCCTAGAGGAGGAAGGAGTCTATCCTATCCCCCCCGCTTCCCCCGTTCCAAAATCCAGGATAGTAACCAAAAGTACAGTACTGTGATACCGACTGCCTGGGCAGTCCCATTGTCCGAAAAAGGTCCGAAGGATCGTTCTACTCCTGTTGTTCAGGGCCACCCGCTGCTCCTTCCGACTGTTCCTCAGGTTCCTCACGTTGCTGAGGCAAAGTGTCCAGCCAGTCCCCCACGACTTCAGGCAAGTCGAAGAACAATGCACGGCCGTCATGCTCGATACGCAGTTTCGCGGGGAACAGCATGGAGTACTTCATCCCCAGCTCATGTAGTCTCCGTTTCACGCAAAGCATTGTCTCCGCCTCTGAACCGATTGGGTGAAGTCTGGGAAAAAGTTAATATCCGCATTTTGGTATTTCAGCGGCCCACCTCTTCTCGATGCCTGCAGGATAGCGTCCCGGTCCCTAAAGTTGAACACACAGGCAATGATGGGACGTGGAAAGGCCCCCAACTTAGGGCGGCCTCCGGGCAGTCGATGCGCCCGTTCAACCGAGAAAAACTTGCTGAGGCCCCCGGGGGCCAGATGATTCTGGATCAAGTCCTCGACAAAGAGGTCGGTGGCAGCCTCCTCGGCCCCCTCCGGAACACCATCAATTCGGACGTTCTGGCGCCTGGCACGTCCTTCAAAGTCCTCAAGCCTACGGGCAAATAGCAAGTTTGCAGACTTCAGGTCTCGAACCTCTGACTGTAGGTCCGAGACGTCTGTGGTCAGGCTTGAGGTTTTTATATCAAGTGATTGACCCGATCATTGGTCTTGCCCAAATCGGCTCTGATCAGGTTGACCTCAATGGCCAGTGTGTCGACCTTATGTGCCAGGACCTCATGCTGTTTGTGCATCTCGGCTTTTATACCCGCAATGGCGCCCATAACATCCCGGAGGGTTGGGGCTGAGTCGTCCGGCGACACCTCTCGATGCATGTCCTTAGGCCTCGCGGCAGCACCAGGCGAGCCCTTAGGGTGGGCATAACGTTCCATGTTGTTGGATTGGGAGTAGGTTGATTTTCTACTGGCCCGGGGCTTCCCTCTGTCGGGTTCACCTCTGCCCGCCATGTTAGGCGAACGACCACCACGATCGAGGATACCCCGGGACGTCACCGGCTCACCAACGTGACGAGTGGTCGCCGCTGTCCCCGCCGTCCGTTCAGCACCAACACACTCCGGAACTCCGCAAGCTCCGCTTCGATGCGGTACAATCACTCTCTTTCCATGCCACCTCCGTACGGCTGTGTCGCACTCGCCGGCTCAGACACGGGCGCTGGTCACGTCGTCGTCCCCAAACTTGCACACAGTGTAACTTCACCTAGGGACGTCGGAATTTCAATCGGACAACGAGTCCCGCACCAGCAGCAGTTCACCCACAGTTTCCCACTGTCATGGATCAGGATAGACGACAGGATTATTGCGGAGGATCGGAGGGTCTTCGGAGCTCCGAGCTTACGCGGCCATCTTAGTTGCCCGCAAAGCTCCTCAATTATGTCTGATATTTAATGTCTATACATTTTTTTTTTAATCTAATCTAGTTTTTGAAAAAAGTTGACAAGAAGTAAGAATATGAATAAATCAAAAATATATATTTTTCTACACATGTTGTTTTGTGCATTTTTGATTGTATAGTGGTCTACAGGTTACGAGCCACTACAAAAATACCTAGCACTGAACCAGGTGCATCCCTCTTCTTCCCAATACTATTGTTTTCCTTGATAGGGTAATATCCATTTGTCAGTGGCCCCATTTTTTCCAAAGTCAATTTCATTGTTCAACATTTTCAAATAATTTGCAAAAGCAATCAATCAATCAATCAATCAATGCATTTATATAGCACACTACTCACCCGGAGGGTCTCAAGGCGCTAGGGGAGGGGGGGGGGTCCGCTACTGCTCGAACAGCCTGGTCTTGAGCTGTTTCCTGAAGGCAAGGTGGTCCTGGGTCAGGCGGAGGTGGGTCGGGAGGGAGTTCCAAGTCTTGGCGGCCAGGTAGGAGAAGGACCTTCCTCCTGTGGTGGCTCTTCGGATCCGGGGGACGGCAGCGAGGGCGTGGCTGGACGATCGAAGCTGGCGTGTGGGAGCGTAGAAGTTGAGGCGGCTGTTGAGGTATGATGGTCCTTGGTTGTGCAGGGCTTTGTGTGCGTGGGTGAGGAGACGGAAGGTGATTCTCTTGTTGACCGAGAGCCAGTGCAGATCTCTCAGGTGTCCGGAGATGTGGCTGTGACGGGGATGTCCAGGATGAGTCATGCTGAGGCGTTCTGGATCCTTTGGAGTCTCTTCTGGAGTTTGGTGGTGGTTCCGGCGTAAAGGGAGTTGCCGTAGTCCAGACGGTTGGTGACGAGGGCCTGGGTGACCGTCTTCCTGGTCTCGGTGGGGATCCAACGGAAGATCTTACGTAGCATGCGCAGGATGTTGAAGCACGATGAGGAGACGGCGTTGACTTGTCTGGACATGAAGAGGGAGGAGTCCAGGATGAATCCCAGGTTGCGTGCGTGGTCTGTTGGTTTGGGTGCGCTGCCCAGGGCGGGGGGCCACCAGGAGTCGTCCCAGGCGGAGGGTGAGGATCCCAGGATGAGGACTTCTGTCTTGTCCGAGTTCAGTTTCAGGCTGCTGTTCATCATCCACTTGGCTACTTCTGTCATCCCTTCATGCAGGTTGGCTCTGGCGGTTGCGGGGTCGTTGATGAGGGAGAGGATCAGCTGGGTGTCTTAGGCGTAGGAGATGATGTTGAGGTTGTGTTGGCGTGCGATGGCTGCAAGGGGGCTCATGTAGACGTTGAAGAGGGTTGGGCTGAGCGATGAGCCTTGAGGAACGCCGCAGATGACTTTGGTGGCTTCTGATCTGAACAGGGGGAGGCGGACTCTCTGTGTCCTTCCGGTGAGGAACGAGATGATCAATTCCAGTGCCTTCTCCTGGATTCCGACATTGCTGAGGCACTGCACTAGGGTGCGGTGGCAGACAGTGTCGAAGGCCGCGGAGAGGTCTAGGAGGATGAGGGCCGCTGTTTCTCCGTTGTCGAGCAGGGCTCGGATGTCGTCGGTGGCTGGGATCAGGGCGGTCTTGGTGCTGTGGTTGGCCTGGAAGCCAGACTGCGAGAGGTCGAGGGATCCGTTCGTTTCGAGGAAGGCAGCCAGCTGCTTGTTGACGGTCTTCTCGATGACTTTTGCAGGAAACGGGAGCAGCGAGATGGGGCGGTAGTTCTTGAGGTCGGTGGGGTCGGCTGATGGCTTCTTTAGTAGAGCGCTGAGTTCGGCGTGCTTCCAGCTCTCCGGGAAGGTAGCGGGGTCAAAGGAGGTGTTGATGATGTCCTGCAGGTAGGGTGCGATGACAGCGTCAGCTTTGTTGAAGACGTGGTGAGGGCAGGGGTTGGTCGGAGATCCGGAGCGGATGGAGTTCATCGTGCGGATGGTGTCGTCGGTGCTGATCGGGGTCCAGGCGCAGAGGGTGGTGGTGGGGGGCGGAGGTTCAGTCGTGGCGTGCGTCGGTTGGATGCTGAAGCTGTTGTGTATGTCCGCGATCTTGTTGTGGAAGTAGGAGGCCAGGGAGTTGCAGAGGTCTTGTGAAGGGGTGATGTCGTTGTTTCCGGCGTTGGGGTTGGAGAGCTCTTTGAGGATGTTGAAGAGTTCCTTTCTGTTGTGTGCGTTGTTGTCCAGTCGTTCCTTGAATGCAGACTTCTTGGTGGCGTGGATCAGTTGGTGGTGTTTTCGGGTGGCGAGCTTGAGGGCAGCCATGTTGTTCGGTGTTGGGTCTCTGCGCCAGGCTTTCTTGAGGTCTCGGCAGTACATTGTATGTTATCTTTACAAGCATTGAAGGAATCTTCATAGCTCTGAAAATCTCCAAGTAATTCCAATTCTGAACGCCATGGTTTGAACAGTTGCAAAAGAGCGAAATAGTAAAATTCCCTTTTATCAGCAGTGTCGCAACTCAGCTTTCTGTGATTAATCAAATTTCCTTTTGTTTGTTTTACCAAACATCCTTCGGATCCAATCACTCCATATTTTCCATCATTGATGTTCTCAGTAGTATTCCGTTTAAAAGTGTAGTTTTGCAGCACTTCATAGAGACACATGTTCTCAAGATGAGGATTTCTGTTTGGGTAATGTGTCCAACATATTCGTTTTCAAAATATCTGTACTTTCTGAATCTTTTTCTGCTAAATTCTCAATTTCCTGCACAGATTTCAGTACCCGATTTCGCATTGCAGCAAGACCTAGACTCACCCAAATAAGTCTTCTAGATTTGGAGTATAGACTTGCAGATGATACCCGATCTGAACATTCATTCATATGCTCCAATTTCTCGATGGGATAACATCTTCAAACTGAAACTGTATAATTTCTTACTTAGACTCTTTTCGTGAGATCTCTTCACACATTTCTTTCAATTCCGTCTTTTCTGATTTTGTAATGTAGGATGTTACATATCGAGCAACAGCAACGGAATTGTCCGCAACATATTGAATATCCATGTTAGCATTCTACATGGACAGAATAACCAGATTGTAGTCAATGATGTATTTTGACTCTTCGCTTTTTCCTAAATTGTAGGTATTTTTTGGAGACTTTCTTGTGATGACATATCGCATAGCTGACATAAAACTGTTCACTCTTCCTTTGGATATTACAGGACATGAAAATGCAAAACGACATTTGGTATAGAACTTATCCGTAGACTTGTACTTTCGTCGGCAGTATTTTCCAAATCGATGGTTTTGGAATCGTAAGACTTGTTGTCTTAACTTGTTTCCTTCTGTACTTTTGGGTACAGCACATGTGGCATATTCTTTAATAAAAGACAAAACAGTATCATCTGAATCTGTTCCGAATTTTGGGGCAACCTTGATCCATAATAGCATATGTATATGAGGAGCACCTCTTGCTTGATACTCCTTTCTCCAAAAGAAATCCACAACATCTCCAGGAGGAGGATTTTTTTATTGCAGGTAAAAGACATCATAGCTTCAAATCTATGATTCAAATACCTGCATACATTAACAGGATCCAAAGAGCACAATTCTCCAGGTGTCTTGTATTCAATATTTTTTATATTGGAATTTGCCTCTAGAAGAAATTCAAGTAAATCATCCCAAGCGTACTCAGCACAGCTTAGGGTAAGGAACCATGTCGGAGTTCCTAAGTTCCGTAGCATACATTTCAGTTCTCCATGACGACGGTACCAATATTAATTGTTGCCACGCTGACATGCCATTAGATTAATCAGCTGAGATTCTAACTGATCAACCCTCTGGTGCACTTGATCCATAAAATCCTTTGCAGAAACATTTTGCAGATGAACCCCTGTTTTCAATATGTGATTGACTGCATATGAAAGTCCAGACAAGTCACTTTCAAAAAAAAGATTAAATATATAAGGGATACATTATCTAAATCTTGGATCTTCTGTGTATAATCTTGTTGTCCAATATTCTGATGCAGGAATTTGCACAGGTCGTTCATCATATCGTCCTGCTTTTCCTGTTGGAAACAACTGCGGAAAACAAGGAGCTTCCAAGCTCTCTTCCCATACACGCATGGGACTTCCCTTTGCTTTTTTTCATTTGAACCAACTCAATAGTGTTCCCCATCACTTCTTTTGAATGAAGTGGATGTACACTGTAAGGTTCATAAATTTCTTCACTTCTTGACATATCCACTTTTTCAATTTGTCCACTTGACGTTTCAGTATCTTCTGCTAAAAGTATTTCTTCTTCTCCGATCTACTCCTGCCAGCTTTTCTTACTCTTAGTAGGAACGCCATTAACTAGAATCACTAGTGGTCATTTTCTACACACTCTACACCAATAGTTTCAACATTGTTCTTTAAATCTAATGGTAAATATACAACTCTACCTTTTAAACCTCTGCGTAAATCTGAAGGAGGCAATTTACCTGTTTTAGGCTTATACAAACAATAGCCTGAAACGGGTGCACACATTGAATGAGAATAGACTCATAAATATTTAAATCTATAAATTCTGGAGGAATAGCAACCAACTCTAGATTATTATGGACAGCTCTAGCGGGAATTTTATTCTCATCTAATTTGTTATAACAATATTTAAAAATACGCTGATGAGAACCCAAATCAAAACAATTCTCTAGCAACAAACAAGTTGCAAATTCCTTTCACTTATCATTATTTTCTCTTTCACTTTTTAAATACAGATGAACACTCCTAGTCTGAGTTTTATAGTGAGTTCAGCGGCAACAAATACAAGAGTAATTTGGCCTTTCACCTGAAATCACCTTAAACTCTGTAATTTCACCTCCAAATTTTTTGGACAACTATGTTCAACATTCTCTTTAATTAATGTCTGAGTTTCTTCACTCTCTTGTTCAGGACCAAAGCAACAAAACTCAATATCATCACAAATCTTCTTCACATCTGAAACTGACCCATGCAAAAGAGCACTGTTCAACTCATTTAACTTTAGTGCTGGACTTTTTGCATAATACAATCTTCTGACTAACTTCCGCATTTGAGTATGATGTACTGCCAACATCCTGAAATGATGAAAAACACTTTGACATACTTTTCTAGAAAGACAAGCCAGAGAATGACCTTGCAAATCAGTATTTGTTCTCACTCTTCAAGGGTTAGTCCTTGCAACATCTTAATCTTTTGTTTAATACCTTTTTTACTATATACTCGTAAGAAATTACGTAAAAGATCAATAGATTCTTGTCGTGCCTTACAAATACTACTGAAATCCCACGTGTACACTGGAGATTTAGCACGTCTGCCTAGAACTTCATCAGCTATCACTTCTTCTGCATTTCGGGGCACCATTTTCTCTTTCTCAATTGGACAACTATTTCTAACCTCATAAGCTCGAACACTGGTGTTAACTGCATGCAACAAATCATTGATCTGAAAATTAGTCTCTTCATTAAAGAAAGGCTCTGAACTTGAACTGTGTTTCCATTCCCCCAAAAAACATCACAAAAATAGTTCTGTTAACTACTCTTTTCCTCTTACTTTTGGCCTTCATTGAATGGATTGGTTTATCTAGTGATCAAATTCTGTTTAAAACTAAAATAATTTTTTTTTACTTCAGAAGCCTTTTCAACAGTGGATTCAATATGCTTCTTCTTTTTTTAAATAATGATCTCTTTTTATATTTCTTCAAATCTTTCAGCAAATTATGTACTACACTATTATAAAATATTTTCTTTCGAATCTCTTTATACTGATTTTCTCTTCTTTTACCAAAAGTCAATTTTTTTGATTCTACATTTGCTATCTTTTTTTCTCGTTGTAGCGTCATCACTGCTTTCAACATTTTGAACCCTATTTTTCCGTCTAGAAACATTTTTAATAAACTTCTTAGTATTCTTACCAGAAGATATTCTCTTTTTGGCCACATTATGTTGCTCATCCAATACTTGTTGTTGAATTTTCTTCAAGTAAATATCCTTTAGCTCTATTTTTCTTTTTCGACCTTTTTTTTAAGGCATGATAACGTTATTTTAATGATGATAAACAATATCTGTAAAAAATAAACATAAATAGAGTATATTACTAATCTTATAAATTACACTTTTCTAGTACCATGCAAAAACTTCTATATAGATACTGACAGAAAAATTGTATACTTTAAATACAAATGTGAAAGTGGTTACACTACACCACATGCATAGTGCATATAAGTTTGAAGCACTCTGTGCCCTAAAGCCTGGCTCACTATATGAGTACATGCATACTAACTGAATAATTAGAATAGTACAAGAAAAGACACTAAGTACATTTATAACTAGTTGAATTTTACTTTACTGAATGGATTAAAACATAGCACTGAAAGATTGACTATGGCATTGCAAGAGAAGTGACAGGGTGTTTGCTGTAGTGTAGGTATACTGACTAGAGAGTTGTAGGCCTGAAACACAACTGTAAAAGTGATTAGACCAGTACATGCATAGTGTATAGGAGTTTAAAACAGTCCATGTCCTAAAGCATGTTATTTAAAAAAAAAAACTGAAAAATGTATGCAGGGTGCATGGATCCGCCGTAATAAAAAAAAAACGAAGTACGGTCTCCTGTGTTGTTTACAATTTAGCTACCTGGGGAGGGGCAAATCCCGGGATCTAAAATATTGCATTTCATTCGGGTTCAGAGGGGCCCTGTAGCCCGGGGACCGCCATTCCTCAGTGCTACAAAATAAATGGGGAAAGGTGTGCCGCCGTGGCCAGGGCGACTGATGCTGGATGGTGGGGATCACGGTTCGATCCCCAGTTCTGGCAGCAGGGGTCTGCCCAGCACCATGCGACTTTGGGCAATAGCTCGCTTAATCTTCCCAACGGCCCCTAGTGCCGAGATACCCCTTTGGGGTGATTTGTGCACTATACAAGAACTGGATTTACATTTACATTTACAAATGTGTGGAGATACTCAAAGGTACTCCCCAGAAAAATACTTAGGTAGGACGGCCTTAAAGACCTTGTCCAGCTCTGGGAACCGCTACTCTTCGAGGCTTTGAAAAAAAATTAGTTGGAGGGCTCAAAGGTCCCTCTGAGCCCCGCTGATCACCACCCTCTGGGGCTTTTTATATTGTAGGAGAGAGGCCATGTGGCCCCCATTCTGGAGCCATCGAAAGCCTTAGGGCACACCGCCCCCCAGGTCCGGCTCCTGCTGTATCCCGGGGTGTCTACCCCCAGGAAACTGGCACTGCTGTTTGCTATGGCAAGGCGGAGTCAAGGTTCCCGCTCTGTCATAGCAAACTTGAGGGCATAATAACAAGTGCCATTTCACCGCAATTTCTTTTAAAAAGCCAAAAATGTGGTGAAAATGATATCGTCCTATTTACTAGGTGACAATAAGATGCATTAACGCATGTTAGCAGCGAGTTTGGTAATGGCTCGCCTTGTATCTCCAATAAGTTGCAATGTAGGCGTTCCCAGAGGCAAGGCACGTTTTCCTATGACAATAGAACATGGAAGAGGGGAGTACGACAATAGTATTGTATTTATAAGGTAACCCTGCACTTGAGGAACGATACCAAAACTCTTGCTAATTGAGGTTTATGCAGGATCCTAACAGCAGGCATACTTGTAATTCTAGACAAGCAACACTCCTACCTGGATTTTACCAGGAAAAACACATTCATTATAGTAAAATAAAAACCCACATAAAACTCTTCACAAATTGCAAATTTACTTTTCAAATTGATTTGTAGATTAGGAAGAATTTCAGTAACACAACAGATTTTCTCATACAGAATCTCTGTACTGCACGTCTTAGCAAAACCAATAAATGTCAAAGTTTCCCTCTCATTCTGCACACATATACATAAACATCAAATCATATTGTTTCCCACAATAATAAAAAATCTAACACATTTCAGCCCTTTCCAATTGACATAAGTTTGAACCCTCCCCCCAATCTGCTCACTGCCTGTTACCATGGTATCAGTACAACAATACTGAACTAAGCACACAGGTCACAAGTTCAGCACACAATGTTGCTAATGCAAACAGCAAGTGTGCTTGACTTTTTAAAATATCACCTAATCTAATGTAATGTTCCATTCAAACAGTTTTTCTTAACCAATAAGAAATATGCTTGTACTGAACAGAAACATGCACCCTACTTTTCAGACTACAATGTTTTTAACCCCTTCCATGCTCATGACGAGCTCAGCTCGTCATGCAGTACACTGCTTGTGTGCTCATGACGAGCTGAGCTCGTAATGAACCATGGGAGTCAATGAATCTCAGCATAGAGGGATAATTGCTGTAGCATTGATGTGGTTAAACAGTCAATCATTTCTATTGTTTTTTCAAACTACACTTTAGCCACCATTTTAGAAAAACCTTAGGTCTGGAAATGCTTATGAAGGACACCTTTGGAGAATTGATGTATCTTTTCCCCCAAACTGCCTTTGTGTATTCTAAAATATGCCAAAGGCAGAAATGAAACTGGTCCAATAAATGTTGTCGGTACAAAAGGGGGTGGTGATGGACTGAGCATCTGAACTAATCAAAAACTCACACCCAGTCAACAGATCTGGGTTTAATCCATCACCGTTCTTTAGCCCACTCTGCCACCCCAGTTCAGACATGGCCATATGCAAATCAGTCTGACCCTGTGCCTCATGGGAACAGTCCAGCCCGAACTGCCAAGCCATGCCTTCCCTGGACCGGAAACAAGCTTCCGAGGACCGGTTTCTGGCATTTCAGCCATCTTTAGCCTGGCGTGCTTGAATCCAGTGGCAGAGTGAGCAAGGGACTCACGTCTGAGCATACCCTGCTAACTTATGGCGAACAAAGCGGTACAAAAGGGGGTGGTGATGGACGGAGCATCTGAACCAATCAATCACTCACACCCAGTCAACAGATCTGGGTTTAATCCATCACCGTTCTTTAGCCCACTCTGCCACCCCAGTTCAGACATGGCCATATGCAAATCAGTCTGACCCTGTGCCTCATGGGAACGGTCCAGCCCGAACTGCCAAGCCATGCCTTCCCTGGACCAGAAACAAGCTTCTGATATCGGTTTCTGGCATTTCAGCCGTCTTTTGTCTACAGATTGAGAAAACTAGGAAACATATCAATAAATGTGTTTCAGCTTTTCTCCAAGATTATAAATGGGGTCCATTTACCACAACAATCTGTGTTTCAATATGGATGGCATCTATAGGACAGATGGAATGCATTTCACAGATGAGGGTAACAGAGTCTTCCTCTTGAACTTTAGACTCTGCATAGGTACTTACTTGTAAGTACCAACATTCTCTTAATAAACACAAGGGCTCTTTTTAGAGCCACCCAAAATCTAAACACATAAGCTTCATGTATATCTGAAAAATATTACTTTTTTTCCCTTGGAGTCGCGCACCTCACGCATACACACCAGAGAGCCATAACAAACAGAAATGGTGGTCCCTAGGACTGGAGGGGCCTATGAGCCCCCTCAACCATTTTTGAAAAAGCCCCAGGGGGTAGTGGGCCATTAAGCCCCCCATCCATCTATTTTACTGGTGCGGTGGCAGTTGAGTCACCCCCGCCACCCATTAATATTTTTGCACCGGAGGGTGGCGATCCCCGGTGCTAGGAAGCCCCTTTGGGACCCCATAAAATGTAAAACATTTGTCCCCAGAATTTGGCCCCCCCGGTAGCTAATAATTAAAGCACGAGCATTTTTATTTGTTTGTTTATGGCATGATCCGCGCACCCTAAGTGCACTTTGCCATTTTTAGAAAAAAAAAAATATTTGGGGTCCTGGGAGTCGTTGGGGGACCCTCCAAGAAGGTATAGAGGGTCAAGATATTTCTACCTTACCCCCTTTACACGTTTTCCACTTTTCTTCCACTAACTTCTTCAACTTTGCTTCTACCGAGGCACAAAATGGCTGGCAACAATTCCTGGTTTCAAATGTTAACAACCACTTGACAGCCAATTAGCATTCAGCGCCTGATCGGGACGGTGCGCTTAAAGTGCGCTCAAGATGCGCGGATCCACCAAGGTCATAGATATATATATGTATTTTTAATTGTAATTTTTTCAGGAGCTACTAAACGGATTTACACCATTTAAGCAAAAGGCACGAGTCTGAACCGAGGACTACCACTTTGCCAAATTTGGTGTAATTTCATTCAGCCATTCGGGCAGTAGCCGTGATGAACGGTTCCTATGGAAAATTGCATGGGGAAATCACATATCACCACAAGTCTTTCAGAATTGGAGCAGACTGGAGTGCCCCACCAGTTTTAAAAATTTCTCAAAGATTTGTCAACCTGCGCCAAAGTTATTCCAAATAGAATGTTGCGGATTTTCTATGGAAAATAGGTTCTAACTATAACTACCTACTGCTGACCGCCAGTAGGTAATATACATACATATATAAACATATATAATCTGCAAATCTATATAAATACAAAATATAAATGCTTGCATACATATACATATATGCATACATATGCATGTTATGTACATGAAAGTTTGAAAAACACTAATAAAGCAAGGCTAAAAGACAACCTAATTACAAACAGAATTGCTTTACCTTAAACGAGGGCGAGAACTATTGCCTTTTTGATGCTTGTTTACTTTGGTTCCATCAAGAGGGCATTCAGATGTGTCACACATTTGCCATAAATTCTGAATGTAGCTCATTAGATTACAGTAGTAAAGCTTCTGCTCACCAGGGACGTCTGCTGCTGGTATTCAAAGTGCATGTTTCAGTCTGCATGCTAGAATGTTTTAATGAATTGGAAGAGGATTTGAGAAGTCAAAATATGCCCTAATTTTTCTTTCTGCAGCACTAATCATAATTTCTATCGCAAAATGAAGCCCCTCATTTTGTTCCTTTGCAAATTAAATGTTTTAAGTGTTACCACTTTATTCCAATCAAGATGGCTTCAGGTGTTCCATACTTTGTCATAAGTAAGACTGTTTGCGCTCTAGTTATTCTTTAGAACACTCTGGGATATTCTGTCATTGGGCTACACTTGCGGTACAAAAGGGGGTGGTGATGGACGGAGCATTTGAATCAATCAAACACTCACACCCAATCAAAAGATCTGGGTTTAATCCATCACCGTTCTTTAGCCCACTCTGCCACCCCAGTTCAGACATGGCTGGACTGTTCCCATGAGGCACAGGGTCAGACTGATTTGCATATAGCCATGTCTGAACTGGGGTGGCAGAGTGGGCTAAAGAACGGTGATGGATTAAACCCAGATCTTTTGACTGGGTGTGAGTGTTTGATTGATTCAGATGCTCCGTCCATCACCACCCCCTTTTGTACCGCTTTTGGCCACCATAAGTGTGGCTGGGTATGCTCAGACATGAGTCCCTTGCTCACTTTGCCACTGGATTCAAGCAAGCTGGGCTGAAGATGGCTGGAATGCCAGAAACCGGTCCTCTGAATCTTGTTTCCGGTCCAGGGAAGACATGGCTTGGCAGTTCGGGCTGTACTGTTCCCACGAGGCACAGGGTCAGACTGATTTGCATATAGCCATGTCTGAACTGGGGTGGCAGAGTGGGCTAAAGAACGGTGATGAATTAAACCCAGATCTTTTGACTGGGTGTGAGTGTTTGATTGATTCAGATGCTCCGTCCATCACCACCCCCTTTTGTACCGCTTTTGGCCGCCATAAGTGTGGCAGGGTATGCTCAGACGTGAGTCCCTTGCTCACTTTGCCGCTGGATTCAATCAAGCCGGGCTGGAGATGGCTGGAATGCCAGAAACCGGTCCTCTGAAGCTTTTTTCCAGTCCAGGGAAGACATGGCTTGGCAGTTCGGGCTGGACTGTTCCCATGAGGCACAGGGTCAGACTGATTTACATATAGCCATGTCTGAACTGGGGTGGCAGAGTGGGCTAAAGAACGGTGATGGATTAAACCCAGATCTTTTGACTGGGTGTGAGTGTTTGATTGATTCAGATGCTCCGTCATCACCACCCCCTTTTGTACCGCTTTTGGCCACCATAAGTGTGGCAGGGTATGCTCAGACGTGAGTCCCTTGCTCACTTTGCCACTGGATTCAAGCAAGCCGGGCTGAAGATGGCTGGAATGCCAGAAACCGGTCCTCGGAAGCTTGTTTCCGGTCCAGGGAAGACATGGCTTGGCAGTTCGGGCTGGACTGTTCCCATGAGGCACAGGGTCAGACTGATTTGCATATAGCCATGTCTGAACTGGGGTGGCAGAGTCGGCTAAAGAACGGTGATGGATTAAACCCAGATCTTTTGACTGGGTGTGAGTGTTTGATTGATTCAGATGCTCCGTCCAACACCACCCCCTTTTGTACCGCTATTGGGCTACACTTGGGCTACATCTGGGTGATATTTGTGCCACATTTGGGCTCTTATGTCTCTGGCCGCCATCTTGGGAGACTTATTTGTTACAAAGTTTCCTAATTTCCTCATTTACTACAGTCTCCTCAGTAGGAAATACTTTGGTTTTTAATTTGGTTCCATCAATAAGACATTCAGATGTGTCACACATTTGCCATGAATTCTGAATGTTAGCACTCTAGTTGCTCATTAGATCACTGTAGTAAAGCTACTGCTCACCAGGGAAATCTGCTACTGGTATTGAAAGTACATGTTTCAGTCTGCATGTCAGAATGTATTTTAATTAAATTGAAGAGGATTTGAGAAGTCTTTCAAAATGTGCCCTAATTTTTCTTTCTGCAGCACTAATCATACTTTCTATGGCAAAATGAAGCCCCTCATTTTGTTCCTTTTTAAATTAAATGCTTTAAGAGTTACCACTTTATTCCAATCAAGATGGCTTCAGGTGTGCTATACTTTTGTCAAAAGTAAGGTTGTTAGCACTCTAGTTGTTCTTTAGAACACTCTGGGAAACTGCAGTAGAACACAAAGGAATTAACTGACAGTCTCTACCCTTGTTGGATGTACATGTTTTACTGAGAATGTCAGACTTCATTCTCACATGACTGAGAAAGATAATGTGAATTTACAGAAAATATGCTCTCAGTTTAGCTTATAGATCACCTTCCAAACCTCTGTGGGAAAAGCATGAGAAAATAATTTTCTCTCAAACATGATTCATGATATCCCAGCAGAAGGCTTTTTTTTACATGGTAAAATCACCTTAGAACCCACCACAATTCCTAAAATTAGTATGGTACCATCAACTATGATTCATAATGCAACTAAAGTCCTAAACATGATTCATGATATCCCACCACAAGGCTTTTTTTACATGGTAAAATCACCTTAGAACACAACACAATTCCTAAAATTAGTATGGTACCATCAACTATGATTTATAATGCAACTAAAGTCTTAAAACCTTCTATTAACTGCAATGCTTTTTAATGAGGTGCTATCATGTATATTGCTCCCGAGATAGCTGCCAACACTTCTTGGATAAAGTGCTGACGATGAGATTATTGTTAGGCTCCACCCAGATATATATATATATATATATATATATATATATATATTTTTTTTTTTCTTTTCCTTTAATATCTAAAAAACTACTGAACAGATTCAGACCCTTCTAACAAAAAGGCACGAGTCTGAACCAAGGTCTACCTCTTTGTTAAATTTGGTGTAATTCTGTTCAGCAGTTTGAGCTGTAGCTGCGATTAAAGGTTCCTATGGAAAATTGCATGGGGAAAACATGTTTTGGGACCCCCCTTTTTTCTCAGCCCCCACTTGACGAATCACCCCGAGACTTTCAGCATAGCAGCATAGGAGCAGGCGGGATATATATATATATATAATCCTCCAAAAATTCCCAGCAGATGAGGCCGCACAACACATCAAGTAAGGAAACTCCTTTATTTTGAATAACAGCCAGCTTACGATCCCGTATTTCAATCCTTTTAGCCTGACGCAATATATATACATATGTTCACTGAAAAAAACCATAGGTTTCAGGGGTGTTATAGTTAGCCGGACATTTCAATCATACAAAACAATTGAAATTCCTCCGTTATAGTTAGTTGTACTAACTGTAACTTGCGCGCCCGCAATCCACTGCTGATGATGTCACATATTACTTCATTCATGACATGGTCAGTGACATCACTGATGACATCACTGATGACATCTCAAATGCCATCACTGATGACAACACTGATGACATCATCCAGTGGATGTGGTTTGGTTAGTTATTTAAATATGTGTTAAATATGTATTATTACCTACTGGAGGTCGCCAGTAGGTAGTTATAGTTAGGACCTAGCTACCATAGGAAAACCGCAACATTCTATTGGGAATAACTTTGGCGCTGGTTGCGGAATTTGCGTGTAATTTTCCTAAATTTAGGCCAGCTCCGCTCCGCTTCTTCCCTTGAAGTTTTGGGGGGATTCGTCATGTGGGGGCCAAGAAAAAAGGGGGGTCCCAAAACGTGTTTTCCCCATGTTAATTTCCATAGGACGATTAGACACGGCTACAGCCCGAACGGCTGAACGGAATTTCACCAAACTTGGAAAAATTGTAGGGACTGATACGCAGAAGTGCCTTTTCTATATTTGGTGAAAATTGCTCCAGTGGTTTTTACAAAAATTAACTTCAAAAACACGTATGTATCTGTATGCGCGCTTCGAGCGCTTACAGGTACGCATACCGGGAAGCGCACCCGGCGCGACACGGAAGTGCGCAAGCTGAAAGCTGATTGGCTCTCAGGTGTCTTTCAACATTCCAAACAGTCCGGAGAGTCCGCCATCTTGTGTCTTGGTAGAATTGAGACACAAGAGGTGAAAAAAAAGGGGGACATGATTAAAAGGGGGCAGGGTAGACACTCCCTGACCCCCTAGGTTTACTGAGGGGGGCCTAGAAGGACAACGAAGGGCAAAAAAACTATTTTATTTTTTTAATTTCCGCGGGGTAAGCGCTGGGTGCGTTTCCATGTACGCGTACCCAGAGCGTACCACAGGGAAAAACAGTGAAAGAAAATAGTGTAAAATACGAATTTGGATTGCATAGAGGTAGAGTAGCTCTAAAATGTAATTTAAATTTAAAAGAACTTGTAACATGTCCTCATCAGGAATTTCCTCTTCAATCATATCATCAGGAATCTCCTCATGAAAAGTCTGCAATGATGATTGTTGGAATTCTATGGAATCCAAACATTCGATAAATTCTTCATCAGGAGACTGATCAAAAAAATCATTAATTTCATCTCCTCCTTGTGAAAATATTTCATTATTGGTGCTGTCAATATCCGGGACATTTAGAATTTCAATAAATGTAGTTGAAAATTCAAAATAAATTTTCATGGTCTCTTCATTCTGATCCATTTTATTTTGAAATTTCTTGCTGAAAATTGCAGAAAAAAGTAATCACTTTCCTTTATCGTTTTTAGTAATACATAATATAAAACTAGCTTAATCAAGTATTTAGTTCTTTAAAATTAATTAGGCAATGTATAGTATCAGGCAGGAACTAGAAATATAAAGCATTGCATGTGATGAAGCCTATCTCAATCCATAGTTATAACAGAATGACTGTAAATAACTAACAGAAAACATTTTTCAAATTATCTTAAAGTGTATAACATAGCTCTCCTTACAAATTAACAACTCACCTTTTTGAAAGTAGGAGAAGAGTTAGTACTGTGTAAATCAAACATCAGAAAACGACAGCTGCTCATCCATCATCCCCCTCCGGTGTGGAGTACCACAGGGCTCATCTCTGAGCCCGACACTTTTCAACGTGTATATGGCCCCACTGGAGAAGAGGGTTAGCTCGTACGGCGTGTCAGTCATCAACTACGCCGACGACACTCAGCTGGTCGTTACCCTTTCCCACCCTCACCATGCCCCATCCGACCTCCACAGCTGCCTCTCTGAAGTCCACCGATGGATGAATCTCTCCTCATTAAAATTAAACGGGTCCAAGACCGAGATCCTCCTGATGGGCCACAATGGGCCCTCTCTACCATCTCATCTCTGGCCCAGGTGCCTAGGGGACCCTCCCACACCCAAGGAAGAGGTCAAGAGCCTTGGTGTGTGGATTGAGAAAGACATGAATTTTAAAACCCAGGCAAAGAGAACTGCAGGGACATGCTTCGGACTACTCAGAGCCTGCAGGAAAATCTTTCCCCTGCTCCCAGAGACCGCAAGGAGGCTCCTCATACAGGGTCTAATCCTGGCAAGATTAGACTACTGTAACGCTATATACTTGGGAGCCCCTGAAGGCACCTTGAACTCACTACAGAAAGTCCAAAACGCCGCAGCCCGATTACTTACGGGCACACCTGGAAGATCGTCCGCCAAGCCGGCCCTCAACTCTCTCCACTGGCTTCCAATCAGAGAAAGGGTCTTGTTCAAATCCCTCTGCTTGGCCCATAAAACACTCAACAACAACGGTCCCCCTCTTCTGAAAGAACTTTTAATCCCTTACAAAGCAGAGAGGGATCTCCGATCCAATGCAGAAAATCTTATTGCAGTCCCTAGAGTGAGAAAAGCCAAGACCGGTGGCCGTCGCTTTTCGGTCCACACGGCAAAACGATGGAACCAGTTACCCCGAAAACTCAGAACAGAACCTAACTATCTCCAGTTCAGAAAGACCTTGAAGACCTTCCTTTTCCCTCAAATCTAACCCTACTAGTGGCTAAAACCTCTGGAGAAGCAGATCAGCGCTGGGATGCTCTTCGGAGTTACTACGCGCTTTACAAAAACCTATAAATAAATAAAATTGGACACCAAAAATTCCTCACTAATGTACCTCAGACAGTAGTATTACAAAATGGCCGTGTTCTCCTCTCATTTAAGATATATACATAACCAATCAAACTTCATCACACATAACTTCAAAACCAAAGTAACATTTTAATTGGTTCTAAATTTCAACACTTTCAAATGTGTTTTCCCCATGCAATTTTCCATAGGACATTCAGACATTGCTACAGCCCGAACGGCTGAACGGAATGATACCAAACTTGGCAAAATGGTAGGGACTGGTACGTAGTAGGGCCTTTTCCATATTTGTTTAAAATTGCTCCAGTGGTTTTTATGAAAAGCAACTTCAAAATCACATATATATCAATTTGCGCGCTTCGAGCGCTTACCGGTACGCGTACCAGGGAGCGCACCTGGCGCGCCACGGAGGTGCGTGAGTGGAAAGTTTATTGGCTCTCGGATGTCTGTCAACATTCCAAACAGTCCGGAGAGTCCGCCATCTTGTGTCTCGGTAGAATCGAGACACAAGAGGTATAAAAAAAGGGGGAAATGATTAAAAGGGGGCAGAGTAGACATCCCCTGACCCCCTAGGTTTTCTGAAGGGGGCCTAGAAGGACCCTGAAGGGCAAAAAAACTATATATATTTTTTTTTAATTGCGGTGTAAGCGCTGGGTGCGTTCACATGTATGCTTCCTGGTACGCGTACCCTAAGCGCACCACGGGGAAAAACTGTGTAAAAAATTGGGGTAAGAAAATAATTTATAGTGCTTAGAGGTAGGGTAGCTCTGGAAAGAGCTATTGTGCTATGTGGGTGTTTTTTGTACCTACAAGTATGTACCGATGCAGAGTCTAAAATTCAAGAGGAAGACTCTATTCCCCTCATCTGTAAAATGTACACCATCTCTCCTACAGATGCCTTACATGTTGTAACGCAAGTTGTTGTGGTATATAGAACCCATACCATAGTCTCTGAGGAAAGCAGAAACAGATTTATTCACATGTTTCCTTGCTTTCTCAATCTGTGGATAAAATTGGTTGGACCAGTTCCATTTTTGCCTTTGGCATATATTAAAAAATACCAAGGCAGTTTTTGGAAAAAGTGACATCAATTTCCCAAAGGTGTCCTTTAAAAGCATTTCCATACCTACCCCAGTCAAAGTGCCCAGGTCATTGCCACCACAGTGCACAATTATGAGGTCAGGGTGTGGTAGATGCATAAAGGATTTTACCAATTGTATCAATTGGTGACTTCTAAATCCTCTCTGTCCAATCCACATAATATCCACATTTGGTAAATTAAGGTTGTGAATACCTCTGTTAGCTGCATATTTTTTACTCCAGTGACCAAAGCTATGACCCACAATCCAGACTTTTGGCATCTTCAAGGTACATGTAGTTGTATTCAAATGAGTTGTGGAAATGAAATGGCAGTTTGAAAGTAGGAGTTGTGAAAAAAGTGGTTGAGATTCAGTGCATTTGAAAAAGCAGAAATGATTGGTGATTTCTTAAACTTCTCCACTGTAAAATAGGGTGCATGCTTTTGTTTTTAGAAATAAGTAATTCTAATGGTTCGGAAAACATCATTGAAAGAAACATTGCACATGATTAGCTAGTATATTGAGAGGTCAAACACCCTTGCTGAGTTCATTTGCAACATAGTATGATGAACCTTTCACCTGTGTGCTGAGTTAGGCGGGAGTTACCATGGTAACAGGCTGAATGAGCACTGGGGGGATGGGTGATTATTATGTGAGTTTGAAAGTGTTGAAATGTAGAACCAATTAAAATGTTAGTTTGGTTTAGAAATAGTGTGGGAAGAATTTTAATTGGTTAAGTCCAGGGATATGTGTGAAGAATTACAGGGAATCAGGGCCATTTGTGGTTGCAGTGTCTGAGGTCCATTTCAGAGATTCTGCTTAAGAAAATCTGGTGTGTGTGACTGACACTGTTCTAAATCTTCAAAAGCATTTTTAAAGGTGAGTAATGATTTTTTTAATATAGATAGAGTGCTGTATGCACTATGGGGAAGATTAAGAAGCATCTTGTTTTTCTTTATTCTTGCATTGTGTGTCATGTTTTATTGTAATGCTGGTAAAAAATTTGATGGTGCATATTGGAAATGTATTTTGGAAATGTAGTAGTCTTTTAAAGGAGCTGTGCTCTGTGTCAAAAACGATTTACTATGGAAAATGATTTTGGGTAAAATGTCAGGCTTTAACATGTTGGTCAAGGATTACACTGAGTGTCTGTGTGAAATAAGGAATTATATTTTCAAATTTTTCAATATTCTCACCTGTGTCTGCTTAAAGTTTACCTCTCTTTGCTTAAAGGGTACTCTGTGCCTGTGTCTCATGTCACTTTGTACCTGCCCTATCTCTCTCTTTGTGTGTGTCATTTCTCTCTTTGCATGTGCCTCATGTCACTCTGGTAAATGTTTTTTGCTAAAATGTCAGGCTTTAAAATGTTGGTCAAGGATCACACTGAGTGTCTGTGTGATATAAGAAATTATATTTTCACATTTTTCGAAAATCTCACCTGTGTCTGCTGACAGTTTGTCTCTCTTTGCTTAAAGGGTACTCTGTGCCTGTGTCTCATGTCACTTTGTACCTGCCCCATCTCTCTCTTTGTGTGTGTCATTTCTCTCTTTGCATGTGCCTCATGTCACTCTGGTAAAAGTTTTTTGGTAAAATGTCAGGTTTTAAAAATTTGGTCAAGGATCGCACTGAGTGTCTGTGTGAAATAAGGAATTATATTTTCACATTTTTCAATAATCTCACCTGTGTCTGCTGACAGTTTGCCTCTCTTTGCTTAAAGGGTACTCTGTGCCTGTCTCTCATGTCACTTTGTACCTGCCACATCTCTCTCTTTGTGTGTGTCATTTCTCTCTTTGCGTGTGCCTCATGTCACTCTGGTAAATGTTTTTTGGTAACATGTCTGGCTTTAACATTTTGGTCAAGGATCACACTGACTGTCTGTGTGAAATAAGGAATTATATTTTCATATTTTTCAATAATCTCACCTGTGTCTGCTGACAGTTTGCCTCTCTTAGCTTAAAGGGTACTCTGTGTCGGTGTCTCATGTCACTTTGTACCTCCCCCATCTCTCTCTTTGTGTGTGCCATTTCTCTCTTTGCTTGTGCCTCATGTCACTCTGGTAAATGTGTTTTGGTAAAATGTCAGGCTTTAAAACTTTGGCCAAGGATCACACTGAGTGTCTGTGTGATATTAGGAATTATATTTTCAAATTTTTCAATAATCTCACCTGTGTCTGCTGACAGTTTGCCTCTCTTTGCTTAAAGGGTACTCTGTACCTGCCCCATCTCTATCTTTGTGTGTGTCATTTCTCTCTTTGCATGTGCTTTATGTCACTCTGGTAAATGTTTTTTGGTAAAATATCCGGCTTTAAAATTTTGGTCAAGGATCACACTGAGTGTCTGTGTGAAATGAGGAAATACATTTTCATATTTTTCAATAATCTCACCTGTGTCTGCTGACAGTTTGTTTCTCTTTGCTTAAAGGGTACTCTCTGCCTTTGTCGGATGTCACTTTGTACCTGCCCCATCTCCCTCTCTCTCTGTGTCATTTCTCTCTGTGCGTGTGCCTCATGTCACTCTGCTAACTGTTTTTTGGTAAAAATGTCTGGCTTTAAAATTTTGGTCAAGGATCACGCTGAGTGTCTGTGTGAAATAAGGAATTATATTTTCAAATTTTTCAATAATCTCACCTGTGTCTGCTGACAGTTTGCCTCTCTATGCTTAAAGGGTACTCTGTGCCTATGTCTCATGTCACTTTGTACCTGCCCCATCTCTCTCTTTGTGTGTGTCATTTCTCTCTTTTCATGTGCCTCATGTCACTCTGGTAAATGTTTTTTGGTACAATGTCAGGCTTTAAAATTTTGGTCAAGGATTACACTGAGTGTCTGTGTGAAATAAGGAATTATATGTTCACATTTTTCAATAATCTCACCTGTGTCTGATGACAGTTTGCCTCTCTTTGCTTAAAGGTTACTATGTGCCAGTGTCTCATGTCACTTTGTACCTGCCCCATCTCTCTCTTTGTGTGAGTCATTTCTCTCTTTGCGTGTGCCTCATGTCACTCTGGTAAATGTTTTATTTTTAAATGTCAGGCTTTACAATTTTGGTCAAGGATCAAACTGAGTGTCTGTGTGATATAAGGAATTATATTTTCACATTTTTCAATAATCTCACCTGTGTCTGCTGACAGTTTGCCTCGCTTTGCTTAAAGGGTACTTTGTGCCTGTGTCTCATGTCACTTTATACCTACCCCATCTCTCGTGTGTGTCATTTCTCTCTTTGCGTGTGCCTCATGTCACTCTGGTAAATGTTTTTTGGTAAAATGTCTGGCTTTACAATTTTGGTCAATGATCACACTGAGTATCCGTGTAAAATACGGAATTATATTTTTACATTTTTCAATAATCTCACCTGTGTCTGCTGACAGTTTGCCTCTCTTTGCTTAAAGGGTACTCTGTGCCTGTGTCTCATGTCACTTTGTACCTGCCCCATCTCTCTCTTTGTGTGTGTCATTTCTCTCTTTGCGTGTGCCTCATGTCACTCTGGTAAATGTTTTTTTTAAATGTCAGGCTTTACAATTTTGGTCAAGGATCACACTGAGTGTCTGTGTGATATAAGGAATTATATTTTCACATTTTTCAATAATCTCACCTGTGTCTGCTGACAGTTTGCCTCTCTTTGCTTAAAGGATACTTTGTGCCTGTGTCTCATGTCACTTTATACCTAGCCCATCTCTCTCTTTGTGTGTGTCGTTTCTCTCTTTGCGTGTGCCTCATGTCACTCTGGTAAATGTTTTTTGGTAAAATGTCTGGCTTTACAATTTTGGTCAATGATCACACTGAGTATCCGTGTAAAATAAGGAATTATATTTTTACATTTTTCAATAATCTCACCTGTGTCTGCTGACAGTTTGCCTCTCTATGCTTAAAGGGTACTCTGTGCCTATGTCTCATGTCACTTTGTACCTGCCCCATCTCTCTCTTTGTGTGTGTCATTTCTCTCTTTTCATGTGCCTCAGGTCACTCTGGTATATGTTTTTTGGTACAATGTCAGGCTTTAAAATTTTGGTCAAGGATTACACTGAGTGTCTGTGTGAAATAAGGAATTATATGTTCACATTTTTCAATAATCTCACCTGTGTCTGATGACAGTTTGCCTCTCTTTGCTTAAAGGTTACTATGTGCCAGTGTCTCATGTCACTTTGTACCTGCCCCATCTCTCTCTTTGTGTGTGTCATTTCTCTCTTTGCGTGTGCCTCATGTCACTCTGGTAAATGTTTTTTTTTTAAATGTCAGGCTTTACAATTTTGGTCAAGGATCAAACTGAGTGTCTGTGTGATATAAGGAATTATATTTTCACATTTTTCAATAATCTCACCTGTGTCTGCTGACAGTTTGCCTCGCTTTGCTTAAAGGGTACTTTGTGCCTGTGTCTCATGTCACTTTATACCTTACTTTCAGCGCATTAGCTGCCGCGCCTGTTACCTATCTTTTTAAAGTGTTTTTGCCGTGTTTTTATCTCGCGGAGCTTGTAGCTTATTCGCAGCGCTTTAACGCTCACCTGTTAGCGCCTATTACTTTTCATCAGCGCTTTTGGCTAGAATTCCCTGTGTAATTTAATCCTGTCGGCGTCCGCAGGCCGGGGAAGTTTGGGAGGCTCACCTGCATTTAAAACTTCATCTCCTCGCATTCGGCGAGGACAGACAGCTTAGCTGGGTCCGACATCTTGGGTTGGGCTGTGAGGCGAGGCACTCCGCGGCCATCTTGCGTAAGGCAAGAGGCTAGTAGGCGGTCCTCCGCACTCTGAGGGGCTTCATAAGGAATCCGAGGTAAGGTCAGCTAGAACCTTACTTTCAGCGCATTAGCTGCCGCGCCTGTTACCTATCTTTTTAAAGTGTTTTTGCCGTGTTTTTATCTCGCGGCGCTTGTAGCTTATTCGCAGCGCTTTAACGCTCACCTGTTAGCGCCTATTACTTTTCATCAGCGCTTTTGGCTAGAATTCCCTGTGTAATTTAATCCTGTCGGCGTCCGCAGGCCGGGGAAGTTTGGGAGGCTCACCAGCATTTAAAACTTCATCTCCTCGCATTCGGCGAGGACAGACAGCTTAGCTGGGTCCGACATCTTGGGTTGGGCTGTGAGGCGAGGCACTCCGCGGCCATCTTGCGTAAGGCAAGAGGCTAGTAGGCGGTCCTCCGCTCAGCGTAATAGTACTTTAGGATGGATGGATCGACGCGCAGCGCTCGCGCGCAGCGGGCGCATCGTAGGCGCGCCGGAGGTGCGCCAGAGGTAAGCCCGTTTGCGCCCGTTCGCGCAACGGACGCGCTTAGGGCCGCTACCTCTGGCCCCTCTAGCTCCCATCGTATCACCTATTCCCGGCCTGACCTACTGAGGCTCAGACCCTGTCAGAATGGGGCCAGACCACTAACTACCAAGCGAATCTCCTGTGGATTGCTTAATGTCAGATCTCTCTGTAAGCACCACATGGAAATCCCCTTTCTTATTGAGTCTGAAAATCTCGACGTCCTCTTTCTCACTGATATTTACAACAAGGGGTGGTGAGGGACAGAATCTCTGAATTAAACAGAATACTCTCACCCAGTCAAGAGATCAGGGCTAGATCCAACACCGTTTTTTAGCTCACTGCACCATCCCAGTTTCAGAACCTGGCTGTATGCAAATTAGTCTGTTCCTGTCCCAGTGCATGATGGGAACAGGGCAAACCAAACTACAAAAGCCAATTCTTACACTGGGAAGGAAACAAGCTACCGGGGACCGGTTTCTGGCATTTCAGCCTCTTCGGCCCGGCTTGCTTGAATCCTGATGGTGCAACGAAGAAGGCTGAAATGCCAGAAACCGGTCCCCGGTAGCTTGTCTCCTTTCTGGTGAAGAATTGGCTTGGTAGTTTAGTCTGCCCTGTTCCCATGATGCACTGGGCCAGGGACAGACTGATTTGCATATAGCCAGGTTCTGAGCTGGGATGGGGCAGTGAGATAAATAACGGTGATGGATCAAGCCCTGATCTTTGGACTGGGTAAGAGTGGTCTGTTTAACTCAGACACTCTGTTCATCACCACCCCCTTTTTGTAAATCGTTTTGGCCACTATAGGTGTGCAGGGTATACTCAGACATGAGTCCCTTTCTCACTGCTCCATCAGGATTCAAGCAAGCCAGGCCGAAGAAGGCTGAAATGCCAGAAACCGGTCCCCGGTAGCTTGTCTCCTTACTGGTGAAGAATTGGCTTGGTAGTTTAGTCTGCCCTGTTCCCATGATGCACTGGGCCAGGGACAGACTGATTTGCATATAGCCAGGTTCTGAGCTGGGATGGGGCAGTGAGATAAATAACGGTGATGGATCAAGCCCTGATCTTTGGACTGGGTAAGAGTGGTCTGTTTAACTCAGACACTCTGTTCATCACCACCCCCTTTTTATAAATCGTTTTGGCCACTATAGGTGTGCAGGGTATACTCAGACATGAGTCCCTTTCTCACTGCTCCATCAGGATTCAAGCAAGCCGGGCCGAAGAAGGCTGAAATGCCAGAAACCGGTCCCCGGTAGCTTGTCTCCTTTCTGGTGAAGAATTGGCTTGGTAGTTTAGTCTGCCCTGTTCCCATGATGCACTGGGCCAGGGACAGACTGATTTGCATATAGCCAGGTTCTGAGCTGGGATGGGGCAGTGAGATAAATAACGGTGATGGATCAAGCCCTGACCTTTGGACTGGGTAAGAGTGGTCTGTTTAACTCAGACACTCTGTTCATCACCACCCCCTTCCCGGGAGGACTGTGAGGTGGAGTTGGGCCTAGCCTGTCCTTCGGGCTATAAAATCAGTCATACTCCTCGCCCGCTTAACCGAGGAGGAGGAATCGGATTTATCTATAAAGATTCGCTTACTCTCTCCCAGCTAAAGATTCGTGAGGTAGCAGGTTTTGAACTGATGGGCTTTACAGTTAAACAGCAGGAGCTGAAACTGTGCTCAGGTGTTCTTTGTTATCGCCCCCCAGGACCAGCACCAACTATGGCACTCCTCATTGATTTGATTTACGAACTCTCTAGCTCCCACTCCAAGTTACTGATTCTTGGTGACTTTAACCTGTGGGCCGGTGGATCAAGGGACAATGTATTTTATTCCCTCAGCCAAGCCTGCATGGATATTAAGATGGAACAGTTGGTGAATGCCACCACGCATCGTAGGGGTCACATTCTGGACTTGGTATTCGCGGACCCATCGTGGGTTTCGATAGAGGACATTAAGTGCCAGTATTGGACAGACCACTTTCTGATCTTGTTTTCTCTTTGGCTGGAGGACCATACCTCACGAGAGGCTGGACTACCCCAAGCTAAATTAGAGAGACCTTGGTCCCGTATTCTCAAAACCTCCCCCCTGCCGAACATCTTAGATAAGGACTTTAAGCTTGGCACTACAGCCGAGGAGAGCTATGCTCGCTTCTGTCAATCAATTTCGAGCTCCTTGGATAAGCTGGCACCCCTTCGGAAGTCACGGGGTAGGGTGAATCGAGCTAGCCCTTGGTATACGAGCGAACTTCGTCAGCTCAAACTCGACTGCAAACGTGCCGAAAGGGCGTGGAGGAAACAATACCTAGACTCGGAGAAAACTGTGTTCCGGTCTGCCATACAAAATTACAAGGCTCAGATCAAGTTGGCTAAAGCGTCCTATCTTGAATCCACCTTGACTCATGCCCCTAACAAGGCACAGGCCCTTTTCAAAATTGTCAGAGACCTTGCCCATCCCACGTGTGTGGCCAGTTCCGTCCCTGCATCGCAAGACCTCTGTGATTCTATTGCCGAGGCCTTTGAGGAGAAAATCCGCAGAATCCTGGAGGGTCTGCAGGACCCAGTCGATTCTCCTACTGGTTCGGGAGCTCCGGAGCTGATGGCTAGTCGACCCTTGCAGGGGATTTCTCACCCCTGTTTAGAAGCTCCAGCCTCAACTACCAGTCGACCCCGACCAGAGGATCAGGCATACAACTTGGGAGCTCCGGCAATCGAGGCCAGTCGACCCCAGTTGAGTGGCCTTCCCCTCTTCCCCGTGGATCAGGCTCACAGTTTGGGAGCTCCGGCAAGGGAGGCCAGTCGATCCCAGCTGAGTAGCTTCTCCTCGCCCTCCCCGGACCAAGTCCTCAGTCTGGGAGCTCCGGCAAGTGAGGCCAGTCGACCCCAGCTGAGTAGCTCTCCCCCACCCCCCTTGGTCCGGGCCCTCAGTCTGGGAGCTCCGGCGACGAAGGCCAGTCGACCCCAGCTGAGTAGCTCTTCTCTGCCTCCTGCGGACCAAACTCTCAGTCTGGAAGCTCCGGCCCTTGAGGCCAGCCGACCCCGGCTGAGCAGTTCTCCCCTGCCCTTTTTGGACCAGGCCCTCAGTTTGGGAGCTCCGGCAAGGGTGGCCAGTCGACCCCAGCTGAGTAGCTCTTTCCCACTCCCCGTGGTCCGGGCCCTCAGTCTGGGAGCTCCGGCGACGAAGGCAAGTCGACCCCAGCTGAGTAGCTCCTCTCTGCCTCCTGCGGACCAGACTCTCAGTCCAGAAGCTCCGGCGCTTGAGGCCAGTCGACCCCGGCTGAGCAGTCCTACCCTGCCCTTCTTGGACCGGGCCCTCAGTTTGGGAGCTCCGGCAAGTGAAGCCAGTCGACCCCAACTGAGTAGCTTTCCTTTGCCTTCCTTGGAGGAGTTTAGCAACCTAGCCCTCACGATCTCATCTGGTTCGCCTCTTGACCCTCTCCCGCCAAAACTCTGGAGGTTGTTCCAGGAGGAACTTTTCCAGCCTTTACATTCCATCTGCTGCCAGTCATTGGAAACAGGGATTGTACCGGGTTGTTGGAAGAAGGCAGTGGTATCTCCGCTTTTAAAAAAACCTCCGCTGGACCCTGCCTGTCTCTCCAATTACCGGCCAATCTCTCTGTTGCCTTTTCCAGTGAAAATCTTGGAAAAGTTGGTTACCCGCACTCTATCCGGCTTCTTGGAAGAAAACACCTGGCTGGATGAGACGCAATTCGGCTTCCGCCCAGCTCATGGGACGGAATCCGCGTTAGTGACCGTGCTTGACAATCTGCGGGCGCGAGTCGACAGTGGTCGGGCAGCCTTTCTTGTGCTGCTCGACATGTCGGCCGCGTTCGACACGGTCAGCCATCCAACCTTGATAGCGAGGCTGGAAGAGTGTGGAGTTAAAGACAAGGCTAGGGACTGGCTAATTTCCTACTTGGATAATCGTCAACAACGTGTGTCGCTCCCTCCCTTCAGCTCAGAGGAGCGGAGAGTAGGACAAGGAGTACCGCAGGGCTCAGCCATCAGCCCTATACTCTTTAACATTTACCTCCGCCCATTAGTCCAGCTTATTAAATCCTTTGGGATCTCTGCATTTAATTATGCAGATGATACCCAGCTGGTCTTTTCACTGGAGGGACAGGATGCGGTCCCACTGGAGACTTTTCACCGATGTATGCAGGCCACAGCGGATTGGCTCCGTTTGAACTCGTTACAGTTCAACGGTACCAAAACTGAGGTTCTGCATTGTTCCGGTGATCGAATTCCCAGGAACCTCCCAGACGATTTCTGGCCCCCGTCCTTCTCTGAGACGGTGTCTGCCACACATTCGGCGCGTAATCTGGGGGTCACTTTTGGGCCCAATTTACAGCTGGATCTGCACGTAAACAAGATCACGTCTACGTGCATGATGCTTATCCGGATGTTGCGCAAGGTTCTACCTCTCCTTCCTGAGCAAGCCAGATCCGAAGTAGTGCGGAGCACAATTCTAAGTCGACTCGACTACTGCAATGCACTACTATTGGATGCCCCTGTAACACTACTGGGCAAGCTCCAAAGGGTACAGAATCTGGCGGCTAAACTCGCTCTGTCCCGCCCCTATTACAGCTCGGCTACAGCAGCACTACAGGAACTCCATTGGCTGCCGATTCACCTTCGTGTTCGCTACAAAGCCGCATGCATAGTGTTCAGAGCTATTCATGGCTTGGGACCTATCCCGCTGCAGAGAATGTTTGCTTGGTATCTTCCAGCTCGAGCACTACGCTCCTCGTCATCCAAGCTGTTAGTGGTCCCGCGCTTCCAGAGAGTGAGGATGGGTGGCCGATCGTTCAGAGTAGCGGCGGCCAAACTCTGGAACTCTCTACCACTATCCCTCAGGAGCCTTGAGGCTCTCCCAGCCTTTAGAAAGGCGTTGAAAACCCACCTCTTCCCGAGGATAGGCTAGTTGCTGAAGCTGCTGTTGGATCAGGGTTCAAAGCGCCAGGATGCCCTTGGTGGAGACAGGCTGCGCTCTATAAGTATACCACAATTACAATTACAATTACAATTTTTACCCCATCTCTCTCTTTGTGTGTGTCATTTCTCGCTTTGCGTGTGCCTCATGTCACTCTGGTAAATGTTTTTTGGTAAAATGTCTGGCTTTACAATTTTGGTCAATGATCACACTGAGTATCCGTGTAAAATACGGAATTATATTTTTACATTTTTCAATAATCTCACCTGTGTCTGCTGACAGTTTGCCTCTCTTTGCTTAAAGGGTACTCTGTGCCTGTGTCTCATGTCACTTTGTACCTGCCCCATCTCTCTCTTTGTGTGTGTCATTTCTCTCTTTGCGTGTGCCTCATGTCACTCTGGTAAATGTTTTTTTAAATGTCAGGCTTTACAATTTTGGTCAAGGATCACACTGAGTGTCTGTGTGATATAAGGAATTATATTTTCACATTTTTCAATAATCTCACCTGTGTCTGCTGACAGTTTGCCTCTCTTTGCTTAAAGGGTACTTTGTGCCTGTGTCTCATGTCACTTTATACCTAGCCCATCTCTCTCTTTGTGTGTGTCATTTCTCTCTTTGCGTGTGCCTCATGTCACTCTGGTAAATGTTTTTTGGTAAAATGTCTGGCTTTACAATTTTGGTCAATGATCACAATGAGTATCCGTGTAAAATAAGGAATTATATTTTTACATTTTTCAATAATCTCACCTGTGTCTGCTGACAGTTTGCCTCTCTTTGCTTAAAGGGTACTCTGTGCCTGTGTCTCATGTCACTTTGTACCTGCCCCATCTCTCTCTTTGTGTGTGTCATTTCTCTCTTTGCATGTGTATCATGTCACTCTGGTAAATGTTTTTTGGTAAAATGTCAGGCTTTAAAATTTTGGTCAAGGATCACACTGAGTGTCTGTGTGAAATAAGGAACTATATTTTCACATTTATCAATAATCTCACCTGTGTCTGCTGACAGTTTGCCTCTCTTTGCTTTAAGGGTACTCGGTGCCTGTGTCTCATGTCACGTTGTACCTGCCCCATCTCTCTCTTTGTGTGTGTCATTTCTCTCTTTGCATGTGCCTCATGATACTCTGGTAAATGTTTTTTGGTAAAATGTCAGGCTTTAAAAATTTGGTCAAGGATCACACTGAGTGTCTGTGTGAAATAAGGAATTATATTTTCACATTTTTCAATATTCTCACCTGTGTCTGCTGGCTGTTTGCCTCTCTTTGCCTAAAGGGTACTTTCTTTGTACCTGCCCCATCTCTCTCTCTCTCTCTGTCATTTCTCTCTGTGCGTGTGCCTCATGTCACTCTGCTAAATGTTTTTTGGTAAAAATGTCTGGCTTTAAAATTTTGGTCAAGGATCACACTGAGTGTCTGTGTGAAATAAGGAATTATATTTTCAAATTTTTCAATAATCTCACCTGTGTCTGCTGACAGTTTGCCTCTCTATGCTTAAAGGGTACTCTGTGCCTGTGTCTCATGTCACTTTGTACCTGCCCCATCTCTCTCTTTGTGTGTGTCATTTCTCTCTTTTCATGTGCCTCATGTCACTCTGGTAAATGTTTTTTGGTACAATGTCAGGCTTTAAAATTTTGGTCAAGGATTACACTGAGTGTCTGTGTGAAGTAAGGAATTATATGTTCACATTTTTCAATAATCTCACCTGTGTCTGCTGACAGTTTGCCTCTCTTTGCTTAAAGGGTACTATGTGCCTGTGTCTCATGTCACTTTGTACCTGCACCATCTCTCTCTTTGTGTGTGTCATTTCTCTCTTTGCGTGTGCCTCATGTCACTCTGGTAAATGTTTTTTGGTACAATGTCAGGCTTTAAAATTTTGGTCAAGGATTACACTGAGTGTCTGTGTGAAATAAGGAATTATATGTTCACATTTTTCAATAATCTCACCTGTGTCTGCTGACAGTTTGCCTCTCTTTGCTTAAAGGGTACTATGTGCCTGTGTCTCATGTCACTTTGTACCTGCCCCATCTCTCTCTTTGTGTGTGTCATTTCTCTCTTTGCGTGTGCCTCATGTCACTCTGGTAAATGTTTTTTTTAAATGTCAGGCTTTACAATTTTGGTCAAGGATCACACTGAGTGTCTGTATGATATAAGGAATTATATTTTCACATTTTTCAATAATCTCACCTGTGTCTGCTGACAGTTTGCCTCTCTTTGCTTAAAGGGTACTTTGTGCCTGTGTCTCATGTCACTTTATACCTACCCCATCTCTCTCTTTGTGTGTGTCATTTCTCTCTTTGCGTGTGCCTCATGTCACTCTGGTAAATGTTTTTTGGTAAAATGTCTGGTTTTAAAATTTTGGTCAATGATCACACTGAGTATCCGTGTAAAATAAGGAATTATATTTTTACATTTTTCAATAATCTCACCTGTGTCTGCTGACAGTTTGCCTCTCTTTGCTTAAAGGGTACTCTGTGCCTGTGTCTCATGTCACTTTGTACCTGCACCATCTCTCTCTTTGTGTGTGTCATTTCTCTCTTTGCATGTGTCTCATGTCACTCTGGTAAATGTTTTTTGGTAAAATGTCTGGCTTTAAAATTTTGGTCAAGGATCACACTGAGTGTCTGTGTGAAATAAGGAATTATATTTTCACATTTATCAATAATCTCACCTGTGTCTGCTGACAGTTTGCCTCTCTTTGCTTTAAGGGTACTCTGTGCCTGTGTCTCATGTCATTTGGTACCTGCCCCATCTCTCTCTTTGTGTGTGTCATTTCTCTCTTTGCATGTGCTTTATGTCACTCTGGTAAATGTTTTTTGGTAAAATGTCAGGCTTTAAAATTTTGGTCAAGGATCACACTGAGTGTCTGTGTGAAATGAGGAAATACATTTTCATATTTTTCAATAATCTCACCTGTGTCTGTTGACAGTTTGCCTCTCTTTGCTTAAAGGGTACTCTCTGCCTTTGTCGGATGTCACTTTGTACCTGCCCCATCTCTCTCTTTGTCTGTGTCATTTCTCTCTTTGCATGTGCCTCATGATACTCTGGTAAATGTTTTTTGGTAAAATGTCAGGCTTTAAAATTTTGGTCAAGGATCACACTGAGTGTCTGTGTGAAATAAGGAATTATATTTTCACATTTTTCAATAATCTCACCTGTGTCTGCTGGCAGTTTGCCTCTCTTTGCCTAAAGGGTACTTTCTTAGTACCTGCCCCATCTCTCTCTCTATGTGTGTCATTTCTCTCTGTGCATGTGCCTCATGTCACTCTGCTAAATGTTTTTTGGTAAAAATGTCTGGCTTTTAAATTTTGGTCAAGGATCACACTGAGTGTCTGTGTGAAATAAGGAATTATATTTTCAAATTTTTCAATAATCTCACCTGTGTCTGCTGACAGTTTGCCTCTCTATGCTTAAAGGGTACTCTGTGCCTGTGTCTCATGTCTCTTTGTACCTCCCCCATCTCCCTCTTTGTGTGTATAATTTCTCTCTTTTCATGTGCCTCATGTCACTCTGGTAAATGTTTTTTGGTACAATGTCAGGCTTTAAAATTTTGGTCAAGGATTACACTGAGTGTCTGTGTGAAATAAGGAATTATATGTTCACATTTTCAATAATCTCACCTATGTCTGCTGACAGTTTGCCTCTCTTTGCTTAAAGGGTACTATGTGCCTGTGTCTCATGTCACTTTGTACCTGCCCCATCTCTCTCTTTGTGTGTGTCATTTCTCTCTTTGCATGTGCCTCATGTCACTCTGGTAAATGTTTTTTTTAAATGTCAGGCTTTACAATTTTGGTCAAGGATCAAACTGAGTGTCTGTGTGATATAAGGAATTATATTTTCACATTTTTCAATAATCTCACCTGTGTCTGCTGACATTTTGCCTCTCTTTGCTTAAAGTGTACTTTGTGCCTGTGTCTCATTTCACTTTATACCTACCCCATTTCTCTCTTTGTGTGTGTCATTTCTCTCTTTGCGTGTGCCTCATGTCACTCTGGTAAATGTTTTTTGGTAAAATGTCTGGCTTTAAAATTTTGGTCAATGATCACACTGAGTATCCGTGTAAAATAAGGAATTATATTTTTACATTTTTCAATAATCTCACCTGTGTCTGCTGACAGTTTGCCTCTCTTTGCTTAAAGGGTACTCTGTGCATGTGTCTCATGTCACTTTGTACTTGCCCCATCTCTCTCTTTGTGTGTGTCATTTCTCTCTTTGCATGTGTCTCATGTCACTCTGGTAAATGTTTTTTGGTAAAATGTCAGGCTTTAAAATTTTGGTCAAGGATCACACTGAGTGTCTGTGTGAAATAAGGAATTATATTTTCACATTTATCAATAATCTCACCTGTGTCTGCTGACAGTTTGCCTCTCTTTGCTTAAAGGCTACTCTGTGCCTGTGTCTCATGTCACTTTGTACCTGCCCCATCTCTCTCTTTGTGTGTGTCATTTCTCTCTTTGCATGTGCCTCATGTCACTCTGGTAAATGTTTTTTGGTAAAATGTCTGGCTTTAAAATTTTGGTCAAGGATCACACTCGGTGTCTGTGTGAAATAAGGAATTATATGTTCACATTTTTCAATATTCTCACCTGTGTCTGCTGACAGTTTGCCTCTCTTTGCTTAAAGGGTACTCTGTGCCTGTGTCTCATGTCACTTTGTACCTGCCCCATCTCTCTCTTTGTGGGCGTCATTTCTCTTTTTGCATGTTCCTCATGTCACTCTGGTAAATGTTTTTTGGTAAAATGTCAGGCTTTAACATTTTGGTCAATGATCACACTGAGTATCTGTGTAAAATAAGGAATTATATTTTTACATTTTTCAATAATCTCACCTGTGTCTGCTGACAGTTTGCCTCTCTTTGCTTAAAGGGTACTCTCTGCCTTTGTCGGATGTCACTTTGTACCTGCCCCATCTCTCTCTTTGTCTGTGTCATTTCTCTCTTTGCATGTGCCTCATGATACTCTGGTAAATGTTTTTTGGTAAAATGTCAGGCTTTAAAAATTTGGTCAAGGATCACACTGAGTGTCTGTGTGAAATAAGGAATTATATTTTCACATTTTTCAATATTCTCACCTGTGTCTGCTGGCTGTTTGCCTCTCTTTGCCTAAAGGGTACTTTCTTTGTACCTGCCCCATCTCTCTCTCTCTCTCTGTCATTTCTCTCTGTGCGTGTGCCTCATGTCACTCTGCTAAATGTTTTTTGGTAAAAATGTCTGGCTTTAAAATTTTGGTCGAGGATCACACTGAGTGTCTGTGTGAAATAAGGAATTATATTTTCAAATTTTTCAATAATCTCACCTGTGTCTGCTGACAGTTTGCCTCTCTATGCTTAAAGGGTACTCTGTGCCTGTGTCTCATGTCACTTTGTACCTGCCCCATCTCTCTCTTTGTGTGTGTCATTTCTCTCTTTTCATGTGCCTCATGTCACTCTGGTAAATGTTTTTTGGTACAATGTCAGGCTTTAAAATTTTGGTCAAGGATTACACTGAGTGTCTGTGTGAAGTAAGGAATTATATGTTCACATTTTTCAATAATCTCACCTGTGTCTGCTGACAGTTTGCCTCTCTTTGCTTAAAGGGTACTATGTGCCTGTGTCTCATGTCACTTTGTACCTGCACCATCTCTCTCTTTGTGTGTGTCATTTCTCTCTTTGCGTGTGCCTCATGTCACTCTGGTAAATGTTTTTTGGTACAATGTCAGGCTTTAAAATTTTGGTCAAGGATTACACTGAGTGTCTGTGTGAAATAAGGAATTATATGTTCACATTTTTCAATAATCTCACCTGTGTCTGCTGACAGTTTGCCTCTCTTTGCTTAAAGGGTACTATGTGCCTGTGTCTCATGTCACTTTGTACCTGCCCCATCTCTCTCTTTGTGTGTGTCATTTCTCTCTTTGCGTGTGCCTCATGTCACTCTGGTAAATGTTTTTTTTAAATGTCAGGCTTTACAATTTTGGTCAAGGATCACACTGAGTGTCTGTATGATATAAGGAATTATATTTTCACATTTTTCAATAATCTCACCTGTGTCTGCTGACAGTTTGCCTCTCTTTGCTTAAAGGGTACTTTGTGCCTGTGTCTCATGTCACTTTATACCTACCCCATCTCTCTCTTTGTGTGTGTCATTTCTCTCTTTGCGTGTGCCTCATGTCACTCTGGTAAATGTTTTTTGGTAAAATGTCTGGTTTTAAAATTTTGGTCAATGATCACACTGAGTATCCGTGTAAAATAAGGAATTATATTTTTACATTTTTCAATAATCTCACCTGTGTCTGCTGACAGTTTGCCTCTCTTTGCTTAAAGGGTACTCTGTGCCTGTGTCTCATGTCACTTTGTACCTGCACCATCTCTCTCTTTGTGTGTGTCATTTCTCTCTTTGCATGTGTCTCATGTCACTCTGGTAAATGTTTTTTGGTAAAATGTCTGGCTTTAAAATTTTGGTCAAGGATCACACTGAGTGTCTGTGTGAAATAAGGAATTATATTTTCACATTTATCAATAATCTCACCTGTGTCTGCTGACAGTTTGCCTCTCTTTGCTTTAAGGGTACTCTGTGCCTGTGTCTCATGTCATTTGGTACCTGCCCCATCTCTCTCTTTGTGTGTGTCATTTCTCTCTTTGCATGTGCTTTATGTCACTCTGGTAAATGTTTTTTGGTAAAATGTCAGGCTTTAAAATTTTGGTCAAGGATCACACTGAGTGTCTGTGTGAAATGAGGAAATACATTTTCATATTTTTCAATAATCTCACCTGTGTCTGTTGACAGTTTGCCTCTCTTTGCTTAAAGGGTACTCTCTGCCTTTGTCGGATGTCACTTTGTACCTGCCCCATCTCTCTCTTTGTCTGTGTCATTTCTCTCTTTGCATGTGCCTCATGATACTCTGGTAAATGTTTTTTGGTAAAATGTCAGGCTTTAAAATTTTGGTCAAGGATCACACTGAGTGTCTGTGTGAAATAAGGAATTATATTTTCACATTTTTCAATAATCTCACCTGTGTCTGCTGGCAGTTTGCCTCTCTTTGCCTAAAGGGTACTTTCTTTGTACCTGCCCCATCTCTCTCTCTATGTGTGTCATTTCTCTCTGTGCATGTGCCTCATGTCACTCTGCTAAATGTTTTTTGGTAAAAATGTCTGGCTTTTAAATTTTGGTCAAGGATCACACTGAGTGTCTGTGTGAAATAAGGAATTATATTTTCAAATTTTTCAATAATCTCACCTGTGTCTGCTGACAGTTTGCCTCTCTATGCTTAAAGGGTACTCTGTGCCTGTGTCTCATGTCACTTTGTACCTGCCCCATCTCTCTCTTTGTGTGTGTCATTTCTCTCTTTTCATGTGCCTCATGTCACTCTGGTAAATGTTTTTTGGTACAATGTCAGGCTTTAAAATTTTGGTCAAGGATTACACTGAGTGTCTGTGTGAAGTAAGGAATTATATGTTCACATTTTTCAATAATCTCACCTGTGTCTGCTGACAGTTTGCCTCTCTTTGCTTAAAGGGTACTATGTGCCTGTGTCTCATGTCACTTTGTACCTGCACCATCTCTCTCTTTGTGTGTGTCATTTCTCTCTTTGCGTGTGCCTCATGTCACTCTGGTAAATGTTTTTTGGTACAATGTCAGGCTTTAAAATTTTGGTCAAGGATTACACTGAGTGTCTGTGTGAAATAAGGAATTATATGTTCACATTTTTCAATAATCTCACCTGTGTCTGCTGACAGTTTGCCTCTCTTTGCTTAAAGGGTACTATGTGCCTGTGTCTCATGTCACTTTGTACCTGCCCCATCTCTCTCTTTGTGTGTGTCATTTCTCTCTTTGCGTGTGCCTCATGTCACTCTGGTAAATGTTTTTTTTAAATGTCAGGCTTTACAATTTTGGTCAAGGATCACACTGAGTGTCTGTATGATATAAGGAATTATATTTTCACATTTTTCAATAATCTCACCTGTGTCTGCTGACAGTTTGCCTCTCTTTGCTTAAAGGGTACTTTGTGCCTGTGTCTCATGTCACTTTATACCTACCCCATCTCTCTCTTTGTGTGTGTCATTTCTCTCTTTGCGTGTGCCTCATGTCACTCTGGTAAATGTTTTTTGGTAAAATGTCTGGTTTTAAAATTTTGGTCAATGATCACACTGAGTATCCGTGTAAAATAAGGAATTATATTTTTACATTTTTCAATAATCTCACCTGTGTCTGCTGACAGTTTGCCTCTCTTTGCTTAAAGGGTACTCTGTGCCTGTGTCTCATGTCACTTTGTACCTGCACCATCTCTCTCTTTGTGTGTGTCATTTCTCTCTTTGCATGTGTCTCATGTCACTCTGGTAAATGTTTTTTGGTAAAATGTCTGGCTTTAAAATTTTGGTCAAGGATCACACTGAGTGTCTGTGTGAAATAAGGAATTATATTTTCACATTTATCAATAATCTCACCTGTGTCTGCTGACAGTTTGCCTCTCTTTGCTTTAAGGGTACTCTGTGCCTGTGTCTCATGTCATTTGGTACCTGCCCCATCTCTCTCTTTGTGTGTGTCATTTCTCTCTTTGCATGTGCTTTATGTCACTCTGGTAAATGTTTTTTGGTAAAATGTCAGGCTTTAAAATTTTGGTCAAGGATCACACTGAGTGTCTGTGTGAAATGAGGAAATACATTTTCATATTTTTCAATAATCTCACCTGTGTCTGTTGACAGTTTGCCTCTCTTTGCTTAAAGGGTACTCTCTGCCTTTGTCGGATGTCACTTTGTACCTGCCCCATCTCTCTCTTTGTCTGTGTCATTTCTCTCTTTGCATGTGCCTCATGATACTCTGGTAAATGTTTTTTGGTAAAATGTCAGGCTTTAAAATTTTGGTCAAGGATCACACTGAGTGTCTGTGTGAAATAAGGAATTATATTTTCACATTTTTCAATAATCTCACCTGTGTCTGCTGGCAGTTTGCCTCTCTTTGCCTAAAGGGTACTTTCTTTGTACCTGCCCCATCTCTCTCTCTATGTGTGTCATTTCTCTCTGTGCATGTGCCTCATGTCACTCTGCTAAATGTTTTTTGGTAAAAATGTCTGGCTTTTAAATTTTGGTCAAGGATCACACTGAGTGTCTGTGTGAAATAAGGAATTATATTTTCAAATTTTTCAATAATCTCACCTGTGTCTGCTGACAGTTTGCCTCTCTATGCTTAAAGGGTACTCTGTGCCTGTGTCTCATGTCACTTTGTACCTCCCCCATCTCCCTCTTTGTGTGTATAATTTCTCTCTTTTCATGTGCCTCATGTCACTCTGGTAAATGTTTTTTGGTACAATGTCAGGCTTTAAAATTTTGGTCAAGGATTACACTGAGTGTCTGTGTGAAATAAGGAATTATATGTTCACATTTTCAATAATCTCACCTATGTCTGCTGACAGTTTGCCTCTCTTTGCTTAAAGGGTACTATGTGCCTGTGTCTCATGTCACTTTGTACCTGCCCCATCTCTCTCTTTGTGTGTGTCATTTCTCTCTTTGCGTGTGCCTCATGTCACTCTGGTAAATGTTTTTTTTAAATGTCAGGCTTTACAATTTTGGTCAAGGATCAAACTGAGTGTCTGTGTGATATAAGGAATTATATTTTCACATTTTTCAATAATCTCACCTGTGTCTGCTGACATTTTGCCTCTCTTTGCTTAAAGTGTACTTTGTGCCTGTGTCTCATTTCACTTTATACCTACCCCATTTCTCTCTTTGTGTGTGTCATTTCTCTCTTTGCGTGTGCCTCATGTCACTCTGGTAAATGTTTTTTGGTAAAATGTCTGGCTTTAAAATTTTGGTCAATGATCACACTGAGTATCCGTGTAAAATAAGGAATTATATTTTTACATTTTTCAATAATCTCACCTGTGTCTGCTGACAGTTTGCCTCTCTTTGCTTAAAGGGTACTCTGTGCATGTGTCTCATGTCACTTTGTACTTGCCCCATCTCTCTCTTTGTGTGTGTCATTTCTCTCTTTGCATGTGTCTCATGTCACTCTGGTAAATGTTTTTTGGTAAAATGTCAGGCTTTAAAATTTTGGTCAAGGATCACACTGAGTGTCTGTGTGAAATAAGGAATTATATTTTCACATTTATCAATAATCTCACCTGTGTCTGCTGACAGTTTGCCTCTCTTTGCTTAAAGGCTACTCTGTGCCTGTGTCTCATGTCACTTTGTACCTGCCCCATCTCTCTCTTTGTGTGTGTCATTTCTCTCTTTGCATGTGCCTCATGTCACTCTGGTAAATGTTTTTTGGTAAAATGTCTGGCTTTAAAATTTTGGTCAAGGATCACACTCGGTGTCTGTGTGAAATAAGGAATTATATGTTCACATTTTTCAATATTCTCACCTGTGTCTGCTGACAGTTTGCCTCTCTTTGCTTAAAGGGTACTCTGTGCCTGTGTCTCATGTCACTTTGTACCTGCCCCATCTCTCTCTTTGTGGGCGTCATTTCTCTTTTTGCATGTTCCTCATGTCACTCTGGTAAATGTTTTTTGGTAAAATGTCAGGCTTTAACATTTTGGTCAATGATCACACTGAGTATCTGTGTAAAATAAGGAATTATATTTTTACATTTTTCAATAATCTCACCTGTGTCTGCTGACAGTTTGCCTCTCTTTGCTTAAAGGGTACTCTGTGCCTGTGTCTCAAGTCACTTTGTACCTGCCCCATCTCTCTCTTTGTGTGTGTCATTTCTCTCTTTGCATGTGCCTCATATCACTCTGGTAAATGTTTTTTGGTAAAATGTCAGGCTTTAACATTTTGGTCAAGGATCACACTGAGTGTCTGTGTGAAATAAGGAATTTTATTTTCACATTTTTCAATAATCTCACCTGTGTCTGCTGACAGTTTGCCTCTCTTTGCTTAAAGGGTACTTTCTTTGTACCTGCCCCATCTTTCTCTCTCTCTCCCTGTCATTTCTCTCTTTGCGTGTGCCTCATGTCATTCAGCTAAATGTTTTTTGGTAAAATGTCTGGCTTTAAAATTTTGGTCAAGGATAACACTGAGTGTCTGTGTGAAATAAGGAATTATATTTTCACATTTATCAATAATCTCACCTGTGTCTGCTGACAGTTTGCCTCTCTTTGCTTAAAGGGTACTCTGTGCCTGTGTCTCATGTCACTTTGTACCTGCCCCATTTCTCTCTTTGTGTGTGTCATTTCTCTCTTTGCATGTGCCTCATGTCACTCTGGTAAATGTTTTTTGGTAAAATGTCAGGCTTTAAAATTTTGGTCAAGGATCACACTGAGTGTCTGTGTGAAATAAGGAATTATATTTTCACATTTTTCAATAATGTCAGCTGTGTCTGGTGACAGTTTGCCTCTCTTAGCTTAAGGGTACTCTGTGCCTGTGTCTCATGTCACTCTATACCTGCCCCATCTCTCTCTTTGTGTGTGTCATTTGTCTCCTTGCGTGTGTCTCTTGTCACTCTGGTAAATGTTTTCTGGTAAAATGTATGTGAGATTAATAATGAAACTGTACTGCAGTATTGTTGTGACACAGTTGCTGGGCTATAAACTTACTTATGTTGTAAACTAGTGTTTATATGGTTCACTTATTGTAATTGATATGTAGTATGTTAGTAGTGGTCTATAATATGTTATTTTTTCTTTACCACAGATTGTAAGCATCTATAGAAAGATAAAAGAATATGCTGACGAAGGAAAGAAGAAAAAAAACTTACAAACATGGTTTATTTGCCAAGATAACACAATTAGATGATTCATCCAAAACAAAATCTTCAGTGAAAAAAAATGGTCCTGGTAAGCAAACAAAAGACTTTTTTAGGAAATTAACGCAATCTAAAAAAAATCTTGTTATTGTTTCAAAGAAAAATAAAATATCTGTAAATACAAAGAAGAAGCAGAGCGCCCCAAAAAATGTTAGACCTGTAGGAGGAGATGATATTCTCTATAGTAATAGAAGGAGAAATCAATGTATTGACATTCGTAGATGAATGTTTTATAACAGAATTGTTTTAAATTTATTAAAAAATGTTAAGATTTATCAAAAAAGTGAAGATTGTGGATCAGGTTTTTGAAGTGAAAAATAAATTATTCACTTTAGTAATCAATAGAATTTGTACACTAGATAAGGTAATCAATGTTTTTAAATCAAAATGTAAGTGGAAAAGAGTAATTAATCAGACTAATTTTTGTGATGTTTTTTCTGGAGAATGGAAGCATAGTTCAAGTTGTGAGCCATTTTTTAATGATGAAAGTTACTTTCAGGATAATGATTTTGTGCATGCAGTTGACACCAGTGTTCGAGCATATGAGGTGATGGATGGTTGTCCGGTTGAAAAAGAAAAAATTGTCCCTAGAAGTGCAGAAGAGGTGTTACCTGATGAAGTTTTAGGGAGATGTCCTAAGGCTCCAGTGTATACATGGAATTATAGTAGTATTTGTAGTGTGCGGCAGGATTCAGTTGATTTGTTTCGCAATTTCTTACAGACATATAGTAAGAAAAGTCTCAAACAAAAGATGAAAATGTTGCAAGAGTTAGATCCTTCCAGAGTGAGAGAAAAAACAGGTTTGCATTGGCATTCACTGGCTTGTCTTTCAAGAAAAGTATGTCAGAGTGTTTTTCACCATTTTAGGATGTTAGCAGTGCATCATAAAAAAGTGAGGAAATTAGTGAGAAGGTTGTATTATGCAAAAAGTCCAGCACTTAAGCTAAAACAGTTAAACAGTGCTCGTTTGCATGTCCGACTGTACGTGAGTGGAGAAGCAGGAACTGGAAACATTTTTCTGATTAAAGCAATTGCAACTTATCTGCAGAAAAGAACAGAGTCATCGCTGTCTTGTGTTGTTACTGCTCCAACTGGGTTGGCAGCACATAACATTAAAGGGATTACTTTAAATCGTTTATTGATGCTGCCAGTAGCGCATGATAATAATTTACAATACTACAAGCTATCTGGAGAAGCTTGTTGTGAAGTTTCCAGAGTTCTGAAGAAAATGAAACTTCTTACCGTTGATGAGGTAAGCATGGTATCAAATGTAATGCTTGCTTTTGTGCATTTAAGAATGCAAGAAATTCTTAAAACAGAGTATGATGTGTTATTTGGAGGCAAACACATTATTTTTTTGGGAGATCTACTGCAGTTAACTCTAGTGAAAGGACAACCAGAGTTTAAAATGCTTACGCATGAAGATACAAGGAAGTGCCTAGGAAGCATTGGAAATGTTAACATATGGTTACATTTCAAATATGCAGAACAGCTTCAAAATATGCGACAGGCAAAGGATGAAGATTATAAAAATATTCTACAAGATGTAAGAATTGGAAAAGTACGTGAGCATGGCAAAGAAGCTTTACATGCATGATTAATTTCAAATTTCTTTCCAAACGAAAATATTCTCCCAGAGAATATTTTTAAGAAAATTCCTGAAAACAAATCTGTGATATGCTTGATGCCAACTCTGCAAGAATGTTCAATCTTCAACAACAAAATGTTACATTTAGAAAATCAAGAGATTGTGAAACTGGAAGCTATTGATAAAATAGAGTATGAAGGAGCAACTATTATTTTGTCAGAAAAGGTAAAATCAAAATTGGATTCTTTAGAGAAGACAATATCTAAAACTGCTGGTTTGGAAAAGACTCTGTATGCATGTTTAAATTGTCGTATCATTTGACGACGGAATTTACATGTGGAAAGAGGTTTAGTAAATGAAGCAATGGGTTATGTTGTTGATTTTGTGAATTACCGAAATAGAGATGGAATTGAATTTTTAAAAATTTAATTTGATGGAATTGAAGAAGTACAACATCAGTGGTTGTTCTGCTCAATTTTTGCTTGTGAAAGATGTATATGTCCGCCGAAAACAGTTTCCTGTTTCTTTGGCATATGCGGTGACTATTCATAAATCTCAAGGTTTAAGTGTAGATAGTGCATTGGTGAATATTGGATGTTCTGTGTTCAAGGAGGGCATGGCATATGTTGTTTATCTCGAGTCAGAACTTTATCTGGATTGTACTTGATTGATTTTAATGAGACAAAGATTAATGCAGATCTAAATTGTGTAAAAGAATATAATAGGTTAAGAAGAGAGTATGCTCCAAATTTACCTCAATATCCTCAATTTGAAAAGCGTGTGGTAAGCCGAAAAAGAAGAAATGAGAAAAATTGTAGTGAAGTTGTAGCAAAAAGAAAAAAAATTAGATGAACCTGTAATTGTAAGCAGAAAGGAAAAGGATTCAATCAAAAGATGTTGTTGGATTTCAGTTTGAAAACAGTTCTGGTGTCAACTGCTATGCTAATGTAGTGGTTAATGTTTTTTTTTTCTCCAAACTGTACAAGAACAGATTGTTGAAAATCGTGATCAAAGATTTTGTTGTTTGTTGAATTCTGTGTTTGAGAAACGTAGCAGTGATAGAACAAAAATACAAAGTGTTTCTGAAATTCGAAATGTTTTAGACATATGTTCTGGTCTAAATCTATTTTCACTGAATATTCAGCAAGATTGTCAGGAATTTCTAATGTATATGCTTGTTGTATTGCAAGACGAAGGTGTAGATGTAAAAAATCTTTTTGGCCTTTCTTATAAATGGCAGCATAACTGCGAAAATTGTTCCTTTTCAAGTACTACTACAATAGTCACTGAAAGATGTATATATTTGACTTTACCAGATTGCAAATCAGTGTCTTTTAATAATCTAGTTAGAGAAGCAAATCAAAACATGGTCTGTACTCAATGTAAATCTGCAATGCTATCAACATTATTTATACAAAGATATGGACAGTATGTAATTTTAATGTTCCAACGATGTAGACCTGATGGAACTTAATTGACAACTTTAATTAAAAAATTTGTGGCGTCTCAATTATCAATTTCAGGAAGAACCTTTGCAACTGCAGCAATTATTTACCATGATGGTCCTTCGACAACATCAGGACATTACACAGCTTATTTAAAATGTCAAAAAGGCTGGACTAATTGTAATGATACTCAATTGACTTTCAAACAACGCTTGCCTTCTGACTTAGAAAATTCTTACCTAGTGTTCTTACAACCGAAAATTTAGGAAAAGTAATTGGCCTATGAAGATTGGAGCAGTTAATAAAACTTAGTCTGCTGTTCAAAATTACTTTGTGAGTGAGAGTGATCAAGATAATAAAAAACTTGTAGTTGTCATAGAGGTAGTTAGTGTAAGTGTATCACATAGTGAGTGATATCAGTATTATAGGAAATGTTGATCATGAGTGAGCCAGAGGTGGAAATATAACTATTGTTACATGATTAAAAAGATGTTTGAGCTTTTCTTTCAGAAAGTCGAGGGAATTGAAGTTTAAGAGTACTATTGAGTAATTTTCGAAGAAAAGGACTTTCCATATACTATTTGGCCTCGTGGAAAAGTAAGTGGATCAGAAATGAGTTAAGATATGTTTTTTCTAAGTTTTACATTATTTATTGAAACGTTGCATTCGTTTTTTAAACACAATCTTTTTGATTGTGTTTTTTTTGCCCGCTGTCATATGATGAGTAGTATTAAACTCACTGTTTGAAGTAAAATTCAATATATTCTGAGAACAGCAAAAATAAACCATATAACATGATGTACAAGTTATTTTGTACTTTGTATTATGAAATATATATTATACTCCCCTTGTCTCACGCTCAGTCACCTTTTTCCACCCTCTATCACCCCTCTTAACTTACCGTCACTGCCCTTCTCTCACCCTCCCTCACCCCGATTCCCTTTCTCCACTTCCCTCCCTACCCCTCATTCCCCATTCCTTCACTGCCCTTTCCCTCTGTCCCATCCACCACTTTCCAGCTGTCAGTCACTCTACTTCACTCCCCTTCCCCTTCTTTCCTTCCTTTGTTCCCTCAGTAATTCCCCTTCCCTTACTCACCTTACTCCACTTCACTCACTCCTTCTCTCACTCCTTCTGTCCTCTCACATCCTCACTCCCCTTCCCTCATTCTCTCACTCTTAGTCTCACTCTATCTGTCCTCTCAGTCTCTCACTCCTCTTCCGTCAGGCTCACTCCCTATAACTCACCCACACTCCTTCACTTACCTTTCTTTGCTCCCTTACTCAGTCCTTTTCTCTCACTCTTTCCTTCACTACCTCTGGCCCCTCACTCCCTCACTCCCCTTGTCTTACCCTCACTCACTTTTATCCACCCTCTTTCAACCCTCCTTACTCAATCTCAAGGCCCTTCCCTCACCCTCCCTCACTCCCGTTCCCTTACTCCACTTCCCTCAATTATCCTCATTCCCCATCCTTAACTGCCCTTCTTCTCACTCTGCTCCCGCAATCACCTTTTCACAGTCCCACTGCTTCACTCCCCTTCCCTTCTTTCCTTCCTTTGCTCCCTTAGTCATTCTCCTTCCCTTACTCAACTTACTCAACTTTACTCACTCCTTCTCTCACTCCCTCTGTCCTCTCACTTTCTCACTCCTCTTCCCTCACTCCTTCTCTGTTACCCTCACCCCCTCTATTCCCTCACTCTCTCATGCCCCTTTACTCACCCTTACTCACCTTCCATCCCTCATTGTTGTGAATGCACCCTCACTCACTCCCCCTTCCTTGTCACTTACCCCCCTTTCCTTACTCCCCTTTCTTCCTTTAGTTTTGATAACTCACATTCCTTTAGTATCTTACTCACCTTCAGTTCATGTCTCTCTCCTTCTCTTCCTCTCTGTCACTGAATCTATCTGCTTCATTATCCTCTTAGTAATTTGCTCTCTCTCTATTTCTTTTTCCCTCTCTCTATCCTTCACCATTCCTTTGTTCCCCTTTCTGTGTCCTTCACTCCTACTTTATCTCTTACTACCATTTTATGACTTTTAATCTCCTGCCTTGTCTCTTGTATTTTGAAATATATATTATAAATATGATAACTTACTTTTTTTTCTCTTCCACAGATATTAAATTTAGTAAAAATATGTAATTAAGTTCACATTACTTATAAGGTAAGTTTGACAAACAAAATTTAGTTTCTCATTACTCTTTTCCTTAACCTCACTACTCTTCTCTCACCCTCCCTCAACCCCTTTCCCTTAGTCCACTTCCCTCATTTATTCTCATTCCCCATGTTTACTCCCCTTTCCCTCATTCCCCTCTCACACTCAACTTTTTTAAGTCCCCTTGCTTTACTTCCCTTCCACTCTTTTCCCTTACTTCGCTCCCTCACTCATTCCCCTTCCCTCACTTACCTCACTCCACTTTACTCACTCGTTCTCTCACTCTCTCTGTCCTCTCACTTCCTCACTCCCCTTCCCTCACTCCCTCTCTCTTAGTCTCACTCTCTCCGTCCCCTCACTCTCGCACTCCTCTTTCATCACGCTCACTTCCTTTAACTCACCTACACTCCCTCACTTACCTTTCTATGCTCCCTCACTCAGTCCCCTTCTCTCACTCTTTTCTTTACTTCCTGTGTCTCCTCACTCCCTCATTCCCCTTGTCTCACACTCACTTGCCTTTATCCACCACTCTATCCTCAACCTCATTGCTCTTCTCTCACCCTCCCGCAGCCCCATTCTCTTACTCTGCTTCCCTCACTTATCCATATTCCCCATGTTTACTCCCCTTCCCCTCACTCCCCTCCCACACTCTCTTTCTTTCAGTCCCCCTTCTTCACTTTCCTTCCCCTCTCTTCCCTTCCTTTGCTCATTCGCTCATTCTCCTTCCCTTACTCACCTTACTCCACTTCACTCACTCCTTCTCACACTCCCTCTGTCCTCTCACTTCTTCACTGCTCTCCTCTCACTCCGTCTGTCTTACCCTCACTCCCTCTGTTTCCTTACTCTCACTTCCCTTCAATCACCCTCACTCATCTTAAACCCTCACTGTCATCAACTCACTCTCACTCACTCCACCTTCCTTCTCCCTCACTCCCCTTGGCTTACTCTCACTCCCATTACTTTATCCTCCCTCACGCTCTTTGCCTCAATATCAATCCCCTTGTTTCACCTTGACTCATTTCTTTCCGTCGCTCCCTGTCACTCTCCTTCGTTCACTCCACTTCGACTCACTCTTGTTTACAACTCACCTTCTCTTACTCCTCTTCTGTCACTTGTTCCCTCTATCACTTTCTCCCCTTCATTCACTCATTTCATTCATTAATTTATTCAGTACACATTCTCTGAAAAAAAGATATAGCTCTTTTTGGAGAATTGGAGGTAGTTCTGAAGGTAACTTTTTTTTTTCTTCTTTTTTATAACAATTTTATATTTTTTTTGTATTTTTTTCAGGGGAAAAACAAAACCAGGGATTCCAAAACTGCTCAACAGGAGCAAAAAAAAGGGGGAAAATTAGGGCTGGGGAGGGCAGCGGTGATCCTCTCTCTTCCGAGCAATCAGTTCAATACTCTGCTCCCCATAACAGAGAGTGATGTCATGAGTGATGTCACTGACTATGTCATCAGTGATGTAATATGTGACGTCATTAGCAGTGCATTGCGGGCGTGCCAGTTATAGTGAGTACAACTAACTATAATGTGGGAAATTCAATGGTTTTGTATGAGTAAATTGCCCGGCTAACTATAACTGGTGTGAAACCTATGGTTTTTTCAGTGAATTTCAAAGGTTTTTTAAATGCTAATTCCTAACTATAACGAGTGTTAAACCTATGGTTGTTTCAGTGAATGTATATATATATATACATATATATATATATATATATATATATATATATATATATATATATATATATATATATATATATATAGCAATCTGCATTGAAGAATGAGTGGATATGTAAATATCTGGATGAAGAATTTAGTAGCAGTGTGATTGACTGTTTACTTGATTAATTTAGACTGTTTCACTAAATATATTGGATAGTGACTAAACTGTGTGAATATCTGTATCAATTTGTCAGTTCTTGAGAAAACTGCTGTTGGTTACTAGCTATGTGAAAGTCTATATTAGTTGTAGATTAGTTAACTGAGTATTTGTATGGGAGAGTGAATATGTATGTGGTTCGGTGGGGGGTGTGTGACTGTCCAAAGATGTGTGAATAGTTGATTCAGTTGGTATATGAGGTTAAGACTATATGTTATAACAGTTTCATGGTTCCGGGCTAAACTCCCAAGGTGCTAGAATGGCGGTGCTTCAAAGTGCCCGTCAAGCCATTTCCCAACGCTCCTGAAATCCATACCTCCAATGGTGCAGAAATACAAGCACCACATATAAAATATTAATCAAATACTTTTCTGCCCTCGAATGTGTGCTGGCCTATTAGGTTTACCTGTTCATTTTTGCCTGCACACTACATACCGAGCATTGCCTGACTCAAAGATGGAGATGATTCTAGTCAACCTGACTTCTTAGTGTGCCTGACCTTAAGATGGCACTACCTGAAAACCTTTTTTTTTGTGACATCTCGGTTTACTTTTCCTGCCTGAAGTATCGCCTACATCTAAAAGTGTAGATCACTACCTCATCAGATCCCTACTACATTAGTGCTTTTCAGGACTCATCTACGCTCACCCGAAGACCTCCCCTAAAGACCTGACTTTACCCTACTACTCACATTGTGCCTTTCCCTAACGATCATGCCGCATCCTGACCTGACGTAGTCAGGGGAAAATTCCTACACTCTGGTCTACCCCCCCAAACTCTCCAAAACCGCTGCTAAATCCTTCAAACACGCCACCCTAAAAAGACACCCTGAAACGCTGATATCCGACCTGCGCTTCACTGCGGACAGTAGAGTAAAAAACAACAGGAGCGCAACTCATAGACCGAATTGTGATCTGGGTGTATCTATATTAAGAGCAACATTATCTCAATCGGATTTAATGAGAAAGGCAAGTATACGGGTATGTACAAAACATTACAAGATCACAAAAGAAAGAGAGACTCTCAGTATCAAGTTTTTAGAAAGTGCATGTAGCATCATATATTGAAATACATCTTATACAGGAAAGTTGTAGAAGCACTGTTGACATAAAATGCTTTGGCAACCCAAGGGGGCTTTGCGCACTTGGTGCTCATGAGACAGAGAGTGACGGCGCGAGTGACAGGTGGAAAAACACAGCGAAGGACACAAGGTAACAAAGTGGAAGACAATATGTACAGAAACAATGGTTGGTCATCAATGAAGGGAAAAAATGTTCTTGTTTGGGAACGAAAGTTGAGAGTGCGCTGTGAGTTACGCTGTACGTTGGGTCGATGGCGTTTCAATCCTATTTAGTCAGGGTCTTCATCAGGACCGGGTTGTCAAATTCAGGAAGTGCTATATGCGAGAGGGGATAAATTATGAGGGAGGTGGCCCGAGGGAGTAGGGCAAGGCTAGCATGGTGTAACTGGTGACTAGAGCGGTTAAGGGGAGAAGTTGGCGGAGTTGGCGGTGTGTGTCTGAGGGATGGATGAGCATGAAGGTAGGGGGGTGAGAAGGAAAGGCTGCGCTGTAAGGCGGAGACCGGGTATGTCGGTAAGGCCAGGGGGAGGGGGGAGCGCAGAGGGGGGTGAAGGAAAGGTATGGTCGCAGGTGCTGTGGCAAGGGACTGTCTAGAGTGGGCTATATCTGGCCACGGGAAAACAGGTTGGAGGTATGAGCTCAAATTGGTGGATAGGTCTGGGTAGTCGAGGTACCATGGCCATGGATGCTGAAAGGAGTGGTGCGCGGGGCCTGGTCAGCGCTTGTAAATAGTGGTCCTGTCTGGAGGACGAAGGCTATGGGTACCGGAGACCCGGCCAGGTGGTGTTGGGTGAAGACAGTCACAAGGGTAAGAGGTCGAGTGGCACAAGGGAAGCAGCAACTTACATGTGGCCATGGCACAATGTGCTTGGTGTGGTCCAAGAGTTTTCCGGTAACGCTGAATGGGCTGGAAGGAGCCAATGGCTTGAGAGACACTCCTCTGTGTTTCGGAGTCCACCAGGTGATGCTGGTGTAGTCAAGTGCGCTGTCCTGGATAACGGGGGAAGGGGGACAGTGGCACTTGCATAAATGACCTCATTTTATATTTTAGAAGAACCGCCGCCTGGCGCAAATCTTTGCTGTACCTCCTTAACCAGAAACATTTCCTTACAGCACCAAACTCTCAATCGCTCCCTCCTCTACCCTACAAGCAGACCTCACCATCACCGTCTACAAAAATGGCATCGTTCTGATCCAGGCCTCAACCAATAATCTGAATAAATTTGTAGATCTTTTCATCCTCCTCAGAAATCCATGTACAAGACACTAATAGGATAACTAACACCTGCGCCACTTACCCACCGTCCGACCAGCCTATTATGCCTTACCCCCATCTCAAGGGCGTCCGCTGCAGCTCCTCCTATCGCCAATGACCCACCGTCCGACCAACCTATTATGCCCAGCCACCCATTTACCCCCTTCCAAGGGCTTCCACTCCAGTTCCTCCTATCCCCCTCCGCATGCCTACCGACCCTGAATATCTATGCTCCCCTATACCCTTGATCCCCTCCTTCATAGCGCCCTGCACCAACAGGGAGACTGTTACGCACACACTGACCCCAGACTTAACTCAAACTAGTCCTCCTTTGGCTCCCAACACTGATCGCCCTCACCACTATACCTCACTCACCGGCACCTCTAACAGAGCCGCCTCCAGACCTCTGACCTCCCCTCACCAGTCAGCCACCAAAATCGCAAGCTAGGTATGCCACTAAAGACCCTGGAGTCTACTAAATCCAACCTACCTTCCTCCCACCCTTACTTACCCATGGGACTGCTCCCGAACCTTTGCCTCCTTGTCCTCCCGCACCCCCTGCTTATAGTGATCTAGAAACTCTGCATTCCAGAGCAACTTAACTCATTCAGAGCATTCATAGATCCATTCGGGACCTTATGAACCTCCCTAACCTTGCCGAGCTTTTTCTTGCCAACCTCAAATCACCTCTTACCTCCCCCCTTCATTCACTGAACCACCCAAGCACCCACTCCTGCTACCTCTGAGACATCTTCGCCCACGCAAACAACCCTACTACCGCCTCCTCTAACTCTCTGGACCTCACGGGAAATGAAATCCTAGCCATCCTCCAAGACCATAACTCTGCCCAAGCCATCTCATGTCCACTAGACACAAATCTGGGACACCCCATCAGCACTGTCACCATCAACCCTAACAGGCCTCCTACCCTCCACCACAGAAGTGTGATGAAAAGAACCTCACACCTGTAGTCCGGACCATCCAGAACCCTGACACTCCCCCAGTCCCCTCCCTATCTTGTCTCTTAATCAATTGCCATTCAGCAGTCAAGCATGCCGCAGATATTACTGACCTCATCCTGAACAAAAATTTAAACCTAGCTATACTTACAGAATCGTGGCTAAATGAATACTCCTCCCCTTGCCTGGACTTATTAGTCCCTCCCAATTATAATATCGCCAGACTCGACAGAGACTCCAACAGGAAAGGACAAGGCATTGCCTACATCTACCGTTCCTCCTTTCTTGTCACGGAACTCTTGGCGGACACCAGTGACTCCTGCGAATACCTCGCACTCTGCATTTGCAGCAACTCATTAAATCTCTGTAACTTGCACAATTTTTACCACCTTCTAGGCTCCAACAACCGTTTCACCGCTCACCTCCTTGAAATCATCACAACTAAGATCTCCTCCAATGCCAAAGAGATTTTCCTGGGCGATTTTAACCTGCACTGGAATGACACTAAAGACCTCTTAACCGACCAAGCCCTGACTCAAGCCTGCTCTCTACCTGCCCACTCAAAAGGGGCCATCCTTGACTGGACCATCTCTAAGGAATCCTCAGTCAAGCTTATCTCCATAGACCCGTGTGACTGGTCCGACCATCACTCCATTTCCTTCATCTTACCTGGGACACACAAGTCAAAGACACCGCAACCGGTGACTCCTAAACGCTGGACCAGAGACACTAAGAACCTTGACTTTACAAAACTGGAGGCTCGCTGCAAATCTGACCTCCCCCCCTCGCATATGACCACAGTCAGCGACCTCAATGATCATTACTTGTCATCTATAGCAAACATTCTGGACGACCTTGCCTCTCTAAAACTAAAAAGAACTCAAATCAAATGCAAAAACCCCTGGTTCACTGGTCCCCTCAACACAGAGAGGCTATCCCTACGACAATCTGAAAGAAATTGGAGACAACACTCCTCTTCTACACATCTAAAACTGCTCCGCCAGGCGAGAAAATCCTACAACAAACACATCCTCAACTCAAAAAAGAATTCTTCAGATCTGAATTGGAGACACCAAGAATAGACCCCGTAAGCTATTTGACCTGGTCAAACACCAATCAAATAAACTGGCCAAAACACCGAAAGAATCCCCCAAATCCCTAATATCGTCAGAAGAATTCTACTCTTTCTTCACAGATAAAATCACGACATTGGGAATTGAACTAAATGCTGTCACTTACTCTCGACCCTTCCCGGACCTGCCCCCCTCTACCGCACCACTCCCTATGGCCTCTCCTAAAAACCAAGCCCGCTGGACTGACTTTGAATACTATTACAAAGACTCCATCTCCAAAATCCTCTCCACATTGAACCCAAACAACCATTTTAATGACCTGCTACCTTCCAACTGCCTCGCTGCTGCCTCCCAATCCATCGTTCCTTGCTGGACTGCAATAATCAATGCCTCTCTCCAGCAGGGTTCGATTCCGGACCCCTTGAAAGCCAAGTCCTCCCTATCTTAAAAAAATCTTCACTGGACCCAGGCTCTCCTGACAATTTCAGACCTATCTACAATATCCCGCTATTCGCCAAAGTATTGGAGAAATGTGTAAAACAGCAACTAAGCCACGGCATCAACAACTTCCACCTGCTCAATGACTTCCAGTCTGGATTCAGACCGGGACACAGCACTGAAACCACTATGCTCCACATTGTTGACGATGCCCTCCAAGCCCTAGACCAAGGCAAAACCTGTCTTATAATACTCTTAGATCAATCCTCCGCCTTCGATACCGTCAACCATGACAAACTACTCGAACGCCTTAAAATCAGAATGAGCCTGGATGGTGTGGTCCTAGAATGGATCAGGTCCTTCCTCCATAACCGTTCTCAGAGATTCCTCATCAACGGCAACCTATCAGCTCCCACCCCGGTCATGGTTGGAGTCCTCCAAGGCTCAACCCTGTCCCCCACCCTCTTTAACCTTTACTTAGAGCCACTTACCAAAGTTCTTCCCACCATCAACATCTTTTACCATATGTACGTGGATGATACCCAAATATACATCAATATCTCTTTGCTCGAGGAGATCCTCTCCCTGAATGAGACCCTGAAACTGACTGTCCAATGGCTAGCTGCTAACCAACTCAAACTCAACGCAAAGAAAACTAAATTTCTCCTAATCTCCCCTTCAAAAGCCGACCCAGAGATTCAGAAGTGGATCAAGGCTATCACCACCCTAAATTGCCCGCCAACCATTGTGGACTCTGCCAAATCCCTGAGCATAATCCTTGACTGTATCCTGAACATGCGAGACCACATCAACTTGATGGCCAAAGCAGCCAGATTCCACCTGAGCTACCTATGGAAGCTGAAACCCTCATCAATACTCCTGACCTAAAAATGGCAGTTCAAGCTCTAGTCATCTCTAGACTGGAATATGGATGTTCCACCCTTACCGGTCTACCCAAGATCTCTTTAGCACCTCTAAAAGCCTGCCTCAACGCGGCCGCCAGACTACTCACTGGCACTAGAAAATTCGACCACATCTCTCCACATATGGAAGAGCTGAACTGGCCCCTGCTAGAAGCCAGAATTCAGTTGAAACTGGCACAGAAACTGGTGGTATCTGGAGGAAGCAGACATTTCCGGTCCGCCAGAAACCTCTTACTCCAACCTGCCTTTTTTCAGAAAAAAACCTACATTAGGGCGTAAACTGGGGCCGCACCAAGAATTTGGGACTCTTTCCCACCCGACATCAGAAAAATCCCTTCTCTCGCACGCTTCAAGAAGGAGGCCAAAACCTTCCTTATGGGTAAATTCCTCGTCTCATGCCTGCCCTCACCCACCACATTATGCCGGATGAAGCTAAGACTAATGCCTCCTCCCCTGATCACTAATTATCCCACAAAGAATATGTGGGCCTCTGTTTTTACTGTCTCTAACTATGATTGCAGTCATTCACGTGTATCCCCTTTCCCCACATCCAACACCCCTGCCCCCGCCAACCTTTACATAGTTCTGTATTTCTCTGCATTTTTAAGTTGGTTTGTTGACCTTGTATACCATGTAAAAAACTCTGATACCCTCACGGGTCAAGTTTGCGCTCTATAAAACCCTAAAATAAATAAATACATCTCCAACAAACTAGAAAAATAAAAGGCAGTGTATGTGACATATATAAATAAGTATACATAAGACTCAGTCATTGTATGAGTGACTGTATGGATAACTGTATACTTGTAATAGTGATTTTATAACACACTAAGTATTAGTTACTATCTATATGAATAAATGAAGTGGTGTTTGTATAAATGTGTAGCTGAGTAAATGTAAGTATGATTCATTGTTTGCATACGTGAGTATGATGACTACATAAGTGGATAGGATGTGTGCTGGGTGTAATGTCGATATAGGTGTATAAGTATATTTGATAGTGTTCTCTTGATCATTGACAGCATGTATGAGTGAATTTATAGGTAAGTGATTAGATGTCTGTGTAGATCTAGGAATCATTGCGTGGGTTTTTAGAAACTTGTATTGGTGTGTCAATGGATTCAAATATGGTACTCCGTATTTTACAGTGAGTGATGAAAGGTTATACTAGTGTATGATGAGGTGTATCTGATTGTCAAGTGGATGATGTCATCAGTGATGTCATCAATTATGTCATTTGAGATGTCATCAGTGATGTCATCAGTGATGTCACTGACCATGTCATGACTGATGTAATATGTGACATCATCAGCAGTGGATTGTGGCGCACGAGTTACAGTTAGTACAACTGACTATAACAGAGGAATTTCAATGGTTTTGTATAAGTGAAATGTCCAGCTAACTATAACACCCCTGAAACCTATGTTTTTTTCAGTGAATTTCTAAGGTTTTTTAAATGATAATTCCTAACTATACATACCTGAAACCTATGGTTTTTTCAGTGAATTTTAAAGGTTTTTACTAATTTCTAATTATAATGTTCATTAAGCATATCTGTTTTTTCTGTCTTTTATAATTATCATCCCATTCTCAAACTAGTAAAAACTGCAAATATCACCACTCTTCAATTGATACCTTTCGACAACAAAATCACCACAAACCAGAACCAGAACTAATGTGAATAATATACAAACTAGGCGTTCCCGTAGAAAAAAAAAATAAACACCACTTCCCCATATTTTCAACAAGAAGCCAAATCTGCAATGTGACCTAAAAAAACAGGATATAATTCCACTTACCACTAACAAATTAACATCAACATTTAACTTGTGTAAGGAGGTCGGCTATGTACCGGGTGAATTACATCCAACTCACACCCATATTTAAAGACGAATATGTGATAGAGGTACTAATTATGCAACTCCAACACCCAACAAAATCACAACACCCAGAGCCACCACCACTACAACCACCCCTCCTGATCCCTCCCCCTCTACTACCTCAGAGGCAGCGCAAAACAGGACAACAAACCTTCCCAAAATAATACATCCCCTCAACAGCACACTAACTGAATGTTCAGAGATGTGGCAACCAACTATGTATAAGGGAGGGAACTCACAACAATAATTTAAACAATGCCAAGACTACCGTTGATATACTATATACAACTCACTATACAAACAAAAACTTTTCTGTGTGTAAATATAGTATTGATATGTGTAGTGTACTGCACAGTGGACACAACCATATTATCTCAGACACTGGGGAATATCTTGGTCATGTAGCTGTGTTGTCCCCCACCTTGAAGCAGAAGCGGAGTGGGCTGGTCCAACGTACCCAACTCCAGTGTAAGAGTATAAATACATGGGCTACGCCTTGGGCGAGGTTCACTTGTGTGAAGAGAAAAGACTCTGCCACAGCGAAGGGCCTCACCCTGCCATGTGGCAGCCACCTAGACCACATGCCTCCTCGACACAGGCCCATTGCGAAATCAGCATCACAGCACCGCAGACTACTGCCTTCGATCTACACTGCGGACAGCAGGGTTTACAACTTGAATCCACTTTGGATCTACACTACGGACGGTATTGAATCAAGCCTTGCTTTATTTAAGGTAAAGACAATTGTACTATATGTCTTCAGATTTTGTTAAAGGATCTTACAAAAGCATTCCTCATTGTCTGTGCTGACTACTGCCTTCAATCTACACTGCAGACAGCAGTGTTCACAACTTGAATTCAGCTTTGGATCCACACTACGGACAGCATAAAATTTAGCCTTGCTTTCTTTAAGGCAGAGACAATTGTACTCTATGTCCTCAGATTTTGTTAAAGGATGCGACAAAAAACATTTGTCAATGTCTATACTGACTACTGCCTTCGATCTGCATTGTGAGGGCTCACGATTCTGGCGGAATGGCAAATGCACATGACGCATTCCTGTAAGCAAGAGACATTGTACCTGTGCGACCAGCCTGAACCACGAATCATCGCAGAGTACGCACACGCTGAGTTCTTCAGGTACCACTAACTCACTGCGCCACCTTCACGTGGCCTTATTAAAGCAGAATTCACAAGGCAAAAAACAATTCTACCAGTTCGGCCTGCCTGGACCATGCATCATCGCAGGGTTCTCAGAACCTTGCTTCAAGTGCCACTAACTCAGTGTTATCATCGCTGGCTGCACACATGCTAAATTACCAATAGTGTACACCTCTCCTCAATGACACGTGTCTTGGGCCCTTGCTATCCGCTGCCTCCTGCCTACACTGCGGTCATCAGAGCTCACAATTAAATAGACTCTTCATTCATTATTTGCAGAGTGCAGTAGCAAACAAAGTATAAAATCCCTCAAACCTACACAACATCCCTTTAGTAGCCTTCCTTCAAAAACTTCTTTTATATCAGTTCTAGGTTTAGTTTAATAACAAATCTACCCTGCAAGTGCAAAGGAACAGTGAATGGCAGTGTACACTGCGTATAGCACAGGTCACAATTTGAACTTTAATGTCTCTAAAACCTACATATTTCGAAAACCTATTCCATATATGTTTCGTCTTTTATTTGAATCATGATTACAGATAATGCAGTTCAGTAGGCAACAGACAATGCTTCCAGTGCAGCCCGTTCGGACCACGCATCATCGCAGGGTGAGGACACGCTGAGCACCAGACGTACCATTAACTCAGTACACCATAAATAATCACCACGTGGCCTTATTAAGGCAAAATTCAGTAATCAAAAGACATTGTTACCAGTGCGGTCTGCCTGGACAATGCATCATCGCAGGCTCCACACAAACTGCCCCTACCTCAGTGCGCCACAACTTATGAACCTATTACGAAAGAATCTTCTGTGTATTATTTCACATTTAGTGCTCCTACCTTTGTACAGCAGAAGTCATAAACCATTTATAATGGAATATTTGTGTATGAGATGATGATTACTATTGTACTTGCTACCAACAGCAATGTAATAAAATGGAGTTAAGCGCATATGCCCGCACCCACTTCAACTACCTATCTGTGACTGTGTATTTATTATGTTTGTAAAATGCTGCCCCTGGGCCCTACCGCATTATATTGTGCTATAAACAGCGTATTTCACCATCTTACATCTGGCAGTAACAAAAACTTTCTTGCTCATTCTACAAATACAAACGTAGAAACTAGATCATTACAATACTGCAATCAAAGTGTATAGTAAATTTATAAGTGTATGCTTTTGCTCAAGTTTTTTTTTTAGCATATTTATATAGCGAAAAGTCAACCCAAAACTATATCAGCTATTTACATGAGCATCTTATTTACAGTACATTTTCAGGCACGCGTACATTACGGGATTTGTCTACAATAACAGGATGTGAACTCGACTCCGAAGCTCGAACACAGATTTCCAGCACCAAGTTCTACAGTATACCCAAATGACCACATACATATATACATATATATATTAGCTGCCCTTCATGTGTCAAAAACTGCAACCTAAAGCTTTCATACCCCTGTAATACTACAGCTACAACACTCCACTGAATGTATAACAAACATTCATATTTGCAGAAATGCATCATGTCCACTATCTTTTATATGTGGAACTATGGATAAATGTAGGATCAGTGATTCCCCATAACTTCCATGTTGTGCGACTTCACAGACATAATGACACATTTGCGTTTAAGACAAGGGTGACGGCAGCCCTACAACACGGACACCCGAATCAGTTGATTTCTCATATAGCTCATGACGGAACCACGCCCATAGCTCCAGAGCCATTGTTCACAGCCTCGCACAGCACTGGCATACGTCAGGCCAGCCCACTCCGCTTATGATTCCAGGAAAACATAACAACGCTACATGGCCCAGATTTGCATTGTAGTGATTTCTTAGTTCCAGGTCTCGTTGTCAGAACGGCACACACAAACACACACTCCCTCATGGCTGGTATACACCGACACCACACCCATCCAGTACAGGCGTCACAACACACATGACCCTACCAATAAAAAATACCAGGCACACGTGCTCTACGCCATTTTAGAGTTGCTCCCATCGCAAGCGCCGTGACCGCCTTACCTAGTGGTTCCGACGCCTCATGTAGGCCCAAACTACCAAACAGGGAAGCCCGCTACCACATGCGTGGCCTCTTTGGCCACTGAGTTAGTGGTACCGCAAGGACTGAGCGGGTGAAGAATCTGCGATGATGATGGGTGCACGAGTATGTCCTTTGTCATAACGATATCAAGACTCAGCAACAAATGTGAGACTTCTTGGTGGCAGAGCAGGACTGCATGATGTAGAAGGTGCTCTGTCCACAAAAAGGTGAGCAATGAGGCCTGGGTGCGCACCAAAGGGAGTAGATGCGATACAGCACACTGGATACAAAGAAGCGATGCAGCGATTTAGGCATACGCAGTCCTATATACCCTAACTTATTGCTTTCGTATTTTTGTTTCCTATAGCAGGAAAGTTTTTATAGTCAGTCAAATGTCCATCGCTCCCACATGCATAGCGAAGTAGATGAGTATTTATTTTTATATACTATGTGCACGCAATTGGCCAGAGGCGGGCGCATTGCTCCGTCATTGGCCTATTGATATCTACTACGCGCTTGCTGTGCGTAATAGACTCCAATAGCACATTAGGTTTCAATTATTGTGCCCAGACATGGGCGTGATGATTGAAACCACGTTTATGACTGCGCACCACTTGTTTTCTATAACCGGATGCAAACCATTACTACTCTACTAATCTATATATATAAAAATAAAAGTATGTCTGTCTGTTTCTCCTTTATGCATTACTACACCATTCATCCGATCGGCATGAAACTTTGGGAAGTTGTTGAGTACACTCCCGCGAAGGTTTCTGGAAAAAAAAACAATAAATACATTTGTTAAAAGTTGTTGAGTACACTCCCGCGAAGGTTTCTGGCAAAAAAAAGAAATATATATTTTTTAAATATCGCCCCCCCCCCCCCCGGTGCGACTCGCTTTTGCAATGACCATCAACAAAGCACAAGGACAATCGCTGCAAGTGTGGGGACATAGGGCCAGATGTAGGTAGCCCTTTACCGATCGGAATCGGCCGAAAATACCGATTTTCGCCCGTTTCCGATCGGTAAAGGGCTATCGAGATGTAGGGGCACATTTTCGGTAATTTTACCGAATCGGTATCATTACCGAATCGGTAAATTTACCGATTCGGTAATATTTACCAAATCTGTAAAATAATTACCGATTCGGTAATATTTACCGATTCGGTAAAATTACCGAAAATGCAATGTAGGTAGCCAATTTACCATTGGCACATGGCTTACAGAATCGGTATTTTACCATGGAATACAAATCCATGGTAAAATACCGATTCCTGTGTACATGCACATCTGTGCATGTACACATGTGCCATGTGACAGACAGACGTGCCCTTAGGGCATGTCTGTGTGCCACATTGCACACATGCCCGTTTTGGGGGGGCTAGAGGGTGTCAAAGTGACACCCCCTGCACCCTTGACAAAATCGGTATTTACCGATTCAGTAAATACCGATTCGGTATTTGAATTGAATCCTATGGGCTTCAAAGGCCCATAGGATTCTATAGCAAATACCGATCCGGTATTTACCAAATCGGTAAATACCGAATTTGTAAGGAATCGGTAACGATTCCAGATGTTGTGACCTACATCCCATTTACCGATTTTGAAATACCGAATCGGTAGCATTCGGTATTTCAAAATCGGTAAATGGGATTTACCTACATCGGGCCCTAGATTTGGAGAATCCGTGCTTCTCACATGGACAACTGTATGTGGCCAGCTCACGCGTCGGAAAACCTGATTTATTTGTGTACGCACCAGACGGAAAAACAAAACATACAGTGTATCCACAAGCACTAGAATAAATAAACAGAATTAAAACAACACTTTAAAATGTTTTCCATATTAAAATGAATTAGTTTCAATAAAAATGACACAATGTAAATTGAATGTTATCATAACAAGTTTCCTTAAATTTCCTTTCTTCTGAGATCGCAGCAACGTGCGACGGGTAAGCTAGTCTATATATATAAAAACGAAAGTATGTATGTCGGTCTGTTTGTCCTTTATGCATTACTACACCATTCATCCGATCACCATGAAACTTTGGGAAGTTGTTGAGTACACTCCCGTGAAGGTTTATGTAAAAAAAAAAAAAAAATCGGGCCCCAAGGCCCTCATAATCTTTCGAATACTGAAATAGACAGCAAATTTGCGAGCATCATCATCAATTATGACCCCCAAACGGAAATCGATTGGTCAATCTACATCAAAAGCACAAAATAAAAAGGCATTACAAGCTTCATAAACAGACGAGCAACGGGAAGCAAGATTAGAAGCTGTTCGAAATACAAACTGCTCAACCCCATAATGCTCAAACGAACGAGCAACGAGAATCAAGATTGGAAGCCGATCGAGTACCCACTGCTCAAGCCCGTTCTTCTCAAACGAACAAGCAACGAGAATCAAGATTGGAAACAGATAGATTACGCACTGCTCAAGCCCGCTCGAATGAAACAGGAGAGCAACCAGAATCAAGATTGGAAAACGATCAATTACGCACTGCTCAAGCCCGCTCGAATGAAACAGGATAGCAACCAGAATCAAGATTGGAAGCCAATCGAGGACGCACTGCTCAAGCCACACTTAGAAATGTTTTCAAAAATAAAATGAATAAGTTTCAAAAACAATGACACAATGTAAATTTAATGTTATCATAACGAGTTTCCTTGAATTTTCTTTCTTTTGAGATCACAGCAACGCGCGACGGGTGAGCTAGTTGTTCATAAATCGAAGCCCATTAAAATAGTTGGAACTGTACAAATGGTTATATTTTTAATGGGGGAGGGAAGGTGTGTAAAAGAGCAATTTTATTTTACTCTACATTAAGATAGTAGCAATTATCAATCATACCATCTTTATTTTACTATCTTTTAGATGTGGAGCTTCAGGGTTCACTATGTCTCGGCACGTGGTGGAAGACACACCGGTGACAGAAAGGTGAGCTTTGAATATTCTTTTTAGAGTCACTCTCTCATTCTCTCTCTCCTTTGATAAACAAATGATGCAAAATCTTATCTTCCTTTTTATCTAACAGGTTGTATTTCACGAATTGGCGTCCCCCCAACACCTCCATAGCTCAACGTTTGAGGAATCTGCGATGATGTGTGACCATCCTAACAGTGCCTGAGAAGGTTGCCTTGACACGTGGTGGACCCTCTTTGAAACACGCTGATGGCACAAGGTGAGCAGAGAAGCTTCTTTCCGAAGCAACGAGAAGTCACCTCTGGGCGGGGAGAGTGGATAGTGTACAGCAACTTCTGTCCGTCGGAATGTACAATCACCTCCAGGCAATGGGAGTGGAAAGGTTGCAACAGTCTGGGTACGCAGGAACGGGCACTCACCTCCGGACCCTGGGAGTGGATGGGGTGCAGCAGTCTGGGTGCACAGTAATGAGAACTCACCGCTATGCAGTGGCGGAACATAGAAATATACTTGTGCAGTTGTATGTACTCTCCAATTACTTATTCTATACTATCTTCCAGATCACTAAACTTGAGGGTGCACTATGAACCAGCATGTGGTTGGAGACACACCGGAGGTAAAAAGGTGAGCTGCGAAGATTTTCTCCAGTATCAACACTGCCTCTCGTGCTCCATCTATTACTTTCTCTCTCTTTCTCTCTCTTACACTGTTTCTCTTTCTCTTTTCAAGCTATGAACGATGCTGTCCACACTGAAGATACATAAATCAAGGCTGAATTTTACACTGTCGGCAGTATAGATCCAAAGCAGAATTCAAGTTGTGAGCTCTGCTAAAAACAGTGTTTGCAAAAGATAAGCAGAGTGGCCTAGGTACAAAATGCCTCCAATTAAATGTGCTGCGAACAAACGATATTGTCCTGCATAATGACATGATCTCTCACCTCATTCTGTCTCATCTCTAAATCATTGTAAAGACCTGCTGAACTATACTGTAGATTTGAGCCAGCAGGCACTTCCCTACAGACACCTCTTCAGCTCGGGCCTACGAAAGGGGTGGGATGTATCAAGCACACTGCACACGTGCGAATAAGCAATATTGCCAAGTGTTATGTTAATCTGTGATCTTTCACTAAATCAAAGGAGAGAGGGAGGACTAGATAAGCTAGTCTGGATCCCCGCTTTTATATATCATAAATCAAGAGAGACTAGCTAGGTTTTTACAGGTAAGACTCAAAGGAGTATGTATGTCAAGGAAAAACCAGTAGGTTTTATTTGAAAGCCCTCACCCACCAACCTAGTTGGTGGCATGCTTCATCATCGGGCCCCACCACAGTGGCACCTAACGTGCCCCGGGTGTGCTTCGACGCCAGATTACTGCGGAGCTGGTATAATTGCTGAGTGTGCAATGTGGTGAGTGTGAAAGTGAAGATTAAAAAGCCATACAGAAATCCCAGCACCCGAGGGTAAAAACTATTTTAATGAAACTGGGTATCTGTTGGCAAGTTAAAAGGCAGACGGACACGGTGGAGTATGGATTATGACCTCCAGTGTCCTGTGTGGTCTACATGTTTCAGCCTGGCCTTTCTTAATTTTGAAACAGGCTTTCCTCAGGACCAAGTGAGTATGTGTGGGGTTATAAAATTAATTTACAGTGAGTGTATTTAGGATTCTATGTGTAGCACGCACTAAGGTGCTATATGGGTGAGAAGGGGATTCCCTCTCGCTTTGCTACATATAACATAGAAGGGGAGACATACAGACATACAGGGTAGAGTCATATTAGCATATTTATTGCAAAAACAGTCGTTATTCCACCGTCTTGTAAGGTGAGTGAGCGAACTATACATGGCTAAAGTGTGGTCTTGTCAGTGGCAAGACTCATGTGATGGTTATCTAGAAGCCGGTTGCAGTGGTGATCTAGAAAACGAAAATGCCAATGTGAGGTTCAGGTAAGTGAAAGAAATTCAATTATTGTCCTCACACAGTGTTTAGCTGATCAAAGCCTCCTTGGGTCGCCTGGCAGAGAAAAAGACCCTGAAAGAAGGTTTGGTTTTACATAATTATCCGACCTGTAAGGGAAAACCTCAACACCTTACCCCCACAGTAGCTGTAGTGCGCAGCCTCAATTACTCACGAAACTATCGACCTGGTTCCTCCTTGGACCTGTAATCCTTCTGCGGCGCCCGGATGTGATAAAGGGCTGGCCGAGCATGTTTATTTAAAGGTTTCATAATTGGCTGCACCTGGGTAGGGTAGAAACAGAGGGAGGGGTGCCGCGCTGAAAGCGCCATGTCATGCGCGCTCTGCGCATGCGTTTAGCGAGTAGCGGTCCCTATCCGGCGCATGCGCCTGCAGGTAGTGCTACTCCGCGCATGCGCGGGTAGGTAGAGGCTAAGAGAGGCTATCGCGCATGCGCGGGAGTTGCCGTGCAAGCGTAGAAGAGTCTATCTGCGCTCCTGGTAGCGCTAGTGTGTATAAAAAACCTTCATAAAGATCAAAAAGTGTCAAAAAGGAACAATAAGGACACTAGATAGAAGCAATTGGATCTATGGGATATTTAGGTTGAGGTGGATAAATGTGAGTAAGATTGGACTATGCACAGAATGGAGAGGGAAAGGAAACCTCATACATTAAGTATTAAGCGAATTCCATGGTATGGAGTCGTTAAGCCCATCAGTGTGGGTGGATAGGCGGTAAATCCAACGTTGTTCTTTTTGGAGGAGAAAACTTTCATTGTTTTCAGTTATAGGAAATTGTTCAATCACAGTCCAAGCGAAATCATTTGGGGTGTGATTGTGGGACAAGAAGTGGTCAGTAAGTCTGCTTATATTTTTGCCACATCGGATGGTGCTACGATGTTCAGTCATTCTTGTCCGTACCTTGCGGGTAGTCATACCTACGTACCGTAGGCCACATCTGCATGTCATGAGGTACACCAGGTTAGAGGAATTGCAGTTGGTAAACTGGCGTTGTGTCCATACCTTGCCTGGTTCTAGGTCCAGGGTTTTTGAGGGGGATGTAAGGTGGCACACACTGCAATTGTTACACGGTTGGTGTCCCGTAACTTTTGGTAATCCCCAAGCATTGAGGATGGTGTTGTCGTTAGTGGCACGGTTAGGTCTGGGTCTGGTATGTACTAGGGAGTCTTTTAGATTCTTCGCCCTTTTGTATGCGAATCTGGGTTTTTCCCAGTTTCGGTTGCCTGAGTTGATAATCTTCCAGTTCCTGGTGATTATGTTGGAAACCTGATTAGACACGGTATTGTAAGTGGTGACGCATGTCAGAGTGGGTTCTTCAGGGGGCCTTGTTGTTGCCTCAAGCAGAGATTCTCTATTTTGGTTCCGAGCCCTCTTGCAGGTGGTGTTCAGGATCCTGGTGGGGTATCCCCTGTCTTCCAATTTATGGATCAAACTGGCTGACTGTTGTTTATAGTCTTGAATTCGGCTGCAGTTGTGTCTTAGTCGTAAAAACTGACCATAAGGGAGATTTTCCCGTAGAGGTCTAGGGTGGAAGCTATCAAACCTCAAAAGTGAGTTTCTTGATGTGGGTTTGTGGTAAGTTGTGGTTGTCAAGCCGTCCATGTCTGCCTTGATGTTGAGGTCCAGGAAGGCCAATTCAGAAGCACTGCTAGTGCAGGTAAACCTCAGGTAGTTGTCACGGGTGTTGAGCCACATGAGGAATTGATCCAGGGATTCCTGATTTCCTTCCCAGATAACCAGGATGTCGTCGATATATCGACGCCACATACTGATGTTGGCTGTGTAGGGATTGTTCACAGATTGTATGTGTGTTTTTTCAAAATGGGCTACATAAAGACCAGCTATGCTGGGAGCGAAAACGCTCCCCATGCTTGTGCCATTAGTCTGTAGGTACAGCTTGCCCTCGTACTCGAAATAGTTGTCTTTTAATGCCAAAGTAGTTGTGCCTGGATCAATTCCTCATGTGGCTCAACACCCGTGACAACTACCTGAGGTTTACCTGCACTAGCAGTGCTTCTGAATTGGCCTTCCTGGACCTCAACATCAAGGCAGACATGGACGGCTTGACAACCACAACTTACCACAAACCCACATCAAGAAACTCACTTTTGAGGTTTGATAGCTTCCACCTTAGACCTCTACGGGAAAATCTCCCTTATGGTCAGTTTTTACGACTAAGACGCAACTGCAGCCGAATTCAAGACTACAAACAACAGTCAGCCAGTTTGATCCATAAATTGGAAGACAGGGGATACCCCACCAGGATCCTGAACACCACCTGCAAGAGGGCTCGGAACCAAAATAGAGAATCTCTGCTTGAGGCAACAACAAGGCCCCCTGAAGAACCCACTCTGACATGCGTCACCACTTACAATACCGTGTCTAATCAGGTTTCCAACATAATCACCAGGAACTGGAAGATTATCAACTCAGGCAACCGAAACTGGGAAAAACCCAGATTCGCATACAAAAGGGCGAAGAATCTAAAAGACTCCCTAGTACATACCAGACCCAGACCTAACCGTGCCACTAACGACAACACCATCCTCAATGCTTGGGGATTACCAAAAGTTACGGGACACCAACCGTGTAACAATTGCAGTGTGTGCCACCTTACATCCCCCTCAAAAACCCTGGACCTAGAACCAGGCAAGGTATGGACACAACGCCAGTTTACCAACTGCAATTCCTCTAACCTGGTGTACCTCATGACATGCAGATGTGGCCTACGGTACGTAGGTATGACTACCCGCAAGGTACGGACAAGAATGACTGAACATCGTAGCACCATCCGATGTGGCAAAAATATAAGCAGACTTACTGACCACTTCTTGTCCCACAATCACACCCCAAATGATTTCGCTTGGACTGTGATTGAACAATTTCCTATAACTGAAAACAATGAAAGTTTTCTCCTCCAAAAAGAACAACGTTGGATTTACCGCCTATCCACCCACACTGATGGGCTTAACGACTCCATACCATGGAATTCGCTTAATACTTAATGTATGAGGTTTCCTTTCCCTCTCCATTCTGTGCATAGTCCAATCTTACTCACATTTATCCACCTCAACCTAAATATCCCATAGATCCAATTGCTTCTATCTAGTGTCCTTATTGTTCCTTTTTGACACTTTTTGATCTTTATGAAGGTTTTTTATACACACTAGCGCTACCAGGAGCGCAGATAGACTCTTCTACGCTTGCACGGCAACTCCCGCGCATGCGCGATAGCCTCTCTTAGCCTCTACCTACCCGCGCATGCGCGGAGTAGCACTACCTGCAGGCGCATGCGCCGGATAGGGACCGCTACTCGCTAAACGCATGCGCAGAGCGCGCATGACATGGCGCTTTCAGCGCGGCACCCCTCCCTCTGTTTCTACCCTACCCAGGTGCAGCCAATTATGAAACCTTTAAATAAACATGCTCGGCCAGCCCTTTATCACATCCGGGCGCCGCAGAAGGATTACAGGTCCAAGGAGGAACCAGGTCGATAGTTTCGTGAGTAATTGAGGCTGCGCACTACAGCTACTGTGGGGGTAAGGTGTTGAGGTTTTCCCTTACAGGTCGGATAATTATGTAAAACCAAACCTTCTTTCAGGGTCTTTTTCTCTGCCAGGCGACCCAAGGAGGCTTTGATCAGCTAAACACTGTGTGAGGACAATAATTGAATTTCTTTCACTTACCTGAACCTCACATTGGCATTTTCGTTTTCTAGATCACCACTGCAACCGGCTTCTAGATAACCATCACATGAGTCTTGCCACTGACAAGACCACACTTTAGCCATGTATAGTTCGCTCACTCACCTTACAAGACGGTGGAATAACGACTGTTTTTGCAATAAATATGCTAATATGACTCTACCCTGTATGTCTGTATGTCTCCCCTTCTATGTTATATGTAGCAAAGTGAGAGGGAATCCCCTTCTCACCCATATAGCACCTTAGTGCGTGCTACACATAGAATCCTAAATACACTCACTGTAAATTAATTTTATAACCCCACACATACTCACTTGGTCCTGAGGAAAGCCTGTTTCAAAATTAAGAAAGGCCAGGCTGAAACATGTAGACCACACAGGACACTGGAGGTCATAATCCATACTCCACCGTGTCCGTCTGCCTTTTAACTTGCCAACAGATACCCAGTTTCATTAAAATAGTTTTTACCCTCGGGTGCTGGGATTTCTGTATGGCTTTTTAATCTTCACTTTCACACTCACCACATTGCACACTCAGCAATTATACCAGCTCCGCAGTAATCTGGCGTCGAAGCACACCCGGGGCACGTTAGGTGCCACTGTGGTGGGGCCCGATGATGAAGCATGCCACCAACTAGGTTGGTGGGTGAGGGCTTTCAAATAAAACCTACTGGTTTTTCCTTGACATACATACTCCTTTGAGTCTTACCTGTAAAAACCTAGCTAGTCTCTCTTGATTTTTGAATCTGTGATCTTTGACCTCATTCAGTCACATCTCTTTCCCATTTAAAATACCATCTATACCATAAGATAGGCCTAAGCCTACAAGCAGCACTGCCTTACAGACTCCTCTTGAGGGTGATTCTGCGGAAGGGGTGGGGTGCACTACCCTGAGTGTGCATGTGAGAAAAATAGTTCTTTCCTTCCCTAATCATGGAATCTCTTACCTCATTCAATCGCATCGATGTAATTTTAAGTACCTACTGGACCGTACTTTAGACACAGCCAGCAACAACCGCTGCTCTACAGACACATGACGTTAGCTTTTAGGACACTTTAGTTACTTCCTTACTGAGTGTACATGCACACAGGCTCCCGCCGCTGCATTACATGTGTACATTAAGCTTCTCGCATACGCTCTATTGCTATGTATATTATCATTAACATGATCTATTATAATTTAACCTTGTGTTTTCTCATGCATTCCAACTCCTCTTTGAACCAGGATTATCACTAACGAATAATCGTACTTCAAAAACGATGCACTCAACTCCTTTTTTCTACCAAGTATAAAATAAACATTCATTTACCAGCAAACGTTTCCACCATTAAATTACTTCTCTCTTTACAGAGATAAATTAATTGGCTGAGAGGGGCTGAGCAGGAACTCTCAGCTGCAATGATGCCCTGAGCATTATAACACCTTTCATGGCAGTATCAAGACACCGTTCCATTGTGGAGATCTGCTTGTGGGACACACCAGTGGGAGCAGGTGAGCTGTGAAGCATCTGTCTGTAAGACCTACAAGTGAGCACATTGTGGGTAGGGACTGTGGTGCAGCCCTCTGGGTGCACAGGTGCATACAAGCGATTTTCCAGTAAGTAATAATGTAGGAGTATATTATCAAACAACGGCGATCTCTGGCTTCATGTATTTAATTTTAAGGACTTCTTAAAACAAACTCTATCTCGCAGATCCCTGCGTCCTAGACAAACCAATCACAAACAGTAAACACTAAAGACTAAGTGCAATAAGCCGACTCTCTATCTCCTCCTGCCTCTCTACTTTTAACTCACCCTCCCCTTCTCACTTCCACCCACTACCCTCCCTTCCATTTTCACTATGATCCTTTAATTTGAACTAGCTTTCTTTACCTCTTCGACATACCACACATACTTATATTTCATTTTTGTTTTGCGGGTTAACTACGCTGCAACCACTGTAGTCCATCTCACGTTTTGTTTATAATATTTTTCTATTAAAGTTACGTTTCATTTTATTTATTTTTGTTTTAATAAAGGATAAAAAACAAAATAACTGAGTGTATACGTCTTCTTCTTCTGACAACATTTGACTAGCACCACTGAGGCTTCAGAGACTGCTGAGGCACACCCTGCATATTAAAATAAAGATTCTGAGTATGACAATTCCCAGACTTAAGTTGCCTCCAACTCCTCGAACAATAAGTAAATAATTCTCGGGAAGGTGCCCATCTCCTAGACTACAAAACGTCTCTGTACACTTCCACGCCCAATTCACATGTGACTTTAACACAATACTTGGAAGCATATTTACAAAGAAGCCGTTAAAATTATACCCCTTAATTTGTAAAATAGTTACTGACGGGGCTCGAAGTTTTACTAAGAAAAGAATTATGTTTATAACTAGAAGTGTAATACCGGGTCTAACTCTTTACCAGCTCTTTACCAGAGGCTATAGGTGTGATAACGATTCCTATGGAAATTTTTTAAAAGTCAAGCACACTTGTTGTTTGAATTAGCAATATTGTGTACTGAACTTGTGACCTGTGTGCTCAATTCCATGAACTGTTACTATGGTAACAGGCAGTAAGCAGTTTGGGGGTAGGGTCCAAAGGTGTTGGCTTTGCAGTATGGACGCAAGCGGATTGAATGCTTGAGGCTTCGTTGTTCGTGACGGGGACCCGTTATGCAGGAGTTGATTCTCTGCTATTAAAACAACATGAGAAATGTGGAGTTGGTCTTTCATTGATCCATTGGATACAGCATATTTAAGGATTTCAGTGGCTTCTTAATCTGGGTGGGCGCGGGATTTTGCCTGCTGGCCTTGTTTTGGAGAGAGTTTTAACTCAGACAAGAGACACTGATACCCTTGTCCTGATGAAGCCGAAAAACATTATTGGCTGAAACGCAACCTCGCCTGCGTCAACATTTTCATGAGGAGTCCCATCATTTTGAGTTGTCTTGAATAAGGAAAGCACCTATTTAATAATTTGTTTTGAGGTGTTATCCCTCAGGCGCAAATAGGGACTACCTTTGAGTGTACTGCTCAGAATAAGGAGTGTACATTCTGATTGTTTGGGTCTCTGTAGGGGTATTACTTTCACTTTTTCTGTGTACTATTTTTGTATTGTTTATATATGTTGTATATATTGTATATATGTAGTATATCATATATATGAATGTGATTTAAATGTATTTGCAATGATTGTCTATGTCCTGTACATATGAGGTATGTATGTATATGTATTTTTGTTTGGATCATATTGTACTCTGCCCTGTCACATGACACGTATATAAGTTTAAATTGTGGAAAATAATTTTGTTGCAAATAGGAATTGGGATCATCAGGGTAATTAACTGTACTATGAAAAATAAATATTGGATTGGTCCCTCTATACCTTCATCCTTTTGACATACATCTTTGATGTTTCTTTGCTCAGGTATATGAGGTGTCATCAGGGAAAAACAGGAGTATTTCTCTAATCTCACCACCTCCATTACTTCTTCTAGGGAGCTCTTCAAGATCGTGGACTCCCTCTGCTCCTTTCAGGTGCCTGATCAAGTTGTGGGCTCGCAGGAGCTATGTAACAATATCTCTGAGTTTTTCCATAAGAAAATTGAAGATATATATCTTGCTTTGGAAACTCAGAGGAACACCTTCGGGGATCTCTCTCTCCAAACTCTGGTCAATCTAGAATCTTGGCCGAGAGACCCTTCCAAAAGTCTTACTTATTTCCCGCTACTTACCCTTGAAGGGCTTGAGCTCCTGTTGGATCGGACTAAATCGTCATCGCCTCTTGACCCATGTCCTCTGAAGACTCTAAAGGACTGTAGGCTTACACTTCTTCCGCCCCTCCTTGAATTGATGAACGGGGCCATAACTCAAGGCATCTTTCCTTCAGCTTGGAAAAGAGCGATAGTGAAGCCTCTTCTGAAGATGCCCACCCTGGACCCGGAACAGCTGAAGAACTTTAGACCTATTTCCTTGTCACCCGCTCCCGCAAAAATGCTCGAATCTCAATTGAATTTACATCTCTCTACCTTTCTGGACTCGTCTGGGTTCCTAGATAGTTCCCAGCATGGATTCAGAAAGGCCCATAGTACGGAGTCAGCACTCACTATGGTGGTGAACAATATCCGCCTGAAGGTGGATTCGGGTCAAACCACGGTGTTGGTCTTACTGGACCTCACAGCCGCGTTTGACACCCTGTCTCCCTCTACGCTAACATTACGCTTGAGGGAGGCAGGGATTGCGGGTCCGGCCTTGAACCTTCTGCACTCTTTTTTACATCTTAGAGAGCAGAGAGTCATGCTTGGTGAGTTCCTCTCCCCTGCTAAATCCTTGCAGTATGGGGTGCCACAAGGGTCGGCCTTAAGTCCGACCCTATTTACCATCTATGTGGCCCCCTTGAGAGGCTAGTAACATCGCAGGGGATGGAGGTTGTGTCATACGCCGATGACACCCAAATCATGGTGTCCCTGGCCAACTCTGTTTCCACCTCCGCCACCAACTTTAGGATCTGCATGCAGACAGTCTCGGACTGGATGATCCAGAACTCCCTAAAGTTGAATGGCGATAAAACTGAGATTCTGGTCTTTGGCAAAGACCAGGATGTTTGGTCTAGTGAGTGGTGGCCTTCAGCTTTGGGAACTTGTCCATCTCCTTCCCAGTCAGCCATAAACCTCAGCGTAATATTTGACACATCATTATCCATGACTCTATAGGTCAATCGAACAGTGGCCACTTGTTGGGGGGTCATTAAAATCCTTAAAAGAATTCTTCACTATCTCTCTCCTATAGCACGCAAGCAGACGGTGGTTGCATTAGTGGGTTCCAGGTTGGACTACTGTAACGCACTTTATGCAGACTCCAACAAGGGACTCATCCAACGCCTTCAGGTCGTACAGAATGCGGCTGCTTGATTTGTTCTGGCTCTTCCTAATGCATCCTCTGCCACAATGGCCAGAAGGAGCCTGCATTGGCTCCCTATACAACTGAGGATCTCTTTTAAGATCTTATGCTTGGCCTACAGAGCTCTTGCAGATGGTCCTTTGGACCCCTTAGGTGCCCTTCTAACTCGCTACATGCCTAGTAGATCCCTCAGATCATCGGAGATGAATCTGCTTGTGGTCCCTCACGCTAGAAAGGTATGCTGGGGTAGTAGAGCATTTTCCATTGTTGCCCCTAGACTGTGGAACTCTCTCCCGCTGGAGATCAAGACCCAACCTTCTTTGTCTCTTTTTAAAAAAGCGCTCAAAACCTGGTGCTTTATCAAGGCCTACCCACAGTGAGAGTATATTTTTAATAGCTAGTTTCTTTTGGTTAGGCGCCTTGACACCCATTGGGCTTAGTAGCGCTATATAAATCTGTTTTCATTTCATTTCATTTCAGGGTGATTTGGGCAAAACCCCTAATTTGTATGTACCTGGCTGTAAAGAACCCGTCATATTTACCCAAAGTACTCTACATGACAGAGGAGAAAGCAAACAGAGACAACAGAACACTGTGTACATTAGAAACTAAAGAAGTGCACAACTCTTTGAATTAACCTGAAGAAAGGGCGTGAGCAATAGCCACTGGCATTACAAAACCACATGTACAATCTGCCTACTCTGTACTCAACAATGCGCAATTCTTTATCGATCCCAATCACACACTGCTGCTTCATGTTTCACAGTGTGCACTTCACTAATTACTTTGTGGCTACTTAAATGGAACACAGTATTGTTGACATTCCAAACCTTAGGGGCATATTTACAAGGACGGCGTTAAAAATATTGCCGCTTTAGCTACAGCAAACTGCCGCTAAACCGGCGATAATGGGCTTGCTAATATGCGTTATAGAATTCCAATACAAGCCCAGGTTAGATGTGCAGGACATATAACCTGGGCTTCTATTGCAATTCTATAACGCATATTAGCAAGCCCATTATCTGCGTTTTAGCAGCAATTTCCTGCCGCTAAAATAGCAATAATTTTAACAAGGTTTTTGCTAATATGCCCCTTAGTTTGAATTTTGAAAGAGAGAACAGGAAAACCTGCTCACTCTTTCAAAATGCAAAGCAGATTGCTTCTCCCCACGGGGAGCTGCATATTAGCAGGTCCCCGTGTGGAAAAATGATGGCGGCTTCACAAGGACCCAGGGAGCTGGCTAGGACTATTGAGACATTGGGGCTCCACCCACGACCCTCAACCTTGTATATACACCTAAACAGTAAACAGGGCAATATAATTTTCACCACATTTTTGCCTTTAAAAAAAAAATAGACAAAATAGCCCTTGTTAATATGCCCTCAAGTTTGCTATGATAGAGCGGGAACCTTGACTCCCGCCCTGCCATACCAAACAGCAGTGTCCCAGGGGTACGCACCCCAAGACAAAGCAGGAGCCGGCCCTGGGGAGTGGTGTTCCCCAGGGCCCTCGACTGCTCCAGAATGGGGGCCACTCGGCCCCTTTCCCACAATATAAAAAGCCCCAGAAGGTGGTGATCACCGGGGCTTGGAGGGACCTTTGAGCCCTCTGACCCATTTTTTTCAAAGCCCCAAAGAGTAGTGGTCCCCAGGGCTGGAGAGGGCCTATGAACCCCCCATCCCAAATATTTTACTAGGGGAGTACCTTTGAGCCCCCCCACCCATTTATTTTGTAGCACAGAGGGATGGCGGTCCCCAGGCTACAGGGTCCCTCTGGACCCCCATTAAATTTAATATTTTAGACCCCGGGATTTGGCCCCCCCATGCTTATAGAAGGATGTGGTGAGACCTTCCAGTCCCAATACTTGGTATCTGGGGAGGCTCAGAATCACCTAGGCCACCACCTCCACCATGAAGGGATATCTAGGTACAAAAGGTAGGCTGGATAACAGTCGTATCATGTAAAGGTATGTGGCAAGAGCCGCTGCATCAGGGATTACCGTGGTGCTGTACAGGTGGGATTAGAATGATGTTGTGGTCTTTAGCAGGTCTTCAGGTTTTGTGTAGCTAACCTGGTGGTCATCAACAAGCTCCATCACATAGACAGAAGCCCAGGGTTTCCAGGGCATAGATACCAGTTTCCTCCCAGCGCAATCGTCCTCGCCATAGCACCATGAAGTAGCTTCCCAGTGGAGGTAGCGGGTTTCCTGCTGGGCCTTCTTGTCGTATGCCGAGAGTTTCTCACTAATAGCAGCGAGGGACTGTACAATATAGAAATAGAAGTGAGCTCTAAATTCCCCCTCCAGGGTTGCTAATTACACCTGTATTACTTTGAGTATTCCAGATTGCTTCGCTATGCAGACTCTGCAGGCATCCAACAGCATCCCAACCACCAAGCCCTTATTGTGTGTATAGTAGTCAATGATCGCTGTTTAGACTTCGTCTCGGAAGACAGGGTCATGGAGGGCGTTAGGTGCTAAGCGCCAGGTGAAGGCAGGCAGGGTGGCCAGTGAGGAGATCAGCTCTAGTAGGATGGTGGGGGCATGGTCGGATAGTGTGTGGAGTAGACGCACCACATGCATGGCACAGGTGAGAGCATCTCGGGTGAGCAGCCACTAGTCTATCCTCGACCATGTAACATGGGCGGGCACAATGCAGGCTCCCTCCGTGCTGTCTGCATGCTTCAGACATTATACAGGAAGTTGTCACACATGAGTGTGTAGAGCTGCACCGTGGAGTTGGGGTGGTGCTGTCTGGAGGTACTAGAGCTATCTATATAATATGATCAAGGATAACGTTAAAGTCACTGCCCCGGATAATAGTTCCGGGGCCAGTGGTAGCAATTAGATGCCAGACCCCACGAAAGATCTCTGGGGTCGTATATTGACACTAAGATGACTGGGTGTGTGTGTTGATTGCCAGCAGCTATTACAAAGTGCCCATCCTTATTGCATAGTGTCTGTCGCATGCACCAAGGCATCCCTTTGTGGATAAGAATGGCAGTTCTACGGGCTTAACTAGAGTACAGGGATGGGTACGTTTCAGCAATCTACCCTGCGCAAAGGAAGAGGGCGATTGCTGGGGTGAAGTTAAGTTCCTGCAGGATGCAGATGTAAGCACAATGTCTGTTAATGTATCCTTCCTGAGCCCCACCCTTTTCAACATCTACATGGCTCGCTGGCAGCCATCATCAGAAACCACGGACTAAACATCGTCTCCTATGCCAATGCCACCCAGCTAATTCTCTCCCTCACTGACAAACCTACAGCAACAAAGAACAACTTCCACAATAGGATGAAGGCAGTCACTCCTGGATGAAAGGCAGCTGCCTCAAACTCAACTCTAACAAAACTGAAGTCCTCATCTTGAGAACCACCCCATCCAAATGGGACAACTCCTGGTGGACCGCAGCGCTCAGAGCCCCCCCACACCCACCAACCATGCACATAAACTCAGCATCATTCTTGACTCCTCACTCTCAATGAACCGTCAAATCAAATCCATCTGATCCTCCTGCTTCGACACACTCTGCTTGCTTCAACAGATTTTTGAGTGGATCACATGGTCGTCAGCTGCAAAATTGACTATGGCAAGTCACTCTACACTGTCACCACCCAGAAGCTCCAAAAGAAATTGCAAAGAATCCAGAACATCCCAGATGCAACCACATCGCTGACCACCTGAGAACCCTCCACTGGCTCCCTTTCAACAAAAGAATTACCTTCAAACTCTTCACGCACTCATACAAGGCCTTCCACAATATCGGACCAGCATATCTCAACCAACGCCTCTCCTTCTACACTCACACTAGACACCAATGCTCCACCAACCTGGCCCTGGCCACTATCCCACGAATCCACAAGACCACAAATGGAGGAAGAACCTTCTCCTACCTAGCCACAAAGACCTGGAACTCTTCCTCTACATCTCAGGCAATCACACGCACTGCCTCAATTCAGGAAGGACCTCAAGACCTGGCTCTTTGACTGAACTGGCTCTTCGACTGAACTGTAGAACCCAACCCCAGCACCTTGAGACCCTAACAGGTGATTAGCCACGCTCTATAAGAACCCTGATTGGTTGATTGATTGATGCATGGAGCAGACTGACCTTACGCTGGGCGTTTAGTCAGTGGATGATCCAGCGCATGGAAACATCTTTCAGCCAGCCCCTATCTAGGGAAGGAATACTGAGCATGTTAGGGACTGTCAGAGTGCTGCAAACATGCCCGTAGGGGCAGAGTGATGGTGTGATGTCTCCCCAGCTGTGGGTCAGGGAAGTGACAAACAGGGAAAAGAAACAAACCAAAATAACCACCCCCCTCCCACTTCAACCCCTAAAGCCAGATGATACACACAGTTCCTTCCTCCTCCCCAATAAACACCAAACAGTAGCAGAATACATTGGGAATCATCATGTGAGGCATCAGAGAGCCAGGCGAAGGGCCCAGCAGTTGACTAACTTGGTGGTCAGCAGGAAGTGGAAGAATCCCCAGAGGAGGTCAGTGCAGGTTCATCATTGAATATCCCAGCTGCTTAATCATGTCTGGGCATGTCATGCATTGATAGGATCAGCAAGGTCCTATTATGAGGACCATTGATGGAGAAACTTAAAGGACTGAGGTTGAGACTGGGACTACCGCTTGGCAAGTTTGTCGGCGTGAGTGGCATCAGGGAGCTTCTCATCCTCATTGAGATTGCCGTTGCCATGTGAGACGGACCTTGTGTGGGGGCTGGCCTTGGAATTGGACAGCTGACCACAGAACTTCATTGCCACTTTGGGGTCGGTGAAATAATGAGGTTTGCCGTTGTGCTGAAATTGTAGTTTGGTAAGGTACAGTAGGGAGTAAGGTATGTCTGCTTTCTGGAGCAAGTGTTCAGTGGGGAGGGTAGGAATTTGCGTCGGGCTGCCTGTACTTTGAGAGTGAAATTGTAGTAAAAAGAAAGATCATTGCCCTCGTACCGGATGGCGTGGCGCTTTTGTGCAAGCCGTAGTACTGTGTCATTGTAGCTGTATTAGAGAAGTCTTGCAACTATGGGTCTTGTCAGCGCGCAGTAGAGGGCCGCGGGCCAAGCAAGTGATAGGCTCTTCACACGATGAGGACCGCCGATAGGGTATCCTCAAGCAAGTCCCGCAGCATGCATTCAATGTAATCTTCTATTTTGTCAATGGCAGTGGATTTAGGTACTTGATGATGCGAAGATTGTAGTGCTTGGATCTCGCATCAAGGTCCTAATTTTTCTACATATTAACTTCAGGATTGTATTCATCCAGAGGAGGTGCTCTCCTGAGGCAGTCTATGTGCCCTACACATCGAAGGTGTGGGTCTCCACCTGTATGAGGCGGTCGTCATGCGTCCCAAATCTCTCCTTCATCCACGATCCAGGGCAACAAGGGTGGGGTACAGTCACAGGCCCTGGTAGGTGGTTTTCGGTGCATTGTCTTGCCCACCAGGCACAAGAGACCCAGATGAGATGGCACCCTCTAGCAGGCCTGCTGCACTACCAGCAGTTGGCCGCCCATGGCACAGGAGCTCCAGTCAGTGCAGTGGGAGCCATCAGCATTGCACTCCCCGGGGGCGGTGATGTGGCAGGCACGCCACAAGGCTCCGGCCACCCCAGCAGTACTGGGCTCACATCTATTGATGTACTTGCTGTTGGGGAAGGGCCGCCGTACCGTGTGACAGCGTTGCAGTCAGGAGGGCTGTTCCCCAAAGCCAAATCTCTCTTCTCAGGGTGCAGCAGGCCTCGGGTACTGCCGCCAACAGATGCAGGCCCGTCAAGCTGGTGATGGTTGGCTGCCCCCTGGAGCATGGGCCCCCACCAAGACAGCAGGGGGCTATCAGCAATGCACCTCCCAGGGGGCAGCACCTTAGCAGGTATGGTGTGTCCACTTGGCAACAGCAGCGCAAGACCCTTCATGCATCTCTCATCCATTGGGGGTGGTGCTGAAGTGACACGCAAGACCACAAGGTAGACCGTGGCTGTCCAAGTTGTAATTCTATGCTCCTTCTGCTGCTAGCGCTAAGCTAGTGGCTTCTCCAACTGCGTCGTCAGTTGGGGCATAGCATCAAGCCCATTAACCAGCATTTAGCACCCTTGCACCGCAGATAATTGCTGGATAGTAAAGTCTCCGGCAGTGTCTCGCTATGTGTCAGCCATCTTACCTCCTGGCTCTCTAGCGCCCCTTGAGTGTGTGAATGTGGATGGACATATCCACCTTTGGAAACCACATCTGTTAATTTACACCTTCAGAAACCACATCTGCTATTGCTGTCCTCCATCATGAGAATCCCTCCATCAACGTTGATATTTAAACGTGCCCACTGATGTTGGATTCGTTTAAATACTAATGCAGAGCGAGTGGTGTCTGTTCAGGTGGTTTGGGGGAACCAACAATGGAGGACCGAGTTAACACCGGTGAACCCACTGCCATCATAACAAATGAAGATCCATCAGGCCAAACCTAAATAGGGTGGACGGATAGCCACCAGCCTGATGGTTGATCAGTAACTCCATAACAAAGCAGCTACAGTCTTTTGTCAAAGTCTAAATGAAGCCCTTATTTCTCAATCTCTGTTGCACTCTTCTTACACCAGTTTTCTTGAGGCAAGTGGTGCAGGTCAACCTCTACCCTTTCTTTCCTTGTTTGGGTGAGTGTGCTTTGCCTTTCTGCTGTTCATAACATTCTGGATTCCGATGCCTCTGTACACCTTCCTCGCCCTCACTGGTATTCAGGATTGGACCTTGGGGCACATTCAAAACCAACATTGCAACCTGTAGCCTGTTTCTAGAAAGAGTTCCGCTTGAGGCCACTATCCTGTCTTCCTTGCACAGAAGGATTGAATAATCCCATCTGCACGTCTGTAGCATTGTGGTGACGTGATGGTCACACTTCTTCCATTGTCATATGTCATCTTGGTGGCCAGAGAACAAAAGGCACTGTTGTACAATAAACTGTATTTTATTCAGTTAATTTAACGTAGTATCACTGACTTTCAAAGACATTTTTATGTAAAAGAAAATGCCCATCAGGCACAAGCATGTTTCATTTCCTGTCTGCCTTTTATTTCTTGTCTGGTTCATTGTATGTGTGCAGTTTCTGGTGACTAATACTACATAGACTTTGATGAGGTCCTGCAACCTCATGATGGACAGTCACTAGGTTAGCTATTTTTTAATCATGTTTAATGGATATCGTTAGCCATGCTCACAAAGATTGGTGTATTAGTAATTGTACCTTACTCTTGTAGTACTCTTGGCTTACTCATGAATTTTGGGATAAGCCATGAGTGCTCCTGGCTCTGTTCTGGAATTCACAAGTTCTACTAGAGTAAGTCATTGCAACATATTTGTGATTTGGGCTGCATGTGTTCTAATTCAGATGATATTTTTTTTAACTGCGCTACATTGAATATTTGACAGATTTAAAACGACCATTTTTAGCTTTTAACCCAAGAAAATCAATTAGTATTACGATTATGATTATTACTGTTATTATTAGTAGTAGTAGTAGAGGTGGTAATAGTAGTAGTAACGCATATTCATATCCATACTCCTAATAAAAACAATAATAATAATAATAATAATAATGATACCAATAATAATAATAATAATAATAATAATAATAATAATAATAATAATAATAATAATAATAATAATAATAATAACTAGTATTATTACTATTATTATTATTATTATAACCACTATGATTATTATGATCATTATTATCATTATTATTATTGTCGTTGTTGCTGTTGTGCTTTAAGCTGTTTTTAGTAAGTGGTTTCTTGTCGCTGTGTATAATATTGTTCTGCAGTCTGGAATTTTTTTTAAAAAGTACTTCAAAATGCACGATGTTCCATTATCCTGAGCCATGTGACGTCATTTCCTGTGATGCCATCGTGGGTCAGAACACTGGTGTTATCACTTCTGGTACTGCTATGTTTGTGCAACATGACAGCAGGGCATCCAGACCCAAATAAGAACGACCACGATGCTATAACATCTTGGGAATTTTCTTGCTTCTCACAACTCAATTTTTGAAAAGTTAGCCCTCGAAACAGAGGGAAATGGTCCAACTTATAAATATCAAGGGAGCCAGGCAGCCAGACCCCTGCAAGCGGAAGAAAAAACATTACAAACCGATCAGTTTCTTGAACTAGTACATTCTTGATTTCTAGAATTGTAAGTCTTTCATTTTGATATTTTCTTTCTTATTAAAGTAAAGTGTGCACTTGGACGTGCAATAAAATCTACTCGAATAGGAAGCATCCTTTCAGCCTTTCATCCATTAATGTAAACCCTAATATTTGCTGCTTGCCGTTATGATTTATTTTAATCAGTGGACATTCATTTACACATTTTCTTTCAGAATTTACGTTGCTGAAAGCAGGTATTGTCAGACAAAATATATTTTACCTACCACTGCCTCATAAAACACATGAATTTGATGCAGCTCTTTTTAATATATTTTCTTTCTGCAGAAATTCATCCGAGTACAATAAAATGCAGTGCCTCATAAAACATTGCAGTCTGATGCTTCCATTTTTGTTAGTTGAAGGAATTCTCTTAGGCGGCAAAACCGTATGGATCACAAAGAACAGTGGTTTGTGCTACAATTAATGCATAACTAGATTGTTAACTTATTTGGACACAGAAGGTGGCAAACTATGAAATCTAAACTTGGCCAGCAAATCACAAAATTAAAATACACCATTTGGCCAGTGGTAATTTCTAAACTAATACATATTATTCATGTAAAGTACGCCTTCATGCCTATTGAAGTATTATCATGCTGTTCCCATTTAGAAGTTGTATATATACAATGCTTGATTTAGAGTTCGGTAGACAGGTTACTCGATCACAAACGTGACGGATATTCCATCAGCCTTATAACAGGTGCAATATATCCTATGGCTGTTGTAATAATTCAGACGGGATATATGTCATGTTATAATAGAGTAACTTGTCTGCCAAACTCTAAATTAGCCCCTAGATTAAAACACATCTTTTGCATATGTATTGATTATTTTCTTTTTTTAAAGGGTAAAAACTTAACTATTATGAAGTTCATCCGTAGCACCAAAAGCCAGGGGCCTCATTTATGAAAAGTGACGCATCGCTGCGTGAAAACAGCGATGCGTCACTTTTCACTGCGCACTCCTTGCGACACCAATGATGCGTCATATTTAATGTATGACGCATCATGTCGCAAGGACTTACAGATACGTCAGTATTTCTGACGTATCTGTAAGCGCAAAAGTGACACATTGCTGGAGTGTGTCACAAAAGTGACGCAACTCCAGCAATGCGTCCATTCACATGGGGAAAGCCCCATGTGAAAGGGCTTGCGTCAGTCTTACGCCTGCTGTGAGGCAGGCGCAAGATTTTGACGCAACAGCATCCTAAAAGTGACGCAGTGAAATCTCATAGATTTCACTGCGTCACTATTACGAGGCTTTTTGCGGGGGAAAGACCCCTCTGCATACATTATACCTGACGCAGGTATAATGTGGCGCAGGGGTTTAAAAAGTGACGCATCTACCTAGATGCGTCACTTTTTAAATATGGCGCAACAAGGCGTATATTTTACGCCGCTGGTGCGTCACAAAAAGTGACGCACCGGCGGCGCAAAACTGACGCAAGGCCTCATAAATGAGGGCCCAGGTACTTAACTCTCAGAGTAACAGGTTGCACGATGGCATGGGTGATAAGCGTCTTATGTTATGTAATATAAGCACTTGATTAGCAGTTACTAGCATGTGTTCAGCACGTTAGCATGTTTAGAGCATGGATGCATTTATTGTGTACTGGGGTGTTGTTTGTGTGCTGTTATTGTACAAAATGAAGTGTTTTGAATGGACTTGGTGAAATTGTGTCCATACCTTGTAAGACTGACCTCGTACTAGCAATTTCTGCAGAGGTTTACCACTGCTCATTGTTTAATTAAAGGAGAAGAGCTTCAAGCATCGTTGAGCTCAGCCATAGCTCCTTGTCTAATTAGCAGTCTACGTGTGGAGCCGAAGCAAAGCCATAACATTCTAAACGCAACAAAGATGCATTGATAGATTTGGCATTCTAGTAGTTAACTTCTTCTTAGCATAACACCAGTCTTTTGTGTAATCACCAGTCTCTTAGTGAAAGCTTAAAATTCTAATTGCTGTCAGAGTCTGTTTAAGGGCTGCCTTGCTTGCAGCAGCTTCAACAATCTCTGAGCATAATTGCCTCTTGTTTAATCAAATATTCAAGAAAGCTGGATATTTTTATTGCAAACAGTGCCAATTTTACAGCGTTTAGTCCCCCCAAAAAACACTCTGTGGTATACATTGACTCCCATCTTTAGATCGAGATTATGCTAATACATTTGATCATCTATTGGTTCACCTTGATATCTTAACAAACCTACACTGTAACAGTGTTCTGAAACCTTGCTCTAAATTAATTCCCCAGAACATCCAGTCTCATGGAATAGAACTGTTTGCTTAACAGGTTTTCGAAATGGGTAGCTGAAGATCTTTACAAGTTAAACAAGGAGATGCTGGCATCTAGACCTTTTAGAATGTTTTAAAAAAGACGACCAAAAATGAATATATGACCTTACAAAAACTATAGTCTGAGAAATCTATAGTGATTAGGGAGGTTGATAAAGGTGGAAATGTTGTTGTTATGAATTGCTCAGATTATCACAATGAAGCATTATGCCAATTTAACAATCTAGAATGTTACAGAATAGTAAATGTTAATCTGATAAATCCAAAGGCAATTAATAATACTATCCATTTGAACAACTGGGATGAAAACAGACCTTCTGTCCGATGCAGAATACAACTATCTTAAAGTACAGTCTTCCCAGCAACCATGTCTAAACAGGCTTCCTAAAATTCATAAACAGGCTCTTTCCCTCCTGGAAGGCCTATTAAATCTAGAATAGGGTCACCAACAGAACATCTGTTGAAATTTACAAATGTGTTTTTCAAACCTTTTGTCACAAATCTGCCTCCGTACATTTGAGATACGCCCTATGTACTTAGTAAAATTGGGGATGTTAATTGGTATTCAGCAGAGATGAGGTTTGCCAGATTTGAATGTTGACAGTCTCTAAACATGTATCAAGAAAGAGTATGGTATACTGGCTCTTGAACATTATCTGTTTACACAATGAGTCAACTTACTTGAAAGCACTAGTATGCTCCTCAAAGTGCTGATATTTTTTTGACCAACAATGTCTTCATTTATGATGGTCAGTGGTTTCACGAATTACAATGTGCAGCTATAGGATACAGCTTTGCTCCATCTAATGCCAACCTGTTTATTGGATGGTTTGAGAAGGGGCATGCCTGGGCCATAGAAGCATCAACGTTGGTGCCTCTTATCTACTTTTGGGGGTGCCACGTAGATGATAACATTTGGATTTGCACAGGAAACCATACTGAACTGCTGGCAAACCATGCCTTCTTGAACAATAACAATTTCAGTGTTAAAATAACTGCGACTTTTCATTAAACACAAATATCGTATCTTGACTTGATACTTTGCATTTTGGATAATACGATTTAAAGTACTTTATTCAGGAAACCAACAGCATGTAATTGAATCCTATGAGCTCCAAGTGCCAATTTACCCAGTTTTATCAAAGCAATCCCATATGGGGAACTGTTTTGTATTCACAGAAACTGTAGTGTAGAAAAGAAATGTGTTTATAATCTTGGTCTGGTTATTAGTAGAATGGTATAGAGAGGGCATAATGTTTCTTCTTTACAGAAGACTGAAAAAGAGTTGAAGGAATTACCAAGGGACCTTTGATTAAAACTACTAAACTTAAGATGGATGATAATTATTTGGCATTTACCACTACAACAAGTCAAAAGATTCATAAGATTTTGAACAAACATTGGGTTTTTCTGTTTACTGTATCAAGTTTTGAAACTACCCTCCCAAAAACCCTGCTTAAATATGGAAGGAAACACATTATCAGGAGATTGTAAGCCCCAGTTACATCCCTTCATTGTCAACTGGTTCCAAAACGTGGATGCCTGAACAACCACATTACTTCTTTACTTGTACGACCTGCCCGGTATGTAAGCTTGGTGTGAACAAGACGATGCAATTCAAATAATATTCTGGTGAGACGTACAAAATTAGGCATTTTGTTTTTTGTGTCATCAAGTATGTGATTTATGTAACAATTTGTGGTTCCAGTAAGATCTATGTGGAGAGTACATTAAAAAGTTGAGATTTTGTATCATAGACCATGCTGGAGCATGTAGGAATAAAAGCACTACTTATCCATTGGCATTGCATAATTGAACAGTTAGTGGTCGAGACCTTTCAAATTCCATGGCATTTACTATATACAAAACAATATGAGAGGAAGTGACTGGGAATGCTGAGACAATGTGAGGCTGAATGGATTTACTGCCTTAGATCAGTACAGTATGGATAAAAAAGATAATATGGATACCATCATTTTCTATTGTCTATCCTCTGTTAAATAGATTATACAACAAAACCCTATCAAATGGCTCGAGAATATTGTCATGAAGTATTACTATTCATTATACGTGTTAGACTTAGGTAACCCAAGATGTACTTGTTGATTGCCTAGAATTCTCTATGTATTTCACACATCTACCATGACCAATGGGTGACACTTGTCATGGATGCACCCAAGTCAAGTCAAATAAGCTTTATTCAGCCAAAAGGCTATAGAAAATATACAGCACACAAATTATACAAAGCTCATATAAATAGTACAAATTTACAATAAAAACATTAAAAATATCCCACAGCAATGACAAATCCCTGTCATCGGTCTTTCCTAATCTTAACAGAGGAACAGATAAAACCAATGCCAGCATGACAGACAAATTTAGATGATAAACACTCCAAATATTTGAGACTCTGTTTAGTAGGTCTACAGCCAGAGGAACATAAAATGGAGCATATTTCTTTTGTCTATGCACAGAATAAAAACTGCTCAAGAACATAAAATGTAGACAAGATTGCTGGCTGATAATATCACAAGGGCAACAGGGTAAAGATGGGAACTAGCTGCCCTGTTGGGGGTAGGCAACCAGGAAGTGAACAAACTTCAGCCTGAAACACATTAGTTAACACAAATGCTCGAGATTAGGAATCCAGGGCTGCGGCTGGGATAACAATCTCTATGTGATAACTCAACATTACCATGTCTGGAATTTTTTTAGAACAATTTAAATTACTATTGCTTGGATAAAGGGAATAAGTCAGGGCCTTCGAGTAGGCCGGGGGGAAAACTCTGCTCCTTCCTCTGAGTTTTTCCCACTCAGTGCTCCATGTAGCGCAACGAGTTTTGAAAAACTATGCGGAGTGAGTAGAGTTTTTCCACTTTCACAGCTCGCCAACGTCAAGTTGGTGAGCGGGAGCGAGGAAAATCCAATGCTTGACCACCACCTGGTGAGATTTATCAATGCAAATGGTTGTGGCAGGTAACTGCAGCTTGCATTTGGAAAACTGCTGCTTGCTTTGAGGAAGCTGGCACTCAAATAGAACATCTTCTCTAGCGGCAGAAAGAAGCTGCTTGCTCTTGCACTGCATGTTATGCAGTTCATGATGATTTGACAGTGAATGGTACTAAAAGTCAGAGCAAGCAGCTCAACTTACCTCACTCCACCGCTTGCGGAACTATGCAGTACGTGAAACTCCACAAACTCTTCCTAGGCCTTCCAATGAGTTACAATCAATCTCGGTAGGAGAATAAAAAAATTGAGGCACCTCCAAGTCTATGAAGGATTTTCTAATATAGGCCAGCCAAGGAATATTGTTACCATGATCGAAATTGATGCAGTCAGTAAGAACAAGGAGGGAAAGGTTAGTACAAAAAGAAATCCAGATTTTTACCTCGAGTAAAAGGGGAGCTAATTTGATTACAATCTCAATATATGACAGACTAACTTCAGTATGAGTAATGCATTCAGAAGTGCTCCTTGGGGCTGCCAATAATCTAGAAATTATTTTATTTTTCATCGTTTGTAAACGGTTATAGTTTGCCTAACCCCAAACACCCGCACTATAGGTGACCAAAGAAAGACACTTGGCTTTGTATAGGGCGATTAGATCCCTTATTGGTTTGTATGTATGTTTCCTGGCAAACGAAAAAATTGTGTGAACCACATCTCCTATTTTAAGCCCTTGTTGTGTCAATAGCTTATCCCAGTTAAAATTTGCACCCATTAAAATCCCTAGATAGTTCAATTGTAAATCTGCTTGAGCCTGTACTCCTATGGCCGCACTTCATCATAAAAGATTTAATATTGTACACCTCCAAGCCTAAGCTGGCCATAAAAACATTAAAGCATCTGGTAGGAGTTGCAGCCCATTTCCAGTATGTGACAAAAACACTGAATCTTCACCAAGGAATTGATATAACAAGAAATTAAAAAAAGGGCAAGAATGCAACTCTGTCCGAGCCCCTTAGTAACTTTGAAAGTAGATGTATACTCCCCGGAAGTACTATTTCAGACCTGTGCCAGAATGTCCCAAAGCAGTCCATTTAAAAATTCAATTACAGCAATGTCAACCCAGGCACCAGTCATCAAAGACCACAACCTGCCCTTGTCCACAAGATAAAATGCACTGGACAGGTCTAGAAAAGCCAGGTGCAGAGTGCCGCCCCTGGCCCTTACGAACTTCCCTGAGATCAAGAGCAGGCTGGCTGACTGTTTGACTGTGCTCGCAAGTCTCACATCTTATCAAAAACCATCTGATAAGAACCCCCTATCTTCCGCTCCTCCTCATGTTTCCGCAGGAATACCCTCCCCAAAATCTGACAGGGACAATGGTCAATCTCTTCCAAGAACTAGGTACACTTGCATGGAGAATGCCCCATAATACATTTGCTAATAAAAGGGTCCAGAATAGTGGGTTATGTCTAAAGACATCTACTGCGACCCTATTCTAACAAAAAATGTGACGGTGTAGGGTCTCTTACTGTGCACCCAAGGGGTAAATTCCACACAAGTAATCTCGATACTCTATCAAAAATCTGTATACATACTCAACCTCCACAAGGTACACCGTCCTAAACCTCAATAAACAATTAAAGGAGCTAGAAATTGAAGGAAGTATGCTCAATCAAATACACTAATTTATCATTTTCCGAATATATTTTGGAATGTCAACAATTTATATAAATGCTCATGCAAACAAGCGAGGATAAATATTGATTTTTCTTTATTTTGAAGTATGTGTTTCGTCCAATCAGCTTCCATAGACACAACAATAAATATCACATAAAACCAAAATGAACAAATTAACAGCCAACGCGTTTTGTCCCCATCCGGGACATCATCAGGGCTGTAAACAAGGAAAGTTGAGAAAAACAATCAATTAAACTGAACAAAATTTCATCATAATTTCACAACATGATAATCCTGTACAATTATATAATTCAGTAAAAGAGAAGTACACGTCAAATGTTTTGTGTCTAATACACAGACTATAAAGACACTACCCTACCTATTGAACAAGCTCTTTTAACCAAATTTTACGTTACATTTGTTCACATGTATATGCAGTTTACATGCCAATCCCATACCTTCATTCCGACATGAAGAACTATTAACATTAGCTAAAAATAGCATGTATCCCTTATTATCTAATGCATGCATAGAACCAACTACATTCATCCCTGTGGGGACGCTGGTAATTCAACTGAACTTAGGCTCACCTTCTAGTGTATGGCTGGTATTCTCCTTAATTCAAAAAAACCTTTATGGGAAATCCTTATATCCAAACAATAGCGTAAAATGTTCCTATAATTTTCTGTCATCCAGGATCTTTAAATACTGAAAAGAGGTAATCCAAAACATTAAAACCACTCCTATCTATGTCCAATCCACACCATGATAACCAAAGTAAATAATGAAACTGATATCTTCTTTCGATATCTTACCAGAGTAGATGCCTCCAGGTTTCTGTATCCTGGTCCCAACATCTCTACTAAATAGTCCCTAGTACATTCGCTGAATACACCTAAGAGAAAGCAGAGGTGTTTGTTTCAAATCTAGTGTAAAAGCACAAATTAATCTGCCACATAAATTATACTAGTCTGTATCATCCTACAAATGAGCTTTTACCTAAGCCAAATTTCTTAATATCCTGGTCCAATAATGTGGTGCACTTCTTGATCTGTTGTCCAATCATGTACTATAAGTGCTGCCGCCCAAGCATCATTCAACAATCAAGTCCTTAATCTGTTCAATATATCCAATCGCCTGAGGAAATATATCTCTGTACTCAAAATAACTAGAAGGAAGAAAATAAACGTCTAACTGGCAGATGCATCAAAGTAATGTTTTGCAAGTCCTTAATAGCGAATTTTAAAGAATCGCTATTAAAGACTCGCAAAACGGGACGCATGTAGGAATCGCAATGTTATTAGCGATTCCTTAAGATTCCTTATTAGCGATTCGGTAATAGCTAATCGCTAAAAAGGAATGGCTTCCCCATTCATTCCTATGGGCCTAAAGGCCCATAGGAATGAATGGGAAAGCCATTCCTTATTAGCGATTAGCTATTACCGAATCGCTAATGTTCCGCTATTCCAAGGGTGCCAGGGTGTCCAAAGGACACCCTGTTGCACCCCTGAAATGGACCTGTGCACAAATGTTACACACACACATGCCCTAAGGGCATGTGTGCGCGCAACATGTAACTTTGAAAAATGCACAAAAGTGCATTTTTCAAAGTTTTAGCAAATTACCACGAAGTTCAACTTCATGGTAATTTGCTCCCCCTATTAGCGAAATCGCTATTTTTTGGGTTTCATGCATTGCATTTAAGGAATCTCATTTTGGGATTCCTTAACTGCAAGAGCAATTTAAGGAATCTCTATTTAGAGATTCCTTAAATTGCGATTTCTGCATTTGGGATGATGCATCCCAAATGCAAAAATACCGGGAGCAAAAGGGCAGATTCTGAGAATCTGCCCGTTTGCTCCCGGTATTTTCTTTGATGCATCTGCCTGTAAGTCCATAACCGCTTATAACCATCGTCCAACACTCAGTAACCTCACCTGTCAAATAATCAAGTCTTGAGTAGCCTTCACAGTGGTCCTGGCTCCCGGTCCGATAAATCCGGAATGCGCCAACACCTTGTACAAACTATCCCTTTCTATTATAGTCTAACCAAACCCCTTTCCAGTTACAAACCTCAGCTACAAGGCGCAACTCAATTCTGAGCAGTTTTCAATCTGGTCCGCCTGTGTGTTTATTTCCTGTTGGCAACACGTCACTTCCTGTTATATATTCCAAAATATATTAGGAAAATGATAAATTAGTGTATTTGATTGAACATACTCCCTTCAATATATAGCTCCATCTACTGGGACCCTGTCTGGGCCAGGGGCCTTCCCAAGGGAAACTGTTTAAAATAGCAACAGTAAAATCAGACCCATCAAAGAAAAGTGAGGGAGAAATTAAACCTTTTGCTTTGATGACAGGGGAATTTTCAAGGCTGGGAGGGACTATTTGAAGGGTTAGAGACACGGAACTAAAATCGCAGAGAAATGGAGCAACTACTCCTCCGTTGAGAGAGGGCATGCCATTTTAGAGTTCACTTCAGCTGAAAAATATTAATAGCTAACCAATGAAAAAATGCCATCAACATTTTAGTTTTAGTGGCAAGATGCAAATCCTCCCATGCCATCTCACTGATTTCCTTCCTCCTTAACTCAACGGTCGGCTTGTAAGCCCTCCTTGCATGCCTAATTTCTTCCATATCCCTAGGGAAAGTATGAGCTACCCTTTTCAATTCCCTTAGAGCAGCAGTGCAGGCCTGATTAAACCACCTACGGGCACGGGAGGCGGAGAGTTCTGTGGTGGTTATTTTTATGGACAGCAGACTACATAGTGAAACACAGAGACCATTAAAACTACTCACTACCATGTGTGGCTTAGCAAAATCAGAAAGACAACACATCACAATCTCTCTTTTGGAATTAACCATATCAGCAAAAAGATTGCCCAGATTGATATTTCTCCACTTTGAGTGTAGCCCCTTGTTATGGATGTACTGTAAAGTATCAGGAGGGGCAGGATGTGCAGGCAGAAGTTGATTGTTTTTTTTTTTTTTTTTTTTTTGAAAACCTTTATTGAGTCTTCACAGATTAGTACACAGCACGTCGCCTACAACCCAACCGGGCCGGCCGCTAACATAGCGTATAAGCAATAAATATGCAGTAACACAGTACATGCTGTCGTGAGGACTTGAGGATAAAGCACCAAAAGGAAATTGTGAAGAAGGAGTTGCGAATGGTCCTTGCCAAATTATGAGGTTTTCGTTTTTTGTTTAATACCTAAAAAAGGAAAACATTCAAACTCCGGGAAATCACGTTGCCATCGACACAGGAAACTGAATGCCATTCAGGTGGAAATGTGCCTCTGAGTCCATTCAAATTGCGCTTTTCACATTTTGGTAAATACCGTAGCAATTGCCCCATTCCGTTATATCACCCCCATCCAGTGCAGCCCCTCCTCCCACCATCATGCCCTCCCTTCTCATTCACTCGTCCTCATCCGACTCCAGTGTGTCCCCTTCAGGGAGTGGCTCACAAATCTCACCCCGGTAAACATTCCATGGGGACCAAACTTTGTTCCACTTGGCCGGGCACCCCCTGGATAAATACACCGCCCGCTCCGTGACCATGGTCCTATCCATATTCACACACCATTGGGAGGCCTTCGGCAGATCTGCCACCCCCCAACGCTGTGCGATGTCCCTCTTCGCCATCATCATACCAATCGTTACCCAGAGGCGACCATGTCGGGACAGGTCAGTTGGTTCCCACACATTAAGAAGACAGCGACGTGGTTCTGGAAGCACGGAGACCTCTAGGACTTGTGAGACGGTGCGCATGACCTGACACCAATATGTTTGTATAAGGGAGCAGTCCCAGAATGTATGGAGTAGTGTGCCCTCCTCCCCGCAGCCGCGCAAGCAGAAGGGGTCAGGGGCTCGCTGTATGTGGTGAAGCAATGTCCTGGTGTAGTATGTCCTGTGCAGAACCTTGAGTTGGATGAGTCTCATTCTAGAGGATATGCCCGCCTCTTTAGGGGATGCCAGTGCCTCGTTCCATTCGTGTTCATCCATCTCCCCCACGTCCTGCTCCCATTTTCCCTTAAGAGGCACTAGCGGGTCTGGGGAATTATTCAGGAGTTTCCGGTAGGTAAGGGAGGTGGCCTTCTCCACCATATAGTCAGTTAGGAGGCGATCCTCTAGCGGGGACGACTCTGGGAGAGTTGACCCCACCGGAATAACCGCCAGCAGAGCATGACGCACTTGAACATACCGATAGGTTTCATGTGGTCCCATTTCGTAGAGTTCCTTCAGGCGGTCGAACGTGATGACAGCCCCATGGTCCCACATGTCTCCCACTGTTGAGATGCCTATGTCATCCCAGCGGGAGAACCCCTTGCTGGTCCGAAGGTTGCCCAGAGCACGTGAACCCCAAAGCGGGGTGAGCTTAGTGATAGTATCTTTCCAGCCTAGCGCAGCGGTGGCTGCGTGCCAGACGGGAACTGTGATCTTAGTGGGCCCCCTCAACAACCTGAGTTTACGCTTGTCATAGAGCGGGGCCAGCAGGGTACCCGCCCCTAGCTGGGCCCGATCCGCCTGGAATGCAGGGTCCGACTGTGATGCATGCAGCCATTGATTAATCGGTCTAAGCTGAGCCGCCCAATAATAAAGTTGAAGGTTAGGGAGTGCGATGCCACCCTCGTACCAACCTTTACAGAGCTTGGCGTGAGCTATCCGTGCCGGGCGGCTGTGCCATAGTAGACTAGTGACCACTGCCGCCACCCTTTTGAAGTACCTGGGGGGCACCACAAAGGGGGTGTTGTCCAGAATATACAGAAAGCGGGGCAGGGATTTCATCTTAAAGAGGGCTGCTTTTCCCAGCATCGTTAGCGGTAATCCTGCCCAGAAGCTCGCATCTCGCCTGAGGCGGTCCAGCGGCGGCTCCAAGTTTAACTTTTCAAATTCCGCCGGGTCACTCGTAACATGAACACCAAGATATCTAAAGGACGTGCCGGCCAACCGCAGGGGGCAGTCAGAGCCAACCGCGGGTGGGCCGCCCGCCAGGGTGTATAGTTGAGATTTAGTCCAATTAATTGGGTAGCCCGACACCTCCCCGTGGGCATTGCAGATACTTAAAAGAGCCGGGATGCCATGGTCAGGGTCCGTCAGGTATACAAGCATATCATCCGCGTAGAGCGAAATGCGGTCCTCCCAGCCCCCCCTCCATTGAATCCCCTTGAGCAAGGGGGTGGTCCTAATGCGGATTGCCAAGGGCTCTAGCGACAGTGCAAATAGTAGGGGGGAAAGAGGGCAGCCCTGCCGAGTGCCGCGTTTGAGCGGAAAGGAGCGCGAAATGTGGCCATTCGCCACCACATGCGCTACCGGCATAGTGTACAGCAGTTTAATCCAGGATATGAAAACAGGGCCGAAACCCATGTACTGGAGAACCTCGAAGAGATACGCCCATTCAACCATGTCAAAGGCCATCTTGGCATCTAGGGCCAAGATGGCCGCTGGTTCGTCGAGTTCATCCGTTTTGGCCAACACCCCATGCACCCGCCGTAGATTGAGTGAGGTGTTCCTGTGGGGCATAAACCCGGACTGGTCTGGGTGAATTAGATCAGAGAGGTGGGGCAGGAGACGATTTGCCAGCAGTTTCGCCAGGATTTTACTTTCTGCGTTGAGTAAGGATATAGGGCGGTATGAGGAGCAGTCCTCCGGAGGTTTGCCAGGCTTAGGGATAGCCACTATCGTGGCCGTCCGTTGGTCAAACGGGAGTACCCCCGCAGTACGGCACTCCTCATACATTCGAAGCAGGTATGGGCTAATAACAGCAGTGCGGTCCTGGAACCATTCAATTGGAATGCCGTTTGGTCCGAGCGCCTTGCCCGTACGCAGGGCCCCAATGGCGATCCGCAGTTCGTCAGCAGTGAAAGGCGTCTCAAGCTCAGCCGCCGCCTCGGGCAACAGCGCCGGGATGGGCAAATCATACAGTGCGCTTTGGGCCGCAATGGCCGTGACGTCCCGCTCCGGGGTGTAGACTTTCTCGAAGTGGGCAGCCAGCTCCTCTACTATCCGAGCTGGGTCCGTGTGAATGTTCCCCAGGACATCCCTGACCTGTTGGATCCCCTTGGCACTCCCGCCTCTTTTGTCTAGCCAGGCCAGCATTTTCCCTGCTTTGTCCCCCAAATCATACACTCGGTTCTGTGTGTCAGTGATGTGACCTTGGGCAATGTGTCGAGCATGGTCTGTATAGAGACGCTGGGCCAGCGTGAGCGCATGCAGTGTGTCGTCAGTGGGGTCCGTTTCATGGGCCGTGGTTGCGTCACGCAGTCGTATCTCGAGCGCCGAGTGGTCCGCCGCCTGTTCTCGCCTATACGAGGTTATGGAGCTAATGGCTTGCCCCCTCAGGACAGTCTTATAGGCCTCCCATAGCACCTCAGCCGAGGCTGCGGTAGGCTCGTTCTCCATAAAGTAATGTGTTGTGGCGGTCTGCAGTGCTTTCCGGACCTTCGGCACCTTAAGATATGAGGCATGCATCGGGAAGACGCGGTGGCGTGAGCGTGTTTGTGAAGTAATGGTGAGAGTCAGTGGGGAGTGATCCGAAATGCCCCTTGGGTGAATGAGCACCTCTTCTACGCGCTGCAAACCATCCCCAAGCGCCAGAAAGTGGTCAATGCGGGACAGGCTATTGTGGACGGTGGAATGGAAGGTGTACTGTCGTAATGTAGGGTGGACGTGCCGCCATATGTCTACCAGCCCCAACGCTTCAAGGAACCTTTGGAATCTGGAGGGACCCCCGGGGAGAGCGGGTGCGGGGAACCTGTCGAGTAGTGGGTCGGCAGGGGAATTAAAGTCCCCGCCCAACAAGGTGTCACCCTCGGGGAGGGACAGTAGGAAATCGCCCAGGGCAGGCAGCATCACAGAGTGTAAGGACGGCGGGATGTACACTGATACTATTGTCAGGGGGCGCCCCTCCCATTGACCACTCACTGCCGCAAAACAACCCTGTGAGTCGGTTTTTGTGTAAATGGTGATAAAAGTTGAGGATTTTCTAAGCAGGATACCCGTGCCCCGGGACCCAGTGGAGAATTCGGAGTGGGCCAACATTGAGTACCCCCGCCTGTCCAGGGCCTTGGTGGCAGTACCCATTAGATGGGTCTCTTGAAGGAGTATGAGGTCAGGTTTATGTCGCTTGACCTCGGACAGAACAAGGCCTCGCTTCACTTTATCACCCAATCCACGCACGTTCCATGCCAGAAGCTTGAGGGAAGAGCCGCCCAATCGCGTCTCACCCGCCTGCATCACGTTATGCCGCTCACCCACCACCATCGAAACTCAGGGGCCTGAACCCGCAGCACATGGCCCACCCTCCCAACATCGTTCCAGTAAACAGCACAGTACATTCTACATTGTTCAGACGATAGCATGAATTTCCCGTAAAACCAAACAAGTCCCCCCCCCAACACCCCCCACCCTGCCTCCCTGCCAAACGGACTCAAAACTGCCCGCCACCCCAACTTAGCAGAGCGCTTAACCCACAGCTGAAACAGAGTACTTGCACGTCGGGGGAGAGTGTCCCCCAAAGCAGGCGGTCCCTTTGCAGCCCTCGGGCGTCCGGGCCAGTGTCCATTAACGGCTCAGTAGCGAATCAGTGGGAGTAGAGTTCAGGAGTAACTCGATAGTCCCTTGTGGTATCTTCATTTGCCGCCAGCCGCTCCCAATTGGTCCTGTGGTGGTGATCCATTCTCGCTGGTCCTGGATGGGGAGCAGGAGCCCCGCCGGCTCGTCCCCCCCGATCTGTTGCGTCGACGGTTAGAGGTGCGGTCCACTGTGCGCCAGCCATCCAGCCATTCCCTGGCATTCTCTGCTGAATCGAAAAACCAGACCTTCTTATCCGCTACCACTCGTAGCCGGGCCGGAAACAGCATGGAGTACGGTAGTTCTTGGTCGCGAAGCGACTTTTTAACTTCGAGGAAAGTCCTCCTCTTGCGGGTGACCTCCGCCGTGTAGTCGGGGAAAAATGAAATCCTTGAATTCTGGATTTGGATGGGCGGTGCCACCCTAGCGGCCTGGAGGACTGCATCGCGGTCTCGAAAGTTGAAGAGTCTCGCCAGGATGGGGCGCGGAGCTGCACCCGGGGTGGGCGTCCCGCCCGGGACCCGATGGGCCCGTTCTACTGTGAAGAAGTTTGATAGTCCCTTCGGGGCCAGTTTGGTCTTTATAAGGTCTTCAACATATAGGTCCATGGCCCCCTTTGTTTCAGACTCCGGGACCCCCAAAATACGGACGTTGTTGCGTCTGGAACGCCCCTCCTGGTCGTCCAGCTTACTTTTCAAAAGTTTATTGTCCGCCTGCAGCCTCTCCATTGCCACCTGCAGGTCCGAAACGTCTTCTATCAAAGATTTGGTCACTACCTCCACCTGCTTCACCCTTTCGCTAATTTTCTGGAGGTCGGCTCTGATCAGGGTAACCTCCGCCGCGGTCGAACCCACCGTGGCCTGCACCTGCTCCAGTGTCCGTAGCACGTCGTCCAGCGTGGCCTTTTTTGCGCCGTCATTGTCAGAACCCTTCCCCAATGATTTGCGCTGCTCAGATTGTGTGGCCGACTGGCCCTCATAGGCATATTTCCCGAGCTTCGCTTGAGCAGCGTTCTGCCGCTGTCCCTTCCCCGCCATTGCTGTCCAGTGAGACAAAGTCCAAGCTGGAACGGGCCGGAGGTCCGTCGCTGTCCACGGGGGGGAAGAAGGGAATGCAGGGGGGGGTTCAGTACTGGTGGGATGCCAACGTCCGCTGGTACTATGCAAGTGTCGCCGGCCGCCGCGGAGCTTTGGCGGCCTCGGCCAGTTCAGCAAAATGGCGTCTGGTGCCGTGCAGGACCTCCGGTCCGCGTCGAGCGCAGCCAAGGGGCACAGATGCCCAGCGTCACCGTGTATTCCACGGGAGGGGTAGAGCAGCCGGCGGGGAAGGATCGCCAGCCAAAGGTGTCGGGCGATGGCGTCGTCGGCTACTTCCGGATGGTTGCGCCGGGGAGGATGAACTTCCGCCCGGCCTCAGGATTCACTTGACACCGATGCTCGCCTCGTGTCACCAGGCCCGTCTCGCCCAAGGGACGGAGATGAGGTTTCGCCCCGAATTCGGGGTCCAGGCACTCCCAAATTTTCTGCGCCGGTGCCGCTCGGTCACCGCACCCAGTACACCCTCTTCGGACTGAGTAGTGCGCGGATTGGCATGCGGATTGTTGCGGGAAGCCGCCTTGCTACGGGAGCCTCTCTAGGTTGCTGCCGCCATCATCGGCTGCTAGCCACGCCCCCCAGAAGTTGATTGTTAAATGAAATGAGGCATGAGAGGTCAAGATAGGATTATAGTCACTTAAAATAGAAGATAGAATGGCCAAATCTGACACTAAATGCTCTAGCTAAGTGAAAAAAATGATAACATCAATTGCTGACCCACATCCTCTCCTTGTAAAGGTTGGGGGTTGTAAAGCCTTGTCTTTAAATAAATCCAAGGAAAATAAACATGACTTTTAGCAATAATTTGATTTAAAATATTGCCATAAGGGTTATGTATAAAGTGGAAAATGTCATCATCATGCCACCCCGTTATACCACATACGAAATCTTCAGGTAAAGGACATTTGGTTATATTAAAATCACCCAACCATATAATGAAAACTCCGTCTAAACTGGTCTTTAAAAAGTTAAATAGAAAACTGTCTAAATCATTATGCAAATCGGTAGGGTAATTTGAGAAAAAATGTAAATATTAATTTATCAGGAGAATGAATAAACCATCAGAAAAGGATAATAACAGAATTTGGTTCCAGGGGGTTGCCTGTAGCAGTCTGGCTTTGACGTTCTTTACATTGAGGGAAATAAGCACCTCTAGTCAAACTTTGGAGTGACCAAACAAATAAGGCAGGGTGGGAACACAAAAGGATTTAAAGACGTTTACATGAAAAGCGTTTATTGCCCAAGTCTCTTGGCAACAAACCACATCAAAGTTGCCTATAGTGTCAAAACAGTCCGAATTGTCTAGTTTCCTCTTGATACACCCATAACAGTGGCTTTCATTTAACGATGGTTGACCCAAAGGTATTCAATGGACTCTGATGACAATATCACCTGACATTTCAGTGTTCTATATGTGTCTATTTCAATTATCCTTATTATATCGTGTTTTTTCACTTGGAGATAGTTTGACTGTGGTGGTTTATGTTAAACACAAGAACCGTGATAAGGATGGCACTCATGAGAAACAAGTTAACAGTCTTGACTATCTATTAAAGTTGGCTGATTCAAATGTGTGCGAAGGATTTCAATTCTAGTATTTATGGACAGTCTGTGGTAATTTGCAGTATAAATGGAAGGTGGAGTCGTGATGTAGCTTTCAGAAATTAGCTTTAATGATCCCGAGTGCTGAGAATACGACTCTTTTCCTGGGACTGGCGTCTGCATTCTAAAATGGCCACCGGACAATATCCCGGCATGCAACACGTGTCCGCTCCGAACACTAGAGCGCAACATCACATATCTCCCCCTTAACAAGGAGGGGAAAGAAAAGTCAAGAGTGGGGAAGAAAAGGAAGACGGGGGTATTATGTATCCATAGTCTTACTTGGTCTTCATGTCAAAGTTCTCAAATCTCTTCGGCAACTTCACCAGTCTACCCACTCTTGTGCGTGGGTGTGTTGGGACAGTGTCCACATGGTAGCCACTCGCTGGGAGACTTATATCCATCATTTCCTCGATCAGCCTTGATCATTCTCGACCACTCTCTTCCGTTGGTACCAGGGCTTTGGAGTGTTGACAGACCAGAATAATATACGCCATCGTTCCCATCTAGGATGTCCAAATCTTCGCATTCTCGGCTGGACGTGGTTGGGTCTTGAACTGGTACTTCTGGTGCTGGCGTCGTTTCTGGAGGACTGCTTCCTGCCTGGGCAGTGGCACCCATTGTTGTGGAGTTTTCCCACCTCATGATCCTGTTGCATCTTGCCATCCTGTCCTGTGACCACACGTTCCCATCACTTAGCAAGGCTGACCTTGTGTAAGGCTCCACTACTTGTAAGGGTGGGATAAACTTGCTGTCTCCTTTCTTCTTTAGTACAGCCTGTTTCACCCTTACCCATTCGCCTTTTTCCAGGGTGACTTCCTTAACATTGTGTCGTTTGTTGTAGTGTTCCGTGTATAGGGCCTGCGCTTTGTCGATGTTGCGACGCACCACTGCCGGGGACCACTTGCTTTGGATGACGAGCTGTTTCTACACTAGATTTTCTCTTGTGAAGGGGTCATGCCCCCGTAGGACCTTGAAGGGACTGTACCCAGTGTTTGCCGGGGTGATGCTATAGGCCCAGACCATCCATTGGAGTTCTTTCTCCGAGTTTTTTCCTGCACTTATCGCAGCCTGCACCGAACCCATGATGACTCGATTGAACCTCTCTGCTAGTCCATTCCCTGCCAGGTGGTACACTGGGTGTGCTTGACTTCTATCCCGTTGCGTTCCATGAAGGCCTTCCATCTCGCTGATATGAATTGTGGCCCATTATCACACGTCACAATCCTTGGGATGCATGGGTGAGGAAGGACAGCACCGCTTCTGTGTCGGCCTCTTCACACACTTCTACTTCGGGCCACTTGGAGTATCTATCCACTAGCACTATCACATATTTGGGTAACCCATTCGTATCCAGGATGGGGCCCAAGATGTCCACTGATAGTTCTTCCCATGGACTGGAGGGACAAGAGAATCTCCCTAGTGGTATACGTAACAAGACTTGAGCTTTGTCTGCGTTGCTGCATTGTTCACACATCCTTACGTGCCTTTCCACTTGACTGTCTATGGCAGGCCACCAGTACGCCTGCTTTGTCCTCACATTGGTCTTTACTATTCCCAGGTGTCCTTCATGTAGGATGGCAAGAAGATGATTTATTAAGGGCTGAGGGGGAACCATCTTGTCTCCTCTTAATAGGAACACTGGGTTGTCTCCAATTGACAATTCTTCTTGAACTTCCCAAACTTTCTCAGACTGCTATCTAAGTGCTTCTTGTCTGGCCACCCCTGTGTCACGTACTTCTTTACAGCGTTGAGTGTGCCGTCATCCGCATAGGCCTTCTCCCACTCTTGCACACTAATCACTGCTTCATGGTCTTGTGTGAGCGCCACCATGTACTCTTCCCATTCATTTGGTTCTTGTTCTGCAGCGGGTTCCATCGCTGCTGCCCTGCTTAGGAAATCCGCTACCTTGTTCCTGGTGCCGGGAAGGTACTCCACTTCATATACGTAATCTAGTAGCCTCAGGGTCATCTTCGCAATGCAGGGTGTCGCATATGCATGCCCGCAGGAGGTCAGGACCCCAACCAGGGGTTTGTGATTCATGCTGAGCAAGAACTTCGAGCCCCATATGAATTGCCTGAACTGCTCAATGGCCCAGACTGCTGCCAACATTTCTTCGTCTTTCACACAAAATGTTTGTTTGTTGGATGCTATAGACCGTGAGGTGAAACTGATGGTGGTGACTTCCCTTTCTTGAGATGTTTGTGTTAGTACCGCACCTAGCCCCTTGTCGCTGGCATTGGGGGTCAGAAAAGACAGCGCCGCCTGATGAAACCCGTTGAGAGGCACTCCAGCACAAATGTCTAGCTTCAAGGGATCGAATTCCATTTGCTCATCTTCCGACCATTTGAAGGTAGTCTTTTCTTTTAGGAGTTGTTGCAAATGGTGTGTCTTGGACGCGAAGTGAGGTACGAATTTGCTCTAAAACTCCGCCATCCCAAGGAAGGAACGAACGTCTTCTTTCTGCTTTGGTGTGGGCGCTTCTTTGATGGCAGCTATGTTGGCACGTTTTGGCTCTATGCCTCTTTCACTGATCTCATGGCCCAAGTGTCACCGACTCCACTCCAAATTAAAATTCTTCTCACTCTGCTGAGTCCGTTTTGTGCCAAAACAGAAAAGACTGCCCTTAATTTTGCTTCGTGATCAGATTTGGATTTTCCCATGACAAGGATATCGTCCTGAAAGTATTGCACTCCTTCCACCTTCTGGAACAAATGGTGCATGAGTTTCAGAAATACCGCTGCAGCGGAAGCAAAGCCGCACGGCATCCTTAGGCACTTGTAGCACCCGAAGGGTGTGATGAATGATGTCAGGTGATTGCATGAGGGGTGCAGGACAATTTGGTGGTATGCTGAGTTAAGGTCCACCGTGGAGAACCACTTGACTCCCTTTGTCTGTGCCAACATCTCGTTTATCCCGGGTAGTGGAAACTGTCCACTACTATGTTCTTGTTGAGTTCCCTCAAGTCCACACAGAGGCGAACCTGGCCATTGGGTTTCTGTGCCACTACTAATGGTGCGAGCCACTCCACACTTTCAATGGCCTCAATAACTCCATTTCTTTTCAGGCCATGTAGTTTTTCCTGCACCGCTTCTCTGCTCCTGAAGGGAATATTGCGAACCTTGTGACATACGGGTTTTGCTCCGTCCGTGAGGCAGATTTTGTGGGTGAACTTTGTCAGTCACCCTATTGTGTCTTTGAGGACTTCTGGTTATTCCTCCTTCCATACGTTTTTCTCATTCATCTGGACAGTGCCAGTCATGAGCACTTGGGTCATGCCTCCTGGGTTCAGTTGGATGACTAGGGCTCCTTGGTCCATCCATCCTAGCACTGAAGGTCCTCTCTCTGCAACATATAATTTTCCTTCTGCTGCTCGCCCCCTGAACTCGAACATCAGTGGGCCATAGCCTACCATTGGTATAGGTTCACCTGTGAACGTGACTGGATGTATGTCTGTGGGGATTAAGTGAGCACCTACTTGGGGTTCAAAGTCTCGCTCCCACACATTGCGTTGGATTATTGTGTACAGGGAGCCGGAATCCGCTACCATGTCCGCTTGTATCCCTCCAATCAACATTTGTAATGATGGCTTCCTGGACCTTGTACAGTCTATCCCTAGGACTTGATAATCTATGCATAGGACTTCGTCTTCTCTTTCCTCTTCGGGACCTTCATCGTCTCTATCCGATCCCTGAGTGAGGTACTTCACTTCCAATCTTCGAGGCTTGCGTCGGCACTTGGCTCTGAAGGCTAGGCATCCTTTATCGTTTCCTGCATGTGTTTGACTACCACATCTGCAACAGGTATTTCTGTTGTGCCCCGGTGGTCTTTGGAGTTTCAAGAACTTGGAAGGGTATTTCTTCTGGTACCTAGCACTCTGCGGTGGTTGTTGCTGTGTTGCCTCTTTTCTATTCCTGTCCGAAACCTTGCACACCAGAGTCTTGATGATGCTTTCTCTTTTTGCTGCTTCTGCACATCTCTTTGACAGTTCAGGTTTCTTCATGGTGTGCATTATAATCTGGTCTCTGATGAGTTCATCGTGAAGGGCGCCAAACTTGCACGTCATTGCTAGCTTCTGTAGTGCCTCTACGGAATCGTCAATCGATTCTCCGCTGTGTTGTTTCCGTTGGTAAAAGTTGCATCTGTTAATTGCTGTGCATACTAATGGGCGATAGTGGGAGTCTAGATTCTCGTACGCATGTTAAAACACATCCGTGTCATCTGTGGGTCTGGTATTCTTTACCAGGTTGCCATACACTCTGATGCCTTCTGGGCCTAGTTTGTGTAGGAGGATCTTCTTCCTCCTTGAGCTGGAGAAGGCGCCATCCCCTTCTTCTTCCAGTGTGGATAGGTAATTTAGGAAACAGTACTTCCAATCTTCCCACAGCATTGCAGGATCGCCCATTTTGGGCAAGAAGGGGACCTAATTGGTGAGGGAGGAGTACTGTGCACACATTTAAGGTGCGTTGCGTGACTCTGGTGCTGGTAGTTCTGCAGCTCCTGGTGGGCTCCCTGGGGCTTGTCTCTCCTTGGACACTAGAACTTACATGGTCGAAGGGTTGCTATCCCCTTTGTGGCTCCAGCGTTTTGCGCTTTCCGCTGGGAGCTGTAACTGTTCCTTGCTTGGTAAATACTCTTCTCTACAGCTCTGCGCTGCGCTTATGCACTATTGAGTGGCGGAGTCTTGGTGGGCACTTACAGGTGTGCAGGAGGTGCAGTCTCTCTCTTTGTCTTCCGGTGGCCTGATCAGATGTGCAGCATTCCTGTGCTGCTGCAGGCGAGGCAGTCTTGGGGGCTGGACGGTGAGTGTGTGTTCCACTGCCCTTCAGGGTCTGAGCCAGGGGTTCTTCCTGTTGTGCAGCCTCAAGCTCGGGCCTTGCATGCTCGTGTCCCCAGCGCCTGCGTGTGATGGAACAGGCAGGAATTTGCAGCTCTGTCTTCTCCGTCAGTGGCGCTCTCAGCCGTCTCCTCTGCTGCGCTTGGGAAGGCTGATGGGTGTTCCGTGGGTTCTTGAGTGTGCGCAGCCCAATGTAGCTTTTGGAAATTAGCTTTAATAATCCTGAGGGCCAGGAATACGACTCATTTCCCACGACTGGCGTCGTCACTCTAAAACGACCGCCTGCCAATATCCTGGCATTCAACGTGTGTCCGCTTCGAACACTAGAGCGCGACACCACACAGTCTAGTGCCTGTTGCAGTGGTTCTTTATGTAGCTCTTGCGGGATTGCGAGGCTATCTTTTGAAGACGGATGATCCAAGTTTGTGCAAAATATTTTAATTCTAGTATTAGTTGACTGTCTAGTATCCGATATAGTGTTTTTCTGTTATGTCAGTTATGTAAACGTAGCTTTTGTGAGTTTGGGATGCATTCAAGGGAAGGAATTGTAGAATGGCACCTTTTTCAATCTTGACGTGATGAAAACAGGACAGGTGCGATTGGAGTCTCCGTATCCATCTAAATGTACGGGTCCTTTTAGATGTGACATAAGGAGTTGAAATTTGAAATATACTGTGTGTAGAAACACTAATTATAGTGCCTTGCACTGAGGTTTATTTATTTCTGAAAATTGACTGAAATAAAGAACCTCAAGCCCTTTCCTCATGTAATGCACTATTGTTAAGGCAGAGGTGTTATTGATCAAAAATGGCCATCATTTACCGCCTTTTTGCACCGATAACATTTGATGCAACTTAAAGATGGCCAATGTGGTTTTATGCAACTAACGTTTTTAGATAATTTGATAGCTTAGCACGTGGTTTGTTTTCACTACTAAACTGTTTTAGCAAGATGTGTGTTAATTTGTTACTTGTAGATGCCTTAATACATCCACAGTAATTAAGATTCTATTTATCTAGTAGTTAGGATAATGTGTGTAATACATACATTCTTAGCAATTAGTATTCTTTAAAGAAGGTTGACATTATTCAGCAAATGGACTCTTAATGGCACACGAGTTGTCAATCCAGTACTTGGTGTAGTTTGTAACATAGCCGTTGTTCTTCTGGGATTAGAGTGTATTCAAAGAAGCCATTTATTATATGGTGTCCTTCTTTTAAATTAGAAATTGGAAATGACAACACTATGATAAGTACAATTACATTTCTTGACGCCCACTGGGCATAGCTGCGCATTATAAATGACATTTCATTCATTCATTCATTCATTTGTTTTGACATTTTAAGTTTATTTTATGTGACATGGAGGGTTGAAACCTGCGGTAGACTTTGTGCCAAATCTCCCCCAATATGGCATAGGTTATTCCCGTTTTAAAATTGCTGAAACATGAATTTGATGCTGCTGTTTTTTCTTCCATTTGGGTATTTCCCTGTATGAGAATGACCTTATAATGCCCCTTAAAATACGTCTTTTAGACATGCCCCAGGTTGTGAAATAAAGTGGTGGTTGCTGCAGGTATTATATGAGAATGTTGAAACTTGTGGTAGATTTAATGTCAGGAAACAGAGGCAAGGCTTATGCTTCTCTTTCTTTTACTGACATAAAACAGCAGCCAATCAACATTTAACAAATGTAAAAAAAACATTTCCCATGAGCTCCAGTAGTCCAGTTTCCACCAATCATAGTGGCCTACAGTATATCTAAACCAATGTAGCCATATCACTTCATCTTTCTTTGCTGCTGAAGCAGCTGAAGTTAAGCCATTTGGTTTTATTTGTATGCGTATACAATAGTGACTGTTGACATGAGATTGTTGCATTTGTCCTCATAGTGCTTGAAGACATACTCGGGGGCTACACCACCCGCTGTGTACTGGCTGTGGAGCGGGATCGGAACGCAAAATTTATGCGCTCGTCAATCCCCGTCCTCTCTCGCTGTGAATGGTCGCGCATGCGCGATGAAGCAAAATCAGTAGATTTACCAATCTGTTCACCGCACGACCACAGGAAAAGAGGCGGGGTCCATTAGGTCCCGGAGAAAACCCAACAGGGTGCAAATAACGGATTACAAGGGCTCTAACTAAGAAGAGACAGGTGCCTCTCTTCACAAAAGATTTTGGCAACTGTTGGGGTTATTTGACCCTGATAACTAGTTCTGGGAAGTAGGTCTGTACCTGATCAGAGCTATCGCTCCCCCTTGAACCTCCTTCTGACCCTCAGGGAACCAAAAAACAATGGCATACCAAGTAAATGAGGGAGAGTACTATCTGGTCTACCCAGAGGTCTGCTAAATCAAGATACGGAGGAGCGTTTGGCTGAGGCACTGGATACTTTAGTGCAGAGTTCGGTGAACCGTGCATTAAATAAAGTGTTACAACCTTTTCCACAACCCCTGAAGTGTTATGGCCATTGTGACCTGATGGGCTCTTTATGGGGCACACTAAATGTGATTTGGCTTGGCTTGAGGTGGGCTTTGCTCGCAGGACTTCCAGAGGGTCCAATGGTGAGGTCTTCTCACAACTGGCGCAATCAGTCATATGGGTCCATGAATACGGACGTACTGATGATTTCGAACGTCTGGTTTACCAAGAAGCTAAACTGTCATGGTGGATCCCGCCATGTCCTTTCCGAATCTCCTTCAGACAAGGAGATGACTCCAGGAGACTCCGAACCTGCCGCCAAGCGTAAACGCAAAGTGTGACACGTGCAGCCAGATTTACCACTCAACAAAAATCTATTGTTTGACTCCAGGGAAATATTCATCAGAGGCGGAGCTTGTGGCTTGGAGGCGGAGCTTCCGGATCGGAGGTGGGGATTTAGCCATGGCTGAAATCTCCACCTCTGGGCCGCAAGCTCCACCTCCGGGCTGGAAGCTCTGCCCCCAAGCAGGAAGCCCCGCCTCTGTGCCGGAAACTCCACCTCCGGGCCGGAATTTCCGGCCCGAGTGCGGACGTAAAGTTAGTGGTCTTAAATCTATTCTGTGAATACCGAAAGTAGTAAGTTCATTTTGTGAATCCCGAAAGTAGTAAATTCACTCTGTGAATCCCGAAAGTAGTAAGTGCATTCTGTGAATACCAAATAGTAGTAAGTTTAGGATTTAGTCTTAAGTTTATTCTGTGAATCGGGCCCTATGAGAGGAAAGTGCGCAACACGTTGCGCTCAAAATGCCCATGCCCATCTTTACTAGGGAAAGTGGTGCACAAGCCAGAACTTGACACCAACATGGCCATATTCCTAAAAAAGTTCTCCACAGGGCCCCAATAAGGGTCTATACAGATCCTGGACAACGTTTTAGATTTCTGGTCCCATCACAAAGATTCTCGAATTGGCGATACAAGCTAAGGACAACCAATCCAAGCTGGCCCCAGGTGAAATCCTAGAATGGGCAAAGAGAGCTCTATGCCTCCTGTGTAATGCCAACTGCGCATTTTCTGCCAAAATTGCACTAGTCAGTTCTTATGCATATAGACACGCAACTGGCAGATTTGGCCTCCAAAAAAGCGGGCACTTTAGACAACATTTTGTTGTTTGGTGATAAGTTCGACTTAGAATTTGTTGACATTTTCAGCCTTAGGCAAAGCACAGACATTGTTGAAGAAGGTCTTTAACAGGGGCCTTTTTATCAGGGCTGGGCACTAATGTAGCCGAGTTCCAGGCCATGGCTTTCAACAACCGCAAGGGGATACATATCCAGAGGAGGGGGCACCCCCCGGCATCAATCAAACTTCTACCCTACACGAAATTAAGGTGGCAGAGGTCGCGCCCAACGAGGGGGTTACCAAGGCGTAGACAAAACTGCAGGTACCTCTTATGCAGGTGAGATTACTTCCTGTCAGAAATCATGGTAGGGGGCGGATTCAGTTCTTTTATCTCAATTGGCTGTTAATTTCACAGGTCCCTTGCGTTTTACAGACAGTACAAGACCTGGAGTTTTATTACACTCCTCAGGGGAGTCAACCGTTTCCTCTTAATTTTTCCCACGGAATATATCTTTCATAGACGGCGAGGTTCAGTCTCTCATAACCAAAGTTGCGGCGTCCTTGACAACGTTACATCCCTGGAGCTTTGCCAATATGATATTTTTCGCTCCCAAGGAGTATCAGAATTTTCGACTGGTTGACATGTTCGGAGTACAAATCAGTGTTCAAGGAGAGTTCGAGATTTGGAGTTTGCAGTTACAAGAACTGTTGGAAATGATGTTTGAAGATTAATACCAAAGAAAGAGGAAGTGATATAGTTACATCAGCTTATATATATATATACAGGCTTGGTGGAAACTGGACTACAGGGGCTTATGGGAAATGTGTTAAACGTTGATTGACTGCTGTTTTTACACCAGTAAAAGAAAGAGAAGCATAATCTTTGCCTGCACGTCCTCAATAGAATTGAAAACACTTGACGTGATAGCTAGAATTCATTTTTTTATCCATATCAAATTTCCACCGAAATGGCAATACATAAGGCTATTCCTGAATCAAAAGCGCCGAAACATGAATTTGATGTTGATGTATACCCTTCCATTTGGATATTTCTCTGTGAGGAAATAAAATTATGGTCCCCTTTAAAATATATCTGTTAGACACACCGATAGGAAGTAAAATAAAGGGGTCACTATCACATATTTTTAATGCAAATACAGAGTGGGCCTTTTGCATTTGTTGATAGTGTTTCTGGTAGTGATAATATCTTACATTCTTACCTAGAGCTTAACAGGAGAACATTTTGTTATGGAATAATGTGTTGATGTTAGCCTTTTCTTAAATGACATCCTTTTTCTTCACTAAAAGGGTAGATGGAATACTAATTGAACATAGTTAACTTGTGATGTGATTACTAATGTTGATTGACAATGTCCTTATTGGAGAAAAAGTGCATGTTTCCACTTAGACAACAATGAGGGAATAACCTATTGTGAATTAAGGAAGTAATGTCATCTCATATAAGGAGTACCTTGACAAATTGTTCCAGATGAGGACAGATAGGGCAACTGATCAATTTGTTTGTGTAAAAGTGTGGCTTCTTTAATAAATATGAGTGCAGGTATATATTGATTTGCATTTGATATTAATGAAAAAACTATTCTTATCTATTTTGATTCCAAATTATATTTTGTGCTTAGTCTGTAGGAAATGTACGGAGTTAGGAGACGCTATTTGTACCTTGAAAAAAGGGATATCTTTCAGATTAGAAACAATTACCTTCGGTAAGGTGGTGTTATCTACTTAATAGGTAATTATGCATGTAAACGATCGGACGTTGTACACATCAACAGTTTGCCTGTTTGTGCAAATTACTATTTATACAACTTCTTCTGAAGGTTGCAGTCTTCTATAGCCCTTGAGCTCTTGGTTTACCACAGTTATTTTTTTAATGCAGTGGATTGAAGCAAGTGTACTAAAAAATGCACTGCTTTTTATGACCTCAATCTCTAAGAGTTATAGAATTGTAAGAAGGAACAAATAGTAACGTTGATTATTTACCTCTAATATGATTATCCTATAATCAACAGGATTATCAAAGACTGTCTTATTTTAGATCACAGGAGGGATATTCAGTGGCTGTCATATGTTGAGTCCATGGCCGCAAAACTGGGACGCCCTGAAATCTTCGATAGTCCAGAATCCCTGTGCAAAGCTGATTTGTTGTGGGTGAAGACCAATTTCATCAGGTTACGTATGGCCGAGCATGAAGCGGATGAGCTATGTAAACCCTCTGTGAGGGCACATGTATTGATAACCCCATCTTTTGAGTTGGCTCCCTATCTGGCAGTGGTCACTAATTCTTTTCATAGGTGGCTACTGTCCAAATTCCGTTTTAACCAAATTTATATGGTTCTGCGGGACGAGAAAGACTGGTGTAAGCTCGAGGAGTCGTCCCCATGCAAATGCGATGATTTTTCCACTGAGGATAATGCACACTTTTTGTTCTTCTGTTCTTTTTATCATGAACCTCGCACCCGATATTTAAAATCAATTCTAAAGGAGTTGGGTTTTACGCAGTACAAGCCTGCGCTATTATATTTACAGATGATGCATTCCCCTGTAATTATGTATTGCACTGCTAGCTTTTTGGCTGCATCTGTTAGATGTAAGAGATCAAGGTTAAGATTGGAATCACAATTGAGGACAGATACTTAAATTCATGTCTTCTGTAGTGTTGAGCGCAAACTGTAATGAATTTTGTGTAAATAATGCCTTTTTAACTTGTTTTTAATTCCACCTAATGTTTAATACTGTATTAACTGTTTTTAAGATATATGAACGTATGATATTTGCTGTAGAATACTTTTATGATTTTAATTAATCGAATAAAGTGGACTTTGACTTGACTTGACTTGATTATCCTATTTACATTTGGCCATACACTTCATTGACACAGTCATAGGTTCCCTCTGCCCCTTCTAGCTTGTCTATCTCTCTAATAGGTGTCCTGATTGGGGAGTGTAAAGGGGACTTCCGAATTAAAGATCAGTTTCTTATCCTCACCCAGCTTCTGCATGCACTGTAACAAGTAAGAGTAGGACTCAGAGAAATAATTATTACCTATACTGAATTAGAACATTGCAATGTTGGGAGCTCCATTGCAGACAATGGAGTGCTCCCTGCTTCTATGGGCCGGTAAAGGCCCGCAGAGCAACATTCCAATGTTGTACAAAGATGTCTCGAAGCTCGAGGGGATTTAAATCCCCTCAAGCTTCGAGAACCCTTTGTTAGAACATTCTGCTCTTTAGTGGCAGGATGTTCTAATAGCCTTATAGCCCTTCGTAGCAGGGCAATACCGGCAATTAAAGTCCCGTTGTCTCGGGCCTTTAACGATTCAGCGGGCCTTTAATAGCCGGTATAGCCCACTACGGCGGGCTATAAGGCTATATTAGAACATTGGAATGTTGATTGCTCCATTAAAGACAATGGAGTGCTCTGGGCTTCTACTGGCTGGTAGAATCCTGGAGAGTAACATTCCAATGTGATATTGCTGTGTACAAAGGCCTCTCGGAGCCAGAAGGGATTTAAACCCCTTCTGGCTCTGAGAGGCCATTGTTTTTACAATTTAGAACATTCTGCCCACTGGGGGCGCAGTGTTCGAATAGGCTTAGAGTCCTTGTAGAGGTCTCTACCAGCCATTAAAGGCCTGCTCCCTTGTTAAAGGCCTTCCCCTTTAACGCAGGAGAAGGCCTTTAAGGGCTGGTATAGCCCACTACATCGGGCTCTAAGGCGGTATTAGAACATCATGGTGGGTACATGCCACCTGAGGGGCCAAATATGCAGTTCATATACTGCATGTAAGGAAGACACTGAATTTGTTTAAGAGGCTTAGTTATACATTGGTGTGTGTTGAAAAAACAAATACAAGTTATTGTATTTTTGCCCACAAACTCTCTTGTTTACATTTCAGTGTGTTTTCTCATCGTAGTGACCAAACAACATTTAATTTAAAACCAACTTGGATCCAATGCTAAACATTAGCAATTTCCACCTGGGTGCTAGACTTCAAATATAATCAGCCCACGCACGAAGACATATTGATTTTATTCATTCATGATGAATGGCGATGTTTGTTTGGAAATCTGACTTTAAAATGACAATGATGATATTACGAACCAGTGACTCAGGAAATAATTCATCTTCCCTTCTGCTTATTTATGTTAGAAAACCTCCTAAGAACAAATAAGCTCACAATCTGTGTCGTATTTTGTATTTATTTATGTTTTGAAGTGTGAAATTGAGTGCCTGACAGCTGATGCACATCTACAGTTTCTGAAGTTCTGTGTTGAAAATGTTTAGAATAAAAGGCTGCTTATTTGCCCCAAGGACTTCAAGTTAATAATTGACTACAAATTGCTTTCCGAAAAACAGAACATGATTAACTAGGTCTATGCTTATAGATGTTATAATTGATTAATATGGTAATCTGTTTTACAATGAGGCAGTGTTTCAGCTTCAGGGTTTAAAGGCAACAACTGTCATCTTATGTTATTTTGCGAACTCATTTACATTGTTAGTGACTATTTTGAAAACCAGTGCTGGATCCAGCAATCCTTTGCTCTGCTCTATAACAGATCTTGAAGAAGCGCCACTGTGCCACACTGTTAGTGTATTGCTTGAGCACCTATAATGTTGGCAGTTCAAGTGCCTGCAGAGAATTGGCAGTTTAGCAGAAGTGATGCTTGTGCATTGCATAATGCGTTCAAAGTTATTTAGGGCCTAATTGCGACCTTGACAGCTGGACTGCCACGCAACTGTCGGTAGCGGTTCAACCACCCCATGTCCATTGGTCCCATTGCTGTATTTGGAGCATGGCGATCGAACCACTGCCAGTCCGATGCAGCCCCCTCAAGGATCTCGATGGGGCGGCAGTGGGGAAAGCAGCTGTGAATGTAGGCAGTGACGTCAGGCACCGCCGTTCATATCAGGCCCGTCTCCAGGAATTTTTATTTGGGTGGGCCAAGAGTGCATTCGGGTGGGCCACTGCGGCAGTGGTGACTCCCGCGAGGGAGTGGGGGGAGAGGAATAGTGGGTTGGCGGGGGGTCGCGCGCAGAGGTCTGGTGGGGAGGGGTTCAATTTAATAATATTCAATAAAAAAAACAGGAAGCAGGCAGCCAGGCTTCCTCCTCATAGCCAATCACAATGCTCTAAGCAGCGCTGTGAATGGTCAGTATGCCACCCAGCCAGGGGCCTATGTGGCCCTGCCCTGCTCGCATGTACAAACGCTATTGTGCAAGACGGTATTAACAAGGGTCGCCCCTTCCTAACAGCGAGCCGCATTTGTATGCATCATTGTTTTGCGACCACAATTAAAGTCACAAAACACTTGCAGTTTACCTCCTACTCCAAATAGGTAGTAATCCACTTGAAAGAGGAAGGGGTCACCAGGGGAGCCCTTCCCCTTTGTGAAAGGATGTGAAAATATTTTTTAAGAGCAAGCAGTGGTCCCACGGACTGCTGCCTGCTCTTAACAAAAATGAAACAGACATTTCAATTTTCTTTTTTAAAATGCATCCCATGTAAGGTCCCTTTGATGTGAAAAGGAGGTTTCTGAGGTGGGAGTATCAGGCAAGTAACACTCGTTGCCAGCCTTCAGAGAGAATCTCTCTTCATTACTAACGCCACCTAACCCCGGACTCTGCAGCACACGCCCTTCCAGCCCTGATTATCCATTTTCTACCATCCATCTCTTGTGCACCTTATCTCACAGCTGACCTTGGGCCCCAGCCCCATATCAGACACCATCCAGATCCTTTTTCATTATTCCTGGTAAAAAAAAATGAGTAAAATCCCCCTCAAACTTAAAACAATAAATATACCAGTAAATATAATTAGCACACACTTTAAAATATGTTCCACAGTGGCCCTAATGACCCGACTGCTAATTTAATAAATAAAAACAGAAAGGCCATGACAGGGTTGGCTTTAGTGCTGGTGTGGAAGTCCTTATTGGTGTCCCCCCATTGACCTCTTTCTCTTTACTACCACCCTCCAACAGTGCCCGTCATCTCTCCGTAGCCTTTCCCCCTCATGACCTCCTCCTCAGACTCTCACACTACCACCCTCTACCAGTGCCCCTCATCTCTCCCTAGACTCTCCCCTATTGACCTCCTTCCCGGATGTCCTCATTACCACCCTCCAACAGTGCCCCTCATCTCTCTGTAGCCTCTCCCCCTCATGATTCCCTCCTCAGACTCCCGCAATACCACCCTCCAAAAGTGCTCCTCATCTCTGCGTAGCCCTCCATGACCTCCTCCTCTGATTAGCTCACTGCTACCCTCCAACAGTGCCCTCATCTCTACATAGACTCTCCCCATATTCACTTCCTCCTCGGATGCCCTTATTGCCACCCTCCAACAGTGCCCATCTTCTCTCCGTAGCCACTCTCATATGCTTTTCATTTGTGGTATATCGCTACTCATAGTGTGGGGTTTCACAGTACTTTATTAAATTCACACATTATGCAGAGACAATGAATCATACAAATATGTAAATCAGCCTATAGGGAATGTCACATAAGCCAATGAGGATTACCAGGTGTAGGATTCACATGTCAGCCATACTGGTGGGCAGTATGTGTTAAGAGGGATAGGTCTGGAGAAGCACAAACTCAGGATTTAAAGCATACCCCAGTGGTTAGGGTTTGTCTTTACTGATAAAAATGTATATCTGCCAAAACGAACTCTTTATAGCAACATTAGAATAATGAAAGAGTGGGGACATTCTAACTATATCGCAATACACAAAAAACTTTCTAATTATATCATTCAGGTTTGTATGCAGCTCTTAGAATACAGTTCATATGTGACTGTCCAATGTTAGATCTGTAACTTCTGAACTGCAAGTAACAAAAGGATCTCTGTGACAAAGGCAGTAACCCACTGAGCTATCCACATAAACTACAGTTTATCTGCATCCCAAAACTACAAGCAGACAAAAGATTTCTATCCAGCAGGACCATTAATCACCAGAGTTATCTGGACATTTGTACTGTTGTCTTGCATTTGTGGCAGAGCCAGTCATGAAAATGATACAAGTAATTTAAGTGAAATATACACGGCATACACAAAGTATGTGTCTTGCTGGGCCCTCACAGATTTTAAAAATATGAAAATAGCCACACATTCTCGGAGCATACATGAAGTATGCATCTTGTTGGGCATTTGCAGGTTTTTTTTAAAAACGAAATAGCCACACATTCTCTTACCCGCTGGGTTGGAAATCTGTCTCACAGCCCGATCTGATAAGTAGCTGAAGGGGGTCAGGAAAGGTGAATCAGGATAAACAAACTCCTTTTCTCCAGCGCTGAAAAGAAGGAAATATCCATGCAGTACGCAAAGGTCACCTGGTGCCAAAGAAGGGATTTGTCCCCTTCACCATGTCCCTATTCTACCACAAGTGGGCGGGGACACAACTCACCTTTCCAAAGGAGATGCGTGATTGGGGGTGCCTGAGAGAGCGCCAAGGCCCAATCACGCAACTCCTAGAAGAAGATGATAAATTACTTTCAGAGGAAAGTTTTAAATTATAGTGCAAATTTTCTGTTGCCTTCTCGACGTCGCTGCAAAGGCCAAGATTCGTGTTTGGGTGGGCCAGGTTCAGGTTTGGGTGGGCCTGGCCCACCCAGCCCACCCTCTAGAACCGGGCCTGGTTCATATTATGACCTGCATTTCTGACATGCTTTAGATGGCGGCTCCAAGGGCCACCCTGGGTGATTTCGCCCAAGTAGTACTTGGGGCATATGTTGTGCCCCTCTCTGCATGCACTGTTGTGCGTGCACTGTGTGCCATGCAAGACATGTTGCATGGTAACAGTGTGCGCACAACAGTAAAGACGCTGCACCGATGCAGCATCACCTTCAGGCTCACATAGCATGCCACAGCTGACAGACCGCTGCAGTCACGTCATGATATGGTGGTCGGGATGCCGCGTAGCTAGGGGGGGGGCTGGGGGGGGTCCGCCCCAGGCAGCACTGTTTTGGGGGTGGCACTGGTGGCCCTGCTGCTAAAATTGCCGCCGCGATGACATCCCGCATAACTGTTTACTTTCCATTCCTGCTGCCTTGACTGATGGTGCTGGTTCATCCCAGCCTCCAGGGCTGTCAATCTTGTAGCGCGCGCGCTACCAATGACGTCCCTGGGCGACATGATTTTGGCCAGCCCTCGCGACGCGAGAACGTAGCAGTGACACATCACGTGCATCACCACTACGTGCTCGAGTTGTGAGGATTAAATTGTGGCCTGGGGCAATAAGTGGCTGGGCGATTTGTTGGCTCTGGAGTTTGGCTGCTGCAGTTCAAGTTCGAACCAACCACCCCTGCCTGCCATCGAGTAGAGACCCTTGAGCGAGTGAGGTAAGAGCGCCCGCGTAGCTAGGGGAGGGCGGGGGGCGGTCCGCCCCAGGCTGCACTGTTTTTTGGGTGGCACTGGTGGCCCGTTGCGGCCGCATTTATAATTTATTTGCGCACGCAGCCCAGTTATGTTAGTGCTGCTGCCAAGATTGCCGCCGCGCCTGCGATGACATCCTGCATAACCGCATAAGTGTTTGCTTTCCATTCCTGCTGCCTTGACTGATGGTGGTGGTTCATCCCAGCCTCCAGGGCCGTCAATCTTGTAGCGCATGCGCTACCAATGACGGCCCTGGGCGACATGATTTTGGCCAGCCCTCGCGATGCGAGAACGTAGCAGTGACGCATCACGCACATCACCACTACGCACTCGAGTTGTGAGGATTAAATTGTGGCCTGGGGCAATAAGTGGCTGGGCGATTTGTTGGCTCTGGAGTTTGGCTGCTGCAGTTCAAGTTCAAACCAACCACCCCTGCCTGCCATCGAGTAGAGACCCTGGAGCGAGTGAGGTAAGAGGGGAGCAACAGTAGCTCAGCTACCTAAGTGTTTTCAGAGGGGTGGGCGGCTGAGTGGCTCATCATGCATAACTGCCAAGGTTTCAGATTCTAATGAATGACATTTTATTAATATTTTTCAGTGTAATTATGAGTGACATTTCTATGGCAATGAGTGACACTTTCTGGCGAGCAAAATCAAGGAACGAAGCTGAGGGAAACATATAAATATCAGACATTGCACGTTTTGTTATTATACATACATATAAGTATCAATATTAACAGACTGCAACAGATGCAGACAACGACAAAAAAAAAACCCCACTCAAATGTACATATTTATCGACATCACAAGCATGATGAACTGGGCGGCCCTCCCAGGATTCAAATCAGTGGCCTGCTGGTGGAACAGATTTTGAAGGCACGAGTAGTGAACTCCTTGGCTGCTTCTGTGTCAACATGTATATTTTATTTATTTCACTGATTGAGTGGCAATATATTTGCAAATATGCTTTTTGCATCTTAATCAAACACTGTTTAGCAGGTAGTATCTGGTGGTAGAGGGAGTGTGAGAGAAAACTGTGCTTCCCTATGAAGACCTGACCCTATTATGTAACTGAGTGACTGACTGATCTTTGGCAGCTACCTTATGGGATAAGCTGGTTGGGTGAAGAAACACTGTGAGGGGGTGGGTAAGTAACCAGTGGTGCTGGTAGGTGAAGCAATAGAGGGGGAAGAAGAAGCAAGGATCAGGGGGCAACACCGAGGGGAGGAAGTAACAGGATGAGTGGGTACGGAAAAAAGGAGGCATTTCTAGCATTTTGATATGGTGATGTTAAAGATTTGGTTCCCTTACACAAGGGAGGATCTAGCCTAGTAGTTCTCGGGTGAGAGGTTGCTAACCAGCTTGGGTTACATTCTAAATGTTCTACAGTTTTAGGAATGGCGTTTGCATAACTTATGGATCATTTTGTTTCAATGCTCTCCTATAGAATACTGTTTTGTGATGCCACAGTTTATGCTTCCTTACACATGGGTGGCAGTTGTATTAGAGTTGGTGGAAGACGCATTAAACTCCCTTACTTGAGGGGGATTCTTGTTTTTCTGCGTCCATGTGTTGGTCTCTCTCTACGTACATTTTGTGTAGTGTTTAATGTGTACAAGTCATCATGCACTGCACGTTTGGTCTGCACGTTTGGTCTGTGTGGATGTAAGTTGCCAATGCCCTGTACGTCTTGTTGGTTTGTGTGTAAGTTGCCCTGCGCCTCACATGTGTTAGTCTTGTTTGTAAGTCACACTGCGCCTCACGTGTTGTTGTTGGGTGTGTAAGCCACTTTGCACTTCACTTCCTGTACACTTTGTGTTTAAGTCACTGTGTGCCTCATGTGTACATTAGTTTCACACCCTAAGACAGGGTTGGTCTGTTGGGCCTTGTCTACTCTCTTTTACATTTGGTTTCACCCTATAGTTGTGATCATGGGTGTTTGTCTAAGGGTGGGTCTACCCTTTTCTACTTACGTTTTTCTGAAGTTTTTTATTAGGGAGGATGGGTTTATTATTGTATTCCAATATGTTTAACCTTTACTTTATGATTTCTTAGTGTTCAGATTCTTGTGAAGTTGTATTTTAGTTTGCTTCCCTGAGTCCTGAACTTTTTCTCTGCTTATGTAAATGTTTGTTTTTAGTTCCTCCCATGCTGTATCACACTTGTATTTTTCATTTGAAAGGAGGGGGATAATGTTATATTTTGATTGTATTTATGTATGCTTCCCATCCTAGCTGTCTCCTAGCTGCTCAGCTAGATAGAGAGTTGGTATTGGAATGCTGGTGTGACTGTGATGCGTGGAATGCTTGGGAGACTGTGTGGATGAGTGGTGACAGTTGGAGATGGACTGAGCAGCAGGCAGGCTGCTCCTGGTGGGGCTGACGTATGAGCTTCAGAGGCGGGAGATTAAGGAACACTATTGGACAGATGTACATATTTAATATCTTGCAACTAAGAAGTTAATAAAGAAATACTCAAAAGACAACTTGGCTACGTCTGGTAAGACACAACACTTTTGCTTTTGTCATTTCTGTTGTCTTTGGTCTAATGATACAGGTTTTAGAATAATGTTTTAGGTCTTATTTAATTATTTGATAAACTAGAGAGAATCAGTGAATATCAAAATCATATTTGATATTTCAGCTATATTTGATTCCTTCAATTATAGGTAAAATAGCTGGTTTCATAAGAATCTTTCCCAATATGTACCATCACATTTACCACAGACAGAGAATGGGTAAAGCCCTTTGATACATCAGCCCCCTTTTCTAGTGAGTCAGTATTGATAATTAGGCAAATTGTCTCACACCCCAGGCTTCAAACTTTCAATCTAAGTTGTAGTGAATGATCCCTGTGAAAGGAGTGCTGTCACAAAGCACCTGGATTAGTGGTGAAAACATGATACCATAAATTTGGAAAACAGGGATCGTAGCACCACTTGAAATTCTGCTGAAAAAAGTTCTTACCAAGTTCAACAAATATTGGAGTTTGTATTTGCAGTGATTCAGCTACGTATATGAAAAAGTGTGATGTCCTGTCAAAATCAATACCTAAACTGGGGTGCTTCCCTGTAAGAGGTACTTTGACGATTGCTAGATGGTATGATGAAAGCAACATTATAATCTTCAGAGTTAATGAACAATGCTATTGAGTTTGTAGTCCAATCTGGAGCACTGTTTTGTTATGCACTGGAGCTAAATCTAAAATATTTGTCATTTTGTGCTTTGTGCGGCATCATAAAAAGAGTCATCCCAACTGTGGGGCAGATTTACAAGAACTGGGGCATCCCTGCATATTAGCAAAGAAAGCACCAGTTAATTTGCATGATGGAAAAATAGCCTTGCTTCACCAAGGATGCGCCGCATTTACAATGCGGCGCAAGGATAGACAGATGCGTGGCCCATCCTACCGGCGTAAGGGCAGCGCATTGCTGAAGTTGTGTCGCAAATACGACGCAAATCCAGTAATGGTTAGGAATGCCTATTCCTAACTTGCTGCGTAACTTCTTATGCCTGCTTCAAGCAGGTGAAAGGTTTTGATGCAACATCGTCGTAAAAGTGACTCAGTGAAATCTAGTAGATTTCACTGCGTCACTTTTACAAGGCTTCCTTGCGATGGAAGCCCATCCTGCGTATATTATACCTGACGCAGGCATAATGTAGCGCAGGGCTTTACAAAGTGACACACCTCCCTAGATGCATCACGTTGTGAGTATGTTGCATCGTGGCACATTTTTTATGATGCCGCTGCGTCACAGAAGTGACGCATCAGTGGCATAAAGTTGGCGCACGGGGCTTGTAGATCTGCCCCTTAGATTTTTTCAGAAACACATGACTGCTGCAGTGAACATAAAAAACGACAGGCTGAAAACACCCCTGTCTACCAACTCTTCAGCATAATTGGTGTAGATGTGAAACATCTCATTGAGAGTAGGCTGGGCGACACTTTTAGTGGCTTTGGCACTGCAACATGTTTCGTGTTAGAATGATTGTCACTTGGTAAGCAAAGAAATGTTGAGAAGTAATTCAGGACATTTTATTTTACAGTGCATGTGGAATGGCTTGCAATGATGCATAGAAATGCCCCTTCCCTGACTATTGAATTTGAAGTCAATGAAGCCTCACTTTGATGGATTTTCACTTATCTTGGATGCCCAGGACTTTGTGCTGCTGATGACTCCATTACTTAATCATTATCTAATCTGTCAATCTGGCTTGCAATGGTTCCATCATGTGAGGTTGGAGCCACTAGTCTTTCTTGAAGAAAGTGCATTGACACCCAGCAGCCTGATTGGGTGGTCGACAGACCTGCTTGAAGGCCAGTTGTCACCTATCCCAGGATCCGGTGGAGTATAGGATCATGTCTGAAATTTAGAGTTCATACAATTGGCAGTGGGATTTATTTTAGCATCAGAAACTAATTCAGGTTTGCAGCATCTAACACTTTGAGTCACTAATGGATCAATGGTTTGTTAAAGAATTTTGGGATTGAGAGATTTACTTGCCACCTGATTTACTTCAAAAGTATTCAGAAGTGTGTTTGAAATCAGTTGGTGAGAGTACATTGACTGACGGCTTCTTAGACAATTCATATTCACTGGACGATTAGTTGAAGGGGGAGGTTACTCTGCTTAATCTACATTCCTTCATCAATGTCCACTTCACTGATTTGTATACCTATCTGTCTGCAGTTCTTTGTGTTGTGCACTTTGACCTACATTATTTTGTGATTCTTACTGACTGTCAAACCAATGAGCTTCCTAGCTGGCTAGTTCTTTTGTGATTAACCAGGAGGCAATTAGTGTACAGATGTTCTGGGATGTTGAACAACATTGTTCCATGTTCCATGTGGGACTTAGTGCTGATGCACTACCACCTTTGATTTTCTCTGTGAGTGAAGATTGTTTTGCCCTCCCCAGAGATTGGATATTACTATAGCCAAAAGTGTGTGTAGTTCCAATTGATTTGTTTAGAAAGTGTACATGACAGAAATTCTGGCAAGTGTGTGATGTTTTATTTCCACCTAGGCATGCAAGGATACATGGTCTGTTATTGACCCTGGAAATATTTGCCTCTACATTTCCATGCATGCTTTGCTTCTGTAAGGGTGGGTTGGTAGAAGGATTATCTGCATGGTAGACTGATAGACCAGATTTTATATCGATTTGGTCAAAATGTAGATTCCTTAGAAGTTATACTTTTTATGTTTGAAAGCGACACACACTGTGTTTGAATAACATCACATTTGAAAAATGTACACAAGTTTCTTGTTTATTGATGATGTCTTGGGTGTGTGGTGTACTGCAAAAAATCAAAGTGGGTGTCTTCATGAGTATGTATCAGGGTGTATTGAGGGAGTAGTGTTGTTGTGTGCCAATCAGCAGCCACTTCAGGTGATGTTCAAGGACATGTAGGATAGTATTAATCTCGTTATCGTGAACCACACATCTCAAGCACGATATGTCTGACATGAGTTGAACTCGCAGGAGGCCATTTCACTCCCACATGAGATTGGGCTATTGCAAGGACATTGTTCAGGGACATGTACATGTTTTAAACCACAGGATGTCCACGTATGGCACTGGTACATGTGTGATTTATATGGCTCAGAGCCTCAATATGTCGATGTGCAGTGTCCTAGCAACAAACCTTACTTAATGTGTTCCTAAATTGCCGCCCTGGAAGTTATGTTACATTGAATTATCCATACTGTTGCACTTACTTTATGTATGGTTGTGAATATTGTTGTTGGAATACATTACTTACCATTGGTAAATCTTGAAGTGACTGTTGCACAAACGTTTGTGATGGTACTCCACTTACAGACTCCATTTGCATTTTTGGATAGACATTAAATATGTGTGTATGGTGAGTTATTCACCTCATTTGAACAGCCATGTAAGAGACATTTGAATTCAATGGTTTCAGTACTGAGTCTTGTAAGGGTCGATGGAGGAGTGTACAGGCAGGGCATTCTCGTTAACAGACACATTCATGTGTAGTGGGGACATTTGTATTGTGGACACTTACCATTGTCAATTCAACCTTGGATTCCAGTCATGCCCTCAGTTTGTAGGATCTCCCAAACCTTCTCCTCCCATGGATGTAGTTCTAGTGGAGTGCTGGCGAGGGCCTCCACCAGTCCTTTGGGCCTCCTTGTGATAGTTGCTATACTTGCTCTTGATGCGGGACCTGATGTCATGGTCGGTTCAATGGGTAACATGGGTAACGCTGCAGAAAATGTATGTGTTATACCTGCTTTGTATTATGTGTACACATGTGGTCCATTTAGGTATTATGGCAGATAATATATACCTTGGAACATTCCTGAGGAATAAAAAGCCATCTTGAACTAACATTGTTATGTTTTGTATTGTTTGTTTATGCCCTTTCTTTTATTGTTATGTTCTGTATTGTGGTGTATTGGAACAAGTGATGTAAGACACTCCACGGAACGTCAAAGAACATGAAAGAATCACCGCAGCCATCTTGAGCATGGCTGGCACTATAAATAGCTGTCACATCTCCGAGCCGGTGCCCGTTATTGAAGATCCTGTCTTGTGTGCAGTGAGGTTCCGAGTTTCTCCCTGTCTTTATGCTGTGGGCGAATTCGTTGGCAGCAGCTTGGGTATTACCATCCTCGAGTTTCTCTCCATGTCATGGATCACAGAAGAAGGTAGGGGTCGTCTCTGTTGCATTTTTGGATTGCTGTGAATACCGGCTCAGCGGTTTCAGCACAGAGCAGCATTTTGAACTCAATTAGCATTTGATTTTCGTAGGGACATAAGGGAAAACCACAACATAGGGTGCAGTCCCTAAAGCAGACACTAGAGAGCACTATTACCTAACAAAAGTTATTTATTTTATTTTTGCAACTGCACAATCACATTGTTATTGTTTATTTATGGACACTATTTTGGAACATTCCTATGTTCTATGTTATGAACAATATGTAAGATACAGACAAAACAATATATATTAAGATAAATGCAAAACAAGAACTGATGAATGGTGAATTATAACCGGTGCTGTGAGCCCGTAGAATATCATAGGAGTATAATCAAACCACTAAATAAAAGAATGGTAATTTCATCAGTCTCTACAAAATAGAAGCTCCTACACTGTTAATAGAAATAAAAGATTAACATTTTTTTTCTACAGGTAAGAACAGTTTTCTATTGAAGGACATTTACTACCTTATGCAACAGTGACTTTTAACATCAAACAGTTAATTGCATGTTATCTTGTTTCAGGTCTGTCTCCCTGCAGTACCCTCCCTATAACCCTTCCCCCCATCTGGCGACTCCGACCTTATGTTGCAAAGTACAGAATCGGTGTTGCAGGAAGGTGGGCATATTGTGGGTAATGCTCCCAAGGAATCAGAGCATGACATAGTAATGAGACTTTACTATACTAATTCTCCTGGGCAGTACTTACAATATGTCTTCGTTAGAGGATTTGTTGAAAATTGTATCATTCATGCAAAAAAAACATGGTTGCAACAAGGATCGGAAACAGCAGCCATGGCTAATGAGGTGGCTCATCTTCAGACTCAATTAATGGGAGGACAACCACAAACTACACCACTATTAGTGCCTCCGTCCCAAGCAGTACTCCCACTCCAGTGGTAATGGTTACAACCCCAACCCCATTCCCTTTAGCTGCACCAGAGCATTTTTCAGAAGATCCGTCCAAGGTTCAGACATTTCTCATGCAGATACAATTGCTTTTTATGGTACACCCTACTGCGCTTTCAGATGCTCAATCTCGAATTGCATTGTTGATTTCATACCTTAGTGGAGATTCTGCTATGTGGGTAGTTCCTTTGGTAAATTTGGACAGCAGATTGTTATAGAATTGGCAACAGTTTAAAGAGGAATATGAGAAAGAAAGTTTATGATCAGTGCAGCATCAAAGGCTCTGTGGATTGTGAATTATTGGAACTCAAACAAGGCAATAGGAATTGAAATGCATTGGCCCAAAGAGAAGCGGGCTGCATTATATTATCAAGGACTAAAAGATGCGCTCCACGATCTGGTAGCGCAAATTGATCCTCAATCAGAGACATGTGAAGACCTCATTGCTCTTACACTACGATGAGATCACAGACCAAAAAAGTTACAGAAAGAAGTGGGAACTTCACCCCTTTACTCGTTCAAAGGAAAAGTCTATGGGGCATATTTACAAGCCCCTTGCTCTTCTTTTGCGCCGATGTTGCGCCAATTTTGTGACGCAGCGGCAGTGCAAAAGATGCGCCATGGTGCGGGTTATTTACAACGTGACGCATCTGGGAGATGCGTCACGTTGTAAAGCCCTGCGCCTTAAGGAGGCGTTCTAGTGCAGGGGGGGGGCATCCGGCACAGGAACGCCTCTTAAAAGTGGCTGAGTGAAATCTACAAGATTTCACTCAGTCACTTTTAGGCAGATGCTACGTCAAAACCCTGCGCCTGCTTGAAGCAGGCGTAAGGCTTGACGCAGCATTAGTAGAATGGGCCCCCCAGAGCATTGCTGGAGCTGCGTCGCGCATGTGACGCAACTCCAGAAAAGCGATACCTTTACGGCACAGATGCGTGACACATCTGTGCCATTTTTTGCCCCATGGTGCGCCACATTGTAAATGCGGCGCATAAAGACTTAGTTACTCGCTCCCTCAGCAAGTATCTAAGTCTTTATTCAACGCTGAAAGGTACATGATAAATGTTGATCTTTGTGCCTTCAAAAGTTTAAACACTTCATGCCCCAAACTAATTAGTTAAAAGGCGATTCGGCCTCTCTCAAAAAAGGAAATCTACTCATGAATGAGGTAGGAGACACAATGTGTCCATATGCTAGTTAGAAATGCCTATCGCGCAAATAAATGGGACTCAAAGCCCCATGTTGTCATTTTATCGCTTAGGTAAAAGACAAAGAAATACATACACTCCTCCGCTCCTCCACACAGCACCGTTGCCATAGAAAGAGGTATGAAAATTTCACTAATTTTTGTTTTTCATTTAGTCTCTGACTAGCTTATTGAAACAGAACTTACATACAACAGTATTTTGTGATTACCTTTCCAGAAATACAAGGTGCACCAGCTACCACTTGATGAAAAGATTCCATACTTATTGACAGAAGCTACCATTGGTTCCTTGCATAAGGAAACACAGGTACAAAAACTTTGTGGTCCAAATGGTGAGACAGCTAGAATAGAGGCCAAAAAGGGTTACTATTAAAACCTTTTTCTGTACATCCTTTACAGATCAGTAAAAGAGCCCTGATGAGGGTGGGGGAGTAATTACCCTACCTGAAACGCGTCGGCAAAACAAACAAGAGCCAAGCAATTCATTTATTGATTTGGATTAGGAGACAAAAAGCGTCTTATACAGGAATGTGAATAATGAAATAACTTAATGTAATTGTCTAAATTTTTTAAATGTAATGTTGCACAAGTTTGTTTGGATGTAATTTGAATGTTCTTTCTTTAATTGTCGTTATGATGTTGTGAAACGTTTTTTACTAACTGAATTGGATTGAATTGTGTATCCATAGTTCTGCCTTTCAAGAACTTTTAGAGCAATTAAGTCTCTATCATACCATATGTAAAAGGTATAAATAAATGTACCAGACCAGATTTAATGAACTTTATTTGGTCTTTGTTTTGAATCACTACATGTATTGTGAGAAGGGGGCATTTTCTATGTATGTTACTGATTAAATGGTCCAGCCCTCCCTCAGCCCCATTGGACCTAACTCCGTTTGTGCGCAACTTTAAAGAATGGTGACATTAGTTTTAGGTGCCAAACACCCAGTAGCGGTTTAGATAGATGATAGACATTTACAGTTCTTGTCTTGTGGTAAGGCTTTAACACCCAGACATAAATGCTAGACACTGTTTTTTGCATAAATACATTTTCAAATAATATTCCATTCAGGTAAAGTAGATGAGCTCTCTTGTACAGATATCACAACAGCAGAGTCTACTGTACCTCCTTCTATGGTTCCACAAGAACAAATCATAGGAACGTTACAGTTTTAACCGTTGACTTCTTGGATCAACTACAAAAGGCCATGCCTACAGCACAAATAATACAATGGTGTACACTAGAGCAAAATAACAAAATAGTAGATACCTTGTCATTCCATGGAAAATGTTTATATATTCCCACAAGAAGTCTTGAAAAACATGTATTACAATGGTATCATGATCATCCATTGGCTGGTCATCCAGGACATACCGAAACTGAACAATTAGTTAGCCGTAATTTCTGGTGGCTCACCTGGAATCGAGATGTAAAAGCATATGTACAACAATGTGAAGCTTGTAGCAGGACCAAGTCTGATAAATCTAGTAAAACTGGCTCATTGCATCCACTTCCCACACCACAAAGGGTATGGGAAGATATATTGACGGATTTTATAAAAGCGTTACAAAAAGATCAAAGAAAAGTTACAATCATGGTGGTGGTCGACAGTCTCTCCAAAATGGCTCATTTCATTGCTTGTGCAGGCCTACTAACAGCGGCAGAGGTGTGTAATCTGTTGTTAACTACATGGTTTACCAAAAACCACTATCTCAGATTGAGTCCCGCAATACACATTGTGATTTTGGAAGGTTTGATGTGCTGCTCTTAATATTAAACGTCATACATCAACAAGTTATAACATAGAGACTGATGGCCAAACAGAATGGGTGAATCAAGTACTGAAACAATATCTCTAAACTTATTTAGCACCTACACCTAGTTCATGGGTAGAATTACTTTGGGAGGCTAAATTTTCATATCATATTTTTCAACATTCTGCAACACAATGATCCCTATTTTATGCTAATTATGGACAGCATCCACACTTTTTACCTCTACTTCATCCCTTACCAAGTACTCAAGTACCCAGTGTGACACTCAAATTAACTACGCTATTTACCATGGCCCTGCATCTTCATAGCAATGTTTTGAAAGCCAAATCCTTATATAAATGATTTGCTGACTATAAACAAAAAGCAGGGCCATTATATCAACCAGGAGATCGAGTTTGGTTGTCCACAAAAAATCTTCAGTTTAAACAACATCAGAGGTTCCCACCATGATACATAGGACCCTACTCAGTGCAAACAATGATTAATTCTGTTGCATTTAAATTAGTGTTACCTTCAACAATGAAAGTGCATCCAGTCTTTCACACTTCCTTGTTAAAACCTGCTAATGCTCACGTTCGTTCTCAGCCACCACCTCCTCTTTTAATAAATGACAAGTTAGACTATGAGGTACAAGCCATTAAAAGTGTGAAACAACGTAAAGGAATACTCTGGTATCTGGTCTCCTGGAAAGGCTATAGATCTGAAGAAGACGCCTGTGAGCCTTATCATGCCATTTGGGCACTTCACCTGCTTTGCCGCTTCCATGCTACACATCTTATACCTCCATGAGTTACTGCAAGATGGCTTTTGGGGAAGTACTGTCATGGTCGCTCACAAGGGTAACATGGCTAACACTGCAGAAAACTCATGTGTTACACCTGCTTTGCATTATGTGTACACATGTGGTCCATTTAGGTATTATGGGAGAAAATATATACCTTGGAACAATCATGAGTAGGTAAATGGCCATCTTGCACTAACATTGCTATGTTGAGTATTGTTTCTTTATGCCTTTTCTTTCATTTTATGTTCTGTATTATTGTCAGAACTCCATTGTTTTGTTCCAACATTGTTGCAGGAGAAACTAAAGTACACCTTAAAAGGCTGTCTTCCTTAGAATATCTGCTATGGATAAGAGTGGGTCCTACCTTGAAGATTTCCCTTAAATCCATTTTATATGCAATGAGAGTCTCCTCTACCTATTGTTAGACCCGATTCCACACTTCCTAGAAGAGTTCTCGGTCTAGTTGCTTTAGACTCAAGACTCTCCTTTGTGTTCAATGCGCCTGCGCAAGCTTTGCACAGGGCACTTCAACTGAAGAAACCTTCAGGTTGGACGTTTGTTTTCAGCGCGCTCCTTCCTGAGAGAATTTCGAGAGCACGCTCCTGGGCCACAGTTTGCTATCTTTAAGAAAAGTATTGGAGACTTTTGTGTATCGTTGCACAGCATAAATTCTGATGTGCCTGTGATTTAATTCCAGTGCATAACCTTGTCAGCTGAGAAAATCCAGCCTTTTGTGATGAACTTCCATCAAGCATAGCAGAAAGTGAGATAAAATGAGAACTGAGGAATAAGGCTAATGGAGAAGGTTTTCTATGAAGAGAAGCCTTCTCCCACTTTTAAAGTAAGCGTGTTTATTTTCAATATATAATCTGTGAGTTGAAGCAGCAGCTTGGTTTACAGCAGTGCATTTTACCTTGGCAGAACTTCATGGCTTTTTTCAAGGACATAATGAAGAGGTGGTTGATTGCTTTGTAACCTACAAGTTAATTTTTACCAAAAGACTTTCTGAACTAATATGAGAACTAAGGGGCATATTATCAAGGAGGGCGATAAGAGATTATCGCTGCTTTAGCGGCAGTTTTCGGCCGCTACGCGGCGATAATTCTATCAGCCTATTAGCAAGCTGTCGCAAACAGCAGTTAGCAAACAGCTTGTAGGCGATAGCGAGCGGTTTGAGGCCCGCTTTGCATGTCAGCAATATTTATCGCTAATGACATGCAAAGTGGGCGTACCCAACCTGTTAGCGACTAAAAACAGTTGCTAACATCGCTATCGACTATTATCAACGTAGGCGTAGTGCTGGAAATATTTGCGTTAAGCGCAAATATCTCCAAAAGCTAACGCCTGCTCGGACCAGTTCTTAGCCATTATATCTAAAGGAAGGTGGATTTTATGGCTAAGACCATATTGGCGTCAATACATGAATATCGAAGTATGCTCAGTGATATTCACGCATTTCGCCGCTATTCGCCGGATATTTTATCGCTTTAGAGATAAACGTTATCTCTGCGATGAAATCCGGCGATGCTTGGCGATAAAAAAAAACTCACTAAGCCCATTTAGCGATAAATATCGCTAGTTGTTGGTAATATGCCCCTGAGTCTATAGCCTGCCAGCAAATAACAAACTACTAACCAATATTTACAAGGAGTGATATACTAAGACCGCATGTAATAATTCACTAATTGGTCAAATCCTATTCATTATGTGTTTGACAACGGATAGTAATAACAGACTTTTATTCACCAATCTTCCCTCGGGATTAACTCCTTATTCTGATAATTGATCAAATAATCAAAAGATAAAAACATAATAGAGAGATGCTACGTCTCTGGTCAAGACAGGTAAAAATATGAAATATATGGAAAATAAAATCACAGAGTAATAGGCAGGGTGATATATTAGTTTTGTTCATTGTTTCAGGAATTCTTACAAGAAAATCCCAGAAGAAGAACAAGTGTCCAGAGGCAGTTTTGATGTCATGAGTGATGTCACTGACCATGTTATGAGTGATGTAATATGTGACATCATCAGCAGTGCATTGAGGTCGCGTGTGTTATAGTTAGCTGAACTAACTATAACAGGGGAATTTTAAAGGTTTTGTATGAGTGAAATGTCCAGCTAACTGTAACATGGGTGAAACCTGTGGTTTTGTCAGTGAATTTGTAAGGTTTTTTAAATAATAATTCCTAACTATAACATGTGTGAAACCTATGTTTTTTTCAGTGAATTTGCAAAGTTTTTTAAATACTAATTCCTAATTATAACGTGTGTGAAACTTATGGTTTTTTCAGTGAATTTGCAAGGTTTTTTAAATGCTAATTCCTAACTATAACATGTGTGAATCCTATGGTTTTTTCAGTGAATTTGCAAGGTTTTTTAAATGCTAATTCCTAACTATAACATTTGTGAAACCTATGTTTTTTTCACTGAATTTGCTAAGTTTTTTAAATGCTAATTCCTAACTATAAGGTGTGTGAAACGTATGGTTTTTTCAGTGAATTTGCAAGGTTTTTTAAATGCTAATTCCTAACTATAACGTGTGTGAAACCTATGGGTTTTTCAGTGAATTTGCAAGGTTTTTTAAATGCTAATTCCTAACTATAACGTGTGTGAAGCCTATGGTTTTTTTTAGTGAATTTGCAAGGTTTTTTAAATGCTAATTCCTAACTATAACATTTGTGAAACCTATGTTTTTTTCACTGAATTTGCAAGGTTTTTTAAATGCTAATTCCTAACTTTAACGTGTGTGAAACCTATGGTTTTTTCAGTGAATTTGCAAGGTTTTTTAACTTGCTCATTATTGTATGAATTTTTTTTGTATATTATAATGAATTGACTGTATCCAGTAATATGCAGTGGAACAACGACTTTTTATGATTTGCTTAAAGTTGAACAGTGTAGTATACAACTTCAAACAACAAATAGCAGTCATAGTTGTTATTTACCTTTTTTTGTGATTTTTTTCAGCGTGTGTGCACCGTGCGCGCACCCACAATTTGTTTTTCTAAATCAAAACATTTTTTGGGGCCTTCTGGGGTCCTTCAGGGACCCCCTGAGAAGGCCTAGGGGGTCAGGCAGTCTCTTCACTGCTTCCTTTACCACGTTCTCCACTATTGTTTTTTACTCACTTTTGCCTTGGGGTGCTTGCACCGTGCGCACACCTCGTGATTTTTTTTTAAAACAACCTTTTTTTGGCCTTTAGGGGTCCTTCAGGGACCCCCGAGAAGGCCTAGGGGGATAGGGAGTCTCTTCACTGCCTCCTTTACCACGTTCTCCACTACATTTTTTTTCTCACTTTTGCCTTGGGGTGCTTGCATCGTGCGCGAACCTCGCGATTTTTTTTAAAAAAAGAAACATTTTTTTGGCCTTTAGGGGTCCTTCAGGGAACCCCTGAGAAGTAAGCATGAGCGAATTTTGCGGATCTCGCGTTCGCGAATTTTGCGGATTTGCGGATTCGCAATCCGCAAAATCCGCGAATTCCCGCGAATTTGCGGATTTTTTTTTTTTTTGTGTTCGCCCGTGTTTCTGCCAGTTCGCGAGGGTTTTGTACACTTTCGCAAATTGCGAACTTACCTGTCGGGTCGCAAGTTTCGCGAACTCTTTGTTTCTACGTGTCCAGCCTGTTTGGGACACTCTTCTTCATCACTGCCACTCTCTGTCACCACTGCCACTCTCTGACTACTCATGCCACCCTCTGGCCCACCCATGCCACCCTCTGTTTCATCACCACACCCTCTGGTTGTCCAGTGTACATTATTTTCGGCAAAGCAAAGCACACCTTCCCTGCCTCAAGTGACCTGAATTAATTTGGGGCTGATTCATGTGTCACAGAATATTTTTTTAGCTGGCACCTGCTTCCTTAGTGCGCCCTGATTAGTGATCTTTTGCACTTGCTAAGTGCTTTCATTGTTGCAAAATTAGTTACAACACCTGCCCTGCCCCAACTGACAATAATGAATTAGGGGCTGATTAATGGATTTTAACTTCCAGCCTGGCTCCTGCTTGTCTCCCTTAGCTGTAATTCAGGACCTTTGTGGCATATGTGTAACTATTCTGAGGTTCAGAGCAGGGTCACATACTAGTTTCAACTGGCAACTGAACTCTGGAGGGGCCCCTCAGGAAGCAGTCCAGGAAATGGCTACTAATGATGAGCCTGAACTTTTGAACCTGGTAAGTAGTTACTTTCAGTTTTGCTAAGATCGTATTTCTGCAATTTTGCACTTATTCGCGGGGCGCGAACTCACGCGAACAGTGCGAGCAGTGCGAGCAAAATCCGCTGCTCGCGGATTTGCGGATTTTGCGGGAAATTCGCAAATCTCGCGGATTGCGGATTTCCCGAAAATCCGCAAAATCCGCGAGCGGAACGGATTTTCCGCCCACGCCTACTGAGAAGGCCTAGGGGGTCAGGGAGTCTCTTTACTGCCTCCTTTACCACGTTCTCCACTATTGTTTTTTACTCACTTTTGCTTGGGGGTGCGTGCACCTCGCTATTTTTTAATAAATAAAATATTGCTTTTTTTGCCTATCAGAGTCTTTCAGGGATCCCCTGAGAAAGCCTATGGGGTCAGGGAGTCTCTGCCCTGCCTTCTTTTTGTGTTTTGAAACTTTTTGGGAAATCGGGCAAAACGCCTTTTTTAAGCAGCGTGCGTGCACCGTAAGCGCATGTGTGCGCGCACGTTGCGGGCACGTAAAGTCATGTGACTTAAAAACACCACTTTTGATTGGTTCATGGCAGTTTCTGTTCTAGAATCTTCAAACACCCCACCCACTTCCCTCACTATCTCTTTCACTTTGTTAGGAGAAGGACCTCTTCAGATTTCCTGTTGAATTCAACTCTTAACATAGCACAAGACTCTTCCTCGGAGAGTGATATGGAAACCTTGATTGTGGAGCCACCAAAAGACAAAAAGAAAATGTCATTTATTTGGTAATTTTTCACCATTCCAGAAGGGCTAAAAAAGGTGAATGCCCCCAAAGTCACCTGTGTGCTCTGTAAGGCTGTTTTGTCGAGAGGAGACCCGAAATAAAATACAGCTTCAGCATCTATACAATGATTAGGCACATCAAGAACGTGCATACCATCAACTATGCTCGTGCTGCAACCAGAGCTAATAACTAACAACAGAAATTGCATGTGCTGCTAAATAACTTAACTCTCTTATTTTAGTTTAAACATCTGACAGTGAAACAAATGTTACTGATGACCAAAATGTGTCATTTATTTATTTTATTTTGAAGGAGAATTGTTTTGTGTTTAGATCTCCACAGTAATTAAGATTTTTTAATGCAAAATTTAAGACCTTATATACAACACCAAAATGATAATTATTCAAAAGATAAACAATTTTTTTAAAGTAGAAATATTTTTTTAGACTATTTGAACAACATATAATACATACAGTCACTCATACCACTCTCAAACCACGCTATTTACATATTATGTACAGACACAACAAAAAAAGAAAACATATAAGTTATTTAAACAATGCAATCACTTTGATTTACAAAGAAGCCAAAAATAATTCATATTTTTCAAAAACCATTCAAAAGTCAATATCACAGTTTTTTATATTTTTAGGCTTGAAAAGTCTACGCGTTTCGAACTCATGCGAGTAAATGAGTTCTCGTCAGGACCAAGGTCTGTAAAGAGAGAAAGGGGAAACTTATTGGTATGCTGTTTTTTGTGCAACTACACTACCTATCCCTACTGCCAGCTAATGTCTCTTACCTCTCAGTCACTAGGAGACCAGAATTACATGTGAAGATGCCGGAACACCAAACCATCTGTCATGGGAAAATGTATAACATCATTATCTACCAATGCCTAGCTATTTTTCAACCACAACCGAGCGTCTCGGCCCAGAACCAGAATGAAATAGATAAATTAACACTCTTAAAGAAGAAACAAATCCGTACCGACCTGCATGGTCATTTTTTGCTTCAGCACCTGAGAGGAGGCACAATTCCTGCAGGATTACAGATCAAAAACGTACCTGTAATATTCACAGAAGACCCTATATATAAAAAGGGATATAGTTATATCGAGACGAAATGCAGCCGTGATTTGATGGTATTAACAATAGAAACCGCCCAAAGACTCTCAAAAACACAATTGGAGGAAATTGAGGCACTTGAAACAGCAATCTCCACAAACCAACTAATCACAGATTCAAAACTACTGCTAGAGAAATTACAAAAAGAGATTGGAGAATTCAAAGTCTATACAATAAACCAAAAAACGGTGCAATTCGAAAAAGATAAGAAATATTTCAACTTGGAAAAAGTTTATCCGTATTTACAATCCGACTTCTATACCAAGCCAGATTCCAGAAAACATCTACAAGAATATCAGGGAAGATCATTTAATAAATTCACAACCTTTTCGGACACGTCATCGTCGGCAAGTGGTAACGAAGGAGACGACCCCACTCCAAGGAGAAATAACAATAGGAGAGGAGGATTCCAACAAAATCAAGGATTCCAACAACAACAACAAGGACCCTTTTTAGGCAGGGGCCAACCCAAACCACGTGGAAAAACTCGCTTTGCCCCCCAAACATGGGAGATGTCAACAAGACGACACAACTACAAAAACTAGTACCGTCACCAATATTTAATGTGTCTAATAAAATCTTGACACCTGAAGAGGAAAATATTTTAACAAAAGGTCTTACATTCGTCCCCACAAAATATACAGACTTTGTAAAACTCAAGACAGAGGTCATTGAATTTTGTCGAAAAATAAGATTAAAAACTTTCTTTACAGAGCAGCCCTACCAACCCAGGCTTGAAATAACAGGACTAAGGAATAAATCATCTTTTTGTCCACCTACAAGTTAAATACCCAAAGAGGTGATTACCTTTGATCGGACCTTACTGTCAGCAGTTATGGAAATGGAGAAAAAGAAAAAGCACATCAAATTCAATTTATCAAAAGCTGAGTCACAAGCCCTGAACAATCTAAAGACGGACACGTTGGTTATTATAAAGCAGGCCGACAAGGGTGGCTCTATTGTCATCTGGGACAAAGAACTGTATAAAATGGAAGTCAAAAGACAACTGAATGATGAGACATGTTATCGGAAAGTGAACAAAGATCCGACCTTGGAACTGAAAAATGAACTTCATAAAATCATTGATGATGGCTTTGAACAGGGATTCCTTGGCAAAAAGGAGTTTGAGTACCTAAAAATAAAACATCCTAGGACTCCTCTTTTTTATGTATTGCCTAAAATACACAAGAATGAAAAAACGCCTCCAGGATGCCCAATAGTGTCTGGTTGTGATTCTTTATTGGAGCCTATTTCTAAGTTTGTTGATTTCTTTCTTAAACCCTTTTTATTGACAGTCAAATCTCACATACAAGATACTACGGACTTTATCAAGAAGTTGATGAAAATTAAGTTCGAAAAAAACTCCCAATTAATGGTCACAATGGACATTACTTCACTTTATACCTCAATCCCGCAAGATGAAGGTATCTATGTCCTTGAAGCATTTTTGGAGGAAAGACCAAGACCACACCCTATACCAACGGACTTCATTTTGAGACTTGCAGAATTCGCATTAAAAAAGAATTACTTTAATTTCGATGGATAATTCTACTTCCAAGTCGGTGGCGTGGCAATGGGATGCCCATTTGCCCTGGAATTAGCTGTGCTATTCATGGCTAGATATGAGGAGGCATTCGTCCATAATAACAACCCATACAGGCAATGGATAACCCATTGGTATCGTTATATAGACAACATTTTTTTCATATGGACTGGACCAACAGAGGAACTTGAAAGATTCCATGATTGGATCAATAATAGAGTACCAACTATAAAATTCAGCATGGAACACTCATCAGAAAAAATGCCGTTCCTAGATGTAGAAGTGTACCCCTATGAAGGCGAATTAATAACAACTCTACATAAAAAACCCACCGATCGAAATAGGGCACTACACTTTCGCAGTAACCATCCACGGAGTCTAAAGGAAAACCTCCCATATGGGCAATATTTACACCTAAGACGTAATTGCCAATTCAAAGAAGAATACTGGAAGCACACAGACAAACTCACGGAAAATCTATTAATACGGGGCTACCCAAAAAAACTGCTAAAGAAATCAGCCAAAAGAGCTTGGTGGACTCCACGGGAAACCCTTCTTGAAAGAAGAGCAAAAAATGAGACAGACAGGTTGGTTTTTGTTTCTACATTTTGCCCCAATTCAAACGCTTTGAAAAAAGTAGTGAAACAAAATTGGCACCTGCTGCGTAATTTAGATCAAACCTTCGAAAAAGAACCACTTTTTGCTTTCAAAAAGAATTACAGTGTCGCCAATCAATTAATCAGAGCAGCTTTACCCAAGAAAATAAATCCAGACTTAAGGACCATGCTAAATTTTCCACCAATCCAGGGACACCACAAATGTGGCACATGCACATGCTGTGATACTACGGTCGAAGGATCTGTTTTCACATATAACCATATCAGTTGGAAACATGAAAAGTTCTCAAACTGCAAATCACGTAACGTGGTGTATGGAATCGTGTACACATTGGAAAAACCAACCAAGAAGTCCGCCTCCGAATACAACAACACAAATCAAGAATTCGGAACAATGTGGCCACAGCTCCTCTGGTAAACCACTGGAAAGAAAAACAACATAAAGACACAGATGTAATCTGGACAGTTATTGCTAAAGTGGAAAGTGACATCAGAGGTGGTAACCTTGACGCCAAACTAACAAAAATGGAGGCGATGTTAATCGTTAAATTCAACACAGCATTCTATGGGCTAAACGAAATGTCAGAAATGTTCAAACTTTAACATCAGCATCTGCTTAGGACACCAGCTATGAATCCTCCATGCATCTCAACCTCAATACAACCACACCACAACAAGTCAACTAACAGTGGTAGTGTCCCGCCACGTGGGTCCCCATCCGACACTTGGTTACCACCAACCAACACAATCCAATCTCATATGACCATTCACCGGATAGACCACGCAGCCACCGCAAAATAACAACAGCAACCATCATTTCATAAGGCGTCATCATTGAAATTTTCAAATGGAGTACTACAACTCCCAGAACCCATTGCACATCATTAACCAAAAACTTATATAGTTGTTCACAACTCAAACTCAAAAAATAGTATGGAATTTTTGACAAACAACGTGTCCGCTGTATTTGTTAATTCCTAATTTTTGACAAACCAATGGACAAACAATGTGTCCGTCGTATTTATCAATTCCTAATTTTTTGCCCAAGAGAACGGCCTCGGGCGCTTTAAGAGATTCAGAACACTGAACCTCACGTATCCGCCCCAGCTCCCAGGATCCTTTGCGGACCCGGAAGCTCCGTGCATTGTGGACGACTGGCAGAACAGAACCCTGCTCTGTATTGACGTGATCGCTTGAAGGTAAGACTCGCCCCGGTTGCGTTCGCTTAGATATTCCGCTACAACTGGTGCACAATCACTGACAGGACCCTTCTGTCCCGTTCCCCCAGATACGTTCCGAACGCTTACGGACAACGCGTCCCACGAGACCTTTCATCAGTGCCGGCCATCGGGATTCATTCACGATTATCAGGTGAGAACACACCCACCTCTCGGCTACACGCCGCTTTTTGAAACCACGCTTTTTGGAATCGGAATTACAGCTTACTGATAAGTTCCCGTTTTCCCACAGAAAGCCGGTACCCGCCATAACAACCACCTTGGCCCATTTTCGGAGCCCGGACCCTCCATAGTCCCATGTAAGCATGACGAGAGAAGTGGTTGTACGGCTGTGGTTGAAAAATAGCTAGGCATTGGTAGATAATGATGTTATACATTTTCCCATGACAGACGGTTTGGTGTTCCGGCATCTTCACATGTAATTCTGGTCTCCTAGTGACTGAGAGGTAAGAGACATTAGCTGGCAGTATGAAATGAAATGAATGAAACTTATATCACGCACGACTTACCCTGGGGCATCTCCACGCTTGCTTAGGGAACCCGTCCTGGTATTCCCCTGTGAGATAACCCTGGCAAGGTGAAAGCCAGGCATCCCACCGTGAGGGGCCGTTGTGGAAATTAAGCAAGCTATTGCCCAGAGTCGCAGAGTGTGAACCCGTGAGTCGAGAAGGCACCGGAGCGAGAATTATCGAGTCCGTGGAATTTTTCCGCCCAAGACCCACCGAGGCGGGGAATTGAACCCTGGTCCAGGGCCGAACTCAAGCTCCAGGTCTGCCGCCTCTAACCCCTGAGCCACACTTCTCCACTAGGGATAGGTAGTGTAGTTGCACAAAAAACAGCATACCAATAATTTTCTCCTTTCTCTCTTTACAGACCTTGGTCCTGACGAGAACTCATTTACTCGCATGAGTTCGAAACGCGTAGACATTTCAAGCCTAAAAATATAAAAAACTGTGATATTGACTTTTGAATGGTTTTTGAAAAATATGAATTATTTTTGGCTTCTTTGTAAATCAAAGTGATTACATTGTTTAAATAACTTATATGTTTTCTTTTTTTGTTGTGTCTGTACATAATATGTAAATAGCGTGGTTTGAGAGTGGTATGAGTAACTGTATGTATTATATGTTGTTCAAATAGTCTAAAAAATATTTCTACTAAAGTGTTTATCTTTTGAATAATTATCATTTTGGTGTTGTATATAAGGTCTTAAATTTTGCATTAAAAAAATCTTAATTTCTGTGGAGATCTAAACACAAAACAATTCTCCTTCAAAATAAAATAAATAAATGACACATTTTGGTCATCAGTAACATTTGTTTCACTGTCAGATGTTTAAACTAAAATAAGATAGTTAATTTATTTAGCAGCACATGCAATTTCTGTTGTTAGTTAGTAGCTTGTGGCAAGCGGTGCTGTTGGGAGCCCAAACCCAGTAGTCTTTTGTTTAAGGCAACCAGAGCTAAAGCATTGGAGCTTCTACTTGCTGTGCCGAGCACATCTTCGGGAGTTCAATCTCCTACTACAAGACAACTGGACATACATCCTAATTTAAAAAAGTTCACATTTCGTCCAATGAGTGCAATAAGATCATTTGGTATGGAGAACAAAGTGTGTACCTATTTGACATTAGGATTGCAGAGCATAAATGCAGCTAAACTTATTTTTTTTCATTTTTGTTCCAGTTATACCCTTTTTTGTTACCTGTTTACTGTTTTTGTTTCAAGAAAAATTCCCCCAAAAATATAAAATTGTTTAAAAACTAAAAAAAACTGTTCCTTTTTTAACTAACCTCACTTCTCAAAGAAGAGCTATATATTTTATATACTGTGTCATACTTTTTTTAATGAAAGTGTAGAGTATAAATGAATGACTGAAATGACTAAGTGAAAAGGAGGAAAGGATAAATGTAATGAGTGAGGGAATGGTAGTATGGTGAGTGAGAAAAGGGGAGTGAAAGAGTGACTAAAACAAGGGTAGACTAAGGGTAGGGCAGTGAGGTAAGTGGAAAGAGAGAGTAAGGGAAGGGCAGTAAGAAAAACAAAAGTGAGAGACGAGGAGGGAGAAAAGGGGAGCATGGAACAGAGACAGAGAAGTTAAGTAAGGGATGGAAAGGGAGAAGTAGAACAGAGTGAAGGGAGTAAAAGTAAGAGAAGTGGAGTGACGGAGAGAAAAGGGGTATCAGGGTGAGGGGTAGGGGGTAATGGGAAGTGAGAGATGGGGAGTGAAGGAGAGAGAAGTGGAGTGAGGGGATGGAGGAACTTAGAAAAGGGGAGTAAAATAAGGTGAGTAAATATTGGAGTGACAGAAGGAGAGTGAGGGGGTGTGAGGAAAAGGGAACAGGGAAGTGAAAGGGTGAAAAATACAGACAGGAGGAACGGGAGTGGGGAAGGGTAGTGACGGTGAGTGAAGGACAGTGACACTTAGGGAAGGTGTATGAGGGGAAGGGAAGGTTCAAAGAGAGAGAAGGAAGGAGATTAAGAGAGAGGAAAGGGGACTGAGGGATAAGGTAGGAGTGAAGGAAAAAGAAAGAGAGAGACAGGAAGAGTGAAGGAGAGAAAGAGAGAGAGAGAGTGAGAGAGAAAGAGAAGGAAAGTGAGTGACTGAAGAGGAGTAAAGGAAGGAAAGTGAGAGAACGGGAGTGACTGAAGCAGAGTGAGGGGGGAGTAAGAAAAAAGGAGTGGGAAAGTAAAATGGTGAAAAATACAGATAGGTTGAAGTGCAGAGGGAGAAAGTGAATGATGGTGAGTAAAGAACAGTGATAGTTAGGGAAGTAGTAAGTGGAAAGATGAGTGAGGGAGAAGGAACAAAATTAAGAGACAGGGAAAGTGACTGAGGAATAGAATAGGAGTGATAGAAAGAGAGAGGATAGGAGTTTAAGGGTAAAGGAGAGAGAAGGACAGAGTGAGAGACAGGTAAAGGGAGAGCAAAGAACTGACAAGGAGTGAGCCAGTGAGACTGAGTGACACAGAGAGAAACAGGGAAAGAAAAATGGATGAACAAAAAAACGATGGAAGGAATAAGTGAAGGGGAGTAAGTAAGATGGAGTGAGGGAGTGAGGAAAGGGGAGGCAGGCAAGGTGACTGAGAGAAAAGTACTAAGGGTGCGAAAAGCATTAACACTGAGAAAAGTGGTATTAGGGTTACGAAAGTGAATGAGAAAGAACAAAGGAGATTAAGAGAGAGGAAAGAGGACTAAGGGATAAAGTAGAAGTCAAGCAAACAGAAAGAGAAAAACAGAAAGAGTGAGGGAGAGAGAGAGAGACAGAGACAGAGAGAGTTAGAGAGAAAGAGAGGGAGAGGGAGTGACTGAGATGAAGTAAAGCGGTTATACTCAGTGAGACGGAAAAAGAGATGGAGAGAGACATGGAGTGAAGGAGAATGGGGGAGTAAAGAAACTTTATCATCTGACTCAGATGTGGAGTTTATTGGAGAGCAACCATGTAGTAAGAACACCAAGGTGTCCTTTATCTTGAAGTTTTCCAACTTTCTAGAGGGGCACTAGGAAGTAAATGCACCAAAGTTCACCTGCGAAATCTGCGGTAGTGTCCTATCTAAAGCACACCAAAAGAAATACTAGACTTTTAGTATACACACATTGCTTATGCACGTAAAAAATGTAAAAATGTGCATTCTAAAGATTTTGCAAGGACATCTATCGAAACCCTTGCAGTGAACCCTCCAGTTGCTGTTCCCAGCACTTCATCTACAGGAGCATCTCCTTCATCGACTGCTCTGAATATCTGGCCACTTTCCGCCAATGTCCACCTCCAATGCAACTTATGCGATGATATTCTTTGTTATCTGTAAACTAAGAAGCAGTAAAGCAGTTACAGTGAGTAAGACAGAGGCAGAAAGAGAGAAAAAAAGAAAAAAAGTGAATGAAGGAGTAAACAAAGGTGACTAAATGAGATGGAGTGAGGGTGTGATGAAAGAGGAGTAAAGGAAGGAAAGTGAGAGAAGGGGAGTGACAAGCAGAGTTAGAGGGAGTGACGAAAAAGGAGCGGTAAAGTAAAGTGGTGAAAAATACAGATAGGATGAAGTGCAGAGGTAGATAGTGAATGATTGTGACTGGACAACAGTGATAGTTAGGGAAGTAGTATGAGGAAGAGAAAAGATGAGGGAGGGAGAAGGAACAAAATTAAGACACAGGGAAAGTGAGTGAGGAATACACGAGGAGTGATTAAAAGAGAGAGGATAGGAGTTTAAGGGTAAAGGAGAGAGAAGGACAGAGTGATAAACAGAGAGAGGGAGAGCAGAGAACTGAGAAGGACTGAGCCAGTGAGACTGAGTGACACAGAGAGAAACAGGGAGAGAGAAATGGATGAAAAAAAAGTGAGGCAGAGGGATAGATAGTGCAAGTAGATACAGATATGGTACACACAGAGGATAGATGGTGCAGGCTTGCAGGCAGAGACACAGATAATGCAAGCAGACAGACATGGTACAATTAGAGGATAGATGGTGCAGGGCTGCAGGCGAAGGGACAGATGGTGCAGTCATAGAAAAGATGTTTCAGAGAGAGGGTGAGATGGTTCAAGCAGAGACACAGATAGTGCAAGCAGACACAGACATGGTATACACAGAGGATAGATGGTGCACAGCTGGAGGCAGAGACACAGATAGTACAAGCAGACACAGACATGGTACACACAGAGGATAGATGAAGTAGGGCTGCAGGCACAGGGACAGATAGTGCAAGCAGATACAGATATGGTACACACAGAGTATAGATGGTGCAGGGCTGCAGGCAGAGACACAGATAATGCAAGCAGACTCAGACATGGTACAATCAGAGGATAGATGGTGCAGGGTTGCAGGCAGAGGGACAGATGGTGCAGTCATAGAAAAGATGTTTCAGAGAGAGGGTGAGATGGTTCAAGCAGAGACACAGATAGTGCAAGCAGACACAGACATGGTATACACAGAGGATAGATGGTCCACGGCTGTAGGCAGAGACACAGATAGTACAAGCAGACACAGATATGGTACACACAGAGGATAGATGGAGTAGGGCTGCAGGCACAGGGACAGATAGTGCAAGCAGATACAGATATAGTACACACAGAGTATAGATGGTGCAGGGCTGCAGGCAGAGACACAGATAATGCAAGCAGACACAGACATGGTATACACAGAGGACAGATGGTGCAGGGCTGCTGGCAGAGGGACAGATAGTGCAAGCAGATACAGATATGGTGCACACAGAGGATAGATGGTGCAGGGGTGTGCCTTTTTGTATAATCTCCTCTGTCTCTCCTCACAGTGTACCTCTCTCTGCTTATATTTTCTTCTTTCTTCATAATAATATTAAGGGGAGTAAGTAAGATGGAGTGAGGGAGTGAGGAAAGGGGAGGGAGGCAAGGTTTCCACCTTTCCAGAGGGACACTAGAAAGTAAATGCACTAAAGTTTACCTGCAGAATCTGTGATAGTGTCCTATCTAGAGCACACCAAAAGAAACACTAGACTTTTAGTATACACACATTGATTACACATGTAAACAATGTAAACATGTACATTCTAACAACTATGCAAGGGCATCTACTCAAACCCTTGCAGTGAACCCTCCAGTTGCTGTTCCTAGCACTTCATTTGCAGGAGCATCTCCTTCATCGACTGCTCTGAATATCTGCCCACTTTTGGCCAATGTACAACTCCGATGTAACTTCTGCGATTATATTCTTTGTTATCTGTAAAGTAAGAAGCAGTAAAGCAGTTACAGTGAGTAAGACAGAGGTAGACAGAGACAAAAAAAAGAATTTAAAAAAAGTGAGTGAGGCAGTAAACGAAGGTGAGTAAGTGAGATGGAGTGAGGCTGTGATAAAAGTGGAGTAAAGGAAGGAAAGTGAGCAAAGGGGAGTGACAGAAGCAGAGTGAGAGGGAGATGACAAAAAAGGAGCGGGAAAGTAAAGTGGTGAAAAATACAGATAGGATGAAGTGCAGAGGGAGAAAATGAATGATGGTGAGTGAACAACAGTGATACTTAGGGAAGTAGTATGAGGAAGACAAAAGATGAATGAGGGAGAAAGAACACAATTAAGAGACAAGGAAAATGAGTGAGGAATAGAACAGGAGTGATAGAAAGAGAGAAAATAGGAGTTTAAGGGTAAAGTAGAGACAAGGACAGAGTGAGAGACAGGGAGAGGTAGAGCAAAGAACTGAGAAGGAGTGAGCCAGTGAGACTGAATGACACAGAGGGAAACAGGGAGAGAAAAATGGATGAATAAAAAATGAGGGAAGGAATAAGTGAAGGGGAGTAAGTGAGATGGAGTGAGGGAGTGAGAAAAGGGGAGTGAGGAAAGGTGGCTGAGGGAGAAGTACTGAGGGTGAGTGAAAGGCAGTAACACTGAGGAAAGGGGTATAAGGGTGACGAAAGACAAAGAGAGAGAAGGAACAAGATTAAGAGAGAGGAAAGAGGACTGAGGGATAAAATAGGAGTGAAGGAAACAGAAAGAGAAAGACAGGAAGGGTAAGGGAGAGAAAGAGAGAGAGTAAGAGAGAAAGAAAGGGAGAGCAAGTGACTGAGAGGGAGTAAGGCAGTTAGACTGAATGAGATAGAGGGAGAGAGGGAGAGAGACAAGGAGTGAAAGGAAGTGTGGGACTAAACGAATGGGAGTAAGCAAAAGTGAATGAGGTAAGAAGGGAAAGTGAATAACAAACAGAGTGAGGTAAACAAAGTGAGGGGAGTGAGTGAAAGAGACTGAGGGAAGATATGAAGAAAAATGAGTAAGGAGAGACTAAGAAGAGACTGAGTGATACAGCAAGACAAAGGTAGTAATGGAGGAAGATAGAAAGAGAAGTGAGGGACAGAGATGGTAAAGACAAAGTTGGATGTATAGTGAGGAGAACATGAAGCGGGAAAAAGGACTCAGATTAAATGAAGGGCAGTGACAGTGAGGGAAGGGATATAAGATTGAGGGAAAGGGAGTTGTAGGAAGGGGGAGGCTCTAGTTGGCGCAGTGTAGCACTAGCGACAAGCAGGGACTCTCTCTTCCTCGTCAGGGCTGAGGGTTACCTTCCAGACAACCTCTGCTTACCCTCTAGGTAGTGTGGCTTAAGCAGTCTTAGGCTAATCTTTGGGGCACATAGGGTTAAACATTTGCAATATCACACCGTCACAACCAACCCACCACACAATGACACCAAACTGTATTCGTAAAAATGTATATCTTTATATAAATTTCAAGCAGGCTTGTAAATACAGTTGTCAAACTTTCAATAGCGGTTCCAGTTTACTCAAGTTCAGGTTGCCACAGTTCTCTTTTAGCAATAAGCAGTCTTTTGGGCCTTCTGCCCAGGTTTGACAAGGTTCAGTGTCTCGTAGCGCCTCAATGCGCTCTCTGCGTGGGCCTCGAGGGCCAGGAGCTGTGCGAGCCTCGGTTTCAGAGGCGGCTCGTGTTGGGAGCAGATAGCGCGGTGCGAGCTCGAGTTGCAGGACGCTCGCACCGTGAGGATACAACACAGTGCCTTTCAAATTCTTGTGGAGCGGGCGGCTTCCAGGGGAGCTGTCCCACGTCGCGTTGCTTCTCCGGAGTCGCTGTTTGCTGCGGCTGTCAGCTGGGCAGGTCACGGGTCATCCGGGGCGGCGGTGCTCTGTGGCGGCAGGGTCCTTTCCTCGTCGTTCGCTCCGACCCTGGAGGCGGCGGCTGTGTTGTGACGGCCAGTGGCAGTACGGTCCCCAAGTGCAGGACGTACCCAGCCAAAGTACCGGTTGCAGCTGTGCGCTCACAGCTGGGCTGTCGGGTAGGCTACCGACCAGAGGGGGTTATCACAGGGCAGCTGTCCGTCTTTGCAGGTGGATTGACGGCTCGAAGCGCAGTCAATTCGGGAGCTTGGACCGGACGGGTCCTCCTTCACTTTGCTCTCGGGCTCCCAGTGCAGTTGCGGTCGCGGTGCTCAGGCCAGCGGCGGCTGGACCTCACGTTGTTCTCGCTGTTGCTTTGGGCCCCGGTCACGGTGCTCAGGGGGATGTCGATGCCTTGGTTACGGGGAGCGTGGCAGGCTTGCCCAGCGCTCCCAGACCCCTCTGTCAGTACTGCAGCGATAAGCAGCACACACAGTCGCTTTCTTCAGGATGTAGCGCCCACTGGTCCTGGGGCGCTGGTCAGGGGGCAAGTTCAACAGCAAGCCCTTGGAGATCTCTCAGCAGAGTTTGGCACAAAGTTTCTCAAAGCAAAAGTCTTCTTGTAGTCTTTCCTTTTCCTCTCCTTCAAAGGGACTTCATATACTTGGATATGAAGTTGGTCCCCCTATCGCTCACCACCTCTAGAAGGAATCCTACTCGTGAGAAAATTCCCATCAGTGCACGTCTCACCACGGGGGCCGTCACTGTCCTCAGAGGGATGGCTTCAGGGTACCGGGTGGCATGGTCCACCAAGACCAGGATGAACCTGTTGCCCATGGCTGTCTTGGGGTCCAGAGGCCCAACAATATCAATACCCACTCGCTAGAATGGCGTACCAACCACAGGGAAGGGTTGGAGAGGAGCCTTGTTCCTTCCTCCGCTCTTCCCACTTGCCTGGCAAGTCGGACAGGTCCTACAATGAGCGTCTGAGCGCTTGTGCATTTGGGGCCAGTAAAAGTGGGTGACAAGCCTGTCATAGGTCTTGTCCATCCCCAAATGTCCTGCTAAAGGCACATCGTGAGCCAGACCCAGAAGGAAGGCTCTGAACTTCTGGGGTACCACCAGCACACGGGCTGACCCAGGTTCAGCAGCCTTAGGCTCTGAATACAGGAGGTCGTTCTCCCAGGACACATAATGTGTTTTGGCCTGAACACCATTGGCCTGGTCTGCAGCCTGCTGCCGCATACCCACGAGAGAAGGGCATTCTTTCTGCTCCTTGCAGAATTCCTCCCTGGAGGGTCCTCCTTCTTGCTGCCAATGGGTCAGCTCAGGCAGGTCCCCCAGTTCGGCAATCTGTTCCCCTGTAGGCTCCAGGGCATCCCCCTCAAGGTCTGCTTCCTCCTGGACTGTGGGAACTTCAGGGGCCGGTTTCCCGCGCCCCCGGCGCCTTCTCCCTAAGGCCGGTTCCTGGGCCTCTCCTTCAGGCCCCAGGACCTCTTGATCACCCCTACTGGCTGCCATTGACCGGGTGGTCACGCACGCCCAGTCAGGCAGACCCACCATCCGCAGGTGAGTTGTCTTCTCCACCTTTTCCCAAGGGGAGTGCTCCAAGTCATTCCCTAGCAAACAGTCAACAGGCATGGTTTTCCTCACACAGACCTGCAGAGTACCAGAGACCCCCCCCCACTCGAAGGGAACTTGAGCCATCGGACACTGACTCTCTGAATTATCAGCATTGATAACCCTACAGTAGGCATGGGGTACAACCTGCTCTTGAGACACCAGGTGCTGCCTCACTGCAGTCACACTGGCTCCTGTGTCCCTAAGAGCTTCAGCTTCCTTACCATTGATAATCACCACCTGCCCATATTTCTTAGTGTTAGAGGGCAGGTAGTTTGTAGGGACCATCTCACTGTCTCCTAGTGAGACTAGGGTCATGTGAACGGGATCTCCACCCCCCGGGACCATCACTTCTTCTCCTAAGTGAACACTAGTCACTTGACGGGGCGGAGCACCAGTGGGTGCGGGTTTTCCAAACAGGCGACACTTGGGGTCACTGGATATGTGCCCAGGCTCGCCACATTTGAAACAATTGAAGGGCCCCTTTGGAACAGGTTTACCTGTCCGGGCCCCATTCAGCATTGGGGGTGGGGGAGGCTGAGAACCTTTCTGCTGGTCCCCTTGGGGATTACTTTGGGGGCCTTTTTGGAACCCTTTCTGTTTTCCCTTGTCCCCCCCACTCTTCTGCTGGGGACCCTGCCCACTCTTGGCGGAGTCTCCCACTGGACCCTTGTGGACCCTGGTGCTGAGCCAGCGGTCCGCCTCCTCAGCAAGCTTCCTCGGGTTGGACAGCTTGCTATCGATCAGGTGTTGGCGTGACTCAGGAAAACAGTGATCAGACAAGTGCTCCCATGCAATTAAATCAAAGAGACCTTGAAAATCATTCACTTTGCTACCCTTCACCCAACCATCCAGTGCTCTGCAAAAATAAGTCACATACTCCACATACGTATTCCCAGGCCGCTTAGTACATCCCCTAAACTTCTGTCTATACATTTCAGGGGTAAGCCCGTACCTGTTCATCAAAGCTTCTTTCATGTGGGAATAGGACCTCTGGTTTTCAACGGGCAAATATAGCAGGGTATCTCGCCCTTCGCTAAGGAACCTTCCCCACAACCCCGCTCCCCAATCCTTGTCAGGGACCCGGTGGGAGGACATGGCTACTTCGTATGCCCTAAACCATTGTCCTATGTCATCCCCCTTAAAGAACTCTTTAACTACATCTTTGGGGATGTGCACTCTTGACTCTACCTGCACTGGCGATGTGCTGCCACCAGAGGGAGGATGATCCAAATTTCTTTCCTTTAGACTCATCTCCCTCATTTTCAATTCGTAATCCATTTGGTGCTTTCGCTCTTCCAGCGCCATTCTTTTGGTTTCAAGCTCCAGTTGGATTTTTAATTCTGCCAGCTTTCTTTCGTGATCCCTCGTTTCCTTCCTGTCTGCCAGCTCCTCTGGCGACAGGCCTTTACCAAAGCTGTGCACGCTGTCTTGCCTTTCGAGATCCACCAGATCCATAGGTGCATTCTGCTCTTCAGTTGCATCTTGCTCCGCGAGGGCATCTTGATCCTCCGGGGCCTTTCTGGACTCTATCCAGGCTTTCAGGGCCTTGTAGAGCTCTGGCTTGTTCTTGCAGCCGGCGTGCGGAACCTTGAGTTTCTTGCAGAAAAACTTCAGTTCACTCTTTGAGTATTTGTCCAGCTTTGCGGCGTCCCACTCCACCTCCCACATCTCAGAGGTCGTGGACTCCGCTCCATCCAGGCTCTTCGTGCCCGGCATGGTTTCTTCGCTAGGGATCTTTTCTCTGTAAAATTACAAAAAAACCTGTGGCCAAGTAACTGGACTGAAATCACTGTGCAATGGTCAGAAGTTAAGGTATAGACACTGCAAATGTAAATTCGAAAATCCTCACCGCTGCGTCCAATGTAGGAAGGGGGAGGCTCTAGTTGGCGCAGTGTAGCACTAGCGACAAGCAGGGACTCTCTCTTCCTCGTCAGGGCTGAGGGTTACCTTCCAGACAACCTCTGCTTACCCTCTAGGTAGTGTGGCTTAAGCAGTCTTAGGCTAATCTTTGGGGCACATAGGGTTAAACATTTGCAATATCACACCGTCACAAACAACCCACCACACAATGACACCAAACTGTATTCGTAAAAATATATATCTTTATATAAATTTCAAGCAGGCTTGTAAATACAGTTGTCAAACTTTCAATAGCGGTTCCAGTTTATTCAAGTTCAGGTTGCCACAGTTCTCTTTTAGCAATAAGCAGTCTTTTGGGCCTTCTGCCCAGGTTTGACAAGGTTCAGTGTCTCGTAGCGCCTCAATGCGCTCTCTGCGTGGGCCTCGAGGGCCAGGAGCTGTGCGAGCCTCGGTTTCAGAGGCGGCTCGCTTTGGGAGCAGATAGCGCGGTGCGAGCTCGAGTTGCAGGACGCTCGCACTGTGAGGATACAACACGGTACCTTTCAAATTCTTGTGGAGCGGGCGGCTTCCAGGGGAGCTGTCCCACGTTGCGTTGCTTCTCCGGGGTCGCTGTTCGCTGCGGCTCTCAGCCGGGCAGGTCACGGGTCATCCGGGGCGGCGGTGCTCTGTGGCGGCAGGGTCCTTTCCTCGTCGTTCGCTCCGACCCTGGAGGCGGCGGCTGTGTGGTGACGGCCAGTGGCAGTACGGTCCCCAGTGCAGGACGTACCCAGCCAAAGTACCGGTTGCAGCTGTGCGCTCACAGCTGGGCTGTCGGGTAGGCTACCGACCAGAGGGGGTTATCACAGGGCAGCTGTCCGTCTTTGCAGGTGGATTGACGGCTCGAAGCGCAGTCAATTCGGGAGCTTGGACCGGACGGGTCCTCCTTCACTTTGCTCTCGGGCTCCCGGTGCAGTTGCGGTCGCGGTGCTCGGGCCAGCGGCGGCTGGACCTCACGTTGTTCTCACTGTTGCTTTGGGCCCCGGTCACGGTGCTCAGGGGGATGTCGATGCCTTGGTTACGGGGAGCGTGGCAGGCTTGCCCAGCGCTCCCAGACCCCTCTGTCAGTACTGCAGCGATAAGCAGCACACACAGTCGCTTTCTTCAGGATGTAGCGCCCACTGGTCCTGGGGCGCTGGTCAGGGGGCAAGTTCAACAGCAAGCCCTTGGAGATCTCTCAGCAGAGTTTGGCACAAAGTTTCTCAAAGCAAAAGTCTTCTTGTAGTCTTTCCTTTTCCTCTCCTTCTGCAGCAAGGCACCAGACACAGGCAAGAGCCAGCACTCTTCCTTGTCCTTCCCGGTCCTTCTCGTCGGGTAGAGTTCCTTCTGTAGCCCAAACAGGATCTAATTTACAAGGAGCAAGGCTCCTTCTTTTATACTGCATTTCTTTTGTTCTCGCAGGCCAGGGGGGCCTTTGCATAGCCACTTTCAGTCCTTGAGTACTCTGGTGGGTGTACTCCGGCTTCTGCTTTCAGTGTGAGGGGCAGGCGCATCAGACGCCCCACAGGAGGTGGAGCCAGCATTGTGCGGACAGGGGCCGCTAGAGTACATTGTTGATGGGGCTTCGCCCTTCCTGGGCCAGGTGTCGGCTGAGTCATCAGTCGCTCCCCAGGAGGGTGGAGCCAGCATTGTGGTGGCAGAGCACAGCAAGATTCTGAGTCAAGAGCCACTCCTACCTCCCACTAAGGTGTAATCTGCGCATTCACCACCTGTCATTCCCCCAGCCCTGTCACTCACACGTCCCAGACAGTCAGATACACATACCAGCAGAGGCGGGCTGAAATGGTTAGGCAAGCAAATGCTAACTTTCTAAAAGTAGCATTTGCAAACACAGGATATTAAAATAAACTTTCCTAAAAGAAATATTTTATCATCCTGAGTTCAGGCATACTAAACATGACTCTCTACCATGCTCCTTGGGCCTGCTGGGATTATAGGGTGTAATAATTCCAGCAGCCCATCCTGGCCTAAAGGAAGCAGGTAGCCTTCAATAGTGAAATACGAATTTAGTTGTAAGTCACTACCAGGGCAGGCCACACACATCAGGGCTTGTCCTACCTTACACCTACAATGCACCCTGCCCGCAGGCCTACCATAGGGGTGACTAATATGCAGTCAAGGGAAGGTTCAGGGGCTGGCGAGTGGGTGCACTCGCCCAGCCGGCATGACAGTACGAGACTGCACGCGGGTTCTGCGGTGGCAGTCCGCAGACACATCTTACGGCTGCTTCTGTGGGTGGCGCAACCAGCGCTGCAGGTCCACTAGCAGTATTGGCATCTACCAGCCCTGGCACTCCTAGTGCACTTTACTAGGGACTAACAGTAAATCCAATGAACCAATCATGGATCTCAATCACATGTACAATTTACAGTAGGGAGCACTTGCACTGCGGCACGGGTCGGCCGTGGCGCAGTGCCCTGAGTATCGGAAAACCAGCAAAACATCGGAGGCACATCAGCAAAAAGTGGAAGGGAAACTCACGCCAAGGTGCCAGGTCTAACAGGAGTTATTCAAAAAGAACCATATTTATAGGAACAGAGAGACAAAATAAAAGAAAGGGTAGTGAAGAGAGAGGAAAATAGTAAAAGAGACAAACAAAAGGAGAGTGAGGGGGTGTGAAGGAGTAAATCAGTTACAGTGACTAAGACAGGCGAAGAGATTTAAAAACAGATGGAGGAAAGATGAGTGAGGGAAGGAATAAAGGGAGAGAATTGAGCAAAAGGGAGTGAGGGAGTGAGAGAAATGGAGTGAGTGAAGGTCATTGAGGGTTAATGTTATGGAAAGAGAGTAAGGGGGGACTGAGAAGAGACTAAATTATACAGTAACACAAATGTAGTGATGTACAAACATAGGAAAGAGAAGTGAGAGACAGACAGTGTAAACAGGGAATTGAACAAGGTGAGTAACAGAAAAGAGAGTGTACTGATAGTCACAGAAACACTATCATAGTGAATGAAGAGCAATAATTACAATGACAAAAGGAGAGTTAGACAACTAGAGGAAGAAGAGTAGGAGAGAGAATAAAGAATAGGAAAGAGAGAAACACAAGTAAGAGAGTGAAGAAAAAGTATTTTCTGTTTGTCATACTTTCCCTATAAATAATGACAACTTAATAGATTTTTTTTGCATAAATATAGTATCTGTGAAGAGAAGAAAAAAATGAATTACAATATATTTTTCATAATACAAAAGAAAGTAGAAGTGAAAAAAACAGAAAGGGAAAGAAAGGAAGGGTGAGGGGGAAACACAGAGGAAGATAGGAAGTAAGTAATGGACTAAAAGGACTAAATGGAGTGAGAGACTAAAGGAATGAGAGTTATCAAAAGGGATTGAGGAAATTATATCAAGGGAAGGGAATTGACGGATGGAGTAAGCGAAAAAGTGTGAGGAAGAGTGAGGTAATGGGTGCAGGAGAAATGGAATGAGACTGATGCAGAGAGAAGAGAACATGAAGTGGAGGAAGAAGACTCAGATTGAATGAAGGGCAGTGAGAGTGAGGGAAGGGATATAAGAGTGAGGGAAGGGGAGTGATGGAAAAAGAACCATATTATGAGAAAGGAAAAAGAAGTAAGTGAGAGAGAAGAATTTATGGAAAGAGACAGAAAACAAAAGGAAGACTGGTGGAGAGAGAGGGAGACAGTAAAAGAGAAAAACAGAGGGAGAGTGATGGACTGTGAAGTAGTAAAAACAGTTATACTGACTGACACAAAGGAACAGACTTAGACACGAATGGAGAAAAGGGCAGTGAGCGAAAGGGAGTGAGGAACTGAAAGAAGTGGAGTGAGAGAAGGTCACTCAGTGATCATATGAAGGAAAGAGAGTAAGGGGGCAGTGACAAGAGACTGATCAATACAGCAAGACAAGGGTAGTGATGGAGGAAAATAAGAAAGAGAAGTGAGGAACAGACAGAGGAAAGAGGGAGTTAGACAAGATGAGTGAGGGTGAAGGAAGAGTACTGATGGTGAGAGAAGCAGAGGAAAGGTGAATGAAGGGGAGTAAGTAGAATGAGGGAAGGGGAGTAATATGAGGAAAGGTAAAGAAGTAAGAGAGACAGTGAAGAAAGGATAGAGAGAAATAGAAGTAAAAAAGTAATGAAAAAGTATTTTTTGTTTGTCGTACTTACCTAAATATAATATCTGTGGAAGAGAAGAAACAATTGAGTTATAATATATTTTTCACAATACAAAATACAAAATAATTTGTACAATATGTTATCTATTTTATTTTGCTGTTCTAAAAATATATTGAATTTCACTAAAAACAGTGAGTTCAATACAACATCATATGACAGCGGGCAAAAAAAACACAATCAAAAAGATTGTGTTTACAAAACCCATTCAACATTTTTATTGACACTGTAACAATTAGAAAAAAACATATCTTAAATGTCTTTTTCAAACAGCATATTCTGACGTAAGTAAAGAATGTGAAAAACATTCACAAAGTAACAAAACAATACTACTTCTTTCTTATACACACTAAATAAAGTAATGCCCAAACATATGCTAATAACATCTCATTTGTTTGTGATACTATTCCTCATGGCCAAATAGTATCTGTGAAACCCTTAGTTGGAAGTTCCTTAATAGTACTCTTAAGCGTCCATATCCCGACCTTCTGAAACAAAAGCACCCACATCTTTTGGACCATCTAACAATGGTTATACCTCCACCTGATGGTATTTATCATGACACATAGAACCTTAAACGAATAGCATGCTATCAGAACCTGAACATCATCTGGTATGCCGATCACAGTCTGCTCATCCTTTAATTTTCCATGGAGCTGTATACCATTAAAAGAAACCTCTACAAGGGAATAAAATATGTCACCAACATCTCCAACAACTACAACAAATCTAAAACACCTCTGCCTCACTCATGATCAACATTTCCTGTAATACTCATATCACTCACTATGTGATACATTTACACTACCTCGCTGACAAGTACACGTTTTTTTATCTTGATCACCCTAACTTACAAAGTAATTCTCAACAGCAGATTAACCTTTTTTTACAGCACTAATCTTCCTAGGCCAATTGTTTTCCTTAAAGTTTGGATACTAAAAACACTAGGTAAGAATTTGGTAAGTCAAAAGGCAAACGTTGTTTAAAAGTTAATTGAGTATCATTACAATGAGTCCAGCCTTTTGCACATTTTAAGTAAGCTGTATAATGTCCTGATGTTGTAGAAGAACCAGCATGGAAAATAATTGCTACAGTTACAAAAGTTCTTCCTGAAATTGATAATTGAGAAGCCACAAACTTTTTAATTAAAGTTGTCAATTTTGTTCCATCAGGTCTGCATCGTTGGAGCATTAAAATTACACTTCCATATCTTTGTATAAATAATGTTGATAACATTTCTGAGTTACAATATGTACAAACCATGTTTTGATTTGCTTCTCTAACTAGATTATTAAAAGTCACTGATTTGCAGTCTGGTAAAATGTCAAATATATAAATCTTTCTGTGTCTATTTGAGAACTACTTGAAAACGAACAATTATCACAGTCATGTTGCCATTTATAAGATACACCAAATATATTTTCAATATCTATACCTTCATCTTGCAATACAACAAGCATATACATTAGAAATTCCTGACAATCTTGCTGAATATTCTGTGAAAATTGATTTACTCCAGAACATATGTCTAAAACATTTTGAATATCAGAAACACTTTCTATTTTTGTTTTATCACGTCTACATTCCTCAAAGACAGAATTCAACAAACAACAAAACCTTTGATCCCGATTATCAACAATCTGTTGCAGTAAAGTTTTGAAGAAAAAAAAAACATTAACCACTATATTAGCATAGCAGTTGACACCAGAACTGTTTTCAAACTGAAATCCAACAACCTCTTCAATACTATCCTTTTTTTTGTTTGCAATTACTGGTTCATCTAGTTTTTTCTTTTCTCTACAACCCCACTACAATTTTTCTCAAATCATCTTTTTTGACCTACACACACTTTTCAAATAAAGGATATTGAGGTAAATTTGGAGCATATTCTCTTCTTAACCTATTATACTCTTTCACACAATTTAGGTCTCATCAAAATCAATCAAGTATAATCCAGATAAAGTTCTGACTCGAGATAAAGCAACATATGCCATACCCTCCTTGAACACAGTACTTCCAATATTCACCAAAGCACTATCTACACTTAATCCTGGAGATTTATGAATAGTCACCGCATATGCCAAACCAACAGGAAACTGTTTTCGGCCGACATATAAATCTTTTACATGCAGAAATCGAGCTGAACGACGACTCAATTGTTGTACTTCTTCAATTTCATCAAATTTGATTTTCAAAAATTCAATGTCATCTCTATTTGGGTAATTCACAAAATCAACAACATGACCCATTGCTCCATTTACTAAACCTCTTTCCACATGTAAATTACGTCGTAAAATTATCCGACAATTTATACATGCATATAGATTCTTTTCTAAACCAGCAGTTTTAGATATTGATTTCTCTAAAGAATCCAATTTTGACTTCAAATTTTGTGACAAAATAATAGTAGTTCTTTCATGCTCTATTCTATCAATAGCTTCTAGTTTTATAATTTCTTGTTTTTCTAACTTTAACATTTTTTCATTGAAGATTGCACATTCTTGCAGAGTTAGCATCAAGCATATCACTGATTTTTTTTCTGCAATATTTCTATATATATTCTCTGCAGCAACATTTCATTTGGAAACAAATTGGAGGGTAATCGTGCCTGTAAAGCTTCTTTGCCATGTTCACTCACTTTTCCAATTATTATATCTTGAAGAATACTTTTATAATCAGCATCCTTTGCTTGTAGCATATTTTGAATGAGTTCTGAATATTCAAAATATGACCAAATATTAACGTTTCCAATTCTTCCCAGGCACTTCCTGGTATCTTCATGTGTAAGGGTTTTAAACACTCGTTGTCCTTTCACAGGAGTTAGATGTAGTAGATCTCTAAAAACGATGTCTTGTATTCTTTATTTACTATGTTTGCATTTGCCTCTCGAAGAAATTGAAGTAAATCTTCCCAAGCATACTCAGCACAGCTTAGAGTAAGGAACCATGTAGGAGTTCCTAAGTTTCGTAGCATACATTTCAATTCCCCATTAAGACGGTACCAATACTCGTTAGTACCACGCTGACATGCCATGAGATTAATCAGCTGAGATTCCAAAACAGTGTCTTTGTCTTGGACTTTATTCATAATGTCCCTTGCCGAAACATTCTGTAGATGTACTCCACTTTTTAGTATGTGGTTCACTGCATAAGAAAGTCCAGACAAATCACTCTCAAACAGAAGATGAAACAAATATGGAATACATTGTCTAAATCTTCTGCATACAATCTTGATGTCCAGTATTCAGATGCTGGTATCTGCACAGGTCGGTCATCATATCGTCCACCTTGACCTGTTGGAAATAAGTGAGGAAAAAAATGAGCTTCCAAGCTTTCTTCCCATACACTAATAGGATTTCCATTTGCTTCTTTCATTTGGAATAACTCAATAGCATTCCCCATTACTTCTTTTGAATGCAGTGGATGAGCACTATAATGTTCATAAATTTGTTCACTTCTGGACACATCCACTTTTTCAATTTGTCCAGCTGACAAATCACTGTCAACTTATATAGTTGTTTCCTCTTTTCTTACATGTGCATTTTTGTAAAATTGATTGTTTTTTTACCAAATACAACCGTGCCTTTTTGACTTTCCTAACATCCACTAATTCTTGCCAGATTGTCTTACTCTTCGTAGGTACACCATTAACTAGAATAACTAGAGGTTCCTCTTCCACATTTTCAACACCAATTGTTTCAATATTTTTCTTTAAATCTAGGGGCAAATATACAACTCTTCCCTTTAATCCTCTCTGTAAATCAGAAGGAGGCAATTTCCCTGTCTTAGGCTCCATACGAACAATAGCTTGAAATGGATGCACACATTGAATCAGAATAGACTCATAAATATTTAAATCCATCAGTTCAGAAGGATTATTTACCAACTCAAGATTATTATGTACAGCTCTAGCTGGTATTTTGTTTTCATTTAATTTATTATAACACTATTTACAAATACGTTGATCAAAACCCAAATCAAAACAATCCTCTACCACCAAATAAGTTGCAAGTTCCTTCCACTCATTATTATTCTCCTTTTCACTTTTTAAGTATAGATCAACTAATCTGGTCTAATTTTTATAATGAATTCTTCTACAACCAATACAAGAAAAATTGGGCCTTTCTTCTGAAATGACTGCAAACCTTGTAATTTCTTGGTCGAAATTTTCTGCACTAAAATTTTGTACATTTTCTTCCACATTTCCTTCTATTACTGTGTCAGTTTCTGCACTCTCCTCTTTTTCACAAAAGTAACTAACCTCAATTTCTTCACAAATGTTCTTTACATCTAATACAGATCCATGTAAAAGAGCACAGTTTAACTGTTTTAGTTTAAGTGCTGGACTTTTTGCATAATACATCCTTCTCACTAATTTCCTCACTTCAGTATGATGCACTGCTAACGTCCTAAAATGGTGAAAAACACTCTGGCATACTTTTTAAGAAAGACAAGCCAGAGAATGACCTTGCAAACCCGTTTTTTCTCTCACTTGGCAGGGGTCTAATTCTTACAACATCTTAATCTTCTGTTTAATACTATTCTTACTATACTTACGTAAGAAATTGCGGAAAAAAATCAATTGAATCCTGTTGTACACTACAAATAGTACTACAATTCCAAGTGTACACTGGAGCCTTAGGAAGTCTCCCTAAAACTTCATCAGCTAACACCTCTGCTGCATTTCTTGGGACAATTTTCTCTTTTTCAATCGGACAACCATCCTTCACCTCATATGCTCGACCACTGGTGTCAACTGCATGCAACAAATCATTAGTGTGAAAGTAAGCCTCTTCACTAAAAAATGGCTCAGAAGTTGAACTATGCTTCTATTCTCCAGAAAAAACATTACAAAAATTATTTCTATTAATTACTCTTTTCCACTTACTTTTCGCTTTCAAAAGATTAATTGCCTTGTCTAGTGTACGGAGTCTATTGATTACTAAAATAAACAATTTCTTTTTTAATTCAAACGCTTGATCAACAATACTTTCTATTCTTTTTTTTGCTTATAAAAAGCTGTTTTCCTTTTAGAAGTCTTCCCACTTTTCAATAAATTTAATACTACTCTGTTATAAAACATTCTCTTATGAATCTCAACAAATTGATTTTTGCATCTATTACTATAGTCATTTTGATCGCCAGACACTTTTGCAACATTTTTCTTTTTTAAGCCCTTTTTCTTTGTTCTTACAGATGTTTTTTTATCTTTTCCACATTATCCACATCTTTTTTTCTTCCAGTTAATTTCCTTATAAAATCTTTTGTTGTCTTACCAGGAGCATTCTTCTTTTTCTCTGTACAATGTTGTTTAGATACATCTTGCAATTGTGTTGTCTTGGAAAAGTAAGCCTGTTTATATTTTCTTCTTTTAGCATCCTTGGTAGACATCTTGGTTTTTCTTTCTGTAGATAATAACAATCTATTGTGAAGAAAAAAAACATGTTATAGACCACTACTAAATTACTACATAGCAATTAGAACAACTATATGATGTAAACACTGATTCACTTCATAAGTAAGATGAAGGTACAGCAACAGTGTCTGAGCAGAGTTGGAAATCATGCAGTGAGTGCTGTTTCTGAGTTTATGGCAGTGCAGTGGTGTTTTAACATTGTAGGGTAATTTGCTAAGAATGGTGTTTCAGGGTTCAGAACAGTGCTGTAGTGTTTAGACAGTGTAGAGAGTCATGGTGGAATTGATATTTCTGACTTTAGAGCAATACAGTTGTGCTTCGGCAGTGTATGGTATCATGCAAGGGCTAAGAGTATAAAGCACTGCATATCCAAAAGTCTAACTCACTCCATGAGTCCATGTATTCACATGTCTTAAAACAAATACACAGAGGAAGTGAAATCATTACTACATGCTACAGGGAGAGTTGCTATGGCATTTCTACAACACAGCCAGGATCTTCAGTACACAGCATGGAGACTATTTGCAAATTAAGAGACCTGACAGACATACTGCATAGCAGTTTCTAGTACTACATACCCTAAACCCTAACACACTTCATCGGAACATGTATTCCCATATTTTTTAAACACATCATCACTCCAAATTATTACAATAGCACAAAAAGACTCACTCAAATAATTTTTAATTATAAATTATAAATGTATTCATCAAACATTTCGTATTCCAATAAAACCTCCATCATCACTTCATCTGGTATTTCATTTTGACTTTCCTCAATTTCAAAATTTTGATCTTCAAATACAATATCTTCCACCGCTTCTAGAAATTCACTGTCCAAAGTCTCATCAAAGAAAACTGTATTTTCTTCATTCATTTCCTCTGCAAAAGGTTCATTTAAATCCTCTATTAGTTCATTTGAGATGTCAAAATTTAAAGCAAAGTTCTCCTGATGCTGTTCCATTGCACCACTATTATAATTTTGTTGCACCTTGCAAAAAAATATAAACACTTAATTATATAATTTTCACTAATAGATAATAAAAAACTACCTTTATCAACTTTATAAGTACATGTATTCCCATATTTTTAAACACACTAACTACGCAAATTATTCTGCCACATTCCTCTTAAATGAAAACAGACTCACACTGTGATCTTATACACTTAACACAATCCCTTCCAATTCAGTAAAATGATTACTACAATGAAAGGGAGTCTTGCTGGGAATATTCTTTCAGAGTTTACAACACTGCAGTTGTGTTGCAAGAGTTTACAATATTTTTCTAGAAATGGAGATCAGGATTTAGGACAATGAAGTGAATTTAAAGCAGTGTAGTGAGTCAAGGTGTGACTGAGAATGTACCATTGAAATTTACTGAAATGATTACTACATGCTACAGACACAGTTGCATTTGCATTTCAGCAGCACACCAAGCATCCAAATTGTACAGCATAAACACAATTTGAAAATTAAGAGGCCTGAAACACATACTGCATAAGTCCTACACCATCTATTCTCTAATTGTAACAGTTTACTCTCTGCCTGCATTATCTCATTTTCTGTCTGCACCAACCATCTCCCACTACCTGCACCCTCTCATATGCATCTACAGAGTCCTATTATGATATGCCTGCTGGTATGTATTACACAGCGCTACCATGTTAAATCTTTCCCTTTACTGCCTGTAGTCTCACACCATGTCTGTGTCTGCTTGCACTACCTGTGTCTCTGCTTGAACCATGTCACCCTCTCTCTGCACCATCTTTTCTGTGACTGCACCATCTGTCCCTCTGCCTGCAGCCCTGTACCATCTATCCTCTGATTGTACCAGTTTAATCTCTGCCTGCATTATTTCATTTTTTGTCTGCACCAACCCTTTCCCCCGGCCTGCACCCTCTCATCTGCATCTGCACAGGCCTATTAAGATATGGCTGCTGGTGTGTATTACATAGCACTACCATGTTAAATCCTTTCCTTCTCTGCCTGTAGTCTCACACCCCCTGCATGAACCATTTCATCACTGTCTTCACTATTTTCCCCCTGTGTGCTCAATTAGCCTCTGCATGTAACATTTCTCAAACTGTTTCCAGCATTTCTTCTCTGTTGGACCATTCTGTACTCTTTGTGTACCATGACTGTGTCTGCGTGTACTATCTGTGTCTCTGATTGAACCATCTCACCCTCTCTCTGCAACATATTTTCTGTGACTGCACCATCTGTACCTCTGCCTGCAGCCCTGTACCATCTATCCTCTGATTGTACCATGTCTGTGTCTACTTGCACCAACTGTGTCTCTGCCTGCAGCCCTCCACCATCTATCCTCTGTGTGTACCAAATCTGTTTATGAACACAAAAAGGGGAGACCCAAGGAGCTATATGAAGGTCCAGTGTCCAGGCTCCCAAACCAATATCTCAACAACAAAGAGGACACTGCACCCAGACGTGAGATGCAAAAAGTCACCCGAAATGTCAGGGCGCAAAAAAGTCACCCATTCAGTCTTAAGTAAAGAAAAGAGGTACAAGAGAGGAAGAAAAGACTAGGTGTGAAAAGAGACAATATTGTCCATAGTAGCCCTCACACACCCATAGGATGTCATGCTTCATCATCGGGCCATTTTGCTCCACGTAGGGCCGGTGCTGCAATTCCCTACGGGCCCCATGCAGGGACACTTTGGCGGAGATCTTTTAGGACAGCCTGATAGTGCATGCGGGTGTGCGGGGTATAGTTGATAGAGGGAAAGTGCGTGCCAAGTGAAGGTAGGAATAGTAAAAAGGTACATATGCAACAGTTTGTCATATAGGTGTGCCTATAGCTGTGATGGCTTGTTTTTGTAGGCATGTTAACCCCAAGTATCATAGTTCGACATGTTTCACGCCTTAATCGCCAAGGTGGTTGTTGGCGTTTCATCAGGACCAAAAAGCTTAAAGCAACATGTGCACGTGAAATGTGTTAAAACCCTCTTGATTTGGCATGGCGGGCAAAAAGATTATATACCTTGAAGCAGGCTATATCTTCAATGAGTGTCCCGCTTCTGTGCCCTTGGTCCATCTGTATCTGATTGCACTATCTGCCCCTCTGCCTGCAGCCCTACACCATCTATCCTCTGTGTGTACCATGTCTGTGTCTACTTGCTCTATCTGTCTCTCTGCCTACAGCCGTGCACCATCTATCCGCTGTGTGTACCATGTCTGTGTCTGCTTGCACTATCTCTGTCTCTGCTTGAACCATTTCACCCTCTCTCTAAAACATCTTTTCTATGACTGCACCATCTGCCCCTCTGCCTGTAACCCTGCACCATCTATCCTCTAATTGTACCATGTCTGAGTCTGCTTGCACTATCTGTCCCTCTGCCTACAGCCCTGCACTATCTATCCTCTGTGTGTACCATGTCTGTTTCTGCTTGCACTATCTGTCTCTCTAGCTACAGCCGTGCACCATCTATCCTCTGTGTGACCATGTCTGTGTCTGCTTGCACTATCTGTCCCTCTGCCTGCAGCCCTACACCATCTATCCTCTGTGTGTACCATGTCTTTGTCTGCTTGCATTATCTGTGTCTCTGCCTGCAGCCCTGCACCATCTATCCTCTGTGTGTACCATATCTGTATCTGCTTGCACTATCTGCCCCTCTGCCTGCAGCCCTACACATATATCCTCTGTGTGTACCATATCAGTATCTGCTTGCGCTATCTGTCCCTCTGCCTACAGCCGTGCACCATCTATCCTCTGTGTGTACCATGTCTGTGTCTGCTTGCACTATCTCTGTCTCTGCTTGAACCATCTCACCCTCTCTCTGAAACATCTTTTCTATGACTGCACTATCTGTCCTCTGCCTGCAGCCCTACACCATCTATCCTCTGATTGTACCATATCTGTATCTGCTTGCACTATTTGTCCCTCTGCCTGCAGCCCTGCACCATGTATCCTCTGTGTGTACCATATCTGTATCTGCTTGCACTATCTGTCCCTCTGCCTACAGCCCTATACTATCTATCCTCTGTGTGTACCATATCTGTGTCTGCTTGCACTATCTATGTCTTTGAACCATTTCACCCTCACTCTGCACCATCTTTTCCAATTTACAGCACTATTTCTATACCAGTATTTAATCAAAACATGAGACACAATATCAAAATAAAGAGTACCCTATAAGCAGAGAGATGCAAACTGTAAGGAGACACTCATGACATTATAGAAAAATGTGCAAATATATTTCTTTAAATTACACAGATACTCAGTGTGATCCTAGTCAAAAATGTTAAAACCATACATTTCACCAAAACACATATACACAGTAAATCGTTTAAGACATACAACACAGCCCATATAAATGAGCACTACATTACAATGCAGAAACCTAACTCATTTCCAAAATACATTTCCAATATGCACCATTAGTTTTTTGCCAACATTACATCCAAACATGAGACACAATACAGGAAGAAAGAGGCTCAATATGATTGTAAATCTGCTCATAGTGTATACAGTACTCTATCTATATTAAATGGGTCATTGCTAACAGGAGGTCTAATAAACAGAGTGTATTATTAAGAAAACAGAGGAGAGAGTATAAAATGAAAGTGGAACATTAGGAGACAGTAAAAACAACCACAACAGAGGGAACACAAGAAACTATTTAAAAAAAATAGCACTCTCAAAAAAGACTCTCAAAAGACAAGAAAATGTAAGGAAAGAGTGGAAATTTCAGAAAACAAATGACAGTATAAGCAGAGAGAGGTAGACTGAGGAGAGACAGGGGAAAACATAGAAAAAGATGCAAATATAATTCTTTAATTTACACACTCAGTGTGATCCTGGACAAAAAGTTTAAAACCATACATTTTACCAAAAAACATTTACCACACGAAAAAGTGACAGAACACAGCTTATCTATTTCAGCACTACAATACAGTGTATAAATCTGAGTCATTTTCAAAGTACATTTCCAATTTTCAGCATTATTTTCTGCCAGCATTACATCCAAACATAAGACACAATATTATGAAGAAAGAAGACAATATAAGCAGAGAGAGGTACACTGTAAGGATAGACAGAGGAGATTATACAAAAGTTGCAGCCCTGCACCATCTATCCTCTGTGTGTACCATATCTGTATCTGCTTGCACTATCTGTGTCTCTGCTTGAACCATTTCACCCTCTCTCTGCAACATATTTTCTATGACTGCACCATCTGTCCCTCTGCCTACAGCCCTGCACCATCTATCCTCTAATTGTACCATGTCTGAGTCTGCTTGCATTATCTGTGTCTCTGCCTGCAGCCCTGCCCCATCTATCCTCTGTGTGTACCATATCCGTATCTGCTTGCACTATCTGTCCCTCTGCCTGCAGTCCTACACCATCTATACTCTGCGTGTACCATGTCTGTGTCTGCTTGCACTATCTGTGTCTCAGCTTGAACCATCTCACCCTCTCTCTGCAACATATTTTCTATGACTGCAACATCTTTCCCTCTGCCTACAGCCTTGCACCATATATCCTCTAACTGTACCATGTCTGAGTCTGCTTGCATTATCTGTGTCTCTGCCTGCAGCCCTGAACCATCTGTCCCCTGTGTGTACCATATCTGGATCTGCTTGCACTACCTGTCCCTCTGCCTGCAGCCCTACACCATCTATCCTCTGTGTGTACCATATCTGTATCTGCTTGCACTATCTGTCCCTCTGCCTACAGCTGTGCACCATCTATCCTATGTGTGTACCATGTCTGTGTCTGCTTGCACTATCTCTGTCTCTGCTTGAACCATCTCACCCTCTCTCTCAAATATCTTTTCTATGACTGCACTATCTGTCCTCTGCCTGCAGCCCTACACCATCTATCCTCTGATCGTACCATATCTGTATCTGCTTGTACTATCTGTCCCTCTACCTGCAGCCCCACACCATGTATCCTCTGTGTGTACCATATCTGTATCTGCTTGCACTATCTGTCCCTCTGCCTGCAGCCCTACGCCATGTATCCTCTGTGTGTACCATGTCTGTGTCTGCTTGCACTATCTGTGTCTCTGCTTGAACCATCTTACCCTCTCTCTGAAACATCTTTTCTATGACTGCACCATCTTTCCATCTGCCTGCAGCCCTGCACCATCTATCCTCTAATTGTACCATGTCTGAGTCTGCTTGCATTATCTGTGTCTCTGCCTGCAGCCCTGCACCATCTATCCTCTGTGTGTACCATATCCGTATCTGCTTGCACTATCTGTCCCTCTGCCTGCAGCCCTATACCATCTATCATCTGTGTGTACCATGTCTGTATCTGCTTGCACTATCTGTCCCTCTGCTAAAGCCCTACAACATCTATCCTCTGTGTGTACCATGTCTGTGTCTGCTTGCACTATCTGTGTCTTTGTTTGAACCATTTCACCCTCTCTCTGCACCATCTTTTCAAATTTACAGCATTATGTCTATACCAGCATTTAATCAAAACATGAGACACAATATCAAAATAAAGAGTACCCTATAAGCAGAGAGATGCAAACTGTAAGGAGACACTCATGACATTATAGGAAAATGTACCAATATATTTATTTAATTTACACAGACACAGACACTCAGTGTCATCCTGGACAAAAACCTCCAGTGAAGGGACACTTCCATTGCGGAAACTGCTCAGTATGCCCCCTGACTTGTCATCAGACAGAGGTTGATATAGGCACATCCACCCCCTGGGTGCTTAACAAACACACTAATTGTAATTCCGAAAGGGTTATTTATTTGATAACATGCCCATGTCAAGAGATATGTGGGCATGACGTCACGTAAAATTAAAGTGAGAATTTCAGAACATAGGAGCACCATTCGGTGCAAGAAAAGCGCGACTAAACTCACTAGCCATTACATAGCTGCAGGGCACACAGACACTGATCTCCACTAGGTCGTTCTAGAGCAGAGTTCTTCAATCTGTGGGGCGCGCCCCCCTGGAGGGGCGTGACACCGTCTCAGGGGGGGGGGCGCGCACTCCACACAAAAATCTCCCCTTTGTCCTCTAACAAACGGGGCAGAGTGGAGCTGCAGGGGCCCTAAGAAGGCGTGAAAGCCATCAAATCCTCATTAACAAGAAAAAGGTCTTTTAAAGACCTGTGAAATACTCGGGCTGTGTGCGCGCTGGGAAGCTGTCTCATCAGGCTGCGACACACTGGGTTGGGGGGGGGGGCTATCCTGGTTAATTCTTACAGCTGAAATGCTTTAGCTGCAGTGGGAGGCAAGGAGCCCCCTTTGCTAACTGAAAGGGACGATTTCATAGCAGAGGAGACTCCTTGACTCACACTGCAGATGAAATAAATGTCTGTTACTTGCTTTCGGTTTCAGCAGGGAAGGCTTCCTGCCTCCCACTGCAGCTGAAGTATTTCAGCTCTCGGAATGTAACCCCTTCGAGGGAGGGACAGCAGCTCTTCCCAGAAAGGCGACAATGTTGCTTTTTAAATTACACCAGCAGGAGAAATGATCACAGGGCTAAAAATGGTTTTAAGTTGCCAAAAGACAAATCCCAGGCAGGTGTTTAAACAGCATGCACATTGCTTCTCTTGACACTAAATATGAGTTATAAAGAAGTATGCATTCATTTATTTTACTTTTCTGTCTTTATTCCCTTTTATTATCAGCCATATCATTCAAGCAGCCATCAAACACATTTTAAAGTGCTTTCTATTTATATTTGCTGTTCAGGGTATGCACAGATAAGTGCTGAAAATAGAGCTTAAGATGACTGCTTTTTTTTGTACCATGTGGGACATCAAATTCAGAGGGTTAATGTGCCTGCTACAAATAAGGTGTACCATGCAGATCAAAGAACTGAGGGGCATATGTTCAAGGAAGTTGCGGAGTGAGGCGCTAGCAGTCATGGGTTAATGCCTATCTCCGCCACTTCAGAAACAGAAGGCTGCACCATATTTACAACAATATGGTGCAGCCCTGCGTTTCCCCTGTGCTGGCGCTACACTTAGCAGTGTAGCGCCAACGTAGACACCATTGCACCATAGTGCAAGGGTGTCTGGGTGCAGGGAAAAGATTGTTTATGTACAGGAGGGGGACCTTCCTGTACATAAACAATCTTTAAATGCCAATTGTCCCACTTACATGTGTGCTGCTTAATGCAGCACACACAGAAATCACAAAATTGATTTTTTTTTAAACATTACAAATACAAGGCATTTTGCTTTTTCCATGTGTGCTGCACAAGGCAGCACACATGGATGAAGCAAAAATGTGGAGAAATAATGCATTTCTCCTAGTTTCGCTAGCTTAAGACCAGGTTTTCCCTGTTCTTAATTTTAACGCTGCCTCACTTTTACGCTGCCCTTGCAAATAGGGCACAACATCAAAATCAGTGCCTTTTGCAGTGGAACGCCCACTGCAACAACCACTGCCCACCCTTTCACGCTAAGCATAGCATGAAAGGGGGCCTTATTTACAAGGCAGCATTAAGCCAAGTTAAGTGGCATAACTCTGCCTTGTAAATACGGCAATGCCCCTATAGACACCACAAAGTCGTAAAAAGTGATGGTGTGGTGGCTATAGGGGCTTGTACATATGCCCCTGAGTATGATGAAACTATGAGTAGCACTATAAAAAAATATATATGTTTGCCAGAAAGGTCCTATAGAGAGATGAGGTGCATTGTTGGTGAGTGGTAGTGAGGAAATTCATGGAGGAGGAAACACACATTGTTTTGAACATTATTTGCCGGATATATGGCCCGGGATATGTGGGTGGCGGTCGATTATGAGGTGTACCAGATTCAAGAAATTTCTATCAGGTGGTGGGGGGGGCCGACATTTAAAAATATTCAGCTGGGGGGGCTCAACCTTCAAACGTTTGAAGACCTCTGTTCTAGAGAAACCATACATCCCTACACATGTTACAGACATTCAGCATTTTCTTTTGCGTAAGGAACAATGGGTTACAGATTGAAAAGTGACCTCGTTGGGCTCAATGATGAGATACCATGGTTGTCACTGTGAACTTCTGTCTGAAGACTAAAAATCTTTACATAGCGGAGCCTCTCCCAGGTATGTCTGCACTTCTGGCTTAGTAAAGATTGGTTGGGCAGATATAGCTTTGACGGATTACCATTGCGCATACTTTTGCTTTGCACAATGCTCATTTCATGTGTAACACATTTGATTCAGAGAAAAGAAAAATGTGTGAATATGAAGATAATGTGAGAAATGCTCAGCATAACCATTATGCACCTTTGTGCATTGCACAATGCTTGTATCATCTGTTAATATACTTGATTCAGAGAGAGAAAGAATGCGTGAATAGGAAGAAAATGAGAGAAACGCGTAGGTAGAACCAATACATTCTATTACCATTGTGCAGACTTTTTTTTTGAGTAATGGTTGTATCTCAATAAACTTTACTCAAGACTAATAAATGAACACAGCACCAGCGCCTGTGGGTCTGAAAAAACACACAATCACGTGATCGATGTAGTCACAGGCAACCAGAGAGTTTTTTCTTGGGGGTGTGCAATGTTTGTTATGTCTCATTAAACTTTACTTGAGACAAACGCCGATGGGTATGAACAACAGACTATCATGTGACCATTGTAACCATTAGCAACCCAAGAGTTTCTCTCCTGAGGTTACATGTGCAGTGAGTTCTCATTGCGTTTTTCCACTAGGCAATGAAATGGACACCTTTTAGGACCCCATTTACGAGCAGACGCCACGCCCGGGTTAAAAGATCGTGTCTTGGCCGCCGACGGTACCTCCGGTCAATATTCAATGACCGCCTCGGGGTACCGACGGAGAGGTAAGGCCTTCTTTTACAGCAATTTCCACGACTCTTAGGCTCTTGAGCTTCCGAAATGCAAGTTCAGAAGATTTCTTGGCCATGTGAGACGCTCCGTCTCCACATTGACAGAGATTGGACTTTATTTTACAACGAAGGCAGTATTCCTCTAACCTAAAATGTATCTGCTATTTGACTCAGCTGATGCAAGTTTAGTAATTTTCTTTGGCCTGTGAGACGCCGCTTCTCCATAATGACAGGGATAGGATATATATCTACAAGGGAGGTAGTATTCTTCTGACTGTATATTCATCTGCTTTTTGACTTAGCTACTCACACTGGGTAAATAATGAAACCTGACGACAGCCACCACTGCAAATTCGATCTGAATACGGCTGACGTTTTCTTTTGCATTAACTGTATGCCACAAGCAAATGTACATATTAGATTATATTACACCATTTTTATATATGTGTTGTTTTAGATTTGCTTTTAACCGCATGCGCGCTAGCGGGTTTTCCCGCTGCGCGCTGAAAATTAAAAAAACCCGCGTTACGTGACATAGCCAGCTCGTCATGCGAGCAGCGCAGGTAACGCCCATGACGAGCTGGCTTTGTCACCAGCATCGAACGGGTTAAATAACAAGCGGAGGATACTATATTGTGTTTAGTTACACACATTTGAGAGTGCAGTTCTGTTGTGTCAGATGCTTAATGAGTGAGAATTTTGAGACAGTCAGATATGCCATGATAAATTGCGTCATGGAAATCGCTTTCTGTTACAGAGCGGGCCCCGTTCCCTGAGTAGTGACCAGGTAGAGGTGAGGGTGATACCCAATTGATATGGGTAAGTTGATGTACTATTTAGACTTCTTTTGTAACTACTTTCGAGTTTCATGTAAGCTCTCGCATGCGAGAGAGGCTGTTTTTTGGTGAATGTGTGAGGCGGGGTAACCAATACTACATGTATATATTTTCTCTGCAGGTTCCCGGTAATTACTTCCACTCCTGCATAGTTGGACATTACCAGTGGAGTATATGAAATGTTTGCTTTGACATTTATCACTGTATAATTTTTCACTTGTGGCATTCATCAGCAGCTTATTTATATTTTTTGTTTGTTTGGTCCTGAGGAATGCCCCGATACTAATAGATCCTTGTGCGGGCAGAAAAATGTCGACCTAGTTCCTTTGCTCAACAGTTGATAATCTCAAGTGTTAGCATACTGCTTTTTAATCTTGACAAGGGCACTCTTAGAATAAAATTGGTATAGAGCTCCTTTAGTCATTTTTACCACACTTTTTTGCATCATTTAGCGCTGCACTTTTCTTCTTTAGAAACCCTTTTCACATAGCATAAAATTTGCCTATGGGTTCCTCGTTATACTCTGTGGAGTCATCAGCCATCCTTAATTTTATAATTTTTTAACTAATGCACTATACACTTTATAGCAAAGCTTTGCACAACACTTGCACATTGGTTCCTCACTGAGCGAGGGGGTACTATTAGTTTACAGCAAATTGATTGAATTCGATGTGCACTTTACAAAACCCACTTGAGTTGTATCAGCACTTTAAAAATGAAATGGCTATTAATATGTATATAGATGTTTTTAGAAGTATACTATTATGTATTATTTCAAATATATTGCGTAAGTTGCACATATTTATTATTGTAAATATTGTAAATTGTCTATTGGTTGGATACGATTTTAATGCATTTTTGTCTTTTATTGTCAAAATGTTTAAATCCACCAAGACTATTTTTTTCAGTATCCACTGTTTCAGTGCAAGAATGGTGGTCTAAATATCCCGCCTTTATTGTTTACTATAAGTACCCTCATCAGTGTTTGTTAACACATCATGTGATCAAGCCTGTGGACACAGGCGAAACATGTCATGGCGGACATGCTGGGCGATAAGATGCACGAATAAAGCACCTTTGTTTGGCACCAGATTGGGTTTCAGCTCATCGTCATTCCAAACCAGCAGCAAGTTGGTAGCACTTGTGGCGTGTGGCGAGGACTTGTTCATATATATATGCACTTGCAGTTGATTTTGGGGGTTTTCTCTTTAGCATTTGTCCTTCTGTTATTATTATTTATGACGGATTGGACGGGTTTATTGTGTTGCTTTCACTATTTTGACAAATGGATACGGTTTCATTTACTAATTATGGACTCGTTTTTGTCATTTGATATTTTGCACTTGGCCTGTTTGAGCACTATGCTTTAATTTATCCTTTTGCATATGAAGTATGTAATCATTAATGTTTGATGTGACATTAAATTTACTGCTTGTTTGTATCGTTGCATAACCCATTCGGCCTGTTTCTTTAGGCGCTTGGGCTTTTAATTTCAATTTAACTCACTGCCTACTCCTGACGCGTCATGTGACAAAGCTCCGTCCGCGGAGCGAAACGCGTCAGGGAGGGCACTTGCTCTTGCACCTTTGCATAATAAAATGCACTGCTGCCACTTGATCGTTGTGCTGGCTGGATGACTTAACACCGTGAGAATTCTTTCTGAGGGCTAAGAGGTCTGCGCCCTCTTGAACCGCTACCAGGAGCGGTTGGGATCTTGCTTGTTTATTCATACACCGGGATTAGTTTGCTTCCGGTTTTGTGGACCCGCCCATTGTCCTGAGGCACGGCGTTTGGCAATCCGACTACGCTTTTTGGCGTTTGGTAATTGAACTGTTTAAGTACTATTTGCCGTGCCCCCTGCAACTCAAGGATTGTGGCATCTTTCTACGTGCTAACGGTGATCGAACCCGGTGAGGAGCTTCGCAGCTGAGGAGGTCGGCTGACTTCTTTAGGCGTCAGGAGGCTGAAACCGGTAAGGCACCGAGTGTGCGTCTTTGCCCTTTCATTTCTGAGTTTAGCGGGTTTTGGGCTTTATTCCTCACAACATCCGTACTAACTACAGCCAAACCAGCAGTTTAGCGGTATACATTGAGACCGCTTTCTACATCTGCAAAACATGTTTTCCAACGATGCGTTAAGGAGTAGGGAGACGGCGGCGGAGGCTCTATATGGAAACCTGCCCACTGTAACGCCAGAGACTACTCAGGAAAACCGTACCACCAATACCAACAGCAGTACAAGGGAACTTTTAAAGACTCTTGAGAAACTACTCCGCAGTGAGTTATCCAAGTGGTGGGAGAAAAAATCTTTAGAAAAATACATTGAGGCCAATCGTGTACCTCGGGGCTTACGAGTTATGATTGTACCCACATATGAAAACCCGGACCCCAAAATGCTTCAGGAGTGGGCAGAGAACAATTTACAATCATCAAGAAATATGTTGCTGATTTTGATTAAATATGCCCACACAGACAGAGAAGCATTATTAATTGAAATAGACAAGGTGAATGCTCTGCTAGAAGCATCAGGTGAAACTGAGTTGATAGTGAACCCCCGAAGGGAAATTGATCAACGCTTGGCTAAGCTGGAACAAACTATCCAAGAGCGCAAAATTCATAAATTTGCGAGAGATAAGCAAGACTATCCTTCAAGGCGTATTTTCACTTTCTCTCGGAAGTACGACTCATATAAAAGGAGAGCAATGTCTCTCCAGCATAAACCAAGTGGGTCAACTGATTCAACTGCTCACACTGCTGCTGTTGCTACAACCAATGATGGCAATTTATCAGTAGCTTCTTTCACCGGCTCTGAGGAGAGTGCACCTTCTGGAGATAGAGGGGCTCCTGATCTTACAACTTTTTCAGTAGTTGACGAATTAAATTTTGTCAGCGAGGACCGGAGATATTCTCTGCGCTCACGGAACAATCCTCCACAAGCATATAAAGTGGCAGCCAAAAACGTCGCCATAGGAAACGAATTGACAAAAAGAGGTGGAGGGCGAGGCAGAACGCGCAGGAATTGGAACAAGTAACGAGTGCACAAGACAACACAGTAATAAACTTGACTGATTTGATACTCTCTAAAGCGGAGGAACAGCTTCTCTCTTTGGGTTTGTCCTTTTGTCCACCAAACAATTTTTCGTATGTCCAGGCACGCATTGATGTGTTTAAATTTATCAGGAAGATTAAACTACAAAAGTATTTCCTGTTACATCCGGAGAATTCAAACATACGTGACATTGGACCAGTGACACCACCAGTAGAGGAACCTCTATCAGTTAGGAATTTACAGGGCCTACAAACCCTGATTTCCCTAGCTAATGAAGAAAGTTCACAAACTGAACCTACAGTCAGTCAAGTTGTTACTGTTAATCAGTCCCCATCTACGGCCTTCCGGGGCAAATCCACATTCTTACCGTTGATGCCTAAAGACGCTGGACCCGATTCACAGAATGAACTTACTACTTTTGGCATTCACAGAATGCACTTACTACTTTTGGTATTCACAGAATGAACTTACTCATTTCGGTATTCACAGAAATTAGGACTACTAACTTTAGGACTCCTAAATGCCTTCTGTGAATACCGAAAGTCTTAAAATTAGGATTTTTCTCAATTTAGTAGTAGTAAAGTTAGGACTACTAACTTTAGGACGCCTAAATGCCTTCTGTGAATACCGAAAGTCTTAAAATTAGGATTTTTCTCAATTTAGTAGTAGTAAAGTTAGGACTCCTAACTTTACTACTACTAAATTGAGAAAAATCCTAATTTTAAGACTTTCGGTATTCACAGAAGGCATTTAGGCGTCCTAAAGTTAGTAGTCCTAACTTTACTACTACTAAATTGAGAAAAATCCTAATTTTAAGACTTTCAGTATTCACAGAAGGCATTTAGGCATCCTAAAGTTAGTAGTCCTAACTTTACTACTACTAAATTGAGAAAAATCCTAATTTTAAGACTTTCAGTATTCACAGAAGGCATTTAGGCGTCCTAAAGTTAGTATTCCTAACTTTACTACTACTAAATTGAGAAAAATCCTAATTTTAAGACTTTTGGTATTCACAGAAGGCATTTAGGAGTCCTAAAGTTAGTAGTCCTAATTTCTGTGAATACCGAAATGAGTAAGTTCATTCTGTGAATACCAAAAGTAGTAAGTGCATTCTGTGAATGCCAAAAGTAGTAAGTTCATTCTGTGAATCGGGCCCGCTGTTGATGTCTTTAGTGACAGGGTCATTACAGAACTTAAGACTCTGAACAGGATGGTACTGGGAAAGAAAAAACAATGTGATTTCAATAATTTGCAGTATGCTAAACTTGTCAAAAAAGTCCAGGGTAACAATCAGGTAGTTGTGAAGAGTGCGGACAAGGGGGGAAACACTGTATTGTGGGCGAAAATTGATTATGTTTCAGAGGCAGCCCGCCAACTTGGTGATCCCCTTTGCTATTCTAAAACCACTAAATTTGCAATGCTTAATAGCCACCAAAAAAACAGGAAGGATATCAATGCCTGGTATAGACGTGGTTTATTGACAAAAGAAGAGTCAAAATTCTTGAATGTATTGCATCCTATCACACCTTTATTTTATTTGTTACCCAAAATTCACAAGTGCACTGTCCCAGTCCCAGGTCGTCCTATTATTTCAGCCCAAGGTAGCATGAATGAGAATATCTCAAAATATGTGGATTTTTTCCTACAGCCCCATATGATTTCTCTCCCTTCTTTTCTTAAGGATACCACTGATTTTTTGGTTAAGATTAATCACATCACGTGGGGTCCTGATTTGTCTTTCCTGGTGATGGATATTGAAGCACTTTACACCAGCATCAACCATCTGCAGGGTTTGGAAGCTGTTCAATTTTTCTTGGATTCCCGGGAGGCTACCATGAGGGATCATAATCTCATGTTATTGGATATGATTCGCATTTGCCTCTTCAACAATTATTTCCAGTTCAACAGGGACTTTTATCATCAGGAACGCGGGGTGGCAATGGGTTAATGCTTCTCCCCCAGCTATTCATGCTTGCATGTTGGCTGGTGGGAGAGGCATGTTCTGGGTGTCACTCATGCACGTTGGCTCCTCACCTTGTGTCTTACTGGAGATTCATCGACGATATTTTTATCGTCTGGAGGGGTTCACAGGATCTGGCAGCTGAGTTTGTCAATGAGATCAATGTAAACAATAGGAACCTTAAATTCACTGCTAACATTTCAGCTACTTCTGCTGAATTTTTGGATGTCCTAGTTTACATTGATAATAACACCATACAGACAAAAATCTTCAGGAAAAGTACTGCAGGCAATTCCATCTTGCCTGCCCACAGTGCCCACCCCCCTCACACCATCAACTGCATACCCTTGGGGGAGTTCATCAGGATCAAACGTATATGTAGTAGCCCAGACGTCACCCAACAGTGTCTATTAGAATCCAGAGATAGATTCCTCCGAAGGGGTTATAATAGAACCGTATTAGATCGGGCATTGAACAAAGTAACAGCACGCCCCCGTGAGACACTGTTAACTCCTAAAATCAAAATGAATAAAAATGTGACTAATGTGGGGACAGCTAAATTCATCACTACATATTGTTCCCAAATTTCCAGGCTTAGTCAAATCATTAGATCAGAGTGGCCCATTGTGCTAACAGATGTCATTTTAGGCCCTTTTTTGCCCAAAACACCGGCTATTACTTTTAGGAGAGCTCCCTCCATGAAAGATTCCCTAGATCACACCCAGCCAGAGCTTCAACTTAAAACTACTTGGCTCAATAAACCTGGCTTTTACAGATGTACTTCGTGCCGTGCCTGCACTTTTGCAGTCAATGGCACACATTTAACATCTGCTTTCAATGACCGTGCTATTCCGATCAGGGAACATCTTACATGTCGCAGTGACTTTGTAGTCTATCATTTAACCTGCACATGTTCTTTGTCCTACATTGGGAGCACTAAGTTGCAAGCACACCAACGTATTCTGCAACATATCCGGGCCATAGTTAATTCTGATATGAACTATCCTGTAGCACGGCACTTCAAATCAGTGCATGACAAAAAGTTGAAAGACCTCAAATATACTTTGTTGTGCTCTATGGCTAACCCTGGTAGGGGTGGAGATCGTGAAAAACTTCTTCGCCAAAGAGAAGCCTTTTTCATTCTTTTGCTTGATACCAGATCCCCCAATGGATGAAATGCTTTTGATGAATTACACCATTATTTGTAAAGTCTGTAGTTTTCTTCTGAATCTTTAATGAATGAACTGTGTTCCCTTGTATTTTGATGTTTACTTTTGGACTCTACTGGCTTTTGCCATTTTGACATCTTGAGTTAGATTTTTATGATGAAATTCCTGTGGATTACTTATAGGTGACTAGTAGCTCTAATAATATGTATATTTATATATGTTTATACGATGTATTTTTGTATGCATATATTTTTTTCAAAAATAATTACGGTAGGCTTTCATGAGAGTGTTCTTTCGCTTAGTTTAATCCATGTATTTATCATTCTATTTTTTGGTCTATATAATCATTTGCACTTTTACATTCAAGCATTTTTGTGATGAACAATTATTTATCAGGCCAATGTTTTATGCATAGGTGTTAGGAACCTCATTTTGCACTTGCAATTGATTTTGGGGGTTTTCTCTTTAGCATTTGTCCTTCTGTTATTATTATTTATGACGGATTGGACGGGTTTATTGTGTTGCTTTCACTATTTTGACAAATGGATAGGGTTTCATTTACTAATTATGGACTCGTTTTTGTAATTTGATATTTTGCACTTGGCCTGTTTGAGCACTATGCTTTAATTTATCTTTTTGCATATGAAGTATGTAATCGTTAATGTTTGATGTGATATTCAATTTACTGCTTGTTTGTATCATTGCATAACCAATGCGGCCTGTTTCTTTAGGTGCCTGGGCTTTTAATTTCAATTTAACTCACTGCCTACTCCTGACGCGTCATGTGACCAAGCTCCGTCCACGGAGCGAAACGCGTCAGGGAGGGCACTTGCTCTTGCACCTTTGCATAATAAAATGCACTGCTGACACTTGATCGTTGTGCTGGCTGGATGACTTAACATCGTGAGAATTCTTTCTGAGGGCTAAGAGGTCTGCGCCCTCTTGAACCGCTACCAGGAGTGGTTGGGATCTTGCTTGTTTATATATATATATAGCAGCGGCGAAATAAAGAATTCTTGAAATCTCACACGGCGTGGTCGTTTAAATGATGGAGTAGCGAGACTCGGTCCAAGGAGTCTTATGGTGACGATGCAACTCTCGGGATGGTGGAGGCAGTGAATGCTTGGATAATTGTAGCATATATATATATATATATATATATATATATATATATATATATATATATATATATATATATATATATATATATATATTTATCCACCACAATAGTTTGTTGGATGTACAAAAAAAACGATATCACAGCCACTCAATCCTTGAACAGCAACTTTATTTGAGTTTGGTTTGCATGTGTATATACAATTCAAGTGACACACCTCTTCGTCATAAGGTGCTGTGTCACTTGAGTAGTATATATACTTTTTTTAGCGATACACTCATACTTGTGAGAAAGAAGTTGGACTCCGAAACGCGTCGAGTTATTTTGGCCGAAACCAAACTCAAATAAACTCGCTGTTCAAGGATTGAGTGGCTGTGACATCCTTTTTTTGTACTTCCAGCAAACTATTGTGGGGGAGATTAGGGGCCCGCAACACCTTCACAGCCCACCGCTGTAAAAGGCTTGGGTGCGCAATCAAAAGTTGTGGATATACATATATATGTATCTATATTACCTACTGGTGGTCGCCAGTAGGTAGTTATAGTTAGGACCTATTATCCATAGGAAAATCCCAACAACGTTATTCCCAATAATGTTTGGTGCCGATTGATGAATCTTCGTGAAATTTTCATATCTAGAACCGAGGCACAAGAAAAAAGAAAAACAAACGCACAAATCACAAAAAGGGGGAAGATTAAAAACACCCTGACCCCCTAGGCCTGCTCAGGGGGTCCCCAAAAATGTTTCTTTATTTTTAAATTGTGGGATGCGTGGAGGATCTGCGGATCCTGCCACGAAAAAACAAACAAACTGCGGGCTCCCGCACTTCGTTATTATTTAGCCCCGGGGGGACAAGTCCCAGGGCAATCTTTATATTTTAATGGGGAGCCCAAAGAGGCTCCCCAGCCCCGGGGACCACCACCCCTTTCCAAATATTTGCGTGGGGGCTCATGCCCCCCCACAGCCCCCACGCAGGGGGCTTAATCGCCCAACTTAAAACGCACCACAGGGCACGTTTGAGCAGTGGTGAAGGGAGGGGGTGGGGCCTGAGGTGACATGTGTGCAAATACGCCCTGTGGTGTGTTTTAAGTTGGGGAATGAATTCCTCTTCAATCCAGAGTTCCCCTGGGGGCCAACTAGCCCACCAGGTACCTCCACATTGAGAAAATCCTAACTTTAAGACTTTCGGTATTCACAGAAGGCATTCAGGAGTCCTAAACTTAGGACTCCTAACTTCTGTGAATACGGAAATGAGTAAGTGCCTTCTGTGAATACCAAAAGGACTATGTGCCTTCTGTGAATACCAAAATGGTAGTAAGTTTAAGATTTTGTCTTAAGTTAGTTCTGTGAATCGGGCCCATAAACTCTTTTGCCATAGCTTCCATTCCCCGATAGATATTAATAAATCACCTATATATCTGAGCCAGACAATTACATGATTTTGTACTGTCTCTGTATGGTCTGTTTTTAAAACCCTCTGCTCCACCAACCCACGTGGAGGCAGGAGTAGCTGGGGGAAAACATGCCCCTGTAGCTACTCCTCTGGTGATTCTCAAACATGAAATAATTGTTTTCAAGACAGAAATTAATCATAGTCAGCAACATTCGGTTATGATGGAATAAGTCCAAAAGTCTTTTGCCTAAGTAGTATTCAATTGCCTTTAAGCCAACTTTGTGGTGGATACTGGTGTAGAATAAAGTCACATCTAAAGATATAAGTAAGTAATCAGGGCACCGCTTATATTTAGACTGCTGTTTCAAAAAGTCACTCGTATCTTGTATAAAAAAAGCTAAATCAAGAACAAATTCCTGCAGAAAGAAGTCCATGTACTTCAAAGTGTTCTCTAGTAGACTTCCTCATGCCGATATTGTGGGTCTGCCAGGAGGTTTGGTCAAGTGTTTATGAATTTTGGGGATGAGATATATGTTTGGCATGGTGGGGTGAATGAATAAAATTTCAGTTCATCGAAGCTCAACAATCCTGCACTGTGCCATGCCATTGGCATGGAAAAAAATTCCTTCCAAGATGTTCTTACTGCTTGAATGTTACTTTTTTATCACAATCCAGCCCACTAGTTTGACGCTGGCGCTTCTTCGATAGGGGCGTGCGTTTCTTTCCAGTAGAGTCACGCCGGTATGAATGAGACAGGTTTTGCCTTTCAACAAGAAAAAGAACGCATTCACTCATTTTTCAGGAGTTAGGGCAGATTTATTATAAAAAATTTGCCATATGAACAAGGTCCAAGTGACTGAACCAAAATTCGTAGGGCATGGCAAACATTTATTATTAAATCCGCTCTAATTCCTGAAAAATGAGTGAGTGCATTCTTTTTCTTGCTGAAAGGCAAAACCTGTCTCATATATATATATATATATATATATATATGTGATCAAGTCCCCTGTTAGGGATGAAACGCATCATGGCTGCTGTGATGGAGCAAGGTTTCACTCGTAAAGAGATTTGCTCGGACTCAACCCTCTCTAAATTAAACATAATAAACATGTTTCGTCTTACTAATAATGCACCAGACGACATTTCTAGTGTCTAGGGGAAGCTTTTCAATGTGCTTGCTATTAACCATAACCCGAGTGTGTATGAGTCTGTCACACTCACGTGACATGACGGAGTCTCTGCTTTGGTGGGAAATCTTTGCTTCTGCGCACTAGAACTAAAGATGGCTGCTCTATGTTTTCACCTGCTAGAGCTTGAATTGCTGCTTTTATTAAATTGTTCGTTCTGCTTAATTCCTAATGGGGTAGTTAAAATAAAGTAATGGGAATTTAGTAGAGATAAGTGGTATACAGTGCATTCATTACTTCTTTGTTCAAAAACTGTTTCTCTTTGACTTTACTATTAGCTCGTATTTCGGCCTGATGTAATCTTGCTCCACTCCATCTTGCAATCCTGCGACTGCGCAGAAGAGCTCAAGAGTCCACAAGTCATGGCATTGAACCTGTGCCAGTGACTGTCTTGCCTGAAGATGCTCCTGGAAAACTCACCCTTCGACCTCTCGAGAGGAAGCTGAATTGAACATTTTACATACAATGTATTTCTTATTGAAACATCCATTGTATGGTGGAATTAAAGTGCATGGGAAAATAAAATTATGGGCCGGATGTGCATTATTGAATCAAGTGACTTCATAACTGGTATAGTATGATGACCTCTCCTCATCTTTTGACCAATCAAATTGAGGAAATACAAACATTTGCAACATTGGGGGATGGTACACTGCCCTGGAAAATGGTATATCTAAGGTAGGCTTAGCTAGCTAGTTTGTCCGACTTGTCCGAATAGCTGACCTGTCACTGACCCAACACACTCAATAGGCGATTGAGAACAGAGGTGCTGGCAGAGCATTCTGTCAGAAGATTCAAAAACCCAATCCGGGTTCTGTGAAGGAGTTTGATAACCCAATCGTGGTTCTGGGAAGGAGGTTCGATAACCCAATCGGGGTTCGACTGTTAGCTGCAGAGAGGGTTGCGACGCTGACGTTGCGCATTAGCTGTGGGTGCCGGTTCTGACCTGCGTTGGTCCTGTCCTGATCCAATTTGGTCCGTACTTTTCCTCATTCTGTTCGGCACCTGTCCTGTTGGGACCTGAACAATCGGGAGTACTGTCCTTTAACCCAGCCCATGGCCAGGGTTGGTCTTCACACCATTCTAGGTAATTATAAAATTGTGTGGGTATGTCATTATACTGTTTCCTTTTTCTTACCCTTCCCTATGTTTCAATGCTTAAAGGAAGTCTCATATTTTCACATCATCTTGCTTTGATTATATACTTCCTAATTGAACAAGCTTTGATTGAATTGGTATGGACTCTGACATTTAAGAATTTACATAGATAAAGTGTTTAAATCTTTCCCGAGTCTTTGGTTATTTTATGAGTGCAAATGTTTATTTAACTGCCTAGTATGCTAACACCCTTGATCCCTTAGGACTCTAGGTACCGGTGACAAGGATTGGTAAGAAAAATGGTATAGGTCCTAAATGGATAATTTAAATTTCTGATCAAAGCGTAGGTTTACCTGTTCAAGGTGTGTACGTTTTATGGGCCTAGGTGAGTATGGTAAAATGAGCAGGTGAGCCCGCGCTCTATCAGTATTCTTTCAGGTAGCAGAGCAGTGGCTAGGTTTTAGTTAAGATAGGTAGTTAGTCGCATATTAATTATTTTGAATTTGTACTAATTTAGGGCCATATGTAGGTGGCCAAATACCGGTCGGAAAAGCCAAAATTCGGTCAATTTTGGCTTTACCGACCGGTATTTAGCCCTGTGCAATGTACGTATTACCGAATGCCATAGGTAATAACAAATCGGTAAATCATTATTGATTCTTTATTTACCGATCGGTGAACACCGAAGCAAACAATACAGATTCGGTAAATAACGAATCGGTAAAAAATCAGAAATGCAATTTAGCAAAATTTGGTAATACCGAATTTGACCAAAATCGCCATTAACGAATCGTTATTTACCACTGATCCAGAGCAGGAGGTAATCAGGCGCAGTGCATAAAAACAGCCCCAAAATGCAACAGTGTGAACACAATGGCAGCCCTCTCCGTCATAGCAAGGCGGCTACGTTTGAGAGCAGCAGGAGTGAGGATTTGGAGACGGGAAGAGCGTGTGTACAGACTGCGTGTCACACTGTTCAAATTGACTGAGCCAGAAATCCATGAGAAGTACAGGCTACACCCACACACCCTCCTTGACCTGATACGGGACCTAGAACCATATCTTGAGCATCAGACGCCAAGGGCGCACACAATATCCACCCATGTACATGTGCTCTGTTGCCTGCACCTCCTGGCATCAGGAAGTTACCAGGGTGTGATAGCCACAGTAGGTGGTGTGTCACAGAGCTGCCTATCCCATTTTTCCAACACCTTCCTGGATGCCATGATGGACAAAATGCATCATTACAGAACCTTCCCCAGCACACAGGCGGAGCTGCAGAAGACCAAGCTGGAATTCTACCAAATGGCACAGTTCCCACACATAATAGGCTGCATCGATGGGACCCACATACCAATCTGCCCACCAGCAGCAACAGAATACATTTACAGCAACTGCAAATCCACTCACTCAATGAACGTGCAGGTGATATGTGATGCAAACTTCATCATCACTGACATTGTTGCCAAATTCCCCGGGAGTACCCACGACTCATACATATTCAGGAACAGTGGCATCTACACACGTCTGGCTGCTGGTGAATTCGGAGAAGGATACCTACTAGGAAAATCAATTTCACACACCCTGATGTATACCTTGGATTAACCTATTGGTGACACAAAATAATTGCACTTTCTTTCACATTTAGGTGACAGCGGATATGCCCTCTGTCAGTACAGCCCCATCAAATGTTGCAAAATAATAGCAACTTGTGCAATGCTACATAACCTTGCCACAAAAAAAGGAACAGCAGTGGAACGAACTCACTCTGAGGACGAGGGCAAGGACAATCCCCAGGCAGAGCCCTGCGCAGCTGGTGTGGCAGCAGAACATGATGGGAGACACAGACGGGCTGAGATAACATGCAACTATTTCTGAGTAAGTACGGAGACAGAGCCAGTTACTGTATTTGTGTGATGGTGTTTAATTAGCAAACCACCTGGATCTAAACCAGTGTACATACAGACATGGGTTACATCACCCATCAAATGAGTCACAAATCCCAGTAGGATCTATTTCCTGCGCCCACGCGCTGCATGTCCATGTTCACCGGCCACACTGTCTGTGCTGCCGGTATGTTCCTGGGCAGCACTGTGGCGTTCGCTGTGCCTCCTGCCCTCGGTGGGAGAGGGCGTAATGCTACCACGGCTAGTAGCCTCCTCAGTGTCCCCCCCAGCTTCCATAGTGGCCACCTTCATATTCTGCAGCAGTTCCAGTGCAGAGGTTATTGACACCATACCCCTGACCACATCCCTACTACAATGTGCCATCTCCTTCTGCATGGCTATTGACCTTCTGCACATTAGGGAGGTAGCAGTGGCTAGCCGGTTCACTGGCTTGGTATAGGCATAAAGTCTCTGCCTCTCTCTGCGTCTACAAAGACAGTCCTGCTCAAACTGGCTGCAGAGCTTGTCCACAGACGTCACAATGTCTCTCATGCCCTCAGACATGTTGTCGCCCATTGCACTTATGCCCTTTTTAATTCGGTACATGTGCTTGTTCATGTGAGACACCTCTCTATGCAATGACCGAATCCCTCTCCATTGCAGGCGCTGGACCTTAAGCATGTTACCTTCCAGTCCAGCGAAGACACTTTCACCCTGTTCCGACACTTAAGGACTGGCTGGCCTTGGCTTGCGGCGTCTTGAGGATGTGTGGGCGCGCTCTGATGGTGTCTCAGCCCTCACCATGTTGCCGTCCTCATCGACTGGAGACTGTTGGCCCCCTGTGCTCTCCTCCTCAGACTCCTCCATCTGCTGAAGGCTGGCCATGGCATGCCTCCTGCCTGACTGTGGTGGTGGTGGTGATTATGGCAGTGGGGATAGAGTTTGGGGAGATGGCTGCCTTCTCTGGTCTGGGGTGATGTTGGGGAAGGAGAAGTTGGTGGTGTGCCCTGCAGGTAAACTCTCATCCTCCTGTTGCCTCCCCTCTGGCCTGGGTGCCTTCACTCTGCCCCCCTCTGCAGCACTGCAAGATGTCTTGCCTGTAATGACAGAATGTAGATATACTCACTTCTCTGACTGCATTTGCATTGCATTAAACGTCATGCCTACAGATCACACTGACTGTCCTCTGCTTGCAAATTTCTTTCACATGCTGTTGGGTTTGCTAGGCTGACTGCCATATACATCTGCTCCCTGAGACTACATCTCCCACAATACATAGCAGGTAATGAGTAAAACATGGAGGGTAGTGGGAGCCCCTATGGCTCTATGGGGATTGGGGTTGGGAAGGGGGAAAGCACAGCATGCTGGGCATGCATCTTACCTTGTTTCCTGGCAGCTCTGGCAGAGCTGTCTGCGTCTCCCATGCCACTCACACTCTCCGGCTGGAGGGTGGACTCGACCATGAGTTCCAGTGATGTTGGTGCAGGTGCTGGGTTCTTCCCTCTACCAGTTTTGCTGGACTGCCTCTGCCTCTCAGCCATCCTTGCCTTCGCCGTCTTCCTAAGGGCATTCCACCTTTTCTTTATGTCCTCTATGGAGCGCTGGGTGACCCCAATAGAATTAATTTTGGTCTGGATCCCAAGCCAGATCTGTCTCTTCTGAGACTCAGACACATGGAGGGACTGCTTTCCAAAACGCTTTTTATGGTCCTTGATCACGTCCTGGATTAGTACCTCCAGCTCCTTCTCGCTGAACTTCAGCTTGCTTTTTCTTTAGGTTCCCTCCTTCTCTCTCTCCTGGCTTGCCATTTCCAAGGTTTGTTGATTTTGATTTGTTGATGAGAGGCTCTGTTGCTCCTGGACCCTCAGCTCACCTGCCTGCCTCACAGTCAGCTCCAGGTTCAGTGCAGCTGCCTGGGAGTGGCCACTTCCTGTTTGGGAGGCAATTGGGATGCACAGGATTGGTTGATTAATCAAAAACCGAATTTTTAAATTACCGAATCGGTAATTACCGATTCTGTAATGGATTCTGTAATACCAATTCGTTATTGGTGTTTCGATATTTTTTTTACCGATTGCTTCCGAATCCAGTCAAATTTTAAGGAATCGGTAAATTTTAATGAATTTTTATGTACATCAGAGATACCGATTCCTTAATACCGAATCAGTAAAATTCGGTATTAAGGAATCGGTATTTCACGATTACCTACATATGGCCCCAAATGTATTAACCAAAACCCGTTTGTATTGTTCTGTTTTTGTTTTGGAATCCCCGGGGGCAGGAAAGCGGGTGGTAAATGGAAGCCACACTCCAGTGATGTCACTTGCCTAAGGAAGTAAGTGCATGGTTAGGTAAAACTGGAAGCACTGATTAGGGATTTTCTGTATAAATGTGTGAATAAATGATAGCAAACGAGTTCGCTAGTGAAACTTTGGCCTTATATCACCTAGAAAGGGTAAACCCGAGGGAGTAACAGGTTTTCTAATGCTTGTATGAAGAGTAGGCGGAAGGGATCTACTCGCAGTGTATGAAGAGTAAGTGCAAATAGTTTTACTCGCAGTAGGTGCAAATCATCTATTCTTTGAATTAGACACTTAGGCACAGTGGCGAATATTTTTACGTTGTTAATTAATGAATATTGCATTTAAATGTAAAGAGAAATAAGTTCTCGTATTACCTTGCAAAAGAGGGAGTCAGTTGGGGTGCTGTGCTGACGTCACCAAGAGCTATGCTGTTATTGGTTGAGACAGCGGGTGTGTAGCTGAGGTAATAATTGTAGAGGAGGGGTGAGTGCAGGAGCGTGGGAACTTGTCTCATGAGAAAAGCTGCACAATTATTGGTAGAAATGTATTTGAATTCAAATCACAAATTGGTTCTTGAACATAAGAAACACGCTGGAATTGGTGAAGCATTTAGTAAACAATTGAGTGGAGCTGCATATCAAAATCCTCAGTATATGTGGCATTTAAATCCAACAGTTTTAGGAAATAGACCTGATAGGAGGTTTTGCGCAAGAACAATACATAAGAGGAAGACCACATATCATGTACGGAGGAGAGAGAAAAATTTCACTTTTTAAGAAAACTAAGAATTTCTTTAAGAGAAGGGATTATTATTCCACCACCAATATGCCTGTATCATACATGATGGTAGAAAGGGGCTATCACACTTGTGTGTGGTTAGAAAACTGGATGGAGTACACAAAAGATGATGGTGTTTTTGCATTTCCAGAACATGGTACCTTTAATGGTAGAATTTTGTACAATTTGAGAACACGCATGAATGAACTAGATCCTAGACCTAGATTAACCCAGTACGAAGCATTAGAGGAATGGGAGACTGAGGCTTTTGAGAGAGATAGACCCAGAAGCAACAGAATTTGGAGTACATTTTATCCCCGATTTCCTAAAGAAACAAGAGATAAACAAATGAAGAAATGGTGACAGTCTATGTTAGTAGAGGGACTATATCCTGAATTAACCTTAGAAGAACCGTGAGGAAGTAAGAGTACAGAGAAAATTAGAAATGTAATGAATAGTGGTGAATCAGATGACGATTACTTGGAGGATTTATTAATGAAAAATCCGCCACCTTACCATGAACAAGCAAATAAAGTTAACCCTAGCGCCCCGTTCTTAAAACCACCTTTGGTTCCACAGGATGTACATGAAACTTCATTAGAATAAGTATTACAGGATAGGGAACGAGAAGCAATAAATAAACAGAGAAATTAATTAATTCCGAAATTTTCACAGTTGAATACGAGTCCTGAAGCCTTGACCATTCCGGTAACCATAGGTGCTGTTGTTCCATTATATGGAGAAAAGCAGCCCTGTCCTAAAACTCCTGTTTTGACTACACCTGTAGTGCAATCTAGAAAGGAACCATTGATAGTTGACGATCAAGCAAGTGAATGTGTGTCATTGATTTCCCTGATGGATTTACCTATAAGGGAACCTGTGGGTGACTCGATCAGGAAAAACACTTTGGTAAGCTCTAGAGAGGTACGAATGGAAACATCCTTAGGTACAAGAAGTGCTACTGTAGTATCCCTGGAAGAGATAGAGAGATTATCCCGAGAAATAGAAAAGCCAAAATCTCAGCTGAAGGTATTGGATATTTTTAAATTAAGAGTTGAATTAGAAGGAAGGATTGCTGGAAATGTGGGATTGGAAAGGTTAAACACTTTCAGTGAAGACAAATTGTTGTTTATATGTCGAAGTATCACTCAAAATACTAAAACATTTCATGAAAAGTTAATGAGTTTGGCTTCTGACATGAGAATTGACATTGGTAAATCTAAAGTGTTACAGAAACCTTACCAAGCTGAATTTTCTGACGAAGATTTAGAAAACATGAATGTGTCAGGATGTAAATCGCAAATGAAGGAATTGTTGTCGCTGTTACAAAAATGGGGTGATTTAGACTGATGGAAACCAAGATGGATAAAGAAAAAGGAGGAAGCCCAGGGAAAAAATACTGCATCAGAATATTTACTAAAAGAACCAGAAAAAGTGGAAAGGTTATGCCTGATGAGAGAAGTGCCAGGGGGAGGTTATGTACATGTCCCATGGTCCCTACAGGATCTTTTATCATTTACAAATGATTTCCCAAAACTCAGAGAGAAACCTGTAGAGTGGTACAGACAGGTCGAGAGATTAGTAAAAGTATCAAAGTGATGTTGAAAGATTTAGATGGGTTGTTTGACATTGTAGTACCCACAGATTTATGGACCGAAGGTAAAATTACTATTGATTTTCCTAATGACGAGTACCCAAGAGACCCAAAGACAGGAGCAACTTCAGATGGCGTGATGAAAAAGTATCATCAAGTCATAACTTTCCTAATAGGGAAGGTACCCCCAAAAGAAACAGATTGGACAAGAATAGACAGAACTACCCAAAATAAGGATGACTTAGTAAATGCATATTATGAACGCCTTTTACAGGTATTCAAGCAGGAAAGTGGTTTGGAAAGCATTGATACGAAAGACATGACACATTATGATTATCGATTTCTGTCAGGGTTAAAGCGAGAAATTTTGCAAATGATTAAAGATCTTAAAATCTGCTGGCAGGCCAAGCCTGTGGATGAAATACTTAAGTATGCAAAATATTGTGGGGATGAAATTGACAATAAACAAAAGAATTTGGAAGAAAAGGTAATGTGGGCACAGGTAAAATTAGCAGAGCAACAGAAACTACAGTTAAATCAATTGAAAAATAATCAGAATCAAGAAAACAGAAATGGGGATAAACCGAGAAATAGAATGAACAGAGAGGAGGCAAAGAAAAAGTTTCCTTGTCATGTGTGCGGAAAATGGGGCATTGGAGAAATGAATGTAAGGCTGTGCTGAGTAATAATGTGCAAAATGACAATTTGAATCCACAGACGCAGAATGGGGTGGCAAGAAAGCCAGAGCAACAGGTAATACAGAACCAATTACCACTTGCACCTATGCCAGATTCCGGGAGCCAAGTAAAAAACAGTTTGGATACCACAAATTGGGACGGAAGTGGAAGGAGAGACGCAGTGACATCACAATTTCTTTTGAGTGACAGATTTTTTGAGGAAGATAGTTACTGACGGTGCCTGAGAGGGGTGGATGAGGAGTGCGTGCTTGGCGCATCCTTGCCGGTAGATCAGTCAGGTCCTTACATTGAGGGAAATGATGTTACTTTTTTGTTGGATACTGGCGCTACCTGTTCTACTATAAGAGAACAGAAGCGGTCAAAGTAGTGGGCGTTTCTAATAAACAAATTAGCACTCCTGTTACAGAACCCATGGAAATCCGAATAGGTAATTCTAAAGAAATGCACAAGTTTGTAGTGTGTGGTGGGACTTACTGTGTAAAATGAATTGCACAATCTGCTGTACCCCAAGTTGTGTTGAAATTCAAACCCCAGATGAAGATGGAATTTATAAATTAATGTTAGCCAAACAACAAACTGAAAATAAAAAGATGTTAGTGGAAGACCTTCCAAAAGAATTGCAGCATACAGTGAATCCTGAAGTGTGGGATTTCACTGGAAAATATGTAGGATTATTGGCAAATGTTGACCCAGTAAAAGTGACAGTGAAAGAAGGTGCAGTTTACTCAAATATTCGACATTACAAAATGAGCCCAGAAATAAAAGCAGGTGTAGCAGCAGAAATAAAGTGTTTGGTTGAGCAAGGCATTTTACAAGAAATTATGAGCAGTCCATGTAAATCACCTATAATTGGTATAAAGAAACCGAGCGGAAAATATAGGGTTATACAAGACCTCCGCAAAGTTAATAAAATTGTCGTCCCATGTTGTCCAGTTGTGCCAAATCCTGCTGTGATTCTGTATCAGATACCATGGAGAGCCGGATGGTTCACGGTATTTGATTTGTACCATGCATTTTTCTCCATATCATTACATCCAGATAGCAAATTTCTTTTCTCGTTCAAATTCGAAGACCATGTTTACGTTTGGAATTGTGTTCCTCAGGAGTACACAGAGAGTCCATCGATCTGTAATCAGATATTGAAAAAAAATCTTGAATCTCTGGTTTTGACTGGACAGTCTGTCCTTGTGCAATATATAGACGACAAAAAACTCGAAATGACTGAGTTGTTGATACCATTGCATTACTGAATATTTGGCTGAAGGAGGGCATAAAGTGTCACCTGAAAAGTTACAATTCTGTAGCACATTGGTAAAGTATCTGGGGCACCAGATAGAAAGAGGTGTCAGAAGAGTTACCTCTGAAAGAATCAAAATAATCATTCACATGAATCTACCTCAGACACAGAAAGAAATCAGAATGTTTCTTGGAGGTGTAGGTTGCTGCAGGCAGTGGTCTGTGGGATTTGCAGTCCTAGCTAAACCCCTGATATAAATGACAACGAAAAGACCAAAAGACCCAGTAGAGTGGGATGATGAAAGCATGACTGCCTTCTTGAAGCTGCAAGACTGTCTTTGCTCAGCTCCAGCCTCAGGGATGCCTGATTATTCAAAGGAATTTGCATTGTTCTGTGATGCATGTGACAATTGTGCATTATCTGTTCTGAACCAAACTCATGGTTTAATGAGTCATCCTGTGGCATTTTTTTCATCCACACTAGATCCAGTGGCATCTGCATTACCAGGATGTCTGAAAGCAGTAGCTGCAACTTGCATGAGTCTTGAGCAAAGTGAATCCATCATTATGGGACACCCTGCAACTGTGTATGTCCCACACTCAGTGGAGATTCTGTTAACGAGAACACGTACTCAGTATTTGACTCCTAGACGGCTGACTAGGTATGAGTGAATCCTTCTAGGTGCAGGGAATGTGACCATTGCCAGATACACTGTCTTAAATCCATGATGCAAGAGTAGGAGTCCCGGTATTTGTGCTTCTAGGTGTACAATGAAATTTCCGTGTGCACCTAGAAGAACATATACTGGGACCCCTACCCTTGCAACATAGAATACCCAGGTCCCAGTACTGTTGGGTCAACCCTCCTTTTGTAACGCTGTCTTAAATCCAGCCACACTGTTTCCTGATTCACACTTTAAAGAGGTGAAAGGGGAAGTCAAGCATGATTGCATTGACCTCACAGAATATAGTACTAAGCCCGGTCCAGACATAAAAGAAGATCCATTGTTAAATTCGGAATGTGAGCTATTTGTGGATGGCTCATGCATGAGACATGAGGAAGGAGGATTAAGTGCCGCATATTCTATGTGTACTTTGTGGGGTCCAGTTGAAGCATCCTACTTACCCGGAGTCAAGTCTGCACAAGTAGCCAAATTAGTTGCATTGACAAGAGCCTGCAAATTTGGGAAAAATTGGAAAGTAACCATAAACACTGATAGTCAGTATGGTTACGGAGTTGTGCATGACTTTGGCCAACTTTGGATGCAAAGGGAGTTTCTGACTTCCTCCGGTACTCCTAATAAAAATGGACATTATTAAAAGACTTGATAGAAGCAATTCAATTACCAAAAGAAGTGGCTGTAGTCAAGTGTGCTGCTCACCAATCTGGAAATGACAAAGTGACAGCAGGTAACTGATATGCTGACCAACTACCCCAGCATTTTGCCAAACATAAGATGGCAATAAATGAGAAAATCGATGCATATGGAAACAGCTGCCAACTTATGTTGCTTGAAAGAGTGAAAACATGGGAGGAAGTGAGAGATTTGCAAAAGGAGGCAGAAATGAAGGAAAAAGAAGAGTGGGAGAAAATAAGATGTCAGAGAAGGGTTGAGGATGGTGTTATTGTTTACCTTGATGGGAGACCTGTGTTACCAGATTGTATGCTTGCTCCTATGGCTAGGATGTATCATGGAAGTTCACACATAGGTAGGGATGCGATGAATTGATTGTTCAGACAGAGTTGGTTCAATGCAAGATTCAGGAATGTAGCAGAGAGTCTTTGCCAGAGGTGCATAACCTGCCAACGAATTAATCCTGGTAAGAGAACTGTAGTATTGCCAGAAAAGATTGAAAAGGCTGAAGGTCCCTTCATACAACTCCAGATTGTTTATAACCAGTTACCCCCTTGCCGAGGACTGAAGTACACCCTTGTCATTGTCTGCCTTTTTTCAAAACGGGTGGAAGCCTACCCTACCTGCAGGAATGATAGCATCACTGTAGCTAAACTATTACTGAGGGAACTCATACCACATTTCGGTTTTCCAGTAACAATTGAGTCAGACCGAGGGTCTAATTGTAATAATGAAATAATTCATCTGATCTGTGAATCATTCCAAACTGAGCAAAGGCTGCACTGTGCAAACCGCCCAGAGGCTTCTGGAGTGGTAGAACAACTGAATGGCACAATCAAGTCACGATTGGGAAAGATGTATGAATCTACCCGATTGGAATGGCCTGATGATTTACCTCTTGTTCTGATGGGACTTAGAAGCATCCCAGACAGAAACACAGGCTTGAGTCCCCATGACAAACTCATGGGAAGAGCAATGAGGCAAGCATGGGTACCAGGACACAAGCTGATAAATATATCTGATGATTTAGTACTCAAGTACTGCAAAGAACTGGCTGACCAAGTGCGTTCTATCTCTCACCAGGTCGGGGAAGACGCTGTCGCCAGACAATGAACTCCAGCACATGATCTGAATCCAGGTGACTGGGTAGTGATAAAGGAACATACTCAAGAATCTTGCCTAGCACCAAGGTGGGGAGAACCACATCAAGTTATATTGGTTACCACCACAGATGTAAAGTGCAGGGGAATTCCAAACTGGATCCACGCAAGTCATATCAAGAGAGTGACTGAACCTGATGACATAGGAGCTGAAGGTTGTGCAGCTGAGGGATATCAAGAAGTTGGTCCCAAAGTAGTTGATGAGGAACAACCGAGCACCAGTCAGGATGAATGGATTCCAGTAGCCGACATACCTGCAGAGTTTGTGAGAACCAGAAGTCAAACCTCTTTAGATAAACAGAGTGATAGTGAGGATGAGTCAGGAAAAGAAGAATGTACCAGATTACAGAAATCTAAGCCAATAGTAATTCTGAGGAGGACCAGATAAGGAAAGATCGATGTACTCAGACATTTGAAAATCCAGCCAGAACTCTTGAGTCTGAGGAGGGACAGATAGGTATTAGGGCGAAAGCTCAGGCAGAAGACAATCAAGAAATCCAAAGACCTGAGCAGGACCAGATAGGTGTAGAAAAGTGTGTTTAGGAAGAAGAAGACGAACAGAGTCAAACTCAAAGTCAAAGTCAAATACATCAAAATCCTGAACAAGGCCAGATTAGTACACAGGCAGAAGAAGAAGCAAAATTAAGCCCTTGACCAAGTCAGATAGAGAGGAATACAGAAGTTGACAAAGAACAAGTAGTGCCACAATTGAAGGAAAATAAAAGAACATCTGAAGAAAGCCAAAGCACAGTGCAAGCTAAAAGAACCAGAAAGGGAGATAAGCGGCCTGGGTTTGTCAAAAGATTGAAATTTCACCTTAAACCAATAAATGAAGAACCAGAGCAAGTAAATGAAATATCAAGCCAAGCTGGACCGTCCACAGAGCAACCAAGAAGGAGAAGTCCGTGTTTGAAAAGATGGAATAACAAGTTTAAAGGACCTGAGTGGACCTATGTAATACTTGAAGATTTCGAAAATCTAGAACTGAGTGATGACGAACTGATTGTTAATCAGACTGAGGGATAAGTGAGACCAACTTGGGAAAAAAAGAAAAAAAAATCACTGGTTAAAGTCTGTGGAAAAGTTACAAAGAGGGGATAAAATGTTTTCCTTAGTCAGAAATGGCTGATTATAATGTTATCGAAAGACCAAAAAGAAATTGTCTAAAGACATGTTGTATAATATGCACATGTAGTATAGTAATAGTAGTTAAAGTATGGTTTGGGCTGACATTAGCTTTACCTTACTTGATGAGCAAAGAAATGCAGAATAACACTAACATACCTGACCAAGTAGATTCACCTAAGAAAATAGATACACATACACATGAGAAAGCAGTTAGTTTTAAGCAACCTGGAGTAGTTTTAGAAGCACCAAATGAAAGAGATTTACATTATAAAAGAGCTAGAAATAGAACTCATTTGAATGTATTTGCTAATTTGTTAGTACATTATGTAGAAGCTATGGAAATCAGTGATTGCTATGTGTGCATGAAGTTGCCCACATCAGTTGCCGAAGGGGTCACTTATCATCACTTACCTTGGACATATGGTATTTCATGTAGCATTTTAGCTAGTTTGTTTTTATAAAACTGGAAAATTGCAGTATTATTATTCCAATTTTGATGTAATCTTTTCTGAAATTCCTTTACGTAGAAATTTAAATCGTATTTCTAGTACTAGAGACTCTACACACTTCATGGGTGATTATTTTCTAACAGTAAGTTTAATAGATATAGCTAAGGCTCACAAAGATAATCTAACATGCATATTACAAGAGAAAGAAAAGATGTTTTTAGATTTAGTTGAGAAAAGGAGACAGGATTTCCATAAGAAAGCATCTGATCATAAACAAAAGATTCCAAAATGGGCTGAAAATAAAGAGTTTACCTCTAATGGCAAGACTCAAGCTGCTATGGTGCTGGATTTCGAAAAGAAAGGGAAACTCTGTCTCCATAGAGAGAAAACAACTATTATAATAATATATTCATTGGTTCCAGTGAATGTGAACATAATTTCAAAGTTATTGGGGGTTGGGGTTTCAAAGATGGAACTGAACCTGTATTCCCTGGAATGTATTACATTTGTGGGAACAAGGCCTATTTTAAATTGACTGATCATTGCCATAGGAGTTGCTATTTTGGAATAGTATTCCAAAAGGTGTACCACGTAGAGAAAATCACTGGAAGCAATGAAGAAACTAATGGATTAACTCGTAGTAAAAGAGCATCATTTGCTGAAATTGTAGGTGACATATTCAGTGCAATAATACCTTCAGTGGGAGTTGTTCTGAACACTCAAAGAATTTGCAAATTGTCAACAGTGGTGGATCGCTTATCGACTGACACTGCTAGTGGATTTCTAATGATCAATACCAAACTAGTTGCGGTTAGATCAATGGTTTTACAAAATCGACTTGCTCTTGATATATTATTGGCAAAAGAGGACGGGGTCTGTAGAATGCTGAAGATGCAACATTGTTGCACTTACATTCCATACAAAAGTGTTGAAATTAGGAAATATGCAAGAAACATTACACATTCGAGAGAAGAATTGAAACCAGTGGAGGTTGACAGTGCATGGAAGAGACTAATTAGTGGTCTCTCTTCAATAGGTAGTTGGTTCTCTAACGTAGGAAAATGTTTTGAAGGTAGAGTACTGATGCCAATGGTGGGAGTAGCCCTACTGATTTTAGGGATAATAATTTGTTGCAAATGTAGCAAACATAAAAAGACATATACAGTAAATAAGAAAGGGAAGAAAAGAAGCTTCAGTGAAATTGAGCTTGAAAAATTAAGTGGGGATTTGTATAAGACGATGAAAAATTTCCACATGAATAATGGGGAAAAACCTAAAAGAGTGTTTGAAGAAATAGAAATGAGTAAATGTTGAGAAGTTGGCATCTGTTTCTGTAATTTATGATGATATAAAATATCATCAAAGAGGGCATTGATGGAGCAAGGTTTAACTTGTAAAGAGACTTGCTCGGACTCAACCTTCTCTAAAAAAAAAATAATGCACTAATAAACATGTTTTGTCTTACCAATAATGCATCACACAAAATTTCTAGTATCAAGGGGAAGCTTTTCAATGTGCTTTCTACTAACCATAACCGGAGAGTCCTAAAATGGCCGTCGCAATGTGGGAACTTTTCTGCGCATGCGTCTGTCATACTCACGTTACATGACGTATTCTCTGCTTTGGTGGGAAATCTTTGCTTCTGCGCACTAGAACTAAAGATGGCTGCTCTATGTATTCACATGCTAACGCTTGATTGCTGCTTTTATTAAATTGTTTGTACTGCCTAATTCCTAATGCTGTTGGTAACATAAAGTAACAGGAATAGAGTAGAGATAAGTGGTATACAGTGCATTCATTTATTCTTTGTTCTAAAACTGTTTCTCTTTGACTTTACTATTAGCTTGTATTTGGGCCTGATGTAATCTTGCTGCACTCCATCTTGCAATCCTGCGACTGTGCAGAAGAGCTCAAGAGTCCACAAGTCATGGCATTGAACCTGTGTCAGTGACTGTCTTGCCTGAAGAGGCGCCTGGGAAACTCACTCTTCGACCTCTCGAGAGGAAGCTGAATTGAACATTTTACATACAATGTATTTGTGATGGAAACATCCATTGTCGGGTGGAATAAAATCACATGGGAAAATAAAGTTATGGGCAGGAAAGATAATTTGCATTATTGAATCAAGTGACTTCATAACTGGTATGGTGTGATGACCTCTCCTCGTCTTTTGACCAATCAAATTGAGGGAATACACACATTTCCAACATTGGTGGGTGGTACACTGCCCTGGAAAATGTTATATCTAAGGTAGGCTTAGCTGGCTAGTTTGTCCGACTTGTCCAAATAGCTGACCTGTCACTGACCCAACGCACTCAATAGGTGATCAACAACAGAGGTGCTGGTGGAGCACTCTGTCAGAAGATTCGAAAACCCAATCGGGGTTCTGCGAAGGAGTTCGATAACCCAATCGGGGTTCTGGGAAGGAGGTTCGATAACCCAATTAGGGTTCGACTGTTAGCTACAGAGAGGGTTGCGCCTTGAGACCCTATGTATGTAGCGCGCTTTATAAGTGTCACTGATTGATTGATTGATTGATTGATTGCAACACTGGTGTTGCACTTTAGCTGTGGGTGCTGGTTCTGACCTGCGGTGGTCCTGTCCTGTTCCAATTTGGTCCGTACTTATCCTTATTCTATTCTGCACATGTCCTGCCCTGTTGGCACCTGAACTCGCAGGAGTCCTGTCCTTTAACCCAGCCCGTGGCCAGGGTAGGTCTTCACACCTTTCTAGGTAATTCTAAAATTGTGTGGGTATGTCATTATACTGTTTCCCTTTTCTTACCTTTCCTATGTTTCAATGCTTAAAGAAAGTCTCATATTATTTTCAAATCATCTTGCTTTGATTATATTCTTACTAATTGAATGAGCTTTGATTGAATTTGTATGTGTTTAAATCTTTCCTGTTATTTTATGATTGCAAATGTTTATTTAACTGCCTATTATGGTAACACCCTTCATCCCTTGGGACTCTAGGTACCGGTGACAAGGATTGGTAAGACAAATTGTATAGGTCCTAAATGGTTAATTTACATTTCTGATCAAAGCTCAGGTTTACCTGTTCAAAATGTGTAAGTTTTATGGGTCCAGGTGAGTATGGTAAACAAGCAGGTGAACCCGCGCTCTATCAGCTGCACTATTCTGGGAGTTTGAATAAACTGCAGTTGACGAGCCACGGTGGTCCACGCTCTTTCTTTCTGCCCTGTGAAGACTGGCTGAATGGGAAGGTATATATATATATATATATATGTATATATATGTATATATATATATATATATATATATATATATATATATATATATATGTATATATATATATATATATATGTATATATATATATATATATATTTATATATATATATATATATATATATATATATATCAAACACCTTCCCCGACTGGGTCACAGTTTCATTGTAGTATTTATTCAAAGCGGGATTTCACCTTGTTTTTCCCAATGCATTTCGGCACAGTAACTCGGCCTTCTTCGGGGGAGAGATCTTTAGACATCGATGTAATCCGCCATGTGGATGCTAGGTGATTGCTGATTCCTTTTAATTAATTCTCTCTGGTGGGCGTTTTCAATATTCAAGATCGCAAAGATTCCTGGTCTTTGTAGGCACTTAACGATGTCTGTGTCCCGTTTGAAATACTGTTTTAGTGCCTACCCCCTATGCCACTTGGATGCACAGTGGGGACTCACGCCAGGTTGGATGGTGGGCCTCACTCCTTCGCAGTTCCTTTGAGGGATGTAAGTCAGTTCCAGTCCCCCTTTTCAGGCAAAAGCTTTGCCTCCTCTCTCCCCTTGTGCCGGTAACCTCCGTTTGGAAATGTAGAGCGTGGGGGGGGGGGTATCGTGGTGTAGACAATACTTCAACCAAGGGTTGCAGGTTTCCCACGATACTGCCAGAACGAGAGGGCGTCTCGCTAAAGCCAGCACCTGCAAGCTGGCAAAACACGACAGCTAGTCTTTCTCCAGGTAAGGACAAAAGAACGAGACATCTCCGGGATAAACTGCAGCTGACTTTTATTAGTTCCAGCGCTCTGTGTACAGCAACCTTGAAACGCAAGGCAGACGCGTTTCGCATAAATAGCTTCCTCAGTGCCCATTTCAAAGGTAAAACAATGTCCTGGGGGTCTGCTGATGTTTAAGCTGATATTGTGGCCACGCCCAGTCAGGTGGTTACTTGCCCTGTGACCAAGGCCTCTGAGCAGGCCGAAACGTTATGCTGCCGTGGTGTGCTGTTGAATAAAAGAAACTCACCTGCACTCTGGGTTTTCTGTGTTTTTTCCTGGCTGATGGTCGAATATTTGAGCCTGGCGCAGAAAAAAGTGCAAGTGCGGAAATATATATATATATATATATATATATATATATATATATATATATATATATATATATATATATTCACTGAAAAAAACATAGGTTATAGACCATATATAGTTAGGGATTAGCATTTAAAAAACCTTATTTTATTTGCACAAAACCATTGAAATTCCATATATAGTTAGTTGCACTAACTATATATCGCGGACCTGCAATCCACTGCTAATTATGTCACATATTACATCATTCATGACATGGTCAGTGACATCACTGATGACATCACTGATGACATCTCAAATGACATCACTGATGACATCACTGATGACATCACTGATGACAACACCCAGTGACTGTATGTTTCTGTAAAGTTAAAATATGTCTTACATATTGAAGAATGAGTGGATGTATAAGTGTCTGGATGAAGGATTTAGTAGGTGCATGACTGACTGTATGAGAGAATGATTAAATGTGTCTCACTGAGTGTATGGGTTAGTGATTAAAGTGTCTTAATTTGGCAATCATTATTTATGTTGTTCTGTAAACTGCTGAATGTTTAAATCAGTAGCTATATCAGTAACTATATGAGTTATTGAATGGCTGCCCAAGTATTTGTATGGGAGACTGAGTATGTGTGTGGGTGGCTGGGAGGTGTATAACTCTGTGCATAGATGTGTGAGCAGTTGATTCCCTAGGTGTATGGGTTCAAAAGTGCATGTAGAAACAGCTGTATGGACAGTTGACTGTGTGCATGAGTATATTGGTGAGTGAATGGATATCTCAGTGCTACATGTCAAAGTAAGTACATATGTAAAACACACTCCATGTGAGAGTTGACATATATAAATAACTGAACATAAGAGCCAGTGAATGTGTGAGTGGCTGTATGAATCATTGTGAACTTGTATCAAGGATTGTATAAGAGAGTAAATATGTGTTACTATATGTTTGAATAAGTAAGGTGTGTATAACTGTATAGTTGAGGAAATGGAGATGTGATTGATTCTTTGCATGACTGACTAGGTGTGTGAGTAACTCCATGGATGTGTGACAGTCTGTGAGTGCCTGTTTACACTGAGTGTATCTAAGGTTATATTAGAGTCTGAAGATGTATTATCACATAAATGATATCATCAGTGATGTAATCAGTAATGTCAAATGAGATGTCAGTGATGTCATCAGTGATGTCATTTGAGATGTCATCAGTGATGTCATCAGTGATGTCATTTGAGATGTCATCAGTGATGTCATCAGTGATGTCACTGACCATGTCATGAATGATGTAATATGTGACATCATTAGCAGTGGATTGCGGGTCCGCGATATATAGTTAGTGCAACTAACTATATATGGAATTTCAATGGTTTTGTGCAAATAAAATAAGGTTTTTTAAATGCTAATCCCTAACTATATATGGTCTATAACCTATGGTTTTTTCAGTGAATTTTCAAGGTTTTGTAAATGCAAATTCCTAACTATATATGGTCTATAACCTATGGTTTTTTCTGTGAATTTCATTGGTTTTTTAAAAGCTAATATCTATAGCTGTAAAATATATTCTTTATTAAGTGACGTATCACGTAGCCCATGAGACGCCTCATGATGCATCGCATAACCGTGACGTATCGTCACTGCAGCGCAAACCAAACCCAAAACGTAAGCGCGCCAGAACACGCTTAAAGATATATATATATATTTTTAACCTTAATTAGACAAAATCCACACGTGCACATATCACAAACGTTCAAAAAACACAATATGTCGGACTCCCGTTACGCTGCCGGTTAGCTGCCCGGTTAACGTACCAGGAAGCACCTTTACCGCGAAAAATCGCAATTTTTTTTTCTTTTGCCCCGCAGGGAACTTTAATAGCCCCCTCATCAATTCTAGGGGTTCAGGAGGGGTCTGCCTTACCCCTTTCATTCATTTACACCTTTTTTTTTTCCACCTCTTGTCTCTCGATCCTACCGAGAGACAAGATGGCGGCCGCTCCGGACTGTTTACAATGTTGACAGCCAATCAGCTACTCCTCAGACTCCCGTTACACTGCCGGTTAGCTTCCCGGTTAGCTGCCCGGTTAGCTGCCCGGTTCGCGCACCAAGACGCGTCTCTACGGCGAAAAAATCGGATTTTTTTTTTTTTTTGGCCCCGCGTGGCTTTATAATATCCCCCTCATCAATCCTATGGGGTCAGAAGGGGTCTACCTTGCCCTCTTTACTTCATTTCCCCCTTTGTTTTGGTCTCCTCTTGTCTCTCGATCCTACCGAGAGACAAGATGGCGGCCGCTCCGGACTGTTTACAATGTTGACAGCCAATCAGCTACTCCTCAGACTCCCGTTACACTGCCGGTTAGCTTCCCGGTTAGCTGCCCGGTTAGCTGCCCGGTTCGCGCACCAAGACGCGTCTCTACGGCGAAAAAATCGGATTTTTTTTTTTTTTTGGCCCCGCGTGGCTTTATAATATCCCCCTCATCAATCCTATGGGGTCAGAAGGGGTCTACCTTGCCCCCTTTCCTTCATTTCCCCCTTTGTTTGGGCCTCCTCTTGTCTCTCGATCCTACCGAGAGACAAGATGGCGGCCGCTCCGGACTGTTTAGAATGTTGACAGACACCGGAGAGCCAATCAGCTTCGCTTCGCAAAGTTCCGATACGCGAAAAGTTCGCTAACCGGAGCGCTACCCGGAGCGCTGTTACAGATATATATCTTGTTTTAAACGTTAATTTCTCAAAATCCACTGAAGCACATACATTGAGACCTAGCAAAGGCACATCGGGCTAACAGTCCCTACAATTTTGCCAAGTTTCGTGGAAATCCATTCAGCCGTTCGGGCTAAAAGTGAGGCCAACCGCCCTATGAAAATTAACATGGGAAAAACGCTTTTTGGGACCCCCCTTTTTTCTCGGCCCCCCCTTGACGAACCCCCCCCCAAATTTCCAGGAGCTGCTCAGAAACAAAATGTACCATTTTCCTGAAAATTTCAGCCGATTCCGTCCACAAACGCCAAAGTTATTAGACATAGAATTTTCAAAAGACCCATAGAGAAAAAATCCTAACTATATATACCTACTGGCGATAGCCAGTAGGTAATATATATATATATATATATATTTATATATATATATATATATATATATATAAATATATATATATATATATATTACCTATTGGCGATAGCCAGTAGGTATATATAGTTAGGATTTTTTCTCTATGGGTCTTTTGAAAATTCTATGTCTAATAACTTTGGCGTTTGTGGACGGAATCGGCTGAAATTTTCAGGAAAATGGTACATTTTGTTTCTGAGCAGCCCCTGAAAATTTGGGGGGGTTCGTCAAGGGGGGGCCGAGAAAAAAGGGGGGTCCCAAAACGCGTTTTTCCCATGTTAATTTCCATAGGGCGTTTGGCCTCACTTTTAGCTCGAACGGCTGAATGGATTTGCACGAAACTTGGCAAAATTGTAGGGACTGTTAGCCCGATGTGCCTTTGCTGGGTCTCAATACATGTGCTCCAGTGGATTTTGAGAAATTAACGTTTTAAAAAATGTATGTCTGTGACAGCGTCCCGGATAGCGCTCCAGATCGCGTACTTTTCGCGTCACGGAGCTTTGCGAAGCGATGCTGATTGGCTCTCCGGTGTCTGTCAACATTCTAAACAGTCCGGAGCGGCCGCCATCTTGTCTCTCGGTAGGATCGAGAGACAAGAAGAGGTGAAAAACGAAGGGGGAATTTAATGAAAGGGGGCAAGGTAGACCCCTCTTGACCCCCTAGGAATGATGTTGGGGTTATTAAAGGGTCCCGTGGGGAAAATTAAAAAAATTAGATTTTTCACGGTAGAAGCGCTTCTCGGTTCGCAAATTAACGGCTGAATGGATTTGCACGAAACTTGGCAAAATTATAGGGACTGTTAGTCCGATGTGCCTTTGCTGGGTCTCAATACATGTGCTCCAGTGGATTTTGAGAAATTAACGTTTAAAAAACAGGTATATCTGTGACAGCGTCCCAGATAGCGCTCCAGATCGCGTACTTTTCGCGTAACGGAGCTTTGCGTAGCGAAGCTGATTGGCTCTCCGGTGTCTGTCAAAATTCTAAACAGTCTGGTGCGGCCGCCATCTTGTCTGTCGGTAGGATCGAGAGACAAGAGGAGGAGAAAAGCGAAGGGGGAATTTAATGAAAGGGGGCTAGGTAGACCTCTCTTGACCCCCTAGGAATGATGTTGGGGTTATTAAAGGGTCCCGTGGGGCAAATAATAAAAATTAGATTTTTCGCGGTAGAAGCGCTTCTCGGTTCGCAAACTGGTAGCGAAACGTGAATTCGCCATTTTGTGTTTCGATTTCATTAAATTACTAGGTATAAGGGGGTACGGGAGACGTATCCTGACCCCTTTTGTTTTCTGAGGGTGGCTGAGGAGGCTCATATATGTTGATACATGTCTTCCAGCGGCTGTGCGTGAGCGGTTTTTTTTTTTGTTGCGTGACGTCTGTTAACGTTCGATTCGATGGAAATCAGGAAGTGTTGACCGCCATGTTGTCACTGCGAGTAAATATTTTGTTTTAAATAATTGTTATAAATTAATCCTTATTGATAAACATTGTCTGCGCCATCTTGTCTTTTTTGCAATGACACACTTTTGTTGAGCACGACAGCCATTTAGAGATGCCTTGACCAGACCCACTCTCTGCACGCCAACGATCCTCAGCATGGCTCCACACCCTCGCAAGCATCTCCTCCACGCACTGGTCACCCCCGCTCTCTCTCTCATGCATGGGCCAGAAACCTCCTCCCATGTGCACTGCTCTTCCCTGAGAATCACACCCTGTGCCCGCCCGACACCACCCTTTCACCCTATTCACTACCGCACCCTCTGACACTCTTCTTCCTCTGTGTCCGATTGTTCAGGCCGGTCCCAGGCTATCACCTAGCCCTGCAGATGTAGTTTATGGCCCCAGCTGTAGAGAATCACCCCTCTTCAAAGGAGTTACAGTAGATCTGTCACACCACACGCGTTCCTACTATCTGATAACCATTCTGTATTGTGCTTGGGGAGGGGATTCTCACTGTGAGGGTGTGTGGGACCGAGCCTGAAGCGTAAGATTCCAGGGATGCCTCTTTGTACATCAAAATTTTTACAATTATGTGTCACATTATAAATATATAGTACTCCAACAAAGTAGTATTATAACACTTTAATAACTTTTAAATATATAGAACGCAACAAAAACAGTAAATACATTTAAACATTTTTTAAAAAAAAGAAGCAACAATGGTCAGTAGTTGTGTTTTGTGCGAATAGTCCCAAGGCAGCACAGCGTGCTGAGTTCTGGAGGGCACCCAGGTGATGTTACCTGGGTGCCGCACTGGTTTTTGGTATCCTACAATGCAGCTCTGAAAAACGGCGTGGGGCGTCCCGGGGGGTGCGCGGGGAGGCCTCGTCAGTAGCGGTCTGTTGTGCGAATAGTCCCAAGGCAGCAGAACGCGCTGAGATGTGGATGGCACCCAGGTGATGTCCAGTAAGTTGTCGCACTGGTTCTGGCATCCTACAATGCTGCTCCGAAAAACGGCGTGGGGCGCCCCGGGGGGGGGGGGGGGGGGGAGGCGGCGTGAACGGGTCTCCCCAGGTGGAGGCTCGTCGGCTGTACTGGGGCGCCCCTTTACCGTTTCAGTTGCCATTACGCCCGCTTTTGCTACACTGTGCCTCATCTGCCATTCAGATGTTTATCGCCCGCTCTTGCGGCTACAGCGTCTCGCTCACCATGTAGTTGAGTTGCGCCCACTCTTGCGGTGCAGCAATAGGCGGCTGCCACAGGACTCTTAAAATGGCGGACGGCTCTTCGGATTTGGGCCTGGTCCACTAACATGGCCCTGGGACACCTTGGAACTCGGACGTCCCCTGAGCCTTGAAGATTTTACAAAAGTCTTGGGGGCTCCCGACTCCTGCAGGCTTCCGGTGGGGAGCGGCTGCCATGATTGCTCGCGGAATGACCACGACGGAGCCACGAGATGGTGGTGCTCTTAGGCTGACGCCAGCTTTAGTCTGAAACATCTAGAAACAAGGTGGGGCTTTCATCGTTTGGGAAAAAAATGTTTTAATCCAATGAAAAGTGATATTTTTAGGTCATATGATCAAGCCTTCCATCATTAGGAAACCAAAAGTAAAATGAACCAATGAAAAGTTTTATAAAGAAGTCACATGACCTGTTATGCTTACGTTACGCGCTGCTATAAAAAGCGTAGAAAATCCGTTGGCACGTGAGGCGGCGTCAGTAGCGGACCGATGTGCGAATAGGCCGAAGGCAGCACAACGCGCCGAGATCCGGATGGCACCGAGGTGGTGTCCAGCAAGTTGCACTGGTGTGGCCATCCTACAATGCTGCGCCGAAAGTCGGCGTGGGGTGCCTGGGGGGAGGGAGGGGGGGGGAGGTGGCACAAACTGGCCTCTCTCGCCTCCTCAGGTGGAGGCACCTGATGTGCAGTGCGGCGCCCCTTATCTTTTCACTCGCCGTCCAGCAGAGTTGCGCCCGCACTTGCTGCTACAGTAGGCCGAAGGCAGCACAACGCGCCAAGATCCGGATGGCACCGAGGTGGTGTCCAGCAAATTGCCGCACTGGTGTGGCCATCCTACAATGCTGCGCCGAAATTCGGCGTGGGGCGCCCCGTTGGCCTGTGAGGTCGCGTCAGTCAGTGGGGGCTGTTTGAGAAAGCAATGTGATGCTGTGCGTTGCCCCCAAGATGGAGGCTCCTCGGCTGCAGTTGGGCGCCCCTTGGTGTTTCACTCGCTATCCAGCTGAGTTGCGTCCGCACTTGCGTCTACAGTAGGCCGAAGGAAGCACAACGCGATGAGATCTGGATGGCACCGAGGTGGTGTCTAGCAAGTTGCCGCACTGGTGTGGCCATCCTACAATGCTGCGCAGAAAGTTCCATGGTCCGGCGGAACTTTTTTCCTTTTCCTTTCTGCATCTTGTCCCACAATCCGTTTAACCTTTAGACACGACCAGGTCCCTGAATGTGTGCAGGGGGACGCTATTGATTGAATCAAAATGGCGGCTTCACACAAAGCTGACTCAAGCGTTGCTGGTGATGCTATACAGACAAAAAATGGTTTTCAGTTTGTACATTCTTCAGGATTTTTCCATCCAAGTCTGCTTGAGAGTTTGTAGAACAATGGCTTTAGGTCTTGCCCTCCCCTCTTTTGACTGTTGGTCTTGTTGCCTATGTCTTCTGTTGTCATTTAACTGAACCTTTTTTGACTGCCGAAAGGGGTTCTGGTCCGACCGCTGGTTGGTGGAGATATTTTGACTATATCCTGGACCTGCCCGGCCTCGCCCAAAATGGCGCCGGTATAAATGGGACTCGTACCTCCTTGTTGTGTACTGGTTGCACAACCTTGATATCACGAGATACGTATGCAGTTTTGAAGCACATGGCGGGCGGGAATGAGAATTGATTGAATATTTCGACATCCTTATTGATATTAAGTTCTGATGTGTTATTGATTACTGTACTATTTAAAGTTCGAATTAACGTCACCCATGGTACTTGCCCGCAAATGTATATCTAGATAATTTTATTGTAAGTGGCCCTGTCGTATTTTAATTACAAAATGTACGTCCACCGATTCCGCAACTGTTAGACACCTTAGTTCTTGCAACCTAATGGCCCGCTCGTTGCGTTCCTCTACAGTGTAAATGTCTCCTCATCATATACGATTCCAGTTTGCTCCATGGCCGGCCCACGTGGTTATAGGCCCGTATTTGTATACTGACATTTTCACAATAAAGGTTTTTAAAACAAAACATGGTAGTAGTATTTACATTGGTAAAGTTTTTAATTTTAGTCACTGTTTTCGAATCAGTAAAAGGCAAGTGAAATAAAGCAGTCCAATTACATGACGGATAAAAGGTATAATACGCAGGAACGCAGTAAAGATAAATGGTCAAAGGCTGTTGTGTTTTTTACTCCTGCAACATAAAGTAATCGATAAGAATCTGATATTCGGGTGTATCGGCGACTAAGACAGCAGGCCGAGCATCTTTTGCTCAACGGCTCCGTCATGGGACGAAGAAACGCCCTTTTGCTAGAAAAAGGAATATATTTTACTTGCAGGACAGTTGTAAATTTTCCGGGAAAATACATTAGCCTGGAACATTATAACATATATGTTTAAGAAAAAATAATGTTCGAAAGCAATAAAAAGTGTAATTTTTAGGTCATATGACCAAGCCTTTCATCATTAGTATAACAAAAGTAAAATGAACCAATGAAAAGTTTTATTAACAAGTCACATGACCTGTTATGCTTACGTTACGCGCTGCGCGCCGCGCCCCGGATCCCTTCCGGGAAGCTGCGCTTCGCGCACTGGAGTACTTCCGGGTGCGCTAATGCGGCGTGTCATATAACGCATTACGCGACAACGTAGGTCCAGAATATAGTTAAAATGTCTCCACCAACCAGCGGTCGGAACACAACCCCTTTCAGCAGTCTAAAAAGTTCTGTTAAATGACAACAGAAGGGACAGGCAACAAGAACCATCAGTCAAAGAGGGGAGGGCAAGTTCTTCCCTACCGGGTCACGTTGGGGCGCTACCGGAACTGATCGAATTGGTAGTCTACAGTGTTTCTGGATGTTTCAGACTGAAGCTGGCGTTAGCATGAGAGCACCACCATCTCGTATCTCAGTCGTGGCCCTTCCATGAGCAATCATGGCAGCCTCTCCCCACCAGAAGCCTGCGGGAGTCGGAGGCCCCCAAGACTTTTGTAGAATCTTCAAGGCTCAGTGGACGCTTTCGAGAATGGGGCCCAAGCCCTAGCAGACAAGCGTCCGAGTTCCAAGGTGTCCCATGGCCATTTTAGTGGACCACGCCCAAATCTGAAGAGGCGGCCGCCATTTTGAGAGTCCTGTGGCAGCCGCCTATAGTTGCATCGCAAGAGCGGGAGCAACTCAACTACATGGTGAGCGAGACGCTGTAGTCGCAAGAGCGGGCAGTAAACAGCTGAATGGCGGAAGAGGCACAGTGTAGCAAAAGCGGGCGGAATGGCAACTGAAACGGTAAAGGGGCGCCCCACTACAGCGTGTCTTCAGGTCAAACGGATTGTGGGATAAGGTCCAGAATGGAAGAGTCATCAAAAGGCAAAAAGTTCCGCCGGACCCCGGGAGCCGGCCCCCTATGTCGGGGGCGATGTCAGGCCACGCCAGGGCAACACGACTTGGGGAGGGGGCAGAAGTCAAGCACACCCTCCCAGTCCGCGCCACCACACCGTATGTTGAAAATTTGAAGCCATCGTTCTACGAACTCTCAACCAGCCTTGGATGAAAAATCTTGAAGAATGTACAAACTGAACACCAGTTTTTGTTTGCATAGCATCAGCAGCAACGCTTGCTATCAGAATGCATGAGTTTCATGCTCGATCGATTGAGCTAGCCGGATCAGGCAACAAAAAGTATAAAATAGTTATGTAAATAGTTATTTAATAAAATGTTTTACCCTGTTACTTTGCTGGTGTGTTGTGTATATTTATAATATTTGCATAGAGTTTATCGTTATTTTGGGCAGGGTGGGTGGCGGAGCCGAGCTGTCTTGCAGCCATCATGGTGTGGAGCTCAGTTCATCTCACTAGTTTCGTATTTCTCATGAAGGGTTGTTCCTAATGTTTCTATTTTAGCAAGGTCAAAAAGAGATCCCATTAGTGGCCTACTGATTTTGCTCGATTATTTTTTTTTTTTAACACGATTTTTCACTATCTGCAAAGCCTAAACAGAGTATTGCGGCTTTGTGCTTGTTAGTAAATAGAGAATGAACCAAAGAAAATAAATTCTAAAATAGTAAATGCTTGGATAACAATCAATCACATGGAGAGACAAGCAGGCACGACGGATTACAACGGGGGCAAAGGCCTGCGTTAACTACCCTTCACTATCTGCAAAGAGAGAGTACTTTTAAGAGAAAAGAGGGGGGGGCAGCGTTTAAAGCACATCAGCGTGCATAAACACGAAAATGTTTTTACCTATCACGTACTTGACATTTGACAGCTTTTGATATTTGTTATTAAAAAAACATTGAAATTCAATGAAAAACCATAGGTTTTAGCCCATATATAGTTAGGGATTAGCATTTTCAAAACCTTATTTTACTCGCATAAAACCATTGAAATTCGCATATATAGTTAGATGCGCTAACTATATATCGCGCACCCGCAATCCACTGCTGATGATGTCACATATTACATCATTCATGACATGCTCAGTGACATCACTGATGACATCTCAAATGACATCACTGATGACATCACTGATGACATCTCAAATGACATCACTGATGACATCACTGATGACATCACTGAAGACATCACTGAAGACATCTCAAATGACATCACTGATGACATCTCATTTGACATCTCATTTGACATTACTGAGCACATCACTAATGACATCATTCATGTGATAATACGATGAACCTCTTCAGACTCTAATATAACCTTAGATACACTCAGTGTAAACAAAAACTCACAGACTGTCACTCATCCATGGAGTTACTCACACACCTAGTCAGTCATGCAAAGAATCAATCACACCTCCATTTCCTATACTATACAGTTATACACACCTTACTTATTCAAACATATACTAACACATATTTACTCTCTTATACAATCCCTGATACAAGTTCACAATGATCCATACAGCCCCTCACACATTCACTGGCTCTTATGCACAGTTATTTATATATGTCAACTCTCATATGTACTGTGTTTTATATATGTACTTACTTTGACATGTAGCACTGAGATATCCATTCACTCACCAATACACTCATGCACACAGTCAACCGCCCATACAGCTGTTTCCACATGCACTTTTGAACCCATACATCTAGTGAATTAACTGCTCACACATCTATACACATAGTCATACACCTTCCAGCCACCCACACACACACTCAGTCTCCCATACAAATACTTCGGCAACCAATCAATAACCCATATAGTTACTCATTTAGCTACTGATCAACACATGCAGCAGTTCATAGAACAACAGATATAATGATGCACAAATTAAGACAGTTTAGTCACTAACCCATGCACTCAGTGAGACACATTTAATCACTCTCTCATACAGTCAGTCATGCACCTACTAAATCCTTCGTCCAGACACTTATACATCCACTCATTCTTCAATATGTAAGACATATTTTAACTTTACAGAAACATACAGTCACTGGATGTTGTCCTATGGTCCTATGGTTTTTTCATTGAATATATATATATATATATATATATATATATATATATATATATATATATATATATATATATATATATATATATATATGCGTGGAAACTCCAAAACGCTACCTCCAATCCCAACTCAGATCAGCGAAGCAAGCAGGAGACGGACCACCGAGTCGAATTACAGGTTCTTTATTGCATTTCAGCTGGATAAAAGGGCAAGATGCGTTTCGGCTTTGACAGCCCTTGTTCACATGCAAATGATCAAATGTAACTTTTTTCTTTTTATAATGCTTAGTGACCCGCCTGCAACCCGCCTCCAATCTGGTCATGTGACCATAAAGATAGAAAACATACTGTGCATAGGACTTTTGTGTGCAAAATACGCAGATATAAATATAAAATGCGCCATATGAAAATGAACATATATTGACAATCTAGTAAAAAACATTCTTGTTTCACCGATTCATTTGTTATAGCAGGATACATCCTTTCTTTTCTGTTATCTATAACATAACGTCATATTTCTGTGTAATACATAGTGAATGCACATTGTTATGTTATCAGCGGAGAATAATAGCAAAAAATGGCAGGGAAACCTATAGTGCTGCTAATGGTGACACCCGGTCGATGCCTAAAGTGCGAGAAGTTATATGACACGTGCAAACAGTTGGGATAAAGTGCTGCAGTGCATGATAAATCAACCTGTAACTGTAATGCATAAATGCTATCTTAACAATTGGGATTAAAAAAGACCTCATTTTGTTAGAAAAAAGTTACTTTTAACATTACATATTAGTTTAATAATTTATCATGGTTAAAAGTGGATAAAACACCCTGTGTATAAAAAAGTGATAGCAAGGATCTGATAAAAAAAACGGAATATTGGATATATATACACACATATGTACACATGAAGAAGCTGGGGCACTGATGGATGATTACAATGGCTAACAGGGAACCTTACTAGGCATTGTGGATCACAAAGTCCATCTAAAGGGTCAAGAAAGCTTGTCACAGGTAATCATCCCCACAGGCAACAGGGTCAGTACCAGAGCCCAGACAGAACATATTACAAGAAGTTATGCAGGTCCTCGGTGTTATTCAGTCCGTTGGGTCACTTGCTGTCGAACTCGAGGATCATGTTAGACTCCAATTGTCTCAGTTTGCTTTCTATATTGCCTTCCCTTAGGAGTTTAGGTACCGCTGCCACTACATAGTAAGTTAAGCTATTCACATCCTTATTGTGTTTGCTTTGAAAATGGTGAGCCACCGGATATGAGGGGTCACTATGAAGGATGGCTCGGAGGTGTTGTAAAATCCTGACGTGCACCTGTTGTTTGGTACTGCCTATATAATTCAGGCCACAGGTGCACGTCAGGACGTAGACAGCGAATTCCGTTTTACAGGTGTGATTGCCTGTGATGGGAATTTCAGTGCAACCGAAAGGGGTGCGGTAATGAGTTTTGTTCACACCAAACTTGCTGGCCCTAAAACTAGAGCATTTGCGAAACCCAGCTGCAGGTTGCAGCCAATTCGTCTTATGTTTCAGTTCAGGACTGCTTTGACCCAGACTTGCCCCCATACTACGAGCTCTACGAAACGTCACTAAGGGTTTATTCAGTAGCATGCACCCTAATATATTGTCTGTGAGAACAATAGACCAATTCTTGTTAATAATCTGTCTGATCTCAGTTTCTTGATCACTGAAGGCTGTTATAAATCCAGGACAATTATTTTGTAACTCATCTGCAGCAGGGGTAGACGCTACAGCCTGGCTGCTAGTAGTGTGAGTGGAGAAAAAGCTGGCCCTCATTCTTAAATTGGCTTTGACCAATGCCTGCTCAAACATAGTGTCTGAATAGCCTCGAATTTTCAGCCGGTCTCGTAGTTCCCCCACACATCTGTCAAAGTCGTCAGTGGAACTACATATTCTTTTGAGCTGTAAAATTTCACCAAAAGGAATGCTGTTAATAGTATGTTTGGGGTGGAGACTGAAGGCGTGCAAGGTGGTGTTACCTGCGGTAGGCTTTCTATGCAGTGTAGTCTGTACTCTATTGTAATCATCAATATAGATTTTGACATCAAGAAACTCAACCTGCTTAGCACTGATATGAGATGTAAACTTCAGGTTAAGGGAGTTGTTGTTGATTTCTTCCATGAAGGCAGATGCTTCTTTCTCGTCGCAGGTATTTGATGATCTTTTCCTTCACCCACACGTGGTGCATTGCGTGGAGAACGCGCTCCTCCCACCAGCCCACATGTAAACACGCGTAGCTTGGGGAGAAGCAGGCTTCCATCGCAACGCCCCTCAGTTGCCTCCACACCTCTTTTCCGAATACAAAATAGTTATTATATAAACACCATTCCATTAAACTCAATACAGCCTTATTATGTTCATAAAATTCCACAGGTCTGAGACTTAGAAAGTGTCCTGCTGCCTTAAGACCACAGTTATGGGCTATACTTGTATAGAGGGACTCAACGTCCAAAGTTATTAGCAACATATCATGCTGCCACTCAAGGTCTTCTATCTTTTTCAGAAAGTCCCTCGTATCACGAACAAAGCTGGGCAGGTTGCTTACCAGGTCTTGAAGGAAAAAGTCAATATATTGCCCAACTTTTTCTCCCATGCTGTTGATCGCTGAGATAATCGGTCTGCCGGGTATGGGCATAGTTCCTTTATGGACCTTCGGTATTAGGTAAAAAGCTGGAAGGACAGGGAATTTGTTATACATGAACTTATATTCATCTCCAGAAATGAGGCCCTCTCTGCGACATCTTAATAGGAGCTTATTCAAGTTTTCATTGGCCTTCAAATATTCTTTATTGCTCGATTTAATATAGCAAGCATTGATGCTTAATTGTCTGTAAGCTTCAGTGGTGTAATCAGATTTGGGCCATATAACGATGTTTCCACCTTTGTCTGCCGTTTTTACCACAATTTCAGGGTTGTTGCTTAACTTTTTCTTTAATGAGTGGTAGTTGGCCCGCTTTTGATTACATTTATGCCTTTTGTGGTTGTTTGTTTTTATGTATAGCTGTTTAATTTCAGACGTAATGCAGTCATGAAATGTGTCCAAAGCATCTTTGGCAATAAGTGGGACAAAATCAGATTTACCTTTAAAAGGAGTCGCGCCCGCTCTCTTTTGTGCCATATTAATTTTGTCGAGTCTTCTTTGAGTACTGAGATGGGAGTCAGGACCCATAGGTTGCAAATTGGTTGCCTGATTAAGATCATGCCTATCTAAGAGTACAAGGACATCCGCCGCCAATATTTGTTGCTCTTCATTAGAGGTACTTAGATTAGCTGAGGTACTTCTATCGGTATTAGACTTCAGTTGTTGTAGGGCAAAGAATTTTTTAAGTTTGAGCTTCCGTATGACACAATATACATCGACTCTTGCAGAGGCATATTTAAATGGTTGCTCAGGACAAAAATTCAGACCGAGAGCTAGGTGTTGCTGTTCAGCTTTAGTTAATGTGACGTCAGAGAGATTTATAATAGATTTTTCATTGGCTACTTTCTCTTCTGCCAAGGTTGTTTTGTCTTCTTTCTTTGTATATTTTTGCTTTTGTTTTCTCCTTCTTTCCCGTCTTTTTTTCTTCCTTCTTTTATTGCCTCATTTCTTTGCCATGGTATCAAAGTTAAAAGTCTTTCCACGACTAAAAAATCAAGCTCTTCCTCAAGATTTAAAATAGTTGCAGGTTGTTCGTTATTTGTTGAACCATAACTCGATTTGCTGGTAAGTGAAACAGAGCCCAAACTGGAAATTTCATCATCTTTGTTACCAGTTTCTCTTGCTGCAGCTTGAGGAGGCTTTTGTTTGTTTCCCTTGTCGCTGTATTCTTGGCGTTTGGTGTAATTATATTTTCGTGCGAATGTGAAGATTTGGCCATTTGTTTAGTCGGCTTTGTCTCGCGCGTGAATTTACTCACTTTTCTGGTTTTAATTTTTTCCTCATGTTTTTTAAGCCTCTCCATCATTGATTCCTTTAGTTTTTTTGTGATATCCGTTTCATTTATTTTATCAATTTCTTCCTGAATTTTATCAATCGTTTTCAGGATCGCTGCTCTGTCAATAGCTGCATATTTAATCAATATATAGACTAAATTCATTGATGCATCTAAATTACTTTTGCCCCATTCTTTTAGCATCTGGGGGTTCGGGTTCTCAAAACTCTCGGTACTCGTTTGACGTTGGCATAGTTGGTCAGGGAATAATGCTCCCACCACTTTGTAATTTCAAGGTGTCTTTGTTTTTCAAGATCTCTGTACAAAGTTTTGATATTAGAATCTTCCTGTACCTCTGTGCTTAATGGAGTTTTATTAGTTGTATTGCCCAAAGCATAGATTAGTCCAAACAGTTCCTCAGCTTCCTCCTCCCGTGCACAGAAAGTTTCCGCAGACATGCCTTTGCCTCAGCTGAAAGTTCTCTTAGTAAACGCCTAAACAAACCGCTGTAGATTGCTTCACGGCGTTTTGTTAGGTGTCGATTCCCCACCAGGGAAAACCTCCCCACCTCCGCACTACCACTTTATGACTCACTGCGTCGTGATAACATCAAACGTTGGCAGAGTCCTCCGACCCCACCGCTGATTGCTGTCTTCGTCGCACGCTGTGTTGAATCTTTTCCTGGCTGCAACATATGTATATGAGGTAAACAGACGTCTTACAGCAGATTTTCCAGCTTGAAGAGACTAGGCAAACCCAGTTTTAGTGCTTATGAATTTTTTAATTTGCTCTACACCATTCCGCATTTTGGCCTAACGATGCCTTGACCACATGTATGTATGTGTGTATATATATATATATATATATATATATATATATATATATATATATATATATATATACATATATATATATATATATATATATATTACCTACTGGCAGTCACCTAGTTAGGACCTAGTTACTATAGGAAAATTGCAACATTCTCTTCCCAATAGCTTTGGCACCGATTTACGAATCTTCGCGAAATTTTCAAAACTAATTGTTTGTTGATATCAGGTCCTATGTTGAAAGTTTGGGGGTGATTCATCAAGGGGGGCCGAGAAAAAAGTGGGTCCCAAAACTTGTTTTCTCCATGTTAATTTCCATAGGAAAATTTAGACAAGGCTTCAGGTTGAACGGGTGAACAGAATTACCCCAAATTTGGCAGGGAGAAGGGTCTTGGTCTAGAAAGCACACTTTTGTTTATTTGGTGTAAATCAGTTCAGTAGTTTTGGAGAAATATCAAAATTTACAGATATCGATATTTGGGAATTCTGCCATCTGATTGGCTGAGGCATTACGAGCACAAGCGTCCTGCATATTGGCTGGGAGCAATGCGAGCGGTTGCAACTAAGAAGTGTTGGCTGCCATTTTGTGATTCCATTGGAGTGAGTAAGGGGAAAAAAGGGCATAAAAAGTAGGAAATCGGAGGGAAGGAGCACTCTAACCTCTGTGGGGTGTTTAGAGTGTGCTATAGAGGGGGTGCAAATCAAAGTATTCACCCCTACCGGTGTGAAAGTGGTGGGTTACGGAAATTAAGTGAGGTATTGCCTAAAGTCTGTTGCTGCTAAGGGGAGCTGGTGCGGAACTCGGGGATTAAAGCATGAGCTCAAATTGTGTATTTTATGCTGTGAAGTCATTAGTCCTGGGCGGTAAATTCCGTTCCGCTCGCGAAATTTGCTGAATTTGCAGAATTTGGGTAATTTTGCGTTCCACAGAGAACGCGAAATTGCCAAGAAATTCCTCTTTCTGCGATTTCGCAAAATTGTTTGCTTTTTTGCATTCTCAAATGTGTGTTTGCAAGATATTTCCCCCGAGGACACAAATAGCAATTGCGAACAGTATAAAAGCACCGCAAACAAGCATCTCCTCGTGTTCGCGGAATTTCTGCATGTTCGCTGAGATTTTTTACCGTTTTGTGGAGATTTGCGTAACGCGATTACGCAAATTTTGCCCACCCCTAGAAGTCATGTGCCATGGCCGCTGCACTACACCTGTGGAAGTAGTGTCAGCATGTGTTTATACCTACTAGGATGAACTACTGACACTTTCTGGTCTGAAAGTCCTGGGGTATGGAAAATGTGTGAGGTATTGTCTGGAGTTTCATGGTGCTAACCTGAGCTGCTGCCGGACTCAGGGATGAAAGCATAAGCCTAAACTGTGTGTGCTATGCTGTGAAGTCATGTGGTCTAGGCGCTGTGCCATACCTGTGCAAGTAGTGTGAGCATGTAGTTATAACTACATGGATAAACTTTTGTTTCGAACATTGTAGCTTGTGTATGGTGCCTAGAGGGTCTTATAGAGGGAGTGCAAAGGTAAATTTACACATATCAAATCAATTCGATATTTGTGAAGTGCTAACTACTCACTCCTATGGGTCTGATGGCACTGGGGGCGGAAGCTGAGCTGCTGATGGACTCTGGGTAAAGCTGTTGAACTACTGACCCCTACCAGTCTGAAAGTGCGGGGTACGGAAATTAAGTGAGGTATTGCGTCGTTGAGTGTCATGCTGTTAAATTGAGCTGCTGCTGGACTCGGGGATGAAACCGTGAGCCTAAACTGTGTGTGCTATACTGTGAAGTCATGTGCTCTGGGTGCTGTGCCACATGTGTTCAACTTGTATATGGTGCTTAGGTGGTGTTGTATAGGGAGTGCGAAGGTAAATCAATGTGGTGTTTGTAAATGCAAATACTCACCCCTATGGGTGAGTAGAGCCGGGGATCAAAGCGAGAGGTTTGTGCTGCAAAGTGAGATGGTCTGGCCCCTGCGCCACAGCTGTGTGGAGAATACATTTTGGCGAGGGTCCGGGAGTTGCCGTTATCTGGCCCTAAAATAGTGGGTCTAAGTTGTAAGTTATAGGGTGACTCTTAAAAGAGCCCTTGTGTTCATTAGTTGGAGCTACATATAAGTGCGGATGCACAGATTCAAGTTATTCAGGAAAACTCGGTTTCTCCTATCTGTGAAGTGTACTCCATCACTTCTGTATATATCCATCATATCAAAATGTATGATGTTGTTGTAGATGGAGCCCATTTTGTGGTCTCTGATGTATGCAGACACAGCTTTGTTGACTTTTATCAGAGATTTTTCAATCTGAGGACAAAATTGTTTGGACCATTTCCACTTCTGTCTTTGGAATATATTGGAATATACAAAGACAGTTTGAGGCAAAAGTAACATCAATCATCCAAAGGTGTCCTTCATAAGCATTTCCAAACCTACCCCAGTCAATGTGCCTGTGTCGTTTCCACCACAGTGCACAGTCATGAGGTCAGGGTGTTGGAGATGCAAACAGGTTTTAACCAAAGGCAACAATTGGTGCCACTTCAATCCTCTCTGTCCAAACAATTTAATGTCCACATTTTGTAAACCTAGGTCTAAGTCAATATGTCTCTGTTCTGCATAACTCTTGCACCAAAAAACATAGCTATGTCCGACAATCCACACTAGCATTTTGGAGGTATGGCTGGAAGGTATGGAAAGACGTCTGTAGCTCATGCAGTTCCTTCATAGAATAAGAGATATGTTTAAAGATGGGGAATTAGTTTCTTTTTACATACAATATGGTACCTGATTGGGAGATGAAAAGCATTGTTTTTTTAAAAATCGGGTGCACATTCGTTTTGTGGAAAAGCATCTTTGTGATTGGTTAAGGAAAAGCAGTCTGAACGTGGAGTACATATTATAGGATAACATTTGATCAACTCAACCACACCTGCTACTTGCATTTGGAATGCAGTGTTAGAACTTAAAACAATCGTGAACTTTTAACCTGCATGTGCCGTTAAATGTTCGAAAAAATGGTGCAAAAAAATATCGTTAGGTTTAAAAAAAATTATGAACTTTTAACTTCCACGTGTTGTAGAATGTTCTAGAAAGTGTGTTGATAGAATACGTTGCATTACTGACTTCTATGTGTACTTGAATATTAATAAAATTGTTTATATGGAAAATTAGAAAGACTGTAATAGAGAAAAGTTTTGAAATCTAAAAGAATCAAGGAACTATTCTAATGTGTTCTTTATTACCTACTGGCGGTTGCCAGTAGGTAGTTATAGAGTTAGGACCGAGTTTCCATAGGAAGAGCATTTTTGTTTTGTTTATAACTTTGGCGTAATTTGATGAATCTTCAAGAAATTTTGAAAACAAATTCTTTCTTTACATCAGCTCATATGTTGAAAGTGTGAGGGTGATTCATCGGGGGGGGTCCCAAAAAGTTTTTTCTCCATGTTAATATCCGTAGGAAAGTTTAGACAAGGCTACAGGTCAAACAGAGGAAAGGAATTACCCCAAAATTGACAGGGAGAAGGGTATTGTTGTAGAAAGCACGCTTTGATTTATTTGGTGTAAATCCATTGAGTAGTTTTTGAGGAATATCGAAATTTACAGATATCGATATTTGATTGGCTGAGGCGTTATGAGCAGGAGCTTGCTGCTTATTGGCTGCGATGGTGTTGCAACTAGGAAGTGTTGGCTGCCATTTTGTGATTCTTAGTAAGGGGAAAAACGGGCAAAAATGTAGGAAAGGAGGGTAGGAGCACTGTAAGCTTTGTGGGGGAGTGGGAAGCAAAGTAGTCACTGTTACTGGTCTGAAAGTGCTGTATGCTCATAGTGATATGGTGCTGATATGATATGGTGCTACACTCGGGTATGAAACCGAGAGCCTAAACTGTGAGGTCCTTGCTGTAAAGTGTAAAGTGATGTGGTCTGGTGTTTGTAGCATACGTGTGCAAGTAGTGTTAGTAGGCGTTTATACCATACAGGGAGTGGGAAGCAAACTACTTACCGCTACTGTGTGTTTTGATAGTGTACCGGAAGCGGGAAGCGAAGCACTTATGCCTACCGGTGTGAAGACTTGGGGATGAAACTGAGGTGATTGCTGTAAAAGGATGGGCTCTGGATGCTGTAGTATGTGTGTGCAAGTAGTGTAAGTAGGCGTTCATACCATACAGGAAGTGGGAAGCAAACTACTGACCGGTACTGTGCGTTTATACTGTACCAGTAGGGGGAAGCGAAGTATTCATGCCTACCGGTGTGAAGACTCGGGGATCAAACTAAGCTGAGTGCTGTAAAGTGATGGGCTCTGAGTGCTGTAGGATACTAGCCGCTGTAGTATAAGTGTGTAAGTAGTGTGTTTATAGTATATAGGGAGTGGGAAGCGAACTACTCACCCCTACTGGTATGAAGATTTGGGGATTAAACCATGAGCCTAATTTGTGAGCACATTGCTGTAAAGTGATGTGCGCTGGGAGCTGTAGCATACCTGTGGAAGTAGTGTTAGTTTGCATTTATACAATATAAGGAGTGGGAAGCCAAATACTTACTCCTACTGGTCTCAAGACTCGTGGATGAAACCATGAGCTCATTGCTGTAAATTCATGTGCTCTGTGTAGTATTCCAATATAAGTCATAGCAGTATATTAGTGTGTAATTCTACTACAATCTAAGTATGTAATGTTAGAATGTAGGGCTGTCATGAGGGGAACCTTGCAGAGTTTGTACACAGTGCCGGAACAGACGGTTGCCTTGCTGTCTGCTCCTGTTGGTGGCTGTTTCAGCTGACTTGTTTTCTTGTAATAAATCTATTTATTGGATCCACTGCTGTGTGCCTCTTCACCACATAAATTTGGTGACGAGCGGGAGAAGGTAAAAAGAAGGCAACACTCACCAATATTTCAAAATTGCTTGCGTTGTGCCGAAGACCCGTTTTCTTCGTGTAGCTGTTTCTACTCATGCCAGGGTCGTCAGTTTATTGAACTATGTCATCTGACTTCTGGTAGGATTTATATTTTTTTAGATTTTGCGCTTCCTCTGCTTCTTCACTACATTCTAGTTGCTGTACTACACGTGTGTAAGTAGTGTTAGTATGTGTTTATACTAACAAATGCATCATGGTCCTAGGGAGATCGACCTGTCAGGCGCAGCTCATACAATGTCCCGGGTGTGCATTTGTGGTACATTTGTGTTTGCTATTAGAGGGCTGGTGCATGGATTCCTCCCTGTGATAGCAAATCCTTGTTTGACTACTTGAAGCGAGGGGAGGAAAGCCTTGTATGGCTTTAATAGAGGGGATGCGGATTGTAAAAAGGAGAAAAACAAATTTAAAAAAAAGTGCGGCCTTACCCGTTTATTTAAATGAGGCCCCTGATGGGTAATGTTCCGTGGCCCATCCAATTATTATATTGCGGGGTCTCTGTAGGACTGGGGATATTAATGTCACATGTAAATTAGGTGCAGAAGGGCACAGAGATGTTTTGCAGCCTAGGCGACCACCACCTTCCCGGGTATTGTTTACTAATTGTTCAGGGGTTTGAGGTCAATTGAAGTCCGGGGTCCCCACACTTCAGGGCTTTATTTAAATATGCAGGGTGGCCTCGGCAGTCCCTGAAGCCTTGGTGGTGTTAGGCAGTGCCTTATTTTTTCTGTAATCACATGGGCATTACTTATGGTGTTATAAAGTGATACACTCATAGAACTCTTGCAGTTGTAGAATTACCCAGGCTTAATTTGTGTAATAGTCAGTCAGATTATGTTTGGTAGGTGCACTTCAATATTAGAAAGGTTTGCCCTTAAAATCTCCTATAAACAGATGATTTTCACAATAAATAATAGACTGGTGTCAGAAAAAGAAGACCTATACACTCAGTTATTTTTTTGAAAAAAAAGTAACCTTTATTAAAACACAAATAAATAGAAACGTAAGTTTAACAGAACAAACAGTATAATATAAAAAACGTGGGTTGTACTTCAGTGGAAGCAGCGCAGGAAACCTGCAAGACAAAAACTAAACATAAGTATGTGTGCTATGTGGAAGAGGTAAAAAAAAAGGTAGTCTGAATGAAAGGACGATAGTGAGAATGGGAGGGAGTGGGAGTGGGTGGAAGGGAGAAGGGGAGGGAGAGTCAAAAGAAGAGAGGGAGAAGGAGACATAGCGTCGGCCTACTGCACCCAGCTCTTAGTGTTTACCGCCCCGTCACTCATTTGTCTAGGACGCTGGGGTCCACGAGAAAGAGTGTAATTCAGCAAGTCTTTAAAATGAAACACCTGAGGCCAGAGATTAGGGGCCATATTGTCAAGGAACAGAAACAACCTTATTGCCGCTTTAGCAGCAGGAAACTGCAGCTAAAGCAGCGATAAGGGGTTGATAATATACCCTTGTGAATTACCATAGAAGCCCAGGTTCTGGTGTGGACCTAAGCTTCTATGGGAATTCACAAGGGCATGTTATCAAGCCCAACATCGCCGCTTTAGCGGCAGTTTCCTGCCACTAAAGTGGCAATAATGTTATCGCCGTTCTTTGATATTATAATCCTACATTATAAGCTACGGGAAAATTGCTTGCATACACCTGTGCACCCAGGGTGTTGTCCCCCAGCCCCTTCCCCCGCACTGTGCTCAATTGTAGGTCTTGCACACTGAGGCTTCACTGCTCACCTGCCACCACCAATTTGTCCCACGATGTGTTGGTGCAAGCTCCAAGTCCGGGGTACGTTTGTAGGGTGAGAGAGCAGGTCTCTGATCAGGGACGGTGTCTTGATACCACAATGTAAGGTATCAGAATGCCCAGGGCATCATTGCGGGTTGAGCTCCCGCTCCGCCCTTCTTGAGCCAATCATTTGAATGTCTGAAAAGGGTGGAATAATTTAATGGTGGAAACATCTGGAGGTAAATGAAGGTTTATTTCAAGCTTGATAGAAAACAGGAGTTGAGTGCATCCTTAGTTTTTGAAGTACTATCTACCAAATGTAATCTCCCGGAAGGAATGTTTGCAGCTTTAGCTACATATATATATATATATATATATAACGAGCGCTGTCAGAGGGCCGAATCCTGAAAGGTACGGCAGTCAAGGAATGAAAGCAGGTCAGTGAGATTGCAGCGCGTTTTTTGCTACTCTTCCAATATTAGGACGGAGGAGCAATTTTCAGCGCAAGTGTTTACCTTAAAGAGCCGAATATGTCCGTAAGTACACTCAGAAGTCGGGAATTGGCAGCCAAAGGGCTGTTTGAAGACACCCCAAATGAAGCGCAAGGAGCAAGCAATGTGACCATTCAGGGTCCAGATGACAAAAGCAAAGGACTAAGGGACAGTTTTAGAGCTCTGGAAAAGTTAAAACGTCAGGAGCAAGCAAAATGGTGGGAGGCGATGTCCCTCCAGCGATATTTGGACGTGGGCAGGATACCAAGGGGCCTCTGCATCATGATTGCTCCCAGTTATGAGTCCCCCAACCCAGCAATGATGGTAGAATGGGGAGAAAGCAATCTTGAATCATCTCGCAAATTAGTGGAAATTCTAGTTCGCTATGCTGAGATCGACAGAAAACTTTTACAGGATAAAATTGAGCTCTGAGAAAAGGAGATAGAACCACAAGGTGATCCCCAGTTTAAAACCAAAATGGTGGAGGAAATGGAAAAACGTCTCAATAAGGAAGAGGACAAAATAAAAAATAGAAAAAGTTATAAATTTAGACGTGATAGAGATGACTATATGAACGGACAAATATTCACCTTCGCTAGAAGGTATGACTCTATGGGGGTGGCTACTGCAAATAAGCGGTTGGGGCAGGGATCTGGTCAAGCTTCAGCTTCAGCGCGTACAAATCAAGTGACCACGGAATCACTGTCAGGTTCGGATCTCAGTTCTGCAATAGACAGTGGTTCCGAGTCTGACAATGTGGGACCAAGACCGACCCAACCCAACATCAAGCTCACGTTGGGGGAAGAGTTGGAAATTTTAAAAAGCAGCCGCAGGGACACTCTGAGGTCGCAAACCAAGGGACAAAACAAAACAGGGCAACAAGGAGGAGGAGGGCATGTAGGAAAGCCAGGAGAAGGAGTAGCCAAGCGGGGAAGGGGCAGAGCCTGCAAGTAAATGATGCTACTATTGATGTCCCCTTATCAGAAACTTTTGACATGGACAATAAAAACACCATCATCAACCTAGCAGGCATTGACCTCTCCGCAGAGGAACTACTACTTTTGTCCCTGGGCAAATTTCAGCTACACCCAAACACGAGCGGACATATACAGGTTCATCCGAAAATTAAAATTAAAATTATTCCATCAGTCACGAGGCACCCAGGAAGACTCAGCGGAAATAACAACACCACAAAATCCAGCTTTCAGGGGATTGGCAGGAACAGAATATGACCTCCTTTATGAAATGAAGGGCCTGGAGGGGCTGAGGGAAAATCAATTGCAGGATGAATCAGAAATACAGCCATCACAAATCACTGGAACTAATGTCAAACCTACCACGTCAGTCAAACAAAAATCAAAATTTGTTCCTATTATGGCTTGTGACTCAATTGATGTTTTTAGTGAGCAACTGGTGGCGCAAGTCAAGAAACTCAGTACCACAACTGTAAATTCAAGGAAGAAAATCACAAATCAGGAAAGGCAATATGAGCAGCTAATTATAAAAATTGAAAGAAAATGAACAAATCATTATTAGGAACTCTGACAAGGGAGGAAACTTGGTTTTATGGCCACACAATGATTATATGGAGGAGGCCTATAGCCAGTTAAACAATACGGATTGTTATCGGAAGTTTGCATACACAAGATTTAAGGACACACAGGAGGCTCTGTTTGCACATTTATTGGCTTGGAAGAGCTTGGGACTATTAAAATTAATGAATTCAAATTCTTAAAGAAAGAACATCCTATGGTCCCGGTTATGTATTTTATACCTAAAATACACAAAAATCCAACCAAGCCTTCAGGACGTCCCATCATTGCAGCATGCGATGGCCTGTAGGAAAATGTATCTAGATATATAAACTCGTTTCTACAGGATTATGTTAAGGGCCTCAAATCTTTTGTGCAAGACACTAGTGACTTCCTAACTAAAATCCAATTTATCAAATTGCAACCATCCTTCTTAATGCTGGCACTCGATGTTTCGAGTTTATATACGTGTATCAAAAACCATGAAGGTCTAAAAGCTGTAGACTATTTCCTAGCCAGTAGACCTATATCCTTTGCTCAACATTCCAAAATGATTTTCAAAATGCTGCAATTTTGTCTTGAAAATAATTTTTTCCTATTTGATGGTAAAATGTACCAGCAGATTCAGGGTGTTGCTATGGGGGCCAGCTTCTCCCCCAGTTACGCCTGTTTGTTTATGGGCTGGAGGGAGGAGCTGGTCCTTAGGCAGCAGCATGAACAAATATACAACACGAATGTAGTCACATGGCTGCGATACATTGATTATTTGTTTATAGTTTGGGATGGGGACCTGGCAAGCGCTTCAGAGTTCATTGAAAAATTGAATGACAATACAGTTAACCTCCATTTTACAGCTGACATTAGCAAGTCCACTGTAACCTTTCTAGATGTACAGATCAAGGTAGAAGGGGACAAACTGACTACGTCCTTGTACCGGAAACCTACAGCCGTCAATACTTTATTGCATGCCTCTAGTGCTCATCCGTCCCATTTAATCAGGAGCATACCATATGGTGAAATGCTCCGTATACGACGGATTCGCAGTGAAGAAGAAGATTGCAATAACAAACTGCAAGAATGTAAGGTTAGGTTTCTATAGACGGTACAGCTCCAAGGTGATAGAGTCAGCCATCAACAAATCCAAATCACACAGTAGAAGGGATCTGCTGAAATACAAAAACAGACAGAAGGAAAAATGTGGAGCTGAGGAACCAGTTAGGCTTATCCTTAACTTTTTGAGACAGGAAAAGCAAATCAGAGGGATTGTGAGAAAAAAATGGCCCATTATCAAAAGTGACCCTATAATAGGAGGCACCCTTCCTACAAATCCTTTGGTGTCCTTCAGAAAAACCAACAGCATGGGGTCCTCATTGGTGAAAAGCAGTATTGAGGCCAGGCCTAAAAACAGCTGGCTAAGGGCTAGAAAAGGCTTTTACAAATGCTCTGTGTGCAAGGCATGCCAATATGGAGTAAATACCACCAGCTATAAGACAGCTTTTGATCCAGGCATTGACAAAATTAACTTACATTTGACGTGCAAAACAGAATATGCCGTCTATGTGCTTACATGTAGCTGCAATCTAAAATACATAGGAAGCACGAAATTGCCTACACACAAAAGGATTTTGCAGCACATTAGAGCCATTTGTAATAATGAGGAAAGCTACCCGGTAGCCAGACATTTTAAACAAAGTCACAACAGCGATCCCAAATTTCTGAAATACTATGTGATAGATGCTATACTTCCTACTAAGAGGGGTGGTAATAGGGAAGCCAGGCTAAGGAGTCTAGAAACATCGTACATACTTAGATTTGACTCCAAGCACCCCAGGGGTTTGAATAATACGGAGGATCTGTATACATTTTTGTAATGAATTCTATTTATCAGTTTTTCAACCTATGTGAATATATGTATAGTAATGATAGTATGTATATTTATTTCTGTTTATGAATCCATTTTTATGACATTCTGATATATATTTATACAATATTTATATACATATACAGGTTGGAGTTATATTGAGCACAGAGCCATATTTATTGGATGTTTAACAATCGCAAAAACAAGTATGAAATATCGATTTACTTTTTCCACTATCACTGTTCTTTTAGTATGTGAGTAGGATTTTAGGACATTACTATTTATATGTTTTATCAATTTAGGGTTGATTTTAAGACCTATTGTACAGAAAATATTTAATATTTCTAGCAATTAACAATGGTTTTTTAACTGTATTGATCCTTGATGAAACGACTATGTAGAATGGATGTCCCATTGTCCTTAGCACTGCGCTTTAAAAGAACATAGCACAGGTCACTTTAGTTGGAATAGATGTTTTGCTCTTGTGGAGAAAAAAATGTATGGTATTTACACTGTAACAGGTTTGCACATTTATTTATTTATTTATTCACTTAGGATATAGGGTGTTTTCAAACATAGCGGAATACTTTTAGTCTTTTAATGCATTTAAGCAGGTATTAATTCATATATACAATTGTGATATCATGTAAGCGTGTTTTATTTAAAAACATGATGAAAATTATGCATTTATGCAAAAATTGAAAATGTAAAAGACATACAAGTATAAAGTATTGTTTCTATGTCTATGATATTAGAGTTGCACTAGCACTTTAAAAGGAAACAAAAAATCACTGAGATGTCATGTGATCAAGGGAGGGATCTCCCGAAACGCGTCATGGCGGCATCGGCGAAATAAAATTATGCACTGGAAATTACCTTGGGTCTGCGCTGGTCTTTTTCAAAGACATTTAAATATATATTTATATATATATATATATATATATATATATAAGAGAAGCAGTTGTAACCCAGATTGGTGTCGGCACTCACTTCATGGCTTGGTGCAGTTTTCTACGACTGGGCTAGTCGTTCTCATATGGCTGAAGATTCCCACTAGGGGAAATGAAAACGCACTCTCTCATTTCAATTTAGTTACAGCGGTTTATTCAGTAACCAGTACCCAACGCGTTTCGCTTCCCGTGAGCAAGCTTTGTAAGAAGCGAAACGCGTTGGGTACTGGTTACTGAATAAACCGCTGTCACTAAATTGAAATGAGAGAGTGCGTTTTCATTTCCCCTAGTGGGAATCTTCAGCCATATATATATATATATATTACCTACTGGCGGTCGCCAGTAGGTAGTTATAGTTAGGATTTTTTTCAATGTTAAATCTCAAAATTCTATTTGGAATAACTTTGGCACCGGTTGACGAATCTGCCTGTAAATTTCTTCAAAATGGCCTCGGTGAGCTCCCGTCCTTCCCTGAAAGTTTGGGGGGGATGGGTCAAGCGGGGGCCGAGTTAAAAGGGGGGTCCCAAAACATGTTTTCCCCATGTTAATTTCCATAGGGCGGTCAACCTCACTTTTGGCCCGAACGGCTGAATGGATTTTCACCAAACTTGGCAAAATTGTAGGGACTGTTAGCCCGATGTGCCTTTGCTATGTCTCAAGATATGTGCTTCAGTGGATTTTGAGTAATTTAGGTTCAAAGAAATATATATATATCTATGGTAGCGCCCCGGTACGCGCTCCGGGGAGCGCTCCGGGCACGCCACGTGACTTGCGCGCAGAAAGCTGATTGGTTCTTGGGTGTCTGTAAACATTCGAAACAGTCCGGAGCGGCCGCCATCTTGTCTCTCGGTAAGATCGAGAGACAAGAGGTGGCAATAACGAAAGGGGAAATGAATAAAAGGGGGCAGGGTAGACACCCCCTGACCCCCTAGATTTGAAGTGGGTGGCTGAAAAGGCCCATATAAAGCAAAAAAAACCAAAAAACATTATTTTCGCGGGTTTAGCGCCCGTTACGCGAACCGGGCAGCGCTCCGGGAAGCGGAACAAAGAGAAAAAAAGAAAGACAGGGTGTAAAAATTTTAGCAATTTTGTTATAAATGGAAGGTAGTTCTGAAAAGAACTGTTTTTTATTTTTTTTATTAATTTTCTGAACAATTTTTTGATTTTTTGGGATTTTTGAAAATTATTTTGAGTTTTTTTAGTGTTTTTTTAGGGGAAATAACAAAAAAGCAGGGTTTGAACATGTCTCAACAGGAGCAAAAAAATGTAAAAAGGATTCATTGTTTTCTCTTCTTGTTGCATTTATGATTTTCTCCAGCTCGGTTAATCAAAGTAATACTCTTTTCTCCTTAAGAAGTAGTTCCTCCACAATATATACAAACTATTTTGTAGATTTCAAAAGGACTTTGAATATTGTGGACCATTTCTCGGCCTTCTGGTCCGGCGAATGATGTTTGTCCACTGGAGGTGCTGGGGATGACATTTGGGGGGTTGGCAGCAAGATCCCTTACTTGTGCTTGGGAAAGATTATTAGGATGCCCCCGCTCCATGTGGCGAATCATTGTATGATTCCCAAAGCTGTATTTTTTGTTGGGGTTGCCACGAGAAAGTACATGTTTACATATCAAACAAGACACCTGGGGTGCATTGACCTTTTGTCCAGGTGGAATTTTAAACAATTGCCATATGTAGTGCTCTTTAATATGGCTCTGCCTTGGTGTTTCTGGCAGGAACTGCTGCCTTACTTGCTCTTCCTGCTCCTCCTCTTCGTCCTCATTATCTTCCTCTCTAGCAAAGTCCAGTGTTGGAGGTGGTCCTTTTGGTGGTGGTGGTGGTGGTGGTTGCTGAGAAGCACCAGCTGCAGCTATTACAGAAGCCATTGTCAAAAACAGGTCTTGCTCTCTGGAAGTTGAAAGTAAGAATGAGGTAAAAAGGTGGGGGCTTTCATCATTTTGATAAAAAAAATGTTCTGAACCAATGAAAAGTGTTATTTTCAGGTCACATGACCTGTTACGCTTTCGTTACGCGCCCCGGAGTGCTTCTGGGGCGCTGCGCGTCGCGCTCTGTAGCGCTTCGGAGCGCTTCCGGGTGCACTAACGCAGTGCGTCATAAGACGCATCACGCGGCTACGCGATAGGTCACACTTACGCGACACGTCACGATGTTGTTTTCGATCGTGTCAGTTGCGCTAACGGAACGTTTCCCAGGGCGCGAACCGGGGTGCGATCCAAAGTTACGCTAACGGGGCGCACCCCGGGGCACGCACCGGAAGCGTACAGAAGCAAAAAATTACAAAAAAAAAACTTTCATACATCCAAAAAAAAATATTAAATACATAGAAAAAATAGTATTCACACAGTTTAGTTACTATCCAATATATTTAGTGACACACTACAAATTAGTCAAGTAAACAGTCAATCACACTGCTACTAAATCCTCCATCCAGACACTTATACATCCACTTATTCTTCAATGCGGATTGCTATATATATATATATATATATATATATATATATATATATATATATATATATATATATATATATATATATTCAATGAAAAAACATTAGGTTTTAGACCATATATAGATAGGAATTAGCATTATAAAAGTCTTTAAAGTTGATATTTTACTCACACAAAACCATTGAAATATGCATAGAAAATATAGTATTCATTATAAAGAAGAATATATTTTACAGCTATAGATATTTGCTATTAAAAAAACATTGAAATTCACTAAAAAAAACATAGGTTTGAGACCATATATAGTTAGGAATTTGCATTTACAAAACCTTGAAAATTCACTGAAAAAACCAAAGGTTTCACACCAGTTATAGTTAGGAATTAGCAGTTAAAAAACCTATGAAATTCACTTAAAAAACCATAGGTTTCACACCAGTTATAGTTAGGAATTAGCATTTAAAAAACCTATTAAATTCACTGAAAAAACCATAGGTTTCGCACCAGTTATAGTTAGCTGGAAATTTTACTGACATAAAACCATTGAAATTCCACGTTATAGTTAGTTGGACTCACTATAACTTGCGCGTGTAATGCACTGCTGATGACGTCACATATTACATCACTCATGACATGGTCAGTGACATCACTCATGACATCACTGATGACACCATCCAGTGAATGTGTGTCTTTCTGATAAATAAATATATGTTTTATATATGTATATGTAAAGGTCGATGGAAGAATAAATGTTTAAATAAGTGTCTAATTGGATGTTTTTTTTTAAAAAAAAGATTGGTTTACTGGCTTATTAAGTGTATCTTAGTGAATACATATATTAGCGAGTAATGTTTAATTATTGAAATGTATGTATCAGTGTTTCACTTTGTGTATAAGTGGCTGCATGGGTTTGTTACTGACTCACTGTCTGTATGTGTTTTGAAGACAGCATATGTGCAGGACTGAATGGGTGGATGAGTGTGTATATGGGTGTGTTAGTGAGTGAATGACTGTCTCACTATTGTCTTTATCAGTAATGACATATGTTTTAATCTAGTATATGTGAGTATTGATGTATAAAAGTGAGTATATGTGAGAGTGAGAGATTGTGAGAGTTCCTGTTTAAATAAGTATGTGTTTCTATAAGTGATTGTTTAAGAGAGTGAGTATGTGTAAGTTTCCTTAGAAGTAAGGTGGTAGTGTGTGTATAGCTGTATATGCAAATTAATGGATGCTCAATAGTTTATTTGCATGTGTGATTATGTGTGTGAGTAACTTTTGGATGACTGTCGGTGTGTAATAGGCTGTATAGGTGTTTCACTACATATGATGAGTGAATATATGTATGAGTGACTATGTAGAACTTTTGATGAATGAGTGGATGTGTATATAGATGGTAGTATTACTGAATTGGTTGTTGTAACTGGTATGGGTATCACCACTTTTTTGAAAATGTTAATTTCTATTTTTGAATATATGTTTCAAGGGTTACTTTACAGTGAAAGGAGGTCTGTCACTCTGTCATAAGGATGGTGTCATCAGTGATGTCATGAGTGATGTCACTGACCATGTCATGAGTGATGTAATATGTGACGTCATCAGCAGTGCATTACACACGCAGGTTATAGTGAGTCCAACTAACTATAACGTGAAATTTCAATGGTTTTATGTCAGTAAAATTTCCAGCTAACTATAACTGGTGTGAAACCTATGGTTTTTTCAGTGAATTTAATAGGTTTTTTAAATGCTAATTCCTAACTATAACTGGTGTGAAACCTATCTTTTTTTATTGAATATATATATATATATATATATATATATATATATATATATATATATATATATATATATATATATATATATATATATATATATATATATATACCATCATTAAAATATGTACAAATAATTAAACAATTTTCTACAACATTATATTAAAAATGTTATAGGGAAGCCTCAATACAAGATCTGTGGTTAATAAAGGATAACGTGTTTTAACATCTTTCACGGTGGAAAAGGCAAGACTTGTTAACTAAAAATGAATAGGAAAAATGTTAAACGAACATCCCATTACCCCTATCCTTTACTTTATACCCAAACTACACAAAAATGTTGTCCTGTTCCTGGTAGACCTATCATCTTGGCGAGAAAGAGCATTTTAGAAGCAATCTCTAAATATGTGAACTATTTCTTGAAGGATCATGTGATTGACAGTGTGCACGTGGATGTCCTGAGGTGGAAGCCGGGACTTGTGTGTGAGCGTCTGCTGAGTTTACGATATTTTAATTTTAATAGCACTTGCGACCGTATCTAGCATTCACATTGCTGAATTTTTTTAATTGGGTTATTGCGCTCATTGCGCTGGCACTGACCCACTTAAACTCGTAACCGGCCACTTTGTCAGCTTGCTCATCCCCATCGCAGCCGATTAGGCGCTGCCTGGGGTCCAGCATTCCAGCCGCCATCTTGGGTGAGGAGCAGGCGAGCAGACCAGTGCTCGGCCCCTCCCGCCCTCACAGGCATAAAACGGCTCACCCGTTTCGGAAGCGCAGCGGGCGCGCCGGCGGCGCGCCAAAGGTTAGTCCATCTGCGCCCTTTCGCGACCAGATGGGACCTGGGGCCAGTCATGCTGCCCGTCTGATCTCATACTCCCGCAGCGATCTTCTGAAATACAACAGAGGCCAGGGTCATCTGTCAAGTGATACGGGCAATAGGGCCAGGAGACAAGGGAACTTGGCCGACTGCACTGCCCTCATAGAAACCCCTAACACACTGAGCTTTGGCCCCAACAGCCAGGCGGAGCCTGACTCTCATTCACACTCCTTGACCATCTTCTATCTAAGTACCCATTCCCTCGTGAAACATCAGATGGACATTTTTCTTTTGTTGGACACTGATAAACCGGACATTCTTACTGAGACCTGGCTGACCCCAGACTCTGCCCCTGATATAATAGCAGCACTCCCTCCGAATTATTACATTATACACGCTGACTGTGTGTCAGGCAAATCTGGCGGGGTTGTAGCAATTATTCATTCTACCTTGAAAGCCACTACCCTCACATGCCTCAATCTACTGGAAACGGAAAATTTGGTACTAAAATGTGAAACCCTCCATACTAGTATTGCCTGTGTCCTTCTGTATAGGCCCCCAAACCCCATGCCATCCTTTCCTTTTATGTTAAGTGAGCAAATCGCTAATTTGGCTATGGACCATGCCAGGATTTTTCTGGTAGGTGACTTCAGCTATTGGTTTAATGACCCCTTGGAAGGCCCTCATTCAAGCGAGCTCACAGAGCATCTTACGAACTTGAACTTTTCACAACTAGTGCCTTCACCAACCCACTGCAAAGGTCACATTTTTGACCAGATTTGGTCCAATTCCTCCTTAGTCACAACCCCGGCAACCGTCCCTTGCCTATGGTCCGACCACCTTCTTATTAAATTCAACCTTACCTGCCCCCCTATTAAGACAATCGCCACTGCAGCTGGTGGAAGAGCAAGGAAATGGAATACATTAGATAGAACAGACTTTCTACATACATTGGCCACCACCGTCCCACCCCCCCACCCTGATATCAATCTATCTGAATCCAACCTTTCTGGTTGGCTTCAAGCAGCAAGTGATATTCAAGTACCTTACAAGAAAGTTAAGTTGGCCCGGCGCGCGGACGCCCAAAGATGGTTTTCGTTGGAATTAAAAGCAAAGAAACTGTCCTTGCGCCGATTGGAGCGGCACTGGCGTCGCAGTTCCTCTCCCGATTTAAAAAACAGATTTACCACGGCCAGGAAAGATTACATGAAGGGCATCCTTTCCACAAAAGATGCCTATTTCTCCTCCCGCATCCTTAACTCAACAAATAGACCTAAGGAAATTTTTTCTATTCTTAATGAACTCACAAACTTAGATAGTGTCCGTCCTAGTATGACTCCAACTCAGACCTTTTGTGATTCACTTAATGTCTATTTTATTGAGAAAATTGCAGACATCAAAGCTAGCATCCCAAAATTCCCGAACCCTACCACTTCTGTAATTTCCACCACTAATAATACCTGCAGACTCAACAGTTTTCCTACTATTACCCCAGAGCAATTTCAGGAACTGCTAGTAAGAATAAATCCGGTGCCCTCTCGGACAAATGTCCACCTCACATTCTAAAAGAGTGCCTTTCTGTTCTCCCGGTCCCGGCTTACACCCTTCTGAACGACTCCCTTGCCTCGGGTGTAGTGCCCCTCGCATTTAAGGAAGCGACGGTCATACCACTCCTAAAGAAACCTGGGGCTGATCCAACTTGCAAGGCAAACTACCGCCCTGTCTCCTTGCTCCCTTTTTTAGCAAAAGTAATGGAGGCCCACGTAGAGAGATGCCGGTCCAACTTCTTGGAGGTATCTAACTGCCTGGAGCCTCATCAGGCAGGGTTTCGCCCTGCCCACTCAACAGAGGCAGTGGTAGTCACAGTACTAGACACCATCCGGGACTGTGCTGACAGACGTTCCCCCCAGGCCTTGGTGCAGCTTGACTTGTTGGTCGCGTTTGACACGGTCGACCATAACATCCTGATCGACCGTGTCACCCAAGCCAGCATTCGGGGCACAGCAGCCAGCTGGCTGAAGTCCTTCCAAGAGAACCGATTCCAGGCAGTCCGCCTTGGAGATCTGGCTGGTCTAAAACAGACCATCACATGCGGAGTGCCACAGGGCTCCTCCCTGTAACCCCACCTGTTTAACCTCTATATCCTCCCACTAATCCAGGCCCTGAGAGATAAACAGGTGACGGTGTGCAACTACGCAGATGACCTGCAAATGCTATTTACTATCGACAACTCTGAAAATTCCATCTCTCACTTTCAGTCTACTATGAGGTTCATCCAAGTGTGGATGGACCAAAATAATTTAAAACTAAACCCGGGAAAAACCCGAGCTAGAGCTCACAGGAGACAGTGCCAAACACTGGGGCCCGCATTACTGGCCATCAGATATGGGCCAAGCTCCAACCCCTTCCTCCTCAGCAAAGACACTTGGAGTCACCTTGAATAGTGAGGACCTTTCACTGAAAACACAAGTAGGCCAGGTGGTCTCCAAGTGTTTTTTCCAGCTCAGGAAAATCCGGAAGGTCCGGCGCTTTTTTACCTCAGAGGCCATTATCCAGGTGGTGTTCGCCACTGTGCTCTCCCACCTGGATTACACAAATTACTTAGGCCTACCCCTTCACCTGCTGAAGCGCCTTCAGATGGTGCAGAATGACACTGCCAGATTGATTCTGGCCCAACCCAGATGGCAATCGGCCACCCCATTGCTTAAGAAACTTCACTGGCTCCCCATGGCCCAACGTTGTTCCTTCAAAACAGGCTGCATGATTTTTAAATCCCTCCATGGTAAAAGCCCTAAATTCATTGATAGACTTGTCATGAAGCATATTCCTTCTCTCAATCTGCGCTCAGCCCACCTGGCACTTCTTCAGACACCTTCCTTTAAACGCAAGCGTTCAGGGGGCTGCAGACTTGCTATTCTGGCTCCTTGCCTGTGGAATACCTTCCCCCTTGAAATCCAGATTTGTACGGATCTCATGTCATTCAGGAAAGCATTAAAGACCTGGCTCTTCAGACAAGCATATCAATAGTCCCTGCACGCATTAAACCTCAGGTCACGTTCTCTGCTTTTTATTAGCGCCAGGAAACCAACCGGTGGCAGTGCGCTCAACAAATCATTTTTAACATAAAATAACATTACATTAAATTACCCTCCTTTATTAAGGACATTGGAGACTTTTTGAGAAAAAATTATAATTTTTAATGCATCATGATTATTTGTTGATGGTAATGGATATTACATCACTTTATACAAATATCCATCATGCTGATGGATAGGCTGCGGTGAAATATTATTTTGATAAATCTGGCTTGTTAAACTGGGCTTGTTCAAGTGCAGGTCTTCTCATGTCTGTAAATTTGGCGCTAATATAACTGAATACAAGACTGCATTTCATTTTGCACCCATTCCCATAAAAGAGCATTATACGTGCCGTACTGATTATGCTGTATGCGTCCTAGAATGTACATGCGGGCTGAAATACGTAGGCAGCCCAGAATTCAACAGCATCATGCAACATCTGAGGGCCATACCTAATTCAGATCCGAACTACCCTGTAGCCCGACATTTCAAGCTGGTGCACCAGAACAATGTGAACAACTTAAAATATTCTGTAATAGGGGCTGTCCCCGTATCTAGACAGGGAGGTAATAGAGAAAGAAGTCTAAGCCAAATCGAATCACATTTCATCTTGACTTTAGACAACAAGATGCCTAACGGCCTGAACACAAGTGAGGACACACACAATGTCTTCTAGATTTTGGTGTGTTCAGTATTCAGAATTCATGTATTCAATCTTTATGTCTGTCAGCATTGGTCTTAATCCTTCTCGGTTGTTAGCTGTTTCATAACTCCAGAGCAGAAGGGTTTTGTTCAATTGATATAGCATGCCCTGGTACATTTTCTCTACAGAGGTCATCTGAAATTTGAAATTTTAATCCACATTTTGCATCAGTTATGTGACAACTTAGTTGAATGGGCACTGGCCGACATTAGTATTATGTCTCCACATATAGGTACATATAGGTACCCATCAACTCATGTTCTTGTCCTATAGTTGTTCTAGCACTTGCACTTTATTTCCATTTATGTCCAGGCATCTAGTATCACCTTAAGGTAGCTTCATTAGTTGAGCATTTTTCTAAATCATGGTAGTTAGCTTTTAGAACACTGGATTTGCACATTAGGTTAGGTATTATCGAAGCACTGCACTTTATAGACGAACGGACTATCTTGATATAAGGTATATGTACATTAGACATGTCATAGTAGCAGGCAGGATGATGTTTCTGTTATCAATAAAAAAAAGTGGTACATTAGATTCATTCATGAAATATACATTCCGAAGAGGATGTATTTCCTTTGTACCGCAAAACAGACAAGATAATGGACGGAATGTTGCACAATGGCCAAACATTCACCCCCAGTCACTGATCTGGGTTAATCCATTGTTATTTTGCTCACCAAGCCACCCCAGTTCAGACATGGCCATATGCAAGTCAGTCTTGATCCTGTACCTCATGGGAACAGTCCAGCCTGAATTGCATAGCCATGTCTTCCCTGGACCGGAATCAAGCATCCTAGGACTGGTTTCTGGCTATCAGCCGTCTTCAGCCAGGATAGCTTGACTCCAGTGGCGTAGTGAGCACGGGGCCCACTCTTGGCACACCCTTCCTGCATAGGGTGAACAGCAAAACACACAAGATGATGGATGGAATGTTGCACAATGGCAAAGCATTCACCCCCAGTCACAGATCTGGGTTAATCCATCGATTTTATGCTCACCAAGCCACCCAAGTTCAGACATGGCCATATGAAAATCAGACTTGATCCTGTGCCTCATGGGAAAAGTCCAGCCCGAACTGCCAAGCCATGTCTTCCCTGGACCGTAATCAAGCATCCTAGGACCGGTTTCTGGCTATCAGCCATCTTCAGCCAGGATAGCTTGACTCCAGTGGCGTAGTGAACACGGGACCCACGTCTGGGCATACCCTTCCCACATAGGGTGAACAGCAAAACACACAAGATGATGGATGGAATGTTGCACACTGGCAAAACATTCACCCCCAGTCACAGATCTGGGTTAATCCATTGTTATTTTGCTCACCAAGCCTCACCAGTTCAGACCTGGCCATATGCAAATCAGTCTTGATCCTGTGACTCTTAGGAACAGTCCAGCCCGAACTGCCAAGCCATGTCTTCCCTGGACTGGAATCATGCATCCTAGGACCGGTTTCTGGCTATTAGCCGTCTTCAGCCAGGATAGTTTGACTCCAGTGGAATAGTGAGCACAGGACCCACGTCTGGGCATACCCTTCCCACAGAGGGTGAACAGCAAAACACACAAGATGATGGACGGAATGTTGTGCAATGGCAAAACATTCACCCCCAGTCAAAGATCTGGGTTAATCCATCGTTATTTTTCTCACCAAGCCACCCCAGTTTAGACATGTGGCCTCCTAAACTGCGAATCTACTGGTGGTGTCTTCATTTATTCTTCCATTGTCTCTTCAAAATTTGTATGTGCTTTTTTAAGCACTGATGTGTTCTAAAAAACATGTTTTATGTATACTGCATTTGGCTGTCTTCCAACATCTCTGGTGAAAATTCAGCTAGAGAAGGAGTCAAAATAAAAAAGTCATTAAGGGTTGACAGCCTGTAATGGCCTCGAGTGAGGGCTTGTGAAGGGGACATCAACCCTGAGAAAGCTTGGCCTTCGTGCCAGGAGGCGTCGCCGCTGCCGCTGCTGCTGTGCGCCCAGTGGGCGTATAAGAACACCTTGCACCACCCGGTGAGTTGGAGCCGCTTCGCCTGCCTGTAATTGCCACGAGTGAGGGGTTGTGAAGGGGACTTCAAACCCAGAAAGCTCTGCCTTTGCGCCAGGAGGCACCAACGTTGCCGCTGTGCGCCCAGGGGGCGTTTAAGAACACTTTGCAGCACCCACTGTGCGGGATGCATGACGGGCAAAGCCCGGGCCAAGGGCGGGCCAGTCTGTTCCCGTCAACGACTGGAGGATGCTGGGCTGGGCCACCCCTTTGAGATTTACCCAAATATCAGATTGTGCGGTAAGCCTATTGCCGCAGTGCGCCCAGGGGGCGTTTAAGAACACTTTGCGGCACCCGCTGCGTGGGATGCGTGATGGGCAAAGCCCGGGCCAAGGGCAGGCCCTTCTGTCCCCGTCAGCGACTGGATGATGCTGGGCTGGGCCACCCCTTTGAGATTTACCCAAATGTCAGATTGTGCGGTACGCCTATTGCAAGCGATATGGGACTAAACATTTCAGGTTGAGACTTGAGAACTACCAAGTGTTAATCTCTGTTTTGTCAGCTTATATAACCCAAAAAACACAAAGGCATGAGTGTGAGCAGGCGTAAAGGGGCTGCTGGCACCCTGGATGATTTCATTATTAGAGTTGAGTCTCTTCTAACACATGAAATACAGATAGCAGAGAGGCGCTTGTCCCTAGATCCCGCTAAGTTAGCCACATATGGACAAACATGTTCACCTACTCTCAATGTTGTATCACATCCACTTCGACTAAGCCCAACTGTAACTATTCACAATGAGCAAAGGGCTCCAGCCCTGCAACCGCCATCCTTTGGTCATTTGGGAGATGTGGTAGATGACCCAAATGAAACGGGCATGGCAACCATTTTTGCGCGCCCCTATGATAACTGAGGAGCCATAGGAGAAGGGGCAACCGGCAAAGCAGAGACAAATAACTGGTCTCAGGAAATCAAAAACTAAGAAAATAGGGGGGGTCCAGCTCCATGGTAAATTCAAATCACCAAACTGATGAAGAAGCTGAAATTCAGAAAAAAACAGCTAGCACACAGACAGAAGCAGATTTTGGTATGCACTCACTTTTATTAGAAGAGAGTAAGAAAAACCTAGAGTGCTCTGTAGCATCAACACTGGAATCTGCACTTGGGTCATATAATTATTTTTATTAGAAAAAACAAGCAAGGCAGCAACAAATTACATGAAGTGCGTAGACTGCGCAAAGGCGGAACATCATTATATCGACAATGGAATAATCAACACATTGACGGGGGAGGGGGGAGGAGAGGAGGGAGCATCAAAAACCTTAAAGCAGTCAAGGAGTAATGCGGGGTCAGGGGGAAAGTGGGATTTCAAGGACAGGCGTCACTGGTGGTACACATATGTCACCTCTATACCGATTCCAAGGACCCTGTTGTATTTCTATCTAGGACCCTAATTCGATATTCCCGATTCATGCCCTTATGTAGTTATAACAAATAATATCCTTATAAAGGCATAAGAATCATATACATATTTAGTAATAGCCCATGCAGTCAAAAACATAGCAAGGCTACTCCCATAGACTCCTAGAAAGCACAAACCAAGTCTCCAGCAGCCCGGGAAAACCCCCTGCTTTTGTTTTGATTTGCACAAGAACTCCTGGAGTCCAGAAAGAACTGTTAGTTCTTAGTGACGTCTTATGTCCAACCTTACGTCAAACCCGGCACCTTTCAGGTATAAATGTACCAACGTTGCCTTAAGCAAACACACAGTGGTTGGGAGCAGAGCGACGTTCTACTTGCCCGGGAGCCCAGCTGTTATGAGAGCCAAAGGAAACCGCCCCTCCCCTTGACGCACTGAGAAAGACGCTGTCTTTATCTCCAGCCGAGAAAATCCAGCTCCGGTGTTCCCAAGTCACCCTCGCAGGTTGCTGGGAGATCGAGTCCTGAGAAGCGAGATACAAGACCTCCTTCATTCTATAACCAAGGTACAGAGCTAATTAAAACCTTAGAGAGAATTCTTGATTCCGATACTTGGCAAAAACTTAACTTAACTTAAAAACTGCAACTTACTTACTCCTTCCCACGTATTAGGCTTAGGTCAGGTACACTGGGGTCGGCGTATCTTAGAAGCGCCAGTTGAGTTCGTTAGTCAGTGTTTTTATGTATGTATATATTTTATCCATGTTAAAGTATCATATGGCTAGGAAACCATATCAATGCTTTTACAGTATTATTTCATAATACTACTTTTACTGTACGCACTTTACTTTATAATAAGTATTGCAATTGTGGCAATTCATTTCTATTGCGTGAGAAAGAAGACTGCTCAATAAAATGACACCTTTTATTGAAAACTCCTGTCTCTCTATTTCTCTGCACTCTGGTGGAACTAAGCATGCACAATTGACTGAGTGAAATAGCTGTCTATTGTTTTCACACAACTCTAGAGATACACTCTTTATTCTGGGGGAGCAAAGTTGTCATGTTATATGGTTGTCAGAAGCTAATCTCTTCTTGTCTAAATCAGGACGGTTAACCCTTTCCTGAACATTCGAGAAAGTTTCTAGTGACCTCTGAGCTATCTGGCAAAACTAATTAGGTCTAACATAGTCAGTAGAGACCTAGATGACCTCAGTCCTACGTCTACACTGCTGTTTGTTATTCCAATGCGCAGAGCCTATTGGAAATATAGGAACTACACTATATGGCGCCCAACATTTGGTAAGGTGAAAAAACTAACGCAAGACACTAGAGTAACTCATTCGTTTTTTAACACAAACCCCTTTCTCCCGTAAAAACTCCAATAGACGTCTGGAGTGGGTGAAAGGTTAATATCCGATGGAACTTAGTAGGATGAGAATCCTATGTATTAGTTTCTGGTTTAGTCAACGTTGAAGGATACAGTGTTCCAAAATATTGTGCACCTAATCTTTGTTTCCTTGAAACTTGATCTGCAACAAAACTTTCTGTCAGTAAAATGGGAGAAAGTGAAGACGAAAGGGAGCAAGCTAGAATAGCAGCTCAACAGATCGGATGACACAACCATCCAAGAAAATGACCCGAGTGCTATAATCATTCCGATCAATATAAGAAGAACTATAACTCTTAAACTTATAGAAAATGGGCTATCACCAAGAGGTGGTACGGTCATATTCGTGATAGAGGCACATGAGTATCGGCAGACAGAGGTGTTCTACACATGGGTACATTTTCCAGCAGCACACGCTGTGACAAAAGTTTTCCACTATTACAAAATTATCGGAAACTCCGGATATATAAACTCCTTTCGAGGACGTTAAAATCCCACTAACTTACCAAAAGCACCTGCTCTGGTTTTAAGGCGCTCTAAAACATCAAAATCACATCACCAGGCAAGGTCCATTAGGTAGACCAGGAGCCACGTGGCCGGTTCTAGCCAGCTACACACCACATCCATGCATCGAGGAAATGTCAGACCTGGAACTTTTAGCTCAGCTAAAACTATTAATTAAAATACATAGACAATTGGTTCAATATGTCATGCGGACAGCAACAGTCCAACCAGCAATTAACATCCCACAACTGACCTCTCATCTGGGGAATACAAACAAAATGACACCACAGAACATAACTCAAATAGAGGCAGTATTTCCTAATACTACACCTCATGAGAAACACAGAATTCTGACTATCTGCCTCCCAATGGGGGTTGCACCATATGTGGAGGACTGTGACACTTGGGGCACGGTCTTTGCTTCCATCTACACAAAAACACATGGTGTTCCGTCTATGGCGGTAATACCAGATGTACTAAGACAATTTCAAAACTAATACGGTCCAGAACCTGCTTTAACTCTGGGTATGAAATTACTATAAGACTTTAAGCAGGTCTCGGCTATATTATTGGCCAACATAAGAGGAGAAGCAGCATGTGTGGCAATCCGCCAGAAATTGAAGGAGACAGATATTACAGACCAACCATTTGAACTTGCCAGAATCATAGAAAAATCATATGAAGAGCTAGGAAGAGATTGTTTGGGTGGGAAACCAGTAAAACCCCAACTAACTGAAAATCCTGAAAAAACATTTATTAAAAATAATCTTAATACTCCAAAAAAGGGTTGGGAGGGTAATAAACAATCCACTCCCAAGGAAAAACGTTTCCAGTCCAGAGAAAGGTCTCCTCAATGGAGAGAAAGATCTCCTGGCCGAGGAGGCAAGTCTCCCCAAAGGGAACTCTCTGAGAAAAGGTACAACCTTAGAGATAGGGATAAATTGAGAATACCTGATAGACATCAAGATATTGATACACGTCCCTCTCGATCTTTTGAGACTTCCTCACAGAAATCGGAAAGAAGAGGACGGTCAGAACACAAGGAAGAGCACGTCAAGTCCAAAGACAAAGAACCTGCTCATCAAAGTAAAAAATCAGAATTTCCCAGAAAGAAGGTAGCAAGTATTAAAATTAAACATGCCGAGGATTCTGAGGACACAACTGAAAAACGGAGAGTTGGCCCAGACAATGCTAGACAGCGCAGCAGAAGTGACAATAGCTCACAAGATCCTGATGAATCTTCTGGAGAAAGTGGACACGAATGAATACATTCAGGGGGAAACTGCAGACAAACGAGTTAGTGTGCCCCATAAACTATATGAAATAACATTACGTATAGAGGGAGATAAAACTAGGAAAATAAAAAGTTTCTTTTGGGAGAAACTTTCTAAAGGTTATGATATTTTGTTAGCTGAAAAAGACTGGCCACCAGAGTTTGTCAGGGAGTGCCCTCATGGCGAAGAAATGATTATGCCTGCCTTCCCAAATCATATTCCGATTCATAAAAAATACACATTTGCAAAAAAATCGGCAGTGGCCCAAGCCCCTGCATTATACAAATATCATGTAGGATGGGATGAGGAAACTCCTCCCCACAAAATCCAGTTAAAAAATCAACCCACTGCACAAAGGCAGTACCCAGTTAAACAAGAAGCTAAAAAGCAAGTCAGGGAGATCTTAGATCAACTTGAATATCAAGGGGTGATCGAAACATGCACCTCACAAATGAACAATCCTTTGTTTCCTGTCTCCAAGCCAGATGATTCATATCGCCTAGTTTTGGACTACAGACATTTAAACTCCTGCTGCAAAACTTTTGCAGTACAAAACTCACACAATGCAACACTAATGAACAACATTGTGGGAAAAAAATATAAAACGACATTAGATATCTCTAATGGATTCTTCTGTCAAAACATTGCACCTGGGGTCGCAAAAACAATTTTGCCGACTCCCACAGGGATTCAAGAATAGCCCAGGATTATTGTCAGCAAGGGTAACAGAGTTACTACAAATATATGATGATGAGGAATTATCATATGTCGATGACATCTATCTTACAGATGATGACCTGGAGACTCACTTAAAAAGAGTGAACACCATAATACTTGGGTTTGCATCATAGGGTTACAAATTCAACAGTCCTATTTTTAGGATATGAATTATCAAGTGAAGGCAAAAGCATGGCAGACAACTTCCTAGAGAAGTGTGCAGTACTCCAAGCACCAAAAACGCTGAAAAATGTACAATCAATACTAGGCTTCCTGAATTTCGGTAGAACATACATTCTAAATTACGCAGAGAGGATTAAACCTCTCTATGAATTAATAAAACCTGATTTCAAACCAATAAATTGGACCAGAAACACACATACATTTTAAGATCATTACAAACAGACATGTTAGCTAAAACAAAATTGCAAACTCGCGAAAACGTACGGAACCTTGTAATCCGAGACATCCCAGGAAGATGCGGATTTACATACCTGATCTCTAATGAGGGAGAAACGGTACCTATAGCTTACAAATCACATTTGTACACTCAAGCTAAAATGAACTTCAGTTCTACAGAAAAAATTCTGAATGCGGTTCAAACTGCTGTAGCAAAAGAAAGAGCCCTAGCCCAAGGCAAGAGAATAACTGTTTATACAGCAGAATTAGCCCTTGAGGCATTAACAAGTCCACGCAATATGAATACAGTGGCATTAGATCCAAAATGGATACAATGGGAACATTCTCTTGCTACAGAAGACGTAAAATACTATTTTGGCCCGAAATTGAAAAAACAAGATGATCTAGAATATGAACAAGAATATCCTCTGCCAATCGGAATTCTGCCTCTCAAACAATATACCTGCGTAATCTATATGGACAGATTCGCACAACATTACGATGTAGAAAAAAAATCCTACAATTCAGCGTGCGCGATTGTCAAAGGTCGCTGGCGCTGTGGTAAATTCAGACCTATGATTACCAAAACTGAATCACTCAGAAACTGTTCAGCTCAGCGAGCTGAAATAAGATCTTTAAAGATGGCGCTTGAAAATGCCGATCGCAAATTCCCGACACTAATAGTGTGCGATTCGCATTACTGCGTCAAGTCATACAACAGTGACATGCAGACATGGAGCAAAAACGGTTACAAAGATGACACAGGTGCCACAATAAAGCATAAAACGCTTTGGGAACAAGTAGTTCTTTTACTGAAAGAACTATAAAAGACTCACATGATACATACACTGAGCCATCAACGTGATGGCGTTCACGTTGCAGGGAATTCATTGGCTAACAGAGCCACAGCGGAAGCGGTTCAACCGGCTTCCGTAGCCACAAAAAAGCGTTCTAAAAAACACATTGATGGAGAAACCATGCTGGCAGTAAAAGCCTCATTAAAAGGCGATTATGCAGCATTACCTCTCAACTATCCACTCAGTAATACATACATAATTGATGCAAACTCCGTTCCTTTTGCTCAAATCCCTGGAGTGGGGGATAGAGTAATTCCAAACACGAACCAGAGAGTTTTCTTGATTGAAGAGGCACACATGGGACTGGGTCCAAGGCACCAAGAGAACTTGAAATCTCTAATAGAATTACAATCAGAATACTGGTGGCCGGGGATGAGCTTGCAAATCTACAAATTTGCAATGGATTGTCCAGACTGCAACAGAGATCGCAGTTGTGAACCGGACCAGACTGTTGCTAGGACACCTTTATTAGAAAGCATCAGGCGATCTATACGCAGAAATCCTGACGGAGAAATGCGTCCCCATAATTACTAAGACAAAATTCACATGAAAATGTAGACCCCAGCGCTCGGCTGACGCCAGAACTGTTATAAAAGATTTGTGAGTCTTTATCGGCACATACGCAATTGGCATGCTACATTCTGACGAGGGTCCTGCGTTTAGCTCTCGAGCTTACAAAGAGGCCATGACCAGCATGGGCATTGCACTGCGGTACTCTTCTCCCTTCCATCCTGAGGGAAATGCGGTAGTGGAAAGAAAAAACCGTGACATAAAGCAATCTATAACGGCGAGGGTATTAGGTTCGGGTGATGGGTGGGTCAAACATTTAATAAATGTCCAACGTAGTCTTAATAACATGCCAAGAATTTCTCTAGGAGGTATCAGTCCGTACGAACTTTTTTTTAGTACTAGAATGATTATCCAGGATCTGGATCGTCAAACTTCAGTGGTAGAAGAAAAAACCTTTGATATCAAAGATCCTTTGGCTGTTTTACAGGATTGAATGAAACAAGAAAGACTCTAAGTAACATAAAGTTTAAGCCAACAACCACTGAAGAACCACCTGTCCCAACAAAACCTGTCTGGATTCCGAAGATTGGGGATCTGGTCAGAGAAAAGATCGCAGTGAAGAAGGAATTTGGGCCTTCTTACAGAAAAGCAGTATCTGTCTTAGCTGTCAGCGGAACAAGATCAGTAGTACTACCGCCACTTGCTGGTAAAAAGGAAAACAGAATTGTTTCCATTGATCTGGTGAAACCACAAACATGTGGCCGATAATAAATAGCAGGCCCAGTGGACTACCAAGAAATAGCAGAAGACCAAACTTTGCTACAATCCAAGAAGTTCAAACTGAGAGACTAATCACATTCGACAAATCTGCAGTAAATAACAAGGGACTATGCAATAAAGTCATGGAACTAATGCCTCTTGAAACCCAAATTGCAACAATTTGTGATGATACACCAATCTACAACGATGTAGCATCAGAATGTACAAATGTAACAAAAGAAAATGCAAAGATCAATGGAAATCCAGAAGCAATCCCACCAATTGACAGAACAGCATCTGGCTATTTTATCAACTTTGATGACTTTTCCGATGATCCAAGTGAACATGGAGACATGCCAGCAACCAAAACTTTCAAAGAAAAAATGACCGAGCTTTTTGACCAACTAAAAGAAACATATCTGATTTCACCATGGATTGAATTTTGGACTGTGTAAGGTGTACTTTTCCTCCTGCTTTGGCTCATCATGGTTTTGTGCTTGGGTAGATTCATTGATGGAAAATATAGTACAATGGAAACAGCAAGTCAGAACATCAACTTGGTCCTAAAGTCTCACAGATCCTCTCACATCGAGAAAAGAGAACTATCATCAGTGAACATCACAGCCAATCCCAATACCAGGTGGTATAGCATGAAACAGAACTGACTATGATATTTATGGCCCGATTGAGCTCTTGAAGTATCCACACCAGTTTAAGGTTTCCTTAAGTGACTTTGTGATACCAAGTTCTTTTTCTGATGATTGGGACTTTGAAAATATTAATAATATGATGTCAGATTTAGTAATGTCAGCTAAATTCACAGAACATGATTATTTACAGGGTTCATCAAATTATGAAGAATTATACTGTTACAATCACTATGGTCATCACTATTTGCATAAAACTGCACCACCTAGAAATGTTTTTAATTATAATCAATGGGAACATTGTCCAACTCTTCCAAAAGGCAGCTCGAAGACATTATATGAGAAATTTCCATACTTCTCAGGGTTTAACAGTAGTGATCCAGAAACGTTTTATTTTAAAATGTTAAACAGAACAGGAATGAAAACAATGTTGACAAATACTAAATTGATTTATTCTGAAAAATTTTATGACAAAATGTCTACATTTGGTTTTGAGTTCTGGAAAAATAACATTGAAACAAAAACCATCTGGGGAACAAAAGACTGGCAGGTACAAGGTCTAGAATAATTATTTAGAGCCTGCATGATCCCAGAACAAATAATATTCCTGAATGATACCATTCAACAAACTACTTGTCTTGGCCTAGCTAAGATAAAAGACTTAAACAAACCGTCTATTCCAAAGCCCATACCTGATAGCAATAGTACTACGGATGTGGAAAAAGACGTATCCCATATTTTTCACCAGAACAGAACAAATCCTGATTGGAAAAAATGGTTGATCTGGCCCACAGACACAAACAACTGTCAAGATAGATTCCTGATTAAAATACAGGGGTTCAAAATGACCAGGCCAGACCCAAGATATTCCCAGAGACAACATCCAGGGATAGTTACAACATACGGGGCCCGATTCACAGAATGAACTTACTACTTTTGGCATTCACAGAATGCACTTACTGCTTTTGGTATTCACAGAATGAACTTACTCATTTCGGTATTCACAGAAGTTAGGACTACTAACTTTAGGACACCTAAATGCCTTCTGTGAATACAGAAAGTCTTAAAATTAGGAATTTTCTCGATTTAGTAGTAGTAAAGTTAGGACTACTAACTTTAGGACGCCTAAATGCCTTCTGTGAATACCGAAAGTCTTAAAATTAGGATTTTTCTCAATTTAGTAGTAGTAAAGTTAGGACTACTAAGTTTAGGATGCCTAAATGCCTTCTGTGAATACCGAAAGTCTTAAAATTACGATTTTTCTCAATTTAGTAGTAGTAAAGTTAGTAGTCCTAACTTTACTACTACTAAATAGAGAAAAATCCTAATTTTAAGACTTTCGGTATTCACAGAAGGCATTTAGGCATCCTAAAGTTAGGAATCCTAACTTTACTACTACTAAATTGAGAAAAATCCTAATTTTAAGACTTTCGGTATTCACAGAAGGCATTTAGGAGTCCTAAAGTTAGTAGTCCTAACTTCTGTGAATACCTAAATGAGTAAGTTCATTCTGTGAATACCAAAAGTAGTAAGTGCATTCTGTGAATGCCAAAAGTAGTAAGGTCATTCTGTGAATCGGGCCCAAGGTGTAGGGAAATTATGCCTTGAGTGGCTACAGAAATCCACACTGGCTGAAATTAAGCAACACTTGACTTTACTTAAAGAAGGTGCTGACTTGCGAGATTTCATAATGGGACCTCGCAAACAGCGTCAAAAACGTTTCATAGCAGCCGGTATATACGCTGCATACAACGAAGCTTGGAAAGTAATGTAAATTTAAACAGCAGAAAAAGTACGAGAAATTGATCGTATAAATTTGGAAAATCACTTTCTGTAGTGGACAATGGGTTAACAACTCTGTCCTCCAGAATATATTCACTGGACAGCATTGTATCATCTGCCTTTGATATAATAGAGCAAGACTTGCTAATGTTAAAACATGGTCAGTCCCAATTGCATTCTATTGTACAGCTTGGCTGGACGTTGCAAAACCTACGTTCAGGCTACGTGCCATGGCGTCTAATCAACGTAACGTCATTATTTTCTATCTTTAACCTTACTAATAAACAAATCAGTTTGGCACAAAAAGGAGCAGATTATACGATTCTGAGCATTGAAAAACTAGAGAGATTACCATTGACAATGTCAGAGAGACCTGTCATTGAATGGATAATACACGGAACAATTACAATTCCGATTCCGATAACAACTTTCCAGTTTAAATATTGCCAAGAATATATACCAGCAGGCCAGTATGAAAGATTGGGTAAAGGATACATCAAATCAACCTGGGATTTACCTTACACACGCAAATGTTATAGTGAAGGGAAAAAGGAGGTATTCCTTAGTGGCAATAATTGTAAAAAATCAATAAGCGGTACACTTCTGTGTCAAGGTATTAACTTGATGGAGCCTGCGAAGGGTCTTCAAATAACCTTTCGTGTCACCTGCAGGGCACTCCTGCATTTTTCAGACAGCTTTCTAACTGTAGCTGTTTTAATAAATGACCACAGCTGTTGTGGAATGGTGCCAGGAGAATGCTATCTCGTAACTGTTACTTCCAGGGTCGGTTGCTGTATGCAAGTATTGTATCCAAACAGCAATACAGACATGGAGGCAGCAATATGGCCTTATGTGAATATCTCTTCTATTCGAATTGATACTTTAGGCAGTATGAAGTCTATTCTTTTACAGACTACTGTGCCTCTGACCTCGTCCAAAGAAATGTATGATCTGCAAGTTGCAAGGACAGCAGCAGAGATACATACCCTTTTATCGACAAATTGCCCCGTGCATTTCGTAGAAATGTTAAGTCAAATCTTAAACATGTCTGATACCAGTGGCATCGCACATGTATTTAAGACAGTTTTTTCGGGACTGTTAGCACCCTTTGAAACAGTTCTGGGCATCTTCCCGAATTTTGTCCATTCTGTCTTTGGCGGACTACCTTTAATTTTGGGACTCGTGGCAGGAATTTTATTTTTGTTCCTTCTGTTCCAATATGGCAAGCAAAATCACAGACAAGACTCCAGCAACGATGGAAGAAACGATCCTAGCAATACGATACCGAAACCGTATCACTAAGGTCCTCGGATTGGCCCGGCTAAGAGATCTGAGTACAACCTGGTTTCTTCATTCAGACCAATCTGGCAGGATTGCATCTTACCTGTGCTTCAATGTCTGCTATTTGGAGAAGAATGCGTGTTGGACGTCTGTCTTACACTACCATCAGCAGTACCAATGGATATCGATACTTTACTTTGTCCAGTAACGACTCATGCAACGTGTTGTCCCCAGCGGCTACCTATTCTGATGACGGCATTCGTTGAGACTTCACCATTACGAGTAGGTGGCGGTGAAGTAGGAGAGGTAAGCAGAACCAAACAGGAACAACCTTCTGTGAGCATTGCTGATCCAAACATCGATGATAGCAATCACGCACAGAACTGCACAGTTACAGTATTTTCAAACTTGGTCGAACTTTCACCCAATGTTGTAGACCAATTTTTTGCGAGTCTGTCTGATATGATGTTCTCTCCTAACAACGAGAATAACCTTTAAAAACAATGAGCACACAGCGTTCCCTGAACTCTGAATTCGGCCTTCAGTTTTTGATAAACAATGATACTGAAAACATTTGGAACTATTTTTTCCCCAGAAAGGGAAATCATTTTTCCACTTCCAAAATATTTACTCTTTTGGCACATGGTACTCTGCTTAAAGTAGAACTATTCTTAGAGAACAGAGCTTCTATTTTTAGAGACGTTAGAGACAATGTTTACCTCAGCCTCTAGCACATGTACAATATCGTATAAATATGTGATGAAATGGTCTCGACCTCCTTTTCTGTATACAGAGCCATTTCATGTGTAATTTTCGCAATTCATTCAGCTGATATATATATGCATTTAACTGAATGATAACCCTGCTTGAAAAGCGTTCAGTACCAATACTCATTTTCGTGTATTAACCATACACCATTTCAAATGCAACTTATGTATTTTGGGGTGGGTTGGAAAACACACATGCAACGTTAAATGTTTGTAATGCTTATTATTTAGTAATGATGGACATTAATACGTGGAGTGGGTGTTGTATTTCTATATAGGACCCTAATTCAATATTCCTGATCCATGCCCTTACGTGGTTATAAAAATAATATCCTTATAAAGGCATAAGAATCATATCCATATTTAGTAATAGCCCATGCAGTCCAAAACACAGCAAGGCTACTCCCATAGACTCCGAGAAAGCACAACATGTTCTTAAACAAACCAAGCCTCCAGCAGCCCGGGAAAACCCCCTGCTTTTGTTTTGATTTGCACAAGAACTCCTGGAGTCCAGAAAGAACTGTTAGTTCTTAATAACGTCTTATGTCCAACCTTACCTCAAATCCGGCACCTTTCAGGTATAAATATACCAACGTTGCCTTAAGCAAACACACAGTGGTTGGGAGCAGAGCGATGTTCTACTTGCCCGGGAGTCCAGCTGTTATGAGAGCCGAAGGAAACCGCCCCTCCCCTTGACGCACTGAGAAAGACGCTGTCTTTTTCTCCAGCCGAGAAAATCCAGCTCCAGTGTTCCCAAGCCACCCTCGCGGGTTGCTAAGAGATCGAGTCCTGAGGAGCGAGATACAAGACCTCCTTCATTCTATAACCAAGGTACGGAGCTGATTAAAACCTTAGAGAGAATTCTTGATTCCGATACTTGGCAAAAACTTAACTTAACTTAAAAACTGCAACTTACTTACTCCTTCCCACGTATTAGGCTTAGGTCAGGTACACTGGGGTAGGCGAATCTTAGAAGCACCAGTTGAGTTTATTAGTCAATGTTTTTATGTATATATTTTATCCATTTTAAAGGATCATATGGCTAAGAAACCATATCAATGCTTTTACAGTATTATTTCATAATACTACTTTTACTGTACGCACTTTACTTTATAATAAGTATTGCAATTGTGGCAATTCATTTCTCTTGCATGAGAAAGAAGACTGCTCAATAAAATGACAACTTTTATTGAAAACGCCTGTCTCTCTATTTCTCTGCACTCTGGTGGAACTAAGCATGCACGATTGACTGAGTGAAATAGCTGTCTATTGTTTTCACACGACTCTTTATTCTGATGGAGCAAAGTTGTCATGTTATATGGTTGTCAGAAGCAATCCCTTCTTTTCTAAATCAGGACGGTTAACCCTTTCCTGAACATTTGAGAAAGTTTCTAGTGACCTCTGAGCTAGCTGGCAAAACTAATTAAGTCTAACATAGTCAGTAGAGACCTAGATTACCTAAGTCCTTCGTCTACACTGCTGTTTATGTTATTCCAATGCGCAGAGCCTATTGGGAATATAGGAACTACACTACAACCCCATACTTTGTGCCACTTCCGGGGACGACCCCGAGCCAGGTATACAGTTTTGTCCCTGAACATGCACCAATCCATGTTTTCTATCCACACCTCACAGGTAGGGGGCCGCTGGGATCCCCATAACTGTGCAATATTACGTTTGGCAATCATAGCCCCTAGGGTCACCCATTGAGTTTGAGCCACGTTATGGTCGGTGGGCTCCCAAACATTTAGCAAGCAGCGCCTGGCTTCTAGCAAGAGAGCCACACCCGTGACCTCCTGAATAACCTGGTGAACCTTCCTCCAATAAACAGCAACTTACCTACACTCCCAGATGATGTGGAGAAACATACCCAGCTGTCCGCAACCCCTTTGACACAGACCCTCTTCAGAAAAGCCCATGCGAACCAGACGGGGACCCGTGATATATACTCTGTGTAATATTTTGAGTTTAACTAATCTGAGTCGTGCCGGAATCGCGACCTCTTGGGGGAGGAGATCGGCGACTGCCAGTTCTCATCATCAAGCTCAAGGCGGTCACGGGTCCACTGATCTCGCAATTTCGACAGTAGGTCTGCCCTATGGTTGATCAATTTTTTATACACCAGGGAGATGGTACTGTCTGGTATATGACCATCCAACACTCGGTCCTCCAGTGGGGTAGATTCCGGTATCTCCTCCCCGACCGGGAAGACCGAAGTCAATGCATGACTAACCTGAGCATAACGGAAATACTCAGACCCACCCAGTTCAAACTCAACCTGCAGGGCCGCAAACAACTTTACCCGTCCCTTGGCCCAAAGGTCTCCCACCTTGTTGAAGCCAATAAGATCCCACTTGTCGAACCCCTTAGTGTTCCACAATTTACCAAACTTATCAGATCCGAAAAGCGGGGTCGTCAACGTCATGCGATCTTTCCAGCCTAACGCACTAGTGGCATCTTGCCAGAAACATACGGCTGCCCTCGTCGGACCCGACAAAGACCTCACCACCGATTTAGAATATAGCGCCCTATAATAGTTGCCCCCGGGAAGTAGCCACCGATCCATGGCGTAACCAGGGTTTAACTCGGGCCATACATACCATGGTTAAAGGCCCCTAACTGCGATGCCCAATAGTATCTTTTGATGTCGGGAAGGGCAATACCCCCATCGTACCACAAGAGTGTCAATTTGGCAATCGCGATATGGGGCCTGCCATCCCACAACAGTTTCCTCTGTAAACCCTCAAATATCCGAAAGTAACTAGCAGGAACTATGTCAAGCGTGTTCTGAAGGGCATACAAAAAACGAGGAAGAGACATCATCTTAAAAAGGGCTGATCGTCCAAGCAACGAAAGCGGAAGCTTCTGCCAGCTCGCAACATCCCGCTTCAACCGATTCAAGGGGGAGAAGGTTTTGCTCATATCGAACCCGAGGGTCCACCGAAACATAAATACCAAGATATTTAAACCCCTCTTGCGCTATCTGAATGGGACAGTTATGCGGCAAAACAGGAGTATCACCACAGAGGACATAAAGATAGGATTTAGCCCAGTTGATAATCAGGCCCGAGTTTTTACTGAAGGAAGTCAAAACGTCCCACAAAACTATCAGAGACTTCCTAGGGGAAGTCAAATAAAACAGGATGTCGTCTGCATATAGGGAGATACGATCTTCGTAATCTGGAGACCAGTAAATACCCCTCATGGAGGGCTCTCAACGGATCCACGCAGCGAGGGGCTCCAGGGCCAGTGCGAACAAAAGGGGGGAGAGCGGGCAACCCTGACGGGTACCTCGTCCGAGGCAAAACGGAGCCAAAACACGACCATTAACCACAATCTGTGTGAGGGGGTCTGCATAAAGAAGCCGAACCAACCAATAAAATCCGTTCCAAAACCGAATTTAGCCAGTACCGCCCACAAATACGGCCATTCCACAGTTTCCAATGCCATAGTGGCGTCCAAAGACGCCAAAATGGCCGGCTCACGCAACGTAGCGGCCCTCGCGAGAACTCCATGCAGACGCCGAAGGTTCAATGCTGTGTTTCTATGCGAGATTGATCTGGATGGATTAAAGCACTAATGGTTTTGATCAATCTATTAGCCAGTAGCTTGGCAAGAATTTTAGGTTCGGCATTTAACAGAGAAATCGGTCTGTATGAGGCACACCTATTCCTCAGTTCCCTTCCTTGTGTATTACAACTATCGTCGCTAACCTCTGGTCGCGGGGGAGAAAACCACGGTCCCGGGACTCTAGGGAACATGTCCCTTAAATATTTGTTTGTACAGTTCTATCGGCAGAACATTGGGACCCATCGCTTTACCAGAACGTAGGGAACTCATAGCTAACGCCACCTCATCGGCAGTAATTGTACCATCCATAAGTTCCCTGTCTTCCACAGAGAGACACGGAAGGGCAATATCTCATAACAATAAGCACAAGTCCTCCCCTTGCCTATCAGACACGGAAGAGTACACAGTATGAAAATGATCCACAAAACACGCCACTATCTCTTGTGGGTCTGTCACAGTAGCTCCACTCACTGTCACAATCTCCGGTACCTCACGACTCGCTCTATCCTTTCTATCCAACCATGCTATCAATTTGCCTGCCTTGTCACCAACATCATAAAGACGCCCCTGTTGTTCCCGACTAAGAGCTTTCGCGGCTTCCGTCACCAACATCTTATATTCCAGCTGCTTCAATTGAAGAACATGCAATCTAGAACGGGTCACCTCCTGTTCTAGCGCTAGTTCCAAGTCAGCTATCTCGGTCTCTATCTTTACCACTTATTCCTCTTTCTGCTTCTTGATTCCAGCAATCAATGATAGAGCTTGACCCCTAATAACGGCCTTAAACGCTTCCCAAAAGGAGACCGCAGAGGAAACCGAACCTTCATTCTCCCGGAAATAGTGTTCCAAAGCCTTTACAAGTTCACTGCGGGTCTTGGGATTGCGAAGATACCAAGGGTTAATCAGGGCTACCCTTCCCTTGGTACCCAGAGTTAATTCCAGCCGAAGCCACAGTGGGGAGTGATCGGAAATACCCCGGGCCATATGCCTGATCTCTTTAATACAAAATGCCTGTGCCGCTGGCACCAACACATAATCAATCCTAGAGAGGCTGCCATGGGCGCCCGAATGAAACTTATACTGCCGCTGATCAGAGTGAAGCAATCTCCAGCAGTCCACCAGGCCCAGAGTGTCCATGAAATCAGGTAGCCATCCAAGCGCCCCCTTTAGATCTCTAGGGGGGTGTTTTTCGAGCAAACTGGAAACCACAGCATTGAAATCCCCACCCAGTATCAGAGACCCCCATGAAGATCGAGCAAGACCCGTCCCAAATCAGCAAAGGTAGTAGATTGTAGTCCAGGAGGAACATAGACAGAGACCAGGAAAAGCGTGCGGCCCTCCCACCGACCCGAAATAGCCGCATAACGTCCCCTATCGTCAAGGACCGTGGAGTCTACCTCAAGTGGGAAAGTGTTCTTAATAAGGATTCCAACACCCCTAGACCCAGAGGAGAACCCGGCATGGGCAACTAGACGATAACCCTTCCTGTTCATGGCATGACATGTGTTCCCTACCAAGTGGGTCTCCTGCAGTAGAACAACATCAGGGGAGTGACGTTTCAGGAGCTGCAGTACTACCCCATGTTTAATCTTATCCCTCAGCCCGTTAACATTCCAACTCATCAACCTCAACCCCCTACCCCCATCATGAAAGAGAAAGAGGATCCAGCCCCAAGCAGAGTCCAGCACATCAATAAGAAAGTCCAAAAATAGAGCGCCTTGCAAAAACAGCAACCAGAAAACCAACACCCCCCCACCCCCACTAAAACAATCCAGTACAACACCCCCCACCCTGCACCCCTGCATACGACTAAAGAGCCACCCCAACTCGCAGTGTGCCTGTCGCCCCCACATCTAAACTACACTACGAAAAGTAAAGCTGAGGAGGAGAAAGACCCACCGATATTCAAACAACAATAAGATGCACATCATAATTGGAACCATCACAGTAGCAATCCCACAAATGTCCCCAGAGACCGGACAAATGGCACTCATTCCTTTTTTTTTTTGTTTTGTTTTTTTTTAATCCTTTTTATTAATGGATATCACAGGCAGAATTAAACAAAACAATCAAAATGTTGTTGTACATAATCTCCAATGTCTTTAAAGATTATTACAAAAGGTAGTTTACCATAGCTAGTAAGTAATAGTCAATTCTCCGACAGACAAATGAAAAATAATTGTAAAAAAAAGGGTTTACAAAAATAAATACAATCTTATCTGAATTTGAGTTAAGCACGACTTCAAAACAGGTTAGTTAGTGTCGGGTATATAAAACATGCCTCCCCATATTCTCTTTACTTTAATCATTGCTTTCACTCCTCTTTTCCTAGCTAAAGATAGCTCCATATGATGTATCTCTTTAACCAAGTACCACCATTCATTCACATTAGGTGCTTGATCAGCTATCCAAGCTCTGGCCAAAACTAACCTTGCACATGCCAGCACAATAAAAATTAAATCTTGAAAAGGTGTAGGGTTAGTCTGTATACCTAGCAGTATCATTTCGGATGTTAAGGTACATCAATTAGCAATTTCAATCTCAATATCTTCCCTATACCATTCCAAAAAGAAGCTAGCGCAGGGCATAGAGCCAACATGTGTTCTAGATCTGCCGCTTGTAAATGACATTTGGGGCATTTGGTTCGATCGTTAGAACCATTATTCAAGGACCATTTGCTTATTTGCAGAGGAGTGTAGTAAAGTTGGCAAATTGTTTTATATGCTTGCAGTTTTAGGCTTGAAGAGTGAACCAGTGTATCAATTTTCTTTAAGGAGTAAGATATTTCATTCAAAGTGATACCTGTTGGAAAGCAAAGGGCCCATTTCTCTGCTATTTTTGGATTTTCAGTAAGGCATTTGTATCCCTCACTAATGGTTACTATTTGATTTTCCTCTCCTTTGTACAAACATTGCCAAAAATCCGAATCCAGAATCGGCACTCATTCCTGCATCCCAAGTCCTCCCTCTGCTCCACCAGGCTGACTTTCTCGTTCCTGTTGGGCCGGCAGAGTGTCCAACCAGTCGTCTACCACCTCGGGCTTATCAAAGAAGTGAAACCGTTCGTTGTATTCGATCCTCAGCTTGGCCGGGAAAAGCATGGCATATTTGAGTCCCATATCTTGTAGTCTTCTTTTCACCCCCAGAAAACTGAGCCTCTGTTTCTGGACCGCCAGATGAAGTCCGGGTAGAAACTGATAGAAGAGTTCTCAAACTTCAAGGGTCCACCTGTCCTCGAAGCCTGTTGGATAGCATCTCCGTCCCGAAAGATGAAAATCCGTGCTATCATAGGCCTCGGCGGGGCTCCCACCTTCGGTCTGCAACCTGGGATCCTATGGGCCCGTTCCACCATAAAAAACTTGCTCAGTCCCTTGGGGGCTAGATGTTTGACGATAAGGTTCTCAACAAAAGGTCAGCCGCTTGTTTCTCCCCCTGTTCCGGAACACCAATTATGCGGACATTGTTCCGCCGAGCCCTCCCTTCAAATTCCTCCAGGCGACGGATAGCAAAGTCATTGGAGGATTTTAGGTTACGGACCTCGGTCTGCAGGTCAACGACATCAGTGGTTAAGCTCGATGTTTTTATGTCCAAATATTTGACCTTTTCATTGGTTTTTGTAAGGTCCGTACGGATCTAATTAACGTCAATCACCACTGTATCCAACTTATGAGCAAGGGTCTCCATTTTCTTTCCAAGGGAAGACTTGATACCATCGATGGCGGCCATCACATCCAGCAATGTCGGTTCCATTGCCGGAGTCGATGAGCCCCCCGCTTCCTCCAGCGGTCGGCTAGGTACACTGGGCGACCCCTTAACCTGAGCGTAGCGATCCATCACATTGGTTTGGGTATAGCCACCTCGTCTGGCGGTTTTCAACCTCTCTTTGTCCCCCTCCGATTTGTTCGCCATTTCGGGATAATTCCAGGTATTATCCAAATCAAGAGCAGGGGGGGACACAAGCAGGCCAACCAAAAAGCGATAGACAGCACCCAACAATAAGGGATGTCGACCAAGATACTAGAGCAGTATGGAGTTGAGAAAGTGAAAGTCCAAAATGGCCCTCAGGCGAAGGGACAAAAATGGTCAAAAAGACAATTTATGGTGCAGTCCAAGGCCAAAACTCCAAATATTGTTCGGCATGCCCAAGTACCGCTCAAGATACAAGCTTTCGAAGCGGTTGAGGCGTCCCAAGGCCCGGGATCCAAATCAGATAACAAAAAAACGAAAGCGAAAGTGGAACCAGATCGAGTGTCTCAGCTGCCCTAGGCTGTTGTTGTTCAACTGCGCCCAGGGCACCGTGCCATCTCGGGCGCCGGGGATCCAAGAGGTGAAGGCCGCAAACTTTCCAGCGCCACAACTCCGGTCTCCGAGGTCCGATCGGGAAATAAATTTCAGTTTTCGCTTCTCCTGTGGTTTATCCACACGAAGACTTTAACAGCGAACAGGATCAGTGACAGGATATATTCGGGAGGTTACGCGGGTCTCGGGAGCCCTGTGCTCATGCGACCATCTTGGTTGCGCGCGAAAACTCCTCCTCCCACTTGGGTCAATGTTATTGCAGATTAACGACCTTATGGATACGAAATTTAGCACAATGGATAAAGAGATAGAGCAGACGATAGAGCAGCTGAACATTGCAGTAGGACAACTGAAAAGCAGTAGTGATACCATTTATCTTGAAACCACCACAGGGGCATGCCCATTATTACAAGTAGAGGGTTTCCCAACACACCAAGCCAGAATGAGTAATGTGTGTAAGGATACACTAATGGCAAACCACATGCTAACATTGACTACCAAGGGCAGAAGTACATGAGGTAGAACACAGGACGTATATGATAACTTAGGAGGGTTACATAAAAGTCACACTTCATATGTAACCTCCAATGCACCTGAAATTCATACCGGCCCAGGTCAAATATATAGAGCCAAAAGCACTTATCTTATACCCACAATGATGTCCTAAGTCTGCCATCTGCCTCGTGCACTTATGTGTTAATTCTAGCTGGGGTCCCCTCTCTCAAAAGAGAGCAAAAAGAATCATAGCATAACTTACAAAATAAGACGGTTGATTGGTTAACTAAAGACAAAAAGTTTCACCCTTCAAATATGAAAGATATTCCTATGGTCCGTAGGGTGGGGTGGGTTGGGTAATCCCCAAAGAACATACTAGGTAACTGCGTAGTAATACATTTCCGGCAACAAAAGATGGTTCAAAAGATACTAAATATGCATGAGAAGATTCCCCCCAAAGTAGTTGTATTACTGCTCTTCCCCTAGGATTTTTTTATACACACCCAACTGAGAACCCTGTTAATGATGACGGCATTCCAGTTGTACTTTCAAATAGGTTCCGGGAGCTATCAGTCCTAGACGCCTTAGATTGACAACAGAAGCCATTACATAAGGGGAATATCATGCCTGTGATTATTCAGTCAAACTGCAATATGGCCCAAACATGTATAACAAATGTTCGGAGTTTTAGAAGAGTCCCAGCACGTCCCAAATGTTGCTGGGACACAGGAGCCAAACAAACAACAAGGGGAGGGGGATATAAACATCTCTCAAGGAATTTTTCCAGAGCCCCTTCCTGATTCCATGATTAAGAGTGTCACGGCAAACACATCTAATTATAACACAGGAAACAGTTTACACCCTGAAGTTGGTTCAAGTAAACTGTTGGAAGTTCAACTTACTTCATGGAACATAGCGGGGATCAATAGGAACCTTAGAGATACGGAATGGCATGAGCATATAGAACAGAGTGATGTATGTCTCCTCCAAGAGACCTGAGCACTAGAAACTCCACATAGAATAGGATACAAGACATTGAATGTGGATGCATCCTGTCAGCTAGAGGCAGGTCATCTGGTAGCCTAGTTATATGGGCAAGAATCAGCCTTGAAGCTGCCCTAACCCAAATATGTATACCATCACAGGATATGATTGGGGTTAAAATAACTACTAGGGATGGAAAATAAATATATTTAATTAACATCTGCAATAGACCAAGCCCAGCAACAAAGGAATCAATCGCTATAGAACAACTTGATTCTTTCCAAAATCCATTAGAGCCGAAGGCAAGGGAAATTGTTGGGGGGACCTAAATTGCAGCTTTGAACCAGCAGTGGGTTTTGATAACCTCTTTGAGGATGAAGATACAGCAAATAATATCCCTAGTATGGAAAGTGACAAGATAGTGCTGTGTACTGTGACAGTTGCACAAATTATGAAATTAACTGCAAGGCATGGACTAAGAGCTTGTAATGGCCGATCACCCTCGGACAGACCTAGTGCACACACATTCTGTAGAGGTAACTCCAGGAGCAACATAGACTACATAATGGTATCGATGGAGTTCGGGCCAAATGTCCTTGATTTAATAATAGAGCCCAAAACTGAGAGCCACCATAGACCCGTACAACTGATATTATCAGCACAGCAATTTCTCCCTACCACCCTGTGTCGCGAGGTTAAAAACACCCTCATGGATGATACCCTAGTAAGTATTATTCGCAGAGCCCTTAAATGGCCTCATATCCTAGGGAATAGTCAGTCCTTGGAACATATTTATAAGACCTTTGCTGACACCATCTCGCCCTATATTGATAAATTACCAGACATAATTCCAATGTTAGAGCTACACAATGCTCTTGTAGATGCATTAACTCCCATTGTGAGTAATATACCAAAGGACGGCAATAGAGGAAAGAAAGATGCAAATAAAGGAATTAATCCATGGTATAACAAGGAGTGCGTGAAGCAAAGGCCGAACTAATACTGGCAATAAAAAATAACAATATAACTTCCATAGGGGAGAATAGGATTAAGTACAAAATAATCCTAGCTAACACAAAAAAACTTGGGATGATGATATTTGGACATACTTAATCAGTGCAGCGAATCTAAGGAGCAGTTGGCTTTTGGAGATTAATAGCAAAAGGGAATAGGACAGGCAGGGACACTAAGAATCTTTTCCTCAATGCCAATACCTGGGTTGACCATTTCACATGTCTTTATGCAGTAGCTGAAATTAAGCAGTCCTATATTACTGATGACTTGGCTCTTAATCTAAAGACTACCAACCTACATTTTAGCTTGGGGGAATAATTATGGCAATTGACGCAGTTAAACCAGGGAATGCTCCCGGCCCAAATAAAATCCCAGGAAACTTGTTGAAACAATATTTGTGTCTGGGGACCATATACAAATTGCTTATGCAATGCAATAGCCTTGGGCACATCAATACCCAAGTCATGGAAAGGGGCAGAAATCGTAACGGTATTTTAAAAGGGCAACCAATACGGCCCCGTAAACTATCGCCCAATTAGTTTAATAGATATTTTACAAAAGATTTTTGCTAGGCAAATTTTAAATAGATTAAATGATTGGATAGAGGAAAATAATATGCTTTCATAATTCCAGGCAGGATTCAGAATTAAAACCAGCTCACTCGATCAGGACTTCAGAATTATATGCCTATGCTGGAAATATATACATTCAAGAAAGGGCCACTTGTACATTGCTTTTGAAGACCTAAAAGCAGCATTTGATTTGTTACCTCGAAATGTACTCTGAGATTATTTAAAATGTCAAGAGGTGCCCAGCGAATTGCTCATGCAAATAATGAGATTTCACGAGGATAATTTCACAAAAGTAAGATCTGGCCCACAGACACAAACAACTGTCAAGATAGATTCCTGATTAAAATACAGGGGTTCAAAATGACCAGGCCAGACCCAAGATATTCCCAAAGACAACATCCAGGGATAGTTACAACATACGGGGCCCGATTCACAGAATGAACTTACTACTTTTGGCATTCACAGAATGCACTTACTGCTTTTGGTATTCACAGAATGAACTTACTCATTTCGGTATTCACAGAAGTTAGGACTACTAACTTTAGGACACCTAAATGCCTTCTGTGAATACAGAAAGTCTTAAAATTAGGATTTTTCTCAATTTAGTAGTAGTAAAGTTAGGACTCCTAACTTTAGGATGCCTAAATGCCTTCTGTGAATACAGAAAGTCTTAAAATTAGGATTTTTCTCTATTTAGTAGTAGTAAAGTTAGGACTACTAACTTTAGGACGCCTAAATGCCTTCTGTGAATACCGAAAGTCTTAAAATTAGGATTTTTCTCAATTTAGTAGTAGTAAAGTTAGGACTACTAAGTTTAGGATGCCTAAATGCCTTCTGTGAATACCGAAAGTCTTAAAATTACGATTTTTCTCAATTTAGTAGTAAAGTTAGTAGTCCTAACTTTACTACTACTAAATAGAGAAAAATCCTAATTTTAAGACTTTCGGTATTCACAGAAGGCATTTAGTCATCCTAAAGTTAGGAATCCTAACTTTACTACTACTAAATTGAGAAAAATCCTAATTTTAAGACTTTCGGTATTCACAGAAGGCATTTAGGAGTCCTAAAGTTAGTAGTCCTAACTTCTGTGAATACCGAAATGAGTAAGTTCATTCTGTGAATACCAAAAGTAGTAAGTGCATTCTGTGAATGCCAAAAGTAGTAAGGTCATTCTGTGAATCGGGCCCAAGGTGTAGGGAAATTATGCCTTGAGTGGCTACAGAAATCCACACTGGCTGAAATTAAGCAACACTTGACTTTACTTAAAGAAGGTGCTGACTTGCGAGATTTCATAATGGGACCTCGCAAACAGCGTCAAAAACGTTTCATAGCAGCCGGTATATACGCTGCATACAACGAAGCTTGGAAAGTAATGTAAATTTAAACAGCAGAAAAAGTACGAGAAATTGATCGTATAAATTTGGAAAATCACTTTCTGTAGTGGACAATGGGTTAACAACTCTGTCCTCCAGAATATATTCACTGGACAGCATTGTATCATCTGCCTTTGATATAATAGAGCAAGACTTGCTAATGTTAAAACATGGTCAGTCCCAATTGCATTCTATTGTACAGCTTGGCTGGACGTTGCAAAACCTACGTTCAGGCTACGTGCCATGGCGTCTAATCAACGTAACGTCATTATTTTCTATCTTTAACCTTACTAATAAACAAATCAGTTTGGCACAAAAAGGAGCAGATTATACGATTCTGAGCATTGAAAAACTAGAGAGATTACCATTGACAATGTCAGAGAGACCTGTCATTGAATGGATAATACACGGAACAATTACAATTCCGATTCCGATAACAACTTTCCAGTTTAAATATTGCCAAGAATATATACCAGCAGGCCAGTATGAAAGGTTGGGTAAAGGATACATCAAATCAACCTGGGATTTACCTTACACACGCAAATGTTATAGTGAAGGGAAAAAGGAGGTATTCCTTAGTGGCAATAGTTGTAAAAAATCACTAAGCGGTACACTTCTGTGTCAAGGTATTAACTTGATGGAGCCTGCGAAGGGTCTTCAAATAACCTTTCATGTCACCTGCAGGGCACTCCTGCAAAACAGATAGAGCCATTTTTCAGACAGCTTTCTAACTGTAGCTGTTTTAATAAATGACCACAGCTGTTGTGGAATGGTGCCAGGAGAATGCTATCTCGTAACTGTTACTTCCAGGGTCGTTTGCTGTATGCAAGTATTGTATCCAAACAGCAATACAGACATGGAGGCAGCAATATGGCCTTATGTGAATATCTCTTCTATTCGAATTGATACTTTAGGCAGTATGAAGTCTATTCTTTTACAGACTACTGTGCCTCTGACCTCGTCCAAAGAAATGTATGATCTGCAAGTTGCAAGGACAGCAGCAGAGATACATACCCTTTTATCGACAAATTGCCCCGTGCATTTCGTAGAAATGTTAAGTCAAATCTTAAACATGTCTGATACCAGTGGCATCGCACATGTATTTAAGACAGTTTTTTCGGGACTGTTAGCACCCTTTGAAACAGTTCTGGGCATCTTCCCGAATTTTGTCCATTCTGTCTTTGGCGGCCTACCTTTAATTTTGGGACTCGTGGCAGGAATTTTATTTTTGTTCCTTCTGTTCCAATATGGCAAGCAAAATCACAGACAAGACTCCAGCAACGATGGAAGAAACGATCCTAGCAATACGATACCGAAACCGTATCACTAAGGTCCTCGGATTGGCCCGGCTAAGAGATCTGAGTACAACCTGGTTTCTTCATTCAGACCAATCTGGCAGGATTGCATCTTACCTGTGCTTCAATGTCTGCTATTTGGAGAAGAATGCGTGTTGGACGTCTGTCTTACACTACCATCAGCAGTACCAATGGATATCGATACTTTACTTTGTCCAGTAACGACTCATGCAACGTGTTGTCCCCAGCGGCTACCTATTCTGATGACGGCATTCGTTGAGACTTCACCATTACGAGTAGGTGGAGGTGAAGTAGGAGAGGTAAGCAGAACCAAACAGGTACAACCTTCTGTGAGCATTGCTGATCCAAACATCGATGATAGCAATCACGCACAGAACTGCACAGTTACAGTATTTTCAAACTTGGTCGAACTTTCACCCAATGTTGTAGACCAATTTTTTGCGAGTCTGTCTGATATGATGTTCTCTCCTAACAACGAGAATAACCTTTAAAAACAATGAGCACACAGCGTTCCCTGAACTCTGAATTCGGCCTTCAGTTTTTGATAAACAATGATACTGAAAACATTTGGAACTATTTTTTCCCCAGAAAGGGAAATCATTTTTCCACTTCCAAAATATTTACTCTTTTGGCACATGGTACTCTGCTTAAAGTAGAACTATTCTTAGAGAACAGAGCTTCTATTTTTAGAGACGTTAGAGACAATGTTTACCTCAGCCTCTAGCACATGTACAATATCGTATAAATATGTGATGAAATGGTCTCGACCTCCTTTTCTGTATACAGAGCCATTTCATGTGTAATTTTCGCAATTCATTCAGCTGATATATATATGCATTTAACTGAATGATAACCCTGCTTGAAAAGCGTTCAGTACCAATACTCATTTTCGTGTATTAACCATACACCATTTCAAATGCAACTTATGTATTTTGGGGTGGGTTGGAAAACACACATGCAACGTTAAATGTTTGTAATGCTTATTATTTAGTAATGATGGACATTAATACGTGGAGTGGGTGTTGTATTTCTATATAGGACCCTAATTCAATATTCCTGATTCATGCCCTTACGTGGTTATAAAAATAATATCCTTATAAAGGCATAAGAATCATATCCATATTTAGTAATAGCCCATGCAGTCCAAAACACAGCAAGGCTACTCCCATAGACTCCAAGAAAGCACAACATGTTCTTAAACAAACCAAGCCTCCAGCAGCCCGGGAAAACCCCCTGCTTTTGTTTTGATTTGCACAAGAACTCCTGGAGTCCAGAAAGAACTGTTAGTTCTTAATAACGTCTTATGTCCAACCTTACCTCAAATCCGGCACCTTTCAGGTATAAATATACCAACGTTGCCTTAAGCAAACACACAGTGGTTGGGAGCAGAGCGATGTTCTACTTGCCCGGGAGTCCAGCTGTTATGAGAGCCGAAGGAAACCGCCCCTCCCCTTGACGCACTGAGAAAGACGCTGTCTTTTTCTCCAGCCGAGAAAATCCAGCTCCAGTGTTCCCAAGCCACCCTCGCGGGTTGCTAGGAGATCGAGTCCTGAGAAGCGAGATACAAGACCTCCTTCATTCTATAACCAAGGTACGGAGCTGATTAAAACCTTAGAGAGAATTCTTGATTCCGATACTTGGCAAAAACTTAACTTAACTTAAAAACTGCAACTTACTTACTCCTTCCCACGTATTAGGCTTAGGTCAGGTACACTGGGGTAGGCGAATCTTAGAAGCACCAGTTGAGTTTATTAGTCAATGTTTTTATGTATATATTTTATCCATTTTAAAGGATCATATGGCTAAGAAACCATATGAATGCTTTTACAGTATTATTTCATAATACTACTTTTACTGTACGCACTTTACTTTATAATAAGTATTGCAATTGTGGCAATTCATTTCTCTTGCATGAGAAAGAAGACTGCTCAATAAAATGACAACTTTTATTGAAAACGCCTGTCTCTCTATTTCTCTGCACTCTGGTGGAACTAAGCATGCACGATTGACTGAGTGAAATAGCTGTCTATTGTTTTCACACGACTCTTTATTCTGATGGAGCAAAGTTGTCATGTTATATGGTTGTCAGAAGCAATCCCTTCTTTTCTAAATCAGGACGGTTAACCCTTTCCTGAACATTTGAGAAAGTTTCTAGTGACCTCTGAGCTAGCTGGCAAAACTAATTAAGTCTAACATAGTCAGTAGAGACCTAGATTACCTAAGTCCTTCGTCTACACTGCTGTTTATGTTATTCCAATGCGCAGAGCCTATTGGGAATATAGGAACTACACTACAACCCCATACTTTGTGCCACTTCCGGGGACGACCCCGAGCCAGGTATACAGTTTTGTCCCTGAACATGCACCAATCCATGTTTTCTATCCACACCTCACAGGTAGGGGGCCGCTGGGATCCCCATAACTGTGCAATATTACGTTTGGCAATCATAGCCCCTAGGGTCACCCATTGAGTTTGAGCCACGTTATGGTCGGTGGGCTCCCAAACATTTAGCAAGCAGCGCCTGGCTTCTAGCAAGAGAGCCACACCCGTGACCTCCTGAATAACCTGGTGAACCTTCCTCCAATAAACAGCAACTTACCTACACTCCCAGATGATGTGGAGAAACATACCCAGCTGTCCGCAACCCCTTTGACACAGACCCTCTTCAGAAAAGCCCATGCGAACCAGACGGGGACCCGTGATATATACTCTGTGTAATATTTTGAGTTTAACTAATCTGAGTCGTGCCGGAATCGCGACCTCTTGGGGGAGGAGATCGCCGACTGCCAGTTCTCATCATCAAGCTCAAGGCGGTCACGGGTCCACTGATCTCGCAATTTCGACAGTAGGTCTGCCCTATGGTTGATCAATTTTTTATACACCAGGGAGATGGTACTGTCTGGTATATGACCATCCAACACTCGGTCCTCCAGTGGGGTAGATTCCGGTATCTCCTCCCCGACCGGGAAGACCGAAGTCAATGCATGACTAACCTGAGCATAACGGAAATACTCAGACCCACCCAGTTCAAACTCAACCTGCAGGGCCGCAAACAACTTTACCCGTCCCTTGGCCCAAAGGTCTCCCACCTTGTTGAAGCCAATAAGATCCCACTTGTCGAACCCCTTAGTGTTCCACAATTTACCAAACTTATCAGATCCGAAAAGCGGGGTCGTCAAGGTCATGCGATCTTTCCAGCCTAACGCACTAGTGGCATCTTGCCAGAAACATACGGCTGCCCTCGTCGGACCCGACAAAGACCTCACCACCGATTTAGAATATAGCGCCCTATAATAGTTGCCCCCGGGAAGTAGCCACCGATCCATGGCGTAACCAGGGTTTAACTCGGGCCATACATACCATGGTTAAAGGCCCCTAACTGCGATGCCCAATAGTATCTTTTGATGTCGGGAAGGGCAATACCCCCATCGTACCACAAGAGTGTCAATTTGGCAATCGCGATATGGGGCCTGCCATCCCACAACAGTTTCCTCTGTAAACCCTCAAATATCCGAAAGTAGCTAGCAGGAACTATGTCAAGCGTGTTCTGAAGGGCATACAAAAAACGAGGAAGAGACATCATCTTAAAAAGGGCTGATCGTCCAAGCAACGAAAGCGGAAACTTCTGCCAGCTCGCAACATCCCGCTTCAACCGATTCAAGGGGGAGAAGGTTTTGCTCATATCGAACCCGAGGGTCCACCGAAACATAAATACCAAGATATTTAAACCCCTCTTGCGCTATCTGAATGGGACAGTTACGCGGCAAAACAGGAGTATCACCACAGAGGACATAAAGATAGGATTTAGCCCAGTTGATAATCAGGCCCGAGTTTTTACTGAAGGAAGTCAAAACGTCACACAAAACTATCAGAGACTTCCTAGGGGAAGTCAAATAAAACAGGATGTCGTCTGCATATAGGGAGATACGATCTTCGTAATCTGGAGACCAGTAAATACCCCTCATGGAGGGCTCTCAACGGATCCACGCAGCGAGGGGCTCCAGGGCCAGTGCGAACAAAAGGGGGGAGAGCGGGCAACCCTGACGGGTACCTCGTCCGAGGCAAAACGGAGCCAAAACACGACCATTAACCACAATCTGTGTGAGGGGGTCTGCATAAAGAAGCCGAACCAACCAATAAAATCCGTTCCAAAACCGAATTTAGCCAGTACCGCCCACAAATACGGCCATTCCACAGTTTCCAATGCCATAGTGGCGTCCAAAGACGCCAAAATGGCCGGCTCACGCAACGTAGCGGCCCTCGCGAGAACTCCATGCAGACGCCGAAGGTTCAATGCTGTGTTTCTATGCGAGATTGATCTGGATGGATTAAAGCACTAATGGTTTTGATCAATCTATTAGCCAGTAGCTTGGCAAGAATTTTAGGTTCGGCATTTAACAGAGAAATCGGTCTGTATGAGGCACACCTATTCCTCAGTTCCCTTCCTTGTGTATTACAACTATCGTCGCTAACCTCTGGTCGCGGGGGAGAAAACCACGGTCCCGGGACTCTAGGGAACATGTCCCTTAAATATTTGTTTGTACAGTTCTATCGGCAGAACATTGGGACCCATCGCTTTACCAGAACGTAGGGAACTCATAGCTAACGCCACCTCATCGGCAGTAATTGTACCATCCATAAGTTCCCTGTCTTCCACAGAGAGACACGGAAGGGTAATATCTCATAACAATAAGCACAAGTCCTCCCCTTGCCTATCAGACACGGAAGAGTACACAGTATGAAAATGATCCACAAAACACGCCACTATCTCTTGTGGGTCTGTCACAGTAGCTCCACTCACTGTCACAATCTCCGGTACCTCACGACTCGCTCTATCCTTTCTATCCAACCATGCTATCAATTTGCCTGCCTTGTCACCAACATCATAAAGACGCCCCTGTTGTTCCCGACTAAGAGCTTTCGCGGCTTCCGTCACCAACATCTTATATTCCAGCTGCTTCAATTGAAGAACATGCAATCTAGAACGGGTCACCTCCTGTTCTAGCGCTAGTTCCAAGTCAGCTATCTCGGTCTCTATCTTTACCACTTATTCCTCTTTCTGCTTCTTGATTCCAGCAATCAATGATAGAGCTTGACCCCTAATAACGGCCTTAAACGCTTCCCAAAAGGAGACCGCAGAGGAAACCAAACCTTCATTCTCCCGGAAATAGTGTTCCAAAGCCTTTACAAGTTCACTGCGCGTCTTGGGATTGCGAAGATACCAAGGGTTAATCAGGGCTACCCTTCCCTTGGTACCCAGTGTTAATTCCAGCTGAAGCCACAGCGGGGAGTGATCGGAAATACCCCGGGCCATATGCCTGATCTCTTTAATACAAAATGCCTGTGCCGCTGGCACCAACACATAATCAATCCTAGAGAGGCTGCCATGGGCGCCCGAATGAAACTTATACTGCCACTGATCAGAGTGAAGCAATCTCCAGCAGTCCACCAGGCCCAGAGTGTCCATGAAATCAGGTAGCCATCCAAGCGCCCCCTTTAGATCTCTAGGGGGGTGTTTTTCGAGCAAACCGGAAACCACAGCATTGAAATCCCCACCCAGTATCAGAGACCCCCATGAAGATCGAGCAAGACCCGTCCCAAATCAGCAAAGGTAGTAGATTGTAGTCCAGGAGGAACATAGACAGAGACCAGGAAAAGCGTGCGGCCCTCCCACCGACCCGAAATAGCCGCATAACGTCCCCTATCGTCAAGGACCGTGGAGTCTACCTCAAGTGGGAAAGTGTTCTTAATAAGGATTCCAACACCCCTAGACCCAGAGGAGAACCCGGCATGGGCAACTAGACGATAACCCTTCCTGTTCATGGCATGACATGTGTTCCCTACCAAGTGGGTCTCCTGCAGTAGAACAACATCAGGGGAGTGACGTTTCAGGAGCTGCAGTACTACCCCATGTTTAATCTTATCCCTCAGCCCGTTAACATTCCAACTCATCAACCTCAACCCCCTACCCCCATCATGAAAGAGAAAGAGGATCCAGCCCCAAGCAGAGTCCAGCACATCAATAAGAAAGTCCAAAAATAGAGCACCTTGCAAAAACAGCAACCAGAAAACCAACACCCCCCACCCCCACTAAAACAATCCAGTACAACACCCCCCACCCTGCACCCCTGCATACGACTAAAGAGCCACCCCAACTCGCAGTGTGCCTGTCGCCCCCACATCTAAACTACACTACGAAAAGTAAAGCTGAGGAGGAGAAAGACCCACCGATATTCAAACAACAATAAGATGCACATCATAATTGGAACCATCACAGTAGCAATCCCACAAATGTCCCCAGAGACCGGACAAATGGCACTCATTCCTTTTTTTTTTTTTTTTGTTTTTTTTTTAATCCTTTTTATTAATGGATATCACAGGCAGAATTAAACAGAACAATCAAAATGTTGTTGTACATAATCTCCAATGTCTTTAAAGATTATTACAAAAGGTAGTTTACCATAGCTAGTAAGTAATAGTCAATTCTCCGACAGACAAATGAAAAATAATTGTAAAAAAAAGGGTTTACAAAAATAAATACAATCTTATCTGAATTTGAGTTAAGCACGACTTCGAAAACAGGTTAGTTAGTGTCGGGTATATAAAACATGCCTCCCCATATTCTCTTTACTTTAATCATTGCTTTCACTCCTCTTTTCCTAGCTAAAGATAGCTCCATATGATGTATCTCTTTAACCAAGTACCACCATTCATTCACATTAGGTGCTTGATCAGCTATCCAAGCTCTGGCCAAAACTAACCTTGCACATGCCAGCACAATAAAAATTAAATCTTGAAAAGGTGTAGGGTTAGTCTGTATACCTAGCAGTATCATTTCGGATGTTAAAGGTACAACAATTAGCAATTTCAATCTCAATATCTTCCCTATACTATTCCAAAAAGAAGCTAGCGCAGGGCATAGAGCCAACATGTGTTCTAGATCTGCCGCTTGTAAATGACATTTGGGGCATTTGGTTCGATCGTTAGAACCATTATTCAAGGACCATTTGCTTATTTGCAGAGGAGTGTAGTAAAGTTGGCAAATTGTTTTATATGCTTGCAGTTTTAGGCTTGAAGAGTGAACCAGCGTATCAATTTTCTTTAAGGAGTAAGATATTTCATTCAAAGTGATACCTGTTGGAAAGCAAAGGGCCCATTTCTCTGCTATTTTTGGATTTTCAGTAAGGCATTTGTATCCCTCACTAATGGTTACTATTTGATTTTCCTCTCCTTTGTACAAACATTGCCAAAAATCCGAATCCAGAATCGGCACTCATTCCTGCATCCCAAGTCCTCCCTCTGCTCCACCAGGCTGACTCTCTCGTTCCTGTTGGGCCGGCAGAGTGTCCAACCAGTCGGCTACCACCTCGGGCTTATCAAAGAAGTGAAACCGTTCGTTGTATTCGATCCTCAGCTTGGCCGGGAAAAGCATGGCATATTTGAGTCCCATATCTTGTAGTCTTCTTTTCACCCCCAGAAAACTGAGCCTCTGTTTCTGGACCGCCAGATGAAGTCCGGGTAGAAACTGATAGAAGAGTTCTCAAACTTCAAGGGTCCACCTGTCCTCGAAGCCTGTTGGATAGCATCTCCGTCCCGAAAGATGAAAATCCGTGCTATCATAGGCCTCGGCGGGGCTCCCACCTTCGGTCTGCAACCTGGGATCCTATGGGCCCGTTCCACCATAAAAAACTTGCTCAGTCCCTTGGGGGCTAGATGTTTGACGATAAGGTTCTCAACAAAAGGTCAGCCGCTTGTTTCTCCCCCTGTTCCGGAACACCAATTATGCGGACATTGTTCCGCCGAGCCCTCCCTTCAAATTCCTCCAGGCGACGGATAGCAAAGTCATTGGAGGATTTTAGGTTACGGACCTCGGTCTGCAGGTCAACGACATCAGTGGTTAAGCTCGATGTTTTTATGTCCAAATATTTGACCTTTTCATTGGTTTTTGTAAGGTCCGTACGGATCTAATTAACGTCAATCACCACTGTATCCAACTTATGAGCAAGGGTCTCCATTTTCTTTCCAAGGGAAGACTTGATACCATCGATGGCGGCCATCACATCCAGCAATGTCGGTTCCATTGCCGGAGTCGATGAGCCCCTCGCTTCCTCCAGCGGTCCGCTAGGTACACTGGGCGACCCCTTAACCTGAGCGTAGCGATCCATCACATTGGTTTGGGTATAGCCACCTCGTCTGGCGGTTTTCAACCTCTCTTTGTCCCCCTCCGATTTGTTCGCCATTTCGGGATAATTCCAGGTATTATCCAAATCAAGAGCAGGGGGGGACACAAGCAGGCCAACCAAAAAGCGATAGACAGCACCCAACAATAAGGGATGTCGACCAAGATACTAGAGCAGTATGGAGTTGAGAAAGTGAAAGTCCAAAATGGCCCTCAGGCGAAGGGACAAACATGGTCAAAAAGACAATTTATGGTGCAGTCCAAGGCCAAAACTCCAAATATTGTTCGGCATGCCCAAGTACCGCTCAAGATACAAGCTTTCGAAGCGGTTGAGGCGTCCCAAGGCCCGGGATCCAAATCAGATAACAAAAAAACGAAAGCGAAAGTGGAACCAGATCGAGTGTCTCAGCTGCCCTAGGCTGTTGTTGTTCAACTGCGCCCAGGGCACCGTGCCATCTCGGGCGCCGGGGATCCAAGAGGTGAAGGCCGCAAACTTTCCAGCACCACAACTCCGGTCTCCGAGGTCCGATCGGGAAATAAATTTCAGTTTTCGCTTCTCCTGTGGTTTATCCACACGAAGACTTTAACAGCGAACAGGATCAGTGACAGGATATATTCGGGAGGTTACGCGGGTCTCGGGAGCCCTGTGCTCATGCGACCATCTTGGTTGCGCGCGAAAACTCCTCCTCCCACTTGGGTCAATGTTATTGCAGATTAACGACCTTATGGATACGAAATTTAGCACAATGGATAAAGAGATAGAGCAGACGATAGAGCAGCTGAACATTGCAGTAGGACAACTGAAAAGCAGTAGTGATACCATTTATCTTGAAACCACCACAGGGGCATGCCCATTATTACAAGTAGAGGGTTTCCCAACACACCAAGCCAGAATGAGTAATGTGTGTAAGGATACACTAATGGCAACCCACATGCTAACATTGACTACCAAGGGCAGAAGTACATGAGGTAGAACACAGGACGTATATGATAACTTAGGAGGGTTACATAAAAGTCACACTTCATATGTAACCTCCAATGCACCTGAAATTCATACCGGCCCAGGTCAAATATATAGAGCCAAAAGCACTTATCTTATACCCACAATGATGTCCTAAGTCTGCCATCTGCCTCGTGCACTTATGTGTTAATTCTAGCTGGGGTCCCCTCTCTCAAAAGAGAGCAAAAAGAATCATAGCATAACTTACAAAATAAGACGGTTGATTGGTTAACTAAAGACAAAAAGTTTCACCCTTCAAATATAAAAGATATTCCTATGGTCCGTAGGGTGGGGTGGGTTGGGTAATCCCCAAAGAACATACTAGGTAACTGCGTAGTAATACATTTCCGGCAACAAAAGATGGTTCAAAAGATACTAAATATGCATGAGAAGATTCCCCCCAAAGTAGTTGTATTACTGCTCTTCCCCTAGGATTTTTTTATACACACCCAACTGAGAACCCTGTTAATGATGACGGCATTCCAGTTGTACTTTCAAATAGGTTCCGGGAGCTATCAGTCCTAGACGCCTTAGATTGACAACAGAAGCCATTACATAAGGGGAATATCATGCCTGTGATTATTCAGTCAAACTGCAATATGGCCCAAACATGTATAACAAATGTTCGGAGTTTTAGAAGAGTCCCAGCACGTCCCAAATGTTGCTGGGACACAGGAGCCAAACAAACAACAAGGGGAGGGGGATATAAACATCTCTCAAGGAATTTTTCCAGAGCCCCTTCCTGATTCCATGATTAAGAGTGTCACGGCAAACACATCTAATTATAACACAGGAAACAGTTTACACCCTGAAGTTGGTTCAAGTAAACTGTTGGAAGTTCAACTTACTTCATGGAACATAGCGGGGATCAATAGGAACCTTAGAGATACGGAATGGCATGAGCATATAGAACAGAGTGATGTATGTCTCCTCCAAGAGACCTGAGCACTAGAAACTCCACATAGAATAGGATACAAGACATTGAATGTGGATGCATCCTGTCAGCTAGAGGCAGGTCATCTGGTAGCCTAGTTATATGGGCAAGAATCAGCCTTGAAGCTGCCCTAACCCAAATATGTATACCATCACAGGATATGATTGGGGTTAAAATAACTACTAGGGATGGAAAATAAATATATTTAATTAACATCTGCAATAGACCAAGCCCAGCAACAAAGGAATCATTCGCTATAGAACAACTTGATTCTTTCCAAAATCCATTAGAGCCGAAGGCAAGGGAAATTGTTGGGGGGACCTAAATTGCAGCTTTGAACCAGCAGTGGGTTTTGATAACCTCTTCGAGGATGAAGATACAGCAAATAATATCCCTAGTATGGAAAGTGACAAGATAGTGCTGTGTACTGTGACAGTTGCACAAATTATGAAATTAACTGCAAGGCATGGACTAAGAGCTTGTAATGGCCGATCACCCTCGGACAGACCTAGTGCACACACATTCTGTAGAGGTAACTCCAGGAGCAACATAGACTACATAATGGTATCGATGGAGTTCGGGCCAAATGTCCTTGATTTAATAATAGAGCCCAAAACTGAGAGCCACCATAGACCCGTACAACTGATATTATCAGCACAGCAATTTCTCCCTACCACCCTGTGTCGCGAGGTTAAAAACACCCTCATGGATGATACCCTAGTAAGTATTATTCGCAGAGCCCTTAAATGGCCTCATATCCTAGGGAATAGTCAGTCCTTGGAACATATTTATAAGACCTTTGCTGACACCATCTCGCCCTATATTGATAAATTACCAGACATAATTCCAATCTTAGAGCTGCACAATGCTCTTGTAGATGCATTAACTCCCATTGTGAGTAATATACCAAAGGACGGCAATAGAGGAAAGAAAGATGCAAATAAAGGAATTAATCCATGGTATAACAAGGAGTGCGTGAAGCAAAGGCCGAACTAATACTGGCAATAAAAAATAACAATATAACTTCCATAGGGGAGAATAGGATTAAGTACAAAATAATCCTAGCTAACACAAAAAAACTTGGGATGATGATATTTGGACAGACTTAATCAGTGCAGCGAATCTAAGGAGCAGTTGGCTTTTGGAGATTAATAGCAAAAGGGAATAGGACAGGCAGGGACACTAAGAATCTTTTCCTCAATGCCAATACCTGGGTTGACCATTTCACATGTCTTTATGCAGTAGCTGAAATTAAGCAGTCCTATATTACTGATGACTTGGCTCTTAATCTAAAGACTACCAACCTACATTTTAGCTTGGGGGAATAATTATGGCAATTGACGCAGTTAAACCAGGGAATGCTCCCGGCCCGGATAAAATCCCAGGAAACTTGTTGAAACAATATTGGTGTCTGGGGACCATATACAAATTGCTTATGCAACGCAATAGCCTTGGGCACATCAATACCCAAGTCATGGAAAGGGGCAGAAATCGTAACGGTATTTTAAAAGGGCAACCAATACGGCCCCGTAAACTATCGCCCAATTAGTTTAATAGATATTTTACAAAAGATTTTTGCTAGGCAAATTTTAAATAGATTAAATGATTGGATAGAGGAAAATAATATGCTTTCATAATTCCAGGCAGGATTCAGAATTAAAACCAGCTCACTCGATCCGGACTTCAGAATTATATGCCTATGCTGGAAATATATACATTCAAGAAAGGGCCACTTGTACATTGCTTTTGAAGACCTAAAAGCAGCATTTGATTTGTTACCTCGAAATGTACTCTGAGATTATTTAAAATGTCAAGAGGTGCCCAGCGAATTGCTCATGCAAATAATGAGATTTCACGAGGATAATTTCACAAAAGTAAGATCTGGCCCACAGACACAAACAACTGTCAAGATAGATTCCTGATTAAAATACAGGGGTTCAAAATGACCAGGCCAGACCCAAGATATTCCCAGAGACAACATCCAGGGATAGTTACAACATACGGGGCCCGATTCACAGAATGAACTTACTACTTTTGGCATTCACAGAATGCACTTACTGCTTTTGGTATTCACAGAATGAACTTACTCATTTCGGTATTCACAGAAGTTAGGACTACTAACTTTAGGACACCTAAATGCCTTCTGTGAATACAGAAAGTCTTAAAATTACGATTTTTCTCAATTTAGTAGTAGTAAAGTTAGTAGTCCTAACTTTACTACTACTAAATAGAGAAAAATCCTAATTTTAAGACTTTCGGTATTCACAGAAGGCATTTAGGCATCCTAAAGTTAGGAATCCTAACTTTACTACTACTAAATTGAGAAAAATCCTAATTTTAAGACTTTCGGTATTCACAGAAGGCATTTAGGAGTCCTAAAGTTAGTAGTCCTAACTTCTGTGAATACCGAAATGAGTAAGTTCATTCTGTGAATACCAAAAGTAGTAAGTGCATTCTGTGAATGCCAAAAGTAGTAAGGTCATTCTGTGAATCGGGCCCAAGGTGTAGGGAAATTATGCCTTGAGTGGCTACAGAAATCCACACTGGCTGAAATTAAGCAACACTTGACTTTACTTAAAGAAGGTGCTGACTTGCGAGATTTCATAATGGGACCTCGCAAACAGCGTCAAAAACGATTCATAGCAGCCGGTATATACGCTGCATACAACGAAGCTTGGAAAGTGATGTAAATTTAAACAGCAGAAAAAGTACGAGAAATTGATCGTATAAATTTGGAAAATCACTTTCTGTAGTGGACAATGGGTTAACAACTCTGTCCTCCAGAATATATTCACTGGACAGCATTGTATCATCTGCCTTTGATATAATAGAGCAAGACTTGCTAATGTTAAAACATGGTCAGTCCCAATTGCATTCTATTGTACAGCTTGGCTGGACGTTGCAAAACCTACGTTCAGGCTACGTGCCATGGCGTCTAATCAACGTAACGTCATTATTTTCTATCTTTAACCTTACTAATAAACAAATCAGTTTGGCACAAAAAGGAGCAGATTATACGATTCTGAGCATTGAAAAACTAGAGAGATTACCATTGACAATGTCAGAGAGACCTGTCATTGAATGGATAATACACGGAACAATTACAATTCTGATTCCGATAACAACTTTCCAGTTTAAATATTGCCAAGAATATATACCAGCAGGCCAGTATGAAAGGTTGGGTAAAGGATACATCAAATCAACCTGGGATTTACCTTACACACGCAAATGTTATAGTGAAGGGAAAAAGGAGGTATTCCTTAGTGGCAATAATTGTAAAAAATCACTAAGCGGTACACTTCTGTGTCAAGGTATTAACTTGATGGAGCCTGCGAAGGGTCTTCAAATAACCTTTCATGTCACCTGCAGGGCACTCCTGCAAAACAGATAGAGCCATTTTTCAGACAGCTTTCTAACTGTAGCTGTTTTAATAAATGACTACAGCTGTTGTGGAATGGTGCCAGGAGAATGCTATCTCGTAACTGTTACTTCCAGGGTCGTTTGCTGTATGCAAGTATTGTATCCAAACAGCAATACAGACATGGAGGCAGCAATATGGCCTTATGTGAATATCTCTTCTATTCGAATTGATACTTTAGGCAGTATGAAGTCTATTCTTTTACAGACTACTGTGCCTCTGACCTCGTCCAAAGAAATGTATGATCTGCAAGTTGCAAGGACAGCAGCAGAGATACATACCCTTTTATCGACAAATTGCCCCGTGCATTTCGTAGAAATGTTAAGTCAAATCTTAAACATGTCTGATACCAGTGGCATCGCACATGTATTTAAGACAGTTTTTTCGGGACTGTTAGCACCCTTTGAAACAGTTCTGGGCATCTTCCCGAATTTTGTCCATTCTGTCTTTGGCGGCCTACCTTTAATTTTGGGACTCGTGGCAGGAATTTTATTTTTGTTCCTTCTGTTCCAATATGGCAAGCAAAATCACAGACAAGGCTCCAGCAACGATGGAAGAAACGATCCTAGCAATACGATACCGAAACCGTATCACTAAGGTCCTCGGATTGGCCCGGCTAAGAGATCTGAGTACAACCTGGTTTCTTCATTCAGACCAATCTGGCAGGATTGCATCTTACCTGTGCTTCAATGTCTGCTATTTGGAGAAGAATGCGTGTTGGACGTCTGTCTTACACTACCATCAGCAGTACCAATGGATATCGATACTTTACTTTGTCCAGTAACGACTCATGCAACGTGTTGTCCCCAGCGGCTACCTATTCTGATGACGGCATTCATTGAGACTTCACCATTACGAGTAGGTGGCGGTGAAGTAGGAGAGGTAAGCAGAACCAAACAGGTACAACCTTCTGTGAGCATTGCTGATCCAAACATCGATGATAGCAATCACGCACAGAACTGCACAGTTACAGTATTTTCAAACTTGGTTGAACTTTCACCCAATGTTGTAGACCAATTTTTTGCGAGTCTGTCTGATATGATGTTCTCTCCTAACAACGAGAATAACCTTTAAAAACAATGAGCACACAGCGTTCCCTGAACTCTGAATTCGGCCTTCAGTTTTTGATAAACAATGATACTGAAAACATTTGGAACTATTTTTTCCCCAGAAAGGGAAATCATTTTTCCACTTCCAAAATATTTACTCTTTTGGCACATGGTACTCTGCTTAAAGTAGAACTATTCTTAGAGAACAGAGCTTCTATTTTTAGAGACGTTAGAGACAATGTTTACCTCAGCCTCTAGCACATGTACAATATCGTATAAATATGTGATGAAATGGTCTCGACCTCCTTTTCTGTATACAGAGCCATTTCATGTGTAATTTTCGCAATTCATTCAGCTGATATATATATGCATTTAACTGAATGATAACCCTGCTTGAAAAGCGTTCAGTACCAATACTCATTTTCGTGTATTAACCATACACCATTTCAAATGCAACTTATGTATTTTGGGGTGGGTTGGAAAACACACATGCAACGTTAAATGTTTGTAATGCTTATTATTTAGTAATGATGGACATTAATACGTGGAGTGGGTGTTGTATTTCTATATAGGACCCTAATTCAATATTCCTGATTCATGCCCTTATGTGGTTATAAAAATAATATCCTTATAAAGGCATAAGAATCATATCCATATTTAGTAATAGCCCATGCAGTCCAAAACACAGCAAGGCTACTCCCATAAACTCAGAGAAAGCACAACATGTTCTTAAACAAACCAAGCCTCCAGCAGCCCGGGAAAACCCCCTGCTTTTGTTTTGATTTGCACAAGAACTCCTGGAGTCCAGAAAGAACTGTTAGTTCTTAATAACGTCTTATGTCCAACCTTACCTCAAATCCGGCACCTTTCAGGTATAAATATACCAACGTTGCCTTAAGCAAACACACAGTGGTTGGGAGCAGAGCGATGTTCTACTTGCCCAGGAGTCCAGCTGTTATGAGAGCCGAAGGAAACCGCCCCTCCCCTTGACGCACTGAGAAAGACGCTGTCTTTTTCTCCAGCCGAGAAAATCCAGCTCCAGTGTTCCCAAGCCACCCTCGCGGGTTGCTAGGAGATCGAGTCCTGAGAAGCGAGATACAAGACCTCCTTCATTCTATAACCAAGGTACGGAGCTGATTAAAACCTTAGAGAGAATTCTTGATTCCGATACTTGGCAAAAACTTAACTTAACTTAAAAACTGCAACTTACTTACTCCTTCCCACGTATTAGGCTTAGGTCAGGTACACTGGGGTAGGCGAATCTTAGAAGCACCAGTTGAGTTTATTAGTCAATGTTTTTATGTATATATTTTATCCATTTTAAAGGATCATATGGCTAAGAAACCATATCAATGCTTTTACAGTATTATTTCATAATACTACTTTTACTGTACGCACTTTACTTTATAATAAGTATTGCAATTGTGGCAATTCATTTCTCTTGCATGAGAAAGAAGACTGCTCAATAAAATGACAACTTTTATTGAAAACGCCTGTCTCTCTATTTCTCTGCACTCTGGTGGAACTAAGCATGCACGATTGACTGAGTGAAATAGCTGTCTATTGTTTTCACACGACTCTTTATTCTGATGGAGCAAAGTTGTCATGTTATATGGTTGTCAGAAGCAATCCCTTCTTTTCTAAATCAGGACGGTTAACCCTTTCCTGAACATTTGAGAAAGTTTCTAGTGACCTCTGAGCTAGCTGGCAAAACTAATTAAGTCTAACATAGTCAGTAGAGACCTAGATTACCTAAGTCCTTCGTCTACACTGCTGTTTATGTTATTCCAATGCGCAGAGCCTATTGGGAATATAGGAACTACACTACAACCCCATACTTTGTGCCACTTCCGGGGACGACCCCGAGCCAGGTATACAGTTTTGTCCCTGAACATGCACCAATCCATGTTTTCTATCCACACCTCACAGGTAGGGGGCCGCTGGGATCCCCATAACTGTGCAATATTACGTTTGGCAATCATAGCCCCTAGGGTCACCCATTGAGTTTGAGCCACGTTATGGTCGGTGGGCTCCCAAAAATTTAGCAAGCAGCGCCTGGCTTCTAGCAAGAGAGCCACACCCGTGACCTCCTGAATAACCTGGTGAACCTTCCTCCAATAAACAGCAACTTACCTACACTCCCAGATGATGTGGAGAAACATACCCAGCTGTCCGCAACCCCTTTGACACAGACCCTCTTCAGAAAAGCCCATGCGAACCAGACGGGGACCCGTGATATATACTCTGTGTAATATTTTGAGTTTAACTAATCTGAGTCGTGCCGGAATCGCGACCTCTTGGGGGAGGAGATCGCCGACTGCCAGTTCTCATCATCAAGCTCAAGGCGGTCACGGGTCCACTGATCTCGCAATTTCGACAGTAGGTCTGCCCTATGGTTGATCAATTTTTTATACACCAGGGAGATGGTACTGTCTGGTATATGACCATCCAACACTCGGTCCTCCAGTGGGGTAGATTCCGGTATCTCCTCCCCGACCGGGAAGACCGAAGTCAATGCATGACTAACCTGAGCATAACGGAAATACTCAGACCCACCCAGTTCAAACTCAACCTGCAGGGCCGCAAACAACTTTACCCGTCCCTTGGCCCAAAGGTCTCCCACCTTGTTGAAGCCAATAAGATCCCACTTGTCGAACCCCTTAGTGTTCCACAATTTACCAAACTTATCAGATCCGAAAAGCGGGGTCGTCAAGGTCATGCGATCTTTCCAGCCTAACGCACTAGTGGCATCTTGCCAGAAACATACGGCTGCCCTCGTCGGACCCGACAAAGACCTCACCACCGATTTAGAATATAGCGCCCTATAATAGTTGCCCCCGGGAAGTAGCCACCGATCCATGGCGTAACCAGGGTTTAACTCGGGCCATACATACCATGGTTAAAGGCCCCTAACTGCGATGCCCAATAGTATCTTTTGATGTCGGGAAGGGCAATACCCCCATCGTACCACAAGAGTGTCAATTTGGCAATCGCGATATGGGGCCTGCCATCCCACAACAGTTTCCTCTGTAAACCCTCAAATATCCGAAAGTAACTAGCAGGAACTATGTCAAGCGTGTTCTGAAGGGCATACAAAAAACGAGGAAGAGACATCATCTTAAAAAGGGCTGATCGTCCAAGCAACGAAAGCAGAAGCTTCTGCCAGCTCGCAACATCCCGCTTCAACCGATTCAAGGGGGAGAAGGTTTTGCTCATATCGAACCCGAGGGTCCACCGAAACATAAATACCAAGATATTTAAACCCCTCTTGCGCTATCTGAATGGGACAGTTACGCGGCAAAACAGGAGTATCACCACAGAGGACATAAAGATAGGATTTAGCCCAGTTGATAATCAGGCCCGAGTTTTTACTGAAGGAAGTCAAAACGTCACACAAAACTATCAGAGACTTCCTAGGGGAAGTCAAATAAAACAGGATGTCGTCTGCATATAGGGAGATACGATCTTCGTAATCCGGAGACCAGTAAATACCCCTCATGGAAGGGCTCTCAACGGATCCACGCAGCGAGGGGCTCCAGGGCCAGTGCGAACAAAAGGGGGGAGAGCGGGCAACCCTGACGGGTACCTCGTCCGAGGCAAAACGGAGCCAAAACACGACCATTAACCACAATCTGTGTGAGGGGGTCTGCATAAAGAAGCCGAACCAACCAATAAAATCCATTCCAAAACCGAATTTAGCCAGTACCGCCCACAAATACGGCCATTCCACAGTTTCCAACGCCATAGTGGCGTCCAAAGACGCCAAAATGGCCGGCTCACGCAACGTAGCGGCCCTCGCGAGAACTCCATGCAGACGCCGAAGGTTCAATGCTGTGTTTCTATGCGAGATTGATCTGGATGGATTAAAGCACTAATGGTTTTGATCAATCTATTAGCCAGTAGCTTGGCAAGAATTTTAGGTTCGGCATTTAACAGAGAAATCGGTCTGTATGAGGCACACCTATTCCTCAGTTCCCTTCCTTGTGTATTACAACTATCGTCGCTAACCTCTGGTCGCGGGGGAGAAAACCACGGTCCCGGGACTCTAGGGAACATGTCCCTTAAATATTTGTTTGTACAGTTCTATCGGCAGAACATTGGGACCCATCGCTTTACCAGAACGTAGGGAACTCATAGCTAACGCCACCTCATCGGCAGTAATTGTACCATCCATAAGTTCCCTGTCTTCCACAGAGAGACACGGAAGGGCAATATCTCATAACAATAAGCACAAGTCCTCCCCTTGCCTATCAGACACGGAAGAGTACACAGTATGAAAATGATCCACAAAACACGCCACTATCTCTTGTGGGTCTGTCACAGTAGCTCCACTCACTGTCACAATCTCCGGTACCTCACGACTCGCTCTATCCTTTCTATCCAACCATGCTATCAATTTGCCTGCCTTGTCACCAACATCATAAAGACGCCCCTGTTGTTCCCGACTAAGAGCTTTCGCGGCTTCCGTCACCAACATCTTAGATTCCAGCTGCTTCAATTGAAGAACATGCAATCTAGAACGGGTCACCTCCTGTTCTAGCGCTAGTTCCAAGTCAGCTATCTCGGTCTCTATCTTTACCACTTATTCCTCTTTCTGCTTCTTGATTCCAGCAATCAATGATAGAGCTTGACCCCTAATAACGGCCTTAAACGCTTCCCAAAAGGAGACCGCAGAGGAAACCGAACCTTCATTCTCCCGGAAATAGTGTTCCAAAGCCTTTACAAGTTCACTGCGGGTCTTGGGATTGCGAAGATACCAAGGGTTAATCAGGGCTACCCTTCCCTTGGTACCCAGAGTTAATTCCAGCCGAAGCCACAGCGGGGAGTGATCGGAAATACCCCAGGCCATATGCCTGATCTCTTTAATACAAAATGCCTGTGCCGCTGGCACCAACACATAATCAATCCTAGAGAGGCTGCCATGGGCGCCCGAATGAAACTTATACTGCCGCTGATCAGAGTGAAGCAATCTCCAGCAGTCCACCAGGCCCAGAGTGTCCATGAAATCAGGTAGCCATCCAAGCGCCCCCTTTAGATCTCTAGGGGGGTGTTTTTCGAGCAAACCGGAAACCACAGCATTGAAATCCCCACCCAGTATCAGAGACCCCCATGAAGATCGAGCAAGACCCGTCCCAAATCAGCAAAGGTAGTAGATTGTATTCCAGGAGGAACATAGACAGAGACCAGGAAAAGCGTGCGGCCCTCCCACCGACCCGAAATAGCCGCATAACGTCCCCTATCGTCAAGGACCGTGGAGTCTACCTCAAGTGGGAAAGTGTTCTTAATAAGGATTCCAACACCCCTAGACCCAGAGGAGAACCCGGCATGGGCAACTAGACGATAACCCTTCCTGTTCATGGCATGACATGTGTTCCCTACCAAGTGGGTCTCCTGCAGTAGAACAACATCAGGGGAGTGACGTTTCAGGAGCTGCAGTACTACCCCATGTTTAATCTTATCCCTCAGCCCGTTAACATTCCAACTCATCAACCTCAACCCCCTACCCCCATCATGAAAGAGAAAGAGGATCCAGCCCCAAGCAGAGTCCAGCACATCAATAAGAAAGTCCAAAAATAGAGCGCCTTGCAAAAACAGCAACCAGAAAACCAACACCCCCCCACCCCCACTAAAACAATCCAGTACAACACCCCCCACCCTGCACCCCTGCATACGACTAAAGAGCCACCCCAACTCGCAGTGTGCCTGTCGCCCCCACATCTAAACTACACTACGAAAAGTAAAGCTGAGGAGGAGAAAGACCCACCGATATTCATACAACAATAAGATGCACATCATAATTGGAACCATCACAGTAGCAATCCCACAAATGTCCCCAGAGACCGGACAAATGGCACTCATTCCTTTTTTTTTTTGTTTGTTTTTTTTTTAATCCTTTTTATTAATGGATATCACAGGCAGAATTAAACAGAACAATCAAAATGTTGTTGTACATAATCTCCAATCTCTTTAAAGATTATTACAAAAAGTAGTTTACCATAGCTAGTAAGTAATAGTCAATTCTCCGACAGACAAATGAAAAATAATTGTAAAAAAAAGGGTTTACAAAAATAAATACAATCTTATCTGAATTTGAGTTAAGCACGACTTCAAAACAGGTTAGTTAGTGTCGGGTATATAAAACATGCCTCCCCATATTCTCTTTACTTTAATCATTGCTTTCACTCCTCTTTTCCTAGCTAAAGATAGCTCCATATGATGTATCTCTTTAACCAAGTACCACCATTCATTCACATTAGGTGCTTGATCAGCTATCCAAGCTCTGGCCAAAACTAACCTTGCACATGCCAGCACAATACAAATTAAATCTTGAAAAGGTGTAGGGTTAGTCTGTATACCTAGCAGTATCATTTCGGATGTTAAAGGTACATCAATTAGCAATTTCAATCTCAATATCTTCCCTATACTATTCCAAAAAGAAGCTAGCGCAGGGCATAGAGCCAACATGTGTTCTAGATCTGCCGCTTGTAAATGACATTTGGGGCATTTGGTTCGATCGTTAGAACCATTATTCAAGGACCATTTGCTTATTTGCAGAGGAGTGTAGTAAAGTTGGCAAATTGTTTTATATGCTTGCAGTTTTAGGCTTGAAGAGTGAACCAGCGTATCAATTTTCTTTAAGGAGTAAGATATTTCATTCAAAGTGATACCTGTTGGAAAGCAAAGGGCCCATTTCTCTGCTATTTTTGGATTTTCAGTAAGGCATTTGTATCCCTCACTAATGGTTACTATTTGATTTTCCTCTCCTTTGTACAAACATTGCCAAAAATCCGAATCCAGAATCGGCACTCATTCCTGCATCCCAAGTCCTCCCTCTGCTCCACCAGGCTGACTCTCTCATTCCTGTTGGGCCGGCAGAGTGTCCAACCAGTCGGCTACCACCTCGGGCTTATCAAAAAAGTGAAACCGTTCGTTGTATTCGATCCTCAGCTTGGCCGGGAAAAGCATGGCATATTTGAGTCCCATATCTTGTAGTCTTCTTTTTACCCCCAGAAAACTGAGCCTCTGTTTCTGGACCGCCAGATGAAGTCCGGGTAGAAACTGATAGAAGAGTTCTCAAACTTCAAGGGTCCACCTGTCCTCGAAGCCTGTTGGATAGCATCTCCGTCCCGAAAGATGAAAATCCGTGCTATCATAGGCCTCGGCGGGGCTCCCACCTTCGGTCTGCAACCTGGGATCCTATGGGCCCGTTCCACCATAAAAAACTTGCTCAGTCCCTTGGGGGCTAGATGTTTGACGATAAGGTTCTCAACAAAAGGTCAGCCGCTTGTTTCTCCCCCTGTTCCGGAACACCAATTATGCGGACATTGTTCCGCCGAGCCCTCCCTTCAAATTCCTCCAGGCGACGGATAGCAAAGTCATTGGAGGATTTTAGGTTACGGACCTCGGTCTGCAGGTCAACGACATCAGTGGTTAAGCTCGATGTTTTTATGTCCAAATATTTGACCTTTTCATTGGTTTTTGTAAGGTCCGTACGGATCTAATTAACGTCAATCACCACTGTATCCAACTTATGAGCAAGGGTCTCCATTTTCTTTCCAAGGGAAGACTTGATACCATCGATGGCGGCCATCACATCCAGCAATGTCGGTTCCATTGCCGGAGTCGATGAGCCCCCCGCTTCCTCCAGCGGTCGGCTAGGTACACTGGGCGACCCCTTAACCTGAGTGTAGCGATCCATCACATTGGTTTGGGTATAGCCACCTCGTCTGGCGGTTTTCAACCTCTCTTTGTCCCCCTCCGATTTGTTCGCCATTTCGGGATAATTCCAGGTATTATCCAAATCAAGAGCAGGGGGGGACACAAGCAGGCCAACCAAAAAGCGATAGACAGCACCCAACAATAAGGGATGTCGACCAAGATACTAGAGCAGTATGGAGTTGAGAAAGTGAAAGTCCAAAATGGCCCTCAGGCGAAGGGACAAAAATGGTCAAAAAGACAATTTATGGTGCAGTCCAAGGCCAAAACTCCAAATATTGTTCGGCATGCCCAAGTACCGCTCAAGATACAAGCTTTCGAAGCGGTTGAGGCGTCCCAAGGCCCGGGATCCAAATCAGATAACAAAAAAACGAAAGCGAAAGTGGAACCAGATCGAGTGTCTCAGCTGCCCTAGGCTGTTGTTGTTCAACTGCGCCCAGGGCACCGTGCCATCTCGGGCGCCGGGGATCCAAGAGGTGAAGGCCGCAAACTTTCCAGCGCCACAACTCCGGTCTCCGAGGTCCGATCGGGAAATAAATTTCAGTTTTCGCTTCTCCTGTGGTTTATCCACACGAAGACTTTAACAGCGAACAGGATCAGTGACAGGATATATTCGGGAGGTTACGCGGGTCTCGGGAGCCCTGTGCTCATGCGACCATCTTGGTTGCGCGCGAAAACTCCTCCTCCCACTTGGGTCAATGTTATTGCAGATTAACGACCTTATGGATACGAAATTTAGCACAATGGATAAAGAGATAGAGCAGACGATAGAGCAGCTGAACATTGCAGTAGGACAACTGAAAAGCAGTAGTGATACCATTTATCTTGAAACCACCACAGGGGCATGCCCATTATTACAAGTAGAGGGTTTCCCAACACACCAAGCCAGAATGAGTAATGTGTGTAAGGATACACTAATGGCAAACCACATGCTAACATTGACTACCAAGGGCAGAAGTACATGAGGTAGAACACAGGACGTATATGATAACTTAGGAGGGTTACATAAAAGTCACACTTCATATGTAACCTCCAATGCACCTGAAATTCATACCGGCCCAGGTCAAATATATAGAGCCAAAAGCACTTATCTTATACCCACAATGATGTCCTAAGTCTGCCATCTGCCTCGTGCACTTATGTGTTAATTCTAGCTGGGGTCCCCTCTCTCAAAACAGAGCAAAAAGAATCATAGCATAACTTACAAAATAAGACGGTCGATTGGTTAACTAAAGACAAAAAGTTTCACCCTTCAAATATGAAAGATATTCCTATGGTCCGTAGGGTGGGGTGGGTTGGGTAATCCCCAAAGAACATACTAGGTAACTGCGTAGTAATACATTTCCGGCAACAAAAGATGATTCAAAAGATACTAAATATGCATGAGAAGATTCCCCCCAAAGTAGTTGTATTACTGCTCTTCCCCTAGGATTTTTTTATACACACCCAACTGAGAACCCTGTTAATGATGACGGCATTCCAGTTGTACTTTCAAATAGGTTCCGGGAGCTATCAGTCCTAGACGCCTTAGATTGACAACAGAAGCCATTACATAAGGGGAATATCATGCCTGTGATTATTCAGTCAAACTGCAATATGGCTCAAACATGTATAACAAATGTTCGGAGTTTTAGAAGAGTCCCAGCACGTCCCAAATGTTGCTGGGACACAGGAGCCAAACAAACAACAAGGGGAGGGGGATATAAACATCTCTCAAGGAATTTTTCCAGAGCCCCTTCCTGATTCCATGATTAAGAGTGTCACGGCAAACACATCTAATTATAACACAGGAAACAGTTTACACCCTGAAGTTGGTTCAAGTAAACTGTTGGAAGTTCAACTTACTTCATGGAACATAGCGAGGATCAATAGGAACCTTAGAGATACGGAATGGCATGAGCATATAGAACAGAGTGATGTATGTCTCCTCCAAGAGACCTGGGCACTAGAAACTCCACATAGAATAGGATACAAGACATTGAATGTGGATGCATCCCGTCAGCTAGAGGCAGGTCATCTGGTAGCCTAGGTATTTGGGCAAGAATCAGCCTTGAAGCTGCCCTAACCCAAATATGTATACCATCACAGGATATGATTGGGGTTAAAATAACTACTAGGGATGGAAAATAAATATATTTAATTAACATCTGCAATAGACCAAGCCCAGCAACAAAGGAATCATTCGCTATAGAACAACTTGATTCTTTCCAAAATCCATTAGAGCCGAAGGCAAGGGAAATTGTTGGGGGGACCTAAATTGCAGCTTTGAACCAGCAGTGGGTTTTGATAACCTCTTCGAGGATGAAGATACAGCAAATAATATCCCTAGTATGGAAAGTGACAAGATAGTGCTGTGTACTGTGACAGTTGCACAAATTATGAAATTAACTGCAAGGCATGGACTAAGAGCTTGTAATGGCCGATCACCCTCGGACAGACCTAGTGCACACACATTCTGTAGAGGTAACTCCAGGAGCAACATAGACTACATAATGGTATCGATGGAGTTCGGGCCAAATGTCCTTGATTTAATAATAGAGCCCAAAACTGAGAGCCACCATAGACCCGTACAACTGATATTATCAGCACAGCAATTTCTCCCTACCACCCTGTGTCGCGAGGTTAAAAACACCCTCATGGATGATACCCTAGTAAGTATTATTCGCAGAGCCCTTAAATGGCCTCATATCCTAGGGAATAGTCAGTCCTTGGAACATATTTATAAGACCTTTGCTGACACCATCTCGCCCTATATTGATAAATTACCAGACATAATTCCAATGTTAGAGCTACACAATGCTCTTGTAGATGCATTAACTCCCATTGTGAGTAATATACCAAAGGACGGCAATAGAGGAAAGAAAGATGCAAATAAAGGAATTAATCCATGGTATAACAAGGAGTGCGTGAAGCAAAGGCCGAACTAATACTGGCAATAAAAAATAACAATATAACTTCCATAGGGGAGAATAGGATTAAGTACAAAATAATCCTAGCTAACACAAAAAAACTTGGGATGATGATATTTGGACAGACTTAATCAGTGCAGCGAATCTAAGGAGCAGTTGGCTTTTGGAGATTAATAGCAAAAGGGAATAGGACAGGCAGGGACACTAAGAATCTTTTCCTCAATGCCAATACCTGGGTTGACCATTTCACATGTCTTTATGCAGTAGCTGAAATTAAGCAGTCCTATATTACTGATGACTTGGCTCTTAATCTAAAGACTACCAACCTACATTTTAGCTTGAGGGAATAATTATGGCAATTGACGCAGTTAAACCAGGGAATGCTCCCGGCCCGGATAAAATCCCAGGAAACTTGTTGAAACAATATTTGTGTCTGGGAACCATATACAAATTGCTTATGCAACGCAATAGCCTTGGGCACATCAATACCCAAGTCATGGAAAGGGGCAGAAATCGTAACGGTATTTTAAAAGGGCAACCAATACGGCCCCGTAAACTATCGCCCAATTAGTTTAATAGATATTTTACAAAAGATTTTTGCTAGGCAAATTTTAAATAGATTAAATGATTGGATAGAGGAAAATAATATGCTTTCATAATTCCAGGCAGGATTCAGAATTAAAACCAGCTCACTCGATCAGGACTTCAGAATTATATGCCTATGCTGGAAATATATACATTCAAGAAAGGGCCACTTGTACATTGCTTTTGAAGACCTAAAAGCAGCATTTGATTTGTTACCTCGAAATGTACTCTGAGATTATTTAAAATGTCAAGAGGTGCCCAGCGAATTGCTCATGCAAATAATGAGATTTCACGAGGATAATTTCACAAAAGTAAGATGGGGCCCACGGGGCGAACTCACCAAGCAAATCCCTGTAAGAAGGGGCGTACGCCAGGGGTGCGTACTGGCACCCACTTTATTTTCTATATATGTAAACGATATCCGAAGTTTTTGCACGGATGCCCAAATTATGCCCCTAAGTTGGGGGGAGATTTGGTGCCAGCATTATTATTTGCTGATGACACTATACTAATATCACAAACCCCCAAAGGACTACAATGCTTAATGGACTCTTTTTTTATATATATTGTACTATAAAAGGCCTTAAAAATAAACTCCAACAAAACTAAGTATATGGCGATAAACCCACATAGATCTTTTAAACAGAATTTAGCACTAAATAATCAAAAACTAGAGTATGTACAGAGTTTTAATAACTTGGGTATAACCCTAGACACAAATCTTGGAAGCTACAGCTGGAAAAAAATCCAATAATTCTGCTTCAAAACTCATTACTGATTACTAAAAAAACATGGGAGTAGTATCTCGAAAGCGGTTTCTCCCGCCTTGGAGGTATTCAAACATAAAGCACAATCAGCCTCTCTCCATGGGGCCAAAATCTGGGGGCCCCACTGCAAAAAGAACTTTGAATTGGGGGAAAACTATTTTTTTAGAAAACTATTAAGCCTCCCAATACGAACACCCCAAATTCCGATTATTATGGATCTGAAATGTCAAACGCACTGGTCATTATGCTCTACTAAGACCCCTCTTATTCTGGGTGAGACTTTGGACAACCACAGAATTGAAACATTATAGGGAAGGCCTAGAGATTTTGAAGAATGATCAGAGCAGGAACATTCCATGGCTTAAGCATGTTTCTTCTTGGTTTATGAAGCTGGGTCTACCTCATTTCTGGGAAGACCCGACCTAGCTGGTATCACCTTCAAGGAAACTGCTAAAATCAACTTTTTGGGCCTATACCCAAAAAAGTGTGCTGCATAGCTCCACTACAGAGACACTAACAAATAGGTTCCTCCTTTTAAAAGATGTTACAAATTTTGAGCCTTTCATGGACGAGGTGTGCCCACAATTAGCCAAATCTCTATATATGAAGTTTAGATATGGTGTGCTACAAACAAACGGTAATAAATCTAGATGGAGTAGTAACCATTGAAGAGAAAATAATGAATTGTGTGTATTATGTCAAAGTGAGACTAAAGAAAATGATTTGCATGTACTATTTTTCTGCCCAATGTAGGATAAACCCAGGAAGAAATGGATTAAACCCATTTGTAAAAATATGAATACCAGGTTCTGCAAAGAGGCAGAAAGAATTCTGAAAACAGACACATCGCAACCAATTGTCTTTAGCGTAAACAGATACATATTTACTGTAAGCCTTATAAGGGCTAAAGTTGGGCTAAAGCTTTGATAGCCGTTATTATGGTCGCCAAAGGTTTAATCCCAACAAAATTTGCACACGCACTGTTCGACCCTGCACACTGCACTTTATGATTTTGCACATAGCGCTCTGAGGCTCTTATATGTACACTATGATTAATTGTGGAATATGGGAACTGTGATCTTAAATCTGTATTGATGAAATTTGTAGCATCCTGAAGCCATATAGGGATCCCGTGAGGAAGTATAAATATCGGAAAAAACTGTCATTGGATTGGAAATAAATGATTTTACAATTATTTAATGAATGTATTTCATGTGGATGCCGGGTGTCCCACAACCTGTGAGAGGAAGGAGATCGAGGGTCCTCTCGTGTTCAATCCAAGCAACCGCGGTGTGGAATCACTGCTGGAAGGGATGGGAGAGTATAGGTAAAAATGGAGCGTAAACGGGAAAGGTTACCGCTGCGCTCCATGTCGGCAAGATTTTCAGGATCACCTGACTCTAGTACAGCCGTTTTGACTGGTGACCGTGGCAAAAGGGAACCGGGTCTATGGGGGTGCGCTCAGTAACGTGCGGCTGAGTAGCTTACCTATCTGTTGTGAGGAGACATTGTGGTAAACGTTCAGAGAAGGGACACGGGCTAGCGTTGTTCCTTCGTGCGGTATGTCAAACTCGTGTCTGTGTTACCTCCGAGAATCAAGTTACTAGGAAGTGTGGTTAGGGGCGTGGCTACACCCACGTTAGAAAGGGTAGAAAGATAGAAAGACTCAGGTGAGTTCAGTTGCTAGGTGACCTAGCACACCTCTCCCGACTCGGGAAAGGAACTAAGGGCCCGATGTAGGTCGGTCGGTAACGGCCGAAAATCGGTATTTTCGGCCGTTACCGATCGGTATACATGATTTGACATGTAGGTGCACTATTTTACCGAATCGGTAACTTTACCGATTCGGTAAAGTTACCGATTCTGTAAAATACAGAATCGGTAACTTTACCGATTCGGTAAAGTTACCGATTCTGTAAAATACAGAATCGGTAACTTTACCGATTCGGTAAAGTTACCGAATCGGTAAAATACCGATTCGGTAGTTTTACCGATTCGGAGCCACCCATATGTAGGTGGGACTCTTCAGAGTCCCAGGAGCCTTAACGAATCGGTATTTTACCATCAAATCCTATTTGATGGTAAAATAACGATTCCGGTGTGCATGCACATGTGTGCATGCACACCTATGCCATGTGACAGGCAGACCTGCCCTTAGGGCAGGTATGCCTGCCACATGGCACCCGTGCCTGTTTTGGGGGTGCCGGAGGGTGTCAAAGTGACACCCCCTGCACCCTTGAGAAATTCGGTATTTACCGATTCGGTAAATACCGAATCGGTAATGTCCATTCATTCCTATGGGCTTCAAAGCCCATAGGAATGAATGGGCATTACCGATTCGGTATTTACCGAATCGGTAAATACCGAATTCATCCGATTCGGTATTCCAGCACATCTGGAATACCTACATATCGGACCCATTGATTTACCGATTTTAAATTACCGAATCGGTAAAATTCGGTAATTTAAAATCGGTAAATCAATTTTACCTACATCGGGCCCTAAGACTCTAGTTGAGGGTGGAATACACGAGTCATTGAGAACCGGTCATTGAAATCTATAGCTATGGTAAAGAGCTACGGTCGCGCTGTCAGTGAGAACATTGACTGATATGCAAACCGGGCATTAGAGATCTGTACTTATTGGTAGAGAGCTCACGTCGCGCTGTGCACAAGCCTCACAGGGCAGTGAGACTGCACGGCCGAGCTGTGTTGACATTTCCTATTGATTCAAATTGACTGTAAAAGCAAATGAGGGAATGTGTCCTGTCACAGGAAAATATTGAAAAGGGGTCATGACCAGAGAGCAAACACAATTAATCATTATACGTTAACACATCAGTGGTGACCGTGATGTGCACATGCCCTGCAAGGTAGTGAGACATCAAACCACGATATATCACAAAAGACCACAAATGACATGTCTTACTACTCGTACCTGCCACACAGGGTAGTATAAAGCATATGAGCCATATTGGTAGACATAGTTGTAAGTGAAAAGATAGCAAGAGAAGCAAGTTTTAGAGAGATGGATTTACAGGTTAGCTAATTGCGCAAAACTGCTCTCAGACTCATTGAGGCCACTTTGGATAGAGTAAAAAAATGTTATCCATTTCAATTCCCTGACGTTAAGGATAGGGGCTATACTACCACCCCTAGGGCCAAGTGTCACATGTTCTAATGCAATCCATTTTAGGCTTTCAGGTGAATCGTCCTTGCTCAGACAGTGTTTGACCATCGGTGCGCCTGTCACTTTGCATCTAATACGGCTACATTGCTGTAGAAAACGCATTTTAGCCCGTTGTTGCATTTGGCCAACATAGATTAAATCACACGGGCAGATGATGCAGTACACCACATCTGTGGTGTTACAATTGGTGTGTGATTTTAATTTGATCTGATGGTGTTTATAGTGAAATTCTTTAGTTTGAATTGCCTGCGGGCAGGCTTTACACTTGCCACACTTATAGTGACCAAGAATACCAGGAATAGGGACGAAACGTAGACAACCTACCCCCACGTTACCAGCTTCTACCTCTAGCAAGATTTATGCAGCTGTCTATAGAAGTCTGTTCTCAAGAATTGTTGGTTTTGTTTACCTGTATTGTGTGGCCCCTACTTGGGGAACCACTTCGACATTGTACAAATGTGTTTTGTCACCAAATGAAGATTGGTTTCCTCATTTTCTCACAAAATCCCTTCACCACACAACCCCCCACCCCCTTTTTTCACGTATGTGGGCACAATTGCTTCTAAAACAACAAAAAAAAATGTTGATGTGTACTTCACAACTAATAAGAAGTTTTCCAGTACCTTGTGAATAAAACATCGTACTTTGATTTGTTCTCTGTCTGTTAATTTGTGTTTGCAATTGGTTCTATGGTGTAAAATCTTTTCTCCTTTCCAGTCTGGGACCCCTCTCTATACAATTATCTACCCAGGTCCCTGAGACTTTGTTTGGGTTAACCCTGTTTGATATAACGTTATTTTAGAATGGGGCAAGAATGTCAGAGGTTTTTGTGACGTCCTGATCAAAAATGTCATGCAGACCCCAACAGCGCTAGAGAAGTGGCCAATGGGTGCCTATCTTGTGCCTAAAAAAATCTGACAATGTAATCTGGTGCTCATGTAAACGCTCTAATGCTTTGGTGCCAAGCTCCCGCTATACAAAACTGAACAAAAAATATATATATTGTCTAGGGAAAGGGAAAATATGGCAGCTCCTTCATCTGACACCAACTCGTTGAATAATTTTGTTAGCTATCTCATGATTAATATACACTGCAGACGTGCTTTAAATTCAATAGAGACATCTTTCAGCATAAGTGTGAGCATTTAAATAGTGCCTTCGCATCTCTTGCATTTCAACATCTCTGCAGGGAAGAACGTGATTACTTGCCTCCTCAACACGATATAACTCCAATTTGTAAAGAATATTTGAATTATATTTTTTTTAAATCTCAATAGTGGAACTGTTAAATAGAGAGAATTACTGGCAGAACGCTTCGAACAAGTTGACGGTTTTTAAGAATAAAAAGGACGTGATTGAGATGCGAAATGCCGAAGACCAGGGGCCTCATTTATGAAAAGTGACGCATCGCTGCGTGAAAACAGCGATGCGTCACTTTTCACTGCGCACTCCTTACATTCCTGATGCGTCATATTTAATGTATGGCGCATCATGTCGCAAGGAGTTATAGATACGTCAGTATTTCTGACGTATCTGTAAGCGCAAAAGTGACGTATTGCTGGAGTGTGTCACAAAAGTGACGCAACTCCAGCAATGCGTCCTTTCACATGGGGAAAGCCACACGTGAAAAGGCTTGCGTCAGTCTTATGCCTGCTGTGAGGCAGGCGCAAGATTTTGACGCAACATCGTCCTAAAAGTGACGCAGTGAAATCTCATAGATTTCACTGCGTCACTATTACGAGGCTCTTTGCGGGGGAACGCCCCCTCTGCATACATTATACCTGACGCAGGTATAATGTGGCGCAGGGGTTTAAAAAGTGACGCATCTACCTAGATGCGTCACTTTTTAAATATGGCGCAACATGGCGCATTTTTTACACCGCTGGAGCAAAACTGACGCAAGGCCTTCATAAATAAGGCCCTAGATGTACAAGCATTGTTTCATAAATGTGATTTTCTTTGCTTTAATTTAAGCGATTATCACAAAAAATGTTAAGCAATGTCCCAAGCAATAAGTAAGTGGAAATATATCACTATAACATTCAAATGCTGCTGGTGTTGTGACTTCAATACTTCATGGACTGCTCTCAAACCTGAGTAGAGATTCCCAGGACAGCATCTCAGTAAATGAGCAAACAAGCTCATGGATGTGTTGAAGCACGAGTGCTGGTATGTACTGGGGTGGACAAAGTCACCTTTGACGAGAGAAGTGGTCGATGGCCTCTGAGGAGACTCTAATCTGACTAGCTGTGCTGTCGATATCACTTCCTTGCATCATTTCCTTCCCCCTGCTCAGGGCTTGAGCAGGTGCGGGATCGTTTAGTCCACTTAACCTGCAGCATCCTAGACCGAGCAAACATGATTTTGATTTACAAAGTGGTCACCTGAGACTACCACTTGAAAACTCGTTTTACCGCTTTCCTTTCTTTTCGCTTCTTAAGTACCATCGTCGTCAAGGGTTCACTGAGAAAGCCCTGCCACTTAATTACAGACATGAGATGCTGTAAAATATGTATTTGCAGCAAGCACCAGATAAATAATTATGTTTGATGTTTTTCATTATAAATACTCGGATAACAGGCAATTATTTCTCTCTTGCAAACTAGCATGTTCACTTCATGACATGATAACATATATTTAGCTTTTCGCCTACTTTCTGCTCTACTCTTACAAATTGCTTCTGCCTCCGCTCCTCACTGATATACTGGAATGCATATTTTACAGTCATATAATGCTCAACACAAGAACATATGTTTTTCCTATTCAGAATTAATTGGAGTCATAATAGCGTCTTTTTAAACACTGTATATTAGGTATTACAAGCTTTAAAGGTCAGTGACACCAATTATTTAAATATGTAAAAGAAAAGGCTGAGTCACTTTGGTTTGAACCTATGTCAGAAAATGACGCTGGCTGTTATCAAATGTCGTTTTATAATTTGTATAGTATTATCATCGTTTTCACTTACTGCCAATTAACAGCTTTTTGCCCTATGCTAAAAGTTTGGAAGAACTTCATAGATGTAAATACTGTGCAACTTATGTGGAGTTTTGCAGACAGAATATCCTGTCGCACAAGTGGCAGAAGCCCCATCTGCGGTATTATGACAAGGCTGTCACACAGCACGTCTTGCAGAGATCAGAGCTTACCCTCCCATTGGAATTACTTTTATTTTAGAGAGCTTGAACAAAGACAATCATTTCCTAAATCACATTTCCTTGAAGGAAGTGACCATTTAGGGTCACTCGGGTAACTAATGAAGAGTCTGTCAGACAACAGAGAATACAAACCAATACTTGTTTATAATATATACACTCAGAATGGAGCCCAGTTGCTAAGAATGATGCATAGGGACTGAAATCGACAAGCATAGAGATACATTATTTAAGATTCGCAACTTGGCTAAAACACGCCAATATTGGTATTTTCCAGGCAGGTGCTGCTAAGCAATGGAATATAAGAAAAACGGTCTCAGCACTCATATCTTACACAAAGTTGCAAAGTCCAAGGTTGTTCCAGTTAGGCCCGTCACCAGAAAAGTGGGAGAAAGCCTCTATCTAGTAAGAAAGGTGTGCACTAGTAGGAACAGTGTACTCAATAAGTGAACAGGCCTACATGGCAAAAATGAAACTTAGATTGGAACATTTCTCGGAATTAAACTAACTTAGTTTGGACCCGCCTAAAATGGCGCCTGCAAAGAAAATGGCACAGCTAATGCTAACTTACACAGGACAATGAGCAAACCTGAACGTTTTTATTCTTGCAGACTCTTTTTACCATGAGCTAAAACCTTCTCCAATAGCAATAAGGAAAACCTAAAATCAGTAAAACAAGGAACCACAAACAACGATAACAATGAATCCTTATGAGCATTCCATGTTTTTCGCATCGGGGAAGGAAACTTTAAGGAGGGAAGAAGTCTCAAAAATGCCCTCATCAATGTTTATAAGGTTGTCTATTTCTTTCTGTACCATAATTGCTGCATTTGTATAATGAATCAATATTTTTCTTTTAGGGGTAAGAATGGTGTTGCAGTAAGAGCAACAGAAAGGAAGACACTGAATAAGAGCACAGCAAAGCACCAATATCAGGATCAGGTAAATCATCTTTTCAAGAATCCAGCCCCAGCTACCAAAAAGAAACCATCTACAATTCTCACTTTCGATTCCCTTGACTTTCTCGAGGATATTGAGAATGTGCTTGGTAATATTCTTTTCCATGTTCTTGATCCCGACCACACACTGGTCTCCCATTACCGCGCATACACCACCACTCTTGGCTAAGATAAAATCAACTGCGTATCGAGTTTGTTCGGAATATATTCGCATACTTTCCAACTGAGTGGTAATGTCGCGTAAAGCTGCCACAGTAGTGTTAGATAACATTTGTAACTTGCAACCAAAGTATTCTCCAGCTTTCTAACCATAAAGGTAACACCCAAAGTAAAAATGAAAGAAATTATGTATCCAAAAGTGATCCAATTACTATAAATATTGACCTCTATATTGGTCACTCCCTCACAGAATTCTTTGGTCAAAGTTGTTTTAACCCAACCGACATTAGGCTTAGCGTATTTGCAAGGTACACCTAAGGGCAACACCATCCCAAGAGCCACATCGCCTTCGCCATTATGAACATTGGAATATGTACCATTAGACAAAAAGAAAAATCCTGGGTGTGCATAGATTGGCCCTTCATAATCTACTGTAGGATATCTGGTGTTCATTCCAAACGTACTTGGATATTTTTCATTCACTAAGGGAATCGTATTTTTGTACAACACTATTCCAGAACAATTAATATATAAAGAAGTGTCCATACTATTCACAATAGGGCAAAAAGCAGGATAATAACCAGCCTACCGATTGACTATCAATTCCTTGTAATGCCAACCCACCAGTGTGCCATTCTGTTCTTCAGTGGAGAAGTTGTCGCAATATGTGCTGTTATCAAAACCTGGATAGCCCACTCCCAGTGGCTTTCTATACTATAAATAAGGACCTGGATAGCCAAAACCAATAAATCCCTTCATTTCTGTAAATCGCAGTAGACGAGTATATGTATCATTTACAAGTGACAATGGGTATGCAGTCCATGAACTAGGGACAGATTCAGTGGGTAACAAGCGGTCCCTTTGCTAAAGAATTTCTGATGTGTGTCTAGAAACACTTTACTCTGGGAGTCCTTTTCTTCCTTGATGGGAAAATAACTTTAACGTTGGTACGTAAAGGGACATCCTGATCATTTTCCAAACCCCATGACACTCCACACAGTATTATTAGCAACAAAACCACAAGACCAACAAATATTATTTTCTGTTTGCGGGTCCACATCATATTATGCTGGAATACAAGAATCACTGGCTGCTCTTCCTCAGCAACCTGTCTACCAAAAGGATGCATAAAGAATGATAAAGAAGGGCTCAAAATGCTAGTAGAATATGTAAGCTCCCAGTGTCCATCAGAGCCTCACTTGTACAGGCTCCTATTGTCCATCAATAAGTTGGCGCTCTTGAGTACCAGCAGTGGAGCTTGTTCTATCCTAAACTAGTATCCCATGTCAATCAAGATGGTATACCTTCGGGTATACTTCAGTTCTCCCTATCTAATGTTCAAACAAATAAAATGAACTACGCAGAAGTTCCTCACTAATCTCAACTCCTTCCGTTGGTACTAGACTTCAGTACAACCAGTCTTACGCAGTCAATCCCTAATCTTTTTTCCCCATGGACTCAATTTCCCTCAGCCGAGGGTGCAAAATATACCTTGTAGCCCCAGACACCATGTAATCAGTGAACAAAGGCTCCCAGATAGCTCATATTTCTGGGGGAAAAGCCTTTTTCAGCACATCCTCATTCTCTTTATCCATTTGCATCCACGTTAGCTGGGTATCACTAAAAGGGACAAACCTAGGTACCAGCTCGCATTCTGAGTCCCCAACTCCATCCTTGACCCACTGGTCGTAGGGTAATGGAAAGGGAACCCTCCTTCAGTGGGTCGTGTGGACCCAGTTCTTATGGCTAGCCACTTTCACAGCAGTACACATCACCAATAGAACCTGTTGAGGCTCCTTGCAGTGCAGCTCAAAGCTTTTCCTCCTCTGGAAGTTGTGCAACAGGATGAAATCACCAGGCTGGATATCGCGGCCGGGTCCCACTAGTGTGGAAGGTAGGGATTCCCGCACCTGTTGGTGATAGAACACAAACTCTCTGTTAACTGGCCAAGGCAATAAAGCAATACAGGGTATTCAATATCAGAAAATCTACGAGGAGGCGGGACGCCCCGGACATTCGCCGGGCACCCAAACATAACCTCGTAAGGAGACAATCCTGTCCTAGAATGGACTGTCATTCTTGTCGACAAAAGTGCTAACAGTCAAACATCTCACCACTTTAACCCTTTGGTCTTCTGAATTTTTGCCAATTTCAGTTTGAGTGTACTATTGTACTTCCCAACCCAACCCGCTGACTGTGGATGATTAGCAGCATGGAATTTTTGTTTTCACATGGAGAACCTCACAAATTAATTGAATTACTTTTGCATTAAAATGACTTCTGTTGTCACTCCAGATAACACAGGGCAAGCCTAAATGAGGTAAGAACTCAGGATTACTTTGCAGTCATAATGACTATATTGTCTTTGGTGGGGTAAGCCTCAACCCATTTACTGAATGCACATACAACCACCAAAACATACCTAAGATTATTACATCTCTATATAGTCCATTTAAAGGGCTTTAAAAGGAAAAGTGGGTTGTGCAAAATTACTGGGTGGTGTGGGGGTACCCTTCCCTGGATTATGCATCATGCAAACCATACAGTAGTTCTCCAAATGTGGAGCTGTCTTAGAAATATTGTCATTCTGCCATACAGGGTCTAAGAACTTACAAATGCCTTTTGCACTAATATGCGCTGAATTCTGTGTCATAACAACCACAGGAAGAACATTTGCATCGGGTAACATCCATCTCTGCTTCCCCGATTTATCAATCCAACATCCTAACCTCGTCTAATTGTGCTGTACTTTCCTGTCATTCTGCTAATTCTTCCATTGTGGCTTCACTTTGTATCTCCTTTTACACTTTCAAGTGTATTCTCAAACATGCCAACTTCAGGTACCCACCTAGATGGACCTGCTACAAACATGCATTTCATATTTGTTGGGGCTGATTCCTTAGCTGTCTGATCTGCAAAAGCATTTCCTCTACCCATGTCATCAGTAATCTTCTCGTGGGCACTACACTTGTATATGGCCAATTTCTTAGGAGCGCTAAAGCGGACAGAAGCCTCAATATGAGGAACCTATGATAAATCTGGGTGCCATGAGAAGTAAGGAACCCTAAGGGTGTGGCCTGCAGGGGCAGCATGGTGGACGCATACTAATATTGCGCCGTCATCCATACCCTTAATCCGACTCTTTTGTCCTGCATCGCTATATTCTGTTGACACAGGGCAATACCTGACGCACCTGTGACACCTCCGGAGGCTGTTGGAGATTGAAATTTTGCCCAGGCAACAGGTTTCACTGCCTCGTAGCAGAGCGCTGGAGAGCGGCCGGGAGGCCATCATCGACATGGCGAAGCGCCTGCAACTGGGCCCCGGATCCCAGGGTCTGACCTCTGCGGGAGCTGTTCGGGCAGAACAGCAGTCCGTGGACCGATAGGCGAGGGCGGCAGGGAGGTTCCCCCCAAGACACCGACGGAGTTGGAGAGCACTGATAGTAAGGCCCTGGTGAGTGCTGTGGGCGTTAGCGGTGCCTGAGAAGGGCCCAGCCCCACATTGCGAGGAGCAGCGACGGCAGTGAGGCAGTGCCCGATGGCAGGACAGGGGTAACACACACAGCAGGAAGGCCTGCGGACCTATGCTAGGAAGCAACAGGGATGACGGAGCCAGCCGAGACTGGCTGTAACCAGCTGTAGCAGGTGGATTAGGACTGGCATGGTGAGCAATAACTAAATGCACAGGTACGGACTGAATTGGTGAAACCAGCCGGCGGCTGTGTGACTCAGGGAACATTTTACAGACTGGAGATGATCTGAGGCGAGGCACCACTAAAGAGGGGGTCATAACTGGGTGCAGGCGTATGGCTTTGATGCGCAGGTGAGAGCGACGCAGAGTCAGTGAAGTGTACAGCACCCTGGAGAGCCCACAGCTACAAGGAAGAGTGTGGTTGTTGGTGGTGTCTGCTGAAGTAGAGTGTTGCAAGGAATGACTCAAGGCCCAGGAGTAAGGCCTGGTGAGGAACATGCCTGTGGTAAGCCAGGAGGACTGGAAAGCTATGTGGGGTCCCCTCGATATTAGAACTGTCGAACATTCACCCAGCGGACAGCGGGGGGAATAGGCTTTATAATTGGATGCTAAGAGGTCACCTTTGTGAGGTTGGGCCACACCGGATGACTCCTGAGGTGCTCAGTTGATATACAGAGCTGCATATTGAGAGGGGGCATTGGTGCTGTGAGCAGGGCACTGGCCATGCCACTGTAGGCCTGTGACATGACGATGGTGGGGATGGCCTTGAGTAGCGTCCCAAAGCTTCACAAGCCAATGTCGCCTACACACTTGTGGTGGTGCACTGACCCATTCCCTTCATGGATTTGAAGCCTAGGTGGTTCTCTGGGTAAAGCCGGGTGTGAGGAGAAGTATGGAGTGCACCAGGGTCCCCGGATCGAGAGCCTCCTCGCATGCTGCAGGCACTACTGAAGTGGATCTTCCTCAGCAAGCGGCAGAGCAGAGGGCCTCGGATGACCATCTGGATGTTATCCTGAGTGCTATTGATTGCACATGTGAGTTAATAGAAGCTAAGGTAGATAAAGTGATTCTAGACCTTAACTCGGTCCACGCCGACCACCGGAACCTGAAAAATTGGGTCACTACGATAGAGCAGGAGGTAGCTGAATTGAAGCTGGCCATGGAAATTCAAGAAAAACAGCAGAATGCTCATGAGGTTTGGATCATAAACCTGGAGGAGTGGGTGGAGGACGTGGAATGCCGCTCCATGCAGAACAATGTCCGGCTGATTAGGCTGCCGGAATGAGTTGAAGGACAAGACGCGGTCACCTTCCTAGAACAGTGGCTTAAAACCATCTGCCTAATACAGAATTGCCTATGTTATTAACCATAGAAAGGGCTCTTGAGAGAGACACATCGCTGTTACCGGCTGCCTGTAAAGACCATCTGGGCTCAGCGTTGTCACTGCGGGGAACAGAGCCGTCCTCCCGCTGCCTTGCCTGCAATTACAACTGCCCGGTGAGGCCGCCGAGCAGAGCGCGGCCTTGGGACTACATCCCCCATCATCCTTAGCGGTCCCAGCCATCGTAGGGCCGCGCCAGGAGGCGCATAAAGTAGGTGGAAGCCCCTGTTATGCGGGTCTCTTGAGAGAGACGCATCGCTGTTACCTGCTGCCTGTAAAGACCATCTGGGCTCAGCGTTGTCACTGCGGGGAACAGAGCCGTCCTCCCGCTGCCTCGCCTGCAATTACAACTGCCCGGTGAGGCCGCCGAGCGGAGCGCGGCCTGGGGACTACCTCCCCTATCATCCTTAGCGGTCCCAGCCATCGTAGTGCCGCACCAGGAGGCGCATAAAGTAGGTGGAAGCCCCTGTTGAGCGGGGCTCTTGAGAGAGACACATCGCTGTTACCTGCTGCCTGTAAAGACCATCTGGGCTCAGCGTTGTCACTGCGGGGAACAGAGCCGTCCTCCCGCTGCCTCGCCTGCAATTACAACTGCCCGGTGAGGCCGCCGAGCGGAGCGCAACCTGGGGACTACATCCCCCATCATCCTTAGCGGTCCCAGCCATTTTAGTGCCGCGCCAGGAGGCGCATAAAGTAGGTGGAAGCCCCGTCTCGTGGGACGCCGGGCCAAGGGCGGGCCCGTTTAAACCCGGTAAAGACCGGGTAAGACTGGAATGGGCCATCCCTCTTATATTTGAACTAAACGTTTTGCTCGCTTTTATGGACTAATTCTACCTATTACTGCTTATTACGTCTTGTTAAGTCCTCGCACGTTGTAAACTACCTACCTAAGCGTCAGCAATTTTCAGCTACCATGACGACGAGAGGTATGAGGGGCAAAGCTGCTCAGGGTGCAGCACAGGTGATTGGCCCAATAGACCAGTATATTAATAGAGCCAACGACGCCATAGACCAAGGCATACTCCTGTTGGATCGCAGGGTCTCACTATACCTGGCAGCAGCTAAGCGCTCTTCACTGGGATCATTAGCGTTAGTAAGGACACCTAATAACCCGCGGGTAAATAATTCCTTAGTTGAAACACATGTCGAAATCCACACTGTCCCAAATATGGTCGACTTGTCGGCCTCCTTGGCCCTAACGGATTCACAACTGATCCAGCCGCTGGACAAAACCCCAGAATTTTTTGCTACCCCGATACGGGTAAGCCCTGCCTTGGAACCCTCAAGGGGGAAAAGGGAGGGTGCTATACCCAAGAAAAAGAGGCCAGCAAAAACAAAAGTAAATGGGAAAGATCATACTGCATTAATCGATTTACCCTGCACACAGGCCCAGGGTCAAGATTCATTAAGGCAGTATGATTTACAAACTAACCAAATAGACATTGTAACTCCCTCCTTAGACGTAGAAAATTCCATCGACACTGGCAGCCCGGAGGGTGGGTGCAAAATCTGTGGTTTAAACAACCAACTTCTAACCAGATTAGGTGAACTCATAAAAACCTACATACAGCCCATAGTAACGACCCTTTCAAATCTAGAAAAGAAACTGTCCGATTTGCAGGCACCCGCTAACGTTCCAAAGGCACGCGCAAATGTTCCTAAGGGGGTAGGGGTGGCTACAACAAGGGCCCAAAATTTGAATAAGAACATTCTCCTGGTAGGCACTTTAATAATCAAACCCACCGTCCCGGCCACTAATGTAAAAACGAAGCCCGCCCCAGCAGAAGTGAAAAAAGCTCCTGCGGTGCTAAAAACTCCCGTTATACAACACTCACAGAAGGCTGTTCCAGCTAAACCAGTAGGGGCACAACTTGCCAATGATAGGAACAGGGGGAGAACTGGGTTTCCAGTGCATCTACCCCCGGAATGTAGCCCTTTTGCTGTGATAATGACAGGGGTCCAAGAGTTGAGTCCCAACACGGCGAAACCTAGTTGGTCCCTTAAAAAAAGGTATAGCATTGGCTCAATATAAACAGACCACTGCCCCCGCACTGTGCGAGTAGAATCTCAATGGTCCGTAGGGTCCCCTGGATAGGTAAGGAGTTGAAAAATATTCTGGGGGATTGTGTTATAGTCAACTTCGATGATCCCCGCACAGTTGACCATATTTGTTCATGGACCCCGACTGTTAAGAACGACGGAATAGACACTAAAAGACTTGCCTTTTCTACCCCCAGTAAATTGTTACAACGGAGGTCAAGGTGGGGACTGGACCCAAGTAGGGAACTGGGACAGAAGAAGGGACTGGGCAGACTGGCAAGGTAACGGAGGTCAAGGTGGGGACTAGACCCAAGTAGGGAAATGGGACAGGAGAAGGGAGTGGGTAGACTGGTCAGGTAACAGAGATAGAGGTATGCCATTCAATGTAGGTTGGAGAGGCGTACCAGTTACCAACAAGTTTGACTGCCTAGAATTGGTCGACTGACCATCACTGAGTACTAGACTATGCAAGCAGGGCCTTTTACACCTTTCATATCCTGGTCAGAAATCCGGGCGGGCTCACTCCACAGTTCCAATAAATACAGTATCAACTATCAGGAACATACCCCAGGAAACAACGCCAAAGTTTGGGTCATTAGGCATTAACACTGACCATTTAGGGTCTGTAACCACTGAAACTGAGTTACCAGCAGATATAGGGGTGGTAGAAAACTTTAGGCTAATAGACGTAGGGCCAATTGAGGAGATTACCCACATTCAAGCCACTTTTGACAACTTAGATGATACATCACAAGGCTTACTGTTAACAGACATGTATCCACAGGAGGATAGTATGGCCCACCTCGAAACGAACGATATGCCAAACCCCTGTTTAACCTTCTCCGTTCTATATTGGAATGTAGCAGGTCTCCGCACGAAAACTAATCTTCCGACATGGTTAGCTACAGTTAGAGCACACCAGATATTATGCTTACAGAAGACATGGTCCACTGTGCCTATACATTTATTAGGCTTTAAAACCTATTACCTTCCTGCCAGTCCCGGTACATCAGGCAGATCCAAGGGTGGACTTGCACTTTATGTAGCAAATAATCTCCCATCGATGGAAGCAAATATCTTGAAGTGTAACGAGAAGTATCAAATTTTAAGAGTTACATTTAAAAAATGTGTGACGTTCTTTTTTGTTAACTTTTACAACAATCTCTCTCAGGCAGACTGTGTAAATACTCTAACTGAAATAACCTCTTTCTTGAACGAACAGCGGATCAAGCTCATTACCAAAGCATCTTATTTGATATGGGGAGGGGTTTTTAACATGCCATTATGTACTAATTGTAAGAACGGTAATTGTGGTCTTACGGATGTGAATGGTTCTCCACTAACACTCTATCACCACACAAAGGAAGGTAACTGTTTGAATGAGTGTTTATTTTCTTTAGAAATGGATTTTGCAAATGACCTAGTCGAACTCCCTGTTGATTTTATGCCAACGTTTCACGGGAGGGGTCTGTCAAGTGTAATTGACTACATACTTTGTTCTCAAAATATAAAGGGCCAATTGACAAATTTGATCACAGGTTCTGATACCAGCAGCGATCATTTTCCCAACAGTGTCTCACTAATACTTCGAAATGTTCTCTTTGAACCTGACAGGCTGAGTTTATTGAACCAACAATCATTGTCCATGGACAAAGTAAATGGGTTTTCAGTAAAATGGGCTAAAATCGACCCAGCAGCGACTTCTAGTAAAGTTGTAAGCAGAGCCCTTCCTTGGTTGAACACTTGTCTAGCACTAGACTCTTCCAAAGTTGATCATCGACAGTTTTCTGGAAATTGTCAGAATAATACAGGAAGAGCTGACTAGCAATCAAAAGTCCAAGAAATCAAAAACTAACGGCTGGTTTAATTCAGATTGTCGCAAAGCCGTGAGTAACTTAAAAACAGCCCTGCATAAACCTGTTAGAGACCAAGATGAAATTAAATCACTCATAAAGGGCTACAACTTAGCTCAATACAATCGCAGGAAAGAAATTAAGAAAAAACTGTGGGCCCAACTTCATGAGAGCTGTCTAACAAAAGACAGCTCCCTGTTTTGGCGCACGGTTAAATCACCCTTTTTGGTTGATACCACCACTTCCCGCCATCTTGATGTGGTGGTGTCGGCTGAAGAGTGGGTAGCATACTTTTCCAAAATATTTGGTGGTTCATTTACACAGACTATCACCGAAGGTAGGGAGGATGGAAGTTTAAGTCAGACTTATCCAATAGATCTTGCGTTTAGCCATAAGTAGGTCATCAACACATTATCTTCTTCTAAGACTGGCAAGGCACCAGGCCCGGACGGGGTCCCCCTGGACATCTTTGCATACTGTTCAGACCTTTGGACACCTCTTATCACTCAGGTTATGTCCGCTGTTACAAAAATAGGTCTAATAGACTCCTGGTCCACCTCAATTCTCCTTCCTATCTTTAAGAAAGGCGAGCGTAACAACCCAGCCTGCTACAGGCCGATCTCCCTCCTGGATTCCTTGGGCAAAGTTGCGGGTCGGTTAATCCTGCAGCGTCTCCAGGATTGGGCAACCACGAATAACATCATGACCGACCTGCAATACGGCTTCCAGGAGGGCCTTGGCACTGTGGAGCAGGCTTTAAATTTAGCCCTCTTGATTGGCAAGTATGTAGGAGTTAAAGGGGCTAATTTATATCTAGTTTACGTCGACCTTAGCGCAGCTTTCGATTGCGTCATCCATTCAAAGCTGTGGTCTATACTCGGCGAGCTAGGGGTTGACCCCCCTCTCATCAACTTTCTCCACGAACTCTATTCTAACGCCTCTGCTTGCGTCAGATATGGAGTGAATGGAGAACTATCACCATCTTTCGCCGTCAATAGGGGGGTCAGACAGGGCTGTGTCCTGGCTCCCTTCTTATTTAATCTGTATACAAATGGCCTAGAAGTGGCCATGCTTGAAGGGAGTCAGGACCTTCCAACTATTAAGCATCGCTCTATCCCTGCATTATTATATGCAGATGATTCTGTTATATTAGCAAGAACACTCAACCAACTCCAACTACAACTAAATAAGTACTGCGAATTTATGTCATCCCTGGGTTTAGAAGTAAATAAAAACCAAACTTTTGTAATGCATATTGGGCCTAGGGCGAAGAAAACCAAACTAATAGTTATTGATAACGTCAGGTTGGAATGAACTAGGGAGTATCCATACTTAGGAATCCTAGTGGATGACAAGTTAAGTTGGAAGCAAGGTTTAGTCAGTAAAAAATTGATCTTTCAGAGAGCAACCTCAGCCCTAGTTTCCTTTTCAAGGAAATTGGGTAAGCCCACTGCAGCGGAATTACTAAAAATCTATTATGCTCAATGCCATAGCGTAGCGATCTACGGTGCAGGGGTCTGGGGGTACGCACCAGTTGAAGCCCTTCAAACAGTTGAGAATGGGTTTATAAAATATCTGCTGGCTGTACCTCAAAGCGCCCCTACGTACGGTTGCCACATTATGCTGGGAATCGATTATCTGACCGATAACATCAGGGTTCAGCCGATCCTTTTGTGGCACCGTGTTTGGACCAAAACGCAGTGCCACCTAACCCGCTCACTCTTACAGACTGCCTGGCCCTAGCTAACTGGCACAATATTCCATGGCTCCGGTATGTAAAAAACTTTCTAGGCGATCTGAATAGTATTGTATATTTCTGGGATCCACCTGCATTGATGGACATTTCTAGGAAAGATTTGAAAAAACTTTGCCTCTCTCATCTCAGGGAACTACGACTGACACAGGAAATAAGCAAACCTTCAAACGCTCATATCCTAACACTTCAGACTACTCTGGGGATCCAGCCATATTTAACTTTCTATTTAAGTACCTATGACAAATATTTATTGACTAGGTTTAGATTAAATACATTTTACCACCTAGTCACATATTCAAAGCAGCAAGACTGGTCACACAATTTAATGAAATGTCCCTGCGATGGGATCTCGGACCAGTCAACAATTCATATAATACTGTATTGTAGATATTACACGATCCCACGTAAGCGCTGGATTTTGCCTGTATTGCGCACAATGAGTTTCAGAACGTGTCGACCCGCTTACTTGGCACTACAGTCCTTGGACTCTGTATATAATGCAACATGTGTAGCTGGCTTCTTAAAGCTATGTCTAAATATTCGGCGCAGTCTTTGTGTGGCTTAGCTACCTGTGTTAAAATTATTCTCTTATTGTTTAGTGCTGTTCTCGGACCTCAAATACAACGCCAATTCTGTAATGAGTATATTAGAATTACGCTTAAAATTTGTCGCAGAAAATTCGAGGCCCAGCTTATTGTTCTAAATGTACGTTATTTGTTAAACGAAGTTCTTTTATAATCTTTTTAAAAATGTATTTAATGAATTGTACTTTTTCTTAATTAAGATGTATTTAGAAATGTAGTCTTTTAACCAGTGTATGTACTTTTTATGGTTATGTAAAATTGTAACCGATTAAAAGTTTTATGACTGACTAGAAAGGGCTCACCATGTCCCCAGCAGGAAACCGGCCCCGGGATATAGATCAAGACCGCTCATTTTCAAAATGTTACACTTCAGAAATCGAGATGTGATTCTCCGTGAGACAAGGAAGCTGGATGAAACCAATTTGACAACGCCAATGTGTTGGTTTTTTTGGATTACACAGTGAAAGTCCAACGTCAGCAGGGATCCTTCCTGCCTGTCAAGCATCAACTTAAGCTAAACATCTCTTATTCGCTACTCTTCCCGGCTAGACTCCGAGTAGTCTTTGATGGAAAGTCAAGGTTTTTTGATACTCCTCAGGATGCTTAGGATTGGTTGAAGAAGTCAGGGCAATACACTGGCCCGCGGCCTGTGGGTACTGCTACGACATGGTCTGAGGTGGCAAGAGGAAAGGGACCTCTAAGAGGGCTGCCAGAGCTGCGATTCCCTGGGTTCTCGGCAAGCTCCTGGCCCAGACCAAATCCTAAGGGAGTGACAGGCGGCAGTCTGCATTGCGGAACAGATGGTAGACACAGCAGTCCCAGAGGACAGGGCTGATGTCTCTGTCCATTCTTTGGGTAGGGGGTTCTTCGCTGGTGGACTCATCGAACAAAACTTTGCAAAGACTGCCAGACGTTACAACTCAGACAGCAGATGGTATTGTATGAAACGTGGCTGAGCCGGACATTTGTTAACAAGTATTACTATCTGAACTGTTGTGGGTGATATCACTAAAGATAGTTAATTGCATAAGTTTAGGTTAAGACTGGGCTAGCGTGCTGGGAGTACCTCGGAGTCCTTGGGATGGGGTGTTGTTTTATGATATACCTTATAGCGATGTGTCATTAGAAGATTCTGGGGGATGTAGGGTGGGATACTCTGAATGGTTACCCAACACCCTGTTTTTCCCTTTTACCAGGGACCAGTAGGACACATGATTGAGCTGCTGTATTTCATGTTTGGGTGACACCTCAAGGTTGTGAGGGTTGCTCCTATAAAGATTCTTTCTTCCCCCTGTTGGCTTACCCCACTTTTCCCCTTGATTGCAGGAATCCCTCTTGGGGTATTGGAGATGTTGCTATGCATGCCAAACTGCTATTTAATGGGGTCCCTGAGGGTTGGGTCACTATCATCCTTTTCTGTTTATTACCATAGCTCTTGGATGGGTCACATGATACTTACTTGGAATGTGTGGGGTCTCTGAACGCCTTCCTGCAGGTATGCTGTATACTCCTATCTTAAAATTCATAATGTGCGCATAGCACTTTTACAGGAGACGCACTTAAATGCGGTGGAGATCACCATGTTACAACGTAGATGGAGGGGGAATATATACACCACAAACTAGTCCGTGTTTGCCAGTGGGCTTCTCATTTGGATACGTCCTGGGACACCTTTTGCAATGGATGAGGTCCTTGTGGATGGAGAGGGCAGATATGTACTCATAAAAGGTAATCTAGATGGACTGCACATATTGTACGGAAATGTATATGTTCCAAATGTGGAACAGGGTCAATTCCTTAGTCAGTTGTGCAATATAATGAGGAAATGGTGTGAAATCCAGTGGTTGTTGGGTGGGGATTTCAACAGCTTTTGGATGTAGGGACAGATGGATCCTTCCCCCCACTTTGAGGTACAGGTCCCCACGACTAACTCTGCTGTGCTGAATGGGTTGGCAGACGGATGAGACTTAGTGGATGTCTGGAGACACCCTAACCCTGAGATGGGATGTATTCTTTCTTTTCAGTACCCCATAATCTGCATGTCTGACTCAATCGATTTTTTGGATCCACCTCCCTACTTCCATATGCCTCAGATTTGGAGTATTGGGGACGTACGCACTCTGACCACAACCCCCACTATATTACACTGGCCTGGGAGGGTGGCATTCCTGGGGTTCCTACCTGGAGGCTGCAGCCTGTGATGTTGGAAGATTCTATGTTCCGTGAGGCTGTTGAGGAGGCTATAGGGGAGTACTTTGAGCTTAACACGGAGACAGCTTCCTCCTCGTCACTGTAAAGGGCAGCCATGAAGGCTTCTTTACAAGGGAAATGCCTGGGACTGGGCTGTGGGCTGGGAAGGCAGGTGACATCGGACTTGCTCTATTTAGAAAAATAGCTGTTGCCATTGGAGTACAAAGCGGTTGGAAAAGATGAAGAACTGTCCTTCCTGGTAGAAACGAGTAAGAAGCATGCAGAGCTGTTGGAGCGCCAACGCTGCCTCAACTTTGCGGCACATTCAGCATCCACACATGCCAAGGTGGACCGGTAGGGGCCTCTTCTCACCTTGTTAATCAAACAGGAACAGTCGACTGCCTATCACTGTGCTCCGATCCTCAGATTGGAGACTCAAATACACACAGTTAGAAATACATGGGGAGCTATCCATTCATTTTACACAACTTTAGAGATCGGCTACGAAGGCCCTGATACATGAGTTTCTAGACAGACTATCCTTTCTGGCCCTGTAGTTGGAAGCAACAAATGGAGCTGGATGTCCCTTTTCTACTTGAGGAAGTTTGAGGTACGATGAGGGCCCTAACATACGGGAAGGTTCCAGGCCCAGATGGATTTCCTCATGAATTCTACAAGTCATACTGACCCCTTAAGTCCGGAATTACTTAAAGTATACACAGAAGCACTCAACAACCTCTTTCTTCTACCTCAGTGACTGAGGCTGCTTTGTTTACACTTCCCAAGCTGGGTAGGGACACTACTTCTACGGGTGCCTACCATCCTTTGGCACTGCAGAATAGCGACTATAAGATCCTAGCAGGTAGCTTGGTAAACAGATTAGCACCTGTCCACCACGACCAAAACAATTTTGTGTCGGCTCGCAATACATCACTCAACATACAAAAGCACGGCAGCGGACTGGCCCACAGGTGGTTGTGTTGTGTTGGTCATGGAGAAGGCATTTGACATGGTTGAGTGGTCCTTCATGTTTGCGGTACTTCATCGTTTTGGGTTTTGGCCATACATCCTAAGTCTTATTAAATGCTTTCCAAATCCTGAGCTACGGCCGGCATTGTAAGGCTACACAGGATTCTTCCCTCAACTTCTGCAAGTGGACTCTGCTGCAGAGTTTTCAACCTTCCCACCCTGATTCTGGGGAAATGCTTGATTGTTCCCCACCGGTTGCAAGCTGGATAGCTGCAGACCCCTACTAAGTCACCAGGAGCAAGAGCTCACGTCAGCCCACTTTTCTCATCATCACAGCGGATCCCCTCCCCCATCTCCTTTCCAAATGCTCCTCCCAGTCCTGATGAAGACCCCACCACTAGGACAACACTCTGTCCTGCCCTGAGGGGTTGAAACATCGACAACGTTCGAACACAAACTCATGTGACACTATATACAATTAACTTTGGGTCTATTTGAGTATGTGTAACACTGGGAACATTTGATCATTCATAGGTGGAAACGTCTACACCAAAGCATGTTGATGTATATATGTCACACATACCTTTCCTTGTCCTTTACCCACACATGAACACTCAATACCCAATCCCTCCTCTCTTCCCTACCACACCAAAAGCACTGTATGATATTACACTATTGCCGCAATGAGTAACTCCATTGCTTCTATCTGTAAATTCTTTGAATACAATCGCATCAGATATTCTTCATTGTTATAAAACAACTTAATGTTGATACATGCCACACCGAATTTGTGTTGTGTTTTTGCTACTATCATTTATTTTGCACAGAAAAAATTGTTTACTGTCACAATCACACTGTTTTGATACTGTACCTATCCAACCTAGAACACTACTTTCTGACGTCCCAAATACTGTGGGTAGTAAAATGGGTGGAGGAACTACATCTGTCAGACTCTGCAGAACGTAACCCTCTGTACTCCCGGGACAGGATCCTCTCCTTATTCAATCCTTGTAACAAATCTCACAAAGTGCTCCCCTTATTGATTGCGCAGAATATTTCTGCAGGGCACTGTGTCTTACTAGGCACATTAAACCGTACGCACCCATTATGCCCTTGCTGGGTAACCTGACAGCAAGCGAGTCCAGAGTATGGACCTTATCGATTGGATGGGATCAGGCTTAACCAACCTGGGGGATTTATATGTAGGAGAAACATTACAGCCGTTCCTCACGATCACAGAAGAGGACAGGATTCCCCCGGGCCAGTTCATGAATCATGCCTCCTGGAATGCCACAATGCGGTGCTTGTGGGTTGACATTACACAGGAACCTCCAACACATATCCTTCTGCAATATGTACACGCAATGGGCATGGGGAGTCACCTAGTGAAGTGGTTTGCAGAGTCGATATGAGAGCACACCCTGGCAGACTTAACACTGTTGAGAACTAAATGGGAGGCTGATCTGGAGAGATCATACTCAGAGAAAGAGTGGCCCATAGTCTTGGAGAGCCCCAAGCAGATCCCGAGAAATGAACGGTTTCGATTGATCCAATTCTATATTGTCCACAGGGCATATCTTTCCCCAGATAAGATAAACAAGTACTTTCACAGGTTAAACATGTGTTGTCCTCATTGCAAATTGGTGTCAGCGGATTTATTATATATGCCATGGTCCTGCGCAGACGTACATTTGTACACACACCAGCAATGATAAGGAGGTGCCTAGTACATGGGAGGCATGCATTACAGGAGTATTCCCTTTAAGCTTACTGCTTAAAGCGTAAAGTGTCCTCTAGATTTTTCGATTTGGGCCTTGTTGTGGCTAAACGGCTTATTACCTACCAGTGAAATGCGGAGGAACCCCCTTTGATGACGGCATGGTTCCACTCAATGTTAAACTGGGTTAAGGCAGAGACGGTCTCCTTGGTATGAGAAGATGTGCTTAGTCTTCGTAAATTCCCCATCTCCCCTGCATGGAATGCAATGTTATGCATGCTACAGGGGCTGCTGGAGTCGGATGAACCTCTGGACATATCACTGACGAATTATCATGTAACATATGTGCTGAATTATGACCCGAGCTATAGGTTGATTGTACAGTTCACTCCGTATACAGTGAGTTTCCATTTATATTTTCCAAGTTTTTGGGGATAAACAACAGTATGATTGTTGGCACTGTATCTTCTCATTCTGACGGAGATTCACTTTCTTACCTACATCCATGAGGCTCCTGCTTCCCTCCCTGTCCCCCTCCCTCCTCCTCCCATTTTCATTTGAGTCTAATATCTTTGTTAGATGTTATTAAATAAGATTGTTTGATTGAATACATAGATTTATGTCATATGGCGGAGTGAAGCCATACGTGAGGTATATATGAAATTAATATCTATATGCATAGTGGAGTCATACTATATATTAACATGGTTAAATAGCCACAATGCACAAGGTTAAAGTCAATTGTTAGAATGGGTATGCCATTTATTACTGATCAGATACGATTAATGACTAAGATATTTTCACATTCTTAGATCGCTGATTTATATATTTTGGCTGGCAGAATACCTATTGGTCTTAACATAAGCTATATGACTGTCAAATGTTTTACTTTCTATACAAAATATTTCAATAAACAGATCAAACAATAAAATGAGAAGTAAGGAACCCTCTCTCTGCCTAGAGTTGCCCAAAATTATGCACGACCCTGAAGGCATACTGGCTGTCAGTATCGATGTTGACAACCAGGCCCTCGCTAAATTCGCAAGCTGGAATAAGAGCAACAAGCTCAGCAGCTCGAGCTGACTGATAGGGGACCCGTGATATCTCTACCACTGTGCGCAATGTAGTGACAGCATAAGCTGCCGTTGCGGTGCCATCTGGTAATTTAAAACAAGAGCCATCAACGTATAGGTCTCCATGGGGATCAGATAAGGGAACGTCAGTCAGGTCTACCCGTCCTTTTGTCTCTTCTTCCGTCCGGTAGATACAATCCTGCTTATCGACAGCATCATTCTCGGAAGGGAGGGGTAGTAACATGGTTGGATTCAGAGTAGCACATCTTTTAATTGTAATGTGTTTAGCAAACAATGTCAATTCATAGCTGGTGAGACGTGTACTGGTGAGGTACTGTGACTTTGTCTTATTCAAAAGTGTATTCACAGCATGGGGCACCATAACTGTGAGGTCAGTATCAAGCACAACTCCAGCCAATTGTCGGATTGAAGTGGCCACATTCGCAGCCAGTCTCAGACAACTCGGGAGTGAACTTGCAACTAGATCAAGCACAGCTCAAAAAGAAGCACACGCCTGTTGCTTCTCCCCAAATTTTTGTGTTGGGTCAGAAAGCGTGCAACCACCCATCTCGTGGACATAGAGCAGAAACGGTTTACCGTAGATAGAAGTACCAAGCACTGAAGCTGAACAAAGCGCAGTTTTCAATTGCTCAAAAGACTGCTGACATTCAGACGTCCAAGGCAAAGGCTCATGCCCTTCTTTCATAGTTAATGCAAGCAAAGCCTTAATTAGCAGAGATTATTTAGGTATCTGTTGACGAGAGTAGGAAGTACTACCTATAAAATCAGGCACATCTTTTTGAGTTTGTGGCATGGGCATTTTAACAATGGTACTGGTACGCTCAGAGGTCAACCTCCTACCCTCCTTTGACAGTAGGTGATCTAAATAGGTGACCTCCTGTCAATAATACTGAAATTTAGAAAGGGTAATCTTATGGCCATAATGGGCCAAATGCAACTACAGCTTAACTACTATCTCTACAACCCTGTTGCGTATCAGAATCTATGAGTAGATAATCAACATACTGCACCAATACATTACCGGAGGGAAGCAACAAGAAATCCAACTGACTAAAACTCCTACCAGCCAGTGTGAACCCAAACAAATATCTACTATCTGGATGGATAGGAATGCTAAAAAAGCATTTTTCAAATCAATAGCAGAGAAGAATTTAGCAGTAGAAGGAATCATAGTTAAAAACACAGTAATATCCGGAACCATAGAGAACTGTGGAACCACTATTTTATTAACCTTGCACAGATCAATCACAAAATGATCAACATCATCAGTGTCTCAGAGGAGCTTTAAGGTTCCCTTTTAAGAATCGGAAGAATAGGACTATTACATATATTACCAGATGTTTCCTCAACTACTCCCTTTTGTGTCAAATCCTGAATAATCTGAAGAAGAGCCCGTTCTCCTGCCTGCAGTATCTTATACTAAGGAGTACGAGGCCAAACAACACTCTCTTTAACTTGTATATAAACTGGTGGTATATGCAACAGCCCCATATCTGTGTCACCTGTGGCCAATAGAGTGGGTGGAACAAAAGCAAACTCAGCCAGAAGGGATGCATCCTGGGAAAAACACTGTTTAGTACTCACATGGGGACCCATCGTGATATAGACACCTGCAGGAGAGCAATAGATTGTCTCATAAAACTTCTTCAACAAATCCAAACCCACCAAATTCTCACTACAGTTGAATGTTGTTAGACCTGGCACCATTGGCGTGGGTCCCCCTTCCATTTTTGCTGTTGCCTCATGTCTTTTTGCTAGTGTTAGATGCTTTGGGCACTGTGCCACTGCTGTCCAGTGCCACAGTGCAAGTGCCCCCTATTGTAAATTGATGTATTAATCAGTGGTTTCATGTATGGATATTTGGTTTACTTGTCAGACCCAAGTACAGTGCACTGAGTATGCCCAGGACTTGTAAATCCAAATGCTGCTGGTGGGCTTGCAGCACTGGTTGTGCTCTCACAGAAGCAGCCTTGTAAAAGGTGTCTAAGGTCTGCCATTGCAGAGCCTGCGTACAGTCTGTTACTGTCATGCTGTCTGGGCAAGTGCACCCACTTGCCAGTCCCTAAACCTTCCCTTTTCTTTATATCAGACACCCCTATTGTAGGCCCAAGGGCGGTGTGCATTGTAAGTGTAAGGTAGGACATGCCCTGGAGTGTGTGGCATGTCCTGATAGTAAATTACAGCAATTTTCATTTTTCACTATTGCAAGGCTATCTGTTCTCCATAGGCCAGAATGGGCAGTTATATTATTACATTCTTATAATCCTAACTGACTCATAAAACATGGTGGAAATTCAAGTTTAGTATGCCTGGACTCAGAATGATAAAATGCATCTTTTAGTGAAGTTGATTTTAACATTCTTTTGGAAAGTAGGTATTTTCTTGCCTAACCTTTCAGGCCTGCCTCTGCTAGGTTGTCTATTGCTTGGCTGGAGTTTGTGAGTGACAGGGCTTGGGGATTCCAAGAGACAGGATGAGTAAGCCCAGTGTAGAATAGAGAGATCTGAATCTAGATGGGAGGGAGGAGTTGCATCTGAACCTTAAATAGGGCTATGCTTGCCTTCCACAATGCTGGCTCCACCTCCTAGGGTTCGGCTGATGTCTCCGCCCTGCACACTGAAAGAAGAGAAGGAATACTATCAACAAAGTGCTCCAGGGCTGTACTTGCCTTCCACAATGCTGACTCCACCTCCTGTGGGGCGTCTGATGTTCCTGCCCTGCACTGTGAAAGGAAAGGAGAAGTCTCATAAACAAAGTGCCTCAGAACTGGTTTGGACTGGGCAAAGGCCCCTCTCCCTTCAGAGAACATAGGATTTTGGGGTATAAATATTGGGACCCTGATCCCATGAAATTAGATCCCTTTGGGACAAACAAGAAGAAACCTCTGCTGAGGAGAGGAACCTGAAGAAACTGAGGAGAGACTATTCCTAAGCTGAAGTGCTGCTTAGGGGATTGGCCTCAAATGGTTGCCTGACTGCCAAAGAGAGGGGAGGGAACTTTGTGTACCTTGCTTTCAACTTGTGAAGGATCTCCAAGGGCTTGGAATAGAGCTTGCCTCCTGCTGAAGTCTCAGGGACAACAGACTTCAGCCCCCAGCTCCCCAGAGTTCTTTGGAAGTGCCTACTGTTGTTTTGGACCTTCTGAGGGACTGCATGTCGCAAGGAGCTGGAAGCGCAACTCAACGAGGAAGAAGCGTGTAGCTGTCGCTGCTGCTGCCGTCGAATCTCTGAACAAGGGTGTCGCCGCTGGAGCTGTCGTATTGCACTGCATCGAGAGAAGCATCTCGCAACGAAGAGGAAGAGTGTCGCCGTCGCTGCTGCTGCCGTTACACTTCTGACCAAGGGTTTCGTCGTTGGAGCTGTCGTATTGCATCGCATCGAGAGCAGTGTCTCGCAACGAGGAAGAAGAGTGTCACCTTCGCTGTGGTTGCAGTCGCATCGCTGAACAAGGCTGTCGCACTGCAACGCATTGAGGAAAGCACCTCTTTCATCCCCGGAGAAGCGCGCCGCCGTCGGAGCTGCTGCCATCGCGTTTCTGAACCAGGTTGTCGCCGTTGTAGTTGTCGCATCGTGCGGAAGCTCCACGCAACTGTCGGAGAAGAGTGTCGCAGCTGAAGCTGTTGCCGTCGCATCGCTGAACAAGGGTGTCGCCACTGCAGTTGACGCATCAAACCGAGACTTCTCGTATCATCGGAGAAGCATGCTGCATCGAGAAGATCTTCACGTCTTTATTTATTTGCACCAGAACTTTGCCGCATTTCCATCACTTTAACATTACTTGATGTGGAAGCGCAACACATCGTAAGTTACATTCACGCAAAGTGTTGGATCTTACGGAACTGAACTGAACTAAGCTAAAAATACCAGCTTAAGTATAGTATTGTGTATTTTTGTCGTTATGGTCTTGTGTTAAACCTATATAAAGAATACTTATTTTTAATATACAACTGTGTGGTGTTCATCTGTAGTGTTGTCACTGGGTTACTGTATGTGGTCACAAATGCTTTACACACTGCCTCTGAGATAAGCCTGTCTGCTCTTGCAAAGCTATCGAGGGGGTGTCCAGGGGTTATTTAGTAGTACAATCCCCTTATCCTGACTAGAGGCAAGGGTCCCTATTTGGCACAAGTACCTAACTGTGCCAACTAGAGACTCCCAAATCTAACATTGGTGGTCAGCAGTGAGGATTCCGGACTTGCATGTGTGACTCATGTACAATGATTGGTGAACACTACTTAGTGAGTGCAGACCATAACCCAACCACATACTTTTTGGTAGATTCCTTTTTGGATTTTCTATTTTTGAAAGATGCCTGATTCAGTTGTCATGGAGAGAGCAGAATCCATAGCCTCTATTGATTGTGAATTGGAAGAAGAGAGGCTAGAAAGCTACAAACTAAGACAACTGAAGTACTTCTGCAAGAAATTCAATGTTTTCACTTCTGGATTCAAGGTAAGGGAGAAGCTCTACAAGGCGCTGAGGGCCTGGGTAGAAGCAAGGAAAACTCCTGAGATTGAGGGAGAGGAAGACAATGCAGATGTTCAGCAGGCAGGGCCATTGGGTCCAGGAGGAAGGACAGTACCTTCCCCCACAAGTAACAGTGCTTCTGGCAGGAGTCTGTCTCCAGAGGAGTTGGAGGAAAGAAAGAGATCCAGGAAGCACGAAATGGAAATGACCAAGTACAAGTTGAATAGGCAACTGGAGATAGAAAATAGAAGAGTACCATAGAGGAAAATAAATTACAGTTTTTATCATGAAAAGGTTTTGAGGGAGTTGGAGTTTAAAACCAAGAGTTTATATGTTACTCCCTTTGGTGGCAGCATACCGTCAGTGCCTGTGGAAGCTAGGGTGTATATTCCCAAAGATCTGGTGAAAGAGTTTTATAAAAATTATGATATTGGTCAGTGGTTCAGAGCCTATGAGGTAGCCATGTCTTCCCACCAGTTCCCTGAGGGAGACTAAGGAGCGGTGTTGTGGGAAGGTTCCTTAGTGAGGGGCGGGACACACTGTTAGACTTGCCTTCTGAAGTCCACAATTACTACAGCCACATGAAGGATGCATCATTGTCTAGATATGGTTTGCCCCCTGAACTCGATAGACAGAGGTTCAGGAAGTGCAAGAAGTTAGAAAACAGTACCTGTGTGGAATATGTCACTTTCTGTTGCAGAGCATTGGATGGTCGGGTTAAGGGCAGCAAAGTTAATGATTTTCAAGGTCTCTTTGATTTGATTGCATGGGAGCACATGTCTGATAATTATTTTCCAGAGCTGCGGGAGCACCTGATTGATAGCAAGCTGACTAACCCTATGAAGCTTGCTGAGGAGGCGGACAGCTGTGTTAGCACCCGGGTCCACAAGGGTCACATGGGAGACTCAGCCAAAGGTGGGCAGGGTCCCCAGCAGAAGAGTGAGGGGATAAGGGTGAACAAAAGGTTTTCCACAAAGGGCCCCAAAGTAGTCCCCAATGGAACCAAAGGAAAGGTTCCCAGCCTCCCCCTGAGAAAAAGCAAGGGGTCCTGACTGGTAGTCCTGTTCCACAGGGACCCCTGAAACGTTACAAGTGTGGTGGCCTGGTTCATTAGGCGAATGACCCCAGGTGCCACCTGTTTGGAAAACCAGCACCCACTGGTGCTCCACCACGGCAGATGGCGAGTGTAGCTTTGGGGGAGGAGATTGATGTGGGTGGGGTCTAGCGCAGATGACCCTTGTCTCTTTAGGAGACCGTGGGGTGGTTACAGAAACTCAGCTGCCCAGAAACACTAAGAAATATGAGCAGTGGGTGACCATCAATGGCCAAAAGATGGAGGCTCTTAGAGATACAGGAGCCAGTGTGACAGCTGTCAGGTGTCACCTGGTGTCTCAAGAGCAGATTGTCCCTCATGCATTTTGCTGAGTTGTTGCCACCGACAACACAGAGAGCCGTTGTCCAATGGCTCAGGTTCCTTTGATGGGGTGGTGGGGTCTCTGGTACTCTTTAGGTAGCTGCGAGGCCCACCATGCCTGTTGACTGTTTGTTGGAGAATGATTTAGAGATCTCACCTTGGGAGAAGGTGGATAAGAGTACTCACTTGAAGATGGTGGGTCTGCCTGACTGGACGTGCGTGACCACCCGGTCAATGGCAGCCAGTAGGGGTGCTCAATAGGACCTGGAGCCTGAGAAGGAGTCCCAGGAACCTGCCTTAGAGAGAAGTGGCAGGGGGCGTGAGAAACCGCCCCCAAATTTCCCACGGCCCAGTAGGAGGTAGACCCGGAGGGGGATGCCCCGGAGCCTACCGGGGAACAAGTAGCTGAACTGGGGGACCTGCCTGAGCTGACCCATTGGCAGCAAGAAGGAGGCCCCTCCAGGAAAGAATTCTGCAAGGGGCAGATAGAATGCCGTTCTCTTGAGGGCTTGCGGTTACCGGCTGCAAGCCAGGCAGCAGGTGATCAGTCAGGATCACATTGGATTTACTGGGAGAATGGTCTCCTGTATAGTGAGCCTAAGGTTGTTGAGCCTGGGTCAGCCCGTGTGCTGGTGGTACCCCAGAGTTTCAGAGCCTTCCTACTGGGGCTGGCTCATGATGTGCGGTTGGCAGGACACTTGGGGCAGAACAAGAACTTTGAGAGGCTTGTCACCCACTTTCATTGGCCCTAAATGCGCAAGAGTTCAGACACTCATTGCTGGACTTGTCAGACTTGCCAGGCAAGTGGAAAGAGTGTGAGGAAGCACAAGGCTCCTCTCCAGCCATTCCCTGTGGTCAGTACCCCCTTTGAGCAGGTGGGGATTGACATTTTGGGGCCACTGGACCACAAGACAGCCATGGGCAACAGGTTCATCCTGGTCTTGGTGGACCATGCCACCCGGTACCCGGAAGCTATACCTCTGAGGATAGTGACGGCCCTCGTGGTGGGCCGAGCACTGATGGGAATTTTCTCCCGATTGGGATTCTCTCACGAGGTAGTGTCTGACCAGGAAACCAACTTCATTTCTAAGTATATGAAGTCCCTGTGGCAGGAGTGCGGTATGACCTACAGATGAAGCGATGGTATGACCAGAATGCCCCTCTGGTAGAGCTTCAACCTGTCCAGAAAGTGTGGGTCATAGCCCCAGTGGAGCCTTGTGCGCTCCAGGATAAGTGGACCGGACCATTTGAGGTTGTAGAGCGCAAGTGTCCAGTTACCTCCTTGGTGGACTTGCGGTCTACCAGGAACCCCTTGAGGGTCCAGCATGTCAACCGCCTTAAGTCCCACTTAGAGAGGTCTGACGTGGGAATGCTCTTAGCAACAGATGCTGGAATGGAGGAGAAGACTGAGCCTCTTCCTGACCTCTTGTCTGCAACAGAGCAAGATGGGTCAGTGGATGGTGTTAACCTCTCTTCCACCCTGACCCCTGAGCAACAGAATGACTGCGGCCAGTTGCTGGGACAGTTTTCTAATCTGTTCTTCCTGGTTCCTGGTGTCGCAGATTGGTGTGCCCATGATGTGGACACAGGAGACAGCTTACCTGTGAAGCACAAAACTTACAGGGTAACTGACAGGGTGAGGGCTTGCATCAAAGAGATGGTCTCAAAGATGCTGACGCTGGAGGTGATTGAGTCCTCTAGCAGTCCTTGGGCCAGCCCAGTGGTCTTCGTCCCGAAGGCTGCAGCACTGGGTGCCACACCCAAACTCTGGTTCTGTGTGGACTGCAGAGGGCTCAATTAAGTCACGAAGACTGATGCAAACCCAATCCCCAGAGCTTATGAGCTCAGTGATTGGCTCGGGGCTGCCCGGTACCTCAGCACGTTTGACTTGATGTCTGGGTACTGGCAGATCGCCTTGACTGATAGGGCAAAGGAGAGGTCAGCATTCTCCACACCAGATGGGCATTACCAGTTCCATGTTATGCCCTTTGGGATAAGAATGCCCCTGCCACCTTTTAGATGTTGGTCAACCAGGTGTTGGTTGGGCTGGATGAGTTCAGTGCCGCCTACCTGGATGACATTGCAGTGTTCAGTGCCAGTTAGGAGGAACACTTGCCCCACCTCTGGGAAGTGTTGTTGGTGCTGCAGAAGGCAGGCCTCACGATCAAGGTAAGTGCCAGATCGGGCAAGGTTCCGTGGTGTACTTGGAACACCAAGTTGGGAGCAGCCACGTGGCGCCCCTACAACCCAAGATTGAAACCATCCTGTCTTGGGAGCCACCCAAAACCCAGACAGAGGTGAGAGCCTTTTTAGGACTCACAGGGTATTACAGGAGGTTTGTCAAGGGGTATGGCAACATTGTTGCACCCTTGACAGAGTTGACTTCCAGGAAGCAGCCCAAGAAAGTGATTTGGACTGACACCTGTCTGAAAGCTTGGAGGCCCTGAAAGCTGCCATGTGCACGGCGCCCATTCTCCTGGCATCCAACTTCAACAAATAGTTTATCGTTCAGACAGACGCTTCAGAGCATGGTGTGGGGGCTGTTTTGTCACAGATGAATGAGGTGGGCCTAGATCAACTTGTAGCCTTCATCAATAGGAGTTTACTTCCAAGGGAACAGAGGTTAAGTGCTTTTGAGCGTGAGGCATTTGCTGTGGTCTTTGCACTGAAGAAGCTGAGACCATACCTGTTTGGGACTCACTTCCGGGTTCAGACAGACGACTGGCCCCTGATGTGGTTAATGCAGATGAGGGGTGAGAATCCAAAGCTGTTGAGGTGGTCCATCTCCCTACAGGCTAGGGACTTTACGGTGGAACAACACCCTGGTACAGAACACGCCAACGCTGATGGTCTGTCCATATTTTTCCGCCTTAGTGATGGGAACTCCCAGAAGTTAGGGTAGTTCTCCCCACATTTCAGCTGGAGGGGACACGTGTTAGACCTGGCACCATTTGCGTGGGTCTCCCTTCCATTTTTGCTGTTGCCTCATGTTTTTCTGCTGGTGTTAGATGCTTTGGGCACTGTGCCACTGCTGTCCAGTGCCACAGTGGAAGTGCTCCCTATTGTAAATTGATGTATTAATCAGTGGTTCCATGTTTGGCTATTTGGTTTACTTGTCAGACCCTAGTACATTGCGCTGAGTGTGCCCAAGGCTTGTAAATCTGAATGCTGCTGGTGGGCTTGCAGCACTGGTTGTGCTACCCACAGAATCAGCCTTGTAAAATATGTCTAAGGTCTGCTATTGCAGAACCTGCGTGCAGTCTGGTACTGTCATGCTGACTAGGCAAGTGCACCCACTTGCCAGTCCGTAAACCTACCCTTTTCTTCATATCAGACACCCCTATGGTAGGCCCAAGGGCAGGTGCATTGTAAGTATAAGGTAGACCATGCCCTGGTGTGTGTGTGGCATGTCCTGATAGTGAATTACAGCCTTTTTCGTTTTTCACTATTGCAAGGCTACCTGTTCTCCATAAACCAGAATGGGCAGTTAGATTATTACATTCTTATAATCCTAACTGACTCAGAGAACATGGTGGAAATTCGAGTTTATTATGCCTGTAATAATAAAATGCATCTTTTAATGAAGTTGATTTTAACATTCTGTGTTTGAAAATACTACTTTTAGAAAGTAGGTTTTTTTTTGCCTAACCATTCAGGCCTGCCTCTGCTAGGTTGTGTATTCCTTGTCTGGAGATTGTGAGTGACAGGGCTGGGGGATTCCAAGAGACAGGGTGAGTCAGCCCAGTGGTGAATAGAGAGATCTGCATCTAGATGGGAGGGAGGAGTTGTACCTGAACCTTGAATAGGGCTGTGCCTGCCTTCCACAATGCTGGCTGCACCTCTTGGGGTGCGGCTGATGTCTCTGCCCTGCACACTGAAAGAAGAGAAGGAATCCTGTCAACAAAGTGCTCCAGGGCTGTACTTGCCTTCCACAATGTTGGCTCCACCTCCTGTGAAGCGTCTGATGTTTCTGCCCTGCAATTTGAAAGGAAAGGAGAAGTCTGGTAAACAGAGTGGTTCAGAACTGGTTTGGACTGGGCAAAGGCCCCTCTCCCCTCAGAGAACAAAGGATTTTGGGGTATAAATATTGGGACCCTGATCATATGAAATTAGATCACTTTTGGACAAACAAGAAGAAACCTCTGCTGAGGAGAGGAACCTGAAGAAACTGAGGAGAGGCTATTCCTAAGCTGAAGTGCTGCTTAGGGGATTGGCCTGCAGTGGTTGCCTTGCTGCCAAAGAGAGGAAAACAAACTTTCTGTACTTTGCTTTCAACTTGTCAAGGATCTCCAAGGGCTTGGAATAGAGCTTGCCTCCTACTGAAGTCTCAGGGACAACAGACTTCAACCCCCAGCACCCCAGAGTTCTTTGGAAGTGCCTGCTGCTGTGTTGGGCCTTCTGAGGGACTGTGTGTCACAAGGAGCTGGTAGCGCAACTCAACAAGGAAGAAGCGTGTAGCCGTCGCTGCTGCTGCTGCCGTCGCATCTATGAACAAGGGTCTCGCCGCTGGAGCTGTTATATTGCACCGCAACAAGAGAAGCGCCTGGCAACGAAGAGGAAGCGTGTCGCTGTCGCTGCCGTCGCACTTCTGAACCAGTGTGTCGCCACTGGAGCTGTCCTATTGCACCACATCGAGAGAAGTGTCTCGCAACGAGGAAGACCCGTGTCGCCGTTGCTGTAGCTGCCGTCGCATCTCTGAACAAGGGTGTCGCCGCTGTCACTGTCGCACTGCACCGCATTGAGGAAAGCGGAGAAGCGCACCACCGTCGGAGCTGCTACCGTCGCATTTCTGAACAAGGATGTCGCCGCTGTAGTTGTCGTATCTTGCGGAAGCTTTACGCAACCATCGGAGAAGAGTGTCGCAGCCAATGCAAGGGAGCGTGAAATGTGGCTTACAATTGGGACACATGAAAAACCTACCAAAACATTATTGTGGCCTGAGAGGGCCGCCTCAAGGACCATACGTCGCGAAACAGAATTCTTTGATGCACCTGTGTCCAGCAAAAATTCCTTTTCGAGCCTTGCAAATCCGCTGTGACATAAGTACCACGCTGATCTACAGGTATCTGAACTGGTCCCTCTCCCTGCCTCTGGCTGTCATAGCTATAGGACATACCAATCACCTAATCCATATTGTAATCATCATGATAATACTGGCCATCACAGGGTTCATCAAAATAGTTATTATCAGAACGGCCCTGTAAAACCGTAGTATTCAAAGCTCTCCCTGTCCCATGACCTCTACCACCAGAACCTGGCCCTTTAGGAGTCACAACTTTCTGTAAAAGCACAGGGCACTGGCTATGCCAATGAACTTCTTCCTTACAATACGCACACTGATTTGGCCCTAAAGGTGTTGTTGAAGGCTGCCGGCTGGTTTGTGGAAGCTTTCTCGAAGGACCACCGCGTCCCCTACTATTTCCCCTAAATGCTTGTTGTAACAATACCTTCGTCTTTAAATCCTTGTGTTTCTTATGAGTCCTATCCTTCTTCTCCTGATCTCAATGTTTATAGTACTGAGCCATATTCAAAATAAAAGGAGAAGTGGTGGACCAAGTACTCTCAGATGCCTGTAAACCAGTCGTAATTTCAAGAAGCAGATTAGAGACAAATCGGGAGGCTTTCTTTCTTGCTGCAAAAACCCTACCTGAGGACGCACATCTCGCCACACGCAGCCTCTGCCCCTGGGTGCAGGAACGCTGTAGGTCTCGCCGCCATCACCAACTCACGGCGGCTGGAGACTACAGCTCCCAGCGGGCTTTGCGTGCACTTCCGGTTCCCGCAGCCAGCGCGCCCGGAGGCGCTACAAAGGCGGGCCAGCCCCTCGGTGGAGCGGGAGGCTTTCTTTCTTGCTGCAAAAACCCTACCTGAGGACGCACATCTCGCCACACGCAGCCTCTGCCCCTGGGTGCAGGAACGCTGTAGGTCTCGCCGCCATCACCAACTCACGGCGGCTGTAGACTACAGCTCCCAGCGGGCTTTGCGTGCACTTCCGGTTCCCGCAGCCAGCGCGCCCGGAGGCGCTACAAAGGCGGGCCAGCCCCTCGGTGGAGCGGGAGGCTTTCTTTCTTGCTGCAAAAACCCTACCTGAGGACGCACATCTCGCCACACGCAGCCTCTGCCCCTGGGTGCAGGAACGCTGTAGGTCTCGCCGCCATCACCAACTCACGGCGGCTGGAGACTACAGCTCCCAGCGGGCTTTGCGTGCACTTCCGGTTCCCGCAGCCAGCGCGCCCGGAGGCGCTACAAAGGCGGGCCAGCCCCTCGGTGGAGCGGGAGGCTTTCTTGCTTGCTGCAAAAACCCTACCTGAGGACGCACATCTCGCCACACGCAGCCTCTGCCCCTGGGTGCAGGAACACTGTAGGTCTCGCCGCCATCACCAACTCACGGCGGCTGGAGACTACAGCTCCCAGCGGGCTTTGCGTGCACTTCCGGTTCCCGCAGCCAGCGCGCCCGGAGGCGCTACAAAGGCGGGCCAGCCCCTCGGTGGAGCGGGAGGCTTTCTTTCTTGCTGCAAAAACCCTACCTGAGGACGCACATCTCGCCACACGCAGCTTCTGCCCCTGGGTGCAGGAACGCTGTAGGACTCGCCGCCATCACCAACTCACGGCGGCTGGAGACTACAGCTCCCAGCGGGCTTTGCGTGCACTTCCGGTTCCCGCAGCCAGCGCGCCCGGAGGCGCTACAAAGGCGGGCCAGCCCCTCGGTGGAACGGGAGGCTTTCTTTCTTGCTGCAAAAACCCTACCAGAGGACGCACATCTCGCCACACGCAGCCTCTGCCCCTGGGTGCAGGAACGCTGTAGGTCTCGCCGCCATCACCAACTCACGGCGGCTGGAGACTACAGCTCCCAGCGGGCTTTGCGTGCACTTCCGGTTCCCGCAGCCAGCGCGCCCGGAGGCGCTACAAAGGCGGGCCATCCCCTCAGTGGAGCGGGAGGCTTTCTTTCTTGCTGCAAAAACCCTACCTGAGGACGCACATCTCGCCACACGCAGCCTCTGCCCCTGGGTGCAGGAACACTGTAGGTCTCGCCGCCATCACCAACTCACGGCGGCTGGAGACTACAGCTCCCAGCGGGCTTTGCGTGCACTTCCGGTTCCCGCAGCCAGCGCGCCCGGAGGCGCTACAAAGGCGGGCCAGCCCCTCGGTGGAGCGGGAGGCTTTCTTTCTTGCTGCAAAAACCCTACCTGAGGACGCACATCTCGCCACACGCAGCCTCTGCCCCTGGGTGCAGGAACGCTGTAGGACTCGCCGCCATCACCAACTCACGGCGGCTGGAGACTACAGCTCCCAGCGGGCTTTGCGTGCACTTCCGGTTCCCGCAGCCAGCGCGCCCGGAGGCGCTACAAAGGCGGGCCAACCCCTCCGCGTCGCGGGACGCGCGCGGGCGGCGCCGGGCTGAGCCCGGGCAGAGGGCGGGCCGTCTGTGGCCGTCAGGGGCTGTTAAGGCTGGGCTGGGCCACGTCCCTTATCCTTACGCTCCAGCAGCAGTGAGTGCATAAGTCCAGTGTGACTTCCAGTCCGCCTCCACACCATCATGTCTACCCGCTCTGGAAAGCTTCTCAGGAGTGAAGGCGAAAAGGGGAACAACGCCGCGAGCCCCGTAATAGGAACTATGGACATCACAAGGGTGGCGGCGGTGATTGAAAAGGAGATTGCTATGTCTGAAAGGCGTCTATCCGAGGTCTACCTCCCCTCAAGACGCTCATCCTTGGGGGTTGCTGCCCAGTCGCTTACTCCGGCCAGTGTCCGGGTTCACTCTGTCACTCCACCTAGTGTCCCTGGTGTTTCTACAGATCCCTCCCATTTGGCTGGTATAGAGCAAACTATAGATAGGCTGGAAAATCTGGCCTCACTCATTCCTATAGTTACTGTGGATGATGATGATGGTGATCTTACTAAATTGCCTTCTCCATTATCACCTAATATCCCAAATGATGTTACCAGTGAACCCCTGTCTTTAAAACCGCTTACCCCCTCCTTGGTTATACCGGAAGGGGAGTTAGATAGGGTTTCCCTTAACATTGACACTCTTGAAACCAGGCAGGAGAATAGACCCCTAACTAAAAACCCAAGAAAACGGAAAAAGGGTAGGCTAGTGAGACAGGCCGCTCTCTATCAAAGAGTAAGGAAGCCCTCTGGTCCTGGTTTGAAAAACATAAGGGGTAAGTCCATAGTGAATGAAGATGACATAGTAGGGGATGTGCTGATCTCTCCCAAGGGGCTACACCCAGAAGCTAACACTGCCAAGGTCTCTAAGATAACTGACTCAGTAACAGTTGAAAATATCTTTGATAAGGTACAGAGTCTCCTGAAACCACTACTAACACAGGTCAAGGGACTAGGCGAGAGGATAGACAAGTTAGAGCAATCAACCCTTGACGGGTTCCACTCACTCAAAACCACATTCAAGCAAATTATTAGAGTGAGTGAAAACAAGGAAATGGGTACAAAGGGGAAAGAACCACCATCTCAGAGAGACCCTAAACCCATAATAAGTCCAAATAAAGTTGTTTCTAACAGCCCACCAACCTTAGCTGTAAAATCTCCTCCCTGCCTCAAAGGAGGGCCAAAACACAAGGGGCCACCAGCACACTTAGAGTCTGACAAAAATAAGCCTAAGTCTCTTCCACAAAAACTGACACAGTTAGCAAGTGGCAGAAGGGAAGATTCCCAAAACTCAGGCACACGTAATAAACCCAATGGGCCAGCGATAGGGAAAGGTCTTAGATCTTTATCCCAACCTACAGCCCCACCTACCATCCTATCGGTCCCTAGTAAACCAGCACGAAGGATTCCTCCAGTAAACCTTCCACCAGACTGTCAGCCGTTTGTTGCTGTTATGGTCAACGTGCCCCCTTTAAGGGAAGGCCAGCTGGAAAACCACCTGTCACTTAAGAATAAGTGCATCCACTGGCTGAAGGAAAATAAGCCAATCCCGCTGGGTGTGGATGGTATTATTCTAAGTGTCCGTAGAGTCGGGTGGGTAGGGCAGGGGAAAAAAACTCAGGAGGGGGATTGTATAATTATAAACTTTCAAGACCCTAGAGTAGTGCCCACGATTTGTACCCCTATTAAAAGCATGGGGACTCCGGGGGTTAAAGTGGTTGATCTTTCTTACTTTTACCCCAGGCAAATTGTCAGCCCAACTAGAGGCAGTTCAAGTTCCCCTATCTTCAGCCAAAACTGGGTCGGGGCTACGGGGGGTGAAAGGGAGAACCTAATGTGGGCACCAGGACCTTGCTGACTGGAAACCGCGAGTATAGTAGAGCCAGTAGGAGTACCACCCTCCGAAACAATTCTTGCAATTGGATTAGTGGACTCTCTGGATATCCCCCAAGATCCTTGCTCCCCTCAGATACCAGTGAGGAGGACCATAGACAGGGGCATTCTTGCGCCCAGCAACGCTCCACCTGTGACGGACCTAGCCTTCAAGGTTTTCAGCTGGAATGTCGCAGGGATTGCAAGAAAACTGACCCTACCGGAATTTAATGCGTGGGTTGACGAGCACTCCTTGTGCCTGTTCCAAGAGACATGGAGCTTGGTGCCGGTTCATGGGATGGGATTTTCCTCCTATTTCTCCCCTGCGCAAACCTCGGAAACAGGGAGGGGGCGACCTTCGGGTGGCCTTCTCATTTGGGTCGCAGCTTCTTTAGACTGCAGAGTAGGGGAGTTCCCTACAGGTTGCCCGGACATACAAAACATCACCCTAATAGACCAAAGGGGAAGAATTGTCTTAAATGTTTATAATGTCTATGCTCGGGGAACCAGGGGTGGGAGAAAGTCTCCTGTAATATCTCTCCTCGAGACTTTGCTAACCAACTCCCCATATAAGAAGCGTACCTTGGTTGCGGGTGACATGAACTGTACGTTCGAGCCCTTGGGCTCGGACGTGTCCCTCGATCAAGACGAGGAGGACATGAGGTTGGGGATCCCGGTCCTGGAAATCCCACCGATTAGAAGGTGGACAGAAGTGGCGCTCCAGATATATTCCTTGAGCCTCGAACTTAACCTAAGGGCAGCTAATGGGAGGACACCCTCGGATAGGGGGGGTGCCCATACTTTTAATAGACCAGGGCACACCTCCAGGTTAGATTATTTTCTAATAGATGTAAACCTATGGTCTTACGTAAGGGACATGCAGGTGGTCCCCACGACTGAAAGTGACCACAATTCACTCTCGCTAAGCATGGACCAGTGGTGGTGCCCTTCAAGGAAGGTCAACATTAACCCGGTAGCCGCACGCCCGGATGAGTCTGAAGTCTCCCTTTGCGGCAGACGTATAAAATGGGCGAAATTGGCTCTCTCCGAGGCAAAGGTAGGGGAAATTCAATCCCTTTTAAATCATGCGGTAATAACCCTTACAACATCTCTAGAAGGGGCAGCCTGTGTCAGTGGGCTATTTGTTTCCTTGATAGAAGCATTAACTAAAGTGTTTACCGCACACCCTTACAAGCCAGGCAACAAAGAATCTAAAAAACCAGCTGTTGGTTGGTACTCCCAAACTTGTAGGGTCCACAAGGCAAAGCTAGTAGAGGCAGTTAAGCGCAAAGCCCGAAGTGAGATACAGGAAGCAAGGAAGGCTTACAATAAGTCCATCCAAGTTGCTAGGAGGGAGTGGGAAGACAAATTCTGGGAAGACCTGCTCCAGGCCAGCAAAAGTAGGGATCCAAGGGCCTTTTGGAATCTCATAGGCACACGGAACAAACCCGATGCATCCATGAGACCCTGCAATATCCCCCCCCAAAATTGGGTTGAACATTTCGGGACCTTATACCTCCCTCCAGATGGGGAATTGAATGTTGGGATAAACCCTACTCTAGTGATCGAACCTCACGCCTATGATCTCTTCACTCCCTTTGAGATTGAGGGGGTTATAGGGTGGGTAGCGCCCCGTAAGGCGGCGGGCCCAGACGGCCTTCCGGGGGACCTCATGAGGGCATTCCCAGTGGAATGGGGAAGGGTCATTGCCACTCTCCTAAATGCCATCATGATAGGAGGGGCAGTGCCAGAATCCTGGAAAGGGGCGGTTGTGGTCCCGATTTACAAAAAAGGGTGTAGGGAAACCCCGGGGAACTACCGCCCTATAAGTCTGATAGACTCCACCCAAAAGATAGCTGGTAAAGCTATCCTCGGTAGGATTCTCCATTGGGTGGAGGAGAACAAAATTCTATCAGACTTTCAGGCAGGCTTTCGGGCGGGAATGGGGACAATAGAGCAGGTGTTTAGGTTGTTACTATTGGGGTGGAAAGTGGTGGAACTAGGCAGGGGCAGTCTTTACTTGGCCTTTATTGACCTGAAGACTGCCTTTGACCTAGTCCCCCGGGAAGAGCTATGGAGGGTGCTCTATGAGCTGGGATTACCCCCTTACATCTTGTCCCTCCTAATTAGCCTCCATGCCCATACCTTTGCACAGGTCCGTTGGGGTAAAAACGGAGAGCTCACTGAAAAAATACCAGTGTCCAGGGGCGTAAGACAGGGCTGCATCTTGGCGCCCACCCTATTTTCATTATATGTGAATGGGGTGGTAAAACATCTGCAACAAGAACCAGCAGACGCCCCCTGTCTTGGAGGAGTCCGCATCCCCACCTTGCTTTTTGCGGACGACACGCTTCTGATCTCGAAGACCCCCCAAGGCCTGCAGAAATTGTTAACGCGTTTCCAGGACTTTTGTGCTGCAAAAGGTTTAACAATAAATGTGGCCAAAACAAAATACTTAGTCCTAAACCCACCTAGGAAACTGGGCCGCCCACCTACACTTAACTCTGTTCCCCTAGAGAAAGTGGCCGAATTCGATTACCTCGGTATTCGGATTACGGATAGGATGTCTTGGGCAAACCACATTGATAAAATGGTCCTCAACCACAGGAGAGTAGGAGGAGCTCTCATGAGGGAGTTCCGGGCCTCACCCAGGAGATCTCTTACCCCAGTACTCGGCATCTACAAGGCCAAAGTAGTGACATCAGCCTTGTATGGGGCCGAATTGTGGGGCCACTGCCGTTTGGATGCCCTGGCGACGGCGGAGAGCAAGTTGCTGAAATCCCTTATCTCTATTCCACTGAGCACTCCATCTGTACCAGTGCTGTTGGATACGGGCTGCAAAAACATTAAAGATCAAGCCCAGCTCCGCCCGCTCCTACTTTGGACACGAATTTGGAGGGGCGAAGAGCTAAAATCCTTTGCTAACGGCCTGGGGGAAATAATGAGTATGGGGGGATGGGCTAAGATAAGGTGGTTAAGGGAAACAAAAAGTCTTCTGGAAAAGATTGGACTAGGGGACTGTTGGTCAACACGCTCTGCCCCTCCAAAAGACACTGTCAAGGCGCTTTTCTGGAAATGGACTGCGGAGCGTCTAACTGCTAATTCGAACCACTGCAAGTCCACTGTTGCCTTCTTACAAATCAAGGATATTGTGGCTTTTGAACCCTACCTAGATTTGATAACCCTCCCCTTTGATCGAGCCCTCTATTTTAAATTTAGAGTTGGATCCCTCCCCCTGGGTGCTGTGGTATCAAAATGGTCATCAGCGGCCCGTACTTCCTCTAATTGTGCATGTTGCCCGAGCAGGGTTGAGTCCATCGCACATGTTCTATTTGAGTGCCCGGATTATGCAAGGCCAAGGTCCTTCTGGTTGAAACCTCTTTGCCGGAATTTGGGCACACGTAGCCACCTGGAAGCCCTGCGTATTCTAACTACGGACACTTCCCCCTCTATTGTGTGTGGAATAGTAAAATTTTTAAAACAGTTTTGGCTTATTCGTTGTAAGAGATTGTCAGTAGCGGTTTAATTCTTTTTTAGCTAAATTATCTTTGGGCACTTTAAGTCCTTTTATCCTTTTTAACGAGTTCTTATACTGACTCTTATAGCTATGTTTTTTTCTATGGTGTGCATTGTTATGATTGTATTTTAAATGTGCTTATAAGATATCTCTGCATATCGAATAAAAGCTTATGACTGACTGACACAAATCTGTCAGACACACTCTCATCCTTCTTCCTTCGACAAGCCATCAATTTGTCCCAGCTTACCTTCTTATGCGGAATAAGAGAATGCATATATGTAATAATGTGACCAGGAAAAGCAAGTATCTCGGCTCGGGTTTATCACCTGGCTTCCTTTCCTGCTCTCATCTCTTAATCACATCCCATGTACCACCCAACTCCACAATATGGTCTTGAGTAGGAACCTGTCTCCAAACATCAAACGGAATGCAAAGAACCAAAAAACACTTCAATACCAGCAAGAGTCATTACAGTAGAAGAGGCAGCCTCTGTCAACTCTTTATAATAAGCTGTAGGATTCTTCCTAGGATCAGGCAAATGAGTCTAAAGGGCTAAAACCTAACTCCTTTTCCATGGAATATAAAACCATTGTTCATGAAAACGGGTCACTACAGCCGATCTAGAAATATTACCGCGTTGATCCGTTATCTCACGTATTTCTGGGTGATATATGGGATGGACCTTTTGTATCAAAAACTGAGTAATCTGAGTAGGGCTCCTCTCATGTAACCTACCCCAGTAAGCAACTAGAGTTGTAACATTCCCAAATACTTAGCCTGACTCCAAGTCAGCAGCATACACATGATCTCTAATATCAAATCAAATTTGAGGCGCTTCCGTCCCAATGTGTTGTTGCCAAAGACTAATCAAGGAAGCAGGCACATGCTTAAGGGCATGTTGCTGTATAAAGGGTTCAAAATCTCGCAATACTTCCCAAACATCCTCCACACTATAAATGGCATTACGAGCCCACCGCGCAGCCTGATCAGCTATCACTTGTTTCTCTTCATCCCCCACCCCAGATCCCACTAACGGGCCTATTCTCTCCTTGAATTTCGTCCAATCTCTATCCTTGAATCCTTGTACTGGCGTTTCAACATTCAAAGGAATCGGAGGATGAAAGACCATGGAAGGAGAAAATACAGAAGTGACAGGTACAATTGTTGCTAGTGCTTGCACCGGAGGAGAAAGAACGGAGGATACAGGAGTTGAAACAATTGATGTGCGGAGGGTCACAGTTAACAAAGATGGCAAGGGCAAAGAAGGAGCGGGAGGTGCCATAGCCAAAGCCATTGAAACAACTGCTGTGAATAAGAGAACAACCTAAGCAACCATAACAGGCTGCTGTGACTGTAAGGAAACTGCGGGATATATCCTCTGCGGGGTGTAAGGGGGCAGGGGTCGAGTATCTAGCAACTGCTCTACAAGGTATCATCTTCTTCTTTGGTCAAATAAGACTTATCTATATGCAACCAAAATCTCCTGCCTTCACATTCTATTCCAGACTATTTTTTTCTCTATCATATGCCACAGCTTTCAGTGTCAATGTTTGCATTTTCCCCTTTCGTGCATCTCTTTCCATCTTTAACTGTCTCTGTGTAGCCTCCTTCGGCCAAGTTCTGTGGGGATCAAACATAGACTGTGTACTTTTTTTCTTGAATAAATGCTCCTGTAAAACCCCAATTATTTTTTCAATCAAAAGTGCCCGTCAATGGCCACTGCAACTCGGCATTGTCCCTTGTATATTTGTGCCATAATGTATTAAACCTAACAGGGCCACGACCATGCTTCACATACATATCAAAATTAGGGCTGACTTCAGGAGGTGCCGGCTAAGCTTCTTCCAATTGAGCATCTGCAGAATAACAACAACAACATGAATACAAGATTTTACTAAGACTATGCATGTTAAAAGGAAAATACATTTGTTACTTTTACCCAGTAAAGTAATTGCGAATAATTTTATCAAAAATGGTCCTCAGACCGTACCAAACTCAAACCACAATGGCACCATATCCACAAAAAATCTAAATAAACCCACCTGATATCAATAGCACAAACAAACCAATTCTCCACTGCCGACTCTTCAGACCAAACGGTCATATCCAAGGGTTTCGCCATTCAGGACTCCAGTTGGGATGACCACTGGGCGAGGCACTGTCTGACAGGACAGAAGGGCAGCTGCGAGCAAAATATCCTTGAGCTGTCAGTCCGACCCGACGATGTCCTTGGCGGCCCCTCTGTCTGCAGAAAGGGGATAGATCAATCACCAGAAGGAGTTCCTGTTCGGTCGCTAAATGAAGGAAGGGGCACTTTTAGGGTCACTTGGGTCACTAATTACCACCTTTCAGCCTTCCATAACAATTTAAGAGTCCCCCAGACAGCAGAGAATACAAACTAATAATTGTTTATTATATACACTCAGAGCGGAGCCCAGTCTGCCCAGTCGTTAAGCATGCTGCAGAGGAACTTAAATCGACAAGCATAGAGAATCATTATGTATGTTTCGTAACTGGGCTAAAACAGGTGCTGCTAAGCAATGGAATACAAGAAAAATGGTCTCAGCACTTGCATCTTACAAAAAGTTGCAAAGTCCAAGGTTGTTCCAGTCGAGCCCATCACCAGACAGGTGGGAGAAAGACTCTATCTAGTGAGAAAGGTATGCGCTAATAGGAACAGTGTACTCATTACGGGAACAGGCCTACATGGCAAAAAACGAAATTTAGATTAGAACATTTCTCAGAATGAAACTAACTTAGTTTTGAACTGCCTAAAATGACGCCTGCAAAGAAAATGGTGCAGCGAATGTTAATTTACACAGGACAATGCAAAAGCATGAACATTTCTATTCTGACAACCTCTGGGCCAATTTCTGAACTGATATAGGCCGTCTTTATGTATTTTTAGTTAGGGCCTTATTAAAAGTTTGGCAGTCTGACTGCCCAAGAACCCCATCCCCCGTCGTTCACTCCACCGATGCAGTGGGGATCTACAGCCCACCTGCTGCTGTCTGAAATGCTGACCGTGGCCAGGCCAGTCTACCCAGCTGGACCGCGCAGTTTGAAATGTCAGTGCTGCATCCAATGACGCAGATAGGTCCACGGTCCACCCACCGAGCATTTTACGACTACACAGCGGTGCTCAACAAACGGCAGTTACCCAAAGGTGATTTATTGCCGCTGTAAGCACCAAAAAAAAAACACAGACCATTGGATGGCTTTCAATAAAACACACCTCATGTTCGTTGGTAAGGAGACACACCTGCGAATCACACTATACAACACACCCCATCCCTTACCAGCATCCTTCGTTTCCAAACTGCAGCACAGCAAGACAGCCATTTACTACACTTTTTAGAGAAGGCACTCTTCTTTTCATCTTCACATTTAACACTCTTCACCACCTGCATTTTTGTTCACCTTTTTACCTCTATCACTTCTTTGCTTTTCATTCATATACACACTCACATTTTTGTTTTTTTCATCATACCTCCCAAAAAAAAAAACTAGCTTCACAGAGCAAGAGTTGACAGTCCTGGTGGATGAAATCAATAGAGGTGAGCCACACATTTTTGAGTCACGAGTCCAGCATACTCCTCTTAGGTGGAAAATAGAAATATGAGATTGGATAGTCAACAGAGTGAATGCTGCTGGTACCCCCCATGTATGTCAAAAGTGAGACCTATTATATTGCAGAGCGCTGGGTCCCTGAAGTTGGCACCACGCTCACCATTGAAGCAAAAATACAAAAAACGCAACAGAGTGTTGTGTCCCTGAAGCGGGCGCCGCACACACTATTAAAGTTAAAAAAATGTTTTAAAAAAGAGCCTGATGTCCCTGAAGTGGGCTCTGTGGTCACCATTAAAATAAAAAAAAAAATAAACAGAGCGCAGTGCCCCTGAAGCGGGCGTCGTGCTCACTATTAAAGTTAAAAAAGAAACAGAGGGCAGTGTCCCTGAAGCGGGCATCGCGCTCACCATTAAAGTGTTTTGGGAATGAAGCACAGGGCAGTTTCCCTGAAGTGGGGGCCGCTCGCCATTAAAGTCTAATAAAAACAAAAATTAAACATAGCGCAGTGCCCCTGTACCAGGCACCGCGCTCACCAATAAAGTAAAAAAAAAAATGAAACAAATGGCAGTGTCCCTGAAGCAGGTGCCGCGCTCAGCATTCAAGTAAAAAAAAAAAAGCTGAAAGAAAGCACGGTGTCCCTGAAGCGGACGCAGCGTTCAGCTTAAAAGTCATAAAAAACAATAAGCGTCTGCCATTGTACTGGGAATGTTGTGGGGGGTAGGGGTAGCCAGTTTTAAAGTAAAAGCAGCATAGCTCTCTCATAGGATAAGTGCCCACCATTGTCATGTGTGGGTGCATTGTAAATACAAAAAGCCAACGCCATTGTCCCCATTATTCAATACACAAAGTAGAGCTCAAAGACTTATAAAGCAGACTGTGTAACAAGCCAAGTAAAAGGTCCAGTCATTATGGGAGGTTGCAAATACAGACAAGGCAGTACCAAGGAGGGACTAAGAAGCCTAATAACGAATCAGAAGCCAGCGTTTACGAAGTACAATGACACAAGCCAATTAAAAATATGGGCAGAGAGTGAGCGGGGCTTCAAGTCCATACTCCAATACTGCATGCCTTGCAGAAGTGCATGCACTGGCCAGACTCGACCTAAAAAACAGAGAGAGGGAGAGAGAAACCAGGTAAGAGCGGCAGAGGTGAGTTTACGTAAGAGAAATGATAAAGAGAGAAAGAACAGATGGAGAAAGAGGGAGGGAGAGAAGAAATATATTTAATGTTAATTGGAAAAACTGAGAGAGAGCAAGGGAGCGGTGCTACTCATTTTCACATGGGTTGCTTTTGGCGTTCGGCCCTGCCCTGAATCTGGCAGGAGTTATGTTTCAAGTCTTCCATGTTCAAAGCAAAACTAGGTGGTGTGGCTACAGAATATCAAAGCCAAAATATGCAGACTAAAATATCGACAAATATTTATTTGTTTTACTATACCTAACATCATACTTAGGTACCTACAGAGTACATACATCTTCAAGGTAGGCAGATGTGAAGTTAAGGATAGTGTATTTGTACTTACCTAAATTCACTTACTTCCTCGATGCAACTCCCCTAGTTGAAATTTAAGTTAAATTATGTCACAGCGTTCACATATATTAAAATGCTCGTCAGTGTTGTGCATCTGATCTCCCTTTCTTCAACTCATTTGCATTTGTTTTTATATCAAGCTCGCATCGAGTTGTAATGAGCATAATAATTCATCAAAATGACTGTCTGTATTTTTCACTTAAAACAGACGAGCCTAGTTTCATCAAACGCCGCACGTCATTTCGCTTTTTTCATTTTAGCTCTTAATATTTCAAGATTTGCAAGAAAGAAATGCTGATAAATTATTAACCTTATTTAAAGGGATGCTCTGTGTGGTCTTCTGAGAGAGAAAAGACTGTAAACGAGGCTTAAACTGTAACTTATTTGCATTGAAGGGCCCTGCCTCGAAATGAGAGAGTTATTTTCAACGAAGACTTTCTAACGAGAATTATTTGCCACAACCTGTTAAATGGAAGCCGAGGCAAGCTAAGCATCTGGCTCGTTTGGCAGCGACTTCTATCAGTGTTGACAGTCTACAATTAGCTTGACTGGCCATTTTTTAACAGCAAGGAGTTTGCAAAAGAGGAGCAGCTGCTAGACACTTAAAATGTGATGGAGTGGTACAGCTACTCAGCTGGAGAAATAAAGCCCCTAAAAAATATTTACTTTGACGTATCAGGAGCACTGGCCATGCCGTGTATTTCAGGAAGAAAAATTTCCTTTTTTCTATACTCATACATCCCTCTTTGAGATTTGACTCAAAAACATTGACCATTGTTTGTATTTTTGGCTGAAATTGTGCAGTTCACACGTGCTCTTATAGATAGAATGTAAAACAAGCAATACTGAACGAAAATATCAAAGAGTAGTGGATATAACATGAATGTGTACCAAAGGGGGCACTGCTATGAATTATCGAAATTATATCTATGATAGCAAAAATATATAGCTGTGATGGTCTAAGGCTGCAGACGCATGGTGACTCTGGCGCTGCAACATGAAGGACACACAGGACACACTGCTTAGTTACCGCGTGGTCTGGACTGACTGTCTCGGCCACGCCCTCTTTATTTTATACTTGCACGCGTGACGTAGGACGTCTGCACACATGCACCCGCTGATACGGGGGTGACTAGACCGCTGCCCCGCGGTCTTAAACATTACATTCCTTCTAACCTTTATTTAACGAAAAAGAAAACACCCCAAAGGGGTAACAAATGCAATCACTGTAGATGGCAGAAAACACTAAAACGAGTTACCAGTCTTTGGGTCAGTGTCTCTGGTTCAGCCCACCACAAAGTCCGCCAGCTGGGAGGATGGTGCTGGATTCTTCCGTAGGCCATACCCTGCCCTTTCTCCACGGGCCGGGGCCCTCAACAGGATCACCCGTGGGGAGGCTCGGGCGTCTGGACAAGCAACGGGAGAGCAGGGTGTGTCCATCCTGGGGGTCCCTTGTGTCCGGGAACTCTCATCTATGCTCTCTCCTTGGATGTCTGGACCCTCTAGCTCTGATCCGTCGGGTCCCTCGGGTTGGCCGGGGAGTTCTTGGACACCTTCCGGTTCCTGGGGACAAAGGGTGTCGGGGTGGGCTTTTTTGAAGAAGGATACATTGCGGGTAACCGTTTCGGGTCCTCGCTGGGCTGTCACCATGGTTCCAGTACGACACAGGACCATCCACGGCCTGGGCTCGAGCCGGAGGCGGAACTTGCTTCCGGGGTACCGGTCTTTCACGTATACACGATCCCTTTCCTGGATCTCCGAGTCTTTGGCCTTCCGCCGGGAGCTGGCGTAGTTGATGGAACGGGTTCTGTTGGAGAGTGTCCTCTGTAGGTCCACGCGGCTCGGCTTCTAGTCAGGGTGATTGAGGAGGGTGTCCCTGACCACTCGTCCCATGGCTGATGGACCTGGTGCAGCTTCTGTGGTCCGGTGCGGGGTCAAACAGTACTGTCTCAGGAAGCTGTAGCTTGCCCTCTCCAATAGGGCCTCTTCTGCATGGGTGATTCTTATGACCTTGTTTAAAGTGCGCATGAATCTCTCCACCTCCCCGTTGGCTTGAGGCCAGCGAGGTGTTACCTTCCGGTGGTGGATCCCCCAGTTTTGGAGATAGTAGGTAAACTCTTGTCCCTGAAACGGAGGCCCATTGTCCGTTTTGACTACTTCAAAGATGCCATGGGTCGCTATTGTCTTTTCGAACTTTGCAATGACTTCCTTGGCGGTTTGGGTTTCTACAATCTCCACTTCCGGGTATTTGGTAAAATCATCGATGATTACGAAGACGTATCTTCCGTCTGGTAGGTGCCCGAAGTCTGCACTGACACACTCCCACGGTCTTTGCGGGTTGTCTTCGGTGATAACCGGGGGCGGTCGTTCGGTTTGTCCGGCGGCTTGGCACCACGTGCATTTCCTGACTGCCTGCTCCACCATTGTGTCCATTTCTGGGAACCATACCTTGGCTCCGAGTCTGCTCTTTGTCTTGACTATGCCCTGGTGTCCTCAGTGAGCTAACTCCACAGCCTGGTGGGCCAGACTTACCGGCATCACTATCCTCTGCCCTCTCAGCAGGCATCCCCGGTTGTCAATGGACAGTTCCTCTTTTACTCTCAGGAGTGCCTCGAGTGACGCTCTGGCCTGCTGTGTTCAATTGCCCAGGGATACTTGGATCGGCCGCCAGTCGTTGGATTGTAGGGCACTTGCCACCATTTGTAGTACCTCATCTTTCTGTGTGGCTTCAATGATCATTTCCAGGCTCATAGGCAGGGGTCTTGACCTTTCAAGCACAACTTTCACAAACTCCTCGGTCTCCTCCGCGTCTTCTCTCTCTACTTTTGTGGCTGCGCGGGGGTGCCTGGAGAGGTAGTCTGCCGGGTTTGTCGCCCCTGATCTGTACTCCACTTGATAATCATATTCTTGCAGTTGGAGAATCCACTTCTCAATTCTTGGAGGTGGCTTCGAAACCGACCCCTGGAACAGGGGTATCAGTGGCTTGTGATCTGATGACACGGTGAAGGGGTGTCCGTACACATAGACATGAAAGTGTCTGCATGCCCAGTGAATTGCAATCGCCTCCAGCTCTGTCTGTAAGTATCTTTGCTCAGTGTCTGTCAGGGAGCGACTGGCATAGGCAATGGGGGCCCACTCTTCATTGCTTTGGCGTTGGGTTAACACGGCTCTGAGGCTGTATGGGCTGGCGTCGACTGCGATGCTGTGGGTTTGGCGGGATCAAAGTACGACAGTGCCCTGTCTGTGGATAGGGCCGCTTTGGTATCTCGGAACGCTTTCTCCTGTTCATCGCCCCACTGCCAGGGAGTGGTAGCTTTGGTTAGCTCTCGGAGAGGCCTGGTGAGATTGGACAGGTCTGGCACGTAACGCCCACAGAAGTTCACCATCCCCAAGAAGCTCCTCACTTCAGATATGTTGGAGGGGGCTGGCGCGTCTTGCACATCCTTTACTTTATCTGGGTCTGGGGCTATCCCCTGGTCCGAGAAGGTGTAGCCGAAGAAACTGATTTTGTTTTGCAGAAATTGGCACTTCTCTCGGTGCAATGTCAGGCCTACATCTTTGATTCTCTGCAGTACACCTCTCAGACTTTGGTGGTGCTTCTCAATGGAGTTGGCATAGATCAGCAGGTCGTCACTGACATTTAGGACTCCTGGGAGCCCACTAAGCACCTCCCGAATAGTGTTCTGGAACACCTCGGCGGCGCTTGAGATGCCAAAATTGAGGCGTTGGTAGTGTCTCAGGCCTATGTGAGTGGAAAAAGTAGTTATATAACGGGAGTCAAAATGGAGGGGCAGCTGGTGGTAGCCCGAGCGGAGGTCCATTTTAGAGAACCACCGAGCTCCATTTAGCTCCCCTAAGATGTCATCTACCGTGGGGGTTAAGTGTCTCTTCCTCTTCACTGCTGCATTGGGTAAACGCATGTCCACACATATGCGAACTTGGCCTGGTTGCTTCGGTTTGCGAGCTACTAAAATTGGGGATACCCAGGGGGTGGGTCCGCTGACCTTCTCAATGATGCCTTCTTTCTCCAGGGCTTCCAGTTCTTCCTCGACCTTTTTCCTGAGGTGGAACGCTATTCTCCTATGCCTGAGGGCCACTGTTTGGATTGACTGGTCAATGTGGAGGGATACCTCTTTCCCTTTTAAGCATCCAATGCTTCGGAATGTGTCTTCGAACTCTTCCAGTATGGTGTCCAACTCTTCCCCCAAACCCCATGAAGGAAACACAGATTAAACCGTGCAACAATACGTAGCCTCGAAAACAATGCAAACAGTAAAGAAGCACCCCCCCCCTCCCCCAGAATACCCGGAACAACAACCCCCCACCCTGCACCCCTGCGATAAAACCAATAAACCACCCCAAGTTGCAGTGTGCCTGTTGCCCTACCCACAAAAACTAATCTACAATTAGAAAAGGAAACACCGCAGGAGGAGGAAAAGTCCAGAACCCCCCGCTGCCCCAGGGTTTGTCTTTGAGAGTGTCATTGACCCAAAAAAGGATAACAATCTACCGCAGCACGGTACGATGGTAACACACGCCGGTGTCCCTACTCCTCCTGGTCCCGTTGGCTTCCTTCCGTGCCTCTGGAGTGGTCCGCATTGTTCCGTGGCATCGATAGTGTGTCCAACCAGTCGCTGACCACCTCTGGCATGTCAAAAAACAGCACCCGCTCATTATGTTCGATGCGCAATCGGGCGGGGAAAAGCATAGCATACTTCATGCAAAGGTCTCTCAGTCTACGCTTCAACCCAGTAAATCCCAGTCTCTGTTTCTGCACCGATGGAGTAAAGTCGGGGTAGAAGCTGATGGAAGCATTCTCGAATTTGGTGGGGCTGCTAGTCCTCGAGGCCTGCAAAATGGAGTCTCTGTCCCTGTACTTGAAGATCCTCGCAATGATGGGTCGCGGCGCAGCCCCATGCTTGCGTCTACCGCCCGGAACTCTGTGGGCACGCTCCACCGCAAAAAGGTTACTTATGCTCTTAGGGGCAAGGTGGTTGAGGATCAGATCTTCAACGAGTAGGTCAGTTGATTGATCGGCTGAGGACTCCGGAACTCCGACGATGCGGACATTATTGCCCCTAGCGCGACTTTCGAAATCCTCAAGCCGGCGGGCAAATTGGTCACTCGAGGTCCCAAGAGTCCGGATCTCGGTCTGGAGATCGGAGACATCGGTGGTGAGACTGGCTGTTTTGACATCCAACGACTTGACTCTCTCGTTAGTCTTGGCCAAGCCCGCCCTTATCAAGCCTACATCCACCGCCACTGTGTCGATCTTGGCCGCCAAGGTCTCATATTGCTGGCCCAACGATGATTGTATACTCGCAATGGCGCCCATCACGTCTCGAAGAGTCGGCTCCTCCGGCTCAGGGGGGCCACCACCAAGGTCCTCAGGGATTTTGTCAGTCCCGCTAGGCGAGCCCTTGTTGCGCGCAAATCGGTCCATAATGGTGGTCTGAGTTACGCTACCACGAGTCGTGTTCTTCAGGGACCGCTTGTCACTATCAGACTTGCCCGCCATGGTGGGCTGCGCGCCCCTCAGGGGCTTTTGGGACCTGGTGAAAATGGCTCCCCACGGGGAAAAACAACGAGAAATCGAAGTGCAGGGCGCCGGTGAAGAGCAGTCAAACGAGTGTGCCTACAGGCCAGCTTGATCAATAGGCAGCCGCCTCCCAACGTTCTTAGCCAGGAAAAGCAAAACCGAAAGTAGACCCCAGGTAGTCGTCCCCTTTCACACGCCATTGTTGTTCAACTACTTTCGGGGTGCTCCAGATGCCCACGTCCCGGGATGACTCACGGTGTAGGCCTTCAGGCTTCAGGAAGGAGTAAATCGGGTGTCCGGCATCCGATTCGAATTTTGAAAAAGGTCTTTCAGATCAGGAGAGTTGCAGCTACAAGAACCCATTGTCAGAAACAGGATTTGTGCCAGGATAGACGGTGGAGGCGGCGAGGGTTTCGGGAGCTCACAGCTCAATCGACCATCTTGGACGCACGCTAAGCTCCTCCCCCCGAGTTATTTTTATACAGTTTTGGGTGCTATAAAAGTACATCCAACGAACCTCGACCTTGTGTAGACAAAATGTGGGCCAGTGAGTGATGTGTCCAGATGTCTGGCATGAGAGGCATGTGATCATTGCATGTACTGTGTGTGCTGTTTCCAGATTGTCTGTGTGTTCCAAATTCCATGTGGCATCTGACTTTATGGTGTTGTGGGAATGGGCACACCCCTTTGGCCATGTGTGCTTTATTGGGGCCACTTTCCTTTAACATTGTGGTGTCACATCCCTTATCTGGGGATGGACATGGGTATACAACGTTTACAACAAAGTTTTTACCACGCACTACCACTACAATGCAGGCATTACCACGCATACCATTACAACGCATTGCGTTGGGGGGCACTCTAGGATAGGGAATAAGTATAATTTTATATCCAACACCTTCCCTAGTGTCCACGGGGACTGGAGTTGGAATATAAAATTATACTTACCACTATCCAGCATCTCTAAGCGCTATGCGTTGTAACGGTATGCGTTGTAAATACCACGTTGTGATGGTATGCGTGGTAAAAGTATGCGTTGTAACGTCATACATCCATGGACATGAGTTTCCTGTTCACACCTTTGTCTGCCGGCAATATGCCACCCCACTGTGACCTGTCAATCAGTTACTGCTGGCGTAGGTTGCTCAGCCTGCCTGATCACATATTCCAGAGTCTGGGTTGATGGAGAGTTCATGATAGACAAATTAGATAATAGTGATGCGATTTTGTTTGTGTATGTGAGTGTACTATTATGAGCATTAGCATCGTTTTTCTCAATATCAACAGTGGCACAGTCTGCTGAGAACAAGCTACCAGATAATAATATTTTTTAATTTTCCTTAGGCTACCTGCATGTTTTTGCCTATGTGGGTCAATGGCACCATTAATACTTATAATAAATATTTGCATCATATGCCTTGCATCTTCACAACATTAATCTTCTTACTCTTTTTCATACACTCTTCTTTGAGGTTAAAACTTAACTCTGATGATGCCTTCTGTCAAGGAAATTAGACTAATTCTATATTCCATATTTTTGTAACTCAAGGTATTCGGTCATTGCAGGATTTTCCTTTCTAGAACAGCTGGGTGCAACCCATACAAAGTCACCAAACATTACCAAAAACCTCGTCTATAAAAAAAACCGACACACTGGCTTCTGCAATGCTTGTTTTGAGCTGTCCAGTATCAATGTAGTATCACATTTTTTGGTTGACTACCCCTTTTAAAATGCTAATCCACCACAAGTAGTCCCTCGTTTCACAGCTGGCTGAGTACTGAGTGTGTGCTACATAAAAGGTTTAGGTAGAAAATAACTATGTTTCAGTTGTTTTTAAGCAAAGTCAAATGTTAATACAATTATGCATGAGAAGGTGTGGGGCTGTCTGTAGTCATATTCTCATTTAAGATCCTTCAAGTACGTCACATTTTTGCACAGCTAGGCGAGTTCTTTGGTAATAAGCAATTATAACAAACTCCTTAAAACATAAATACATTAAAATCAGTGTATGATGATGCTGCACAGTAATTTAAAAACTATTTTACTAAGCCTATTGTTAGGGCAAAGGCACATGTTACATTTCAGATTGAATTATGTGACAAATTTGTTCAAAATAATGATATGCCAAAATATTTGGTCCAGGCAATTAGATTACCTTCCAGTCAAGACACATTTGGCATCCGGTCAAAACAGTGATTGTTCCTAGGCGTAAATAAACAGAGAGAGTGTCTGACTGCTCAAGCCTGGAGATAACAGGGAGAGGATAGAGAAGGAAAAGCAAACCTAATGTGAACAACTGGGGACTAGAACCAGTAATGGACACACACTCAGAGTTGTCACTAGGTTTGTATACGGATAAGACTCAGAACTTTCCAGAGCAGCAATAAATGATAATGCCTCTGTGCACATTACTTTTACAAATCGTCACCGTGCAAACCCCACAGAAAGGAGGCAGCAGACGTGATTCTGTATCTAGACCCAAGGGCACAGACAAGAATATTATTTACACACAAAAGGCAAACCCTTATGGCTACATCAGGGGACACTCTCGTGATTCCTAAGAATATAGAAATCTCATCTGTCACAGTTAAGACACTTAACACTACATGTCACAAAAGAAAAGGGCGGGGCAGGAATTGCCTTCTAAAAACAGAAGCCAACATCTGTAAAAACGGAATACACCAATACACAGGTGAGGACACAGTAGCACACTTACCAGACACAAGAGCCCAATAGGAGTATGCGGAACAGGCACTAGAAGGGTACCTAAGAGCTGGGGCAAATTTTTAGGAGAAAGGCATTCAGGGAAAACTGGATAACCAACGGGACAGGACAAGGACTAGGAAACTAGGAACTGTGGCAAATACGAGACTGGAATTGCAAGGGAACTAGGGGCTCTAAGACATACACAGAGAAACACAGATTAGTAAGGAGCAGAGGCTAGGTGAGTAGGAGAAAATACAAGCACTGTGACATACATGTGAGTAACTAAAGGGAAATAAAAACAGAAGCAGAGGGAACAAACTAGGAACAACCAGAAAGGGTGCTGGACAGGGCTGCACCTTACTGTAGAAAAGAGGCAGAAATGAAGTAAAACAAAAGCTAAGCAGGGCATGGAGAAATCTGTAGCAAGCTGCACAGGAACCGGAAACAGGCTCTGGCTGAAGCAAGGCAGGGACCGCTCAGAAAACAGGAAACAAGAGATCCCATACACCAAGAAATCAACTTCAATGCACGAACAAGGATATCCAGCCAAGAGCAGCTTATAAGCAGTTGCAGGCAGCAGAAAGCCCAGGGCAGAGTCATAAGACTAGGCTGGACAAGACTAGTCACAGGTGTGTAAAATTCCCACCTCCCACAAGTCTTAGAAGCTAGAATCAAGTGCTGAGGGACAATAAGGCTGCTCCTAATGAAAGTATTGCACCGTGGATGCCTGATCTTTGTGACTACTAAAAGGATATTCTGGGGACAGCAGTCCATGGAAGCAAACATAGGTTTTCCAATAACTTCAAACCTGAAATGGAAAGCATGCAGGAGTTATACAAGGACTTTGGATGAGTTGTAACGTGGTTTCCAGACTGCTGTTTTTCCATGTACTGAGTCTCCTAGGGGTGGAAAAATTGAATCGTAACATCCACGTTTCCTGAAGGTATAAAAGGAGTATTTATGTTTTACTAGCTACATCAGATCACTCCCATCAAACCCATCAACCCCAAGAGACCCACCAAACATGACAGTTGGTATACCCCAGAACTGAGAACTTCAAAACGCAACAGCAAGAGACTAGAAAGGAAGCGGCGCACCAGTAAAGAACCTAATGACCGCACAACCTTCATAACATCACTCAACCCCTACCACCAACTCCTGAAAGAGCTGAAAAAGAGCACCCTTTACATCTGCATCAAGGAAAGGCTACAAACCACAGCAAAAAACTCTTCAGAATTATGAAGTAGTTCTCCAACGCTTCAGCAACCAAAAACATCATCCCCCCTTCCCAAGAAGTCTGCAACACTCTACTGAACTTCTTCTACTTAAAGATCTCTGCCATTGACAAACACTTCAAACCCCAAATAGCTGATTCCAACAACAATCAGACTGACTACTCGCTCCCACAGACCCCAGAGCCGACCATCATATCACTGCTTGGGACCTGCTCACCACTCAGAGTACCACAGCCGTCATGCACTCCGTCCACAAAGAAGGACCCACGGAGCCCTGCCCTATCACGTATTCAATCCCGGAAACAGGACCACTAGCATGAGTTTGCTACCATACGCATTTATCACCTCAGCCCATTTCCCAAAGGAATGGAAACACCTGGAAGTCATACTCCCTCCTAAAGAAGCCATCTGCCAACCCCAACAACCTCAAGAATTACAGGCCCATCTCTGCTCCTCTATCATACCAAACCCCTCAAAAAGGCCATCAACTGCTGTTTTAAAATGGCCCTCTCTGAAGGGTCACCCCAAAAATGTTGTCTTCATATTCCTCTTTTTCTGGCCTCATTTGTGTTGCCTTTGAGACCCAGGGTACTTTACTTTTGCTAATTAGTGCTAAAGTGCATATGCTCTCTCCCTAACACATGGTGATATTGGCTCATACCCAATTGGCATAGCAAATGTACTTATAAGTCCCTAATAACGCAACACTGCTTGTGCCACCCACCTAAGTAGCCCCCTAACCATTTTTTAGGCCCGCCACTTCAGGGCCTATGTGTGCAGTTTACTGTCACTTGGCTTTGGATTTAAAACTACTTGCCAAGACTTTCTTTATAGAAGTGAAACATATGTGTGAACAGTAATATAAATGATAATGTAATAGCATTGACTGTTGCTATGACATATATAAAAATACATACATAAATAACACAGACTAAAATACTGAACTGGTGCTTCTAAAATCCACCTACCCCAGTGTACCTAACCTAGGTCTAGTACGAGGGAAGAAGTAGGTGCTATCTATAGCATAGGCTTAGTTTTGCCAAGAATTGCCAAAGGTTTCTCTAGGTTCTAATCAGCCTCATACCTTAGAATGAGAGAGGTTGGTATCTCTTTCATGGGACTCGATTTCCCAACACCCTGCAAGGGTAGTCAGAAACACTGGAGCTGGATTCTCAGCAGGAGGATGACAGTGTCTAGTCAGTGCATCAGCTGGAGAGTTGGCTTCCTTCGGCACTTGCTGTAGCTAGCTGCATTGTGCAAGTAGGTTATCGAACTACACCGAACCACACCGTGCTTTGCCATAGCAAATGAAGGTATATTTATACCTTGAAAGTGTATAGGAATGCCGGTATTAACGTAAAAGTCAGGCGTATGAACGTCATGATAAACCTCTAAAGAATAGATGTTCATACATAATAAATGAGTTCTTGGAGAAATCAATATCCAGGCAAGGGGAAGTCTCTTCAGCTTAAGAGTCTGGTTTTCCAAGAAATCGTTGTGACGTAGATGAACGGATGGAAGTAGCCATGCCTGTGTTTGGGTAGCATGGGCTATGCCTAAATAAGGACTGAATTCCTAAGCCTAAATAAGGGCAATGTGAATTGTACCTATATAATGGCATGAATCGGGAAATTCATTTGTAATCTAAAATTGAACACAACAATGGGAGTCACCCAAATGGACACTTACTGCGCAGCAACCACACAACAAGGTAAGAAGCATGACTGCGCTAATACGCTGCGTATTGTATACCCATGCGCGTCCCCCCAGGCAAATCACAGTGTACAGGAAGAAGTCCATTACACATATACCCTCACATACGTATAGCATCATGGGAGTTGTAGTCATGTTAGCCAAGTGTGCATGGATAATCACCAATGCACAAGAAAAGACACCAGCAGTACATGTCAGACAGTGTGTTTAAATCTGTGATTTATTATGAGAAAAATAGGGTAAATAATAAACAGATAGAGGAACAAACTAAAATAACAATGCACTGTTTCACACACAGATGCATCTCTGGTGGACTCAGATGACAGTGAGCTCCTCATGATTTCGGAGACACCAGCAGGGACGGATGGAGAGACCCAGCTGGACCCTCAATCCACACCACCACCATCAAAACGCGGGGCACATGTACCCACACTGCAGGAAATGGAAACTGAGCCGAGCCCAGAACAAACACCAGTCCCCAGCCAGACACGTGTTCCTCTATCAGCTCCAACAACAACACGTGGCCGAGTCAGACTACGGCGCAGGTCCAAGAGCTGTATTGCAGCAGAATAAGATCAGGCTCCGAATGTCTATGCAGGGGTTGAGTCGCAAATGCTACATGTTCAGCCCCTGCAGGGGAGACATATGGGCACAATCATCCTGCAGATCTCTAAGCTGGCCAAAAACATGACCACAATATCAGACTGTGTGCGTCACCTAAAGACAGTGGTTGCAGAGGGGAATCAGGAAATAAACAAGAGCCTACAGGAGCTCACCCATGCCGTTATAGCAGGACAACGCACTAAGTGCAGGAAGCATCGGCAGGGCTTGCTTCGTCTTTCTGTGAATACTAGGGCCATCACCAAGCAACAGCACTGCTATCTTGTCACACCGCTCCGTGTCACTGCGGATTGACCTAGGACATTTCTGCGGGGATGTTCTAAGGCCTTAGGCCAAGTGACCACTGCTGTGAAACATCTACAGTCTGCGACAGGGAGTGCCAGCAACTTGGAAGGGGAGGAGGGTAGTGAGGAGGCATCTAGCATGAGTAGCATGTCCATGTCGGAGATCACTAGCAGGAGATGCAGCTCAACAGCCACAGGCACACATCAGGGTGATGTTGAGGAGCCATGCAACAGGAGGCTGGGGGAATATGGCAAGAGGCGCTAGACATGCATTTCTGCCTCTTTGTCCATGGTGGTGTAACCATGTTCCACTTTAATATTGTGATTGCACTCCCATGCTATTATCGATTATATTTTATTTCATAAACCAATGCAATCACCTTCATGTTTCCTAAAAATGAATATTTACTTTGACCTGTGCTTATGTGAATAAAACATTTGTATTCAAAGATATAGTGTGATGGCTCATTCTTACCAGGCTCAAAAGTGATGCTGTGTGATGTATGTCTGCCTCATCTTTCCTTCAGCTGTGTTTGGCACGTGTGACTGTCGGATGTACGTTGTTACCACGCGATGTATTACATCGCGGTACTTTATAACGCGTCTTTTACAACACAAGTCGTTACCACGACTTGCGCTGTAGGGGTGCTGGATTTAGGAATAGTTACATTTACTATTCCAACACCAGCCTACGTACAGTAGGGAAGGTGTTGGAATAGTAAATCTGCTATTCCTTAGCCTAGAGCACCCTCCAGCCCAAGTCGTGGTTACGACTTACATTGTAAAAACGCGTCGTAACTGCACTGCGGGGTAACATCTGCGTTGTAAAGGATGCTCCCTGTGACTGTCGGTGTTGTGCGGGTGGTTGGTCATCCCGATCATTGTCATTTCTGTCCATCTCAATGGGTATCCCCCTTCTGGTCGCAATGTTGTGCAGCTGGGCACATACTGCTACAATCCTCCAGCAGGTCTCGGGGTTGTGTTGCGATGCACCACCAGTCTTATATGGGATCCGGAAGGGACTTTTCAGGATCCCGAATGTTCTCTCGACCACATTTCTCGTGCTAATATGTGCTGCGTTGTAGCCCTGTTCCTGTGGTGTTGCTGGGTTGAGGTAGGGGGTCAGGATATGTTCCTGCAAGGCATATGCGCTGTCACCAACAGTTTGGGAAGCAAAGAGTTAGCGGCAGTATTGCAATTACATATGGGATAATGATGTAACAAATAGGAATGTGTAGGTACCAAGTAGGTGTCCCTCTCCAAATTCACCGTTGAGCAGACGCCTGTGGATTCCACTGTGCCGGAATATATATGAGTTGTGTGTGCTCCCTGGAAATTGTGCCACTATGTCCGTCATTATGTGCTTGGCATTGCACAAGACCTGGACATTGATCGAGTGATAGGACTTCCTATTACTGAAGATGTACTCGTTGGCTGAGGGGGGAAAGATGGGGAAATGCGTGCAGTCAATGCATCCTATGACTTGGGGGAATTGGTCCACCTGGTAGAACTCCAGTTTGGTCTGGTTCAACTGCTGTGGGGTTGTGGGGAAGGTGATGTGGGTATGTATCAATGTCAGCATGGCATCAATGAATTTACGGAAGAAGATTGAAAGTGCGCTTTGAGAGACGCCTCGGGCTACCGCTACGACCCCCTGGAAACTTCCGGATGCCAGTAGCTGCAGGCTGCGTAGGACTTGGACATGCGCAGGAATGGCATTGGTCCTACTGGTCCGGTGCTTCAGTAGTGGTTCCAGGTAAGCAATTAGGTGCATTATCATGACACGATTCAGACGGTACTTGTAATATGCTACCTCGTCATTTTGGCAAAGCAATGTAGTGCACACTCTGAATACCCTCTCCCGGATCCTCCTCCTGTGCTGTGCTGCTGCATTTATTCTCATCCTCCTTGCAAAGACGTAGAGTGCTGCCATTTTGAAAAACTTACGGGGTCTCCAGTGCAATTATTGAAAGGTTTCAGATAGTTTACACCTGTGAATTTTAATGTTTTTTGTGTTTCATCAACTTTACCTCCTGGTTGAGATTCCCCTTATACTGCTCATGCTAAAAAGCGATTTTTGATTAAATTCGGTATTTGCAAATTTTGATACATTCCTTTGCGATTCTTTATTTGCTAATCGCTATTGGCACACGCAATTGATGATGTCGCTATTTACGAATCTCTAATTTGCGATTTGGTAAATTACCGGGGGCTTTTTTTGTGATTGTGCAGTTTTTTCGCTATTGGGATTGATGCATAGGAATATGTTGTTTTGCGCTCGCTAATGGCCTATTTTAACGATTCGCAAGTTTAGCGAGGAGTATTTTGCTTTATGCATGGGCCAGTTTGTGGTAAGAATGCCAAGCTGTTTGTTGTTGTCATTTCCCTACCATTCTATGTGTCATTGTAATGCCTCAGTGCATCCTCCTGACACCAGACATGCAGAACAAGTAAGGTGCAATCTCTCATAGAGTGGTAAGACTGTATGGTATTGATGCATAAAAAAATACTTTCTCCCAATATAGAGCCATCCTAATTTTGGTTTACTCTAATATGCGGCCCCCTCCCCCTGTAGCCACCCTTGTTACACTTGTGATAAACCACACACAGTGACACTTTAGGATTCATATAGGAAGACGTTTTCTCACACATTTGCAGAATCTTTTCAATGTTTGAATTTTTTGCCCACATATTTTCTCACATTGCTAGGATCTTGAGGTTACTGCTTTCTTTGACTGTGGGCTAAAGCTATCAATATGTATATGTACATGAGTGCAGCCATTTCTTTAAACTCCCAACCACAGAGCTGACCAGCTGGCCTGACAGAAGCAAGGGTCTAACAGTAGCTTGCCCGAGGCTAGCACCTCTCCAAATACCTAAAAAAACAATACATTTACCTGCAGATAATGTTTCCATCTGTAGTCTTGCATCCTCAAAATACGATCTTTCTCAAAAATCATTCTATATATTCTTAAAGTCGAGCGTGAAGCCACTTAAAATTTCTGATTACCGCCTCTCTTTTTTCTTTCTTTCCAATGGCCTTCCATCCTCTTTATGCCTCCTGTCATTGAGCATAAACTACTTTGTCACATGAATGTTTGCCTTATTATCTGTCAATGTATTTCTGCAATTGCCCACAACTAATTTACAAGATTACAACTCTCCTTTCAAAGTAATCCCCATGCAACATAGCAATACCTAATCTGCTCTTGCTCATTTATGGGCCCCACCAACCTCCTGCATGAGCTCCCCACCCGCCCCCACTAATGATCACACCTAACTCCTATTAATTTAATCTGGAGCCAATGCATGTAATGGTTTGCATGAGAACACAGGACTAATTCCCATAGCCAACAATACCCAAATGCACTGGACTATCCACCAACCTTTGGGTCTGGAGCAGTGTGCTATCTGCTGTAAAGAATTTCAGTACCTCGTCAGCGGTAGTAAGCGCTACATACATTGAATTTCATAAGATTTCAATACCTTCCACACATTCGCAGATACTCCTTTTGGCTTCTGCCAGGTCATGTTTCTGTGCACTGCCAGAATGTTCTGAGAATTATACACCCCCTCATCCATTCCTATTGTGACTGCAAAATTCTGGGAATGAAAAAAGGTTCTTCACTTCTGACTTTTGTTGTTGATCTTCAATAAGTCCACTCTACCTGCTGCATCCCCACTGCGAACAGTGAAGAAGTGCCAAAGTTGGAATTTGCAGCCTTCACTCTAATTGTTTCATCAACAAACAAAGATGGCAGCACACCCTCCGAGTCAGTCGTCTTTGTGGTCACAACTCCTGATCGTCTTGTTCAAACTACATGCACAGCCAGTGAATACACACTTAGCTGCAGCTTCTGATTGACCCTCAACATTGGCTGTGTCACGAGCAGCAGCTCCTCTGCTATGGCGGAGGAGCACCATACCCAAAAAACATCAGGATATTAAGAATAAAATGGCACTCATTTTATTTTTCCTTGCCTGACGAGTCTTGGGGCGGGGCCTGGTAGTGACATCACTGATGGTATTGGTAGTGCACTCCCATCACTACGCATGATATGTTTGGCTGGCCGTCTCAGGCCGGCCAAACCATCATTCACAGAGAAAGCTTTCGGACAGAGCAGGTACAGACTCACAGTTAGTCCTGGAGTGCAAATTGGGGGCGCTCAGGCCAAACCTGAAGCTGCTCTCTAAGTGAGAGCAGCTTAAGGATTGGCCGCACAGCATTCTGGGAGCTTGTGCCTTCCTGAAGAGGTGAAGAAGAGTGACAGGGAGAGCTGCAGGAAAGATTATTTTTTTATACCTCCCCGACCCCCAATGCCCTCCTGCCGTAAATGTACAGGAATTTATATAGCGCAAATCACCAAGTGGTTTCTAAGCGCTTGCTTAGGGAACCCGTCCTGGTATTCCCCTGTGAGATAACGCCGGCAGGGTATCTGCAAGGTGAAAGCCAGGCATCCCGCCACGAGGGGCCGTTGTGGAGATTAAGCAAGCTATTGCCCAGAGTCGCAGAGTGTGAACCCGTGAATCGAGTAGGCACCGGAGCGAGAATTGTCGAGTCCATGGACATTTTAGGACTCAAGACCCCGCAGAGCCGGGAATTGAACCCTGGTCCCAGGCTGACCTCTGCTTCCAGGTCTGCCTCCTCTAACCAGTGAGCCACACTTCTCCACCTCCACGCTCCTGTGTGTCACCTCCTGAGTGGTCAGTACTGGGCAGGTCCAATCAAAAAAACACCCTTCATTCTCATCAATTGCTCCACAATATCCTCAATGCAACGTACCTCAGAGGAACTTTGAAATTCCCTTTTCCTGTTTGAGCAACACTTCACTTGTATCTATTTTGTAAATGGTTGACTTTCTTTTTGAACTTTTGTCTTTTACCATTTGGATCACTAGTGGCTTGATGTAATAACCCTTAAGCCTTGTTAGAAAACATCTTGGCCCATCGAGTTTTGTTAATATTCCCACCCTAAACATATTTAAAGCAGAAAAGCAGTTCAATACCACATTTCGCTCATTTTTCCTGCAGTAATTAGGAGCCCCAGCGCAAACATTTTGTGCTAGTTCTTAAATAACATGACAAATCCACCCACTTGTATCACTGTTGCTGCTAGTGTAATAGTGAAGCAAACCATTTTGTCTACTTATTATCACTTATGAAATCTAGCAACAGAGTAAATGTCTCGAAACAGATAGTCGAACCATATTGTTCACAAATCATTTTAAGGGAACCATGTTTTTTTCAACAAATTAATCACAATCCAGGAACAACAATTAAGTTAAACTGATTTTCTACAGTTTTTGTCACTCAAGTAGCAAAACATTTGAATTCTATTCCCATTTTGCATGTAAAATATTAACAAACTGCGAAATCTGTGTCCTTGGCCGCTGTCTTTGCCGCAAACAGAATTTGGCACGTTCTTTGTTAGACTATTAGAAATATTGATTCATGTATATTTCAGTGATTCGCCCCCTGGCCACCAGAATATAGCAAAAGAAGCAAGTTTAACTTAAGTTGATATTTTGACTCGAGGATCTCTGCATTGGGAAATGGGAGATGTGTTTCCTATTTTGTCCATGAGCTATAGGGAGGAATCCATTCAAACTCAATCTAATCCTTTGCCAGCTGTGCCTGGTTTTTATGAGTTCATGTGACTCATTGTGCACTAATCAGAATAATTCATGGCAGCTCTGTATCGATTATGAACTTGCCAGTCTGGGCCCTAATTTATAAAAGTGAATTATCAGCTTAATTACATTTAGGAATGTAATATTTATGTTGATAAGTGCTGCAATATTTCATGCACTACCTACTGCTTTGTACATTAATAGTTCATTTGTCATCTCCCTTAGTATTAACTGACGCTCATTGAGAATAAGAGAGTGAGGAATAAGCAGGCAAGACCAGGCACCTTGAGGCGCTTGGCATCATTAAACGAAGATTATGAACTGCTACATCATGCCAGCCGGCTCCACGGGATGCCGCGTACAGCACCTCAAGGCACATTTGGCATTAGCAGGCCTGCACATACGTGGGCAACCAATTGAGACTGCCGCGCATTATGTTAATCAAAATTATATTTTTTGAAAGGTTCATTCTTCTTTGGAAACAATTTTACACTTCCCGGTTAACTTGGAATGCTTGCAGAATCCTGGCGAGCTTTTCGAGGCAAAGTAACTAATGTGGCGGTTGTGGCCAATCCCCTGTAGACGATGTGGTAAGCAACTTAAAAGTATTCATTTATAGAGCTTAACATGATAAATCTGTACCCCGTAGGCACAACTGCGCAAATTCTTTGCATACAGAGTAGGTGCTTGCTTACAGTTGTTAAGAAACTTCCATTCCCGCTTCCGTTTTTATGTATGTTATTCAGGCCAGCGCCATTAGTTTATTTTTTTCTTTTGTTCATTCAAAAACAGTTACGCCATGTTTGTGAGTACATGTTTCTACAAAACCGTCAAGTAGAAAAAAGAATTGCACCCAAGGCACAAGTAAGCTGCGTGAAAATGTCTGCTTGGGTCGTCAATGAGCGACAGTCGCATTATTTATACTTTGTTTTTGGAGTTTTTCTCAAGCACTCTGGGGCTTTTTTATGAGAGACTAGCACGGCCAGAGCGTCACTTTTTTTGATGCTCCGGCAGCGCAAGCCTTTCAGTCATATCTATGAGGCAACGCAAAGCCACTCCGCATGACTTTCCATGGCCTAATGGATAAGGAGTAAGACAAAGCAGCGCAAGTTGCTGCCATGCCTTACTCTGCATCAATGAGGCGTTCCAGGGACTTTCCAGTGGCCCATCTGGTTGGGGGCCCATTTGTATACTGTTGCCAGGATAGCACTTGGGCCTGGACTACCACTAGAGTGCATTGCTTTAATGACTGTCATTACTAGAGCCGGGCTTATTGTTGTCAGCTCGCCAATTGCTTGGTCTGATGGTCTGGAAGCTAGCTGATCATCTGGCCAAGTGCCTTACTTTCATTTTTATCCTCCGCCTGTTCGCTGTGTAGACTTGTGATAAATGATTCCCAGTCAGTGTGAGCAACATTGTCACCCGCTTTGGAGTGAGTCTTTTATTAATCCACCTCCACAATTTACTTTGGTGCTTTGATTTTATGATCATATGCGATTCGGCCCATTTTCTGGCATCCTCCTCTCTTCCTTAGGTGTAGAGGCGCTTTCTACAATATGGTAATCTGGAGTTGCAGCCATTTATTCTCCCCCATGTTGTTACTAAGGGACTGCAAGGCTTTGTTTCATTGTTCCTGAGAGCAAGAAGTAATAATACATCTACTTAAGTATTGAGCTGATGTCAGTGAAGGTCTATATAAAGTAAACATCCATGAGCACATCTTCAGGAAAAGAATTACTAGCAAAGACCACATAGAAGATATCTCAACATCTTACATGCTAATAGATGAGAAATATACTATACAAAACTAAACATCAGTTGGTAAGTGGATAAATATTCTGATTCTGCAGAGTGTTATGAACATACACTAACTTTTAATCTATGGAGACATAGATCTGCATTTTACCTCACCTTAGAGCGTGTAAGTCTCCGTTATTGTAGACTTCGGTTCTGCTCTAATTATCGTTTTGAAAATCAAGCTTTGCTTTTGTTTTAATAATTGTGTTCCACTTCCACCTGCGCACTGCTTTGCACTCTTTGGGTGACGTCACCCAATCCGATGCAAGGTCAGGAGGAGCCAGTTGTGCCCCCTGATTATTTTAGGCCGGTCGCAGTGCGCACACATTTGTTAGATTCGGGGGTCTCTAGTTGGCAGAGGTAGGTACCTTTGACCAAGTAGGGGCCTTTGCGTCTAGTCAGGGTAAGGGGGTACACTCCTAAAATAAGCTCTGCTCACCCCCATGGTAGCTTGACATGAGCAGACAGGCTTATCTCAGAGGCAGTGTGTAAAGCATTTGTGAACATATACAGTAACCCTGTGACAGCACTACAGATGGACACCACACAAGTTGTAGTATATAAATAAGTATTTTTATATAGACTTAACAGAAGACCACAAACGACAAAAATCCACAATACTGTACTTTAAAAATGGTAGAAATAGTTTTGTTCCCTTTTGATGTAAAATGAGACACTTTGAATTCAATGTACCTTTGGATGCGTAACTCTATCCAAAGAAAGTGTTGCAGGGAAGGTGATGCGTTGGTTCCTTACACGCAAGAACGGTGATGTGTCGGGTCCCCACTGCTGCGTAAGGGATAGGTCGGTTCTTCTCCGCTTGGGGTGGTGATGCTTCGGTTTCTTACTGCGCTTCCATGGCCATACAGCCAGCAGCGCCATGATGCGATGAAGAGCCGGTGCAATGAAACAAAATGGCGTCTTCTTTTTGACGCAACTTAATACGCACACTCCCAACAGCCGTGCGGCAACTCAATGAATCTTCTGAGCTGAGACAGGCCCTGCGACACACTTCTCCGGTGATGCAACGGCATCTGCTGCGACAGCGACACTTTTCTCCAGTGATGCGAGGCACTTCGGGGTGATGCGATGGCGACAGTGGTGGTAGGCTTCTCCGGTGATGTGACGGCAACTCTCTTCTCCGGTGATGCGACGACAACCGCTGTGGCAGGGACATGCTTCTTTGTCTTGAGTGGCTCTTCCAGGTCCCAGCAGCACGCCGTCTCTCAGAAGGCCCAGCTCAACCGGAGGCACTTCAATTCCCAGAAAGGGAAGGCAGGGGAGCTGGATGGTGAAGTCTGTTGTCCCTGAGACTTCAGCAGGAGGCAAGCTCTGTCTCAAGCCCTTGGAGATCCTTTACAAATTGATTTGAAAGTAGCACAACGTCCTTTCTCCTTTCTTTGGCATTCAGGCAACCACTGCAGGCCAATCCCCCAAATAGCACTCAGCTTAGGGATAGTCTCCTTCTCAGTTTCTCTGGCTCCTCTCCTCAGCAAAGGTTCTTCTTGTTTCCCAAAGTTATCTAAAGTTCTTGCGTCTGGGTCCAAATCTTTATCCTAGTAAATCCTTTGTCCTCTGAAGTCAGAGGGTCCTTTACCCAGTCCAAACCAGTTCTGTGCAGTCCTGGAGCACTTTGTTGACAAGACTCCTTCTTTCCTTTGACAGTGTGGGCCAGGGACATCAGAAGCAGCACAGGAGGTGGAGCCAGCATTGTGGAAGGCAGACACAGTCCTTTTCAGGTCCCAGGTACACTCCTCCAACCCATCTACATGCAGATAGCTCTATTCAGCTCTGTGCTGACTCACCCTGATTCTTGGAATCCCCCAGCCCCTGTCACTCAAACTCCAGACAAGGAATACACATCCTAGCAGAGACAGGTTTGGATAGTTAGGCAAGAAAATACCTACTTTCTAAAAGTTGTTGCCCCTTCCTCCAGGTCAGACAACACCTGAACCTGGCTTCCCAACCCAAGAACCAACCCCTGCAGTTGACCACTTGCCCGGCGCTCCAGGACTTCATTCGGAGCACTTATGCCCCGGGGGTGAAACATAACTCATGTGTCCTGTGACAGTCTGCCTGGTGCAGATCTCCCAACTCCTGTCCATCTGACAGTGTGTGAAGACCCCAGGACAGAAGTGGTATCACCATGGTCAGTCCTTAGGGACTCAGCCCTTCTGGCTGGCCCCTGATCCACTGGTTCTTCCACTTGGGACTCTTTCCCCCTCTCACCCCTCAATTTGGAATTCTGCACCCTCCACTTAGGAGTGGCACTGCCAGACACTAGAACTGATCGAGGTCTACTTACAGACACTTCCAGCTCACCTGACATGGGGAGGTCCCCCTCAACGGGCGGTCGATCAGGACAGACTAGGCTCCCTACCTGGTGTTCCCTCACTGAAGCACTCTGTCCTGGAGACTGAGGTTGGGGTACTTCAGGACACAGCCCAGTATCACTCCTTCTCCTGTGAGACAGGATGTAAGGCCCTTCAACCTCTTCACTATATAAGGGGACCTAGCCGGGCTACTCTGAACCACTTCCAACACTCTGGGTTGGGAGATACCTGAGCCACTCCTCTTAGGATAACTCCCCAATGACTCTTCAGATCTTCTGGAATCTACCAAAAGGTCTGCCTCCCATTTGAGTTCCCTGGGGTCAGAGAACTCACTCTCCAACAGGTTTTGGCTTAGCTCTGGAAAACAGGGACTTACAATATGCTCTCCCACAATTGGATCACACAGCCCCCTACATGGTTAACCAAACTATCCTTCACCTCTCCATCCAGTGCCTCGCACATGTACTCCACACCACTCTCTTGAAATTGACTAGACAGTACGACTGTCTCTGTAACTCAACCCACACTCTTCTGGGCGGTCTTCACACTCACATACCAGGACTTCAACCTTGGGGGAACCCCTCTCCATGCTCCTCTCATCTACAGTCAGTAGAGTGTCCCTCCCACCACTAGGACCATGAACCCCTGGGCCAGTTCCCCAATCTATCTCAGGGATACTGTGCACCACCGGAGCTACCTCACGTCCTTGAAACTCCTGGCATAAATCAACCCCCTGCAAGTCAGGCGCCACATCTCTGGGTGTTTGTACTCCTCCCTCAGCACTAGATAACCCAATTTTGCTGCCACCATCTGAGCTGGATTCGACCTTCAACTCAGCAAAGCTCACTTCCTGAGCTACATATATTTATTTTTTCTGGGCTGATACACTCATGGCCTAAAGCCTCTCGAGCTCCAAATCAAGCTCCCTTATTCTCAACTCATGATCCAGTTGCATCCTCTTTCCTAGTTTGCAACTCAAATTCTAACTACCCACTCAACTTGAGCTTGGTCAGCTTCATCTCATGAATCCTACTCTTCTCCCTGTCCTCCAGCTCTTCCGGGGACAAGCCCTTGGCAGAAACACTGCTACCTTTTTGGGAAGGTGCTCTCACCCCCCCCCTGGACCCAATGGCCCTTCCAGCTTCTCCTGTGCATTTTCAGCCCCCTCCTCATTCTCAGGGGTATTCCTTGCTTCGATCCAGGCCCTCAGCGCCTTTTGGAACTCTTCCTTCTTGGAGAGACCGGTCATTGCAAATTTAAATCTCCTGTAGAGAGTTGCTTCAGCTGTTTCACATTGTAGCATTCCAGTTTCTTCACTTCCTAATCAAAATCAACAGATGCTATAGATGCTGATTTATCCATGGTGGTTAAAATTGGCAATTCTTTGCAAAAATTGAAAATCCCAGGAAAAACAATCTACCAAAAATTATGTGGTCATGTTTTGGTCTGCACTCACTAGTAGTGTTCACCAATCACTGTATTTGAGTCACAAATGCAAGTCCAGATCCTCACAGCTGACCACCAATGTTAGATTTGGGGGTCTCTAGTTGGCAGAGGTAGGTACCTTTGACCAAGTAGGGACCTTTGTGTCTAGTCAGGTTAAGGGGGTACATTCCTAAAATAACCCCCGCTTATCCCCTTGGTAGTTTGGCACAAGCAGACAGGCTTATCTCAGAGGCAGTGTGTAAAGCATTTGTGAACACATAAAGTCAGTAACCCAGTGATAACACTGCAGATGGACACCACACAAGTTGTAGTATAAAAATAGGTATTTTTATATAGACTTAACACAAGACCACAAACAACTAAAATCCACAATACTGCACTTTATAATTGGTAGAAATAGCTAAGTTCTCTTTAGATGTAAAATGCAACACTTTAAGTCCAATGTACTTTTGGATGGGTAACACTATACAATCAAAGTGTTGCAGGGAAGGTGATGGTTCTGTTCCTTACATACAAGAACGATGATGCGTCAGGTCCCTACTGCTGCGTAGGTTCTTCTCCACGTGGGGAGGTGATGCGCCGATTTCTTCCTGTGCTTCCGTGACGATGCGATGAAGATCCTGTTTAATGAAACTAAATTGCATCTTCTTCTTGATGCGACACAGTACGTGCACGCCCGACGGCCGTGCGACGATGCAGTGAATCTTCTGAGCCGCGACAGGTCCTGCGACACCACTCTGCTGTGATGGGACAGCGTCTGTTGCGACGGCGACGCTATTCTCCGGTGATGCGAGGTGCTTCAGGTAATGCGATGGCGACAGCGGCAGAGGCGGTACGCTCTTCCGGTTATGTGACGGCATCTGCTGTGACGGCGACCCTCTTCTCCAGTGATGCAACATCAACGGCTGCGGCAGCAACATGCTTCTTCATCTTGAGTCAGGCTTCCAGCTCCCAATGACACATAGTTTCTCAGAAGGCCCAGCTCAACAGCCGGCACTTCAATTCCCAGCAAGGGAAGGCAGGGGAGCTGGTTGGTGAAGTCTGTTTTCCTTGAGGCTTCAGCAGGAGCCAAGCTCTGTCTCAAGCCCTTGGAGAGCCTTTACAAGTTCATTTGAAAGTAGCTCAAAGTCCTTTCTCCTTTTTTTGGCAGTCAGGCAACCACTGCAGGCCAATCCCCCAAACAGTACTCAGCTTAGGGATAGTCTCCTCCTTAGTTTCTCTGGAGCCAGCATTGTGGAAGGCAGGCACAGCCCTATTCAGGTCCCAGGTGCACTCCTCCCACCCATCTACATGTTCTATTCAGCCCTGTGCTGACTCACCCTGTCTCCTGGAATTCCTCAGCCCCTGTCACTCAAACTCCAGACAAGGAATGCACAACCTCGCAGAGGCAGGCTTGGATAATTAGGCAAGAAAAAAACGACTTTCTAAAAGTGGTATTTTCAAACACAGAATGTTAAAACCAACTTCTCTAAAAGATGTATTTTATCATTCCAAGTTCAGGCATACTGAACTTGGATTTCTGCCTAGTTCCCTGAGTAAGTTAGGATTATAATATGTTATAATAAAACTGCCTATTCTGGCCTATGGGGAACAGGTAGCCTTACAATAGTGTAAAACGAAAATGGCTGTAATTCACTATTAGGGCATGCCACACACATCAGGGCATGTCCTACCTTTTACTTACAATGCACCCTGCCCTTGGGTCTACCATAGGGGTGACTAATATGCAGAAAAGGGAAGGTTTAGGGACTGGCAAGTGGGTGCACTTGCCCGGTCAGCATGGCAGTACCAGACTTCACACCGGCTCTGCGATGGCAGACCTGAGACACACTGTTACAGGCTGCTTCTATGGGTGGCACAACCAGTGCTGCAAGCCCGCCAGCAGCATTTGATTTACAAGCCCTTGATCTGCATTTGACCTCAACTTAGAGTGTGTAAGTCTCCGCTAGTGTGGTTTGCGGGTCCTCTCAAATTAACCTTTTAAAAATCACACTTTGCTTTTGTTTTCATTGTTGTGTTCCACTTCTGCCTGCGGCACTGCTTTGCATTGATTGGGTGGCCTTACCCAATCAGATGCAAGGTCGGGAGGAGCCAGTTGTGCCCCCCAGCCATTTCCGGCTGGGCCCCAGCATGGACGTGCCGCTGGTCCACTGCTGGCAAGCCCGTCTGCGCTCATTCGTGTCTGGACCTCGCCAGGCACCAGGCACTCTGCTCATTTGGACTTCCACAGACAGGTCTACTCTTCCGAGGTTTTCTCATTGAGAGCTGCAATGAATCCCTGTTTTAATGAGGTTTGGTTCCAGTTGATCGCACGTTCTGCTGTGAACACTGCGAATACAAAATCAGAATTGATGGCCATGTTGCAATGCTGTCTGTCCATACTTTTAAATTCCTTAGTCTGAACTGCCGCTCTTTGATAACGCACCACGCTGATATGTTTGACCTGATCCAGAAGGAGGGACCCAATGTTTTTTTTCTCACAGAGACCTGACCTACCTCTAATATGGTAGCTGAGTCACAGATGGCGTTACCTCAGGGATATTCTATAAAGAAAAAAATACATTTATATAACACTTGGGATCCAGGGAAGTATAAACGGAACATATCTCTTCCTCTTCAAAATGCATAACGAACTTCATATATGTTCTACTAGAATTTAAAAACAGAGTGGTGAATATATGAAAAAATATATGGGAAGAATATCCTTTTTGATGGACGAGAACCCACACTCACCCAAAGGTGACATGCTTCATCATTGGGTTCCCTCAGCACATCGGGTCCGCAAGGTTCCTGATGTGGGAAAAATTCCCCACTAGATTAGGTGGGTGGGGAGGAGCTGAGGTGTTGTAAGACAACGGGACTCCACAAAGTGAATGTTCATTAGTGAGGGACAGAGTGAAGTGAAAATATATATGAAGGTTAAAACTATCTCAAGGACACAAACTATTTTATTCTGTAATGTCTTTGGATAGGATTAAAAAAGCAGAGGACAGGAGGTTCACAACAAATATACCTCCTCAGAGGTCAACATGTTTCTGCCTTTCAAAGATTCCAGTGGAGTTCTTAGGCATTCTTCAGGACCAAATCTTTAAACTAGTCACTCTGTACAATATCGAAATCTAACACACTCATATGTGAGAAGACGGGATACGGCTGTGTTTTGAAGTTGACGCCAGTGACATGAATAATTACTACGCCTTCTCCATCTGAAACAATAAAAAGAGCATGATACTTTACATCATTATGCAAAATTAACCTCAAATATAAACACCATTCACCATGAAAGACTGGAAATCTCCAATGTGAGTATCGAGGCAGGATGGGCTACCTGTATTGAAGACAAACTTTGACTCTCAGTAGCTGTAAGTTACCCCTCACCCAATTCGGCTCATCAAACTAAAAATAAAAACAAGAAAGAAAAACACTGATGGCAATCAGGAAAGAAACCAGACTATATATCTCATACAGTGTAAAATGCCGAGCTTAGTGAAAAAATCCCTTAACAGGCCAATCATGCAAATGTGGCCTTTGAGATGAATCAGTTACATGAGGATATAGGCAAATTCAGACTGTAAAGGAAAGCTAGTGTTTCGTATGTTTATTACAGGGAGGCAGCCTTACCGTCTCAAGATCTTAAGGTTAAGGGCATGTATTACCCAAGGGGCGTAACAACCCTTATGTCTGTGGTCAGGTATCTCACGGTCAATGTGGATCCAGGACCTAAATTACTGCATTCGAAAGTACAACCCACCGACCTTCTATCTAATTCAATGCAGGTCCTTTTTGCTTGCTGCTCGGCACTGTACTCTTGACATATAATATGATATATATCTCGTTGTTTCTTTTTTTTTAAATGTTTATTTTGACAATATATATATTTTTTTAAAGAATATTTTTCTCAATGATGTCTCCCGGACCATCAAAAAAATTTAGAAAATCACTTACCAATTCAATTACTATCCTGTCAAGTAAATCTGTTCAACTTTAACATCTTGGGGGATCTCAACCTCCACCTGGAGGACCACCAAGATGGTGAGATTACCATTTTTCTGGCAGACCTTGCAGTCTGTCAACTACTACAATGTGTCTCCAGCTCGAAACACTCTGATGGCCACCTACTAGGTCCAGTGTTTACTAACTTACCTTCTCTCAAAGTTCTTTCTTCCCTCCCCATGGCCTGGACAGACCACTTTCTCATTTCCATGGCACTTCTTGGCAAACACCCGCCCTCTTGGACTCTCCCTAAGCTCATTTTAAAGTGCCCTTGGCACAAGTTAGACGCCAATCTCTTTTCAGACACTCTACACTCCCAAACGCCTCAACTCTCTGAAGATGTTGAAGCAGCTAATCGCCGCTTTCATGAATGGCTCATGCACTCCCTTGATAAATATATCCTGCTAAATTTACATACTGACGCAGAACTCAGACCAGTCCATGGTTTAATGAGAGGCGAACCCAGACACAATATCGTTTAGCTATTAAAGCCTATCATAAATTTATACGGAAATCATGCACTGAATACTTCGCAGAATAAATTAAAAACAGCAATAATCCTGCCAAAAGTATCTTCTCCTTTCTGAATGATATTAAAAATCCCCCTTTGGCATGTTCACCCCTCATTGCTTCTAACTCACAATGCAAGGCCTTAGACACTATTTTTGATAAAAAAAGCTGAGGACATCTGTAAATCTTTCCCATCTGTTATTAGCATTGAAGGGCATATCAATCACTTTAATTGCTCAGTTACTCTACTATCCTCCTTCCTGGTGCTATCCTATGAAGCTGTGAGGACTCTTTGCTATACAATGTAATTGGGATCACCAGCTGATCTCTCTTAAACCAGTCAAGCTCCTACAATTTCTACCCCAGCTCTTATATACACTTTGTGAGCTGATAAGTCTATCCCTAGCATCTGCAATTGTACCAGCCTCATGGAAACATGCCATGGTTATCCCTCTGCTAAAAAAGCCTACCTTGGATGCCTCAAAACCCGAAAGCTTCTGCTCGATCTCACTGCTTCCTTTCATGGCTAAGTCACCGAGTCCTACATCAATTCCATTGTAACCAAATTTGTTGTGTCAAACAATATATTGGATCCAGCACAGAATGGTTTTAGACCCAGCCACAGTACCGAAGCAGCTCTGCTGGCAGTTACTGAGCATCTGCGGAGTATATTGGACAAGGGTCACACCTCTGCCTTGATTCTTCTTGACCTTAGTGCCACTTTTGACACTGTATCACATAAAATTCTGGTGCAACGTTTACAAGAGATTGGCATAGGAAATGTCACCCTTAACTGGTTTGTGTCTTTCCTATCAGACATATCCTTTCAAGTGATTTCACCTCCTTATGGGTCTCAGGTGCATTCCGCACATCATGGGGTCCTGCAGGTCTCGATTTTGAGCCTGACATTATTCCATATCTAGATTCAACCCCTAGCGGGAGTTGCAAAAATTGGGGCCTTCCATGGTCTCATACGCTACTGATAATCAGCTTGTTATCTCTCTTCCCAACAACTCTGACCAACACATAGCCAAGTGCCAAAATGATATGATGGCCCTTGCGGATTGGATGGCAGCCAACTGCCTTCAATTGAATGCGAGCAAATGCGAGATTTGTCTTCTTGGAAGAGACATGCATCTTTGGAGTGATCAATGGTGGCCTGGCGCGTTGGGAGCTGCCCCGACTCCTAAGGAAACTGTAAAAACCTTGGGCATTTGGTTTGAATTTGCCCTAACCTTTCAAGCACAGGCAAAATCGATGGCTGGCAGCTGTTTCGATCTCTTATGCGGACTAAAGCCACTGCTTGGGTTCATTATTTCTCAAGCGTACCAGAACATTATTCAGTCTACCATCCTTTCTAGACTGGATTATTGCAATTCTCTCTACTTGGGTGCTAATAAAGTGGGCACCAATCACCTTCAGAGGGTACAGAACACCATGGCTCGGACCCTCTTAGCCCTCTCGAAATCCTTCTCTACCTCCAAATTCATACATAAGTTGCACTGGCTTCCGGTCGAGAATAGAATTCCCTTCAAGTCCTTGTGTATCTCTTATAGAATTTTCTATATACAAGCCACTTCTGTTTTTGCTAATCTGCTTACCCCCTATGTACCGGAACGCACCCTCCGCTCCTCCAATCAACATATGTAACGTGTTCCTCGAGTTAGAAGAGAACGGGCTGGAAGTCGGTCGTTCTGGGCTTTAGCTTCTCTCTGGAACGCTCTTCTGTGTACTATAAGGGACATACAGAATCATGGGGTTTTCAGGTGGGCAATTAAGACCTGGCTCTTCCCTGAATAATCTTCTGCTGTATCCTCCTCTTCAGTCTGGTAATCCGTGGATGTAGCGATGGGATTCCCCTTTGCTGGGGCAGACATGCTCTATACAAATCTGATAACATAACAAATTGGATTGGCTGACGGCAACAGCACAAAAGTCAAACCTCGCAAAAACGTTGTTTATGAAGTTGAAATAGTGTAAGCTGTTGACACTCACCTGAATATTATTCGTTGTACTTTTAAGGCAGTTCAAGTCCCTATTGACCTCCACATCTAAATTGGGGAGATCTTGTTATCGGATTACAATGAGAAAAGGATCCATTAGGTTCAAATTACCTCTTGGACACCCTTGACATGTTGTCTTTATTCTTGGTTCCAAAAGAATTGTCAAAAGCATCATGGTAATGTGCTGGAATTGTTATTCTTCAACATCAGTTGTGGTCTACATGTTTCAGCCTCCTGCTCATCTATTATGGTAGATGGCTTTACCTTTGACCAGTTTCCTCAATAGTATTGTCTAAAGTCCCTGACCATATTCCTCTTGCATTCATGTCATTCATAAAAATGCATGGAATGCTAATCATGCAATTGTAACTTTGAAGGTGTACTATCCTTGAGTATCCCTCTGGGGAAAAAGGGGGTATCAACAGTCATTGGTTTTGATAGAATCTCTTCAATTGATAAAGCTTTATGAATATGTACACATATGAGCAACACTTGTGAAACGCACATCCATACAAAAGGAACATCTTCCTTAATCACATTTACATTTTAACCCAGCCCAGGACTTACCCTTTAGGGTCTTGCAAATGGACCCATTGGAGTTTGGGATAAAACAGACCCCTGTATTCGCACAGTTTGTTTCTATCTGTTGGTTTTGTGAAATCTTCCATGATCAGAAAGTCCACATCAGCGGTGAGGCATAGGTAAAGAGATGTCAAGTGAGTTATTAAGTGTGTTTTTGAAATCCAAAAAGGTGTTCTGTGTGTTAAGCCACTGAAAAACTCAAGTGTTTGTTTTGCCCTTTTGCCAAATGTATGAGGACATCATCAATATATTTCTTACAGGCACGTATTTGGATCCTGAAGGGGTAGCAGTTGGTAAAATATGTTCATCCTTATATACACGGACATACCTGCCTGTCACACTTGGGGCAAAGGTACTCTTAATTGAAGTACCATGTGTTTGTGGATATAGTGGGGCAGATTTACAATAACTGGCGCACCCTGCATATCAGCAGGGATGCGCCAGTTATTGTGCGCCGCAACTCCACCACCCTGGATGCACCGCATTTACAATGTGGCGCACCATGGGGCAAAATCGGCACAGATGCGTCACTCAAGGCTGTTTTATTATGGTGCATTAGTTTTAAGTAATCATGCAAATGAATATTAGCTAACTAAGTAACATATTTATACACTGCCGGTCTGATTGTCCTCCTGTTTGTGGGGGAGGGTTGGCCCGTTCCCCCCCCCCTGAATCATAGCAATGTCTTTGGTGCTGTGCTGCTGGTCGCTCAGTGGTTATACTTTAACTTAACTCCCCCCCCCCAGCAAATCACAGAGTTTTTGGGAGCTTCCTGTGGAAGGAGGGATCTGGGGGGTGGACTCCCTGCCTAGGAAAACTCCCTCATAGAAACCTCAGACCCCTGCAGCAGGCAACAAAAGGAGAGGGTCCCAAACAAAGAAGACTCCTCAAAGGGATCCTGGAGACCTGTAGTAAGGCAAATAGTGAGGTAGAGGACAGGAGGGGAGGTCTGAGCAGGAGCTTTCACATGCCACCGCAAGCTGCACCCAGTCCTAGCTGGGCCGCTTCTGTGGTACCCAGCTCTCACATTTCACAGCTGGCCGGTGCGCCGCTGCTCTTAGGGCCTCCGCCAGTCGCCCCCCACCACCTACCTCCTCTCAGCAGCACGAGGAAGAACAGAGCCGATGCAATCTTCTTGGACCTTCCCTGTGAAGAAAGTACAATCCTCCTGTTTCGCTGCTCTGCACCCACTTTCGCTGGTCAGCTCACCTGCTGCTGCTCTTGCTGCTCCCAGACAAATATGTGGTGACCAAATATTTGACTTCATGTTTGGCGGTCAAATTACACAATTCATCCTACTCCACAATTGTTTTGACATCACCTAGTAGGTCTTTTGTAGGGTCAGTGAAAACACCATATACTTTAAAGTGCCCACCCAACAGCTGTAGACATTCCTGATGGTATGCATCAGTGTTCTGTATTAATATATCCCTTCTTTGTCTGCAGGTTTTATGACAATTTTACTTATTCTTCTTGAGTTTTTTCAAAGTCTCGCCTTCCTTATTGGTGAGTTTCTTGAAGCTGTGCGCGTTATTAGCGTATAGGGCATCAACACTCATTGGCACTGTCTGTTAAAAACTAATGTCACTGCAGGAAGGGTCTGTGGGGGTGGGACAAAACTAGATTTATTTTGTAAGCCTGTAAATGTAGTGTTGTTTGCCTAAGAGTACCTCTGCTTGAAAAAGTGTGATTTAAATTTGATCTTCCTAAAGCACTTTGCCAGTTCACATCTTAACAAGAACTGGCCCTGTCTTGGTGTGAGTACAAAATCCAGTCCCTTTTTTAGTATATTGATTTGTTCTTTGGTGGGAGTAATATCTGAATAATTCACCCCATTTGTTAAACCAAAAAGAGGGTCACTGTTCCATCTGTGTGGGTGCTAAAAATTCACCCTCACACCAATATGAGAAGTAAGAAAAAGGTGAAAGATGAGAGAGGATAGAACAAGGTCTAGGATCCACTTTGCAGGGGGGTGAACCAAAGTTGTCTCTTGTTGCCCTCACACATCCCGCAGGCTGTCATGCTTCATCATTGGGCGTTTACTTCACGTCGGGCTGGTGCTGCAATGCCCAAAGGGTCCCCCGAACGGTCACTTTAGAGGAGATCTTTTTAAAGAACAGATGTTAGATGAATGCGGGTGTATGGGTGGAGTGTGTCCTATGTGCACAGTGAATGTGTGTGAATAATGATAAAAATGGCTCAATGATGCCAGAGGGGAGAACATTTTTTACTATGTCGGTCCCTTTACTATTCTAAAAAACAAAAAAGGTTGTGCGGTACATCTCTGGCCAATAATGTACCCCTGGTAACTAAAAGCATCAGTTTGACATGTTTCGCACGGTTGTAGCGATCCTTGGTGCTTCCTCAGGACCAGTAATAAATAGTGAAGTGAAGCATGAAGGTGATATGGGGATAATATCTCCCAGTGTGAAAGAAGTGGGCTTGCACTGTGTAAAACTGCAGCTAAGCTACAACTAATTAATTGATAAGCTCCTGGAAGCGACCTAAAGTCACATGGAGAATTACTCCATGGGCTTGGGTGCAGGTATTCCCGTATCTTCACAGGAGTTTTGTGGCAAAAATGTAGCCAATCAGCTCCTACCCGACTTGGCACCAGCCCCCATGACTGATTTTTCCTCATCCCCGGTAGTGGTTCCTTTGATTTGCTCCTTGTTACCCTTTTTTGGGGAATATCCCTTCGGCCTCCCACGTCTATTCTTTTTCCCCAGCATTGTGGCATTCTAGGTGGATCTGAACAGTGCATACTGGGCTAGTTGACAAATGGTCCTTGTGGGGAAGAAGATATAGAAGTGAGTTTGAGGTTGATATGTTTTTCAAAGACCCATGATAGCACTGTTTTTGATGCTATGCTACACTTCCACAATCATTATGACTGAGCTGTAAATTACGATGTACCCCGTAACTCAGTCACTGGACCCATTGTACCCACAGATTTAGGCATGTGATCAACAAAAGGTTCAATCCTTTTAATTTTCCCACCCCCGTACTTACTGGGACCTGTACTGATGGTAATTATGGAGTAGGGAAATAACCAAGAATTTAACAGGCAATTTGTAATGAGAGCATTAATCATCTAGTCCTGCTCACTGATGCTCCATAAGTTGCAAACTCTGAGTACATTCCTGTTGGACTCACCCCAAGATTGCTCAACTTTCTTGGACACCAAGGCAAAGGCTACTATGACATAATACTGATGTACAAAATATTGAGATACCCATATTTAATGGCAAAAATATTGTGGTCCCAAATATTGAATTTATATGCCTACAATATAAACCACAAAAATCCTGTTCACAGCATTTTGTGGTACTAAATATCACAATTATATAGGTAAGTAGATATATTTTCAAAATTATTTAAATCTACAGTAACTTTCAAAATAATTAAATGATATATAATTAGCATAGTAAACATAAACAACAGTGAACAAAGAGTTTCAAATAATCCCGCGCAACGAAGGCAACATCCTAAACTGCCTATGTATAGGACGATGAAATACAGACTACCAGCAAAAAGTGTATTCTTGAGACCCATCCATAAATCTAAACCAATACATCAAATAAAAAATTCACAGAGTTCTGACATATAATTTCAGGAAATACTACATGATAATCGGGATTTGCATCTATTAGTTTATGTTACACAACAGTCACGGTCCATATCGACGAAAGTAAAACACCCATTTACGCCCATTAGAAAAATAGAGGTGATGTATAGTGCCTGTTCAATCTCCAAAATGAAGTGAAAAATGTACTGAAAGTCAAGAAACCAGTATAATTATTCAATTGTACACACACACAAGTATGGCATAAGAATGAGTTGCAATTGGTGTCAAGATCACCATATCTTAATCATCCAAACAATGCAACACAGAGGGTACCATAAATCTTCTTGGCCAGTTCCTCAAGCCCAATTCACAAATAGTAATTTGGTAAAAGATTTTTCCCAGGTAACTTGTAAAACTGACTGTAACCAAACTCATATCATGCAACTAGATAAATTCATCAAGATTGATGAATCATCACAGATGACCAGCAACAGAGCGGTCATGCTCAGGTGGGCATACACATTAAATTAAATAAATGCAAATACAAAGTTACTCAATACTGGTATGAACAAATAATAGTAAATACACCTTAACGTCAGGGGATGAGCTAATTTTCTTCTCTCAACAATCTGTGTAAAAAAATGGAGTTGGTTAAAATCAAATTAAATGGTTTAAGAGATCATACAAGTCAGATGAAATGGCAGAGTGTGTGCACATACATCAGGTAACTTATCATATTGTACTTCACCCTGATGTGCAATGAGCTCCTCCTCAGTATTAAGACCACAAAGAGATTTAGTGTCTAGCAACATAATGTATTAGTAATCCAGTCTGCTCAAACTGAGCTCTCAATTGCCTCCCCTTTCCTATTTCTGGATACAATCTATGCCAAAGAATCTCAAATCATTATAATTACTGTTATGTGCATCTCTGAAATGTTCCCCGAAAGGATAATGCGATTCATTGTTCTGCATCGCTTACATGTTCTATAATGCTTTCTTTTTAAGAGGATGCATGGTGCTTCCAATATATAGTTTACCACATGGGGAGAACAAGACATAAACAGTGTAAGTGGTATTTCATTTAACATGATTCCCAATTCCCCTCATATCCACATAGGGTACTCAATAGTCTGAAACATTGATGTTAAATTTGCAGGCCTTACAGTTCTGACCCGTAAAGAAATCATGCACTGCAGCTTCTGTCTTTTGTGCTTTAGAGGTGACACAATTGGTGTTCATTCTGCCCACAGGCAAGGACTCTTTTTGTACATTATCCTGGAGCACTCAAATAGTTGCCAGTATCTGGATCACTTTTCAAAATGGGCCAGTATCTCTGCAAGATACCCCTCAGCTTTACTGCTTGATTGCGACAGGTTGTGATAATCCTAACCACATTTACGGCTTCTCTCTCTCCCTTTTATCCTTGAGACCCTTTAAAGGCGATCTTCTTCTTTACCAGTATGCACACATGGCACTGGAGCTTTCAATGTGGCATCACCATATCCACCTCTCTAAAACTTACTCAAATGAACCTCCTATTCCTCCAGAAAATATTCCTCTGTGCTGCAATTCTTTTTGGCCCTAAAAGTGTATCCAAATAAATTGTCTCTATCTGTTTCTTTCTTGAAGACAACTATCCCTTTAGTCCTTTTTCTGTATAGTCTAGTCACCAAAGTGTCATTATTAATCACAAACTATTGATCAAAAACTCAACCTAATGATCAATAATAATGCTGAAGAAGTACAAATCTATGTCATTTGGATTTTACCTAATAATAAAATCGATGGCTTCCCTAACAATTTATTCCCAATGGTAAACACATAATTGATAAACCTAATGCAGAGCACGATGGGCACATATGTGCAAAGCATTTTTACATTTGCAAACGACCCAATTCGTAGAATCGGGTCCTTTGCTAATGCAAAAAGGCATTTTCATATGTACAAAGGCCCAATTGCAATTTGGTAACCTGCTACTGATTTGCAATTTGGGTTTGCAATTAGGTATTAGGAAGGGGCGTGTTTACAGCTTTCCTTCCTAATACCTAATCACAATGGTATGTGTGAAGGTTTTAGGACCGAAATGCGGTCGCAAAATATTCACATTTTACCACCTACTTCAATAAGGTAGTAATGTATTTGCAAATGGGAAGGAGTCCCAGAGGGACCCCTTCCCCTTTATGAATGTATTTGTGAATGTATTTCAAACATTTTTAAAGAGCAGACCTTGGTCCCACAGACCACTGCATACTCTTAAAAACTGAAAAGAAAAATGTTCATTCTTCTTTTTGAAACACATCTGATTTTTCTTTAAGGAAAATGGTCTGCATTTAAAACAAAAGATTGCTTTATTTAAAAGTAATCACAGACATGGTGGTCTGCTGACTCGAGCCAGCCACCATCCCTGTGATTTGTGTGATTCCCAATGGGTTGCAAACCGAGGTATACATTCATTATGATTTCTTAGGTAGGTCTATTTGCAACCCACTGGGAATCATAAAATGTGTTAAACACACATTTGTACATTGCAGATTGCATTTACCAAATAATGAATCACAAAAATTCGCTTTTCGGTGACCACAAATGCTTACTTTTGTACATCTTGCCCTATATTCTCAAATCCTTGTACTGAACTGAGGACCTGCTCCTATCATCAGCCCATGTAACAATTAGCATAGCTGGGGCGAAGCAGGTGCTCTTAAGATGTTTGCAGGTGTCAGAATCTAATAGAAACTCATTGTTGGTCAGGCAAAACATTAACATATCAAGTAGCATCTGAATGTGCAGGAGGTACGATAGTGATCTAGATATAAAAAAATGTTAATATGCATTGACCCCTGAAGCATTGTTGATGCTTGAGTACAAACTATCCATGTTAAATGTTAACACATATCCAGCTTTCTAGTGAATACCTTCAATGCGTGAGAGGAATTCCCTTGTATCTCTAATGTATGAAGGCAATGAGGAGACATATGGCCTTAAAAATATCTATATATCTATACATAGTCTTAGGGAAACTGCCCAATGCACTATAGGCCTACCAAAATCATGTGCGCTCCACATATCATGGAAAGCCTTTCATTGGCTCCAACTGAGGTTAGAATTATACAGACTCATATATAAATATAAATAACATAAATAAGTAAAATAAAGGTCATATATTTGTAAAAGGTATAACACTTTAAAATACTTGAAAGTTTGGTTGGGGGTGCACGTAATGAGAAAAGAGTCCAAAAGAAATGGTATTTGTATGCGGGACCCAGACGTTACCAAACGGCACGCAGCTCGGAGGATTCCCTGATCCTGGAACTCGGTTCGTATACATGGGACCGGTTTGGCGACACCCTACGCACAGATAGGAAGGATTACGAGGCGGCATCCCTTTGGATCCCTTGTAACCAAGAACTGATCCAACTTGCATACATTTTACTGTCAGTCATTAATAGGAGACTGACCGGGAATTAAAAGAACTGATAAATTACTGCCTAAGAGGATACACACAACTCTGCACGGTCTACAAGGCAATAGCAAATCACTGAGCCAAAGACCTCGGCTGGTTGACATCTACCCAATTCTGGGCAATGAATAACGCGCCCGCTTAGACTTCCAAATTTACTACAAGTACTTCAAATTTGAAGGCTCGTCACAAATTTATTTGCCCGAGGAAGCTCCCAGTGAGGGAGAGAAACGCGTTGGCTGATGTATATTGATAAATGTGGAATCTTTTGAAAAAAAAAAAATTTGGAATAAACAAGACACTTTTTTGCATACAAATACTATTTCTTTTGGACTCTTTTCTCATTACGTGCACCCCCAACCAAACTTTCAAATACCCAAGTGATCTGAAGCTCTGTTGTGTCACTCAGCAGCTGACGCAGGGGTTGCGTGCACGAAACTCTCTTATTTATCTGTTGAACTGGGACTAAGGTGCGGCATCTGAAGGCCCGCTGCTGTTCTGTAACACTTTAAAATACATTTAAATAAAGAGATACATGTATAATCAACAAAATATAATCAAAGAAACTGTTTTTTGAAACATTAAAACGAATACTAACAAAAGTAAAACTCCTAAAACACTCTCTATATATATATATATATAAATATATATGATATATATATCTACAAATTCAAATAATCAATATATTTATTATAGAATTAAATTACATCATAAAACCCATACTCAAAACATATTGGTGACAAAAGGGACTATGGAATGACATCTGAATTACACAACAATACTGTCAAATAAAATAACAAAAAAATAAAAATAAAATTGGTACATGAACAAAATTCAAAACCAATAAGAGAAAAAGGAAACTTAATTTTACATTTCAAATCCAAAGTGATAAAAATAAAATAATTGAAATAAATATCAAACATTAAAATTAAAATTCATAAATATATATATTTAAAACAATGTTAAAACTACAAATTCAAGCTATTTTTTTTTTAATTTGAGTTTGGAGGAGTAAAATGTACCACTCCCACTTCAACATAAAAAATAGAAGGGAAAGTCCTCCACTTTAGAAAAAAACTGTTACTATTCCCACCCCAGTCTAAACTATAAAAGGGAATAGGTTTGGCTTTGGCAAGGTTAGATTTGTTATTCCCCTGCCATCCTAACCAAAACCAGGGGGCATGTTGGACTTTGGAGGGGAATAAACTTAATATTCCCTCCCCAACCTAAGCAACACTGATCAAAGTATTGTTTTTTATTAGGATGAGATTTCCAACTTCCACTCCAACTGTAGAGCAGATTGGAAAAGCCCTTGACTTATGGAGCTGTAATATTTACTATTACCTCTCCAACTGAAGCAACAAGAGGGAAAGCAATTGTCTTTGGATGGGGCAGGTTTTCTGATACAACACCCATCTAAGAGACACTAGACAAAACATTGGACTTTGGACGAATCAGATTTACTATTCACACATCAACCTAAGTAACATTGATTAATTTTACAGACCTTGAAAGGGCCAGACTTACTGTTCTTGCTTCAACCTAAGCAACAGTAGGGAAAGAGTTGGACTTTGAAAGGGTCAGTTTTACTATTCTTACTCCAAATTAAGTAACGGAGGGGAATGCTTTGGGTTTTGAAGTGGACAGCTTCCCACTCCAAATTAAGCAACAGTGGCAAAAGCACTAAAATGTGAAAGGGTAAGATTTACTATTCCCACTTCAACCTAAGAAGTGGTTGGGAAAACCTTTGACTTTGGGAAGGTGATATTTACTATTCCCACTCCAATCAAAGCAAAAGGAGGAAAAGTGTCAGCCTTTGGAGGGGCAGATTTAATATTCCAAGTAAATAACCAGTGTAATATTAGTTTAAGTGTTTCATAAATATATAATAAGTGATATAAAATATTTTATCTAAAAATAATATAAATGTTAACACTGTTGAAAATGTAAATGCTAAAAAACACCCACAAACTCTAAAGGTTTACTTTACAAAAATCTAAATCATTTACAGATTTAAAACATGACCAATTTAAACATTGTTTACCAATGAAAATATTGAACAAATATACAGCAAAACAACTTTCCACTGTACTCTCCTTCTATCTCAAAAACCTACCAAAAAAGTAAAATGTTCCTAAACATATTAAATAAATCCCCAAAATTTGAAAATATTAGTAAATCTTTGAAAAATCTAAAACATAACCTACTGACATAAAATAAATATATTAATTTAAATAACTAAATAATTTACAGCTTTAATACATAATTTTCCAATAGAAATGACAAATAAGTCTAACTTTACAAAAAATAAATAATTAATTAATCTAATTAGCCAATTTATAATTATATTAAATGCAACTTTTAGAATATTGGGCCTGTATTATAATAATGAAATCATTTATATAGTTACTAACCTAGTTAACAATTAAAATTTTTAAATAAAATATAAAAAATTATAATACATGGGGGCTTGGCCAGCAAGATGGTGGACTAGCAGCACTTAGGGTGATCTCTGGCAATTCAGTTCTAATCCTCCACTAATCCTGCCATCCACCTCCCATCAAAATGAGGAAACATGCCCCCTGACATAGTTGTGCTCTACCGAATGATATGAAGTCCCATACTGATCCCCCTTGAGTGTGTGGGAATCCACGACTTTGCAGCTATGGCAGCATTAGCCAGAGAAAACATGCTGGAAGTTGGGTGGTGACGATGATTCCCGACCGTGATGGAGTTCGACTGGAGACACCACAATGAATGAAGAACCCATGGATTTCATTCAGTCCTTCTCTCCCTTTATGCACACTGCCCAGCGTTGTGTCTTAGTGGTGGGCGTCGGTGCATTCTGGAGATGCCCCTGGCTTCTGAGGGAATGGTGAGACTGCCGGGGGGGTTTCTCCTCCTTTCATCTATGGCCTGAAGCGGACCGAGCAGCCTAGCTACAGCCCACTGACTTTGCAGCTATGGCAGCATTAGCCAGAGAAAACATGCTGGAAGTTGGGTGGTGACGATGATTCCCGACCGTGATGGAGTTCGACTGGAGACACCACAATGAATGAAGAACCCATGGATTTCATTCAGTCCTTCTCTCCCTTTATGCACACTGCCCAGCGTTGTGTCTTAGTGGTGGGCGTCGGTGCATTCTGGAGATGCCCCTGGCTTCTGAGGGAATGGTGAGACTGCCGGGGGGGGTTTCTCCTCCTTTCATCTATGGCCTGAAGCGGACCGAGCAGCCTAGCTACAGCCCACTGACTTTGCAGCTATGGCAGCATTAGCCAGAGAAAACATGGTGGAAGTTGGGTGGTGACAATGATTTCAGACCGTGATGGAGTTCGGCTGGAGACACCACAATGAATGAAGAACCCATGGATTTCATTCAGTCCTTCTCTCCCTTTATGCACACCGCCCAGCGTTGTGTGTTAGTGATGGGCGTCGGTGCATTCTGGAGATGCCCCTGGCTTCTGAGGGAATGGTGAGACTGCCGGGGGGTTTCTCCTCCTTTCATCTACGGCCTGAAGCGGACCGAGCAGCCTAGCTACAGCCCACTGATTCTATAGGTGACCACTGTGACTGCCTTCCTGAAAGTCAAAAAACCAAACCGAAACAGCGGGCACTTAAGTCCATGGGGAATGCATCAAAATGCACTGGGCTTGATGCCCTAGGGAGACTCTACAGACTAGCACTGCAGGGGAGGTCACGGGTGCGTGGCAGACTCTGCAGGATCCCCTGGAATATCTCCTGTGGATGCCTGAATATGAGTCCTGTTACAGGAGTGGTTCATCCTGCTGTTACTAAATTTCGTTTGCCTATGTTCGTAAATTGCATTAGAATGGGTTTGACAAGCCTCCTGAATGGTTCTATACCAACCAGTTATGGCTACATTCAGGTATCTCTTTGGACATTGATTCGCACTGTAAAGTGAGCGCTCGACTCATTCTTGGCTGTATTCATCAATTGTTCTTAGATAATTGATGGGAAACACTGTTGCGACTGCGTAAACTGCTGCTAGCAAAGTGGAGGGTGGAGCAATTATGCTTGTACTGTGGCAAACTGATCATTAGAAGTTTGAAATCGAAACACAGTCCCACTTAATTTGGATTTTACATATGTTTTAATACAATTAGCGAACTAGGGCAAATTAAATTTAGTAACACGTCGCAGGATGAACCACTCCAGTAACAGGGCTCCCTTCCAGGCACCTGTGGGAGATTTCCCGCAAAATGTAGTAACATGTTAATAAAATATATGCCAACAAGTGCGAGCAAGTTGAAGTTACAAACAAAATAGTTTCCCTGTTTCAGATAAAAGACGCAAGTGCATTTTCAACTAAGGTTGTCAAGAAGAGGATTCAGAGAGCAGCATACTCCTCCCTATCATGAATAGAGGTACACATTTTGATCGGCTGGCAATCAAGATTGAACCTTAAAACAATAACACATTTTTGTAGCCTAACACTGTGAATACATTGATTACAGACTCCATACCTGCCTGAAATAAAGCTAATGGTCATCTACAAGAAAAGAAGGAGTTGAAGAATCTATCCTCTGGTATTTCCATGAAAGAAGATTTGAGGTAAAGTTCATCACTTTTCATTCGTAAATAAAATTGAACATGAATGGAGGCGAATATAAGCTAACTTAATGCATACAGCATTTATTCCACAGAAAATGTCCAGTCTAGGTCCTGATGAGAACCCATAAACAGAGCTTCAAAACACGTTGACGACAAAGGCTAGGGGATCAACAGATAGTGCTTGATGATGGCTAGTGGAAAATAAATTAAAAACATCAATCCCACTCCTGATCATATTTACAATAACCATTTAGCCTGTTACAAGAGGGTCACAAAATGTCCATCAACTTTGATAATCACCATGGCATTCCAAAATCCTGTAAAACTGGTATAGTCATTCCACTGAATTATGTTGGTTCAAACCAATTCTATTATGTAGTGAATATTTGTAATTTTCCAGTGGCGGTTAATTTTTCTTTATTGTCACAAATGTTTTTATGCTGATTCATTAATGTTTTTCACCTTCATTGAACACATTTTTTATTCTTTTTTTACCAAAAAATGTCTTCATTGAAAAAGAGAAGAGTCGTACTGTAGGACATATCTGAAACTACACTAAATTAATGTGTTAATATTTGCAGAGTTGAATGTGAAATAAATACACCGACCAAGGTTATAAACTGTTTTGACTTGGTTTTGTTAAAATAAGTGTTTCCAAAACTATTACAGCAAGATAATAATGCTATTGATTAAAATTGAAGGGGCCCAATTTGGCTGGTAGGGATAGGGTCCAACCCCCCAGTAAGTACACATTTAGAAAGTTGGCATTTTCCTGCCTTAACTATTTGGTGCCTGGCATTGGGTGACCTACATTTGGCCTTAAATCTGAATGCAGAAATCTTCACCGCTACTTTGTCATGCGACTCCCTGACAGCTCCTTCTCCTCCGCCTCCTCCTCCTCCTCCTTGAACACCTCCTGCAGCCTGCCCCACAGAACTTCTTCCTTTTTGCAGAATGTTTGTTGAAATTTCTTCTAAGTCCAAAGGTTGAGGCTGACCGGGCTCAATATACTTCTTGTATCTGACTTGCACACCATTGCTGTCAGCCATATTTTTTTACTTTGACCTGGTCTTGCGTGACTAGATGTCCATGGTTGGTGGTTGAATTTTTTAAGCACTAATTTTAACCTTAAACTTTAAAGAATCATAACTCTTGATCTACTAGTAGGATTTTTGTCAGTTTGGTGTCAAATCATTTCTTACAATTTACTCTATCATTCTCAATTGATGTGGGATTTTTCTTGTGTTGTGTTTTCACTTTTCTACTGCTTGTATGCTTCATAAATTCTTTACATGTGGCCCCTAAATTAAGCCTGAATGCTTTTGTACAAGCTACCAGAGGGTGAAGCAGAGGTTAAATTAGTGACTTTAGTGGTTGACCCTGACAGAGATTGTGGCTGCAGCTTGAGACAAGGTTAACAACCCACTCAACAAACAACCCAATTTCCAACACACCAAGATTTCTTTTTCCTTTCTTTATTTCGTGTCTGACCTTCGTACAAGTGTCTCTGAATGTTTCACTGCCATCTGCCTCTGGATGGCAGTGTGATTATTGAGTCTATATTCTGCCAAACAGAAGTGCTATTCTTCCCATTTTCCTGTTCTATTTCTTCCGTCTCTCATACTATATAATTTCATTGTGACACACTGAATAATGCTTTATTATCCAAGACCCTTAGGAGCTGCTTACGAGTTTGGTGGTCCAAGTGCTGCAGCAGCGGCCTCCAGGACCCCGCAGTGCTGGCACTCTACTGCCCACAGTATTATGAGTTGTGCTGTCTGAAATGCCGACCGCGGAGATGGCGTTGTCCCCACCATCAGCGCAGCGGGCAACAATGTTAGGGGAACTGTGTACCCGCTGAGCCAATTCTGACTACATATTCACACTGGTGGTCTCCTACTGGCAGTTACTCAACAGCAGTAGAGTGCTGCGGTACGCTCAAAGCAAATAACCACAACAGTGACCATTATATGGATTCAAAAACTATACAGCTGATGTGCTTTTTTAAAGCGGACACACCTGCAAATCATTCTATAAAATGCACCCCATCACTGGGCAGACCCCTTTTTTTTTCATCTCACCATTTAGCACTCTCCACCACCTGTAATTTTGATTTTGCACTTTTCACCAACACCACTGGTTTGTTTTTCATTTCACATAGTCACTCAGATTTTTTCTTTTGGCATACCTGACCCCTGAAATCCACGGTTCACGAAGACAGATTTGCCAGTCATCGTGGATGAAATCATCAGAATAGAGCCCCAGATATTTGATTCTTAATTCCAGCATTCTCCTCTCAGTAGGAAAACAGAATTACGGGACAAGATAGTCACCAGGGTGAATGCTTTTGGCAACACCCTGTGTACCAAGCTGGTAATAAGGAGGCAATAGACAACAACTACCACTGGAGGCCCAGAGGACTTGCTGTTCGCCCTCCCATTTTACTCCTTTCCCTGGGAGGAGACGGTTTTGGACATTCTGCAATCTGAGGGCTTTACAGGAATAGCTGGGGGTGAGGACTCTGGTAAGTCACACTTCAATAACTATCACAATACCATAATGTGCTGTTTGCTCTCAACTCTTCTTTTGTTATTGTGTTGTCTATCTACTCTATCTACTTTCCTAGCAAGCAATACTCAAAGGGGTCCATTAGGATGTCGGGCGGTGGCACCACTGCGGTGCCGGCTGTGCCGAAAAATGCTTTTTTCCGCCCACGAGCAGCGATACTCACGTCCGCCATATTAGTATGGCCAAACATAGACCAATTCCCGTCCGCCGCGTTGGGACGCACACAGCCATCAAAGTGCGCCCGCCACCGCGGCGGTGGGAGCCAATGGGGACTCAACGCCATACGGAATGACGTCCGCCCAGCTCCACAAATTAGGATGCCCCAAACAAGCAGATGCACCGCAGCGGAGACACCGCCCAACCAGAGGTGGCGGAATCTGGACAGCGGAGCGCGAAAGCAGAGTCCCGGTCCACACCACCCGGTGAAGACCGCAATGGACCCAGCTCTACATGTTGTTCCAGTGCTGTACCTGCTGCATCACCAGCAACTCATGGACCGCTGCGGACGCCGCTGCAGGTATGCAATTACACAAACACAACACACAACACAAGGGCTGACACTGGGTCCAAATCCACATCAAACACCCTGCTGGGGACAGGAGCACATCCACAAGGGCACCCACACATGAACCACCTGCCACCAAGTCACCCCTCTGCATCCTGGACACACATCTACTGTGATCTTGCAGCAATGTCCCGGTCACGTCACCGCAGCGGAGAACACAAGGGAATACATGCGCACAATGTAGAAGGCAGGGCCAGTGCAAATCATGGGCAGGGCACAAAGCCCACAGGGCCACACCTCCTCCCACCACACATTAGCACACCCCATGAAAGCTTAGCAGAGACCACTATGGGGATCGACAGAAAACTAGCTGACCTTAACGGACTAATAAAAAGAGGACAGGAGTCAGCTAACCTTATTCAAATTGAAAGAACCAACTGCATCTGCTCCCCAATCATAGACAAACTATCATCTCTACCAACGATGTTGGGAAACCTTCTGGAGGACATAAAAACAAATATCACAAAGCCCCCCTCAATATCTAAAGGCATGATAAGTCAGCAACAAAACCAACCTCAGCGAAATCCCCATCACCAACGAGATGGCCCCATAACACTCACCTCAAAGGGGCAACAGTAAACAGCAAAGAACCACACAAAATAAAAACAATCACGCAGTGGTGCCTGCCCCCACCCATAACAAGCTCACCTGAAAAACCGCCCCGGAACACCTTCAAAAGAGGACAAGTTGAAGAACAGGAAATCCCACCTAACGCACGGGCCCGACGTAAGCAAAAAAGAAAGGGCCGGAACAAGAAAACAACAGAATTGAAAAGTATAGAAGAGCACAGTCAACTCACCACACCGAGGGACAAGGAGCAGCCAGGTGACAGCAAGCACCACAAGGAACCTATAAATCTCCCATTACCACCCATAATTTCATTACAAACAAAGACACCAACAAAAGTAGGAATAGGATCCTTCGCGCTTCTAAAAGAGGCCCCCAGCCCCTACTTAGAACAGAACCCTGTCGGCCAATCACTTAAACCAACAACCGGATACCCACCAGGACAGGAACAAAAAGAGCAACGGGCCTATCAAGCGGTAACAACACATACAACCCCAGGAGCAAGCAGACAGCCCGGAGAGGACCCCAACCCTACCCAAACCAAAGCTACATCAAATAACTCCTCAGAAAAATGCACCTGTAGCAAACATGAGACCGGCACCAGTGATACAACACAGAACTGCCGATCAATAAGTGCCGACATCTCGTTAAGCAGCCAGATAAAGGAGGAACCGGAGGGTGTGACATTGAATAGCAGAACAACAACAGCGTACATTCATAAACCACACGGTAACACCCAAACCGAGCAACAAAAGCACCAGCAAACATCTCCCCTGGGGGAAAACGACTCAGACACAATTTTATTCATTTCAGAATTCATCTCCAGAGGAAGAGTAGACACTCTAAACAGGGGCAATATTTTAAAGCTCATTAATTCAATCGAGAAACTAAAAAACATAAAAACCACCGATCTGCTAACACTCGAATTTCAACCAACCCCCAACCCACAAGGAAATGAAACAACAAAGACCACATGGTCATCAAGGGAGGTAGGAAACCTAATTATGGAAGAATCTCCCATTTTTTCACAGTGGGGAATTAGACTCGAAGCAGAAAAAAAGCCACCCTACCCCACTCTGCTCCTTGAAGAAAGGAATCAAGAACTCACCCAACCGGTCAAATCAATACTAAAAGGAGCGCTTAGTCATTCACCAGGGTTTGACAAATATTCGCCGCTATCTCACAAGCCCTCCACTCAGCAAACAACATCACGCAGTCTTAAAATCACACGTACTATACCTGGAGGTGACTCCAACTGACAAAAAGTGCCACCCTTAGCACACGACCTAACGGCCACCCTCACTAAAATCAAAATATGCAGTTGGAACATAAATGGTCTCTCAACCAAACTGGACGATCCAGACACACAAAATTACTTAAACAGTTTTGACCTGATCCTACTTCAGGAAACATGGGAACCAAATGACATCCCTTTACAAGGCTATACAACCCTGACCCATCCGGCAACCAGAGGCTCCCATTATGGCCGATGCTCAGGAGGACTCGCAATACTCTCCTCAATACCTACCATCGGTGCAACGGAAACAAAAAGAGCAAACATCACCCCACCAAACGGAATACAGTGTATATCATTTGCAGTTAAAAACGAACAGGTCACTCAACAGCTACACGTCATAAACACATACATCCATCCGAAGCACAAAAAATCAGGGTCAAGGGAACTCATCAAAGAACTGACAAGGCTCATGGCCGAGGGGGACATGGAAAACGTACTTGTGGCAGGAGATTTTAACCTTAACCTCTTCAGAGAAAAAACCACGGACGATATGACAAAGGAAATGGATACCATCTGGAAAATCCCAAGCCAATCTCTCCCCCCCCAAAATAGATACACCAAAACCGCAACCCAGTTTGTACAAGATCTCGAGCAATTAAACCTGAGAGTGCTCAATGGACGACTCACTGAGGACATTCCTCCAGCACTGACTTATTTCTCATCAAGCACCTTTTCACACCTCGACTTCATGCTCGTATCTCTCCCACTGTACGAGAAGATAAGCTCGTTCAAGATAGGATACAGCACCCAAAGCGGCCACCTGCCGTTAGAATCCACTCTTGAATTGACCAGCGTGAATAAAGCAGTCCCAAGAAGATATTTTGCTACAGAACACACCATCAACTACAGAAGAATAAGATGTAAACCCACCGAACCCGAGAAACTCCTAAATAGCGCTAAAATAATCTTACATCAGACATTCAGATCAAACAATAAACCCCTCGACGCCTGGGCTCGATTCGTCACGGAAATAGGAGTCAAACACGCAACAGAGATAAAAACCCAAAAAGGCAAAAACATTGCCAGGATCACATACGGCAAAATAACAACTGCAGAGACAAAAAACATAAAGAAAGAAATAAAAAAGACCCTCAAAGAACTCCGAAAACATCCTAACATCGAGGGCACCCAAAAGCACCTCCGCAACCTTAAAGCACTGCTAAAAAAGAAGAATTGGGAAAGAAAAAGGCAACTAAATGAGGACCTTTGGGCAAAAATCCTCCACAACTCCAAACAGAAGAATAGCTCCGGCTTCTGGAAGATCATCCACAGTCTACAACAACCAGGCCACAAAGGCATTGACTCTAACATCTCCGAATCTGACTGGGCTACTCATCTATCAGCTCACTTTAACACAGCGGACCCAGCAGTGATCAAGCCATCAGGGGGAGAGAGGTCAGACGCAGGGTATCAGAGCCTCGACAAACAGGGCACATTCCCCCACAAAGAGAACCAAGCCGGCAGGTCCAAACCAATCGAGTACCAAAACCCAGTCGTGGCTAGAGGTCATTCACCCATACTGGGCCCTACCGCGCACCGAGAAGAAATATTACCCCAGGTCAACCAAGATAGGTTAAGGAAACTAATCCTGAAAGGCAAACTCGAGGGGGCCCCCGGTCCCAACGGGATACCGCCGATCCTATACAAGCAAGACCCAGCCTTCTGGTGCAACACTCTGACACCAGTATTTCAAGCAATAAGAGGAACGGCCAGCATACCAACATCCTGGAGAGGCTCAATAATTAGCCCAATCTACAAAAAGGGAGCCAGGAACGACCCAAGTAGTTATCATCTTATTGCCCTCATCGATACAGAGGCCAAATACTATGCAGGCCTCATTTTGGAGGAATTAACATCTTGGGCAACAGGAAAAAACATCATCGCAGCAACTCAAACTGGATTCCGAAGCGGCCAGGGCACCTCAACCAACATCATGGCGCTAACCCTTTTGTCCGACGCTGCAAAAACCTCTAAGGGGGCACTCTTTACGTGCTTCATAGACTACAGTGCCGCGTTCGACCATGTGGATCGGCAAAAACTCTGGCGGAAGTTGGACAGATGGGGAATTCCAGGCCCACTTTTACAACAGCTGATAATGCTATATACCGACACCTGGGTCAGGATCAAGTTAGGTTCTGGCACGCATCTTTCGAGACAAATCAAGACCAGTAAAGGCCTGAAACAGGGCTGCGTCCTAGCCCCCACGATGTTTAACCTTTTTCTCGCAGACCTCCCCGACGACCTGGAGACAGTCAAATCCCACGCCCCAAGACTAGGCAACATCACGCTTTCAAATCTTCTATATGCTGACGACCTAGTCCTCATCAGTCGGTCCCCTATCGGTCTTCAACATCTCCTCAATAAAACCAATGCATTTTCAAAAACCAACTCATTAACTATCAACTTAAACAAAACAAAAGTAATGACAATAAACTACCATAAAAAACGGAAACCTGCATGGTTCCTGAACGGACAGAGGTTAGACCAGGTAACCTCCTACAAATACCTAGGAGTCATAATAGACGGCAACGGCTCCTTCAAACAACAACTAGATGCCATTCGCCGAAAGGGTACAACATTCCACCTATCGATAAGACCCTTGCAGAAAGTACTCCCAGACCGGACCCTGGGCCCTCTCCTACAGGTAATAAAAGCTCGCTTACAGCCTATGCTCACCTACGGCAGCGAGGCCATGAGAGGGAAAGACGCAACAACACTAGACAATACCATCAGTCGAGCATACACGGCAATACTCCATCTCCCCAACAACTCATCACTAGCACAAATTCGGCTAGAATTCGGCCTGCAGAAACAAGCGGTCGAGAGAAGAGGCGCATACCTAAAAAGCTGGCGGAAAATCAGAGATGCGGACCAAGGGTCCTTAAACGCCCATCTATGGACGGAACTATCGATTAGAGACAACTCACCTGCAAGTACCTACTTAATGGACTCACTGAAGGTCTTAGGACTCACAGACTTATGGGAGTCGGCAACTGACCCTCGTACCTTCAAAAAAGTGGTGTCAAAAGTCACCAAGATGGTTTCATTAATCGAGGACAAAGCCACCCTAGCTAGGAGAGCGCACGGCTGGGCGGTGCTGAAAGGTTACAGCGCTCTAAAACCACAAGACTACCTAATGATGGGCCTCACACAAAAGACAAAAAAGAAGTTTCTTACAATGCGCATGGGCAGAATTCCTATAGCTCCGCACCTGGCACCATGGGCAAGGGAAAACCCCGCAAATCAATGCCGTCTCTGTCTTTCTGCGAAAGAGGACCTTACACATATAATCTGCATTTGCACAAAACTCCTGGGCATAAGGCGCTCACTGCTACGAACATTACGGAACCAGAAAGGCATAACGAGCTGCAGGCAGGCAGTGATGCTCTGTTTTAACCCTGATGAAACTCAGCTAAACTGCAGAATAACAAAATACTTTGAGATAGTGGCCAAAAGACTAAACGAAAAAACCAGAGGGTCTTCTCTAGCAGAAGCCAAATAACAACAAAACAAACACCCCTGGCTACCACGGTCATCGAAGTGGAAGCAGTAAGGACACGAAAACTCCACAGACTCATATACAACAATAGCTGAGACTTTTTACATCTGAACTACTGCACTTTATTAGTTTTAATGAAGACACCGACTTTTTTAAAATTTGTACGTTTTAAAATTTGTGAGTTTTTATTAACTGTACAATAAACAAACCTAAACCATGAAGGCACATGCCATGTGCCCATCCTGTGCACTCCCCAGCACAATAACAAGCCAGGTCAAACTACACCCTGCACCACACAACAAACAACAAGGGAGACAGCCACAGCAGGAGTGGCTGCACAGGAACACACAGCACATTAGCACAGGGCCAGGGAAACACACACACCACAACACCACCACACTCATGGAAACAAACATGAGTACAAGTACCAAATGAACAAATACAAGGAACAAACATACAAATGGACACACAGCCTGCATGTCACACATACATACCACAGACTGACACACAGACACATACACAGCCCTAGTGCCAACAGCAATGGAGCACAACAAATAGGAAAGCCAAAGTGGGATGCACACAAATGGACGGCCATGGAGACACACAACAAGCATGTGCTCATCACATGCAAGACAAGGAACACAGAACACCCCCCACAGAACATCATGGCTGGTACAGCCAGTGAAGTCAAGCCACAGGCCCCACAGGGCAACAACACAGGGAGACAGCAAGGCAAACCAGGTATAGGCACAAGGATGAAAGGAAGGCCTGGAAGTCAAACTGGGCACAGCCACATGTGCATACAACCACCTCACAGGAGTACACCAGTAGCACAACACACATGGCCCATTAATACACTCCATGACTGCAAAACACCAGTAGGAATGTACACACATACCCCCTCACACCAGCAGCACACATCACCAGTGCCAAACACACTGAAGCCTGCCAATACTTTCCAGTCCATACACACCCAAACAAACAAACACACACCCTGGGTGTAGCAACAAACATCACACACACACAGGGATGCCAGAACAAATGTCTTCAGGAAAACAACACACCAACACATAACCTAACTGAAACACAGACACAGAACCACAACAAAAACAGATATACCCTGTGGAAAGGCAAAGGGAGCACAGACGCAACAGGAATGTACAACCTCATCATTCAGGAACAATGCACAAACAACATACCACAACACACACAAGAAGTGCACAATCACAGAACAACACAGCCACATCAAACGCACAACAGATGCACATGCAAAAAAAAACAAAGCAAACACTGAAGGACTTCAGGGGATGCACACCAGGCAATGACAAGGCAACATACACACAGCACTGTACGCACAACAAGCAGTGTGTGCACACCAAGCATACCAGTCACACACATCAACCCACACAACACTAATCAACACAGCACAAACACAACAGCACACCCAGGAAGTGAAGCAATACCACAGCCAACACACATACATCCAACAGAACAACAAAAGATGCACAAATCTGGAATACAAAGGTGGAATTAACTTGACCAGAGGAATGGGCAGCACACACAGCTGAACAGCAGATGAGCAACCATGACTGCCAAACAGCACAAGAGCATCACAAATAAACAATTAGGGAAATATCCTGTGTGGCACATAGCTCCTGGCCAAAGAACTGCACCACACAGCACAATGTCACAAAGGAAGTGAGAAGGAGGCACCCACACACACAGACAAACCAAGGGGACAGCCGGCATCAAAGTGAAGTGTCCTGCACGTCAGTAGTGGACATGGCAGGAATGCACCAAAAACAAACAGAGGGAGTCCAGACCCACAATGGGTGGGCATTAGAAGCACAGATAGGGGATGGCATGACACCACACTCAACATGCCATACTGGAGGCAAAAAGGCACCATGAGACAGCAATGCGTGAAAAAACACAACCACAATGGCAGTGTGGAGCAGCAGGTCTGCACAGTCTACACAAACAGAATCAAGACACATGGATGATCAACAAAACACAACACTGACGTGCCAGTCACACACACTGCATACTCACAAGTGACAAAAACAACAAGTAGGAGTCAAAGAGAACTGCATGGACACACCAACACACTGCACAGTGCACAGCATTCAACTCACACATGTGCAGACAACCACATCCACAGGGCTGAAGAAACCATACAACAGGCACACAACTCCTGGGTGACACATGTGTGTGGTTGACAATGCAGGAGCACACACACATCAACACTCCCCACAAAGTCACCCCCTTCACACTGCACACTTCTTGACTACCCAAGAGCACACATCTGAGGTAGGCCATGGGATCAGGATGACAGGCCATCACAAGATGATCATACACATACACTGCTGGGGACACATAAAGGAATAATACACATACATGATGTCATTGCCCAGCCTGAATGCAAACCTGTGCACAGAATCACACTCTGTGCTGGCAGTGTCCCCCAACCTGACATGTGAAGAATGTAGCCAACATTTACAAACCATGAAAATGACAACTGCATTACAGGTAAAACTGACATCCTTGACACCACAAGTATAAGTGTCAGAAAGAACTGAAGCCCCTGTCACCCCTGTGAAAAAGAGTAGGCGAGCAAAGACATTGGCAATGTTGAACTGGCACACACAGCATGGGGCACAGTCAACCATATGCACACACGAAAATAACTTTATTCAGTAAGGACACTGACAAAACAGACAACAGGAGTAACTGTCTTTATTCACATATTGCACAGATGGGCACCAACAGTAGAGAAGAGCAAGGCACAAAATGCAGAGCATATCCATGAGAATCTGCACAGACAAGGGCAAAACAGGAAGGCCAGTGGCTAGTTCAGGGTGCACAGTATATCTATGAGAATCTGCACAGGCAAGGACAAAACAGGGAGGCCAGTGGCCATTTCAGGGTGTAGAGTGTATCCATGAGAATCTGACTAGGCAAGGACAAAACAGGAAGGCCAGTAGTCAGTTCAGGGTGCACAGCATATCCATGAACATCTGACCAGGCAAGGGCAAAACAGCAAGGCCAGTGGCCAGTTCAGGGTGCACAGCGTATCCATGAGAATCTGACCAGGCAAGGACAAAACAGGAAGGCCAGTGGCCAGTTCAGGGTGCACAGCGTATCCATGAGCATCTGACCAGGCAAAGGCAAAACATTAAGGCCAGTGGCCAGTTCAGGGTGCACAGCATATCCATGAGAATCTGCATATGCAAGGGCAAAACAGGCATGCAAGTGTCCAGGGCAAAGTGCAGAGTGAGTACATGAGAGGCTGCACAGGGATTATTCCAACACAGCAAAGAGCAACAAGGCCAGTGTCCAGGGTAAAGTGCAGAGCTTTAACCTGAGAGGCTGCACAAGGAATAGTCCAATACAGCAAAGAGCAACAAGGCCAGTGTCCAGGGCAAAGTGCGGAGCGAGTACCTGAGAGGCTGCACAGGGATTAGTTCAACACAGTAGAGAGCAACAAGGCCAGTGTCCTGGGCAAAGTGCAGAGCGAGTACATGAGGGGCTGCACAGGGAATAGTCCAACACACCAAAGAGCAGCAAGGCTAGTGTCCTGGACAAAGTGTAGAGCTGTTACAGGAGGTGCTGCACAGGGAGTGTGTGAGACTGTACCCTTACATGGGCAGCAACACAGTCAGGGGGTAACCATGGGCAGTACAGGGCCACCTGTGTGAGGGACAGGTGTGTGAGGGGGACTACCATGCAGACTTGGTTGTCAGGCAGACTGGGAGCTTTCTGTGTATCGGGGACAGTTGGAGCACTTGACTGGGGAGAGAGCGGCCCAGGTGAGGTAGTGCTATCAGTGGCTTGGCAAGCCGGAGGGCTGCTTGGACCAGGTGGTGTAGTGGCACGTTGAGGTAGAGTCATGCAGACCTGAGACACAGTGTGGCTGGGAGTTTGTGGAGGGGTGCCTTTCCACTCCTTGGAGATTCAAAATGGCGTCCCTGTACTTGGATTAATGGAAAGTGATGTGGACACAACAGGCACAGACACCAACAAAGCTGCATCAGGTGCAGACACTAGCACTCACTCTTGGGACGTGCTGGATCCAGCGGGACGCTTCGCCTGCCTTCACCTGGCTTCGCCTTTGACCCTCCTTTCCCTATTTGCCAGGTGTACCCCCTGCAGTGCCCTCCTTCCCCTGCTTTACTGGGTTTGGAATGGGAGTCGAGGTGCCATGCACCACCTCCTCAGTGGGCACAGAAACTGCATGCCTCTCTTTGCGAGATGCTTTAGGGACAGGAGAGTCCTTAGCTGTGGATGCCTCTAAGGCATGTGAGCCTGAGGTCTGCTTCTTTAATTTGTGGGCCTTGGTTTTGCCTGACAGGCTTTTGTCTTTGCATTCTGGGGTGGCTTTGCTCTTCTGTGGGGATGGTGTCTGCAGGCGGACTGCTTGGGTTGTTGCTGGTGTGTGGTTCGTGTGATGTATCGTGACTGTGACGTATGTGAACCATGGTCACTATCATCAGAAGTGGACACTACCTAGGGGGTGGACGAAGGCCCTGGAGCAGGAATGGGAGTATGTGCCTTTTGAAGGGCAGACGTCACTATGGAGGACAAAACCTGGACAGTACGGTGCAGCAAACCCACGTCAGAATGTATGCCGTCGAAGTAAGCAGCCACCTGGGCTAATTTTTTATCTTGGTAAATGAAGGCATTGAAGAGAGCTGTCTGACCCACACAAAGCTGGTGCAAAAGCTCCACAGACTCAGCACTGAGGGCAGCAGGGGGGATAGGGGCAGGGGCAGCGGTGGCAGGTGTGAAGGAAACTCATCCCCTCTTACTGACTCGGACACGGGCAGCACCAGAGGAAGTGGCTGGGAGGGTGGGCACAGGCCGCTGTGTGGTTGAAGATGATGCAGAGTCTCCATTCCCTGTAACCACCAACATGGATGCATCACCGCTGGCATCAGATTATGTGGTACTTTGCGTCTCAGGCTGGGATTCCACCTTCAGATTCCAGTCCCCCTCTGAGGTGCTGGTGACATCTGTGTCACTGGGCTCCTATGCAGCTGTAGGGCTGGTCTCACCCCCACTGGTGTCCAGCTCCTGTCCCTCTGTGACAACTGGTGAATCTGCAGAGAGAGAGATGCAGGGTCAGGTTTGTGGCATCAACAGAACAAACCAATGCAATCAATGCAGTACAAAAGAGGACCAAATCTACATGTTGCACACCACACTCTGCAATCACATTGCGGAAACTCACTACATAGACCCCAGCAGTGCATGTAACCCTGATTATGTGTCATGACTGAGCCATGTGATGGCCACACAGGACAACACCCTGCCTGTGGCTGTAGTCCACCAGACACACAACTAGCTCTGTGCACACCTAGGAACATGATGGGGGCACACCACTTGTTGCCACTGACAGACCTGTATGGAACAGGAGAGGACAACACAGACACTGGTTACAACATGACAGTCCACAATGGCAGAGAGCTTATGCCAACCACCATGTTGTACTCTGGGGCCCAAAGACTGGTGCACATTGCTGTCAGATGTCTAGGCCTCAACAAACTGGGTGCATGCAATGGACGCATTGATGAAGTCACACTCAGATTGGGAAAAACTACTGTTCACTCCCAATGTGATTCCTCAGACTACCCCAATGCTGAAGAAACCTGAACAGAACATCTCAGTCTGCAATGAGAAATCATAGCATTGAGAATAACATTTGTAAGAACATTTTGGGCAAATGCATGACACTGGCACCCGACCCAGCAGCCACTTACATGACACTGCACCACTCCACCAACATCACATAGGCTAGCGCTGGCACAGGCCCTGTACACATGCAGCCGCTACCAGCCAAAGTCACCCTCCCCAAATGCACACCCCTGCCTTGCTGCTGATGCTCCTTTAGACGTGCCTCCAGCTCAGGCCTAGTCACCACCAGGATGTGGCCCATCAGTGGTGTCATGCTGCACTGTGCCAACCGCCCAGTGCTAGGAAGCAGCCCCAAGGTCATCTCTGCCACCTTCTTTGCCAGCCGACTGATGTGATCCCACCTCTTGTGGCAGTGGGTGCGCCGTTAGTTGGAGACCCCAGAGCGTGCACCTTTTGCTGCAATGGCCCTCCACACAGCCTTACGCTGGTGTACCTTGAGCTGCAGGCATGGGAGACAAGGGGGGGAATGATCAGTGACACAGTGGTGTGTACCGACATCTACCAGTCAGGAGCAAGATGCAAACTCATTATAAATTCTATGATATGTCCATCTTACACTAGGGTACATCTCATATGAGACATGTGCATGGGATTACCTGATGTGATTGCATGCAGTTGTGAGGGAGAACACAGTCCCTGCACATCTCACACAAATGCAGGATGCCAGCACTGAACCCCCTATGTGGCTTGCACACATCTCCAGTCCTTTGCATGTCTGGGCACCACATACATCACATATCAACCTTTGTCTGTGGGTGGACTCACTGTGTCCAAGACTGTGCAGCACTCAATGTCCCTGCCCTGTGAATCTATGAATATGTCATGTGTGTGGCATTGAGGGACATGGACTCACAAACAAAAAATACCTCAACACAATTCCGGTTGTGTGCAATCTACAGGGCAGAGATGGTGCATAGCTGGAGTGCAATGTGAAAAAAACTAGTAAGGACACAGTAAGTGAAGTGATGTGACCTTGTCTTGGTGGGCGGGCAATGTGCTAACCATCTGGGCTCACACTGAGATGGACAACAGGGGCACACACAGCCATTCAGCCAAGCAATCACTCTCCTGGCACCTGCATGCCCAAAATTCTGCCTCACTCTATGGCTGACAATGCAACACACTTCACTCATAGCTACAACTGCAGGCGGGGAAACCTGTGACATTGGTACACACATTCCTTCCCCCTGGAGACAGCATGTTTGTCAGTGCATGACCCAACCCCGCACCCTCAGGCATATACTGCATCAGTCCAACTACATGTGTGCCCCCCCCCACCCTACACCTCCGCTTTTGATGACTTACCACAACATTTAGGGCACCATACAGCCTTGGGGACTGTGTGAGCACTACGTCCACCAGGACCTCCAGCTCCTTGCTTGTGAATGGACAGGCACAGATCTTCTCTGTCCTTGCCATCACTGTGGACATCGAACAACTGTGGTGGAATTGGGTGGTAAGGGGTCTCAGGCTGCAGTCCCTGGAGGCAGCAGCAGATGAGGGGTCTCATGCAGCAGTCCCTGGAGGCAGCAGCTAATGAGGGGACTCAGGCAGCAGTCCCTGGTGGCAGCAGCAGATGAGGGGAGTCAGGCAGCAGTCCCCGGAGGCAGCAGTAGATGAGGGGTCCCAGGCAACAGTCCCTGGAGGCAGCAGTAGATGAGGGATCTCAGGCAGCAGTCCCAGGAGGCAGACGCAGCAGGTCAGAGGTTTCTGGCAGCAGGCTCTGTGAGCAGTGGAAATGTGAGGCTCCTTCGCACACATATATAGCCCCTTGGGGTCATTTCAAAGGTGCCAAGCTGCAGCATTTGGTGGTCCAGGTCTGCCTCATTCAAAAGCATCCAATGACCGCCTCCGCGGTGACGGAGCACGCCTACTGTGATTTTCAAAATTGCCTCATGCCACCGCAATGATCGTTCCCATTGGCTTTGTGGCATGCTCCATGGCGGGGATACACTGCAGGTGCCCGGTGTGCACTACCACGATGGTGCATCTTTCAAAAGCATCCATTGACCGCCTCAGCGGTGGCTGAGCATGCCTACCTCGATTTTCAAAACTGCATCATGCCACCGCAATCATCGTTCCCATTGGCTCTAGGGCATGCTCCATGGCGAGGATACACCGCAGGAGCCAGGCGGTAGCTACCCTGATTTGGGGGTCATACAATGACATGAGGCACTGCGATTTGGGTGGCGGAGCATGCCAACCAGCATTTGGGCATGGCTCAATGCCTGTCACCACCGCACTTGTGTGAATGGGGGGTGCCAGTGACACACCGGCAGGGACAGGCGGTAGCTACCGTGATTTGGGGGCCATACAATGACATGAGGCACTGCGATTTGGGTGGCGAAGCATGCCAACCGCCATTTGGACATGGCTCAATTCCTATCACTACCGCACTTGTGTGAATGGGGGGTGCCAGTGACACACTGCTGGGGCCAGGTGGTAGCTACCGCGATTTGGGTAGCGGAGCATGCCAACTGCCATTTGGGCATGGCTCAATACCTATCACTACCGCACTTGTGTGAATGGGGGGTGCGGGTGACACACCGCTGGGGACAGGCGATAGCTACCGCAATTTGTGGGCCATACAATGGCAATGGCCATCTGGCACACATCAACAGTGCACAGTGACCTCATGGTCAATGGCACATCATTGTGCACATGATGCCAATGTTCCATTTACTACACCGGTGACTACACATGCCATGTTTGTGTATGTGTTTAGTAGATCGGCCTGTACTCCCTCACATGTCACTTATGAATTTGATGGTCAATGAGGCAGGACAGTGTTGTTGTGGACTCTACAATGTGTACACATGTCAATGTGTTGTGGTGCAGTGATAATCATGGCAATGCTCATCTCACTGTATGATGTAGTCACTTGCATGGGCTCTTATGTCTGCTCATACAGACAATTGTCAGTTCTGCGCCACCTGTGGTCATTGTGTTGTGGATGTGTGCCAGGTGAAAATGATGCATTAAGGTGTGACAGGTACAGCAGCTAAGTAAGAGCCAGTGGTCTTGATTTGTTACACTGTTGCTGGATGCTGTGCTCCCAGGCGTGCAAATGTGAAATGTGGCCATATCACAATGTGCATTCACATTGACCTATGTAGTGTTTGAGGTACCTGTGTATTGTAATTAAAGAGGTGTGCACTTTGTGTAGCTCAAACGTACACACATGTAAGGTGGTGTGTCACTCAATTATTGAGTCGGTCTTTCTTTTCCCTGTGTCAGCCAGAATGTGATATGCTGTGCACATCTCATGATGGATTGCATTGACATGTGTTCACTTTCATCTCAACTAGGAGGAGGCCAAATATGCTTTGTCACTTGTCAGTGCTGGAGGACATGGAGGATGTGGCGATCATCCGCTAATTACGTCTTTATAGAGCCACCCTGAAAACACTTTGTGATATGTTGGAGCCCCACCTGCAGCCTCGCCGGACATATCCAACAGCTTTCACCGCAACTTATAAAGTGATGGCAGCCCTTCATTTTTTTGCCACTTGATCGTTCCAGGAGACAGTGACCAGCGCTGGTGGGATGTCTCAACCGATGTTCAGCATGATGCTGCATGATGTTCTGTCCGCCATAATGATATACAAGGACAGATATGTCCATTTCCCCAGGTGTGCTGAATTGCCAGCTGTGAAGGGAGACTTCTATCCCCTTGGGCAAATCCCCCATGTTGTAGGTGCCATTGATTGCACACATGTCGGTCTTGTGCCACCACAGGCAAGTGAGCACATATTCAGGAATCGCAAACATTACCACTCCATTAATATGCAAGTGGTGTGCCTGGCCGATATGATCATCTTGCATGTGTTTGCCAGATTCCCTGGCTTAGCCCATGACTCCTACATCCTGCAGAACAGCATTGTGCCCCAGCTGATGGCTAATCTGCTTCGCGAGCATGCATGGATTGTGGGTGAGTTTGCCTAGTCATATGGCATGCTCGGTGTGTGTCCTGCTGCCCTCTGTCTGTGCAACATTGCAATGTCTATTTGTCATACCTAGGTGACTCTGCATATCTCAACCGTCCATGGCTGCTGAGCCCACTGCGAAATCCCAGGACCCCGGCTGAAGTTCGCTACAATGAGGCCCATGGGAGGACACGTCGTGTGGTGGAGCGTATGTATGGTCTGCTGAAGTCACGTTTCTGCTGCCTGGACAAAACCGGACGTGCACTGGCATACTCGCTCAGGAAGGTATGTCAGATCGTAGTGGCATGCTGTATGCTCCACAACCTGGCCATTCGCAAGGAGATTCCCCTGCTCCTGGATGATGATGAGGACCCAAGGCCCCCACCTGCACAACAACCTGAGTCCAGTGATTGGGACAGTGGAGAGGAAGAAGGTGGTGACAAGCATCAACAGCTCATCACCCGCTACTTCACTTGAAGGTGGGTGAACATGTACAACATACCCATTGTCTGGTGATATTGCTTTTGCCATGAAGGGGTATGTGCGAATTGTAACAACAGCCAGTTGTAAACTCAACAGTGGGTGACTGTTACTGGGATATGTCGTTTGTGAACGTATATGGAACGTGTATGGTGACATTTGTTGCCCATTTTGACGTCTGCATGTTGGCGTATGTAGATGGTAGGTGTTGTGTAATGTCTGTGACGCTACACTCACACCTGTTATTGTTGTTCTGTTGTGTTTCCCTAGGTGCCTTAAATGTATCCTTGCCTACATACAGTACATACTCCAGATACATTATGGACATGTTGAAGACTGTACATCCTGAACTAAAGACTAGGGGTGGACGGAAGTCGCGTAAGGGAATTTCGCGGAGAGGCACGGAGATTGAACCAATCTCTGTGCCTCTCCACAAATTTCCATTACGTGACACCAGCCCGTCGCCCACCCACCTCCCGCCCACGTCCCGCCTGCAATATTAAACATTTATGAAAGCCTAAAATAGCATTTAATAACACTTACCTTATCGCGGGGTCATCTTCCTGGGCTATCGCACCTTCTTCTTGAAACTGCGCATGCGCGGGAGCCTGCGCATGCACATTTCTTGCCAGGAATGCGTATGCACAGGCTCCCACGCATGCCCAGTCTGCGCATGCGCGGGAGCCTGCGCATGCACATTCCTTGCCAGGAATGCACATGGGCAGGCTCCCACGCATGTCCAGTTTCAAGAAGAAGGCACGATAGACCAGGAAGATGACCCCGCGATAAGGTAAGTGTTATTAAATCTTATTTTAGGCTTTAATAAATGTTTAATATTGCGGGCGGGAGGCGGAGGGCCAACTTCCATTCCGCCCCCCGAGTGTGCAGAGATTTGCCCCGTTTCTCCGCCTTCTTTGCGGAAGGCGGAAGGGGCAAATCTCCGCCCATTCCTTGAGTGGAACGGAAATGTCCCCCCACCCCTACTAAAGACAGAGCTGACACAAAAACATTTGAGTAAGGTATTTTATTTCCAATATTGACATGTGAGGGGGGGTGTACATTTCCATTGAGGTGGTGGTGGAGCAGTGAGTTGACAGTCATGCTAAATGAGTTGAAAGAGTAGTTACCACATTGATGTGGTGACCCAGTCCAACAGACAGATGCAATTCACAAGGCAGTGTGGAGAAGGACAGTCCGAACAGTCAATGCAGTGGTGAAGAGGGTTGCCATCAGGGCTGGCTCCGTGACTGGCGTTTGGCAGGTGCTTTGCCTCCAGATACTCCCAGGCTCCACTTAGGACGGCCCCTTGGTCGCTTGGCAGGATTGGGCCCTTCTGTGGTGCAGGTGGCGTCTGAGGACTCACCCCTCTCTGTGGCTGCAGGGGAGGATGGTGAACTGTCATCCAGCAGCCCACCAGAGGGAGGTGGAGGTGTTGGTTGTTGCACAGGCCAGTCCCTCAGTAATGCCACTTGCTGGCCCATGAGGTCCACCATTTGTCCAATGCGGGTGTCGATGCACCTCATCAGTAGGATGCGCTCGTGTAACAGGTCGTCCGACCTGCCACTTTGTCCATGGGCCTGTTCGTATGCCCTAAGTAATCTGGTGATGTGTTCCAGGGATGGGGTCCCAGACTCCTGATGTCTAGTGGTGACCCTAGCCCTCCAACCTACCCTGCTGCCATGGACCTGTCACCTCACCACTGTGGGTCCCACCCCACTCTCCCTGCCGTCCTCAGTTGGTAGTGTGGGATGGTCATCCTCTGAGACAGGGAGGGTGTTGTAGGTGGCACTAGTGGTGGTGGTGGGCGCACAGGCCGTAACAGCAGGGGTGTGCTGTGCAGTTGGTGTTGCAGCAGATGTGGGCTGGCCTCAAACTCATCGTCCAGAGAATCCTGGGAGTCTAAATCCGAGAGTCCATGTACCCGGGGGGGGGAGGAGACTGGCTCTGCAGGTTGCTGGTGTTGTCCTCTGCAGTAATTTCTTGGTCACCTGTAGATAAGATGGGAAATGATCATTGTGGTGAAATATGCAAGTTTTGTGTTAGCTGTGTGTCATCCAATGTTTGTACACTACACAATTGACTGATCATCAAATTGTTTGCTATGTGCACTACTGTGCCTCCTGACATGATGCAGTGGAAAATGCATTATTAGTCCATGGTGTGAGGTATCAATGCATACCATGCAACTCCTGCAATATTCATGTTCACAGAGACCTGTTGCCATGTAGGGACCAGCAGAACATGCCTTCATTGTTGACCCCTTGTTGAATTGTCTGACCTGGCAGACGTCACATCTGGCCATGGACTGGCCATTGTATTCTCCTGCATACCTTCGTCCTGTCATGTGCATATCTTGATTTCTACAACCACACATGCTTTCTCATTTTTTAAATGGTCCTTGTTGGTTGGGCCCCATGGCAATGCACTAATCAGTGAGTGCTGTGCATGATTGTGCCCAGTCTTTCTTCTATATGGCCATTTGTGTGTCACACTTTTGGCAGCTGTGACAGTTTCCTTTGCTTACCTGTGTGCACACTGTGTGTGGCAAAGGGGGTCGATCCGCATATTTGTGCAATGAGAGGGCTGGGGTTGTCATATGGCACCATTTATTTTGTGACAAATGTGTTGGTGCACTTACTGGCTACTTGCCGGTTACATGCTTACATTTGGCTTTGTGAGGTGGCACATCAGTGTGTGCGTGGAGGACGATTACATTCTGCTGAGTGGTGTCATGATACAGAATAATATGTCCATCTACCTGGTAATTTGCTTGAGGTGGTCCATTATATGCAGCATGCATCTGTGTGGTATGGAGAGCTCCATCTTGCTGTACTGGGGGACAAGTGTACATGGTGGAAGTAGTGGTATAGGCCTCCCACCCCCAGACAGCCTTCCCAGTGAAGATGGCTACCTACCTGTTAGTTTGATGAAGGTAATGTGATGGCTGACACATGCTTCTGGGTGGGGTGGGGGAGGGATCCATCTTGATGATGCTGTGGGATAGGGGGCATGGTGGGAGTAATAGTACAGGCCTCCCACCCCCAAGCAGCTCTCCCAGGGAAGATGGCTACCTACCTGTTAGATGAAGGGGAACCATGCAATGGCTTCCAAGGGCTTCTGGGTGGGGTGGGGGAGGGCTCCATCTTGATGATGCTGTGGGACAGGGGGCATGGTGGGAGTAGTGTTACAGGCCTCCCACCCTCAGACAGCCCTCCCAGCGAAGATGGCTACCTACCTGTTAGTTTGATGAAGGTAATGTGATGGCTGACACATGCTTCGGGGTGGGGTGGAGGAGTGCTCCATCCTGCTGGGGTGTGGGACAGGGGGCATTGTGGGAATAGTGGTATAGGCTTCCCACCCCCACCCCCACCCCAAAACAGCCCTTCCAGGGAAGATGGCTACCTACCTGTTAGGTGACGGTGAACCATGCAATCCCTTCCAAGTGCTTCTGGGTGGGGTGGGGGAGGGCTCCATCTTGATAATGCTGTGGGACAGGGGGCATGGTGGGAGTAGTGGTACAGGCCTCCCACCCCCAGACGGCCTTCCCAGGGAAGATGGCTAACTACCTGTTAGTTCGTTTGGTGTACTGCAATGGCTTTCATGTGCTCATGGGTGGGGAAGTGCTCCATCCTGCTGGGGTGTGGGACAGGGGGCATGGTGGGAGTTGTTGTGCAGGTCTCCCAGCCCCAAACAGGCATCCCAGGGAAGATGGCTACCTACCTGATAGGTGAGGGTGAACAATACAATGGCTGCAAACTGCTTCTGGTTTGGTGTGGACTTATACATCCTGCTTAGAGGTGGGACAGGGGGCATTGTGGGGGTAGTATTGCAGGCCTCCCCCCCCCCAAACAGCACAAGTCTGTGAGATGGCTACCTAACTGTGAGTTTGGTTGTTCTCCTACAATGGCTGCCACATGCTTCTGGGAGGGGGTGAGCTTAATCCTGCTCAGGGGTGGGACAGGGGTGCCTGGTGGTTTTTATTGTGCAGACCTCCCACCCTCAAAAAGGGCTCCAAGGGAAGATGGCTACCTGCCTGTTAGTTTGATGAAGGTAATGTGATGGCTGACACATGCTTCTGGGTGGGGTTGGGGAGTGCTCCATCCTGCTGGGGTGTGGGACGGGGGACATGGTGGGAGTTGTGGTACAGGGGGCTGTCTGTACATATGCCCCCATGGTTATGTTGGTGGCTATGTTTGGGGTGATTGGGGTGGGTGAATGTTGGATCTGTGAGACATGTTTTTGTGAGTGTGAGGTGCCGATGAATGGAATTTGTCCTAGGTGGTATGTCTTTGTTGTTGAGCAAAACAGTACATTTCAATGTGGTGTTAGTCATTTGTTTGTACTTAATAGCCTCCACTCCCCCGGCTACTCCTGTAAGACTCTCTGGATGCAGTATGGCAAGCGCCTTCCCCATCCAATGGTGTGAATGTTTTTGGTGTAATGGGAGAGCCACCGCCAGTCCTCTCAGCCAGCTCCTGGTTCTTGCTTCTCTACTCTTTGACAATCCTCTTCAGATCATGCCACCGGTTCATGATCTCCTTTTTGGATCGCGGGGTGGTCCCTACTGCATTGACCCTTTGGACTATCCTTTCCCACATTTGTGTCTTTGTGGCTAATGGTGTCTGTTGGAGCAGGCTACCAAACAGTTGTGGTTCAACTCTGACTATCTCATTTACCATGACTGTCAACTCACTTTCTGTGAATTTGGGCATTTTGTGTTTTGCCATGGTGTGTGGTGTGCAAAGTGTTTGTGGGTGCAGGGGTGTGAGTAGTGGGGGTGGGGGTGGTGTGTTATGTGTTGGGGTTGTGGTGCAGGTGCAGGTGTGATGGTGATGGTGGTGGTGGTGGTGATGTGTGTGTGTGCTGTATTCATTTGCCTCTCCTCTCAGATCTGTTGAATGCCCTTCTCTTCTGGAGTGTTGCAAAGGATTGTGGCCAGGGAAGGGGCTGGTATTATACTCAGCTATGTGGGTGTGCCCAAATGGAGTATTGCTGTCAGGTGTGTTGTGTGTGTTGTCCTGGGAATTGTATTTTTCTTTTTGGCATGTGTTTGTGTCATTGGGATGTGTTTTTTATGGTAGACAGTCAAAATATCGAGTTGGAAATATCGACTTACCATAATATCGAGTCTGTAATATCGAAGGAGCATAATATCGAAGGCAAGAATATCGTAGGACAGAATATCGACCCAAGGTAAGTAATATCGAAATACTTAATATCGATGTAAGTAATATCGAAGTTGGTAATATCGATAGCATATATATCGATGTTAATAATTTCGATGACACTAATATCGATATTTGTATTATTTTATAGTTTTTTATTATGTATGTGTTATATGTTTAATTTAAGTATTTAAAATAATTACTATTATATGTGTATACATTTTCTATAATAATATAGAAATTTATAAGGACATTTGATGTTTTAGTACCGGAGCGGGTTGTGGGTTTATAGGGGAATAGGGTGGGAAGTAATTTAATTATGGTAAGTTGATTAGTAATTAGTAGGATTAATTAATTAATTATAATTAATTGCTAATTAATATTGATAATTGGGAAATAATTAATTGATTAATTGATATATATTTTCTGTAGCGGGATGTGGGTTTATAGGGGAATAGGGTGGGGAGTAATTTAATAATAATTAATTAATTAATATATGTTTTTAAATATTTATAACTAATTAATTGGCAAATAATTAATATTAATTACTGTTAATTAATTAATTGGGGAAAATGATATTAATTATTAAATTATATTAATTACAGCTTATGTGCTAATATATTTATTTTATTGTTATTGTTAATTAATTATTAATTGCTAATTAAATAATATTATTTACCTTTGGGTTAAGGAGTATTTTTAGGGTTCAGGGTAATTTTTGGGTTTTTGGGGAAAGGGGTTTTTTTAGGGTTCAGGGTCAGTTTTCAGTTCTTGGGTAAAGGGGTATTTTTAGGGTTCAGGGTCAGTTTTCAGTTCTTGGGTAAGGGGGTATTTTTAGGGTTCAGGGTCAGTTTTCAGTTTTTGGGTAAAGGGGTATTTTTAGGGTTCAGGGTCAGTTTTCAGTTCATGGGTAAAGGGGTATTTTTTAGGGTTCAGGGTCAGTTTTCAGTTCATGGGGAAAGGGGTATTTTTAGGGTTCAGGGTCAGTTTTCAGTTCATGGGTAAAGGGGTATTTTTAGGGTTCAGGGTCAGTTTTCAGTCCATGGGGAAAGGGGTATTTTTAGGGTTCAGGGTCAGTTTTCAGTTCATGGGTAAAGGGGTATTTTTAGGGTTCAGGGTCAGTTTTCAGTTTTTGGGTAAAGGGGTATTTTTAGGGTTCAGGGTCAGTTTTCAGTTCTTGGGTAAAGGGGTATTTTTAGGGATCAGGGTCAGTTTTCAGTTCTTGGGTAATGGGGTATTTTTAGTAAATTAATTATTAATACTTATTGTTCAGTACATATATATTATATCTTTAATGTATATATTTTTATTTATTAATTTTAAACATTATTAGATACTTTTAAATATGTATATTTTATTTATTAGTGTTATATACTTACTTTTACATTTATATATATTAAAAAAAAATCGATATTTTTAACATCGATATTTTTTACAACGATATTATTTTTTCGATATTTTTGTACTTACCATGTTGTAGATAGGATGTCGATATTTTTGCCCTCGATATTGTTGACTCGATATTCTTGTAGGTCGATATTTTTGTAGTCGATATTCTGTCATAGATCCGTTTTTTATATTTGGGGGGCATGACTACTTTGATTTGTGCAATGTTTGGCCTTATTGTGGGGTTTTGGCATCGTCCGCCATGTTTTCCACGGATCTTCTGCAGCAGTGGCTATGCAGCAGCTCTTCCGCTGGTTCTACCATTCATTCGAGTGTGCGACCGCGGCGGTTGTATACAGCCGAATGTACCGCGGGACCATTGGGGATATCCTAATTTCCTCTGCGGTGTCCCTGCTATGCTTGCAGCGGGTGTTGTTTTTCCGCTGTGTTTCCGACCGCCACATTCGGATTTTGGACATCACAGCCCACTACCAGCGGTTTTTCTTGGGCCAGTACCGCCACCGTCGGTCTTTTTGGTGGATAATCCTAATTTGACCGTAGGTTTTTCGACGGTCCCGGCGGGCGGTTGTTTTCTGCTTCCATTGCGGTCGAGTTGATTTTCCGACCGCCATCCTAATAGGCCCCAAAGTAACAGAGAGGATGGTTTCTCTGTTTTAATGTGCATTGTTGTATATACCAGCACATGTTCCATGACATGCCACATGTTACAATGGTGTCTACAAGTGGATTACCATAAAAATATAATCCCAGGACCCATAATGTTTGCTAATATGTGTATCCAAATATGCTTCATTCGATCGCTAGAATCATAAAAGCAATGTGCATAGAACATACAAATGTGTTAAATGTATGCAATAATTCACATCAAGTTAAAACATAATTAAACTAGACTTTGATTTGCTAAATTCATACGAGATTGTATGTAAGATGAAGAATACTAGTAAAAGAGATAAATCCTGGGTGAATATTAAGAATTATAAAAACAAGGATGTATAAAACAATGTAGAGAGGAGCATTAAAGCACCACCAAGTGGTATTATGTGAAACATGGGTATATGAAACTTTACAAGGGTTGTATGACGTTACAACGCATACTTTTAAAACGCATGCCTTTACAATGCATGACATGACATTGCATTTTAAGAAACTACCTTTACAACGTATTCCATTACATCGCATACTACCTTTACAACGCATACCTTTACATTGCATTTATGGCAAGTATTGGATAGTACAGGGGTAAAAATTACTATTCTAACTCCAAGGGGTGCAACAGTAGGGTAAGTGTTGGATAATGTAGGGGTAAAAAGTACTATTCTAACTCCAGGGGGAGCAACAGTAGGGTAAGTGTTGGATAGTGTAGGGGTAAAATTTACTATTCTAACTCCAGGGGGTGATACAGTAGGGTAAATGCTGGATAGTGTAAGGGTACTATGCGTTTTAATGGTATGCATTGTAATGGTATGCGTTATAATGACTGCATTGTAATGACATGCGTTGTAATGACATGCGTTGTAATGGTATGCGTTGTAGTGTCATGCGATGTAATGGTTGCGTTGTAATGGCATGCGACGCAAGGGATGTTGCGATGTAATGACTGCGTTGTAATGGTAGTGCGATGTAAAATTTGTGTTGTAAAGGTTGTTTCCCCTTTACAAGAAACACTCACAATCAAAAGAGAATGTATCTCAAGATAGGACACTCTGTTTTTAAAAACGCATGCATTCCTCTCCAAGGTCCAAAACTAGTGAACTCTCGCACAAATTTTGATTGAATTTGATGGTGAGTCGAGAGACCCAACACATCATGGGGGCTGTTTGAGAAACATTTGACCATATTGTAGTGTTGCATGTAATAGCATATACTCGCATTTTCTACCTGAACATCAACAGTGGAATGGTTAGGAAATCATAGCAGAAATACGGTGTAAAAAAATCCTTTTTAGGATCAATATTGTGTCCACTTCACGTTCCCCCTTCCGTTTTTCTGTATGACGCACCGGATAGCTTCATTAATAAGTTTATACCTTCGTCCACTCACTTTGGGAACCAGTGTTATTGCAGTGAATTTGAGTATTTGCCCTGAGGAAGTCCAAAAACTGGCAAAACGTGTTGGCTGTCTTTGTGATCATCCTGTACCAAGAATACTGGCTGTTTGTTTTAACATCTTGTGCCAAGAGGATACAATAAAGGACTTTTTTCACATCATTGAAGGGCATTTGCTTCGTTTTGGTGTATTGAAACACTGAATAATTACGTTTATTGCTGCCTCTCTATTTGCTTTTTGTTTTTTGTGCAACAGTAGGGTAAGTGTTGGATAATGTAGGGGTAAGAATGACTATTCTAACTCCAGGGGGTGCAACAGTAGGGTAAATGTTTTATAGTGTAAGGGTACTATGCGTTGTAATGGTATGCGTTGTAATGACTGCGTTGTAGTGACATGTGTTGTAATGACATGCATTGTAATGGTATGCGTTGTGGTGTCTATGACTATTCTAACTCCAGGGGGTGCAACAGTAGGGTAAATGTTTTATAGTGTAAGGGTACTATGCGTTGTAATGGTATGCGTTGAAATAGTATGCATTGTAATGACTGCGTTGTAGTGACATGCATTGTAATGACATGCATTGTAATGGTATGCGTTGTAGTGTCATGCGATGTAATGGTCGAGTTGTAATGCCATGCAATGTAAGGGATGTAGCGATGTAATGACTGCATTGTAATGGTAGTGCGATGTAAAAGTTGCGTTGTAAAGGTTGTTTCCCCTTTACAAGAAACACTCATAATCAAAGAGAATGTATCTCAAGATAAGACATTCTGTTTTTAAAAACGCATGCATTTCTCTCCAAGGTCCAAAACTAGTGAACTCTTCAACATAATGCAATAAAATGTAAGATAGAGGAGGAACTGCAGTTATTACTTGTCACTCAGCATATGAGAGCCCTTCAAAGCTTAATGTCTGATAATCCAGGCATGACTCAAAAACTCCTTACCCACGCTCACAAAGCTCTCCAGAATGCCGGACCAGCATACCTCAACAAACGATTGTCTTTCTACATCCCAAACCACAAGCTTCGCTCCGCCGACCTCACCCTCGCCACCGTCCCACGCATCCGCAGAACGACCACAGGTGGAAGATCATTCTCCCACCTCGCCGCAAACTTTACTTTACTTTGTAAACTTATTGAGCACAAACAAATCATTCCCAGGGTTATCTTTCGGCGCTGTAGGAGAAGATATAAAGGACACGACCATCTAAAACAGCCATGTCTTTAAAAGTTTTTTAAACCTGGGTAGCTCGCTGCAAGCCCTGATGTTTACTGGCAATTTATGCCAGATGACAAAAGCTCTACCGCCCTTTCTTGCCCTCTGTATCTTCTGAGTACACAGAAGCTTGGCATTACTAGATCTTAATTGTCGTGCCAGTTGATACCACCTAAGTTTATTACTGAGGTACACAGGTCCTTTCCCCTGTAATGATTTAAAAACCACAACGAGCATGTTAAAGATAGCTCGTTTCCTGACCGGGAGCCAGTGTAACTGGTTCAACAAAGGAGCTGACGGAGTCCGTGCTGGCTTGTTTAGGGCAAGACGGGCTGCGGTGTTCTGCACTACCTGTAGATGCATTAGTAGGTCCTCCCTGGCTCCCACCAGCAGCGAGTTGACATAGTCCAGCTGACTCACCACGAGTGTCTGGACAAGGGTTTTACTCGTCGACAGAGGGATCCAGGGAAAATAAATTCTAAGCATCCTCATTGTGCCGAAACATGTGCCGGATGCTATCTTGACCTGTTCCTCCATAGATAATTCATCATCTATCCTAACACCCAGATTCTTGGCCCATCTCCTGGGTAGCGGAGTCTCCCCTAGCTCGGATGGCCACCACTCAGGGGACCAAATTTTCTCCGCCTTTCTGAAAAGCAAAATTTCTGTTTTTGAGGAATTAAGTTGTAGGAAATTCCTCCTCATCCAGAGGGCGATACTGGACATGCAGCTTCTAAATTTCCGTTGGGTTGATATGATATCTTCCTCGATGGGGACGATTAGCTGCGTGTCATCCGCATAGGAGATGGTTTCGAAGCCATGGCTTCTGATGATGTCTGTCAAAGGTATCACATAGGCATTGAACAGGGTCGGGCTCAATACTGAGCCCTGCGGAAAACCCCTATCTACCCCTATTGTCTGAGACAAGAATGACCCCAGACAGATGCTCTGTGTATGTCCCGATAGAAAGCTCTTGATCCACTCAAGAGCTTTACCCCTCACCCCAATCCCCCTCAATCTGTCCAGCAGCAGCCGATGAGAGATGGTATCAAATGCCGTTGACAGATCGAGGAGGACGAGGATTACTGGAATCCCTCTTTCTAGTGTCATTGTTATGGTATCCGTCACTTCCAGCAGTGCAGCCTCCGTGCTATGAGATGCACGGAAACCAGACTGAGAGGGATCTAAGAGGTGGTTTTGTTCCAGATAGTGGGACATCTGTTGGTTAACCAGAGTTTACAGGACCTTCGCACAACAGGGGGGAGTGAGATAGGTCTGTAGTTCTGCAGCTCAGACGGATCCGCCGTCACATTCTTTAGGAAAGGCTTGACCCGCGCTCTTTTCCACTCATTTGGAAATATGGCAGTCTCCAGCAAGATGTTATAAATGTTTGCATCTGCTAGGATAGCGCTAAGTATTGACATCACTGCCGGTGGTACAGGGTCAGATGGCGAGCCTGACTTTACATGGCTTAGTAGGGCTCCTACTTGCTCTCTAGTTGTAACTGCAAAGGAATCCAACCTACAAGAAAGACTTGGAACACCCTCCCCACCCACCTGCATCAGTCCCAGGACCCGCTGACCTTCAGGAGACTTCTCAAGACTTGGCTGTTCGACCGGTAGCTGCCACCCCCTCCACCCCTCAGCTCCTTGAGACCCTCACGGGTGAGTAATGCGCTATACAAATGCTTGATTGATTGATTGCTTGATCACATAATGGCACATATATTTAGTTAGGACCAATATATCACAAGGAACAAGTCCAATAGAACCCTCGTAACTTCCATCCAATCTCTGTGCAAGCTGACTTGGTACCGATTTTGTACACCCAAACTCTGTGACAGACATTCCTAGGACCATTCTATTTCTACTTTTGTATGTCTGAACAGCATTATATACCTGCTAATGTCAAGACTCTGAAATGTACAAAAGTAGATGCTCTAGTGAAGGAATCTAAAACAGACCAGCAAGGCAAGGGATTAGCTAAGAAACCATACATATTGCACAAATCAAATTGTCAACGCCTGGAGAACACATTCCCAGAATACATTTACAGCTAAGCAAAGATACACTTACAAAACAAACAACTTTCCCCAAATATTGCCAGAGCCATATATTCCTAGTAAGTAGCTTTAACATCATCCTAACAACTTCACAACAACAGTTGCACTTATAGTCAAAGTCATCACATCTCACACCATACTTGCACTCAGGATAAGAAGTTTCTGATGAAATCTTGACATAAGTCCATCTTTCCTCTTCACTACCATCATCATCATCATTTAGCATTTCAGGATCTTCACCCAGTGGCTCTTCATGGCCTCCATCCTCTGTGATGTAAGAGATGTTCCGTCACAGGGCAATGTTGTGGAACATGCAACAGGCCACAATGATCTCACACACCTTCCCAGCTAAGTAGATGAGGACTCCTCCAGTCTTTTCCTGACATAAGAATCTGGCTTTCAAGAGCCCAAATGGCCACTCCACTGGCCACTGTGTTCTCCCGTGGGCTCATTGAAGTTGACTTCCCCTTGTGAAGTAGGATTCCTCACCTGTGCTAACAACCATGCCCAGTTGGGATACACTGAATCTCTGAGATGGGAGACACACAGAAGTGCAACAATGAGTTACACACTATTAGATTACCTGACATTACCCACACAAACTTAGGACAAATCACACTTACCTACAAGGCAGGCCCTCTTCGGTAGAAGTTGTGACTTCAGCTGGGGTATGGTGCTGTTCCGAATAAGGAAGGAATCATGCTCCTGAGAACTGGGCCTAACCATTTGAGATTTGCAAATCCAGAAAGCACACAACTTGCATGTTGATAGAATGGAAGTGCTTCATGTTGCGGTACACTTGTTCCCTGGCTTACAGTGGTAATAAGGCAATATGGGTGCGGTCAATGGATCCAATAACAAATGGGATGTGACCAAAACTATAGAAATCAGCCTTCACAGTGGCTAAATCCTCACACCTGGGGAACTGGATGTAGCTATCCACGTGCCTCAACATTGCTGTAAGTACCTCTTTGAGTGCACACCCGAACATCGCTTGTGAGATTCAACCTGAAATAGCAACAGTGAATTGAAAGGCACCTATTGCCAGAAAATGCAATACTGACTTAAGTTTACCAATTGGTGTGATAGATGTAGGATAAGTGATGCAAGGTAGGAGGTCAGTCTCCAACTGATGACATAACTCCAGGATAGTTTAACTATTTAAACGAAATTTCTGGATGACATGTCTTTCTTCCATGGTCTGAAGGTCTTGGAAAGAGTGGCTTGATAGAGGCTCACTTCTCCTTCCTCTCCCAGGGTACCAATGTGAGGAGTTATAATATAATTGCCCATTGGTCACTGTGTCCAGAGTAACATATATGAAGAGTAAGTCTAAAGCCATGTGAGAAAACATAACAGCTTCATGAATTTTACACATTTTTCACATCATCATTATCGACTCTTAAACATCAACCAATGTGACCTTCATATGTCTGTAACAGAATTGTGCACATCATCAATTCAGACAAGTTAAAATTGCATAGCTTAGAGGTTTTAGTGACATTTGATGTGAAAAACCGACAACCATGGTGTATGGTGCACAGCGCACATTTTGCCATATGGACTACACAGATGATGTTTTATACTGGACATGACATGTGAAGGGAGTATTTCAAATGATAACATGTTACTCATGATTTGTAGTGGTGGTGTAACACTTAACAGTCACAATTACTATCTCTCCTACCACTAAAATTTGGGATAACCGACAGCTTTGGAAGTCAACAGCGTGGTGGGTGGTTGCAACCACAGTGAGCACAGCCATATAGTCTAATGTTGGTGACAGTGGGCCCGATTCACAGAATGAACTTACTACTTTTGGCATTCACAGAATGAACTTACTACTTTTGGCATTCACAGAATGCACTTACTACTTTTGGTATTCACAGAATAAACTTACTCATTTCGGTATTCACAGAAGTTAGGACTACTAACTTTAGGACTCCTAAATGCCTTCTGTGAATACCGAAAGTCTTAAAATTAGGATTTTTCTCAATTTAGTAGTAGTAAAGTTAGGACTCCTAACTTTAGGACTCCTAAATGCCTTCTGTGAATACCGAAATTCCTAAAATTACGATTTTTCTCAATTTAGTAGTAGTAAAGTTAGGACTACTAACTTTAGGACGCCTAAATGCCTTCTGTGAATACCGAAAGTCTTAAAATTACGATTTTTCTCAATTTAGTAGTAGTAAACTTAGGACTACTAACTTTAGGATGCCTAAATGCCTTCTGTGAATACCGAAAGTCTTAAAATTACGATTTTTCTCAATTTAGTAGTAGTAAAGTTAGGAGTCCTAACTTTACTACTACTAAATTGAGAAAAATCATAATTTTAGGACTTTCGGTATTCACAGAAAACATTTAGGAGTCCTAAAGTTAGTAGTCCTAACTTCTGTGAATACCGAAATGAGTAAGTTCATTCTGTGAATACCAAAAGTAGTAAGTGGATTCTGTGAATGCCAAAAGTAGTAAGTTCATTCTGTGAATCGGGCCCAGTGACAATTACGGTACAATGGCTGTGTGCACCTACGCTGATGACCGCGTACATGGCATACATGTAAGCCATGGTTTAAAAAAAACTCACTTGCCTCCTGACACTGCTGCTATCAACACCTCCTCTACTTTAGTTTCTGTTACCACCTCTGCAAGCAATCATGCCAAAACAAGCAGGTGAGAGGCCCATTCCCTTCTCTCCAGAGGAACTGAATGCCCTGTTGTTGAGGTCCTTCCCCTGTGTGACCATGTCTATGGCTCACCAGAGGAACCAGTAGCTATCCCAAATACAGTTCAATTTCTTCATTTCTGTTCCCATAGGCTACAATGTGGCTTTGAGTTCTAGAGTGTAACTATATTGTGTTGTTTGGTGCAATGGAGCGGTTCCTACACAGGCCAATCATGTAATGGATTATGAGACACTGTACTTTGTGGAGTGAACATCAGCATAGTAATATGTGATAATCCCTATTTTGTACTTATGTTACATGATAGATATTTGCATGCCTACATTTCATTGTACCAATGATGGTGTCCCACATTGCAAAAGGGTGTATGTGCAAAGATATTTATAGACTTTACACCATAAGCTGTGTCTGTATACTGGTAGGAGCATTTGAGGATGATGTTAGCCATGTGTACAGTCCCACAGATCACTCAGCCCACATTAGGCATGGCAAAACTGTTGTCTAGGAGGTAACTATACCTCACAGACCCCTTCAGAGTGCAACACAACGTTATGGTCACATATTAGATGGGCAGATGAATCACTTTTATGTATTGCAGTGGTGGAAATTTGGTGTTCATATGGGATCATTATGCACAGCCTACAGAGAGCAAGTCCTGAAAATGAGTGGGCAGTCTGGCCCATGGGCCAGGCTAGAGCAGAGTCACTGTGACAACACAACTGATGCACAGAGAAATGTCCCTGTAGACCAACAGATACATGGATGTCCCCCAAATAAGTTTACTTAACCACTAGTAGACCTGATAGCTGTTACATGGACCATATTTGGAATGGTGCCTGCAATAACTTCCTTACCCGATACTTCTTACCATTAAACCACATTGTCAATGTGTGGTGTTCACTTATGACACTCCCCTTACTCACACAGGTCTGTTGTGACTTTTCCATTTGTCATGCTTTCACTGTACAGGCCTATTGCACATCTGAAACATGAACAGTATGGATAGTTGGTAACTTCTGAATAGATTTTGAAATGCCATTCTTCAGCTTTGTCAGATTACATCTACTGACCCAACACATACAATGGTATGTTGAATGTCATCCCTGTTGCAGTGCCACATATGTCAAAAGGTGCGTCCTTTGATGGCAGTGCATACCACACAAACTTACTGTGATGTAGTTAGATATCCCAATACATGGTCCACGTGTTCACATATCCTTCAGAGAGGAAGCACTCAAGGATAAACATGTCACTCCTTTTAATGTGACCAAAGTGTCAGCATATTGAGTATACTATGGTACAGGGCTTCATGTACAATCTGCATCAAGTCAATGGTGCTCACAGTGAAGGTGTGTGTATGTTGATGTGCAAGTAGTTCATCCTTCAGAAGGTACAAAGAATGTGTGTGTCATGGTACCTCACATTCCATTCCATGTAGGATGGCCCTGAGCCACATGATGTTAGTGGGCTGGCTCAGTCAGTGTAGGTCATGGCCAGGCTTGAGATGAGTCAGCAGAAGACCACAAAAATGTGTATTCATGCTTTAGTAGTGCTTAACATGTGACATTTATGCATGTATTGTGTTGAATCTTAATGGATATTTGTGCTATGTGCAAAGAAAATGTGTATCAACCATTAAGATATCCTTTAAGTTCCACTTTCACAATCTGTTTCTGCAACTATTGCATTGATACAGGGGATGTATGTCAGTACAACACAATGTTTTAGATCGTAGTACTTTACAACGCGGTTATTACAACGCAAGTCGTTACAACGACTTGCGTTGGAGGGCGCGGATTGAGGAATATTATAATTTTATATTCCAACACCAGTCCATGTAACAGTAGGGAAGGTGTTGAAATATAAAATTACAATATTCCTTAACCAACAGCGCCATCCAGCGCAAGTCGTAGTAACGGCTTGCGTTGTAATGGCAGCATGGTAAAGGTCGTGCGGTGTAAACACCGCGTTGTAAACGACGTTTACCCGATACAGGTCAATGCCCATCAGCAGAAAGCCATTTGGAGAGCCATTACCGGGAAGGTGTGGACCCTGGGTGTCTTTAACTGAGGTAGCATTCATTGGAGTAAGAGGTGGGAGGGTGTGATGCACTGGACCCAGAAGATCATGGAGGTTCAGCTGGGTAAGCCTTCTCAAAAAGGAAGGGCACACGCCGGACCCTGACCCCCCTAATGGCTTGCCTACTGTACAGTAGCCAACCAGAAGCTTGATGGCCAGTTAAGGGCCCAATAGCAGCTACATGAGAGTGAGTCCTGAACAGAGTAATACACATTACTTTGGCAACTTTGTGTATTCCAGGCAGACATTTTCAAAATAAGATTGGAGGTGGCTCATGAGCCAAACACAAAACAAGTCACTGTTTATTTAAGTCAGGTAGTAGGTACCTGTTGCTCTGCTGTGCCCATTTTCTTTCTGGCCTGGAACACAGCAGAGTCCTGTTCACATCCAATTTCTATTGTTGAAGCAGACGCCTGGCCGAGTGATGTGAGTGATCATCTCATGTTGTCAGTTGTTCTGGGTGACAATTATGCCACACAGGCAACTTGTCATCCTTATGTGAGGAGTGGTGTACCTAACCACTGTCTTTCATGTGATGGTGGCACTATTTCATGAGACATGACATGGAGAGCACAGTATATGCAGTGACAGGACAAGAGTTCCCGTTGGTAAGTATTTGTTATACAGTGAAATGAGTGTGCAAGCATCACTGGTACCATATGCAGTAGTACCTACTTGTTGACCTCTGTGCATTTGCCAGTCGATGGTTCATCTGCAATGGTGGTTCAAAATACTCATTCCCTGACTGGTGACATGCATAAGAGAGTGAGATGTAGAACTTTAGAGATAATATGTGAGTGTTTACACTGATCGTTACAAGGCAATCTGTGTTTGGAATACACAAGATTGCTGTGATGTGCCAGCCCATTGGGACTCTAGAGATCCCACATCTTCATGTCATTGATATTTAGAGACACCCAATACCTTCAAAGGTGCATTGCCTTGTAGGTTTAAAATCTATGAATGGCGCTATCACATGTACCAAGCAGGATTGAGGAGGTTCATATGGGTATAAGAAGACTTGTGCTGTGCAAATTCTGAGGATATATCTGCCAATTGTTTGGACCTCAATGTTTTCAGGGAACTTTATATGCTACATGTGATACATACGTAAACTACTTTTGTAGAGCTCTAATTAGACTTTTCAGGTATTGGCCATAGGATGTAAGTTGCAATAAAACGTTTCATCAGTGTGCAATAAGCGTTTGCATGTGACATGATGCCTGCTACAACACTAACTGATGGTGCATTGGTGATCGACTTTACCTTTATGACATCATGATGTGTTATGAGGAATAGGTAGATCTGTTGGACTCTGGGCCTTACGTAAGCAGTGTGTAAATTTCAAAATTGTATCAACCCTACTTGGTTACATCATTTTACAATGGTATAATACAAGTGCCAAAGTATGAAAGGTGATGAACTATCCTACTATGGATATAGGAATGGAGTGTATCCAACTCAATCAATGCATTTGGCTGAGCCTAGGGGTTATGACATGAGTGGATGCAACACTTTGTTGGTTATTTAGCATGAATGTCTGTGCTCATGCTAAATTTGAAGCTTACAGAGTAAACCATGAAGCTGGTCTGATATGTAGACTTCTTCAATGTTTTCTGCTGATTTGTGATGTTCAGGTGTGGAAGCACAGAGGCAATAAACCTATGTTACATGTTATTTCAGGTGCATCCAGGGCAAGCGAAGGAGAAGGGGCCAATGTTGGTGGGGACACATCTGGTAACAGTGGTTCCAGATGTGAGATGTCAGGCATGAAGGGACCCAGTAACCAGGAAGGCGCAGGGCATGCTCAAGCTTGTCATCATCTGAGTCATGTTCCAGTGGACCCTACCCAGCGGTGGAGGACCCCCGCAGAATCACACACTTCATCCTTGTCTGCAACCCCAGTTCCATCGTCACCGCTCCCCTAAGAGGGTGCGAGTCTTCATCACTCCAGGCACTTCACCCTTGCCTCTGTTACCCCCGGCTCTGAGTTAGGAGCCTCTTGACTTTCTGAGGACCATCCCTGTGGGTCAGACTGCAATCCTGGATGCAATACAGGGGCAAGGCCACCAGCTGACACAGATGGAGACCTACCGGGAAGGCATTTACACTGTTATGCCTACCCTCCAGAGATCTCCTCCCTCACAGAAGCCTTCCACCCATCCCAACCTTCCACCCCACCTCCTGCTCCTTTCCCTCCCAAATTCCCTATTTCTAATCCTGTCCCAAGCACACTCACACATATGCAAGCCCACATTTCAACAGACCCAAGAGCCACATACAAACAAAAACGCACAAAACACAGGCATGCAAACACTCACAAGACACCCCGTCACCACCCCCAGCATACCCCAAGCCCCATAGGAATAGACCCAGACCCCTCCACACCCACAGATATACCCTCAGACATCACAGCAAATGACCCAGATGCCTGTTGAGTAAATACCAACAAGGAAAGTAGTTTTCAGAAGTTTAATGGTACAAATGAAGCACAGCCTGCATGTACATCCACTGTCGAGGAAGATCGGCTGTAACTGACCCCCAACACAGTTGGAGCCAACAGCTACATAACTTACACCAAGGACGTCTCGAGTGATGCACAGTTGAATCACAACATCACTCGAGACCAGATTGAAATAACAACATAGGCACGAGTCGGCGCGAGTCCACGCAGAGAACAACACGAGAAGAACCTCGCACTAAGCATGTACTCGCGCTGACTCGTGCAGTGCACAACACAACACACCTTCCCCCCTTATGGAAAGAAAGAGGAAAAAAAAAAACACTGTACATTATACTTTTTTCATAATAAAAGCAACAAAATCAGATAACCACTTTGGTTTCTTAGTGACTCTTTTTGGTACAGAAACAGTAGCATCTTGACTGGTGGAACTATAATCTAAATCCGCAGTAGTGGTGAGAGTAGAATCCTGATTGGTAAAACCACCACTTGAGCAGCAAGGTGAAACCTCTGTAATATGGGCGTCCTCATCCAAAAAAGAGAAGTCAGCATGTTCAGGAACAGGCTCGTTACAGTAAACATCCTTATTGGCCTTGAGAATAGCAATTCTACTCAGATTCCAAACCTTATTGTTGGATAGCCTCACAGAATTTTTTAAAACTTCTGAGACTTCAAAAGGACCCATAAATGAACTTTCACATTTCTTGACCTTCCATGGTTTCTTGACCTTTACCATCATGCCAACTTCTACCTTGGGATCTTTTCTTGAACCACACTTCTCATCAAAGTATTTTTTGTTTGAGGAATGGGTGCGAATGAGATTTTCCTTGACTAAACCTAGATCCACCTTAGAAGGAGTAGATTTCACTAACCAAGATGGGTTCACTTTTGTCCTAGGAACTCTCCCTCTCATGATCTCAAAAGGAGAGTACCCAGTCATAGAATTAGTGGTTGTTCTGTACATCCACACCTTCTTAAAAATCTCTACTTCCCATGTTTTATCGTTGCTACTAGTGATCTGTATGGCTCCTTTAATAACTCTATTGAATCTCTCTATAACCCCATTGCCACTGGGATTATATAACGACGTAGTGCAATGAACAATACCAAGTCTTGAAAAATAGTCATTAGCCTTCTTGGAGATAAATTGTACACCATTGTCAGATATAATCCTTACTGGTAACCCCTCCTCAATAAAAACTTTATCTAAAAAACACAAGACTGAATCAGTGTCTATTTTCTGGACAATTTTGATAATAGGCCATTTAGAGAAAATGTCAATAGCTGCTATAACGTACTTGGATTCATGACCAATGGGACCCATTATGTCTATGGCAATGGTTTCCCAAGGATTACTAGGGATACTATGTGTACCCATATTAGGTTTCAAAGTAACTAGAGACTTGTCAGAATTGGCACAAACCACACAATTTCTGACCAACCTTTCAATAAACATGTCCATCCCTGGCCACCAAAATAAATGTTTAACCTGTTGTTTGGTTCTAACCATGCCGCTATGACCTTCATGACCCTGCATGACTATAGTTTTCCTTAAACCTACTGGCGGTACAATGCCCACATTTCAACAGACCCAAGAGCCACATACAAACAAAAACGCACAAAACACAGGCATGCAAACACTCACAAGACACCCCGTCACCACCCCCAGCATACCCCAAGCCCCATAGGAATAGACCCAGACCCCTCCACACCCACAGATATACCCTCAGACATCACAGCAAATGACCCAGATGCCGCCACAACCATACCATTAGACACCACAGCACCGACCCCTCCACAACCATACCCCCAGGCACCACAACAACAACCCAGACCGCTCCACATAACCCAGGACGTCCCAGCACAAACAGGCCCAAAACGCAAACACTCATAATCACCCACACAATACACAGTTCAAACAGCAGACACACCTCACACTTTTACTCCCTCTACCTCCCAACCCAAACCCCATCCTGAACATCTTACCCTTTTTCCCTGTGAAGATGTCTGGTTTGCCCTTGCCCTTAGCTCTGACACTCAAGCCCACCCCCCCCCCCAAAAGTAAACCTATCCCTTCCACATACCACTCCACCTAAGTACATCCCCATCCCATTGAATCTAGCTCCAAACCCAAAAAAGAAACAAAAACACCCCTCCCAAAGGCCAACTCACCCCTTCCACACCCACCTCCAGCCTAGACAAAGTACACACCCACCCCACTGAAACCAGACCAAACCACTTCCCCCAAAAAACCCTCTCAAAACCAAAACCACCCCTCCCTAAACCACTGCCCCCCTCAATATCATCTTCAAAGTGCCTGCCATGCCTAATGGATGCCCCTTTGTGAGGAGGTTCCCTGGAAGTGTCAGAAAGGGCATGTGTGGTGGCACAGTGTTGTGCTGTTGCACATTATTCTATCATGGACGTCATGGTGGGCGTGTGCGGAGGATGGCCGGGTGCCGTCCGAACCCAGCCCACTCATTATTACACCAGCACCGCGGCTGAATTCGCACCACGGTCAAGCGGTTAAACCTTGTCATAGTTTTGAATACATTGGTCCTGCCATTTCTTTTCTAATGATATTCTGTTATTATTTATTTATTTAGTGTTTTATATAGCACGAACAAGACCCAGAAATGGGTATAAGAGCGTTTCACATATACATAGAAATTTCACATTAAACAGTGGCATAGCGAATCAAATATATATATATAAAGCATTGAAGCTTTAAACAGTGCAATAGACACCTATAGATGTAGTAGCCTCTATGGACATGTGAGGAGAGGAGGAAAAAAATAAAATTTGAGAAAAGCAATTGTACAATAAGTAAAAAAATTAGCGTAGCCTAGGATATAGCTCATCATACATTTGGCCTTGATTTGGGTATTCTCAGTGTGACAGTAGGGGAAGCAGTCTTCAAGCAGAAGTTTCCGTGTGAGTACGGACCATCGCGAAGTGCCTAGTGAAAGAGTGAGGAACTTCAGCTAGTCAGGTAATGGATGGGCTTTCAGAGAGAGATACTCCGCAAGCTTGGGTGGGTAGAGTGAATGTCTAAATGAGGCTTCTAGGACATGTATTGAGCGGGTTACTGTAGATTAAGGGAGGAATTTGCTCAGTAGGAAGGATTTAGCTTGAATGTAGAAGTAGACTAGATTTTCCTGATGCCTGGTGGGAGGGCGTTCCATATTGTAGGTGCAGATCCAGAGAAGGCTCTGTTGTATGTTCTTTTCTTATGAAGGAGTGGAGAATTCAGAAGAAGAGCGCCAGCGCTCCGTGAGAGTCTGCTTCCTCCAGAAGTCGAGATTTTCTGTGCAAGGTACAGCAGTGTTTTGTGATAGATTGCCTTATGCTTTATGCAGGCCATCTTTAGTTGGATTCTTGCATCATGAGGCAGCCAGTTGAGAGCTTTTCGATGAGGGGTAATGTGTTCAAATTTTCAGGACTCAGTTAAGAGTCTTGCAGCTGCATTTAGACATGCTTTTTAGCGGGGCTGTTGAGACTTTGGGAAGTCCTGAGTGGTACATCCATATTCAAGTCTGGAGATGACTAACGCCTGAACAGCAGTTTTGAGGTCTAGTGGTTCGATGTACGATTTCATTTTTCTAAGGTAGCTGAGGTGTTAACTGGCATTTTTAGGTTGATGTGTGATTGCATATTAAGGTTCTTGTCTAAAGTGATTCCTAGTGACTTGGTGGAGTCCACCAGGGTCGGAGTACAGTTTAGTGCAGTGATTAGCTTAGTACAATCTTACTTGACTGGTGTTTTTTGGGGGGAAATTAGAAGGAATTCATTTTTTTGAGAGTTCAGCTTAAGGTGATTGTTTGTTAGCCAGTGGACGGTCTTTTTTAATGCTTGGTTCATTGTCTTAATTTCTTCCAGGGAAGTGATCTTGATATATAGCTGAGTGTCGTCCACATATCCAGTTGGAAGGAGATGTTAGACTGCTGTAGTGTTACGTTTAATGGCTTGATATTGAGATTAAATAATGATGGGGATAGTGTTAAGCCTTGTAGAACTCCTAGTAGGTTAGGGGATGGTGAGGATAGATTTCGATTCCCCAGGAATATTTGCGTTCTGTTGTCTAAGGAGGATTTAAACCATTTTAGGATCGTTCCTGATAAACCCATCCTGTTCTCAAGTCTCTCGAGAATTTTGCCATCGTTAACAGTGTCAAAAGCAGATGAGAGGGCAAGTAGTATAAGCAAACATGATTCATTATGGTCTAATGCTAGTAGGGCGTCATCCACAATATGTAGGATAGCTGTTTTGGTGCTGTGTCCGGGTCTGAAGCCTGATTGACAGGTGTCAAGTAGTTTGAATTCCATAATGTGTGGGTTAAGCTGTTATTAAACACATTTTTCCATTGCTTTGGCTAACACTGGAATGTTGGTTATTGGTCGCAAATTGTTTGGGTTCGAAGGGTTCTCTGTAAGATTTTTTAGGATGGGGATGACTTGGCCGGTTTTTAGGCAACTCGGGAATGATCCTTTAGAGAGCGATGCATTGATTATCTTGGTCCAAATGGGGATGATAGTATGGTTTGTAACTGTCAGGCAACTCAACTGGAGGAGGTCGTTGTAGTGGTTGTTCGGTTTTGTAGACAATAGGATTTTGGTGATTTCTCTATGGTCATAAAGTTTGAAGGGGGACCAGTGGGCTTTATTTTTGGATCCTGACAGAGTAAGGTGAGTTGGATGAACCGTTGGAGAATTTTTAGGGGGAGCGGGGTTATCAGCAGCAGTCTTGAGTTCCTTCTCCAGGGAGGTGGCTTTAGCAGTAAAGAAGGAAGATAATTCTTCGCTGCTTAAATAAGATTTTGATGTCAAGGGTGCAGATTTGGCCAGTTTCTTCGATTGCTGTTTTAGTATTTTAAATAATTTCCTCGGTCCATTTTTGGCATAGTCAAGTTTTGATCTGAAGAGGTCTTTTTTAGATTTTAGGATACTTTTGTTGTAGGAGCTTCTGGACTTGCTTAGCAGTCTTAAGTGAGGAGATGAAAGATGTTGTCTCCATTGCCGTTCAGTTAGTCTCAGTTTGCGTCTTTCTTCGTTGAGAGAACCATTGAACCAAGGGTTTTTGTCTTTGTCTGTTATCCTTTTGAGTTTTGGCGGGGCTAGATCATCAATAATTTTTGTCATTGTGGAATTGTAGTGTTCCAGGAGCTCTTTCACGTTCTCCATGTTGATGGGAGGGAGAAGTTCTTTCTTGTATTGTGTTGTAAGTAATTCCAACCTTAGTTTTTTTGTGTCACAAACCCATTGTTTAGGTTTAGTAGATTGTAAGGATGGTTTCTTTCTTGTAGGGGGTATTTGGAAAGTGATAATATGATGGTCTGACCAATCGCAGGGATTGATTTGGATTGTAATAACCATGTTTTCTTTGGAGATGATCCAGTCAAGTGTTGCAGTTTTATTGTGGAAAGGAAGGGTGCAGGCTTGGACTAGGGATTGGTCTGTAAGGAAATCTTTGACAGCATTGACTCGAGGATCATAGGGGTCTTCCCAGTAAAGATTGAAATCCCCAAAGAAAATATCATTGGAATGTGAGGCAGAGTTTGTTGTAATGATTTCTATTAGTTGGTCAATGAATAGGGCTTTTTTGCCTGGGGGTGGTAAAATACTTGTAGTTTGCAGATCTGGTTATCTGTGGATTTTAAGAAGATCACAAGGTATTCACAAGATTCAAAGGCGTCAGAGTGAATTATAGTAATAGAGATGTCAGCTCGATGGATACAGGCAATGCCTCCGCCAATGTTGTTTGGTCTGTCTACTCTAACAATGTTGTAATCAGGAGGCACAAGAAGGTCTAAGCAAGAGGGAGAAAATGTTGTAGGCCATGATTTTGTCAGGATGGTTAGATCAACTTCTCGACTTAAAATGAGGTCAGTGATGTTAGCAGCGTGTTTCATTGCTGAGCAGCAGTTGAGTAGAAGGCAGGAGATTGATTTTGATGAGTTACCCCAGTTAGCTTCATGTGTTTCAGGGTTAAATGTTACTTTCTTTTGGTTATTAGGGTAAACCTTGCTGTTGTTTGGGTGAGTTGCTCTATTTGCATTGATTGGTAGTGAGCTAATTGCATGTTCAACCATCATGGGGGGGGAGGGGGATTGGGAGGTGATTCATAAGATAGTAACTGGGACTGCATTTCCAAGTCTGTCAGGTATCGATGTTGTTTGCAGGTTCATAGATGGCAATAGGATAGAGGCAGTGTAGTTAATGATGTGTGACTACAGTTGTTTTTCTTTCATCCTTGATTGTTGCTACAGTTAATATGGTTAGCATGATGTGAACTTGGACCCAGTGCATGAGTTTCACAGGACAAGGGGAAATATTGGATGGATGTATATGTGAGATGTAAAAGCAAACGGAGCAGACATTGCATGGAGTATTTGTTATGTGGTAAGTATTTTAGCTTGGCCTAGCCACTGTCTAAATCATTTAGGTTACATTTCTCCCTAAGATGTAGTTTGGATATGTGTTTGCAGTATTGAAATTAGATATTTCTTTATCCAATCATGGAGGGGGTTAAATGGTCATACCATTGTGGATTGTTTTCTGGAAAATTGTTGTATCTAGATGTATTACCAATGCTGGTAGTGCTGTGTTTGGTTTAATGATTTGCACTTACACATTCTAAACACATGCATGTCACATGGTAATGCTATTGGTAGTCCCTGGTATACTTCAATTCACAGGTCCTGTGCACATTCAGCTTTTCAGGCATATGCAAAATGTTCAGTGCCCCAGGGCCCCATACTTTCATGACAAAGGCCTACCTATTCTGCAGACAGTGTTCACATTGTTCCGTTAGAATACTTCTCACACTGCTTCTTTGCAATCCCATTTACTGACATTGCCTTGTGGGTGAAGTGTGAGAGTTCAATACTGAGTTGTAGCAGAGAAGGTGTGTTTCAATTTAGTGACACATGCATACAGATGTATATTTGATATGACAACTGGACCTAGGATGTGTGCAAAGGGAGGGTATTAGAGAGATTGATAGGTGTGATATTGATGAGGAGGATATGTTGTGACACAATGTATTGCACACATCACTATCCCTGAATATGAGTCCAATGTACATGTGCTGTAATACTGATTTGGGCATCATACAGATATATTTGGGTAATACATTTAAATTAATCCCCCAGAGTGCCCCAGGAAATATGTTTGATCATGCCACCCCAAAACCCTTGCCTGGTCCATGGCAGAACATCGTTTTGCTGAGGCGTGCATGGAGGCAGGTAGTAGTATGACTTACCGCTTGTTGCCTCCACTACGGTATGGGTTTTGGATGTCATCGAGCAGGTACAGCAGGAGCAGGACGTGTACGATTGACTCCATGGTGCCACAGGAGATGTAGCGGTGAGATTCGACGTTCTATACATCCATTTGTGCCTGCTCAGATGTGCTGGTTGGACCATCATGGTCACGCTGGCTGTAAAGCAAATCGTAATTGGGCTGTTAGTTTCAATTGACGTCCGAGTCTCAGACATGCTCATTGGCCTATTCTGCTTCTGTCGAGGTCAGATTTCGCTGCCAGTGTTTCGTGGATGTAACTGCATGTCTCGTAATATGGTGGTGCGGCGGTCAGACTGCCACTGCAACCACAGCAGTTCCTAGACTGCAAACATAATCAGGCCCTTATTGTTCTATTCAGACTATATATGATGAGCTGACGAGATAGAAGTCTTCATCCCCAATACTGACACAAAAGGTTGCTTCCAACTGCTTAGCATATGTGAAATCCAATCCGTAATCCTGTTTAAATCACCCAGCAACTCAGTGGTATTCAGGAGACTACATTACTGTAAGAGTCACCTGGTTACCTTCCTCAATTGCCTTTACACTCCCTTAGATAAAAATCCAAACGTTATTTATCCTCCCTAGACAACCGTGTGCTTGCCAGGCAGGATTAATGAATGCTAACAAAAGAGAAGTATGCATTTCTAATACTTGTTTTTAAATCAATAAACAACCAGACCACAAACTATCTTGCAGACATCCTCTCTTCAAACACCATCCACACATTTTCAATTCACTGATCTCAATCATCTGATATCTCTCAAGCCATTATGTGGCACCACCAACTTTTGCACTTCTTCCCACTAGCCCCACTCTGCCAGAACGCTGTACCAAACCCCATATTGGCTTTGGACACACTGCTGCACTTCGAAACATCTACTCCTACAAGAGAAACCACTGTACGCCTACAGCGCCTTTATCCTTCATGTTGTCCCAACCAACTACATCCAGACATTGGAGTGTTTCTCTACCATTACTCTGTTAAACTAATGTTATATTTTATATACCTTCTCCACCTCATTTTATCTCTTGTACTACATTTGTGATAGGAAGGTTATGATTCTGTATTCACTCAAAAAAACAAAAATACTAAAATAAATACCATTGCATACAATAACACAAAGGGACATGACCAGCTCCACAGACTTCTCAAGATCTCAAGAAAAGAGAATGTTTCCATTTGCCCCTATTATGCAGTTATTATTCAGTCAATTGATAACATAATTTCCCACTTTAATGCAAACTTTTTACTGCCACAAACAATTTTTTATACTATCATCGAACAGTAAGGAACCACTCCAGACTCATAATGATGCATTTGAACATCCCTTTATTTGAAAGACAATTTGGAGGACTTCCCATTAGCATTCCTCTCGTTTACAGACACATGCCGTGTGTCTTGTCGATGCGTAACGTTGTCAATAAGCTCTATCAATCATTCTGTGGAACATTTTGGTATTTTGTCTCGTGCGCAGATATAAATTTGTTAAACAACTGAAGCCTTTGATGACTTACAGAGCTGTTCAGCTAATGATCCGTGCATTGTCGTGTTGCATCAACTGCAAACATCTGCTTTCCATCGGATGGGCTCCCATGACTGCCACACTCCGGGGAGCAGGCCCATTTCGATGTCATTCTAATTTTCAAATTTAAATCAAGAACTGAAACGTGATGCTTTTTCAGATACGTTACAAAAACTTCCCTTGATGGTTTGGCTTTCACGTGCCTTTTAAAAACAGTAACATGGCAATGAAGAGATATTCTAGTTTGAGTGTTTCATATTATGGATTGGTTTTCCACTGAGACATTGCAAAGATGTAACGAGACAGAAGTCAAATAAGAAAAAGCGGACCCACGTGACACCAGCTGGGTAGTAAAAAGCAGCTAAAATTGAAGTTCAATGGCCCTTTTATAATCACGTGCCCCTGTGCAACTGCACTGCTGCACCTGTTGTAGCCCCTTCTCTCATTTTGCATACACGTTCTTGCGGCCAACAGGGATGCACACAATATATACATGTGTCAAGCTCAAACCAATAAAAACAGGTCAGTCAATTGCCTAACTCTGGTATGCAGTACTTTTCAACTAAACACATTTGCCAAACCCTGGTCAAATCCTTGTGGTAAATAAAAAATACTTGAAAAACTATAGGGATCTAAAAACAAAAACAAGAGTATTTCGATTCGGTTTAGGGTGAAATGAGTTTATAAAACTGCGAAATAGCTCTATTTTTTAAGGAGGGGTTCCAGCTAAGGGCCAAAAGTGCATGATAAATGTCAGATTGTCAGGAATTCATATGATAAATTTACCTGGAATAATTATGAATGGAACTCATGAACACACTATGTTATATTGAAAACTGTGCATGCAGTGATCCCGCCTGGAGCTATGTTAGGATACCTGTTCTAAAGTATACATTCCCCATAGATTGAAAGGCAAGTCTGCTGAAAGGAATGGACAGAGCGATGCCGAACCAAAGACCACAAAAATAGCAGTCCTTCCTACGAATCTTGCATGTGTCACACGTGAATCCTAATTTTGAATATCCTGCTACAGAGTATAGGTATGAGGATAACAAATAAACTTCCACAGAGCCTTCGATGTGTTTGTTTCAAATGTCCAGGCTTTAGTAATCAAATGAGAGATGCATTGCAATGTATTTCAATGGTACCTGAACTATACATCAGAAAAAGACACTTTTTAACGGTTAAACATTCTCACTGGCTCTAGTGTACTTTATATATATATATATATATATATATATATATATATATATATATATATATATATATATATATATATATATATATATATATATATATATATATATATATATATATAGAATACCAAATAACTCGCCGCACTCGCCTTGGTTAAGTTGCAGTTTCTTTATTTTTCAAAACGTGACAAAACACCTACGCGTTTCGAACCGTAGTTCGTGTTCACGGTAGCTATAGTGTGTAGTCCCTTCATTATTTCAATACAATTAGGCCTGTTGCGCACGCCCCTGTTTGTGAGGCATGCTGGGACATGTAGTTTACACAGTTTTTGGCCATCACTTTTTTTGTGCAAATCAAGGGTTTTTGCTGCATTGGGGCGAGTTTGGCGTTACTACATCTAAAAGCGGGCCCCCAGTTAACTAGGGCTAATGTCGCTTTGTAACGCGCGTGACCACACGTGCGTATTCAGTCAACCCTCTATTTACCTGAGGGTTGGCTTATGATGCGTAACTGGCTTGGAGACACTCCATCTGACAATAAAGGGCTGAGTGCCCTACGTCCCCAATGCTTGCAGCCACCCATGACTTTTGAGTATTAGTTTATAAGTAAATGGCAACATTGAATTGTCAAAAAGGTTGATAACAAATGATAACATAATGCAACTCAATTAAATGCCCAAAAACTTCAACAAAAAAAGAAAAGAGAATCTGACCATCGGAGAACGTCAAGCAATCTCAAGCCTTAAAAACAATGTCCAAATAGAAATAAAACCTGCGGACAAAGGCGGGAATATAGTGATCATGGATAAAGATCACTATGTAGAGGAAGCAATGCGACAGCTAAACAACATCAAAAACTATTCAGTACTAAAGAAAAATCCAACTGAAGATATGAAACACGAACTACAATTGAAGTTAAATGGCTGGTCTTCAAATGGTCTCATTACAGACACAGAAAGGTAATATCTAATGGTTGAGAATCCAATCCTCCCAACAATCTACTTTTTGCCAAAAGTACACAAGACTCCCAACAAGCCCCCAGGGAGGCCCATAATATCCAGCTGTGGAGGTCTGTATGAGAACGTATCCAGCTATGTAGATTATTTCATTGCCCCATTGGTACCAACTCTCAGCTCATACATAAAAGATACAGGCGATTTCATTCGCATACTAATGGAAACGGAACGGCAACCGGATTATCAATTAGTGACGATCGACGTGGTGTCACTGTACACGTCAATAGACCATGACATCGGCCTAACAGCAATCAAATACTTCCTGGACCAACAACCTATCACCCAAAGAGAACACTCAAAGATGATCATAGAAATGATAGCGCTGTGCCTATACAATAACATCTTCTTATTCAACAAAACCATCTATAAACAATGCTGTGGAACAGCTATGGGAGTTTCTTTCTCTCCAAGCTACGCGAATCTCACCATGGGTTGGTGGGAGAAGAGCGTAGCTTGGGGAGAGGAAAATGATCATCACATGGCCAAAGTAGCGCTTTGGCTATGATTTATAGACGATTTGTTCCTCCTGTGGAAAGGCACTGAAAATGAATTTCTCGTATTCTTTAACATCCTCAACCAGAATTCAGCGGGACTGAAGTTCACATATTCCATCAACCCTAAAGAAATCGTGTTTCTAGATACCAAAGTATATATAGCAGATGGCAAAATTCAAACAACTGTCCACAGAAAAGAAACAGCGACAAACAGCATCCTGCACGGATTGAGCTTCCACCCACAGAAATTGGTGAAAAGTATTCCGTATGGAGAACTTCTACGGATGAAAAGAAACTGCTCTGAGGAAAAGGAGATGGAACTGAAGTTCAAAGAAACAAAAGAACGCTTTAAACAGAGAGGATACAAACAGGCTGATCTGCTTAACTGCGAAATAAGGGCAAGACGTAAAACAAGAGCAGAGACCCTGATCAGTAAGACAATTCCCACTTCCACGCAACAAGTTGAAGACGAAAAAACTAACCAACCCAGGATGATAATGACTTTCAGTAAGGAAAGCTATAAAATCCAAAAAGCAATGAAGAAGTACTGGCATGTACTACGCAAAGACCCAGACATCGGAACAACGATAGGAGACTATCCTCTCGTCTCCTACAGAAGGGCGCGCAACCTAGCAGATGAACTGACTCAAAGTCATTTTGAATACAAAAAAACAGCATCCTGGTTGGATGTTAGAAAACAAGGCTTTAACAAATGCAATAGCTGCAAGGCGTGCAAAATAGGACGAAACACGAAAAGTCTAAAAGATGCAAGGGGAAAAAACTTCACGATTAACAGCAATATCAATTGTGACTCATCCTTTGTAGTGTACATGATTCAATGTTACTGTGGAAAATCTTACATTGGCAGTACCACATGTTCCCTAAAAATACGGATCCTTCAACATATCCGCGCCATGCAGAATCATGACAACTCGTATGCCATTGCGAAACATCTTGCCAACCACGAGAACAAAACGTGGCAGGACGTGAGATACTTTGGACTTGCCATGATCCCACAACATGAAAGAGGTGGCAACCGAATTCAAAGATTAAGAAGGCTTGAATCCAAATTAATCATGAGGTTTAAGACCAAACAACCTGCTGGCCTCAATGGCGATGAGGAACTTTATGTACACTTATGAGGGAAATTGCTTTAATGGAACTGATATCTAGAAAAACTGAATTCTCCATTAACTAAGCAAAACCTAACTATGAACTCCTATGATTTACGAATTAGAATTTTGTGCTCTTCACTGTCACTTTAATTGAGTTGCATTATGTTATCATTTGTTATCAACCTTTTTGACAATTCAATGTTGCCATTTACTTATAAACTAATACTCAAAAGTCATGGGTGGCTGCAAGCATTGGGGACGTAGGGCACTCAGCCCTTTATTGTCAGATGGAGTGTCTCCAAGCCAGTTACGCATCATAAGCCAACCCTCAGGTAAATAGAGGGTTGACTGAATACGCACGTGTGGTCACGCGCGTTACAAAGCGACATTAGCCCTAGTTAACTGGGGGCCCGCTTTTAGATGTAGTAACGCCAAACTCGCCCCAATGCAGCAAAAACCCTTGATTTGCACAAAAAAAGTGATGGCCAAAAACTGTGTAAACTACATGTCCCAGCATGCCTCACAAACAGGGGCGTGCGCAACAGGCCTAATTGTATTGAAATAATGAAGGGACTACACACTATAGCTACCGTGAACACGAACTACGGTTCGAAACGCGTAGGTGTTTTGTCACGTTTTGAAAAATAAAGAAACTGCAACTTGACCAAGGCGAGTGCGGCGAGTTATTTGGTATTCTATGCAAATTTGGGACACTGCCCTGGTCCCGTCGCTGGCACCGGCTGAGAAGCGCTCCCGCTGCGACAGGACAACTCGTATGCGATATATATATATATATATATATATATATATATATATATATATATATATATATATATATATATATATATATATATATATATATATATATATATATATATATATTCCAAACAAGTTGCCTCTGCATTGAAAAGGTCACGTGACAGCGCCCCACCATCAGGTATTATCAAGCCTCGCGCAGCCTGCCTTACACCAATCACATATTCTCCTCATGCTGCCGACGCGTTTCGAGGCCAATACGCCTCTTCTTCATGGGCTTTAAGGAAACAGGCATCGAGTATTCACTTCCTCCAGGTAAATTTATTATGCAGTGACCTTAGTAGGTTGGGTTTAGTGCCCCTGTGCATTGTGGGACTTGCTGTCCCAAGAAGTGAATTAAATTAATCACTTTTGTAAGTTCGTGTCCTGTTTGTTGTTTAAAAGCATAGTTCAACCTTCGTAGGTAGGCAGGTTCCTGACATCGAGGGGCCCACTGGAGGGCTTTTCTAATGAGAGACAATGCTGCAACAATTGAAATACGGACTGAGAACCCACTGAGGGAAATTAATGTATTCAAAGGACCACAAGCCCCTGCATGCACCATAAATCAAAAGCAGCGAATGCAGCCCACTGGGGGTGGTTTAAATACAGGTGCAAGCAATTGAAATCTTACCCGCATTTCAGCAGCTGCCTGGGAAGAAGAGGCTGTAAGCCTCGAAACGCGTTGGCATATTAATAAAAGGATTCCTGTGATGCCAGATTGGTTTCCGTGTTTTAATGCCTGCGAAGGTACCTTTGCTGGGAGTGCGACCTCAAAGCTTTTGGGCAATTGGACACAGATATATATATATTTTATATATGAACCACACTATGCATTTATGCAGGTATGAATCTATAACAACTGACTTATAAAATAAGCAAAAAATATAAATATACATATACGTGCTCTGTTGAGTATATCATCTATGTTCATGACCATGTGACACATGAGGTCACTGTTTGGGGCGTGTTTTTTCACAAACACATACTAAAAGCAATGAAATTTTAAAGGATTGACAGCGTGATCAAGGGCTCGTGGAGCCTGAAACGCGTAGCTGTTTCTCTGTGCTAAATAAATAAATAAATCTTTGCACCTGATCCTGTGGTCCGTCTCCTCTCGCTGGTGTGGCTGTACTGCTTGCCGGAGGTCCTGCGGAGCTATTCTGTGAATATATATATATATATATATATATATATATATATATATATATATATATATATATATATATATATATATATATATATATATATATATGTATATATTACCTACTGGCGATAGCCAGTAGGTATATATAGTTAGGACCTAGTTATCATAGGAAATTCCGAACATTCTATTGGGAATAACTTTGGCGCCTATTGAGGGATCTGCCTGTAATTTTCATTAAATTTGCCTCGCTGCACTCCGCTCCTTCCCTGAACGTTTTGCGGGGATTCGTCAAGCGGGGGCCGAGAAAAAAGGGGGGTCCCAAAACGTGTTTTCCCCATGTTAATTTCCATAGGGACATTCTGACAAGGCTACAGCTCGAACAGCTGAACGGAATTACACCAGATTTGGCAAAATGGTAGGGACTGGTATGCAGCTAGCCTTTTGTATGTTTGGTGAAAATCCCTCCAGTAGTTCTTGAGAAAATTTAATTTGAAATTTTTCAAATGGCATTTTCTATGGGACCTTTAGACACGGCTACAGCCCGAACGGATGAACGGAATTAAACCAAACTTGGCAAAATGGTAGGGACAGGTATGCAGTAGTGCCTTCTCTATATTTGGTGAAAATCCCTGCAGTAATTGTAGAGAAATTGAATTTGAGCAAATTATATATCTATATGCACTCAACATTCTATTGGGAATAACTTTGGCGCCGATTGAGGAATCTGTGTGTAATTTTCCAGAATTTTGGCCAGCTCCGCTCCGCTCCTTCCCTGAAAGTTTCGGGGGGATTCGTTAAGCGGGAGATGAAAGGGGGTCCCAAAACGTGTTTTCCCCATGTTAATTTCCATAGGGACCTTTAGACACGGCTACAGCCCGAACGAATAAATGGAATTACACCAAACTTGGCAAAATGGTAGGGCCTGGTATGCAGATGTGCCTTTGCTACGTTTGGTGAAAATCTCTCCAGTAGTTAATGAGCAAATTATATATCTATATGCGCTCGCCGTACGCACACCGTACGAGTACGGTACGCGTACGTGCGCGTACAATTACGTGCGCGAGCGAGTTTCTGATTGGCTGGCAGTCGACTGTCATCATTCCAAACTGTCCAAACCATGAAGTGTTGGCCACCATCTTGTTTTTCAGGGGAACTGAGGCACAAGAGAGCCCAAAACAAGAGTGGAAAACACGAAAAGGGGGCAGGTTAGAGACCCTCCAACCCTCTAGCCCTCTCAGGGGGTCCCAAAATGACCCCCAAGGGCAAAAAAGAAAAAAAAAATTGCGGGGTACGCGCATTTAAAAACAAATAAAAAAGATTTTTGCACTTGGTGGTCCTTCTGGCACCCCCTGAGAAGGGCTAGGTGGTCAGGGGGTCTCAACCCTGCCCCCTTTTTGCGTTTTCCACTCTTGTTTTGTGCTCTCTTGTGCCTCACTTCTCCTGAGAAACAAAATGGCTGCTCAGGTGGTCCCAAAAGGATAATAACATATATAAACGTTATCCGCTAATAGAATTAACATTTACAAATGTATTGAAAAAAAATATAGGTTTCACGCCTGATATAGTTAGGAATTAGCATTTAAAAAACCTTGCAAATTCACTGAAAAGAACATAGGTTTCAAGCCTTATATAGTTAGGAATTAGCATTTAAAAAACTTTGCAAATTCACTTAAAATACCATAGGTTTCAGGCCTTATATAGTTAGGAATTATCATTTAAAAAACCATTGAAATTGCTCCTATATAGTTAGTTGTACTAACTATATTTCGCACACCCACAATACTGATGATGTCACATATTACATCATTCATGACATGGTCAGTGACATCACTGATGACATCACTGATGACATCTCAAATGACATCACTGATGACATCTCATTTGACATCACTGATCACATCACTGATGATATCATTCATGTGATAATACGATGCTCCTCCTCACACTCTAATATAACCTTTGATACACCCACTGTTAAATGCAGACTACCATTCTTGAAACCATTGACACACCAATACCAGTTACTACATACGCACTCACTGATTCCTAGGTCTACACACACATTCAATCATTCACCCATAGAATCACTCATACATACAGTCACTCATCAATACAACACTGTCTTATGCATTCATACATCTATACAGACACTCACACACTGCCACTCATCCATGGAGTTACTCACACACCTAGTCAGTCATGCAAAATCACACTTCCATTTCATCAACTATACAGTTATACACACAACACCTTACTTATTCAAACATATACTAACACATACTTACTCAATTATACAATCACTGATACAAGTACACAATGGTCCATACAGCCACTCACACATTCACTCGCTCTCATGTATAGTCATTTATATATGCCAACTCTCACATGCACTGTGTTTTACATATGTACCTACTTGGACATGTAGCACTAAGATATCCATTCACTCACCAACACACCCATGCACACAGACAACCGCCCATATAGCTGTTTCAACATGCACTCTTGAACTCATACACCTAGTGAATCAACTGCTCACACATTTATGCACAGAGTCACACACCTCCCAGCCACCCACACAAACACTCAGTCTCCCATTCAAATACTTGGGCAACCAATCAATAACCTATATAGCCACTCATATAGCTACTGATCAACACATGCAGCAGCTTACACAATAACAGACATACTGATGCACACATTCAGACAGTTTAGTCACTAACCCATGCATTTAGTAAGACACATTTAATCACTCACTCATACAGTCAGTCATGCACCTACTAAATCCTTCATCCAGACACTTATACATCCACTCATTCTTCAATATGTAAAACATATTTAAACTTTACAGAAACACACAGTCACTGGATGATGTCATCAGTGATGTCAAATGAGATGTCATCAGTGATGTCATCAGTGATGTCATTTGAGATGTCATCAGTGATGTCACTGACCATGTCATGAATGATGTAATATGTGACATCATCAGCAGTGGATTGCGGGTGCGCGAAATATAGTTAGTACAACTAACTATATAGGCGCAATTTCAATGGTTTTTTAAATGCTAATTCCTAACTATATAAGGCCTGAACCCTATGGTTTTTTAAGTGAATATATATATCAGTATATGGAACAGTAGCCAAACGGCTAGATTAACAAAAGACGCAAGCAAGAAATGACTGTCAAAAGAATATAAACAGTGAACGATATATCCGTTGCACAGGTTAAGCAGAGCTGCCTTGCCATGCAGAGAAGGTGGCATTTTGCAATTCGAGAGGTGGGCAGAGCAAATTCCAGAGAGATGGCCACGGAGAGTTGAGCTGTCAACCACATTGCTATGAACCCTTCAACTTTGTCTAGGAAACAGCTTAATGGCAAGTGGGTTAAAAGTCATGACCCACTTTCTGTCAGCAGAGGCTCGGTGCTCAATGAAAAAAAGTTTAGCGATAGCCCTTCAAACTCGTTTAAAACTGTCAATTCTATGCGAACATATCTAGAGATTTAGGCAGTAAAATATGCAGTTTTATTACAGTTGTCACTCTACTTGAATGAATTTCTCTGGCAGGTGTTTCCCTTTCCCTTCCATTTAGATTTCTGAAAATAACTGCTGCATACTTGGCTTAACGAATGCTGCTTGTGCCTTTTATTCATCAGAGGACTTTGGATATATGAGAAAAAAGCATTCTGTGCGTCAAGCGGGATTGGTAGCTTTCTGTTGCGTTAAACAAGAAAGGTGTGCAGGAGTCTTGCTTCATCAATGGAGATTAGATCCTCCATCATGGATAATGTGGCAGTGTGGCATCTGGTGGTTTAATTGGCTGACACAAGTGTGTCACAAGTACCTCACAAGTATGTGTCATGTTCAATTAAAAGGATTTATTCATGGTCCCGAGTGACTGCAGATAGATGTAAACCCAGGGGAACGAAAAGGGGTGTTAGCCTAACAGAGTGACATAAATACAAACATGTCTACAGCAGATGTTTGAACTTAATATTGTTTAAATGATGCCGTCTGTAAAACATATCATCGGAGAAATATTTTGAGAACAAGAATATCATAAGACAAAATATTGCAGGTTAGAATATCTATTTCTTTACCTTGTAATATGGTTGCATATTTTAATTATTAGGCCTTTATCACTGTATATGTTAATATAATCTATTAGTTTCTCGTTTGTTAATGCTTACATTTTTTCTGTTTGTTGGGGTGTTTAGAGTTTATTTTATTATGGTAATTTTCTTGAGGCAGGCTGGTGGGTTTGTAGGAGAATAGTGAGGGATGTGCTTTAAAATATACTTACAACGATGTTATTTATTAATTGGTTACTATTTATTATGTTAATTATGGTAATTAATTCGTTTTTATTGATAATTTAATATTGACACTTCAAGACTACCGACAGTGTTGGAGACATTGTGCCCCACATCGGGAGAACTGGAGCCCCAGTTCTACTCCTGCTAAATGGACTGTTTTATATGGGGGTTGGTGCAGTATGGGGAGCTGAGGAGGGGGTCGCCACGCAGAAGTCAGGTTGAAGTGGCCCGCGATATGTTATCACCCCCGTTGCAGTGCCGGAACAACATAGGGCACTCTGGTACCTGTAGTACAGATGCACTGGGCGTCCAACAGAGAACACAGGCAGCGAATCACTTTCCACTCTGTCTATTCGAGGGGCGGAGCTGACTCTCACCTGACTAGAAAGGAGAAGGTCTTTCAACTACATTGCTTGCCCGCTCCATGCAAACACCTCATGGCGCTGACGAAGGCTGAACTATGCCGAAATGCATTCGCCCTATTGCTGGTGTTCGTGGCATTAAAACATCCCTTCAAAGTATCCTCTGTGTGGTTTCCACTTCTTGATGCTGTTGGGGAAGATTTATTCTCATATTACAGCGCGACTGCCAGTTACGCGCTTTTGGAAACCCCTGCACCCTCGAGGGTCTCGGTCAAAGCTGGCTTCTGCTTCGCAGTTCATGACTTTTCCCAGGGCACTAGGCTGACCGAATCCCACCCTCGGACACTTCAAGACTACCGGCAGTGTTGGAGACATTGTGCCCCACATCGGGAGAACTGGAGCCCCAGTTCTACCCCTGCTAAATGGACTGTTGTATATGGGGGTTGGTGCAGTATGGGGAGCTGAGGAGGGGGCCGCCACGCAGAAGTCAGGTTGAAGTAGCCCGCGATATGTCATCACCCCCGTTGCAGTGCCGGACCAACGTAGGGCACTCTGGTACCTGTAGTACAGACGCACTGGGCGTCCTACAGAGAACACAGGCAGCGCATCACTTTCCACGCTGTCTATTCGAGGGGCGGAGCTGACTCTCACCTGACTAGAAAGGAGAAGGTATTTCAACTACATTGCTTGCCCGCTCCATGCAAACACCTCATGGCGCTGACGAAGGCTGAACTATGCCGAAATGCATTTGCCCTATTGCTGGTGTTCGTCGCATTAAAAGACCCCTTCAAAGTATCCTCTGTGTGGTTTCCACTTCTTGCTGCTGTTGGGGAAGATTTACTCTCATATATATATATATAGAGGCACTCGGCAGTTTGCACACCAAAGCGGGAATTTCATCCCAGTGTTCGATGGGGCTCACGCTCTTCCCTGCCACCCGCCAATGACATTTTCACCATTTGTGCTTTGCTCCTGCACCGAAGTTCCCAGACCTCATTATGCTGTATTCTGGGATATGTAGTCCTGCGCCACATTCGGAACGTCACACAAGTGCGTGGAGTTTACTGCAGGGGGTGGAGCTAGCTTGCCTCAGCAAGCGTTCAAGATGAGGGACTCACCTGCAGCATGAGATTCCAACCACAGGACGCTTTGGGCACTGAAGAAGGAAGAAGGCTGCCGAAATGCAGTCGCATCTGTTCAAATAAATAAATGCTTCCCACCGTTTCCTCCTGGGTCTCTGTCTCTTTTCTTGGAAGGAGGTTGTGTGCATATATAAATATATATTTATATATATATATATATATATATATATATACATATATATATATGACATCACTGATGACATCTCAAATTACAACACTGGTGACATCACTGATGACATCATCCAGTGAATGTGGTTTGCTTTGTTATTTAAATATGTATTATATATATAGCAATTTGCATTGACGAATGAGTGGATATATAAATATAAATATTTGGATGGAGGATTTAGTAGCAGTGTAATTGACTGTTTACTTGACTAATTTATAGTGTCTCACTAAATATAGTGGATAGTGACTAAACTGTGTGAATATCTGTATCACTTTGTCAGTGTTGTGTAAGCTTCTTCTCCAGTTGGTTACTAGCTAAGTGAAAGTCTATATTAGTTATTGATTAGTTAACTGAGTATTTATAAGGGAGGGTGAATGTGTGTGTGGTTCGGTGGGGGGGTGAGACTACCCAAAGATGTGTTAATAGTTGATTCAGTAGGTATATGAAGTTAAAACTACATGTTCTAACAGTTGTTTGGGTGAGTGAATATCTTTATGGGTGTGGTGATGAGCAGATATATCTCTCAATGGTACATGTCCAACAAACTAGAAAAATAAAAGGCAGTGTATGTGTCAGTTGTTGTATATAAATATGTATACATAAGACTCAATGACTGTATGCGTGACTGTATGGATAACTGTATACTTGTAATAGTGATTTTATAATACACTAAGTATGAGTTACTATCTATATGAATAGAAGAAGTGGTGTTTGTATAAGTGTGTAGCTAAGAAAGTATGTAAGTTTGATCCATTGTTTGCATAAGTGAGTAGGATGACTTCATAAGTGAATAGGATATGTGCTGGTGTGTAATGTCGATATAGGTGTATAAGTATTTTTGATAGTGTTCTATTGTTCATTGACAGCATGTATAAGTGAATCTATAGGTAAGTGATTAGATGTGTGTATACATCTAGGAATCACTGAGTGGGTTTTCAGATACTTGTATTGCTGTATCAATGGATTCAAATATGATACTCTGTATTTTACAATGAGTGATGAAAGATTTTACTAGTGTATGAAGAGGTGTATGTGATTGTCACGTGGATGATGTCATCAGTGATGTCATCAGTGATGTCATTTGAGATGTCATCGGTGATGTCACTGACCATGTCATGAATAATGTAATATGTGACATCATCAGCAGTGGATTGCGGGTGCGCAAGATATAGTTACTACAACTACAACTAACTGTATTGGAGGACTTTCAATGGTTTTGTACATGTGAAATGTGAAATGTCCAGCTATCTATAATACCCCTAAAACCTATAGTTTTTTCAGGTTTTTTAAATGCTACTTCCTAACTATATGATGCCTGAAACCTATGTTTTATTCAGTGAATTCGAAGGGTTTTTTAAATGCTAATTCCTAACTATATCAGGCCTGAAACCTATGTTTTTTTCAGTGAATTTCAAAGGTTTTTTAAATGCTAATTCCTAACTATATCAGGCCTGAAACCTATGGTTTTTTTCAGTGCATTTCGAAGGTTTTGTAAATGACAATTTTTAAATGTATTAATTGTTATTTTTTTTATACTGATTTACTACATTTTTTAAACTATTTATTTTTAGATATTTTATTTTTTAAATTACACTACATATTTTTAATATAAATAAAAAAAAAGGTTTTTAAAAATATTGAAATTGTAATATTTGTTTTTTTTATTTTATATCTTTTTTAATTTAAATATATTTTATATAGCAGGCAATGATATCCTATGGAAGGAAATTCAAGTTATCCTAAGTACGGTTACAATTACTTTTCAGGATCAGTAGTGGGCTGAAAGATGCAGCACAGAGGTCTCTCCTGATAACAGGTGAGTAAATTGGAATTCGTTGTTCGGCTGATTTTAGAGGAATTTTATAAAGTTCCAAAACTCGACACTTAGAAGAATTTCCAAGTGAAACCAGTCAATGTTAGCCTATGGAAGGAAATTCAAGTTACTGTAAGTGTGGTTAGAATTACTTTCAGGATCAGTAGTGGGCTGAAAGATGCAGCACTGAGGTCTCTCCTGATAACAGGTGAGTAAATCAGAATTCGTAGTTCGGCTGATTTTAGAGGAATTTTTTAAAGTTCCAAAACTCCACACTTGGAAGAATTTCCAAGTGAAACCAGACAATGGATTCCTGTGGAAGGAAATTCAAGTTAATGTAAGTACGGTTAGAATGGCTTTTCACGATCAGTAGTGGGCTCAAGGATGCAGCACTGAGGTCTCTCCTAATAACAGGTGAGTAAATCGGAAATCATAGTTCGGCTGATTTTAGAGGAATTTTTTAAAGTTCCAAAACTCCACACTTGGAAGAATTTCCAAGTGAAACCAGACAATGGATTCCTATGGAAGGAAATTCAAGTTAATGTAAGTACGGTTAGAATGGCTTTTCACGATCAGTAGTGGGCTCAAGGATGCAGCACTGAGGTCTCTCCTGATAACAGGTGAGTAAATCGGAATTCATAGTTCAGCTGATTTTAGAGGAATTTTTTAAAGTTCCAAAACTCTACACTTAGAAGAATTTCCAAGTAAAACCTCACAATGTTACCTTACGGAAGGAAATTCACTAAGCAGGTAAGTAGTGTTATCATTACTTTTTTTACTCAGTGGTGGATCCTGGTTCAAGCACTGGTGCATCTCCTGTAAACAGTTGAAAGAATGCGTTTTAGTCATACAGGCAATTTTTTAGGAATATTTTTAGTTTGTGAAAATAGATACTTAGAAACTTTTCTGGTGAAAACCAGACAATGGATTCCTATGGAAGGAAATACAAGTTACTGGTAAGTACGGTTAGAATTACTTTTCAGGCTCAGTATTGGGCTAAAAGCAGCAGCACTGAGGTCACTCCTGATAACAGGTGAGTAAATCGGAATTCGTAGTTTGGCTGATTTTAGAGGAATATTTGTACATTACAAAAATCAACACTTAGAACCTTTTCTGCTGAAAACCACACAATGGATTCCTATGGTAGGAAATACAAGTTACTGGTAAGTATGGTTAGAATTGCTTTTCAGGGTCAGTGCTGGGCTAAAAGAAGAAGCACTGAGGTCACTCCTGATAACAGGTGAGTAAATCGGAATTCGTAGTTCGGTTAATTTTATAGGAATTTTTTAAAGTTCCAAAACTCCACACTTAGAAACTTTTCTGGTGAAAACCACACAATGGATTCCTATGGATGGAAATTCAAGTAACTGGTAAGTATGGTTAAAATTAATTTTCAGGATCACTACTGGGCTTAAAGTTGAGGCACTGAGGTCAATCCTGATAACAGAGGAGTAAATCGGAATTCGAACTACGACTGAATTCATAGGAATATTTTAAAGTTCCAAAACTCCACACTTAGAAACTTTTCTGGTGAAAACCACAAAATGGATTACTATGGAAGGAAATTGCGATTCTCCTATTAACATGACCAGAGAATCTGGATTTTATTAAAGACACGGAGGCTAACATTATGCATTAATCCTTTAATGCAGCTCACATACAGCCGCTTACATCACAAAGACTAAGAACAAGAACAAAGTGATATCATAGTATCAATAAAAGGCATGTGCCAGAGAAGATCTGCCTCTTTTAAATGCATCCGAACATCAGATCAAGCTGCAAACGAAGAATTAATCTGTAATCTTGAACGAGGGATTAGCGAACGTTGAAAAATCCATGGTGATCCATCAATTCAAATTGTCTGAAAACAAAAATAAAGTAAATCAAGAAAGGAACACAGTATACTTCAAAAGGAAGCACAATAAGATATGGATAACATAAGATAATAAAAGGCATAAAAACATTGTAAACCAAATTAATCCTCATTTCCCCTCCAGGGAGGGATGGGAGGGATAATGTTAGCCTCCGTGTCTTTAATGAAATCCAGATTCTCTGGTCATGTTAATAGGAGAATCGCAATTTCATTACAAGACAGGAGGCTACATTATGCATGTTGGTAGCCTTGAATAACAACATCAGAAACATGTTCAATTGGTTTACAATAATGATGGGTGAAGGTAGAGGCATTAGACCAATCAGCAGCCTTAAGGATAGCATCCAACTTACCACCAGACCAGTATGACTTGCTGGCCATTGCGCTTCTCAGAAAATAAGCTTGGAATTTAGACAGATCAATACCAGCAAAGTTCATAGCCAATGTAACCCACCTTGCGATAGAGCAGGAAGAGATGGGTTTAAAGGATTTGACATAGGAAACAAGAAGTGGATTTGCATCAGGAGGACGAAGATCAGACATCCTGGAATCATATTCCTTCATGCAATCAACCACACAGAGTTTTTTGCAGAAATAAAAACGTGGATAAAAGATAGAGTCAGACATGGTTTTAGTTCTCCTAAAGATTTCAAATTTTACACCAAACATGTCATAACATCTATTAGAGATGTCCAGAGCTTTGACATCCGAAACTCTGCGACAAGAAACTAGGCACAAAAGAGAGGCAAGCTTAATTGAAAGGCATTTCCTGTTAAGGAGAGAATTGTCAGGCCAAGAGCAAAAAAGGTCAAGCAGAAGTTTAACATCCCACACAGATTGGTATTTAGGCCTGGGAGGTCTTTTTAGTCTAATACTTTTAAGAACTCTACAAATGATAACATTCTTACCTACCGTCTTATCATTGACAAGAGAATGTCCTGCGGAAATGGCAGATCTAAAACAATGAATTGATCTATAGGAGAGACCATTGTCGAAGAGTTCCACGAGAAAATTGACTATATTGACGATAGGAGCCTCCACGGGATCCAAGTTCCTCTCCAAGCACCAACCAGACCATTTCTTCCAGATGTTATTATATTTGTAGTGGGTTCCAGGTGCCCATGATTCCCCAAGGAGGGTGAGAGCAGATGATGAAAGTTCCGACAATTGTTTAGATTGCCTGACACTTTCCAGGCAAGAAGGTTTAAACTCCCTGAAAGAATCAGGTGGTGATCCTCTCCGTTTGCGTTTATAAGGAGGCCTTGGGCTGCGGGAATCAGGAAGGGAACGTCGCAAGAAAGTTCCAGAGCTGTGGGGAACCAGGCTTGAGATGGCCAGAAAGGAGTTATCAGGACGAGAGAGCACTGTTCCTGTCTCACTTTCTACAGAACCCTTAGGATCATGGCAAATGGGGGGAATGCGTAAGGGTGGTGAGGAGCCCAAGACTGCAGAAAAGCATTCACAGCCAGAGCACCCGGGTCTGGCATCCAGCTGAAATACTAAGGGAGTTGGAAGGTCAAACGGCTGGTGAAAAGGTCCACGTCGAAAGGACCCCAGAAATGATCCAGGGAATTGAAAATTGTCACATCGAGTTTCCAATTGCTGAAATCTTGAAGGAATCTCGAGTTCCAATCTGCTGAGAATTGGATTTCCCTGGAAGATAGTCCGCCCTCAAAGAAATCTTGTGTTCCAGGCAGAACATCTAGAGTTTCTTGGCCAGATCTGATAGGTCCGCAGACCTCGTACCAATGAGTCGGTTGATATAAGAGACTGCAGATACGTTGTCCATCTTCAGAAAAACGGATCTGCCCTGAACAGAGTGTCTGAAACTCATTAAGGTATAGAGACCAGCAGTCATTTCTAAAAAATGTATATGGTGGGAAGACTCTGAATGGGTCCATACTCCACCAGTGTCTTGGTCGAGGAGACGTGATCCCCAACCGTGGAGGTTGGCATCAGATTCCAAAACAAAGTCCGGGGTCGAGCCGAAGATAGCCCTTCCATTCCAGGCGTCCAACTTGTCCAGCCACCAAGAGAGTTCCAGTTTCGCTTCCTGATTTAGAGAAACAAGGTCCCCGTACCAAAGACCGGACCAGAGTACATTGGCTTTCACCCTCTGAAGAGCACAGTAATTTAGTGGACCTGGGAAGATAGCTTGGATCGAAGAAGAGAGTAGACCCAGGAGTCTGGCTAATTCTCGGAGAGAGAGAGATTGTTGTCTCAGAACAAACCTGATTTCTTTCCGAATTTTGGCAATTTTCTTTTTGGGAATTAAGAGGAGACAATTGGAGGTATCCACAGTGAAACCTAGCAACTCTAGGGATTTTGAGGGCGTCAGAATGGATTTTTCCCAGTTTATAATGAAGCCGAGGTCCTCTATGAGGTCCATGGAGACCTTGAGATCTTCCAATATTTGGGCATGAGTTTGAGACATGATGAGGATGTCGTCTAAGTAGATAATTAGCCGAATACCTCTTGCTCTCAGAATGGAAATGAGCGTTCTCATGACCTTGGTGAAACACCAAGGGGCGGATGAGAGACCGAAAGGGAGTGCCTGAAATTGAAAGAGGTGTCCGTCCCAAATAAACTGGAGAAAGGGTTGATGTTCCTTGGCCATAGGGATGGTAAAATAGGCGTCTTTTAAGTCCAATTTGACCAGCCAATCTCCGTGAAGAAGAAGGTCCCTGAGACGATGGATCCCTTCCATCTTGAAGAGACGATAAACAAGGTATGTGTTTACCTCACGAAGGTTTATCACTGGTCGCCAACCTTTGTCCTTCTTCTCGACAAAGAAGAGGGTACTTACAAATTTTCTTTGCGACCAAGGTACCTCGATAATGGCGCCCTTCTTGAGCATAGAGGAAACCTCCTCCTTGACGATTGCTAGATGTTCTAAAGGAAGATCTAGAGGTCTGGGTGTAATGGTCTGGCAAGGAGTGTCTACAAAGTCTGTCCTGAAGCCCCGGACTGTCTCTAGAACCCACGGGTCCTGTGTAAATATCTTCCAAACGTGAAAAAAGAGTTTGAGTCTCCCCCGGACCCTGGGAGGGGAAAGAGAAGTAAAGGCACTCACTTTGAGAGTTGTTGTTTGATGCTCCACGGGAGGAGAAGCCTCTGCCATGCGAACCTCGTCCTCTCTGAGGGTAAAATTGTTTGTTGGAGGGGTAGAAGCCTCTACCAGTGGCACCTCTTCCTCTACCGGATGAGAAGAGCCGAAAGTTTCTACGGCCGGAAGAGAGGCCCCTTCTTCCGGCCTGGCCAAAAATATTTGTTGGGATGACTCTTCTCATGTTGTTCTGGGCCTTATCTAGAGCGGTGAAGGTGAAAACATACTTACCGATTGTTTTGATCATGTCTTCTCCAAAGAGGAGACCTTTAGGCTTATTGGAGGGCTCTTTCTTTGCGAGGTCACCAAGTTTGGGGTTGATCCTGTTGAGGATAGTTTTTCTTCTTTCCATATTAAACCCAGAATTAGCGTTGCTTAGGAGTACAATCGCCCTCTAGCTCCATCCTCTTATTAGATCAATGTCAAGGGGAGTATTTGAAATATGTGATTCCTCTGCTAGGTCGAAGATTCTGGTAAGTGGGCCGAGGATATCCAGAAGGCGATCTTGACATGCCTTAAGGGCCCTTTCAAGACCTTTCCTGGGATCTTTTCCCAGTTTAAATAAGAACTTAATGAGGTCTGCATCTAGATTAGGGGTCTGGTAGACCTTATCATCAATACATGGTCTAGGGCATTCGGTATGGTATTGCGTGTATCTCTCTCTCTCGAGAGTTCCTTAGCCATTTGGTAACTAACTTAGCGACATTGTCGTGACGGAACCATCTAGAGCTATTAGGACGGGAAATGTTCTTAAGGGAGAACATCTCGCCGACTAGAGGATCAAGAATTGCGTCTTTTGAGGAAGGGGAAGAGTCAGCCTCAGAAAGTGCATTTAGGTCCATGTCGTCGAAGTCGTTATCTTTAAGGTCAAATACGAACTCGTCGTAAGGCCGTCAAAGCCAGGCAGAAACCACCATTCTAGTCAGGGCAAGGGAGTCACACGCCAAGATAACCCCTGCTCACCCCCTTGGTAGCTTGGCACGAGCAGACAGGCTTATCCCGGAGGCAATGTGTAAAGCATTTGCGAAAGCACACAACAGCAACATCATCCTAGGCACACCACAAAAAGAACTCCACACAAGGTTATATAAAAATAACTTCTTTATTGTAAAAACACATCAGATAGAATCACACATGTACATTGTGCCAACTGGCACGGGCAATATTCACAAGGGATAATGTACAGGACAGGGCCACATGGGCCACTGTCAGAATTAACACTTAGTAGAAATAGCACTTCTAGAACTTAGAATAAGTATAGCACAAAATAACAGTTATAGATAACATCCAGTAACTACTGGGAACAGGTAAGTACCACTTACGCAACCCTAAACACCTTAGGAGAATGTCACGCAGGGAACCAGGACCTCACTAGGACAACCTGTACTAGAAAGAACAACCACCTAAGAATAAAATACATTTAGGGGTATAAGCAAGAACACATAACACATGATGCATAAAAACATTCAGAGGTGTAGGTAAGGAAAAACACATGATGCATAAAAACACATTCAGCGGTGTAAGGAAAGAAAACACATGATGCCTAAAACATTCAGAGGTGTAGGGAAGGAAAAACACATGATGCATAATCCAACACATTCAGAGGTGTGAAATCAAGGAAGACACATGATGCATTAAAACATTCAGAGGTGCCAGAACCTAACTCAATAGCGCAAAAACACATTAGGCAATTACCATCACATAGATAATCACATTGCGCCTAAATAAAATCACATACCAGCCCCCATCTAATAAAAGGGACAAAAGAGCCCTGTGTCCAGAATGTCAGGGTGCGCTGCCATGCAGCGCCAGTCAGGGGTGCGCCACTGGCGCAAAACCTAAACGTTGCAGGTGCCCACTACTTGCTGGGCACCTGGGAACACTCACAAGACCTAAACGGTGCAGCTGCCCACTAATTGCTGGGCAGCTGGGAAATAGCAAACTGCGACAGGGTCCTCACTGACCCTTAGGTGCAAACTGCGCCCACTGCTGGAGCCACACAGTCTCTGTCACCAAACACTGCGGCCAACTGCTGAAGCCACACAGGCTCTGGGCATATCACATGCCCCAAACGTTGGAGCCACACAGGCTCTGACACTTTGTGTCCCTAGGGCCCTCTAGTAAAGGACAATGGCCCCCTAAATCACGCTGGAGCTTCAGGGGCTCTGACACAAAATATGCCCTCAGGGAGCCTCTCGGGCTCTAGGCTGCGTTGGGGCGACCCGCTGCCAACTGGGGCCGCCCTAATTACACCGCCCTCACGGTGCCACACGGAGCTCAACTGGATGCCCCCACAAGCCTCTCTGGACTCGCCAAACAAAGGTGCAGCTGGAGCCTCTCGGGGCTCTGTACGAAGGGCGCCTTGAGCCTTCCGTGGCTCGGGAAACAGATGCAGCGCTGTGAGCTGGAGTCCCCCTCCCGGGGACTCCCGAAGACAAAGGTGCTCTTTAAGCCTCTCAGGGCTCTCAACCGCATCGCGGAGGAGCGGCCCGCTCCCACGGGGCCTCTCAAACACTGCCTTGATCAGGGACTGCCGCCCGCAGAGCTCCCCGCCTACCCCCAGCCCTTCGAAACTCACCGGGCTGGTCGGGGGGGGTGCTCCGCTTCACTCGCGGCTTCCTCTCCTCTCCCTGAAGGGCTCCCTCCGCTCACGGGAGCCCTGTCGACTGGGCGCCATCATTCTTCCTCCTTCCCCCGGGCGCCGGCCAATTCCAGCGTGGCTCGTCGGTGCAGCCTCCAGCGCTGCACCAATCACAGCGTGGCCTTCCCGGGCAAGCCTCCCGCAGCCCGCTAATCACAGCGCGGCATTTACTGAGGGGGCTCGTGGCTCTGACCAATCAGGGGTCTGCTCCTTCAGTTTCTCAGCGATTTCAAGCCCCGGGCAGCGGCAGTGAATTTGGAAGCAAATGCTGGGTGGGCACCGGCTTTTTAAACAAAATAAACAATAAATCGAGGTGGGCACTCGATAGGCTCCGCAATCCTGGGGATAAGTCAATTAAAGCGCTCCCCAGCGCTAGAAGGTCCAGAAAAAGCACCCTCAAGTGCTAGAAGTCAAACGAAGCGCTCCCAAGCGCTAGAAGGGGAAAATAAAGCGCTCCCAGAGCTATAGGCAACCAAAGGTCACCATTCCAGCAAAGTCCTTCAGGGGTCCAGGACCTCAGCAGTCCAGGACATAAGGTGGAGCCCAGCAGCTCCCAGAACAGGAAAGTCCATCAGATATCCAGGGGCTGGGCAGGGCCCAGGGATTCCCCTGGGCCCAAGCAGCAGCACGCCCCTGGTAGGATTCAAGTCAGAAACAAGAACATTTTTAGAGTGTCACAGCACCCTTTTTATACCCAAAATCCGTTGTCTAAAGGGTGCAGGCAGTGTGAGAACCAGCTAGAACTGGTTATAGGGAATTCCTTTCACTGGCCAGGCTAGGGACATCAGACGCACCCCAGGGGGTGGAGCCAGCATTGTGTGGGGAAAACCCAGACCCATTCAGGACCCTCAAACCAGACGGTCAATCCACAAGCAGGCCCAGGCTCACTCCTCCCCTCACATCAGCATGCTAAACACTCCATTCACCACAGGGCACACCCTCCCAGACTCTTGGAGCCAGGCTCACCAGCCAGCCTCAGCCAATCACACGCCAGACACAAATTACACAAATATGCAAACTTCTAAAAGTGGCACTTCTACACTAGACACATTCATGACGCATATACCATTACGCAGCATTCAATCTCACGAGTTTGCACATACCAAACTCAACCCTGCACTCCCCACACATCAGGAACTACCATGGGCATACATATTCCCCATTCATTCCTATGGGAGGGCAGGTCACTCACCACACATACACAGAGAGCTCACGCACTTTACACTGTACCACAGTGAAAAAGTGCGCAAAGGCCTAAAATCACCACCACCAGGTTCCAGAAACAGGCTAGGAAAAAGCAAAAAGTCTCGGGGTGAACCTGCCAAAAGGGCCGGGTCCAACGCTCATCATAGACTTCTTCTACGTCAGAGTAGGAGTCTGAGTCAACACATGCACTGTCACCAATTGTGCCGCTGTGGGCACCCGCCAAAACTGTGCCATCAGAGACACCCAACCTGATTGTGCCGTGAGGGGCACCATCACCTTTTGAGGCGCTATGGCCTCCCAAACTGCGTGAAGTGCTAGGACCTCCCATGTCAACTGGGTTAATAATACCACCAGTAGTGCTCACATAGGGCTTGACTTTCTTGTGAGCTTTGGAGAAAGAGGGTTCATGAGGGGTGTCGCCATCATTAATCAGCCCTCTTTTGTGGGATATGACCTCTTTGAGAGTATCTATCATGCATGACCTCATCTCTTTTTTTAGAACATTTTTAAAAGAGTCACTAGTGTGGCTAGGGGAGCTAGCGACTGCGTCGTCGGACTCCATGTCAGACATAATGTCAATATATGTCTTTTAAATATAGGGAGGAATTAATAATTGATTTCATAAATGTTGAAAGGGTATAACTGATTTTTTGTTATATAATGTCTCAAATAGTTATTAAATGTATTCTAAAATGATATTCATCAAATATATCATCTCATGCTAATATATCATCTTGTGCTAATTATAATTCTATAATTAAATCTTGTCCCCTTTTTTTAAAAATATTTTTTATCTAAATAAGAATTCTAAGGTTTGAAAAATCAATTACACCAGTTATGCCTCCGTTTTGCCCTTATGTGCTGTTTTTGCCAAGGCGATCGAGGGAGTCGAAAGAAACAGCTGATTATCGTGTCGGAAATGCTCTCCTGAGCAACCAACGTGCTCGAGCCACAGTAAACCTCGAGGGAAAGAGGAATGACCCTTAGAAGGCAGGGCGCACTGCGCCGCCGCTGCCGAGGGTCATTCCTCTAAATGCGCGCAATAGTTATGTGCTCGTGGTTGAGAGCGAGTGCTTCAAGCACGAGTAAGTGAGAAAACATAAAAATACAGTCAATCCTAAAGGAAAATGCCTGAGCGCCTCGATTTCGAAGTATGCATGATACTGGCATATACATGTAACGCGCATTTACATGGATCGCGGGAGGTGAAAAACATGATGAAAGGAGAGTCCTTGAAATCGGACATGGGTGAAGAAAGGTGAGGGGAAAAAAAAACATAAATTGGAAGACTTAAGGGAAGGGGTTACGGCGAGGGTAACCAAAAGGCATGAAAGTGAAGGGTTAAGCCAAACAGGAGAGGGTCATAAGCATGGCATTTACATGGCATTAACAAGATAGTAAACAATCTCTTAAAACGTCTATATCTAAATCATATCTAGCTTAACATCAATATTCTAGCTTATCAAGATATATGATCTAAACAATATCAGTAAATCAAACTGAAAGAGGAGTAAGCAAGACAACTTACCTGTTTGAGAGCTGCATTTAAAAGAGCAGATCTTCCCTGGCACATGCCTTTTATTTATACTATGATGTCACTTTGTTCTTGTTCTTAGTCTTTGTGATGTAAGCGGCTGTTTGTGAGCTGCATTCAAGGATTAATGCATAATGTAGCCTCCTGTCTTGTAATGAAATTCAAGTAACTGGTAAGTACGATTAAAATTACTTTTCGGGATCAGTACTGGGCTTAAAGTTGCAGCACTGAGGTCACTCCTGATAACAGGTGAGTAAATCAGAATTCGTAGTTCGGCTGATTTTAGAGGAATATTTGCACAATGCTGAAGGAAGGGGCGGTGCCTGAGGTGACATGTGTGCAAACACGTCCTGTGGCGCATTTTAAGTTGGGGAATTAATTCCTATTAATTCCTGAGGTCCCCTGTGGGCCAACTAGCCCACCAGGTACCTCCAGTATGCGTTGCAGAGAGGTGTTCAGAGGCCACGCCCCTTTTTACAACACTCTGCAACACAGCTCCGTGGGCTTACTGGAGGTACCTGGTGGGCTAGTTGGCCCATAGGAGACCTCTGGATTGAAGAGGAAATAATTCCCCAACTTAAAACGCGCCAGAGGGCGTGTTTGCACACACTACCTCCAGCCCCCCCTACCTTCACCACTGTGAAAACGCACCCCGTGGCGCATTCTAAGTTGGAGGATTAAGTCCCCTTGAACTGGGGGTCCCTGGGGGCCAACTAGTCCACCAAGAACCTCTAGTATGCGCCAGGGGGCTGCGTTGCAGAGAGGTGTTTAAAGGGGCATGGCCTCTTTACACGTCTCTGCAACACAGTCCCATGGCAGATACTGGAGGTTCCTGGTGGGCTAGTTGGCTCCCAGTGACCCCCAGTATTCAAGGGGAATTAGTTCTCCTCTGTGAAAGCGCCAGGGGGCGTGTTTGCATAGTGGTGCAATCTGTCACCTCAAGCCCTGCCCCCTAGCTTCACCACTCTGCAAAGGCACCCCCTGGCACGTTTGCAGAGGGGGAAGTAATTCCCCTTAAATACTGGGGGTCCCTGGGGATCAACTAGCCCACTAGGAACCTCCAGTATGCGCCAGGGAGCTGTGTTGCAGAGAGTTGTATGAAAGGGTCGTGGCCTCTTTACACATCTCTGCAAGGCAGCCCACTGGCGCATACTGGAGGTTCCTGGTGAGCTACATGGCCGTCAGGGACCCCCAGTATTCAAGGGGAATTATTTCCCCCTCAGCAAACGCGCCAAGGGGCGTGCTTGCAGAGTGGTGCCTTAATTTTTTGGGGGGGATCGGCAGGGTATGCGTACCCTACGCGTATCCTGCGATTTAAAAAAAAAATATATATATTTTTTTGGCCTTGGGGGTTCTTGTGGGACCCCCTGACCAGGCCTAGGGGGTCAGGGTGTTTCTACCCTGCCCCCTTCTCGCGTTTTTCCCCGTTTCTTTTTCTGTTTTCTTGTGCCTCGGTTCTACCGAGACATAAGATGGCTGCCAACACTTCCTGAATTGGAATGTTGACAGACAGTTTACAGCCAATTAGCATGCAGCTCGTGCTCGTAATGGTACGCGTACTATCCTCGGACAGTACGCGAACAGTATTTTGTCTATAGATATATCTATGATTTTACTTTTGATTTTCTAAGAAACTACTGAACGGATTTACAACATTTACCAAAAAGCATAATCTGCAAAACAAACTCTACCTTTTTGCCAAATTTGGTGTAATTCCGTTCAGCAGTTCGGGCTGGAGCCTCACTTAAAGGTCCCTATGGAAAATTGCATGGGGAAAACACGTTTTGGGACCCCCCTTTTTTCTCAGCCCCCGCTTGACGAGTCACCCCGACACTTTCAGGATAGGAGCGGAGTGGAAGCGCCCCATCTTTTTGGAGAATTTAGCGAAGATTCGTTGACCGGCGCCAAAGTTATTCCAAATAGAATGTTGCAGATTTCCTATGGAAACTAGGTCCTAACTATATCTACCTACTGGCGACCGCCAGTAGGTAATATATATACATATATATATATATATATATATATATATATATATTCCGCTCCAAACCCATCAAAGTGGTTCGTGAGGATGGGACTCACGTGTATATGCAGCTCCAAAAGCATGCAACAATCAGCACACTCACGGGGATTCCATGCACCTTTTAATAGCAGACGCGTTTCAGCAACAGCTTTCCTCAGTGCTAAAAGGTGATGATACCAAGTGCACGGGGGTATGTTTTAAAATAGAGCACTCACCGAGTGCCAATTAGGAGAGACATTGCTCTGATTGTTGCATGCATTTGGAGCTGCATATACACATGAGTCCCATCCTCACGAACCATGGCACCCGCCTGAGAGTTCTGCAAAAGCCTGTCTTTGATGGGTTTGGAGCGGAGTATACATGTCAGGAGCCAAACCGTCTCTCAGGATGAACCTGTCGACTGAAAGTCGTCAATTATTCAAATTTATGGTTTTCTGTAATCTTACAGCTTCCTGCAGATTCATGCTGGTTTTATAAGAGGCTTGGCAAGGGGATTTGTTGCACGGAGAGCACTGGTAATGGACCAAATTACTGCATGGCTTGCCTTCAGAAGAACTCTTAAATGGTTATTCAATATGAAATGACTTGCAAGTTGATTTGACAACAAGATAACATTGAGCATTTACCTTGCAAGTATGGCAGCCAGATTCAGGGAACATCTTTGAGTCCTACCTCACTTATCATAAATCACTGTGTGCCAATTAGGAGAGACATTGCTCTATTTTAAAAGGTAACTCCGTGCACTGGGTATCATCCCCTTTTCGCACTGAGGAAAGCTGTTGCTGAAACGCGTATGCTATTAAAAGGTGCCTGGAATTCCCGTGGGTGCCTATGTTTGCTGATTGTTGCATGCGTTTGGAGCTGCATATTATATATATATATATATATGGGTTTCCATAGGAAATCCGCAACATTCTATTGGGAATAACTTTGGCGCCGGTTGAGGAATCTGCCTGTAATTTTCCTTAAATTTGCCTCGCTCCTTCCCTGAAAGTTTTGGGGGGATTCGTCAAGCCTGGGCCGAGATAAAAGGGGGGTCCCAAAACATGTTTTCCCCATGTTAATTTCCATAGGGTGGTTGGACTCACTTTTAGCCCAAACGGCTGAATGGATTTCCACAAAACTTGGCAAAATTGTAGGGACTGGTAGCCCGATGTGCCTTTGCTATGTCTCAAGATATGTGCTCCAGTGGATTTTGAATAATTTAGGTTCAAAAAAATATATATATCTATAAGCACGCCTCAGTACGCGCACCAGGGCGCGCTCCAGTGCGCTACGCGAGTTCGTGAGCGGAAAGCAGATTGGCTCTCGGGTGTCTGTCAACATTCCAAACAGTCCGGAGCGGCCGCCATCTTGTGTCTCGATAGGATTGAGACACAAGAGGTGGCAAAAACAAAGGGGGAAATGACCAAAAGGGGGCAGGGTAGACCCCCCTGACCCCCTAGGTTTGATGTGGGGGCCATAAAAGGGCCCCATGGGGCAAAAATGTTTTTTTTTTTTCGATTTGCGCGGGGGGAGCGTACCAGGGAGCGTACCATGGGGAAAAAAGAATGACAGAGTTTTGAAAAAATTTAGCATTTTTTTATAAATTGGAGGTAGTTCTAAAAAGAACTGTTTTTTTATTCTTTTTGTTGTTTTATATTTTTTTATTGTTTTTTGGAACATTTTTTACTTTTTTTGGCTTTTATGAACAATTTTATATTTTTTTTGTAATTTTTATGGGGACAAACAAAAAACAGGGAATTGTAAACGGCTCAACTGGAGCAAAAAAAACCAGGAAAAAATTAAGTTTTTTTTTGCACTGGTGGTTGTCTCCAGCACGGTTAATCAGTTTAATACTTTGCTCTCCATAGCAAATTGTAGTCCCGCAAAATTTACAAACTATTTTAAAATCTCCAAACTCGGGTTAGATATTTGGGACCACCTCCCTTGTCTCTGGACCCGATGGAGTGGGTTGTTTACTTTGGGAGGTGCTGGGAGAAGATTGGGGAGGGTTTCTGGTCAGTTCTCTGACCTCTGCCGCAGCATAGTTGTTTGGGTGCTGGCGTTGCATGTGGCGAATCATAGTATTGTTGCCAAAAGAGTACTTTTTGGCAGGGTTCCCCCTGGAAAGTACAGTGCCACAGATCAGACATGTAACTTTTGGAGCATTAACTTTCTTTAGGCCCCTTGGGATTTTAAAAAACTCCCAGACAATGTGCTCCTTTGGCTTATAGGGGGTATTATCTTCAGGCAGGAACCGCCTCTCCTCCTCCTCCTCCTCCTCCTCCTCCTCCTCCTCCTCTTCTTCTTCTCCACCACTGTGGTGTTGTGGTGGTCCTTGTGGTGGTGCTGGTGGTGGTGGTTGAGATGCTCCTGCTGCGGCTGCTACTTTCTCAGTACAAATAGGTCTTCAAACAGGTCTTCCTCAGTCAGTCAAAGTACAAAGTGAGAATGAGGAAAAAAGGTGGGGGCTTTCATCATTTGGAAAAAAAACTGAACAGAACCAATGAAAAGTGTTATTTTCAGGTCACATGACCCGACGCGCTTACGCTACGCTACGCGCCCAGGGGCGCTTACGTAGCGCGATCGTATGCGCTGGGGTGCTTCCGGGAACCCTAGAAAAGAAACCCTCACGCCATGCCCAATTACCTCTCACTCCTCATGCTTTGTCTATCCTCGTGGTTCCTGCTTCACGTCTTCTCTGAGGGGCAGTGCGCGTCGTTGTGAGGAAACGGAACAGCCTCTGTATCCTTACAACGACGTGGATCGTCTACATGTTTTTTAGAACGCATGGTCATTTACCTTACCTACCTTTACAAAAGAATTAATTGTAAAGGCATGTATGGTTGACTACCAACGGGGCTCCATGCAAGTTACCAAGTAGGTTAATAGACCTCAAGGACACTGCCACAAATTACGTGAGTGGTCCGCCATTGGAACCTGGACGCCCATGAAGCAAACAGTTTCTCTAATCTGAGTTTTTTTCCAGAACCGGGAAGAAGATCGCTTTTTTGTATGAACCACAATTTTGTGGTTCCTGCTTACACATTGATCTAGGGCAGGGCACACCTTAGCGTGTGTGCACCACCCAGATCTTTCACTTTGGTCCTGACGAAAACCGATAATAATAACATGGTTGAAACATGTAGACCTATATTTTAATCACATAACACATGTGCCTTTTTAATACACAACGCGTCGTAAACACCGCATCCTACCTAACTAGACAAAGGTGTTACATATTTTAAACTCAGTGTCCAATCACTCCGGAATAAAGTCCAGGAGCGAGTAGCATTGGATACCTTTTAAATCACTCACTTTTAAATATCTCATTGCACATATAAAAAGAAAAAATACCTGTAATCAGGTGTCGAAGCACACCCTGTTGGCACTCGGCCTTCGGCCTTCGGGGTGGGACCCCGTTGATGTCACCAACTAGGTTGGTGAGTGAGGGGTCTTCTTAAAGGACAACTGTTGTCCTTTGCTGGCTGGGCACTACGTGCACCACAATATATTTCTGAGGCTCATCCACTATAGCCTCACGGGGGTACTCCTCCATTTGTTTTTGAAAGTATTTAATAGGGGACCAGGAGTTCCTACCTACACATACTTTAATACCCTCTCTCTCTTTTTGTTTACAATTGATTATGTATGGTAAATGACCATGTGTTTGAAAAAAATGTGTAGTAATGACTTCGTGAAGTATAACTCATGTGTGGTAATGCATGCGTTGTAATGGTATCGCAAAGTAAAAAAGTCATTGTAACGGCTGTTTACCGATCAAAGCTGGCCCCTGTTCTTCAGTGAGACGTTTATTTGATCAATTAGGAGGAAGGAATGCGTTTTTATACAAAAAAATTGCATTCTTGGCTGTTGTATTGTCAAAGTGTCCGCGTGGCCTAGTTTCACTTCCGGTGAGAGAGTGGAAGAGTCTGTTTGGATCTATTGGAGTTCTGTTGTTGGACGGGGCCGGCACGACATGTCATCAGAAAACATAGCCAATGGAAAGCGTCCTCCCTGAAGTGTGGAGCAGTGCCATGAGAGGTCAACGAGTTTGCGTCCCACCTCAGTATGACTGTACCGCGTGACCCATGTGCCGCCTCCAGGGTACGGGAGGCAGAAGCAGCATCGCAGGTCCTCTTGAAGACCATTGTAGCACTAATTCTACATTTTGGTAATAGGGCATTTTAGCTTCTTTATTCATGACAGATACAAAGAGAAGATCCTGTGTTATTCAGTGCCCCTGTTACCTTTTTTTGTGGGTTGTGGCACATGACTGGGCACCCCACCTCTTGTGCCATTTGCAGGGCCTCTGCCCTCGGATCATTGGTTTCTGGAGTGGCAACATAAACAGTTGCTCGCAAAGGACTAGCCTGATCACTTAGGTGAATATCCCCTGCACCAGCATTCCATGGAACTTCTTTCTTAGCTGTCCCAGGTTGACGAGGATGTCATAATAGCACAGCTCCGCTCGAAACACCGTATGACGTCATCGGAGCCATAAGAGGACGTCATCGGTGTGCTGATTTCAGTTCCACCCATTTTTTTAGTGCCACCGATGCAAACAGGTGGACTGAGGCATTTTCATATGTATACATAGTATAATAAATATATATATTTATATTCACTGAAAAAAACACAGGTTTCAGGCATGGTATAGTTAGAAATTAACATTTAAAAAACCTTAGAAATTCACTGAAAAATCCATAGGTTTCAGGCTCGTTATAGTTAAAAATTAGCATTAAAAACATTAGAAACTCAATGAAAAAAAATAGGTTTCAGGGGCATTATAGTTAGTTGGACATGTCACTCATACAAAACCATAGAAATTCCCCTGTTATAGTTGGTACAGCTAACTATAACTCTTGCGCCCGCAATGCACTGCTGATGATGTCGCATATTTCATCACTCATGACATGGTCAGTGACATCACTCATGACATGGGCTGTGATATCACTCATGACATCACTGATGACATCATCCGGTGAATGTGTTTTTCTGAAAGTTAAATATGTTTTATATATGCATATCTCAAGGTCGATGGAAGAATAAATGGGTATATAAGAGTCTAAATGGATGATCTTTTTTATAAAATTGATTGCATAACTGACTGATTAAATGTATCTTAGTGAATACATGGGTTAGTGAGTAATGTTTAAATATGTAAATATCTGTATTAGTCTCTCACTTTGTGTATAAGTGGCTGCATGGGTTGGTGAGTAGCTACATGAGTATCTATATGGGTTATTAGTTGGACTTTTGAGTATCAGTATGAGTGTCTGTATCATTCGGTGAGGGTATTACTTAGTGCATAGATGCATGAATGAGTAACATGTATGTGTGAAGACAGCATGTGTGCAGAACTGTATAGGTGGATGAGTGTGTGTATGGGTGTGTTAGTGAGTGAGTTACTGTCTCAATAGTGTCTTAATGAGTAACTACATATGTTTTAAACTAGTATATGTGAGTATTGGTGTATATAAGTGAGTATATGTGAGAGTGAGAGATTGGAAGATTCTTGTACAAATAAGTAGGTGTTTCTATAAGTGATTGTTTAAGAGAGTAAGTATGTGTAAGTTATGTAGAAGTAAGTGTGGTAGTGTATGTGTATAACTGTATTTGCAAGTAAATGGATCTTTGATACTTTGTTTGCATGTGTGACTATGTGTGTAAGTAACTCTATGGATGATTGGCCGTGAGTAACAGGATGTATAGGTGTATGAGTACATATGATGAGTGAGTACATGTATGAGTGACTGTATTGGGACTGTTGGTGAATGAGTGGATGTGTGTAGATCTTGGAATTACTGAATAGGTGTGTTGTAACTGGTATTGGTATGTCCATTGTTTTGAAAATGTTAGTTTGTATTTTTGAGTGTGTGTGTGTATATCAAAGGTTATATTAGGGTGAGAGGAGGTCTGCCCCTCTATCACAAGGATGATGTCATCAGTGATGTCATTTGAGATGTCATCAGTGATGTCTTGATTGATGTCACTGACCATGTCATGAGTGATGTAATATGTGACGTCATCAGCAGTGCATTGCATTGTGGGTGCGCAAGTCATAGGTAACTGAACTAACTATAACAGGGGAATTTTAATGGTTTTGTATGAGTGAAATGTCCAGCTAATTATAACACCCCTGAAACCTATGTTTTTTTCAGTGAATATAAATATGTATAGATCAATAGATAGATATGGATATAAATATAGATATATGCACAGTCAGACACCGTCTAACGTAATTAAAATACATATTTATTTTACATTATATTATTTTCATATTTTAATTGCATCACTATCAATATATATGTCTAAATATATTTAGACAAATACATTTGAATTATTAATAAAATTAATATAATGTCAAATACATATTTTTATTATATCACATTATATAAATATATATATATACACACACACACATAAAACATAAATACATAATAAAATATTAAAACTATAAAAATACAAAAAAATACAAAAAAACACATTCACAAAAAATACCATAAACATTAAAATATATGTAAAATAAAAACTTATTATAAACATATAAACAATTATATAAAACAATAAATGCTAGAATCTCAATTTAACCAACATTATGAAAACAATTGGAGACTTAGAATAATAAATATACTATTCTCACTTAAGCTTCTGCAACAATAGGGAAAGTGTTGGATTTTGGAGAGAGACTATTTACTATTTCCACTCCAAAGAGAACAACTGTAGGGGAAGTGTTAGACCCAGGAGAGGGGAATATTTACTATTCACACTCCAGTCTATGCAACAGTAGGGAAAGTGTTGGACTTTGGACGGGTAAAATGTACTAATCCCACTCCAGTCTGTGCAACTGTAGGAAGTGTTGGATTTCAGAGGGGTGACATTTATTATTTGCACTCCAAATAGCATAACAGTACGGAAAGTGTGGGACTTTGGAGGGGTAAAATCCCTCTCCAGTTTGTTCAAAAGTGGCAAAAAGTTTAATTTCAGAGGAGTGAAATGTACTATTCCCATTCCAAACGCAATAGTAGGGAAAGTGCTGGTCTTTAGAGGGGTTAAATTTACCATTCTCACTCCAAACAAGGTATAGTAGTGAAAACATTCGATTTCAGAAGGGAAAATGTACTTTTTCCACTCTATACAGTAGGGAAAGTGTTGAATAGCAAAGAGGTTAATTCTGCTATTTCCTACTGCAGTCTAAATAAAGGCAGGGAAAGTACTTCACGTCTAAATACATTATATATATATAGATATATATATCTCCAAGTTTACCGCAACTGGACTCAGAATGCTTTCAAAACACCTCGCGGATACGGACCAGTTAAGTGCAGAATTATTTATTCAGCAGAGTAATCGCATGATGTTTTGGCTCTGTGGAGCCTTGCTCACATGACAGCGTTCACAATGCAGAAGCTCATTTTTTAAAGTGCAAGTGACCAATCAAAATGACGCCACATGATTATGCATGGTCATAGAAGAAAGATCTGCTAAACATTTCCGTGTTGCCTTAAAATACAGGTTATTAAAATCAACACAGAGGAATATAAGTAGCATTTAAATGTAAAACAGTCATGATAAAACTTTGTTATATATATCAGCTCCAATGCTTGCACTCATAAAGCAGGCATAGGCACTCTCGGGGGTTCGTTAAACACCTTATTTTAATCGCAGACGTGTTTCATCCATAGCTTTCATAAGTGCTGAAAGGTGTAAGAAAGTTCTCATGGCCACGGCGTGTTGTTTAAAAAAGAAATAGTCTCTCCTGATTGATGCTGTGATAAAGGTGGGCAAAGAAGGACTCCAATTAAATGTTTCTCTTCGGGCTGCCATAATAATGAGGTGTTGTTATGCCTTTAATTCCCAGTTCACATTGCTACTTGCAAACGGGTAAATGATGTAATCATCACAATTCTTATTTATTTATTTATTTTATTTGTAAAGCGCTCTATCACTTGACGGCATCCTGGCGCGGAGAAACTTGGAGTACATGGCAAGAGGCTGACAATAGAGGGCAGCTAATACAAACAGTACCAAAACTAGACTTTTGGAAACAGGGTTTTTAGCCTTCTTCTAAAAGGCAAGAGGTCACTGATCTGTCTTAATTCCAAAGGCAATCCGTTCCAGAGCCTGGCTGCAGCAACCGTAAAGGTTCTACCACCAGCTCTGACTTTCCTGAACCTGGCTACCTTAATTAATCTGGCTGAGGCGGAACGAAGGCTTCTAGCTGGCACATACCACTCGAATTTCCTCTTGCAACATAACCGGGCCCATCCCGTGCAGGGCTTTAAACACTAGGCAGAGGGACTTGGACTGAATTCTCTATCCCACCGGACGCCAATGTAATTCTGCCAGGGCCCTAGAGGACGAAGACCGTCTTGGCCAGCCCAAAGCAAGTTTAGCTGCAGAAGACTGAATTCTGAGAAGCCTGCCCACTAGGAACTTGGGAGATTCAAGCAAGAGGGCATTACAATAGTCCAGTCTGCTCAAAACTGTACTCTGTACAACTAGTGCCGGTGCTTGAGGAGGTAGTAAAGGGAGAATATTACGTAGTGACCTAATAATCACAAGACAGCTTCCCACCGTTCTGTTGACTTGAGCCGCCATGGACAGCTTGTTATTAAACATGATGATTAAACATGATGCCCAAGTTGCGAACCTTCTCCACAGGTCTCAATGCAATTGATATATCACTCGGCCAGAAGTTACAAGGGAGCACTGAGGGAATGCTATCCGCAGAGAAGAAGAGAACCTCCGTCTTACGGGCATTGAATTGCAGAGAATTATCCTTCAGCCACTTAGCCGTGTCACGCAAGCACCTGTGAAATTTCTCAATGGAGGTAGATTGTTCACCCTCCAGTGAGAAGAAAAGCTGCGTGTCATCGGAATAATTTGTGATGTTAATCCTATGCTCTTTAACAACCGCGATCAAAGGTTTCATATATATGTTAAAGAGTATCGGGCTGATTGCCGAGCCCTGAGGTAACCCATGTGTGATGTTAATCGGTTCTGACTGGTAGGGAGGAAGGGACACCGCCTGCGTTCGACCCGTAAGAAAAGAGTGGAACCATTGCAAAGCGCAACCCTTCACCCTCGCCTTCTCCAGCCTGCTCAACAGAGTTCCTTGGTTGACTGTGTCAAACGCGGCAGACAGGTCAACCAGGATAAGAACCACTGCCTGATTCTTGTCTGCCCGTGATCGAAGTTTGTCCATCACGGTCACCTGGGCCGACTCTGTACCATGGGCAGGCCGAAAGCCAAACTGAACGTCCTCCAACAATCTGTGCTGCTCCAAATAATTGGAAAGGGTCCTACTGACCACTTTCTCCGCAATTTTAGCCGGAAAGGGCAGACGTGAGCATTCTGGATCCAAAGAGGCCTTTTTAAGCAGTGGAGTTATCAAAGCTTGTTTCCACTGCACTGGCACTAAACCACTATTAAGGTACTGATTACAAATTAGCCTAAGCGTAGGAAACAGCTCTGTCTCGAAGGTCTTCCAAATTTTATGAGGAATGGGATCTAAGGGGGAGCCCGATGAAATGCCCTGTGCTACTTTACAGAATTCTTCCAAGGTCAGAGGAACAAACCCAGTTAAAACAATATCACTTTTAGTGTCTAGGTGGTCAATAGGAACGTCCTTTACCTCTTTCTCCTTATCACCACTACCCACAGAGTCAGGGGTTCCTGGCACCACCTGCTCATTCTCCTCCCCTAATTCATCAATGATGGCTTTAATCTTGAGATGAAAGAAACTAGCTAAGCTCCTGGGAGGGGGGTATCTGCTTTTTTGTGCATTCCGGGTTGGTTTGATTCTTTAAAATATTAAAAATACTTTTTAGAGCATTGGGGGCATTAAGGATCGTATTTGAAAAATATTCTGTCTTTACCTTAACTATCTCCTTTTTGTAACCCGCAATCTTGGATTTCCATATTTGTTTATCCAGATCAGAGTAGCCCTTCTCCATTTTTTCTCTGCCTGCTTACAGTCCAATTTCATAGTTTTTAAGTTATCATTAAACCAAGGCGCCAAGGGTGTACCTCTGGTTCTTTGCTTTTTCAGCTGAGCCACTACATCCAGATCTGCCGTGATCTTTGTGCAGAGGGAAGTATAGTTTTCGCCTACTGACTTAGTAACTGAGAAACAGTTATCTACTGAAAACAGCGGGCCTAGGCCTCGCTTGCGTAAGAGCCCCTTCCAGTCACGACAAACATACATCTTTCTAACCCCACCTGTTCGGAGGTTCTCAATATGGCATGCCAACTGTGCTTCTCACTATTAATCTTCGCCAGCAGAATGCCGTGCAGGACCCCCTCGACAAGCCTCTGTTTCAAATCAGGAAGTGTCCGCAGGCGGTAGTAGAATTACCGCGTACCTTGGATTTGGATAATCCACGACCTCTGGGCAACGGATACGTCCTGCAGAGACGGTGGGGCTCCTGTTTACACTCCTAGCTCAAAAGTCCACCATACACAGTTTTAGTCGAACTCAAGACGGATGCCATGTTGCGTGAGGGTGGGACTCACGTTAAAATGTCAGCTCCAATGCTTTCACTCATAAAGCAGGCATAGGCACTCTCGGGGGTTCGTTAAACACCTTTATTTAAATCACAGACGGGTTTCAGCAGTAGCTTTCATCAGTGCTGAAAGGTGTACGAAAGTTCTCATATATATATAATGCCATGAATGCAGAAACATATAAAACTCTTAATATAACAATAATTAACATAAATACATATACATATGTTTATATTTGATGATGAAATGAAATTTCTAATGAATGAATTCCCGGTCATTCCAACCATTTACTTCTTACCTAAAATACACAAGACTTTAAGTCACCCACCGGACAGACCACTCGTTTCCTCTTGCAACTCACTATATGAGAACATCTCGGAATACGTTGACCAATTCCTTGCCCCTATAGTGAAAAGCCTGAGCTCGTACATCAGAGACACTGGGGATTTCATACGGATCCTGAATGGAATTATTTGGAGTAATCAACTCCTAATGGTAACCATAGTTGCAGTCTCCCTGAATACATCAATACAACATGACATAGGTTTGGAGGCTTGTAACTATTTTCTGAAACAAAGAAAAGTGTCAGAGATGAAACACACACAGATGCTACTTGTTATGATCAAAAGGTGCCTCACGAACAATATCTTCTGTTTTAACAAAGAACTGTTTAAACAACTATGTGAAACTGCCAAGGGCATCTCATTTTCTGTGAACTACGCAAACATAACAATGGGGTGGTAGGAGAAGACAGTTGCATGGAATGCGGAAAATCAGGAAGACCTAGACAGAATTATACTGTGGGTCCGTTACATAGACAACCTGTTCTTAATATGGAATGGAAGTGAAAAGGAATTCCAAGAATATTACAACAAATTAAATAATAATCAAGTCGGTCTGTCCTTCACGTACACCATGAGTAGAACTGAAATTCCCTTTCTTGACACACTTGTATTTATCAAGGATGAGCAAATACACTCCACGCTTTATAGAAAGGAGATGGCCACCAACAGTATTCTGCATGGGACCAGGTTCCACCCCAAGCCCCTTCTGAACAGTATTCTGTATGGGGAATTTATGCGGATGAAATGTAACTGTTCACAACCTGAGGATGCAGAAGAAAAAATTCAAGAAACCATGAAAAGGTTAAAACAAAAAGGCTATAGAAAAAACACTCTTAAGAAAAACAAGAAAAGAATTGACCTTGTAACAAGAGAAGAAACTGTCACACCTAAGGCCAAACAAAATCAAATCGAAGGTCAATCAGCACCTAGATTCATGACCACGTACAGTTAAGAAAGTGGCATAATAATAAACAAAATCAGAAAACACTGGCACCTGATTGCAAAGGACCCTCATATAGGAAAATGTATTGGCCCTAAACCCACTGTGACATACAGAAAAACAAAGTCCTTAAAGGATATGTTGGTAAGCAGTCACTTCAAACGGAAAGAAGAAACTAACTGGCTAGTAGAACAAAGGAATGGCTTCACCAAATGTAATTTGTGTAAAGCCTGTAAGATCGGCAGAAATACCAAGGCAATTCCAGAACCGAATGGGAACACAATAATGGCGAACCAGAGAATCACTTGCACCACACAGTACATAATTTATATCATTGAGTGCACCTGTGGCCAAAAATATTGGCATTACTATCTGCCTTTTGAAAAAAACGATTCTGGAGCACATTCGGGCAGTTAAGAACAAAGACACCGCATATGCAACAGCTAAACATGTGATCCTATGCCAGAATGGAGATTGGCGGGCCATGTGCTAATATGGAATTGATACCATCATGCCAGACGAACGAGGTGGCAACAGGATCAAGAAACTGCACCTATTGGAGTCCCGGTAAATTATTAGCCTAAAAACCAAGACCCCGAGAGGGATGAACTATGACGAAGAACTGGCAGTACATCTAGAGTAGAAATCGCACCCAGTAAATCCTTTTTCGATGACTCTCTGAAATTCGAACTCTCAAAATGAACTTGGGGTACTAGTCCCATTGATAAGTTGAATCCCTCACCTTTACTCTCCTCTTCCTCTCTGTTTCCCTCCCCTTTCCCTTCCCCCTTTTGCCATTCTTTTTTTCTTTCTTTCTTTTTTCTTGGTTTCGGACCTTATTGTTGTACTGTACAGCATAATCTTGTAAGTCAAATGAATATAACTAACGAGGCTAATCGCAAACTGATGAATTGAACAACAGCAACCACACATGAGGATGAACTCCATCCTCTGTGTAATATGTACTGAATAACCTGTTTCTACACAATAATGTTCCTTTCTTTCCTCCCCCTTTTCCCTCTTCTTTCTTTTCCCCTTTCTCCTTTTCTTGCTTATCCTTCTTATTTCCTTTTTCCTCTCTTGCTCTTTATCTTTTTTACATTTTCTCTTAACTCTCCCTTTTCTCTTCCTCTGTTTTTTCTTGTCTCTTCTTTTCGCAATCCTCCCTCTTTTTCACTTTTAATGTTGCCTAATGCGATTAATTACGTACCATACGCTTGACTGAAAACATTATGTAAAAATGGCTTTTGAACAATCTCTTTGCCTGATACTTTATCAGTACTATGCCATGCAATGTTTTTCCTATCAATATCAGAATTTTTCCTTTCGTGTAAATATTGTGAATAATCCCTTGAACTGCACTACAATACCCATAATGCCGCATTAGGGCCATATGAGTGTATACATGAGTGCAAGAGAGAAAGGACTCACTGACCGTGAGCAAGGCTGTGGAGGTTGAAATGCGTTGGTTGAGCTTTGAATAAATACTTTTGAAACATATCCCTTTGAGAGTGCCGCGTTATTGATAAAAAATATATACATATATGCAATAAAAAAAGTGAATCAATGTACATAATTACGATTCAATAAAATAATGAATGATCCATTAATGGATAATTATTATTGAAGTATTCAATAATTAACTTCCCACTGAACCTAGAAAACCGCGTAGTCTGTGACTACGGGAGTTCCTCAGGTGTCCTCCCTTAGCCCCCTTCTATTTAACATTTATGTGACACCCATGGTCTATTTGGCCAAGAGCCTGGGAGCCAAGGTGATGGCCTACGCCGAAGACACCCGATTGCTCTTTTCTTGGGACAACAACGTTAATTCTGTCTCCTCGGCTCACCACTGTCTCCCCTCCATTTTTAAATGGTTAGCGGAGGCACAACTAAAATGTAATGAGGAGAAGTCAGGGGTTCTCCTGTTTGGAAAATTCCCTCCCAATTTCCGGGAAGCTCTCTGGTCACTGGAGTTCCCCCTGCCCCCTGTAGGGAAGCAGGCCAAGAATTTGGGGGCATGGTTTGACGAGAGCCTCTCCTTCTCATTCCACATCAAGAAGTTGGCCGGCAATTGCTTTGGTCTTCTCAAGACTTTAAGAAAGTTCTTTCCTCTCTTACCCCAAGCAGCAAGAGAAACGGTCACCTGTGCTCTCATCCTGTCCCAACCAGATTATGCCAATGCACTCTACATTGGCATCCCTGGCTACCTGATAAAAAAGCCCCAGGTGGTCCAGAATACGGCGGCTAGTCTTCTTTTAGGCATCTCCGCCAGACATAGCGTGCGCCTTCACCTGCGTTCCCTTCACTGGTTTCCCATAGCTGAATGGGTGAAGTTTAAAACGCTGGTCCTATCCCATTGCACTCTGCATGACTTTGGACCATGTTATCTTTAAAAGCGGTTCACCTTCTATTTGACTTTGAGAAAATTGCGATCGGCATCTCATAGTCTTGCACTAGTACCTCGTTTTCAGTACCAGAGGCTTGGCGGCAGCTCACTGGCATGGAGGGCCGCAGCTGCTTGTAACGCACTTCCCCTGGCATTACGCAATATCGAAGACTGAATAGTATTCAAGGAAAATCGGAAAACGTACGTTTTCATTTGCTAAATCTCCTCGCTCCCCTTTAGACATCGCGCCGGGACACTCGTGAGTAGCCATGGGTGTTAAAAATCCAAATAACATAACATAACAACTAAAATGTAATTTTTTTTAAACGATTCCATAATTAACATTTCTAAAATCAATGAAATTATTTCTAATTAGTTTTTAAATAATACATATATAGTAATAACCATATAAAAATGATCAATCAATTTATATAATTACTATTCAATAAAATAATAAATTACCAATAAATAGATAATTAATATTCAAGAATTCATTAATTAACCTCACACCAAACATAGAAAACCGCACTAAAAATATAATTTAAAAAATACCTATTCGATAATTTACATATTTGAAATCAATTAAATAATTAATAATTGATCGTTAATTAATGATTAGTTAATTTACTTCCGAGCCTAGACACCTGCAAACTTAGCAGACCAAAACTAAATACAAATTAAAATATGTAAGTATGACATCATTTAAATATTTGACATTCAATTAAATAATTAATTGCAAAAATAATAATAAATAATGTATCAAATATTAATGTATTACCTTTCCACCTTATTGCCCTACAAACCTAGCACTTGTGGGACACCCCCGCGCCGCACGGCCACCAGCTGCTGCGTGTGCCCCTTAGCCTTGTCCCTGCCGCGCTGCCTGCCTCGCCGCCGGCTGACTCTGTTGTCGTTTGTTTTTATTTTGTTTTGTCCGACATTTGTGCTTGTCATACTGTTTTGTATTATACTGCATTTCTTGCCCGTGTTAGCGTTTTTTTCCATTAGTGCCTGTTTATTTTTTCAGCTTTTTTCAGCTTGTGTCCTTCCTGTTTGGCCGCCTACCTCGCCGCCCTCCGTCTTCCCTCCCCGCTCCCCGCTTCCCGCCACCACCGCAGACCCCGCCCCTTTTTTCCTTCTGTTCCCTCCCCGCTCCCGCCTCCCAGCTGCTCCGCCCACCCGCGCACTTCGCCTTTATATGGCGACCGTGCGAACGCGCAGCGGGCGCGCCGATTGTGCGCCGAAGGCGCGCCAAAGGTAAGCCCGTCTGCGCCCGTCCGCGACCGGATCGCGACCAGCGCCAGGACCCCTGGCCCCCGAAGACCCCGACCGACCCGCCTGACGTACTCCGCCGCCACCCTCATCGCTCTCAACTCCGGCCGACTCCCAGATTGCCATCAAGCCACACCACGACACACCCACGGACCTTTCAGCTGCCACGCCTGCAAATTCACCTGCATCCGGACCTGCCTCACACCAGCACCCGCCAAGCCGAACACCAGCAGCACCCACCTCAAGTGCATCCTGCTCAACACCCGCTCCATCCACAGACATGCCATCGAACTCTGGAACCTCCTAGACGCCACAGCCCCTGACGTTGCCTTCCTCACGGAGACCTGGATGAACGCCTCTTCAGCTCCCGACATCGCCATCGCTATCCCAGAGGGCTACAAGATCGTCTGGAGGGACCGCAACACCAACCAGATGGGAGGAGGCATCACCATCATCCACAAGAACACCATCCGTCTCACGACCAGCACCGACAACACCCTGACCACCGCCGAACACCTGCATTTCCAGATCCACACCAACCCGAACACCACCCTCAGAGGCACCCTGATCTACCGACCCCCTGGACCACGCACACAATTCAGCGAGGACATCGCCGACTTCGTCAGCCCGCATGCCCTCCCCTCCGCTGACTACATCCTCCTGGGGGACCTCAACTTCCACCTGGAGAACAACAACGACCGCAACACCACCACCCTGCTGGACAACCTCGCTAACCTGGGACTCAAGCAACTGGTGTCCACCCCCACCCACCTCGCCGGACACACACTCGACGCAGTCTTCTCTTCCAGCACAGACATCGACTTCAGCCACGCCACAGAGCTTCAATGGACGGACCACAGCTGCGTCCACTTCACCTTCAAGAGAACGACGACCCACCACCACCAGCAACAGGCTGCCCGCAGAAGCTGGAACAAGATCACAGCAGACCAGCTCGCCACCTCCCTGAGCCAGCACCCTCCTGCCAGCTCAGCAAACCCCAGCCAGGCCGCCGACAACCTCACGAAGTGGATCAGCATCTGCTCGGACGAGCTCGCCCCGCTGAGGATCCCGCCCAGCAGACCCGGAAGCAAGAAAGCCCTGTGGTTCACCGACGAACTCAAGAGCTCCAAGAAGAACTGCCGAGCCCTCGAGAAAGTCTGGAGAAGGGAACCTACACCGGACAACAGGACCTCCTTCAAACTTGCCACCCGGAAGCACCACCAGCTGATCCGCGCCGCCAAGAAAACAGCATTCAAGGAACGGTTGGACAACAACGCACACAACTGCAAGGAACTCTTCAACATCGTGAAAGAGCTTTCCAACCCCAGCGCAGGAAACAACGACATCACCCCATCGCAAGACCTCTGCAACTCCCTCGCTTCATACTTCCACAACAAGATCGCGGACATACACAACAGCTTCAACAACCAACCAACGCACACCATGACCGAACAGCCACCCCCCACCACCACCCTCCACGCCTGGACCCCGATCAGCACCGAAGACACCATCCGCACAATGAACTCCATCCACTCCGGATCACCGACCGACCCCTGCCCTCACCACGTCTTCAACAAGGCCGACGCTGTCATCGCACCCCACCTGCGAGACATCATCAACACATCATTCGACACCGCCACCTTCCCAGAGAGCTGGAAACACGCCGAACTCAGCGCCCTACTCAAGAAGCCAACAGCGGACCCCACCGAACTCAAGAACTACCGCCCCATCTCGCTCCTCCCGTTTCCTGCCAAAGTCATCGAGAAGACCGTCAACAAGCAGATGGCCGCCTTCCTCGAGACAAACGGATCCCTCGACCCCTCACAGTCCGGCTTCCGAGCCAATCACAGCACCGAGACCGCCCTCATCGCCGCCACCGATGACATCCGAGCCCTGATGGACAATGGAGAAACAGCGGCCCTCATCCTCCTAGACCTCTCCGCGGCATTCGACACGGTCTGCCACCGCACCCTAGTACAGCGCCTCAGCAACATCGGAATCCAGGACAAAGCGCTGGAATGGATCATCTCCTTCCTCGACGGAAGAACACAGAGAGTCCGCCTACCACCGTACAAGTCAGAGGCCTCCGAAGTCATCTGCGGCGTCCCTCAAGGATCATCTCTGAGCCCCACCCTCTTCAACGTCTACATGAGCCCCCTCGCGGCCATCGTACGCAAACACAACCTCAGCATAATCTCCTACGCCGACGACACCCAGCTGATCCTCTCCCTGACCAACGACCCCGCCTCCGCCAGAGCCAACCTGCACGAAGGGATGAAAGAGGTAGCCGAGTGGATGACGACCAGCCGCCTGAAACTGAACTCTGACAAGACGGAGGTCCTCATCCTGGGCTCTTCCCCCTCCGCCTGGGAAGACTCCTGGTGGCCTCCCACCCTGGGCACCGCACCCAAACCGACAGACCATGCACGCAACCTGGGCTTCATCCTGGACTCCTCCCTCTCCATGACCAGGCAAGTCAACAACGTCTCCTCGGCGTGCTTCAACATCCTACGCATGCTACGGAAGATCTTCCGGTGGATCCCCACCGAGACCAGGAAGACCGTCACCCAGGCCCTCGTCACCAGCCGACTGGACTACGGCAACGCCCTCTACGCCGGTACCACCGCCAAGCTCCAGAAGAGACTCCAGCGGATCCAGAACGCCTCAGCCAGACTCATCCTCGACATCCCACGAACCAGCCACATCACCGGACATCTGAGAGACCTTCACTGTCTCCCCGTCAACAAAAGAATCACCTTCCGCCTCCTCACCCACGCACACAAAGCCCTACACGACCAAGGCCCGAGCTACCTCAACAGCCGGATCAACTTCTACGCTCCCAAACGCCACCTCCGATCAGCCAACCACGCCCTCGCCGCCGTCCCCCGCATCCGAAGAGCGACTACAGGAGGAAGGTCCTTCTCCTACCTGGCCGCCAAGACCTGGAACTCCCTCCCGACTGACCTGCGCCTGACCCAAGACCACCTCTCCTTCAGGAAGAAGCTGAAGACCTGGCTGTTCGAGCAGTAGCGGCCCCCCCCCCCCCCACCCCCCAGCGCCTTGAGACCCTACGGGTATGTAGCGCGCTCTATAAGTGTCACAGATTGATTGATTGATTGATCCCTAACTAAAATATCAGTAAAATAGTCAGTGTTCCATATTTTAAATACATTATTAAAATCAATTAAATATCAATTAACAATTAAAAATGTATTGTTAAATAATTAGTTTCCCACCATATACTCTTACAAACCAAACAGCCCACAAATAATATATAAACAAATTAAATCAATATTATATAATTTACATAATAAATATCAATCATATATTTGAATAAAATGTATCAAGTAATTCATAACTATTATTAACTAATTAGCTTTCCATGTTATCCTCCTATAAATCTAGCAACCCACTACAACACTATAAATTACCGTAAAACATTAAATCACTTAAAACTGCGATATATTTTTTTAAAACCTTTAAATGAACAATAACACATGAAAATAATCAAAAAACAATATTTGTAACCACTATATTATTGAAAATGATATGAACAACATCAAAATTATTTTAACAATATTAATTACCTCAAAAAAGATATCCTTGTGCAATTATATTTATGCATAATGATATTTGTTTATCACAATATTTATTTTCCAATATTCCTGACTCCTTATACTCTACTGCACTGTAAGCTACTCAACCCTACCAAACTCCATTTTATTCCACTCTACACCACTCCACTGTCTGCTATTTTACGTCACTACATGCTACAAAACTTCTCTGTACGCTATTCCACTCTACGCCACTCCACTGTACGCCTCTCCACTGTGCCCCACTGTATTCTATGCCACTCACTATACAGTTTTCTACTGTGTGGAAGTATGCTTCACACCACTCAACTCTATGCTATTTGACTCTATGCCACTCCACTCTACCCCACTTCATTGTACGGTATTCCACTTTATGGTATTCCACTGAACCGCACTTCACTGTACGCCACTGCACTCCACGCCAATACACTCAACCCAATTCCAGTCTATGCCAATTCCAGTCTATGCCACTTCGGTGTATGCCACTACCCAGTACTGCCACACTATTCCACTGTATGCTATTATAGTGTATGCAAGTCTAATGTATGCTATTCTATTGTATGCCACTCTAGTCTATGTCACTACACAGCACACTACTCCAATGTAGGCTATTATACACTACGCCAGTCCACTCCACTCTGCGCTATTCTAGCTTATGCCACTGCACTGTACCTCACACCACTGTACGACAATCGATGCCACTGCACCATATGCTACTCCACTGTATGCTATTACACCCTACCACACTCCAATCTATGCCAGTCCACTCTTCGCCACTCCACTGTATGCTATTCCACTTTACACCACTCCACTCTACACCACTGCACTCCACAACACTCCATTGTATGGTGTTCCACTCCACTCTATGCCACTCCACGGTACCCCACCTTACACTATGCCACTCCACTATACAGTATTCCACTGTATGCAACTACACTATATGCTTCTCAACCCTACTTCCCTTCAACTATATGCTACTTCACTCTACCCCATTCCGCTGTATGTCACTCCACTGCACACTATTTCCCTGTATGCTGCTCCAGTGTACCCCACTTTACTCTACACCACTTCATTGTATGTCACTGCAAACTGCGCCGCTTCATTGTGTCTTATTCCGAACTACATCATTCTAGTGTGCGCCACTGCAGTGTACACCAGTCTACTCTATTCAACTCCACTATATACTGCTCCACTATATGACATGTCACTGTATGCTACTTTCGGTATGCTATTCTACTGAATGCCTCTCCACTCTATGTCAAACAACTGTACGCTATACCAGTGTATGCTATTCCACTGCACACCATTCCACTCTTCACATTCCCCTCCATGCACTCTAAGCCACTCCACTCTTTGCAACTCCAGTCTACGCCAGTCCCCTGTACGCCGTTGTACTATATGCCACTCATGGCTAGAACGTGTCTAGTGCCAGCCACGCCGTCCCGCTCTCCCCACCCTTCCCACAGAGACTACACTATGGTAAGAACACATTGCTGACATCCATCCTACATCTTGCATCACCCTGCCGTTTGATGCCCAGCAGGCCTGTCATCTTTGCCACTGCTACATCTATAAGTCTAACTGGCCCACTCCCTGTAGGGCCCCAGGGGTCACTCTGATTCCCAGCATGCCTTCGGGGGACAAGGGCATAATGACGCACCCTCCCTCAATAATCAACATAAAATCCTTTCCCAAACATAACTCACATTTAGGGCCAGTAAGTGGGATATTCTCTTCCTAGCAGAAACCTGGCTTAACTCCCACTCAGGGGAAATGTACGTGAGTCCCTAGCTTGCCATAGTATTGGGAGAACAGAGCATACACTCAATGGGAAAGAAAATTTTAATTGCCCTTAAGTACAGACCATAACCACATGTATAATAAATCACAGGAAAGGGTACTCTGAGATAAAAAAACAATTGTGAATCAAATATAGAAAAAATGTACAATTTATTTAAAGAATAATACAATTATAAAGCAATTTTTTCTTAAAAATATTTTAGTGCCACAGAAAAACAGTTAAAAATCGTGTCATTCCATATGAAAAACATTTAAAAACATATTTGTTACAAAAGTTGTCGACGCAGCGTTTCGGTTTAACGATAGGACCTTCATCAGGACAAGGTTCTGGTTCAGAAAGAAACATACAATTAGACACAATCGCTAATTTCATCTTTTTACACAAAGTTCATCAATGGCATTATTAGCATATACTTTAAGAAACAGTCAATACATTCGAGGCACAACACAAAATTCTTCTATTTCATTAGACATGCGGTACTGGTACTCAAGGCAGAAATACCTAATGGGAAGGGGCGTTTAATCGTGAGTATATGGCACTCCCCATGTCTATTACATTAAGAGTGTCTATATGGGTATAAATGGTCCATGTTATCCCTTAAGTACACTCTAACTAACTTATATGGTACAGCAGGTATTATACCTATAATCTCTTTAATGGGATAGGTGAAGAGACCTATTGTGATAATGATGTTAGGGTAAGGTCTCACAGGGCAAATACTATCTAGATTGCTTGCAACAACTTAAAACTGAAACAGGCTATGATTACTGAAGTAATCCAGTAGACCAATTACTAGTAGGAACTAGTTTATTCAGAACAGACAGCTTGTACATCCACAAAGTACAGTAGTCCAAGTCTCTCTGACCAACCTCCACTGTTAGAACACTCAGTGACATAGATATCATAACAATTCCATAAGAGTGTTCTAACAGGGAATACTACACACCTTCCCCCTTTTGAAAAAAAAAAAAAAACAGAGAAAGGAAACCTCAAAAAAAACTAATATACAAAATCATGCAATTTGACAGGAGTATGTTTGATGCGAGAACGTTTCCTCAAAACAGGACTATGCAAATGTACATCATTATTTACATCAACATTATCAGAAATGTTACAAGAAATAGGAACATTAGTATTGCTCACACTCAAAGGAATAGGCACATTGATGTTGAAACATTGTGGGTCACAACCAAAAGTATCCAGCATAGCAGAGGAACTTTCATTTTCTGCAAAAGACCTAGGAGAACAAACTTGAGGAGGCAGTCTAGACTCCGTAGATTTACATAAAGAAACACGTCTAAAGTTCCATATTTTGCTATCCTCAACTCGCACAGCTTTGCTGAATAATTCTACAACCTTACAAGGATTTGACCATTTCCCCCATTTGTTACCACAAAACTTGCCAAACTTGACTCTTAAAAAGTCTCCAACCTTGATTTTAGAACTGATACTTTGAGACTTTTTCCTGAACCTTAGAGTAATCAGAAGAACTAGGAGATATTTTAACCTTCATCCACCAAGGAAGAAGCTTTGATCCAGGCTTCCTACCACGTAACATTTCAAACGGAGAAAGACCAGTGACAGAATTAGGAGAAGTACGGTAAGACAATAAAGTTGCACTAATGCTTTTCTCCAATCCATGTGACTCTTAAGTTTCAATTGAATAGACTCTTTGATAACTCTATTAAAGCGTTCAATTTGACCATTGGCCTGAGGATTGTAGATAGATACACGCTTATGTATTATGCCACATCCTTCAATAAACGAAGTAAACTCCCTACTAATAAACTGAGGACCATTGTCCGAAACAATTTTAGCAGGGATACCCTCTCTACAAAAAATCTCATCCAAGAATTCAATAACTTGTGTAGAAGTAATTCTCTCAACTACTTTCAACTCCGGCAATTTGGAATGATAATCAATCAAAACCAAACCAAACACTTCTTTATCGGAAGACAAGTTAAGTGGACCAATAATGTCGACACCAAGTTTTTTCCAAGGACTCGAGACAAAATCAACAGGAGAAACACTAACATCTAGAGGTTTAACGGACTTATCACTTTTCGCACAAGGAGAACAAGAACTGACCCATTTGTCAACCATTCTAGCCACACCTGGCCACCAGTAAAATTCCCTAATGCGTCTTTTGGTGCTAGACATCCCCATGTGTCCATGAGCCATGGAAACAATCTTTTCTCTTAGCTTGAAAGGAGGCACTATCTTGTCACCTCTAGTAACAAAACCATAATCAAACATAAGTTCTTCCTTAATCTTGTAAAAGGAAGATACCTCACCAGAAAGTTTTCTTTCTTCAGGCCAACCATTCTGCAGAAATTCAACAACATCGGACAAAATGCAGTCCTCACTCATAGCATCTCTCCATTCTGCTTCGGAAATGGCATCCAAACCACTTTTGAAATTCTCACTATTTACATTGTCAATAGAGAAAACCACATCGGAATCATTATCAATACTCTTAATAAAACAGTTGTCCGGCAAAGGTAACCTTGACATGCAATCAGCATGTACGTTTAAACGACCAGGAATGTACTCAATGGCACACTGAAATTCCTGCAATTTAGCCGCTAAACGTGCTAAACGAGCAGTCAAGGTCCGACCACCTCCAGCTGCCAGCATGTTAATGAACGGCTTGTGGTCAGTCCTTAAACAAATTTTTGTGCCCCACAGAAATTGTCTAAAATGTTGTGCTGCCCATGTACAAGCTAACAGTTCTTTTTCGATGGTAGAGTAGTTGTATTCAGCACCTCTAAGAGTTCTAGAAGCATAAGAAACTACATACTTCTGGCCCATGTTCTTTTGCAACAGTACAGATCCCAATCCAACATTGCTTGCATCAACAGCTACTATACAATCTTTACCTACTTCAAATGGTCTTAAGAAAGGAGCATTCACAATTTCATTCTTAAGGAGTTCGAATGCACATTTTTGTTCTTTGTTCCAAACAAATTTCTCATTTTTCTTCAACAGAAGTCTTAAAGAATGAACTTTTGAGGCGTAATCTTTTACAAATTTGCTGTAGAATTCCGTAAGGCCTAAAAATGATACCAATTGTTCTTTTGTGGTTGGAGCAGGAGCATTAGATATACTTTGTATGTGATTAAATTTAGGTTTGATGCCTTGTGCAGAGATCTCATGGCCCAAATATTCCACACTACTTTGTCTAAATTTACACTTAGCAAATTTTAAGGTTAAACCTTTATTCTGTACACATTGCAACACTTTTTCCAAATTCTTGTCATGGTCCTCAAAATCCTTTCCAAAGACTAGAATATCATCCTGGAAGGCAATAGCACTAGTAAAACCTTCCAGGACCTCCTTCATGAGTCTTTGGAAAACAGAGGCCGCACTTGCAAGCCCGAAAGGCATGCGACAAAATCGAAACATACCCTCAGGAGTAATAAACGTTGTTAAAAACCTTGATTCCTCATGTAAGACCACTTGATGGTAAGCACTAGCCAAATCAATGGTGGAGAAGACACATGCACCAGATAGTGTAGATATGAGTTCGGGAATGTGTGGTAATGGATGTCTATCGATCCAAATTTCTTTATTTAGACTGCGAAGGTTCACACATAAACGAAGCTCACCATTACTCTTAGGAGATAAAACTACTGGCGAAACCCAGGGAGACGATTCAGTAGATTCAATTATGTTTCTGGTTACCAAATCTGAAAGAATTACTTTCAGTTTGTCACGATAAGCCAATGGTACATTTCTAACTCTATGTCTAATAGGAGTAGCACCATCCTTTAAAATTATTCTGTGCTGAAAATTAGTAAACTCACCAAGAGTGTCACTAAAAATAGAAGGAAACTTATTTCCTATTTTGACTGTGAAATCATTATCTTCACAAGATACTACATAAAGAGGAGGTGATGCATTGGGATCAAGCTTGATACCTAATTCTTGTTGGTGGGGTCAACCAAGAATAGATGCACCTTTAGTAGAGACATACACTTTCCCTATGGTTTTCCTATTCTTAAATTCAATATCCAACCACATAAAACCATCAAGACTGATTTTATACCCTGAATAGCCACCAGGACGAACATCTGGTGGTAAAAGTTTGGTGGAACTCCAGAATTTGTCAAACACATCTCTGCCAATGATGCTGTACCATGCACATGAATCAATCATCATGGAAATTTCCTTCCCATCTATTAAAATTGTATCCTTGGGAAAGCCTTTACATTTATTATCCTCAACACACAGTAAAGTATTGATTTCAGAAACCTGTTCGAAATTTTCTTCTTCCTCACAACTTACTAAATTTACTCTCTGGGAAGATCTGCACATTTTGCTAAAATGACAAGATCTTTTGCATTTAATGCATATCTTGTTCCAAGCAGGACAACCCCTATAGCTGCCTACATGATCAGTCCCACCACATCTGTAACCCACTACTTGGTTTTTCTTACCAAGAAAAGGGTTTTCTTTTCCAAAACTCTGCTTTTTATTAAAAATAAATGGAGGTTTCTTAAAATTATGAGAATCTTTTACTAAAGCTACTTCAGGAACAAACTCTTTACTTTTACTATCCTTCCCTCTAATTTCACTTACAACTCCTTTTGCAATATTTAATACTACACTTAGGGCCCGATGTAGGTAGGGCTTTACCGATCGGTAACGGCCGAAAATACCGATTTTTGGCCCTTACCGATCGGTAAACAGCCATCGAGATGTAGGGAACCAAAAACAGAACGAATCGGATAGAAAACCGATTCGGAATGAGTACCGAATGGGAAAGAATCCGATACGTACATACCGAAAATCGGATATGTAACGAATCGGAAAAAAACCGATTCGGATGCAAAGACCGAATCGGTCCAATTACCGAATCGTTAGTGACACCGAATCGGAAAATCACCGATTCGGTCCAATTACCGATTCGTTATGTTATGTTATGTTATGTTATGTTATGCAGGGGTTTTGTATAGCGTACGGCTACTCGGAAGAGTGTCCCGACGCTTTGGATTGCACACTAATCTCATAACACAACAGGGAAAATAAAATAAGAAACAGAGATAAAAGAAACCTAATAGGGACCGAAACTAAGAGGAAAAGAGCCAAGTTTTAAGCCCTTTCCGAAAGGCCAACAAATTAGGAATGCTGCGCAGGGACACAGGCAGTTTATTCCATAACTGAGGCGCTAGTAGTTTAAAAGAGCGGCCTCCGATGCGGGCTCTCTTCACACGAGGAACCGTCGCAAGAAACAGGGCTTCAGACCTGAGCGACCTGGCAGGCAAATAAAAGGCCAGCCTCTTCTGCAGGTATTTTGCTCCGGAGGCGTGCAAGGCTTTGTGTGCCAGAGTAAGAGTTTTAAAAATTATCCGCTTCCGGACAGGGAGCCAGTGCAGAGCCTCCAGAAGACCCGAGGCTCTGGCACGGCGGGATAGTCCAAAGATGGCCCGTGCTGCCGAATTCTGGACAACCTGTAGCCGTTGGAACAGATATTCTGGCAAGCCGAGATAAAGGACTTTGGAATAGTCAATTCTCGAGCCTATAATCGCCTGCACCGTGATCTTCCTATGTTCCTCCGATAACAGGGGAAGGAACTTACGTAGCATCCGGAGTAGGCCAAAGCAGGTACCAGTGAGACCGATTACCTGTGAACGTAGTGTGAGGCCATTATCGATCTTAATCCCAAGGTTTTTAGCCACCTGGGACGAACTTGCTGGTGGAAACATGTTCTCAGGCCACCACACTTTCCAGTCCGGATCCGAACTGCACCCAAAAAAGAGGACCTCGGATTTATCTGAGTTGCACTTGAGGCTGTTGTGATGGAACCATTGAAACACAGCCTCAAGGCAACCCTGGATCCTACCTCCATCGAAGTCCGCACCCCTCTCACAGGTGAAGAGGAGCTGGGTGTCATCAGCATAAGAAACGATCTGGGCCCCGAAAGACTCCGCCAATGCCGCCAGAGGGGCCATGAAGATGTTAAATAGAGTTGGACTCAGGACAGAGCCCTGAGGAACTCCGACACCCAATGGCGACATCTCGGCGGAGCAAGCAGAAGCCCAGACCGTTTGTCGACGGCCTGCCAGCAAAGATCGAAACCACTGGAGCACCGTCCCTCGGAGACCAGCCTCTGAGAGTCTTGCAAGAAGACCCTCATGAGGGACGGTGTCGAAGGCCGCCGACAGATCTAGCATCACCAGCATCGCTCTCCCGCCCGAATCCAACACCTCCTTAATCGCCTCCGAGACTTCCAGGAGGGCTGTTTCGGTGCTAAGATTGGCGCGGAAACCCGACTGGGTAGGGTGCAGTAGGTCGTGGGACTCCAGGTAATCGGCAAGCACCTTATGGACATGCTTTTCAATGACCTTCGCAAAAGCCGGCAGGAGCGAAATAGGTCTATAATTCGCCAACACCTCCACATCCAGGCCAGGCTTTTTAAGCAGGGGAATAATCGTTAGAGACACCGAATCGGAAAATCACCGATTCGGTCCAATTACCGATTCGTAAGTGACACCGAATTGGAAAATCACCGATTCGGTCCAATTACCGATTCGTAAGTGACACCGAATCGGAAAATCACCGATTCGGTCCAATTACCGATTCGGTACAAATACCGAATCAGACATGATCCGAATCGGAAAACATGCCGATTCGTATGATTCTCCGATCGGGAAATTCCCCGATTCCGACAGTTGGGGAGATGTAGGGAGGCACAGAAACACCGAAATCGGCTCAAAATCGGTAGAATTCACTCGGTATTTACCATGGATTGCAATCAGGTGGTAACCAACTCCAACCCATATAAACAGTCCCAAAATGCATTGCAACTTGCAGGATGGCAGCTTTCTATGTCATTGCGAGGCGGCTACGGCTACAGCAGGAAGGACAGAGGGAATGGCTAAGAAATGAACAGGTCTACAGACAGAGGGTAACCCTGTTCATGCTCACTGAGGCTGAGATCCTACAGAGATACAGGCTGGACTCTGACACCATACTTGAGCTCATCAGGGACCTTAAGCCATTCTTGGACCACCACACCCCAAGGGCACACGCCATCCCTGCGCACGTCCAGGTGCTATGCAGCCTACACCTGCTTCCGTCTGGCAGCTATCAAAGTGGAGTAGCAGCAGCAGGAGGGGTGAGCCAGAGCAGCCTGTCAAGGTTCTTCCACATATTCCTTGACGCCATGATAGACAGGATGGACCAATACATCTCTTTCCCTGCAACCCACGCAGAACTGCTACAAACCAAAGCTGACTTCTACCAGATGGCACAATTTCCCCAAATCATCGGTTGCATAGATGGCACGCACATTCCGATTTGCCCACCAGCGGACACCGAATACATATACCGCAATCGGAAATCTACACACACCATCAACGTGCAGGTGATCTGCAATGCCAAGTACACCATCACAGACCTGGTTGCAAAATTTCCAGGGAGTACCCATGACTCCTATATATTCCAACAGAGCGGCATATATGCACGGCTGATGGCTGGCGAATTTGGAGAAGGATACCTCCTAGGTGAGACACATCATCAGACCCCCATAACACATAGTAGGTAGGTGGTATACATGTATGCATGTGTCTAATGTGACCCCTTTCTCTTCCAGGCGACAGTGCATATGCCCTCCGCTCATTCATACTCACCCCCTACCTCAACCCCTCCACACCCAGCCAAAGGAGGTATAACTGGGCCCACATACGCACAAGGAATGTTGTTGAACGGACCTTTGGCATCTGGAAAAGTAGATTCAGATGCCTGCACAAGAGTGGAGGTGCAAGGCAGTATACCCCCATGACCTGCTGCAAGATCATAGCTGTATGTGCAATGTTACACAACCTTGCGGTCAAGAAGGGCACTGAGGTGGAGTTGTCTGACTACGAGGACTATGACGATGACGAAGCTGTGCCACTGACACAGCCAGCTGGGGTGTGTACGCCAAGTGATGGCAGATACAGACGTGAGGAGATCACTGAGAACTATTTCTGACTGAGTACAGATGCAAAGACTGCCAAATGTTGCTTGCAAAAAATCTAATTTTAATAGTGATGCACCACAGTTACAGCACTGATGTGCATCAAAAAATGGAGTTTGTAAAATCAAATAAAGTCCAGGGTACTGGTTTGCTCATCCCCCCTTGTCAGGCTATTTTTTGGCCCGCTTGCCAGACCCACTGGGGTGTCCCTCGGCCCCCTCCGAATGCCCAGCAGCATCAGCGGATCGCCTGGTGCTCCTCCGTGGTTCAGATGCAGCGCTGGCCGGGCTGCTGCGGCTGCTGCTGTCTCCAGCATCACCCAGGTCCAGGGCAGGATTGGAGGCGGCGTTTGATATTAACATGGCCTCCATGGCTGTGGTGATCCTGGACATCCCCCTGGTGAGCTCAGCCGTATGCTGACTGAGCACAGACTCTTGGTTGGAGCTGCGATGGCACAGTTGTGCGGTCGCCGCTGCAAGGCGGGCCATGGCCCGGTTCAGCACCCGGGCATCCCTCCTGCGTGCAACCTCATGCTCCTCCTGTCTGGCAGATGAGTGGGTGATGGCAGTGGTCAGCCTGCCTAACCCTGCTGCCACCTCCTTGTTGCTGTCCACAACAGCCTGGAAACCCTTCACCAACTCCCCCATCTGCATGTTGTGCTGCAGGAGCTGGCGTTGGCAGGCCATGGTGGATCTGGCCTGTTGGCGCTGGATTTTAACCATCTGGCCCTCCAGGCCCAGGAACACACTGCCCTCCCGTGCTGGTGCAGCAGTGGTGGTGGTGGTGGCACGGCGTCTGGCACTGCTGCCTCCGGCCTGCTGAGTGGGCTGGGGTGCCACTGGTGGGGGTGTGGTGCTGGCCGGTCCCGGAGCCCCTGCTCCCAGGACAGGTTGGACGGGTGGCAAGGCCACGGTTGTGGCAGGAGCTGGTGTCGGCGGAATGGTCTGCCTTGTAGGGGAGTTTTGTGGTGAGAATTGCAAGGGGGGTGTGCTGGACAGTACTGGTGAGTGCACTGCTTGGAAGTCAATGACCAGGACTCCCTCCATTCCTAGCCCTGGGGTGTCTCCTTCCTCATCCTCCTCCTCCTCCTCCTCCTGGCCAGCCTGGCTGGTGCTCGGCCCTGCGACTGCAGTGTTGGACGTTGCTGATCCCTCTGCTGTCACAGTTGTGCCGCCTGATGGTGCCCCTAGGTACAAAGAAGCATTTGTAAACTGAGTGCCGATGTATTACAGTCAGTACAATTATGGCATTCCACATGTCCTTGCATCTCCTTACACCGTGTCACACTGTTTCCTGTCTTGTGATTCTGCACTGACATATTTGGCTAACTTCTGCTGACTACATGTACCATGATGCTTGTCTCTTGTATGTTGGTGACAGTACAGTGCTGGTGTTTGCCTATGCATTGTGTCTAATGGGGAGGTGTCTGGTAGGGTGTGTCATGATGCGCATGCTTCTTACCTGTAGCTGTGGGTCTGGCAGAGCTGTCCAGGGTCCCGATTCCTACGATGCTCTCCCTCTCGATGGTGCTGGAGACAATCTCCTCCAGCTCGGTGAGGGGTGGCGCCGGGTTGTTGCCTCCTCCAGTGTGTCCAGCCTGCCTTTGAATGTCAGCCAGCTTCCTCTTCATGAGGCTGCGGAGGTCGTAAAACCTTTTCTTCAGTTCCTCAATGGACCTGGGGGTGACACCAGCAGCGTTGACCTTCTGGGCGATGTCGGCCCACATTCTCCTCTTGGTGCTGTCTGGCACGTTGAGGGACAGCTTGCCAAACAGCTGGCGGTGCACCCTCACCACCTCCTCAACCAGCACCTGAAGTTCGGTGGTGGTGAACTTGGGCTTCCTCTTTTGGGAGGACTTCTGGCTTCCTGCCTGATCTGCCATTTTCTCCTGTTCAGTTTGCAACCTCCTTCTCCCACTGCTGCTAACTGTGTGTGTTGGGCTCAGGCAGGCTTTCCAGATATTTCCAGAAACTTCTTAATTAGCTGCACCTGCCAGGGTTGCCACTCCCTGTTTGGGTGGGGGAGGGGGAGCCACCTCATTGGCTGAATCGCCTATAGCCGATTCGGCTTTTACCGATTCGGTAATATCCGAATCGGTAAAATCCGATTCGGTATTATCCGATTCGGTAAAAGCCGAATCGGTTCTTTCAATGCATTCCTATGGGCTTTTTCGCCATGGGTCGATGATTGCCGATTCGGATTTTACCGATTCGGCTTTTACCGAATCGGTATTCGCCGAATCGGGAATATCCGAATCGGTGGTAGCCGATTCGGTGATTTCCGAATCGTTGTTGGCCGATTCGGTACTTTCCGATTCGGACCGAGCAGAATCGGAACGTACCGAATCTCATTACCGATGCCGACCGAATCGGTATTCATTCGGTATTTTTCCCCTACATCTCGTTTTCCGATTTCAGAATACCGATTCGGCCCGCCTCGGTATTTTGAAATCGGAAAATCGCGTTTACCTACATCGGGCCCATAGGGAGGATTCTGTGCCCATCCATAAACGTTCCTGGAATTTCTTTACTTTTAGTTTTCATCATAATTTGGTCTCTCAATACTTGTTCAAAATTAATTGTTTCAAAAGCACATGAGCCAGCGAAAGTACGAAGAGCAGCTACATAGTTCTCAATGGATTCGTCTTCCTTCTGAGCCCGGGAATAAAATGTAAACCTCTCCATAACTGTATTAATCTTTCTTCCAAATCTAGTACTCATTTGTTTAATTACCACTTCGAAAATATTAAAATCACCCCCACCTTCTATTGCAGGTACATTTTCTAATTCTTTTAACCCTGCTCCCCCTAAACAATTTTTAAGCAATGCTAATTTTCTTTTTGGGGAACAACCATCTTCTTCAATCACATCAACATACGCCAAAAACATGGGATACCAGAGATCCCATTCCATTTTTGGTTCACCTGCAGAAGGAAGGAACTGAGGTGGGGTGGTGATGTTGTTAGACATTCTTATCTACTTAATTACAGATATGACGTGAATCCAATAAATATGTTAAAAATAAAATAATGAACTAAAATAATAAAAGTAGACACCGATGTCTGTGGAAGAATTAAAATAATAAAAGTAGTCACCGATGTCTGTGGCAGGCAAACGTTGCTAGAGCATTACATGTAATCCAAAGTAGTTCATGTAGGAGATTCGCGGCATGTAAAATTATCGAGTTCTGTGACTCCGGTGAAAGTCAGTGCATTGTTTTGCAGTCGCGGTGAAATTGATAAAATAAGATGGCCGCCGTGCGTCTGACGTCACTTGAAGCGTGGCGTCAAGACGCGATGCTGTGAAGCGTCAAGACGCAATGCTGTGAAAGATGATTGCCGTCAAATGCAGTCAACAAAGAAGAACGTTTGCAGCACGCTCCTGGATTAGGTAAGCGTTTAAAAGATGCGCAGACAGTTCTTTATTTAAAAACGGCAATTTTCACTGTGCCAACACTCCCGAAATGCGATCGGAAATCCTTCCAAAACTCGGCAAAATGAAGTAAAGAAAAAAAAGTAAGTCTTGGAAAATTGCAATGTAAACCCTTACGCTCCGATTTACACGCAGTGTACACAAGTACCAATAGAGTCCATAAAGCTTTTCGAGTTAGAGAAAAAGCAGATGAACAAAAGTAAAATAAATATTTGACTGTAGGGAGACTCCTGCTGGTGCAGTCCAAGCACATATGAAACAATCAGCTGTGGGTGCAATCAACACACTAATAAATACCTTTTCAAAACGAGTGAGCGCTGTCTTGTAAAACTGGATAAAAGTGCACTTCTTTTCTTTGAGGTGGGTTCTTCATAGAAGTTCCCGATCGTCGCCAAATTTATGAAGTAATCCAGTAGACCAATTACTAGTAGGAACTAGTTTATTCAGAACAGACAGCTTGTACATCCACAAAGTACAGTAGTCCAAGTCTCTCTGACCAACCTCCACTGTTAGAACACTCAGTGACATACATATCATAACAATTCCATAAGAGTGTTCTAACAGGGAATACTACAATTACCTTGCAATATCAGTGTTGTGTGGATGGTACCAAGTCACCACCACGTTGGTCAATCATAGATCCAAACTCTTCCTTTGATATGGACTTTAGGACACTGTTATTTTCGTTAATAGCGTACAGGACTAAATTAAAAAGAAATAGAAGCCATCTTTAGTAAAACTCCTGTTCTTTTAGTTTTGCTACATCTATTTGAGCCACTGGATAAAACAACATATTTACCTTCTCAATCAGGAGTGCTCTTTATGAGTCAAGGAAGCCACCACATTTGTATAAATAGTTAAAAATTAACCTGGTGGGAATAACAAATCAAAAGGGATATTCTTACTGATCAGAATGTATTATGTATTACGTTGTTTTAAGACTACTCATAATTTTTTTTTCCATTTCTCACTTACCCACAAATATGGGAAAAAGGGTAATCGTTGCAGCGCATGGCTGGGTACATTGATACTTGTGCCGTTTGTCTCTTTAATTAATTAGAGTGACCTCCGTCCAGTATGCCACGAGCGGAATTTTATACTTTGTCGTGCTCTAAGAAGGAGAAAAATTTTGAGGTCTTAGTCTTGTTTTATTGAGCTAATCTGGTGCTCTTCTTGGCCACTCAACAGTTAGATCATCCTCTCTTTTTTTATAATAATTCTTTGTTTCTCTAAAAAAAGGGCTGTCACTATTTGTCCCTGATTGGACCCAAAAGGAGACCTCCCTGTCTTTTTTAAACTTTTAACTCCCACACAGCCACTGACATTGCCCTGGCCATTGCAGAAGGTTACTTGCTCACTCACCCTGATCTTGCTGCTCGAACGGGCAGTGGTATTGTCATTGTCTATAGCTCCACTTTTAGTTGCAATTTTATGAGTATAGACATCATCAAAGGTCAGTTTTCCCCTCCAGATCTCTTCCAACAAGTCCCGCTCTGATTCCCTAGCATACCGCCCCCCAAAAGCCGCTATCTCTGCCCGAGACACACGAATCGCAGTACTTACCCCATTCTATCTCAATACTCCAACTTTATTGTCCTCAGTTACTTCAATATTCACACGAATGACCCTGAATGCAGAACCGCAGAGCCCGACCCCTTCCACAGTGAGCACTGATGCCTCAGTAGTAGTCTCTCCTCATTCTTTCTACGAGAAAAGCCCGAATAATTACAGCTGCAGGGTGGGAGCAGAGGGAGCGGATGAAAGTGGACACCAGCAGGGTACGAAGGACACGGAGTACAAGTGGCCGGATCAACCACCAAAAGTACACCTAAAAATCGGTGGCAGTAGCAGTGCTAGCTTATACAGCACTGGTGGAGATTATAATAGTCCGCTGTGTATGGAGATCAGTGAGGTGGCAGAGGAGCAGGCTGTTCCTGTAAATCCAAATTGCCTGATTAAAACTAAGGCTGATTTCGACGCTTCACTTAAGGTAAAGGTGGGGCGTTATACTCTCCGAAATAGGGTCCTGATTAGTTCCTTTGGGCAGGATGAGTCAACAAAGGCTGATGGATGTGGGAGCGAAAGGTGGCAGCGAGCGCTTAAAACAGATCATAGTCCCACAGGCGACCCCGCGGGACTTACAGGATTCCCCTGAGGGGGGGAAGCGGAAGAACAAAAGGCAAAAAAAGAAGAATAAGGCTGGCCTAACAATTAACTCTAAAACAACTCCCTCACTAAAATCCTATTATAAAATTTGTGGCACTGCCTCTACTTCCGCAATTTCCACCACACCTTAACAGGATATGGGCACCAAAGAAATTCAGGTCTGACTATTCCACAACCCCCTATTACAGCCTCTGGTGCATCAACGGTCCCGATTCCACCACTTCCACCTCTGTACCATATCTGAAAGGGGCCTTTGACCGGGGGGAAGTGGAAAGGTGACTGCTGCCTCTCCTATACCCAATCCTACAACTCCCACTACCACCACCACTACCCGTACTGCAGATACTATGAACACGATGGAGGTTTCTCTGCTTAATACACAGGAAGAATATGTAGAAGTTCATCCTCTAATTGAGCTTTCAAATCGCTTTTCAGCTCTCGATATGAGAGATCCGGATACGGACACAGAAACTCAGCCTTTGCCCAAGGAGAATAGGAATCAGGGGGTAGTACACCCCGAGCCCTTGGAGGTCACTGATCAAGAACTTGAGACGCAGGTCTCGCTTGAAAATCCACCTGAGGCATCCTCTTCACCGCAACCCGCAGTCCACCCGCAATCCATCCCTGGATCATTGGCTGATATTTTGCTGAGCATACGTGATGATATAGGAAAGAGATTTGACGACATCGGCAGGAGGTTCTCTACCTCTGAAGCCAATCAGGAGGCGATTCGAGCTTCATGTGACCTTCTGTCACAAAAAGTAGAGGCGGTTTCAAAGAGAACAGATGCGCTCGAAGTTGAGGTGCCTAAAATCAAGGAATGCATAAACAAGTCTTCCCTCATGGTTAAAAAACTGACCCAGCAAAATTTAGATCTACACGATAAAATAGAGAGATTGGAGAATCACTCCAGAAAAAACAATCTAAAACTATTGAACGTTCCAGAAGATATCGAGGGGAGTGATTTAAAAGGCTTTGTAGTTTCCCTCCTGAGGACATTAATTTCACCTGCTGAGGAAGAGCTGGATATAAACATCAATATACAAAGGGTCCATCGAGACCCCTACAGAAGGATTCCAGGGAGAGAATGCCCGAGGAAAAAACTTGTAAATTTTCTAACATACTCCCTTAAAAAGAAAATCTTGTCCCTAGCATTAAAGTCAGGCCAACTGAAAAGTAATCTAACCCCCACACCTTTTATGATTTCTATTCGGTCAGATGTGTCACATCGGACCGCCACTAGACAGTGGGAATTGGGCAAAAGGATGGCTATATTAAACCAGCTGGGGGCCAAAACTCAACTTAGATTCCCTGCCTCCCTCCGAATTATGTGGGACAACCACATGTATAATATGCGGCACCTAGAAGAGGTTGATTTACTAATTGATAATATCAAAAAGAAGGGAGGAGCAGGAGGAGGCACAGGAGACCAGGATAGAGGAGGGGGCGAGGTAGTCAGTAAGGAATGAATCACAAGTCACTGAGATGTCGCATTTAAGGGGGAATAAAAAAAAATAAAAAAACAAGGAATAAAAAAGAAAAAGAAAGACTTTTTTTCTTCTTTTAATACAGACCAAAAATCAGATGAGAATCAATTAGACGCTGACATCACTTGGCATAATTTATAATGTTAAGTATCATCTTCTTTACAAGAAAACAAGTTACACATCGAAGGGGCTCCACCAAAATGGCGTATGCCCAAGAAGAAAGGGAGGGCTTCCCCGAGGGGTAGAGGGTTAGAGGGGTCACTTGGGGTTGGGAAGGGGGGTAGTGGGGGAAATGGCACAGGTGGGGTTGCAGAGGCAAAAAATGAAAAAAATTGTCCTTAAACCTAGTTTTGCAAAAGATAAGTATGTTCGTTTGGTTTTTCAGTCCCAGTTGGGAAGTAGATTACTATAGACAAAATGGCTGTAGATAGGTTACTTTTTTATCATGGAACGTCAATGGCCTCCGGTGTGGTAGAAGACAGTGGCTGATCATGAAATACATTGAGCAGTCAACCGCTCAGATATTGCTTATTCAAGAAAACCCACTTAAGCCATGTAGAAACTGAAGAGGTTTTTGCTAGATATAAATGGATAGAGCACTCCATTTGTTCCCATAATATGACACATAACAAGGGGGTGGCGGTCCTTATAAGGAAGGGAGCAATCAATACCATTAAAAAGGTATTAACTGATAGCTCGGGTAGGTGGATTGTGGTGAAGGCAAATCGGGGGGGGGGGGAGAGACGAGATTGCTATAGTATCTTACTATGGCCCAAATATTGACGACCCTGGTTGCCTCCTTAGAGTACAAGATAAACTAACATAAATTACAACTCCAATAATTATAGGGGGTGATTTTAATGTTCCTATGGGCCCTCTCCGAGATAGGTCTAATCGCAGTAAATATGTAGTAGCACCGCGCACTCGCAGAACAATGATTAATATGATCCACGACCTTGGCCTGGTGGATGTATGGGAAGCCTTGGGAGGTACAGGATTAAGGTTTACCTACTTCAGCAAAAAACACAGTCACTCCTCTAGACTTGATGACATCTTAACTGACGCAGCATGAGTAGAAAACATAGAGGATATCCTTGTCCAACCTTCCATTCTCTCAGATCATGCACCTATCACATTTACATATGTAAGTGGTAAAGTTAAACCCCTCCCTCGTTGGACATTAAACAGAGGGATATTGGTAGATCCAGAGCTGACGATTAACATTAGAGAATCAACACCAACATTTTTTCTAGATAATGTAGGGTCAACAACACCAGATGTCGTATGGGAGACTTTTAAGGCCTTTATCCGTGGGGAATTTCGTAGCTTCTCCTCTTTTAAAAACAAGAAGAACAGGCTAGAATTTCAAAAGATGGAATCAGAGACATCCAGAATAGAAAGCGATAGGTTACACTGCTAACCTGAGTCTCTCCCACCCATACTAAAAGACTTAGAACGAATCCGCTCAGAATATAGAGCTAAACTAGAGGAAAAAGTGAAAGCTAAATGGATTGCCCATAGTATGGAGCTCTATGAATATGGGGAGAGAGCAAGCACTACCTTAGCTTGGAAGTTGAAAGCCGACAAGGTTAAAAACAACATTAATAAACTAATAATAGACGAACAAGGTACAACTTCAAGTAAGCATGAAGATATGCAGCAATGTCTGGTTTCTCTGTTTTCGGAGTTATATAAAGAGGAGGCAGTCCCAAATACGGATTTCATCCAAGCGTGGCTTAATAACAAAGATTTGCTGAAATTTACCAATGAAAGCCAAAAGATACTTGATAGACTCATAACAGAGGAAGAGATTAAAATTAATATTACTAAGATCAAAAACAATAAGGCAGCTGGGACGGATGCACTTCCAGGGGAAGTATATAAGATCCTCAATGAAGTAATTACATCTCGTCTCCTTGAGTTGTTCAATTACATCAATATAGAGGGGGGAAAAATACCCCTGTCCTGGAAGGAAGCAACAATTGTTCTTATTTTAAAACCCGGTAAGAGCCCCCTGCAGGCAGACTCCTACAGGCCAATCTCCCTGCTAAATTCTGACTTTAAGATCTTTACTAGCATTTTGGCAGGGAGATTGGTCAAGGTCATACCACAAGTGATAGGGGAGGAGCAGAAGGGATTTATTCCGGGCAGGTTTATACAAGAACAAACACTTCAACTAACTGGTTGTATCGATCTAGCAGTGGCAAGCTCAGAACCACTTGCTGTTGCAGCGTATGACGCTGCTAAGGCGTTTGATCGCGTCAGCTGGATATTCCTCTGGGAAACTCTTCGGGTTCTGGGATTTGGCCCACTGCTTATACAATCACTAGTAAAATGCTATGACGGCGCATCAGCCACTATTCCTCTAAACGGCAAATTAACACCCAGGTTTGAAATAAGGAGAGGCACCCGTCAGGGGTGCCCTATGTCCCCCCTACTATTCAACATCTATGTAGAGCCACAAGCGCAAATGCTCAGGTTAGATCCCCAAATAACCCCATTTCAGTTCCAAGATTTAAACATCAAACTCACCCTATATGCAGATGACCTGCTTGTCTATACGAGTAACCTTACTGAGGTCCTCCCAAAGGTTGAACATTCTTTAAGAGAATTCTGAAGACTCTCGGGATATGCAGTTAATACTCTTAAGACTGAGATAATGTGTTGGGGGTTTGAGGGCTGGGAAAGACGAGGGAGACCCGGATTTAAATATTTGGGTATAAATATAGAGCAAGATTTGTCCAATATCCCCTTGACTAACTTAAATAGAGTAATAAAGGAAATTGACCATCTTTTTCTCAGATGGATAAATCTCCAGCTCACAATATACGGCCAAATAAACATTGTTAAGATGGTAATACTACCAAAGTTAACATACCTTTTTAGCGCCATTCCCCTTGAGTTCCCCTCGAAACTCCTTGGGAAGGTTCAGGGCAAGATTGGTAGTTTTATATGGGCTAATGAGAGCTCTAGACTTTCCTGGAAAAAGCTGAAGAGGAGATTACGTAAGGGGGGGCTTGCACTACCTGATATTTTTTGTTATTGCCTTCCTTTTCAGTTAAAAAATATACGTAGTCTTCTTACTACTCCAAGCGATAATAACTTGGGGAGGATCTTGAAGGTTATGGCAACATATGAGTGGAGCGGAAATGGTTTCCTATATAAATTTGGAGCTACGAGGTTCTTTAAGAAGGTCCGCTTAAAGGTCACTCGGGCGGCCCTTAACTCATGGCAGAATTTGAAAACCAGGTGGGGTATAAAATACTACTCGGACTTTGCTCCAATCTGGGAATCCCCTGGGCTCCCAGACTGTTTGAAGGATAGCCTAGCAGTGTTGATGGGCAGGCATAAGCATATGGTCCGAATTAACTACTGAAGAAGGGGTTCTTACTAGGGAGGTTTTGAAAGCAAGGATCGGGGACTCTTTTTCGCAATTTTAATTTCTACAATTACGCTCATGGTGCTGAAAAAAACAATATAGGCGGAAATTGGGAAATAGAGGTCAAACTTCAAAACCCCATTCCTTTTAAAAAAGAAGTTGGAACATGGTATAAGAGTCTATTAGACAGAGAAGACATAGAACTCCCCCCACCCCACCTGGTGTGGAGAACATCAATATTGGAAAATTTAGCTGCAGAGCTTTATCTCCCATCTATTACAAACCTATACAAGTTCGTAAAACCAGCCTCCTTAAAGAAAAATCATTTCTATTCTATTGATAGGATATATTATACCCCCTATAAAGTTGAAAGGTTTGTTAGCAACCCAACCCCCAGGTGTCCTAAATGTGGTATGCTTAGGGCAGACGATCTGCATATGTTCTATGAATGCTCCCAACTAAAAAAATACTGGCAGAACGTTGAGCAAGCATTAACGAGTATTTTAGATTATAAGATTAATTTAGACCCAGTATTGGTTATTTTTGATTTAAATTCCTCACTGGAAAAGTGCATATCTAGAGCACAGTCTGGCCTTTTTTTTAAATCTGATTCTACTAGCCGGAAGGGAACTATGTATACTTTGGAAAGATCCAACTGCTCCTGTACACGAGAAGTGGCTCCGGGCCGCATTTGAAATGGCAAGGCTAGACCTTACAGAAGGCAACATCTGGGTGCCCTTGGTGTGCTGGGGGAAGGCACTAAGGTTGATTTAAGATCGTCCAAGGATTACACCAAGCCTCGTACAAAGAAGCAGGCCTGGCGGCCCGTAGTGTATGCAGGAACATGGACCCAGGGTGCCCAGTATCAATTGGGTCTATTATGTTACGATTGCAGACGCTTACGGTGGTATGAGGATAAAAAAAAAAGAGAGACTATGTGTAACCTTAACCTTCCCCAAATGGTAACGAGGGCCATGCATAGTGGTGGTCACACCCTTGATCTGATTTTTTCTAACGACCCCATGCTAACAGTTAGTGTCCTCCCCCTCATACTAGTCTGGAAAGATTACTTTCTCATGCCCTTTCACATATCACTTCACTCAGCCCAATAGGGTCCTTCCCTGGACTAAGGGCTGTTAGAGGGCTCAATCACCCCTAACACCAACATCTTGGAGACCTCCTCCTTGATGCTAGCCTTGACCCAGTCAGTCAGTCTGTAAATGATGTACATTACAGAAGGCTATCCCCAATATCCACATCATGGACACACCACTGAGTGACAACAGGGGTCAGGGAGAACAAAGTAGCATACTGTCCCAACAGTTAGCAGCAGTCACTCTGCTGTTAAGGAGTCAGGGCGGGGGAGAGGTTCACACCTTCCACTGACCCATTGTGCTCCTTAGCTGACAGCAGGTCAGGGAGAGGCTCAGTCTCCTCTTTCATTCCATCATCTGTTGCTAGGAGCATGCCCAAGTCGGACCTCTCCAAGTGGGGCTTGAGATGGTTCACATGTAGGCCCCTAAAGAGTTTCTGGGGGACTGCAAGCACACCAAGTAGGTGACTTTACTCTTGGGCTCCCTCACCTCAAATGGTCCAGTCAGTTTAACATGGAGCGCACACGGCTCCACTGGGTTCATGACTCACTCTTTCTGGCCAATCTGAAACTTGATCAGAATTGCATCCTGATCATAACCACTGCTTTATTTCTTCCTGGCTGGCTTCCAGATTTGCCTGAGTGAGTTGCCTGGACCACTTAGTCTGGTTCCTGAAGTCCAGCATGTAGCTATATCCATCCTGGAGAGGTTTACTGGGAGCTTTCTCCTAGCCTTCTTTGATCAGACTAAGAGGTCCTCTTACAGGATGCCCATACAGAAGCTCAAAGGGACTTATCCCTAAGGACTTCTGTGGTACCTCTCTGTAAGCAAACAGCAGGCATGGTAAGAGGACGTCACCAAGACCCATAATCATGCCCTTGAGGGTCCGGTTGAATCTTTCAACCAGCCCATTTCCTTGGGGGTGGTAAGGAGTGGCGAACTTATAGGTTACACTGCACTCCTGCCACAGGGACTACAAATACCTAGATATGAAGTTGGTTTCCCAGTCAGACACCACCTCTCGGGGGAACCCTATATGAGGGAAAATCCCCATCAATGCATGACCCACTACGGGGGCCTCACAGTCCGGAGAGGGATGGCTTCCGGGGCCAGTAACAGAAGGTGACATGTCTTTTAAAGGTTGTCTTGCCCCATATGTTCTGCTAAAGGCACATCATAAGCCAGACCTAGTAGAATTTCTCTGAAGCACTGGGGTACCATCAGCACATGGGCTGACCCAGGCTCAGCAACATTAAGCTCACTATACAGGAGACCATTCTCCCAGTAAATCTATTGAGACCCAGACTAATTACCTGCTGCCTGGCCTGGAGCCTGCTGCTGCAATCGACAAGAGAGGGGCATTTCTGCTACTCCTTGCAGGAATCTTCCATGTAGAGGCCTCCATCTTGCTGCCAATGGGTCATCTCAGGCAGGTCCCCCAATTCAGCCACTTGTTCCCCTGTAGACTCCAGGGCATCCCCCTCAAGGTCTGCCACCTCCTGGACCATTGGAATATTTGGGGCCGGTTTCCTGCACCCCCGCCTCCTGTCTTCCTGGCAGGCACCTGGGCCATTCTTTCAGGCTCCAAGTCCTCCTGCTTGCCTCTACCAGCTGCCATAGGCGAGTGGTCACACACGCCCACTCAGGCAGACCTAACATCTCAAAATGAGACTTATGTTCCACCTTCTCCCAAGGGGAACTCTCCAGATCATTTCCAAACAGACAGTCAACAGGCATGGTTAAGGTACATGAGACCCCACCCACTCAAAGGGAACCTGTGCCACTTTGCAGAGACACTCTGAGTTGTCAGCTGTAGCTCCTGCGTAGAATGTGTTGGGGACCTCCTCCCTCAGACACTAGCCTACAGCTGACAGATGTCACACTGGGTCCAGTGTCTCACAGAGCTTCCATACTATGGCCATTGATGGTCACCCACTGCCTGTATCTTTTAGTATTATCAGACAGATGAGCCCTGGGGTTCATCTCACTGTCTCCTAAAGAGGCCAGGGTCAATTCTGCGGGCTCCCACCCCCCTTGGGCACTCAACTTCTCCCCCAAGGCTACACTAGCAATATCCCGGGATGGTGCACTGATGAGTGCAGTGGTAATCATTTTGGGACAACTAGGGTCTCCCTGGAGTGACCCAGCCAACCACAAGCATAACATGCACGGGGCCCTTCTGGGCCTGCTTACCTGCAGGGAACTATGGCTTCTTTTCAATGGGAGGCTGGAAACCTTTCCCTTGGGAATCACTTTGGGGCCCCTTTTGGAACTCCTTCTGTTTACCCATGTCCCCCCACACTTCTGCTAAGGACCCTGCCCACCCTTAACGGATTCACCACCTTTTTGGACCCTGGTTCTGATCCTGCGTCCACCTCCACAGCAAGCTTCCTGGGGTCAGTCAGCCTGCTGTCAATCAATTGCTGGCATAGCTCTGGAAAACAATTTTCTGATAAGGGCTCCCATGCAACCAAATCATACAGCCCCTGAAAAATCATTCACCTGGCTACCCTTTACCCATCCATTCAGTGCCCTGCAGAAATAGGATACATACTCTACCCAAGGGCTTGACTCCAGCTTCCTACAACCCCTCAACATCTGCCTGCATAGCTCTGGGGTCAAACCATAGCTCCTTACCAAGGCTTCCTTCATGGGGGCATAAGACATCTGATCTTCAGTGGGCAATGCTAGCAATGTATCCCTCCCTCAGTTAGGAAGCGGCTCCACAACCCCACTCCCCAGTCTCTCTAAGGGATTCTGTAGGACCTCATTGCTACCTCATATGCTTTGAACCACTGACCAATGTCCTCATGTTTCAAAAAATTCTTAATACCTTCCTTGGGGATGTATACCTTTTCCAGACACTGATGGTGCGCTGCCACCATTGGGATTGGACTCTATACTTTTTGCTTTTAGATCCAGTTCCCTCAAACCTCTTTCATGCTCTAAGAGCATCTTTTTCTCTTCCAGGGCTAATTTCTCCCTCTAAATGTCAACTCCTTTCCCCAGCCCGAGCGTCGTGACCTCCGATTCATGCATCCTGTGTTTCTCTCTGTCCGCCAGTTCTTCTGCTGGAGACATCCCCTTTGAAGATACACTGCTGCCCCCCGGGAAGGTAACCTCCCCGAGGCAGACCCAATAGCCTATCCTGCTGTCCATCTAAATTTCCCACCTCCTCAATAGACCGCTCATCATGCTCGCTGGCATCCCTTGACTCCAACCAAGCCGTCATCCCTTTTGAAATTCCTCCTTTCTGGAGAATCCTCTTACAAAGATTTTAAACATTTTGCAGATAACTCTCAATTGTGGCACAGTGTAGGTTTCAACCCTATCCTCTTCAAAGTCAATATGCACAAATGCAATTATTGCTGGTTTTGTCATGATGAAGAATGGCAGTTTTCAGTTCCAAGAAAGAAAGAAAGAAAATAGTCCCAAAGAAAATGTTTCATCAACTGTATGTGGTTGCGTGATGGTCTACACTCTACTAGTGGTGTACACCAATCACTGTTTGTCAGACACAAATGCAAAACCAGATCCTCATCGCCAATCACAATACTGGAAATGGGTGTCGCTAGTTGGCAGAGTTTGGTACCTTTGTCCAAGTAGGAACACTTCTTCCTAGTCAGGGTAAGGGTAAAACACTTGTAAAATAACTCCTGCTCACCTCCTTGGTAGCTCAGCTAGAGCAGGCAGACTTATCTCAGAGGCAGTGTGTAAAGCATTTATAAACACATACAGTAATACAGTGAAAACAGTACAAATGGACTACCCATCTGTTTTGAAAAATAAGTAATCTTTATCTAAACCAAACAAGGCCAAAACAACAAAAATCCACGATACAGTAATCAAAATATGATTTGAAAGGTAACAACAGTTCTATTCAAAGCAAATTGCAGATGCAACACTTTTCATACAAAGTACCTTGGATGCATCGCGCACACAAGCATAAACTGTTGCAGGGAAGGTGATGTGTCGGTTCCTTATGCACAGTGAAGGTGATGTGTTGGTTCCTTACTTTAGGGGAGGGGATGCCTTGGTGCCTTACTGACACGCAGGGGAGGTGATGCATTGGTTCCTTACTGAAGGGGAGGTGATGCGTCGGTTTCTTTCTCTGCAGGGAGGTGATGTGTCGGTTTCTTACTGCAACCCCAGTGTTCTTGCCGGCGTGGCACTCAAATGTGATGCAAGAGGATTGGGAATATGTTGGTTCTCGATGCAGCAGTGGTAACAACACTGCATTGTTCTCTCCAGCTGCGGTCCCACGATGTGTTGGTTCTTGCAACCCCACAGCAAGAAAGGTTCCTCTTGATTCCCAGAAGTGATCAACAAGTTCTTTGTCCAGACAAACCCAGTTCTGTCCTCTCAGGTGCAGCTTTCTGGCAGGAGGTAGAGACAGCATTGTCCTCGTGAATTGTTTGCGCTGTTCCTGAGAACTCTGCCTGCTTTGTCCGCGCTACTGGAGTAGCTGTATCACCCTTTGGTTGGCTGGCTGATCGGCTTCGAAGCCGGAAATCAACGCGTGCTTACTGAGGAGGGAGAGGCGCTGGCCCCGGGACTGCGAGGACCAGCATACCACAACTCCAGCTGGTCCTCTTCCCGCGAGTGCCGCGCCCCCTCCCCGTGACACGCCCCCAGCCGAGCCCTTCAACTTCTCGCGGCACCCGCTTCGCGGGTGCCACTCGTGAATTCTTTGCGCTGTTCCTGAGAACTCTGCCTGCTTTGTCCGCGCTACTGGAGTAGCTGTATCACCCTTTGGTTAGCTGGCTGATCGGCTTGGAAGCCGGAAATCAACGCATGCTTACTGAGGAGGGAGAGGCGCTGGCCCCGGGACTGCGAGGACCAGCATACCACAACTCCAGCTGGTCCTCTTCCCGCGAGAGCCACGCCCCCTCCCCGTGACACGCCCCCAGCCGAGCCCTTCAACTTCTCGCGGCACCCACTTCGCGGGTGCCACTCGTGAATTGTTTGCGCTGTTCCTGAGAACTCTGCCTGCTTTGTCCGCGCTACTGGAGTAGCTGTATCACCCTTTGGTTGGCTGGCTGATCGGCTTGGAAGCCGGAAATCAACGCGTGCTTACTGAGGAGGGAGAGGCGCTGGCCCTGGGACTGCGAGGACCAGCATACCACAACTCCAGCTGGTCCTCTTCCCGCGAGTGCCGCGCCCCCTCCCCGTGACACGCCCCTACACCTCAAAAGCGATCTATAGCACGCGCATCGCGGGACGCGCGCGGGTCGGAGCCCGGGGCGAAGCCCGGGCAAAGGGCGGGCCGTCTGTGGCCGTCCGGGGACGCACGAGGACGGGACGGGCCCCCCCCTTTTCATCTCGCTCGTCTCGACAGAAAAAAGCTCTTCTTCGGTAAGTCACTAGGGGAAACCCAAATAACCTACAAACAACATCAGAATATATATTTATCTGTTCGTGAAGCTATATATATAATAAATCAATCAACGTATATAGGATTATAAATGGGCTTCAAAAAACTGCGCTCCCGCACAATATTTATGAAAAGAATGGGGACTGAAAATGCGGTACGGAAATCCTCTGACAAAGCCATAAAACCTGGTCGTATAACTCAAACGCCGGCAATCAGTACATACTTTACTACACTTACAGCTAAAGACACTCAAGAATTAAATACATCAGGCAAAGAAACCTCTCTTAACGTTTCCGTCATCACAAGGGAAACTGAAAGCACTTCAATGATACCTAACTCACAATCTAAATTGGGTCACCTGGAGCCCGATTTAAGTAATAAATTGCTTTGTACTCCACAAGATCTACAAAACCTTGAACAGGAACCGTCTACTCTAAAAACCTCAACACCTATAAAAAATAGAGGGAGCTCAATGTTATTTGAAGACACAAATGTTAACAAATCAAACCTAGGACCCCAAAAGTCGGATCATGGAACAAGCCATAACATCCAGGAAAAAACATCTCCTCCAATCATCTCACTTGATCTTTCATCGGATCCTTTCAACTTCAAAACAAATAATAATATCATTAACACAACTTCACCTATATCTAAAGCCTTGTTTTCGTTACAAGAGATTTTGGAATCAGTTCTTTCTTTTTTGGGAAACATATTAGAAAACTCTGATCAAACTTTGGACGTTCAAATAGGGATATTAAAACATCTAGTTGAAGAGAAAAAGAAAAAAGATTTCTTCAATGTAGAGGAAAATAATATACCAACGAAAATCAAACTTGGGCAAAATGACATACTAAAAGAATATAATAAAGACCTGAAGAAAAGAATACGCGATTTTGGCACTCAAACTTCAAATACTGAAATGCACCAAAAACAAAAGACGGATAATCTAAACGATTCAACAATATATTCCCTAAAAAAACTTTTCAAAGAAAAACATCAGCAAAAAATCAAACATTTCCCAATATTTACAAAAAGAAGTGAAACTAATATTCTTGCAAATGACTCTGTAATCGATACTCAGGTATTACACACTACTAATATAACAAATCAAGAAAATAAAGAGACGACAGCTAACAAGAAACAGGAAAATAATATAGAAGGAAAGAAAAGAAGGAGGAAAAAACCAGTAAGAAGGATTCAGAAAAAGAAAACTCACAAACTAAAGTTCCGAAAATCAGTTATAACACAAAACTTAGAAGATGAACAAGCCGATAATATAATAGCATCTGAAAATACTGAAAAGCTAGTAACTAGCAAAAACTCTGAAGAAAAGACGCCACAATTAGATCCAAGAGCGAAAGAATATGTCCCTATCAGACTCCTGGAGGGACCAGATCAAGCCAACAATAAAAAAATCAGGGAAGTCATAAATAGGTACAAACAAAGAGAGAAAGAGCCTTCCTCTAAAATTCTACAATTTGAGGAACTTTTTCCTAGTGATTCAGCTCCACTTAACAGAGGAAGGATAATACATCTATTACGACATATTAAGTCTTTACAGTCATTGAGTAGTAATGAACTTGACCTAGTAATCTTTCCCATCAAAGACAACAATAAACTAGTAAGGGTAACATTCTGGTCGTCTGTTCTTCCAGAGATTATACTTAATGAAAAGGAGACACTACACAAATATGGATACGATGTAGTGGAAAGAATGGAACCAACGGTCAGTAAAATTCCAACTGGGTATAACGCTCAAATACGTGCACTCTCTAATTCACATGGGAATACATTCCAAAGAAATTACGAGGGGACAGAAGATCAAGAAATCACATATTTAGATAGCCACTCTGTAGGGCAAGAAAAATTAAAAATTCTGGTGAACAAAGGTCAACGAGCAGTTTGGTACCAAGCTCCTAAAAAAGCTGACAATGATAACAGCACAAAATCTTGGGCTTGGGTTTCAGAGACTCTGAATAGTAATAAAATCAAGAGCACTCAACAACAATCTACCGGCATAAAAATAACTTCCTGGAATATCGCAGGTGGAATTAAGAACAAACTGTCCACAGCCACGAGAAATCTGCCGGATATTTTGATCTTACAAGAAACGTGGGCAACAGAACCTATCACTTTCAAAAACTATTATGTTTACGAAATCCCAGCAACAATTTCTCAAAGAGGTCATGCTAAGGGTGGTTTAGCCATCCTACTGAGTGAAGAATATCTGTGGGCACAGGAACTATTAGATACTAACCTTGAAAACCTACAGTGCATCAAAATCTCTGCTAAAACATACAGCACGGCCCACCCTAAAACAATTCTCCTCTTTAACGTATATGCTCCTCCAGGCAAAAAGCATGACACTACATTCTTAGAAAGCATGGAAAAGATCGTGATTATAACAGAAAACCATCTTCATTCATCCTTTTTAATTGTCTGCGACTTCAATAGTAAAATCTCTAATTCAGAAATTAATAAGTGGGCAAAACAACACGTAGCAGAAGGTAAGGATATCGTAACCCCGCAATTCCCTGAGGGCATACTAACTGATAAAAGAGGGAAATTGCTATTATCTACATTGACTAAACTTAATGGAGTAATAGTGAATGGCAACATGGAAGGGGACATTCCAGCAAACTACACCAGGCGGGGCAATGGGACTTCATCCATTATAGACTACATAATTAGTAGCATGGATCTGCTAGATACAGTTACATATCTGCTAAACCAGTTTTGCCAAGAAAGTGACCATGCCTTAATGCATTTGACAACAGATTGGTTACCTAAATCTTCTGTAGCCTGTCACATCATCTACCATAAAAGCAATATAGTGATAAACAGCGAAAAGAGACGTATTTTCTGGAACTCTTCGACCATTGACAAAATCACTTCACTAATTGATCATTCTCAATTATTAACAAAAATATTTTCTGAAAATCCTGTTGAAAACTTTGAATTCGTCATAAAAGATTTCAGAACTCTCATCTTAAATATGACAGCAAATGACGCAGCAGGAAACAGTAAGAACAAAGATAAAAATATGCGCACTTTTAAGAACTCTGATGTAAAGAAAAAGTTAAATAAATACATACGCACCCAATATATGAATCCTACACATATATAAAAAAGGAAATAAACAAATTAAAAAATCAACTGAGACGTGAGAATCAAAGAAATAAAAAAGCTTTACAAGACCGTAATTGGGTCGATATCCAGATAGCAGCGAATAAGAACAACCAGCGCAAATATTGGTATCTAATAGCAAAACTCACTGGATCAAAAAAGAAATTACTATCAATACCGGTCCCTCCGAACGCCTGGGAAACTTTTTTGACAGATCTTTATAAATCAAACTCAACAGTCCCATATGAAAGTAGCGAGGTCAATATTAAAGGAAAAGATAAATGTCCAATAAATAAAACGACAGCAATATCGGTTGAACTAAACATACGTAATGCAAGAACAACGGGTGCTTCCGGCCCTGATCAGATTCCGATCAAAGCATTACAAATTGCCCCGAAGGAATGGAGTCAGTTGCTATATCCCCTTTTCAATTATATTTTAGATACTGGCCAAGTACCAAAATCATGGCAGGGAAGCATCATCATCCCCATTCACAAAAAAGGAAGCAAAACCCAAGCAAGCAATTACCGCCAAATAGCACTTATAGATGCCGTGGGCAAAGTATTTGCAGCAGAAATTTTACATTGTCTGAAAGAATGGGCTTTCACGACAGGCCAGATTCCGATGTTTCAAGCAGGATTCAGACCTAAACATTCTGTAACAGACAACATCGCAGTTATCCAGGTCATCCTCGACAAATATGTAACCCAAAAAAGCCAGGTCGTTTACGCTGCTTTTATAGATTACTCTACAGCGTTTGATCGGGTAGACCGACCAACACTATGGAAAAAATTGAGGAAGCTTGGTATACATGAACAACTACTACAATCTATAATAAGCTTACATACCAACACTTGGTGTCAAGTCCAAATGGGGGGAGAAAAAGGTTATACGAAAAGAATTAAAAACGAAAATGGATTAAAGCAAGGGTGCCTTTTAGCCCCAATCCTATTCTCCCTCTACTTAAGTGACTTGTGTCACTACCTGCAATTGGGCTCCAACCTACCTCCAAAAATCGCAAATCAAAAAATAAACGCTCTGTTATATGCTGACGACATAGTGTTGTTGGACCTCACTCCTTTTGGATTACAAAATGTCACTGGATATTCTGCACAATTACTCCAAAGAAAACTATTTAGTCCCAAACATTAAGAAAACAAAAGTGATAGCCTTCTCGGGGAGGAAACAAAGCGCCAAATATACCTGGAGTTTAGGAGGAGAAAAGATCGAAGAAGTTAAGGACTATCCCTACCTCGGCAGGATCCTTTCTTAACCAACACAACGCAGGTGGAAAATTTACTAAGGAAATCAGATATACATGCCGCGGCCCTCCAGAGACTCTATAACGCAACAGGGAATAGACATTTTTCCTCACTGATAAACATCTATAGAGTAAAAATACCACCTGTACTACCCTATGCGACGGAATACATACCCATAAAACAATGGGCTTTTATGGATCGCAAAGAGGGAAAGATTTTAAGAAAAATTATGAAACTGTCAGATGCAGTAACTGTTCAAGCACTGAGATTGGAATTTTCAGTTACAAGCTCCTATGCCGTAGCAATTGCAAATGTAATTCGGTGGGCCTACAATTTATTGCATGCAAAAGAGAACACATTAAGGTCATTGCTGAAAAAAGAAACTTTTGGGTCTGACGCTAAAAAGCAAATCTTTCTAGAGAACATGAACGAAGCATTTTGCATAGCAAATATTAGTACTGAATTGTTGCTTACTTGGTCACCAGCACAACTAAAACTGTTCCTAAAATGATTCACCCCAAAACTAAGCTATGAAATGGACTCTCGACATTGCAATAAATTACCTACTTATAAACCCTTTGTTGACCTACTAGAATATAAACAAAGCCGGTCCTACATTGGGCTTACCTTGACACATGGCGCAAGGAGAACAATTGCTATGCTTCGATTGGGCATCCTTCCCGTACTATCATTTACCTCAAGATGGCTTCCGGGAGGATCTCCTTTATGTACACTGTGCGCAGGGGGTGACCAGACTTTGGAACATGTTCTATTTGTATGCCCAAACCAGAATGTAATTTTAGCCCGTACTAGATTCCTAGAACCTATATATCGTTCCTGTAGAATCACAACGGTGAGAGAACTTATAAGTCTATGTAAACAACCTCCGAATGAATTTGTTTGTTACAATCTGTACAAATTTTTGAAATCTTTTTTATCCTTGTATTGACAAAATTGAATCTTTTTAAATATGTAACATGTAGAAAATATTTTTCTGGTCCTCAGTCGAGTACCAGCACAAATAAAACTTTTTGACTTTGACTTTGACTTGACTTTGGCATTGTCCTTGGCATACCAGGCTCATTCAGGTGTCAAAGAAATCTCCTCCCCCCTACTTTAAATGCAGCCCAGGTCTATATAGCCCAACCCTGATTTATCCTGGAAAGTCAGGTACTCACCCCAACCCCCCAAATGGCTGTCTGAACAGAATGCACATCCCCAGTCCCTGTCACTCCAAAGCCAGACAGTCAATACACAACCTAGCAGAGGCACACTGGTTGGTTAGGCAAGAAGATACTTACTTTCTAAAAGTGGTATTTTCAAACCCAGAATGTAAAAATTACCCTCTCTAAAAGATGCATCTTAACATTCTGAGTACTGGCATATCAAACTTTATTTTCAAACTTGTTCTCATGGATAGTAATAACCATAAGATGTTATGAGCAAACTCCCCATTCTATCCAATGGGACACATAGCCTTACAATAGTGGAAAAATGCATTGGCAGTATCTCAATATCAGAACATGCCACAGACACCAGGGCATGTCCTACCTTTCACATACACTGCATCCTGTCCACAGGAGCACCTTGGGCCTACCTTAGGGGTGACTCACATGTAAGAAAAGGGGCCTGGCAAGTGGGTGCACTTGCCAGGTTGACATGGCAGCATCAGACTGCACAGTGCACACAGGCACTGCAATGGCAGACCTGGGACATTGTTGCAAGGCTGCTTGTGTAGGTGGCACCATCAATGCTGCAAGCCAACTAGCAGCATTTTGTTTGCTGGCCTTGGGCACACACTTTGCACTGCACTATGGATTTAACAGTAAACCAATCATAGAAACAGCAATCCATAACAACAATTTACATGCCTCCGGACCGCTTCTATGGATGATGGTGGGTCTCAACAGCTTCCTAATGAGGCCTCATATGTTTATTATAATAAAGAAAACACATTCCATTCTTTGTAGAACTATGCAATAGTATTTTTAAATTAGATAATAACTTTGCAACCCATAGTAATACATCTTTTGTTTGCATTTCACTAGTAACATGGTTTCATATTTTTTTAGTAATGCATTTTCAAAATGATTTCCTTTCAAAGTGTATCTGCCATATATCGAAGAGCAGCTAGCTACCGCCCACGCCCAGAGTCTACCAGCCAACCCCACCAAACCCGACACCGCCGCCCTCAATCTCCGACAGTGGATCAACACTGCACCAACACCCTCGCCCTGCTCAAGACACCCTCCAACAGTCACACCAGCAAGAAAGCCACCTGGTTCACTGAAGACCTCCAGGTCTCCAAGCACACTTGCCGGAAATTGGAGAAGAACTGGCTCCGCGAACGATCAGCAGACAGCCACACAACCCTCAAGAACCCCACCTGCAGACACCATCAACTCATCAGAACCGCCAAGAGGACCGCATTCAAGGACCACCTGGATGACAATGCACACAACAGCAAAGAGCTCTTGAACATCGTGAAGGAACTCTCCAACCCCAGCTCCAACAACAACAACATCCCCCCTTCGCAGGACCTGTGCGACTCACTGGCCACCTACTTCCACCGCAAGATCGCAGACATCCACAACAGCTTCAACACCATGACCACCCCGCCAACCTCTGAGACCCCCACCGCCGCGATCACCTACAGCCTGACCGCATGGTCCAACATCAATGACGATGACACCATCAAAATCATGAACTCCGTCCACTCCGGATCTTCGTCAGACCATTGCCCCCACCACGTCTTCAACAAAGCCAGCACAATCATCGCACCCCTCCTCCGGAAAGTCATCAACACCTCCTTCGAGACAGCAACCATCCCACAGAGCTGGAAGCACACCAAGATCAACGCCTTACTCAAGAAACCCAAGGCGGACCCCAAGAACCTCAAAAACTTCTGTCCCATCTCCCTGCTCCCGTTCCAAGCGAATTGAAAAAACACAGTTGATGGACAGAATGCAGAACAATGTCTTACATTCACCCCAGTACAAAGATCTGGGCCTAAATCCATCGTTTTTCTGCACTCCACACCACCCTAGGTCAGACAATGGCTATATGCAAATCAGCCTTGACCCTGTGCCTCATGGGAACAGTCCAGCCCGAACTACCAAGCCATGTCTTTCCTAGACCGGAATCAAGCATCCAAGGACCGGTTTCTGGCTATCAGCCTTCTTCAGCCTGGATAGCTTGACTCCAGTGATGTGGAGAGCCTGGGACTCACGTCTGAGCATACCCAGCCCACTCGGGGTGAAAATTGCAAAAAACACAGTTGATGGACAGAATGCAGAACAATGTTTTACATTCACCCCAGTACAAAGATCTGGGCCTAAATCCATCGTTTTTTGCACTCCACACCACCCTAGGTCAGACAATGGCTATATGCAAATCAGCCTTGACCCTGTGCCTCATGGCAACAGTCCAGCCCGAACTAATAAGCCATGTCTTTCCTAGACCGGAATCAAGCATCCAAGGACCGGTGTCTGGCTATCAGCCTTCTTCAGCCTGGATAGCTTGACTCCAGTGATGTGGAGAGCCTGGGACTCACGTTTGAGCATACCCTGCCCACTCGGGGTGAAAATTGCAAAAAACACAGTTGATGGACAGAATGCAGAACAATGTCTTACATTCACCCCAGTGCAAAGATCTGGGCCTAAATCCATCGTTTTTTGCACTCCACACCACCCTAGGTCAGACAATGGCTATATGCAAATCAGCCTTGACCCTGTGCCTCATGGGAACAGTCCAGCCCAAACTACCAAGCCATGTCTTTCCTAGACCGAATCAAGCATCCAAGGACCGATTTCTGGCTATCAGCCTTCTTCAGCCTGGATAGCTTGACTCCAGTGATGTAGAGAGCCTGGGACTCACGTCTGAGCATACCCAGCCCAATCGGGGTGAAAATTGCAAAAAACACAGTTGATGGACAGAATGCAGAACAATGTCTCACATTCACCCCAGTACAAAGATCTGGGCCTAAATCCATCGTTTTTTTGCACTCCACACCACCCTAGGTCAGACAATGGCTATATGCAAATCAGCCTTGACCCTGTGCCTCATGGCAACAGTCCAGCCTGAACTACCAAGCCATGTCTTTCCTAGACCGGAATCAAGCATCCAAGGACTGGTTTCTGGCTATCAGCCTTCTTCAGCCTGGATAGCTTGACTCCAGTTATGTGGAGAGCCTGGGACTCACGTCTGAGCATACCCAGTTCACCTGGGGTGAAAATTGCAAAAAACACAGTTGATGGACAGAATGCAGAACAATGTCTTACATTCACCCCAGTACAAAGATCTGGGCCTAAATTCATCGTTTATTTGCACTCCACACCACCCTAGGTCAGACAATGGCTATATGCAAATCAGCCTTGACCCTGTGCCTCATGGGAACAGTCCAGCCCGAACTACCAAGCCATGTCTTTCCTAGACCGGAATCAAGCATCCAAGGACAGGGTTCTGGCTATCAGCCTTCTTACGCCTGGATAGCTTGACTCCAGTGATGTGGAGAGCCTGGGACTCACGTCTGAGCATGCCCAGCCCACTCGGGTGAAAATTGCAAAAACACAGTTGATGGACAGAATGCAGAACAATGTCTTACATTCACCCCAGTACAAATATCTGGGCCTAAATCCATCGTTTTTTTGCACTCCACACCACCCTAGGTCAGACAATGGCTATATGCAAATCAGCCTTGACCCTGTGCCTCATGGGAACAGTCCAGCCCGAACTACCAAGCCATGCCTTTCCTAGACCGTAATCAAGCATCCAAGGACCGGTGTTCGGCTATCAGCTTTCTTCAGCCTGGATAGCTTGACTCCAGTGATGTGGAGCGCCTGGGACTCACGTCTGAGCATACCCTGCCCACTCGGGGTGAAAATTGCAAAAAACACAGTTGATGGACAGAATGCAGAACAATGTCTTACATTCACCCCAGTACAAAGATCTGGCCCTAAATCCATCGTTTTTTGCACTCCACACCACCCTAGGTCAGAAAATGGCTATATGCAAATCAGCCTTGACCCTGTGCCTCATGGGAACAGTCCAGCCCGAACTACCAAGCCATGTCTTTCCTAGACCGGAATCAAGCATCCAAGGACCGGTTTATGGCAATCAGCCTTCTTCAGCCCAGCGAGGTCACTGAGAAAATCGTCATAAGCAACTGACCCGCTACCTCGAGGACAACAACATCCTAGACCCATCCCAGTCCAGCTTCCTCAGCAACCACAGCATCAAAACCGCCCTCATCGCCGCCAACGACGACATCAGGACCCTTATCGACAACGGATAAACAGCAGCCCTCATACTCCTGGACCTGTCAGCCGCCTTTGACCCGGTCTGCCACCAGAACTATGAACATGCCTACACGACTCCGGGATCCAAGAGAAGGCCCTGGACTGGACCACATCCTTCCTCTCCGGCAGAACACAGAGCGTCCGCCTCCCCCCTTCAGCTCCACCGCCATCGAGATCGTCTGCGGGGTACCCCAGGGCTCTTCCCTCAGCCCAACACTGTTCAACATAGACATGGCACCCCTCACCTATGTTGCCTGCCAGCACAACCTCAACATCTCCTACGCCGACGACACCCAGCTGATCATCTCCCTCACCAAAGACCCTCACACAGCCAAAACCAACCTCCACGAAGGAATGAAGGCCGTCACCGAATGGATGAGGAACAGCCGACTGAAGCTGAACTCGGACAAGACGGAGGTCCTCATCCTCAGCTCCACCCCCTCAGCATGAGTCGAATCCTGGTGGACGGCATTGCTGGCAACAGCCCCTAAACCCACGGACCATGCACGCAACCTGGGAGTCATCCTCGATTCCACCCTCTCCATGACCAAACAGGTCAACAGCATCTCCTCATCCTGCTTCAACACCCTACGAATGCTCAGCAGAATCTTCAAGTGGATCCCCACCGAAACGAGAAGAACAGTAACACAGGCCCTCGTCACCAGTATTTATTATTACATTTATACGTATATTAACTGTTAAACTTTTAATATATTTATAATTTTAAAAAATGTGCACATTAAATCAGGGTGATTTTGTGGAGGGGTGAGTTGCTGTAAAAGGAATAATTTAATGTATGTTTAAAAATAATTATGATATTTATTAGTAATGCATTTATTTTAATAAATTATGATTTTAAAATAATTTTTTAGATTGCATAAATTAAAAAATATTAAAAAGTATAGACGATAAAATATATGAAATGTCATTTGCATCTATCCTCTGGAACGGGATGCAAGGAAAACAGGGGTTTTAGGTTGGGGGAGTATAATAATACTCAGTTATTATTTTAAATTCTTCAGCATTACTTATTATTAAATCTATAAGTATATTCATTGTTAAACCTTTAAATTATTTATAATAAAAATGTGCACATAAAATCAGGGTGAGTTTGTGGAGAGGGGAAAAATATGTTTCTATACTTATTCTAAATATTTTAAATAAAAATATTTAAAAAAGATATTTATAATAATTATAAAAATTATTAGAGCATCATTGTATCATATAGGAATGTATAAATACACATATCAAATCTGAAGAAAACACAATGTTGAATTGAAACATATATTTAATATTTAAACAATCAAAATACATTAAAAGTTTTGTAAATATTTGTATTGTACTAATAATACCTATAAGAGAGAATAAATACATACAGAAAACATTTTGATGTCTATTTTATTAGCAATATCATTTAAACAAATTATTATTGATTTTTGTATGTACTATAACATATCTTATTTAATTTCTTTGTAGGTTTTTCCATGGTTTCCCAGGGAATTCAATAGGTAAATTGTCCTTTTTCCAGAAAGAGATGACATTGCAGCGTATACTTAACTTTCGTCATTACGAGGATCGTCGCACCCCGGATCAGATGGAAGGCAGAGCTGCGTGCAGGTAAGGTGAATTTTAAATATTAAAAATAGATAAATGGTGGTAAAGTTTATTGTAAGGAGAGAGGTGGGAGGTAGTAAGAATTAGGAAATGTGTATTTTATTCATATTGTGTGTTTTAACTTGAAAATGTATTCCAAAACAGGTAGAAGTTGTAGGCACCCGTTGGGTTGCTTGCTTTCGTAACTAGTAAGGAGATATAGGAGATAGGGTCGATTAGAAATGGAGGATGTGTGCAATTTTATCTAGGTAGAAGTCACCATCACCGAACATTGTTGAATTGCACCTAATAGTCGCTCGCACATTTCCTTTGTTCTTTTAGAAATTCGTGGGTTCAGACTGCCGGGTAATAATTGAGAAATTCTCATTTCTTGGAATCTTTGTTCCTTCCTCAAAACTTCCCAAAAATGATAGAAGTTAGGATGTGGTTTACCAATAGATTTGTTAGAGGAGTTGTGCCATCCCTCTATGGCATTATTTGTTTTTGCTCCTCCCTCCAAACAGGTTGAGTAGCGGTTCCACCATTTCACATGGAAACGTGGCTTCCTCCTGCAACCTGACCTGCTAGATGGCCAATCCATGTTTCAGTCAAGAAACTTTATTCTCATTATACTTTGACCATCAAAGTATAATGGGTACAGGATAGTAGATTCATCAACACTTACAATGATTACTGATGTTACTATATACAACATTAGCTGACAATAAATACATCATAAGAAGGTTAAAAATAGATAAAACATTGTGAGTTTAAAAAGAGAAAAGAGAAATTTGAATTTGTCGATAAAAATCATACAATAGCAATAAACAATTGATAAAAACATGCAACTAATGTCTGATAGGCGCAATTTCCTTGGTTCATATGAGTAGCTTCTTTAGTTGGGTCGACTAAGCTTACAAATATCATATTAAAATGAAGCTTCATATTGATAAACTTAAGCACAAAGATTAGCTCCAAACAGTGTTCTCAGACATAAAACATCAGAGTGGAAGATGGAGAAGGAAAGTGCTAGTGCTTATAACACAGGGATACCATTGAACATACTTGTTATTTAGCTAGTACAAATGCAGCTTACAGTGTTTTACCCTAATAAAGGGGAAACAAATGCGCAAATAAATAGGGCATATATACATAATAAAAAAGTCTGCTTCGTTTTCATAGCATCTCAAACCCGTAGTACAATTTGTGAACATTTACTTTCGAGACCACAGCCAAGATAACAAAACTACAGATACTAGTGCTAATGGTGAAACATGCTCTAACTATATCTGTAAACTAAAAGGGCTGGGTGAAGTTAGAGAGCTACAGTAAGTAGTTTAGGCATTCTTCAGTCTAAGTCTTCTTATAAGCCACATTTTCTCCAGAAATTTGGCCACTGCACAAACTAACAGTGGCCTAGAGTCTGTTTTTAGAATAGGCAGCGCCTCTTGATGGTTTCGGGTACCCATCAGCCTACAGACGGGGCTACCGACTTAGGATTGGGGATTTGTACAGTGGGCATGCAAAAAAAATGGTTATTCATCTCATGAGCCCCTGAGCAGTGGCGAAAGCAATGTAGTGCGTCGTCAGTTCCCCGCTGCCAGTCAGCTATAAATTAATTCAGTGGAAGAGTGCCAAATCTGAACTGTATGAATAGTTTTCTATCATTTGGGATGGTGATTACCTCCATATACTGCTCATACATACTAAATAGCTTCAATTCAAGAAATTCTGTGGTAAGGTGGCCACCTGCTAGTGATATATATCTCAGGTCTACCCAATTCCAATAGCAGGTCCTGATGCAGCCCCTACTAGGTAGCAAACTAATATCAGACTCAGCCCACAGATTCCGCATACCAACCGCAGAGAGGGATTTTTGAATCTTATTAAACAACCCAATTTTTTTGAACGGTCTAGACTACAAACTTTTTCAAGGGCAGCCACATAGTGGATAAGCTCAGGTGTTTATTTCAGATGTTACTAAAAAAGAATGGGGCGTAATCTGGTTTTGTTCACTTTTGTGGATCTAACCATGTCGTATCTAAGAGAGAGCAGTGGAGTACTCTGCAGGAGGGACCGAATGGACCTCAGAAATGTATTTTCAGTACGGAGAAGATCCTCAAGGTTATCAAACCCCCACAGTTCAGCGCCATAAAGAGCAGAGCTTAACACTTTCATAGATTTGGAGTAATGCAGCTATCGGCCTAGTTTGTGAAGCCCTGTGTTCCTTCAATAATGCCCCTGTTTTTTTTCCTCTGCTGGATGGACTGTATCAAGATGTGATGTTTCCAGGACATTTTCTCCTGAAGCGTTACGCCCAATTAATCGACAATGTCCACTCTCTCTAGGGACTTCCAATCCAGCAATAGTTTGTCCTTGAATGATTTATGTGGATTTAACTGCATGAGCTTGGTTTTTGATCCGTTAATCTCTAATCCTCTCAATTTACAGAAGGACATAAAGCAATCAAGCACCAATTGAAGGCCACTGGGGGTTTTTGAGACCAGGAGGGTATCATCCGCAAACAGTAAGGTTGTAATTTTCACTCCCAATTTGGGGGCATTCGCTTGAACGTCAGCTAGGTACTTCACCACTCTGTTTATGAACAGTGAAAAAAGAGTGGGCACCAGGACGCAGCCCTGCCGTACCCCTCTAGCAACTTTGATTGGATCTATCAACTGCCCTTGGTCTCCCCACCTCAACCTTGCGTAGGTTCCCTTGTGTAGCCGTATAAGAAGAGTCAAAATATCATGTAGTAGCCCCTGATCATGTAAAAACTGCCATAGTTTAGGCCTGGGTATGAGATCAAAAGCTGACTTTATATCAATAAAGGCAGTATACAGACTATCCTGTTCTAGTAGTATTGTCTTCCTGGCAAGCAGGGAAAAACAAAAAACTTGATTGACGGCGCTCACTTCCTTCCTGAACCCCGCTTGGTAGGGGAACAGTATGTTGTTTTCCTCCATCCAATCCGTGATTTTATTTAATAGAGCACAGGAGAAACCCGTCTGAGTGGCATCAAGTAGGCTGATTGGCCTATAGTTGGAGGGTAGTGAACGATCCTCCTTCTTAAATACTGGGATAACTTTGGCTTCCCTCCACGACTGGTGTATCAGAGCCCCTGTGGAATTTCCATTTGCTAAAGTCAGAATATAGTTAGTCCAGTTTGGGATGTCTCTCAGGAAAACATCTCCAGATATGCCATCAGAGACACATGCTTTTTTTTATTTATAGTGCAAACAATTTGCATTATCTCTGCTGAGGAGAACAGATCGATACTAAGTTGGGTACTTCTATGATCCATGAGGGGACCTTCCGAATCTTCCACTTCTGATCCTGCATAAACTGCCAAGAAATGTTCATACCATGCAGCTTCAGAGATATTACTTGTAGGTGGTTATGATTTTTCAGCTACACCCCTCGTAACAAGCAGCTGGGAATCTTTCCTTTGACATGCTTCACAAATTTGAACCCAGCGGTTTGCAGCCCACTCCTTTTTTGCTTCGGCCTGCGCTTGTTTATATTTGTTTCCTCACCAGTCGTATTGCCTCTACTTGATTTGCTCTTATCCCGGTTGCCAGCTCAAGCCGCTGCTTTTTACATTTTGGGGTAAATCAGGAGAAGTGATGATTGTCTGATGGCTTCTTGGCGTGATACATTGGAAGAATAAAATGAGAAGTAAGCTCAGAAAACAAGGACGTGTGGGTGGTCGTTATTGCTGAAAGCTCACCCCGTTTCAGTAGTAGATCACTAAGAATGTTAGTACTGTTCAAAAGTGCTTGATTAATAGCTCCCAGCTTACGTACATCAATAGCTACTCTTGCCCACTAAAGACGTCTATTGTTATTTGTGGGGCGTACATCCTTAGTTGCAAGCTTCACAGCAATAGAGCATGAGTTCTCCATCCAACTACTGTACATTGTAAGGTCAAGTGTGATCACTATCTGTGGTTTCTCCAACAATCATATCCAATACATCAGGCCACAGTCTCAGCTCTAGTAGTATTTAGTCAATTCGGCTCACATTGTCTGTTCTATTGAATGTACTTGCCCCCTTCTTATCAGATAAGGTGCGGCCATTGGCTGCCCTGAGACAGTTCTCAAGAGGGAGGGCTTGAAGCTGTAGGGCAGTTTGGGTCCATTTTTGCTGAGTTGAAGATCCAGTAGAGGAACATGCCACATCTCATCTACCATGTTGGTGTCTGTAGGATCATCTACACCCAGCGGTTCAAAAGTAGTGTTAAAGTCTCCTGCTATTAGTAAAGGAGTTAAGGACTCTCTTTCTTCAAGGCAATCTTCCAAGGCTTGTATGGTTGATGATCTTGAACCCGCTTTGGCGCCACAGGCATAGACGTTATAAATTTACAGCCCCTTGCCGTTCTTGCCCCTCAGGTTGATCACAAGTATATCTGGGCTATTGGTCTTGATCACCCTGATGGCGCATTGTAATTTGATCTTTATCCAGATCAGCAGACCCCAAGTGGCCGCCCTGGTTTACTTTTCAAAGCCGGGCAGCTTACCGTAACATAACCGGGGATAAAGATCAGTGCAGTTGCCTACGTTTCTTTCAGGATGCAGACCTCAAAGTGCTCTATGTACTGGATACAGTGGAGGAGTTCCACCTTAGATCTTAAACCTGCCACATTCCATGTAAGTATACATAGTTTAGACATCGATTCTACTGGGCCGCTTCAAGTTGCCTGGAAATCCTCCATTATATTGCACGTCTACGATAGGATAGAGCATACTTTCTGGTCAAAACTTAGCAGTGGAGTAGTGCCGATATTAGCTGACAAAAAATCTGGCAGCTCCCTTGTGGTTAGCTTGAGCTTCAGTGGCAAGACACTATGTGGGGTTCCGGCCCGATTACACTCAATGGAAGATGGCAATACATTGGTTGAGTAGCATACAATTGGGAGAGTTTCAAAGACCTGCTCTACCTGTCAATCAATTAGGGCCAAAGGTGAATCCATCTCCAACTGGGTGTCGTGCCTTCTATTTGCTTGAGTCTGAAACATGGCGGGGGGTTATACTTCATCTGTACGTTAGTGGAAGTGGGTGAGCATGATCTTGGCTCCAACGCCATAAGATTATGAACCAGTGTCTCATCTTTCAGATGCAATTCAATTGAATTGGTCGGAGAGGTGTTATGATTTAGCCTCTTGCCCAGGAGTTCTTCTTTAATTACCGACCTACACCCTCTTGTTTTCCGGATCCAATGTATTGGTTTGTTAATCAAAGAATTTTTGTCTTTGAATTTAGCTAGGGATGGCAGAACTTTGGTACATTGATCAAGAAAATACTTTTAGAGAGAGGTTGGTCTCGATCATACCCTGGGCTGTGAGGATACTCTAACACAGCTGACTGATTATCATTTTATCCTGCTGGCTTCCGAACCTTTCCCTCTACTTGTCTTGAGTGCCACGTTTGTATGGACATAAGAGGGACAGGAGATGCTGAGTTAATAGAAGGTTTAGGCGGAATACTGGTAGCCTGCATAGTATCCTGTCTGCATTGAGGGCTTGGTGGCTTGGTATGAAAGACCTCTCTAAGTTGTTTGTTGGCCATCAGTGTCTTAACTTGTTTGGTATCCATGTGTCTTCAAAGTAATTTAGAAGGGGTGCCAATTTATCTTCATTTGCAGTAAAGTATTCAGATTCACTAATAGATATGTAATATTCATCTACACTGTCAGGAGGAACAAAATATAGTGCAGTTCATGTTTTTTTATTCAAATTGCAGTTTTCTGTCTGATATACAATCCTCAACTAAGGATGTTTTTTAAATTTCTCGCCAATATGGCTGTGAAAAGTGAAGAAAACATCCTTGATTTTGGGTAGCCATGTACATTTTGGTAATTGTTTTCTTCATTGGTAATTCAAAGTCAATTAACACTTTTCTAGGACTTTCGTTCCTGGTATTAGCTTTTATCACTGACAAAAATTCAGTATGTGTTGAGGATTCTTTATCAGGGAGTAAACTCTACACTAAGGGCACCATGATTTGATTAATGTAGGCATGAATAGTGTGTATTTGAGTGAATGGATGGGGTGTGGATTTAAGCGTCCCATCTGTCATCCAAATTTCACTACTCTCCAACTTAACAAGATTAAGGAGCGTGCTAAAGATTAGTATTCTTTTAAGAGGATTTTTGTTATGTAAGAGAAATGGTTCATTAGTAACAGTTACAGAAAGTTGAGGTGGAATGTTAATTTCAGAAAAGGTTTGGGGTTTAATATGTAGGGGGTTACTTGCCTGTTTTTTATGCTGAGTAATTCTGCGTAGGTTGGGGATTATGGGCATACAACTTGCTACATGTGATGGAATGTGTTGTGAAACCTCCCTCAAAACTGAGCCACAGGGTTCATTAGAGGTTGTTACTAGTGCTTTAATTTCATTGATATTTTCACGCACCTCTGTCTCCATTGCAGAGGCAGACTGGTTATGGTCTGTGGTTCTTTCAATGGAGTCACCAAGAGTAGCCGCTCTGCCTGTGCAATGGGATGAGCATTAATGCACATACCGCCAATGATACCTGGGTGCAGTTACTCTCTCCTTACAATAAACGTACCCATGCATGGCGGTGGCGATTCGCCCAACAAAAACCTCTGCCCGCATCCCATGTCCCCCACCATATTAAGCTGGAGGGGGAACCCCGGCACACAGGAAGACTATCCGCCAGTTTTCCGCCTGTAGCCAATCCGCCTGATTGCCTACCATGTGGAAAAGACATGCAATATGGCACCGCCATCCATATCACGATGATGAGGGTCCCATGCATTTCCATGGCAGAGACTCCGCCATGGAAAGGCATGTGGGGAATGCCTTAGGGAGCCCGTTGTGGGCCCCCAGGGGGTTGGGGGGTGGGTAGCTGCACTTGGGGGTACCCATGGTACCCCCCGACATTTGCATGCACAAGGCGGCAGACACCATGCGGTGCCTGTCACATTGTGCATGCAAATGCACAACGTGCCCTTTTAACATTGTGGCGGGTGCAGGATACAGCACCGACGCCACAATGTTCAATATACAGGATGCGACTGCCATGGTGGCAGTCGCATCCTAATTGGCAGTGAGGGACCGCCGCACCACTGGCGGCTGGTCCCAGCACTGCTAGGGTGGCGGGTGGACTGGAGTCCGCAAGCAATCCTAATGAACCCCATAGTTTGAATACAGTAGAGTTATTTGCAAAGCTTACCTTTTTGAGGGTTTTCTTTTGTAAATTTTGAAAGTTATGTTGTCCTTGGTGGTTGAATTTAATTTCCTAGGTTGTTGTTCAATTTGGGCATTTTCCTTGTGCTATTGGTTCTGAAAAAAGTGATTAATAACTAAGAATTATTTTATGAATTTTTAAAGAATTACTATTACCCTGCAATTTAAACTATTAGTGGTTTTCAATGCTTGTGCACTTCACTTTAAAGCTGAAAATTATCCCCAAAATGTATCCCATTTTTGAATTTGTAAGTGATTTTCATAGTAGTGATACAAAGTTCCATATACACCACATATAAATGCTTGTACAATTCTACCCTGCAAATGATAAAAAAATGAGAATATGTTTACCTTGCTTTCTTCTTTGTTTTCTTTGAAAATTGTCGAGTGTATGGTATTTTGGGCTGGAGGGTCCGTCCTACTCTGTAGGTGTTGTTTATCCTTTATTCTGTGGAGAATATTTCCTGTTAAAAATTCTTTTATTGTATGCATTTCACATATTTGACATAAATATGCTAATATAACTGTTTTAATAATTACCAGCTTTAATTTCATACTACAACTTTGCCCCCACCCAGATCCAACACTTTCCCTGAGGCCAGCGCAGGTCGGAGTAGGAATAGTAAATTTGCCCCCACCACCATCCAGCACTTTCCCTGAGGCAAGCACCTGTCAGAGGAGGAATAGTAGTTTTGCCACCACTATCCAGCTCTTTCTCTGAGGCACACATAGGTCGGAGTAGGAATAGTAAATTTGCCACCCACCACCATTCAGCTCTTTTCCTGAGGCAAACACCTGGTGCAGTTGGAATAGTAAATTTGTGCCCAAGAACATCCATGACATTCCCTGGGGCCAGAACAGGTCGGACTTATAAAGGACATTGCCCCACCACCATCCAGCTCTTTCCCTGAGCCTAACACCTGTCGGAGGTGGAATAGTAAATTCGCCCCCACTACTGTCCAGCCCTTTCCCTGAGGCAAACACAGGTCGGAGTAGGAATAGTACATTTGCCCCAACACCATCCAACACTTTACCGGAGGCAAGCACAGGTCGGAGTAGGAATATATTTTTGCCCCCAACACTATTAAGCACTATTAAGCAGTTTCCCTGAGGCAAAAACTTGTTAGAGTTGGAATACTAAATTTGCCCCACCACTATCCAGCTTTTTCCCTGAAGCAAACACAGGTCGGAGTAGGAATAGTAAATTTGCCCCACCACCATCCAACAATATCCCTGAGGTCAGCACAGGTTGGAGTAGGAATAGTAAATTTGCCCCCTACCACTATTGAGCTCTTTATCTGAGGCAAGCACATAGGTTACCGATTTAACAATTTATTCCCAGCTATTTTTTAAAAAACATTTTTTTATTAAAATTGAATTTATATTTTATGTTAAATAAGCCTACTTTAATTTATTTATCTTAAAATAATAATTTTTGGTTACTGAGTAAATGTTTTATTTGCTGGGTAGTATATCTTTTTAATTTTTTGCTGGTTTTGAAATTCAGCAAATTCTGTAAAACAATGCTTGTTAGTATGTCTGAATTATGTGTTAATATTGTGTTCCTTAAGTACTTAAATTATACACTTACTTTTGTCTGTAGATGGCACTGCTTGGCTTATCAAATGCTCTATTCTTTTCTAGCTCAAAATATGTGTGTGGTCACCGTGGAAGTAAGTTTACCACTGTGCTTAAAATGGTGGATGGCTGCTTTTATACATTTTTTTATGGTAAATGATAAGTTAAAAGAAAATATGTTTTGAAATTCTTTTTTTGGTGATGCAGATGCTGACAAAACTATAATTAATTTGTAATGTTTAAAAATGTTCATTAAAACATTTATTCTTGAAATGTCAGCCATTTTGTCAAGTTGCGGGTTAAGGGACATTCATAACAATAGTTGATCGACTTTCCTATTATCGTTGTTCAAAATGGTGGCTTTAAAATCTCGCTTTCTCTCTGTTGGTACACTGTAAAAAATTAGCGATCCTGTTTTTTAAAACTTTTGTTTACATTTTGATATTATTAAAGGGTATTAAATAGGATTGGGGCATTTTAAAGTACACAAGTATTAAAGTTTAAGTATTTATTTTAATACCCGAGATTTAATACACTTCCCCACCCAAAACCCCTATTTCGCTTGCATGCCGTTCCAGGGGTTAATTACACTTTAAAAAAAAAAGGAAAATATATATTTTGAAAAATATGCGTAGTAATAGTATGCGTAGTATTAGTATGCATTGTAATGGATTGCGTTATAATGTTAGTTGTAGTGTATTCTTATGATCATGCGATGTAATGGTATGCATTGCAAAATCATGCGATGTAATTGTAGTTGGGATGTAAAAACTGTGTTGTAAAAGCATGCATTGTAATGGTTTGTGTTGTATCATCATAGAGTTGGGGAGAGCTACGCCTTTATATGGAACACTGTACAACACCACTGACACTCCAAATCTGCTCACTTAAATGTCTACTATTCTAGAAGAGCTAAGCACAGGATTAAGACACTCCATCTACGCCAGCAGGCTACATTGTGACAAAGCTTGTTGCCATTTTTTCCCAGCAGAGTGTTTAAGCTTAGGATTCGCAATTTCCATCCATGCAGAGCTGAAAAATGACAAAAGCATTTTATCATTCCAGGCAAAATATTACAACATTGGATTGGTAACAAAAACATTTGTATTTGTATTTGTATTGGTTATTTGTAAAGCGCAGACTATCACTCCGAAAGGAGCATCCTGGCGCTAGTAAAACAATGTGCATACAGTTACAAGTACAGAATTAGATGGTGGTCATTACGTAGTCATCTGAAAGATTAAAAATCCAGGTTTTAAAAACATTAAAACAGTCACATTTCTTTTTCTAACGTAGCAAAACTCCTTGGCCATAGCCCATTCTTATTTTTTATGTATTTCTCTGTTTTTGCAGATCCCACATCAGTGTAGTACTATTACTATGTTTGTGTCCGATATGCTTTTCATTACAGAATACAAGATCTGCTACCATAAATCATATAACTGGTCCTTTGAGAATAAAGAATACTCCAGAAAATCTGCGACAGGTGTATATTCCCTGCAACACATCATTTACGTGCAATTCCAGGGAGTAAACCCCTGAAGGACTACTAAACAACTGAAAAACCTTTGTGGTGCTTGCTATTCTCCTACATTTAGAGATGTGTCATGCCAAGCAAGTCCCACATGCCTGCCACTAATTTAACATTAGTGAATGCAGCAATTACACCAAACTGTGGACTTTCTACATTTCATAATTTACATTTCATCAACGTAAAAATGCAGTAATCTTGATTTCCTTAATCAAGATTTGAATATTATGTACACATATTTTTGTACCTACGTGTTGTGTACCCAAAGTACATGGTCCATATAGATACTTTATGAAACAAGGATCATACGTGAATATAAGGGGGGATGTAATTTATCTGACAGCTGCCAAACATAACTTGAGCGTGCCAAAAAATAAGCGATGCCCAAAAACGGCGGTCAATCTTTAACAAAACAAACGAATGTTCTACATTGCCTAATTCTCACATTTTCTAAATGTCTACTAAACCTGTAGTAATACGTAATGAGAAAGGGATACTCAAACGAAAAAAAAGTCCCTAGAGCGTCAGCTGTGAAATTTGACGTTTTTAGAAAAGTAAATGAACAACGCAGACAATCAATTCTTTTAGCACAAAGGCATTTTGAGCTCTGATCGTTTCATCCTTGACATATATCAAGGATTTTCACCGAACCTCAGTCCTGAACCAAATTCACATAGCTGTAAATCAGTTGTAATGAGATATGGATTTTACTGTAAATAACTTCTTTAGGGGGCTCAAGCCAGTCGAACCCAGGGGACAAAAGTTCAGTACAAAACAGTACAGATAAGTCCAATTGCAATAAACACAGCTGTGTGTGTGCTGACCTGCGCGAGACCCTTCACATTTCCGATAGAATGGCTTAGCTTAGAAGAATTGTATTTGCTAAAGAATGATGGCCGTGCTTTTCAGTGTAATCGTAACTTTAATGTGATAGAGATTAATTTATATTTTATTTAAATACGACTTCACTTGATTGTTAATGCGTATCTCTAAGCCATTACAAATACCTGCAAAACGTTTTTCACGAATCTAGTATAAATGTTTGTAGGTTGGACATGAAAATGAATATATCTTCTCTTGGAACTATCTTTACGTATGGAAAGGGTTTCCAATGCTTATGATGTGTCATTTAAAAAAACACACCGACTATAATTTTACTGAAACTTAGATGCAACATGTCTTCACAGCTATGATAAATTAAATAAAACGGTGAAATGTATCCAAAAAGACAGGCATGCAATTGCAAAAATTCTTACCTTGCCTCACAAAAGACTTTTAGATGGAATTGCGACCCTCTTGAGGTACTATCTAACTAATAGCAGAATATAGAGCTCTTTTTGAGGCCTCACGGCTTGCTTAGGGCGATATTCATTGATTTGGAATGTGGTTCAATAACCCTCGCATGTGCCTATTCAGCGGAGACCCCAGTCTCCATACTTACCGGCCCCCGCATTCTGCTGTTGCCAAAGATGGGAAATAATGTCAGCCAACAAAACCTGGTATCATTAGTGGTCGTTGTTGGCCGCAGTTTATTAATAACCAAAGACATATTAATAACACAAACTGGTTTCAAGCAATCTTCCATTTTGCGAACATTACTCATCAATCATAATTATCAATCATAATTGGCATATTACACATTATGACACCCTCTTGTGATAGCGGGTGTCAGTCTCTTTGTGCCCTCCTTAGTTCGAAAATGGGGCTTGTACCCAAACCAGTTTGTTGCCAGTCTATTGGTGCTCCAGTGGTTGGTTGACCACGCCCTGCGTGTTGCGGAGGGGAGATTTCCAGTCGGGAGTTAGGTCCCCAGCTCGCTACCAAATTGCGCCCTGCCGTTCGGCCGGGTCTGGGCCGCGAGTGCCGTCTCCTCCTGTTACTCCCCTCCTTTATGCCGCCACGTCACCCTGCCGTGCGGCATTCAAAAGTGAGTGGCCATCCTCTTACACACCGCCCGCCGGTGTGTTTTCTTAGCCAACCAGTGTAGAATTTCCGCCACGCCGCAGGGAGGCCCACGTCTCACTGTGGCTCCCCCCCCTGCACCTGGTTCGTGGCTCCCACCTTTCACCATATCTCTTCCCTTATTTTTTTTTTATTTTTTTTATACGCAACCTGCGAGTGACATTGCACCCCACAGGTTATCCCAAAACACCTTCATCCCCTTCTCGGATAGGTGTACCCCGTCTTGCCCATAGAGCCCCGGGCGGCCCGGGTGGATGAGGCCGTGCCGAATTGATTCCAGGCCATTGGCGAGGCAAAACTTGTGCATCGCCACATTTAGTTTCCTTCTTGCGTTGTCGACGGCCTTGTTGGAATCGGCCCCTCTCCAATGTTTCCTGCTGATCATTTCGGACCAGACTACCGTCGTAGGTCCCAGCCACGCTGCTGTCTTGGTGAGATCCCTTTGGATGGCTTGCCCGACTGCTTTTCGCCCTAGCCGGGTCAGGTCGTTGCCCCCAAGGTGGATGATCAGGACGTCGGGCAACCAGGCCGAATCTGCCATGAGGCCGTCCAGCGTCGGCAGTAGCTGCTCCCATCTCATCCCTGGCTGCCCTATCCACCGGATGTATGTCGCTTTGGGCCTGTTTATGCCGCGGCCCCCCTGCCGCCACCAAGACTCCATCCGGGACACGAATGAGTGCCCCACCACCCAGACCAGCTGCGGGCGTCCCCCTGTCAAGAGAAAGCATTCTGTTAGGTGGCTTATCTGCACACTGTGTGCATTTATGAGAGGGAGGGGGGGTGCTGTCACCCTGCCGTGCGGCATCCCAAGGCGAATCCCTCTCGTTCCCTCCCCCCCCTGTGGCTTTCTCTTTTTTTCTTTTTTTTTTTCTTTAATTTTATTTTTTTTATATGAGGTGAGGGCGTATGTACGACTTGTACGCCCTGGAGCGCCATCTGCCCACTGCCTGGATCCTGTCCTCTGGCATGCCATGCTGCGCTGCCGAGGTCGCTGCGCCGATCCTGAAGGAGTGAGAGGCAAATGATGCCGAGGGATACCCGGCTTTACCCAAGCCTTGGCGCATTATGGCTGTAAACTGGAACTTACTCAGGTTCCTCCTGTCCTTGTGTATGAAGAGGGGGCCCTCACCAGCTGGTCGAGCCCCCATGTACTTAAATAACCAGCATACTGCACAGAGCCCCGACTCTGGGATGCAATGGAGACGTATCGTCGTCCCCCTCCTTGCCCTGTCCGTTTTGGACTGTCTCAGTGTTAATTCGACTGCCCTCTCCATTGGTTTAATGTCTCTCGCCTGCAGGCATTGCTGCGCTGGGCCCGATTTGCTGGGGGCTACTAGTTCGCTTATACGGAATGCTCCGAAGAAAGCCGTCGTGAAAGCCGCCCTAAACAGCAGCAGCTCGTATTTATCCGATATTACGCCCATGAGAGCTCCAAGGAGCTGGCCCAGTTTGGCAAAATCAATGGGACGCCTGTCGTCCTTCTTTCTACCTTCAACCCTCCTCCAGCCTTTTAAGGCCGTTTTTAGATAGGCCGAGTTGGTGGGGTCCTCGCCTGTGTAAAGTCTGGCAAAATGGGCGATGGCGGCTAAATGCGCCTGGGCCCACGATCTCGTTTTTCTCGACTCGAATGCCCATTGCACGAATTTCTCGACTGCTGTGCGAGTTTTTGCCCTGTCTTCCAGCGATCTTAGGCCCCCCACTCTCATTACTGTGCCCGCGTATGTCTTGTACCTTCTGTTAGCCTCTGCGGTAAGTGATTGCCCTATTAGCCATGATAAGTCTACTCCCCCAGGTCCCAAAGGGACGATGGAAAGGGGGTCATCTCCTTGTCCGCCCCGGGCACCAGTTCTCTGAAACGTTTCATTTGGGCCCGTGAGAGCGCGTCTGCTGCTGAGTTCTCTGCTCCTGGCACGTGGCGTGCTTTCAGCTCCAGGTTCCCTTCCAGCTGCAATTTAATTAACCGTCGCATTAGCCTCAGCATGTCCGGGCATCTCGCTGCGCCTCTGTTAATGGCCTGTACTACTCCCATGTTATCTGACCAAAGCGTGAGTTTCAGGTTTTTTATTTTCTCGCTCCAAATGGTCAGAGCCACAATGATCGGGAACAGCTCGAGAAACGTGATGTTCCTGGTGAGCCCCTGCGCATGCCATTCATCCGGCCACTGGCTGGCGCACCAACTGTTTCCCAGGACCGCGCCGAAGCCAAGGCTTCCGGCCGCGTCTGTGTAAAGAGCTATCCGTTCGGCCGTTACCCAACCTGCCCTCCAAATCAGCACCCCGTTGAAATCCTGTAGGAACTCATCCCACACCTGCAGGTCCTGTTTCACGCCTGCGTTCTGCCTGATGTGGTGGTGCTTGTGGGTGACACCGGCCGTTAGCCCTGTTAGGCGTCTTGAGAATACCCTGGCGGGCGGGATCACCCGAGCCGCGAAGTTAAGTCTCCCTATCACTCGTTGGATTTCCCTCAGGGTGGCCTTGCTCCGACCCCGTAGCTTCGATACTTCCTCGCGAAATTCTTTCACCTTGTCGGGAGGCAGCCTGGCCGTTCCCGCTATAGAGTCCAATTCTATGCCCAGGAACGTGAGGCTTGTGGTCGGGCCTGTAGTTTTCTCTTTTGCGAGGGGGACCCCTAGGGACCTAGATAGCTCCTCGAAGGCTGCCAATGAGCTTGCGCACACTGAGGACCCTGCCGGGCCTGTGAACAGGAAGTCGTCTAGGTAGTGCAGTTTTCCACCTTCTTGGTGCCGGTCATGCAGCGCCCATTCTAAGAAAGTGGCGAACTGCTCAAAGTATGCGCATGAAATTGCGCATCCCATGGGCATGGCTTTGTCAATAAACACGTCCTCGCCCCATTGGAAACCCAATAAATGGAAGCTGGAGGGGTGGACCGGCAATAGTCGAAACGCAGATTCAATATCGGCCTTCGCCATGAGGGCCCCTCTGCCTGTCGCCTTAACCAGCTCGATAGCGTCGTCGACAGACGCATAACTCACTGAGCAAGCTTCGGGGTCGATACCGTCGTTCACAGAGGAACCTTCCGGGAACGATAGGTGGTGTATCAGCCTAAATTGACCTTGTTCCTTCTTGGGGACCACGCCTAGCGGGGAGATGACTATGCCCTCATGCAATTCCTTTGGGAGGGGGCCCTCAACTCTACCCAGTTTCAACTCCTTCTCTATCTTGGCGCTAACCACTTCGGGGTGTTGGCTTGCCGACTTCAGGTTACTCGCACCCGCCGAGGGGAGCGGGCCCTGGAATGGAATAACAAAGCCTTGCTCGAAGCCCTCTACCAGTGATCTGGCCTCCGCTTTGTTCGGGTATTTGTTTGTTAATCTGCGCAGCTGTTGCGTAACAATGGGGGATCTGGCCAGCTGGCGCCTACAAATGTCCACCAGTCCCCCCCTCTCTCCTGCGTTGGGGCTACCGCTTCTTGCTCTTTTCTCTCTTCTCTCTTTTCGCTTCGTGCTTGGAACCTTTGCACGCAACGGTGGCGTGCTTGCCCCCGCAGCTAGCGCATGCGTGTTGAAACTTACAAGACGAGCCCCATGAGCAGTCCCCCGCCTCGTATCTCCAACAGATCGCCTTGGTTGCGGTTGGGGAGTACGATCTCCCGTTCGACCGCCTTTGATAAGAACCGCTCTTCCCCTTTTGGTAGGAGCTCCGAAAGGGCTGGTCGCTTTTTCCCGCCCAGGCCCTAACATCTTTGGCTGTGAGCATCTTGTGGATGAAACCCGAGACATCCTCCTCATTCCACTCCATTTCGGGGTGCCTCTGCATTTTTAATCTAAACCCTTTGTCGTATTCTAACCAGGCATCCCCCGGGAACTGCCTCTGTGCTAGGTGGATATTGGCCTCGTAAAGCCACAAGTCCGCCGCGCAATGGGGGAACCTTTCCACTATAATGCACGCCATGATTCTAAAGGCGTCTAACCAATTGTCGAAACTGCGCTCCTTTCTGGCCCCACGCCTTTCTCTCCTGTCCTCTTCCTTCCTGTCGCACGTGGTTAGATCAAGTCCCTCTAGCTGTATTTCGAGCAGCGAAAATATGTCAATGAATTCTTTGCGCCATATCCTCTCTTTCACCGCTATGGGGATGAGACAAGCCAAGCCTGTGGCTTTCGTAGTCAGGGACGCCGGACCAGGGGATGGCCTGATGTAATGATCGTTGACTACGCCACTCGGAGGCGGGCTTCCCGAAACGGGGCCGTAACCCCAACCGGGTAGTGGGGAGATTTGTTCCCCCTGGGTGGACAAGCTTACCTGTTCCTGCACTCTTGTCTGACGGGCCCACCCCGGGTCGACCCTATGCCACGTGAGACCTGCCGCTTCCTCCGCGCGCTGCTCCCTAGGCCCTGGTACCCCCTGCCCTGTGCCATTAAGTAGCCCCGGCGCCAGCGATTTTAGACATTCCCTTACGATGTTGCTAATATGCTCACCCTTTTTCTTTTGGTCGGTGGTCTCGCTCTGGTCGCCGCCCTCTAGGTGTGGGCGGAAAATCCGTTCCGCTCGCGGATTTTGCGGATTTTCGGGAAATCTGCAATCCGCGAGATTTGCGAATTTCCCGCAAAATCCGCAAATCCGCGAGCAGCGGATTTTGCTCGCACTGCTCGCACTGTTCGCGTGAGTTCGCGCCCCGCGAATAAGTGCAAAATTGCAGAAATACGATTTTAGCAAAACTGAAAGTAACTACTTACCAGGTTCAAAAGTTCAGGCACATCATTAGTAGCCATTTCCTGTAGTGCTTCCTGAGGGGCCCCTCCAGAGTTCAGTTGCCAGTTGAAACTATTATGTGACCCTGCTCTGAACCTCAGAATAGTTACACATATGCCACAAAGGTCCTGAATTACAGCTAAGGGAGACAAGCAGGAGCCAGGCTGGAAGTTAAAATCCATTAATCAGCCCCTAATTCATTATTGTCAGTTGGGGCAGGGCAGGTGTTGTAACTAATTTTGCAACAATGAAAGCACTTAGCAAGTGCAAAAGATCACTAATCAGGGCGCACTAAGGAAGCAGGTGCCAGCTAAAAAAATATTCTGTGACACATTAATCAGCCCCAAATTAATTCAGGTCACTTGAGGCAGGGAAGGTGTGCTTTGCTTTGCCGAAAATAATGTACACTGGACAACCAGAGGGTGTGGTGATGAAACAGAGGGTGGCATGGGTGGGCCAGAGGGTGGCATGAGTAGTCAGAGAGTGGCAGTGGTGACAGAGAGTGGCAGTGATGAAGAAGAGTGTCCCAAACAGGCTGGACACGTAGAAACAACAAGTTCGCAAAACTTGCGACCCGACAGGTAAGTTCGCAAATTGCGAAATTGTAAAAACCCTCGCGAACTGGCAGAAACACGGGCGAACACAAAAAAAAAAAAATCCGCAAATTCGCGGGAATTCGCGGATTTTGCGGATTGCGAATCCGCAAATCCGCAAAATTCGCGAACGCGAGATCCGCAAAATTCGCTCAACTACCGCCCTCTGGTCTCGGCGGGAGGGGTTTCTGCCGCACTTTCCTCGGAGGGTTCCTCTTCGATGTTCTCTTCATCGGCGTGTTCTTCAACTTCTTGGGTGCGGAAGGCCCTGGCTCTTCATCCGCCTGTTCTACCGGTCTGTTCTCTTTCCCTTTGCCCAGGTGGGGGTGAAGCCAGTCGTCGCCGTGGATGGCCGATAACTCTCGGATCTTCAAAAGCACCTCTGCCATCTCGTCTGGCTGGCCTTCCGACATGTCGTGAGTCCCTGCGCACTGGTGTGTGGCTTCTTGGTTTCCCGCGTCTGCGTCAGGCCGTCAGCTGAAGGCACAGCTAGCTGCGTGTGCTTAACCTGGGCTCTGAGCTTGCTGCGGTTTTTACCTGCTGCTGCTTCAAGGGAGCTGGCACGGCGCGCCGCGCTCCGTAAGGCGTCCTCGGTGATACCGACCTTGATCTTCGACTGGAGCCTTGCCGTCTTCCTCTTCGTCCTCCGCCGCGTCGCCTCTCCTCCTCTTCAGTCGTTGTTGCTGTCGCGCCGTTCTCCCAGCTCCTCGAATGCGATGTGCTTCTGCTGGGAGGGCGGCGTCACTTAAATCCTCTTGAGCCCTCCATGCAGGTCTCAGGTGAGTCCCCCTGATTGGGGGGTTCAAACAAAGCCAGGTTGACCATTGGGCGCCCTTTGGGGGCGCTCAGGTCAACAGGTCACTTCCGGTCGGGTGGCTGGTGCGCACCCCGCTTCCGCTGGTTCCTGTGCGCAGCGAAGCGCCCAGAACCAGTTTACCCCCGCTGGTGGCACCACGAGGGTTATGGCGCCGGCCTTCGAGCCTCCCCCACCCTTCGGGCGGGTGCGGCGGCCTCTGCAATTTACGCCTTATCAGCTTTGACTATGCTTGCTAACCACCATGAATACTCCAACAAATTTGCAAGTCCATATAAACTTAAACAAAATTAGTATAGTTCTGATTGCATGTATATGAACCTCTTATTGACCTGAAGCATAGGAGCACTGTCCAGGCTAGAATACCAAACTCACACAGTCTGTAAAAATTCAATATTAGAAAAGCTTTTAAAAAAGGAAGTACGGAGAGCAAAATGGCAGATTTTTTAAAGAAAGTGGACACTGTTGTGGGAGACTGTGAAAAGAAAAGACATTAATAAATTAGGGAACTTATTTATGAGGCCTTGCAACACATTTGCGTCACCGTTGCATCACTTTTTATGAAGCACCGGCGGTGTGAAAAATACGCCATGTTTCTATGCAGATGTGTTAGTTTGTAAAGCCCTGTGCTACATTATACCTGTGTTGGTTATAATGTATGCAGGGTGGGCATTCCCCCGCAAAAAGCCTCATAGAAGTGGCACAGTGAAATCTATCAGATTTCACTGCGCCACTTCTAGGACGCCACTGCGTCAAAATCTTATGCCTGACTCACAGCAGGCGTAAGACTGATGCGGGCACATTTAACATGTGACATGCCCATGCATTATGACCCATTGCTGGAGCTGTGTCACTTATGCAACACACTCCAGTAATGCGTCAAAACTGTGCCTACAGATACATCAGAAATACTGACGCATCTGTAACTCCTTGCAACATGGAGTGCCAAATAAGGCGCATCCATCGGGTCACAAGGAGGGTGCAGTGAAAACTGTCACATCACTCTTTTATCGCAGCGATGCAACAGTTTCATAAATAAGCGCTTTTGTTTTTTAGGTTGCCTCCGGCATCCACACAGCCTAATATTTTGACTATCTTACTGGTGTATATGGGGCAGAGTATGTAGAAATGGTGCATGGTAACTGTGGAGTGATAAGTCCACATAAGTCCAACTGAACCCGGACGACATGGCCAACTACAGACCCATATCGCTCCTTCCTTGTATCAGCAAGATGGCTGAGAAATTAGTGAATGTGCAATTATCCCAATTCCTTGAGGCAAACAAACTCCTACGTCAATCCCAAACAGGATTCCGGCCCGGCCATGGCACGGACACCGCCCTCCTCTCCGTCATCGAGGAGGCAAGATGCATCCTGGACTCAGGAGGATCAGTGGCAGTGATCCTCCTGGATCTCAGTGCCGCCTTTGATACGGTGGACCACAGTGTCCTTCTTCATCGCCTGGCCAGGGCAGGAATTGTGGGAACTGCACGCGCATGGATTGACTCCTTCTTATCCGGTCGCTCATTTCAGGTGTGGGACGGCAACTCACGATCAGACCCACTTCCACTCACAAGTGGTGTTCCCCAGGGGTCTTCGCTTAGTCCCACCCTGTTTAATGTCTACATGGCCCCCCTTGAAGATGTTGTGACCCCTTATGGGATAAAAATAGTAAACTATGCAGACGACACTCAACTCGTCGTCTCTCTTTCCCACCTGGATAAACACCCAGACAGCCTGCTGAACTGTCTCCAGGATATTCACACCTGGATGTGCGAATCTTCCCTGAAGCTGAACGGTGCAAAAACCGAAATCATGCTCTTGGGCAATAAATGGACCTCCATCCCACCATCAGTCTGGCCAGACGCCTTTGGCGAAATCCCTACACCAAAAAAAGAAATTAAAACATTAGGAGTATGGCTGGAACCTGACCTCACCATGAAGACTCAGGCAGCCAAAACAGCTGCAACATGCTTTGGCCTCTTGCGATCAATCCTCAAGATTCTCCCTCTCCTCCCCCCCCCTATCCAGGAAGCTACTGGTTCAGGGGCTCATCTTAGCCCGGCTTGACTATAGCAACGCCGTCTACCTCGGCGCACCTGAATATACCTTGGCCAAACTCCAACGGACCCAAAATGCGACGGCGAGGCTCATTTTGAACCTTCCACCTAGAGCCTCTGCCAGGCCTGCTCTTAAGGCGCTGCACTGGCTTCCTGTTCGCCAGCGAGTAGAGTTTAAGGCCCTGTGCACCACCCATAAACTCATCAACGGTGTTGGTCCAGCCGCCCTGAAAGAACTGGTCATCCCCTACAAAGCCCCCAGACTCCTTCGCTCTGACGGCAAACATCTGGCCACAGTTCCTAAGTTCAAGAAGGCTCGCACCGGTGGCCGACGCTTCTCTGTCAAAGCCTCCGCAGGATGGAACTCACTTCCTCGCAATTTGCGTCTGGAACCTTGTCACGCCCTCTTCCTAAAAAAACTAAAAACCTTCCTGTTTCCCAAATACTTTCCCCGGTCTCCCTCTCTTGGTTTTCACAGATTTACAGCGCGGGGATGCCTACGGGTCACCAGGCGCTCTATAAATCGCACAATAATAATAATAAATAAATAAATAATAAATAAGTAGAATACTGAGATTATAATATTGTGAGACATGGGACACCATGTGGTATGGCGAAGAAGACTGCCCAGGATTAAGAGCCTTGTTTAGAGTTTGGCAGACAGGAGACTCCATCACAAATGGGGTGGAGTTTCATATCTGTCAAACTTCTGGTTCGCTCTCCCTGTTTAGATTCGGCAAACCGTCATGTTTCCACCAGGCTATTCTGTGGAGACTGCCAGTGAACACCTTTGGCACACTACCCATCTGGCAGTGAGTCATTGGTTTAAATATCCAGACCATCTACACTATGTATGACAGGTGTTCTGACATTCCTTTTTCCTGTTTGGGCCCACCTGGGAAAGACTGGCTGTCTGGAAGCAAATGAATGACCCCAATATGCTGGGAGAAAACTGCTAATTGTGCCAGCCACATCCATTTGTTTGTTTTTGCAAAAACAAGTTCGTGCTCTGGAAGTTTGTTTTTCAAAAGCAAAAAGCATTGCTGTGAAGGAACACTAAACATGACACCTGCACAACACAGCTTCAGTGCCTTCAGAGGAGCCTTTATGGCAGTGGCTTTTTTGGAGAGCACAGATATCCCTGTCAGAGGCAGAGAGATCCAAATGCAGAGGCTATGTGCCAGATTTATCATTATTTCATGCAACACAGCAAGACAACATGCTGCGCTGTTCTCCATGGAAGACAGAGAGGGCAGCAATGCACCCTATTTAAAAATATATATGGATTCCTGCTCTCTGACTGCAATAGTACATAATTCGCTGCCTAGCGCCTCCACAGCAACCTTGCGTAATTGTACAAGGGTACCTAATTTGCAGGCAGGGTTGTTTTTGTGCAGGAAAGTACACCTTCCTGCACAAAGCAATCCTTAGAGGCATTTTTCTCTTTCTAAGTGCAAAAGGAGGCCCTCATAAGCAAAAAAGGAGAAAAAATATATTTCTTGTTATTGCACCTCCCCTAAGAAGACTTAGCATTTTGACACATTCTGAGGTTTACCAGTCTCTGTAAATATGGGAATGTTCCAAAATGTATGGGTGGAAGTGTTGGAACATTCAAGCTCCACAGATGAAATGTCTTCCCTGGTCAAAGTAATGCAAGGCAATGACGTGCGCTGCATTACACAACTCCAGATTTACAAAGCAATGCAGCACCACACAAGGTGGCCTTGTGTTGCTTGATATTGAGGACGGCATGTACCTCTTCGGTAAGACTATGCGTTTTTGACAAAATAAACATCAGGATTGTGCCAGGCTGATTCCGGGCACACTCTCAGTAAATGTTGGCCTGTATCCCTGCTAGCCCACAGTGCACAATCTGGACCCACAACCCCACAGGGTAGCAAATGTGTGTGCAACCTCAGAACAGGACAACCCTGATCCCCCAGGTAAATCATGGTAACAGATCTAGATTCCCTTTGCGTGGACTTTCATGCATACCCAAGAAATGCTCAGCAAGGTATTTCAATATTTATTGAAGCATTGTGATTCTTGTATAGCATACATGTGTTGTGATAATCAATAGAATGAAACAGATTAGCATAGTTAGTGTTTCGAGAATAGTGAAAAAAATGAACATCTCTACCATTTTGCTATGACAGTGAGTATATGCGGGCATATACGTACTGTGTATAGAGTACTCCTACCTAGCACTACCTAACCTAGTCTCAACTAGGGTGGGTGATCTGCCAAATTCCTGCCTGGGTGGTCTATCTCCCCATTACCTGGTAATTCTTATCAGGCTGTCTATTGTGGTGTAAAACTGGACAGCCCTCATGTTGGTAAGCAGGAATCAGCTGAGCTTGAATTCCAGCATGTAGTGACCTCGCAGGCTCAGCTGAGTGCTCCTCTGCTCCAAACAAAGAAGTAGTTCTGTGTATATATAATAAACAGCACCCATGTGGCCATGTTGAAACCCCTGTCAGGCCGTAATTGTTTATTCTATTTGGAGAGCGTCATTGCATACCGGACAATAACATAAATAACATTTGCTCAGTAAACTTTATCCCTTGTAATAAATGTTAAACGTGTCATGATAGTGTGCCTACGAAGTGGACATGTAAGCACTGCAGATTCAGAGAATGTTATCCTGCATAGTCATTCAAGCAAATGTATGTGAAAAATCACTGTGTTTAAAGGAAAATGCAACTTAAGAGTGAGCATGGAAGTGGTGACCTTTCTAACCGGGCCTATCCTGAACACGTCGAAGTATATCTGACTTAAGTACTGCTTTGCCCTAGCAACAACATGCATTATGCAACATAGTACAATGATAAATCTGACCCCAGGTCATTTAGGCCAGGAGATTACATTCCTCTTCTGCCCTGACAGAGTGGAAATTGACTGCCAATGGCAAAATGAGCCCTTATGTCTTCAAGTAAAGAGGGACCAAATGCCATTCCGACAGTATTCTAAAATTGAGTCACGATTTATGGGCAACTCAGCTTTTGCCTCTGTTTTGTAACATGTCTAGTCAAGTATCCGTTCTTCAGTCACAAAAGTATGTTCTAATCATGCACACTAATAAAATTAAACTTCCATAAGGTGCCTTGTAGCTACCATTTCTTAACTTCTTAACAATAAAAGCAAATGTTTCGCTAAACTTCTTCTGTTCCATTTGAAGTTTTGGATGGCTACAAATGGTTTGAGCCATGTGACACAGGCAGAGAACAGAAGTGAGGCTTACAATGCCATGGGTTTAAATGTGACTGTATTGCCTAACATGCCTAGAAAAGACAGATGGCTGTACTGTTGCTGAGTGGACTTCAGCACTGCCTTCAACTGCTTAGCCAGGTCATTGTTTTGCATAAACCTTTGAAGATGGAACTTGATCATCCAACATTAAGGCTTAACAAGGTGGTCCATAGGACCCTTGGTCTGAAAGCAGAGAAATCTTAATGGGACTTGATAAGATATTACACACATGTTGAGAGGACTCAAGCAAGGCTGAATATTTGCATCCCCATGATGAAACTATATTTGGCAGATATGGCTGCACACTTCCCATACACCAACTGCAATTCACCCAAATAATAAGGGTACACATGAATATGTGCTGCCTCAAACAAGCAATTTAATACATTTGATTTAACTTCAGTAGGATTGCAGCACCCGTTGGACTTTTTAGTCTCCACTCATTGAACAGCACATGTTGCAAATATAAGATTATGCTTTTTGCATAAGGGAATGTGAACAACTCATGTCCATGGTTCATAGGAATTTGATTTAGCTAACACTGAACTGGCACATTCATGTGAAGGAACTTGCTCTAGGATAAGTTAGAAGTTTCTAAACTGACAGAATAAGCTACCATTTTTAACTTCAGGTATATCTGGAGGGTCTACATTGTGGATAGGGTAACTCATTCTGATGCATTCACCTGAGGTTGTGAATTGTTTTTCTTTTGGTTTAACCTGAATAGTACTTGCTCCATTCTTGGCAAACATGGCGAATTATATACTTACTTTAAGGAGGTGTGGGTCAGCCTCCTTTAGCCATTGACTTATTTTGCCCTGGAATCTTCAATCAATGGCTTAAGACAATTTCAATTACATTAATGGATCAACACCTTAGATTATTTTAGCCTTATAATTTTTCTGCTGGCTTTTGGGTGTGTCCTTCCACCTCTAATGGAGTCCATGATGGGCAATTGTACATGGGAAATGGGCATGTGAGTGGGCAGATACAACAGGGGAAAGATGACTGAAAAACAGTATCTGAGAAATGGATGCCATAGAAAAAAGGTTGCATTTTTTGAAGTATCCACTTTCAGTTGTTTTTGTCATCACTTAAGTACAATAGATTGTATGTTTCTATGGCATGCATGCACACAAGCTGCTGCATGCCATGCACATGTCAATCCTCTTGGCTTTGCCAATGCTTATTATCTTCAGGTAGAAAAAATACACAATAGTGGGTCCCATAGGGTCCTATTTTATTCCTCTTTCTGCTGTGCCTGAGAGATCCAGACCCACTTAGAGCATGCTGCATTGTTAGAAAATGGATCATGTGTTCTGCCCAGGCATCAGACCATTTACATGAGAGTTACAGAGTCCTAATCTATTGTAAAACAGTGTGAGGTATTGCTTTCCATTGGATGACATAGAAGGTTGAAAGTGCCACCAAACAATGAACATTTACAGGCATATTGATAACATGCAGACTATCACCTCAAGCGTTAGTTAATGTGAATCCCCCTTTTCAGCAGAGGATCTTGTTTCCTTTCTTTCTCAGAGGCCCTGCAGGATTGAAGACTGCTTCTGGGGTGCCGCTCGTAGCCGTTTGGTGGTGTGTGTAACCTGAATGCCACAAGGATTTCCGAGGACAGATTAGAACTCCTGCCTTGCCGGAACTTCATTGCTGCACCAGAGGAGATTGCCCGAGTTGCCTGGAGGGTGCGGGACTGCGAGTTCCAGAGGCCTGTGCGCGTTGTACACCTGGCGCACCTGTGACTCTTCCCACCCCCTGCCTCCCTCACATAAAGTTACACCCACTTCCGAGCACGCGGGACGCGCGCGGGACGGCGCCGGGCGAAGCCTGGGCCAAGGGCGGGCCCGTTTCTGCCCGTTCCTGACCGGTCAAGACCGGACCGGGCCCACCCTCTTGATTCAGTTATTGGATTCTACTTATTAATTTGGTAAACCATGGCCGGACGCGAATTGAGGAGTAAGTCATCGACAGCCGGAGGGTCAACTGTGGGAGGTATGGAAACATTTTTAATCAGAGCTAACACCCTAATTGACACTGAAATTTCTGTTCTAGAAAAACGTTTGTCACAGGAAATCACAGCAAATAAAAGATCTTCCTTGGGAACTATTGCTAACGCCAAAACGCCAGATAGAAATCTGGATATTGTCTCTACAGTGCCTCGTACAGCTGGGCAAGACATTATTCCTGAAGGGGAGGAGCATGTTTTGCAGGACTTGGACATTCTAATCAACAAAATTTCGCCTGAAATAAATCTAATTCTTGATAATCATGTAATTACACCCTCTGACTCTGGGGCTACCATTAATAGTACCCTGTCTCAAGGGGTCAAAGGAGGGGCTATCCCTCAAAGGAAGCGGGCTTATAACATGAAAGATGGGAGCAAAGCTAAATTAGCAAAGTTACAGCACGATAGTAATTCACCAGCTAGGCCAACGGTGGGGCAAAAAGTTTCTACAAAAGGGACAGTTGTTTTAACTACACCCCCTCCTGTTACTCAGTCTGGTAACACCCTGTCAATTGAAAGTTTGGGAACGTTATTTAAATGTATCTTATTCCCCCTAGAAGCTAAAATGGAGCAAATTGAACTTAGATTGGCAAATATTGAGAAGGTTACATCTGCTCTATCAGCGAACTCAAGTATGACCAACAAGCCGAGTGCAGCCTGCATGCCAAACTGGGGGGATATCTTCCTTAGTAGATGGAGGGGCACCTATCTTTAATTGCAGACCATCTTGTGTACCAGGCCCTAACCCTGTATACCAGGCACCCCCTAAGCAGACACCTGCCCCTTTGCCTGGGGGTAGTGATAATCAGGGGAATACTGATGACTGTTACCTGGCTCCGCCGGCACCAGTAAAAGAGTGTAGAGTTAATAGACCACGCTTACCAGACCTCCCACCTGAAGCAAACCATTTTATGGTGGTTTTGGCGGGAGCCCCTGTTTTAGAAGAGGGGGAAGATGAAACTTTTAGCTCGCTAAAAACAAGGTAGTCAGATGGCTAAACTGGAACAGACCCCTGCCAGCCCATTTACATAATGAAATTATCATGGTAAGAAGGGTGCCGTGGTTGGGTAAGACAGTTAAGACTATAAATGGGGATTGTATAACAGTTCATTTTAGAGACCCCAGAACTGTCTCCCATATTTGTGCTGGTTTTAATAGATCATTTGACTCCACCATCCAGACATTACCATTGTCCTTCTTTTTTCCACCTAACCGTATGGCCTATGGAAGAGGAAGGGATGATTGGATAAGGGTTGAGCGGAGGGGAAGAAATAGAAGATTTGAAGGAAGACCAGTCCCTATGCCACTGAGTACTCCCTTCTGCGATTATAATCGCTTTAGCTGTCTCGATGCAGTAGACTGAATACCCCCTGCTGCCCAGCCATCACCAATGGGGGGAACTTCAGATTTGAGCAAAGAAACATTGGTTGGAAGTGTCGACCTTCTAGAAAATGACCTTATGGAGCATTTGCCAGCAGTTGTAGTTCAACCGGGTACAATTCACCAGTCGGTCTCCACCACTACCAACTTTGTGGAGCACCTGCCAGTAAATATAGCATCACAGGGGATACCCATGTGCCCTTAAGAGAGTCCCTGATTACGGAGGATGTCCTTTGTGGAACTGGGTATAAACTAGTGAGCTGGAATATTGCCGGCTGGTGACAAAAGGAAGAGGCTCTTGGTTGGAGGGAGTCTGTTATTAATTATGACATACTTTGCCTCCAAGATACTTGGTCCACGGTCGAGCTACATTTTGATGGTTACGTGTCCTATAATTGTTTAGCGCAAGAATCAACCATGGGCAGGGCAAAAGGTGGGTTGGTGATTCTATTGTCTGTTAATTTCCCGGTTCGAGTAAGATCCCATACCACCATCGGATTCCACTCACAAGCGCTCTGGTTAGAGCAATGTGGGGGTCGGGATATTCTGCTAATTAACCATTATAACAATATGTTTGATTCTTCTTGCTCCACTGTAGTTAACAAGCTGGAGATTGCTGTCGAGAAAATTGGTAGGGCCATCCATACCCCATTTTACATTATTTGGGGAGGGGATTTTAATATTCGTACATGCCCCTTCTCGTTTACAAATGCATGTGGTTTTGATGGGGCAAATGGGGAGGACCGGGCTCACTTTGTTCCCACTCCATATGGTGAATCCCTCAATACACTTATGCTCAAATTAGATCTGTTAATCCACCAGCCAGCAGATGATAGTGAAGGCAATATTGTCCCCACTTTCGTAGGGAGGAATTCAGATTCTGTTATTGACCATCTGTTGGTCTCAGCTAATATTAGTTCTCTTTGTGCCATACCGTAAATAGTCGATCTAGGCCTTAGTGACCATAATGGCATTACTATGCTGACATCAATTTGGGGGAGGAAGGCACCAGTCACCCGAGGGACTGTTGCCGAAATAATACCCTGCAGACAGAATGGCATCAGGATCAAATGGTGCGGGATAACTCAGAAAAGTTACTGCGCAAAATTGTGGTAGATAGCTTCCAAGAGCTGCAACGCTGCCTAGACGTCAATGCAGGTGCATCATGTATTCTTGTTGAATTTGAGAAACTAAATGACATTATTAAAAGGACTTTAACCCTCACTAATGTCAATAGCAAGAGGGTGACCGTAGGCTGGTTCGATAGGGCTTGCACGAAGTCCTTACAAGAGTTAAAGAAAGCTCTCTCAAACCGTCCTAGGGACATGGAAATTGTTAAATCTCTTAGGGCAACCTATAATCACCATTTGAACCGTAGAAAGCAGGAGTTAAGGGAGGAGGCTTGGGAAAATCTATCAAAAGCGGCGGAGTTGCGGGACAGTAAGCTTTTTTGGAACACTGTAAATAGCCCTTTTCTCCAGAAAGAGGAATTCCCTGTATTATCTGCCCAGGTCAGCGAGGAAAGCTGGGTTTTGTATTTCACCGGTATCTTTGACCCCGACGGGGAAGATTCTATATGTTCGGGGGCTGCAGTCCTAGGCCCAAAGTTACCCCTCAACATCACAACGTTAGAGGTAGATAACGCTATCCGGAATAGTAAGGGAGGGAAGGCCCCAGGACCCGACGGGGTCCCGGGTGACCTGTACAAAATGGATCTATTGTTATGGGGCACTCTTTTGACACAGGTATTTAACGCGTCAGTCAAGGAAAGCACTCCATCCACTTGGGGTGAGTCCATAATTATACCAATCTATAAGAAGGGAGATAGAGGTGAGGCCAAGAACTACCGCCCTATCTCCCTTCTAGATTCATCCCTAAAAATAATGAGTAGGGTGCTCTTGCTGCGATTGGAAGAGTGGGCAGAGGCTAATGGTATCCTTGCAGATTCCCAATTTGGGTTCCGCAAGGGCCTTGGTACCATCGAGCAGTGTATTAATTTAGATTTAATTATTGGTAAATACACCAGAGCCAAGCAGGGCTCTTTATTCCTCTGTTTCGCAGATCTTACCAGCGCATTCGATCTGGTGGATCATTCTTTAATGTGGTCCACACTACTTGATCTGGGCGCCCCTGCTGCAATTATGTATTTTCTGGCCAGATTATACAATAAGTTGTCGGCACAAATTCGATTTGGCCAAGCGGGGGAATGTACCAATAAGATTAAGGTCAAATCAGGTATTAGGCAAGGCTGTGTCCTTGCCCCGCTGCTTTTCTCCCTTTTTATAAATGCTATGGACTCCGAGTTGAAATTGGTTAATGCTAATGCACCGCTTGTTGAGGGCCAAGCGATCCCCGTATTGCTATACGCAGACCACACTGTTCTATTATCTAGAACACCAGTCGGTCTGCAGCGATTAATGAATAGCTTTTTTGATTTTATAAAGGGGAGGAAACTAAAAATTAATAATTCAAAAACTTTTATTATGGCTTTTGGGAAGAAGGTGAAAAAGTTAAGATCATTCCAGTTTAACCCCTTCGATGCTCATGACGGAACGGTTCCGTCATGAGCATCGGTTGAGCTGTGCTCATGACGGAACCATTCCGTCATGACCACACCCATTAACATTGGGGCTCAGCACCGGGGGTAAATCTGGGCAGCAGCCAAGGTGTTAAGGACCAAAAAATTGCAGTGGTGGATACATTCTGCTACTCAGGAATTACTTTTAGTAGCAGTGGAACATGGGCACCAGAGATACTTAATATTAAGGCTAAGATGGGTAAGGGGGCTTCAGGGTTTTTTTAATTTGCTTCTAAAATTGGAAGTCGCCATACATATGATATGTTAAATGTCTACCGACATAGATGTGCTTTAGTGGCACTCTACTGTTCGGGCGTCTGGGGACATTGTCATCATGCGGATTTGCAAGTGGCCGAAAATGACTTCTTAAAGAGGCTTCTTTGCGTCTCAACCTCTGCTTCAAAGGAGCTGGTCCACCAAGAGGTTGGGTTGGAATATTTGACTGATTTAATAGGATTGAGACCTCTAACGGCCTGGAGATCTATCTGGGCCAAGGATGAAACAGGTTTCACTAGGAGAATAATTACTGATTGTCTCCGCCTCGATAAATTTAGCCAGATCCCATGGCTTAAATATGTCTTGACATCATATAGAGACGTGTTTGATCTGGACGTTTTTGCGGATCCAGCAAGCGCCATTAATATTCCCAAACAGGAGCTCAAACATGTCTTTCTGGGGGTTAAAGCAAAATTGCGTAGTGAAGCCAGCCGCCAGTTTGTAACACACTAATTTTATCATTCAAATAACTTGGCAGGCCACGGCTTTTCGAAGTATCTAAAAGTGGTTACCAAGCAATCTCACCGGTATGTCCTTACAAGACTAAGATTAGGCATTGTTCATAATCTGGTGGCTTTCCTCCTGATAAAAAAAGCATATGTTAATCCCCTGTCCATGTGACGGAACTTCTAAACAGAGCACTGTGCACTTTTTGCTCATCTGCCCCCTGTATTTGTATCTCCGTATTACATATCCTAAACCCCTTTTTAAGAAATATTCTGTCTACTGTTAAAACTGCTATGAGGTTTTTATTTGCACTTGATGTACCGGATGTCTGTTTTTTTACTGCGACTTTTATTCTGAAATCCCTGTCCGCTAGGAAAAGTATGAAATTTATAACCCAACTGTGAATGTACCCCTTCTCGGAAATTTAGCTGTTAATGCCAATTTGTTATTCCTCCCCTCCTTGCGATTACATTGAATTTCTCATCTTTTAAAACCTTTTAACAATTTTTTAGCTGATATGTATGTCATTTCTTGTGTGCTTTTATGATTGTTTTTTAAATGATCGAATAAAGCTTTTGAACTGTGAACTGTGACTGCTTCTGGGACAGGGTAGTTGGAAAAAGGCACAATAACAGAGAAATAAGGGTCTCTAATTTCATACTTGGAATAAGAGGACTGTCTTCCTGTTGGAGCCTCCTACCTAAGTGCTGTTTGAGCAGAGCCTTTGATGCATAGGCTGTTAAATCAACAAGGAACAGAAGCATTCAATATGCTGACTCTTTTTCTCTTTGTGACCTCTTATGAGACCATTAGAAGGGCTCCAAATATTCCAGCACCTCTAAGTGCTTTAATAAGAAAGCAATGGTAGCTGGAAGTTGGCCACCCAATTAGGGTCTGGAAAAGTCTTTTTTGAAGACATAATAGTTGATGAACATTCAATGTGTTCTCTGCTCAGTTATGTAATATTTTGCTCTATCTCCAACAACAGTGTCAGTGTGCATTCCCACTTCTTACATAAGTGTGTTGCTTCCTTATTGCACGAACATCAAAGGATACCTACATTTCCACCTTATAAAAGATTTGTAATTTCATCGTTGCATACTAGAGGAAGAACAGTTTCCATTACAAATAGATCTAAAGCGAGTCAAACTAACCAAGAGAAACTTAAATGTGTAGCTGAAATTCTGTAAAAGCTGAACGTGCATATTTTCATCTTTTTAGGATTTAGTGGCTCATTGGGGACAGCTACTGATCCAGCGCTGGGCCAATCCTCTTACCATCTGTTAACTCATAAATATTGTTAGCCGACTGAGAGGTAAAGGAAGTTAGCATTTAATTAAACAATCTCATTAACAGTGCTCCCCATTTGGCTACGCAAAAAGGACCAGGAATCAGTTACTATAGTTAGAAGGATTATTACAAGTTAGCAGTCAGGTTAATGTAAACAAATCTCATTACCATGCTGTAAAGATATATAATAACAACTGGGTAAACCAACCTCTTAAAGAAGTTCATGCGTACTAGAATAAGGCAGATAAGATTTTCCATCACAGCAATATAAAACATCAATAACAGAATTTGATGCTTAGAGAAAAGTTTCTGGTTCACTCTTCTATACATGGGCGAAGTGTAAGATCATCTAAATTAAGTCCAACTAAAAAGGATGGTTTAAAACCAAAATTCAGAAAAATGCAGAAAAATAGTAATATACAGGGAAGTACGGAAAGGTATCAGCATTTCAGGAGCTTGGTAGGGAATATTCTTGGGACAGGGAAATTAGTGTTGGCCTAAGACACACTCAGCAAAAGTCAATGGGGATGAGCATAGAGGTCTACACTTCTCAATTTCCAAAGGAAAATGTGGCATATCCTCAGACAGTAAGTATGAACACCAGTTAATACCACGAAAGTCCCCAAAGCAAAACCCCTCTGTTTGCATCATCAGGTGCTTAATTGTTCTTTTTATTCTCACGTTGTGGGCTGCAACATTCATCAAATATCCCTGGCCAAACCTAGGAACCTTACTGTCCATGATTACTTGTGATTCCTTGCAACAATAATATTGAAAAGTATCAGTTGACGTTCTGGCTCTCGATGGTCCTTATCAAGGTCTTCTTCTCAGGCTCTCTCTATCACTAGTACAGCGTTACAACTAATATCAAACTAAACAAGCATTTACAATGCAATGGTCTCGGCATTATTAAAGGTAGAGCTATTGGCATTGCTCATGACATTTTTAAATCATAAATAAATGGCATTATCATTTACATTGCCAATAGCTTAATCGTTTGCATATGCGAGACCTATTGCATTAGCACCCACACACAGGGGGCAGTGGCAGGAGAGCGAGCACAACGAACGAGGGGGCAGGGTAGCAAGCACAGCGAAGGGTTAGGGGAGCAGGCACAGCGAGGGGTAGTGGTAGGAGAGCAAGCCCAAGCAACGAGGGGCAGGAGAGCAAGCACAAGCAACCAGGGGGCAGGGGCAGGAGTGCAAGCACAAGCAACAAGAGGGCAGGAGAGCAAGCACAGCCAGGGGGCAGGAGAGCAAGCACAGCCAGGGGGCAGGGGAGCAAGCACAGCCAGGGGGCAGGGCAGCAACCACAGCCAGGGGGCAGGGGAGCAAGCACAGCCAGGGGGCAGATCAGGAGAGCAAGCACAGCAGAACCATTACTCGGCGCCTCCAATGCCTGCCCAGAGTGGAGGTTGATGAGGCGCCCTTAGCTCCAGTACCACAGCTGCAGGTTAGTCTCGTCCTCCAGGAATGGTCGAACCTGGACAGGCCCCCCCTCTCAGCTGCCAGTGAGTAGAGAACAGGGGAACGTGTCGACTTGTAGGAAGAAGGGGGAATCGAGGATGGCGAGACACAAAGGTATGTCCAGCTCTGGAGAGAGGCAGACCACAAGGATTAGCTGAGCTCCAGCTATGTACAAATAGGAAAGGCTGCCCCAGCTCGGAAGGCAACTGAACACAAAAGAAGGTCTCAGCTCTGATGATAAACCATCCACAAGGGAAGGCCCTGCTCGGTGGCCAAACTCTAGGGAGAGGTAGATTATAACAATTAACTATGATCAGGGCCATGACAAAGGATAATAATGGACCCTACTGTTTTGGTAATGACAGACACGATCTGCAAACTGACCTCTCTGAAAGTATTCAATTAAAGGACTTGTTCTGAAGCCTTTATTGTTGATACTCGAGTTATTATTGTCCAAATACCTCGAAATAGCTGGCTTTCCTAAATAGATGTGAGGCCCTCCTGTGCTTAGCCTTGGATACAGGAAATGCACAACAGTACTATGCTAAAAGGACACACGTTCTATTTGTTTTGCTTTTTAATTATCATACACAACTTGATACAAAAAAGGATACAATTTCATAGCTTTTCATTATTTGATAGAGCTCTTTTTCATGCATGTCGAAAAAACTAAAACCTAGTTTTGTAACGGAAGAACGGAATTAGGGAAGGAAAGATGGATGTCAAGGTGGATGAATGAATGTTTACCACTGTAGTGATTAAAATGCGGTTTAGGAGAGCTTTAGAAAATGGCGAGGTATTTTATAAGTCAGTTCTGAACACCATGTGATACGTTTTAATATCCAACAGTTCATGAATGTCACAAAAACATACACATCAGTACAATTTGCCCAAAACGGCTGGGATATAAAATAATGAAACTGTGAAAGCAAAGAGCAACAGCTGAAACAAGTGTGAGAAAATGCAAACACGTAACTCGGTATGGCGTGACACATAAGACAAAGAGAAAATAGCCTTTGACATATTGCAAGATACTAATGCAAAGAATTGTCTGCACACTAAAAGAGCAGCATAACTTCCACCATATCTGGTGGGATTGTCCTACCATCCGCCCGTTCTGGTCTGAGATTTTGTCCCACATCAAGGATGTCATGGGTTATCCGATTCCGGAGTCGATAGATTTTGTCCTGTTGGGGCTTTGTTATCCGATGTTGGAACACCAAACTAAGGCCGACAAACATATTATATGGCTGTGTCTGGGAGCAGCCAAGTTAACACTAGCGTCAGCCTGGAAGAAACCGACTGCTCCGGCTATTTCACTGTGGCACGCGAGGCTGTGGCGACTGCTGAGCATGGAGAGAATGTCAGATATATTTTTGGGCAATTTTAAAAATTTCTTGTTCCGTTGGGGTCCGCTGGTCCAATTTTTGTGTCGAGGTCTCCCATCTGCGGTCTGTCCCTCCGCACTTCTTGCTCTTCACCTCTTCCAGATTTAACCAGCTGGTCTGTATGAGAGCCTGATGTGAATGAGTGAATGGTTGCCACCACCGAGGAGGGGGGTGGGGGGGTAGGGGGGGAGTGGGGGGGGGTTGCTGTTGGGGTTGTTAGTTCTCCTCTGTTGCGACACTACTTAACCTATGGAGACGGACTATGTTGACATCCTGTGCAGCTTTGTCCCCCAATCGGGGTCGTCACCTCTCACAGCAAGTTTACAGACGATTGACCACTTGAGAAGGGGTTAAAGCCTAATTCTCCTTCTGCATCTGGCGAACAATGACTCTTGTACCTGCCTTTAACGTTCATATATGCTGCCTCCCCTTGCCTTTTTTTGTGAAAGCGTTCTCCAGCACCCCCTGTGTGGGGTTATTTGTGGCTTGTCGCCTGTACTTTTTTTTTTTCCCTTCTCCTTCCTTTTTGTCTTTTCTCCCTCTTTAATTCATGCTCAAGGAAAAATAAATAAAAAAATGTATTAAAAAAAAAGAGCAGCATAGCAGCTTGCACCTGCAACAAACTAAACTCTTTACCGCTGATTTTGTTTCCCCGCAGTTTAACATCACGCCTTGTTTGAAACATAAAAGCACTTGGTGTTAAATATTCCTTGTGCCTGGATAACTTCGAGTGACGTCATTGAATGCAGCACTAACAGCAGAAAAAACATTGTGAGCATGAACAAATATAGTGCTACCAGTGCATACGTGTCGTGGATTGGAATACGGTAAAAGGCACAGCATGTACCTATTGGTGCCGAAGTCTAAGAAACCGGAAGTGACGCATTCATAATATACTGCTAGAGTCACTGACACGATTGCTAGGCGCAGACCTTGAACCATCATTCTGTCGGTATGCAGCCTTACATTGCATACCCTTTATAAGCACTACTGAAAGCTGTTTCTGAGCCCCACCTCTCCCGTTAAGACATTTCTAGTGAAGGTTCCTTGAAGAGCACAATCTTTGCAAAGAATAATGCCCCTGGTGCAGTGAGACTGGCGTATTATTTTTGGCACAACATCTTGATGTGGTAGGAAGGCCGCCTCTTCCTTATAAATCCGCTGTTAATTCCCATGTGGGCGCTCCCTCAGAGGCTGCCTTCTGCCGCATGATTACGGGCCGAGGTGTAATGAACCGCTTCCATCATGGAGTCCCCTTCCGATAGACAAGTTCTCTCATCCAGAGTTTATTTCCACATATGTTAAAAAGGGTAAGCGATTGGCTGTTCTATTCAGCGCCTACACTGGACAGAAATGTTTCCAGTGTAGGCGCTGCATAGTAGTGCGACTTGTCTATCGGAAGGGAACTTTGGAGTCTCACTCACTGGCCCGCTATCAAGGCTGAGAAGTCACTATGTGGCAGCAGTTTTCTTTAAAGCAGCTGGGAGGGTGCCTCGTAGCACGGCCTGCTCAGAGTGTTAAAATCCGAGCACAGAACAGAGAATGCACCTATAGAAACGTGGTGCACAGGCAAAGCGGGGGGGGAGTGGGATGAAGGAGAGCTGCGGGCGGAGGGAGGGGGGGAGCAGGACGAAGGAGAGGCAAACCGAACACGAGACTGGTCAAATAACGTGCAAGGGAAGAGGAAAAGAAAAAGAGGTGGTCAAAGACAGCAACGGTGAGGCTAAAGACAGAACAAAGTGAAGACAAGAGGACAGCGAGGCTCACCTTCATTGCGAACAAAACAAAATGGCGGCCGGCAAGCTCCGTCTTTTTTTCGGATTTGGGGGCGTGTTTGGTGGGCGTGGCTAAAAATTGGAAAGAAGAACACCGAACACACCTCCAAATCCGAAAAGGACGGAGCCTATTTGGAGGGACGGCTCTCTCCTCCAATGGCTGGCCTCCATCTAGGAAGCCAGCCAATGGGAGAGAGCCAAAATTAGAGGCGGAACATAAGATCTCTCTACTTCCGGTTCTGCCTTCGGCAGAACCGGATAGTACCTCAACCTAAAAACCATGAGAATGGACCTGCAAGGAAAAGACTCGCAAGCAGAAATTGTAAAAAAGCATTTCATGCAGAAACAAATACAAGCCAAGTTATGACAAGTTTAATGTATGAAATCAAAGGTGCACATTTAATATACAAGTGCACATTCAATACACAAATTAATGTAAAATGCCAGTACATTAGATTTGTGTTACACGTTGCATACAGTTAACATCTTGAGTACATATGTATAAATGTGACTAAGAACTGCATTATAAATGCATCTATGGAACATTAGTGTACACATTACATAAATTATGTTAGTCTCTAAATTAAATACATTTCAACAGTGTAGGCATGGTTTTCTATAGTCATAATAATAATAAATGGCATTTGATACAGTTAAGGCACATATATCTGAGACTCTAATCCTATGGTAAATGCACTTTAATAATGGAGTCAAGTGCAACACTTTACATTAATATCATTAGCACATGTGCTAAGTGCAAGTATATATTGCATATTTGTGATGAGTAAGGATGGAGCCAAAATTATGCTGCTCCGCTACTATGAAAAAAACACTTGGACTCTGGATCCTACTTTCACTATTCCTGCTTTGATCATTATATTTTAACACCTTCCATGCTCATGACGAGCTCTGCTCGTCATGAGGCACGGTTGAGCTGTGCTGATGATGAGCTGAGCTCGTCATGCACAATGGGGTTCGCAAAGCACAGGAGGGGAAAAGCCATAGCAGCCAAGGTGTTAACATGCTACTTTATGGAAATCATCTGCAGAGCCAATCCTGCGGTCTGGTGCCTAATTAAGACTTTGCTTGTCGTCTTCTCCAGCATGGCTGACCGGGGCATCACAATGTATTCTAAGACCAAATGTGACTGGTGTCACCAGCCCAAGTCATGTATTATATGAATACTAGGTTCCCTAGAGTCCACGGTCGCCCACCTTCTAATCCTAATCCTTTTTTAAAATGTTATACGAGCACTACAACGTGTGCCATTGCAGTTCAATGCTAATTACCTCACCTATTACGTCACTCATCACATGTTCTGTGACACCATTGATAACATCAATGCAACCTCTGAAATGACCTAATTGATGATAACACTGTGCTTGGCAGGAGCACAATTATAGTTAATTTAGTACACAAGTTATAGTTACTTGAGATAATTATCACTGGTGAATATTTCAGTGGTTTTGTTTGTTTAGCATGCCAGTTTTCCTTTGTCCTGGATACTCCTGAATTGTTTTTTTTTCCACAGTTTGTGGAGCTCCACATCCAATGACTTTTAAACTGCAGATCTTGTTCTCCTTAGGAGCAGCATTGGCGTTCCTGAGATTGGATCGGAACTCGAGACTAGAGGGGGAAAATGATGGCCAGACTTGCTGGTCATGTGCTCTTTTATTCCTGTTAAATCAATGCACTTTCATCTTTCCCCAATAATCAACCCATTGAAAAAACTGACCTTCACCTACCGATAACAGTTTAAGCGGTTTCCTTCTTTCTGTTGGGTCCAAGTGGCACAACAGTTGTATTGCTAAGATCGTGAGGCGAGCTGGTGACTTGGACTTAGAGGCAACACTGAGGGCATGCTTGGCAAAAGTCAACACTGGGTGTCCAGAAGCTGGTGACTCTCACGCTGTGTGATTGTTCTCGTAATTCCTTTAATGTTGGATTTGCCATGGAACTGGAGCAACTCACAGCAAAATAAATGCAGGGTATGTGGAGAAGAAGGGTTGGTAAACAAGGAACTGAGATGAGGCAAGTAAGTGTAAGCAAGAAAGAGCTTGAAAATGCCCCAAGCAAAATGTAAATCTTAAGGCTTAAACCAATTTCAAGTATTTATTAAGGTTAAAGATTGAAAGACTAGAGAATTTGTTAATCACCCTCTCTAAACATGCTTAAAAAACCAAGGCCATTCAGGAATAGTCATTCTCCTATAGACTTGCTCATAATGGCAGCTGCAGTATCAATAAGCAAGTTCAGAAAAGTGCAGATCTTGCTAAATCAGTATTAAACTGAGAAAGCCTAGGCACAAAGTAAATAAGACTATCCCTCCTTGGTATCTTTTAAGAGAGGGTGAGAGTAAAGGAATCTCGATAGATAGGTAGAGATTGAGAAGTCAGATCTGCAAAGATTAAGGTCCATCAGGAAAAAAAGCCAAAGGATAAACATCCTGCCTCTTACAATGCATGCCATCTGAAATGTTTTAAAGCTTCAAAAAAGAAAGTGATGGGTGGAATGCTTGAATTTATTTCAGTCACTGGCTATCGCTGGTGTCGCATCCCAAGCCATTGTTTTTCACCCACCATGCCACCTCAGTTTGGACCCAGCCATATGCAGATCAGTCTTGACCCAGCTTTCAATGCTTTAGACATCCTTTAAAATACGAATCTGACTGGCACAATCCCCAAAGATAACACTGTTACCAATATTGCTGAATTGTGAGAACTGTGAATACAGTTTTCTGTCCTGCATGTCTGATCAGAGATAGTGTTTATTTAGTCGTTTTTGATTTTCCTCATGGGAATACATTTCAAGTTTAAGTCGCAAAACTACGAAATAGAAGAAACAGGTAATCATGTCATCTTAAATGTAAGTCTAGAAGATGCTGTAAATCAGACTCAAAGAATGAAACAACCACAATACCTGCAATTGCAGAATCAATTATGTCATATTGTAAACTGAAGAACATGCTACACAATTTACTAACAGAGGTGAAGAACAGTTTCAAAACATCTGAGGGTAATCATGAACAGATGCAAGAAGCTTGGTTTATGTTGTAAGTCGGCGAATAGAACAAAACAAAGTCTACAGTACCTGAAATATAATCAAATGCTGAAAAGAAAATTCAAGAGATTGTGAAGATTACAGCACAAAAAAACCTTATCTGAGAAAACGTGTTAAACATAAAAAGATAATTGAGAAGAAATACCATAAGCCTTCGTAAAGTCACCAAAGACACTGAGGGGAATTACTGAAACTATGTAATTGTCCTATTGCAAAAAGAAAAGTTTGTGAATCAGGGGGATTTATCGCAATGCTTTCAAAATGAAATCTAAAAGAAAAAGCTAGGAAAATATTTGCGAACGTCCAGACCTACGCGGCCAAAGAGTTGAGACTCAAAACTGCGTGGAAATCCAAATATTAGTTTCGAATGCATACTTTACTAGATTAGGTCAGGCTTACGCTGAGTGACCGAAGTGAGAAGGTGGGAGTTGGGAAAAAGGATGAAAGATCTTCAGCAACTAGGTTCGATGGCACAAATGGGATTTCCAGCAATGTAAAGTATAATGTGGAATAGTAAAATGCATAATTTACAGAATGTGGAAAAGTTTGACACCTTAATCAGTGAAAAAATTAAAAACTAGAAATAATTAAAATATTGCTTTGCCTGTTGAAAATTAATATCACAGGGGTTGAGTGCGAGGAGCTCGACTGGTACTATCATTACGGCCAATGGCAGATGGAGAGATTTCTCCAGGGAGGGATCACATTAGGCAGAGAACATGAGAAAAATATAAAGAAATAATGCCCCACATTTCACTGGCAGCACAGTAGACAAGCCAATCACCAATAGTATACGTCCTGCAGATAGTCTCCAGACTACAGATCTATTACTTATAGATTACAATGTTAAAAGCCTAATAATGAAAAGTAATCAAATATCGGGAAAGGATTACTGACAAAATAGTATTGGCTAAATTATGATTTTTTATATGAAACGCACTGAATCAGTAGGGAGTGCAAAGACTGCTTTAAAGCAAAAAGGTGGTCAAACATTGTGATGTGTTCAGAGCAAATTTGATGTTCTAAGGTGGGGCAGTTATGGTAAGGCAGTTCCCTCTGATTGAAGTACTAAAATCTAGGACTAATGACTAAGGTCGTTGGGTATTAGCTAAAGTTAATTTAACTTGTTATTGTGGTCCAAATACAGATGACAATTGTTTCCTGAATTGCCGGATATGTAATCGTTTCGAATACCAACAATCATCAATCACTGAGGGAGATTGTAATGCTCTATTAAATTATCTACTTAATAATAATCTAGATCGGTTAAATACTTGTCCATGCACAAACCCCCTAAAAGCCCAGAGAAACTTTCTAAGTGTGATGCATGTTTTAGGTCTGTGCTATGTGTGAGAGAGTAAAGGAGCACAGAGAGGTTCCACTATCAATCACAAAATATGGGCATTACTCCAGCGTATATTATCTCCTATTAGAACACTCCTGGGCCATTGAGGTGACACACTTGCTCAGTCATATCTCTGATCATGCTTCTGCCTTTTTTTAAAAGGAAAATTCTTCTTTGCTGAAAAAGGACAGAGAGAGACAAGTAATCGTAAATGGTTACTGGATTTTGAAGTAATCAAAAAAAATTAGTAGAAGATCAATAGAATTTGTCTTATTTTAATATATGAACTGCGCCTGAACAGACCATTTGGGGTGTCTTTATGGCCTATTTGAGAGTGATCACCGCCAAAATCTTGAGAGAAAAATCTAAATTATATTACTTGAGATATCAATAACTAAAAATTGAAATTATAAAGTGTATGTTATAGCTGCAAGTTATTCCTAAGAACACACAAAGCATGTTAGTGAGAATTCAATGTTATATTGGAAAATAAGTGGGCGGCAAAATAAGGCCCAACATTTTGAATACCACAAAAACGAAAGCCAAAGTAGTCAGAAACAAGAACAATACATGGAAATATTACATTACCAAACTGGTCAAAATACATGCGACATAAACTAGATCTACTCAGTTAAAAAAAAAACTGAAATAGGGATGTTGCAGGGCAAGATAAACTGTTTTATTTGAGTTTCTATGAGTTCATAATTATCAGGAGTAAATTGAGTAACAATCTTAACCGCATCGCTGCTGCGGTCATTTTTGCGCTGCGCTGCTTTTTTCTAAAAGCTGCGTTACATGACGAGCTCAGCTCGTCATCCACACACGCCTCCCGTGGCTGATGATGAGCTGAGCTCGTCATCAGCATCGAAGGGGTTAAAAACAGGGGTATAGCATTACCTGATTTTTAACTGTTGGACTTACCAAGTCAAAAAAACTGCAGGGCATTAGCTTCTTACCCAGACAACACAAATTTGTGTTTTTCACCCAATAAATACAAGAATGCACCAATAGAAGTAATTACCTACATAAACTTTCTGCTGAAAAATATTTCAAAAAGTTTAGACTTAAATTATTGTAAAGTAGTAGCAATGGTTCAAAGAAAGGAGTCCAATAAAGATCCCATAATATAGTGTCTTTGATGCAATCTGGGAATCTCAGGAACATCAATGTTTCTCATCTCCTCGGTATCCCAAGAAAAGAGTCTAGATAAGTACATTGTGGACAAATTAGTAGGGAAACAAAGCTGCTTCCCTGGGTCTATTTGGAGACAGAAACAGAAGATATACCATCTATTTATAAGTACTGGCAGCTGCCATCAGTGAGTTCTCGCCAAAAATATCCTCCAGCACTGCCTACGAGGATGGATATGGAATAACACAGTGGAGCATCAATGAGGAAAGACATTTCAAAGTGGTGTCAAGGTCTATGTGAAAAAGGTGATGTGAACAAGATAACCCTCACAAAAAATGGGAACAGGACTTGTCTTCATTGGATCTTGACAATTTATGGCAATTATCTTTGAATATTCTCTAAACCACAATGGAGACACCATAATTAAAGAAAAAAAACACTTATTCAACCTCCACAGAATTTATTGGACTCCACAATAAGATGCCAGAATGCCAAGCCAAAAAAAGGGTGATGTAACAGGTTTTGACAACTGCAGGTGGAGGACATTTTTCAGTTTGTAAGCTTCACTAGCATAATTGATTTTCGGGACTATGTTGATAAGAGTATCTCTAATATGATGCAAAGAGAAATTGAGGTAAGTACAGCCTTTGCTTTATTCGCAAATAAAGAAGAAGCTGATTTTCCAGATGGTAATGCAGAAAACAGAAAAGTTATTTTATCTAATGCTTAACACCAGTAGTGGCATTTGTTAAAAACTGATTTCTCACATGCTCCCATAGGGACTGATGGAAAATCGTATGTCACACATATAAGTTGGATAAGAAGTGTTCTATCATTAGCAATATGAAATTATGGATTCCTTTTGAACTGTGGTTAGGACAGAGTTAGGCTCAATGTGTCCACCTGTTAGTGGTCTCATTTGTAGGTATTTGAGATGTTTATAATGGTTCTGGCTAAGTCAATTGAGTGTATATGGTACCATGGTCCAAGTGGAGAAACACATTTCAAGGAGGAAATTGCATACGTGTTATCAGTAATATCAAAAATTAAACAGACTGTTGGATGGCCTCTAAATTAGTCTTGAACAAAGTAGTTTTGAGAACTTAGCCCCTGAAACCTAAATGCCTGACCTTGGATGTTTTGAAAAAAAGAGGAGTTAGGCCCAAGGGATGAAGACTAGGCAGGGCCGTAATACTCCGTGAAAGAAGGGGGTAGGCCTGTACCTCATGTTTTTAAGAAAGCATTTACAATTTCCGGTTAATGGCCAAACACATTAAATTTTTGTTTGTACCAATATTTTATTTATACCTTTTAATTTTCTCCTTTATATTTTTCATTAATTCATTTCAACATGAAAAAGACAATTGCCCGATCATATCTACATTCTATATATAAATATTTTACAAAACATTCTGAATCCACATAGATGATAAAACATACTATACATAATACATCACAATACACTTTTACACAACAAAAGTGAAAAAAGACGAAACATAAAGGCTCCAATACTTGTGTCTTTTTCCACCAATTATGGTGGACAAATTAGTGATTCTAGACTTTCTTTTAGTGCTCCATATCTGGTATCCGTATTTGCACATGTAGACCGTTTAAGATTTATAGAAAGAGAAATGAATCCTTAATTCGCGGACTGGAATTTGATTTGTCATTTCTCTGTGCTTTGTTGATATGCAGACGCATTTCGAATCCTAGGCGTTCAGTACCAGGATTCTCATCAGGGCTTTTTAATTTTCTGTAAATGATGTGTGACAAACTGAACACATTTTTAGGGGCTCCTTCCTCTTCACATTTGATTTTGATTTTGCTAACACTTTTTCATTTTATTGGCAGTTGTACCTGAGAAGTATTGTTTTTTTCTTCCCATCAAGCTTTCAAGGTCTGCACTACGGTTGTCTCTTATTTTGGGGACTTTCTGTTAAAAGACAGAGAAGCCTGTCAGTAATATTCATTTAGGATGCCTCATCCAAGTAGGGACTTTCGTTTACTATTTGCTACTTTATATACTGCCTTCTGTTCCTGCACTGGATCATAGGCCATTTATATGTATCGCACCCTGCAAAACATATATACACATTGTGATCTTTTAAAATAAGGTTTGTATTTTACTTGTCTACCCATGTTAAGGTTTTAACATTTAAAAGTACCTGTTTGTGAAGCGATCTCTTCTTGGACCGCTCGTGCCACTAGGTTATTTCTGTGCCGGCGCTTGTTATCTGCGGGGAAATAGACTCTATTTACCCAATCTTCCCTTGCAACAATGTTTCTCTGTTAGCGGTTACAAAGAATCGCGTGCGTACCTATTTTTGGCAGTGTTCGCTTTCTGTAACACATTGTGAAAATCCAATTATCTATTCTGGCTTTCACTTCCTTAACCGTCTCTCGGTTCTGTTGTTTATCATCTTACGCTTACCTCAATTTCAAATGTGGTATAGCTGCATTTCATGTCGTGTTCCAATATACCATTATTGGCGGTAGACATTTTGGGCAAAGGCTTCGCCTATTATGGTTTCTTCAGGATTTTTGAGGATTGTAGTTCTGCTTGTATTTACCAATCAGACAGATTTCGTTCAGTTGGCCACTGTGGTGCATTATTGACTATGGAGTTGTTACGTTTTAGTCTGCTCTGTCATACTGTTCAATCCTGTATTCCATAATGGTACCCTAATATAGGCTCAGGTAACATTGTAACCCTTCACCCATATTCTTACATCTAGTAGGAAGCTGTCTCTGTAGTAGTGGGCAGACAGTCACCTTTGGTCTCCTAGGACAATTGATATGCTCCATTTTGCACTCACTTTCTACTTTCTTTGTCTAGAAATCATTGCCATGGACCAATGCAAATTTGGGGTCCTGTAGGTTTTCATAGCCCTGAGCCTCAGGGCCACTGGGCCTGCTACACTGTTGACAGCCTGCTCTAGGTTCTGGTTAAAGAAATACCCAATGGTTTGCTACCAGAGCAGGTTTTTGAAGAAAGTCCATGACCAGTGTTATGTAGGCAACAGTCCTCATAGTACTATATCGGAGAAGTGCATTCCCCACTTTTCCCACATGTCCCTCTGAGGAGGGATCTAATTGACTGATGTTTGAAACGTATTTGATCCACCTACTCTGATTAGCAGTGTGCTGGACCCCAGCTGTTCACAATAAGAATTATGTGGGGCTTCAAGAACATTGAACAGAGTCTTTTGCAACCCCTCTAGACTACTACTAAACCTCAAATCCTGCAGTAGATCACCTGGCCTGACCTGCTACTGACCCTGTCTGCATGAAAGTCCCTAAAATGCAGAATCATTACAGAGATACAGGTACTGTGCTCATAATTCCTCTCTACACCTCACCAGAGTCCAGAGGAGGGCTACACTTCCAACTACATTGACAAATGGAGGTGAGCTGATTGGAGACTGGTAAGCTCACTCCCTCATCATGTCACTTTTCATTGTTCTTAAACTGTAACTGAGCCTTTTATGTATGAACTTAATGCAAAGTCCGCCTGCCATTCTAACGATGCCCATAGTTTAAATATTGAGTCCCCAGGCAAATTATTTAAATTATTCTGAGCTAATCGTTGCTTCCTTTTACATTGCCACTCTGTTTATTTTGCAACTGACAGTTTTATATTACTCCTCTTCAGTTAATTCATGAAAGGTACAGGCTTGTAAAGCATAGATACAAACTAACTAGGTTTTATACAAGGATTGTGTCAATGAGGTACATCAAGTTGGATGTGAGAGATAGCATAGTTTAAACAAAATAGCAGTCATTGTGTGGGTTAGTTGTTCCAATTAAGCATGGAAATGACAAAACAATAAGCTAAGGCTCCGTAAGAAATTGGGTTAATGAGTCAAGGAGGTGACTTTAAACCTTGAATGATGATCACAATGCTTGTCAAGGCCAACTCTCAAAGTCACAAAATTATCCTGAGCCGGATATCCAGGTAGCTGTGGCACAAAAACAGACAAACGTAACATAGGACAATGCGTAAAGTATTTATGTAGTACCAAAACAATAATAAAGCTAAAACATAGCAGAATAAACATCCCAAATCAAATTAGAAAACACAAGTACATTTTAATAAATAATATAACATCAAAAGGACAATAATCTAATAAGCAGGAACTGGAGATATGACTTCTAAAGTTTTGAATATAAATAGCACCAAAATGTGGTAAACTGGTCACGGTATGCTGGGACCTAGGCATGATTTGTCGCAACTGCAAAGGAGTGAGAATTGGATATTGGAACCAGGTTCAACTGGGTTGGAGGGTTTATCTTCAGAGTTGGTCTCAAAAATGGAAGTTCAAAATCTTCAACAAGGGAAGGCAGCAGGTTGTTTCCGAGGAGTGTTCGATGAGGAAAATAGCCTTTGGACACTGTCCAGGTAAAGCTGTTGGTTTTAGCAGCAATTCAAATTTTTCTCCTAGGGAAGGTGCCTCATACGCTAGATACTTTTGGTACCTTTGACTGGTTAAGATTTCTACTTTCACATGCAGTCACTCTTTCAGAGCTTAGAATACTTAAACTGAGAAAGGCTGCAGGCTGTAACTGAAGAGGGCTCTACAATATCAGATACCTTTTCTGAGAGTTCCAGCTAAATCAGATTTGCCACTGCAGAAAATCTCTGAATAGGGTCCACCTGAATTTTAAAGTCAGAGGCAACACTTCTTGGCCAGATCAGTTTGGCAAGTTTGTTCCAGTCCTACAAAGGCAACACTGTGTTATATTCCATATAGGTACCCTAATATAGGCTCAGGTAACATCGTAACCCTTCACCTATATTCTTCCTTACATTACATACATAACGGTTCTTAGGGACTGACCTTTTACCTAGATACAAGACTACATTCAGAATGCGGGATTTTCCCAGGTAAAAACCTTATACATTATGCATGATGATTCTTGGAAGCACAGCAGGGCTAACATCTCCTGTATAATATCTGTGTACAAAGTTAATTCCCAATGTCATCCTAAGTCTGACAAACTAATACAGCGAGGTAGACCGCCCTCGGAGACCTATGGGTATATAAACATCACATCTTGCTAAGATAGGAAGAGGAGACCAGTACTTCCCGGCCGACACTCTGACATGGGACGCTGAGTTTCTCCAGCTCGCAGTGGTCTAACATGCCTTGCAGGGTGTCCAACCTGAGATCAAGACAGGGTCCCACAGTCTCTCAATTCAGGTAATGGGGTTGACTTTATTCTAGAGGGATTCTTGGCTTAACAGCGACACACTTGCTAGGTACACTTAGGTACATCTAGTTAACGAAGCATTGTAGGAGTACGCACTTTTATTGTCATGTATATAATATACTTGTATGTATTCATGATTATCGCAAGATGGGAGAACTCTATCTTCCCTTTACTTTTGTAGTGCTTCTAATCATTTATATATGTTACTGTCTGACTGTCATTACAGATCATCCTTTTTTCCACCAGAATAACAACTGTTCAATAAATAATTATTGAAAACACCCAGACTGTTTATTCTGTGTATCTCTCATAGACAGCCTAAGTAAGCACAAGTGGCTGAGCGAAAGGTAGTATATTATTTCCACGGTCTTGAAGGATCAGGGTTGTCATGTTCGATGGTTGCCAAAAACTATTCTCTCCTTGGTAAGAGGAGAATATAGTGGCACTGTGAGCTAGCTGATACAGAAGGCCAACATATCCGGTGGGGGTGCGTGTTAGAATCAGTCTGACACCAGCCCTACACTGTATGTTGTCCGAACGAGCAGATCCTGTATAATTTTTTTATAGGAACTCACAACAACTGAAATTAAAATGTTCCTAGGTCCCAAGGTTCTCAGGATGTTAGGAGGAGTACTTTTTCACACAGCCAGGATTACAGATCTTCAGGAACAGCACCTAGGAGTCCAGACTCACACCAGTAGAAGCCACTATAAGGGTCTGGCACTAGTTAGGTGGTTAGTTGTAGGAAAGGTCCCTTGTAGCTTGTTGCCTCTCAGTAGCTAGCACAGGAGGTCAGCTTTATGACACTTGAAGTCCACTTCTTTGTCAGGGGTGCAAAAGGGAGCAGGTCCAGTGCATCAAAGCTCCTCTCAGTTCACAGACAGCAGGTATAATCTTCTCAGCTTCCTCCTCAGGGCCAGAAAGTGCACGGAAGAAGGTGCCAGGGATGCCACTTTTATGCCTGACACTAGCAGGTGGGAGGGAGTGACTCCTGCCCCTTCCTTAACCAATAAGGTAAGTGTTCCCAGGTGTAAACCTATCCACTTTTGCAGTGGTTCCTGTTTGTCCTACTGCAAACAATGCCTGTATTTGCCTAAATCAAGGCTGGTGAAACCCTTGTGCAGAGCATGTGTGCCCCCCAAAAGGTTTGGCCAGAGTAATGATCAGCTCCTCCTCTGTGGACATATAAAAGTAGTTCTTGGGGGTGCAAATCTCCCACTAGATTCAATCAATCAATCAATCAATCAATCAATCAATCAATCAATCAGGAGTTTGTAGAGCATGCTACTCACCCGTGAGGGTCTCAAGGCGCTGGGGCGGGAGAAGCAGCTCTGGATCAGTTGAAGAGCCGGGTCTTGAGGTCCTTCCTGGACATGTGCAGGGTCGGGGAGCGTCTGATGCTCACAGGGAGATCGTTCCAAGTCTTGGCTGCGATGTAGGAGAAAGTTCTCCCTCCTGCTCTGTTTCTGCGGTTGCGGGGACCTCTGTCAGTGCGAGTTCGGCGGATCAGAGGTTCCTCTTGGGTACGTGGAAGGAAACTCTCTTGTTAAGGTATTTGGGTCCGATGTTGTTGCGGGATTTGTAGGCTTGGATGAGGAGTTAGAAGGTGATCCTCTTCTCGACGGGGAACCAGTGGAGGTCTCCTAGGTGTTGGGTCATGTGTTTGTGATGCGGTGTCCCAAGTACGAGTCCTGCTGCGGCGTTCTGGATGGTTTGGAGCTTGTGTAGAAGAGTTCTGTTGATTCCAGCATATAGAGCGTTGCCGTAGTCCAGTCTGATGGTTATGAGCTTGTGGATGACGGTCTTTCTGCAGTCAGGGGGGATCCATTTGAAGGTCTTTCAGAGGATGAGCAGGCAGTTAAAACTGGTGAAGCCACAGTGTTGATTTGGCGGTTCATGGAGAGGGTGGAGTCAAGGATGTTGCTGAGGTTACGAGCGTGGTCTGTAGGTGTGGGTGGGTTCCCAAGGGCGGAGGGCCACCAGGTGTTGTCCCAGGAAGAGGCGCAGGGTCCGAGGATGAGAAGCTTGGTCTTCTCTGAATTGAGCTTCAGACAGCTGTCTTTGATCCAGGTTGAGACGTTCTTCATTCCTTCATGGAAGCAGAGTCTGGTGTATTTGGGATTCTTTGTGAGTGAAAGGATAAGCTGGGTGTTGTCGCCGTAGGATACTATGCCAAGCCCATGCTGTCTGACAATGGCGGCGAGGGGGGTCATGTAGATGTTGAAGAACATGGGGCTGAGCAATGATCCCTGGGTACTCCGCAGTTGATATCTGTGGGTTCGCAGAGGATGGGACTGAGTCTGATCCTCTAGGTTCTCCCGGAGAGAAAAGACTAGATCCATTTGAGCACGGTTTCTTGTATCCCTGCGTCGTGAAGTCTGGCTGCGAGCGTCCGGTGGGAAACAGTGTCGAAGGCTGCTGAGAGGTTTAGAAGGACGAGGGCCACAGCGTGTCCCTGGTCAAGTAGCATGTGGATATCATCGGTGGCGGCGAAGAGGGCGGTTACTGTGCTGTGGTTGCTGCGGAATCCAGACTGGGAGGCGTATAGGATGAAGTTCCCTTCGATGAAGGCAGTAAGATAGGACACGTGTGAGGTGGGGGCATTGTTTACTCATTATTCTACCCTGCGCTAGCTTTAGATGCTTGATGCTGCCCTGCTGCTAACTTTAGAATTTCTCTGAACTTCACCCTTCACCACTGTGCACTAAACCTCTTTTTAAATAACAATAGGAAACGTCGCTTTATAACGAAGTGTTTCAAAAATTGAAAGGTATACCTGACTCACAAGGATTCACCTTCAAGGCATACTCCCGGCTACTTCCCCAGTCCACCAAGGGTCCTTATCCCAATTGAGTGGAGGGAAGCTATTTCCAGGTAGTCTGGGGGTTGGCACTCTAGTCTCCACCCTCATTTGAGAATATAAGACCATGCAGAGCGGAGCGCGCAGCGGACGCGTGTTAGGTGTGGGCATTGTTTACTCATCATTCTACCCTGTGCTAGTTGTTGATGCTTGATGCTGCCCTGCTGCTAACATTTAGAATTTCTCTGAACTTCACCCTTCACCACTGTGCACTAAACCTCTTTTTAAATAACAATAGGAAACATCGCTTTATAACGAAGTGTTTTAAAAATTGAAAGGAATACCTGACTCACAAGGATTCCCCTTCAAGGTATGCTCCCTGCTACTTCCCTGGTCCACCGCGGGTCCTTATCCCGATTGCATGGAGGGAAGCCTTTTCCGGGTAGTCTGGGGGTTGGCGCTCTAGTCCCCACCCTCATTTGAGAATATAAGACCATGCAGAGCAGAGCGTGCAGCGGACGCGTGTGAGGTGGGGGCATTGTTTACTTATTATTTTACCCTGCGCTAGCTGTTGACGCTTGATGCTGCCCTGCAGCTAATTTTTTGAATTTCTCTGAACTTCTCCCTTCACCACTGTGCACTAAACCTCTTTTTAAATAACAATAGGAAACATCGCTTCATAATGAAGTGTTTCAAATATTGAAAGAATACCTGACTCACAAGGATTCCCCTTCAAGGCATACTCCAGGCTACTTCCCCGGTTCACTGCGGGACCGTATCCCAATTGCATGGAGGGAAGCCATTTCCGGGTTGTATGGGGGTTGACGCTCTAGTCTCCACCCTCATTTGAGAATATAAGACCATGCAGAGCGGAGCGCACAGTGGCGCGCCGGCGGCGTGCCAAACGCAAGCCCGTCTGAGCCCATCCGCGGCCGACCGGGGTCAGGGGCCACACCCCCCGCTCCTTTTTTTGACGCTTCAAGGTGCTATAGCCCGAATATGTTATGTGAACTAGAAGGAATAACTCCAGCACCTTCCTCTCATTCGTGGAACCCAGCAGACCCACACACAGCTTGTCTACACTGTGGTTTTCAGTTCAACTGTGCAACAGCAATAAAAAAACACTAAAAATCTGCAAAATATGTTTCTTTTAAATTGTAGGTCTCTCTCGAAACACTCCCTGGAAATAAACCTTCTTTTAGAAGAACTTAACCCAGATGTCTTATATCTAACCGAGATCTGGCTCAATGCAGAGTCAGAACCGGATCTGGTTCAGGCTATCCCCCAAGGGTATCAAATACTACGCCAGGATCGTAAAGTGAGAAAAGGGGGTAGTCTAGCGATCATTTATAGAGACTGCTATAAGTGCTGCAGCTCCTCCAATCTGATACCGGATTGTGAAAGTCTCTCTTTCGCTATAGACTTCCCTCCCACCAATACCTTTTTGGGGATACTCATATATCGTCCCCCCGTAACTTTAGGAAAATGTCCTAACATCCTGCCTTCCATCATAGCCAGCCTAGCAAGCACTCCAGCGAATTTTACACTATTAGGAGACCTCAACATTCACTTTAACAACACCTCAAAACACACTGCCCTAGACATGATAGCAAGTCTCTCTGCCCTGCAAATGACCTAACTAGTACTTGACCCGACTCACATTAAAGGTCACCTACTTGACCCTGTCTTAAGTAATTGTACAGATTTTACAGTGGGCACTCCCTCCACTCTCCCGTGGTCGGACCATTTTTTGATTCCCCTCTTCTGGGTCACTCCTGACCATGACCCCTCCCTAATATTACAATACTCAAGCAAAGAAACTGGGCTAAACTTCCCTTGGATGACTGGCTAACAGCCTTAGATACCTCCAGACCACCTAATAATCCAGACCCCATCTCAACTAACTAGGAGTATAATACTTGGATTTTAAAATCTTTAGACGCAGTACTCCCCTTGAAATGTATTGAATCTAAGTTCAGCGCAAAGACTGCCCCGTGGTACTCCTCTGGATTACGAGAATTGAAACGTAAATGTAAGGAATTTGAAAGGAAATGGAGATTGGAATACTCCCCATCCAGGAAAACTGCCTATAGAGAAATGCTCAGAACTTATAAAAACGAAATTAAACTGGCACAATCAACCTTCTTTGAAGGAAAAATCAATGCAGCAGCCTCCAAACCAAAAGACATTTATCGCATTGTGAGAACCCTCCTTAAGCTTCCAGAAAAGCCATCTGAGTCCACTAACATACAGGTCCGCTGTTACAATCTGGCTGAGTACTTTTTTCAGAAGATTCTAAATATCTACACCTCTCTTCCCCTATCCTAACTGATTCTCTGCTGACTATACCCTCTGTTATTAGATATACAATCTCGGGCTATCCTCAAGTCTTTTCCTGCTCTCAACCTTACTACATTAGAACCTATTTTGCGCCAGGTGAAATCAGGTTCCCCTAATGATCCAGCCCCTCCACGTACTCTGCTTTCAGCTACCCACAATGTCTTTCCAAATATACTCAACCTGCTTAATACTTCTCTATCTACAAGCTCTGTCCCGCCCCCCTGGATGTGCGCTATGGTAAAGGCCCTTCTCAAAAAACCTAATCTAGACCAGGGAAATCCTAGCAAATATCGACCAATTTCCCTGCTCCCCTGGTTGAGCAAGTTCTTGGAAAAATATGCCAACACAGTATTAGTAGAGTTCCTTGAGACTAACCATCTGCTTGACCTTTCTCAGACAAGATTCCGTCCTATGCACAGGACCGAAACTGCCTTGGTGGCAGTGACGGAAGAGGCAAGGAAGATATTAGACCAGGGAGGATCAGCCGCTATAATCCTCCTTGATCTTAGTGCGGCCTTCTACACTGTAAACCATAATATCCTACTTCAGCGGCTCTCCAGCTTAGGAGTCTCAGGGAAAGCTATTGCCTGGTTTGGATCCTTTCTCTCTGATTGCTCTTTTCAAGTGTTTGAGGGTGACATTACTTCTCCCAGTAAGCCTCTCGACTGTGGTGCGTGGCAGGGCTCTTCCTTGAGTCCTACGTTATTTAAGATATATATATAAGCCCCCTAGCTGAGATAGTTTGTCCATTTGGAATAAAAATCATCACGTACGCTGACGAAACCCAGCTAGTGGTGGCTCTCAATCAATCACACACTGCGCCCAACGGTCTTAGGGACTGCCTGGAGGAGGTCACCAAATGGATGACTCTGTCATGCCTCAAACTTAACGGCGAAAAAACCGAGCTTATGCTTTTAGGTAATTCCCCTTCTCTCGCGATCAAGCCACTATGGCCCACTTGTCTTGGCCCTGCCCCAATACCAAAGGACAGTATCAAGAGCCTTGGATTTTGGCTGGATAAATCTCTCAACTTTAATTCCCAAGCAGCCAAACTGTCAGCTACCTGCTTTGTCCTACTTAGGCTCTTGCGGAAGATTCTTCCCCTACTGCCTTTTCAAGCAAGGCACATTATGGTTCAGGGGCTTGTTCTATCCCAGCTGGATTTTGGGAATGCCTTGTATTGGGGGCCCCCCAAACCACTCTGAACAAGCTTCAGATCATACAAAATTGTGCGGCCTGAACACTACTTCAAATTCCCCGCCGTCTCATTGTGAAATCCAGTTTGAAGAGCCTTCATTGGCTCCCTGTCAGAGAAATTTAAGACCCTTTGCATCACTCATCGAGCATACTAAAAACCGATGCTGTCATCAACCACTCACTGATCACTCCCTCCAACCCAACCAGACAGCTTAGATCGTCATCCTCTCTCCTGGTGACAGTACCCAGGATTAAGAGAGTCAGATGTGGAGGTCGGTCATTTTCATATAATGCCTCAATACTCTGGAATTCCCTTCCTTATCACCTACGATCAGAGTCCAATCTACTCTCCTTTCGTAAACAATTAAAAACCCTGCTCTTTAATAAAATTGATTAATCTCTTAAACTGCTCTCCTGCCCGCCACTCTGGAACGCTAGGACGCCTCAGGGTAGCTATCACGCTCTATGAATGGTCTTTTCATTTCATTTCATTCATTTCATTTACGAGTCTCTCAGTGATTTTGGCTGCAAAGGGGAGGAGAGAGATGGGCCGATAGTTCTTCAGGTCCATTAGATCGGCTGTGAGTTTCTTGAGGTGAGGTTTGACCCACTTGAGGAGATTGATGCTTGGCTGACCAAATGAACAAAATAAGGGTACTGTCCACCCACTATCTTACATCTGTCTGTGACATGTAAGGCCCTTTTCAACTAAATTAGGTTCCTGTGCACATGCCATATGGTATCTAGCTAGAAGCAGGAAAACAATTCAAAACACCCATGCCTTCACCATTGCTGTAGAAGCAGTTTTCATAACTCATTCAAAGCTTGAACACTTAGAGGGCTGCTGCTAGAGACTAATGCAAATTACCCTCCAGAGACTTTAGGAGAGAAAGGTAACTTAAAAAAACCAACCTTAATATATATATATACACAATCTGATTTCACCATTCTACATGGCTTTTGATAAACATTAAATAAAGGTGTTGAGTCATATTTGTAGCTTGTCCCTACCCTGAGAAGGCAAAATTATTATACAATGCTGCTGTCCACGATTTCCTTATAACCTGGTCAGCTTCCTAGAGTTAAAATAGCTTTTTGCACGTCCTACTTTTAAGTATCATGCACCATGTCTTGTGGGCTACAAGGCCTATTTAGCGGTGACTCATTATTATTTAAAAGAATGGTTTACACCAACTAAAAGGGTATATTTGGACAGGTCAAATTGAATGTTTTAAACTTCTTCAGTCAAGCTGCAATTGTAGTCCTAAAGCCACGTTTGCACTGCCACTGTAGTGGATGACACAATAGGTGCTACACTCCACTAGTGGCATTTAACTTCTAGGACCTGAGCACCTTTGTGGCAAATTTTTAATGGGTTACTTCAGTTCCATTTGCAATGGAACCTTGAGCTGGTAGAATGTTGCCAGGATGTTGCTGGTGGAGCGTTCCGAGGCAGAAGGTTAGTATGCCTTAAACGAGCTGCTGGGGTGGTCGTGTGCTGTCTTTGGTGAATAAGCCTAGAGAATTAAATCAACTTATACCTGTCTTGTGTTGTTTATTCACAACATGTTTTGTCGATGAGCACCTCAAGTCCTGTGACAGCCCGGGACAGAACCAGTATGACCGTATGTTTTATTGGTTATGGTCTTTCAGGTAAGTGTGGCACTTCCTTAATGTGCTTTCCGAGTGCTTTGTTGAAGAGTGAGAGCAGTGACAGTGATTGTGGGACAGTTTCAAGCGTCAAGCCTGTTTGTGTGACTGTTGGCGGTCCGGCCAGTGCACGAGCTTTCAGCGCAAAGCTTCACCCCTCTCAAGTTAACCTCGAACGCTTACTCTAACTGTTCTAACTCCAGCCTGCCTGTGCTTTCTCCACTGAACGTCTTGTCAGCTATGTACTCATCTGTCATCAGGTTTCTTCAGGAGTTCCTGACGTGCTCCGCCAGAATGTGCTGCATGTAGGATGTCATTAGTGCTTGATGACCATATTTTGGGATAATTCTCTTGATGTGGACCTGGTATAGGCGACGGCATCCCAACATTTTATTGCCCTCGGCGCGAGATTTGTTTGCTTACGTGCAGTTACAGGCACGCTTTGCTGTGTTGTATTTGGCTGTCTTCGGTGATAGGCACACCTTATGCCATCATTCTTTATTCTTAACAACATTCTGGGTGCGGCGACAGGCATGCCTTGGGGTCCCAGCATTGGCCTGTTTTCTGGCGATAGGTACACCTTACATCGTTCTCCTTTTGAAACATTTGATCGCTGTCAATAGGCATACCTTGTGGTCTCAGTAGTAGCCTTCACCGGCAATAGGAGCACCGAACGTCATTTTTCACTCTGTTGCTGAGAATAATATATAAATATCATTCTCCACTTTTGATACCATATTGTAGCTGGGGGTACACATTTGCTTGGTCTAAGGAAAGTTGTATTGTGCATCGCATTGTTGTACCTGTGCCTTATTTAATCAGAGTGGGGTATGATCTCTTACATATGTCAGCATGCAAAATGTTGATATTCCACAACCTTTTTAAGCCGAACCTGGTAATAAAAAATACAAGTGTCTTCTGTGGTTTAAAAATGTTGTCAGCTACTTAGTTGCTACTCATGGAGACAAATTCAATGCAAGACAGAAGTTGGCCCTACTCTATAATTGTTTAGGGGCAAAGGGAAATGCATTTTTGATCATTTAACCCCAGCTCTTCGGAATCCTGACACAGAATGGGATAGTTGTACAAGAAGCTATTAGTAGACTCAATAATAATTCCAAGGATGGTACCACTATCAAAGTGGAAAGACATGGGTTTTTCACTAGGTCACAAACACAATTTCAGTCCATGGATAATTTTTTAGCTGAATTGAGAGTTTTGGCCTCAAACGGCAAATTTGATGGGAACTTGGAATTTTTTTATACCAGATTTTGGTCAGTTGTTTTGACAATCGCATTCAGCAGAAATTGTTATTATGCCAGAATCCCAAATCCCAGGATATGTTAGAAGTAGCTAGAGGAATTGAAAGGTCGACCCAGGCTTCAAAGGAGTTGAACAAAGTCAAGGAACACATTTCTACAGAACAGGTGCATGTGATTGCACTCAAAGCCAAAGACAATTTATTTGATAAAGATGTAAGGAAAAGTGAGAGAGAAGGTAAAAGTTCAAACACTTGCTTCAGGTGTTGCTTGTGCAACCACTTGGCATATGCAAAAAATTGTTTGGCAGCTAGTAAGCTATGTTTGATTCTTTTTTTTTATTGAAATCAGACATCTTATGCATATCTTATAACATCATTGCACATACCTATTACATTTCGTACTTCCATATTGGCCAGAGTTACATAATTAGCAATTTGCAATTATTTTAGGTATTCATACATCATTGTTGTTGTACATCCTGATTGTATTTTCTCTGTACTTGTACATATTCATCCAATCCCTTGTCTATCATTTCTTTCCATCCAGACTATTAAAGGTACCCATATATTCATGCCTTTTCTCATAGCCCTTTCACCTTTACATTTATACAAAGAAATTTCCTGACGACCTATGAATATTATTCTCTAAAGCCAAAGATAATATGTGGGTGGCTCACTAGCCTTCCATGCGGTAGCAACCAGTAAGCGAGCTATCGCCATTGTTAGAAAAACAAAGTCCCACTCCGTTGAATCTAAGTTTGTTTGTATGTCATAACCTAATAGCATCAGAGTTGAAGTGATTTTTATCTCTTTATTCAGTAACTGAAACCAGCACTTTTCAATACCCTCTTTTAAACAACCCAGCTTTTCACAAGAATAAAACATGTGTATACTATCTTCGGGGCCCAACAGGCATCTCGGGCATTTATCCATCTGTCTCTTTCTCCACCTGAATAATTTGGCAGGCGTGTAATAGAGATTGTATACAGTTTTATATTGTGGGCTTTGAGGTTAGCTAACATAAAAACTTTTATCCCGATCTCTAAAACCATGTCTATATCAACACCTCCATACTCTAGCTTACTAGCCCACTTTCATTCTTTTTTGGCTATATCATTTGGCTTCTTTTTTAGTAGCTCTTGTTAAAAATCCTTGATTTTGCTATCTAGGTTTTTCATAATTTCTAATAGAGGAAGCGATCAATTCCAACGAGCCCTATGGGGAGTCCGTTTATTCGGTTCTGTATTTGCAGGTAATTAAAGAAAGAGTTCTTATGTATACCAAACCATTGAATTCGTTCTATAAAAGCCTTCTTCTCTTCATTAAAATATATTAATCTGCCAATGATGCGATCCCCGCTTGCCCCCATTTCTTGGCCATTCCATCATAAAATGCTAGTGTCAAGAAATCAGAATGGTAAAGTGATTTATATTTATTATACCTATTAATTTGACAACATTTTTCCACTTTTTTCCAGATCTTTAGGGCAATCTCTATACATTTATATTGAGGTTTTTATGATAGTTTGGGTCGCTTTGTCATTGCAATAATCCCACAGCAGCATCCCCCATAGGCAGTTGATATATAGCAGGTATTCTTGACTGCTCCTTCTCTTTAGTTTGGAGGAGATAAATAATTCCAAACTGTTGCAGGGCAGTAGAAAAGTAAAATAACTGCATACTGGAGGCTCCTCAACGACCACGTTCTTTAGGTAGCATCAGATATTTATAATCCCACCGTACCTTTTGATATCCCCAAATAAATTTAGAAAACATAGTCTCAATTCTATGTATTTTGGTGACCGCGAGTTCCAGCGGTATTGCACGTATTAGGTACAGAATCTTGGAGAATATCTTCATCTTAATTACAAAAATATTTTTAAGAAGGAGATTGTTCATACGTCTAAGCTCACTGTTTATTATTTCCATCACTGGGTCAATATTGACCGCCCAGAGACTATTAATGTCTGCTGTTATTTTACCCTCTAAATACGTGGATATCTCGGTAACCCGACACTTGGAGGAGCATATCATTTGTGTTTTGGTTTTATTTAAAAGATATCCGGATTTCTCACCAAATTTTTCTGCCATATTTTCAATCTCTTTGATAGCCGCTTGAGGTTCTGCTGTGATTATCGCAATGTCATCTGCGTATGCGAGAATGTTCGTCTCATGGCCATGCGTTATAACTGGTTTGATTAATTGATTATGCAAGAGGCGAGTAATGAAGTGATCCAAATGAAATGCAAATAAAGTAGGAGAGCAGGGACAGTCTTGGTGTGTGCCCCTGGTGACCTCCACCCTCCTAGAAGTATGACCCATAATTTGAATCTGAGCATAAGGTTTGTAATACATAGCCTGAAGAGCCCTAATAAATCCAGAGGGAAATCCTCTGCTTACCAAGTTCCCCCATAGATATCGCCAGGCCACCCTGTCAAAGGATTTTTCCCCATCCAAGAGAACCACAGCCATCTCTCTATCCTCAACCTCTGCAATATCCAAGATTGAGATAACCAGTCTTGTATGGTCTGTGGTCCCCCTGCTGGGGACAAAGCCATGTTGCCAAGGTGATATAAGTGCAACAATTGTCTTTAGTAATCAGTGGCCATTATTTTGGAGTAAACTTTTGCATCCGCATTCTAAGTGATATTGGGCGGTACGAAGATGGCACTTCTGATGGCTTGTCTTTCTTAAGAAAGACAACCACATCCGTGTCCGGCCACGATGCGGGTGGAATCCCTCTATATTGTATACCCATGAATAAGTCTTGCATAATGGGGAGTATTTGAGATGATAGCATTTTATGAACTTCTACCAGAATTTTATTGGGACCTGTAGCTTTCCCCAGAGAAAGGGATCCCAGAGCTTCCTGCACTTCTTCTATGGTTATTTCTTGAATCTAATTCTTTATCGGCTTCTGTATCTAATCTTGGTAACATAGGTCGCTCATCTACCGCTTCACCATGTTATTCCAAGGGTTCCCCAGGCTGATACAGCCTGCTATAGAATTCCTCAAATACCTCAGTAATTTTCTGTGGGCTGGAGATTAAGGGCCCGATTCACAGAACTAACTTAAGACAAAGGGCCAGAGTTAGGTGGCCGTTTGAGACTATTTACCGAGCGGTAACGGACGATTTTGGCCATTACTGATCGGTAAATGGGTGACAGGTATGTAGGGGGCATCATTTTACCGAATCGGTAAAATTACAGATTTGGTAATTTTACCGATTCGGTACAATTAAAATTCGGTAATTTTACCGATTCTGAGGCACCCAGATGTAGGTGGGACTCTTCAGAGTCCCAGAGGCCTTATCGAATCGGTATTTTACCATCAAATCCAATTTGATGGTAAAATACCGATTCCGGTGTGCATGCACATGTGTGCATGCCCACCTATGCCATGTGACAGGCAGACTTGCCCTTAGGGCATGTATGCCTGCCACATGGCACCCAAGCCTGTTTTGGGGGTGCTAGAGGGTGTCATAGTGACACCCCCTGCACCCTTGTGTAAATCGGTATTTACCGATTCGGTAAATACCGAATCGGTAATGGCCATTCATTCCTATGGGCTTCAAAGCCCATAGGAATGAATGGGCATTACTGATTCGGTATTTACCGATTCGGTAAATACCGAATTCTTCCGATTCGGTATTCCAGCACATCTGGAATACCTACATATCCACCCCTTAGATTTACCGATTTGTAATTACCGAATCGGTAAAATTCGGTAATTAAAAATCGGTAAATCTATTTTACCTACATCTGGCCCAAAATCCTAAACTTACTACTTTTGGTATTCACAGAAGGCATTTAGTAGTAATAACCTTAGGATTTTGTCTTAAGTCTGTCTTAAGTCTGTCTTAAGTCTGTCCTACGTTTGTCTTAAGCCTGTCCTAAGTTTGTCTTAAGTCTGTCCTAAGTTTGTCTTAAGACTGTCTTAAGTCTGTCTTAAGTCAACTTAAGTCAAACTTAAGACAACATCCTAACTTTACTACTACTAAATGCCTTCTGTGAATACCAAAAGTAGTAAGTTTAGGATTTTGTCTTAAGTTAGTTCTGTGAATCGGGTCCTAAGTGATTAGTTCTATCCTTACTTCTTAAGATATTGTTCTTGGCAAATTTCTGCCTTGTTCTTAAAGCTAGAAACTACCTGTAGCCTCCTCATACTCATATACAGCTGATTCATCATTGTCCCGTTTTGCGAGTCCTTAATAGCGATTATTAAGGAATCGCTATTAAGAACTTGCAAAACGGGATTCATGTAGAAATCGCTAAAAGAATTGCGATTCCTACAGCTTCCTTATTTGCGATTAGCAAATAAGGAATGACTCCCCATTCATTCCTATGGGCCTTTAGGCCCATAGGAATGAATGGGGAGTTATTCCTTATTAGCGATTAGCAATTTGCTAATCGCAAATAAGGATGCGATTTCAACGGTGCCAGGGGTGTCCAAAGGACACCCTGTAGCACCCCTGCAATGTAATTTTAGACTGATGTTGCGCACACACATGTCCAAAGGACATGTGTGTGTGTAACATACAACTTAGAAAAATGCACTAAAGTGCATTTTTCTAAGTTTTCACTATTTACCACGAAGTCAGACTTTGTGGTAAATAGCGGCCAAAAATTGTGATTTTGCCATTTTTAAATGCTTCTTGAATTGCATTTAAGGAATCTCTAATTGAGATTCCCTAAATGCAATTATTCGCAAATATGCGATTTCTAACAATGCGATTTTTGCATTTGGGATGATGAATCCCAAATGCAAAAATAGCGTTCGCACAGGGCCTGATTCTCAGAATCTGGCCCTTTGCGAGCTGTTTTTCGCTTGATGAATCTGGCCGATAGTTCCCCTTGGTAAGCTTGGAACATCTGAGCCACTTTAGTCTGAAAGTATGCATTTATTTCCGATTTGGCTATAGATAATTTATTCATTTGTTTGCCCAATAAGCTCTCAGAGCCACCTTTATTTATTATTTGAACATGTTCTGCCTTAAGTTCAGACAATTTACTAATTAGTTGATCAGATTGTGCCTTACATTGTTTCCGGGTACGAGCTACAAACCCAATTATCTCACCTGTCAAGGCAGCCTTAAAAGTATCCTATACCACCTGGCCGGAGGCACTGTATCTGTTGCAATCAAATAATTTTTTAACCCATTTCTTGATATATGTGCAAAATTCCTCATCCATCAATAGCTTTTTATCAAATGACCATGAGGTACTCTGCCTAACAGCCGTCGTCCCCCTTACCTCCAAGATCAGGGGATTATGATCAGAGTATAATTGGGACAGTTTTATAATATCTAAGTTACCAATCAGTAAATGTCAGGCTAAAAAGTAATCCAGTCATACGAATTTCCTGTGTGGATAGGAAAAATATGTAAATCCGGGGTCTTTATGTTGTTTTTCTGCCCATACATTGCACAGGCCATGGCTATCTTTAAGTGCCCTAATTGCCCTATAAACCTTCGGCTTCCTTCCGACATATATCTGGTTTTGGGTATTAATCGCATCCAGATGTATATTAAAATCACTGCACACTATCAATTGTTGGGGACAATTAGCTAGTTCTATTTCCAGTTCGTCCCAAATGCCCGCATCATCTTAATTAAAACCATAAACATTCACTACTGTCAGCCCAATTGACAAATCTACTACAGCCCAGAGCCCCAACTTATCCGCTGCTGATCGCACTGCCAACCCATTCAGTGGTCTGGTATATATAGCAACCCCTCTGATCATGGTAGTCTGAAAGTAGCATGCCACCAAGCAATAGCATCTAATCCCTAAGAGATCTTTATTATGCCATGGAATGTGTTTCTCTTGTACACATATTAGATCTGGGTTCAGTGTTCTAAATATCTCATGTACCCTTTCTCTTTATTTTCTGTCATATAAACCGCCTACTATTAGATGAACAAAGCCTGAATTTATCCATATTTTGCGATACTTTCCCCCTTATATGGCCATGCTGATCTAGCAGCTCATTATTGTTATTTCCATTAAAAAAGCATGTCTCTGTTTTCCTTTTTTCTTTTTATCCCCTCTGTTTAGCCCCCTCTCAGCTTGCCCTCCCCAATCCTTCCACCACCCACAACACCCAGGCAAAAGGGCCAATGGCCCTTGCGATGGGGAGAGACTTGTGCTGCTATGGCCCCCCTTCTCCTTGTAACAGTGGTATTAACGGGAAATAAATATATATATATATATATATATATATATATATATATATATTTTTTTTTTATTTTTTTTTTTTTTTTTATTTCTAGCGACCCCATCGTCTGGTTGCTCATATGGAATCTAGGTATTCTTTTGCTTGTATTTCTGACATAAAAAATAGCGTTTGGTCGTTGATAACTACTTTTAGTGTAGCTGGGTTTAGCAAAAAAAGCCTGTGTCCCCTTATTCAGGAAAGGGGCTATGAGTTGACGTAGCTGCCATCTTTTTTCTATGGTGAGGTGGCAGTAGTCGGATCTTACAAAAAACTGAACCCCTTTTCCTTGCCGCTTCCTGTCTATTCGAGCCAGTTCATACAGGGCTTGGCATGCTAAGAAATGTTTTAAACAAATCAGAATGACCTTTTTAGCTCCCAGCTGTCTAAACAGAAACCTGTGAGTCCTTTAGATCTTAGTAGACCAGTTCTACATTGTTAGGTCCGGGAAGGCTTCGGAAAAAAGATCAATCAAAAATTTCCAGACCTCTGGACCCTCAAAACCTTCAGGAATACCTCATACTCTGAGAATATTGTGGTGTAATCGGTTCTCTAAATGAACTAGTTTCATTTGAGTGTCATCTCTATAAGAAGTCATAGTATTCAAAGTGTTTTTTTGTGCTGCCATTTCATCTTCCAGAATCGATATTCTCCCCTCAGCCTCATTCATTCTGTCAGTAAGTTCATTGCAGGTTTTCGCTGGTCTCCTGACAGTGTTTTGAAGTTTTCGGCAGGCAATGTGTGTCTTAAGATTCTCTGTGTGAGTTTCAAGCCTATGGTCTACTATGGATTGATAAATTGCAGCCAGAGATATTTCTTCTATCTGACCTCCCACCGCATCCATATTTCTCAGAGATGGATCCTCAGTTTCTGTGCCAAGGAAGCTGGGCTCAGGAGACAGGGAAATCTCCCACATCAAACTTTTAGCTGTCCCAGGGTGGGGTGCCTTCTCCTTATTTGTCAATTCCTTGTGTACCATAGTAGTATCCAGACTTGTTTCGTCCACATTTTAAGTATTTGATTCATTCCACAAGCTGGTTGCTGATCCCTCCAGAGATCCAGATCTTGTCCCCCCATCTTGCTAATCATGCCCGACTTGTTTCTCCTCGGATGAATCTGAGGGTTCTGAAAGTGAAAACTGGCTCGTGTTTTTTGTGGCATACCAACCGAAATACGGCGGGACATAGGAGGTACTGGGAGCGACATCAGTCCTGAAGAAGACCGGGGTGACCTGTGCAGGCACAGTAAGTTGGTCGAAACATGTTGAGACTAGCAGTACCAGGAGGGGTGTTTTGAGAAACTTCACTTTCTCTTCTAGACACTACCCATCCTTCTTCTTTTTAATCCTGGTGGGGGAACCTTGGAATAAAGTTTGTGTGGGTATCCTCAAACCAGTTTTAAATCACATCCTTATTAACTGCACTTTATGTTGCATCACTAGTTCCAGTCACTTGGTGATATGCACTGTTCTATCACTTTGTATGTTATGTGTTGAGTCCTGTGGTCCTACGTTTTGCTTTGTGTGCTTTATTATTTTTACCCCTCCCTTATGCTCCGCCCTGAGTGTGGCTACACCAGGGCGTATTGTAAGCAGGCCCAATGATGAAGCATGTCACATACTTTGGTATGTGAGTGAGGGCAGTTTTTCTAAACAGATGAGTTTTTCTGTTTTGTTATGCGTGTTGTTTTGTGCTCTCCACCCCTCATAGTGTATTTTTCTGAAAGTGAATAACATTTCTCACAAGTCCCCCTCTCTGCTAGTCTCTCTACTAGCCTTTGCTGAGCTTTTCTCCTTCAGATCGTGTTCCGTAGAGCGATCCAACATATATGAATTTTGGAGGTATTCTGTGTCCATGATTGGCCCATCATACCTTGCCTCTAATGTGTTCAGTTGTGGCTCAGGGGTAGTCTGACTCTGAATCAGAGTGGGGTCTTTCTCCTTATCGGTGTTTGCTTTGTCTTGCCTCTTATCCTCTTTATCCCACAGGGTTTTCACACAATGAGATATTAGGTGGCATATGCTGTTGTGAACGTATCTAGGACCCTAATTAAATATTCCCGATTTATGCCCTTATGTGGTTATAACAAATCATATCCTTATAAAAGGCATAAGAATCATATCCATATTTAGTAATAGCCAATGCAGTCCAAATACGGCAAGGCTACTTCCTTAGACTCCTAGAAAGTACAACGAGTTCTTTAAACAAACCAAACCTCCAGCAACCTGGGAATTCCCCATGCTTTTGTTTTGATTTGTCCTAGAACTCCTGCGAGCCCGAAAGAACGGCCAGTTCTTAGTGACATCTTTTATTGACGTCTTATTTCCAACCTTGCGTCAAACACGGCACCTTCCAGGTATAAATATACCAGCGTTTGCCTTAAGCAACACACAGTGGTTTGGAGCAGAGCGGCTATCTACTTATCCGAAGCCCAGCTGATGTGAGTGCCAAAGGAAGCCATCCCTCCCATTTGACGCACTGAGAAAGACAATGTCTTTTGCTCCTGCCGAGAAAATCCAGCTCCATTGTTTCCAGTCACCCTTGCGGGTTACTGGGACATTGAGTCCTGAGAACAAGATACAAGATCTCCTTCATTCTAAAACCAAGGTACGGAGCTAATTAGACATGTTAGAAAAGGGATCCCTGGCTGGCCAGGGCTTGCGCCAAAGTCAGTCAGAGACCACCACTCCTAAGTCATGGCAAGGGAGTTACACGCCAAAATAACCCCTGCTCACCCTCTAGGTAACGTGGCGCGAGCAGCAAGGCTAAACTTGGAGCCTATGTAGGTTAAGTGTTTGCGCGCGCACCCAGCAACAACACCCAAGGCCCACCACAAAGGAAACTCCACACAAGGTTATATATAAAAATAGCCTTTGTATTATACCAAAACACATTAGATAAGAACACACACTTTACAATGTGCCAACAGGCACGGGCAGAATTTACAGGGGATATGTACAAGACAGGGTCACCTGGACCACTGTCAGGAATCAGCACTTTTAGAACTTAGCACTTGGTAGAATTAGCACTTAGAACATAGAATATAAATCAATGTAGCACAAAATAGAACTTAAAGCACACAACCAGTAACCACTGGTAAACAGTAAGTACCACCTACGCAATCCTAACCACCTTAGGAACAGGTCACGCAGGGAACCAGGACCTCACTAGCACCACCTGTACTAGCAAGAACAACCACCTAAGTATCACAATACCTGTAGGGGCATAAGCCTGGGAACAAAACACATGATGCATGAACATACATTCAGCGGTGTAAGGAAGGAAAACACATGATGCATCAACAACACATTCAGAGGTATAACAAAAGAACAGTTGCGCCAAACTCACATAAGTCACCACCTGTGACTGTCCATAGGCCAACTGGCCTTGTGGGGGCCCTGTGTTCAGTGTGAAGGGTGCCTAAACGTGGCAGCTGCCCACAAAGTGCTGGGCAGCTGTAATCAACAGGATGGGGCCAATGTGGGAGCCTTGAAGGCTCCGAAAAAATAAAATGTCCCCCTGAACCTCTCAGGGCTCCAAGCAAATGACTGGCCCCTTTGAGCCTCGCTGGGCTCTTTGCACAACAAAATGCCCCCTCTGTGCCTCTCAGGACTCTCTGCAAGAATGCGGCTGTCGTTGGAGCCTTGCTGGGCTCAACAGCAAGCAATGCCCCCAGAGCCCTTCAAGCTCTAACTAAACAAGTGGGCCGTCGTTGGAGTCTCCCTCCTGGGTACTCTAAGACAAGGGAAGTGCCACCTCGAGCCTCGCAGGCTCGTAAATACAAATGTGGCGCCACTGGGGGGAGCGCCCCCCGCTGTCTGCCGGGGTCGCTCTACCACCCAACAATGCCCCCAGAATGTAGGTAGAGCCTCTCTGGACCTAAATCAAGTGTGGACCACCGTTGGAGTCCTTCTTGGACTAAGGAGAACGAAGAGGCCTTCGGGCGGCCCGAGCCTGGCTGGGCTCGAACACCAGCAATGCCCCTGAGACTCAAGACGCCCACACTCACCGGGTCTCTTTTCTTGCGGTGGCTCTCCTTCTCTGGAGCCGCGGCTGCTCCCTCTGTGCTGCGGCCGGTCTTCTCGGCGAGGGCCGCGCCCTCCTGGTCACCCGATCCCGCTCCTGGGGACCGAGTACTGCTAAAGGCGGCGGACTCTTTTCTCTCTCTCCCCAGGGTTCTCTCTTCACATGGGAGCCCAGGCAGGCAGCTTCCGACTTCCTCTACTGGTGCAGGAGCACAGGGTGGGCTCCTGTCAGCTTTCTGTTGTCCCGCTCGTCCCGCCCCCGGCCTGCCTGACTTCCGGCCGGGCGGCGGCGGCAATTCTATCGCCGCCACGGTGTTTAGAAATGCCGGGTGGACACCGGCAAAGGGGGTGAAGGCGCTCCTAAGCGCTATCAAGGCAAATACAGCGCTCCCTGCGCTAGAGGGGAAAGTAAAGCGCTCCCAGCGCTATGAACACAAAATAAAGTGCTCTCAGGTGCTAAAGGCAATCCAAAGCGCTCCCACGAGCTTATAGGCAAAAGTAAAGCGCTCTCCGCGCTAGAAGACAACCAGGGAGCAACAAAGTCCTTCAAGAGTCTAGGGGCTGGGCAGGGGGGCAAGCCTTCCCCCAGGCCCAAGCAGCAGCACGCCCCTGGCAGGATTCAAGTTGGGAACAAGAACATTTTTCAAGAGGTCACAGCCTCTTTTTATACAGACAAATCCTTTGTCTAAAGGTGCAGGGTGGGGGTAAAACCAGGTGCAGCTGGTTTGTGAGCACTGTGATGGGCTCAGCCCCTCACTCTATTCACTGGCAGTGCTAGGGTCATTAGGCGCACCACAGGGGGTGGAGCCAGCATTGTGTGGGGAAAACCCAGCCCCATTAAGGACCCAGGTGCACTCCTCCCCTCAAATCAGCATGCTAATCTCAACACTCACCACTGGGCAGACCTATCCAGACATCCTGGAGCCAGGCTCCAGCCAATCACGTGTCAGCACACTCACTACACACGCACACCCATGTCTAGAAGTGGCACTTCCACACTAGACACAAACATGCCGCATACATCATTTCGCAGCTTTCAATCACATGAGTCCGCACATACCAGACTCAAGCCTGTACACCCACGCATCAGGAACTACCAGGGACACATACATTCCCCATGCATTCCTATGGGAGGGCAGGCCAACCTTTCTCCATGCACTCAGAGTGCGCAAGCACTTTCCACTGGGACACGGTGAAAGTGCGCAGAACCCAAAAATCACCATCACCAGGTCACCATTAAAAGCAAAAAGATTAGGGGTGAACCTGCCAGAAGGGCCAAGTCCAACAAGACCCGTAGAGAATTCTTGAGTCAGATTCTTGGCAAAACTTAGTTAACTTATACTGCAACTCCCTTACTCCTTCCCACGTACTAGGCTTAGGTTAGTTACACTGGGGTAGGCATAATTAGAAGCACCAGTTGAGTACGTTTAGTCAACTTTTATCATTGTATGTAATTGTATATATTTTATCCGTTTTAAGTATCATATGGTTTAGAAACCATATCAATGCTTTTACAGTATTATCGTATAATACTCCTTTTACTGTACGCACTTTACTTTATAACAAGTATGCAATTGTGGCAATTCATTTCTCTTGCATGAGAAAGGAGACTGCTCAATAAATAACACCTTTTATTGAAAACGCCTTTCTCTCTATTTCTCTGCACTCTGGTGAAACTAAGTATGCACAATTGACTGAGTGAAATAGCTGTCTATTGTTTTCACACGACTCTGGAAATATACTCCTTATTCTGGGGGACCAAAGTTGTCATGGTTATGCGGTTGTCAGAAACGAATCCCTTCTTGTCTAATCAGGGAAGTTAACTCCTCCCTGTTCATTCGAGAAAGTTTCTAGTGACCTCTGAGCTAGCTGGCATACCTAATTAAGTCTAACATATTCAGTAGAGACCTAGTCTACCTCAGTCCTACGTCTAAACTGCCGTTTATGTTATTCCAATGCGCAGAGCCTTTTGGGAATATAGGAACTACACTACAATGCGTGTTATCAGAAATATCGGCCTCAGCCCCAGCATGCACCATCTTTTCTTGGGCACCGGTAATATTCCCTGCATTGTCCTTTTGAGATTTTGTAAAAATTTGTGAGACTTTTTTTTTGAGTCCACCCTATGTTCATCCCCCTGCGTAAATCGCCTATTGTGCCCTCGACGGCCATTTTCATGTTGATTCCTATCTTTGTCGTGACCTCTATTCTACTCCCGGCCTCAGAATCCGTCTGACCAAGACTCTTGCCTTCACAAGCTGATTTTGGGGGCATAATGACGTGAATTTACAGTTGTGCAGTACAGTTTAAAAGGATATAGGAATTGCACCTTCTAGTTTATTGGTTTTCTAAAGCGTCACCAAGCTTATATACTTTCATGCTCCCAAAACTTAAATCCAACGCATGAGACTTTTCTAGAGCACTACAAGTTTAGTTGTTTTTTCTACTGGCCGCCCCGTGTGCAGCTGTATCACGGCCTTCCGCATACTCCGCTGTCCATCCTCAATGCAGAACTCCTCTAAACAGTATGCTTACCTGCGAAGCCTCTCCTGGGCACCACCTCCAGGAACCTAAAGCTGCCTTGGGATGCAGCCCTCTCCTATCCACAGCAGCCTCCAAAAATTGCCTGAGCCGGGTGCACACCCCTGCTCTCCACCACCGTGTTTGACAGCCGATTGAATATCATGCCTCTCTGTGCCGGGTATGCCTATCCGCCAGTCTCCCGTTATCCTTCCACACAGGTGAGCGGTTAAACAGGTTAGCAGAGCACAGAGCTTTCGCTGCCGTCAAAAGGTCTACTTTCCTGCTGCAGTAATTATCACTTTGAGAATTTCCCGCTTTTTACAAGTTCATATTCCTTTTCCAAGTACCCAGTTAATACCAAATCACGGTGTATCGCCAAAGCATTCTGCTGATAAAGTCTATGAAGAAGGAGAGCTCACAGAGGCGCTCATCGCTCGCACGTCCGACTAGCAGTCGCCATATTTGCCTCAGTAAGCTATCTTTGAAATGTAAGATTTAGACACCAGAGTAATTTCATCCTAATAGATGAAATTACTCTGGTGTCTAAATCTTCTGCTAAAACATTACAAGAGTGAGAGTCCTCCTGCTGTCCAAATCCCATCTTTTGCAAACTATGCATACTTTCAGAAAATGTCACACTTCCTTACAATTCAAACATAGCTTACTATGTTTAAAATGTAAGGAAGTTGAAATGTTTTTCAGAAATTACATTTTCCTCTTTGTTTGAAAGGGAACTGTATCCCCATGTTATGGTTACTGACAATGGCGTGCAGTTTAAGTCTAATGCCATGCACAAATTCTATTAGACATCGCACTGCTGCTCTGTACAGTCCCCAAGGCAACAATATGGTAGAAAGGGTGAATTGCATGGTGAAGGATATTGTGCAGTTGGCTTTGGTGACAGGAGTGGATGTAATAGGGGCTGTCCAAGATAGGCTATGGAGCTATCCCAACACACTGCATTCCTCTATAGGAGTTGCACCTTTTGTATTATCGAGAAGCAGACATTCATCTTGCGAATTATCCCCTTCATGGGTTCTAGATAAGACTGAAGCTGGTAAGAGAATTCCTAGTTGTGAGGAAGTGCGATGCAAGGTGAGTGAAGAGCAAGTGAAAGGTGAGGTATGACACCTTTCACAATGTCAATAGTATAAATATGGGGGCCCAGACCCCATGACTTAGATAAATTCTGGGAAAACAAGACACACCTTTGCCAAGGGAAGAACCAAGGAAGCTGCAGGAGTTTGGACTGCCCCTCTGCCAGTGTGCTGTTTGCTGGATTGGCCTGCAGGGCTTGAACTTGTGCTTGCCTCCTGCTGAAGTCTCAGGTCTACAAGACTTCACCACCAGCTCCCCCCTGAATATCCTTGCTGGGAATTCTGTCTGCAGTAGCCTGCGTGCCGGAGGGAGTTGAAAGCGTGACACAACGAGAAGAAGCGTCTCTTCGTTGCAACTGTTTGCTGTTGCATTACCGGAGAAGCATGTCGCCACTGCAAGGATCGCAGTCATATCACCGGAGAAGAGTGTTGCAGCTCCAAAGTTACAGAGTTTGCAGCAAAGTCGTCGGGGGTGCATACATCATCTTCACATCGTCGCATCGCATCAAGGGCGCCATCTTATTGCATCACACTGATTTGTCACATCAAGGGGCCATCTTGCCGTATTGTAACCGGAATGCAGTATCAGACTCAATGCATCAACTCCTCTCCGGTAAGGAACAAGATGCATCCCCTACTCTGCGCAAGCATTGAGGAGCTACGCATCACCTTCTCCGAAGCAAGGAACGGATGCATCACTCTCCCTGCGAACCTTTTGTTTGTTTTACGTTACGCATCCAGGTACTTTTGTGAGAAACGTGTTTCATTTATCATCAATTTGAACTAAGGTAATTCTACCATCTTTAAGTCTATTTTGAGTACAGTATTGTGGATTTTTGTCGTTTATGGTCTTGTGTTAAGTCCATGTAAAGAATACTTATTTTTATACAACTTGTGTGGTGTCCATTTGTCGTGTTTTCACTATATTACTGTGTGTGTTCACAAATGCTCAACACACTGCCTCTGAGATAAGCCTGTCCCCTCATGCCAAGCTACAAAGGGGGTGAGCAGAAGTTATCCAGGAGTGTATTCCCCTTTCCGTGACTAGAAGCAAGGGTCCCTATTTGGACAAAGATGTATACCGTTGCCAACTAAAAAAACCCAGTTCTAACAGTAAACATGAGCAAAACAGATGGTATCTTAGGATCTATACCTCCTGATAGAGTGCTGCTAATTACAAACTCCCAGGACTCCTTCAACATGGAAAATTGTGTCATATTCCAAACTAATCCGAAAGAAAAGCTAACATCAACTGCGGCTGGACATAAGAGAGGTCGAGATCCTTCAGAAATACGGTAAGATTAAGTTTACCAAAGATTGAAACTAATTTGTGAAGAGGATCAAATATTTTATCATAGTAACAACAAGTGCAACAAGTTGTATACAATAGAATAAAAAGCCTGGCAAATCATTGTAAAAAAAAATAGCAGAAAGCAGTGACTCACAACAAGTATCAGAGTCTTCTGAGAAAGCAACAACAACCAAACCAAATGCCCATCCACTTAGAAGATCGATGGCTACCCCTCGTCCACTTTCAACAACTGACCAGAAAGCACAGGATCTTTAGTATGTTATCTATGTTTTAGTCCGAACAAAGGCCTAAGGGATTGATGAAAGAACAAAGTTCAGAGTATGTAGACCTCAAAGGGCAAACGTGTTTTTTTTGCAGCTAGTTTTTTCAAAGATTACGTTTTCAGCCGAGTAGCTGATTTAAACAATGAGGTGAATATATTTACAGTGGATTTGTTTTCCCACTAGTACTACATGCATGCATACATTTGAAAATATGAATATTCAAATGAGGTCTCAGTAGCCTTCAGTTAAGTTTGCACTCTTTGAAAAAGCAAATGAAGTTTTAAAGACCCACTTGAGTCCTGGCTAGGGGTTCACACTCAGTAAGTTCAGCTTTGATGAAACCTTATTTATCCTTTATAATTAAATTAGGTTTTTCTGATGATAATGTACAATGACAGATTTCGCTTTTGTCAGTCTAACAGAAAGAATGAGACACTTATGGTGTTATCAGTTGATATGACTTCTGAAGTTCTTGCTACTAAAATAAGATCACAGTTTGCCGTGAAATCAGCTGGGGCCATTTAAAAAAATGCCCCAGAGCTACGCAAATCTTGAGAGCCAACAAGAATGCCTGAAGTTGTCTTAACATCTTTTACATCATTGTTTAATATCAGCAAAGCAAAACTGTTACAAAATAAAGTTCTTACGTTTGGACAGAAGTTGACATTATTGATGAAGGCTTTGAAGATATAAGTGAAGAGGTGGAAGAGAATTCCATGAACCGACAGGCTTATACTGTGCAAATGTACTGTCTTTTTAAAAAAAAGGTTTTATGCCAATCCCTTCAATGAATAGGACTGGTGTTAAAACGCGTTATAATGACATCGTACGGAGCAGGAACTTGTAAGCAGCTCATGCTATAAAAACTTGTGAATCCGATAGCATACCACATCCATGTCACATTTCCAGGATAGGATTTACAGTTGCAGCTCTGGATAATTTTGATTTTGAAGGCAGCTCTTCGTTGTCTGGAACATCCACCAGACATGATACTGCCATAATGATTTTTCAAGACTGCACCAGTGAGTAGCTGATGGAAAGAAAGCAAGTTTTGTCAGCTGTAGGCATAAACAAACAAAACTGCAAACTTATAACCTAACTGTCTTGCTAATGTGTGCAAAATCACTGCAAGCCATCAGCACGTCCCAGTCTACCAGAAAGTTTCAAAGTGGCTGAGGACATGGATCCTCTTCTACTTTATGCTGTGGTCGATAAGGCTGATTATCCTGAATCTATCATATTGCTTATTTGGTGCAGGCTGAAGGATAAAGAAAGCCAGTTCCTCTGTGAGCTGGAATTCATGGTCTGATCTCCCAGAAGACCGTCCCACTAAAAAAGGTTGGGTTTTTACCAGCAATACCATCTCCGATCACAAACAACACAACAGTAAACTTGGAATTTGGAAAGAAATTCCAAAATGTGTGTGCTCAGCTTGAAGACTAGCCTATCCTGCCAATTTTCATCAGTGAAATTGTTTCCTTCTTGTAGCTGACTTTTTTTATGAGCAACCAGTAGAATGTTATAATCTTTATCCAATGATGGGTGTTTTCCACATGACAAAAATTGTGTTGCAATGTGCATGAAGTTATCTCAATGGATGTGGAATAGCATTATTGAGGCTGAAATCTTTAGAAGCAAATCTGTCCAGTTAGTATTGACCGTAACTCATTACGTTCGATCATTTCAAGGTATGTTCATCATAGTACACAGTCAAAATATCGAGTCTCTTATGTCGACTTGCAGTAATATCGAGTTTCAAAAATCGAAGGTAAGAAATGTCGATGTTGTAAATATCGTAATAAATAGATTTTTGCCTATTGTATATAATATCGAGTTAAGTAGTGTCGAGATAAGAAAAATCGATATATAAAATATCGAAATGTCAAAATATCGACATGTTAAAATATCTTAGTTTAATTTTTGTTAAATTAGAAATGTTTAATATTTTAGCCATATTAGTTTATGATGATATTAAAAAGTTTTATAATGTATTATATATATTTAGGAGCGGGATGTTGGGTTTATAGGGGATAAGGTTGAGGAGTGTTTTAAAAATATATATTGAGAATTTAATATTTTGTAAAATAATTACATAGAAATAGGAATTTTAAATTTTAAATTTGAAAATAATTAAAATTTTTAGGAGCGGGCTGTTGGGTTTATAGGGGATAAGGGTGGGGAATTTATAAAAAATATATATTGAGAATTTAAAATATTTTTAAAAAATGTAATAGAAATCGGAATTTTAAATTTTGATTTTTAAATAATTTAAATGTTTAGGAGTGGGATGTTCGGTTTATAGGGGATAAGGATGGGGAGTGTTTTAAAAGAAAATAAAATATGCAAATTTTAATAAAAAAGAAATTGAAATGATTTTTATAAAATCTAAAATAAAACTATGTTTTATTTAAAATATGTAATATTTGTTTAGGAGATTTATGATTGTGATGTTGGTTTGATAGGGGATAAGGGTGGTGATTGTTTATATAAATATTAAATGTATTATATATTAAAAATATAGAAAAAAAATCTATTGTTATTATTTGCGATTTTTATTAGATTTTAATGATTTTAATGTCATGAATATGTGTTATATCTTTAACAATATAACATAAATCATAACAAAATAGTTTAAATTAATAAAATGATTTATAAAATAAAATAATACAAATTAATAAATACATCTATATATTTATAATTTGTATATTAAATTTAAATAGGTTTATTGTCCCGCTTCTAAAAAATTAAATGTAGATTACAGTTGGAATAGTAAATTACATAGGTTCAGTCTCAAGCACCTATCCTAATTAAATGTTGATTGGAGTTGGAATAGTAATTTAAATAGGTTCATTGTCCAGCACCTACCCTAATTAAATGTAGATTGAGTTTGGAATAGTACATTAAATAGGTTCAGTGTCCAGCACCTACCCTAATAAAATGTAAATTGGAGTTGGAATAGTAAATTACATATGTTCAGTGTCCAGCACCTGTCATAATTACATGTAAATTGGGGTTGGAATAGTAAATTACATAGGTTCAGTGTCCAGCACCTACCCTAATTAAATGTAAATTGGAGTTGGAATAGTAAATTACATAGGTTCAGTGTCCAGCACCTACCCTAATTAAAAGTAAATTTGAGTTGGAATAGTAAATTAAATAGGTTCAGTGTCCAGCACCCACCCTAATAAAATGTAAATTGGAGTTGGAATAGTAAATTACATAGGTTCAGTGTCCAGCACCTACCCTAATTAAAAATACATTTGAGATGGAATAGTAAATTACATAGGTTCAGTGTCCAGCACCTACCCAAATTAAATGTAATTTGGAGTAGGAATAGTAAATTAAATAGGCTCAGTGTCCAGCACCTACTCAAATTAAATGTAGATTGGAGTTGGAATAGTAAATTAAATAGGTTCATTGCCCAGCACCTACCCTAATTAAATGTAAATTGGAGTTAGAACAGTAAATTAAATAGGTTCAGTGTCCAGCACCTACCCTAATTAAATGTAAATTAGATTTAGAATATTAAATTAAATAGGTTCAGTGTCCAGCACCTACACTAATTAAATGTATATTGGAGTTGGAATAATAAATTAAATATGTTCATTGTGCAGCACCTACCCTAATGAAATGTAGATTGGAGTTGGAATAGTACATTAAATAGGTTCAGTGTTATGTTATGTTATGTTATTAAAATTTCTATAGCGCACAGCTGCCCCAGCAAAGGGGCGTCCTGGCGCTTTGACAGATGCTGTAACATAACACACAAAAGAAATTAGCTAGAAACTGGAAAGAGGAAAGTTTTAATCGCCTGCCTAAAGGCGAACATATCCTCAAGAGCTCGAATGTGAACTGGGAGCGAGTTCCATAGGCCTGCCGCTAGCACAGCCAGATGACGCCCCTCAGATCTTAAAGATCTCGACGGCACATAGGGCGTGAGTAGAGTGACAAGTGCCGGTGGCGAAGAAGTTTTCAAAATTTTGAAGGCCAGACACAGCGCCTTGAACATGATTCGCTGTCTGACCGGGAGCCAATGCAAGGCCGTGATGGTACCAGACACTGAACAGTGTCTGGGAAGGCCCACAATGGCTCGTGCCGCGGCGTTTTGTACTCTTTGGAGCCTAGAGGCCTCCGCTTGATTCACCCCTAACAGCAGTGAACTGCCGTAGTCCAGCCTAGATAGTATTGAGGCCTGAACTACAAGCTGTCTGGTAGGGGGATCAAAGTACTTCAAGACTGGCCTAATACCACGCAATATTCCGTAGCACGTGGCAGCCACCTTCTTGGTGTGGTCCCTGAAGGTGAGCGCAGAATCCACCCAGACTCCTAGATTTCTCACTCCAGCCACTGGAATAGGAGTGACACCAAGCTCTGACGGCCACCACTGGTTACCCCATAGCTCAGCGTGCTTCCCTAGAACCAATACCTCCGTTTTGGTGGCATTCAACTGGAGGCAGTTGGTGCGAAGCCAGCTGGCTACTGCCAAGAGACCCGCACGGAATCTCGGAGCTGCTACCTCGGGGTCTCCGCTAAGTGTCACCGCTAGCTGTGTGTCGTCCGCATATGAGGCCATCGTAAGACCCCACTGTTTGACGACACCAGCCAACGGTTTCACATAGAGGTTAAATATTGTAGGGCTCAACGAAGATCCCTGTGGAACCCCCGTCTTCAGGGGGTAAGTGGTGGATTGGCCAGGTGGTATAGCCACTTTAAAAGTACGGTCAGCCAGAAAGGACCGAAACCATTGGAGAGCGACATCAGTCACTCCCGCCTCCTGTAAGCGCTGGGTAAGTATTTGGTGGGACACAGTATCGAAGGCAGAGCTTAGATCTAATAATATAAGCGCTGCAGTATGACCTGAGTCAAGTACCTGGCGAAGGTGTTCCAAGATGTAGAGTAGTGCCGTCTCGGTACTGTGTCCTGACTGGAAGCCGTTCTGGCTGGGGTCCAAAATCTGGTTGCAAGCCAGATGCTCAGACAAAACCGAGTTGACGTGCGCTTCTGTTACTTTGGCGATCCAAGGCAACAGGGAGATAGGTCGGTAGTTTTCTGGCAGTCGGGGGTCAGAGTTAGCTTTTTTTAATATGGGAGTAACCACTGCCTGCTTCCAAGCTGCGGGTACAGTTCCAGAAGACAGAGACATATTAATGAGATCCAGTATGGGGTTACGACACAGCGGGGAAAGTGTATTAATGAAGGCAGGCTTTAACGGGTCAGCCGGGGAGCCTGATTTGACCCTGAGGCTGAGTCTGTCAAAGGCCTCAACCGACAGTTCAGGTAAGATAGCCAGGGGCTCATGATCCGATGTATCAGAGACAGTGGCTTCTCGATCCTGGTGGAGTGTGTCGAACCCGTGATATATTTTTTCCACTTTCTCCACAAAAAAGGAGGCCAATTTATCACAGTGTGAATCTGTGCAAATCGCCTCTGATGAGGATCTGTTTTTCATGAGGTCCTTCAGTACCTTGAAAATCAGTTTTGAGCGGTTAGTACTGGTGGCAAATTCCTGGGCGTAGAATGCAGCTCTAGCTCTGCAAATAGCTCTGTGGTAAAGTTTCAACTCAGTGAAATACCGGATTTTCAGAGCAGGGTCATATGATCGTCTCCATTCCCTCTCTGTTTTACGGCAGGATTTTTTCAGTTCTGCCAAAGACTCGTTATACCAGGGACTAGGTGTTTTTGTCCGGCCTTTCGCCCATCGTAAAGGTATCAGAGAGTCTAAGGCGTCGGTGATCCACATGCAGAACTGTTGGTAGCCTTGTTCCACATTAGTGAAATTGTTCAGAGGTTTCCGCTCTAATGTACCGTAGAACTCTTCCAGCGTAAGTTTGTACCACGGCCTTTTAAGGGTTAGCTTTTCCCTGGATATAAAAGGCTTGTCATGGACCGGGCAGAGCGCTTCTACTAGTAGATGATCAGTCCACCCTATCCTCCTTGGATCTGACACCCTTAACCCGTCAAGTGTGGAAAAGAAGGGGTCAAGGATATGGCCTCCAACGTGGGTTGGACGGGTGACAAGCTGAGTAAGTTGGAGAGCTTCCAAGTCGGCCAACAGGGAGCTCACGGTAGTGGATGACCCATTATCAAAATGGATGTTAAGGTCACCCAAGATGTTAAAATTGGCGCAGCCCAACGCTATAGGACTGACCATATCGGCCAATGCGGATCTGAATACCGAGTCATTGCCGGGGGGGCGGTAGACCAGCAGCCCGCTGAAGGTGAACTGATGGGAGAAGGCGACTTTAAAAATAGCGCTTTCACATGCGGGTAGTCCTGATGGCTTCCATTCTGCTGGGAAGCAGGATTTGACAGCCATAGCAATGCCACCACCTCTTGTAGTCCTATTAGAGGTGAAGATGGTGTAGTTCTGGGGGAATGCCAGGTTCAATATGGCAGAGTCAGAGTCCTGAAGCCAGGTTTCTGTCATTAAGAAAACATCGGGATCCTCTTTATCTATCAGGTCATAGATGGACAGGTGGTGCTTTACAAGAGATCTCACGTTAAGGCACCAAATACGGAGATCTCGCGATACAGCACGAGGCCGTGTGACAGGGACGACGTTTTCCAAGGATCGTATTTTGGTTGGGCTCTTAAGAGACCAGCCTTCACAGGCGCAGCTGTAAGGGCCAGCTAAAGGGTCCACAGACTTACATGCAGAGCCCCTGGACGAATGACCTATGGCCAACAGCTCTGACCGTGTGTAAGATATCATACCTGGCAGCGCAGCAAAACGGCGCTGAGATAGCAAATAAGACTGAGCCTGCCCTGCCTCGCGCTGCCTCGACGCGGACGAGCGCAGACGGGCAGGACTCAGGCACGACTCCGGCTAAGCGACGGCGTCCACATCTGCGCGTCCCGCTGCGCGGGAGGGGGGAGCTTTAAATAGGCTCTCCAATCGTGGCGCGAGCGCGAGGACGCTCCAAGATGGCGCCTAAAGCTACACTTACTGCCCAATCCAAAATGGCGCCCACAGTGAGCCACCCCCGGGATCCAGGCCCGCCAAAACGGCAGTGCGGGAGACAATTATGTGCAGAATGGGGACGGGGGCAAGACCCTGTTAAAACCAGGGGAAAAGTGCTACAAATGAAAATAAGCAAAAGACAAAATCGGGTAAGTTAAAACAAGCGCGCTAGCAGTAGCGCTGGCAACAGCAGTAAATGCGCGATAAAATCAGCATCTGTCCAGCAACTACCCTAATTAAATGTAAATTGGAGTTGGAATAGTAAATTACATAGGTTCAGTGTCCAGCACCAACCCTAATTAAATGTAAATTGGAGTTGGAATAGTAAATTAAATAGGTTCATTGTCCAGCACTTACCCTAATTAAATGTAAATTGGAGTTGGAATAGTAAATTAAATAAGTTCTGTGTCCAGCACCTACCCTAATTAAATGTAAATTGGAGTTGGAATAGTAAATTAAATAAGTTCTGTGTCCAGCACCTACCCTAATTAAATGTAAATTGGAGTTGGAATAGTAAATTAAATAAGCTCAGTGTCCAGCACCTACCCACATTAAATGTAGATTGGAGTTGGAAGAGTAAATTAAATAGGTTCCGTGTCCCGCACCTACCCTAATTAAATGTAAATTGGAGTTGGAATAGTAAATTAAATAGGTTTATTGTCTATTACCTACCCTAATTAAATGTAAATTGGAGTGGGAATAGTAAATTAAATAGGTTCAGTGTCCAGCACCTACCCTAATTAAATGTAGATTTGAGTTGGAATAATACATTAAATAGGTTCAGTGTCCAGCACCTACCCTAATTAAATGTAGATTGGAGTTGGAATAGTAAGATAATTAGGTTCAGTGTCCAGCACCTACACTAATTATTTTTTTATTTTATTTTTTTTAAATATCTTTATTCAGAATTTTTTTCCCCCCCCTTTTTTCCGTTACAAACAGTATATTTTTATTCATTACAGTCTTTTTAGACCAATACAGATTTGTATTTTTAGACAATTATATACAAATTCTTGCATAAAGCGTGAATATGGTATCACATACATCATATCTAACAATCTTATAGTCCGTGCAAATTTTCATAGCTAGTACAAAAATAGTGAAAAAAGCAAAAGCAAAAATTCTTTTAATTTTTCCTACTTTTCCATTGATCAATGGGAAACCATATCTTAACCCCTAAAGCTTTTGCCTTTCTTCCTTTTCTGTCATATATGGCCCTCTCTAAATTATATGTAGATAATAATCTTGCTATCCAGATCTGAAACAACGGTGCTAATTTCTCCTTCCACGCTTTTGCAACAATTATCCTATATACTGCTGTAACCATAAATAGGAATTCCGGATAAATTGTATTTTCTTCTAAGCTTACGCCCAGCATTATCAATTCCTCAGTTAGTTTAGTTTTTATTCCCAGCGATTTATCCAGAAACTCCTCTATTGTCAATTTTAAGGTGTATAGTTGTGGACATTGTGCGAACATATGTGTAATATTAGCTTGCGTGGAATTGCATCGTGGGCAGATTATTCCAGTAGAGCCCCCCCATTGGACAATTCTAGCAGGTGTATGGTATAATGAATAAATCGTTTTGTAATGTTGGGTTTGAAGTGTGGCTGAGCACAGAATAGTTCGACCAAAGTTTAGGGAATTTTGTAGGTCTCCCGGTCGTGCTCTTATTTGTTCTCTCCATTTATTACTATATTTCTCTCTGTCATCTGATTTATAGACCTGTAGCTCTGCATACATCTGTCTTATTGAACATGGAAGACTGCTTTCCAGGTAGTCCATTATCCTACAGCTTGTCATCCCTCCTGCTCCCCCTGCTTTTGTATGGAAATAACTCCGCACTTGTAGATATTTAAAAAAACTATTCCTAGCTATTTTGTACCTGTATGTTTTGGAACGTTAAGAATACTCCTCCTGCATCCATTAAGTCCCCCAATTTCTTAATCCCTTTTTCATCCCATTCTTTCATAGCTGTATCCCTAAAAATTTCTATAGGAAGGTCATTATTCATATAGAGTCTTAAATATCTGTTATACCTTCCCAGTCCCAATTTTTTCCTTATTACTCCCCAGACTTTATATATCGCACTCAGAGTCTTAAATCTTGTATGTTTAAAGTAAGCATAGTCCACAGTTGTTACTAAGGCATTTTCTGCCGCCTTTCCTAGCAGTGCTTCATATACATTCACCGGGTTTTTCCTCTCTTCATGCTGAGCACTTCCACCCAATAAACCTTTCGAATATTGTAGAGCTGTTGCCCAATAATAGAATCTAAAATCGGGTGCTCCCCAACCTCCCCTCTCTCGTGATAGTGTCAAAAACCGATACGCTCTACGTGTCTTCCCCTGTGCCCAAATTAATTTATTTACCATTGATTCTATTTTGTTGAACCATCTACCTTCAATAAATAGTGGGATTGCCCTAAACAAGTATAGAAATTTCGGGAAAGTAACCATTTTGATAAAATTAATTCTGCCCATAAGAGTCAAGTGTGAGTTGTTGACCCTCTCCAGATTACTTTTGACCTTACCTAGCAATGGTTCCAGATTTATCTCTACTAGTTTTTCTAACTCTGCAGTCACCCTAACACCCAGATACTTTGTGTCTGAGACAACTCTTGCATCTACAAATATGGTATGTCTGTTCTGAACCACTTGTGTTTTTCCCCTATTTATTGAATATCCGGACACCTCCCCGAATTTCCTTGCCTCCTGTTCTATTTCGATCAATGACTCCTCTGGTGTCGGCGTTATAACAGCCACATCGTCTGCGTAGGCAAATAATTTATACTCTTTCTCATGTAGTATAACTGGAGTGATCCGCCTATTTTGTGTAAGCCTTCTCAGATAGGGATCTAGGTATATTGCGAATAATAAAGGCGAAGCTGGGCATCCCTGCCTGGTCCCCCGTCTAATCTGCACTGCGTTGGAATAGGATCTGTTAATACGTATCCTAGCTCTAGGGTGTTTATAAAGTGCCTGGATTGCGGTTATAAATCCTCGACCTATACCAGCCCATTCCATAGCCTTCCATAAGTACACCCAAGAGACCCTGTCGAAAGCCTTCTCGGCATCCAAAAAGATAGCCGCGACAGGGTCCCCTGTGGCCGCAGCAGCATCTAGAATGGTGATCAGCTGTCTAGTATGTTCAGTAGTTCCTTTGCCTGGTATGAACCCATGTTCTGTAGGGGAGACCACCTTTTCTATCACTTTACTCAATCTATTGGCCAGTGCTTTAGAAAATATCTTTGCGTCGGCATTAAGCAGTGTAATCGGTCTATAAGAGCCTGGGTCTGTGGGGGGTTTATCTTTTTTCAGAATCACTATTATATCTGCGCCCGCCCAAGATTGGGGGACTATTCTGCCCCCTGTGCCAAACAACAAATTATCCAAATATCTTTAGCTAGCACATCCCAAAAAGTCTTATAGAATTCTACCGGGATTTGGTCTTGTCCGGTTGCTTTGCCAGATGGTAAGCTAAATGTCGCATCCCTTATCTCCTGCATCGTTAACTGCGTGTCTAGTTTATCCCTCTCTTCGATACCAAACCCCTCCTCTAGTCCTTGCCTTAAGTATTCCAAGCTTTTCGCTTCTATCTCTTCGTTGTTCTTATCTTGCTCATATAGCTTCTCATAAAATCTTCTGAACACCTCCTGTACCTCCTCCACTTTATTGACGATTACCCCAGTATGGTCCTTAATTTCTTTAATCTCACCTGCTGCTAGCGTTTGCCTAGTTCTAACTGCGAGCAGATGTCCCACCCTCTCATTGCATTCATAACATTTCTCCTTGTTTGCTAAATATTTCCTTGCTGTTTTCTGTGCCAAGTTAGTACCTGTTTCTGATTTCTGCACCTCTATAGACACTAAGATCTGTTCAATAGGGTCTTGCTTTTCTATTGCATCCACTAACATTTTTTCCAAGCCCATCAGAATTCTGATCTCCTCTTCCACCTTCTCCTTTTCCTTTTTACTTCTTGCCAGGGTGTAGCTTAATGTCTCTCCCCTTACTCCTGCTTTGAAGCTGTCCCACACCATATCTGCTGATGCTGAATACCTGTTTATATCCCAAAATTGGATTATCCATTCTTGCATCCTTATAATATACTCCTCCTCCTTCAGTAATCCTCTCTCAAACGTCCATGTCGGGTTTAATCTTCCTACTTTTTGTGGTGCTACTAAACTTAAAACTAATGGATTATGATCCGACATTATTCTGGGTAGACATTCTATTTTAGCCCTACTAACTAATGAACTAGAAATAAAGAAGTAGTCTAGACGAGCTATTGTTTGGTGAGGTGCGGAGTAGAAAGTGCTGCCTGCTCCTAGAGGGTTAAATTCCAGCCATATATCCACCAGCGCATTATGTCGAGTAAGATTTTGTATTGCCTTATGCACCTTTTTTTTCCTACCTTGATACCCGCCTCCACTCGCTCCTATTACACCATTCAATCCGTTAATATTAAAATCCCCGCAGCAAATCACGGGCTCTGGCCACAATGCTAGTTCGCTATCAATAAACTCTAATAGTTCAGGTTCATCTTCATTCGGGCCGTACAGTGAAGACAATGTGCATCTACCTGCGGCTGTTTCTATGTCTAGCATCACCCATCTCCCTTCGGGATCCTCTTTTTTCCTTTTAATTTTAACAGCACCTTTTCTAACCAGAACTGCCACCCCCTTGTTTCTCCCATCCTGTCCTGTGCTGGCAAGAACCTCAAGGCCCATCTGGTTAAGCAGGAATTTGTCTTCAGCTGCTACGTGTGTTTCCTGTATGCAAGTTATGTCAATTCTCCAGAATCGCAGGAGTGCAGAGAGCTTCTGTCTTTTCTCCTTATTATTTAGACCACAGATATTAATCGTCATTATCCTAACTACCATGATTTTAATTTTGCTTTTGCCAACACCTCAACCACTTTTTTGTCTTTTTCTATATATTTCTTTTCTGTTACATTGCAACCTTTACAAAACTGTATCTTTTTACACCTCCATCTTCCACCAGTGACTTCCTTCCTCCCTTCTCCCCCCCCCGTTAAGCCCCCCCACCCCAGCTGCTGCCCCACCCCCCCTGTGACAGGCAAATAGGTCATCCCTGACCTATGTGTGTCCGCTTAGCGTTGTAGAGTCGCTCCCCCTCTCCTCCCCTCTTGTCTAGTACTGCTTCTATTTGTCAGGCTTGGTAAGTTATCCAACTTTTGTAACATAATTTTAAGCTTCTTCTGCTCCCTTCCCTGACTATTTTCTACTGGCACCCCTTTGTTCTTTTAATTCTGACAGGAATTCACCCGCTTTGATCTCAGAAAAAAACATTCTAGTGCGGCCCGCTGAAATGACCTTCAACTTTGCTGGGAACATCAGATAGGCCTCTGCTCCTTGTGACTGAAATGCATTAATCAGCTGTCTGAGCCTCCAACGTCTTTCCACTGTTATGTGGCAGAAGTCATGTCTCGCAAAGAAAGTTATTCCTTCCACCGTTTTTTTGGCATCCGGCCTGGCTTTCTCCATTAGTTCTTGCCTTGCCAGGAAGTTACCAAAAAATACCAACATAGCCCTGGGTAGAGCTCCTGAACCTTCTTTATGAGTTTTCCTTACAAACAGTGGGTATCTATGGGCTCTCTGCACTTCTTGTTCCCAGTTCCATGGGGCCTCTGGGAAGGCTCCTTTTAATAGCTTGACGACAAAACCTCTGGGATCCTGCCCCTCAATCCCTTCCTCTATTCCGAGGAGCCTGGCATTGTTACGCCTCTGGCGATTCTCCAAGTCCTCCACCTTCCACTGTAAGTCTTCCACTTTCTTAGTCTGTTCCTCTCTAGATGATTGCCAATCAGTTACCTCGTCTTCTAGTCTACCAGTTCTTTCTTCAACTTCAGTGACTCTTTCCTCCACTTCTTCAAACTTTTTATTTATTTTCCTGATTGAGGCTTGGATTTTTTTCGTATCGTGCCTGGCCCTCCGACTTTCAGCTCTCGCCTCCATTTGTATCTGTTTTAATATGGCAAACATTAAGTCCAATTTTCCACCACCATTTTGAAGTTCTTGCTCGTCGTCTTTGTACATATTGGAGGTAGCGGAGTAATCCCAAACAAGTTTCTTTTGTGTACCCTTATGTGAGCTCCCAGTCATTTTCCGCCTTTTTTGTGTACCTCTTCCCCTGGAGCTGCCACTGTCGTCAGAGCTTGAGTCTGAGTCCAATGAGTCCCTTTCCTCATTGCTACTCGCAAGTGTGGATTCAGATTCTTCTGGAACAGAGAAGAACCTGTCCCCCTCAGCCCCTTCTGTTAGATCCACCTCTATCATGTTATTATCCAGTCTAGGGCTTGCAGTGACCTCACCCAGCGCAGTGTTTTCTTTTCTCTGAGCCTGAATCTGCTCCTCTCGTATTTCCGCCTCCACTTCTATCAATGCTTCTAGCATTTGACCAGTGTTTGACATCCCCGATGTCCTTACCCCGCCATCAGCCTCTCTCACCTCTTTTTCCAGCTCCCGACCTTCATTCTGCCTCCCCTGCATCAATTCCCGTTCCGCAGCGTCTGGCTGAGCCTCTATGCGGCGTTCCGCGGGAAGCGTGAGCTCCGTGATCTCTGGTTGCTTAGCAACCCCGTCGCTTGCGTCCTCGAGGACGCTCTGAGCTGTGTCGGCGGCCGGTCCTGATGCCGTGGAAAGTAAGACTGCTGTGGCCGAGCCCGGTGTCTCTGGCGGAGCTTTAGCACTTAAAACTTCGGACATCGATGGTTGTCGGTAGGTAACATCATTTTTCTTCTTTTCTGATGTTTCTCGCGCCGCTGGGGTGATATTGCTGCCTCGTACCTCTTTACTTTGGCTGATCCCCTTCTCTTTATCACTGGCTTTCTCCAGTTTGCGCAACTGTGCTTTGGTTATCGTGGAGACTGTGGGGGTAGTTCTTTTGCTGGTAGACGGCGCCTTTGTTTTAAGAATTGTGCCCGTTCTTCCTGCTTCTTTCTGCAGTATCTCCTTATACGCTCCACTAGATATGGGCTGTTGTTGCTGCGGCAGGTGCTTATCTTTGCCTCGGGTCCCCATCTCTGCCATAAGTGCCTCGAGGAGTTTGAGATAGATCGATTTCGCTTTCAAAAAAGCTTGTGTGAGGCCAACGATTCCGCCTTGAATTAATCTCACAGAAGCGTTTCCTGTCTGTTGATTCCAAAAAGCCGATTGCATGCTGTTTTCAAAGCTCCATTGCCTGAGTTTGTGCTTTAGGTCGGAGAGGGGTCCGTGAGCGACTGACTCCTACAGGGCTTCAGCGGCCATCTTGCCTTCCTCTCTCTCTTGCCTCCCTCTCTCGCACCTACACTAATTAAATGTAAATTTGAGTTGGAATAGTAAATTAAATAGGTTCAGTGTCCAGCACCTACCCTAATTAAAAGTAAATTGGAGTTGGAACAGTAAATTAAATAGTCTCAGTGTCCAGCACCTACCCGAATTAAATGTAAATTGGAGTTGGAATAGTAAATTAAATAGGTTCAGTGTCCAGCACCTACCCTAATAAATTGTAAATTGGAGTTGGAATAGTAAATTACATCGGTTCAGTGTCCAGCACCTATCCTAATTAAAAGTAAATTTGAGTTGGAATAGTAAATTACATAGGTTCAGTGTCCAGCACCTACCCTAATTAAAAGTACATTTGAGTTGGAATAGTAAATTACATAGGTTCAGTGTCCAGCACCTACCCACATTAAATGTAATTTGGAGTAGGAATAGTAAATTAAATAGGCTCAGTGTCCAGCACCTACCCTAATTAAATGTAAATTGGATTTGGAATATTAAATTAAATAGGTTCAGTGTCCAGCACCTACACTAATTAAATGTATATTGGAGTTGGAATAATAAATTAAATATGTTCATTTTGCAGCACCCACCCTAATGAAATGTAGATTGGAGTTGGAATAGTAAATTAAATAGGTTCAGTGTCCAGCACCTACCCTAATGAAATGTAAATTGGAGTTGGAATAGTAAATTACATAGGTTCAGTGTCCAGCACCTACCCTAATAAAATTTAAATTGAGTTGGAATAGTAAATTAAATAGGCTCAGTGTCCAGCACCTACCCTAATTCAATGTAAATTGGAGTTGGAATAGTAAATTAAATAGGTTCAGTGTCCAGCACCTACCCAGATTAAATGTAAATTGGAGTTGAAATATTAAATTAAATAGGCTCAGTGTCCAGCACCTACCCTAATTAAATGTGAATTGGAGTTGGTATAGTAAATTAAATAGGCTCATTGTCCAGCACCTACCCTAATTAAATGTAAATTGGAGTTGGAATAGTAAATTAAATAAGTTCAGTGTCCAGCACCTACCCTAATTAAATGTAAATTGGAGTTGGAATAGTAAATTAATAGGCTCAGTGTCCAGCACCTACCCAAATTAAATGTAGATTGGAGTTGGAATAGTAAATTTAATAGGTTCCGTGTCCAGCACCTACCCTAATTAAATGTAAATTGTAGTTGGAATAGTAAATTAAATAGGTTCATTGTCTAGGACTTACCCTAATTAAATGTAAATTGGAGTTAGAATAGTAAATTAAATAGGTTCAGTGTCCAGCAACTACCCTAATCAAATATAAATTTGAGTTGGAACAGTAAATTAAATAGGCTCAGTGTCCAGCACATACCCTAAATAAATGTAAATTGAAGTTGGAACAGTAAATAAAATAGGTTCAATGTCCAGCACCTACCCTAATTAAATGTAAATTGGAGTGGGAATAGTAAATTAAATAGGTTCAGTGACCAGCACCTACCCGAATAAAATGTAAATTGGAGTTGGAATAGTAAATTACATAGGTTCAGTGTCCAGCACCTTCCATAATTAAATGTAAATTGGAGTTGGAATAGTAAAATAATAGGTTCAGTGTCCAGCACCTACCGTAATTAAATGTAAATTGGAGTTGGAATAGTAATTTAAATAGGTTCAGTGTCCAGCACCTACCCTAATAAAATGTAAATTGGAGTTGGAATAGTAAATTACATAGGTTCAATGTCCAGCACCTTCCATAATTAAATGTAAATTGGAGTTGGAATAGTAAACTACCTAGGCTCAGTGTCCAGCACCTACCCTAATTAAATGTAAATTGGAGTTGGAATAGTAAATTACATAGGTTCAGTGTCCAGCACCTACCCTAATTAAAAGTAAATTTGAGTTGGAATAGTAAATTACATAGGTTCAGTGTCCAGCACCTACCCTAATTAAAAGTAAATTGGAGTTGGAACAGTAAATTAAATAGTCTCAGTGTCCAGCACCTACCCGAATTAAATGTAAATTGGAGTTGGAATAGTAAATTAAATAGGTTCAGTGTCCAGCACCTACCCTAATAAATTGTAAATTGGAGTTGGAATAGTAAATTACATCGGTTCAGTGTCCAGCACCTATCCTAATTAAAAGTAAATTTGAGTTGGAATAGTAAATTACATAGGTTCAGTGTCCAGCACCTACCCTAATTAAAAGTACATTTGAGTTGGAATAGTAAATTACATAGGTTCAGTGTCCAGCACCTACCCACATTAAATGTAATTTGGAGTAGGAATAGTAAATTAAATAGGCTCAGTGTCCAGCACCTACCCTAATTAAATGTAAATTGGATTTGGAATATTAAATTAAATAGGTTCAGTGTCCAGCACCTACACTAATTAAATGTATATTGGAGTTGGAATAATAAATTAAATATGTTCATTTTGCAGCACCCACCCTAATGAAATGTAGATTGGAGTTGGAATAGTAAATTAAATAGGTTCAGTGTCCAGCACCTACCCTAATGAAATGTAAATTGGAGTTGGAATAGTAAATTACATAGGTTCAGTGTCCAGCACCTACCCTAATAAAATTTAAATTGAGTTGGAATAGTAAATTAAATAGGCTCAGTGTCCAGCACCTACCCTAATTCAATGTAAATTGGAGTTGGAATAGTAAATTAAATAGGTTCAGTGTCCAGCACCTACCCAGATTAAATGTAAATTGGAGTTGAAATATTAAATTAAATAGGCTCAGTGTCCAGCACCTACCCTAATTAAATGTGAATTGGAGTTGGTATAGTAAATTAAATAGGCTCATTGTCCAGCACCTACCCTAATTAAATGTAAATTGGAGTTGGATTAGTAAATTAAATAAGTTCAGTGTCCAGCACCTACCCTAATTAAATGTAAATTGGAGTTGGAATAGTAAATTAATAGGCTCAGTGTCCAGCACCTACCCAAATTAAATGTAGATTGGAGTTGGAATAGTAAATTTAATAGGTTCCGTGTCCAGCACCTACCCTAATTAAATGTAAATTGTAGTTGGAATAGTAAATTAAATAGGTTCATTGTCTAGGACTTACCCTAATTAAATGTAAATTGGAGTTAGAATAGTAAATTAAATAGGTTCAGTGTCCAGCAACTACCCTAATCAAATATAAATTTGAGTTGGAACAGTAAATTAAATAGGCTCAGTGTCCAGCACATACCCTAAATAAATGTAAATTGAAGTTGGAACAGTACATAAAATAGGTTCAATGTCCAGCACCTACCCTAATTAAATGTAAATTGGAGTGGGAATAGTAAATTAAATAGGTTCAGTGACCAGCACCTACCCGAATAAAATGTGAATTGGAGTTGGTATAGTAAATTAAATAGGCTCATTGTCCAGCACCTACCCTAATTAAATGTAAATTGGAGTTGGAATAGTAAATTAAATAAGTTCAGTGTCCAGCACCTACCCTAATTAAATGTAAATTGGAGTTGGAATAGTAAATTAATAGGCTCAGTGTCCAGCACCTACCCAAATTAAATGTAGATTGGAGTTGGAATAGTAAATTTAATAGGTTCCGTGTCCAGCACCTACCCTAATTAAATGTAAATTGTAGTTGGAATAGTAAATTAAATAGGTTCATTGTCTAGGACTTACCCTAATTAAATGTAAATTGGAGTTAGAATAGTAAATTAAATAGGTTCAGTGTCCAGCAACTACCCTAATCAAATATAAATTTGAGTTGGAACAGTAAATTAAATAGGCTCAGTGTCCAGCACATACCCTAAATAAATGTAAATTGAAGTTGGAACAGTAAATAAAATAGGTTCAATGTCCAGCACCTACCCTAATTAAATGTAAATTGGAGTGGGAATAGTAAATTAAATAGGTTCAGTGACCAGCACCTACCCGAATAAAATGTAAATTGGAGTTGGAATAGTAAATTACATAGGTTCAGTGTCCAGCACCTTCCATAATTAAATGTAAATTGGAGTTGGAATAGTAAAATAATAGGTTCAGTGTCCAGCACCTACCGTAATTAAATGTAAATTGGAGTTGGAATAGTAATTTAAATAGGTTCAGTGTCCAGCACCTACCCTAATAAAATGTAAATTGGAGTTGGAATAGTAAATTACATAGGTTCAATGTCCAGCACCTTCCATAATTAAATGTAAATTGGAGTTGGAATAGTAAACTACCTAGGCTCAGTGTCCAGCACCTACCCTAATTAAATGTAAATTGGAGTTGGAATAGTAAATTACATAGGTTCAGTGTCCAGCACCTACCCTAATTAAAAGTAAATTTGAGTTGGAATAGTAAATTACATAGGTTCAGTGTCCAGCACCTACCCTAATTAAAAGTAAATTGGAGTTGGAACAGTAAATTAAATAGTCTCAGTGTCCAGCACCTACCCGAATTAAATGTAAATTGGAGTTGGAATAGTAAATTAAATAGGTTCAGTGTCCAGCACCTACCCTAATAAATTGTAAATTGGAGTTGGAATAGTAAATTACATCGGTTCAGTGTCCAGCACCTATCCTAATTAAAAGTAAATTTGAGTTGGAATAGTAAATTACATAGGTTCAGTGTCCAGCACCTACCCTAATTAAAAGTACATTTGAGTTGGAATAGTAAATTACATAGGTTCAGTGTCCAGCACCTACCCACATTAAATGTAATTTGGAGTAGGAATAGTAAATTAAATAGGCTCAGTGTCCAGCACCTACCCTAATTAAATGTAAATTGGATTTGGAATATTAAATTAAATAGGTTCAGTGTCCAGCACCTACACTAATTAAATGTATATTGGAGTTGGAATAATAAATTAAATATGTTCATTTTGCAGCACCCACCCTAATGAAATGTAGATTGGAGTTGGAATAGTAAATTAAATAGGTTCAGTGTCCAGCACCTACCCTAATGAAATGTAAATTGGAGTTGGAATAGTAAATTACATAGGTTCAGTGTCCAGCACCTACCCTAATAAAATTTAAATTGAGTTGGAATAGTAAATTAAATAGGCTCAGTGTCCAGCACCTACCCTAATTCAATGTAAATTGGAGTTGGAATAGTAAATTAAATAGGTTCAGTGTCCAGCACCTACCCAGATTAAATGTAAATTGGAGTTGAAATATTAAATTAAATAGGCTCAGTGTCCAGCACCTACCCTAATTAAATGTGAATTGGAGTTGGTATAGTAAATTAAATAGGCTCATTGTCCAGCACCTACCCTAATTAAATGTAAATTGGAGTTGGAATAGTAAATTAAATAAGTTCAGTGTCCAGCACCTACCCTAATTAAATGTAAATTGGAGTTGGAATAGTAAATTAATAGGCTCAGTGTCCAGCACCTACCCAAATTAAATGTAGATTGGAGTTGGAATAGTAAATTTAATAGGTTCCGTGTCCAGCACCTACCCTAATTAAATGTAAATTGTAGTTGGAATAGTAAATTAAATAGGTTCATTGTCTAGGACTTACCCTAATTAAATGTAAATTGGAGTTAGAATAGTAAATTAAATAGGTTCAGTGTCCAGCAACTACCCTAATCAAATATAAATTTGAGTTGGAACAGTAAATTAAATAGGCTCAGTGTCCAGCACATACCCTAAATAAATGTAAATTGAAGTTGGAACAGTACATAAAATAGGTTCAATGTCCAGCACCTACCCTAATTAAATGTAAATTGGAGTGGGAATAGTAAATTAAATAGGTTCAGTGACCAGCACCTACCCGAATAAAATGTAAATTGGAGTTGGAATAGTAAATTACATAGGTTCAGTGTCCAGCACCTTCCATAATTAAATGTAAATTGGAGTTGGAATAGTAAAATAATAGGTTCAGTGTCCAGCACCTACCGTAATTAAATGTAAATTGGAGTTGGAATAGTAATTTAAATAGGTTCAGTGTCCAGCACCTACCCTAATAAAATGTAAATTGGAGTTGGAATAGTAAATTACATAGGTTCAATGTCCAGCACCTTCCATAATTAAATGTAAATTGGAGTTGGAATAGTAAACTACCTAGGCTCAGTGTCCAGCACCTACCCTAATTAAATGTAAATTGGAGTTGGAATAGTAAATTACATAGGTTCAGTGTCCAGCACCTACCCTAATTAAAAGTAAATTTGAGTTGGAATAGTAAATTACATAGGTTCAGTGTCCAGCACCTACCCTAATTAAATGTAATTTGGAGTAGGAATAGTAAATTAAATAGGCTCAGTGTCCAGCACCTACTCAAATTAAATGTAGATTGGAGTTGGAATAGTAAATTAAATAGGTTCATTGTCCAGCCCCTACCCTAATTAAATGTAAATTGGAGTTGGAATAGTAAATTAAATAGGTTCATTGTCCAGCACTTACCCTAATTCAATGTAAATTGGAGTTGGAATAATAAATTAAATAGGTTCAGTGTCCTGCACCTACCCTAATTAAATGTAAATTGGAGTTGGAATAGTAAATTAAATAGGTTCAGTGTCCAGCACCTACCCTAATTAAATGTAAATTGGATTTGGAATATTAAATTACATAGGTTCAGTGTCCAGCACCTACACTAATTAAATGTATATTGGAGTTGGAATAATAAATTAAATATGTTCATTGTGCAGCACCTACCCTAATGAAATGTAGATTGGAGTTGGAATAGTAAATTAAATAGGTTCAGCCTCCAGCACCTACCCTAATGAAATGTAAATTGGAGTTGGAATAGTAAATTACATAGGTTCAGTGTCCAGCACCTACCCTAATAAAATTTAAATTGAGTTGGAATAGTAAATTAAATAGGTTCAGTGTCCAGCACCTACCCTAATTAAATGTAAATTGGAGATGGAATATTAAATTAAATAGGTTCAGTGTCCACCACCTACCCTAATTAAATATAAATTGGAGTTGGAATAGTAAATTAAATAGGCTCAGTGTCCAGCACCTACCCTAATTAAATGTAAATTGGAGTTGGTATAGTAAATTAAATAGGTTCATTGTCCAGCACCTACCCTAATTAAATGTAAATTGGAGTTGGAATAGTAAATTAAATAGGTTAAGTGTCCAGCACCTACCCTAATTAAATGTAAATTGAAGTTGGAATAGTACATTAAATAGGTTCAGTGTCCAGCACCTACCCTAATTAAATGTAGATTGGGGTTGGAATAGTAAATAAATAGGTTAAGTGTTTAGTTTTAATCCAAATTTAAATTACATTGGAGTTGGATTAGGAAATGTATTATGTTCAGTGTCCAGCACCTTCCTAAATTAAATGTAGAATTATGTGTGCATAGTAAATTGACTAAAATATTTTAGTATATTTTTTTCAATGTTTAATATCAAGCTATATAAAGTTTTTAATAATTTTTTTATATATTGGTAGTCATGATTTTATAATAGGTAGTAGACAAAAATTGCAGTTTTTTCTAAAAAAACTCTTTATTTGTTCATATAGTACATACATCACAAAATATGTTTTATAAATGAATGTATTCAATTTAAACAAATAAATATAAGTAAATTGTAAAATAATGTATTAGTTTTTGGATAGTTGTTGAGTAAAGTACATTTTAGGTATATCTAAATAATATAGTTAATGAAAATACATTGAAGGTTACAATATATAGAGTATTTCAAAATTGCTATTAAATTACATTTTATTAAATGTTTTACATATAAATGTGCAGTTCAAATTATGTTATACATGTTGATATATTTTCAAATAACAACATAAATATTACATATTGTTAATATCATACAATATACATATTTTTAAAAACATTTTTTAATTATGATATCAGTTAAATATTTTTAAGTTATTAATAATAATTTTATATTATTAATATTAATAAATCAGAAACATTTGTAAAAATGTTTAAATAAATACAGAAAAATTATACATTTAGTTTCACAATTTTTAACAAAACATGTTTTCATAATTATAACATTAAATATTAAACAGTAATAATATTTAATGTTAAATTTAAAAAAATATGAATATTATAATATAGTTATAGAAAAAACATAAATAAATTGCATAAATGTTGAAAAATAATTCATTACAGTTTTACTACATTTTTACTAGTAAAATAAAATGTTTTTACATTTATTTCACTATTTCCTTGGTAGTACTATTTTTTGGGTCTTTTATTTTGTAACCGCTCTTAGGGCTCCATTACGATGTCCGGCGGATCGCCACGGCCATGGTGGTGGTGGCGATCCGCCCGACAGAAATGCCCGCCTGCCACCCTTTTCCCCCCCGCCATTGTACTTCAACGGAGGGAAACACCACCAGCCACTTTTCCCCCCGGTCGCCTTGAGGCCAAGGCGGAAAAAGAATAATGTGGTGGCGGTGTCTAATAGACACCGCTAGACATATTATGATGAGTGGTGTGCAGTGCCTTTCCGCGGCGGCGATGCCGCCACGGAAAGGCATGCGGTCTTCCCTCTGGGGGCCCGAAGTACAGGTGGGGGGTGCTTGTGGGGGGTACCTGTGGTACCCCCTTCATTGTCATTTGCAAAGCGGCAGGCACTGCACATATGACATATGACAATCCTGAAAATACAGGATGTGCCCGCCACTGTGGTGGGCACATCCTAATTTCACCCCCGGGACCCCCGCCCTTACTGCGGGCGGTCCCAATTTACGATGGGATGACGGGCGGGCAAAGTCTGCCCGTCATCCTAATGGAGCCCTTAGTCTTTTGGGTCATTTTTTAAGATTCAAGCTCGCGGTTGGAAGCTACTTGGCGTCCAAGCAGGTAAGAGTGCTATTCGTTATATTTTAACTATTTTAACTAAGTTTGGAAGGTAGTAGTTTGTTATTTAGCGTTTGTGGACTACTATATTAGGATTTAGTTAGTATGTAGTTGGTACGTTTTTCAGTTTTCTTAGCGTTTTCTCTATTTACGGCCTGGGAGTTATTGTGTTTGTGGCTGTTTATTTAGTTTTGGTTAAAAATATGTATGTTATGGTCATTATTAATGTATCTTTCTAAGTTTTTTGTGGGTGGAAATGTTTATTTTTCTATTCTAGGTTTTTGGATAAAGCCTTTTCCGTTTCCGAGCTGTTACTTTTTTTTAAAAAACAAAGTGTGTTTCAGTTGTTTTAACTGATATGTATTTTACACTTCCTTTATTTTTCGGGTTTCCTGGAGTGTTTATTATTTTTTTTTACCATTTTCGGGTTTTTGATGGATTCTGAATTATCGATTTATTTGGATGTTGGATGGATTTTGCACAGTTGTATTTTTCAATTTATTGGGCAAATTTTATTTTATGCTGTGGATTTATTACTACATGGATTGTTATGGATATTTGGATTTGCTCATTACGTTGCTGTGAAAGGTAAGTGATTTTATATTTTTTGTCGGTTGGGAAATGTTCTATTTTCAAACAGTTTTTGTTTAGTTAGATATTTATTTTGTCTACATATTTTAAAGTTTTAAAATTTGTTAGACAAAATAAATATGTTATAATTTGTTAAGGAGATGTGCTTGGTTATATGTCAGGCATTTTTAGGATTTTGATCATTTTATATGGTTAGTGTTTTCAGTTTAGTGTTTTGGCTATCATTTTCAAGTATTCTAGTCCTCTTGTTGTAGGGTAAAGTTGTACTTGTTGTTGTAAATATTGGTACATTTGGGCAGTTTTTCTTGATAGTTTGGGTTTTAATTGTAAGACAGATTGCTCCATTCTTAATTCTTGAAAACTTTGTTCTTTTTAGATTGCTGTTAGGAGTTTGTGTAGTGTAGGAGTTGTTCGGCCAGTTGAAGATAGGAAGGCATTATGCCAACCCTCCACTGCGTTGTTTGTATTGGCTTCTTGGTTTAGGGTTGGTAGATATACATTCCACCAAGGTATTAGGAATTTAGGTTGGCGTCTGTGGCCTGACCTGTGTAGTTTCCCCACCCAGGTGTCCTCAAAATAATCCAAAAGTGGAGCTAGTTTTTGTTCATTATGTGTATAGAAAGGACTTTTAATTAAAAGGTTATAGTGTTCAGCCACATCGATGATTGGCACGTATGCTAGGGCTATTAGGTGTTTTATTTGGTATGCAAATGTAATATTGGTAGCATATTCAACACTAAGTGTTGATTTTTGCAAATGTCTCCATAGACATTGGTTAAAGTGGAAGTAACATATTTGTATGGATGTGTAGGATAGGTTTTAATGATGGAATTTATCATTGCTTGTTCAAAGTCTATTATAAATTTAGGGGAAGAAGTCTGTTGTTTCTTCTTTTATTTTGTTTAATATTTCTGTGTATGTAGAAGTTTGTTTGTTTGGTAACAAACAATAGATACATGGTATGCAAGTATTATGGTATTGCCCATGTATGGTATATAATTGATAGAATGGTTTAGGGCATATGGTAAAAGTGCCATCCATCATCCATGTATAACTTTCTTTTACTTTTTTTTGGTTGTTGTTTGTAGCAAACATTATTGTCTTTTTATCTTTGTTGTTGTTATCGTAGAAGATAAAAGATTCATCATTATGAGGTATGGTAAACTCAGGTGGAATTATGACCTCTTTAAAAGTTTTAGGTGTTGGTATTGTTGTTCTTGTGGATTTTTTGGTCCTAGCTATGGTTCTTTTTATAGCAGCTATTGTTGGTAACTGACTTCTTGCCTCTCTAGGTACTGTAGGTAGTAATTGCTTAAGTATTACACTTGTGGGTAGGTCGGAGGTGCTGCTTAATTCCTTAATATTTTCTAGAGTAGATCTAACCTCTATTTCTGAGATATTAGGTGGATGGTTATGTTCTGTTGTATTAATTACACTTGTTTCTCTGGATGTTGCACGCCCATAGCATTTGTTAGAGTAATACTTAGTACATTTCCAGTTTACTTTAAGGTCTTTTTGTTTTTCCTGAGTATAAGTATACCTCATGTAGCACAACAAAAATGTTCCTTTCTGAGATGTTACAAATCTTGCTTCTTCTGTCATTGTTGGTTTCTTAAATCTAGAAAGGGTGTATTAAATATTATTAGAAAAAGTTTTTTAATAAAAGAGTAATTAAATATGTATGTACAATTTTTAGGTACTTACCAATTGTAAAGTTGTAGATTCTCAAAGTAGATGTCTTTTTTGCTTGATGCTTTTATTGATTTTAGTGGTCTGTGGAAAGAAAGTTAAGTATATTTTAGCGAATGTTTACATGTGTATTTTGGTTACACATTTGGTAGGGTGCTATATTTTATTATGAAAAGAGTTCCGTTGATTTTATTTAAAATAGATATCAGTTTAAAAAAAAATTTGTAAATTTTAATAAAGTCAAGTACTAACATTGTGGGTTTTTTAAAGATAAATAATAGTACATGTGCATGTCTTCTATACTTACCAAGTGTTAATTCTTAGTTGTTGAATGTAGATCCTTTGTTGATATATTGCTGCTTTTCCTTTTTCAGTTATCTGTTGAAATAAATAAATGTATGACTAATAATTTGTTTAGTACTTATAATTGAAGTTGCTTTTTTTAAAACAAGCATTTCACATTTTCTGTTTTTTAAACATGTGTTTACTAATTAAGATAATTTAGAAAGTTAAATAGGAGTTTCTTAGATGTATTTAACATTTTAGCTATTTATTTAGCTTTTCCTTAGTGTTTAAAAAGGACATTTAATATACTTACATTTTAAGTTGGTTGTTTTAGTTTTGTAGAAAATGTTCATCTGTTTCTTAAAGTTGAATCTGTTGTGGAAATATGTAGAGATAGAAAGAAAAATCAGTTTTAAAGTTTTGACTATGAATAGTAGCTTACATTTGATGTAACATTTTATTCTGAAACATAAGATTACTTACTTTTTGTTGTTTGTAGTTTTTTTGTTAACAGATGAATCTTTAAGGTGGTCAAAAAATTTGCGGTGTTTCTTCAGGCTGAATATTTTCTGCTGGTTTTAGAGTTTTATTTTCACTTCTTTATATAGGGTATGTTTAATTAGTGTTTGTTTGTGATTGGTTAGATACCTTGAAATGTGTTTCTATTGGTTAGTTTGAATTTTTTTAAATTAATTAATCAAGTTAGTTGTATGTTAAATGTTTATCCAGAGAATTAATGTATTTGTAAGTATTTTATGAATAGTTTATAAAATTTGTATAGCTTGTAAAAATGTATAATATTGATGCAAAAATGTGTATATATTAAATGTGTATGTACAAATTGTTTTTATTGATGTAGTTATTTTTAATAATTGTTTTAGAGAGATATATTTATTTAATAGTGTTTTGTAAGTAAATACATATTTATGTGGGCTTATTTTTAATAGTTTTAATGTGTAGTGTATTTAAAAAAAATTAGATTAATTTAGAGCTGTCGATATTTAGATAATGTTGATATTTTTGCTGTCTATATTTTTGTAATCAATATTTTTGTAATGTGCTATATTTAATTATAACTGTCGATATTTTTAATTTCGATATATGTGTGTTCGAAATTTGTGCAGTCAATGTTTTTGTATATCGATATTGTTTGATCGATGTTTTAGTGCTTTTATAAATAAATATAGGGTGTCGATGTATTTGTATTCGATATTTGAGACACGATATTTGTGTAGGTCGATTTTTGTAAAATCGATAATTTGTCAGTGATTCGTTGATCATATCTGAGGATACAGAAACATTATGTTGGAATGCTTTTTGGAACACAAATAACAAATATGGTTTTGCATATCTTATCTCAAAAGATAGTAAGGCACAGGGTACATGTTCTTCATTCAAGAGACATAATGCAATGCCATGCAATGTTCAATACACTCAGTTCAAAAATCAGAAAATCTGAAAACCATGTTTGCAGAGTTTGTCAAAGAATGTGAAGAAATAATCAGAAATTTGCAAGTCCTGGGGAAATGTTTTATACATGATAGCTGTAGTGAATAACTTGGTACATGCTGATTGAGAAGGTGATTTGGAGCTGCACAAAAAGACTGTGAAGTCACTGATTATTGTACCTGAGATAAGGTTCCTGGTATTTAGAAAGAGTAAAGAATCAAGAGGTGAATAAAGCAATACCTCTACAGAAAATTAATCCAAATACATTTTGTGGTGAAATACAGAGAGGGAAGGTTCAATGCTGTGGATCGAGATATGAAACTGGAACCGATGATCCAAAGATTACAGACACAATCCAAGGGAATCTTTGGTCAGACATGTAAAAGTGAATATGTTTCTCAATGGTAGCTATTTTACCATGAAGTCCTTATTCACTGCAATGTTTTCAGAGGGATGAAAAATTCAAAATGATGGACCATCGTAAAAACTGTTACTCACCACGAGCTTGTGGTAAAGAGAGGGGAACATTTTATTAAACATATTAAACATATTGACAGCCTTCTTCATTTCATGCAGCAGCAAGGAAGCCCTTTTGAAATGACTGAGTCTGTGTGAATACACAACTTTGTGATCAAACAATATGTGAATAACGATATAAAGACACATCTACTAGATGTCTTGGAAGATGGATCGAAACTGTATGCAGAACTGAAGCAGAGAGATTTGTATTGTAAGATAAAAAGCTTTTGACATAATAACTAAAGCTAAACTTCCACACTTTAATTGCTATAGTAAAAGTTTCGCTCAACCAGTCACTAGAAAACAGGTTACAAAAAAAAACAAGTTTCGCAAGCACACAGAGAGATGGTTGTAGCAACAGAAAGGGGTGAATTTATAAAGTACATTCTGTTACATGATCTTCTTCCAACAAACTCATTATTTGGTGGAGATGCAACAACTAAACCAGTGTAGCACAAACTATTACAAGAGTTCACAAAAAACTTTCACCTGAAGAATTTCAGGTCGAAAAAGTGTCTTCATTGAGAACTGCTACTGTTGTGGAATACATTTCACAATTGTGATTGGTCAAGATTTCATCCATGCAAAACTTTAGGGAGGTTATTCAGATCTCAAAGTCAGTGTGCACTTTGTAAGAACTGTACATTGTGTTTGACAGTCAGCTTGAACTATTGGTCAAAAAATGTTAGAAAATTAGACTAATGTCTACAAATGGATCATTTGGCCTTGCCTTAATCAAATATTTGACACCTATGCCTGTGCAACTTGATAAATTCTGTTCATCAACATCGAACAAGATGAACTTGGAGAGGTTAATTCACCAAAACATTGTTGATGCTTCAGTGAACATTGAATTTCCAATTATTGCAAGTGGAATGATTTTTAAAGAGGATCTGGTGCCTGCAGAGAGGTACAGCCCATATTGTTCCAGAAATTAACAGCAGATTGGAGGAAGCTTACGTTTGTGCCACATGTTGAGTGGGCTGTTTGGAAGGGTTCAAATTGAGTCATTGAACTGTCAAATGGCACAGATGTTATTACTGTGCTACTTAGATTTGTTGCAATGTTCATAAATCAAGGATTGACAGAGTTATGGAGACGTTAGGAAACAGGCAAGAAAAGACACTTAACCAAGCTTCATATTTTGTACAAGAAACTTGTCCCAGAAATGCCCAATGTTCTTATCATGGAACATATTCTTATGGGTGATGATACTATGAATAAAATTGGAAAAAAGCTTTGAGCTTTAACTGCTGAACATGTGAAGCTTCTAAAAGAATTTGCTGAGACGGAAGAAGAATGTGACTTTGAAGATGTAGAAAAATTCCTTGTGCATGTGTGCAAACTGAGTTCTGACTGCCACATGTTTGACGATATTTGGTACAGTGAGTTCATGAGATCAGTCCCACTAAGTGACCGTCCACCAAAGTCATATTCTGTGCATGAACACATTAAAGGAGTATTCAACTTGATCAGAAGATGCGTAAATGTTTTGGCTCACGCATTTGTAGAGAAACATCTGTGTGAATTTGACTGGGAAGATATTGATGGGTGCTAAAACCTACAAAATTTCTAAAGCCTCCACCCACAGAATTTAAACCTACATGTACTTGCAAAACCTGTGCTACAAAAATATGTTTCTGTCCGTATGGTCTTCTTAAACGTTCGCCAAAAACAACAGTTGATGGACAGAATGCAGAACAATGTCATATATTCACCCCAGTACAGTGACTCCGGGCCTAAATACATCGTTTTTTTGCTCACCATGCCATTCCAGTTTGAACCCAGCCATATGCAAATCACTCTCGACCCTGTGCCCCATGGGAACAGTCGAGCCTGAACTGCCAAGCCACGTCCTCCCTGGACTGGAAACAACCATCCTTGGTCCGGTTTCAGGCTTTCAGCCCTCATCAGCAAGGATAGCTTGATTCCAGTGGCATGGAGAGCACGGGACTCACATCCGACCATACCAGTCCCACTCGGGGTGACAAATGTAAAAACAACAGTTGATGGACAGAATGAAGAACAATGTCATACAGTCACCCCAGTGCAGATATCTGATATCTGGTTCTAAATCAAACGTTCAGAATTTTACAAATTTTCCATGAGCGATTGCCGAAACAAATAGTGAACTATGAAAATATGTATAATTCAGGAGTGATCGACATGATTTTTTTTCATATTCAGATCATAAACATTGTTTGATTTATACATATAAGGATTAAAAACCATAAAAAAAATCTATATAGGTCTCTCCTTTCTCTATTTGGGAAAATGGCGAAATGGTTGGTGAGGAGTTATTTTCTGTCTCTATAAGGCTAAATGGCCCCCCAAACCTATGTTTTGACACCAAAATGAAGTATATGCGACTCATGGGTCCTAAAATATTATATTTTCACTAAGACACATCCACCATTTTTAAAAATGTTGTCCAGAAAAATTCAGCCTGGATCAGTAATGTCTAAGCTAAATCACTTCTCTAATGAACCAAAAACACAACTCATAAATGAAAATCTCTGGACAACAATTTTTGGGTGGAGGTGTATCAGGTGGCTGGGATTATTACTACTGCTCAGCTTTTAGCCATGGAGTAATCACACAGATGAAATTGTAATTAGGCATCCAGTACCCAAACCAACAGAAACGTTTGAAGTAAATATTATATTAACAATGTTCAAAATATAATATGTCCTCTATGGAGTTGGCAACACAGCCTTGCATGTGGCTAGGCTCTGCATTTACCCACTGTGTGTTCCCAACCCTTTGCTGCAAGGCCTTTTGCCATGTGTGGCGTGGGGTTGGGTGCATGACCTGGTCTGCTGCCAGACCCTGCATACAACCACCTGCTCCTGCGCATGGTTGACTATGTCATGTAACAATATAAAGTGTATCATTTTAAGTAAGGGCAACCTACTGGCTTTGTCAAAGGGTCAACATTCAAAAATGGTGCGCCTATTTACTTTGTTCATGAGTGAGCACTACAGCATATATGAAGCATGCCTAGTGACTTTGTCAGAAGCCACCAATAACTATAATTAAATATATGTTTTAGAAATTCATATATAGCAATGTTTAAAAATAGCTTTAGTTTTAGTAAAGCATTTTCTAATTTAAAAAACCCAATATTTTAGTATTTTTTAGCATTTATTAACATACCAAGTGTATCAATGGAACCAATCACAACGGGGCTCTGCACTCCTGCTGAACAGCATACAGCTCCAGCTTGGAGTGCTTATAAAAATTAGGGTAAGCTCTCCTGGGGTGATGGATTTAATGTCTCAGGAGAAATTATGTGTTTTTTAAATTTGCTTGGGGCTATTGCACTCCCTTCAGCTCCCATTACGATGAGAAAACATTTGGTTTGTGCTCCTGTCCCTTCTAGGGGCTCATCAGCATCCACAATTAGTCCCTGTAGGACATTACGGGACGCTTCAAACTTTGTTCCTTTGCTCACTTTGCTTCCATGTGTTGAATTTTTTGCCTAGGAGAGTGTCATATTGGGACCTAAGGGATGGCGTCCCCTGGGAAGATGTACAGCTCAGGGAGAGGGGCCCGATGCCTCCCACCCTTTATCTGAATTATTGGCGACGGGTGATGGGACTCCTGGGGACAATTCAAGGCTCGTGCAGGGAGGCTGGCCCCCCACTAAATATATATATTTCAGCCCTGAAGGCGGAGTCCTGGGGCCTGTCAAAGGCTCAGGTAGGGAGCCTCTTCCCTCCTCCTCTTCAATATTAATACACCAGCTCCAGGAGATGTGCTTCCCAGAGCCTATCCAAGGCTCAGGGAGATGTTATGTGACAGAAATAAGAATACAACCCATAACTTGTACAGTACAGCTCTCATTCATCCCTCTTCTTTTTCTTTTCTTTTATGTGCAAAGTTAATGTAAGCCTGTTTTGTTTGTTTTACATTTATGCTCCGGTTTTTGGAGAATTTTAACAACATGCAAATACTAGAAGGCTGAGTACATATAAAAAATGTGTGGAAACTTTGAGTTACTTTAATAAAAAACCTCATTAGCAGTTGCATAGAAAAGGCGAACCAACGAGTCATTTCAGCTATAACTTACATGTCCAGCCACAGTTGGAGATTGCCCTATTAAATTGCATGCTGTAGTGCGAATAAAATATATATCCAAAACTACCAGCTAATATTCAGAATTACTTAGTGTATGCTTCAGTGGTGAATACAGCTTTTTTTAAAAGGAAATTAATCATCAGAATGACGCTTCAGAGACCAGTGAATATTTTGCTTGGAGTGTTTCGCCTTTTATGTGAGTTTGAAGTCGCAAAATGCCAGTCTGATAATTCTTTTTCCTCAGATGAATGTTGACAATGGAAACATCTCACTGTGTACACAGCCTCATCGTTGCTTACAAGTAGGAACATGGGGCAGGATCTCGAAATGTGCAAAGGTAAAAAAGAAGAAAATAGCGAATATTTAACGTCATGACATCCTGGATTTTTTTTTACTCTATCACCAAACTGTATCGTAGACTGACAATTTATGTTGTGATGTCTTCAACTATAAATAACAAAGTTTATTGAGAGTTCATGGAAAAAACTCTTAACGGACATAAGCATATTGGCACTACCTACATATATGCAGTGATATTGAGCTATTAATTTAATGGAATGCATATACAATAAAGCCCATTTACGTGCATGATTTTGGGGGGTATATCGTAAAGAACTGTGCTGCTCATCGAAGGGCTGAGCATCTGTTTTTTAGCAGTTCATGTGTCTGAATTTAATATATATAACTTGGATTTTCTCAGAATTAATGCATGAAATGCGGACAACACTTGTCTGGAAGAGTGAACACAGATTGCCGCTCACAGTTTCGGCGTGTGCAGTCTGAAGTTTATGCATTAAATTGGATAATGAGAATAAAACATATACATTTCCATAATTTTGCAAGAAAGTATGGCTTTTTTTTGTTTTTTACATCTGTTTATTTGCTTTTCAAATAACATATGCACTTCCCCTGCCATGCATGACAGTAGAGTAACAACAGATCATAAAATAACATTGTGATTGCCCATATATCAAATATCAGGATGTCCACTCAAACATCTATAGCAGAGGTTCCCAAATGTCTTTGGGCCTTGACATTACTGGTATATTTTCTGCAATAGAGTGCTAGGTTCTCTGTACAGTATACCTTGTTTTTTAACCAATGCTCAGGTTGTGGAACTAGTTTACTCTCCCAATGTAAGGCCACTCTGCGTTTGGCCAGCAGCAGTGTGATGCGCACAAGCTTACCCGTCGCCCCTTTTAAATGCGGTACATGACAAAATACGCAGACTGGTGGGGTACAGTGCAGCATAGTCTCCGTCATTTCGTGAATGTGTTTCAGTACAGTGTCCCAAAATGATCTCACTCTGTCACATCTCCCTGCAAGATGCAGAAAGTCTGCATTGAGGTGACCGCATTGTTTACAAGGGCTGATCTCTCGCAAGCCACACTTATGTAATTTGATGGGGGTGTGATAAGTCTGGTGAATGAATTTGCAATAAATAATGTGCAGGTTCCCATTAGGTGTAAGGGCTCCAGTCAGTTTGCAAATGTGTTCCCAGTCCAAATCCAACAGTGGTGATGCCAGGCTACTATTCCAGCGAGCCAAGCTTCTGCCCGAGTCAGGAACTCTGTCACTTTGTATTTCTTTATAAAGGTTTGTGACTAGCTTACCCCGTGGAGGCGTGACCAATAGCATCTGCAAGGCACATGATATGGGCGGTTCAACCGGGTATGTGACATAGTCGGCTTTAACCACCTGTCTCAATCTGTGTATAGTAAAGTTGAACAATTGCGAAGGGTTAGAAATGTGGACTGAGTCGTCTGCCGTGAGAAAATGTCCATCTGGAAATATCTCTCTCATAGTCACCATGCCCACTTCCCTCCTTCTGTATTACTGAAAGTGCTGCGTAATGTGCAATAGGCATTGCTGGTGCATGTAGTGGGAGTTTGTCCGTAATGGTGCCTATAGTTTGCCATGCAGCAATAGTTGTGTCAATAGAGTTTATTTCCATTTTCGGTGTACCTCTGCTTGTGTGTGTGAGCACCCCTAATATTGGGACAGGGTGGGCATCTCCATCCTCTACTGCAACATGTGAAGTGAACGTATGCGGTTGGAATCAGTAGTATGCATATTGTCCTTGTGCACATAAGTAATATAGAAAAATATCTGGAGAGTTTAAACCCCCCTGGGCGTAGTCTAGCTTCAGCGTGGTCCAGCTCACCCTGTCTTGTTTACCGCCCCCACACCAATCTCAGTAGAGAGGATCGCATCTCCTTGAAAAAATGTTGTGTCAGCTTGATCAGGATATTTCTAAATAAATATAAAAACTGCAGTAATATGGGGGCGTGGCTTGGAAGGCAGGAGGAATGACCGCCTAAACCGAGTGCTCCGCGGAAAGGGAGAGCGAGCTCTGTGTTATCACTGCTCCCAGCGGCGCGATTTGGCCCAGATCCAAGGTTCCTGCACCGGGACCCTCGCTGCACCCATCGATGCCCTGAAGTCTGTCTGGGACCGCTTTTGGGAGACTTTGCTGGTCTTCGGGCGGCCGCTCGACCTCGCTCCGGGCTTTGCCCAAAATGGCGGCGCCCGGTCGCGGCTGCAGCGCCTGATCCCCGCGAGCGCTGATAGTGCTCCTAAAGACATCGGACGACCTCCACCGGCAGTAAAGGCAACACAGCCTCTGGAAAATCTCCTCAAGCGCTCAAATGCCGTCGGAGGTTGGTAGGTGATCAGCTGTGCAGGAATCACCCGGCTCCACGCGCCTGACCCTAAAATGGAGGCGGCGATGACAGCGATCTCCACTAGGACTACACGCTCCGACTCACGGTGAGCTTCTGGGCCCATCACAAGCACATCCACTGCCATCCAGTGCCTTATTCTCCTTCTAAGTGAAGGTATGTGCAGCCCCACCCTGCCTCGCCACCTCTGACTGTGAATGCCTATGCCTGAGTCATTAAGCCCACGAGGTTATTCCTAACCGGCCTCACTGCCTCATGGATGCATTAACACCCTAAGAGGAGATTCTCTCCCATGATCTAAATGGACAGCGCACCTCATCTACTATGCATTGATCGGTCTCTGCGCCTACATGTTCCTCAGTGCGTTCCCTGCTCTTCCGTAAGCCTGTAACCAGTGTCATACAACCCTTGGAGCCTGGTCCCATCCACTCAGGTGTTCCCAGGCGCATAAGTAGTCCTGCAGCCGACTCTCTTTTTGCGTGGGTGCCCAGTCTCGACAGCCAGCAGTGTCCTCCTACAGCAGTTAAGGTCTAGCTGGTTCCCAGCAAACGCGAACATAATCCAGACGCATTAGTAGTCCTGCGGCCGACTCTATTCGCAAAGGTGCCCAACCTCGTCATCCAGCGGTGTCCTCCTACAGCATTTAGGGCCGAGCAGGCTCCCAGCGAACGGGAACATATACCAGGCAACAATGGCGAATAGAGAGGACAGGAATAATTCTAAAAAGGCGAAACCAGACTCACTTTTGGACTCACCCATCAAAAGTAAAGCCAATATGGTAGCCAATATGGAAATGATTCTCAGGAAGTTGGCAGATCTACATGAACTTTCTAAATCCACCAAATCCAATACCGAATCTATGCAACTTGAGCTCACTGCGATCAAAGCTGATATGATATAAATGTAATTAACACAGGCCTGGGTGCGGCTGAACAACGAATAAGCGACATGGAGGACGTCTCAAAACAATCAGTCTCCAAAATCAAATGTCTAGAAAAGACCACAGAAGAGTTGAAACGCCACAATGCGGAGTTGGAAGACAGGAACAGAAGAGGTAACATCAAGATCTTTGGCGTTCCGGAGAATTCCGAAAAAGATGCGGATTCCTGCGTGGCATTCCTTGAATCATGGATTCCCATGATCACCAAATTGGACTTCCCACATGGCCTTGAATTGGATAGGGCGCACAGGATCCCCACCTTCGCTACCAAGAGCTCCAATGGCCCCAGACCACTGATCTGCAAACCGTTCAAATTTCAACACGTTGAGATGATCCTCCAATTCGCAATAAGAAACCACTCCATCTCATGGGAAGGCCATAGAATCATCTTCACATAAGACTATTCAAGAGATACGGTGGCAATCCGCAAAGGTTTCCTGGAGCTCAGAGACAAGCTAAGATCCAAAAGCATTCCTTTCTCCTTTGCTGGTCCGGCGAAATTCAGGGTTGTAATCAATGGCCATCCGAGATACTTCACAGACCCCAAAATCCTTGCTGATCTTCTGGAAGACCGTCGCAAACAAGAAATTAACCTAGCGTAGGCCTCTCGAACAAGAGGAAGACTTGATTTCACTCGCAATCTGGCTCAATCTCAAATGTCATTGTCATTCTAGCTTCAATTCTACCTTTAATATCCTAATTCCGTAATGATGCCCTGCGCCTCAATGTTCGCCCTCCGGCGTATATGCCTAGTTGTTCTTAGTAGGGTGCCATTGTTTCCTTTTCTGGACACTTCCTTGCGGATGCAGGTACCCACATCTGTACTGTGAGTAGGCCTTGAGCCCCAATATATTGTTGTACTTTCGTGTTCTATTTATGCATGATGTATGCTCCACCCTATAGTCAATGTTTCTTTCCTTAAAGCTTGTCTATCCGCGGTGGGTGCAGCTGCAGCTTTAATGCAAATAGGTCTGTGCCTGGATATAGCGTTGTAATATTGCTGTAATATTGCTGATCTTTATTGCTCTGTATTGCTCTTTATTGCTCGCCCACACAGATAGTTATATGTGCTATAGTTATATCCATTTCGCCTTGTTCCATAATGCCTTTGCTCATGTTCACTGTTATAATTAATGGGTCTCTCCTTTCAACGTCACAGCAGTTTGTACTGGTTAAAATATGTAAAATTACCGAGATTATTACTACCATTACATTATCTATGTATCCCTAACTTCCGCCTTGCACGGGACTGCCGTCGCCCTCCCGATGTACGTATATGGTGGAGGGGGGGGGGGGGTTGGCAGGGGGAGGGGGTTGGGGTAGGGGGGGCAGGGAGGGGAGAAAATGGAGCTAAAAGAGTTCAAAGAGCCTTAGTCTTTTTTTATGTTCTGTGCTGTTTTGTTCTTATGTTTACCTATTCCACATATGTCAGATGTATTTTGTTGCAGTCCACTGTACCTTCACAAAATGGCCCTCACATTGTCCGCGCTGAGCAGCTTGGGGAGCTACCCATTGTCTACCTTAGATCACAGCGCACTTTGACAGCGATGCTCCTCAACCCCGATGGCTAAGACAAATTCACTAGCCGATGATCTCACGAGAGTCTCTCTTAATGTTAAGGGCCTCAACCATCCGGTAAAAAGGAGGAAAGTTCTCGAGTATATTACCAAATCCAAGGGGGACATTATTTTACTGCAAGAAACCAAACTGTCCGAGGATGATCTACGCTTCTTGAACATCCATTGGGCGTCACACATCCTGTCTTCACCAGCATCTCATAAAAAGGAGGGGTTATCACCCTCTTAGCGCAAAAAGCTAACCTTACTCTAGTCTCACACTCCCACGACGAAGTAGGCAGACTTTCCATTACTAATCTTCTAAGGGAAGACGACCCCATTCATGTACTAAATATCTACAGCCCAAACGCACATGACCCGGCATTCTGGGACTCTGTTTCCCGCTCATTAGAACCTATCCCTACGGACGACCTGTTGATAGTGGGAGGTGACTTTAATCTCCCCTTGACCCAATTCTCGATAGACAATCCAAGTGTGCCTTCCACCCCTCCCGCTCACATGACGCCCTCCTTCGCCTCTGTGACAGATACCACCTGAAAGACTCATGGCGCCTACAAAATCCAGACGGTAGGGATTATACATTTTACTCTGCACCACACAATTCCTATTCACGTATCGACTTCATTTTGGTCTCAAGCCCCTTCACACATCTTATAGAGGAGACAGAAATAACCCCCAAACTAGTCTCTGATCACGCCTGTATCCGCACCAAAGTGGCTGGTTCCAGATCGATTCTCCCACCGAAGAGATGGCGCTTTAATGATGAGACACTTTCAGACCCCACGAACAAATTAATAATATCGAATGCCATTGCGGAATATCTTTCCATAAACTACACCCCCGTCACTACACCTAATACGCTGTGGGATGCTCTGAAAGCCACAATTCGCGGGGTCATCATCACCATTAGGGCCAGGACAAACAAGGCGCTTATTAAAGAACTAGAGTCTCTGGAACACCAGATTGGCACGCTGGAAGCCCAACACAAATCCAACCCGCTTGATTCTATAGTTTTAGATACTCTAACCAAGAAAAAATACGAATACAACACCATCACCAGCAAACGGGCGGGGGTATGGATTAATCGCTTCAAGGCCCTAAAACTATGCGAGGGCAACAGAGCTGGGAAACTGTTGGCCTCCTACCTCAAACATAAACAGAAACTGACTACCATATTGGCCATTAAAGATGCCAGCAACTTCACACACACTAAACAGTCTAACATCCTTGACACTTTCAAAACATTCTACGAAGATCTTTACAAAAACGACAAAATATTAGACGAATCAGCATGCGCGGACTACCTCAATTCACTCCACCTTCCAAAACTTTCTGAATCTGACAGATCTCATCTGGGCACCCCAATCTCTAGTTCAGAAATCAAAGCAGCAATTAACACCCTGAAGAATAATAAGGCCCCCGGTCCAGACGGCTTCACTGCACCCTTCTATAAGGCCTTTGCAGACCAAATTAGCCCCCGCTCCTTAAGCTTTATAACTCTACTGCAGCCAATGGCGGTGTTTCCCCTTCAAGGAGTGAGGCCACGATTATAGTACTACCCAAAGAAGGGAAGGGCCCACTACTCACTAAAAATTACCATCCCATATCCTTGATACATCTTGATTGCAAGATATATGCTAAAATCTTAGCGACCTGACTAAATTCCTTCCTCCACAAATTAATTAGCCCCTCGCAGGTTGGCTTCCTAAAAAAACGGATGTCTAACGACAACACAAGACTATTATGTCATATTCTAGAAAAGGCAAGGTCCTCTCCCGTGCCAATGGTAGCGATAACCTTGGACGCGGAAAAGGCCTTTGGCAAGGTCTCGTGGTCCTTTCTACGTCAGTGTATGCACTCTTTAAACCTTGGCGACCCCTTTACCAGGATGGTGATGGCCCTCTACTCTGCCTCTTCTGCCAGGATAGCTATAAACGATTCAGAAAAGGTAGTGGTGATGGACAGAGTATCTGAATTAAGCAGAACACTCCTACCCAGTCAACAGATCAGGGCTTGATCCATCACCGTTTTTTAGCTCACTGCACCATCCCAGCTCAGGACATGGCTACATGCAAATTAGTCTGTTCCTGGCCCAGTGCATCATGGGAACAAGGCAGACCGAACTACCAAGCCAATTCTTTTACTGGAAAGGAAACAAGCTTCCAGGGACCGGTTTCTGGCATTACAGCCGTCTTCGGCCCGGCTTGCTTGAATCCTGATGGTGCAGTGAGCAAGGGACTCACATCTGAGTATACCCTTCCACGCTTATGGTGGACAAAATGATTCAGAAAAGGGGGTGGTGATGGACAGAGTATCTGAATTAAGCAGAACACTCCTACCCAGTCAACAGATCAGGGCTTGATCCATCACCGTTTTTTAGCTCACTGCACCATCCCAGCTCAGAACCTGGCTACATGGAAATTAGTCTGTCCCTGGCCCAGTGCATAATGGGAACAGGGCAGACCAAACTAAATAAGCCAATTCTTTTACTGGAAAGGAAACAAGCTTCCAGGGACCGGTTTCTGGCATTACAGCCGTCTTCGGCCCGGCTTGCTTGAATCCTGATGGTGCAGTGAGCAAGGGACTCACATCTGAGTATACCTTTCTACGCTTATGATGGACAAAACGATTCAGAAAAGGGGGTGGTGATGGACAGAGTATTGGTCTGCCCTGTTCCCATGATGCACTGGGCCAGGGACAGACTAATTTGCATATAGCCAGGTTCTGAGCTGGGATGGTGCAGTGAGCTAAATAACAGTGATGGATCAAGCCCTGATCTTTGGACTGGGTAAGAGTGGTCTGCTTAATTCAGACACTCTGTTCATCACCACCCCCTTTTCTGAAAGGATAGCTATAAACGGCACCCTCTCGGACCCTTTCCGCCTCTATCAAGGAACCAGACAGGGTTGCCCTCTCTCACCAGCTCTCTTTCTACTAGCCCTTGAGCCCCTCCTTACAGATATCAAAAATAACGGGGACATTGCGGGTATTTCTTTTGGGGACACGCGAGTCAAGTTAGCAGCCTATGCAGACGACATCCTGATCGCAACAGAAAACCCTGCTAACTCCATTGCTGCTCTAATGACCTCAATAGACAAATACTCCTCCCTTTCCGGCTACAAATTAAATAGAGATAAATCCGAAGTAAAACCTCTAATGTCCACACTTCGAGAGAAGTGCTGGGCGATTCCGGCCTATTCTGGCAAACAGGCGTGATTAAATATTTGGGGATTGAGTTCACAGATGAGCTATTGAGTACCCTTAAACACAACGAAAACAAAACCCTGGACAAAATCAAAAGTCTGTTGGACGGATGGTCACCCCGTTTCATCACCTGGTGGGGCCGTATTGAAACCATAAAAATTATGATATCCCCCCTGGTTAACTACCTCGTCACGATGCTCCCACTCATCCTCTCTAAAGAATTCCATACCAAATTGGATAAAAACATCTGGGCATTTCTTTGGCAGGGCAAAAAAGCCAGAAAAAAAACTTCGATTAGATAAAAAACTAGGAGGAGTCAACCTGGCGGATTACAAAATTTACCAAATCGCCTTTTTAGCAAAACAGGGATCGCACTGGATATCCTCTAAGCCTGTTTATACCCCAGTGTGGCTCTCTGTGGAAAAGTCAATACTGATTAAAGCTGATCTAAGCTTTGTACACTCATCGTCACAGTTTGATAATTCCAGCTTCCCTAGGTATTATAGGTCTGGTTTATGCAAATGTATAACTCATGATGCTTCTGCTCTTGTGTGGTGGTGCCATTTTCTCTCCAGGTCATGTAATACAAGCCGTCGCGTAACCTTGGATGCAACTCTCCTCTATCTGCCTGCTGGACATTATATGTGGAACCTTGTTTTGTTTTACTGGCCTCGATTTGTTTTGCTAGTACCAAATTGTATATTTCCTAATCTTACGATTGTTTTACTGTACTGTACTTAATTTTATTGAAATTGATTATTCTTGTACTGTGTATCTCTTTGAAGCTCCTAATAAAAATCTTTGAACACAAAAAAAACTGCAGTAATATAACCGTCTTAATAACGGCAATGCGGTCAGCTATAGAGAGTGGTAGATGATTCCACTTGTCTATTTGTTGATCTAGAGATGCACAGGCACTGCCATAGTTTTCTCTTATTACTACTTCTGGGTCTCGGTGTACACATATGCCCAGATATTCCACCGGATCCGTGGTCCACACCAAAGGGTATTCCATGCTCAATGGTGGTGTATTAGCTGTAAGGGGTATCATTATCGATTTATTCCAGTTAATTTGTAATCTGGAGAAAGGCCAGAATTGGAAGCATTCCCTCAGGACTTTCGCTAAATGTTGTGTTGGATCGCTTATGAACAGGACCATGTCATCCGCATAAAGTGATCTGCCCACCGGCCTATGAAGACAATGAATTGCTCGATGGCGCTGCCGAATTATACAGGCCAGCAGCTCCAATGCTAAAGCGAACAGAAAATGCGACAGTGGACACCCTTGCCACGTCCCTCTGTGTATCTTAAATGGTTTAGACATTAGGCCCCCGACACATACCTATGGTTGATCCGGGAGGACCAGGCTGTGCATAAGAGGTTGCAACCGTGTAGCTAATATTTTTACTAAGATTTTTGCATCTAGTTTATCAAGGACAGAGGGCGATAAGATTCACAGGCGTCTGGGGTCTTGTCTTTTTTTAACAGATTAATGATTAGTGCCTCGGGCAGTGATGGTGGAAGTAAACCAGTCTCGTGCGCCTCTGTGTACATTTCCAATAGGGAAGGCGTAACCAGATCAATATATTCCTTGTAAAACTCAGCTTTCAGCCCATCTGGCCCTGGAGCCTTTTCGTTGGGCAGTGTGCGAATCGCAGCCTTGATATCCGTTTCGTCTATTGGTTGGTCTAAATATTCCTGGTGGTCCAACATCCAGGCACAAGCTATATCCGATAGGCACTCTGCTAAATCATGGTCAGATGTGTCGCCCCTGGAGGCATATAATACCGAGTAAAAACTGCGGAACTGATCCAGTACAGCCGAAGGGGTATAATGTTCCACTCCCTAGGAATCTGTTATCTTGGTTATATGTTGGTGGTCTTCCTGAGCTTTGATCTTAGAGGCTAGGTTGCGGCCCGGACGGCCTCCCTCACCATATGCTCGTGCTGTGTGCCTACGACCTCTGTGTCGAGCGCCCATTCTGCCAGCGAGTCATATTCAGTCAGTAAGTCGTGAACACGAGTGAGTGTTTCGGGACTAGGTGCGGTGGTGAATTGGCGTTTTAGTTCCGCAAGTCTGTGTTCGGTCTGTGCCAGATATCTTTGAAAATGCCAGCTGCAGTGCCGATGCATACCCCAAGTATGGTCACCTTAAAAGCCTCACACAATGTGGCTGCACTCTCCACCATTCCCGTGTTGATAGTGAAGTATTGTTCTACGGCTTGATTGATAATGTCATTGTACACGGGGTCTAGCAGAGCCTGGGCCCTGAAGCGCCAAGTATGATGGACGTTGCCCTCGACTTGAAGTGCAAGCTGTACCAGGTTGTGATCTGACAGTGTGCACAGCAGTATAATGACTTCCCTAACCCATTCATTCACTCCCGCACTTAGGGGCTGATTAGAATGGCGGACGGACCTGCGTCCGTCCGCCACCCCAGAGGAGGAGGGACCGTCCGCAGGGGCAGCGGCGGTCCCTCCGTGCTGATTAGGATGTGACCGCCACCCTGGCGGTCACATCCTGTATATTTAACATTGCGGCGGGTGCTGCTTGAAGCAGCACCCGCCGCAATGTTAAAAAAACATGTTTTCCTTTGCGTGCACGAAGCTACAGGCACCGTGTGATCCCTGCTACTTCGTGCACTCCAAGGCAGGGGGTACCCTAGGAGCCCCTCATGTGCACCCCCCACCCCCCCTTCACCCCTGGGGGCCCACAACGGGCCCCCAAAGAAAAGTCTGTATGCCTTTCCACGGCAGAAATGCCGCCTTGGAAAGGCATAGGACCGCTGACATCCTAATATGGCTGGCGGTGTCTGATAGACACCGCCAGCCATGTTAGAGCTTTTCCGCCGCGGTCGGAAGGCGCCGCGGCGGAAAAGCGGCGGACGGAAAAAAGATCCCCCAGCCATTCTAATCTGGCAGGGGTCTTTTTTCAGTCCGCAGTAGTTCATCCGCATCCTCCGGGCCCGCGGTGGCTTCCGCCGGCCCGGAGGATGCGGATTAACCCCAATCCTAATGAGCCCCTAAGTAGCCAATATTCCAGGCTGGACCAGCTGTCATACATAATTAGGTGTGGCATACGTTCCTTTCCTGGTGGAGCTATTTTGCAGCTGCCAGACATCAAAGAGACCAAACTCAATCATTGCATCATTGACACTGTGAGCTATCTTGGGTGTGCGCAGGCCATGCAAGCTCGATTTATCGAGGTGTGGGTTCAAGTAGGATTTAAAATCACCCCCCCCAGAGGACCGCCGCCTTGGGCCAATCTTGTAGAACTGTGTAGATACATGTAAAGGTGCCCGGTTCATCTGTTATGGGCCTTATATAAATTGATCAAAGTGACCAGGGAGTTTCCTAGTTTACCATGCACCAGGGCACAGCGCCCGTCTTTGTCAGTATGTGTGGCAATAAGTGTAAAAGAGACGCCTCTCTTGATTAAAATGACAACCCCTCTGGCATTCGAGGCATACGATGCGGATAGCTTATAACCAGCCCATCTAAGAGCAATCTTGGCCTCACAGGTTGTATTCAAGTGCGTCTCCTGCAGGAGCGCTACCTGAATATCTTTTCGATCTAAATAGGCAAATACCTGTCTGATTTTGTTTAGAGTGTTTAAACCTCTGACGCTCCACGTCAGGCAGTTATATTTCTCACCCATCTTGAGATACACTAGATCCGCAAGTACCTTTTTTAAAAAAAATCTATTTTTTTATATATAACAACACTCTAATAAGCAAATCTTTTACACATGAGGGATATTCCAGAAACCACCTAAATCAATCATTTTTTACCAAAACATTTGAGCTATATACATAAATGATATTGAAAAACATAAAAGATACATTTAAAAATTGAACTAGTCAGATTATAAAAATAAACGCATCCATCTTAAACAGAGCAGGCGTGAATATCCAATTAATCAATATAAGAATCAGAGCCGAGCGGCCCACCAGGGCAAAGATTACACCCCAAAGTTAATAATTAAGCATGGGCGAATTTTGCGAATCTGGTGTTCGCGAATTTGCGTATTTGGGAACTCGCAATCCGCAAAATCCGAGAATTCTTGTGAATTTGCGGATTTTTTTTGTGTTCGCAAGGGTTTCTGCCAGTTCGCGAGGGTTTTGTACCAGTTCGCAATTGTGAACTTACTTGTTGTCTCGCAACGGTCACGACTATGTTGTTTCTACGTCTGGTTCATCATCACAGGTTCGCAGCACCCTCTGTTTCACCACTGCCACCCTCTGTTTCACCCATGCCACCCTCTGGTACATCAATGCCACCCTCTGGTTCATCATCACTGTAGATTATGGGGGGGAAAAGCAAGCACACCTGCCCTGCTTCAACTGACATGAATTAATTTGGGGTTGATTTATTAATGTGTCACTGTTTTAAAATTCCAGCCTGGCACCTGCTTCCTTATCTGTAATTTGCTTTCTGTTGCAGTGCAATTTTTTTTTCCAGGACCTTTGTGGCCTACTTGTAGCTATTCTATGAGCCTGCTGTGAGGGTCAGAGCAGGGTCATAGAATTTTTGCAACTAGCAACTGAACTCTGGAGGGGCCCCAGTCAGGAAGCACTACAGGGAATGGTTACTATTACTAATGATGAGTTTGAACTTTTGCACATGCTGAGTGCTTTCAGTTGTGCAAAACTTGTTTTTCTGCAGAACAGCAACTGTAATGCCCCAAATAAACATAGGCAACTGAACTCTGGAGGGGCCCCTCAGGAAGTACTACAGAGAATGGTTACTAATGATGAGTGAACTTTTGCACCTGCTGAGTGCTTTCAGTTTTGCAAAACTCGTTTTTCTGCAGAGCAGCAACTGTAATGCTCCAAACAAACTTACTTGTGAAAGCTGATTTCTAATCCAAAAGTGATCCAAAGAAAGTCAAAAGGCCTCAAATCCCAAAAAGTGAAGGTAAATGTCAACCTGAGGAGTTATTCTGATAAAAATCATCATTTTCAGAAGGTCTATGCTGATTGCTAGTGGATTTCTTGAGCAGAATTGCAAATTTTGTAATTTCGCGAGTGCGAGATTGTTGCTGCCCGCCGTACCTACATGTTCGCAATTGCGAACTCTCGCGATGCGTCGCCAAACTCCAGCGGGATCCCGCAGCAAGATCCAAAATGGTGCAGCACTCGCAAAATATCGAGAAAAACAACTCGGCAAACGCTGAATGACGGTAAGTGAACGCCGCACGCCGCAATATTGTATCACCAAGAAAAAAAATCCTCTGCGTGCGAATTTGCGGATTTTCGGTAAATTCGCGAGAGTTCGCGGATTGCGAATTTACCGAAAATCCGCAAAATCCGCGAGCGGAACGGATTTTCCGCCCATGCTTATTAATAATTCATGGACAGCCAGTTGCTTGAGACTCCTTCCATCGTAATATAGGAACCTATATACACCTGCTCGCTGATCTCATAGATTCCTCTTTCTAATTTGAACATAGCCAACAGCCTGGCAAGCCATTGCTGAAATGTTGGGGCTACCAGGTCCCGCCAGGATGAGGCTATGCATATCCGGACCACCCCCACAGCCAGAAATAAAAATCGATAAATGGTATCTCGCTCTCCATCGTTACCAATCCCTAAAAGAATTACAGCGGGAGTCAGTATAGATTTTACTTCTATGGTTTGGTTGAAAAATTTCTCAATGGGATTTAATAAGGTTGCTAAACGTGGATGAGATGCAAACATATGGGCTAAGTCAGCCTCAGTTGAATCACACCGGTAGCATCGGACTCCCACCTGCCCCCCTATTGGGAAATCTTCTCAGAGGTTTAGTAAAGTGAGAACATTGGCTTATAATGCCGAGCTTGCAGTCCCGCTGAGCCTACCATTGTCTGTCCCAATTCCAATGAGTCCATAAAACTCTCCGGTTCTTTACCCAGTCGCTGAACCCATTTCCTCCCATGTTTTTGCCTGTTGTCTTGTTTATATACTACCAGTTCAGCATACAATCTCTTTATAGTATAATCCTTCTCTTCTCTGAGAGCATCCATGATTTTCACTTTACTAAAACCACTTGTCCTGCCCACCTTCCCAAAGAGATAACATAGCACCTGCAGATATTTAAAAATGTTTGTCCTTTCAATTCCAAGCTCATCCTGGATATCACTGAACTGACGCATTCCCTCCAGCCGAATTAAATCCCCTACTGTCCGGATACCCTGCCTTGTCCATTTTGTCATAGTTGTGTCTGAGAATATTCTAGGAAGTGCAGGGTTTTTATACAGCTGGGTGTAGTTGTTTAATCTCCGTATGCCTGTTTTCTTTTTGAGCGCGGTCCAGATTTTATAAGCTGCCATTAAAGACTTGAATCTTGTTCTCTCATAGTAGCTGGGCTCACTCATTTACATAAAACAGTTAGTTGCATCATCGCCTAACAATAGCTTGTACACATCTGGTAGACCAGCTTCCTCACATGAGTCCACTATACACCTGCCCATTAAATTGCCCATGTATTGAAGGGCTGCAGCCCACTAGTAAGCTTTAAAATCAGGGATAGCAAAGTCTCCTCTACCCCTGGACAATCACATAAGCCTAAACGCCCTCCTAGTTTTGCCATGAGCCATGATAAACCTGTTGACTATACCCTCAAGTATCTCAAATCAATGTTTTTCGAATTCTAAGGGTATTGCTCTGAACAGGTAAAGTATTTTGGGCAAAAACATAATTTTTAGCACGTTGCACCGTACCACCAGAGACATGTGTACATTAATAAATCTATCAAAGTCTGATTTGGCCACTATCTTCCCCAGCTCCGATGTTATACTTATGCCCAGATAATCTGCTGTCTCTGTCACCCGTCCATCACCCAGATCAATCTTTCCGGTCTTTTGTCTGTTTAGGGCATATCTGGAAAACTTCCCAAAGTCATGGGCTACCTTCTCCACAGCAGCTAGCGCAGTTAACGGGCAAGAGTTAACAATGGCAACATTGTCCGCATATGCGAAAATATTTGTTTCCAACCCTTGACTTGTCACGGGCTCAATTCTATTGTTAGATTCAAGCATTCGCAAGAGAGGGTCGATGGTGCAGTATATCCCCCATTTATTTTTAACCTGGCCATTGGAGCTCTATAGAGGGTCCCAATAGCTTTAACAATCCCCTCCCAATGCCAAACCCTCTGAGAGTTTTCCAGAGATAGTCCGAGGTGACCCTATCAAATTTCTTCTCTGCATCCAGGAGCATCACCGCCATAGGGTCCCCTGAGACCTCTGTTGCATTAAATAGGGTAATTACCCGCTGGATGTGTTGAGTTGTTCCCCTCCTTGTGATAAACCCATGCTGACAGGAGTGGATTGTTTTCCAGATAATACAGTTTAATTGGGTTGCCATGGCTTCGGAGAAAATGTTTACATCACTGTTCATCACTGTTATTGGCCAATTAGACCCAGGTTCCCTCTGTGCCTCCCTTTTTGAAAGAAAACTACAATATTCGCCCCAACCCACGATTCAGGTGCCCCCTCACCCTCCTGAGCCTGACACATAATCTCCAACAACTCGCATCCAACTGTATCCCAAAAGATTTTATACAATTCTAACGGAATCTGGTCTGGTCCAGCAGCTTTTCCAGAGGGGAGATTTCTCACTGCATTATAAATCTCATCCTGAGTCAATACAGTCTTCAGGGATTCAATGTCTGCCAAATCCATACCTTGCAACAGGATTTTACTTAAATATTTTTGGATTGCATTCGGCTCCCGCTTGGATTCATCACTATATAGACGCTGATAAAATTGTTGGAACACTTCCTGTATACTGGAAGGGTCAGCAGTTACTTTCCCACTGTCATCTGCTATTTCTTGTATTTCCCCTGCCGTGCTCTTTTGTCTCAACCTTACAGCAAGAACGTGCACCACCCTTTCACAAAATTTGTAGCACTGTGCTTTTTTAGCCAAGAATCTTTCAGCTGCTTTATCGACTGCTTGCCATTCTATGTCTGCTTTAGCTAAGGCCAGCCGGGACAGTATATCCTCGATTGGATTAGCCGCCAGTTCCTCCTCAATCCTGATCGGGGTTCTACCTACTGCTTCCACTCGCTGAGCCTCCCTCTTCTGTTGACACAAACTATAGCTCAAGGACTAACCTCTGACCCCCGTTTTAAATGTGTCCCATACTACCCCGGCACACGCACTGTCTCTATTGAACTCCTAAAATTCCTTGATCCAGTCTTTCATATGGGATATATATTTTTGCTCTTGTAGCAGCTCCCTTTCGTACGTCCAAAACTGTCTGGGCCTCGCCCCTGGTAAAACCAACCATAGTCACTAGCGGATTATGATCTGAGAGCACTCTGGGATTTTTCTCTATCCTAACCCTTGCCAACAAACATTGTGATACAAAAAAGTAATCCAGTCTAATAAGCGCCTTATGGGGGCCGAATAAAACATACTACCAAAATCTTTAGGCTTGAAATAAAGCCAGATGTTCATTAGTCCATTATTCTTTATTGGGTTAGTTAGAGCCTTGTTAACCTTTTTTTTTGTCCTGTATCCCCACCGCCCCCCCACTACCCCCCAGCCCACCCAGCCCACTAATAATAAAATCCTCACACAATATTACTGGGGTAGACCATGTTGCTAACTCTGAAGCCAAGTATTCAAATACATCAGGGTCATCCCCAGTAGACCCATATACTGAACAGACTGTAAATGTTTCACCTCCCATCAAACATTCAACCATGGCCCACCGGCCCCACTTATCAGCCAATTTCCTTTTGATTAAGATGTCCCTTCCCCGAGTAAGAATAGCGAACCCTCTTGTTCGAGTCCCAGGCTGGGTATTAACCGTAAGTTGGTATCCTAACTGTTTTTTTAATTCCCCCCTAGCACCCTCTATGTGCGTGTCTTGGATGCATAGAATATCTATTCGCAATGATATAGCAGAATCGCAGCCCTTATCCTTTTGCCCTGATCATTCAGCCCACAAACATTTATTGAGGCGATTTGAAGATTAATTTATCCGAACAAGTTTCCTTCTAACCCGCAGCCCAGATACCTCTTTGATTTAACCACATTGAATCCATCAGAACTTATTTTCCTCCCTCTTAAATAACCTAATACCAAAACCAAAAGTTCCCTCATGTGCTGTGCTATGCAATACTGTGCTGTGCCCTTCCCTACCCCAACCCCTAGTACGAAACCACCCCCAATCCCCCCACCACCCTTATAGGCAGATAGGATAGCAGACTTATGTATGACAGCTGATCCGCAAGATCCATTACTAAGTTACAACTGTCAAAGGCTGTGATAGACATGAGCTCTGCTTGGTTTGCCGGTGCAATCACCTTAACATTCCCCAACTCGGAACGTCTCCAACCCCACTCCCCCACCCACTTTAGCAGAGCCCAACCGGTAAGGCCATCACCAATTATTTGTAACTGTCCCTCCATCCAACTCCCCATACAACCCCCAAGAAAACAAAAGTTAGTTGTGGCTCACACAGGGTGGCGGGAGATGCCGTCCGGGTATCCCAGTGACAGGTTTGACTGCGGGGTCGCTGCAAAGAGCCAAGTATATGCAACACAGTCCGCCATTTTTAGTAAAGTTGCCCCTCATAGGTACAGAATTAGCTTATAAACACAGTCAATAGAAGGAGAACAAACCAGGAGGTAGCGAGGTGTACTCCGCCATGTCCATGCCAGTAGTTGACCAGGATGACTCATGGGGAGTGTGTCAGCAGGGTGCAGATAGTGGTAGTCTCACGCATTATTAAGGGTTCAAGGAGTTCCCCTGTCTATCCTGTTCCCCTTTGGGTGATCCTACACTGTGCCTGAGAGTTCTTGTGTTGGAGGAACTTGAGCACTTCTTTAGGATCGGCAAATATTACAGACATCCCCCCATCGGTGATGCAGAGACGGACAGGGAAAATCATTACATATGGAATTTGTTGGTCACGTAATTTTTTTTTAACTGCCACATTTTTTTTCCGTGTTTCCTGTACTTGCTGTGTGAAATCCGGGTAGATGTATATGCACAACCCATTGTGCGTGAGGTTCCCCAGCTCTCTTGCCTTCCTGAGGGCCATGTCACGGTCTCTGTAATTCAATAGTTTAGCTATGATCGGGGTGGCTTTCCCCCAAGACGTGGTGGTGAAGCAAGCGACCAGTGTGCCCATCGATTATGAAGACCTCAGAGAAAGTCTCCCTCCCAAACAGCGTCACTAGCAGAGTCTCAATGTAGCGCTTCATATTGCCCTTGTTTGTCGATTCTACCACTCCCAAAATTCACAGATTATTTTCGGCGGACCTCACTTTTAAATCTTCGGATTTCGTTATAAGAGCTGTGAGCGTCTTGTTGATCTTTTCCTGTTTTGTTTCTGTTTGGCACTGTGCATCTTCCACGTACGAAATTCCCCTTTTCGCCATATCGATCCTCTTCGTATGTCTGTCCAGTCTTTCAGACATACGATCAACTCTGTAGGTCAGAGAGTCAATTTTCCATCGATGTTTGTCAGGGTGGCTTGGATCGTTGTGAAAAAGTCCACAATGGCAGGGGAGCCCGTATCCAATGCCGGTGGGGTGGACGCCTGTTCTGTTCTATTGCTGTCTGCCACCTTCTTCGCCTGGTCAAAATAGATTTTAGGCTGATTCCTGTTTTGTTTCCCCATTATTACAGCGTCGTGGGAAGTGGATGGATTTATCAGCCTATGTCGTTACATAGATCAGGGATCCCCACCACTCTGCTCAGTTTGGACAGTGACACTCCAGAGCAGCGACCTAATGTTTGCAAGTTTGCAATGTGAGAAGAGCGGTAAAGGACAACGATGATCTGGCCAGGTGTCGTGTGCCGAGCACACTAATCCACCTCTAAGCGAGAGTCTGCACTCCTCTGTATCCCAGAGCGTAAACGCGGCCGCCCCCAGCGCCATCACAGATATGTGCGTCTCCAGAAATTTCAGCCACTGGTGGCTCAGGCAGTGTGTTCAACGTGAGGCCCGGATTAGAAGGAAGAGGCGCGAATATTCAGTTGCGCAGTTTCTTTTTGCATCTCCCTTGTGTCTTACGCTTTATTTGTACTGCCTCGCATCACAGGCTTGCGTCAGCAGTCTGGCAACTCTGCTGCGTAATGAGGATAGTTTGCTGTAGCTGGAGGGTGATCCGAAGCAGCGCGCCGTTTAGCAACCACTTCAATGTGCCCCTAGATGTTAAGAGGCGTCACATAACTGTCAGCAGCACCCTCTGACGGGTCCCAGTGCACAGCAGGATTGGTCACGACCGCCCCCTGCAGCACCACAAACTTGACCGTATGCAGTCAGTTCAGCCACTGGTGACACAATCAGTGAAGTCAACGGAGCCCCACTGGCATAGGATTGGGCCCAGGTCAGAAGGGAGCGGCGCCAATATGCAGTTGCATAGTGTCTTTTACTTGCTTGCCTCCCACGTGTTATGTGCCCTTCACGTGATGTCTCACATCACAGGCATCCCTCGGCAGTCCCTCGTCTCCACGCTCATTAAGTAAGAAAGTGTGCTGTACCTGAGGGGGGATCCGCATAGTTCGCCGTCAAGCACACAGCCCAGGAGGACTGTAGATGGTAAAAGGCCGTCACAGGCCGTTCCCTCACACCCGCCGGTGGGTCCAAGTGCAAAACAGGATTGGAGGCTGTTGCAGGCGCGACGAACCGTAGCAGGGTCGTTCACCGCACACACCCTCAGTTGCGTCTCTCAGAGGTAGCATGCAGGGACCCGGAGGTGCACCCCAGGCAGTTCCGCCCCTCATCGGGAGCAAGAAGCAAAGATTTACACACCTCCTCCGGCTGATGTGTGGGAGAGGATGCCCCGCACAGTGGGTCTAGCACTAGCAGCCGAGTATGCCACAGCGCCCAGCGCGCCCAGCACCAGCAATGGTTCTCCGCGATGGTCAGGATATCAGTATCGGAGTCGCAAGGTACGCACAAGCGCACCCCAGGCTGTTCTCCGCTGCAGAATTGACAGCTGTTTACCGTCTGTTCGGGGGCATTTAGGATCGCGCTAGCCCGGACACCATGCTATTACCGTCTTCCGACACAGGATTCCATCAAGTTTGTTACCAACAGCAGGCTGTCTTATCAGGATAAGTGCAGAATTGCGCAGCGACCGCGGGAGCTCACTCAGAGAGCGGACATTTGCAGGCTCGGCTTGCACCGCCCCCAAGAAAGTATGGCTGTTGTCTAAATAAATGGGATACTTACATTTGAAAAAAAGTTGCGATTATGGTACTGACAAATTCTGCAGACTCTTTGGGCCATTAGACGTTTGTCAACCATAAGTAAAAACCTGCCAATTTTTCATTTGTGTTACTTTTACCATCCTCTAGGTGCACTTAAGATTAAAAGGGTACTTGAGAAAAGTAGGGGATTTTTATCTCACTGAGCTAGATCCTCTTTTTTCCTATTATCTTCACTAAGTGTTTCCCACTCATACGGGGAGCCACCTCTTCATCATTATGATTCATGGCAAATGAGGATACCTGAAGATGAAGTATTACACCTGGGCAGGTGTGGGAGGGTCCTCCTTACAATTTTCAAAATTGCCTGTTTTGACGCACATTTCTGGACATTTATTGGGCACCTGGGGCCTCATTTATGAAAAGTGACGCATCGCTGCGTGAAAACAGCGATGCGTCACTTTTCACTGTGCACTCCTTGCGACATTCCTGATGCGTCATATTTAATGTATGACGCATCATGTCGCAAGGAGTTACAGATACGTCAGTATTTCTGACGTATCTGTAAGCGCAAAAGTGACGCATTGCTGGAGTGCGTCACAAAAGTGACGCAACTCCAGCAATGCGTCCTTTTACATGGGGCAAGCCCCATGTGAAAGGGCTTGCGTCAGTCTTACGCCTGCTGTGAGGCAGGCGCAAGATTTTGACGCAACAGCGTCCTAAAAGTGACGCAGTGAAATCTCATAGATTTCACTGCGTCACTATTACGAGGCTTTTTGCGGGGGAACGCCCCCTCTGCATACATTATACCTGACGCAGGTATAATGTGGCGCAGGGGTTTAAAAAGTGACGCATCTACCTAGATGCGTCACTTTTTAAATATGGCGCAACAGGGCTCATTTTTTACACCGCTGGTGCGTCACAAAAAGTGACGCACCGGTGGCGCAAAACTGACGCAAGGCCCTCATAAATAAGGCCACAAGAATGGATCATTTCTGTGGTGAAGGTATACATTTTAGTCGGGAACTTGCCTTTGAGGGACCTAGGCTACACAGGAGGTATTCGGCCCCAACTATCCAAATTGGGATCTTTGGTCACTTGGGAACCAAGTACCCCAATTTAGCACTTGATTCTAGGGTTGAAAGACAGAAAATTTTAAAGCTTCCTCAGGTGATGTTCTGGGAAACACAATGTAACAAATACCACTGTCAAATCTGTGCATTTTCCTATAAAGAAATGTATATTTGCATATACTACAGGATTCAGTGTATCCTACTGTAGGGGTTGGTCACGAATAGTCCAGTTCATAGAGGTTTCAGGGGAAGCTTGTTTTTCATTGTCCCCCACAAGTCCACTCTCTCCTGTCCCTCCTTAGGAGTGGGGAGGCCAGTGCCACTGAAATGAAACCAAAACACAGGTCCACAGTGCCCAGGTTATTAGAAGTCCAAGGTATCCCAACATTCCAGTGAGGGATTCATCTACAAGTGGTCAGTTTTCCCTTGGCTTCTGCAAATGTCAGTGTTTGTCAAAGTCTCTTTCTTGTTGAGGAGGTGTTAAGTGGAGGTGAGAATGTGCGCCTGTAGGCCAAAGTCAAACATGGCACATAATCACTCCACACTTGTCCCATCCCTCCTGAACATGATATTGGGGGTTTTCAACATGGCAACTTCAAGTGGTCAATGGCCACAGCCTTATTCCCACTCCCAACTGCCACAGCTAAAAGTGCCCCCCCCCAAAACTTCAAAGGGGCCTCCTACAGAGAATGGAAACAGAAATATTTCTGCTTTCCCAATATATCTATGGTCAGGTTTGTAAGGCAATATAAATGTACTTAACCTATGTAGACTGTGCTTTCACTCTCTTCCTTTTCAGAAACATGCATAATCCCCCTACATATGGGCCTAATACGTGGGGGAGGTTTTGACCTGCCTGATGGCCAGAACAGTAATTAACTTTGCACAGTAAGGCAGTTTAAATACTAAATATATTCAAAGGCTTACTCAGAGAAGTATGAACACATTCAAACTAGATGAAGGAAAGCAAATATGGCCAAATTATTATTATATTTGCTCTCTGGATCTTAGTGTACCTAGGGAAGCACATGTTAAACTACTCTCTAGGTGAGGACAATGCAAAATTGTTATTTTTATGTAGCTTTTATCAAAAGTGTGAAAAGATACTGTAAAATACTATTGACTCACATTGAATGCTCAGTTATTTGATAAGTCCTTCACAGGGCAAGCACAATTTATTAAAAGGTCCTGTGTGAGACAGGTTACAAGTGTGCAGATGCTGGGCTGAGTTATTATTCTCATTTGATCAGTCTGCATAGGGGGGACATGCAGTTGCACGCATAACCATGTGTACCAATCCCAGATCCTCTTATTCTAGTGGCACAGAAGCAGGTCCTATTTTGAAAGGTGGGCACTGGCACATAGCACTCAAATCTATTTTGAAAGAGCTTACAGTGAGTGAAACTCAGAAAGGCCCACTGACACCAGAGATTTCAAAACTGGGTGGGGCAAAAGCAAGGCAATCTAGGCAAGCTGGAGTAGACTTGAACCCTTATCTTAAATGATTTTGAGTATTTATTTATTGCAGCAGACCCGGGGGAAACTGTCAGTCAGAACCTTGAGCAAGTCTTGCTAAACATAATTTTGGAAATTCCACACTTTAGACATTATGGGCCTGATTCGCAAAAGTAATCTGAGACAAAACCCTAACTTTACGACTTTCATTATTCATAAAGGGCCTTTAGGAGTAGTAAAGTTAGAGGCTGGGTGCCTCCCTGGTCCACCACAAAAGGATCCAATTGTTTAGAGGGAGTAGACACCTACCGGAGGCAATCAGACTGCACTTCCGGCGGACACCAGACTGGGGCGGTTGGCGCTCTAGCTTACTCCATAAAAGGGGATGCAGGGCACAACGCGCAGTGGATGCGCTTGTGGCTACCCAGGTATTCATTCCTCTTCAGGCAAGATCGCAGTTACGAGAGCACTAGGAGCGCCTCATAAAGGGCTCACCACTGAGATTTCCTACTGATTTTAATCTGCATGGACTGTAGGCCAAGAATTAACGTGCCTTTTTTAAAAAGAATCACCTGCACAAGAACTGTTAAGCAAGTTATTTTATCTGTACACGCTGCTCTTAGAGTCTCTGCTGGGTGCCTCCCCGGTCCACCACGGAACGATCCGATTGTGTGGAGGGAGTAGACACCTACCGGAAGGCAATCAGACTGCACTTCGGGCAGACATCATACTGGGGCGGTTAGCGCTCTAGCAGACTCCATAAAAGCGGATGCAGGGCACGATGTGCAGCGGACACGCCTGTGGCTACCCAGGTATTCAATCTTCTTCAGGCAACATCGCTGTTGGGAGAGCGCTAGGAGCGCCTATTAAAGGGCTCCCCACTGAGATTTCCCACTGATTTTAATCTGCATTGAATACAGGGCCAGGAATTAACGCACCGTTTTCAAAAAGAATCACCTGCACAAGAACTGTTTAGCATGTTATTTTACCTGTACACGCTGTTCTAAGAGTCTCTCCTGGGTGCCTCCATGGTCCACCACGGAACGTTCCGATTGTGTGGAGGAGTAGACACGTACCGGAAGGCAATCAGACTGCACTTCCAGCGGACACCAGACCGGGGTGGTTAGCGCTCTAGCTGACTCCATAAAAGCGGATGCAGGGCACGACATGCAGCGGACGCGCTTGTGGCTACCCAGGTATTCAATGCTCTTCAGGCAAGATCGCTGTTACGAGAGCGCTAGGAGCACCTTATGAGGGGGCTCCCCACTGAGATTTCCCACTGATTTTAATCTGCATTGAATATTAGGCCAGGAATTAATGCACCATTTTAAAAAAGAATCACCTGCACAAGAACTGTTTAGCACGTTATTTTACCTGAACATGCTGCTCTTAGAGTCTCTGCTGGGTGCCTCCCTGGTCCACCACGGAACGTTCCATTTATGTGGAGTGAGTAGACACCTACCGGAAGGCAATCAGACTGCACTTCCGGCGGACACCAGACTGGGGAGGTTAGCACTCTAGCTGACTCCATAAAAGCGGGTGCAGGGCACGACAGGCAGCGGATGCGGGCAGCTGGCGTGCCGCTGGCACGCTGAAGGCGCACCAAAGGCAAGGGCATCTGCGCCCGTCAGCGCCTGTTCATCGCCAGGAGCCAGAACCCCTGCTGGTCAATCCCTAGATTGGTTCCATAAATCAATCTCTCCTAAGAAATACTCCAAAATAGAACGTACGTGTATCAGAGACAGTCATCACCCTTACACAACCCCCATTAGAACATGTCCCCCTTCAAGAATTTTAGAAGGACCTTTCTCCTGCAGGAATTGTAGATTCCAATGTGCAGCGTATGCAGGGTCACCACTCAAGGCAATCAACGCCGCCTCCCACCACCAAGACACCAGGCCACTACAGATCAACAGGTGACAGAAAAATCCCCAGCATCACGCCCATCAAAATAATAGAGACTGGAATTGCTTTCTGGCCAATGTCTGATCCCTACCCAAACATTCAATAAACATCTGGGATCTGTTATCTTCCACCCTTCCTCACATTGGGTTTCTGACCGAAACATGGACCAAGCCCAACACTGATATCGCCATCGCACTACCGGAGGGCTACCACATTCAGGGACAAGACAGACCCCTCAAAGCAGGAGGAGGATTAGCAATTATATACAAAAGACCCCATTTAAATCTCCATCATTGACCAACTATGCAGTGACACCATAGAGATACTAAGTTTCAGAGCCGGAATACACCCTCAACTCTGCTGGAAGGGTGCCCTGGTATATCGCCCTCCTGGACCCCTATCCAACATCCCTTCTCAACCAGTGGAACTAATCACACCTCATGTGATTTCAACTAAGAATCTTTTACTATTAGGAGACTTTAATGTGCATGGAGAGAATCCCGAAAACAAAGAAGCTGTAACACTACTGACTGACCTTACCACACTTAATCTAAGTAAAATAAATAATGACCCTACCCATCAGGCCAGACATACGTTAGACCTAATTCTAACCAACTCTCCTAATATATTCTACAAAGCCACCAGCTCCCAGGAATGGTCAGATCATTCTATGATAGACTTCACTATCAGTGGCCAACATGGCCATATTGGCCCTAAAACTAAATCTACTAGGAAATATAGACAATGGCATAGAATTACACCTATAAACTTCCAGGAAGCCTTCACCCCTCACCACAACTTGGAATAAGACAGAGAAACAACTATCTTCTCTGACTTCTAGTCTGCCATCCACCATAGACCATTTAGCCCCATTGAATCCTCAATCAAACTCCAACAAACGCATACACACCCCTTGCTACTCCCCCACCCTCAGAACCGCAAAAAATTCATTGTAAAAAAACTAGAACATCTTTGGAACCTTTCCCAAAACTCACTAGATAAAACTCAATTCAAAAGCGCATTAGCGGCTTACCATAAAAACTTGAAATCGGCTTGCAAATCACACATTGCATTACAGATCAATAAAGCAGTAAATCATCCCCGCACACTGTTCCAGATATTAAAATCGTTTCCTAAACCAAGAGCATGCAATACTGAAGAGGCCCCATCTCAAATCCTCTGTGGCAAAATTGCGAACCACCTCTCTCAGAAAATAGAAAATATATACCAGAAAATGACTTCCGTCTATGCTCGCCATTCTGATCCTCACATAGATCTTCCCTACACTGTAACTGACACGTTTACCTTTGAAATCTTTCCATCTCTCACTACTACAGAAGTAGACACTCTCCTAAGAACAGTCAAATCCGGGTCCCCATTAGATCACCTACCTGTAAAGACCTCTGTGTCAAGGCGACGCTTTCCTCAGGATCTGTCGTGAAGTCATAAAGACCCACCTCTCGATACCTCCAATTCCGAATGTAATTACTACACAGAATCTTGGAGTGATCAAGCGGGGGGGAAAAGGGAGTTAGGAAGGGGACAGCAGGGAAGGAGATCTGGAAAGGAAAAGTTAGTAACAACACATTCCGTAAATCTAAATTGGCTTTGGAACCTAGAGCCAAAGCTGAATTATTCTGCAAAAACCTGTTGCTTAATCACAGACACTGAAGATACATTAGACTTCTTGATAATAAATACCAAATCTTTCACAACAACCTTTTCACCATATTGTTATTCTCTTGTGAATAGCGACAAAACATTCTTATCATAATTTTGTTATTCTCTTGTGAATTGCGACAGATTCTCTTTAAGCAAAAACAAAACTCACTCCTTAGTAAATAACCTCTTTACCAAAACTCTGTGAGCAAACCAATACAAAAATCACACTGCTATATTTGTCTTCAGATATAGCTAAAACTCCTCTTGACCTTTTCTCCCTAAAGACATTTCAAAGAAAGAGTTGCGCAAAAACAAACAGTTTTAAAAATGAATGCACGCGCTTTCACATACTTTGCACTTTTAAGTTAAACATCTCTTGCCAGCAACAAGATGTAAACGCAGTTTTCAAAGAGCAAAATATATCAATGATTTCACACTTCTGTGCTTTTAATTATTCCTCATAACATAAACTATTAGTTTTATCAAATATGAATCAAGAAAGTATACTCAAAGGACTTTAGCGCCGAGAACTAGGATTGATAAGTCCTACCTGTAGAGTACGACCTACTCTACTACCTTTGAAGGACAAACGTCCCCGAAATGGCTCTTCCAACCGATGACCTTGCACAAGGAGCAAGCTGGATACTGACACGCCCCTTGGAAACGATCCTCAAGGCCTCCGATGGAATCCTTCGTCAAAAACAGCTGGGACTCTGCAAATGGGAGAGGGAGCAAGAAGAGAACACAGCCACTCCCCAGACGATTCCAGAATAGTGAGCACAGGAGACAGGGCGCGGTCGCGTAAGCCAACGTGCTTACGGCGCCCACGTTTGCGACCGGGCTACCAAACCTCACGCATTACGCGTGAGCATGCCAAACCTCACTCATTACGCGTGAGCATGCCAAACCTCACTCATTACGTGTGAGCATGCGAAACTTCACGCATTAGGCGGAAACATAGCAAACAGCAGCCAAAGGACAGGAAAACCTGCACAAACCTACAAACAGGGATGCAACCTAACAGCACAAGCAGGTTTAAAGCACATCAGCCACCAACGCCCTCCCAAAGAGGACTGATGCATTTTGCCACAAGGGCAACTCCGAATGCAGAGTGGGGCGGGCCCTAGACCACAAGCCACCCTAGCCCTGACATTACACCCCCCTCCCAAGAGTGGTCTAGGGCCCGGCTTTAGAGGGTGGAGGAGGTGGAAACGGCGCACCAAGCGTGGGGCATGAACATTCGCAGCCGGCTCCCAAGAATCATTTTCAGCACCGTATCCCTTCCAGGAGACAAGATACCACAACCTGGAACCCCGACGTCTAGAATCCAAAATGTCTCGCACCTCATACTCCCAATTACCATGAACCAAAATCGGAGCTGGACGGGGAGCCAGATTCTGAGTAGCAGGTTTAAGGAGGGAAGTATGAAACACTGGATGAATTCTTAGAGACTTAGGCAACAACAACTTGAATGTCACAGGGTTCACCTGTCGAAGAACTGGGTAAGGACCAATGTACTTAGGTTGAAACATGCTTTTGTGCTTGAAGTTCAAGTTCTTGGTAGACAACCAAACTTTATCCCCAGGGGCATACACAGGACCTGAACGATGTTTTTTGTCATATTGCTCTTTGTATTTCTTCTTGCTTTGCAACAAGCGCTCCTGAATTTGACGGTGAATAGCTTGCATGAGTTGTACAGAGTCTCTAACTGCTGGTACACCACCATCATCTTTAGCCATAGTCAATGGTATGGCGTTAGGTTCATAGCCATAGAGTGCCTGGAACGGAGAGGAACCGGTTGATGAATGTGGCGAAGTGTTATACGCAAATTCAGCAATCCAAAGCAAATCCAACCAAGATTTCTTAGAGTCCGTAACATAACACCTCAAGTATTGTTTCAAAGTTTGGTTCAGTCTTTCAGTCTGCCCATCAGTTTGGGGGTGATAACTAGTGGACATGTTGGAGGTGATGTGTAGATCTTTACACCATTGCTGCCAGAATTTGGAAGAGAATTGAGACCCTCGATCCGAAAGCAATACTGAAGGCAGTCCATGTAAGCGCACCACATGTCGCAGAAATATTTGTGCTAACTGTCCCGCAGTGGGTAGCTGTTTACAAGGGATGAAATGAGCATATTTGGTTAAACTGTCCACAACCACTAGAATTACAGTATGGTGTTGAATTGGTGGTAGATCAGTAATGAAGTCCAAAGAAATATGTTTCCATGGTTCAGTTGGTGTCGGTAGAACCTGTAGAAAACCTTTAGGCTTAGTGTGATCGGATTTAAATCTTGCACAGATCTCACAATCATTAGCCATTTTCAGCACATCCTTTTGCAGCGTTGGCCACCAAAACATCTTTTGTATTTTCTCCACAGTCTTCCGAGGGCCTGGATGCCCGGCCATAGGATGTGAATGTAACCAGTTAAACACAGTTTCTTGTAATTGCAAAGAGGGCAGATAAACTTGTTTTCCATGGAAAGGTATCCCTTCTTTGATGGTTTGGTTAGCATTGGAGTTCAACCATGATTTCCACAGAGAAGAAGGAAAGTTTTCATGAATATTCTCCAAAAATTGGTCTGCCGAAAGTACATTAATTACTTTGCCTGGATCGATTATTGGTTGAGGAGTTCCTTCAAAGCGATGCAAAGAAGAGTCTTTTCTGGACAGGGCATCAGCTTTCTTGTTGTCTTGGCCTGGACGGAAGGTAATTATGAAGTCATATTCGGCAAAGAACATCATCCACCTGAGTTGTCTCGGGGTCAACATTCTGGCTGAGCTCATAAACTGTAAATTTCTATGATCAGTGTACACGGTTACAGTAAATTTCGCTCCCATTATGTAATGTCTCCATTCTTTAAAGGCTTCTAGAATAGCTAATAGTTCTTTTTCAGCTATTACATAATTTTGCTCTGCGGGATTTAATTTTCGAGACATATAAGCAACCGGATGCATTTGTCCAGTGGTGTGATGTCTTTGAGAGAGGATGGCTGCTATAGCTACATCAGAGGCGTCAGCTTCAATGATAAAGGGTTCCTCCACATTGGGATGTATGAGAACTGGAGCTTCAGTAAAGGCCTTTTTTAACTTCTGGAATGCAAGTTCAGCTTCTGTGGACCATTCAAAGTTCACCTTCTTTCTCAACAATCGTGTGATGGGAGCTACTACAGCAGAAAAGTGATCAATGAAGCGGCGGTAAAAGTTTGCAAATCCCAAAAAGCACTGAATGTCTCGAACAGATGTCGGAGTGGGCCAATCAGCAACAGCCTTGATCTTTCTGTCTGTCATTTTCATGCCAGTTGGAGTGAGGAGGACTCCTAAAAATTCAACTTCATGAACATGGAAATCACATTTAGATAATTTGCAGTACAAATTATGAGATTGCAGGGTGCTCAAAACCTTTTTGACGTGACCTTCATGTTCAGATTCAGAATCTGAGTAGATCAAAATATCGTCTATATAGACAATAACAAAGAGATCTAGAAACTCTTTCAAGGCATCATTCAAAAAAAACTGAAAAGCAGCTGGTGCATTACACAGCCCGAATGGCATCACCAAGTACTCAAACAATCCATATCGGGTTTTGAAAGCAGTCTTCCATTCATCCCCTTGCCTGATACGAACCAAATGGTAGGCTCCTCTGAGGTCCAACTTAGTGTAGATTTTTGCCTTTTTAACTTGGTCCAATAGAACAGGGATGAGAGGCAATGGGTACTTATTTTTGACTGTGATTTTGTTCAACGCCCTATAATCGATGCAAGCCCTCAATTCCCCATTAGCTTTCGGAATGAAAAATAAAGGAGACGCTGCCGGAGACTTGGAGGGGCGGATGAATCCATTTTCAAGATATTGATCGAGATATTGTCTTAGATGTTGATTCTCTTTTTCAGATAAAGCATAAATGCGACAATTTGGTACACTAGATCCAGGTACAAGATCGATTTGACAGTCATAGCTTCGATGAGGAGGAAGGATGGCTGCCTTAGCTTCACTGAAAACTTCTGCGAAGTCCTTGTAAACTTTTGGTAACAATGTTTCTTTTTCCTCAGCTGTGGCCAATTGACTCAGAATTGGTTTTGAGGTATTGAGACAAGACGAATGACAAAAATCAGATAGGAAAACCAGTTCTCTCTTTCGCCAATCTATGGTTGGATTGTGTAAGCAAAGCCAAGGCATTCCTAAAATGAAACCATACTGGGGTGCTTGGATCACATCAAACTGAAGCTCTTCCTTATGTACTTGTTGCTTAGCATCTTCGCAGAACAGAGCAACTTTAGATGTTTGCATGGTTACTGGACCTCCAGCTAGAATTTTTCCATCCACAGCTTGCACTATTTCTGGAGTCTCTTTTTGTTCACAGATGATTCCTAAACGCTGGGCTGTTTCTAAATCTACAAAATTTCCTGTAGCTCCAGAATCGACTAAAACTTCCATTTGGCATGTTTCATGAATTAACCTGATTTGTACAGCTAACCTGAAGTGAGCTTTGTAGTTAGAAACGCATGAGTTCGCAGAAGGGAAGGCAATAGTACCCAAGAGATCTCCCTTCAAACATCTTGGGCCAGTTAGTTTTCCGATTTTGGATCTGTTTTTTCCAGAGCAGCTGATTTACTAGAGTTAGGAAATTTTCCCTTTGGTTTCGTTAAACAGTCCTTCACGAAGTGACCTTTTCGGCCACAATAAAGGCATTGTCCATTCTTTCGACGATTATCTTTCTCATCTTTAGACAATGGTTGTCTTAAAGTTCCTATTTCCATTGGCTCTGAACCAGTTTCAGAATTTGCAAATTGAGGCCTAGATTTAGCTTCTGATCTCCAACTTGGTTTATCCGTTCTTTTTTTATCTGATCTCCGTTCAGAGAGTCTATGGTCTAAGCGCAGCGTAAGATTAATCAATTCAGAGCAAATTACAGGTTGGGGATCAATTTGTGCCAGAACATCTTTTAGATCGTCCTTTAAACCTTGATAAAAGAGAGCTGCTCTTTTTTCCTCTGGCCAAGAAGTTTCAGCGATTAATCTGTTGAAATGAGACAGATAAGAAACAAGGTCCCTATTGCCTTGTTTCAATTGAAGTAGTTCTCGATCAGCGGACAGAGTAACAGTTCTGCGATCAAAAACTTTTTCAAATTCCTCCACAAATCGTTTCCAATTGTAAAGCAAAGTGTCATCTTGTCTGACCAAAGGAACTGCCCAGTTTGCGGCATCTCCGGTCAAGTAGGAAATTAAAAACGCAATTTTAGACTGTGGGGTTGGAAACGCAGTAGGTCTACAAGCAAAATGCAACTCGATCTGAGTCAAAAAAATTTGCACCTTGGAGGGGTCCCCAGAAAAACGTTCAGGAGCTGCCAAAGGAATTTGAGGGGGCACAGTAACAGCAATGTTTGTATTTCCCCTACTAACACCAGTTTCTTGAACCTCTTCCGGAAGGGGAGTATTCTGTAATTGAATATTTTCTACTTTAGCTGCTAACAAAGCAGTTACATCCATGGTTTCCTTTAAATCTGCTTGAATACGCATGATTGCAGACATTAAGTCATTGATGGTGGTCATTATGACTTCACGTACAGACCAGGAGGAAAAAATAATTCGTGGGCTCACTATTCTGTCAAGGCGACGCTTTCCTCAGGATCTGTCGTGAAGTCATAAAGACCCACCTCTCGATACCTCCAATTCCGAATGTAATTACTACACAGAATCTTGGAGTGATCAAGCGGGGGGGAAAAGGGAGTTAGGAAGGGGACAGCAGGGAAGGAGATCTGGAAAGGAAAAGTTAGTAACAACACATTCCGTAAATCTAAATTGGCTTTGGAACCTAGAGCCAAAGCTGAATTATTCTGCAAAAACCTGTTGCTTAATCACAGACACTGAAGATACATTAGACTTCTTGATAATAAATACCAAATCTTTCACAACAACCTTTTCACCATATTGTTATTCTCTTGTGAATAGCGACAAAACATTCTTATCATAATTTTGTTATTCTCTTGTGAATTGCGACAGATTCTCTTTAAGCAAAAACAAAACTCACTCCTTAGTAAATAACCTCTTTACCAAAACTCTGTGAGCAAACCAATACAAAAATCACACTGCTATATTTGTCTTCAGATATAGCTAAAACTCCTCTTGACCTTTTCTCCCTAAAGACATTTCAAAGAAAGAGTTGCGCAAAAACAAACAGTTTTAAAAATGAATGCACGCGCTTTCACATACTTTGCACTTTTAAGTTAAACATCTCTTGCCAGCAACAAGATGTAAACGCAGTTTTCAAAGAGCAAAATATATCAATGATTTCACACTTCTGTGCTTTTAATTATTCCTCATAACATAAACTATTAGTTTTATCAAATATGAATCAAGAAAGTATACTCAAAGGACTTTAGCGCCGAGAACTAGGATTGATAAGTCCTACCTGTAGAGTACGACCTACTCTACTACCTTTGAAGGACAAACGTCCCCGAAATGGCTCTTCCAACCGATGACCTTGCACAAGGAGCAAGCTGGATACTGACACGCCCCTTGGAAACGATCCTCAAGGCCTCCGATGGAATCCTTCGTCAAAAACAGCTGGGACTCTGCAAATGGGAGAGGGAGCAAGAAGAGAACACAGCCACTCCCCAGACGATTCCAGAATAGTGAGCACAGGAGACAGGGCGCGGTCGCGTAAGCCAACGTGCTTACGGCGCCCACGTTTGCGACCGGGCTACCAAACCTCACGCATTACGCGTGAGCATGCCAAACCTCACTCATTACGCGTGAGCATGCCAAACCTCACTCATTACGTGTGAGCATGCGAAACTTCACGCATTAGGCGGAAACATAGCAAACAGCAGCCAAAGGACAGGAAAACCTGCACAAACCTACAAACAGGGATGCAACCTAACAGCACAAGCAGGTTTAAAGCACATCAGCCACCAACGCCCTCCCAAAGAGGACTGATGCATTTTGCCACAAGGGCAACTCCGAATGCAGAGTGGGGCGGGCCCTAGACCACAAGCCACCCTAGCCCTGACACTCTGCCATTTTAATCAAAACTCTGGCGGCGCCAATCTGTTTAATTCTTAACAGCTCCATGGAGGTAGGTATCCTCCTCACTGAGTGGGAAGCAGCACAGGTTATCCCCATAAGGAAAAACCCAAAAGCCCCACCTGAAGATGTCACCAACTACCGCCCCATCACTCTGCTTCACCTATACAGCAAACTTTTAGAAAAGCATATAAATAAACACCTATCTGAGTCCACTGAATCTGCTAATCGCCTTGACCAATCACAATCTGTTTTTTGTCCAAAACACAGCACAGAGTCGGCACTGGTGGAAGTTACTGATAACATCCGAATGGCAGCGGACAACGATCAGGCAGTGCTTCTGGTACTGCTTGACCTGTCCACCCTCTTCGATACCCTTTCCAACCAGGTCCTGGTCAGACGTCTTAAGGATATAGGCATCCAGGGTTCAGCCTTCAACTGTCTGACTGGCTTCTTAACTAACAGAAGACAAATAATGAATCTTGGCCTCTACCGCTCCCAGACCACTACAGTTACCAAGAGGGTTCTGTAGGGCTCTTGGTTGAGCCCCACACTATTCATTTTCTATGTCACCCCCTTGGCAGGGTGACTGAGGAAACTAGGCTTTAACCCCATCTCCTACGACGATGACACGCAACTTCTCCTTTCCTTTGATAAATCTGACCCGCACATCCAAGACACTTTCTCAGAAGGGATGAAAGGCATCGCGCAGTGGATGAGGGACAATTACCTCCAACTGAACACTGAAAAATCCGAAATCATGTTGTTCGGAGAAGCAACATTGAGATGGTCCCCCAATTGGAGGCCAGAGGAATTAGGATCAGCCCCTCTCCCAAAGCAGGTAGTGAAAAACCTAGGAGTGCAAGTTGATCAGGAACTAACGTTAGAGGAACATATTAACATTACAGCCAGGACATGCTTTCACACTCTCAGCACCCTTTGAAAGGTTTTCCCCTTACTGCCAATAGTTACCCGAAAAACCCTAATACAGGCACTATCATCAGCAGCCTAGATTATTGTAATGCCCGGCTGATTTCTGCAAAAGAAAAATCCTTAAATAAACTGCAAATAGTCCAGAACACCACAGCTTGTCTGGTGAACAATGCCCCTCCCAGAACCCCCTCCGCTCTACTTCTCTGTAACCTTCACTGGCTCCCAATAAAAAAGAGAATTACGTTTAAAATTTGCTGCATGGTGTACAAATCACTACACAATATGGGCTCCATCTACCTAGCCCAAACGTTGGTCAGATATACAGCCACCAAGCACTCCTTTACATTCCCCAAGTCAAACTGGCACGCACGGGGGCAAAGCCTTCTCCCATCTGGCCCCCGCTACTGGTACCAACTCACCATACAGATGCACTAGTGTACAAATTTCTTGGCCTTCAGAAAACTTCAGAAAACGGTACTGTTCTAAATCCTCCTCGGTAGGACCACAAGCAGTCTCAGTGCGGAGATACCCCTTTTGGGGGGATTTAGGCATTATACAAGTCACATAAAATAAAAAATAAAAATACAATTTTGTCTCAGTTAAACTTAAGTTTTGTCCTTTAGTTAAAGTTAAGACCAAAACTTTATCTCAGTTAAACCTAAGTTTTGGTTTTAAGTTAAACATATGACCAAAACTCTGTCTCAGTTAAACCCAAAATTTGGTCTTTAGTTAAACCTTAGACCAAAACTTAAGTTTAACTGGGACGAAATCTTAACTTTACTACTCCTAAATGCGCTTTGTGAATACCGAAAGTCATAAAGTTAGGATTTTATCCCAAATTTCTTTTGTGAATAGGGCCCTATATGTAGAACAAACATTGTCAAAATTATCATTCAGCAAATGTAAATGTTTGTTTCAGAAAGTTGCTCTCTATTATGAAAGAGCCATGATTACCAAAATACAATTGCTGCAATTCGGATTTATTTGGCCATACAAGGAAATAAATATAGCATGGAAAAAGCTTAGAAGATCTTTATTGAATGGTCATTGACATTTCTCTCTTTAGCTCTATTGTTGAAGTATTACATTAGGGCTGGCTGCCTTTCAATTAGGTATCCAAAAAAGACTGCCTTATAAATAAGGGTTAAAACAATATGATCCTTTTTAGTCAAGGATTCCTGTCAGTGGAATATCAGGATATGATTGCAAGCATACTAGCTCAGTTTTACTGGGATGGCGTAAGGGTCAGATGTACGAAAAATTCAAAGGGAGAGCTCAGAACAGCACCAAAGTGCCATATCCTCTATGATATTGTGATATTCTCCTCTCTCCCTGCTCTGGTGCGCTTTAGGCTGCAGAGCGCAAATGCACACAACCTAGCCCCATAGTGCAAGGGTTTGCCTGTTCTGTAAGGATTTTTTTGTACCGGTCTCCAGCAATGAGAAGTGATATTTTCCTCTCTCCCTGCTCTGGTGCACTTTAGGCTTCAGAGGGCAAATGCACACATTCTAGTCCCATAGTGCAAGGGTTTGTGTGTTCTCTAAGGATCGTTTTGTAGTGGTCTCCAGCAATTGGAAGTGATATTTTCCTCTCTCCCTCAATGGTGCCCTTTAGGCTGCAGAACACCAATGCACAAAACCTAGCCCCATAGTGCAAGGGTTTGTCTGTTCTGTAAGGATTTTGTTTGTAATGCTCTCCGGCAATGAGAAGCACATCTTCTATAATTCACGCTTCCTGTTCAAAGCTGTGACAATCAGGTGCCAGAGGTTGTGCAAGTGTTCATTGACTGTCCATTGCTGATTGAGTTCCTGAAAGATTTATGGAGTACAATCTGTGACATATTGGGTTGTTATATTAAACCTTTCCCAGTCTTAAATATTATCACATGTGTTCAGAATAAAGACAAGTAGGGTAAGCATGGTGATAGTCTTCCTTGTTTTCTTTTGTACACAGTCCAGGGCCTAATTTGTGTCCCCAGGATTGACAAATCATCACCAAATGTGAGTATTGGTTTGCATATGCTTCCAGGTTCATGAGATATGGTCAGATAGATAGCTTGAAGCACATTAAGATATTCATGCCATTTATAGCTTGAAGGAGGATGTATCTTTTTATTATTATGTGTTTACTTGGTTGACTGATTCCTCCTTTCTTTTTGTGGGCTCAATTAGTAAAGAGCCATTGTGAACCTAGCAAACCTATCTGGACCACTGCCTTAAACCTTTACGTCCTGGAACATTTTATTAACTCATTGTTCAAACAGGCTAATAAGTTCTAATGTTTGAAGCACCAAGGTTAGAAAGGTTGGTGGGTCTTGATATTCCCTAGGGTTAATATGAAACAAATACCTTAATCAAAAAATCATTACAAGTGTGTTGGTATAGCCTAGTTAGATATAACTCACAACATTACACATCCTTGCAAATTATCATGCAGCCAAACAGATGTTTTATAAGGGTGGAGCCATTGTCATATATATACAACCAAACTTAGGGGCTGATTATGATCGCGGATGGACTTGCGTCCGTCCGCGATCATTGAGGAGGAGGGGACGTCTGCATGGGCCGCGGAGTCCCCTCCTGTGCGATTAGGATGTGACCGCCACCCTGGCGGTCACATCCTCTATTTTTAACATTGCCGCGGGTGCAGCTTCAAGCTGCACCCGCGGCAATGTTAAAAATGCACGCATTGCATTTGCATGCAGAAAGAAGCAGGCACCGCGCGGTGCCTGCCGCTTTCTGCATGCAAATGCAGGGGGGTACCATAGGTACCCCCCATGTGCACCCCCCACCCCCCTTCACCTAGGGGGCCCCCTACGGGCCCCCTAGGTGAAGATCCGTATGCTTTTCCACGGCGGAAAACCCGCCGCGGAAAAGCACTTTTAAAATCACATCCTGATATGGCGGACGGTGTCTGAGAGACACCGTCACCATATCAGAGCTTTTCCGCCACGGTTGTAAGCCAGCCATGGCGGAAAAGCTGCGGACGGAAACCAGGACCCACCAGCCATCCTAATGTGGCGGTGGGTCCTTGGTCAGTCCGCTGCGGTTTTTCCGCATCCTCGGGGCCGGCGGTGGCTTCCGCCGGCCCCGAGGATGCGGAAAAACCGCAATCCTAATGACCCCCTTAGTGTGTGATGCACAGTAATTTCAAAATACTGTAGCATGTGTGGGATCTATTTATGCATAAGTGTGCTACCTACATGTAGCAGACTTTGGTTTCACCAACCATAAAGCAGAATGTGGCTACATGAATGCTCATGATTGAAATTTTGAGTTTGTCAGACAGTTTTAGTACTGTTGCCATGGCTGAGTATTTCACTCCCACCATGGAGAGGGTACTCCACCCACCAAATTTAAAGATGTCAGCAAGCCCACTGAACATCTCTAGCATTTACAGGAGCAACCATAACAATAGATTCTGTAAATGCATTGAAAGTGTGCCCTGCGGCTCTTTCAACATGACGGTGCCACACTGGACACTTTCCTTTTCCTTTCCTTTTTCAAAAATAAAATCCCAAAGCAGGATTTACATTGAACATGGAAGTTTTCTCCCATGGCATGGGGGGTCATTGATTTTATTTTACTTACCTTGCCACGTTTTTAGTGGAGATTTATAAAAGGAAAAAACTGGCAATGTGCCTACCCAATCTAAATCGGGCAGGCGGACATATTACTCTATTAGGTAAAACCAAAGGGGATGATGGACAGAGTGTTGAACATTGCAAGCACTCACCCCCAGTTACCTGATCTGGGTTTAATCCATCATCATTCTTTAGCTCACTCCACCACCCCAGTTCAGATATGGCCATATGCAAATCAGACTGACCCTGTGCCTCATGGGAACAGTCCAGCCTGAACTGCCAAGCCATGTCTTCCCTGGTCCAGAAACAAGCATCCTGGGACCGGATTCTGGCTAATCAGCCATCATCAGCCAGGCTAGCTTGAATCCAGTGGCAAAGTAAGCAAGGCACCCACGTCTGGGCATGCCCTGCCAACTTAGGGCAAACAAAGCAAAACCAAAAGGGATGATGGACAGAGCTTTGAACTTTGTAAGCACTCACCCGCAGTAAATTGATCTGGGTTTAATCCATCTTCATTCTTAAGCTCAATCCACCACCCCAGTTTAGACATGGCCATAGGCAAATCAGTCTGACCCTGTGCCTCATGGGAACAGTCCAGCCCGAATGCCAATCCATGTCTTCCCTGGACCATAAACAAGCATCCTGGGGCCATCGGAGGGGTATATAGGCATAAGAGAGAGAATAGTCTCCATTATCTACATACTGAAGGTTTGCTTGTCTATCAATCAGGTGGTCTGACCTTCAGTTTGGCAGAGAGGGTCCTTTATTGCCTTTGCAACAGGATACCCTCACTGCCAAACTATAAATTGGCCCCTAATTAAGGTTACTGCATCACTCTGCACCACTTGTGGATGTTAGCCAATCAGTTTTTATTCGTTACATTGGACATTGTGTCCTGTTGGATTGAGCACCCTAGCACACAGTAATCGTCTGTACCATTCTGTACCTATTTTCGGCCACAGATTATTTCATGTCCATAAATCTTGTAATGGCTCTGTCAATATACTCGAACAGTGCACAGCTGAAACAGGTTACTGAAGTTGGAGGGATATTTAAGAGGCAAGACTAGTGCACCTAAGACAGATCAATTGGATAGGACTAAGACACACACGCCTAAAGGCTGCTCGAAAGGTAAGAGAAAATGTAATGTAACAATAAGAACCAGAGCTCTTGATTTTAATAAGTGAAAATTATTGATTGCATGTTATATTTTTGTTTATGCCCTGATGAAGGTCCTAAAAGGGATGACATCTGTTGGCTGGATCTGTTTTAAGTGTGATGGAATTGGATAATTAATGAAAGGAACTTTCTGGAAAAAGACACCAATGTCTGGAAATTAATTGAAAAATGAGATATGGAAAGTAATTGAAAAGAAAAGAGTTATTACAGGTACACGCAATTCGAATTGGAAAGTTTAATATGAACAAGAAAATTACGTTACCCTCCTAATATTGTGAAAACATTTCTCATTGAAGCTACTTTAGGTGGAATGTAGGGGTTTGTTTAAGGTATGGGAACAGAAAACTACACACAAGAATACAAAATTTACTCAGTGATGATGGCGAGGCTTGCTTATCCAAATGCTAATCCCTCTTCAGATAAGGACACAGGAAGGACACGGGAAGTCAGCAAGGAAGATAGAAAATGAGCCAAGCTCACTGTTCAACTTGCTGCATGAATAAACATTTAGGAATGTCATTTTAGCAAAGTCAAGGAAGCAGCTGCTTTTCGAACAGTTTGCTCAAACACTAATTAAAGACTGGCCAAAGAGATGTGTCTCTATTAGAGTGCATCAAAACTAGATTCACAATACAAAAAAGCAATACAATAAATTGTTGACTACCATTATTCCTTTACCAGAATAGGGTGTCTCAATTTACAAGGCTTGGATCATGAGGAAAGCAGGTGATCTAGAAGAAGAACGACGGACAATTTGAGGCCAGGACAGAGCTAAAGTCCAGCCTTCCACCTCCAGATAGGGCATTGCTGTTGGTTCTTAGCCTCTGCAGCAGCAACCAATGCCATCACTGACTGCTAAACTCAAAACAAAATTAGGCTCCTTTTCACTGCCAGCTTGTGTAATGGGTTTGTTTCAAATGGCAGGACTCAAGTTATGTGTGCAGGTACAGGCACAGCAAGTGGCAACACTAAAGATAATTGAGAAGATGGTCCAAGGCTATCAGGATGACTCAAAACAGAGACGTGCCTGGATTAAGATTCATTGATATATTGGCATGGGAAGAAGGAACAGTAGCCAGAATTCAGCACACTAGCAGAAAAGTATCTAACATGTTAGGTATCCAGTGTGTCTTTGGAGCATGCGTTCAGTACAGCTGGGAAAGTTGTTAAAGTCAAAAGGAGGGATTGATGATGATAATCTGTTTTTTTTAAGAACAACTTTTATTGTGTCAACAACCAAATACAGTCTGGTTTGACTGAAGTTGTGGGTAAAACCAACAATATCCTGCAATATATCTATAATTTCAACATTTATTTTGTCGAAGCAATACAAGAAAAATATAAAGTGAAATACAACTTCAGAATTTCAAAGTGTAACTGGTTGTGCTACGTCTGATCTGCAATCTCTCATACTGTTTTCCTCACCACTGTGTCCTAAACGTTAATCAATCCCCTAATAGTACAATTGTCCGCCTCCCTTTTGTCCCATTGTTCTTAAATCTGTTCTCATCAGGGTGGTGGGCTCAATATAAAGGCCTCAATAATCTGTCCATCTCTTCCAGATTTTAGTTTTTTTTGCGGACATACCCTAGTTTTAAATATAGGCAGCTCCATACCCATGCAGTGGTCCATCTCCTTTTTCCAGACAGCCAACCGGAGGGGAGAGGTGGTCATCCACAATTTAGCGACATCCCGTGTTGCCAAGGTGAGACCTAAGAACAATAGGTGATGCTTGTAACAATTGCCTCTGATACCCTCTGTAAGGTGCAGTAGGGCCAATCTCAGTATCATAGGAATGTCCCAACCCAGCTCCTCAGAGTGGCATGCCAGGACCCCCTTCCAAAATTTGGTAAGTGCCACACATTGCCTAATTGTATGTACGAAGGTGCTGTTCATAATTCTACATCACTAACATACAGGGGAAGACAAGAGTCCTGCCCGCCAGAGCCTGTGTCTAGTATAGTACACCCAATGCAGGTATTTAAATTGAATAAGCCTCAATCGTGAGGTGATGGCCACTCTGTGAGGGGATTCCAGCGCCTCTGTCCAGTCATCATCATTGACCGGGGCCAGGTCTGAGTGCCAAGTCTCTCTGAGTGTGCCTAGTTTAGTACGGCTGTTTGTTATGAGGATTGGTATATCTTAGTAATTTTGTGGTCCCCCTTGTCCCCCATGAAAACATTGGCTTCTATTAGGTTAAATTCAGGCAGGGTTTCAATTTGTGTAATGTAGGTAGATGGGGCATGCCGGAATTAAAGATATTTATAAAACTGTGTATGAGGCATACCATATTCTCTTTGAATCTCTTGGAATTACTTTAAAACCCGCCCCCGCATAACCGCCCCAAGTGTGGAAATACCAATATCGCCCCAGCTCCGGAATTTAGCCAGTGTGGCTAGTTGGGGCAAAATACTGTTTACCCGGGTCAGTCTGCCCCACATTTTACGCAGTGATTGTTTCCAGGTTATGAACAATACTCTCGTCCCTGGGGGCAGTGTCTGAACCGCCGGTCCCACATATAGATATGTGTGAATGGTTGTGTTTCCCATCAACCAGCACTCCACTGCATATGCCGGGTCTTGCCTATTCCCTTACGACCACTCATTCAGCACCAGTAGATGGGAAGCAGCACAGTAGGATTGGATGTCTTCTCTGACTATCCTCAAAATATATGCATTGAAAGCATGTTTGCAAGGCCACCCGGGTGGAACCACTTCCCCCAAAAGAACTGCCCCAATATCGGATCTATATGTTGGAACCACTTAGTCGGTATTAGGTAAGGATGGTTCTGCATCTGGTATAGGAGATGAGGGAGAGATACCATCTTGAAAATAGTTGATCTTTCAAAAATGAACACAGGCAAATGCGACAAGGACCATACCTCATCTTTGACTTGCATCCACAAAGGGGCAAGATTCTTCTCCCATGACATTTGTTAGGCCGACAGAAAACCCCCCAGGTATGGTAGGCTCTCTGTGGTAATAGTTACTTCCTTTGACCATGCGCCAAGTTTGCTCGCTCCCTTCAATGACCATAGGATTGATTTTTGAGTTTTCATAAATAGGCCGGAGGCCTCGCCAAAACTCTGCATAATATAGAGCAGTCTCTGGCCCATCCTATTGGGTTCAGTGAGAAAAAATAGGACATCTTCTGAATATAGTCCTATACGATCGAAGACCTCTCTTGACAACTCAAATCCACACACCTGGGCATCAATCCTGACCCACGCCACCAGCAGCTCCATCGGTAAAGCAAACAGGTAAAGGGATAAAGGACATCCCTGATGAGTACCTCTCTCTATAAGGAAGGTGTGAGAAACTGACCCCGCTACTCGCACCAATACTGTGAGGTGCACATATGTTAGATGTACGTACGATAGGAAACAAGGCCTAAGTTGAGGCTTCGCAGGAGTGCGAAGCCAAAAGGCCAGCTAAGCGTATCAAATGCTTTATCTATTTTCACTAGCAACAGTGCAGCTGGACCATCGTAGTGTTCTATGGTCGCTATGGCACTGCGAAATATGTAGCAAGTAGCCTGGTGAGGCATGAAATCCTGCCTGGTCTGGATGTACCAGCTCTGTTATATATGGCATTATGCAGTTGGAGAGAGCTTTAGCAAGTAATTTGGCTTCAACATTCAACAGGAAAATGGGACGGTATGTGGTATGTTGTTCAGGGAGACCACAGGGTTTGAGGAACACCACACACTTCGGCATGCCTCCAATTTGGTAAAAATCGGTCCACTTTTACGGCAGCATTAACCACCTTTAGGTAGTGGGCGCCGAGTTGCAAATAATAGATTTTTTAAAACTTGAATGGGAGGCTGTTGGGTCCTGGTGCTTTGCACGTACACAGGCCCATTAGTGAGGCACCCAGCTCTTCGATTGTGAGGGGGGTATTTAATTTTGTTCTACATTCACAAAGAGTTGCATAGCTGCTTCCAGTATTATCTCCCTTAGGGCATATAACTCTGTATAATAAGTAAGCCTGGGAGTAGTTTATAAGGCCATGCTACGAAGCACTCCGTGAAGTGACAAAAAACCTCTGCTGCACTACACAGAGTTCCGCGAGTGGGTGGAGTTGCTTGTGGCACATGGGCATGGCCATCTTGTTTTCTTCTCTCTGTTATGGGGCTGGGGTCTACTTCTCAATGTTGCCTTAATCTTTTCAACCCTTCTTCCCAAAAACTTGTTTCTGATTTTTTTTTATTTATTATCTTATCCTGTGTCTTCTTAAGTGCATATTTTGTGTTGTTTCCTACTTTTTGTTTCTTTTACGGCATTTTGTACTGTTTTCTATATTACTTCTTTCTCATATTATTTCCTTTCCTATTAAGCTCCCTTACTTGTTTACTTTCTAGACTTTCTTTTTCATCACCCCCAGCATCATGGCAGAGAGTGCGACCCGGTGAAAGAGGAGCCACCTTCCCTGGCCGAGGCGGCTCCCGGGAAGGGGGGAAGCCCCGGGCCTTGATTTCAGAGGTGCAGGCGCCAGTTCTTATTTTTTTATGCAGCGCTATCTCCCCTCCACCCTGTCAATAGGTAGCAGGCCTGGGTCCAGGTACGGGCTCTGGGAGCATCAACAGCAGTGGGTGAGGATGCGCCTGGCAATGTATCGCTGCTCTGGAGTCTGGTGCACCCCTTACCAAGTGACACAACAGGGTTTCGACATCCTGGATCAAGAGCAGAACCTGCTGGACCTTCTAGGTGTTGAGGTCACAGGGCTGGGTGAGTAGCTAAATATTATTATTGTGTGTTTTGTGTTGTCCCAAACAGCAAGAATGCTGATGCTTACTTGCAAGTAAGTTACTTAAAAATCTTATATTATGTGATTGTTATTCTTCTAGACAGTTGATTGGCGGTTCTAATCGTACTTGGAGTTGTTTGCAACTTTGCGCTCACTTCGGCTGATTATGTAAGAGAAGTTAGAGAACTTAAGTTAGATAATGCAGACAAGAATTTGTCCTGTCACTAAGATAGTGGTAGTTAGTTAGTTACTCAGTATTAGTTAATAATGTAGAGGCCTGTGTGACACGTCCTCTCATGTGACTTCAGTCCTTGAGTCCTTAGTCAAAACTTTTTTGTAGTTTGTATAGTGAGTGCATAGCATCTAACCAATTGTATGTATGCAATATGCATGCATCTATCTATGCTTTTAAGAAGACTTAATGCAGACTTAGTGAATTGGCCTGGCAAAGGGGGTTGAGATGAATGAGATTGGAGATTCAGAACTTAGAAGCAAACATAATTTTTTCGAATTTACTTCAAAAGTCTTTGGAATAGCCGGGCCACGTAGGTTTAGGATTCAGCAATTGGAATAGAACTGTGGAATGATAGAGATAAAATGGTCCGTGACTGTGATACTAGTCTACTACTAGTGGACCGGACTTAGGAAAGACCAATGTTATTGCAATTGCAGTCTCATGTCAAAAAATTTTTGGGGAGCGATTATTTATGTAATACCAATCATTTTTTGTCTCTTTTATTATCTCTTACATGATCATCATCATCCAGGGGTGAGAATACGGTGCGGAGGTCTTCCCAGGGGGGTGAAGGAGCTGGAGGGGTCTCCCAGGGGCAGGAACGCTCCTCAGATGATGGCTCTGCTGGGCCCAATAAGTACTCTGTTCTGTTGTTAATATTAATATATAACTTTTACTGCTCCTTATTTTGAACTATTATTTCTGTTTCCTAATTTAATTTTGCCCAAATCCACTTTGATCTATCTGTTTCTACATTCTTATTACCCCTGCATTACCTTACCTACTAACTTAGTTATTTATATATTTCTAGTGTTTGTTTTCATAGCTCGGTCTGAACTGTTGTTGCAAAGTGTGCTAAAGGATGATGATGGATTCAGCCCAGATCTGTGACTGGGGGTGAGTGTCTGAAATGTTTCAGTGCTCCGCCATTATCTCCTTGTGTTTGCTTTGTTCACCCTAAGTTGGCAGGGTATGCCCAGACGTGGGTCCCTTGCTCACTTTGCCACTGGATTCAAGCTAGCCGGGATGACTAGGGGTGATACCCCAAAACTTGTCCCAGGATGCTTTTTTTCCGGTCCAGGGAAGACCTGTCTTGGCAGTTCGGGCTGGACTGTTCCCGTGAGGCACAGGGTGAAGACTGATTTGCATATGGCTGTGTCTGAACTGGGGTAGCAAAGTGAGCTAAAAAACAATGATGGATTCAACCCAGATCTGTGACTGGGGGGTGAGTGTCTGAAAAGATTCAGTGCTCGGTCCATCATCTCCCTGTGTTTGCTTTGTTCGCCCTAGGTTTGCAGGGTATGCCCAAACGTGGGTCCCTTGCTCACTTTGCCGCTGGATTGAAGCTAGCCTGGCTGATGAGGGGTGTTATCCTGAAACCGGTCCCAGGATGCTTATTTCAGGTCCACAGAAGCCCTGGCTTGGCAGTTTGGGCTGGACTGTTCTCATGAGGCACAGGGTCAAGACTGATTTGCATATAGCTGGGTCTGAACTGGGGTGGTGAAGTGAGCTAAAGAACGATGATGAATTCAACCCAGATCTGTGATTGGGCATGAGTGTCTGAAAAGTTTCAATGTTCCGTCCATCATCTCCTTACGTTCGCTTTGCTCACCCTAGGTTGGCAGGGTATGGCCAGACAGGGGTCCCTTGCTCCATTTGCCACTGGATTTAAGCCAACCTGGATGACTAGGGGTGATACCCCAAAACTGGTCGCAGGATGCTTGTATCCAGTCCACCTAAGACTTGGCTTGGCAGTTTGGGCTGGACTGTTCCCTTGAGGCACAGGGCCAAAACTGATTTGCATATAGCTGGGTCTAAACTGGGGTGGGGAAGTGAGCTAAGAAGCGATGATGGATTCAACCAAGATCTGTGACTGGAGGTAGGTGTCTGAAAAGTTTCAGTGTCCATCATCTCCTTTTGTTTGCTTTGTTTCGCCCTAAGTTGGCAGGGTATGCCTAGATGTGGGTCCCTTGCTCACTTTGCCACTGGATTCAAGCTAGCCAGACTGATGAGGGGTGTTACCCCAAAACCGGTCCCAGGATGCTTGTTTCCGGTCCACAGAAGACCTGGCTTGGCAGTTTGGACTGGACTGTTCCCATGAGGCACGGGGTCAAGACTGATTTGCATATAGCTGGGTCTGAACCGGGGTGGTGAAGTGAGCTAAAAAACAATGATGGATTCAACTCAGATCTGTGACTGGGGGTAAGTGTCTGAAAAGTGTCAGTGCTCCGTCCATAATCCTTGTATTTACTTTGTTTTTCATTTTTACCCATTGGTACTTGTCAAACCTGTCTTTTTAATTGTTGTCTTTTTAATTGTAGTCTTTCCCTTGTCTGTGACTAGTTCTTATAGATATTGTGCTTGTATTTATATTTACCAAATGCCATCTTCGTAATTTTCCTGTAAAAATGGGTTGTGTGTTTTATTATGTATTTTTTGTCAGTTCATGTTGTTTATTGTATATTTTTGTATTTTGTATTAATGTATATATATGTTTCATGTTGCTTTCAGCCCTGATGAAGCTCCCAAGGTGGGGAGCGAAACGCGTTGGCTGTCCTGTGCACCCATAAAAAAAAGATTACTAAAAAGAAGAATATTTTTTCAGAACATTTTGCCTCTGTGATTTACTTCACAACTGGTGCTGCCTCTATTTTTTTCTGTTGGTTACAATAGTAGTACCTTACGTCATATGACGTTGTGTGATAAATCATCATTCATATAATCATATCATCTGCCTTGTTGTAGTAGTCAGGGTGAAAGTGAAATTGAGCATTTACTATTGATTTAACACAGTAGCCATAACAGAAAAATAGATAATTGTGTACTCCAGCTGCCCCACCTGCAGACAGTAGTTAAGTAACATGAGTCTGTGACACGAGTATGTCTGTCTAGGGCACAACTCACAAGCTGAGCTAGTTTTCCTACCACTACAAGATTAATTTAGCTAAACAAGAGAGAGAAGAAGAATACTTGTCTACTCTGTAGTGCCTATTGCCTGAAACTCTAATCTTCTCCAAATCTTAAGGGCAGAGGAATCAAGGATACCACAAATGTTATGTGCTGCTACTGTTACCATGCCACTATATAATAATTTTATGTATTACTGTTTTGAGGTTTTGATATTTTTTTATTGATAGAGCTACTCCTGCCAAACAAACAACATCTGACAGGTGGGAGAGGGCAGCCAGAATCTGGCAAAGTAATCTGGAGGGTATAAGGGTTGAATATTGGTGGCTGGTGGTGAAGGAGGAGGAGGAGACAGCATCTGCAGCCTCCAATGCACCGGGCCCCTGCCAGGCCTCAGTAGTGCCTCTGGTTTTGTGGCACCTTGATCTGGCACCCACCCGCCGCAAGGCAACCACCATCACTGATTCCAACCGCTGCTCTTGTAAAAACTTTCAGCACCGCATGCTCCTCCAGATGGCACACCTAGAGGCCAGGATGGAGGAGCGCTTTGACAATCTTGAGCGCATGATTTGGCTCTGAGCCTGCCGCTAGATGACAACAGACCTCAGATTCTTGCCCCTGTTTTACTCTTGTTTTTGGTGGGTGTAACTTGTTGGGGAGAGGGTGGGAATGTGAGAGTTAGGAAAAACTTGGGTGTTCTTTTTTGATTTTTGGGACTATTATATTTATAGACAAGTGGATTTTTTACTGCACATTGGTTGGGGTTGGGGAGAGGGGTGGGTCAGGTGTTGTGAATTTCTTTCATCCTAGTTTATTTGTTATGGGAGTAACTTCATAGCTTTACAAATGATGTACATTTTTTGGGGGGGTTACTCTTACTGCGTACTTTTTTCTTTGCTGCAGGGGCGCAGCCTTTTTTAAAATCTGCAGATAGTGTAAGACACCAACAGATAGATGCGGTAACCTTACTTGTCCTGCTACTGTCAGTCTATCCTCCTAGTCTATGCAGTCTGCAACTAAGACCTCCATGGACTCAAAAGGGTGTGAGTGTGTGAATTAATTAATTTCCATAGTATATACATTATTGCATCCCCTCAACGTCTTCTCTTATCTGTGATTAATGATTAAACTAAGCGATGGCTGCATGATGATGGTTTGGTTTCCAAAGGTGCTATGGTGGTGATAGTAATAGAGACAGTAGCAATTGCAAAAAAAGAAAATGAGACAGTCATATGAGGGAGACTAGAGAACGACTAGTAGAATACAGTACACAATAAGAAGACTACCAAATGAGAAACCATGATAAGCAATGCTTAATTTAAAAAAAAGAATGATGGACTAGCCTAGTACAAGTTACAAACTGAAGTCGGCTCGAGCGATGAACTTTTGAAGTGGACAAGTGTAACGCTTAGTGCCGAGAGAATGATGATGCTGGTAGTTATGATAAATTATGTTCCTTTAAAAAGAAATTGAATATTGAATACTGTCTGTGCATGGGTGGGCAACCTAATATATGGCAGTGTGGGCTATAGTTATACTTAAAGCAGAACTAGATCCTCACCCTGATTGTCCTTGAGTTGGTGTTGCTTTCATCACATCCACCCACAAAGTGTGTGATCAGTTAATGGTGTACATTTATTTAGTCACTCCAATAAATAACACAGCTTGGAGGAAGAGGGTTAGGGATTGATAAACGGATAGGAAGGAGGTTTGAAACAGACACACACTGCTGCCGACCATCATAAATATTTACAACAAGGGGTGGTGAGGGACAGAGTCTCTGAATTAAACAGAATACTCTCACCCAGTCAAGAGATCAGGGCTAGATCCAACACCGTTTTTTAGCTCACTGCACCATCCCAGTTTCAGAACCTGGCTGTATGCAAATTAGTCTGTTCCTGTCCCAGTGCATGATGGGAAGAGGGCAAACCAAACTACAAAAGCCAATTCTTACACTGGGAAGGAAACAAGCTACCGGGGACCGGTTTCTGGCATTTCAGCCTCTTCGGCCCGGCTTGCTTGAATCCTGATGGTGCAATGAGCAAGGGACTCACATCTGAGTATACCCTTCCACGCTTAGGGTGGACAAAAATATTTACAACAAGGGGTGGTGAGGGACAGAGTCTCTGAATTAAACAGAATACTCTCACCCAGTCAAGAGATCAGGGCTAGATCCAACACCGTTTTTTAGCTCACTGCACCATCCCAGTTTCAGAACCTGGCTGTATGCAAATTAGTCTGTTCCTGTCCCAGTGCATGATGGGAACAGGGCAAACCAAACTACAAAAGCCAATTCTTACACTGGGAAGGAAACAAGCTACCGGGGACCGGTTTCTGGCATTTCAGCCTCTTCGGCCCGGCTTGCTTGAATCCTGATGGTGCAATGAGCAAGGGACTCACATCTGAGTATACCCTTCCACGCTTAGGGTGGACAAAAATATTTACAACAAGGGGTGGTGAGGGACAGAGTCTCTGAATTAAACAGAATACGTTTTTGGCCACTATAGGTGTGGCAGGGTATACTCAGACATGAGTCCCTTTCTCACTGCTCCATCAGGATTCAAGCAAGCCGGGCCGAAGAAGGCTGAAATGCCAGAAACCGGTCCCCGGTAGCTTGTTTCCTTTCTGGTGAAGAATTGGCTTGGTAGTTTAGTCTGCCCTGTTCCCATGATGCACTGGGCCAGGGACAGACTGATTTGCATATAGCCAGGTTCTGAGCTGGGATGGGGCAGTGAGATAAATAACGGTGATGGATCAAGCCCTGATCTTTGGACTGGGTAAGAGTGGTCTGTTTAACTCAGACACTCTGTTCATCACCACCCCCTTTTTGTAGACCATCATAAATATGTCCTGGGAGGAAAAGGAAATGCATGCATGTTGATGAATACTATCTAGTAAAGGTAAATACATTTTGTGTCTGCCCCCAGAGAGACCCAAGTTACATTTATGTTCTTGTAGCAGGTTTTGAAATATAGCAAATACAATTAAAATATCTATAGGAGTCAAATAAACTAAACTAAACTAAACTACCATAAACAACACACAGAGTTGTTATGATTGAAGAGAAACAATTATACTGTATATATTGTCAAATTGAGAGATGCATTTTTGCAGCACTGCATTCCTCGTGGACTGTCCGTTAATCTTGGGTGCCTGGCAGATGTGGTTCGGTGAGGTAAGTGTGAGTTGTTTTCCAATTTTCCCTGTATGGTGCAGGGTAAAGGCCTTTAGGTGAAAAAATATATATATTTTAGAAACAAGGGGGAAAGTTAAACAGCATAAAGGAGTGCAATAAAAAGACTTTGTTTCAGAGGCAGCATGGCTAAATGTCTGTTTCCGGCAGTTACCTCATACAACAGGTCCACCACCCAACCTCCACTTAGCTTCAAATTTGATCCAGACATCACTGAGCACAGACACACACAGCAGCTTAGCATGCCATTTTCCAATTTAATAAAAAAATCAATGCACTGCTATAGTATCAGTCAGCCAGTCACACCACACCAACACCTCCACTACACAGAAATGTAGGTATGGTGTTGTTGTTTGTTTACCTTCAGGCAGTGGCCTGAAGGCAAAGTCATCCTCATCCAAATCAGTTGGTTTCAGTACATTTGAAACCTTCCACCATCTTCTGGTGGCTGTTCTAGCGGTAGTCACTCTCACACCCACACCCTGAGTCATTCCATCATCTCTTATCCTCCGGAGTGCGACTACAACTTTGAGTATTATGTCCAACTCTGTACCAACAGTGTCCCGAGAGAGACTGAGTCCTGACTCAATGTAATGGATTGGCCTTTAGTGGTACAATTTTGTTATTGAACAACAAGAAGGTAAATATTGACTAGATGGACTCACTGTAGAGTAGAACACAGTAGGGACTAGATTTGTGTTTGCAAGCTTTGCACTAACTAAGTGACTGGTCAGGTCTGAGTCTTTGTGGAGTAGAAGTAAGCATGAAACATTTTTTTAAAGCAGTGTGGAGTGGACCTGGTGAAGAAATCTCACTATCCAATCTTCTAAAAGGGAAGGAAAAAAAAACTTTCAGGGGAAAATTATTGATCAGCTATCAGTAGGCCACTTTAGCATTGTGAATCTCAATTATAATCATCACTAAAACATTAAGCGTAACGCATATTCACCCAGTCTCAAACTGCCTGCTGCCACCACATGAATCATCTTTCTTCTTCTCAAGTCTCAAATCAAGTTGACAGACACATGATTGATGATGATGATGAATTGACATATCATCATTCACAAGTTGACCGTACAACAAATAACAATCACTCAGCGTGCAATGCATGTCATCATTTACCGTTTCTTCTGGTGTGCTCACTGTGATTGATTGGTAGTGGCACATCACAAAATGCAGATTAACCCTTGCTTCATTGTAAATTGGAATAATAATAATCTCACATGTGGGCTGGGCAGTGCCTCGAGGCTAGGAGGAAAGGCTAGATAGTCAGGGGCCGGGCCCAGGGCTGGAGGCAGTGGCGGGCACAAATTTGCTTGTATTAATTTCTCAATTTAATGTCTAGCTAGAAAGAAATGGCATAGGATGGATTGAACTTTGTCACTGCACACAGTTGCAACTCCAATCCGGCAATAAAATGTGTTTAAGAGTAACACAGTGGGGATGGCTTGGTCAACCATACACACACACAAATAATAATGTAAATAATGTTCCTTAGATCTATCTTTTTTGGGGGGGTTTGGACGTCAAAGAAAGAAAGAAAGTAAAGCCTAGTTGTCTGGGAAGTAGAGCTCGTCCTCAAACTCTGGTGGGTCATCCAGATGTAGGTCACCTAACACACTACTTCCATGACCTGAGTAGCCATCATTATCTACCTGCTGTGGTACTTCAGGTATTGTGTAATCCGGTGGTATAAAGTGCTAATTCATTTTGATCATGGTTAACCTCTCCACATTTTGGGTTGAGAGACTGGTCCTTCTCCCTGTCAGAACGGCACCAGCAGCACGGGAAACACGCTCTGCTGAGACACTTGCTACGGGGCAAATTCAGATAGTTTATCGGCAGCCTCCTGAGCACTGGACATTGACGCCTATTCCCATACCAATACAGCAATGGGTTTTGATCAAAGTAGGCCTCTGTTGGGTCATCCAGTTAGGCCTGGACCATCCACTTAATGGTCAGGGGTGCTCCACTTTAGTCTGCCTCCTATGCCTTTGCCGCAGCACTGTACTTAAGCCCTGTGTGTAGAAACCATCCCTATGCTGATTTTGGGGCTGATGCTCCTGGTATTGTTGTTGTTAATGTTGTTCTTGGTGGTTTTGGCTGCTGTGAGCCAACCACACTGCCCTCAGGCTCTGAAGTTGAACTTGAAGGCTGCCCTGCAGTACTTGTTGTTGTGCCCTGGAGGAGCGGGCCTCTAATTCCCTGCTATTCTTTTTCTAGCTGACTGGCTTGCACAGCTTTCCAAGTTTTGTAGTGGGCAACATCCCCACAGATTCCAGAACTTTCCATCACACAAATATGAGGAAAATGATGTTTTTAATATACAGTTTGAGGTCTGCAAGGGATTCTGGATAGCATAACCAGGTGAGAGGCACACAAGCCACCTCATCCTGGATTCCCGTAGGTGCCTAATTTTAAAAAATTTATAGGTTTGCTAGGTTTCCCTATGTGCCAGAAGATTTATGCCCCAAAATCCACAGCTAGGCTCATTGCAAATAAGAGTCAGTTTCCAATAGAAAAAATGATGTCTCCTCATTGTGTTTATGGCCATTTCCTGTCACGGGCACTAGGCCTACCCACTCAAGTGAGGTATAATTTTTCAGGAGACATGGGGGAATGCTGGGTGAGTGGAAGTTTGTGGCTTCATGCACATTCCAGAACTTTTCATCACAGACATTTGAGGAATATATATTTTGGTTAATTTCCTGTTGAGGGAACTAGGCCTAAACACACAAGTGAGGTACCATTTGTATCGAGAAGTTTGGGGGAATGCTGAGTGGGTGGAGGTTTGTGGCTCCCCATGGATTCCAGAATTTCCCATCACGGTAATGTAAGAAAAATGTGTTTTTTTCACAAAGTTTGAGGTTTGCAAGGGATTCTAGTTAAAGAACAGGGTGAGAACTAAACAAGTCACCCCATCTTGGATTTCAATGGGTGTCTAGTTTTCTAAACGTACAGGTTTGCTAGGTTTCCTTAGATGCTGGCTGAGATAGGGCCCAAAATCCACTAGTAGGTACTTTTAAAAAAAAGTGGCTTACCCCGGATTCCAGAACTTTCCTTTTTTTTAAAACATTTTTTATTAGCAGCACAGGAAAGAAATGTAATCAAAAACAAACATATCAAGAAGTTAGCAATGAGAAAAAGATAAAGAAAAAAGAATTTCAGATCATGGACAGGATAAACATATCATAATAAATGAATTCTCATTAGACCCAGACACATCAAGTGTAATTCATGTTGCAGGCAAATATTATAAATCAATATTCATATGCTAAGTAGGCCTTGAATAAGTATTCGTTTCAGCAAATAACAGACCCCCAAATCTTATCAAATGTACCCAAGGCCTTATTACCTCTAATCCTAGCCCGAGTAGATTCCATACAGTGAATCTCATTAAGTAATGACCACCATTCCATGAAGTGTGGGGGTGTAGGGGAAATCCTAGCGCGGGCGATTATAAGTTTTGCGCATGATAGCATGATTGTAATGATAGTCTTTTGTGGAGTGTTCGCGATATTAACATCAAGCAGAACTAAAGCAGGATCCAGGGAAAATGTACATCCTAATTTTAATTTCATTACATTCTTGACCGATGTCCAAAATTCAGATATCTTAGGGCAAGTATACAACATATGCACCGAGTCTGCCGCAGCCAACGAACATTTAGAGCATTTAGCTCTATCAGTATAGCTACTGTTAGAAGCCCATTTAGAAATTCTTTCAGGGGTATGATAAAGCATGCAAGTTGTCTTAAATTGTTGCAATCTTAAACTTGAGGAGAGTACGACTTTATGGATATTGCCCAAAGATCTGTTGATAGCTGCTGAACTAATATTACTCCCTAGCATCCTACTCCATTTCTCCACCAAGATACTACAATCACTAACTCTGTACGTAATAAAGCATTTATAACAGTGACTTATTAGGGACTTATTCTTTTGAGAGTACAGGCTCTCCCAGATAATAGTGGGCTCTGAGATACTCTGAAGCTGCATTTTTCAAAGCAGGAAATCATATATTTGCACATACTTGTATCTCATAGTATCTGTAACATTATATAGTGTTTTAAGGCCCTCAAAGCTCAACAACCCTTGTGCGCCATATAAGTCTCCAAGTGTTTTTATTCCATGGGCTTGCCATATATTGGTGGCTCCTTCGTTAAATATCCTGGGTAAGCCCGGATTTCCCCATAAAATTAAATTAGGGTGAAAGAAAGTCAAATTACAAAAAGCCTGTATATTGGGCCAGATTTTTACCAAATCTCTTGCGGTCTTGAACCGTACTCTTTTAAAATAATTAGGGTTGTTAATCCTCCAAAGAAAAAACTTAGCATCCTTATCAAACATAAACGTTAAAACGTAATTAAGTATCTCATACGTCCAACATAAGCGGACCAAAAGTACAATTTAAAATCCAGAAAGTTCAGCCCTCCTGCTTCTATAGTCCCTTTTAAAAGAGTCATAGATCTGCGGGCTTTATGATATCCCCATATAAGACTACTGAAGATACCTTCCAGGTTTCTAAAGAATAAGTTACCCAAAGTCAAAGGTATAGAGCGGAATAAGTAACGGAATGTTGGTAGTATTATCATACGTATCAGATCAATTCTGCCTATGATATTTCAGGGTAGTTTATGCCATTTTTTAATAGAGCTTTAATAGTTTTAACTAATTCATCATAATTTATTTTCATTATAGTCTTAACTTGAGCAGTGAACCTAACCCCTAGATAGGTGGCCGTTTGACAAAATCCAATAATTGCACTCCCCGGTTTGTAGTTGCCAATTATTTGGGTTTTATTTATGTTTAGTTTATATTCGGATACATCCCCGAATCTGGTTGCTTCTACCTTACTGCCTTGCATAACTTTTACGATATCAGTTGAGTAGATAGCAATATCGTCAGCGTAAGCTGTGATTTTTAGTGTATGCGGGCCAAATTTAAAAGGAATGATATCAGATTGAAGTTGTAGTGCTTGGAGAAATGGCTCTATTGATAATGCAAATAAAAGAGGTGATAAGGCACACCCTTGGCGAGTTCCACGAGTAATAAAAAAAGGAGCTGACGTCAAGCCAGCATAGTTGATTGTGGCTTCAGGCTTATCATATAAAGATTGTGCCCAATTCAGGACTTTACCCCCAAAGTCAAACCCACCCATGACTAGCCACAAGTACTCCCACCCCACTCGGTCAAATGCCTTTTCTGCGTCTAACATGATCATACTGAGTGGGGAGGTTTCCTTTTCCGCTACATCAAAGGCAGTTACTGCCATAGTGATGTGTGCTGTAGTATCCCTGCCCATGACAAACCCATGTTGGTGTGGGCTGACTATTTTGGGTATAAAAGGTGCCAGTCGGATGGCCAGCACCTTTGCAAAAATGTTAGCGTCTGCATTAATTAAAGAAATAGGGCGATAAGAGCCGCAATCATCCAGGTGTTTCCCTTTTTAAAAAAAAAATGAATTTTACCCTATTCCAAGAGTTCGGGGCTTTCCTACTATCCCCTATGAAATTAATAACTTGAAAAAAGAGTGGTATAAAATAAGTTCCTCAGCACACAGCTTATATATTTCCAATGGGATAGTGTCCTCACCGGAAGCCTTCCCAGATGGCAAAGACAAAATTGATTGTCTAATCTCAAGCTGACTGATTTGAGCAGAGAGTGAGTCCATCCCGAGGGAATTAGGTCTAACGAGGTAATGATCCAGATAATTCTGGATAAATGTTGCTGTAGGGAAGATCTCAGGAGTATATCGTTTTTTACAGAATATTACAAATTCTTCTAGCATTTGCAATGGTTGGTCAATTATAGTGTCATTAATGCCCTTCAGATTTTTAATCAAGGTATTAGCTTTCTCCTCAGCTATTTTAAAAGCTAGTAGTTTCCCGACTTTATCTCCACTTTCATATTGTGTGACTTGATTTTTATGCAGTTTTATGCTGCTTTTTTCCCAGAAGGTAGTTTTAATGGCTGACTTAAGCTGTCCCAGACGCAGTTCTAATTCAGTTGTGTTAATGGTCCGTAGGCGAAGGGCATCTGCCAATAATAACTCTACTGATAGAATGTCATTTACAAAGGTTATGTCTTTCCTGCGGTTTTCTGAGTTCTGATGAAAAAGAAATTGCTGAGTAAACCCACGTATGCTTGCCTTGCAAGAGTCCCATACCATAAGACATGTAGTAGAGTCAAGATTAAACTTAATAAAATCAGCGATGTGCACCTTCAGTTGTGAAATAAATAGAGTATTAGTAAATAAATGTCTAGGGAAGTAGAAATGTCGAGGTGCTGTGTATTTCTGTTCAATATCAAATGATAGTAATATTGGGTTGTGATCAGAATTAATTCTAGGACAGAGTTCGATGGTACTAGTACTTGCTATTCTATTGGAAGCCCAGACCATGTCAATGCGGGAACAGAGCCGATGAGGAGCCGAATAATATGTGTAGCCAGGCGCAGTTGGAAAGGCATGACACCAAACGTCTTTTAAATTATGCAAACGCCCTAGCTCGAGAATTGCCGCCCGTGTTCTCCCCATTCGTTGAAAGGAATTACCCTTTGTAGTGTCAATCTGATAATTCATTATGCAATTAAAGTCCCCCATAATAAACAATTCTCCACCATTGCAACAGTTCCATATTCAGTTGATCAAATACGTACGCCTCATCAAAATTTGATCCGTAAACAACACAAAATACCAGTTTACTTTTTTCAATAGTTAATTGGACTATGGCCCACCTCTCTTTCTTATCACAGGCAGTTTTGTTAATTTCTATTCTAAGCCGTTTATCCCTAAGGATGGCGACCCCCCTTATTGAAGCAGTAAACCTGGAACAGGTTAGCACCTCTAAGCCCAAATGACTCAAGATGTTTTTATCTTTATAGGCTACATGTGTTTCTGATAGAAATACAAAATTGGGTTTATACAGGGCTAGTTCTTCCCGTACCAGATGCCTTTTCTTTTCACTATTTAAACCTGCAACATTCCAAACTAAGCATTTTACTTTAGACATTTAACAAAAAGAGAAAACCTCAATTACATCCTGTTGTTATGTGTAGTTAAAACAAATAATAAACTTATCTCTAGTTGTTGAAGATACTTTTCCTCCTGTGCTATTTTTTCCAAACAAAACCCCCCTTCCCAAACATTCCTGACCCCCCTCCCCTCCTACCCCTTCCCTACTCCTGAGAAAGGGTACCCCTCCCAAATATACTAAGCCAACTGCTGCTGTACTGGCAGCAAAAGAGACGGAGCTGCGGCCGCGAGGATCCAGCTGTATAATGTTACCAAATCCAGACCATGTATATTATCTAACTGTATCTTTTATCACAATATAGTAATATATTCAGATTCAGCTGCTGATTCTCTTAATTAATGCCCCAATCCGATCACACTAACCAATACGTGACTTAATTCAGTCTAATTTTGATTGATGATCAGAGATTATTTTATTGTTTATTTTCCAATTTCCATTGATCCATTATTTGCTCTACCTCCCTTTCTTCCATACAGTAAAATGAACGTCCGTTTTTTAGAACCTTTAGCTTAGCTGGTTCTTGCAAGTAAGCCTGACCTCCCAGCTCCTTGATGGGGTCAATGTATTGTCGAAGTTTCCATTGACGATCCATCGTGAGTTTACTTAGATCCAATCGTACGAAAAACGTGACTAAGTCACTAGTAACCGGGGTGTTTGGTCTTGCTTTTGATGAGACTGCTTGGCGAAGAAGAAAATTACCAAAAAAAATCAAGATAGGGCGCTGGTACTTCTTTGGGTCAGAGGGAGTCGGTGGGCATGTTGTATCTGTGAGTCCCAATCCCAATCTGATAGCTCTGGGAAAGCTTTCTGAAACAAGTGAACAATGTATGCTCTTGGACCAGCTCCTTCGACCCCTTCCACAATGCCGAATACACGTAGATTTTGTCTTTGTTGCCGATTTTCTAAATCTTCGAGCTTGACTTGCATTTGGCAGATCCGAGCCTCGTGCTTGTTCACTGTTATTTTAGAGCGGTTGTTTTTTCTTCTGTTAAGGCGACCCTTTGTTGTAGTTCTTCCATCTCTTGAGATATAGCCCCTAATTTCTGAGACATTTCATGTAGCGTTGATTGAGTCTTATTACTGTCATCCCGCATCTGCTGGTAGTGGGATTGCGCTTCATGTTTATGCTCGTTGAGCAGTTGCAGGATCATTTGAAATGATGAGGAAACCTGCCCCTGAAGATTACAGTCAGTGGATGCTTCATTTCGAGATATATTTAAGGGGGGTATATCATTAGTATAGACTACTCCAGTTAAGCCATGACTGGCGGTTGTAACTGAAGCTGGTTCAGGTATTCCGGATATTCCAGATACCAAGCTGGGGGTGGAGATCACCCCCGGTGTTAACATTTTGGAGGTAGGAAGAGGAGAAGACAGAGCACCCATTGTTTCCGCCGTAGCAATCACACTATCAGTTTCTTTCATCAATGCCACCACAGAAGTAATCTCATCAGCGGGGCAGTTTGTCTCCCCTGAAATAGCAGCTGCACCGGAGAGACTGTCCTCAGAAGGCTTTGATGCCAAAGATTTAGCCTGTGCCCATTTCCTTATAGTGCTACTCTCTGCTATTGCTTTTGTTGTAGTAGTTTTAGTTTTGCATGTAATCTTTTTCGTCTTATTCTTATTTTTCCCTCTTCCTTTCCTTATGCTGTTCTGAAATTCCTTAGCTGAGCACCGAGGTGTGTTATTACCAAGTTCAGGGTATATAATCCTCATCCGTTTCAGTACCTTCCAAGTGTCCAGTCAGATGCTCAAACAGAAGCTCAGCCGGTCTAAGCTGTTCAGTCTCAGCTACTCTTTCCACATCTTTTATTGTCTCCTCTCCTACAGTTGACAACTGCCCTACCGGCCTTATCATCTCTTCTCCGTCAGCTGTTTCTTTATCGCCGGAGTCTTCCAATATCACTACCGCTGATATAGAAGCCGACATAGGTGGAAAAGAGTCGGCATTTGCTTTGGCATTAGCGTTAGCGTTAATGTTAATGTCCACAAGAGCCTCTAGATGAACCGCAGGTTGAGCCTGTACAGAGCCTTTTAGTGATATTGTATTTGCACCGTTCAAGGTGGTGTTGAGTGCACTCTCTAAGAGAGTATCTGAGACAATAGCTATAGCATTATTCTCCCCCTTTGTTTGATTCGCTAGGGTTTTGCCCAGTGTCCCAAGAGAGATATTTGGTGTTGTTGTAGAATCATTAGAGAGTACATTTGATGCATTCTTATCAAGTACCGCAATGGGTTTAACAGGAGCTGGCAGAGTTTGTAAAGCTGGTAAACAGTTAGGTGGCTTACCGACGTTTGGTGCAGGTTTCTCCAGTTTACCTGGTTTCTTTCCACCATCGGGGATTTTTGCCTCAAACGTCTCCATGACAGTTCCTACAGCTACTGTTGCAGGTACAGGATTGCTTTCCAATCCTGTAGTCAGCCCCGTCTGTTTCATGGTACGTGTAATCCAGATTCCAGAACTTTCCATCACAGAAATGTGAAGAAAATGTGTTTTTTATTTAGACATTTTTAAGTTTGTAAGGGATTCTATGTAACAGAACCTGAGGAGAGACACACATCACCCCATCCTGGATTGCCTAGGTATCTGGTTTTCAACAACGTACTGGTTTTCTAGGTTTCTCTAGGTCCCACCTGAGCTATGGCTCGAAATACAAAGCTAGGCACATTCCAAAAGGCGAGTCCGTTTTCAGTGGAAAAATGTGAATTGTCCATGTTGCGTTTTGACCCATTTCCTGTCTTGGACACTATGCGTACCCACAAAAGTGAATAACCTTTTTTATTGGGAGACTTAGGGAAACACAAAATAGTAAAACATGTGTAAGTTTCAGTTGTCTTTCTATGCAGTTCTGCCTCACAAATGTGTGTAAAAAAGAAGACATTTTGAAAAATGCCCCCTAAATCAGATTCAACTTACCAATTTCAGTGATGTACAAATAACCACTACTTCTTAACTAGATATCTTGTTCCCTTTCGGAAATTCATAGGTTTCCTTGAAACCTATTTTTCAATCTTTATACTTTACCAAATGAATTGCTGTATACCCTGAACACAATGAAAAACCATTGCAAGGTGCATCACAATTATTGGCTCTTGGTATCTCGGGTTCTTGGTGAACCTACAAAAGAGTTAAGGAAAAACAGATGCTTTTAAAAAAAAGATTGCTTCATATAAAAATAGTCACAGACAAAGTAGTCTGCTTATACTGACCCCAACAGTCCACCATTTCTTTGATGTCAGGAATCCTAGTGGGTCTCAAATTGTGACTTACCTTATTAGCATGTATGAGGTAGGTCTATTTGTGATCAATTAGGAACTGCAAATAAACGCAAAAGAATTTAATACATTTGGAATAGATTTTCCCTAATTGTGATTTGCAGGAAATCGTAATTGGGAACTTGCTATTCCTAATCTTTGTACATCTGGCCTTTTGTGAGGACTGATGTGTTGAAATTTAGTTTCATACATTCAATACTTCTAATATTGTTCCAAAATACTTCAATTATTGCATAACCTAAAAGAAATAGTGTCATATTTAAAAACAATTCAAATATAATAATGACTAGATAACCAAAAGAGGCATTAGCGCTGACATCAAAGTAAGAAAATGATGTCTACAAATGTTCTGAAGAAATTTGCATACAGAGAAGAAAATACCATATAATACCCATTTTTTTGCCAAACCTAAAGCCGGCATTTGACTCACCAGCTTACAATTAGAAGCATATAAACGTAATTGAAAGAGAGTGAGACAAGGATTCTCTTCAATTTAGATTTTAAGGTGCCCTACAGATGACTAGAGTTTGAGGAAATCAGGAAGGAATACTAATGGTACTTAGAAAAGCCTATATAATCGGACATATTGAGCAATTTCATTTTGGTTCATGAATTGTTTCACTCTTTGACTTAAGAGCATAAATAAATGTCCTTATAATTGTGGTGCTGTCATAACCTACTTCGTTTACCAGGAATCCCTCATGGTGAGTTCTGTCAGCTCTGGGTAAAGAACACACACAGCTTATCACATAACCCACCGCCATGTGAGGCCTAAACACAATGCATTGATAAAGAAGAAGCACTATCCCATTTCACCTTGCTCCCCATTCTTTTTGGGGGCAAAACAAGCAGTTCCAGTAAGGCACCGATATTTCAGAATTTGTACATGGCTTAAGGAATGTTCTGCTCCAGGCCAGAGAGTTCCACACTTACCATCATCCACCTTGGGGCTAGTGGCAGATTAGTTTTCTTATTGCAGTTGCTTTTTGATTTTGCCTCATGCACACGTGTCTTGAAAACCAAAAATGACAAATACTAATGTCAGAGTCACTACAAGAATGGTGCAGTCACATGTGTCCAAAGCAACCACAAGAGGATTCTACAAAGATAGGAGATGATGTGTATAGGGGGCTGGAAAGTCTAATAGAGTGATCTGAATGTCAAAGATTATTTCAACACAGAATGTAACCAAAAGGCCTCAGAGGTGGAGAACTGGCCATTGCAATGGCTGTGATATAGATGACATCAATGTTTGATGTACTGGCATTGGGTGTGTGAGAGAAAGCAGAGTGGACCAAATAAGAAGGTGAATAGGCGAAAGCATGATAGCAAAACTCGAAGTAGTCAACTACTACTTTAAGCTACTTTCAAAGATTTTATATGTTTTATTAAGACAAATTTGGTTTTAATGCTGTCTTGTACATGTGTCTTTTATGATTGTTCATAATCGAAAAAAACTAACTGACTGGCTACTTTCAAATGAAATGTTTGCGGGTAGTTTTGTTTTGTTTTCTCTTTTCTTCAAAGGCTCTTCATTAAATGGAGCTAATAAACTCCAATCAGAGTCTATCAAATACTGAATATGATGTGCTAAATGTGAGTATTCATGGTTGAAACACATTTCTGGTAAACAGTAAGAAAAACTGAAGCCTTCAAAAGTCATGTCCTTTGGCTAACAAAATATCATAACTAAACTGTGTTTTGCAATTCCTGACTACTTTGATTTGAAGATCACCATCTTGCCATGAGAAGAGCTCAGGGTGTCAAACAGTAGCGTTATGCTGTCTATGCACATATTAGATAACTGTGGAATCAAATGCGCAGTGAACATATATTCAGTCGTACATATTTTCTGCCTCATGCTACATAACTCACTCTTGTGTACTCTGTAAACTTGTTCACTGAAGGGAAGCAAGTATTATCCAAGTACAGTTCTTCACATTTTTGCATAATGTGTGCGAGCTGGTAAATGTTTACTGGTCCCGAGTGAATCGAATTGAGCACAACCTGAAACACAGAATATTGGTGTGAGATATTACTTAACAAATGACAACCTGTTCTCTGAAGCTTTGGAATGAGCCTATATGACTTTTGATACCCGTTTGAGAGTTTCAGCAATCACTTATTCCTAAATTAGAAGCAGATTCTGCAAGGAGCGATTCTCCTGGAACCCTCCAAGTGGCTACATTTGCTGAAATGCAGATCATTTATTTAATTTAATTTAATTTAAAAAGCATTTGTAGAGCGCAGCGTATACCGTGCGGTTTCTTGGCGCTAGTAGTTCGTTTGACACCTGAAGAAAATAAGACCAGTCTTGGGTAGGGAGGGGCATTATATAGGGAAGGCTTGTTTGAAGAGAAAAGTTTTTAAATCCTTGCGGAACGAAAGATAATGGGTAGAATAGCGGAGGTGATCAGGGAGGGAATTCCAAAAAGTGGGGGCAAGAGTGGCAAAGTTGGTTCCGCCCCATTTTTTACGTTTAAAACGTGGGGTTAGGAGGAGGGATTTGGAGGAAGAACGAAGCTCTCTAGAGGGGACGTATTCCTTTAGTAATGAGGCAATAAAGGCAGGGGCAGTGCCTTGTCGGGCCTGAAAGACCATACACCCGGTCTTAAACAGATCAAAAGATAAAGAATATATGCAATATAAATACCCATTTTAAACAACAAGATACTATCCATCGAATATGACAGGTATATATGAACTGGCTGCAGAGATCTCTGAAATATCTACAGGTCATTGGCTTGAAGCTTGTTATGACAACAGATCATTCTTGCTACCCTTCCATTTATAGCCATCATTACTGTGTAAAAAATGGTACTAACTTAACCTACTTCTCAAGGATAGATGGATGCTCATGTTTTGTTTATATACATTTATCTTGAATTTAAAAATAAAATTCCATAAATGACATCAAATATCCTACCTTCGATAATAATGTGTGGTGCTCTAATTTAAACTGTTTGAAAATGTGGTTGCCATTTACCCACTCTCATCACTTACCCTCACAATGTTTCCCTAATCTGAAAAAGTTACATTGGCTACACATTTACACTCCATATTTAATGCAAGCATTGAAATGAACTTTGACTGAGCAGTGCAGAACAAGGTTTTGTGATCCAAATTTTAGAGCGAAGGGCAGGGCAAATATTCAACAAATTAGAGTTATTTGGAATGGCAATTTCAGTTAATGCAATTCTGTTCATTTTTCCCTCATTCTATGAACATCTTCCTTTCTTGATTTTATGATATGAACCTTTTTAAATAAACAGCATTGTATAGTCTCCTATTTTCATCATGGATTTGATAGTCCAAGGCATTATGATAGATTTTTTACAACAGAGAAATGATTTATATTTCCTGGTTACAGTGCACTGTTGGTTGCAAATCAATTTAAGACACAAAAATACCTTACCCTATATATGACATTAGCTGTTTCTGAAGCCCTTCACACATTTTTAGACAATCAGAGAGAAATCATAAGTAATTTTATAAATTCTTGAACAAAGTCCTCATTGACAGCTGAGATTTGGCAACTTTTGTAGCTAGAAATATGTTTTTATCCATTCTCCGATATTATCACCATAAATGGTGCCACCTCTATTAGCAGCACTTGTAAAATGGTGTAAAATGCATGTTACCCACTTAGGATTACTCCAAATGCTCAATGACTTATGACTTATGCCCAAGAAAAAAAAAGATTACATGGGTGAAAGTTATACTTGGAAGAACAAGAATTGAATATCTATATGTGTAATAAATTAGAGCATTCATGTAATCGACTCACAATGTATACAGGGGACAGGGGATACAAAATATATTCAATGTCAAACATGACAAACACAGTGAAAACATGAAAATTTTGAAAAAAGTTGAATTGTTTATGACTTTAGGAAAAACAGTTTTAAATGTGACTCGAGAGTGAGTGGGTGGCAATAGGTAGGCATCACTGCATAAGATAAATGAGGCAAAATGTTACTGGACAAAAGCAAAGGGCTGGAACGAGAGTGAAAAACTAATTGCCTTATGAGGTCTCTGTTATATCCATGGATAACTTTTGAACCATGGATTTACCAATATAAGTGGCATTGGAAAACTAAAGGTCCCCTGTCAAATGAGGAATTACAAAGGGAATAAGGATCTAAAAAACGAGTTCCCCCTCAATTCTTTATTATCAGCGGGACATCCAGAATCTCACTTGTACTCTCCAGAATCATCAGGAATACAAGTGGGACAATGAATGTTCCCTTAGAATTAAGGAATTGCCAGAGACATCATTAAATAACATAACATGAGTATTTGTAAAGCTCACGTTCGCCCCTGATGGGGTATCTGTACGCTGAGTAACATATGGTTATTGTTACCCAACTCAATGGTACTCATTTTATCAACCTCAGATGGATGAAAGGCTAAGTGGACCCGACAGTATTTGAACCTGAGATTATGAGGTCAAACACAGACCCCTGCAGTGCATGCATTAGTCCACTGAGACACCAAACCAGTTTCATTGGTAAATCCTCATCATTCCCCGAGGATGACATCTGCAGACAAAGCCTCATGGTGAAAGAGAAAGGTCTACTAAATGCCTGCAGATTTTATAATCCCAATTCTGCTAATAACCCATGCTGCCTGCTGATTTGGGATTACTGAGAATTTTGTAATGAGGCCCTCAGTTGATTACAAAGAGAAGGATGTGTGAGATTATGTTATTAAGAATCTAGACAAGTATTATAAATAATGGTAGCAAAGTTAGTTAATATAGCGGGTGAAATCCACAATTAGTGCCAAACACATGCGTACAAAAGCTCCAGCATGAAGAGGAGACAATTTAGTGACACATTAAAAACATGCACTAACTCTTGACTTGACACAAATAAACACATTTGGAAACTGTAGATTTAGGTAAAAAGCATCTCCATTCACTTGTGGGTGACTAACATTTGTTCAGCTACCTAAGCCATCAAACCCCTGCAGAATGGCAAATTGTATGAGAAGGGAGAAGGAGTTCAATTAAAGTGAGAATAATGTTTTGAGATGAAGAAAAAGGGAGAGTTGTTTTCAGAGAGATAATATGAAGGGTTATTGATTTTTGACATGGAGATGAGATATATGCAGACAGATCTGGCTAAACCTGTCAATTTAATTTTGTTATCATGTTGATTTAATCTGGAGCTACCAAATTAATTAATTAATGTGACTTAGACCGAATTTCAGAACAATGACAAAATCTTACAAACAAAGTTACACATTTATTGTTAGTAGTGAATTGTGGCAACCCTTTAAATGCAACTGTGCTTGCTTTATAGAACTGAGGGGCTTAAAAAGCAAGTATTTTGAATCCTATACATTTAGGAGATACTATACACTCCACTGGCGTAGGAGATAAGAGTCATCACATTTCTAACTGGGAATAAGCCGCCTAAAAGCAATAGTTTAGTCTAATGTATTAAAAGTATAATTTATGAACTGCAACACTATATTAAGACCCTTGAGCTCATTAGGGACACTTCTTACTCTGACATAGTGTTACATTGTCATTATATCTATGTAAAACATATAGTGGTTTGGTTCTAAAAGATTTAGGCTGGTATTGTCGGTTGAATGGGAGGAATCGTTTTCTTAATTTCACCATAGAATTCGACAAACATCAACTACCTTTTCTAGACCTATTGATCTCTTCATCTGGAGGGGGATTACAATCGGAGTTGTATCGAAAGCCAATGGCAAGGAATTCCTTTCTAAACTATGAAAGCTTCCATCCGAATGCCCTGAGGGACAATTTGCCCTTTGGGCAATTCCTTCGTATTCAAAGGAATTGCTCTACAAAATCTGCATTCAATGAACACTCGAAAGCACTTGAGAAAAATCTGCTGGTCAAAAATTACCCAAAACGCCTGATTTGACATGCTAAGAAAAGGGCCTCCAACAATAACAGAGAGGGTCTATTGGAGTTGGCACCCCCAAAACCAAAACAGGAGCGAATCACGTGTGTCAATACTTACAGCACGTATTCCAACAAAATCAAAAAAATTGTAAAGAAACATTGGAAGATTTTAAATACAGGCACCGATATGTTGCCCTTTGCTTTGTTTGCTTTTAAAAGAGGACAGAGTTTAAAGGACCAGCTTGTACATACCAGACCCAAGACAAGCATTTCACGAGCAGTTGGTACCCTGTGGGATTTGCCTGCCATCATGGGACATCATCCATGTGGCCAATGTGCGGCATGTCCACAAACAACTAGGACACACACCATCGACATAGGCACTGACCAACCATGGCAACTCAGAAGATTCACAAATTGTAACAGCTCGAATCTTATCTACTTAATCACATGCCCCTGCAAAATGAACTATGTAGGGATGACAACGAGGAAGATTAAGTTAAGAATCTCTGAGCATAAAAGTTCCATTAGATGTGGCAGACAAGCAACGAAACTGACTAACCACTTCTTAGAAGTTGGACATCAACCCTCTGATCTGTTCTGGACAGTACTTGACCAACCGTGGATCCCCCCAACTGTGACTGATATTCCCAAATTCCTTATCAAGTGTGATCAAAAATGGGTCTTTAGACTTAAGACAGACATATCGGGGTTAAATGAAGAAATTCCCTGGATGTCACTCTAGGGACCCCTTGGATTGTTCTATATCTTTAGCTTGAGGTTCAACTTGATGTGTCCGACTGACTTAGAATATACTGGTTGCGGGCATTTAATTAGATTGTTTTGATATCTGTAAAATGTCTAAGTCTGCTCTTAGTAAGAATGCAGAAGAGTGCACTTTGATAAATCCCAAATAGCCCCAGGGGTCCGATTCAGGTCTTGGATGCTCTCAAAAACGTGAAATATATTTGCCCACAATAATCTATTATACTCAGGTCCTGGTCTACCAAATCGGGAACTACATCTCCCGATTTTCTGCTAAACGTTGTGACGTCATCACGTCACGCGCATACACGCAGCTTACGTCATGCGCACACAGCCTACGCCCAACGCGGAAGCAGGAAGCAATTTAACCGCTGCCGGTACACCGCGTCGGTACCTCCTCACGAAAGAGCTTCGAAGGGACGACCGGTGTACCGACAGAGAGGTAAGAGGCTCGGGCGTATTAATGGGCTGGGTTGTGCTTGTGAAGGTCTTTGAGCTCGCACTCTTCAATCGATCTTCACTAAAGGGGAGACTGGGGTTTCCTTATGTCGTGACTAAGGGGCAAGGTTGCTCTTTTGGAGGCTATTGAGCTCATACTCCTCACATGATTTTCACGAAAGGGGGAAACTGGGGACTCCTTCATGACCCGGGTGTAATCAGAGATGCCAGCATAGAAGTTCTATTTATAATCTACTACCCAGAGAGTAAGACCAGCGATTTTTACAATCATACGCTGTGTTTCAAAAAATATAATCAATATGATCTTGTGAGAGATCACGACATGGCGTGCGAGAAGCGGGTGTTATGTGGAGCACGAGGTATTCTTAACCCATTTTAAATAAAACCTTTCCATTCTTACTGCAAAGCGGTGCACCCACTACCTGAGCTGGTGCCAGGTGAGGTGGGGCTGTTCCTTCCCAGCGAATGGGTGAGTGAGAGTAAAAATATATATATGTGACAAATTGTGATTGTCCAGAAACTGTTGTTTATTCATAAGATAACATCATAATCAAAGCGCGTTAATATAATTACTGACCGTGCTTTTTTTTGCTTTTTTTATGTATCCATACATTTTCTCCGGCTGAACATTTGGATTTAAAGTTGGGAAGATGAGTATATATTGCACTTACCAGGTGATATTTTTACATTTTTAACATATAGCAGTAGCATTAATGGTCCTGAGGAAGCAGCAGGAGACCGATAGGCTCCAGTGACTGCAGAAACATGTCGACCTAACATTCTCTGTGGTAGTTATTTGTTACACTACACTTACTGTACTGTTTTTATTGAGTTGGGAGTGAAAGGGTGCATATTAAAATTTGTTTTCCCCTATCACTAGGTAATTTTAGAGCTTTTTCTCTTTCTCTTTTCTTTCATCACTTCAACACTCTCACTTTCTAGCACTGCTATTCAGTTCCACATCAGGCACACCCTGTTTACATCTGAGTTAGTGTGTTTGGTACACCCTTGACCTGGTTTAAAAATCTGCCGGTCTTTGTGGTCTACCATTTCTTGAAAGGAATAAGAGATCCCAGATGATGAAGGGCGGTCTCGATGGTGGACTGATGGGAACTCGCTTACACTGATAGCTTCTCCCTTTTCTAATTTCTGTTGGATACATAATTTTACTAGCTTTTCTGACTTTCTGCTAATTTTTGTTGGTGTCATTGGTATTGTCGGTAAACAATTATTTCTAACATTAAGAATGGTGATAACATGGCATATCATTCTTTAACAGCTTTTGTATTACATGTTTCGAAGGTCTCATACCTGGTTTTCCATCTAAAGCATATATGTGAGCAGAGACTGTGACCAGGAAACAGTAGAGCCTTGCTGCCTCTCCAAACACCCAGGGAGCAGGGGAGCAGGATTATAAAAAAAATAACTCTAACAGTAGATACATTTTTATGTCTCGGTAAAACAGAATATGATGTTAAGTACTCTGTACTGTTTGTAAAACACAGAAAGCAACTATAAATAGAGCACAACATTAACCTAGCTACCATCTCTCCAGTCTCCAAGCTAAGAAATGTACTGATGCCTCATTCTAGAATCAGGAACCCGGGCATAATGATGCTGTACCAGAGTTCTCAGATGAATATACAATGGCCAGAGCAGCAGACGCGTCCTTGAGAACCGTAAAGATGCATCATGGAGCAGGATTCAAAGCTTTCACTGAACTCTGTTTATGAACAAACATTATTAACTGTTTTTTTCAATGAGTAATGGAATGCAAAGCTTATGGAATAGTTTAACGCAGAAGCTGTATAACCAACATATTTAACCTCATAGATGCTCGTAAACATCCCTCCCCAGTGCTGCGCTGTCCATTGGAACTAGTGCTGAATGGACCTCCAATGGTCGTGCGCAGCACTGGGGAGGTAGTGCTGCCGTCGGCCAACGCCCCGACGCAGCACTTAAGGGGTTAAGACAGTCAGATGTTATCTCTCATTCAAACATGTGATTCTTGCTCAGATGTCTGTTTCTGTGATCCCCATTGTGATTTTCAATGGCATTTGTTTGTTATTTTTTCAGGAAGATGCATTTGTTAATCCCTTGGTTTCAGGAACACAAAATGGCAGAGTTTCTTCAGTGAGTTTAGAGAAAGAACATTTTTCACTGGGCACTCTGTGAAAGGGCTAGGTCTGAAACTATGAGAAACCTTGGAGCCATTAACTAAAGAGTGCCTGGTAAGAGAAGATAACAGGCTTCATGAGGTGCACCTTCAAAGCAACATTACTCTGTAATCCATTAAATGTACCAAGTTGGTGTTCATCAGAATTAAATCAAGCTTCCTTCTCTGATCAGGCAGGACCCAGGAAAAACTATAAACATATGTGATAGAAAATAGGATCCTCTTGTCCAGTGCAAGCAGAAAGCAGTGGCCCAAATGCCAAATTCTGCTTAAAACAAAAATATACTTTGTCACACATAGCACTTACTATCACTGTTTGCGCCTTATATACTTAACAGTAAATACAACTTTATTATAGTGCAACTTAGTAGCACACAACTGATCAACCATGAAACAATGCAAGTCTGAGTCATACTTGCTTAGGTAAAAATCATGACTTTCAGGTTATAGAAAGTTTTCAACAATTCTGGGAACTGCCTCCTGTCTTCCCTTGTGCCTTCTGACCCTTGTGGGTAAGTAGTTGAGATTTACCAACCCTGATTGATTGATTGATTGATTGATTGATTGATTGATTGAATTTACTAAGCATGGGCGAATTTTGCGAATCTGGCGTTTGCAAATTTGCGTATTTGCGAACTCGCAATCCGCAAAATCCGCGAATTCTTGTTTTTTTTTGTGTTCGCAAGGGTTTCTGCCAGTTAGCGAGGGTTTTGTACCAGTTCGCAATTGCGAACTTACTTGTCGGCTCGCAACGGTCGCGACTATGTTGTTTCTACGTCTGGTTCATCATCACAGGTTCCCAGCACCCTCTGTTTCACCACTGTCACCCTCTTTTTCACCCATGCCACCCTCTGGTACATCAATGTCACCCTCTGGTTCATCATCACTGTAGATTATGGGGGGGGGAAGCAAGCACACCTGCCCTGCTTCAACAGACATGAATTAATTTGGGGTTGATTTATTAATGTGTCACTGTTTTAAAATTCCAGTCTGGCACCTGCTTCCTTATCTGTAATTTGCTTTTTGTTGCAGTGCAATTTTTTTTTCCAGGACCTTTGTGGCCTACTTGTAGCTATTCTATGAGCCTGCTGTGAGGGTCAGAGCAGGGTCATACAATTGTTGCAACTAGCAACTGAACTCTGGAGGGGCCCCAGTATGGAAGCACTACAGGGAATGGTTACTATTACTAATGATGAGTTTAAACTTTTGCACCTGCTGAGTTCTTTCAGTTTGCAAAATTCGTTTTTCTGCAGAACAGCAACTGTAATGCCCCACACAAACATAGGCAACTGAACTCTGGAGGGGGCCCTCAGGAAGTACTACAGGGAATGGTTACTAATGATGAGTGAACTTTTGCACCTGCTGAGTGCTTTCTGCAGAACAGCAACTGTAATGCCCCAAACAAACTTACATATGAAAGTGGATTTCTAATCCAAAGGTGACCCAAAGAGAGTCAAAAGGCCTCAAATCCCAAAAAGTGCAGGCAAATGTCAACCTGAGGAGTTATTCTGATAAAAATCATCTTTTTCAGAAGGTCTATGCTGCTTGCTAGTGGAATTCTTGTGCAGAATTGCAAATTTTGTAATTTCGCGAGATTGTTGCTGCCCGCCGCACCTACATGTTCGCAATTGCGAGCTCTCGCGATGCATCGCCAAACTCCAGCGGGATCCCGCAGCAAGATCCAAAATGGCACAGCACTCGCAAAATATCGAGAAAAACAACTCGGCAAACGCTGAATGACGGTAAGTGAACGCCGCATGCCGCAAAATGTTATCACCAAGAAAAAAAAATCCGCTGCGTGCGAATTTGCGGATTTTCGGTAAATTTGCGAGCGTTCGCGGATTGCGAATTTACCAAAAAGCCGCAAAATCCGTGAGCGGAACGGATTTTCCGCCCATGCTTAGAATTTACTCTTGTTTCTCATCATCCCACCATACAGTTCCAAAACATAAAAGATCCCCATGAGATGGGAAGGAGTGCATGTGGGTAAAGCTCAGTAAAATATGAACTATACACATGACAGTTGACAGGACCCCAATATCATTGAATATGGAACTGCATACTTAGTAACTTTGTGTCCAAGAACCCTACATTCAGGCCTAGACAATAGCGGGAGGACATAATCAATTGCCTTAATGGGGTACAATTTACAAAGGTAGTGCATAAGAATCCTGAAAGTGAACTGTGAAGAACTCGGTTGTCAAGGAAGATCTTTGCACCTATCTTACAACCCTACCACTGCCACCTGTATTCCACTAGGCCTTATGGAAAACGAAATCCTAGCAATCCTCCAAGACCAAAACTCTCTCTAAGTCACCCATTGTCCACTAGTTGCGAGTTGGCACGGTCACCATCAACCCCAACAGAGCAGCTTTCCACCCTAACAGAAGTGTGGTTAAAAGCAACTTTGCGCCTGTACTAGTGTCCACCCAGATCCCTGACACTCCCCCAGACTCCCCTCTAACTGGTCTCTTAATCAACTGCCAATCAGCAGTTAAGCAACCCACCGATATTGCTGATCTCATCCTGAACAAAAACCTAGACCTAGGAATACTAACGGAATCGTGGCTCAACAACTATTAATCTCCATGTCTGGACCTACTAGTGCCTCCCAACTACACCATTACATTGCTAGACTGGAGAGACAATCCAGCAGAAAAGGAGAAGGCATCGCCTGCATCTGCCGATCTAACCTCCTTGTCATAGAACTCTCGGTGGATATATACCTCGCCCTCTCTATTTGCAGCAACTCAATTCAACTGTGCAATTTGCACATCTTTTATCACCCTCCAGGCTTGAAAGACTCATTCACCAATCACCTCTTGAAAATCATCACAACTAAGGTTTTCTCCAACGCTAAAGAGATTTTTCTGGGTGAATCCAACCTGCACTCGAAAGATCCCAAGGATCCTCACGTCAATGCCATCAAAGACCTCCTAACCGATAAAGCCCTGACCCAAGCCTTCTCACTGCCAACTCACTCAAAAGGAGCCACCCTGGACTGGATTATCTCTTACTATATTATGTGGGGCCCACAAGACAAAGGCACCGCAACCAGTGATTTCCAAACGCCGAAACAGAGACACCAAGACCCTTGACCACAGGAAACTGGAGGCTCGTTGTAAATCTGACCTGCCCCCTCTCGCATATAACTATGGTCAATGACCACAATCATCAATGCCTACAACAAGAACATCCTCAATTCCAAAAAAGGATATTTCAAATCGAAACTGGGGAAAGCCAAGAGTAGACCCCGCAAGCTCTTTGAAATGGTCAAACACCAATCAAATAAGCTGGCTAAAGCAACGAAAGAAACACCTAAGTCTTTAATATCACCTGAGGAGTTCTCCTCTTTCTTCGCTGATAAAATCACAGCCTTAGGAAATGAACTCAGTGCCGCTACATATTCTCTCCTTCTTCCTGTTCTGCCCCCTCTGTCTTCGCCACCCATACTGGCCTCACCTAAAAATCAAGCACGCTGGACCAACTTAAAGTACTATGACGAAGACTTCGTCTATAAAATACTCTCAACCTTAAACCCGAATAATCACTTTAATGAACCCCTACCTTTAACTGCCTCGCTGCTGCCACTTAATCCATTGTTCCTAGCTGGTCTGCAATAATCAATCCTCTCTCCAACAGAGATCGATTCCTGATTCACTGAAAGCCAGCCAAGGCCTCCCCATTTAAACAAATACATTGCTGGATCCAGCCTCCCCTGACAACTTCAGACCTATCTCAAATATCCCTCTGTTACCCAAAGTGTTAGAGAAGTGTGTTCAACAGCCACTAAGCCAACACATCAACAACTTCCACCTAGTCAATGACTTCCAATCTGGATTCAGACCGGGCACAGCACTGAAACTACCATGCTCCACATCATGGACAACACCTTCCAAGCCCTAGACCAAGACAAAACCTGCCTTCCAATCCTCCTAGATCTATCCTCGGCCTTCGACACTGTCAACCATGAAAAACTACTTGAACGCCTCAAACTCAGGATGGGTGTGGATGGCTCTGTTTTAGAATGGTTCAGGTCCTTCCTCCACAACCCATCACAGAGATTCCTAATTAACAGCAACCTGTCAGCTTCCTCCCCGGTCACGGTTGGGGTTCCTCAAGGATCAACCCTGTCCCCCACCCTCTTTATTCTCTAAGAGAGCCGCTTACCAAAGTATTTCACACCGCTAACATCTCCTACCATTGGACGCGGACGACACCCAAACATCCATTAAAATGTCATTGCTCGAGGAGATCCTCTCCCTTAATGAGGCCCTGAAACTGACCGTCCAATCGCTCGCCTCTAACCAACTCAACGAAAAGAAAACCGAATATCTCCTAATCTCCCCTACAAAAGCCAACCCAGAGATTCAGATGGGGATCAAGGCCTTTACAGTCTTAAACGGCCCACTGACCATTGTGGCCTCGGCCAAATGTCTTGGAACAATCCTCGACTGCAACCTGAATATGCAGGACCACATTAACTCGATGGCTATATCAGCCAGGTTCCACCTGAGCTATCTAATGAAGTTGAAACCCTTCATTGGTGCTCCCGACCTAAAAATGGCCGTTCAAGCACTAGTCATCTCAAGGCTTGAATATGGTTGTACCACTCTCACAGGTGTACCCAAGATCTCTCTGGCACCTTTAAAAGCCTGCCTCAACATGGCTGTCAGACTACTTACCAGCACTAGGACATTCAACCACATCTCTCCACATCTGAAAGCTTTGAACTGGCTTCCCTTAGAGGCCGGAATACAGCTGAAACTGTCTTGAAATACATAGGTTTCCTTGAAACCTATTTTTCACTCTTTATACTTTACCAAATGAATTGCTGTGTACCCAGAACACAATGAAAAACCATTTCAAGGTGCATCACAGTTATTGGCTCCGGGTTCCTCGGGTACTCGGTGAACCTACAAAAGAGTTAAGGAAATGTGGATACATTTAACAAAAAGATTGCTTTATATAAAAACAGTCCCAGACACAGTAGTCTGCTTATACTGACCCCAACAGTCCACCATTCCTATGATGTCAGCGAATCCTAGTGGGTCTCAAATTGTGACTTTTCTTATTAGCATGCATGAGGTAGGTCTATTTGTGATCTATTAGGAACTGCAAATAAACTCAACAGAATTTCATACATTAGGAATAGGTATTCCCTAATTGCGATTCGCAGGAAATCGTAATTGGGAACTTGCTATTCCTAATCTTTGTGCATTTGGACTTTTGTGAGGTCTGATGTGTTAAAATTTAGTTTCATACATTCAATATTTCTAATATTGTTCCAAAATACTTCAATTATTGCATAACCTAATAAAAATAGCGTCATATTTAAAAACAATGCAAATATAATAATGACTAGATAACCAAAAGAGGCATTAGCGCTGACATCAAAGTAAGAAAATTATATTTACAAATGTTCTGTAGAAATTTGCATACAGAGAAGAAAAAATCATATAATACCCATTTTCTTGCCAAACCTAAAGCCGGCATTTGACTCACCAGCTTACACATATAAGCATAAACACGTAATTGAAAGAGAGTGAGGCAAGGATTCTCTTCAATTTAGATATTAAGATGCCCTACAGATAACTAGAGTTCGAGGAAATCAGGAAGGAATACTAATGTTACTTTGAAAGGCCCATATAATCGGACATATTAAGCAATTTCATTTTGGTTCATGAATTGTTTCACTCTTTGACTCAAGAGCATAAATAAATGTCCTTAGAATTGTTGTGCTGTCATGGACTACTTCGTTTATCAGGACTTCCTCATGGTGAGTCCTGTCCACCCTGGGTAAAGAACACACACAGCTTATCACATAACCCACCGCCATGTGAGGTCTAAACACAATGCATTGATAAAGAAGAAGCACTCTCCCATTTCACCTTGCTCCCCATTCTTTTTGGGGGCAAAATAAGCAGCTCCAGTAAGGCACCAATATTTCAGAATTTCTACATGGCTTAAGTAATGTTCTGCTCCAGGCCAGAGAGTTCCACACTTTCCAGCATCTACCTTGGGGCTAGTGGCAGATTAGTTTCCTTATTGCAGTTTCTATTGATTTTGCCTCATGCACACATGTCTTGAAAACAAAAAATGACAAATACTAATGTCAGAGTCACTACAGGAATGTTGCAGTCACATGTGTCCAAAGCAACCACAAGAGGATTCTACAAAGATAGGAGATCATGTGTATAGGGGGCTGGAAAGTCTAATAGAGTGATCTGAATGTCAAAGCTTATTTCAACACAGAATGTAACCAAAAGGCCTCAGAGGTGGAGAACTGGCCATTGCAATGGCTGTGATATAGATGACATCAATGTTTGATGTACTGGCATTGGGTGTGTGAGAGAAAGCACAGTGGGCCAAATAAGAAGGTGAATAGGCGAAAGCATGTTAGCAAAACTCAAAGTAGTCAACTACTAATTTAAGCTATTTCAAAGATTTTAAATGCTTTATTAAGACAAATTTTGTTTTAATGGTGCTTTGTACATGTGTCTTTTATGATTGTTCATAATCGAACAAAGACTAACTGACTGACTGCTGACTTGCGGTTAGTTTCCTTTTGGTTCCTCTTTTTTTCAAAGGCTTCTCTTTAAATGAAGCTAATAAACTCCAATCAGAGTCCAATAAATGCTGAATATGATGTGCTAAATGTGAGTATTCGTGGTTGAAACACATTTCCGGTAAACAGTAAAAAAACTGAAGCCTTCAAAAGTCATGTCCATCAACAGAATGTAAAACACTTCTTTTGGCTAAATAAATCGAATCTTTTTTCAGACTCATAACTAAACTGCAATTCTTGACTACTTTGGTTTGAAGATCACCATCTTGCCATGAGAAGAGCTCAGGGTGTCAAACAGTAGCGTTATGCTGTCTATGCACAGATTAGATAACTGTGGAATCAAATGCGCAGTGAACATATATTCAGTCGTAGATATTTTCTGCCTCATGCTGCATATCTCACTCTTGTGTACTCTGTAAACGTGTTCACTGAAGGGAAGCAAGTATTATCCAAGTACAGTTCTTCACATTTTTGCATAATATGTGCGAGCTGGTAAATGTTTGCTGGTCCCGAGTGAATTAAATTGAGCACAACCTGAAACACAGAATATTGGTGTGAATCAATACTTAACAAATGACAACCTGTTCTCTGAAGCTTTGGAATGAGCTTATATGACTTTTGATACACATTTGAGAGTTTTAGCATTCACTTATTCCTAAATTAGAAGCAAATTCTGCAAGGAGCGATTCACCTGAAACCCTCCCAGTGATTACATTTGCTGAAATGCAGATCATTTATCAAAAGATAAAGAATATATGCAATATAAATACCCATTTTAAACAACAAAATACCATCCATCGAATATGACAGTTATATATGTACTGGTTGTAGAGATCTCTGTGAAATCTACAGGTCATTGGATTGAAGCTTGGTATGACAACAGATCATTCTTGCTACCCTTCCATTTACAGCTATCATTAGTGTCTAAAAAAATGGTACTAACTTAACCTGCTTCTCAAGAATAGATGGATGCTCATATTTTGTTTATATACATTTAGCTTCAATTTAAAAATAAAATTCCACAAGCCACATCAAATATCCTACCTTAGATAATAATGTGTGGTGCTTGTGAGAAGTTGGCCTGATATATGATGTTTCCAATTCTGGAACCACCCTGTATCAGTCCAAACAACCCTGATGATGATTGGTTGTAAGTCAACCTTATAGACCAGTTATCCTAGTGGTAACGTGGACAAAGCAGTCTTAGGCTAAACTCTGAAAGGCATGTGAAGCCAGCTGTATTACCATACACAACCCCCTTGAATACCAGATGAAAGGACACCACACAGATATATATTGAAAATATATATATTTATTAACTACACATATCCCCTGAACTCTTTATGAGCACAAAAGCACAAGCGTTAAACAAAACACAGTTTAAAATACACAAAAGTTGCACAATATGGATGAGCCCTAGGGGCCACCTAAACCATATACTAAGAAAGTGGTATAAGAGATACCAATCTAAAAGGAAGCAGGCCTAGGGCCTTGGGAATCACTGGAGCTGTTCGGGCCTAGCAGTGACTAAGTCGGGAAAGGCCCGCGGGACTCGGGTGCAGTGTTTAAAGTGCACGCACTCACCAATACAAAGTCTATGGTGCGTAAAAGTTAGAAAGTTAGTTAGTTCGGAACCTTCCGAGTGACCTAGAAAGCTGAAACTTGAGACACAGGCCCTAGAGGTGTGTACCAGTGTGGGAACACCGGCTTTGCTGAGTTACCTCACCCACAGGAAGCGGGTGCATAGGGTCGAAGTAGTGTCGGGTTTCGTCACGCTGGTCGATGGTGCTTGGAGCTGAAGATGCTGCAGGCGGCTCGATGTGAAGAGTTCCGGTGGATCCAAGGGTTGATCTGAAGATGTGAAGACCTGAAAGCAGAGGGGACAATGTTCAAAGTCACTAGCCAGTGACTACCATGGAACCAGATTGGAACCAGGCGATGTCGGGTGCAAACAGGCGTTGGGTTGTAGCTTCTCTCTGCAGCCACGTGGACACCGGGGGTTGAGGACGTCCAGGAGTCAGTCACGAGCTGTCCCACGCAGGCTTCTCACTGTTGGCGGTATCAGCAACTGGATTGAAGCAAACAGGCATTGGCTAATGCAAGCCACGCAGGAGTAAAAAAAGGCTTGTTACTCGGACCAGCAAGGTCGGAACGTGTGCTCCTTTTTACAGGAGCTAAGGCAAGTCTGGAGCAACCAGACCCGCAGTGTAGTTCTTCGGTTTTGTTGCCAATATGGCCGCTGACCACGTGGCTAGTGGTCGGGATGGCGCGTTGAGTGGCACAAGTCAAAAGTCAAAAGATTTTATTTGTTTCGGTACTCGACTGAGGACCACAAATATATATAAAACAATATACAGCGCAATACAAATCGAATTAATATAATATTAAAAAAGTTTTTAAAAATTTGTAAAAATTGTAACATACAAATTCATTTGGAGGTTGCTTGCATACTAATGTCAGTTCCTTTACCGTTGTAATTCTATTTTTTTGGTATATGGGATTGAGATATCTTGTCCGAGCTTCTACTACTTTGGGGTTAGGGCATACATATAGGAGATGTTCAATGTTCTGGTCACCCCCTTGACATAAGGAACATATGGGAGATCCACCGGGTGACCATCTTTTTGTAAAGTTCATCAAAGGTAAAATTCCTATTCGCAACATGGTGATTGCCCTCCTTGCACGATGTGTAAGAACAAACCCTATGTATGGCTGAACTTGCTTATATTCCAATGATTCAACAAACAGTTTATAAGTAGATAGTTTTTTACAATGTGCGTAATCACGCTCATAGCTCAGTTTTGGGGTGAAGCATTTTAGAAAGAATTTAAGCTGCGAGGCTGACCAGGACAGCAAAATGTCCGTGCTGATTTTAGCAATTTGAAGTGCAACCGTCATATTCTCGAAGAATGTTTGTTTAGTGGCATCAAGATCAAAAATCTCTGTTTTCAGCAGTGATCGTAAAGTACCTTCTTTTGCATGGAGGAGTTTGTAAGCCCACCTGATCACATTAGCGACAGCTGTCGCATAGGAGCTTGTGATGGAGAGTTCTAACCTTAGGGCTTGGACCGATGTAGATTCAGAGACCTTCATGATTTTTTTCAGGATTTTTCCCTCTTTTTGGTCCATATAAGCCCACTGTCTTATAGGGATGTTCTCCGTAGCGTAGGATAAGACAGGGGGGATCTTTACTCTGTATATTTTTAACATTGACGAAAAATGCCTGTTCCCAGTAGCAGAGTAAAGTCTAGTTAGAGAACCAGCATGGAGATCAGATTTCCTTTTAAGATTATTTATTTGTTTTGTATTGTTTAAGTTCTTTGTGAAGATCCTACCGAGATAGGTATATTCATTTACCTCTTCGACTATACCTCCTCCAAGCCTCCAACAATATTTTACACTCTTCTTCCTACCAGAGAAGCAAACAACTTTAGTTTTCGTCAGATTCGGAATTAGAAAATTGTCGTTTGAGTATTTATACAAGATATCCAAAAGTTTTTGTAGTCCAAAGGGGGTGAGGTCAAACATCACGATGTCGTCAGCATAAAGCAGGCTATGTATACTTTGCGCAGCGATTTTTGGAGGCAGGCTTGCACTTTGCTGAAGATGATATGGGAGGTCGCTGATGTATAATGAGAATAATAACGGAGCTAACAGGCACCCTTGTTTAAGTCCATTGGCTGTCTGAATGATATTTGTCAAGCCTTTTTCGCACCCCATTTGCACTTGACACCAGGTGTTAGTGTGGAGATTCACTACAATCTGCAGCAGTTGTTCCGGTATTCCTAATCTCCTTAGTTTGTTCCATAGTATAGGTCTATCAACACGGTCAAAGGCAGTGGAATAATCTATAAATGCCGCATATACAGTTTGAGATTTACGTACAGTATATTTGTCTAGAATGGTCTGAAGGATTGAGATGTTGTCAGTGACAGAGTGATTGGGTCTAAAGCCTGCTTGAAACATAGGTACTAGACCCAACGAGAATGCCCAGTCTTTCAGTCTGTCAAGTACCTCTGCCACAAATATCTTTCCTGTTGCATCCATCAATGCTATTTGTCGATAGTTGGCTGCTATGTTTTTATTCCCCTTTTTATGAATTGGGATAACGATACTACCTTGCCATGACTTTGGAATCAGCCCAGTTTTGAAGATATGGTTAAAGAGGGGTGATAACATCTGACTCCAATCCTTGGGGTCTGCCTGCAGGACTTTAATTGGTATTTGGTCCGGCCCTGAGGCTCCGGTGCTTCTTGCATTCCGTATATGCATTTCAATAGAAAATGGCGAGGTGTTTGTTATCGAAAGATTGTTTTTTTCTGAAGTGTTATTGATGTCCTTTTCCTCAGAGTTGGTTGGATTTGCTTTATATAGGTCGGTCAAATAGCTTTCCCAATCTTGTGGTGGCACCGGAATAGCTTGTAATTTCTTTTTTGTTCCAGTTATCTTTGCAACTAGGGTCCAGTAAGATCGCTGATTATATTTTTTTGCGGCTAATTGAATGTCAATCCAGTTACGGTCTTGCAATGTTCTTTTATGATTACGTTTTGCTCTTCTCAATTGGTTTTTTAATCTATTGATTTCTGCTTGGGTTGATGGTGAAAATTTCAAGTATTGAGCCCGTATAAGTTTGTTGAGTTTTTTCGCCGTTGATGAATTCCAACTTTTGTTTTTGTTTTTCTTGATGTTGATTGACGAGACATGTTTAGACTGGTCTAGAAGAGCAGTTTTCAACTTATTGGTCAAGTACTCAAAATTTGTTATTGGGTCTTCGGAATGCATCTTTGTTAGGAGTTGCGTATTTTTAATCATAGCGGAAACTTTATCCAATGTTGGTAAATTCCAAAAGATCCGCTTCTGATGAGCATTTACCAGGATTGTACTATTGCAAAATGTAATCTGACCTGTGTGAGAGGAAATAGCCATCCAATGAGTGGATAGATGTAAAAGAGCATGATCACTTTCAACAGTAAATTTTGTTTGTAAATGCTCTACTGTCTCCAACAATTCTATTCCACAGATTATGTAGTCTATGATTGAGGTGGTTCCATTTCCTCGTCTGGTATATGATGCCGGTATGTCTCCTTCGACATTGCCGTTCATAATTGTCCCATTTAAGTTCGGTAGTATAGATAAAGCATTTTACCTCTTTTATCTGATCTTATATTTTTGGGAAATTTTGGAATGGATATTTCCAGTGATTCCCCCTTATACATGTTTACCCACTTTCCAATTTCTGAGTTCGAGATTTCACCATTTAAATCGCCCATGATTATAAATGGTAAGAATAGGCTGTCTTCTATTGTCTGAGAAATTATATCCATTGTCTCCACAAATAGGACATTTTGATTAGTTCCAGGAGGGATTTACATTAAAGGGCAGTATTGCTTGTTGAGTTGCAGTAATGTGTGTTTTTAGAGATATTTTAATGCACTGGAGGTTATCAGAGTTGGTTTTGATAATCTCTTGTGCCCATAGGAATTCCTCCCTTAATAATATAGCCAGTCCGCCCTTTGCATGCCCCCGATTTGTTATTTTTGCTGGAGTGTCGTACACGTAGTAGCCTGTCTCAGTGAAAGATTTTGTTGCCCAAGTTTCTTGTAAAGCCAAGATGTCAGGTTGATTTGTGGTAGCTTCGATCATTTTATTCTTATTTTTCCCAGCCATGTTCCACGAGGTAATTTTCAAGCCTTTGTTAAACAGTAAGTTTTTTGTGATTGTTGATTTTGTTACTGTTTAATGTCTCCGATACCCAGGCCCAAGACTTTATAGTTTTTCTATCGTCCTTTTCTTCTAAGCCTTGGCACAAAACTTCCCTTTAACCATTATTCACTAGAATTTTCAGATTATTCTTTCCTGATTGAGACCATACAAAATCGTCTGCTACAGGAGCATTTTTAAGCAACTGGTTTTTGTATCGCATACTAAAGTTAGGTCCAGAAGGATCATTGAGCCTTTTATTAGATTTAATTTTGCTTAGTTCAGGTCTTTCAATGACGTCATAGCCACATTTGTGTAATATTTCCTTTTCCCTAAGGATAATCCCAGGAGGCACAGATGACCAAAATGATACCATCACTAGTTTACTGTTTTCTTTTTTTGGAAATATCACCAGGTCTATTTCTTTACTGGCCAGAGAGTGTAAAGGCAGTATCTGTTGGAGAAGATTAATTATCCTTCCTCGATTGAGTGGTGCATTATCTGTAGGAAAGAGTTCTTCGAATTGTAAAAGTTTTGACGGAGTTGTTGCCCCACTTGCATAGAACTTATCATCATCTTCTTCTGTTTCTTTAATTCTGCTCTCAGTTTTTGGAAAAAGCAAGTTTGGGAAGTATTCATCAGCTCTTGGGTTCAGGGATTGTTCTGTTTGAATAGTTTTTTTGACACTAGTTTCCTCATTTATGATAGTATTATGGGAAATAGTTTCGTCTTGTTCCTCAGTGGATGTGTGTGGTAAAATTGATTTTTGAAATTTTACCTTTCGATTTTTCTTTTTATGAATTCTTCTTGTCGGTTTTCTCCTCCTTTTTTCCCACCTTCCACTTGGGTTTTTAGTTTTTTGGAGATTGGTTCTCCCTGTTCAACGTCGAGCTTGTTTTTAGTGCTATTTTCGTTGTCATCCTTTGTGTTATCTTCTTTATTATCATTGCCACATTCATTCTTTTGCAGATCAGTGTTATTGGTTGACTTTGAAAAAATAGGGTACTGCTTGACGGTTTTTGGGGAGTCTTCTCTAAAAAGTTTCTTATGAGAATATGTTTTGGAATCATTAATGTTTTTTGGTTTATCCTTTAGGTATGTTCCCTTTTTTCCTATTTTTGATGTTTGAGTACTAGAGTCTCGTTTTGTTTGCATGTGTGAACTATAATATATTTCACTTAAATTGTTTTCTTGTGGTTGCAACACTTCAGATAATTGTTGATGTTTTTTCTTTGCTTCAGCAGATTCTTTTTTCATTTTCTCTTCTACTAAAAACTTCAATATACCAATTTGTACGTCTAAGGTTTGGTCAGAATTTTCCAATATATGCCCTAAAAAGGAAAGAACCGATTCCAAAATTTCTTGTAGTGAAAAAAGCGCCTTAGATATTGGTGATACAGAATTAGTAGAATTAGTGTTTTTTAGGGAGAAAGGATCCAAAGAAAAATCAAATACTGGATCTTGATCTGTTGTTTTTTTCAAAGAGCTGTTTGATAGTTTATCTAGGAATGCCTGTGATTCTAGTTTCTTTTCCTCTGACTTCAATTTATTTCCGTTAGGGACCTCATTGCAATCTGTGTTCCCTAAATGTTTTATTGGAGTTGAGGATGTTAAGTGAATTACTACAGGGTCCATAGATTCTAGTTCCTGTGTTGAACAGTTCATCTTGTTGTTGGGTTCAAGATCAAGTTCATTTGGTTTTAGGATAAGTTGATGATTTGGACAGGACAGTGATGTTTCACCAATACTTCCAATAGGATCAACTATTTTATTTAGTTCCGTAGCAAACGAGAGTGAGTCCCTATTTGTTGACAGGGCAGCGAAATAATTAGTTATTGCCGGGGTCCGAGTTACCCGGCCATTTTTTACTGCTTTGTTAGAAGAGATCCTGACAGCTTCCTCGGTCCCCATTCGCTTCATAAATATTGTGCGAGATCTTAGTTTTTTTAAACCCATTGTTCTTTCCTTCGGTAGGGCCGGCAGTTATCACGGTTAATGTTTGGTTGTGATGTTTCTCACCTTATTGTATGTATTGTATTGTTGTATGTTTATGTGTAGCGACACCACTTCCTGGTTCCTGGTTGTTCCATCCTGGCCAGCTATCTTGGGGAGGTTGACGGGCTAGTCTCCCCCTCGCCCTGACTATTTTAGGGCGGGAGTCATTCGCGCACGATCATTGACCAACGAAGATCGTAGCGCTAGCGCTTGACTGTGACTAGGATTACTGCAAGCATTCTATTCTGTTTTACTGATATTTTAAAAACCTATTGAGTGTGATAATATGTGTTTTTAAAAACGATTTCTGAGCTCTTACTTGCATTTTGCTCGCTACTCCCTGGTCCACCACAGCTTCTGTGCTGATTGTTGTGGAGGGAGGTTGAAGCGACACCACTTCCTGGTTCCTGGTTGTTCCATCCTGGCCAGCCATCTTGGGGAGGTTGACGGGCTAGTCTCCACCCTCACCTAATCTATAAGACCTCTCACTACCTAGCGCAGTGGTAGCACCGTATACGCGCCGAAGAGGCGCCAAAGAGTAGCCAGTCTGCGCCAGTCAGCGGCACGGAAGAGTGTCTTCCCACCCGCACTAAGAATAAGATGGCTCGCAATTGGAAAAGAGCCAATCTTCCTGATCTCCATGCTTCACTGGCTTCTACGGCACCCTCGCTGCCATCCTCGTTAGAGAATCAGGCTGAGAAACTCGACGAATGGCTACGCCAGGCCAGCGACAAAGTTGCTCCCCTGAAAACAATTAAAACAATGCGCCCCCACGACGCTCAACGTTGGTATACGGACCAACTTAAAGCAGACAAACTCGCCCTGCGGCAAACAGAACGCCGTTGGCGCCGACACTACGACCCTCAGCTTAAATTCATATACACTGAGACCTTAAAAGCCTACAAACAATCTATCCTGGAAGCCAAGACGGCTTATTTTTCACAAAAAATTTTGAACTCGAATAACAAATCGAAAGACATCTTTTCAATTGTAAACGAGCTTTCCCTTCCAGATCGAGTCACCCCTCAACCTCAGCCAACACAAATCCTATGCGAGTCACTCAATTCTTATTTCATAGAAAAAATTACAACAATAAAACATAATATCCCCACCCCGACATCCCCCTCGCCTCCTCCTCTGCCCCCCCGAATACTAGCACTTTGACTCAACTTCCACCTATATCCTTACAAGAGTTTTCATCACTTCTTTATAAAGTCAGCTCGGGATCCCCCAATGATATTTGCCCCCCGCAGGTTCTTAAAGAAGCCTTTCTTGCCTGCCCTGGCCCCCCGCTAGAATTACTCAACAACTCTCTCGCTACCGGAGTGGTTCCATCCTCCTTTAAGCAAGCAGCTGTTTTACCAATCTTAAAGAAACCCAATGCAGACCCTACAATACTCAGCAACTACAGACCCATTTCCCTCCTCCCCTATCTAAGTAAGATCTTGGAAACCCACGTGACCCGCTGCCTGAGCTCTTTCATAGAGCAATCATCTTTTCTAGATCCTCAACAAGCAGGATTCAGACCCCTCCATTCCACCGAGGCGGTCATAGTGGCAGTCATGGACACCCTTAGGAAAGGAGCCGACAAAAACATCGCTCAAGCCCTTGTCCTACTGGATCTTTCAGCGGCATTCGACACGGTCGATCATACCATCTTGATCGACCGTGTCCACAATGCCGGCATCCAGGGAGTGGCCCTTGATTGGCTCACATCCTTCCTTCACCAGCGCTCACAGTCCGTTCACCTTTCCACCTTTTCCGCACCCTTCACCCCCCTTCACTGTGGTGTCCCACAAGGGTCGGCACTATCCCCTCTCCTTTTTAATTTATATCTCCAGCCACTTTTAGCCACCCTTCGTAACTGCCCGGTCACAATTTATAATTACGCTGATGATTTGCAGCTAATCTTCCCTGTAGACTCCCTCCCCTCCTCTTGCACCAACTTCCAGTCCACTATGCTAACCATTGCGGAGTGGATGTATCACAGCCATTTAAAGCTGAACCCCACCAAGACTGAGCTCGTCCTGGTGGGTGGAACCAATCACCCATGGAATGCCTCTTTTTGGCCCACATCTTTGGGGACTGCACCCACTCCTGTGAGCTCAGTCAAAAGCCTGGGGGTGATCATCTGCCAAGATCTGTCAATGAGACCTCACATCAACGCGGTTACTTCTGCCTGCTTTTTCCATCTCAGGCGCATCCGCAAGATCAGTAGGTTTCTTAACAAAGAAGCCCTGATCCAGGTTGTCATTGCGCTTATCACTTCCAGGCTTGACTACGCCAACATTTTGTACGCAGGAATCCCTGCATGCCATCTTCACCGACTTCAGTTGGTGCAAAATCAGGCTGCTCGCCTGATCTTCTGCCAGCCCAAACACCAGCACGTTACCCCCCTCCTCCGTAGTCTGCATTGGCTCCCTGTTTCCAAACGCTGCATCTTCAAACTGGCATGCACCACCTTTAAGGCCCTCGAGGATGCAGCTCCCAGGTTTATCTCATCGGCCTTGTCCCGTCACATTCCTGCCAGAGCTCTTCGCTCAGCATCTTTAAATCTCCTTGAGGTCCCCAGATTTAAAAGAAAAAAGCACGGTGGCCTGAGCTTCTCTGCCCTGGCCCCCGCCACCTGGAACTCCCTACCCCTCACTCTCCGTCTCTGTCCAAAGTACGACAGTTTCCGTACACTTTTAAAAACTCTGCTTTTTCAAGAGGCATATGACTAATTCCCCTCCCTAGATCAATGCTACTTTTATCAACGAGCGCCAAGAAACCGATGGTGATAGTGCGCGGTATAAATATTTTTAATAGAATAGAATAGGACGGCTATTTACTTTTTCCTTTTCCTGAGCTAGTGGCAATATGTGCCTTAGTGTGCTCACGTATTCCAGCCCCGAGCTTTGTACTCTCCGTCCTCCGTGTGGCCGTTGCCATCATGTATTCCCAGGAGGGCGGGCTCTGAAGAAAGGGTGTAGCGCATGTGGTTGGCGCCTTCCTGATCGGAAATCACTTACACAGGTTAGCCCACCCATCCACCATCAATGTTTACTACTGAATACCAGATCCTTACCTGGCCATGCTCTAGACATTTGGAATATGTTACAGGATTCGAAGGTATCCTGTTTGTTCCTAACGGAAACTTGGTTGTCTGACTCTTCTTCCCCCGATTTGGCAAACGCCGTACCCTCCGCCTACAATATTTATAGGAAAGACAGGCCATCTGGTAGAGGTGGTGGAGTGGCTATCATAGTAAATAAGAACATAGCATGTCGCACGTTCCCTGTAGATAATATACAGGGCAGTGAAGCCCTTGGCTTCACTCTCCAGCTCTCATCCTCCCAGGCTTGCACTGGTATTCTTGTTTACAGACCACCGGGCTCGGTGGGGCCGTTTTTAGAAGAACTGCAGGCAGCCCTATCGACCCCATGCCTTAGGTCTAATCATTGCCTTCTATTGGGTGACTTAAATATTCATATGGACAATAGTTCAGATCCGGACACTCAAAAACTGTTGGATATTACTTCAGTGCTAGGCCTATTTCCTTATGTGGCAGGACCGTCTCATAACAAAGGCCACACGTTGGACCAGATCTTTTCTACTCTTCCTATCTGTGTTGACCCTCCCATGCCAGTTTTGTGGTCAGATCATTTTCTCATCACTTTTTTCATCCCTGTCATGGCTTCATCACGGTCCAAACCTGTTGGGTCGTTAAAGCTTCTCTCTAAATCTTTCCATCTTCTTACTAGGGAGATGCTATCAAATGCTTTAACAAACTTCCCTTGTCCCACCTCTGACAATGTAAAGGATTACATTGCTCTCTTTCACAACTGGCTCACAGATTGTCTAGAGAGCTTGGTTCCGGCCAAGAAACAAAATTCTGCCGATAAGAGGACATCTGCCCCTTGGTTTACCCCTCATTTAAAAAAAGCACGACAAGATCTTAAGAAAGCAGAAAGAGCATGGAGGCGATCTTACGATCATACTGAGAGACTAAATTTTAAGACGCTGACTCGAGCCTACCATAAATCAATTTGGGAAGGTAAAAAATCCTATCTGGAATTTAGAATAAATGAAGCGGAGCATTCTTGCAAGGAAATTTTCAGGGTGGTAAAAGATTTCACCTCTCCTTCCGCTTATACTCCAACCCATGCTCATTCAGAAGCTTGACTGAAGGAATTGGCTGTCTATTTTGTACAGAAAATTACCACTATTCAAGAATCTCTCCAGGCCACTTTTCAGCAGCATACGATGAGTCTGGGGTGCCCCTTACCAGACCATGGTCCCTTCCTGTGTGAATTTCCCCCACTAGATCAGGAGAGTTCTCTTGACATCTTGGCAAGTCTTAAATCCGGATCTCCACAGGATCCTTGCCCGGCCAAGTGTCTAGCAAATATGGCACCTGTTCTAAATGACCTGGTAAATCCCATCCTGAATCTGTCGCTCTCTTCCGGGGTAGTTCCCAAAGCTTGGAAGAGCGCCATGATCCTGCCACTCATTAAAAAACCAGCGCTCGACCCTTCAGTCCATGCCAATTACAGACCCATCTCCCTACTCCCTGCTCTGGCGAAAGTGACTGAGAGGTTTGTTCACAGATCTATCTCTAATTTCATCGAGGAAAAGGGTCTGTTGCATGGCACTCAATCTGGCTTCCGTGCAAATTTCAGCACGGAGACTGCGCTCCTTGAAGTCACAGATGCCATCAGGGAGGAGTTGGATGTTGGAAAAAAAGTGGTACTGATTATGCTAGACCTGTCGGCGGCTTTCGACACCGTTCCCCACGCACTTCTTCTTTCCAGACTCTGGGACTTTGGTCTGCGGGGAACGGTGTGGAATTGGCTTAAATCCTTCTTAGCCGACCGCCGGCAGACAATCTGGGTGTCTCCCTACTCCGCCGAAATGTCACCGCTAGAAGTGGGGGTTCCCCAAGGTTCCATTCCGAGCCCCCTCCTTTTTAACATCTTTATGGCCCCCCTGGCGGTGACGGCGGAGTCTTTCAGCGCCCGGTTTGTCACTTATGCTGACGACACCCAGCTCCTCTTTGTAAGCAACAAGGATGGCCTGTTTGACAATGCCCAGGTCAAGGGCTGTTTGAGCGCTGTTTTTGAGTGGTTTGGACGTCATGGGCTGAAGTGCAACTCCGACAAGTCGGAGTTGCTCTTCTTTGGTTGTACCTCTGAGACTGATTGGAAACCCTGGTGGCCGCAAGATACGTTTCCTCCCACTAGTTTGTCTTTGAAAGCCAAAAATTTGGGAGTTTTGATTGACAATGAGCTATCTTTCGGGCCACATATCTCATCTCTTACTGGGAAATGTTTCGGCATCCTTCGGATGCTTCGTAAATTCCTCCCTCTAGTCTCCATCCAGCACAGAAAAATCATTGTCCAGGCACTGATTGGCTCTAGGCTGGATTATGCTAATGTTTTGTTTCTGGGACTTCCCAAATATCTGGTCAGGCGTCTGCAAATCGCCCAGAATTCTGCAGCCCGAGCCATCTTTGGTCTTCCAAGAAAAGCCAGAGCCACTGATCTTCTCTCAACACTACACTGGCTTCCTATTGCTAAAAGGATTCTGTTTAAAACTTTGACCACGACTTTCAAGGCCCTACATGGTATAGGCCCCAAATATATTTCCAAACGATTGTCCTGGTATAACCCCCCCCAGATCTCTCAGATCTTCGTCCCTATCTAAAATGAGTGTTCCCATTATCAAGCGTGCTAGAGCAGAAGGACGGTCTTTTCGTTACTTAGCTCCTCATGCTTGGAATGACCTCCCAATCTCTTTGAGACAGACCTCTAGCCTTCTGTCCTTCCAAAAGGCCCTTAAGACATGGCTTTTCCCTAAATTTGATGTTGCTTCCTGTGTCTGCACGTCCTCTCAGTGTTATGTTCTCCCTTCTTCGGTTGGGTTTCCTTCGATAAAGCGCCGGGATACTCCGTGGAGTGGCCGTGCGCTATAGAAGAATAAAAATAACATAACATAACAGGTTCTGGATACAGATGTTAATAGGGGGGCCCGTCCCGTCCCAGTTCGTCCCCGGACGGCCACAGACGGCCCGCCCTTTGCTCGGGCTTCCCCCGGCGTCCCGCGAGTCGGAACTAATGTTATATTTATTCTTGGAGGAGCGGCCGTGGGCGGGGCAGGCAGGGGGCGCTGACCAGATGACGTCAGGTCTCGCAGGGACTCCTGGAACAGTGAGTCCCTGCAGCGCAACACCCCTGCAGCCTCTCCACGCCGCGGCAGCTGTTCCGTTGGTTTCTTGTCAGGTGAGGGTTAAGCCGCAAGCAGCGGCTCCCGCGCAGCGGGAGCGGCAAGTTGTTGGAATTTCGCCGGTAAAGTTGCTAACAAGGCAGGCAGGCACAGATTCAGACCTCCAATCACTCCAAATCTTCAAAGGGTTGTCCCAGAGTAGCCAAGGCACACGCCTTATCTGTGATCAGCCGGCCGTGGGCGGGGCAGGCAGGGGGCGCTGACCAGATGACGTCAGGTCTAGCAGGGACTCCTGGAACAGTGAGTCCCTGCAGCGCAACACCCCTGCAGCCTCACCACGCCGCGGCAGCTGTTCCGTTGGTTTCTTGTCAGGTGAGGGTTAAGCAGCATGCAGCGGCTCCCGCGCAGCGGGAGCGGCCAGTTGTTGGAATTTTGCCGGTAAAGTTGCTAACAAGGCAGGCAGGCACAGATTCAGACCTCCAATCGCTCCAAATCTTCAAAGGGTTGTCCCAGAGTAGCCAAGGCACACGCCTTATCTGTGATCAGCCGGCCGTGGGCGGGGCAGGCAGGGGGCGCTGACCAGATGACGTCAGGTCTCGCAGGGACTCCTGGAACAGTGAGTCCCTGCAGCGCAACACCCCTGCAGCCTCTCCACGCCGCGGCAGCTGTTCCGTTGGTTTCTTGTCAGGTGAGGGTTAAGCAGCACGCAGCGGCTCCCGCGCAGCGGGAGCGGCAAGTTGTTGGAATTTTGCCGGTAAAGTTGCTAACAAGGCAGGCAGGCACAGATTCAGACCTCCAATCGCTCCAAATCTTCAAAGGGTTGTCCCAGAGTAGCCAAGGCACATGCCTTATCTGTGATCAGCCGGCCGTGGGCGGGGCAGGCAGGGGGCGCTGACCAGATGACGTCAGGTCTCGCAGGGACTCCTGGAACAGTGAGTCCCTGCAGCGCAACACCCCTGCAGCCTCTCCACGCCGCGGCAGCTGTTCCGTTGGTTTCTTGTCAGGTGAGGGTTAAGCAGCACGCAGCGGCTCCCGCGCAGCGGGAGCGGCAGGTTGTTGGAATTTCGCCGGTAAAGTTGCTAACAAGGCAGGCAGGCACAGATTCAGACCTCCAATCGCTCCAAATCTTGAAAGGGTTGTCCCAGAGTAGCCAAGGCACACGCCTTATCTGTGATCAGCCGGCCGTGGGCGGGGCAGGCAGGGGGCGCTGACCAGATGACGTCAGGTCTCGCAGGGACTCCTGGAACAGTGTTGGAATTTCGCCGGTAAAGTTGCTAACAAGGCAGGCAGGCACAGATTCAGACCTCCAATCGCTCCAAATCTTCAAAGGGTTGTTGAGTGGCACAATGCAAAAGGGCCCCACGCAGATCGTGGAGATGCTGGGGGGCTGATCTTCAATGCAAGGGCTGCTCAGTGGTGGGGGTTCTCAGTCCCCAAACACAACATTGAGGATGCCTCTGATGCTGCGCAGTCAGCTCTTCGGGTGTCTTCCAAGATGTCTAGTCCCACGTCTCTCGGTGCCTCCACGGGTCCCTTCTTTGCAGGGACTGTGGATCGGGCTGTGAGAAGTCTGGGAGTCTGGGTCTTGTCAGGCTCTGGGCTCGGGCTCCGGCAGGAGGCGGCGGCAAAGCAGACGTCGATTCACTGGTTGGTACCTGTGTTCACAGGGTGGCCACTCCTAAGCCACAAGGGAGATGCTCTTCAGTCTTCTGTGCATCAGAATGTCGAAGTCCAGTCGTCTTCTTAGTTTCAAGTTGATTCAGGATGATCTGAGGTGCTCTGGCATTGCTCCCACTCTTATTCCCAATCTGAGGGGTGGATCACCTTCTAGGTCCCTCCTCTGGGTGGGACCAGGAAGGGGGGCGGTTACACCCCGTTTCCTTTGTCCAGCTCGTCGCCAGCCCTGGGTCTGGAAAGTCCCAGGACCGGTTTGGACTGGCTTATGCATGGGGACACCTTGTGTGCCCCGGGCATGTCTCAATCTATTCAGCCCTGTCCTACCCAATACACAAAATCCTGTCTGGGGTGGTGCTCGCACCTCCCAAGGCAGGAAACCCTTTGTCCAAGCCTTCTTTGCTGGAAGGACTCCCAGCAGCAGGAGGTCAGACTTGTGTCTGTGGTGGCAGCATCCATTTTGTGATGCTGAGGCTCTGGTTAACTTTAACCAGGGTTAAGGCTACGCACATGTCGTGTCCCTCTAGAAGGGTGGAATGCTATCCCCGTCGACAGAACTGTTGAGGGGATAGAATTCCAAATCGTATGACACCTTACTCGACATCTTTTGATAAAGCCAAACCAAAGTTAGCATATAACCGCGAGGATTATAATTAGGGCTCCCGGTTTTATGGTATTTATTTTTTTGCCATTTCCGTCTGTATTTATCCACATTTATTTTTTGGGCATTTTTTCTGTATTTATCCACATTTATTTTTGCCACAAGCAAAAGACGACGCTACAGCTAGTATTTTTCCACATTTATTTTAATTGACAATGCACACATGCTCTCGGTTGTTATTGGTCAACACAATACATTCATCTGAAACCTTTGCCATTGTAGTACAAGCACATGTGCATTTCAAGAGACTTTCAGGACATTGAGGCTCTTTCTGGTTTGTGAATGAAATGAAGACCATTGAAAACTTGTTCAATATTTGCAGGAGGTTTAAGTCTGGGGGGAAGGGCAAGGAGTGTGAGGGATGCCAGGTCAAGCAAGGGAGAGTGAGGTACCTATAACCACAACCCAACACGCAGAGGCTGATACACACAGACAAAGTACAGACAGGTATGAACTCAGTCTCACCCTATGCAAAAACAATCAGACAGTGCACACTCAGGCACGTAGAGAGGAACAGGGAGATACCCCGACAGAAAGGACGATTTATGAATGCAGGTTTCATGTCCACCTAATATTTAATCATTTGATGATGGACTTGGGCGGGCACAGAAGATCCTGGGCAGAGAGGGGGGAAGTGGCGATGCTGACAGGCACACACACAGTTTTTGAGCTGCCAGCTGCACCTGAGTACTTCACAGGTCTTTAAAAGGCCATTCACTTGTTAACTAGGCTGGGGGGGGGGACCCACTGCACCGCTGGGGCCTAATTGGGAGTTGTATATAGTGCTGGCTAGAACATAGGGTATCATTGCACTTTACAAGACATAGCATTGATAGAAGAATTCAACAAAGTATAACAGGAAGTAATAACAACAATGCAACAACGTATATAAATCTCAATGAGAAACAGACATTTCAACATTATCCATCATTTCTCCCCAACTTCCCAGAGGAGTGTACAGTGGTAAACCTCCATTGTTGTCCAATCTTTTTCATAGCGCCAGCTAAAACTGAATGCTTCTGTGAGCTTCACATGAAATGTATAATTGGAGTAACTGGAAGAAAACGATCAAGCAGTTGGGGCATTCTGTACACCCCAGGGCAGGCACCGAGCAGACAAGCATGGATAAGCTTCATGCACGTGGGGAGGGTGGGACAGTCTATCCTGGATCCTGTCAGGCAGCCAGGACAGCCTCAAGGGCCATAGCAGATTTTGGAGAAAACGCCTCTTTTCTTTAACAAGGGATGATTACATGAAATACGACATTAAAAAGTAATGAAGAGCAGGGTTTGATGAATATTTATTCCCCAAATCCACCTTTGTGAGTGTTGACCAGAAGTGATTTCTGAGCGAGAAGGGGCAGGCCCTAGGGCAATGTGAAATGTTTAACTGAGGAGATGGAATGTGGCAATACCAGTCTACACTTCGAGGGTGCATGGGGAGGTTTATTCCATGGTGCCCACTCCCAGACTAATATTCAGGGCACACTGCAAAAACACATGCTGGTGAATGTCACATTACATCGTGGACTCTACAACTCCCACATTAAGCATCTTAACGCTACAGAAAAATAACAAAAAAAAGAAACCTATGAGACATCACAACACAAGCACCTTCCACCTTCCGGGGGTCATCAGTGGCCTCTGCCCACCCCAGCGCCTGGTGACCCAGACAGCCACACTCTCTAAACAAACCCCTGTCACACCAACGACGGAAACTGAATGTGGAGGGAGCTTCACAGTCAGGCAGGCCCATTGGAATCAAAGGGCTTCAGCCCCCTCCTCCCCCCGCCCCCCCTTCGTCCTCGTGTGTGGCAGCCCGGGGTGAGACAGCATCCTGGGCACATACCCAGTTGCACCCGAGCACTTCACAGATTCACAGGTCTTTAAAAGACCATTTTCATGTTAATGAGGCTTTGTTATTGTTTCAACCCCTCTAAGAGCCCCTGCAGCGCCACTCTACCTATTGCTTAAACTTTCAGCTCACCCCGCCTCCCCCCAATTTTTTTCATGCCGCCCCACCCCCGGAAATTTGCCTCTAGTTGCGCCTCTGCAGTCAGGCATAAGAATTCCCTAACTTCAGAGTTAGTGGGGCCGAGGGTGGGGGCCTTCGCAGAGGAAAACTGTATTAATCAAAAAGATGCCAGGAACTGATGTGAAATTGCGCCTTGATGTTTTGGCCTCAGATTACGGGTTTTGCAACAACACGAAAAGCCACAACCCCGCAGTGAATAGGAAGTCTAAATGAACACACACACGTTCAATGAATATGCATACGATGTGAGGCTTCTGTGACAAGCTGAGGTAGGCGCACTAAGTGGTCGGGTTCCTGGAAAGTTTCCCTCTGCCTCTTTCTGCCACTCGGAGCCTGTTAACCCTTTGCGTCCCGCGTACCCCTGGGTTGTTCAATTAGCCTGGGTTCACCTTCGCTGCTCTCTGCTCGTGCTCAGCCTCTGGGGGATAATGTTACACCATTGCAGTGGGGAGGACAAGTGGTTTGAACAGGATGAGTGAGGTGACTCACGCATGTGTAGTGAGTCGGACAACTGGGACGAAAGTGGTACGGGTGAGAGTTTACTGCTGATTAGATGGTTAAGCGGCTGCGAGAGGGATAAACAGGGCGTGGCAAGGAATCTGAACTGGAGCTCGGCAGCGCGGCAAAATGTGTTAGTATTTTACCGTTTCTACATATAAATACAGACAAAGGAAATATCGTTTTCCGTCTGTATTTATATGTAAAAATCCGTAAAAACGGAAAACCGGGAGCCCTAATTATAATGCACTTAAGAGTATATGGTATGGCAGTATCCCGGAACAGCTAAGGGAATGGTTCCCGACAGCTGCAGACAGGCTCAGCTCATGCTAGAGCACCATCTCACATATTTCCAAGCACTCTGCCTCCAGGATTGATGAGGCCTTCCATAGGAGTGGCTGATAGGAACACATGTGTCCAGTTAAGATTAGATATAGGGATACTATATCTAAGTAAGAGGTGATTACACCAACTTACCCCAGCTGAGTGATCAGCCAGTTGTGTCGAATATGGAGGCCAAGCCAGGGGTGGCACAATACATGCTGCAGCCCCTGGTAGGCCTTGGAAACACCTATGCCCTGGGTACCTAGGGTACACTGTTACAGGGGCCAATAAGGTGGACCAGTTCCAATTGTGTATGCACCTAAGGTACACGGAGTCCATTTTAAGGAGAGAGCAATCAGCCTGGGGCCCTGAATAGCAGGATCCCAGGCCAACTATGTCAAAAACCAGCTAAACACCAGGCAAAAAGTTTGGGGGTAACCATAGTCAGATGTCCACCTTCCTACAGTGCTCTAATTTAAACTGTTTAAAAATGTGGTTGCCATTTACCCACTCTCGCAAAAAACACACAAATGCCTAGACCACTCTTTTTTTTTAAAAAAAAAAAGAACAATTAATGAGGGTCAAGAATACTCTTTATTGAATTCTGACCATGTACTTATATTTTATACCTTTGACTTCTTTTTTTACTTTCAAAGTTTTTTTATATATATATTCATTAGCAAAGATAGGACAAACTGTACATATATTTACAATACTATACAAACCAATTTATAAACAAAACATGTCACAATGTATCTACACAAACTCAAAAAATCACATTAAATTGATGTGTACTTAATCTCAATAAATGAGAGACATAATCAAAAGGATGAAAAGAAAGGCAGGAAGGAAGGAGAGCGTAAGGAATAGAGTCAAATTAATGATACTCTTTCATGGTGTTAAAGCTAAAAAATAGTTCTTGTGAGTAAATTATTCCTTCAAATGTGCCTCCAAGTGTGTGCCTGGGCCTCCAAGTATGCCGACGCGTTTCGATTACAGGAAACCTGTTCCAGGAATCACATCAGGGCCTTTTTTCTTTTGTCTGTATAATGTGAACAACAAAACAATAACGTTTTGTATTTACAAATCTCATTGTTTATCTCCATTACAGTTTCACAAATGACCAATGCAATGTCTCTGACTTAAGACTACATAACAGATTTAGGAGGTGGACTGTGGAAGTCTCTCTTGTTATGCTCGGAAATTTTTCTTTCTTTAATTCCCCAACGTTTTGGCACTGAAAGGTGCAGGGGGCTGTTAAGAAAATGCGAAGTGTAAATTATTCAAACGTAGAGCCTCTCTAGCCTAGTGTTAAAGCCATTATGTGGCCTACCTTTGTATTCGTTGTTGGCAGATTCCTTTCTGCTTCTTCGCGTTGTATGTGGAGTTTAGTCAACACATGTCCACTTTCAAACACTCCATGTCGTGAAAATACAGAGCTGCAAAACATTAAAAAAGTTTTAATGCTGCTGTCCTGCCTTTCAAACAATTCTAGCTTATTGGGGGGCGCCATTAGAGCAATGAGGCCCTTACCTGATCACCTAAAGTGATTTATAAGGCGGTTTTCTGCCACACACGTTTGAACGTGTAAGACCCCCTAGCTTTGAGGCGTGATGGTTGCAGTTGTCCAGATCTTTAGAAAGGTCAGACACAAAAAGGTTGAACAGGGTCGGTGCGAGGACGCACCCCTGTTTCAGCCCTTTTGTGGTCGGAATCTCTTTTGATACACAATTGCCGGCCCCCAGTTTTATTTGGATCCAGGTGTCTGAATGTAGTAAGACCAATAAATTGAGCAATTTGGTGTCCACCTCCCACTTTGAAAGTTTTGACCACAATTTCCCTCTGTCAATGCTATCAAAAGCCGCTGAGAAGTCAATATAGCACGCATATAATGGTTTTTTATGTTTGATGGCAGCATCTATCAGCAGGGAGAGGGCTAGGATGTTTGTCGAGGTCCCTAGATTTTTTGGGAATCCGGTCTGGTTGATGGGGATTAATTTTTTGTTTAACGCCCAGGAGGTTAGTTCTTCCAAGGGTAGCCCTGAAAAGTATTTTGCATCTATATCTATAAGAGCTATGAGTCTGTAGTTCTTAGTCCCATTCTTGTTGCCTTTTTTATAGATTGGAACTATTATTGAACCCCTCCAGGAGGACGGAAATTGTTCAACCTTGCAGATTTCTACAAAGAGCGGGAGGAGTTGTTCCGCCCAGTAGGTTGGGTCTTGTTTATAGACAATTGGAGGGATTCCGTTTGGGCCTGGGGCTCCCTCCTTCCGTCCTTTCGCAATTCGTCCCTTCAGTTGTTCAATCGAACTTGGGAAGTTGGTGTCAGCAGCTAGGGGCCTAAGGGCTATCGCGATCGGCTTGCTGAGTTCCGGATTTCGGTAGCCCATGCTTGGTCTTCATCATTAAAGTGTTGGAACAGATAGTTTACCCAGGATACCTCTGTGATGTGGGAGTTCACTCCAGGGGCATTCAGATTATCTATTTTATTAACAGTTTTCCAAAATCTTGCACTGTTATTTTTTTATGAATCATAGAGAAGTTTTGCCCAAGCTTTTTCCACGGCTTCTTGTTTGATTCGCCACAGGATTTCATTCTTTTTACACTTTAGTGATCTCAATTTAGACGCTGAGTCATTGTCGCTCCCATCTTTCCGTACCTTGCGAAGTGTTCTGTTGATGGCTATTTATAAATTGGTTTGTATAGTATTGTAAATATATGTACGGTTTGTCCTATCTTTGCTAATGAATCTATATGTAAAAAAACTTTGAAAGTAAAAAAAGAAGTCAAAGTTATAAAATATAAGTACATGGTCAGAATTCAATAAAGAGTATTCTTGACCCTCATTAATTGTTCTTGTTTTTTTTAAAAAAAGAGTGGTCTAGGCATTTGGGTGTTTTTTGTATTTATATATGGTCCAGCCTTGTCCACGTCCAAAAAGGACCTAACTCCTTTAGGTTATAAATTTACCCACTCTCAGCACTTACCCCCACAATATTATCCTAATCTGAAAAAATTACATTGGCTTAACATTTACACTCCATATGTAATGCAAGCATTGAAATGAACTTTGACTGAGCAGTGCAGAACAAAGTTTTGTGAACCAAATTTTAGAGCGAAGGGCATTGCAAATATTGAACAAATCAGAGGTATTTGGAATAGTAATTTCAGTTAATACAATTCTGTTTTTCCCTCACTCTGTGAACATCTTCCTTTCTTGATTTTATGATATGAACGTTTTTAAATAAACAGCATTGTATAGTCCCCTATTTTCATCATGGATTTGATAGTCCTTGGCATTATGATAGATTTATTACAACAGAGAAATGATTTGTATTTCCTGGTTACAGTGCACGGTTGGTTGCAAATCAATTTAAGACACAAAAATACCTCACCCTATATATGACATTAGCTGTTTCTGAAGCCCTTCGCACAATTATAGACACTCAGAGAAATCATAAGTAATTTTTATAAATTGTTGAACAAAGTCCTCATTGACAGCTGAGATTTGGCAACTTTTGTATCTAGAAACATGTTTTTGTCCATTCTCCGATATTATCATCATAAATTGTGCCACCTCCCATGCTCTCCACACCACTGGATTCAAGCAAGCCGGGCTGAAGACGGCTGTAATGCCAGAAACCGGTCCTCGGAAGCTTGTTTCCGGTCCAGGGAAAGCATGGCTTGGCAGTTCGGGTGGACTGTTCCCATGAGGCACAGGGTCAGACTGATTTGCATATGGCCATGTCTGAACTGGGGTGGTGTGGAGTGCAAAAAAAACGATGGATTTAGGCCCAGATCTCTGTACTGGGGTGAATGTATGACATTGTTCTGCATTCTGTCCATCAACTGTGGTTTTTGCATTTGTCACCCCGAGTGGGATGGGTATGCTCAGACGTGAGTCCCATGCTCTCCACACCGCTGGATTCAAGCAAGCCGGGCTGAAGACAGATGTAATGCCAGAAACCGGTCCTCAGAAGCTTGTTTCCGGTCCAGGGAAGGCATGGCTTGGCAGTTCGGGCTGGACTGTTCCCATGAGGCACAGGGTCAGACGGATTTGCATATGGCCATGTCTGAACTGGGCTGGTGTGGAGTGCAAAAAAACGATGGATTTAGGCCCAGATCTCTGTGCTGGGGTGAATGTATGACATTGTTCTGCATTCTGTCCATCAACTGTGGTTTTTGCATTTGTCACCTCGAGTGGGATGGGTATGCTCTGACGTGAGTCCCATGGTCTCCACACCACTGGATTCAAGCAAGCCGGGCTGAAGACGGCTGTAATGCCAGAAACCGGTCCTCGGAAGCTTGTTTCCAGTCCAGGGAAGGCATGGCTTGGCAGTTCGGCTGGACTGTTCCCATGAGGCACAGGGTCAGACTGATTTGCATATGGCAATGTCTGAACTGGGGTGGTGTGGAGTGCAAAAAAACGATGCATTTAGGCCCAGATCTCTGTACTGAGGTGAATGTATGACATTGTTCTGCATTCTGTCCATCAACTGTGGTTTTTGCACCTTTATTAACAGCACTTGTGAAATGGTGTACAACGCATGGTACCCACTTAGAATTACTCCAAATGCACAATAACTTGTGACTTATGCCCAAGATAAAAAAAGATTAAGTGGGTGAAAGTTATACTTAGAAGAGCAAGAATTGACACACAATGTATACAGGGAATACAAAATATATTCAATGTCAAACATAACAAATACAGTGAAAACATGAACATTTTGAAAAAAGTTGAATTATTTGTGACTTTAGGAAAAACAGTTTTAACTGTGACTCAAGAGTGAGTGGGTGGCAATAGGTAGGCATCACTGCATAAGATAAATGAGGCAACATGTTACTGGAAAAAGCAAAGGGCTGGAACGAGAGTGAAAAACGAATTGCCTTATGAGGTCTCTGTTATACCCATGGATAACTTTTTAAACCATGGATTTACCAATATAAGCGGCATTGGAAAACTAAAGGTCCCCTGTCAAATGAGGAATTAAAAAGGGAGTAAGGATCTAAAAAACTAGTTCCCCTTCAATTCTTTATTATCAACCGGACATCCAGAATCTCACTTGTACTCTCCAGAGTCATCAGGGGTACAAGTGGGACAATGAATGTTCCCTTAGAATTTAGGAATTGCCAGAGACATCGTTAATTAACATAACATGAGTATTTGTAAACCGCACCTTCGCCCCTGACGGGGTATCTTTACGCTAAGTAACAGATGGTTATTGTTACCCAACTCAGTGGTAATCATTTTATCAACCTCAGATAGATGAAAGGCTGAGTGGACCCGACAGGATTTGAACCTGTGACCATGAGGTCAAACACAGACCCCTGCAACGCATGCATTAGTCCACTGAGACACCAAACCAGTCTCCTTGGTAAATCCTCATCATTCCCTGAGGATGTACCTGGCATCTGCAGACAAAGCCTCATGGTGAAACAAAGAGGTCTACTAAGTGCCTGCTGATTTTATAACCCCAATTCTGCTAATAACCCATGCTGCCTGCTGATTTGGGAATACTCAGAATTTTGGAATGAGGCCCTCAGGAGATGACAAAGAGAAGGATGTGTGTGAATATTTTATTAAGAATCTAGACAAAGTATTATTAACAATGGTACCAAAGTTAGTTAATCTATCAGGTGAAATCCACAATTAGTTCCAAACGCATGTGTACAAAAGCTCCAGCATGAAAGGAGACAATTTAGTGACACATTAAACACATTTTCTAAATCTTGACTTGACACAAATAAACACATTTGGAAACTGTAGATTTAGGTAAAAAGAATCTCCATTTACTTGTGGGTGACTAACATTTGTTCAGCTACCTCAGCCATCAAACCCCAACAGAATGGTAAATTGTATGAGAAGGGAGAAGGAGGTTCAATTAAAATGAGAATAATGTTTTGAGATGTAGAAAAAAGGGACAGTTGTTTTCAGAGTGGTAATGTGAAGGGTTATTGATTTTTGACATGAAGATGAGATATTTACAGACAGATCTGGCTAAACCTGTCAATTTAATTTTTTTATCATGTTGATTTAATATGGAGCTTCCAAATTAATTAATTAATGTGACTTAGACAGAATTTCAGAACAATGACAAAACCTTTACAAACAAAGTTGCACATTTATTGTTAGTAGCGAATTGTGGCAGCCCTTTAACTTCAACTGTGCTTGCTTTATAGAACTGAGGGGCTTAAAAAGCAAGTATTTTGAATCCTATACATTTAGGGGATAGTATACACACCACTGGCGTAGGAGATAAGAGTCATCACATTTCTAATTGGGAATATGCCGCCTAAAAGCAATAGTTTAGTCTAATGTATGAAAAGTATAATTTATGAACTGCAACACTATATTAAGACCCTTGAGCTCATTAGGAACATTTCTGTCTCTGACATACTGTTACAGTGTCATTATATCTATAAAGAACATGTAGTGGTTTGGTTCTAAAAGATTTAGGCTGGTATTGTCGGTAAACAATTAATCCTAACAATAAGAATGGTGATAACATGGCATATCATTCTTTAACAGCTTTTGTATTACATGTTTAGAAGGTCTCATACCTGGTTTTCCATCTAAAGCATATATGTGAGCAGAGACTGTGACCAGGAAACAGTAGAGCCTTGCTGCCTCTCCAAACACACAGGGAGCAGGGGAGCACAGAAGCAGGATTATACAAAGATAACTCTAACAGTAGATAGATTTTTATGTCTCATTAAAACAGAATATGATGTTACATACTCTGTACTGTTTGTAAAACACAAAAAAACAACTATAAATAGAGCACAACATTAACCTAGCTACCACCTCTCCAGTCTCCAAGGTAAGAAATGTACTGATGCCTCATTCTAGAGTCAAGAACCCTGACATAATGATGCTGTACCAGCGTTCTCAGATTATTATACAATGGCCAGAGCAGCAGACGCATCCTTGACAACCGGAAATATGCATCATGGAGCAGTATTCAAAGCTTTCACTGAACTCTGTTTATGAACAAACATTTTTAACTGTTTGTTATAATGAGTAATGGAATGCAGAGCTTATGGAATAGTTTAAAGCAGAAGCTGTATAACCAACATATTTAAGACAGTCAGATGTTTTCTCTCATTCAAACATGTGATTCTTGCTCAGCTGTCTGTTTCTGTGATCCCATTGTGATGTTCTATGGCATTTGTTTGTTACATTTTCAGGAAGATGCATTTATTAATTCCTTGGTTTCAGGAACACAAAATGGCAGAGATTCTTCAGTGGGTTTAGAGAAAGAACATTTTTCACTGGGCACTCTGTGAAAGGGCTAGGTCTGAATCTATGAGAAACCTTGGAGCCATTAACTAAAGAGTGCCTGGTAAGAGAAGATAACAGGCTTCATGGGGTGCACCTTCAAAGCAACATTACTCTGTATTCCTTTAAATGTACCAAGTTGGTTTTCATCAGAATTAAATCAAGCTTCCTTCTCTGATCAGGCAGGACCCAGGAAAAACTATAAACATATGTGATAGGAAATAGGATCCTCTTGTCCAGTGCAAGCAGAAAGCAGCGGCCCAAAGGCCAAATTCTGCTTAAAACAAAAATATACTTTGTCACACATAGCACTTACTATCACTGTTTGCGCCTTATATACTTAGCAGTAAATAAAACTTTATTATAGTGCAACTTAGTAGCACACAACTGATCAACCATGAAACAATGCATGTCTGAGTTATACTTGCTTAGGTAAAAATCATGACTTTCAGGTTATAGAAAGTTATCAACAATTCTGCTCAAAGGAACTGGCCTCCTGTCTTCCCTTGTGCCTTCTGACCCTTGTGGGTAAGTAGTTGAGATTTACCAACCCTGATTGATTGATTGATTGATTGATAGAATGTACTCGTCTTTCTCCTCATCCCACCACACAGTTCCAAAACATAAAAGATCCCCATGAGATGGGAAGGAGTGCATGTGGGTAAAGCTCAGTAAAATATGAACTATAAACATGACAAACAGTAAGCCTTTCCTTTCACCACACATTAATAAGACACACATAACCTCATTATGAGAGATTGTTTATTCTCAAAACAAACAAATCTTTACAGGAAACATTAAGGATGAATTACCGAGTACAGGGAAAATCATATCCTGATTTGTCATTGCTCCCAGTAATTTCCCATTACTCTGTTGATGTCCAGGGTTTTAGCCATGAATTTTCATTATTAATACTGCATTACTTAAGTTGACAGGACCCCAATATCATTGAATATGGAACTGCATACTTAGTAACTTTGTGTCCAAGAACCCTATATTCAGGCCTAGACAATAGCAGCGGCTAAATCTCTGGGAACAATCCTCGACTGCAACCTGAACATGCAGGACCACAATAACTCGATGGCTGAATCAGCCAGGTTCCACCTGAAACCCTTCATTGGTGCTCCCGACCTAAAAATGGCCGTTCAAGCACTAGTCATCTCTAGGCTTGAATATGGGTGTTCCACCCTCACGGGTTTACCCAAGATCTCTCTGGCACCTTTAAAACCCTGCCTCAACGTGGCTGTCAGACTACTTACCGGCACTAGGAAATTCGACCACATCTCTCCACATCTGAAAGCTTTGAACTGGCTCCCCTTAGAGACCAGAATACAGCTGAAACAGGCTTGCATGACACACAAAGCTCTATACGCAAGCTGCCCTGCTTATCTTGCACAGAAACTAGTGGTATCTGGAAGAAGCAGGAACTCCTGGTCCGCCAGAGACCTCTTGCTCCAACCTGCCCATTTGGCCAGCAGAAGAATACCTTCTCTGACACGCTTCCAAAATGTGTGGAAAAAGTGATTTTTTCTGATAAATTTGAGGTTTGAATTGAATTCTGCATATGAAGCCTTTGGGGGATCCATGCAAGCCAACCCTCCATGGAATCGCTCGGGTGTCTAGTTTTCAGAAATGTGTAGGTTTGGTAGGTTTCCCTAGCTGGCCACCGAGCACGGGCCAAAAACCCACGTCACACCCCTTGCAAAACCAGGTTGCTTTGTGCTAGGCAATTTTCATGTTGCCTCAATACGTTTTGGGCCCTTGACTGTCCTAGGTACTTGGGCCGCCCACACGAGTGAGGCACAATTTTTATCTGGACACCTGGGGGAGAGTTGGGTGGTTGCAAATTTGTGTCAGCCCCGTGATGCCACAACTTTCCCACACAAAAATGTGTGGAAAAAGTGATTATTTTCAGCTAAATTTGAGGTTTGCAGGAGATTCTGGGTAAGAAAACATTGGGGATCCGTGCAAGCCATACCTCCCTGGATTCCCCTCGGTGTCTAGTTTTAAAAAATGTATAGGTTTGCTAGGTTTCCCTAGGTGTTGGCAAAGTTAGGGTTCAGAATCTAGAGCTGGGCACTTTGCAAAAAATGGGTCAGTTTTCCCTGTGAAAATGTGGCGTGTGCACATTGCATTTTGGCCATTTCCTGTCACGGGCCCTCAGCCTACCCACACAAGTGAGGTACCATTTTTCTCAGAAGACTTTAGGAAATGCGGGATGCATAGAATTTTGTGGATTCATGCAGATTCCTGCACTTTCCACCACAGAAATGTGAGGAAAATCTGTTTTTTGGACACATTTTTAGGTTCTCAAGGGATTCTGGGTAACGGAACCTGGTGAGAGCCAGTCAAGTTACCCCATCCTGGAATACCCTGGGTGTCTAGATGTTCAAAGAATGTATAGGTTTGCAAGGTTTCCCTAGGTGCTGGTAGAGCTAGTGTTAAAAATCTAGAGCTAGACACTTTGCAAAAAAAGGGTCACTTTTCACTTTCAAAATGTTGTGTGTCCATGTTGTGTTTTGGGCAGTTTCCTGTTGCCGGTGCTAAGCCTACCCACACAAGTGAGGTGCCATTTTTCTTGGAAGAATTTGGGAAATGCAGAATTGGTCGAACTTTGTGGATCCACGCAGATTCCAGAACTTTCCACCACAGAAATGTGAGGAAAATGTTTTTTTTTAACAAATTTGTAGGTTTGCAAGGGATTCTGGGTAACGCAACCTGGTGAGAGCCAGTCAAGTCACCCCATCCTGTATTTCACTAGGAGTCTAGTTTTCAAAAATGTATAGGTTTTCTAGGTTTCCTTAGGTGCCAGCAGAGCTAGGGTTCAAAATCTACAGCTAGGCACTTTGCAAAAAAAGGATCCGTTTCCATTATGAAAATGTGGTGTGTCCATGTTGATTTTTGGCCCGTTTCCTGTCGCGAGCAATAAACCTACCCATATAAGTGAGGTACCATTTCTCTCAAACGACTTTGAGGAATGCGGGCTTGGTGTAATTTTGTGGATCCACATAGATTTCAGAACTTTCTACCACAGAAATGTGAGGAAAATATGTTCTTTTACACATTTGTAGGCTGGCAAGGGATTCTGGGTAGTAGAACCTGGTGAGAGACAGTCAGGGCACCCCATCCTGGATTCCCCTGGGTGTCTAGTTTTGAAAAATGTATAGGTTTGCTAGGTTTCCCTAGGTGCCATCAGAGATAGAGTTCAAAATATACAGATAGGCACTTCGCAAAAAAAGGGTCAGTTTTATTTGTAAAAGTGTGGTGTGTCCACATTGCGTTTTAAGCCGTTTCCAGTCACGGGCACTAGGCCTACCCACACAAGTGAGGTACTATTTTTATTGGGAGAATTTGGGTAACACAGCATTTCTAGAGCAGCTGTTATTACCTATTGACTTTCGATGCATTTCTGCCTTCCAAATGAAAGACATTTTGAAAAATGACCTATAATTCTCATGTTAGTATGGGTACTCACAATTTTCAGAAATGTGCAAATATCTACTGTTTCTAAACTCTATATTTTATTCCAATTTCTGAAATACATAAGTGTCTCTCATACCGATTTTTCCATGTATATATTTTCCCAGATGAATTGCTATGTACCGGTGCATAATAAAAAAACATTTGAAGGCACTGCTCAGTTATTGGCTCTGAGTGTGTTGGGTTCTTGGTGAATCTACACAACCATAAAGGTCCTGTGGAGGTAATGGTATTGTTTTCAAACAGTTGTCATAATTAGAAGAAGTTGCAGGTGAACACGTGGACACAAATGGCTGTTTTTTCAATTAATTTTCAATTTTTCCTATATTCAACCGTTAGTTTCCGTTAAAAAACCTTGAAGGTTCTACACAAATGATCCATTGATAAATTCCGAATTTTGTCTACTTTTCTAAAATGTATAGGTTTCCAGGATCTATTATTGCTTTCATACCCATTTCTACCATTAACTGGAAGGAGGTTGAAAGCACAAAAAATAGCAAAAAAAGGCTATGTCCCTGAAAAATGCCAAAACTGTGTAAATATTTTTGGTGTTATGACAAAAGTCAGCTTGTAACTGAAAGCTGGGATGATGGTGATTTAAGCACCGCAATCCCTTGTTTGATACCATTTGCAGGTAAAAAACCAGACGGTGTTATCTGTAGCCCTTTTTTCAAATTATTCCCCCCAAAAACTAAATGTACCTGTATTTTAGCTAATTTCTTGGACCCCTCTAGGGGAAACAACAAACCCTGGGTACCTTTAGAATCTCCACCATGTTGGAAAAAGGACATACTATTGGGCATGGATACCTTATTTGGTCAAAATGTTACAGGGACCTAAGCGCGAACTACCCCAAATAGTCAAAAAAGGCTTAGCACGGGGGGAGGCAGCGAAGGGGTTAAGATTCTTCACTTTTAAATTTTTTGTTGATGTATTTTTTAAGGAATTTGTTAAGCACAATCTTCATGGCAAGCCATCACAAGCCATATAACCAACTAAGGTTTTTTTTGCTAAAGTATAAAGATTAAGATTTACTAAGAAACAGGAGCTGTTAAAAATAGAGGGAAATAGAACTTAGTTTAAAACAATATTTAAGAGCTGGGTTTTTGACCTACTCTTGGGTCTTTCATTTTCCATGAATGTTATTGTTTACAGAGAGAACATCAGGAGTGAGATCAAGGGATCATTAGTAAGAGAGAAAGACAAAATAATCTGGAAGAGAGAGAGAGACAAAGAGGTAAAAAAGAGACAGATAGTGAGGGGGACAATTGGCATAATTGACTCCGTGATAGGCAGGACAAATTGCTTCCACTAGGTTATTTTCAGATCTTAAGCAGAGACTTACAGAGTATCCAACTCTTATGTGTGGATGTGTTCAGGTGAGAGTACCATATAAGTAGGCTGAAAAGCAGAAAACTGTTATTATAGTTGGCACTGGCCTTCGTAGTGCGTGAGATATGTTGATGAAATTAATGCAGAACAGGGCTTTGTACAGTACAATACACTAAAAAAGTAAACAATGTAAAGAAAAAATACTGATGGAAATACAGTTGTTTGGGTATAGCGAAAGTCAACTATATAGAGTGTCTTGTTGGGTTGCATACACAAAAAAGTGTCCTGTGCACAATTCTATCTTGGTGCACATATTTACTTTTAAAGACAAAGATTAGTGGCATGCAAAAATTAGCAGACACAGATGATGGTATTACATTTCAATGGCTACAAGAATGTCTTGGCAAGTGAAAGGAGGACAAGAAGCCCTGTTGCAGATGTTACTGCAAAAGTGCAGATAGACATAAACCCAGGAAAGCTGCAGCCAGTGGTCACAGACTGTCTCTGTGGAGCATATGGGAGACTGCTCAGTTGAGAGACTGTTTCTATTATACTATGATGTTTACAATTTACAAATGATTGAATCAGATGGGTCAGACAGGCAGGACCAAACAAGGGCCTCTTATGCAGCAATAAAGGGCATGGATGCAGGGCTTGAATTGGTCTTGCTTCATGCATCAAGAAGAGGAGTTATCCTTGCTGAATACAGAGATACAGCTCTGGCAGAAAAAGCGCTGCTCGGATAGAGCAGCTCTTGGCTGATCTTGAATCACTGTCAGAGGACAGATTTGTTGGAGCTCTCTAAAATGCTCCAAACAATCTCTGCAGCGTTTACTTGTACTGCAGATTGAAGTAGGGAATATTTCCAATTCTGTCAGATTTCTTGTGCAGCAGTAAGTGGATAAAAAAGATCAAGTCACTGCTAGAGTTAACTTATTATCAAAACCTGATGAGACCACTTTCCATTACCCAGGGATGAGCCACATCCACAGATAGCAGGCTATGAGCCTAATCATGCTTCCTGAAGGTTGTACTTATTTTCCAATCTCTGCTGCTGCTAGGCCAACATCGCCACTCCCTATGAATTAACACCTGTAGTCAAGGGGTTATGACAGAAAGCTGGTCCCCATGATTCTTGATGCTCTAAGTAATGTGTGGGAAGCCACTGGACATTGTTTGAAACTATACATGGAGTACAACATACTTAAACTGTCAGACTTACGGTAAACGTGCAGACACAGGGACAGACTACAGACTTCACCTTGCCTCGTTTTCACACATGTGTCCATGTTGGTTTTTCTTACACATAATGTTAAATATAGGGGTACGATTGATCAGTACTTCAGCCTCTCATCATAAAAAATGCTTATATTTGAATAACAATACATTAGCAGGCCGCACCTCCTACATTAGCAGGCCACACCTCCCTGGGCTCCCTGATGTATCTAGAATACAGAAATGTCTAGGCTTGGTAGATTTCCCTAGATGGCCGCTGAGCCTGACAACAAAAACGCAGGTGCCCCTCTTGTAAAACCAGGTTGTTTTGTGATAGATCATTTTGATGTCTCTGCAATATGTTTTGGGCCCCTCCCTATCGCGAACCTGGCCCACCCATACAAGTGAGGTACCATTTTTTCAAATGTGTGGTTTGGGTGGTTTTCCTAGATGGGTGTCAAGCCCAGCACCAAAACCGCAGGTGACTCACTCGTAAAACCATGTCTTTTTGTGATCAATAATTGTGCAGTCACCACAGTAAGTTTTGGGCAATTTCCTGTTCTAGGCACTTGCCCCGCCTATACAAGTGAGGTACCATTTTAATCAAGAGACTTAGAAAATGTTGGGTTGTTGGAATTGTGTGGCTCCCCACAGATTCCAGAACTTTTCATCACACAAATATGAGGACAATGTGTTTTTTTTAACACAAAGTTTGAGGTTTGCCAGGGATTCTGGGTAACATAACCTGGTGAGAGTCACACAAGCCACCCCATCCTGGATTTCCCTGGGTGCCTAGTTTACAAAAATTTACAGATTTGCTAGGTTTTCCTATGTGCCTGCTGAGTTATGCCCCAAAATCCACAGCTAGGCTAATTGACAGAGTTTGATGTTTCCACGGAATTTTGGGTAACAGAAACCAGTTGGGTAACAGAAACTGGTGAGAGCCACACAAGTCACCCTATTCTGGATTCCCCTGAGTTCATTGTTGTTAAGAATGTACAGGTTTGCTTGGTCTCCCAAAGTACCGACTGAGCTAGGCCCCAGAACACACAACTAGGAATATTAAAAAAAAAGGGTCAGTCTGTGGAAAAATGTGAAGTGTCAAAGTTGCGTTTTTGGCCAATAACTGTTGCAGGCACTGGGCCTGCCCACACAAGTGAGGTACAATTTTTATCGGGAGACTTAGGGAAATGTTCGGTGGAAGGACGTTTGTGGCTCCTCACAGATTCTAGAACTTTTCATCACAGAAATATGAGAAAAATATCTTTTTGTTTACAAAGTTTAAGGTTTGCAAGGGATTCTGGGTAACAGACGCTGGTGACAGCCATACAAGTCACCCCATCCTGTATTTAGTTGAGTTTCTAGTTTTATAAAATGTACAGGTTTGCTTGGTTTCCTTAGGTTTTTGCTGAGCTAGGGTCCAGAATCCACAGCTATGCACATTGTGAAAAAAGGGTCAGTTTTCTTTGGAAAAATGTGATGTGACCACGTTGAGTTTTGGTCTATTTCCTGTTGCAGGACCTAGGCCTAACCACACACGTGAGGCACCATTTATATCAAGGAGTTTGGGGGAATGCTGAGTGGGTGGAGGTTTGTAGCTCCTCATGGATTCCAGAATTTCACATCACAGAAATGTGAGGAAAATGTGTTTTTTCCACAAAGTTTGAGGTCTGCAAGGGATTCTAGTTAACAGAACTGGCATGAGAACCAAAAAAGTCACCCCATCCTGGATTTTCCAGGGTGTCTAGATTTTTTAAATGTACAGGTTTGCTAGGTTTCTGTAGGTGCTGGCTGAGATAGGACCCAAAATCCACTAGTACGCACTTTAAAAAAAAAGTAGCTTCCCTCAGATTCCAGAACTTTCCATCACAGAAATGTGAGGAAAATGCGTTTTTTATTTAGTCATTTTTAGGTTTGTAAGGGATTCCATGTAACAGAACCTGAGGAGAGACACACAAGTCACCCCCATCCTGGATTGCCCGAAGTGTCTAGCTTTCAAAAATGTACAGTTTTGCTAGGTTTCTCCAGGTCCTTGCTGAGTTACGGATCGAAATCCAAACCTAGGGCCGATTAGGATAGCTGTGATTCCGCATGCCGATTTACTGCTGCGGTGATTCTAAAGACCCCCCGCCAGATTAGGATGGCTGGGGGGGTCATCGGCGGACGGGAAGACCGTCCGCAGCTTTTCCGCCGCAGACCTCGGCGGAAAAGCTCTAATATGGTGGCAGTGTCTATCAGACACCGCCAGCCATATTAGAATTTGCATTGGGACATGCCTTTCCGCTGCGGCAATGCCGCCAGGAAAAGGCATGCGGTCTTTTCTTTGGGGGCCCGTTGCGGGCCCCCAGGGTGAAGGGGGGTGGGTGGTGCACATGAGGGTACCTATGGTACCCCCCAGCATTTACATGCATAAAGCGACAGGCACCGCACGGTGCCGGCCACTTTTTGCATGTAAATGTAAAACATGCTTTTTTAACCTTGCGGCGGGTGCTGCTTCAAGCAGCACCCGCCGCAAGGTTAAAGTTCCAGTATGTGACCGCCAGGGTGGCGGTCACATCCTAATTGCACCAGAGGGACCGCCGCTGCCCCTGCGGACGGTCCCTCCACCTCGGGGGTGGGCGGACGGCCACAGGTCCGTCTGCCATCCTAATGAGGCCCCTAGTCACATTGCAAAAAAGGGTCTGTTTTCAATTGCAAAATGTGATGTGTCCATGTTGCGTTTTGACCCGTTTCCTGTCTCGGACACTAGGCCTACCCACAAAAGGGAGGTACCTTTTTTATTGGGAGACTTAGAGAAACACAGAATAGTAGAACAAATGGTATTTTCAGTTTTTTTTCTATGCAGTTCTGCCTTCCAAATGTGTGTAAAAAAGAAGATATTTTGAAAAACGCCCCCTAAATCAGATGCAACTCATAAATTTCAGTGATGTACAAATAACCACTGCTTCTAAACTAGATATCTTCTTCCCCTTTTGGAAATATACAGGTTTTCTTGAAACCTATTTTTCACTCTTTATATTTCACCAAATGAATTGCTGTCTACCCGGAACACAATAAAAAACCATTGCAAGGTGCAGCACAATTATTGGCTCTGGGTTACTTTAAGCTACTTTCAAAGGAAATGTTTGAGGGTAGTTTTTCATTGGTTTCTCTTTTGTCCAAAGGCTCTTTATTAAATGGAGCTAAGAAACTCCAATCAGAGTCTATTAAATACTGAATATGATTTGCTGAATGTGAGTTTTTATGGTTCAAACACATTTCTGGAGAACAGCCAAAAAAACTGCAGCCTTCTAAAGTCATGTTTACCAACAGAATGTAACACCCTTCTTTTGGCTAAAAAATTCTAATTTGCTTTTAGACTCATAACTAAACTTTGTTTTGCAATTCCTGACTACTTTGGTTTGAAGATCACCATCTTGCTATGAGAAGAGCTCAGGGTGTAAAACTGTAGTGTAATGCTGTCTGTGCACAGATTAGATAACTGTGGTATCAAATGCACACTGAACATATATTCAGTCAGAGACATGTTCTGCCTCATGCTGCATAACTGACTCTTGGTTACTCTGTAAACGTGTTCACTGAAAGAAGGGAAGCAAGTATTATCCAAGTACAGTTCTTCACATTTATGCATAATATGTGCGAGCTGGTAAATGTTTAATGGTCCCGAGTGAATCAAATTGAGCACAACCTGAAACACCATAATATTGGTTTGAATCAATACCTAAAAAATGACAACCTCCTTTTCTGAAGCTTTGGAATGAGCTTATATGACTTTTGATACCCGTTTGAGAGTTTTAGCAATCAGTTATTCCAGAATTAGAAGCAGATTCTGCAAGGAGCGATTCATCTGAAACCCTCTTAGTGATTACATTTGCTGAAATGCTGATCATTTATCAAAAGATAAAGAATATATGCAATATAAATACCCATTTTAAACAACAAAATACCATCCATCGAATATCACAGTTATATATGAAGTGACTGCAGAAATCTACAGGCCATTGGCTTGAAGCTTGGTATGACAACAGTTCATTCTTGCTACCCTTCTATTTTACAGCTATCATTACTGTCTAAAAAAATTGTACTAACATAACCTACTTATCAAGGATAGATGGATCCTCATATTTTGTCTATATACATTTATCTTCAATTTAAAATAAAATTCCACAAACCACATCAAATTTCCTACCATAGATAATAATGTGTGGTGCTCTAATTTAAACTTTTTGAAAATGTGGTTGCCATTTAGCCACTCTCCTCACCTATCCCCACAATGTTTCCATAATCTGATATAATTATATTGGCTGCACATTTACTCTCCATATTTAATGTAAACATTGAAATGAACTATGACTGAGCAGTGCAGAACGATGTTTTGTGAACCAAATTTTAGAACGAATGGTAGTGCAAATATTTAACAAATCAGAGCTATTTGGACTGGTAAGTTCAGTTAATGCAATTTGCTTTACATTCCTTCTCTCTATGTAAATGTGGCGTATTTGTATAGCGCGAACAGTGACCCGGAGGCATCCCGGCGCTTGTACTCCTACCACAAGGGAACCCCTCCTGGCTTTTCCTTGTGGGGTGTCCGCTCCTGGGCATCCCATGGTGAAACCAGGCATCTCTTGTGTATCAGGGGGCCTTTGTGGAGACTTAGCAAGCTATTGCCCAGAGTTGCAGCGTGGGACCCATGCTTTGAATCGGCACTGAGGCGAGAATATCCGGTCAGAGGAATTCAAGCCCGATACCCACCGAGGCGGGAATCGAACCCTGGTCCCTGGCCAGCGTTCTACATCAAGGTCTGCCGCTCTAAGCATTGAGCCACACTTCTCCACAATGAACATCTTCCTTTCTTGATGTTATATTATGAAGTTTTTTAAATAAACAGCATTGTATAATCTCCAATTTTCATCATGATTTGATAGTCCTTGGCATTCTGATAGATTGATTACAACAGGGAAATTATTTATATGTCCTGGTTAAAGTGCACTGTTGGTTGCAAATCAATATAAGACACAAACATACCTTACACTATGTATGACACTGACTATTACTGAAGCCCTTCACACATTTATAGAGACTCAGAGAAATCATAAGTAATTTGATCAATTTTTTAACATAGTCCTCATTGACAGCTTAGATTTGGCAACTTTTGTATCTAGAAATATATCTTTATCCATTCTCCGATAATATTATCATAAATTGTGCTACCTTTAATAACAATGTATGTTACCCCACTTAGGATTAGTCCAAATGCACAATGACTTATGATTTATGCCCAAGTAAAAAAAGCAGATTAAGTGGGTGAAAATTATACATAGAAGGGCAAGAATGTAAGATGTATCTGTGTAATACATGAGCATTCATGTAATCAACACACAATATGTACAGGGGATACAAATATATTAAATGTCAAACATAACAAATATAGTGAAAACATGAAAATGTTGAAAAATGTTGAATTGTTTATGACTTTAGGAAAGAAAGTTTTAACTGTGATTTGAGAGTGAGTGGGTGGTAAGAGGTAGGCATCACCGAATTAGATAAATGATGCCAAATATTACTGGAAAAAAGAAAAGGACTGGAACAAGAGTGAAAACTGAATTGCCTTACAAGGTCTTTGTTATATCCATGAATAACTTTTGAACCATATATTTACCAAAATTGTCAAAAAGATTTATTGCATAATTAATTAAAATAATTACAATTTCCACATGTTAATGTTATGGTACGAAAAATGCTTACTAAAAAGATTAGACTCTTCCTTTGTTAAAATGATGTAACACAATTTAAAAAAAAATGGTTTCTTCCGGGGAAACTCCCACCGGCGTTAGGAGGTCAGAATGTTATTACATGTTTGTGCAAGGATTACCAGTCATTGGGATCAAGGCAGCGTTATTAACCCGCTTCTTTCACCCTGTCCTTGTTCCACAAGACTCAGGCGTTTTTTCACTTCTGCCAGGAATTTTATTCACCGGCATGCCAAAATAATTGAGCTCCCGCCCAGCCAACAAGTTACCGCTTGTCTGCAGGTGCAGATTTTTAACTTGTTGCAGATCCGTTTTAGTAATCTACGACGTTGTACCAGGAGAGACGGACAGACGCACAAAAAGTGAGCTAGTGATTCTGTTTTGTAGCCACAAAGTCTACAACTCTCGGTCTGGTGGTTACCTTTCCAGGATGGTACTAAGTCCTTCGAAATGTGCATACCCATCCTATAGGCTGTAAAGGCTCGGATCAGATCAGATCAGATTAGCTTTATTCGATTTTAGTTTAAAACCATAAAAGCAACAACAATACATACATGCATAGATATCACAACATTTCATTACAAGGTAAAAAACCAACTATTAAAACAGGATTAAATCAATGTAACGGGTCAACTAATCAATGTTCGTGCATATTCAAGACTAATTAGAGGCTAGAGGGTTAATAGCACAGGGTACACGGGATCCCCTTCTCCAAGAATTATAGTTCATTGTCATTTGTCTTAGTAGCGGATTATGTTGGGAGCCGGGATATAAATCATACAAGTCCCAAATGCATATGGGGCCAACTCCTTCTTTGGGCTGGCAAGATCGTAGGTAGGGGACAATGTTCCTGTTCTTAAATTTGATTAAAATCAAGTCCCCCGAGATGTCTTTGGGCAACGTACCTAGCCACCCCATCCTCCTGACACTCAGGATTCCACTATCTAGGTCAGGTGGCAACGGTCTGTTGTGCTTTAGCCAGAAAATTACTTTATTTAGCAGGTCCTGGTGTGTTTCGAGTTTGCCCCGGCTAAGTGCGGGGACCCCAGAGAGTACAGTCACGTATGGGGCGGCTTCGGGAGGTAGATTAATGCGATGTCTTCTTTCTAGAGCGACTCTGGGAGCTCTGTGAGGTACGATTGCGGGGTTAAAAGTAACGTTAGGGCCAGTTGGAATAGGTGTAGTAAGAGGGGATTCAAGAGTTTGGATTTTCCTGCGTGCAGTGGACTTAGGCTTTACGTGGTTGATGGGAGGATTAGGGCAAATAGGTATAGCAGATATTTCAGTTGGTAGATAGTTCCTTTTAAGTGTTTTTTCAATGCTGGTCAGCCTGTCCCCTAGATCATTAATTTTTGTGACCAGAGGTGATATTGCTGATATTAACAATTGCTCAAACTGAGCCAATAAGATCAATTGGAGGGGCGATACAGGGTCGTATGTTCTATTCAAAGCCTTATCCGATACTAATATAGTTAGGTTTGAGGGGGATGATGAAGGGCTGGTGCATGATTTATGAGCTTTAGATTGATTCTCATTGTTATTCTCTTTTTCCTCATCATGCTTCCTTTTACAGTTTAAACCCCGGGACAGTGTGTTGACTTGAGATTGGATTTTATCGGGAGATAGGGGTACATCCCGTGGAGTGCAGTTTAGTTGGTCAGCGTCTCTACCCATTATAGGGGGAGTTGATGTGTCCGGGACATACTTTGTGCCACACATGGCATTCAGCTCCTCCCAGATGGACATGGTTAATAGTATGAAGGACTCCAAAAGCGACAATAGGCAGTACAATGCAAGATAAATAAGCAGTTAAAGCGTCTCTATACCTCCTCCTTGGGGAGAGTCAAGTGGGGTGGCCCGTCCCGTCCTCCTGTGGCCTCTGAGGGCCACAGAGGGTCCGCCCTTTGCCCGGGCTTAGCCCGGCGTCCCGCTCGCGTCCCGCGAGGGAGGTCCGTCGGGATTTTAAAGCGCCTCCTGGCGCTGCTGTTTGGTCTCGTGGATCGCAGGGCTGCTGGGGATTGTAGTGCCCTGCCCTGCACTCCACGCAGCGTCCAGTGCTTCCCTTGGTAGTAGTGGGAGCGGGCAGCCAGAGGCAGGCAGGCAACAATCCCAGCAAGTACCAAAGTGTCAGCAGTCCTCCAGGGCACCCCAGCGGCAATGAAAGGCAAGACCCAAAATGCTCCCCCCGCTCTGCAGGTCCGTCGGGTTTTTAAAGCGCCTCCTGGCGCTGCTGTTTGGTCACGTGGATCGCAGGGCTGCTGGGGATTGTAGTGCCCTGCCCTGCACTCCACGCAGCGTCCAGCGCTTCCCTTGGTAGTAGTGGGAGCGGGCAGCGGGAGGCAGGCAGGCAACAATCCCAGCAAGTACCAAAGTGTCAGCAGTCCTCCCGGGCACCCCAGCGGCAACGAAAGGCAAGACCCAAAATGTTCCCTGGCTGTAAAGGCTCTTTTTATGTGCACATTGAAGTGAGAGGTTAAGTATGCGTGCGGTCGTCCAGCTTTGAAGGAGTTGATTATGGTCCAACCATGTAGCCGCTTGAGAAGTAACGCTTTTTCATCTTGGAAAGATTTTGTCCTTGCTGCCTTGTTGGGTAATCTGCTTATGGTTACTTTATCCGTCACAGACTCCCATGTTCCTTCCAGCCCCAGCTCTATTACGCAGGTTTTCAAATGTTTTCCCCAAGGGCACAGGGTTCCCTTCACTCCTTCATTTTTTATGGCTTCCCAGTTTAACCAATCCATTGAATCCGATTCTGTTGATCTTAACCTGTGACACAGTTTTATGAAGCCGCTCATGCTCCTATATTTCTGATTTTGCAGACCGAATTCAAGCCTTACTTGCGGGGTTGAAGCACTCTTTGGCAGTATTTACCAATATAAGTGGCATTGGTAACTCCGGGAGATGTTTAGTGGAACACTAAAGGACCCGTCAAATGAGGTATAAAAAAGGGAATAAGGATGTAAAAAAGGAGTTCCCTCTCAATTTTTTATTATCAATGGGACATCAAGAATCTCACTTGTACTCTCTAGAGTCATCAGGATTACGAGTGGGACAATGAAGGTTCCCGTAGAATTAAGGAATTGCCAGAGACTTTGGTAGTTAACATAACATGAATATTTGTAAAGCGCACGTTCAACCCTGACACGGTATCTTGGCACTGTAGGGAAGTGATAATGAAGAGAAAACACGCAGGAAACGTGTCAAATGAAGACGAGATTTATTAGCGTCCACTCGTCATGGAGTTCAGTCTTATAATAACAATAACTCCCCCCACAGCCTCACTTCCCACATTCTAGATATTTGAAGACAAACAAGGTCTCCCAACATTCCCAAAGGCACGAGCTTGTCATGAGCTATTAAACAACAGGAAAGCTCGTGACAGCTCACATTATGCATATACAAGTACCCAACACACCTTCCCCCCTTAAAATGAAAACAGAACAAAAAAACCAACAAAAAAAAACAAGGTAAAAACAAACAAAATCTAGTTCATCACAAAGTCATTAAACCTAATCGGCATACAGTGAGGATGCACAACTCTGGTGTTACCAGAATTACATTCAGCATGTATACAATTCCCTTTATCATTCTGTTCCCCAACATCCAAAAAAACATTGCTGTCGTAGTCATTCTCCAACTGACTAACCCCAGTAAACACAGAAACTCTACTCAAACTGTGGACCATTGTCAGTCACGATTTCTTGAGGAATTCCCTCTCTACAAAAAATCTCATCCAAAAACTATATAACTTGGTGAGAAGTAACATCCTTAACCATCTTGACCTCCGGCCATTTAGAGTAATAATCGATAAGGACAATGCCAAAAGCTTCCTGTTTGGGTAAACAACTAAATGGACCAATGATATCTAACCCGAGTTTACGCCAAGGACCAGAAGGTAAATCAATTGGATGGGGTTCCAGGCGCAAAGCAACAGCTGTTTTATCACTGTTAGAACAATGGACACATAAACGCACAAAATGGTCCACACAAGAATCAATCCCTGGCCACCAAAAAGACTCCTTTAGTCGTCTTCTGGTAAAAAAATTCCCAAGATGCCCCTCATGAGCAATCTCAAGAAGAGTATTCCTGATTGAAAAAGGCGGAACAATTTTGTCTCCTCTAAGAATCAAATCGTTCTCCACAGCAAGTTCCTCCTGAACCTTGAAAAACCCCATCATATTACCAGACAATTTCCTCTGTTCCGGCCAACCATGTGTGAGATAATCCTTGAAATTACCCAATTCCAAATCATTTCTCATTTCTTTTAACCAGACATCCTCTTGCAAAGATGACCGTTCACCACAAACCAGATTGACATCATGTAAGGTAAAAGCAACCTCACACTCATCCTCAATAACCACTTCAGGACAGCTCATATCAGAAACTAGTCTTGACATGCAATCAGCATGTACATTCGCCTTACCCTGAACATACTCAATTTTACACTGAAAAGACTGCAATCTTGAAGCTAATCTTGCAAGACGCGCCGACATTGTCCTGCCTCCACCAGGAGCCATGAGAAAAACAAGAGGCTTATGATCAGTTTTTAATAAAAATCTTGTACCCCAAAGAAAAGGTCTAAAGTGTTCAGCTCCCCAAACACAAGCCAACAGCTCTCTTTCTATAACGAAATCATTATTTTCGGCATCTCTCAAAGCTCTTGAAGCATAAGCAACAACCCATTCCTTCTCATTGTCCCTCTGCAAAAGAACTCCACCCAAACCAGAACAACTTGCATCCACCATAACCACACACTTCACACCAACCACAAAAGGTTTAAGACACGGCGCATTCACAACAAACACTTTCAAGGTCTTAAAAGCTTCCGTCATTTCATCCGTCCAAACAAATTTAGCATTTCTCCTTAGCAAACATCTAAAAGGATCAACCTTTGCTGAAAAGTTTGGTATGAACTTAGAATAAAATTCAATAAGGCCCAAAAATGCCACAAGTTGTTCTTTTGAAGTGGGTACAGGAGCATTTACAATACTTTCAACATGATTTCTTTTTGGTTTAATACCCATTCCACTGATAGTATGACCAAGGTATTCCACCTCTTTTTGTCTAAACTTGCATTTGTCGAGACGGAGAGGTAAGCCCTTTCTCAGACAAAGCAGCAATCACACACTTCAAGTTATTATCATGCTTCACATCATCTTTTCTGTACACAAAGAAAAATGTCATCTTGAAATGCTATGGCACCATTCAACCCCTCTAAAGTGTCTCTCATAAGTCTCTGAAACACTGAAGCAGCACTCCCCAACCCAAATGGCATTCGACAAAATCTGTGTAGACCCTCTGGGGTAATAAATGCAGTGATGTTTTTAGACTCCTCAGCAAGTACAACCCAATGATAAGCACTGGCCAGGTCAACACAAGAGAAAACTTGTGCACCGGCTAAGGTTGAAACCATTTCATGAAGATTCAGTAAAGGATGTGAATCCACCCAAATGGCATTATTAACACTGCGGAGATCAATACACAACCTAAGCTCGCCAGAAGATTTAATCGAAATTACAATGGGAGAAACCCAAGGGGATGATTCTATGGGTTCAATGATATTCTTTTCACATAAATCCTTCAACATTTCCTTAAGTTTGCTCCTATAAGTCAGAGGAACATTTCTCACTCTATGCCTAACAGGAATAGCATTCTCATTCAATTTGATAACATGTTCAAAACCTTTATATCGACCCAAGGTCCCGCTAAAAACACTTGGAAAAGACTTTCCGCAAACCATCCACTAGCAGTGAATTATCATTGGAGACACTTGGCAAACACTGTGGCACAACAAAAACAGGAGGATTGGCCCTAGGATCAATTTTCATTTCCAACTGGTATTGGTGTGGCCAACCTAAGAGTGACAATCCAGACTTTGACACATACATTTTTCCAGAAGTGTGTCGGTCAGAAAATTGTAAATTCGTATTAAAATATCCAATTAGATCAATCTTGTGGCCTGTGTAACCACCAGGAGATACGTCAGATTTGAATAACCTCCTATCAGGAAACTTCTCCTGAAAGACATTCAAAGAAATGATGGTATACCATGCACATGAATCTACATAAAATTCTAAATTGGTGTTATCAACAGTTATCACACAAGATGGAAATTTTGTGCAATCCCCATCCTCACATATATTGATAACAGTGTTTACTTGGAATTCACTTTCATCATCCAAGGCATAACTTTCACAACATTCATGTATACAATTCATTTTTCCTGGTAATGATCTACAAAGTCTTGTAAAATGGCCTTTCTTGTTGCATTTTGAACATGTTTTCCCTAAAGCTGGACAGTTTCTACAATCTGCTAAATGCCCATCGCTTCCACATCTAAAACACAATAACTTTGAGTTCTTTTTTTCATACTTCTGATTCCTGAATTTGTTATCAGTTCTAGATGAAAAATCACTTCTCGGTGAGTAACCTTTCTTTGACTTGTCTGAATCTTTAGATACAATGAAAACATCACTTTTATTGTTTCCTCTAATCTCCTTCACAAACTTTTCCTAATGTTCTATCGACTTTGCAATATCTATAGCATTGTTAAGAGACATATCAGATGTTGTCCAAAGTCGTTCCTGCACTTTTTTGTTATTAGTCCTCATCAAGATTTGGTCCCTCAAGACCTGCTCATAAGAAATGTGCTCAAAATCGCACGTAACTGCTAATGATCTCAAAGCCGAAAGAAAATCTTCCACAGGATCATCAGCACGTTGCTTTCGTGAGTAAAAAATAAACCTTTCCATGACGATATTCTCTTTTTTTCCATATCTTAAACTAAGCTGCAAAGAAGCATATTCATACACATTAATATTCCCTGGATTTACTAAAGCTGGTAAAGTTTTGAACTCTTTCAGTGCAATTCCACCCAAACAATGCTTTAAAAGCGATAATTTCCTATCTGGCTCACAATCTCCCTCCTCCAACACATCTACATAAGCTAAAAATACAGGTTCCCATATTTCCCAAGCCATGGGGGATTCACCAGGTGATGATAAAAAAGATGGGGGAGGAACAATGCCAGCCATAGTAAACAAGTTGGTAAACTTATTCCATATCATACAATAAAAGAGTGTTAATATACAAAAAAAAAATGATCAGAAATAAAAGAAAGCAAAATTCCAGCTGTAGTTAAGACACGCAGTGTGCATATCACTGATGAGAAACAATGAGATCCACACTCCCGTTATCCACACTCCTTCCAAAACACGTTGCTATCGAAACTGTCACCATAAATAAAATAAAAAACAATTCTCTTTCAAAGTTCCTTTTCTTTTCTTCCCGATTAAAATTCAATTAAGTCTCCGTATATCCGCAGCTCCGTAGCTCCGGAATAGTGCTCATACGGAAAAAACTTGTTCCTTATCAGCAGGTAACAAATCCCATCCTCGTCGCCAGTGTAGGGAAGTGATAATGAAGAGAAAACACGCAGGAAACGTGTCAAATGAAGACGAGATTTATTAGCGTCCACTCGTCATGGAGTTCAGTCTTATAATAACAATAACTCCCCCAACAGCCTCACTTCCCACATTCTAGATATTTGAAGACAAAGAAGGTCTCCCAACATTCCCAAAGGCACAAGCTTGTCACGAGCTATTAAACAACAGGAAAGCTTGTGACAGCTCACATAATGCATATACAAGTACCCAACAGGCACTGAAAAAGAGATGATTATTGTTACCCAACTCAATGGTACTCATTTTATCAACCTCAGGTGGATGAAAGGTTGAGTGGACCTGACAGGTTTTGAACCTGTGACCATAAGGCCAAACACAAGCCCAGCATTGGATGCATTAGTCCACTGAGTCACCAGACCCGACATTCAATTCTATTCCAGTTTCCTTGGTAAATCCTCATGATTCCCTGAGGATGTACCTGCTATCGTCAGAAAAGGCCTCATGGTAAAACAGAGAGGTCTACTAAGTGTCTGTAGATTTTATAATCCCATTTCTCCTAAAATCCCATGGGGCCAGCTGATTTGGAATTACTCAGAATTTTGCAATGAGGCCCTCAGGAGATGACAAAGAGAAGGATGTTTTAAATGTGTGTGATTATTTATTTTATTTTATTTGTATTTATTTATTTAGACAAAGTATTATAATTAGGGGTAAAAAACGTAGTTACTCTAGCGGGTAAAATCCACAATTAATGCCAAACACAGGTGTACAAACGCTCCATCATGAAGAGGGGACAATGTAGTGACAAATTAAGAACTTGTACTAAATGTTGAGTTAACACAAATAAACACATTTGGAAAGTGTAGATTCAGGTAAAAAGCATCTTCATTCACTTGTGGGATACTAACATTTGTTCAGCTACCTCAGCCATGAAACTCCTTACAGAATGGTAAATGGTAAATTGTATGAAAAGGTTGCACATTTATTGTAAGGAGCGAATTGTGGCAGCCCTTTAACTGTAACTGTGTTTGCTTTGTAGAACTGAGGGGCTTAAAAAGCAAGAATTTTCATTCCAACACATTTGGGGGATAGTATAAACATCTCTGGCTTAGCCTGAGGTGATGAGAGTTGTAACACTTTTAACTGGGAATAAGTCGCCTAACAAAGCAATTGTTTAGTCTAATGTACAAAAAAGTATAATTTATGAACTGCAACACTATATTAAGACCATTGAGCTCATTAGGGACAATTCTGCCTCTGATCTAGAGTTACATTGTCATATCTATATAGAACATGTTGTGGTTGGTTCTCTCAGATTTAGGCTGGTTTTGTCGGTAAACAATTAAGCCTAACAATAAGAATGGTGATAACATGGCATATCATTCTTTAACAGCATTTGTACTACATGTTTAGAAGTTCTCTTACCTGGTTTTCCTCCATCTAAAGCATATATGTGAGCAAAGACTGTGACCAGGAAACAGTAGAGCCTTGCTCCCTCTCCAAACACCCAGGGAGCAGGGGAGCAGGGTTATGAAAAGAATACTCTAACAGTAGATCGATCTCAGTATAACAGAATATGATGTTACACCCTCTCTAATCTTTGTAAAACACAGAAATCAACAATAAATAGAGCACAACACTAACCTAGCTACCACCTCTCCAGTCTCCAAGCTAAGAAATGTACTGATGCCTCATTCTGGAGTCAAGTACCCTGACATAATGATGCTGTACCAGAGTTCTCCGATGATTACACAATGGCCAGAGCAGAAGCGGCATCCTTGACAACCAGAAAGATGCATCATGGAGCAAGATTCAACGCTCCCACAGAACTATGTTTATGAATAAACATTATTAACTGTTTGTTACAATGAGCTGTATAACCAACTCATTTACGACAGTCAGATGTTTTCTCTCATTCAAACATGTGATTCTTGCTCTGTTGTCTGTTTCTGTGTTCCCCATTGTGATGTTCTTTGGCATTTGTTTGTTAATTTTTCTGAAAATGCATTTTTTAATCCATTGGTTTCAGGAACACAAAATGGCAGAGTTTCTTCTGTGAGTTTAGAGAAATATTTTTTTTTACTGCGCACTCTGTGAAAGGGCTAGGTCTGCTTCTATGAGAAACCTTGGAACCATTACCCCAAGAGTGCCTGGGAAGAGAAGATAACAGGCTTCATGGGGTGCCCCTTCAAAGCAACATTACTCTGTAATCCATTAAATGTACCAAATTGGTGTTCATCAGTATTAAATCAAGCTTCCTTCTCTGATCAGGCAGGACCCAGGAAAAACTATAAACATATGTGATAGGAAATAGGATCTTCTTGTCCAGTGCAAGCAGAGAGCAGTGCTCATAAGGCTAAATTCTGCTTAAAACAAAAATATACTTTGTCCCACATAGCACTTACTATCACCGTTTGCACCTTATATACTTAGCAATAAATAAAACGTTATTATAATGCAACTTAGTGGCACACAACTGATCAACCATGAAACAATGCATGTCTGAGTCATACTTGCTTACGTAAAAATCAAGACTTTCAGGTTATAGAAAGTTATCAACAATGATGCTCAAACGAGCCGCCCTCCTGTCTCCTGTAGCGCCTTCCGACCCTTGTGAGTAAGTAGTTGCAATTTACCAACCCTAATTGATTTATTGATTGCATGTACTCTTCTTTCCTCTCATCCCACCATACAGTTCAGAAACTTAAATGATCCCCATGAGATGGTGTAGTAAAGAATGTCCACACGTGGATATATTTCCAGAACTTTATTCGGTATCAATCACTAAAAGGTGCTCCCAGCTTGACAGGACCAAAACTAACAACATTCTAACGCTGCCTCACGAGACAGCTACAGGTCATACCAAGTGGGCAGGAGAAGGGAGGGGGGAACAGAGGAGAGTGGAAGATACCAAGTGCCAAGTTGCAACACATCATCCCCCCTAGGGAGACAAGGGGAGAAAAGGTGGGACAGCAAAGAGAACGGGTATGTGAAGAGGAGAGAGGGGTGAAAGGTGAGGCAAGGAGGAAATGAAAAGAGGAAGGTAGGAGAGAGGGAAAAGGGCTCGATGGGAGGAACAGCAGAGGAGAAGAAACCGAGAAATGCGATATGGGTAAAGGGGAGGCACCTCAAACCCAGAGCCTGCAAAGGCTGTCCCAACGGGGTAGAACTGTGTGAAGGTAACTGTAGAGGAGAATTTTAACAACCTCTATAAAGAACTTGCGGAGGAGAGGGGGGCCAGGTCGGGGCAGGGGACCCTGTACCACTAGATCCCACCCTCGTCGCCACAAATGTAGTAAAGAATGTCCACACGTGGATATATTTCCAGAACTTTATTCGGTATCAATCACTAAAAGGTGCTCCCAGCTTGACAGGACCAAAACTAACAACATTCTAACGCTGCCTCACGAGACAGCTACAGGTCATACCAAGTGGGCAGGAGAAGGGAGGGGGGAACAGAGGAGAGTGGAAGATACCAAGTGCCAAGTTGCAACAGATGGGAAGAAGTGCATGTGTTTAAAGCTCAGTAAAATATGAACCATAAACATGAAAAACGTAAACATTTCCTTTCACCACACATTATTAAAACACACATAACCTCATTATGAGAGGCTGATTTTTCTCAAAACAAAAAAATCTTTACAGGAAACATTAAAGATGAATTACCTGTTACAGGGAAAATCAAACCTGATTTGTCAATGCCCCCAGTAATTTCCCTTTACTCTGTTGATGTCCAGTCTTTTAGCCATGAATGTTCATTATTAATACTGCATTACGTAAGTTGACAGAACCCCAATATCATTGAATATGGAACTGCATACTTCGCAACTTTGTGTCCAAGAACCCTGTATGCAGGCCTAGACAATAGCAGTAGGACATAATCGATTGCTTTAATGGGGTAACATTTACAGAGGTAATTCATAAGATTCCTGTAAGTGAACTGTGGAGAACTCGGTTGTCGAGGAAGATCTTTGCACCTATTAAAGTGTTTCACTTTTTCATTTTTGTTCAAGTATTTTTTAAGTCATTTTTTAAGCACACGCCTCATGTGAAGCCATCACAAGCCATATACCCAACTAAGGTTTTTTTTATTAAAGTGTAAAGGCTGAGATTTACAAAGAAACAGGAGCTGTTAAAAATAGAGGAAACCAGCAGTTAGTTGAAAACAATATTTTGAGAGATGGGTTTTGACCTTTGTTAGACCTGTCAGCCCTTTGGGTGGTCCCTCTTATTTATTTATTTTTGTCCCCTTTTGCCTCCTAATCTTCTTTCATTTTTGTGTCCACTATTTTTTTGTGATGTCGTCCCTAGGGTTCTGGGTGCCTCCTTTCCCCTACGACATCCTGAGGCACAGGTGCTTCTTTAAGATGGAGGAAAGGGAGGTGAACCTCTACTAAATGGTGGCTGCCAACTGTCAAAGAATTTTACCTCAGGGACTGGCCAATAGACTAATATGAGGAATCTAGAACCTTCTAGCCTATTCTAGTGACTTGGGTCCAAGGGTATATAAGGCCAGAGCCAGGGTGGCCATTTTGTCACCTAAGAGCTGGCTGGAGTGCAGGTTGTGGCATCAGGGGGTTAGGGGGCTAGTAGGGCAGACTTCTCTTTAGGGTTGCTTCCCTGCTGCTATCTTTGCCCCCTACCTCGAGATCTGACCCTGCCAAGTTATCATCATGAGGGACCTTGTCCTGGTGATCATCTTTGCCAGAGAAGGAGATATTACCCTCCTCAACCTTATCCAGAGAACTGTGGGGCCCAATCTACTTGACACGAACTGCATCGCTGCCCTGCGGGAGTGTGAGCTGTCCTGAGGGCCTGCTTAGAATCAAAACCCCCTTCATCTTCCTGTGTCCGCCCTAGCGGTAGTGCTCCTGAGGGGTGGTAGCAGAGAACCCTGCCCGACTTACCGGTGGTGAGGTGAGACGCTTTCCGTGGTTCTTCCTCCCAGACCGACCTGCGGAGATTCTGTGGTGGCATGGGATAGGAGGTGGTGTGACTTCCAGCATCAGACTGGGGCCCTGCGGGGGTAGTTGCTCTGTGGGGTGTGAAGTGGCTCAGTCCGGAGGTGAGGAGCGGGAGACGAGCGGAGAGCGGTTCAGCTGGCTGTCACCGTGGAGGCTTCTCGGAGGGGGCGGCGCTGTCAATAGGTGTTTCCCCCTTAGCGCAGGCCCAGAGGAGATCCTGGAGGCTTTCCTGAAGGGGCGGCGCTGAGTCGGAGAGGCGCCTCTCCTGCGCAGGCACATTAATCCGCGGCTGCTCTGTGGAGAGAATTGACGCACGGGAGGCCTCAGCCGGGCCTTGCATCGCCTGTCATAGGAAGTGTCTCTCTCACAGCAAAGGCCCAGTAGGTATTTCGGCCTTGCCTGTGGAGGGGGAAGTGTGCGCTTCACTCGCAGCCTTCCGGCTGCCCCGGATGGCTGAACTCGAATCAAAAACATCTACAAGTACGCCGGTGCCTGGGGGCTGGTGTGGGATACAAGTCTAGCGAGAACCCCCCCGCCCCCCCACGGGGCCTAACAGAGGGCGAGCTCTTCGGAATTTCCGACACTGAGCTCGTGTATGCCAGGGGAACCTGGATTGGTGTGACTATTGAATTGGAGCTAGGGAATTGCTCATTGTTGAACTGCTGTTGGCCCAAGAGAAAGGTTAAACGGAAGCCAAGAATACCATAGGTCACCAGAGCGGAGGCAGGTGGTTGGAAATTAACATTTATTCCCAGTTGACGAGGAGGAAACCATTCTGGCACCAGCTTAAACGGCGCATAATCAAAATTTTAAGTAAGAGAATGTGCAGAAGAATTTCTATGCAGTGAGGAGGCCTAATGTTGGGTTGCTGGTGATACCTAATGTCTTTCTCTTCCTTATAACCCTTATTTGAGCTATACGAAGTCGTCCAGTAAATCTAGAGCCAGGATTGAAATCTATGTAGTCATTTTCACTGAAGAACAAGAATTCCTAGACTAAATGTAATGTAAACATGTCAATGATGTAAGCAATCAATTGTGGTAGTGCTTGATGTGAAGAAATAATACATATCTAACATGTCTAACAGAATAAACTAAACTATAGAATTTTTATAAAGCACTCCGTATTTTTCTAAACTGGTGTAGTGTCATTTATTTTAGTGGTTGAGCGCTGGGTTACTGTAAGTGAGTGATGTGAGCACAACACAATTGCCTTTGAGATTAGCTATTCTGGCTCGGTGCCAGGATACCCTATGTGGACTGGTAAACCCAGGTCCAACAACCTTCTCTTGGGTCTTTCATTTTCCATGAAGGTTATTGTTTGCAGAGAGAGCATAACGATTGAGATCAAGGGAGCACTAGTAAGAGAGAAAGACAGAAACAACCCGGAAGAGAGAGAGACAAAGAGGTAAAAAAGAGACAGATAGTGAGAGGGACAAAAACAGAAAGAGCACAGAAGAGAGAATGAAAGTAGAAAAACAAGAAAGAAAGGGAGAACAATATTCTGCCCTTTCTGGAATTATTGACTCAGTGATAGGCAGGACAAATTGCTTCCACTAGATTCTTTCAGATCTTAAGCAGATACTTACATAGTGTCCAACTCTTATGTGAGGATGTGTTCAGGTGAGAGTACAATATAAGTAGGCTGAAAAGCAAAAAACTCTTACTATATTTAGCACTGGTCTGCGTAGTGCATAAGTGCTGATGGACTTAATGCAGAACAGTGCTTTGTACTGTACAATACACTAAAAAAGTAAACAATGTAAAGAAAAATACTAATGGAAACACAGTTGTTTGGGTATGGCAACATTCAACTATATAGAGTATCTTGTTGGGTTGCATACACAAAAAAGTGTCCTTTGCACAATTCTAGCTTGGTGTGCATATTTACTTTTAAAGACAGAGATTAGTGGCATGCAAAAATAGCAGACAGAGATGATGGTATTACATTTCAATGGCTACAAGAATGTATTGGCAAGTGAAAGGAGGACAGGGGGACCTGTTGCAGAGGTTACTGCTGGAGTGCAGATAGTCAGACACCAACCCAGGAAAGCTGCAGCCAGTGTACACATACTGTCTCTGTCGGACATGTGGGAGACTGCTCAGTTGAGAGCCAGTTTGCATTAGAGTATTATGTTTAAATTTAAAATGATTAAATGAATGCGAAATGGGTCAGACAGCACAGAGAAAACAATGGCCTCTTATGCAGCAATAAAGGGCATGGATGCAGGGCTTGAATTGGTCTTGCTTCAGTGCATCAAGCATAGGATTTATACTTGCTGAATCCAGAGACACCGCTCTTGGAGAAAAGTACTGTCCAGATAGATCAGCACTTAGCTGATCTCAAATCACTGTGGGAGGACAGATTGGTTGGAGCTCTCTAAAATACTCCAAACCATCTCTGCAGCAGTTACTTGTGCTGCAGATTGAAGCAGGGAAAATTTGCAAATTTGCCAGACTTCTTGTACAGCAGTAAGTAGATACAAAAAGATCAAGTCACTGCTAGAGTTAACTTAGTATCAACGCTTGATGAGACCACTTTCCTTTACCCAGGGATCAGCCACATCCACAGATATCAAGCTATGAGCCTAGTCATCCTTCCTGAGTGTTGTACTTATTTTCCAATTTCTGCTGCTGTTGGGCCAACATTGCAGTACTAAAGGTGAGTTTGCTGCCACTCCCTATGAATTAACACCTGTAGTCAAGGCTATATGACAAGAAACTGATCCCCATGCTTCTTTATAGTAATGTGTGGGAAACCACTGGACATTGTTTGAAACTATACATGGAGTACAACATACCAAGCTATCAGACTTACGGTAAACGTGCCGATACAATGACGGATTACAGACTTCACTTTGTCTCGTTTCACACGTGTACATATTGGTTTTTATTACACATAACATCCAATCTAGGGGAATGAGTCCTCAGTACTTCAGCCTCCCATCATAAAATATGCTTATATTTGAATAACAATACATTAGTTGTGAGTATTCTGTAACAAACAACTCTTACAATTTTAAAGTTGTTTAAACATCACATTCCATATCTACCAACAGGGAACCTACCTAGCACTATTAATATCATAAAAGTTCTGAATGTAAATGGTTTATGAGTAATAGCTTCCTAGACGGTGTTCTTTGACCTGGCCTGTCCACATGCGCACCACTTTAGATGGCGCCATGGACTTCAGATTATGTCTTGACTTCCCAGATCAAAATAAAGTACAGGAACAAATGTCTCAGATAGTGTTAGCATCTCTGGAGTTAGTCACAAAAATAATGGGCGAGGCCAAGTTGGCCAACATGGTGGACGCTTCGCAATCACATCCTTTGCCAGGGACGATACAGCAGAGATCCTTGGCACCAACAGTGTTTCTCCTAACTCACTATTTGTGGTCCGGGGCCCTGCTTACTCCATGACACCAGGTGGTGGCCTTGAGATGGTCAGTCAAAGGCAGGACCAGGGGGCTCACAGGTGGGAAGAGGCTGATAGAGCAAGATGGCACCCGTGCCTTGCCAGGGCATCTAAAGAAAGAAGCAGCTGGTTCCCTTGCACGGTTCAGCCCGGCATAGATGGGTGATGCTGTTGATGCAGTGTCAGAGGACTTCAGAGTTTTACCAAGGCAGACGGGGCACCTGAAGTCACCGCGACCAGCTGAAGTCACCGCGACCAGCTGGTTCCGGTAAGGCTGCCCTCAGGGAAATGCTCATGGAGCCTGTAGAGTGGAGGACGATGGAGCGTGCATGATGGCCCAGTGAATGAGCCAGGGTGGTGGAGTCAACTGGGACTCCCAGAAAGGGCCCCTGGACCCTGCTTCCCCCACCTACATCTGGGAAAAGCACACAACATTTAAGGATAGCACCTTGGTGCCAATAACAATGCAACAGAGGTACGTAGCTTAGGGAGCCCGAACTTTCCTATAACTTGCCTGCATAACAGAGATGTGTGATGGTGGTCACAACTCAAACATGGGGCTCCCTCCCATCCTTCTGTAAAATAATCAGAGAAGCTGCTGATCTTATGACCGGGGATATCCCTAGAAATGTTGCTCCTACATACCAAATACTTAACAAGACAAGGGAGGGCGAGACAGGCCTTAAGGCCCACAACTAATTCTTGGCTACTACTGTGGTGTTGGGTGCTCTCTCCCCCGGCTGGTTGTGCTGCACACTGGAGCTTGGTGGTGCAAGCAGGCTGAAGGGGTCCACCCCCCTCAAACATAACTTTCTGCCCCTACTAACACTATCCAACTTAATAGCTGTGCTGGCACCGGTGGCTTGAATATCCCATATTAACCACTGTTTGGCCCCACACTCTTGGCAAACCAAGACCGTGACATCAATGGAGATGGCGTGGGACAAGGCACATATGCAAAGTAAGATCGAAAATCCTCAATTACAAAGACTGGGGCGCAATTATACAAGAGGCACAATGAGCTGGGGACCTCGTCTTCCAGTCTTAATGTATAATGATTTAGACAATAAACAAGGCCCGGAGACTAATATTACTTTAAAATTATGCAACGATCTTTATTGCTTCTACTGCACAGTAGCTTCTTTAAAGAATTGGGAAGCATATTACCAAGCAATAGCGATAATTATCGCTATTGCTTGGTTAGAGACAAAAATTTATCGCCGACCTGTGGCGATTTTTATCGCAGATAAACCTTGATATTACCAAGGTTTATCGCAAATGCAATAAAAATCGGCTTCAATGCATGACTATCGATGAAAAGTCAGCAATATTCATGCATTACCGAGCTAATGCTCTTAGCCATGTTATCCACCTCCCATTGGATAACATGGCTAAGAACTGCTCAGGGCAGTTGTTAGCTTTTGGAGAAATTCGCGCTTAGCGCGAATATCTCCAAAAGATGGTAATAGGAGATACCAATGTTAGCGACTGTTTCCAGTTGCTAACATCTTGGCACGCCCACTTTGCATGTCATTAGTGATACATTTCTCTGACAATCAAAGTGGGGCCCAAGATGGTCGCTATCTCCTACTAGCTGTCGCTGACTGGTCTTAGCGACAGCTAGGTAATAGGAAGATAATTTTATCTCCGCTTTCTTGGCTTTTAAAGCCAAAAAAGCGGAGATAAACCCCCTTGATAAAATGCCCCACAGAACTATAGAATTCAGAATAAACAAAATCCCAGAACTCCTAAGACACAGCGTTTTTTTTGCTGCTGTTCCTACATCACAAATGTTATTACGATTAATTGACAAAATTAGACTGTTTTCAGATGTGTGGTTAGATAAAAAAAATACACAATTTGCTTACTAATATTCCTTTTCATTCCTTTTTGTATGTTTAAAGGTATGCAATTATATTAAACATATATACACATTTCTATATTCCGTTGTATTTTTATTTCGAAGTGTTTAATTTGTGTATTTTATAAAGATGATTTCATTAATGTAGATGCTAAGTAATTTTCTTTTTGAGAAAAGGGCTTTTTCAGTCTTTTCCAGTTTGGGCAGTGTCTACTGGTTGGTTTGCGGTCGCTTTGTGTGCCGCGATCTCCGTCCAACAACACATGGAGGTGGGGGGGACGTGCCATGTCAACACACATCTCCTTGGTTTCTTCTGTGACATTTGTGAGTCGAGCATGGCCAGGGCCACGCACAGCTTATCAAGCACTTTCTAGAAGCTGGGGCTCGAGCACTGTTGTTTCTGTGGTGCTGACCTCGCACGCAAATTATGGGACACTTGCATCAACATCTGAATTTGCGATGACTAAATAGCGGTTTTTAAGGAATCACTATTTGGTAAGTGCAAATGCCTATGCATGTAGGAATCGCAATTAGAATTGCGATTCCTTAACATTAGTTAATAGCGATTAGGAAAATGCAAATCGCTATAAGCTAATGTGACTCCATTAATTCCTAGTGTCATGCAGGCCCATAGGAATGAATAGTAATACCTTCACAAATTGCGATTATCAAATTGATAATTGCAAATGCAAAGCCAAGGGTGCCTGGGGGCCTAAGGCCCCTCTGAAGCACCCCCCAGAAAGGTAAGTGTGCACATGTGAAGCACACACCTTATGGCACTTTAAAAAAATGAATTTTTGTGCATTTTTCAAAGCATGCACAAATTACCATTAACTTGAAGTTGATGGTAATTAGCGTTTTCTAAATGCACAGTTCGCATTTAGGAAAGGCTACATGCATTGGCAAATAGGAATTCGCAAATTGCGATTCCCTAAATGCATTTGCAATTTAGGTAATCGGAAAAAAATTGCAATTACCTACATTGAGAATGGAAAAAGGTACATGCATCAGAAAAGGCCTTTTTCCATTCGCAAACGGGCCAATTCTACGAATCGACCCATTTGCGACCTGAAAAAAACTTGAAGCATGAGCCCTATTTCTTTCAGTTTTTCATAGCTGACATCTGATTCCAGTCAGTTTTTTAATTCCGTTTTCAGACAGAATTCTGCTGGAGGAGCTCAGGAAAGTATATGAGCCTGTGGGAGCTCAAAGGGAAGTGCTTGAGTGTAGAATTAGAAATAGGACTATCGTTATGTAGAATTTAGGCAGCCATGTTAAGAGATTGGGCTGAATTCAACACACAGGCATTGAAGTGTGTTTAACAGGGTAGTCGTTTGTATTGACAATGGAAATTGAAAAGATGGTGTTCAGTCAGTTTGATAGAAGGTCATTTTTGTCAGGGTAATTGTAGAGTCTGGTTACGTCAGGTCTGGTTACAGGCATTTTTGGTTTGTGATTTTGGATAGTTTTTTTTATGAAGATAAAATGAGCAAAGATAGATTCCAGTTGAATGAAGTATAGTTTGAGAAAAAATTGAAGAATGCTGTAGAGAATATTTTGCAGGTTTTAAACCCACGTATAGAGAAAGAATTGGAGGCTTTGTTAGCTAGTGTGAAGATGGTTGCAGAGGAAGAAAGGTTTTGGTCAGCTGGTGAGGCAAACCAGTCCAGAAGAAAGGCAAAGTGGCCAAAAAGAGAAAGCATCTTTCAGATGATTTTTCTCATATGAAAATGTGTAAGACTGCGTTGGCAGACAAGAGTGCCAGTGGAAGCTTGGGGCATGGTGGTGTTGAGGAGATACATGGGGGCAGTCTATTCTCCCTGAAAGAGAGCTGATTGAAAGATGATGAGAAGTATAGAAAACATTCTGCCATATGCTATGACGAGTCATTGGGTAGTGCCGAAGTAGAGATTAGTTGTTTTTTGGACTTTGGTACAGATAAGTCTGACAGAGAGCAATTAGAGGTAAACTACAAGAAAGAGAATATGAAGGATTCTGATTTGGCGATGATTAAGGATCCATATGTTGAGTGAATGTTTTATCCATACATGGTTAGACACACTCTGTCCCCGGAGTGGACTCCTCTTGATCATGTTGTTGAATAATTGCATTCATGGATAAGAAAACAGATTCCAAAAGAGGTTACGGTCAGGTTGAGGTCAGATTATCATAGGCCTTTCTTGATGGACAAGGTTATAGTAACTCCAGAGCTAGACCCTAAAATTCTGGAGTTCACTGAAAAAGGCAGCAGAGATCCCAGAAAGAGATTAGATAAGGGACTTTGTGAGTGCAAAGATTGGCTTTTGGATGTCTCTGGCCCTCTAGCAAACATATTTGCTTTGATTGAAGAAGCTCACATGAAGACGGAGAATGTGGATACAGAGGAGCTCCATCAATGGGTGCAAAAGGCAGTTTGTTTGTTAGGAAATGCTAATACTGCATTGTCAGTAGAGCGCAGGAAAAAAATGTTGTTGAAAACTGACCTTAAGTTGGTTGATTTGGCTAATAATGAATATTCAAAAGGCATTGGTAGAGAGCGGAAAGTGCTAAAGAGATCGAAACGGCTCTTGGACTAAAGACAGGTGTGTAAATCCTCACTCGAGTTAAGTCCATTGGGAGTCTTTGAATCAAGTTTGAGGATGTACCTTGTTTCTAACTTTCTTAGAGCAGCCTCACCATTGCCCCCTCACCTTGAACTTGGTATGGTGCCAAGCACACAGTATTTAAGATGACTTAAATTGTTACCATGGATTTCTTTGAAGTGGCAAGCCACTGACTATGACAGATCAGAATTTGTGATTGCCCGTATGTGCTGGAGTATCTGCTAATGGGCTTGTATCTTAGTGCTACCCAGCCGCGACCGCTGCAGGTAAGAGTGGTGGGGCCAGGAGAGGGGGGATTTCGAGAGTCGACCATGAGGGAAAATTAATTATTTAATTAATTTTCTCTCGTGGTCGTCTCTCGAAAATCCCTCTCACCTGGACGCACTGCTCTTACCTGCTGCGGCCATGGCTGGTGCTACCTACATAATACAGCCCACAGATACACTCCAACACATAGACTGCAAATTCTGTTTTGCAAGTGAGGAATTTATTGATGTTATGTGGTGTCACCCGACTAACTTTGTTACCAAATAATGCACACTTGGGCCCATAAAATATTTTCTCTATACTTTAATCAGGTAACCTACACACTACTATCAGCAATTCAGTTCCGTTCTGTTTGTTCCCGTGTACCTGACTTACCAATCCTTGAAACAGGTACCTAAGATCACAATGGATCAAGGAGCTAGCTGTGGAGTAAGTAGACAACACAATACAATATACAATTGAATAATGTTTGTACTCTTTATAATGACCACAGACTCAAGAAGTTTTGAAAACCTTTATCTAATCATCATCATCATCATATGCCATGAGCCACAGATTTACACAGATCAAACTGTCTATAACTAGAACTAAAAATATTGTATAGCTATGAATGGGTGTAAACATCATTTAGAAATTAAAAATAAAGGGAAGGAGAAACAAGGAAAACGCTATTTTAGATTAACAAACTTTCACAATTTTACTAAAGGCGGGTAAAGAAAGGGAACATACTAATCAAATTAGACTTTCAAAACTCACTAACGGTTCAGAGGAAACGAAACTTATGCAATTTGATTTATCCAGATGTGCTTATTCTCTATAGGGAGGGTAAGAATGGAACAAACTATATATGTAAACGATTTAGTATTTGACTAAAGGTAGGTAGAAAGTGGAACATGCTAATAGACAGTAGTGCATGAAAATCTCATTTATTGAAAGACAGGGGAGAAAAGGAACGTATGAAATGATGCTTTATTCGAGGCGTTAGGAAAAAGGGTAGATAAACGAACACCCACATAGATTTATATTTACATAGGATAGATTGAAGACTAACCCTGGCCACGGGTCAGTTGGAAAAGGCGGGAAAGGATCCTCAAGGACTTAGGTTGCCAGTAGGCGAGCAGGTACAGCTCATGGACAGTCAGGACAGGATAACCCCAGAATTTGGATAAGGACCGGGTTCACCAAAGGGTACGACCAACACCTGCAGTTTCGGTTGCAACACCTGCGCTACTCCCTCTCTGCAGGGAATCTGCCAATAACCCCGATTGGGTTCTCGAATCTCTCAGCAAAGTGCTTCGCCAGCACTTAAGGTTCCCAAAAACCCCAACTGGGTCTGTGGAAAATACGGACAGAGTGCTCCGCAGCTCTCTGTAACAGTCACCTATAGAGTGCGTTGGGTCAGTGACAGGTCAGCTATTCGGACAAGCCGGACAATTTCTCTAGCTAAACCTAGGCTAGTTATACTGTTTTTCGGGTCAGTGTACCACCCCCCAATGTTGCAAGTGAAAGGATCCCCAAGTTCTGATTGGACAAAGGAGGAGGTTAAGTCATCACACCACCTAGTTTTTAGACTTTCTCAGGCTTAATATTCATTTTTAAACCCACCCCTCACATTCTAGTTTCCCATGGCATATGTTTTACAGAGGACAATGGGGTATACAGCAGTTTAATACAATTGTAGCGATCTGAGATACAGTTCAGCTTCGTCCTGCTGGGTTACAGGTCAGTTTCAAGGAGCATCCTGGGCGAGGCTGCCAGCTGGCTGAGTTCCACTGCTGCATGGCTTTCTTTTCCCCCATCACGTGACTGGGACCATACGAGCTTCCAAAATGGAGTAACAAGCGCCTCCCAGGCCCAAAGAATACGATACATGAATAGCAAGCGAAAACAATTTAGAAACACGGAATACAAGATTACACTGTATACCATGAAATGGCTATACTATATCCCTTACTTTATAATAACTATTGCATTAGGGTAAGTGCAGAACAAACAGCTTTGCAAAAGCGACAATGTAAGCATAGAGCATGTGAGAACATAAAGCCGCCATCTTTAAGTGCATTGCGCATGAGCAACAATTCCCACCAGAACTGCGAGTGCGTCACATCACATGGGTATGACCGACGAATGCGCAGACTAATTCCCGCAAAGCAGCGGCCATTTTAGAGGCAAGCGTATTACGTTTTAGAAAACACAAAGGCAAGCGTCTCTGGGACACCCCGTGTAGTGTAAAATGTGCAATATTAATAAGACAAACAGATTGATTTAGTCTATTAAGGTTATTTGAGGTTATTGATACAAGCAAGTCACTTAACGTGCAAATACTTGCTCCATCAATCCTCTCTTTGATGATATTTACGATCATCACTATTAATGGAACCAGATGCCAACTTTTCACATTTCACCCAATTCAATTTCCTCAAACTTTTTGTTCAGCCTTTTTTCTGCATCCTTATTTGGATGAATATTTTTCATTTTCTTATAAATCTGATTGTTCAGCTCTTCTAATGCAAGTTCATCAACATTCCGTTTCATTCCTCTTTTATTCACAGCATACTTCTTTTTGTGTTTTCTACATTTACAGCAAATTACTATAATTAGCACAATTAAACCTATTCCTGCTATTGGCATCAGTATTTTACTCACAAGACTTTTACCTAGGTTATAAAACCAATTACCTACAGAGGAGAGACCATCAGTTAGTCTCTTCCAGGCACTGTCAACCTCCAGTGTTTTGAGCTCTTTTTCCAAATTTGTTATGTTTCTCACATATTTCTTAATTTCAACACTTTTGTCAGGAATGTAAGTGCAACAATGTTGCGCTTTCAACATTCTACAGACTCCGCCCTTTTTTGCCAATAGGGTGTCAAGAGCAAGTCTATTCTGTAAAACCATAGATCTGATCGCAACCATTTCGGTATTGACCATCAGGAAACCTGCAGCAGTGTCAGTTGATAACCGATCTACTACTGTAGATAATTTACAGATACTGTGTGTATTCAGAGTCACTTCCACTGCAGGTATCAATGCACTAAATATATCACCTAATGTTTCTCCTACAATTTATCTTTTACTACGCACTAATCCATTAGTATTTTCATTGCTTCCAGCAACTTCATTCACATGGTATATTTTTGGGAAGATAATTCCAAAATAACAGCTTCCATACCAGTGATCTGGCAATTTGAAATAAGCCTTGTTTCCACATATACAATAAATTCCGGGAAACACAGGTTCTGACCCATTTTTGAAACCCCAACCTCCAATTACCTTATAATTGTGTTCGCATTCACTGGAACCAATGAATATGTTATTATAATAACTAGTCTTTTCTCTGTGAAGACAAAGTTTCCCTTTCTTTTCGAAATCGAGCAACAAAGCAGGATTAGCTTCAGCGTTTGAGGTGCTCCCCATGTTTTCTGCCCACTTAGGAGTTTTCTGTGTTTTATCATTCGCTTTTCTTTAGAAACTTTCTCTTCTTTTCTCTGCCATATTTAGAAACATTTTCTCTTGTTCATGTAATGAACATGTTAAGTTATCTCTATGTGCTTCACCTAAATCTATTGTACCTATGGTTAGAAAGTATTCTCCCATATAACGTGTTACATCACTCTTAGTATGTACAGGATTCAGATTTCCACGTATAGGAAGTTCAGAAAATATTACGTCTGAGTTAGAGTAATAGTACTGAAATGGTCCTCTTTTATAGAACAAACTAGCTAAAATACTACAGGAAATTCTATAGGTTAGTGGTAAATGATGATAAGTCACACCCTCAGCTACTGACGTAGGTAGCTTTAAACAGACGTAACAGTCTTCTATTTCCATTGCCTCTACGTAGTCTACTAACAAGTCTGCAAATACATTTAAATAAGTTCTGTTCTTTATTCTGTGATAATGTAGTCCTTCCTCATCTGATGTATCTAAACCCCTTCCAGTTTGTCTAAGGCTAAGTGTTTTCTCAGGTCTTTCTACACTTTGTGGTGTCTCTTTCATTTGTAGCTCTTCTGTGTCCTTTGTCACTATCTTAGTAGGGTACAAATTAGTAGCTTTACTCATCATGTAAGGAATAGTAATTGTTAGTCCTATCCATAATATAAGTATCAAGGCTATACTACATACACATACTTGGCAGCATGTTTTACAACAATTGCTTCTAGGTCTTCCATTCACAGTGGAATCAGACATTTTTGCTTAAAAGAATTTTTTCAACCCCTCTTTGTAACTTTGCACAGGTTGCTTACACAGGGCAACGTTCAGGTTGGTTCCTCTTCTTCGGTAGTCTGGTCAGTAATCAGTTCTTCATCACTTTCATCACTTATATCAAGATTTTCAAATTCCTCCAACACCAGATAAGTCCATTCAGGACTCAGATACTTATTGTTCAGTCTTTTTATTCGGGCACTTCTTCTTTGAGGGTTTGTTCCAGATTGATCAGATTTACTGGCGTCTTGGCTTTCTTGCTCAAGTTCTTCGTCGGTTTTCAGTCTTAATCTTACTCTTTTTACATATCTAGGTACCTTGTCTTTTTTCTTGAGTCTTTTAACTGATACTGTGCTTTGGCCCTCTTCAAAGGCTCTTTTATTTCTGTTTACTTGTGGCACATCTCCTTCAATGTCTACTTCTTCCCTTTCTGTCTGACTAGTTCCAGGTCTTATTTTGGTTTCTTCTGCCTGGTTACTAAACTGGCCTTGTTCAGGTGTATGCTGATTTCACTTTTGGTTGTTTCACCTTCTATTACCTGAACGCATTCGTCTAGCTCTATCTGATCCTGTTCAAGCACTTCGAACTTTTGATCTTTTTCCGCTTGAATTTCCGCCCTATTCTCTACCTGTCCCTTATCAGGCTCAGGAGTTTTTGGAGGTGTTTCGATAACCTGTTCTGTCCCTATATGACCTTCCTCTTCATAAGATTTGATTTGGATTTCTTTTATTCCTGTCTCGTCCTCACTATCCCACTCACTATCTAAGTAGGTTTGTCTTCTGGTTCTTATTGGGTTGAGTGTCAGGTTGATTACTGGGACCCAATCATCTTGACTGGTGCTCGGTTGTTCTTCTTCAGCTACTTCAGGACCAACGTCTGGAGATCCCTCAGCTGCACAACCTTCAGCCTCAGTTTCTTCGTCTTCTGTCACCTTTTTCGTATGACTGGCATGGATCCACCGTGGCACACCCGCACAATTCACCGCTGTTGTGGTAACAAGATTCACTTGTCTTTTCTTTCCCCACTTCGGTGCAAGGGAACTCTTCTGAGTGTGTTTCCTAATTACAACCCAATCACCAGGGTTCAAATCATGGGCTGGAGTTGCTGGCCTGGCGATGGCGTCTTCCCCAATCTGGTGAGAGATAGAACGCACTTGGTCACCCAGTTGCTTGCAGTACTCTAGCACCAAATCATCAGATATGTTTATCAGTTTGTATCCTGGCACCCATGCTTGCCACATTACTCTTCCCATCAGAATCTCTTGGGGGCTCAAGCCTGTCTGCCGATCTGGAATACTTCTGAGTCCCATCAAGACAAGGGGCAAAGCGTCTATCCATTGCATTCCAGTAGATTCACACATTTTTCTCAATATTGACCTGATAGTGCCATTCGTTGCTTACCACTCTAGAAGCCTCTGGGCGATATGCATAGTGTAGTTTTTGTGTAATTTTGAACGCTTCACAGATTTGGCCTATTATTTCATTCTGAAAATGCCCACCTCTGTCTGATTCAATTGTGACTGGAAAACCGTACCTAGGTATCAGTTTCCTCAGTAACAATTTAGCTACAGTGATGCTATTGTTTTTTCGTGCAGGATAAGCTTCTACCCATTTTGAAAATAGGCAAACAATGACGATGTACGTACTTCATTCCTCGACAGGGGGGGGTAACTGAATAAAGTCAATTTGTAATCTTCTAAAAGGAGCTTCTGCTTTTCTAATTTTACCTGGTAAAACTACTGTTTTCTTTCCAGGATTGAATTGTTGACATATCAAACACATCTGGCAGAGTGCCTCTGCTATGTTTCTGAATTTCGAATTGAACCATGTCTGTCTAAAGACACGGACCATTGCATCTCTTCCTAAATGTGTATCTCCATGTATCAATCTAGCCATAGGAGCAAGCAAGCTGTCTGCGAACACAGGCATATCATCAATGTAAACAATGACACCATCCTCATTCCTTTGCTGACAACCAAATTTTCTCAACCTTCTCTTTTCTTTTGGTCCTGCTGCATTCTGCAAATCTCTCAGTTCTTCCCATGTTTGTACATCTTCAAACACCATAATTTGGCAGCTGTTTCCGCCTACCACCAATTTGGTATTGATCGATATTTTATGTTTTGCACAATGTTGGGTCAGTTGGTCAGCATATCGATTACCTGCTGTCACATTGTCATCACCAGATTTGTGAGCAGCACACTTGACCACTGCCAATTCTTTTGGTAACTGGATTGCTTCCAGTAGTTCTTGCACAACATTTCAATTTCTGATAGGAGTACCTGAAGAAGTCAGGAACTCTCTTTGCAGCCACAATTGGCCAAAGTCATGCACAACCCCATAACCATACTGGCTATCAGTGTATATGGTTATTCTCTTGCTTTTTCCAAATTTACAGGCTTTTGCCAATGCAACCAATTCGGCTACTTGTGCAGACTTAACTCCATACAAATAGAATGCTTCTACTGGACCTCCTAATGTACACACGACATAGGCAGGGCTTAGGCCTCCATCCGCATGTCTCAGACATGAGCCATCTACAAACATCTCGAAATCTTCAACAGTCAGGGGCATTTCCTTGATGTCTGTGGGTGGTTTGGTACTAAACTCAGTCAGGTCAAGGCAATAACACTCAACCTCTCCTTTTACTTCTGCCATGAGTAAATTTGGTAATAGGGTAGCTGAATTCAAAATATTATATCGGGAATTGGTTACATTTGCTGCACCTACTAGAATTCTCTCATACTTAGTCAGCCGACTAGGTGTGAGATACTGGGTTTTAATTCTGGTCAGTAAGATTACAACTGCATGTGGAACATACACAGTTACAGGATGTCCCATACTGATGGATTCACTCTGTTCAAGACTCAAGCAAGTGGCAGCTACTTCTTTCAGGCATCCAGGTAATCCAGCAGCCACAGGATCCAACGTAGCGGAAAAATATGCCACTGGACGTCTCGTCAAACCATGCATTTGAGTTAGGACTGAAAGTGCAAAATTGTCTCGTGTGTCACAAAACAGTGCAAACTCTTTCGAGTAATCAGGCATTCCTAATGCGGGAGCTGTACACAGGCATTCTCGTAACGTTGTAAAAGCTGACATGCTTTCATCATCCCACTCCACTGGGTCTTTTGCTCCTGTCTTTGTCATTTTTGTTAATGTTCTTGCTAGGACTGCAAATCCCACAATCCACTGCCTACAGTATCCTACAACTCCAAGAAACATTGTGATTTCCTTCTGAGTATTTGGTATTTCCATGTATCGAATTATTCTAATCCTTTCTGTGGTAACCTTCCTAATACCTCTCTCTATCTGGTGTCCCAGATATTTCACTAAGGAGGTACAGAACTGTAATTTGTCTGGTGATACTTTATGTCCTCCTTCACCTAAATGGTTCAGTAAGGCAATGGTATCAACAACACAGTCTTTACGACTTTTAGACGCCACCAAGAGGTCGTCTATGTATTGGACCAGGACTGATTCTCTAGGTAAGACCAAATATTCAAGGCATTTGTTCAGAATCTGATTAAAGATCGAAGGACTCCCTGTGTACCCTTGAGGGACACGATTCCAGACGTAAACATGACTGTCGAATTCAAATGAGAAAAGAAATTTGCTGTCTGGATGCAATGGAATTGAAAAGAATGCGTGACATGGGTCAATGACGGTAAACCATCCAGCATTCCATGGAATTTGGTACAAGATCACTGCAGGGTTTGGAACAATAGGACAACAAGGAACGACAATTTTGTTAACCTTGCGCAGGTCTTGCACTACCCTGTACTTCCCACTAGGTTTCTTGATTCCAATTATGGGCGAATTTCAAGGACTGCTCATCACTTGTTGTATTATTTTTGCTTCTAACAATCTTTTTATTTCAATGGCAACCCCTACTTTTACTTCTGCACTCATTTTATAATGTTTAGTATTCGGGTAAACCGCATCTTCTTTTATGGAGATTTTAATTGGGTCAACATTTGCCATTAATCCTACATCTTTTCCAGTAAAATCCCATACCTCTGGTTTCACTGTCTGTTGGAGTTCTTCAGGTAAGTCTTGTATTGTCAGTCTTTTGATTTCTGAGTCCATTCTTATTAACATTAATTTGTATATTCCGTCTTCATCTGGGGTTTGTATTTCGACGCCTTCTGGTGTGCAAAAGATGGTACAGTTCATTTTGCACAGCAAATCCCGTCCTAGTAAGTTCACAGGACTTGAGTCACAGACAACGAATCTATGCATTTCTTTGAAATTCCCTATTTTAATCTCCATGGATTCTGTAACTGGGGTACTAATAAATTGATTAGAAACGTCCACTACTTGGATCGCTTCTCCCGAGAGGGGTAGGTTTGGAACGTCTGCTGTTCTCACAGTAGAACGGGTAGCACCAGTGTCCAACAGAAAGGTGACATCATTTCCTTCAACCTTTCCTTCAATATATGGCCCTGACTGGTCCACCGGCAAGGAGATGCCAAGCATGCACTCCTCGTCCTCCCCCCTCAGGCACCATCAGAAAGGTTCATCACAGAGGAATGTATCATTCAACAGAAATTGCGAAGTTGCTGCATTTTTATCCTCCCTTCCTTCCCAAACCTCTGCTTCCTCACTCTATTGTGCTTTGCTCCTATAGTTTGGCCTAGGTGCACGAGGCAACTGATTCAGTTTTACCTGTTGCTGTGTCTTTCGTGGTCCCTCATTCTGCACCTGCGGATTTAAATCATTAATTTGGACATTATCGTTCTGCACAGCCTTACACTCGTCCCTCCAGTGCCCCATCATTCCGCACCTGTGACAGGGGAACTTTTTCCGTGCCTCTTCTTGGCTCATTTTTACTCTGGGCTTTCCTCCACCCCCAGGGCCTTGATTCTGGGTATTATTTATTTTACTTAACTGTTGTTCTAGGTGCTCTGCTATTTTTACTTGTGCCCACATAACTTTTTCTTTTAATTCTTTCCGCTTATTTTCCAGCTCATCTTCACAATATTTGGCATACTTCAGGACTTCATCAATAGGTTTAGCTTTCCAACAGATTTTATTGTCTTTGATCCACTGAGAAATCTCAGGTCTTAACCCTAACACAAATCGATAAATGAAGTGGGTCATATCCTTCATCTCAATATTATCTAGCCCACTGTACGTTTTGAACACCTGTAACAGTTGTTTATAGTATGAATGTACAGTTTCATCACGATTTTCAGTAGTTCTATCTATGCAGGTCCAATCAGTTTCTTTTGCAGGCACCTTTAGTTTCAAGTACAGTATTACCTGGTCATACTTCCTCATCACCTCCACTGAAGGAGCTCCTGTCTTTGGGTCTCTGGCATATTCTTCACTTGGCCAATCAACAGCAATTTTACATTCTGTCCACAAACCTATGGGAACTACAATGTCAAAGAACCCCTCTAAATCTTTCAGGTGGCATTTGTTTCTCTCGTAATTTTGGGAAATCATTTGTAAATGACATAATATCCTGTCTGGACCATGGCACATGTACATATCCTCCACCTGGCACTTCTCGCATAGGATACAATGTTTCTGCCTTGTCAGCTTCTTTTAGGACATATTCAGAAGTCACTTGTCTGGATCTACTGTCTTCCTTTTTCTTTGCCCACCTGGCTTTCCATTTTTCTAGGTCCCCCCATTTCTGTAACAGATATAATAATTCTCTTATCTGAACCTTTTTCCCTGACACGTTCATGTTTTCTAAATCTTTCTCAGAAAATGTTGCTCTGTAGGGCTTTTGTAACACTTTAGATCTGCTGACGTCTATTCCCATGCTAGCTGATGTGTCCATTAGTTTCTCATGGAACACTCTGGTGTTTCTGGTAATACTTTTGCAAATGAATAGTAACTCTTCCTCACTAAGGGTGTTCAGCCTGTCTAGTCCCACATTCCCAGCCATCAGTTCTTCCAATTCTATTCTTAATTTGTAAATATCTAATGGTTTTGGCTGAGGATTTATTTTCTCTAATTCTCGGGTCCATCTATTTCTTCCGGAGTCACTACTGTGGCACTTCTAGTACCTGAAGATGACTCTATCTGGACTTCTCTTGCACCAATCTGAGTATTCTTTCTGTATGAATTGCCTTCTGGTTCCCTTATGGGCAAATCCATTAGGGAAATTACAGACTCACATTCACTTGCCTGATCATTAACTATTAAGGATTCTTTTCTTGGCTGCACCACAGCTGGAGTAATAACTGGAGTCTTTGGACTAGCCTGTTTATCCCCGTAAAGAGGAACAACTGGGCCAATAGTTACTGGAATTGTCAAAGCCTTAGGACTTGTATTTAACTGGGAAATCTTCTGAATAAGTTCAGTTCTCTGTTTAATTAAAGCCTCTCTTTCTCGGTCCTTTAAGACCTTTTCCATGGAGGTTTCATGTACTACTTGTGGAATCAATGGAGGGTAAAGATTTGGTGCAGTCGGATTTGTCATACTTGGTCCCTCACCACAGGACTGCCTATAATATGGAACAGTCAGCTCGGACGTGCTCAACCCCTCATTACTGCTAGGCCTATACCCTGGACCTGCCGGATCGGATGTACTTGCCCCTCTATTACAGGGAGGCCTAAAGAATGGATTTTTCGTACTCAGGGACCTAGACTCCTCATTTGATGGTGGTGGATTTTTCATTATTAAATCCTCCAGGTATTCATCCTCAGAATCACCAGCAGTCATTAATTGTCTGGTTTTCTCTGTCCTTTTTCCTCCTACGGGTTCGTCTACTGTAAATACTGGGAACAGTCCTTCTGTCATCATGTTCTGTCTCCACTGCTTCATTTTTTTTGTCTTTTGCTTCTCCATGCATTTTCGGATACCATTTGCTTTTCCTTTGTCAATTGTAGGTCTATCTCGCTCAAAGGCCTCAATCTCCCATTCTTCTAAAGCCTCATATTGCGTCAAGCTTGGTCTGGGATGTAAATCATTCATTCGAGTCTTCAAATAAACAAAATTCTACCATTAAAGGTACCGTCAGAAGGAAATGCTAAAATTGCGTCATCTTTGGTATATTCCACCCAATTTTCCAACCATACACAGGTATGATACCCTTTGTCAAATAACATAAATGATGCAGGAGTATTAGGTGGTGGAATGATTATACCCTCTCTAGTTTTGACGGGTTTATCCTTCTTGAAATAATTTTTAACTTTGTCTACAATAGTCATCTTTCTCTTGCTTCCGTACATATTATAAGGTCTGCATTTTAACATCTGTTCTTTAGCAAAACCTGCATATTTCGGATCAGGTAAGAATTCTGGATACCACATATACTTCGAAAACCTAGTTCGTGCGTGAATTACGTACTCCTGTTTACTATATTCTTCCAATGCTAGCGTCTCTTTTAAATTTCAACAACCAATCAACTCTGGGTTTGCAACTAATTTCGACCAATGGGTGCGTGGCCTTTTCGTGAGACGCGTTCTCACGCTCCTGGCTCACCCCTCCTTTACAATACTAGCTCCACTACACACCCGCTGTTTCGACCAATACCAGCGTGGCACAGAGTGACGTCAGCGCAGCTCCGTGACTGACTCCCTCTTTCAGAAGGTAACGGAAACTCACTTTCTTTCTTAAAGTGCAAGTGCTCTATTTAATTTTCAACGTAAATACATTCGCCTCTGTACTCGAGTGTCTAGAACGGAAAGATTTGTTTCACTGCAAGTAAACTTCTTCTGTCTACTTTTCATACACTATGGATAGATCCCTTCTGCCTACCCTTCACACAAGCATTAGAGAACCTGCTACTTCTTTTACTCATCCACTCTTTTTGGGATATATACTGAGTCTAAAGTTTCACTAGCAAACTCTTTTGCTATCACTCAAGCTCCGATAAACCTACTACTTCTTCTGTGTGACCCTTACTAGGTCATATCACAATTGAAGTTTCGTTAGCAAACTCGTTGCTATCATTTTTTCAACTATTCATACAGAAAACCCAAATTAGCACTTCCAGTTCTGCCAAACCATGCAGTAACTTTCCTCGAGCCACTGACCTCACCGCGAGGTGGATTATCCTCACCACCCGCTATTCTGCCCCCGGGGATTCCAGACAACATATAACAATCAATAACAAGTTGTTAATACAAAAAATCAATATCACAGCATTTCATAAAACATATTTCAAAAACATTTCAAAGCAATTTTTACATTGGATCGATCAATACTTTTAGCAGCAATTCATTTTAGCAGCAATTTTATTTTGCACAGTTATCAACAAGTAACCTATCTACCTATCTTAACTAGTCCTTAACCATCAATCTGCTACCAGAAAATTACTGATAGAGCGCGCAGGTCACCCAAATAACTTTGTTACCAAATAATGCACACTTGAGCCCATAAAATATTTTCACTATACTTTATTCAGGTAATCTACACACTACTGAAATGCAGAAGGTACAAAGTTCCCAGAGAACATAGAAGAAGGAGTGAGTGTTAGTATATTAAGAGAGTTGAGGCAGGGAGCAGAAAGCTCCCTTGTTGGAACTGAGAGGCCTCACACACCCAGCGAGCTAGATGTCAAGCTTCATCATTGGCCTCTTGCTCCTCGTCAGACTGGCGCTGCAATGTCTGACAGGCGCCTAAAAGGCTCTTTGTAAAGAAAATTCCATCCTTTCTTCAGGACACCAGGGATGTGCTCCGCCTGATTGATTCCATCAAGGGAAGAGAGAGCGTCGACCTCCTCGTCACTTTGGACGTGGAGGCGCTCTATACCAACATTCCCCAACAGGCCACCTTGGAAGCAGTAGAGGACACTCTCCAGAGGGAAGAGTGGACTTCACAGACACCCATCGCCTTCATTATGGCCTGCGCCAACATAGCTTTAACTGAGAACTTCTTTCAGTATGGTTCCCAGCTATACCATCAGATCCAGGGGACTTTGATGGGTTCTACCTTCGCCCATAGCCTAGCCTGCATCTACATGGCCACATTTGAGGACCAGATTATCAGACCAGCTCACAACCCCTTTTCTGAGAATATAGCACTCTGGCGCAGGTATATTGATGATATACTAGTCCTCTGGCGAGGGTACCGGGAGAGCTGCGATGCTTTTTGTGCGTGGATCAATCATCAGAACCGTTTTCTGAGATTCACAGGAACTGTCTCAGATACCACAATACCATTCTTGGACTTAACTATCAGTCTGGACCAGGAAGGAATGAGTACCTTCCTGTTTCGCAAAGAGACGGATAGAAACAGTCTTCTCCTTTACAACAGTCATCACCCCAAGGCCTTGAGGGATAACCTACCCTTTGGGCAGTTCCTGAGGATACGCAGAAACTGTACCACTAGTTACAACTACAAAAAGGAATCTGTCCTGCTCCAACATAAATTGCAGGATAGAGGTTATCCCACCAAATTGATTCGCGAATCACACAAAAAGGCTCTCAACAACCCCAGAGAGGCACTACTGGAGACACACCCGAAAGAACCTGACAACTTGATTACTTGTGTGACTTGTTTCACAAAAAATTCAGCCTTCATAAAACAAACATTGAATAAACAATGGGGGCTATTGAATACAAGGGACTTAGACATCCCACGTCCCCGCTTTGCCTTTAAGCATACATCCAACCTCAAAGATGCCCTCATTCACACACGCCCAAAAAAACAAATCACCACCAATCAAAGTACCTTGTGGAGCCTGCCACCTGTGGTGGGTCACTACCAATGCGGGGGTTGTGTTGTATGTCCACAGACAGTACAGTGTAAAGAAATCAAACTGTCCGATACATTCCCATAGCATCTGAATAAACATACTAACTGCAACAGTCTCAGATGTATTTACATGCTGATTTGCCCATGTGGAAAAAACTATATCGGCATGACAATGAGGCAGGTTAAGCTAAGGATAATGGAACATAAGAGCAACATCCAATGCTCTAAAACACATACACGCCTCTATGAACATTACATTCAACACAGCCATCAGGCAGACAGTATCAAGTGGCTAGTACTAGAATCTCACCCTTCAATCACGCAACAAGCTCTGTTCAGGATCGAACAGCGATTGGTCCATCGCCTCCAGTTGGACACTCTGGGCCTTAATGACTCTGTCCCTTGGTCATCCCTGGCCAGATAAATCCGTCCCTTCTCCTAAGTTTGTACCTACACTGGTCCCCTCCTTTTCCCTCTGTGGGGGTGAATTTCTTTCCCCCTTCCTCGTTCCCTCTCCTACCATTTTTGAGCAATTTATGGTCACCAGTTATATTATGTCTGGTAGTAACTAACAATATCCCCTGAGAGAGAGAGATATATACAACAATTGTCTTCCTTCATTTATATGTATATATATCTAACATCTAAATATTTTTACAAGTATTACGATGATACGATCTTCATGATGCGTTCACATTATACATGGCCCCCTAACATGTTTGTGGCAACCTTGGGGCTCATCCGACATTCAAGAGACACCCCTATAAGATGGCCGCCGCACTCCCACAAACTTACACTATGATATGAAATTGAAATGGCCGACTCTGTGAGATGGACGCTTGACCGAGGGTCAAGGGCGGTGTTAGTGCTGCTGGATCTTTCAGCAGCATTTGACACCGTCTCTCATAAGATCTTGCTGAGAAGGCTGGAGGACTTAGGGCTGGGCGGCTCTGTTCTAAAGTGGTTGTCATCTTACCTGTCCAATCGCACCCAACAAGTTTTCACCCCTCCCTTCACTTCCTCCGCCAGGCCACTTAAATGGGGAGTCCCACAGGGCTCTTCCCTTAGCCCCCTTTTGTTTAATGTTTATTTCACCCCTTTGGCTAAGCTGATCTCCCAGACTGGGATCAAATCCACATCTTACGCTGATGACATCCAGCTACTTTTCACGTTCGATACCCCCTCTGCATCTGCTTTCGACCCGCTGAAATCCTGCCTAGGAGAGATTTCCAACTGGATGGATGCCAATTCCCTCCGTCTCAACGCAGGTAAAACGGAGATTTTGTTTTTCAACTCTCCCTCTCCCCTGGATGCCAGCCTGTGGTGGCCTGAAGACCTGTGCCAGGCCCCCACGCCTAAAAACTCGGTGAAAAACCTAGGAGTACGCTGGGACACCCATCTCAGCTTTGACAGCCAGGTACAAACAGTTGCAGCCTCATGCTTTGCCAAAATCAGAACAATCAAACGGCTCATTAACTATCTGCCGGAGGAGTGCCGCAAGACTGTGATCTAGGCATTAATCATATCCCATCTCGATTATGCCAATGCCCTTTATCTCGGTATCACAGCAGGCCTATGTTACAAATTGCAGACGGTTCAAAACGCCGCCGCCCGGCTGGTGGAGAGAATTCCTGCTAGACATCATATCTCCCCTCACCTCCGTAAACTCCACTGGCTACCCATTGCGAAAAGATGCGTCTTTAAAGCAATGACGTTGGCTTTCCGTGCATCTAAAGGCAATGGCTCGGCCCATCTTAAAAATACTCTTCGCCCTTATGTTAAATCTAGGGTACTACGCTCCAACTCCTTATTTTTCCTAGAAACTCCCCGATTTAAGCGTTCCCGTGCTGGTGGAAAAACCTTTGAGGTTTGTGCCTCCAAGCACTGGAATAAGCTTCCGTTAGCTCTTCGCACTTGCCAGACAGAACCAGCATTTCGTAAATCCCTTAAAACCCTTCTTTTTTCTTCCTAGTTTGGTACCTCTGACCTGTCCCTCTAGTTCTCAGAGTCTCCCAGCGACGGGATGCCCCGTTGGGGCCGCTGCGCGCTTTACAAAACACACTAATAATAATAATAATAATATGGCATGAGAACAGCACACCCCGCCTACGCATGCGCAGACATGCCTTCCTTGAGACCACGCCCACCCGCCCGGTCCCAGACGCTGAGACGCGGACAGCTTATAAACCCGATGCACAAGGACTCTGGTACCAGCTGTTCCGCGCCACTGCTGGAGCGCCTAGCGTGTGGGTAGGTTTGCAAACTTTGGGCTGCACGCATAATAGGTAGAAAATGCACTCTTTTTACTGCACTACCGGGTCTCATTGATATCACTGGCTCTGGCCGCGTTGTTGTTGGCAGTACTTTAACCGAGATGTCTCATGGTTGGCTCGAATCCATTGCCTGACCTCGCTGGACCTCTCCAAGATTGGTGGGCTGGGCGTGTGGCCTCGATGAGGTTGTGTGACTCGGCATGCATTCTGCTATGTGGCGAACCTTGTGGCCGGCTTCGCATCTTGTCTACATCACACGGGGGCATGGATGGCCTGATTTCTGAGCGTACATGCCATGTGTGCTGTACGCAGTGATCACCTTCCGGCATCATGGGGTCACACTGCACACCAGCCGGACGGGGGTTCTGGGGGCCGGTTTCGGCTCGGTGTGTTCAGGATATCTGGCTCTGGTGCTGTCTCTAACATGCCTAGACTCCTGATATCATGGCATCTTCTTAGCCATGACCTTCTGAATGGCTTAATCCCCATACCTATTCAAACCTGGTACCAGGTATGTGTACACATTTCTGTCTCTCCAGGTTACCATACCTTACTGTGCTGCCCCACGGGAACAGACTGCGGGGCCCTTTAGGGACACGTTTAGGGTAAGAATCAGCCTACGTCTTCATTCATTTTCTGTGGTTTTAATCGTTGTTATGTACCAATGTGTCTACAGGCTTATTCTGCTGATATGCCCTGTCTTTTAATATTCCTATGTGTGTGTGAATTCCTTTGGAGAGCAAGGGTGACCAACTGCTTAATGAAGCGATAATGCCATTATAAAACGCTTGGCTTATTATCTTATATCTTTTCTAGGTCACCCCACTACTGCAGAACCACTAGGCCTGCACCCTTACAGACCCAGAGAGGTTGTATTTACTCCTTTTTCTTTTCTTTTCACTGTGTAGTACTGTTTACTTGAGGTCCTGAGGAATTGCAAATTAGGCAAGAAACATGTTGACCTGACCAGAGGGTTTGAGGTAGTTCCACTGTGCGCCTTACAGTCTCTACCTCCCCTCCCACCTTTTAACCAAGGAAATCAGTCACGCGAATAAATGTCCTTGTGAATTGATTTACCTTTTTTAAAATCACTATCCCCACACGACTACACCTTCACCTTACCCCTCACACGCACACAACCATTGGCTGGAACAAAAGAACTCCGACAAAGATCGCCTTTTAGGCGCCCGTCAGACATTGCAGCGCCAGTCTGACGAGGAGCAAGAGGCCAATGATGAAGCTTGACATCTAGCTTGCTGGGTGTGTGAGGCCTCTCAGTTCCAACAAGGGAGCTTTCTGCTCCCTGCCTCAACTCTCCTAATATACTAACACACACACTCCTTCTTCTATGTTCTCAGGGAACTTTGTACCTTCTGCATTTGATGATTGACTGGACATGTACACTGGACCCCGCTACATATTGTCCAGAACTGGTTCCCCCTATTTGTACTGAATAACTAGCGTGGCCTGAGTCCCACGGAACCTTCCAGGTTACCTACAGTGACAGTTCACTGTGAGGACCATTTGGTCCTTAGAACCTCATTGGGTTTCTTAGGGTACCCTCTCCCTTATTGAACAGCTTAGTGGAAATACTACACCTGCTGGGATTGATCTTCCTACCATGGAAGACGTCCCAGACCTAAGCTTCGATGAAGATGCCATAGCCGAGGCTTTGAGATCAGCTCCCCAACTCCTTGGGGTTGGAGGGGCTCCCGCCTCAGCCTCCGCTAATGACGATTGGACAACACTTACTGGAATGAAGAAAGAATGGCTTAGAATTACAGTCCATGGGGCTATAATGACAGAATATTTAAGGGCTAATATAGCCCCTCAGGGGCTCCTTGTGAACATTGTGCCAAGACTCTTCCTTGAAGATAGCCAATTTAAAGGTGACTGGTGCCAAGTGTCATGGAAGTGCACTAAAGATCTCTTGTTTTTGATCGTTAAGACAGCAAAGAGACTGGCAGATGCACTACCTGTCAAAATCATGGCTCTGGAAACAGCCATCAGAAGCACTCTAACCAAAACTCCTTTCATCACCAACTTAGCAGAAATTAACCAAGAGATTACTGAGAACCAAGATCTTTTACTTAAACAACAAATGACCAAACTCCAAAAGGATGTGGCTAAATTTGACAAAAAAAGGTGTATCCATATCTTAAGGAAGGATACACCAATAAGAAAAATAGCTACTCCTCTGATGACAATTCAGACAACGGCAGCCGGAGGGGCTCCTCCGGTAGCGATTCTAGCGGAGGTTACCCCACTAACAACAACCGCAACCAGCGACGTCCAAATTGGAACCATGGTTTCAATCAGGGACAGATGTTTCAGGGACCCCCTCAAAGGATGCCACCCTGGCAATACCCCTTCTATCCCCAGGGTCCACCGCAGTTTTTTCCAATGAACCCTCCTTTTCACTACAGAGGTTGGGGCAGAGGAAGAGGGCGAAAGCGAGGAGGTCAGAAAGGGGAACAGTGGCAGGACCAGCCAACAGCATCGACGTCAGTAGAGACCAGGAGCACAACCAGAGGGAAGAAAGCTTAATTGTCAACCTGTCTACCAGATCCCTTACTCCAACTGAAACCTAGGTCCTTGAGACAGGTCTAGGTTTCATTCCTACTCCCACCCCAGACAGCTTCAATGACATGTGTGAGGTCAAGCAACTCTTTAGAAAAATACACTTACGCTCTTTCTTTAACGAAAGACCAGACAGCGACAAAACCGACACAGGGTTACATAAACCTTCCAGGTTCACGCCAACTGATGGCATGGTTCCACCAGAAGTTCTGGTCTTTGAGAGGGCAGTCCTGAAGACTCTAGAGGCTAAACCTAACAAGAGAAGCTTTAATAACCTTACCCATGCCGAAAGGCTGGCCGTGAAGACACTTGGTAATGACAATACCATTGTCATAAAACAGGCGGATAAAGGGGGAGCCAGAGTAATCCAGGATGTCATTGACTACGACACTGAGTGCAAACGACAACTTGCCAACATTACCCACTACAGACCACTAACAATTGATCCCACTCCTAGGCTGACCACCATGATCACTAGCCTGATTATGGAAAGAGAATCTAATGAGTGGATTACTAAAAAAGAGGCAGAGTTCTTACTCACTACTGATCCGGTCATCCCCTACTTTTACACCCTACCCAAAATTCATAAGGGGACATCACCTGTCCCAGGTAGGCCCATTGTATCTGTCATCGGCTCACTTTTGGAACCTCTTTCCAAATAATGTGATGTATTTCTCCAACCACTGGTAAAGAAAATTCCATCCTTTCTTCAGGACATCAGGGATGTGCTCCGCCTGATTGATTTCATCAAGGGGAGAGAGAGCGTCGACCTCCTTCTCACTTTGGACGTGGAGGCGCTCTATACCAACATTCCCCAACAGGCCACCTTGGAAGCAGTAGAGGACACTCTCTAGAGGGAAGAGTGGACCTCACCGACACCCATCAACTTTCTTATGGCCTGCGCCAACATAGCTTTAACTGAGAACTTCTTTCAGTATGGGTCCCAGCTATACCATCAGATCCAGGGGACTTCGATGAGTTCTACCTTCGCCCCTAGCCTAGCCTACATCTACATGGCCACATTTGAGGACCAGATCATCAGACCAGCTCACAACCCCTTTTCTGAGAATATAGCACTCCGGCGCAGGTATATTGATGATATACTAGTCCTCTGGCGAGGGGATCGGGAGAGCTGCGACGCTTTTTGCACGTGGATCAATCATCAGAACCGTTTTCTGAGATTGACAGGAACTATCTCAGATACCACAATACCATTCTTGGACTTAACTATCAGTCTGGACCAGGAAGGTCTGAGTACCTCCCTGTTTCGCAAAGAGACGGATAGAAACAGTCTTCACCTTTACAACAGTCATCACCCCAAGGCCTTGAGGGATAACCTACCCTTTGGGCAGTTCCTGAGGATACGCAGATACTGTACCAATAGTTACAACTACAAAAAGGAATCTGTCCTGCTCCAACATAATTTGCAGGATAGAGGTTATCCCACCAAATTGATTCGCGAATCACGCAAAAGGGCTCTCAACAACCCCAGAGAGGCACTACTGGAGACACACCCGAAAGAACCTGACAACTTGATTACTTGTGTGACTTGTTTCACAAAAAATTCGACCTTCATAAAACAAACTGTGAATAAACACTGGGGGCTATTGAATACAGGGGACTTAGACATCCCACGTCCCCGCTTTGCCTTTAAGCGTACATCCAACCTCAAACATGCCCTCATTCACACACGCCCAAAAAAACCAATCACCACCAATCAAAGTACCTTGTGGAGCCTGCCACCTGTGGTGGGTCACTACCAATGCGGGGGTTGTGTTGTATGTCCACAGACAGTACAGTGTAAAGAAATCAAACTGTCCGATACATTCCCATAGCATCTGAATAAACATACTAACTGCAACAGTCTCAGATGTATTTACATGCTGATTTGCCCATGTGGAAAAAACTATATCGGCATGACAATGATGCAGGTTAAGCTAAGGATAATGGAACATAAGAGCAACATCCGATGCTCAAAAACACATACACGCCTCAATGAACAATACATTCAACACGGCCATCAGGCAGACAGTATCAAGTGGCTAGTACTTGAATCTCACCCTTCAACGACGCAACAAGCTCTGTTCAGGATCGAACAGCGATGGGTCCATCCCCTCCAGTTGGACTCTCTGGTCCTTAATGACTCTGTCCCTTGGTCATCCCTGGCCAGATAAATCCGTCCCTTCTGGGTAAATAAGTATCATTTCACTGCTTGCCTTGACTAATGAGTATGTACCTACACTGGTCCCCCCTTTTCCCTCTGTGGGGGTGAATTTCTTTCCCCCTTCCTCGTTCCCTCTCCTACCTTTTTTGAGCAATTCATGGTCACCAGTTATATTATGTCTGGTAGTAACTAACATTATCCCCTGAGAGAGAGAGATATATACAACAATTGTCTTCCTTCATTTATATGTATATATATCTAACATCTAAATATAATTACAAGTATTACGATGATATGATCTTCATGATGCGTTCACATTATACATGGCCCCCTAACATGTTTGTGGCAACCTTGGGGCTTATCCGACATTCAAGAGACACCCCTACTCCCAAGAACTTACACTATGATATGGCATGAGAACAGCGCAACCTGCCTACGCATGCGCAGACATGCCTTCCTTGAGAGCACGCCCAGCCGCCCGGTCCCGGACGCTGAGACGCGGACAGCTTATAAACCCGATGCACCGGGACTCCGGTACCAGCTGTTCCGCGCCACTGCAGGAGCGCCTAGCGGGTGGGTAGGTTTGCAAGCCTTGGGCTGCACGCATGATAGGTAAGAAATGCGCTCTTTTTACTGCACTACCGGGTCTCATTGATATCACTGGCTCTGGCCGCGTTGTTGTTGGCGGGTACTTTAACTGCGATGTCTCATGGTTCGCTCGAATCCATTGCCTGGCCTCGCTGGACCTCTCCAAGATTGGTGGGCTGGGCGTGTGGCCTCGATGAGGTTGTGTGACTCGGCATGCATTCTGCTACGTGGCGAACCTTGTGGCCGGCTTCGCTTCTTGTCTACATCACACGGGGGCATGGATGGCCTGAATTCTGAGCGTACATTCCATGTGTGCTGTACGCAGTGCTCACCTTCCGGCATCATGGGGCCACACTGCACGCCGGCCGGACGGGGGGTTCTGGGGGCCGGTTTCGGCTCGGTGTGTTCCGGATATCGGGCTCTGGTGCTGTCACTAACATGCCTAGACTCCTGATATCATGGCATCTTCTTAGCCATGACCTTCTGAATGGCTTAATCCCCATACCTATTCAATCCTGGGACCGGGTATGTGTACACATTTCTGTCTCTCCAGGTTACCATACCTTACTGTGCTGCCCCACTGGAACAGACTGCGGGCCCTTTAGGGACACCTTTAGGGTAAGAATCAGCCTACCTCTTTATTCATTTTCTGTGGTTTTAATCGTTGTTATGTACCAATGTGTCTACGGGCTTATTCTGCTGATATGCCCTGTCTTTTAATATTCCTATGTGTGTGTGAATTCCTTTGGAGAGCAAGGGTGACCAACTGCTTAATGAGGCGATAATGCCATTATAAAACGTTTGGCTTATTATCTTACATCTTTTCTAGGTCACCCCACTACTGCAGAACCACTAGGCCTGCACCCTTACAGACCCAGAGGGGTTGTACTTACTCCTTTTTCTTTTCTTTTCACTGTGAAGTACTGTTTACTTGAGGTCCTGAGGAATTGCAAATTAAGCAAGAAACATGTCGACCTCACCAGAGGGTTTGAGGTAGTTCCACTGTGCCCCTTACAGTCTCTACCTCCCCTCCCCCACTTTTTAACCAAGGAAATCAGTCATGCGAATAAATGTCCTTGTGAATTGATTTACCTTTTTTAAATCACTATCCCCACACGACTACACCTTCACCTTACCCCTCACACGCACACAACCATTGGCTGGAACAAAAGAACTCCGACAAAGTTAGCCTTTAGGCGCCCGTCAGACATTGCAGCGCCAGTCTGACGAGGAGCAAGAGGCCAATGATGAAGCTTGACATCTAGCTTGCTGGGTGTGTGAGGCCTCTCAGTTCCAACAAGGGAGCTTTCTGCTCCCTGCCTCAACTCTCCTAATATACTAACACACACTCTCCTTCTTCTATGTTCTCGGGGAACTTTGCACCTTCTGCATTTCATGATTGATTGGACATGTAAACTGGACCCCGCTAAATATTGTCCAGAACTGGTTCCCCCTATTTGTACTGAATTACTCTCGTGGCCTGAGTCCCACGGAACCTTCCAGATTACCTACAGTGACAGTTCACTGTGAGGACCATTTGGTCCCTAGAACCTCATTGGGTTTCCTAGGGTACCCTCTCCCTTATTTAACAGCTTAGTGGAAATACTACACCTGCTGGGATTGATCTTCCTACCATGGAAGACGTCCCAGGCCTAAGCTTCGATGAAGATGCCATAGCCAAGGCTTTGAGATCAGCTCCCCAACTCCTTGGGGTAGGAGGGGCTCCCGCCTCAGGCTCCGCTAATGACGATTGGACAACACTTACTGGAATGAAGAAAGAATGGCTTAGAATTACAGTCCATGGGGCTATAATGACAGAATATTTAAGGGCTAATATAGCCCCTCAGGGGCTCCTTGTGAACATTGTGCCAAGACTCTTCCTTGAAGATAGCCAATTTAAAGGTGACTGGTGCCAAGTGTCATGGAAGGGCACTAAAGATCTCTTGTTTTTGATCGTTAAGACAGCAAAGAGACTGGCAGATGCACTACCTGTCAAAATCACTGCTCTGGAAACAGCCATCAGAAGCACTCTAACCAAAACTCCTTTCATCACCATTTGGCAGAAATTAACCAAGAGATTACTGAGAACCAAGATTTTTTACTTAAACCAAAAAATGACCAAACTCCAAAAGGATGTGGCTAAATTTGACAAAAAAAAGGTGTATCCATATCTTAAGGAAGGATACACCAATAAGAAAAATAGCTACTCCTCTGATGACAATTCAGACAACGGCAGCCGGAGGGGCTCCTCCGGTAGCGATTCTAGTGGAGGTTACCCCACTAACAACAACCGCAACCAGCGACGTCCAAATTGGAACCATGGTTTCAATCAGGGACAGATGTTTCAGGAACCCCCTCAAATGATGCCACCCTGGCAATACCCCTTCTATCCCCAGGGTCCACCGCAGTTTTTTCCAGTGAACCCTGTTTTTCACGACAGAGGTTGGGGCAGAGGAAGAAGGCAAAAGCGAGGAGGTCAGAAAGGGGTACAGTGGCAGGACCAGCCAACAGCATCGACGTCAGTAGAGACCAGGAGCACAACCAGAGGGAAGAAAGCTTAATTGTCAACCTGTCTACCAGATCCCTTACTCCAACTGAAACCAAGGTCCTTGGGAAAGGTCTAGGTTACGTTCCTACTCCCACCCCACACAGCTTCAATGAAATGTGTGAGGTCAAGCAACTCTTTAGAAAAATACGCTTACGCTCTTTCTTTAACGAAAGACCAGACAGCGACAAAACTGACACAGGGTTACATAAACCATCCATGTTCACGCCAACTGATGGCATGGTTCCACCAGAAGTTCTGGTCTTTGAGAGGGCAGCCCTGAAGACTCTAGAGGCTAAACCAAACAAGAGAAGCTATAATAACCTTACCCATGCCGAAAGGCTGGGTGTGAAGACACTTGGTAATGACAATACCATTGTCATAAAACAGGCGGATAAAGGGGGAGCCACAGTAATCCAGAATGTCATTGATTACGACACTGAGTGCAAACGACAACTTGCCAACATTACCCACTACAGACCACTAACAATTGATCCCACTCCTAGGCTGACCACCATGATCACTAGCCTGATTATGTAAGGAGAATCTAAATAGTGGATTACTAAAAAAAGAGGCAGAGTTCTTACTCACTACTGATCCGGTCATCCCCTACTTTTACACCCTACCCAAAATTCTTAAGGGGACATCACCTGTACCAGGTAGGCCCATTGTATCTGGCATCGGCTCACTTTTGGAACCTCTTTCCAAATTCTGTGATGTATTTCTCCAACCACTGGTAAAGAAAATTCCATCCTTTCTTAAGGACATCAGGGATGTGCTCCGCCTGATTGATTTTATCAAGGGGAGAGAGAGCGTCGACCTCCTCCTCACTTTGGACGTGGAGGCGCTCTATACCAACATTCCCCAAAAGGCCACCTTGAAAGCAGTAGAGGACACTCTCCAGAGGGAAGAGTGGACCTCACCGACACCCATCGCCTTCATTATGGCCTGCACCAACAAAGCTTTAACTGAGAACTTCTTTCAGTATGGGTCCCAGCTATACCATCAGATCCAGGGGACTTCGATGAGTTCTACCTTCGCCCCTAGCCTTGCCTGCATCTACATGGCCACATTTGAGGACTAGATCATCAGACCAGGTCACAACCCCTTTTCTGGGAATATTGCACTCTGGTGCAGGTATATTGATGATATACTAGTCCTCTGACGAGAGGACCGGGAGAGCTGCAACGCTTTTTGCGCGTGGATCAATCATCAGAACCGTTTTCTGAGATTCACAGGAACTATCTCAGATACCACAATACCATTCTTGGACTTAACAATCAGTTTGGACCAGGAAGGACTGAGTACCTCCCTGTTTCGCAAAGAGACGGATAGAAACAGTCTTCACCTTTACAACAGTCATCACCCCAAGGCTTTGAGGGATAACTTACCCTTTGGGCAGTTCCTGAGGATACGCGGAAACTGTACCACTAGTTACAACTACAAAAAGGAATCTGTCCTGCTCCAACATAAATTGCAGGATAGAGGTTATCCCACCAAATTGATTTGCGAATGACGCAAAAGAGCTCTCAACAACCCCAGAGAGGCACTAATGGAGACACACCCGAAAGAACCTGACAACTTGATTACTTGTGTGACTTGTTTCACAAAAAAATCGGCCTTCATAAAACAAACTGTGAATAAACACTGGGGGCTATTGAATACAGGGGACTTAGACATCCCACGTCCCCGCTTTGCCTTTAAGTGTTCATCCAACCTCAAAGATGCACTCATTCACACACGCCCAAAAAAACAAATCACCACCAATCAAAGTACCTTGTGGAGCCTGCCACCTGTGGTGGGTCACTACAAATGCGGGGGTTGTGTTGTATGTCCACAGACAGTACAGTGAAAAGAAATCAAACTGTCCTATACATTCACATGACATCTGAATAAACATACTAACTGCAACAGTCTCAGATGTATTTACATGCTGATTTGCCCATGTGAAAAAAACTATATCGGCATGACAATGAGGCAGGTTAAGCTAAGGATAATGGAACATGAGAGCAACATCCGATGCTCTAAAACACAAACACGCCTCGATGAACAATACATTCAACACCGCCATCAGGCAGACAGTATCAAGTGGCTAGTACTTGAATCTCACCCTTCAATCGCGCAACAAGCTTTGTTCAGGATCGAACAGCGATGGGTCAATCGCCTCCAGTTGGACTCTCTGGGCCTTAATGACTCTGTCCCTTGGTCATCCCAGGCCAGATAAATCCGTCCCTTCTGGGTAAATAAGTATCATTTCACTACTTGCCTTGACTAATGAGTATGTACCTACACTGGTCCCCCCTTTTCCCTCTGTGGGGGTGAATTTCTTTCCCCCTTCCTCGTTCCCTCTCCTACCATTTTTGAGCAATTTATGGTCACCAGTTATATTATGTCTGGTAGTAACTAACATTATCCCTTGAGAGAGAGAGATATATACAACAATTGTCTTCCTTCATTTATATGTATATATATCTAACATCTAAATATAATTACAAGTATTACGATGATACGATCTTCATGATGCGTTCACATTATACATGGCCCCCCTAACATGTTTGTGGCAACCTTGGGGCTTATCCGACATTCAAGAGACACCCCTATAAGATGGCCGCAGCACTCCCATGAACTTACACTATGATATGGCATGAGAACAGCGCACCTCGCCGACGCATGCGCAGACATGCCTTCCTTGAGAGCACGCCTACCCGCCCGGTCCCGGACGCTGAGACTTGGACAGCTTATAAACCTGATGCACAGGGGACTCCGTACCAGCTGTTTCGCGCCACTGCAGGAGCGCCTAGCGTCAGCGTGTGGGTAGGTTTGCAAGCTTTGGGCTGCACGCATGATAGGTAAGAAATGCGCTCTTTTTACTGCACTACCAGGTCTCATTGATATCACTGGCTCTGGCCGCGTTGTTGTTGGCGGTACTTTAACCGCGATGTCTCATGGTTCGCTCGAATCTTTTGCCTGCCCTCGCTGGACCACTCCAAGATTGGTGGGCTGGGCGTGTGACCTCGATGAGGTTGTGTGACTCGGCATGCATTCTGCTACGTGGCGAACCTTGTGGCCGGCTTAGTTTCTTGTCTACATCACAAGGGGGCATGGATGGCCTGATTTCTGAGTGTACATGCCATGTGTGATGTACGCAGTGCTCACCTTCCGGCATCATGGGGCCACACTGCACGCCGGCCGGACGGGGGGTTCTGGGGGCCGGTTTCGGCTCGGTCTGTTCCGGATATCGGGCTCTGGTGCTGTCACTAACATGCCTAGACTCCTGATATCATGGCATCTTCCTAGCCATGACCTTCTGAATGGCTTAATCCCCATACCTATTCAATCCTGGTACCGGGTATGTGTACACATTTCTGTCTCTCCAGGTTACCATACCTTACTGTGCTGCCCCACGGGAAAAGACTGCGGGCCCTTTAGGGACACCTTTAGGGTAAGAATCAGCCTACGTCTTCATTCATTTTCTGTGGTTTTAATCGTTGTTATGTACCAATGTGTCTACGGGCTTATTCTGCTGATATGCCCTGTCTTTAAATATTCCTATGTGTGTGTGAATTCCTTTGGAGAGCAAGGGTGACCAACTGCTTAATGAGGCGATAATGCCATTATAAAACGCTTGGCTTATTATCTTACATCTTTTCTAGGTCACCCCACTACTGCAGAACTACTAGGCCTGCACCCTTACAGACCCAGAGAGGTTGTATTTACTCCTTTTTCTTTTCTTTTCACTGTGTAGTACTGTTTACTTGAGATCCTGATGAATTGCAAATTAGGAAAGAAACATGTCGACCTCACCAGAGGGTTTGAGGTAGTTCCACTGTGCCCCTTACAGTCTCTAACTCCCATCCCACCTTTTAACCAAGGAAATCAGTCACGCGAATAAATGTCCTTGTGAATTGATTTACCTTTTTTAAATCGCTATCCCCACACGACTACACCTTCACCTTACCCCTCACACGCACACAACCATTGGCTGAAACAAAAGAACTCCGACAAAGATCGCCTTTTAGGCGCCCGTCAGACATTGCAGCGCCAGTCTGACGAGGAGCAAGAGGCCAATGATGAAGCTTGACATCTAGCTTGCTGGGTGTGTGAATCCTCTCAGTTCCAACAAGGGAGCTTTCTGCTCCCTGCCTCAACTCTCCTAATATACTAACACACACACTCCTTCTTCTATGTTCTCGGGGAACTTTGTACCTTCTGCATTTCATGATTGATTGGACATGTACCTTGGACCCCGCTAAATATTGTCCCGAACTGGTTCCCCCTATTTGTACCGAACCTACACACTACTATCAGCAATTCAGTTCCTTTGTGTTTGTTCCCGTGTACCTGACTTACCAATCCTTGAAACAGGTACCTAAGATCACAATGGATCAAGGAGCTAGCTGTGGAGTAAGTAGACAACACAATACCATATACAATTGAATAATGTTTGTACTCTTTATAATGACCACAGACTCAAGAAGTTTTGAAAACCTTTATCTAATCATCATCATCATCATATGTCATGAGCCACAAATTTACAGAGATCAAACTGTCTATAACTATAATTAGAAATATTGTATAGCTATGAATGAGAGTCAGAATCATTTAGAAATCGAAAACATTTTAGATGAACAAACTTTCACAATTTTACTAAAGGCGGGTAAAGAAAGGGAACATACTAATCAAAGTAGACTTTCGAAACTCACTAACGGTTCAGAGGAAACAAAACTTATGCAATTTGATTTATCCAGATGTGCTTATTCTCTATAGGGAGGGTAAGAATGGAACAAACTATATATGTAAACGATTTAGTATTTGACTAAAGGTAGGTAGAAAGTGGAACATGCTAATAGACAATAGTGCATGAAAATCTCATTTATTGAAAGACAGGGGAGAAAAGGAACGTATGAAATTATGCTTTATTCGAGACGTTAGGAAAAAGGGTAGATAAACGAACACCCACATGGATTTATATTTACCCAGGATAGATTGAAGACTAACCCTGGCCACGGGTCAGTTGGAAAAGGCGGGAAAGGACCCTCAAGGACTTAGGTTGCCAGTAGGCGAGCAGGTACAGCTCATGGACAGTCAGGACAGGATAACCCCAGAATTTGGATCAGGGCTGGGTTCACCAAAGTCTACGACCAACACCTGCAGTTTTGGTTGCAACGCCTGCACTACTCCCTCTCTGCTAGGAATCTGCCAATAACTCCGATTGGGTTCTCGAATCTCGCAGCAAAGTGCTTCGCCAGCACTTAAGGTTCCCAAAAACCCCTACTGGGTCTGTGGAAAATACGGACAGAGTGCTCCGCAGCTCTTTGTATCATTCACCTATAGAGTGCGTTGGGTCCCTGACAGGTCAGCTATTCGGACAAGTCGGACAATTTCTCTAGCTAAACCTAGGCTAGTTATACTGTTTATCGGGTCAGTGTACCACCCCCCCAATGTTGCAAGTGAAAGGATCCCCAAGTTCTGATTGGACAAAGGAGGAGGTTAAGTCATCACACCACCTAATTTTTAGACTTTCTCAGGCTTAATATTCATTTTTGTTCCCACCCCTTACATTTTAGTTTCCCATGGCATGTGTTTTACAGAGGACAATGAGGTATACAGCAGTTTAATACAATTGTAGCGATCTGAGGTACAGTTCAGCTTCGTCCTGCTGGGTTACAGGTCGGTTCCCAGGAGCATCTTGGGCGAGGCTGCCAGCTGGCTGAGTTCCACTGCTGCATGGCTTTCTTTTCCCCCATCATGTGACTGGGACCATACAAGCTTCCAAAATGGAGTAACAAGCGCCTCCCAGGCCCAAAGAATACGATACATGAAAAGCAAGCGAAAACAATTTAGAAACACAGAATAAAAGATTACATTTTATACCATGAAATGGCTGTACTACATCCCTTACTATATAATAACTATTGCATTAGGGTAAGTGCAAAACAAACAGCTTTGAAAAAGCGGCAATGTAAGCATAGAGCATGTGAGAACATAAGGCTGCCATCTTTAAGTGCATTGCGCATGAGCAACAATTCCCACCAGAACTGCGAGTGCGTCACATCACATGGGTATGACCGACGCATGCGCAGACTAATTCCCGCAGAGCAGCGGCCATTTTAGAGGCAAGCGTATTACGTTTTAGAAAACACATAGGCAAGCGTCTCTGGGACACCCCGTGTAGTTTAAAATGTGCAATATTAATAAGACAAACAGATTGATTTAGTCTATTAATGTTATTTGAGGTTCTTGATACAAGCAAGTTGCTTAATGTGCGAATACTTGCTCCATCAGTCTCTCCTAGAACGGCGTTAAAAATTATGATCTGTTAACACCAAATTGGCAAGCTTGGCACGCATTGCATTTAAATAAAATGTTCTTGCTGTAAGCCAACTGATGGAGCAAGGACTCATGGAAAAGAGAATTGCTCAGAAGCAATCCTCTCATTTAACTCCCTAACATGTTATTAATTACATATTGTGTAAAACTAATACGCACCATATAAAAACGAGGGTTAGTGAAGTTTACATATGTGTTTGCTAACATGAATAACTTGAACGGCTTTCTAAAATGGCTGTAAACGGGAAATCTTTATTGGGCATGCGTCAACGGTATCTACGCAGTATGACGAGCTGTCGCTTGGAGAGAAATTCTTGCGCATGAGTGAAGTGAAGACTCACTTGCTTTGCATCTGCCTGCTTGAACCTAAATTGAGCGAATTTACTAATGCCAATGCGTGGAAAGTATTTTTCTTTTCTTTATTTTTTTTGGGTTATCCTCATATACCATACTGGAACTCTTGATGGGATACTAGCACCTCGATGCAATTTGGTCATCCTAGTCCGGCCTTTGTTGAAATTGGCTAATAGCAGGGTGGTATGCCTGAACCCTCAAGTAGCCACTACCTTCCCATCAATACTCCGTTTCACCATCTTGTGGGCTCCCATGCTACTTTGGAGTCAAGGGAACCAGCAGGGCTCCGGATAAATCATTGGAGAACCAATCATCGAAGTTGCCATGCCTCCAGGGCTGCCCAAACTTTAACCAGACTTAGAGGATCACATGCTATGTCAAACTTACTAGTTATCATAATTTGCCATAAGCAGCTCGGGAAAGTAGGGGGGATTGGATCCTTCCAAGCTCTGCAAATCTCGTGCCTTGCGAGAAGAATAACATAGAAAACAAATTTAGTGGGGAGGTCATTTACTCTATAACCCATATATAGCCCTGAAAATATTGTGGTGGTAGAAATTGCAATGGGCACTGAGAGGACCTTTTCCAGAAAATCACCAATCTTGCCCCAGTAGTCTTTTAGTTCGGGGCATCAAGCAAACATGTGGACATCGTCCGCAGTAAGCAGGCCGCACCTTGGGCAAAGGTAGACTAGATTGGAAAATTTAGACAGTTTCTTTGGAGTTATATAAACCCTATACATGGTGAACAGATGGGTTCTTTTTAGTGCCGCTGGCTTAACTACGGATTGTAGGATCCTAAAAGAGTCAAGCCACAAATCACTGAAGGTTCCATTGTCCAATGTGAGAGCGCTGCTCCAAAGTTTACTAAGCTCAGCTTCTGTTACTTCCTCGCCCTCAAGCAGTGATGAATACCAAAAAGCAATTTGACTCTTCCAACTTCCACGTCTTGTCACTAAATCAAATTTAGGGTTTGGGATTTTACTGTCTACAGGTCTAGTTGACCACCACCCCGATAACTGGTAGAACTTAAACCTGGTGAGTGTTCCCCTTGTAAGATTAGAAAGCGTGTCCCAGCTTAGAAGCTGTCCACCCTCCTGCAAATCCCCCCAACAGTTCAGCCCTGCCTGCTTTAATGGTAATGACAGATGGTCATTCAAGCATGCTGGTAACCCTGGTGAGTCCCAAATCGGGGCCATAGTAAGGGATATTCAGCTTATTCCTAAGAAATATCCAATTTTTCAGGGCTGTCACCAAAATCTTCAGCCTTAATTTTTAAAAAAAATGTTGGATCCCCAAACTTAAATAGAAAATAGTCTGGTCCCTGGGGGACATCCTGTAGTAGGGCAGTAAACAGTAAACCCATAGATGATTGGTCCAAATGTTCGGCCATTTGTCTAAAGTGTTTGAAATGAAAAGCCTGGCAGTAAAGAAGTAGGTCTGGAAAAGCCAGCCCTCCAGTTTTTAAGCTTCTCCTGAGTTTTTTCCAGGTGATTCGAGGGGCTCTAGAGTTCCAGATAAAGGATCCCAACTTCCCTTGCAACTTTTTAATTAATGGCAACGGGAACGATAAGGGGATGGAATTAAATAAAAAAGTAATAGTGGGAAAAATGATCATCTTAAGTAGGTTCACCCTCCCATAGATGTTTAAGGGGAGAGAGTACAATCGATGGAGTAGGGCACATGTATCTTTAATAACTCTATCCAGGTTAATTTTTGGAATGTCAACTATTTTTTTTGCTAAATGGACTCCTAGATACCTCATTTTGTTTTTGCTCCCCACCGTGTCTCCCAGCTGGTTCCATTCCATAATTTCTGTTTTGTCTTTGTTGATTCTATATCCCGAGATCTCACCGAAGCTTTCTGCAAGATGTATTAATCTGGGCAAGGCTTCTTCTGGGTTTGAGGTATACATCAACAAATCATCTGAGTATAACGCAAATTTCAGCTCTAAGTCCACGATTTTGAATGGTTTGATTAGGGGATCAGATCTAAGCAGGCAGACAAAAGGCTCAATATACAAATTAAACAAAAGGGGTGACAGGAGGCAGCCCTGCCTAGTGCCTCGGGCTATAAATATTTGTTCACTGAGGGAGCCGTTTACTAAGATTTCAGCTGTTGGTGCAGAGTATAAAGACCTAATAGCTGTTATAAAGTTATTTGGAAGACCAAATTTGGCGAAGGCAGTCCAGAGATATTTCCATTTGACCTGGTCAAATGCTTTGGCGGCATCGAATGCCACGATGGTCAGTGGCAGCTTTTTCTCTATGGCGACATATTTTGCCGCAACCACTTAAAAGTTTAATTCGTTAAGTTGCCTATCTGGAATAAATCCTCCTTGGTCACAGTGCACAAAGGATTGTACTACTTTAGCCAATCTCGTTGCTAATACCCCCGCAAAGACCTTATAGTCAACATTTAATAAGGAGATGGGTCTGTATGACTCTATCTTACCGGGATCTTTGTTTGGCTTTGATATCAATGTAACTGTTGCCTCGACCCATGATCCTGGAGCCTGCCCCCCTTGAAGTAGGATTTCATTAAATAGTGATGTCAAATCTCCAACTACTTGATCTAATACTATCTTATACAGCTCCACCGGAAGGCCGTCTGGGCCTGCGGCTTTTCCTTTGACCATCTTCAAATTTGAGTCCTTACCTCTCCTTCCTTTATCTCGGAGCTGAGGAAGGATCTTTCTTTCTCTGATAATTCGGGAAGCTGTATGTTGTTCAGCCAGTTTTCCACCCGCTGCCTGCTCTGAGATGTGTTTGATCCGTACAGGGACTGCTTGTAAATGTTGGCCTCTTCTCTGATGAGATCGTCATCTTGCGTGGTTTCCCCTGTGCTTGTCAATGATAGGCTATCAATCTGATTCCTAATTCTGTCAGCTCGGGCCTTCCATGCTAAGAGGCGGCCACATTTCTCCCCATACGCAAAATGTTGTAGTTTACTCACATCCCATTTGTCCTTTAGGTCTTTGTCGAGCTCTGCTTGATATTCTGCTCGCAGAATGTCCAGTTCTCTTTGGGCGGTGAGCCTGCTATGTGACTGTTCCATTGAGGCTCTCTGAAGCTCCTGCTCTTTTACTTTGATTTTCAAGAGACGTGCTTCCCCCTTTTCCTTCCTCGATTTACTCCTCCTAATCATCAGAGTGGTCAGCACACCTCTGGTGCAAGCTTTGTATGTGTCCCGGACTATTTGTTTACTTACTGACCCGTTGTTGACCCTGAATAATTCCTCAGTCTCAGTGATAAGGTCCTGTCTGACTCCCTCTTCAAGTAGTAGAGTCCGATCTAAGGTCCACCTCCTTTGCTGTGCTTTCTGCTTCAAATGGATCGCCAACTCAACAACTGAATGATCAGACAGGATTGCCGGGATATACGTTATAGAGTCCACTGCAGAAGAGAGAGTTTTGTCTAGCAAAAAGAAATCTATTCTTGAATGGTGGCCATACCTTCTGCTATAGAAGGAGTAGTCCCTTTTCCCTGGGTTTTTGAGTCTCCTGATGTCTGTTAGATTGAGATCCCGCATAACATTCTTGAGTTCTAATCTGGACTTTTGAGGGGGAGTAAATCTGACTCTGGAGTTTCGGTCCAGCTCTTTATCAAAAATGAGGTTAAAATTGCCCCCAAGGATTATGGGACCATATGTCTCTACCAAGGCATTTTTAAGTTGTGTCAGTGCTCCTGGAGCATCCTGTTTGGGACCGTAATATACTGCACACGTAAGGGGAGATTGTCCGGGGAAAGTATTAACTAATAAAGGGAGATTAGAGTAGGGATGGGTGGTATACAGTGAAACCATTTATTCTTGAATGTAACATCTGTCTTTCTTACTTTATTATTAATGCTTATTTGGGCCTCTTGGGTATGTCTGGAGTGAGCTGTGCCACATGGGTTTTGCGCATGGCCAGCGGAAGTCAGCCTGGAAGGATGACGTGTGGTTTAAGAAGGGTACAAGGCCCCAGCCTGCCTGACGCCTGAGAATCACGAGTACAAGACCTGACTGCATGAGACCACATATTAAAATTAAACATTTGTTAGAGATGTAATGTGAATGCAGGTGAGAATATAAAAATATTAATACAAATTAAGGGGATGGGTTTGTTCACAAAGGGCTAACTGAAAAGAGTGACATGTAAGCATGGTGTGATGATCTTCCCCCCTTGCCTGACCAATCAGAGTTAGTATTTTTACAATATTGAAACATTGATGGGTGGTACATGAGGAACGAAAAGGTATACTTGAGGTAGGTTTTAGTTAGTTAGAGAGACGTCCATGCTGAATGCTGCAGAGCTCAGGATGCTGTCGGAGGGGCTGATGAAGAATCAAATGCAGAACCTAAATTATTAGGCTTAGAAAGAAGAATCTCGAGGAGGAAGAGAGTGTCACAGAGAGATGCGACTTGACCGTCAGTGTTAGAGAGGTCATCTATCCTGTCCTGAATCCTGTCCTGAAGTCTTTGTCTCCAGAACTATCCCGGGGACCCCTCCCAGCCCTTTGGCCAGGGGGTTGGTCTTCACACCATCCTAGGTAACTATAAATTTCGTGAATTTGCAGATGCTCTTTTCTCTTTGTCTTCTCCTTTCTGAGCATAAGTCATTGCAAGTTTGGAGTATATGTTGATGATTTGATTAATTTAATCTTCTCTCCTGTGAGTGACGGTGACTGTGTTGTACTTTGAAGTGGTCCATATACACTTATTTTCGATAAAGAGTTAAAACTTTCCCGGGCCTGTGGTTATTTACTTTAAAGTGTAAAAGTTAGAATTAAGTTATAATTTTCACCAACTAGTTAACTAATGGTCCATCGACCAGAGGATCTGTGAAAGGTTGGTTAGGAGTAAAAAAATAATCAATCTTGAAGCATGAAAATTAATAAACTTTGACTCCAGCGGTTTACTCAATTGTGTGTGTTTATGGGCCCAGGTGAGTATATGGTATTGGTGAATCTTTTGTTGGTACATGCTTGGATCACAACTCACCCCATCCAATATTTCAGGACTGCTTTTAACTAGAGCGTTGATCATGGATGTAGCTCTCCTGAATGTTATGGTGGGTGATCTTTGTAATAGGGGACCAATAACAGGATCACTGAGTATAAGCGGCCAGTTCTTTCTAATGGTGCTTCTTAACTGGCACTCTTGTTTGTTATTGATTAAAAATAACCTTGTCTCATATTCTCCTTCTTGCCACTTCACCTTTTTGTTGACTCAGTTGCTGCCTAAATCAAAGATAATGTTAGTTCTACTAGCATCCTGTGATTTGTTAATCACTGAATCTATCACTTGCCCTGAATCACCCAGCACCAAAAACCTTGCTTTGCATTCACTTTGAGCTCATTTAAGATCTAAGTCATTCCTACAGATTCCCTTAAGTCTAAGCATTTCCCTGTAGGGGATACTGTTTATTAAATGACTTGGATGACAGCTGGTAGCATGAAGTACAGCATTACCAAGGGTCTCTTTTCTATGTAACTTGGTTTCAACCTTATTGTTGGCAATATAAACAGGTACATCCAAAAAGTTAAGTGACTCAGAACTTATTGTTGATGTAAAACTCAAGTTAATATCATTGATGTTAATTTCAGACACAAACTTAAGCGCACTTTCTCTGGAACCCCTCCATATGACAAATACATCATCAATATACCGCAACCAGCTGATTACGTATTTATCCAAAATTTCATTATCGTTCATCATGATGACCTTTTCCTCGCACCAGCCCATGTGATGACATGCATAGATGGGGGAGAAACTGGCCCCCATGGTAACCCCACGGATCTGCTGGAAAATGTGATACTGAAACATGACAAATAAAAATTCTAAACAGAATAGCGCCAGGTTTATTACCATATATGCTTCTTTTTGCCACTCAAGCAACCCCCTGAGTTTAGAAATCTTCTCAGAAGGCAATCTAGCAGGTAAAAATTACTCTACGGAGCAAGTGAGAGTTTTTGCCCCTAGATTGCCTTCTGAGAAGATTTCTCAACACAGGTGGTTGCTTGAGTGGCAAAAAGAAGCAGTGTCCTCTAGTGCATTGCATTGTGCAATGTCCGCCACCGGGTAGTTATAGTTAGATCAGCATTTCCATAAAATATATGTCTTGTGTGTTGCTAATGGCTTTAACACCGTTTGACCAATCTCCATGAAACCCTAAAAAAAGTGCTAGTTTGTGCACAGTTTGTGAAAGGAAAAATGTAAGGGTGATCCGTGAAGTGTGGATAGAGAAAAAAGGGGAGTCCTAGAACGCAAAATTCTCATGCATTTTCCATAGGCTTTTTCTGGCAGGGTTATGCAACAACTGCTGACCAGATTTACACCAAATATGGCAGGAAGCTGTACCTTGGTCTGCAGATTGTGCTTTTTGTGATTTGGTGTAAGTCTGTTGAGTAGTGTTAGAAAAATAAAGGTTTAAATGTTTTTTAATATCTGGACTTTTGAGTTCAGGATAGGCCCGCGAGAGATTCATAAGAGCCCCAGTTTAAAAACAGAGCATTCGGATTGCCTCAGAAAGCTTTAATTCCCTTTGGCTATCTCGCTCCTCTAGGAGTCAGACTCCTGCTGGACTGAGTGCTCTAACTGGTTGTCAGCATCATGAGAAAATCTTTCCTGGCAGCCATTACAGGACTCAGCAACTGAGTCCCCTGTCTTGCAGTTTAAATCAAAAATAACATAAATGGACAGGGCAGTATACAAACAAATTGGTACCTTTTGCCACAATGCTGTGGGAGTCCTGGGAGATTTCTGAAGAAAAGAATGGCGTCCCAGGGCCACATTGTTTAATTAGGGGAGGGGCACACAGATCCCCTCCTCAAGCCATTATAGGCCTTAGGTATCCCACAACAGGGGCCAAAAAGTCTAAAAAGAGGGAATGGGCCACACCGAGTGCCGCTGGACACACTACTCAGGCCAAAATCAGACGGAGGATTGGCTGTCCCGAACTTTGAATTATATTACTTAGCAGCTCAGCTGCAGATCCTCACGCAGAAAGTTGCGAGGGAGTTCAGGGGACCGGAAGAAAGCCATGGGACGGGTGCACAGAAGCATATACTTTCTTACATCATTATGCAGCAAAAACTAGAATTGAAGGAATTGACATCAGAGGACAGAACCCTGAGGCTGTGTTGGAACAGGAGTCAGTGGAAGGCAGGGGTGCTCCACCCATATGCGCCTGAAATCCCCTTGGGCATGTTGACGGCGCTACCACATGGGGGGGATCGGTCGAGATTGATGGAATGGTGGGAGTTGGGGCTCCAGATGGTCGGTGACCTGTATGCTGATGGGGAGTTATTGTTCTTCCCGGCACTACAGGACTAGTTTGGACTTCCGGATGGGGGTTTCCTATTGCACATGGCGGTGGTGTCTGCCATGAAAAAACATTGGAGATCGGGGCAGTTAGAACCCAAGACTACGCTGGCATGCCAATATGTGGTGGTGACCGCGGGCACTTTCAAGGCGGTTACCTGTCTGCAGTCGCGCTTACTACAGGAAGAGTTGACACCGTTGGACACACTTAAACAGAAATGGGAAGAGAGTGTGGGGAGGCCCATACCAGATGTAACCTGGGCCCAGATATTAAAGAGAACATGTAAAGGGAGCAGAAATGCACGTTTTCAACAGGTGCACTTTTTTGTGTTGCATAGGGCATACCTCACCCCAGGAAAAATGAAGACATTTTTCTATGTCCAAGATGTGGCCTGTCCCCGATGTTTGAGGCCTGAGGTAGAGTTGGAACATATGTTGTGGGACTGCCCCAAATTAGGGCACTACTGGGCGGAAATTAGGAGACCTGTTAAATGAAGCTACAGACAGGCAGGTGGAGTACAATCTGGCGACCTGCCTGCTGCTTTGGTTTCCCCATACGAGGAAGACCAAGGTAACCAGTAAGTTTATTGATCTGGGACTTATGCTAGCGCAGAGGGAGATAACCTGGCACTGGAAGGCGAAGGAGGGCCCTTCTGTTAGGAGGTGGGCACATGAGATGTGCAAATGGGCCAGTAGTGAAGGAGTGCTTAGACATAGGCAGGCAACTCGCTCGGCCAATGAAAAGTGTTTAGAGGTAGCGAGAGCATGGGAAGACCTGGTGCAGACATTTAAGAACAGCCTTGAACCTGAGGATGAATGAGTTGATGGTATTCTACGTGGGCTTCCCAGGAAATACATTGCGCATAGAAGGAGGACGTGCTGAACTCAGTATTGGATCAGATCCTTGACTTTAGTGAGGCCCACACCAATTGCAGTTAGAGGGAGGAGGGAAGTTGATATTCTGAACTGGGCCTTCCGGGGAGTCCGGGGTGATCTAACACATCGGTAAGGTACCTGGAAGGGTAGGAATGGAGGGAGCTGTTTGGAGTTTTGATGATCTCAGTCCTACAAGGTGTCCTACAGCGCGGATTGTCTGTAGTTGGGGAGTTGGGGGGGGGAGAAAATATTTAAAAAGCAGATACCAGATGTTTGACCTACTGACGATCCTGTTATCCCCTATGCGGTTGCCCGGGGGGGAATATCACCGAGCCGAGCGTCGCCTAGCCTCCGGGATGTGGGCTTTAAAGCTGTGTAAAGATTGTTGATGGGTATTACAGGGCTGGGTGGACGGGCAGTCACATCAGCGTGTACAGCTTTATATTATGTTCTGTTTTTACTTCCTGTCTGCAATAAAAATTATTTAAAAAAAAAAAGAGGGAAAAAGGGAATGGGCCACACAGCCCTCTCCCGAGCTTTCAGAGGTCCCCAGTTTGTCATCCCTGGAGCTGATAAGCTTTTTAAAAGGGGGCTACACTGCTTCCTCCCGTATCCTTTGATGGCCCCAGAGGCTTACTTGCTGTGTCCTGGGGAGCCCAACTTGAGACACAGTGGACTCTGTGCCCGCACAGGCTGGGGCATGTGTTTACTCCTGTCTAGTGGATGCATTTTCTTATTTCCCACTAAACGGGAGCAAACACAAAGTCTGCTTCCATTTGACAGAAGTTTAACCTCATGCGCGCTAGCGGAATTCCGCTCTCACGCTGAGATTTTTTAAATCGCATGTTACGTGACGAGCTGGGCTCATCATCAGCGTGCGAGGAGGCTACGCCATGAAGAGCCCAGCTCGTCATCAGCGTGGAAGGGGTTAAAAATTCTCACACCAGCATAGGATGTGCATAGAAACATACTCACACAACTACACTCAACATATACCATTCATAATATTTTTTTGACATTTCACAATCAGATATTTAGTTATTGACATTGACGAATGCAAACGTATTATCTAACTTAGTCTAGATCACAGTTTTGCATTTGTACTCCGCAATGCACACTGTCTTGTTGCATACTGTAGGTATGGAGACATATAATTAGACTTACTGTCATCTCAAACTTACCAAAGTATTTAAGTTGACACACTATATCACAATCCCCTATTATAATGCTCTCTTTGCCCACAAATGTCCACACTGTCACTATCATGTGGTATAAGGGCTTTATATGCATATGGTACTCATGCAATAACTCACATAGCCCCATCCATGCATCCCCTTGCAGGTGTATGCATGCAAAAGTTGTGCACTTACACCTCCGGACTACTACTTAGGCCCTCCAATGTGCTACATGGGCCATTTTGCCCTTGCACAGAGTTTTAGTACATGACCTACATAGTGGCCATTGCATAGGTTAAATCTTGCTTCATAGGTGGAACCACATACATGGTCATAGAAAGGCTTGAAATAACAGCCACACATACCACCCATGAAAAAGTGTGTGAACATTTAATCATTGTGTTTGACCATGTATGAATACAGGAACCATGACTCAGATGATCACACACATATATATGATTATTTAAACACATTACACACATGAACAAACAGTGTCAACAGTACAACACACATCACACAGAACACAGGCACTGTCATTATGACGATGATAAGCACATCAGACTGAAAACTCTCTTCTAGCATGGAAAAAAAAACATACTATACACATCGTTGGGAAGTTGTGTACTCGCTGCATAACAAAAAAATATGCTATGTAGTCTATGTGGAATTTCTACTGTGAAAAACATAGCAAGCCCTCAAGTGCTAGAGGTAAAGGGACAGATGTACGACACTTTTTTGCACTCAAAAATATTTCCGGACACACTCACAAAGGGGAAGGGGTTCCCTGTGGACTCCTTCCTGCTTGCGAGTGGTTTACCACCTACTTGAAGTAGGTGGTAAACTGCATGTTTTGCGGCTGCAAATATGGTTGCAAAACAACATTACATGGAGTTGAGACTCGCTATTAGGAAGGGATGCCCCTTCCTTAAGGCAAGAGTTGCAAACGCTATTTTGCGAGTCAGTAACTTGCAAAATAGCATTTATACACCAGGACCCTTTTTTGCAGTCGCAAATGGGTGGATCGGGCTATGGCATGTACCCCTTCACCTTTATGAGTGTGTGCGGAAATATTTTTTAAGAGCAAGCAGTTGTCCCAGGGACTACTGCCAACCCTTAAAAAATGGAACTGAAAAGTTACTTTTTTTTTAAATGCATCCCTTTTTCTTTTCAGGAAAATAGGCTGCATTTTAAAAAAAAAACTGCTTTATTTAAAAAGCAGTCACAGACATGGTAGTCTGATGGCCCCAGCAGGCCACTATCGCTGGGAGAGCTAGCCATTGCCAATGGGGAGGCAAATTACTCTTACCTCATGAATATTAATGAGGTATGCAGTTTGCGACCACATTGGGAATTGCAAACAGTGTCTGAGACACTGTTGTGCATTCACTTTTGCGAGTCATAAATTGCGAGTTGCAATTTGACGCAATTTGCAACTCGCAAAAGTGAATGGTCATACATCTGGCCCAAAGTGCGCTAGTGAGAAAAGAATTCGCGCATACCCTGAAAAAGTCCCCATCAACACAGGGAATGAAGTAATGGTGAAAAGGAAGTGATGTAATGGATATTGCAAGCAGGGAAACAGGAACTGTAAAGTTACTTTCACTTTTACATTTACTCGAAGTTTATCTATCTGTGCTTGGGAGTGGTGGTGTGTGTAGAGCAAGAGAGTGGATTTTTGAGACTGTACAGTTGTTATTTTGTGTCTGCTATCCCAGTTGTGAGTATTGGATCCAATTCTGTATGTATTTTGTGTAGATTATTGTCTAGTGCGCTGTTACATCTTGGGTGTCCATCTTTTGATGGCACCAAGGTAGCAGTCGCTCCCAATGGTGCCCCATCTGCATCTTGTAGTTGGCATGCAGTAAATATTTGCTGGTATCAGATTATGTTATGATTTGTATTTGGGATTTTAGGGGAGTTCTTAGGGGTTTAGTTAGAATTTAGTAGGAGAAGTGGGTGTGATAATGCTAAGTCCAAAATGCACCAGGCCCATGAACTCCCAGGAGTTGGGCACTTTTTTGTGGATGATTGTGCACTACCTGCCCAAAATGTTAAAACCTGGTGGGCGTGTGAAAAGCTGATGGGAGAATATCCAATAGCAGATCTTGTGGATACATGGAGTGGACTGAGAGACCCAAAAATGAAAGTGTTGCTGCCAAGATCTTGTGGGCAGGGAGTTAGACCTGCTTGAAATTGTTGGGATTACAAATGGTGGATCTACACGTAAGAATATATTTGATACAGCAATGTGATGTGTGTCATGTTATGTTTTAACAGTTAGGGATCACGAAGTAAGGGTCACAATGATGTTTAATGCTAAATTGTCTTGCGAAAAAAACATATTTTTTATTCAATGGCTATAGTGCATTAACAAATTAGGGAATTAGTTGTTTCTAGGTTGCAGTGTGACTATCACTATTGTCACAATTACCATAGGTGAAGAAAATGTGTTTATGGTAAGCATGGAGTTGACATGCATTGCCATACATAGTCTAAAACTTTGTGGTAAATTCACATGGAGTCACCATCATCAGTAGATATCTTATTTAGACCGTCTGGTCGAGGTCAGTACTTTACCTTATTTTCTTGGGATGTTTCTCCACTTAATGTGGCTTAAAGCCAGCATGTGAATTATACCCCTATGCACAAAGCATTTTGCGTAAAATACGCATGTAATGTGTGTCGCAGTGGGTTTTCCACAACAACACCCACTGCTGCATGATGCCGCCCCATCTTAACATGGTATGGGGCTGTTCAAAAATATATTCCACCAGGCAAAACATAATCTGAGGCAAGCAATACCACGAGATATGGTATATTTCTCCACATTTCATGATATTTCCATTTGTGCTGCTTTCTGCTGCACACATATACCTAGCAAACCCCCTGTACACATTGATTACATGCAGGAAGGTGTCCCTTCATGCACATGAACCATTGCCCCTTCTACATATGCACCCTAGCAAAATAACACTAGGGAGCTTGCTCTAGCCCTACGCTGCTTCATTTGCATATGCACTAGGGATCACGAAAGTGTGCCCCACATTCTTGTGCATTTGGCAGATCCTTGCATTTTTAAACTGTGGCTCTGCGCATGTGCCGCCAAAGGAGGTAGTCCTGCTACAAGCATGTGTCATTTCCAGGTTGAAACGTGCATTACAGTACCAAATCCTTACATAAAGGGTGTGTTGTACAAGGCTCTTGCACAGCTGTCATTTGCTATCTTACAATGGGCCAAAGGATTGTGTGGCTGAGCAAGTGAGTGTCTTTTGAAGGGGCAAAATTGTGATCTGTTTTTTATGATCCTTGGCATGCCACCTCTTAAGTGGCTAGCATCTTGGATGTTTGCCATGGATTACTCTGTTTTCCTAATCCCTAGTAGTCTTATCTTGTACATGGAGTAGAGATGTTTGGAAGTTATGTTGCATAATACCATACCCTCAGCAGCACTGACAGGTAGACTGCAGAGGTTAATATGGGGAGCGGTACGTATGTTCAAAATATATGGGTAAACTGACAATGTATTAGGTGTTTCTAAACAGAGGGCCTCTATCATGCATATGTATGTGAATTTTGTAGGTACACCACATCATCCAACACAGCTACATGTGTGCTTTCCATGCATGTTTAGAACATGCTTGTGATGTCCTGTACATGTTACATCTTGCAGAAAGACCCCCCCCTTATACCAAAGCTAAGATGGCCAACTTCAGTAACCCCAACTTTACAGGTGAGTGTCTTTTGCTGTGTAATGTGTGTTGAAAGGAGCGAGTGTCATGTCAGATGTGTTTGGAATTGCCTGAATCATTGTGCAACCTGCTCACGAACTGAGGGCCCGATTCATAGAATGAACTTACTACTTTTGGCATTCACAGAATGCACGTACTACTCTTGGTATTCACAGAATGAACTTACTAATTTCGGTATTCACAGAAGTTAGGACTACTAACTTTAGGACTCCTAAATGCCTTCTGTGAATACCGAAAGTCTTAAAATTAGGATTTTTCTCAATTTAGTAGTAGTAAAGTTAGGACTACTAACTTTAGGACGCCTAAATGCCTTCTGTGAATACCGAAAGTCTTAAAATTAGGATTTTTCTCAATTTAGTAGTAGTAAAGTTAGGACTACTAACTTTAGGACACCTAAATGCCTTCTGTGAATACCGAAAGTCTTAAAATTAGGATTTTTCTCAATTTAGTAGTAGTAAAGTTAGGACTACTAACTTTAGGACACCTAAATGCCTTCTGTCGATACCGAAAGTCTTAAAATTAGGATTTTTCTCAATTTAGTAGTAGTAAAGTTAGGACTACTAACTTTACTACTACTAAATTGAGAAAAATCCTAATTTTAAGACTTTCGGTATTCACAGAAGGCATTTAGGTGTCCTAAAGTTAGTAGTCCTAACTTTACTACTATTAAATTGAGAAAAATCCTAATTTTAAGACTTTCGGTATTCACAGAAGGCATTTAGGAGTCCTAAAGTTAGTAGTCCTAACTTCTGTGAATACCGAAATGAGTAAGTTCATTCTGTGAATACCAAAAGTAGTAAGTGCATTCTGTGAATGTCAAAAGTAGTAAGTTCATTCTGTGAATCGGGCCCTACCTTCTTGAAGATATGGTATAGGTGATGGATAGATGTGGCCAAGTGTTTCACGTGTTTCACGTGTTTCACTTTTTGACTAGTATTGCAGATTAGAAGTTAACTATCTTGAGGTTACAAGAAGAATGTTGTGTGTGAGGTATGCATTTTTAAAACTGTCTGACAATGCTAATGTCTGAGAGAGTTGTAGAACAAGTCAGCCAGAATAGGGTGAGATGAGATTGCTACGGTATGTATGTGATATGCACATATAGAAAAGGTGTCTACATATATAGAGGATTGGTATACTCCACTGTTGAGTACTAAAATGTTAAAGATGGAGTGGTTTACATGCCACTGTCTGATATGGTGTACATTTCCTTTATCCAGTATTACATTTCATGCTTACCATGTTATCTCTGTAGGAAGAAATGTAGCCTCAAAAGGCTTTATGTCCCATCTATCTCAAAATATTGTGACACAAGTAACGTGCTGTGAAACATAGCCTATCTGATAGTGTAATAAGCCGGTGGCATGATGGTCATTGAAGGAGGGTCAAGGTAAACCACTTTACAGACATGGTAAACTTGTTCGCCAAACCTTGGGCACAGATACAATAATGGTCTTATTCATAGCTAGTATGGATATGGTCATCATAACTTTTGCCTATGTTGTGGGTATGACAGTCTATAAATCTTGCCTTTGCTAATCATCCCATATACTTCTGATAAGCTAGATGGAGGTATGTGTGTTGTCAATCGAAGCTGTTATATATATGTTGGGTGTTGGGGCAACTAACATAGCTGTGATTGTTATTATAATACATCTTTATCTTGCTATGTGTACAGAGACAGTCTATGGCTGAGGTTTTTGTTAACTTTTTCAACAGACAACATTACACCACTCGAATTGCAAAATTAAAACAAGAGGAAGGTGTGTTACCATGATTCAAGAATTGTTGCCAGGTCATACTGGGCGATGGAAAATTGCTTTCTGGCTGAAAAGGTAAAGGGGCAATGGACAGTTTTCCCCAGGAGAGTACCAACACCCAGCCATACAAGTGTGACCAGCCACTGAAATGTCACAGCGGGACCATCCCATGCACTAACACTAAGAACCTCTTGGAGTGGATCATCAGTCACCGTGCTACTCATACAACAACCACTGGAGCTCAAAGCCTTTTTGAAGAAGACATGAGGAGGGAGCATTAAGACATTAAATTGAGGTTGCCACTCCTGGAAAACAAAGTTAACCAGTCCCTGTCCCTGCTTCAGGAGATTAAACAAACAGTGGAGCAGGGCAAACACTAGGGGGCACAATCTCACATACCCAAATTTAAGACTGCTGAAGAGGCATCCTTGTTTTAATGTAGTGTGTAGGATAGGTTAGTTTAGGATAGGTGATGCAAATTCACAAGATGCAGGTAAGTGCAGAAGAATTATTTATTACATCCTTTTACCACCAAAGGTTCCAGGCAGCTGGAGTCAGCTGTGGAATGGTGGTAAATAAAGGGATGGCACATGTCAAGCGGGACAAATGGGAGGGGGGACCGGAAGGTACCATTTACTCATAAGAGTATAACACAACTCCTTTACATTGGGTGGCCAAATGGAAATAAAAGAAGTAGGAGGAAAAAGAAAGGGAAAAGAGACTGGAAAGAGAAAGAAGGACAGGGGAATTAATGCGGAAAAACAAAGAGTGCGCAGATGATAACCCCATAATAAAATGAACATCTGTTGTAGTCCTTAACACACATTAAAGAAGAAATCACATTATGCTGTAATCCTTAAACCACCCCGGTGATGACTTGGTTCTTTGAGATCCCCTAGAAACTTAAGGTTCATTATCACTCTCTGCTCTTTCCGGAATAGGACACACCCTGGACCCGTCCACGAGTCTGTGTGGAATCATTTTGTCCATAGCCCAAGTTTGACCATTTTTAAGATGGACCACATTCTTGGCTACCCTGGCTATCCTGAAAGGTTTGGAAAATCTGGAGACATCCTTCCTGCATGGTTTGGGAAGATCAACATGAACCCATTCTCCTTGAAACACCCTGGATTTCACATGCTCAGTCTGATCACATCTGCTCTTATACTTGACTTGGTGTTTACTAACTCTCCTTGAAAATTCGCTATAATACACTACACACACTCCCTTCTTCCTCACCCATTAAGAAATAATCTGGTCTTTGGAGCCCTGTCTTTCAAGGACATAAATGGGGAAATACCTGTAACGCTATTGGGAGTAGAGCGATATTCCCATACCGTTTCCTGCAAGGCAAAAATAGCAGGGGTGCCTAATGACTGCTCTTTGTAGATACTCTTTGAACATGTGGTTCTGCGCTCCACCAACCCATTAGCATGGGGGCAATGCAACGCAGTTTTATGGTGAGTAACATTTAAATCAGATAAAAACTCTTTCATAGTTTGGGACGTGAATTGTACCCCATTGTCGGTGACTAAGATATCAGAACACCTTTTTCAAAGAATGCCCCTTCAAGAACTAGATAAGGTCTCCTGTAATGATTTGGTGAACACACTTAAAAACCACACAATGAGTGTGATAGTCCACCAATACCAGAATGAAACGCTCATTCAACATTTTGAGATTGAGAGGGCCTAAACTGTTGTGCACTAACTGGATCAAGGGCTATCAGGGACCTCTATGGGCAACAGTGGAGGCTTACGGGCTTGGCGGGTTTCATCACTCCTACTGCACTCAAAACAATCTCTAACTATAGGGGCATATTACCAATGTTTAGCAATATTTACCGCTAACGATGCTTAGCAACAAATTTTTTAACGCTAAGCATCGCCGGAAATTATTGCAGAGATAACTTGCTATTAGCAAGGTTTATCTCAGTAGTGATAAAAATCCTCGCGCTAACTGCCAATTGAGAGATTATCGCTGGAAAGCCAACAATAATCTCTCGATGTTTGGCGTTAGCTTGATGATAGGGGCTCACAAACTTAGCCAAGATATCCACCTTCCATAGGATATCATGGCTAAGTCAGGAAAATACTAAGGGGCCGATTAGGATGGAGGATTTTCCGCCTCCTCTGGGCCGGCGGAAGCCACCTCCGGCCCGGAGGAGGCGGAAAATCCATTGCGGGCTCACCAAAGACCCACCGCCACATTACGATGGCTGGTGGGTCTTGGTTTCTGTCCGCTGCTTTTCCGCCGCGGTCGGATTACAACCGCGGCGGAAAAGCTCTCATTTGGCTGGCAGTGTCTATCAGACACCGCCGGCAAAATTAGGAAGCATTTGAAAACATGCTTTTCCGCTGCGGTTTTTCCGCCGTGGAAAAGCATGTGTACTTTTGATTTTGGGGGCCCGTTGCGGGCCCCCAGGGTGTTGGTGGGTGGGGGGTGCACATGGGGGGTACCTATGGTACCCCCCAGCATTTACATGCACAATGCGGCAGGCACCGCGCGGTGCCTGCCGCTTTGTGCATGTAAATGTTACACATGCACTTTTAACATTGCGGCGGGTGCTGCTTGAAGCAGCACCCGCCGCAATGTTAAATATCCAGGATGTGACCGCCAGGGTGGCGGTCACATCCTAATCGCACATGAGGGAACGCCGCAGCCCATGCGGACGTTCCCTCATACTCTGGGGTCGCGGACGGACTCAAGTCCGTCCGCGATCCTAATCGACCCCTTAGTGTAAAAAAAGCAGTGCTAACCACGGTTAGCGCTGCTTTTTTTTAATCACTACCAGGGTTAGCGAAATCCATGATAATAGGAGAAATGTCACTTAACAACATTTCTCCTATTATTTTTCTCTGGAACGCCCCCTTTGCATCTCATTAGAGATGCAAGGGGAAGCGTAGAGAAAAAGGGTGCTAACATGCAAATTTGTGTGTTAGCACCCTGTTGCTGATAGGGAGATAATGTTATCTCTGATTTCTCGGCTTTTAAAGCGAAAAAAGCGGAGATAAATCCCTTGATAATATGCCCCTTATATTTTCCATCATGGCGTGCATGTCTGACCACTAATAATAAAGGTGTAATTTGTTCTTGGCGAGACCACGCCCTAAATGGTCTATAATGGCCAATTCAACTTTTTTCTCCCTCAATTTCTCTGGGAGAACAGTTTTCTCTCCCCTGCAAATAGTTTCTTCTTGTATGTTTAACTCCAATCTCACATCCCAGTACTTACTCAAAAACACTGGACTATCGCTTTTAGTAGAAGGCCAACCATTCCTTATGTCATCTTTAGGAGAAATCATCTCCTCATCAGCTTTAATACAACTGTCCCACTCCTCCTTATTCAAGTTAGTTAACTTTAAATGACATCTTCACACTTCCCAGCATTGGATTTTTCATCAACATTAGTAGGAGAATGGGACAAAAAGGCTGCAATCAGATTTTGTGCTCCTGGTATGTATTTAATTTTAAATATAGTCCCAAAATCCACCTTACAATTATGGGAGTGGTCCTGTCTGACCCTTTTGTGGTGAAAGCATACATCAGAGGCTTATGATTGGGTTTATCAGTAAATGGTGTGTCCCACAAGAAAAAATAGAAATGCTTAATCGCCCCAAAGCAAGCAAGTGCCTCTATCTGCACCATAGAGTTTTTTTCTGCTCCTTTCAAATTCCAGGAGGCAAACACAACAATTTGTTCCTTACTCTCCACATACCGTGTACGGTTAGCCCTCAAAATGTATTGCTTGCATCTGTCTTCAGTACCATAGGTTTAATGGGGTCAAAGTTACCCAGGGAAGGGGAAGCAGCAATGCCCTCCTTTACCACCATGAATCCATCATGACATGGTTTCATTACCCCATACATAAGGGACCTTGGACTTAAGTAACCTCCGCAGCAGTTCTACAATTCTGGCGTAACTACAAACAAATTAAGAGTAACGTTCCGATTGTCCCAAGAAGGATTTGAGATCTTCGACACAGGTTGGGGCAGCCTATTTTGGATAGCCACAGCCAAATTTAGTTTGGACTTGATGCCGTCTTGTGAGATGGTGTGACCAAAGTACTCTACTGATCCTACCCCAATGTGACATTTCTCCTTTCTCAAGGTGAGGCCCAACTTCTTAAGATTTGACAACACACTTTTGAGCATGACATTGTGCTCCTTCACATCCTTTCTGGAGATGAGGATGTCATCTTGAAAACATAATGTCCCTGGGATGCCTCTCAGCAGATACTGATTGATCCTCTGCAAAGCACAGGTCCAGATTACACCTTAAATGTCATTTGTAGGAAATGGAGCACCTCGAGGAGGGTCACAAAGGAGGTAGGTTGATGAGAATTGGGATGTAGCTCTACATGGTTGTAAGCAGAGGAAAGATCCAGAACACTGAAACAACTTGCACCCCTAATTAAAGTAATGACCTCATGAATACATAGCAAGGGGTGTTTTTTCAACAAAAAAATTTCTTATTGAGATCCCTTAGGCCAACGCAAAGTCCAATGACCTTACCAGATGTTTTAGTGGCGAGGACGATTGGGGCCAACCACTGGGACCTCTCAATATGTTCAATGACACCTAAGATTAGCAACCTGTCCAATTCAACTTTAAGGAGAACTTGCATCATGTGAGGGTTGGGCCAAACCTTATGAGCAACAGGTTTAGCATTAGATTTGAGTTTGATGGAATGTTGGTAATTTTGAAGTAAACCAAGCTTGTCTGAGAAAACCTTGGGAAAGTCATTGCAAACCTCCATCCCCCAATAGAAGTAATAGATCAGGACTGTTGGGATCCAACTTGATTCCAAGTTCCTTTTGGTGCCTCCAACCCAATAAATTGGATCCCTTCTGTGTGACATAAATGTTGCCCATGATACTCCTACCCTTGAACCCAATTTCCATGGTGGTCATCCCCAGCAATGGTATGTGGCCCCCGTTGGAACCACCCAGTTGAATGTCTGGAGATTGCAGGACCATATGTAATGCAGGAAATACTTCAAAAAAAGTTTGACATCCACCAAAGTGTAAGGAGAACACAAGTCGGCAAACACTGTGACAGATTTTTGATCTAAAGTGATGCTACAGGATGGGAAACCTGTTACATCATTGCCACTTTGTAGTTGGAACACCAGTTTATTATCAGGAGGCACGTCATGTGTAATAGCCAAAACTGGTTTGGTATGCTGTTCTGTACATACGATATCCAAATTACCTTTCTTACCACATTTGTGACATACAACTTTCCAAGGCTTGGCAAATCACATTATTAGCTAACTGACCCGGAACCACCCTGCAACATTTGAGTTTAGTGACTAACAGCACAGAGTTAGCATTTTTGCTCTTATAAACCTTCCCTCGATCTTGTTAATTTATGACATTGACACCTGCATGCTTGTCACTCCCTTCCTTCATAGCGTAAATACAGTCTGCAGTATGTATAATACCAACAGCAATATCAAGAGCTTTTTTGAGGTAAGGATAGCCACCAGGAGTCGTTATTGGATCTTAGGGTGGTTGTTGCACCTAACAAGCTGGCCTCTGATAAAGGAATCTTAAAGAGTCTCGAACTCGCATATATTTGCTACATCTTTTAATGCAGCAACAAACAGTTTTACTTTCTAATTTTTACCTTGTACCCTAGAAAATGTTTTGTGCCCTTCCAGCACAACATTAATTTTCCTCCCGAAGTGTTTCTCTAACCTGTTCACAGCCACTTGATAAACATTTTCATCTTCATCACTATCAACTTCATCATGCATAGACACAGAAATGTCAACATATGGTTTGCGACCTTCAATACCTAAATTGTGGAGAAGTGTATGTAATTTGCGTAATGAAGAACATTTCTGTCCACCGATAGCAATTAAGTAGGACTCCAATAAACCAAACCACTGTTTGCAAGGTAACAAGGGTTCTCCCTCCTTGTTAAGAAAAGGAGGTTATTGTAATTTTTTTGCGGTGGCCATGGTTGAGTGGCAGTAAAAACAAGATTAGTCAGGTGATAAAAGATCTCCCATTTAATGAGGAACCGACGGCGCAGGTCTAAAAAAGAAATCAAATAATAAAAAAAGAACTAAAAGTGGAGAAGGAGTAAGCCAAAGATGATTAACCAAGGAAAACATGAAGAAAACCAGTTACAGTATTTTAAACTAGTCAATCAATACCCAAGGTGGTGGAGTAATGCAGGTAAATAATATCATGTCTTATATCTGTCACAACGATGATGACAAGGAATGAGAGGGAATAGGCTGAGCCTACCAGCATGAAGAAATAACTGACAGGCTGTAGGTTGAACTTGAATTGCCCCCAACAAAGAACTGATGTGCCCATCAGCAAAAAAGGAACATTGCAGGCACACCCATTGGTGAGGTCACTCAAGCTTGACAGAGCTGTGCCCATCGGTGTAACATAAATAACCGACAGTCTATGGATTGAACTAGAATCATCCCAAACAAAGAACTGTTGTGCCCATCAGTGTAGAAGGAATTTGGCAGGCACACACACTGGTGAAGCGACCAAACTTGAAAGTGCTGTCCCTATCAGTGTAAAATAAATAACTCAACAAAGTAGGTTGAACTCAAATCGCCCCCAACAAAGAACTGCTGTGCCCATCAGCAAAAAAGGAACATGGTAGGCACACCCATTGGAGAGGGGACTCTAACTTGAATGAGCTGTGCCCATCAGTGTAAATAAATAGACGACAGGCTATAAATTGAACTAGAACCTTCCCAAACAAAAAACTGTTCTGCCCAACAGTTTAGAAGGAATGTGGCAAGTACACAAATTGATGAAGACACCAAACTTGAATGTGCTGTGCCCATCAATGTAAAATAAATAACTACCAGGCTGTAGATTGAACTAGAATCATTCTAAACACAGAACTGCTGTGCCCATCAGTGTAGAAGAGCATGGCAGCACACAAATTGGTGAAGCGACCCAAACTTGAAAAAAGCTGCGTGGACTCCGGACCGCCCTTAATTACCAAGGTGAAGGTGGCACCACAAAGGAAACACCGTCCTCGTTCGCAGCCACGCCCCAGGAGAACATCCAAGTGCAATGCGGAAGAGGGAGAATATGGCATAGCCGTGCTTCACCAAACGCCACATGCAACGAAGAGCTTACAACAACAGCACCACTGTGGAGGTAACCTTCCATGCTGCAGCGTTGCCTGACAAGAACCAAAATAGTCGAAAAGGAATCGGAAGAAGGAATCCTTGACATTCCAGTGTAAAAAAATAAGACAGCTGGGGAAAAAGGCAAGCAGCGGAAGCAACTTCCCACACTGCTGCCCTAGGGAATGGTCACCACCTCCACATCGCTCCTGCGGGAAATGATTAAGCAGATCCCATCTACGGGGAACAGCAGCAAGCCTGGAAATTAAGCATCCCACAGCTGGTACACAACCAGTAGTGACACCGGATCAGGAATTAGAGTCAGCCTGGAAATTATGCAGCCCACGGCTGGTACACAACCTGTAGTGATACCCGCAGCAGGAATGAGGATATGTTGAGGGAACAGGCGGCAGAGAATGGGACCTCACACCCAAGTTAAACGAAGGACTCCTCAGAAAGTAGGAGACAGTTTAATATACTCACAGGTTAGTGAACACCACAATCGTGAAGTAATATAGTCTGGCTGGTATTGGAGAAGAAGTTGGGGGTGGTAGTTGACCATCCACACACAGTAGATCGTCACAAGTGAAACAAATACGGAAGATGCAGGTAAGTACATCTTTTCACCACCACAAGTTCTAGGCAGCTGTAGTCAGCTGTGGAATGTTGGCAAACAAAGGCATGGAACATGCCAAGCGGGGCAATGGGGAGGGGGGAACGGAATATACCTTTTACGCATAAGATTATAACAATAGGTTTAGAATAGGTGGAGAAGCGTGTCTCACTGGTTAGAGCAGCAGACCCAGAAGCAGAGGTCAGACCTGGGACCAGGGTTCAATTCCCGCCGAGGCAGGGTCTTGAGCTCAAAATGTCCACGGACTCAATAATTCTCGTTTCGGTGCCTGACCTAATCATGGGTTCACACTCTGCAACTCTGGGCATTAAGCTTGCTTAATCTCCACAACGGCCCCCCGTGGCGGGATGCCTGGCTTTCACCTTGGGGATGCCCTGTAGGGGCTATCTCACAGGGAAAAGCCAGGACGGGTTCCCAAGGCAAGCGCTTAGAGACCCCTGAGTGATAAGCGCTATATAAATCCAATATACAATACAATACAATAGAGATAAGTTAGTGTAAACAGGGGGTTCCAAAGGGTGAGTTTTATTACTTGATATATTATTTTTGCATGGGTTGTTTGGAGGGGACATGGGGATTGATGTGTATTTCATGCATAGATAAAAGGAAATACTAAACAAATCAATATATATATTTTTTTTATTCCCAAATATATATATATATGTTTAGATTACATGTTTAAGTCATACATGTTTAGGAATAGGTATATTAGTCCTGTTTTCAGGTGTGCCTTAAGGGTCAAGGGGGTTTGATGTTTACATGTTGTGTTAAGTGTGTAGGTTAAGTTAAGCTAAAGTATGGTAATGGTAATATTAAATATGCTAAGGTAGTGTAGAATAGATTAGGATAGCTCATTAGAAAATGTTAGATAAGCACAGATTTAATTTGTCTACATTGTTCATTAAAACTACTATGTTTGTACATTGTGGAATAAGTGTTAGTTAATATGTATCAGTCATCCATTGTGCTCAGCTGAGTCGGGATATTACACAACGTCTTAGCTTGTAATTAGGGCTCCCGGTTTTATAGTATTTTTTTAACATTACCTTCTGTATTTATCCATATTTATTTTTTGGCCATCCTATTGGTGTTTACTCATATTTATTTTGTGTTTTGAGAAAAAACAGAGCTGTAAAATGTTGTGTTTCCACATTTATTTAACTCTTGGACTTGCACTCAGACATGGATGCCTGACATGTTTTAGCAAGTTAAGCAGTCAGATATAACAATAGACTACACTCACAGATACATATTAGCATTATACTACACATATATGTTAGCATATGCCTCTATTTAAGAAAATCTAATCCTATTTTTTAACTATCCATGCTGTCTATCTGCTCAGCTGATGTCAGGAATTCAGGAAAGACAGCATGGACAGTCTTTCATAAGAAACACCATTTTCAGTATTTTTTCCAGTTTTGAAAATAAACACAGACATGAAATATTTTTTTCCCTGTCTGTTTTGATCTGTAAAATTCCATAAAAACAGAAAACCGGAAGCCTTACTTGTAATGTTGCACACAATGTGTGAGTCGTTTCCTGATCTAGGGACAGTGTTCTTTCATACTGCCCATTGATTCACATGACCTGACATCCATACAATGTCGACCTGGATATGTTGCTTTTCTCTTGGCATGATGAAATAATGCTAAATATGTTATTCAATAAGGACTTTATGTGTGTTTATAATGCAATATGTTTTGGAGGAATGTTGTGCCCACTGACTTCTGCACATATGGTTGGTAAGTTGAATGATACACTGGTCCCTCTCTCATTTCCCCTTGATCTAGCTACATGTACTTAACACTCCATTGAGGTATGTTTCACTGGTTGACATGGATGTATATTACAGTTGCATTATGAATGTTTCACCCTTCACAATGACTCCTTGTTACCAGCTGAAAATTATCGAAGCCACCTTGACTTTGCACTCAATGCAAATCACACCACAGATGCTTCAAAGATCATTTTAACTCTCACTTCCTATCATAATCCCAGTGTCTGCAGCCACTATGAAATAACTTTTTACACTATGTGATGAAGTGGATACACAGACTATCCATTAGTCATACTTTTGCAGATTCATGGTGACAGACAAGACACAGCTGGCAATTAAAGGTGCCTATCTGTACAAGTAATATGTTATGTTATGTTACAAAAATTTTAATACCGCGCTCATACACCAATTGGTTTCTTGGCGCTCAAAGACAACAGGAGTGTGGCACAGGGGGTGTGAGCAGCTAACCGTGAGCAAGGCGGAACAGATAAGTTTTTAAAGATTTGCGAAAAGTGGGGTAGTCAGGAGTGAGCCGAATAGGGAGGGGGAGGGAATTCCAAGTGAAAGGGGCAAGGAAAGAAAAACGAGCACCGCCGTGCTTCTTACGACGAAACCTTGGAATAACCAGCAGATTGTGGGCAGAGGATCTGAGGTGTCGGGAGGGAGTGTAAGAGTGGAGACAGGAAGAAATAAAAGCAGGAGCGGAAAGGAAAAGAGATTTGAAGACGGTGCAACCAAGCTTGAAAATGCATCGTTGCGCCACCGGAAGCCAGTGCAAGGTTTTTAACAGTGGGGTGACATGATGATGTTTTGGTTGCTGGAAGATTAATCTAGCATCCTGATTTTGCACCAGTTGAAGGCGTTGAAGGTGGTAAGCTGGAATCCCCACGTAAAGACAATTGGCGTAGTCTAAACGTGAGGTGACCAGGGCCAAGATGACAAGTGTAAGAGCCTCTGGAGACAGGTACCTTCGGATCTTCCCGATCCTGCGGAGATGAAAGAAGCAGGCCGAGGTGACAGCATTAATGTGCGGTCGCATCGAGAGATCACTGGAGATGACCACACCTAAACTCTTCACAGAGTCGACTGGGCAAGGGGAAGGGCCGAGGACAGGCGGCCAGAAGTTGGGAGTCCAGGGATGAGGAGGCCCACCGATCAGGACCAGCTCTGTCTTACTAGGGTTGAGCTTCAGCTGACTGAAGTTCATCCAGGGACAGTTCACAGGATAAAAAATCCAAAGGACTTTCATTTCCAGACAGAGTCCTTGTTGGGAACATGTAATAGGATATATTGAGGATTAGGAAATTATCAGTCAGGAGGATGATTGCAGTGTTACTGGGGATGATGGGCCACATTGGCAGTCCTCAAATCTCCAAGGTGAATATGGCAAAGTCAAGATGTGGACAGTGATAGCTTATGTTCCCAGGTATGTTGTTGAGCACAGACCTAAGCAGAAACTGGACATTTGAGACAGATGAATGCAACAATAGATGATTCTTTGGAAAGATGTATTGTCCATATCTTCCTCTTCTGATGTGTGTGCTGTCTCCCGTGAGGTAATTTTTGTTATTTTGGCGGGTGAGGGAGGCACAGACACATCAGTGGCAGAAGATGTGGAAGCTGTTCCTGCAGCAGCATTCATCTGTGCCAACACATTAGGCATCACTGCAGCAAGGAGGATCTGCTGGTTTTTCAACACAGCAGCAACGTTGTGCAGGTAGACAGCCATGGCAGTCATGTGGGAGTCCTCTTTCAGCCCCACTTTGGCAGGGCACTTGTTGATGCCTCTGCCTCAAAACAATAGCAATGTCAGCCAGGGACTGCTATAGGTCACGGAGCAGAGAGTAGGTGCCTCTTATATCATCAGAGTTATCCCTATTGGGACTGAGTCTTCCATGGATCCCCTCTAGTGTGGCTGCCAGGGTCTCCATCCTCATCCGCACCTGATAGGCCAGCTCCAGCTGGCCTCCTATCACAGTCTGTTGTAAGGAGACCTGTGGGTCCTTGGAGTCTAGGGGTATGGCTGTGGTGATCGGTGGTGTCTGTTGTGGCTTGGTATGGTATGTGAAGATTCCACAATGCTGCTGACCCTCCCCGGGTCCAGAGATGATGTTCCAATGAAGTCTAGGATCTCTTGGAGGGTTTTGTGCTCGATTGAACTTTTTTACATTCTCCTGTTATACGTGGTACACCTGATACACTAGGCTGTGGATGGCAGTTTACACTGTTCATAAATGTTACATGTCAGGAGTTTAAGATTTTGACCCTCACCACAGTGTGCCAACTCTAAGTGGATGAGGCCTATCCTAGTTGTGAGAAAGGAATCACTGACATCGATTCTATTTAATCATGTGCAGAGTTGGTACTCTGCAGGATGTGAGATATCTATTAGATTTGTTCCACACACATGCATGTGTGCATTGACCCCTCTGTGCATTTAAGAAAAAGGTCCAGACAACCAACTTAATGCCACACAGTGATAGGAACATGATCATGAGTGACTTATCCTGTGCCTACTAGACCTTCATCATGTGTGGCTACCTCCAAAGGACCGATATTGCAAGCTGTTACCATGAAAACTTGTGGAGAAATTAATATATCATAGATGATGATGGAAAAGAATGACTAAAAATGTTAAGGTGAAAAATGACGGCTGCCAGAGTGGCGATAGCAACAGTGCGGCGGGTCAGGGCATAGCTTTGCCCTTTTTTCTGCTTTATCACTGGTGCCATAGGGTTTAGGCACTCTACCCGACCTGCACGCTAATGAGTATCATTATTCATATCGGTTTGAACATTTGGAAACTGGACAAACATGGAGTGCTCCTCACACCCCCTAATTTGTGATTATCAATTTAAACCCAACTTGGGGAAGCACCCACAATTACATTGTAGTAAAGACTGTGAGTAAAGCACCGCAAAGACTTGTCCACACAGACGGAGTATCAATCTGGGTTCTTCATAATGACTGAGTTTTAACGGGACTACTAACACTGGAAAGCATCATTTATTTTGTGAATATTGTGACAACAAAAGACATCTATACAGCGCATTATTTTGTGGAATATAAAATCATTTGTTTAGAAATGTCGGTATGTTGGATTATGGGAAATGTAGTTTGGCATGAATACGAACACCCATGAGTACCGCCCCTACGGCTGATTAGCACTTAGATGCGTAATTAAGAGGAGTGGAACAATTAAGGAGGGATTTAAATAAGGGCGGTTTCCTAGGACCGTTACAAACATGTAGTTAGTGATTGAAGCGGCGAGAATACCCAAGACAGGTATGCAGCTATATTAGTGCATAGCGATGTTAAGACGGGGGGCACGAATGAATTATCGAGGAGAGTACGTTTGTTTCACTGAGGGATTAAGCTGGAGGGTATGAATTATGGGTGAACAGACGGGAGAGTGACCGTGATAAGTACAAGGCAGAATGTAAACGGTTTTGCAACTGCGCGCTGCCCGGGTTAAAGCGGGATTAGTCTAAGGTGTAAGACATGTTGTTAGTTAAGTTTTCATGTTCACACGCCAGAAGACAGTTTAAAAGGTTAGCGCAGAAGTAGGGCACTCAAAGGTGATAGTATATGCTTCCTATAGAATGAACTGGTGAACATGGGTATCGTAGACTAACAGTAGCATCTCAGCATGGAACGCTTAGAGCAATAGCTTCGCAATTATCAACACGCGGAACAGAGATAGGGAGGGGAAACCGGAGAGGAATTTTGGGCTAAAAGGGTTTTGACCACGTTATAGCCGGTGATTAAACAGAAGGTTGACCAACTGCTATGTATATGGTATTGATTCAACATGCAGGTAAAGGAAGCGCAGTCACAGAATTAGTTATGAAGGATGTAATAATGTTGATGTATGTTTATAATTATGCAACACATTTAGTATTGTAAAGATGTTAATGGACATATGTTTGTATTAATTCCAGCGTACCCTGACGAAGAGCACTTGATGCTCGAAATGCATTGGTTTAATAAAACGCTGTTTTGGAAGAACCCCCTGCATTTGTCGTGTTTTTGAAAGAGGTCCGGATGGGCACAGCATTTGCACTAGAAGCCTGAAAATTGCACAATTATCCCGTATGTGGAGAGTTATACAGCATGAAAACTTGTGGAGAAATTAATTTATCATAGATGATGATGGAAAAGAATGACTAAAAATGTTAAGGTGAAAAATGACGGCTGCCAGAGTGGCGATAGCAACAGTGCGGCGGGTCAGGGCATAGATTTGCCCTTTTTTCTGCTTTATCACTGGTGCCATAGGGTTTAGGCACTCTACCCGACCTGCACGCAAATGAGTATCATTATTCATATCGGTTTGAACATTTGGAAACTGGACAAACATGGAGTGCTCCTCACACCCCCTAATTTGTGATTATCAATTTAAACCCAACTTGGGGAAGCACCCACAATTACATTGTAGTAAAGACTGTGAGTAAAGCACCGCAAAGACTTGTCCACACAGACGGAGTATCAATCTGGGTTCTTCATAATGACTGAGTTTTAACGGGACTACTAACACTGGAAAGCATCATTTATTTTGTGAATATTGTGACAACAATAGACATCTATACAGCGCATTATTTTGTGGAATATAAAATCATTTGTTTAGAAATGTCGGTATGTTGGATTATGGGAAATGTAGTTTGGCATGAATACGAACACCCAGAAGTACCGCCCCATGGCTGATTAGCACTTAGATGCGTAATTAAGAGAAGTGGAACAATTAAGGAGGGATTTAAATAAGGGCGGTTTCATAGGACCGTTACAAACATGTAGTTAGTGATTGAAGCGGCAAGAATACCCGAGACAGGTATGCAGCTATATTAGTGCATAGCGATGTTAAGACGGGGGCCCGAATGAATTATCGAGGAGAGTACGTTTGTTTCACTGAGGGATTAAGCTGGAGGGTATGAATTATGGGTGAACAGACGGGAGAGTGACCGTGATAAGTACAAGGCAGAATGTAAATGGTTTTGCAACTGCGCCCTGCCCGGGTTAAAGCGGGATTAGTCTAAGGTGTAAGACATGTTGTTAGTTAAGTTTTCATGTTCACACGCCAGAAGACAGTTTAAAAGGTTAGCGCAGAAGTAGGGCACTCAAAGGTGATAGTATATGCTTCCTATAGAATGAACTGGTGAACATGGGTATCGTAGACTAACAGTAGCACCTCAGCATGGAACGCTTAGAGCAATAGCTTCGCAATTATCAACACGCGTAACAGAGATAGGGAGGGGAAACCGGAGAGGAATTTTGGGCTAAAAGGGGTTTGACCACGTTATACCCGGTGATTAAACAGAAGGTTGACCAACTGCTATGTATATGGTATTGATTCAACATGCAGGTAAAGGAAGCGCAGTCACAGAATTAGTTATGAAGGATGTAATAATGTTGATGTATGTTTATAATTATGCAACACATTTAGTATTGTAAAGATGTTAATGGACATATGTTTGTATTAATTCCAACGTACCCTGACGAAGAGCACTTGATGCTCGAAATGCATTGGTTTAATAAAACGCTGTTTTGGAAGAACCCCCTGCATTTGTCATGTTTTTGCAAGAGGTCCGGATGGGCACAGCATTTGCACTAGAAGCCTGAAAATTGCACAATTATCCCGTATGTGGAGAGTTATACAGCATGAAAACTTGTGGAGAAATAATTTATCATAGATGATGATGGAAAAGAATGACTAAAAATGTTAAGGTGAAAAATGACGGCTGCCAGAGTGGCGATAGCAACAGTGCGGCGGGTCAGGGCATAGCTTTGCCCTTTTTTCTGCTTTATCACTGGTGCCATAGGGTTTAGGCACTCTACCCGACCTGCACGCTAATGAGTATCATTATTCATATCGGTTTGAACATTTGGAAACTGGACAAACATGGAGTGCTCCTCACACCCCCTAATTTGTGATTATCAATTTAAACCCAACTTGGGGAAGCACCCACAATTACATTGTAGTAAAGACTGTGAGTAAAGCACCGCAAAGACTTGTCCACACAGACGGAGTATCAATCTGGGTTCTTCATAATGACTGAGTTTTAACGGGACTACTAACACTGGAAAGCATCATTTATTTTGTGAATATTGTGACAACAAAAGACATCTATACAGCGCATTATTTTGTGGAATATAAAATCATTTGTTTAGAAATGTCGGTATGTTGGATTATGGGAAATGTAGTTTGGCATGAATACGAACACCCATGAGTACCGCCCCTACGGCTGATTAGCACTTAGATGCGTAATTAAGAGGAGTGGATCAATTAAGGAGGGATTTAAATAAGGGCGGTTTCCTAGGACCGTTACAAACATGTAGTTAGTGATTGAAGCGGCGAGAATACCCAAGACAGGTATGCAGCTATATTAGTGCATAGCGATGTTAAGCCGGGGGGCACGAATGAATTATCGAGGAGAGTACGTTTGTTTCACTGAGGGATTAAGCTGGAGGGTATGAATTATGGGTGAACAGACGGGAGAGTGACCGTGATAAGTACAAGGCAGAATGTAAACGGTTTTGCAACTGCGCGCTGCCCGGGTTAAAGCGGGATTAGTCTAAGGTGTAAGACATGTTGTTAGTTAAGTTTTCATGTTCACACGCCAGAAGACAGTTTAAAAGGTTAGCGCAGAAGTAGGGCACTCAAAGGTGATAGTATATGCTTCCTATAGAATGAACTGGTGAACATGGGTATCGTAGACTAACAGTAGCATCTCAGCATGGAACGCTTAGAGCAATAGCTTCGCAATTATCAACACGCGTTAAAGAGATAGGGAGGGGAAACCGGAGAGGAATTTTGGGCTAAAAGGGTTTTGACCACGTTATAGCCGGTGATTAAACAGAAGGTTGACCAACTGCTATGTATATGGTATTGATTCAACATGCAGGTAAAGGAAGCGCAGTCACAGAATTAGTTATGAAAGATGTAATAATGTTGATGTATGTTTATAATTATGCAACACATTTAGTATTGTAAAGATGTTAATGGACATATGTTTGTATTAATTCCAACGTACCCTGACGAAGAGCACTTGATGCTCGAAATGCATTGGTTTAATAAAACGCTGTTTTGGAAGAACCCCCTGCATTTGTCGTGTTTTTGAAAGAGGTCCGGATGGGCACAGCATTTGCACTAGAAGCCTGAAAATTGCACAATTATCCCGTATGTGGAGAGTTATACAGCATGAAAACTTGTGGAGAAATTAATTTATCATAGATGATGATGGAAAAGAATGACTAAAAATGTTAAGGTGAAAAATGACGGCTGCCAGAGTGGCGATAGCAACAGTGCGGCGGGTCAGGGCATAGATTTGCCCTTTTTTCTGCTTTATCACTGGTGCCATAGGGTTTAGGCACTCTACCCGACCTGCACGCTAATGAGTATCATTATTCATATCGGTTTGAACATTTGGAAACTGGACAAACATGGAGTGCTCCTCACACCCCCTAATTTGTGAAGCTGTTACCAGTGACATATGTCATGCAGCACCCCAGATGATAGAATTGTTTGGCATGGTGAGATAACATATAACAGGCCCTTTTGACAACATTCTGACAAGACATAGACTGCTGGCACTTTATCTATGCAACCCAGCCATTTACATATACACAGGGCAGCACCATACTCAGAATAGGTGTTCCCCTTTACTTGTGTTTTCTCCCCACACTGGCAATGATGAAGACATTCAAGCAGCAGCACAGATAACTTTAATACTAGGGTGCAAGGACGGCTGCATTGGTGCATAGCTGACCTTTTTGCAGCAGCACAGGGGTGTGCACAGGGATGACAGATTCTTAACTGTATACAGTCTCTCCATGCCTTTGTGAAAGGATGCATGTTTGCAAAAAGCAATCTGTGATCTATTGCATCCATCCACGTCTGGCTTAACATATGTTCCACGTTTGTACATAGGTTGCATTCACCCCTGCACCCAGTCTTTTCTGAGGTGAGGAGAGGCGTTCAAGTGGATCCTGCCCTGGCAGCTGATGAGCATGCAGTCAGAGTAAGCATGGAATGACAGCTGTGTAGCAACTAGATAGCTCTAGGTGAGTTTTGATGTGACAATGTCCATGTCAAACACAAATAGATGGTGGACGGAGCTCTGAATCTTTTCAGACACTCACTCCCAGTCACTATTAGATCTGGGTTGAATCCATCATTGCTCTTTAGCTCACTTCATCACAACCGTTTAGACTCAGCCATATGCAAATCAGTCTTGACCCTGTGCCTCATGGAAACAATCTGGCCTGAACTGCCAAGCCAGGTCTTCCCTGGAACAGGAACAAGCATCCTTGGACCAGTTTCGAGGTAACACCCCTCATCAGAAAGGCTAGCTTGAATCCAGTGACAAAGTGAGCAAGAGCTAGACTGGGGCGTCAACGTGAGTTAAAGAACAATGATGGATTCAACCCAGATCTAATAGTGACTGGGAGTGAGTGTATGAAATGTTGAGGCACTCCACCACTCATCGCCATTTGTTTGCTTGTTCGCCCTAAGTTGGCAGGGTATGCCCAGATGTGGGTCCCTTGCTCACTTTAACACTGGATATAAGCTAGACCTGCTGATGCGGGGTGTTACCCCGATACCAGTCCCAGTACTCTTATTTCCAGTCCAGGGAAGACCTGACACGGCATATCGGGCTGAATTGATCCCATGATGAACAGGGTCAAGACTGATTTGCATATGTCTGGTTCTGAATTGGGTTGGCAAAGTTAATGTTAATGTTATGTGTGTATGTAAATGTAAATGTATAGGCATTTATATAGCGCACTACTTACCCGTAGGGTCCCAAGGCGCTTCGACCGCTGCAAAATCCTTCCTGGCTTCCCTGAGAGATGGTCCCTTAATGGGTATCTCCAGGGTGAGACCAGGCATCCCCGGCGGTCTGGTGGGGCCGTTAGTGAAGATGAGGCAAGCTAATGCCCACAGTTGCCGAGTGTGATCGCTGATCAGAGTGGGCACCGAGGCGAGAGAATTATCGAGTCCGCTGATCCTGGTCCAGAAACCTGCCGCGCCGGGAATCGAACCCAGGTCCCGGGCTGTCCTCTGCTCTCGGGTCTGCCGCCTCTAACCAGTGAGCCACACTACTTCACATGTTAATGTTAAGGGGGTGCTTCTATAGCGCACGGCTACTCCGAGGAGTGAGCTAAAGAATGATATTGGATTTAACACAAATCTAATAGTGACTTGTGGTGATTGTCTGAAAAGCTTCAGCGCTCTGTCCATGATCTACTTCTGTTTAAAATGCCCATGTCCCCATATGTAGGTACTAGCCATGGACCACAGATACCCCATCCCTCAGGTGTATAGTTGATACTGTAAGATGCCATTTGTATACTATGTATGTCCAGGCTTGCTTGGTGTGCATTTACCCAGGTGTGTTGGAGGGAAATCATTGAAAGGCATGGGCTAGTGTGCTGCACAGCACAAGAAGGGATTATGCAGGCCCAAACTGTGTAAATATGGAAGATCAGGTTTGCGCTGTGTGTAGGTAAGTAGAACGTATCCGTGTTTTTTCTTTTCTGCTGGTGCACAACCAGCTGTGTAGGACTTACACAGGTGCCTACTGAACTATGGTGCAGGCATTGCAGCATTGGCGTACCTCTGCTATATGTGCCTCAGCACATATAGCTACTACAGGAAAGTGCAGAATCTTGACAACAATGCACATGGCTGTTCTTATAATGTGTGTTAATATAGCCTTACTGTGAGACTTGCAATGCTGCCCTATTTTAACATTTGTGCTTAGGACACATGACGTTTCAATTGTTATTATTTCTACACAAAGAGTACCTCAGTGGCTACAGTTTAACATGCACACATCGTGTGAGGGTGCTTAGGCATAGGTGCCTCGACTGGACAAAATGGCATATTTCCCACCTTGTGCCTTGTTGGTACTTACCCTGTTGTTGATGTAGTTGATCATAGTCAGCTCTGTCCTGTCCCTCTACTCCATTTACCAACTCCTCACAGATTACTGCAAACATTTGCTCGTCCAAGGGATCGAGCTCCTCCTGGGGCGCTGGACTACAACCTCCGGTTCGCAATGCTGCCTATTGAGGTTGTTAGTTTCTGCTAATTTTTGTGCTTGGCATTGTGCCAGCGCTTCTTGCAGTCCATCACTGTCCTCTTCATTTCTGAAATGCAGTTCACCTTGTTCACTATGAACTGCTATATGGTCTTCCTCGACCCAATTACACCTGGGTGCTGATAAAGAGCTGGTGTTGATGCTCGGTCAACTCCGCAATCGGGATCTCATTCTCCATCAGACTGGAACTGCATTTAATCTTCCTCTTCGCCTTGGCCTTTGGCTGGTCATCCTAGCTGTTATCGGGGTTTGGAGGGGCTGTTGACCTGTACTGAGCTGGTTCCTACTAGCTGCTCCATTCAGTTTTTTTGTTTTCCCTCCTTCAGAGCGTTTTTGGATGTGTTCTTTCATGCAAGACACTGAAATGTGGCGTTCTACCGCTTAGCGCAATTTTTCTTGCCATTAATTGGCAATGTGTAGGAAAGTGCCCCTTTTTGCACGGTTACCCCCAGTTTTTGCCTGAAGCATGATGCACTTTGACTTGGTGTTCCCCAGGTCCCTGTCAATTCGGTTCCCAGGACATGTGTTCTTCCCAAAGCTGTACCTGTGTACCCCCAATTGACACCTCCCTGGACACAAGTAAGCCCCTTAAATGGGTGGGTGCCAAGGGAACTGTGGCCAGGGAAGGCCTCTAAGGGCTGCAGAACCTGTTGTGCCCCCCCTTAAGGGCCTTGTACCACAACACCCATATGCTCCCATTGCAGGCTGCGTGTTTTGGTGTAGAGAAGAGTGAAGAGTTGACCTGGCACACATCCGTGTGTGCCAGGACTCTAATCCACTGCTTATGGCCTAGATAAGTCATCCCTCTAGGACGGTGCAATAGACCACAGCTGAGGGTACAGTGGCATGAGCAATATACCCTTAGAGTGTCTAAGTCCATCCTTAGACATTGTAAGTGCAGCGAAGCCATAAACAGTATATGGTCTGGGGGTTGGTCATTACGAACTCTACAGTTCCATAGTGGTTTCACTTAAACCTGGGAAGTTGGTAGCAAACTTCTCAGCACATTAAACTCACACTGATGCCAGAGTGGAATTTAATGTAAAATGCACACAGAGGGCATCTTGGAGATGCTCCCTGAAAAACGACCAGTCCTGGTGTGGTTCCTGAATGGCTGCCTGCCATTTGCTAATACCAGACAGTTTTCTGGACCCCTGTGTAGAGAGCCTCCGCTTTCTGGGTCCAGAATGAAAGCCCATCCTGGCCAGAGGTGTCTCACCTCCGCCCCCAGTATGGGCTGGGTGCACCAAAGTCTAAGCTTCAAAAGCCTGCCGCATTGTATACTGTTCTTGTCTTTTTCTACCCCCAGCAACTTGCTATCACAAGTTCTCACCCCCACTTTGGGTGGGAGAATCGGCGTGAAAACTGAGTTAGGAGGAGAGGTGTGCCCACTTTGCCAACCCCACCCCTCAGGTGGGGAAAGAGATGTGAAGCACACATCTCAGTCCCCTCCATCTTGGAGGCCAGGGGCCCCAGCCAGTTAGGAAGAGGCTCGTACCCCCTTCCAAATGGAGGGTGTACTCACCAGAAGGAAGGGAATCATTGGTCCTGACCTGCACACCCCTGTAATGCCCCTAAATTTTGTATTTCGGGGTGAATCTGAACCTTGCGTCCTCAGATTACAGGAAGAAAGAAGAATGACCAAAGAGCTGTGCTGACCAAGGAAGAAGAGGACACCTAGTGTCTTGGCCCCAGCCCTACCGGCCTGTCCGGACTTCAACCTGCCTTAAGCAAGAACCCTGGTGTGACCAGCAGCGAGAAACCCCCTGAGCATGGAGAAACTGCCTTGCACTCAACTTAAAGACAGGCACGGCCTGTGCCGGGCGTTATACTGGGGCGGTGACATCAGGCAGGGGAGGGTCAGGGTGGGGGTATGTAAAATACGGGATAAGGACCATTAGAGGTAAGTATCGAAAATAATAAAATAAATTTTGTTGCCCACTCTGCATCGCCAAATGTGATCCTGACCCTCCCCTGCCTGAAGTCACCGCTCCAGTATAACGCCTGGCACGGGCCGTACCTCTTTAAAGACTCTGTCTCCTGTGAGCACTGGATTTACTCAAACAAAGACTCCAAGACCAGAACCTTGTTCCAGGCAGCTCCTCGGTTCTGCACCAGTCTGCCGTCCATTGCCCGCTTTTGAGTGGTCGAACACCACGGGGAGATCTCCCCAGCGATCCTAACTTGGGATCTGTTGATCCCTGACCTCCCTCAAGCTTCAAGCCGAGGCCTGCAGCCTCAACCTGAAGGGTCCCGCCGACCGCAGTCAGAGCAAATGAGAAAACCAGATGCCTAAAGACACCCCTGCACCTGATGCCCCACAGCCTTGGGTAGCCTCACCGAGTGTCCAGGCATTCCTTAAGATCCCAACTTACTGGTCATCGCTTTAACGGAGCATCTCTGATTGTGCCTGCAGCATCTTTTCCGAACCAGAGATCACCGTTGTAATCCACAAGGTCCCCGACGTCTTCTTGGCACTCTGTTTCCGGCCACCTCTGTGGCACTGGTGGTGCAGCGCCTGTGCTGATTGTTGGCCCCTGCAGTGCTGGTCCCTACTCTAGGAGTTTTGCTCCCACAGCCAAGTGGTTTGCCTGAAAGCAGACACTGACCAACGGCCCCCTTTGTTCCTTTGGCTAACATTGAGCACCTGCACTCTGCATCTTGCCGTCACAGTGCCGCTGGTGGTTCAATTTGAGTGCCTACCTGGACCTTGGGGAACCTTGGTCCTAGCACCCAACAGTCCTACATGTAAGTCGAGTACTTACCTGTAAAACCGATAACCATAGAGACTAATGTTACGAGTTTTTGTTCCAAAAATGTTTTTTGTTAAACTGCTATTTTGTACAGGTAGAAAGTAACTAAGCTTAAAACTCAAAACTGTCATACTTACCTGTAAGTGACAAAGTCTAGTGTGTGATATCTAGGCATCTCACCAGAGTAATCGATGTAATTCAAGAGTAACAAGAAAGTAATCCATAGTAATTACTGTGTAATTTGAACTGCTTTTTCAACCAATACAAACCTGTAACGATTGCAAATCCATTCTCAAATGCACTTCTATTTTAAGTGGATAGATATCCTTTATTGTTCGATTAATTAAAATCGTACAATAAAACAAATTCATTCGATTATCGATTATATACATTATGAATAGCAGCAATTCTTACAAAAGCAATACATCTTGTTAAGTGAATATTTTTATAAAATGTATTAGAATGAGGTGAGAATAAGGCAAATCAATACAACCTTTTAAAAGGAAGAAAATAAAATAATAATTATTTTTATATTTCCTGGAATTCTATTTTTTTCCACACTTTCGTTAAAAATGTTACCAATGCAGAATTCATAGGTATATCATCTGGAGAGAGACATAGGATCAATGCCTGTCTACAAGTTCTTACCCCTCTTTCATTAAATAGTCTCTTTAGTAGTTATTCTTTCATTTCTCTGTTCAGAGCAGAGACACAATAGGTGGATAATGTTCTCCTCCCCAGATTTGCACAGCCGGCAGACAGTGTCCTTTTCGTGCTTTTTCCAAGATGGTAGATGGCATAGACCCTTGCAAAACACCAAAATGTGCTTTAATAAAGATTTGCTTGTTTTTCAGCGATCATGGCGTATTCAAGTATTGCTGTGCCATCTTTTTGAAAAACCATTTATTATGGGCCATAATGTTTTCTATTTGCAAAAGTGGCTTTATCACTTATCTATGATAAATGGTCAGTGTTTTTGTTGACAGTATTCCTAAATGATTCCCATGTTATAGTAGAATCCCAAATTGGCCTAACTTCAGGCCGCATCCAAATATTTCTAGGCGGGTGATTTGCTATTGCCGCTAATTTCTCCCCAAATTAACTGTGACATTAAGTTGTCTCGGTCATATTTTTATTCTACACCAAACTTTAATTACATGTTATTTAGGCCAAATTCCAGTCTGACTTGTGCTTGTGATGCGTTAGTGGGCAAATGGAAAAGGATTTTAAACACTTTTGAAGTAGCATTGTTGACAATAACTGCATCTTTTCCATTTAAAGCCTCACTGCCGTAGGCTAAGGAGGGGAGAATTTTAGCAGAGATCACATTTAGGAACGGGCGATAGGTTAGGTTGCTTATGGATTTTTAGATAGTCCTAAATGTTGCTATCAAGGCGTTTGATTTCCTATGGATTTCAAGTTTCCGTGGGAAGAAGTTTCTGTTATCATTAAATATAACACCCAAATATCTACCGGGTTTCTACTTGGTCTAAATGCGACTTACCCAGAAACCATTTTGATTTGTATTTCCTTCTTGAGTTTTTTGTAATCACCATGACTTTGGATTTTGATAAATTTATTACCATCCTATTGTATTTTGCATACTCAGATAATCGCGCTATTAGGCGTTGTAGTCCCACTTTTGTATTACTTAAGAGGACAACATCATCCACATATAGGAGGTTTGATATGTGTTTATCAGCAAGCTTAGGTGGATGTGCATTTATATCATTCAGTGCCTCCGTTAGGTCTGCTAAGAACAGGCTAAATAGTAATAGGGCAAGTACGCACTCTTGCTTTAAGCCGCCTAATGTCGGTATTTCCTTGGTCAGTGACCGACCGTTCCCCTTCCGCACTCTCACCCAGGTATGAGTATGGAGGAGACGAATACACTGTAATAGATGTGCTGGGATCCCTTGCAGTCGTAGCTTTTCCCACAGTCGTTCTCTGTCCACACAGTTGAAAGCTGATTTAAAATCGACGAATCAAAGGTATAATGGTTGTTTTAGTGCAATTGCTTTGTCCAGTAGTACCGATAGGGCTAGGATATTTGTTTTCGTTCCTAGGCCATTAATAAAACATGTTTGGTTTGGCAGAAGAATTTCATTTTCCTCCACCCAGTCCGATAGGCTTGACAACAAGATCCCTGCAAACAATTTTGCGTCCGTGTCTTGTAGTGTTATTTATTGGTAGTTCCCAGGCCAGGTCCAATTTCTCTTTTTAAAGATAGGGGATTTAAGTGACCCTCTCCACAATTCAGGGATCGTCCCTCTCAATACTACTTTGTTAAAGACTTTAGTTAGGTGTTCTGCTCATATGCCTGGATCCTCCTTGTAAAGGGAAAAAGGGATACCGCTTGGACCAGGTGCACAATCTTTTTGTTTCTTTATTAGGTTAGCCACTTGAATTTGTGTTATTTCAATTTCGTTTTCCATTCTGAGTTTGATATCTCTTTCCTTTCGCGATCATATCTTTCCTTTATTTTGCAATCCGGATTTAAATGGTTCCCCAAAAAATTAACCCATTCAGTCTCAGTTAGTACAGATGGCACAACAGTTTTATCCGGTCTTACTAGGTTATTTATCATTTTCCAAAACTCCCTTCAGTTTGCTTTATTGCTGGCATGAACATTTTTTGTCAACAGATCATGATTGGCTTTAGTTTTTTCATTCCAGATTCGTTTCTTGAAATGTTCTATGGTTGAAAGTATATTTTACCTACCTGTAACAAGATATTCATGGTTCTAGGAAATTAAGCTTAAGTATACCTTTTTTATACTTAGGCAATTGGTCTGGATTCAGTCTTGAGTGAGTGAATACAATAAATGCTCACCACACCCTGTGGATAATCCTAACTTCTCGCCCATGCCACCACAAATAGAGCTGTTAGTACTTGCCTAATTTAGCCTCTGCTATACCTCTGGGAATGCACTGGACTCTGTGGACACTATACCTTACTTTGGTATAGTATATACACAGAGCTAGCTTCCTATAGCGGGCCGTCACTTTTTACACACCTGCGTGTATTTTTTACTCGCCTTGACACAAGCGTTAGCATTCTTTATTTTGGCCCCTATCTGTTCCTACCACCACATAGCACCATATTGTAAACACAGCAAAGAATACTGGGCAAACCAATCTACCCTTGTGGGCTTGGGAAATAAAGTTAAAAAGGTCAAAGTGCCTACAAGCGATACATTTAGGGGATATAATTTTCAAAAACAATATCTTATATATAGAGTGATATCAATAACACTTTTAAGAGAAACACAAATTAATTTCAACAGAATTAGAAAATAAATTAGTTACAACCTGGTGTATCAAAAAAGAGAAAATCTGACTTATATTTCACTGAACATAGAAATAGGGGTACTGAAACAACAACAAAAGATTTAAACACACATTAACAATAAAAAAACATTTAAATGAGACATATAAAACTATCTTGATTGTCTTTGAATATCAGCCCATCTTCATTGAACAGTGTAGTAAGTCTGTTCTCAACATATGATTCAGAACTCAAGATATGTTAATCAACAATGACTAAAGAAAAATAATGGGATAGACGTTTCGGTCTCCTTTGTGTCAAGTCAATGAGACCATCTTCAGGACAAACGTTGATATTGTGTAATTTCCTGACCCCTTGGTTAATGGATCAAGAAGAAACTCATATTTTCAAGATATATTTCTTGAAATAGCAGATATGAGCAATTGTATTAAATCAATTAGCTTCTTCTGAAGAAAAAGAAATAATTTCCCAGTCTTTCCAGTTCCATCACTATTTTCTCGCCTCCCCTTCAGGTGTCTTCTTGGCACGTCTGCTTCCCCACATCCAATGTTGCTAAGTCTCCCTTGAGATCACGTCTCTTTTGATGTCCCTTCTCTCTGCCCATCTCTTCCCTCCCAGCTTCTCTTGTCTCACGTGTTCCCTGCCTTCTTCCCCATTCCTCTCACTGACACTGGCAATGACGGTAAACACAGCGCTAGCATTACATTAGGAATTAGCATATGGCAACGGAAAAAAAAGATGCTAAGCAACATCAAAACAGCAGAGCGTCAATCCTTGTAAATATGCCCCTGAGGTTCTTGCCTCCCTAATGATGCCTTCAACCTTTCTTGCCTGTGAAGGCTCCCCTTGTCATTCGGGCCTTAAGGCTGTTTCACCTGGGGTATAAATATTTGAGCATAATTTAACCAAACATTCTCTGACATGGGGACATTGGAGTGAAAAATATCGGTTCCCATTTTTAAATTAATAGATGCAAGAATGTCCTTGTTTATTTAACTTTTGGGAATTCATATAGTGAACACCAGTAATTATTTTCCTCAGCTTCGTATTTTACTGCAGTAATGCCACACAGTCTTTTTCTCAGGTTAATGTTTCTCTCTTTGGAGATTATTTGAAGTGCGCACCTTGCAGGATTTCTGTCAAACTAAACAACACTGTAGTTCATATAGTTTCTAAAAGTAAGCGAAGTCTGTGAATTGAACAAATGGAAATGATAAGAAAAGAGTTTACAAACTCGAGAAAGCAAAATTGGTCCTATGGCATGATTTTGCCAACCCTAAATACTTTTTGAGTGTTTCTAGCCCTAGTAAATTGCAGTTTTTATTTTCGTAATATATTGCTTTTTAAAAATGCACTTAGTTTTTATTGATTCTGAAAGCAACACTTGCGAATACGAAAGTAATAGCTTTTTGATTGATTCAGCCAGGATGAGTTAGACTTTGTGAATAAAAGGGGAATTCATCAGTGAGTGTTGATTTAAGACCTGCATCATAATATGGATTTCCATTTTTGCTGTCATTGTTCTGTTGTTAAAATCCCGATTGACTTTTTGCACTGCGCTAGCTGGTTAAACTCCTGTAACACACAGTGCCTGGGAATTGGGAGAATGTAGCAAGCAGCTGGAACTACATAACATTCTGTTCAACTAACCATGTCCAGGAACAGTTTTATTGTTGCTGATAAAAATCCCAAAACATCGAAAATGTGGTAGGACATTCAAAACGAAAATATTTATTGAAGGGTATAAATGAATTCCTGGATCACAAGTTAAGACATTCGTTGTGATTTGGAGCGCAGATGAAAAGGTTTCCTGTAAATAACTAAGCATTGGTAAATCTAAGAATAACATGGCCCTCTTTCTACACAGTATTCATTTTTGTACGTGTTATCGAAGTTTGCTTCCACATATATTTAACATGTTTTCTTTGTTTATTCAATGGCATTTTGTGGGGCGAAAATAAGAGCTTAATCGGTTTTTAACTATATATCCACTTGCTGGTTTTTATGATAATTTCGTCTTCAAATGTAACTATAGTGTTTTAATAAGAAAATGGAGTTACCATCTAGTAAAATTCTGCTTAAATGTTTTTATATAGATATATGCATTTTATATCTCACCTTGCTCTCTTGCAATAACCGAATGTATGGACCCATTTCAAAAAGGTCACACTTTAAAAATCAAAGGGGCATATTATCAAGCCTTGGCGATAAAATTATCGCCGCTTTATCGGTGGGAAACTGCAGATAAAGTGGCGATAATGGACTTGAAAATATGCTCAAAGAAATTCCAATCGAAGCTCATGTTAAATGTGAAGGACATCTAACATGAGCTTCGATTGGAATTCCATAGAGCATAACATCAAGCCCTTTATCTCCACTTTATCGGCAGTTTCCTGCCAATAAAGCGGCGATAATTTTATCGCCCAGGCTTGATAATATGCCCCAAGATTCTGCTTCCTATTATTACTCTTACGTTTAAAGAAGGTTTCTGAACTTTATCAGATTCACAAAGGATCCAAGCAATACTCCTGAAAATCTCTCACAGTGCCCAAATGTGTCAAAAGTATTAGGCAGCATTCCTGCTAGGTGGGAAATTCTCCAAGAGTAAGTGTTACACAAACACATATCATTAGCATTTCTAACTTTTTAACCTGCCACAGTGAAAATACCTTTTTTACATAGATAAACACCTTCAGCTACGAAATCTTTCGTATTGGAGTGTTAACTCTTCATTCCTACTCTGTGAATACAGTTAATCAAGGGGCATATTCACAAGGAGCTATCGCTGAATTAACAGCACTTTTGCGCAGCCTAAGTCGTGATAAATATACCTCACCATTCACAAGCTGGTACTAACAGCCCACAGCACCAGTCTTCCAGCGATAGCAGCCACAAAAAACATTGAACAGAGGAACCCCACAACATCGCTAATGAGATGCAGAATTGGCGTTCCCGTGACAAAACCCGCGACAACACCATGTCAGCATTCACAACTACCAGCCAGACCAGGGTTAAGTACACAAAACATGCGATAAGGCATATTCGCAGCAGGAAATTTACACCTGCCCTGACGTGGTGTAAAGTTGGTCCACTGCCTGCACCACAAAAAGGAGCACAGCCCACATCCACACCTGAAGACAAACTGATGGCATAGAGCAACAGAACATGCAGCACAGACCCCCAAGAGGGCCACAACACCCACCGACACCTCCCCGACCAAAGACATGCCACATCAGCTACACCTAAACACGTACAAAATAATCCACCTTATGTCGCACAATCACAACTGGTGACATGTAAATCCATATTTGTAAAGCGCGAACTACTCACCCCTACGGGTCTCAAGGTGCTGGGGGCCGTCGTGGAAATTAAGTGAGCTATTGCCGAGTCACATGGTGCTGAGCTGAGCTGAGCTGAACTGAGCTGCCAGCAGAGCCGGGGATCAAACTGTGATCCCTGTGTTCCGAAGTCAGCTGCCCTGGCCACTGCACCACACCTCTCCACATGCATGGACAAAATCATGGTGAGAAGGTGTGTCCTGCGCACATCAAAGAGAGAGTGAAAGAGAGAGAGAGAGAGAAAGAGAGAGAGAGAGAGAGAGAGAAGAGGAGAGGAGGGGGGGAGAGAGAGAGAGGGCAGAGGGGGGAGAGAGAGAAGAGAGGGGGAGAGAGAAAGAGTGAGAGAGAAAAGGGGAGGGGAAAGTGAGAGAGAGAAGAGAGGGGGAGAGAGAGAGAGAGAGAGAGAGAGAGAGAGAGAGAGAGAGAGAGAAGAGGGGGGAGAGAGAGAGACGACCCTGCGCACCCAGGTCACACTGCTCACCTGCTGCCACCGGTGTGTCTCCAAACACTTGCCAGTATGCATAGCAGTACACCAGGTCACACATCTAAGACAGAGCCGTCATCTGTAACCAGAGACATGACTGGCACAGTACACAAACTTGCACAAGATAACTTCGCCCGCCTGCCCATGCACACCCAGGCAGAGGCATTCCACCACGCCCATCGGAGCATGCACACACGGGCCTCACTGCTAACCTTTCGCCACTGGCTTGTAGACTGCAGGTCCCACCACGTGCCACTGCAAGCCACAAGCCTGGGGCCCGTGAACATGGCCCCATCCACACCATGCAGCCAGGCTGCGCAGGCCACCAGGCCTCAAGTTTGGTGCTCGGTCTTGATTACACCATGGGATGGGACATACCAGGGCACCCAGGAACATCACCTGCACAGCTGCTCACCTCAATGGGTGCCACTAACTCTGTGATCCCGGAAGCAAGGCCACGTGGCATTAGGCCCGCGCAGCCCACTGACCTGGCCTACACTGCGGTCCAGCAAGGCACAATAATCCCGAGCAGTCTGCACCGCCGGGATGGGCCATCATCGCAGGCTGCACACCCGCTCAGCAGCTCAAGGTGCCAATGACTCAGTGCACACTAAGTCACCCTGGTCAACCCCAGTCAGCACCACATGGCGGGTGGTAGGCCCGTGCAGGCCACAAAGCAGCGTGTGCCACAGACCCTGTTCAACCCCAGTCAGCGCCACGTGGTGGTAGGTCCGTGCCGGCCTCAAGGCCTATGGTCCGTCATCCAGTTACCACCCGCAGAGGGGTATGTGACGTCATTGGCCCCTTTCTATTTGCCGGGTCACATGGCCTGTGACGCCTGTGCTGGGTGGGTATTGTGTGCGTGCAAACCTGCCCTCAGGAAGTGGCTGTGACATGTTGAAACTAGACCAGTGATCTGCACAACACCAGCGAGTATGCGTGTGACGGGTATCAATGAGGCCCCCTACACTTGCAAAAATGACTGGTGGGCACTGGGCGTGGTTCAGTTCATGTCCGGACAAGAAAGTGGCTGGTGCGTGTGTCCCTTTTGTGGTGTCCATGGGACCCATGCACACATCGTTATGTAGCACCCTCAGACCTGCATCGCACAGGATTAACATAATTGACGCAAGGTAAATCACTGTCCCTAAATTCATCCACACATACATACATGAATGATGAAAGACATGACACAGCAGTGTGTCACTGGATGTTTATTGCACATCCAGTGCAGTTCTGCAGCTGGAGTGGTACAGGGCACTCCCGAATACACCACACCATTAGGCCCATGGAGGACCAGCCAGAGTCCATCGGTGGAAGACAAGTACTGCGGAAGAGGAGGGGTGCAGTCCGCAGTCTGGTCGCCGTGTCATTGGTCATCAAACAGGATGTGGCGGTCTATGTCGCTGTCCAAAGTAAGTGCATCTGAGTGAATCAAGGGTCAGTGGAAGGTCATGAGACCATATGCGGGACCAACCAGAAACAGGCCAGGAGGCGGAAATGAATGCTACTGAGCCCTTCTGATCACAATCCCATTCACGTCATCATCCCTAGATGTGTGCCCTGCCCCACCTGGGGGTGTTGCTGTACCGGCTGCAGCACTGTGTGCCAATGACACCTTAGGTGCTGGATGTCGATTGTGGGCTGCACTGTGTGCCAATGACACCTCAGTTGACGAAGGTGGATTGTGGACAACACTGTGTGCCAATGACACCTCAGGTGCTGGAGGTGGATTATCAGATGCACTGTGTGGCACTGTAACATCAGGTGCCAGAGTGGTTAGACCTGCCACACAGGAAGGCATGGACACACGTGGGGGCGGAGATGTGGATGGTGTCCGGACAGCAGCATTCTATATTGCCACACCTTGTGGCAGCAATGCCATGATGAGGGTCTACAGGGCATGGTAGATCCCAGCTACATTCCACTGATGTGCAGCGGTGGCTGTCATCCTTTTTGCTTCAATCCGCACCCTGTCCTCCATGAGCCGCTGAATGTGTGCCAGCTCACGGCTGGTATCGCTGGAGCCACTCTGAGTAGACAGGTGTTCTTCTCTCCAGGTCATGATTCCAGTGATGTCAGTCAGGGCTCATTGGAGACCGTGGAGCAAGGCTACACACCAAAGGATGGAGTCAAGTTTGGTTGCCATGTTGCTGAAGCCCAACCGCACCTGCTCTGCAGTCTCCCTCTGGCTCTCCAGCACACGGCGTTGGAAGGCCATGTGTTGTTCCTGAGGGTCTTGGGGGAGTGCGGGGGCTGTGGGTGCCTCCTGCTAGGTGCTTTGGGTACTGGGTGGTGTCTCCTCGATGTAGCTGGCCTGCCCTGATCCTTAAGGTGAGTGGCGGATGAGCTCAATGATGTCTTGGATGGCTTGGCTGTCGATACTGGTGTTGTCGTCGTCAACATCAGTGAAGAGTGACTGGGATTGCTCTTCAGGAGGAGTTGACGGTGCCCCTGTGATGTGAAGGGGAGATGGTGTATTACAATGTGTCCACATGTATGTAGCCGCATGGTACATGTTGACATTCAGACAGAATGGCATTGTACATTGTGACAGATTGTAGATCTGGGCAAGGACCCAGAGTCATTGTGGGTGTGCACTATGCTCTGCTTGATTGTGCATGTGTGCCATGGTCACCAGCTCCACCCATCCCCCCAGTACCTGGTGGTCACTCACCCTGTTGCGGTTGTGTTGTGTCCTGTCGATCAGTGTCCTATCCCCCAACTCTGGCCACAGTCTCCACACTGAAGACTGTTGACACCAGCTCCTCCATGTCATCCAGCACGAGCTGTGGTGCTGGGCCCCCACCTCCAGTCTGCGTTGCTGCCTTCTGATTGGCGGAGAGTTTCTCCTTGGTCTGCCACTTGATGTCATTCCATCGCCTCTTGACCTCATCCATTGTCCTCTTGCGCTCCTCGACGCCATTCACCTTGATCACAATGACCCGCCATATTCCATTTTTGGTGCCCAAAGACACGTTGGAAGTGACAAACAGTTGTTCATGGTGTTCCATCACCACCGTGACTATGATCCTTTTCGCCTGAGTACTGAACTTCGTCTTCCTCTTCTCCTTCCCCTTCCCTGTCCCCGAGGTCCCAGGCTGGTCGTCCAGGGTGCTTGTGGGGTTGCGCTCATCCGCTACACCTGCTCCGGCTGCCTCCATGGTGCTTGGATGTTGGCCAGTTTGTGTTCGGGTGTTTTTTCTACTTTTATGATGATTTTTTCCACATGCCAGGTGTGTGTTGCAGGCATGGCGCTGCTTATCGCTGGTTTCCTCATCCCGCTTTGGCCCATCGCAGGTTTTTTGGTGTTGTGGTTTGTGTTTTTGTCTCCATTGAGGTGGTTGAATCGCAGACATTGTCCGTCGTTTCAGCAAACTATCGCATGCTACCGTCTTGTTGACACAGGGTTATTTTCCAGCGATGGGCTGCAATGTTGAAAGTTGCAATGCGCTACTCTTGTGATAGTTATCACACATTCTTGTGAATATACCCCCTAGACTTTAAAGGGGCAAATTTGTGCAGACATTTTGGATTGAAAGCTACCTTAATGTGGTGTGCAAATAATATTATACTAACAAGTGTTTACCACACACAAATGACTGTAACCCACCAGAACCTTAAACCTGAAAATTACTCAATTGTGCAATCTCCCTGATTTATCTCCATATAAGAATACACATTTCAAATATAAATTCCTCAAATCCTTATTCTCTGAACCAGGGTTTGGAATTTAAATTTGCAAAGTCGTTATTCATTCATGCAACTAATTTGTGAGTAGAACCTTAAAAAACGTTTTAAACCACTTTGGCCAAGGTTTACTAGAAACCTTGCAGTCTACAGTGAAAACCGACAGTGTTGTGTTCCAATGACATTATCCGTGATGCAAATACAAACTTGTCCAAATCCAGTGGCATCTAATATGATTTTTGTACCCAATGGAAATCCATGGGCCTTATTTATGAGGCCCTTAAGCCGCCGTTGCATCACTTTTTGTGACGCTGCGGCAGAGTAAAAAATGAGCCACATTGCATCATATTTAAAAAGTGACACGTCTAGGCAGATGGGTCCCTTTGTAAACCCCTCCACTACATTATGCCTGTGACAGGTATAATGTATGCAGGGTGGGGGTTCCGGTGCAGAAAAGGCTCCTTGAGTGTCGTAGTGAAATCTATGAGAATTCACTGTAACATTATTATGACCTCACTGGGTCAAATCCTTAAGCCTGCTTGAAGCAGGCATATGGGGTGAAGCAGGCCTTTTCATATACGGCTTGCTCCATGTGAAATGACACATGTTGGAGATGAAACTTTTTCCAGACACACTCCAGAAATGCGCCATTTTTGCGCCAACAGATATGTCAGGATTCCTGACGTATCTGTCAATCCTGGCGACAACGAGCAGCGTTGAGTAAATACAGCACATCCATGGAGTCGCAAGGGGGCGCACCCAAAATTGTTGCATCGCCATTTTACCGCAATGATGCAACACTTTTCATAAATGAGACCCCCAGAATACAGTTGTCACTTATAAGACTGCCTAACGGTTACTTTAATAATACGTGTTACTTTTGCAAATGTTACACACATTTTTCTTTTGAAAATCGGGCATTTAGAATGTTTGAATGCTAAGAGCTCAATTAAAGACAATGGAATAGCTTCAGGTCTATAAGGTTAGGAACAGACCTTCTAATTTATCGTACCAATGTGTTTTCCCTTTTTAATTTATAGAATTCCATCCACAAATATCCTTGTAGCCCTTCTTTGCTTAAGGCTACAGTTATTAATGTTTCTGTGATATGGGCTGGTATACGACCGAAGAAGCCGAGGTTTCCAAGATGGCGCCTGGCTGGGCGCCCTACAAGGGGAAGGTGAGCAGTCTAGTCACCCGAGAGGAAAAGGAAAAAATGTCATGGGAAGGCGAGAAGGAAAACAACGGTTTACTCAGTTGCAGGAGTTTGGGTGATTGGAGAGAGACACACGAGGAAGCGGAGAGGCAGAACGATGCGGAGAAAGAGGAGCTAAAGACCGGTGAGGGACCCAGAGGACCGGAGGAAACCGACGGAAGGAGCACAGAGAGCAGCGCAAAGTGGCAGAGGGAGGATTCCCCAACAACCACCATGCTCGTATCTGGTAGTCCCTCAAGGCAACAGGACACCGAGATACCCACTGCTACGATCCAGGGGACCGTAGCCCCAGGCAAGTGACGTGGAGGGAAGTGTGGAGGAGGAGGTTGGCGGGAAAGGGCTTGTGGGGACTGTGCCACAAATAGAGCACCAGGTCCTGAATGAGTGCTAAACCCCACACAGACCCTCACTTTCCTTGCCCTTCATCCAACCTCAGTTGTAGCCCAGGAATTAGTCTCCTTGAACTCTATATGCGAGGGAGAAACAGTCCTAGTTTCATGTGATCAAGGGGATGTTAAGGAGTATCCTTTAGCAGAAGTGTTTCTTGAGATAGATGAATATCCTCAATTACGGAGAGTAGGGGTGGTTCCAACACTCCCAGAAAATATACTTTTATGTACAGACTTACCCCAGTTTCATGATTATCTGATGGAGGCATCCGAACAGTAGGCTAGGGTTGAATGGCTGCAAGAGGCTCCCTTTTCTAGTGAAAACAAAGATAGACCTAGAGATAGAGAACGAAAATTCAAAAATGGGAAAAGAAGAGATAAGGAGAGATATACAAGTGCTTGCCAATCTATTGCCTCATGTTTACTCTCTTCTCCAGAACATGGAGACACTCCAGCACGTAGTTTTCGTGCAGCCCAGAAAGATGACAGCACCCTTATGAATGCCCGGAATCAAGTGCAGGAGGTCGACCCAGAGAAGGTAGGACCCTATTTTTACATAAAAAAGGATTTTGTACCTAGCAAGTGAGGGGCAGGGTGGAAAAATGGAACAACTACTAGTACCGGTAGCTTTCGGAGAACAAGCCTTACAGTTAGCTCATAATCAAACGGGAGGGGGTCACTATGGAAAGGAACTAACTTTGAAATACTTTCTTGACGGATTCTATTGGCCAGGAGTCTATAGAGAAACCGCCAAAGTCTGTGCGACCTGTCCTAAATGTCAGTTAGTTAATCCCTCCAAAGACAAGAAGGTACCACCATGTCCCCTGCCAATTATTGATGTTCCAATACAACGTGTAGGGATGGACCTAGTAGGACCCTTACTTCCCTCAGCTAGGGGACATCAATATATACTGGTCCTAGTAGACTACGCCACACGATATCCTGAGGCCATACCTCTTACTAGTATGACCACGTTAACGGTCGCTCAGGCTATGGTATTTTTTTTCTCCAGAGTAGTTTTCCCTTTGGAATTGCTAACAGACCAGAGAACTCCTTTCATGGCTAAGCTAATGAAAGAAGTATGCAATCTTTTAGGAGTTGAACCAGATTTGAACAGCAGTGTACCACCCCCAGACAGATGGTCTGGTGGAAAGGTACAACAAAACTATTATGACTATCCTGAAGAAGCTAATAGGAGAGACAGGAAAGGATTGGGACAGGAAACTGCCCTTGGTGCTGTTTGCCATTTGGACCCATGAACAGAAGTCTACAGGGCTCTCCCTGTTTGAGCTGTTATTCGGGAGAAAACCACGTACTCTGCTAGACATGGCAGCAGAACAGTGGACAGAGGAGGAAGATGAGGGAAAGCCCCTCCTAGGGTATATGCAGACCCTACAGGAAACATTAGCCACCCTCTGGGACACTGTACACCAGAACATGGACAAAGCTCAAAGCAGACAGAAAGAACAGTATGATCGTAAGAGCCAGATGAGAGAGTTGACTGTTGGAGACAAGGTGCTGATATTGCTTCCTTCCTCTGACAAAAAACTGTTAGCTACCTGGCAAGGGCCATATACAATAACTCAGAAAGTGACACCGGTGTCCTATAGAGTTGCCGTACCACATACTAACAAGGTGGGGAAAACTTACCACATTAATTTACTTAAGAAATGGGAAGAACCCGATAGTAAATCCCAAGACCAGAATGTGGCTCAAGCAATTAATCACGTAACTATACATAAAACCTTAGACTTACTCCAGGGACTTGGGAGTAGTGAACAAGAGGAACAACCTTCAATGGGATCCAAGTTGTCCCTAGAACAAAGACAGCAATTAAAACAACTGCTAGGTCAGTATCCGAAACTCAGTTCAGGCAATCCTGGACGGACGTCTTTGGTAGCCCATGATATTGTCACTCAACCCAGAAAGGTGGTAAGTATAAGACCCTACCGCATACCTGAGGCCAGAAGAGAGGCGGTAGAACAAGAAATAGAAAAGATGCTTCAGGCAGGTATAATTGAACGTTCCAAGAGAAATTGGCGCTCTCCTATTGTGTTACTGCCCAAACCGGATGGGAGCCTCTGTTTTTGCATAGACTTCAGACAGGTAAATGCGCACTCTAAATTTGATAATTACCCAATGCCCCGAGTGGATGAATTGATAGAGAGATTGGGGGAAGCTCGAGTTATGTCCACAATTGACTTAACAAAAGGTTATTGGCAAATTCCTCTAACTAACTCAGCACAGGAAAAGACAGCGTTTTCCACACCATCAGGGTTGTATCACTTTAAAGTAATGCCTTTTTTACTCCATGGGGCTCCAGCTACTTTTCAAAGGCTTATGGACTTCTTGCTCCAGGCTCACCAAAAGTATGCAGTTGCCTATTTAGATGATATTGTCGTATACAGTCCTGACTGGAAGACTCACTTAGAACACTTCAAGAACCTATTTGAGACATTGACACAAGCAGGATTGACCATGAACCCAAAGAAGACCACCCTCTGCACTCATCAAATAAACTACTTAGGGTACACTATAAGTGAGGGAACACTTAAACCCCAAATCAATATTTAGTGGCGATCCAAAACATCCTTAGACCCACCACTCGAAAATAAGTAAGAGCTTTCTTAGGATTAGTGGAGTACTATAGGAGATTTATCTCTCAACTATCAGATGTGGCCAGTCCTCTCACTGATTTGTTAAGAAACAAACCCTCTAGAGCCAAAATTGAGTGGGGCCCATTACAGGAAAAGATTTTTGGTGGTTTAAAGACTTTACTGTGTAATGCCCCAATACTGAATTGTCCCGACTACAAGAAGTGATTTGTACTACAAACCGACGCCTCGGATAAGGGGCTTGGAGCAGTATTATCCCAACCAGATTCTCAAGGACTGCTTAAACCAGTGTTGTTTCTGAGCAGAAAACTGTTCCCAAGGGAGACCCGATATGCTACCATGGAGAAGGAATGCCTTGCCACAAAGTGGTCTATGGAATCACTACAATACTACTTGCTAGGGCGCACCTTCTTTTTAGTAACAGATCATGCCCCTTTGACTTGGTTAGCCTCCAACAAGGAGACCAATGCTAAAATATTAAGACCGTTCTTAGCTTTACAGCCATTTTCCTTTCAGACTCTTCACATGCCCGAGGAAGCCCACGTTTCCAAGATGGCGCCCGGCTGGGCGCCCTACAAGGGGAAGGTGAGCAGTCTAGTCACCCGAGAGGAAGAGGAAAAAACGTCATGGGAAGCCGAGGAGGAAAACAGCGGTTTACTCAGCTGCAGGAGTTTGGTTGATTGGAGAGATAAACACGAGGAAGCAGAGAGGCAGAACGACACGGAGAAAGAGGTGCTAAAGACCGGTGAGGGACCCCGAGGACCGGAGGAAACCGGCAGGAGGAGCGGAGAGAGCAGCGCGAAGTGGCAGAGGGAGGATTCCCCAACAACCACCACGCTCGTATCTGGTAGTCCCTCAAGGCAACAGGACACCGAGATACCCACTGCTACGGTCCAGGGGGACCGTAGCCTCAGGCAAGTGACGTGGAGGGAAGGGTGGAGGAGGAGGTTGGCGGGAAAGGGCTTGTGGGGACTGTGGCACAAATAGAGCACCAGGTCCTGAATGAGTGTTAAACCCCACACAGACCCTCACTTTCCTTGCCCTTCATCCAACCTCTGACATATTGCACTTACCTCTGTGGCCCAGGTTTGTTGGTGACGGGAAGCACATTATAGAGCTATATGTTTAGCAGACAGACAGTGATAGTATTGTTCCTTTGTTTCTGTTTGCCTTTTGGAAAGCACCGGTCCTGGTTGCAGTACGGGAGGAGAAAAGCAGGAGAACATGAAGACCACCTTCCACTAAAGGACAGTGTGCCTAGCTTATGTAGTTCTTTCCCCAAGTTGTGTTGTGAGATGCTCAAACTGTCAGGAATGTTGTTGGTGAATAAAGTCTCATACTTTGTGACATTCTAATTGAGTGACTGGTAATTCTGGTTCAACTCCCAGAGAGAGAGGTGCCAAACTATCACAGTTCCCTATCCTTGTTGTTGGCCCTTTGCTTGAGACTCAATCCTCTCATATTTGGAACCTTCAACAACCATTATCACCATTGGCTGGACATGCAAGATGGCGGCTCTCATCTGAATTCAGCATTATGGGTTTGTGCTCCAGAGCCATGGGGTCCTTCCGAGCTGCAGTAAAGTTGGGAGGATGTCCCCCCTGGCCCTCCCAGCCCGTCACCTGACTCATTCCTTGTTCGGGGGGGAGCACTGATGGTTGGCTGACCCTCTGTGGCATTCCAGGGCCGCTCTGGTTATCGGCCTTGCAGTTTAGAGCCAGCTGCAGCAAGGGCATTGACTGGTTCTCGCAGGCATTTGTGGCGGCTTACCGGGGGCTGGCGGGTGGCCGTTGCCGGTCCAAACTGGTGCTTTATGGAGTCTTGGTGTGGCTGCTATTGGGGAGGCAGATGGTCGGCAGTCTTTTGACCATGCCCCTAAACCACTTGGAAGGAGTAGTAAGACGTGGAACGGTGGCAGGATCTACACTGTTGCCGGTGGTGTCCTTCAGGCCCCACTCCTTTGCTGGTCTGCCTTCCAATTGGATAATTTGTTTCATGCTTATTCCTATTAACAGCGGAAGTGTCTTTCAGGAAGAAGGATCTGTGGCAACAGCGTGGTGGGGGACAAGAACCTTAAACAGGATGCCTGCTAAGGGTTTTTTTTAAAAGTGGGATGACTGGGCAAAAAGAACAATTGATGGACAGAATGCTGTTCAATGTCAAACATTTACCCAATACAGATATCTGGACCTAAATCCATTGTTTGTTTTTGCTCCCCATGCCATTCCAGTTTAAACTCAGCCATATGCAAATCAGGCTTGACCCTGTTCTCCATGGAAATAGTCCAGCCCGAACTGCTGGGCCAGGGAGAACAAGTATCCTAGGGCTTGTTTCTGGGCATCACCCCATAGCAGCCAGGTTAGCTTGACTCCAGTGGCATGGAGAGGAGGGGACTCATGTCTGGGAATACCAGTCCCACTCAAGGTGACAAATGCAAAAAGAACAATAGGTGGACAGAATGCTGATCAATTTCAAACATTCACCCCAATCCCGAGATCTGGGCCTAAATCCATTGTTTTCTTGCTCCCCATGCCATTCCAAATTAAACCCTGCCATATGCAAATCAACCTTGACCCTGTTCCCCATGGGAACAGTCCAGCCCGAACTGCCAGGTCAGGTCCTCTCTGGATCGCAGACAAGCATCATGGGACTGATGTTGGGTCTTCACCCCTCATCAGCCAGGGTAGCTTGGCACCTGTGGCATGGAGAGCACTGACCCATGTCTGGGCATACCCGTAACACTCGGGTGACTATTGCAAAAAGACCAATTGATGGACAAAATGCTGATCAATGTCAAACATTCACCCCAATACAGAAATCTTGGCCTAAATTCATCATTATTTTGCTCCCCATGCCATTCCAATTTAAACCTAGCCATATGCAAATCAGTCTTGACCCTGTTCCCCATGCCAGGCCAGGTCCCCCCTGGACCAGAAACAAGCATCTTGGGATGGGGCATCATCCCATATCAGCCAGGCTAGCTTGACTCCAGTGGCAGCTTCTGGTCCCTGAAGGCTTGGAATCTACAGCCACAGGAGGGGATTGCCTCAAGGTCTTTTTCTCATTCTCAGGTCTCTCCGATCGTCACCTGGATAATGGGTCTGAGCAGGATACATCGGGGAAACTGGACTTCCCTACTTTGGCATCTCAAGATAGGAGAGCTGCACACCCGCAGTTTCAGCAGCATGTCTTGTGTCTGCAGTTTTGATCAATGCTTAATTTAGCTGGTTGCCCCACTGGAGTTGGAAGGTGAGTTGTCATGGCACCATGAGGGAATTGAACTCACTCCCATAAATCGATCTGGGGGTTCCAGAGGAGGCAGAATGTGATGACCCCCAGGGCTTCATAGCACATTTATTCTGTGAGGCTTTTCCAGAATTGAGTGACTTGGATATGGATTCTATAATACAGTGGGTGCATCATTTTCCCTTTGTCTTCTTAGTAAGCCCTCATGGTACCCCTGGGCCATGTTGATCTGTATTGGAAATGTCATCCTTCGACAGGAAATTTTTCAAGCAGTGACTGTTGATCTACCGGCCAAGGCATGCAGCATCGATTTTTTTCATATACTCAGACTTTTTCCAGCAAACAGTCATGAGGCACTGGCAGCTGTAGGAGTCCATTTCGGGACTCCTGAAGTTGGGGGACACAGTTTCTTTAATGGAGCTGTCAACCCCCCACATTCATAAAGGTGGCCAGAACTTTTGTTGCTATGATAGCCACAAATATTCAGGATTTGATAGCCAAGTGGCAACCAGAGATTGGCGGATGACTGTGTTCTCTTTTTTTCGGGAATTGGGTATTGTTATCTGTGTGGCTAAATGTCAGCTTGGTTTCTGTATTTAGGCGCCTGGTCTTTAATGGGATGAGGCGTAGTCTTTGATGGGCTTTAGGGTTGTTAGGGGTTTATTCTCTGCTTCTGGAAATCCGGGTGAGGGCTCCCTCCTTCTATTGGCTGGAGGGGTGGTTGTATCAACAATTAGGGTTTTTTTCTTTCCTTTTCTTCATGGGTGGGTCTATCTGGGGTTGGGCATATAATGTCTCCACTTCTTAGTTCAGTTTTATCGCTCTTATCAAGGAGGTGTGGTGGCGAAGGATGACCTGGAGAGGTGTTTTCTGGTCTTAGCATTTTTTTGTTCTTGTTTTCAGTCTTAAACCGCATCTGGCATGGGGTTGGTTCCAGGGTTGTGGTGCATGGTTTGAGAGGGTGAGCCAGCTCACCTGCATGAGAGTCACAGTTGGGGTGAGGCTAGGTTGGGTATAGTTGTATTTATTTTTCCGAGCAAGGTCAATACATCGCAGGTGATTTATGCAGTTAGATCAGGAAAATGAAATATGATGCTGCTATATGTTGTGGGAAGAGGAAGCCTATGGACAATGTGGGTTTATGGTAATAGCCAGTAAGGGTGGAGGTCCTGGCAGAACCTGCATATCTTATCATGGAACGTCAATGGGGTTAAGTCATTTTAAAAGCTGAAATTGGTGTGGGAGGAATTGAACAATCTTAGGCCGCAAATATTGTGTCTTCAAGAGACCCATCTTTTTCAGACAGAATGCTTATTTTTAAAGAACTTGGTCATGAGACCTGTTGGACTTGGCCCTTTTTGCAGGGTCATCCCTGAACTTTTTGCCTTCCTCCTATATTTTTTTGACCTGTTGTTGGCTGTTTTATTACTCTGGGCACTTTACCACTGCTGATCAGTGCTAAAAAGCATATCCTCTCCCTATTGTAAATTGATGTAGAATTAGTTACTAGAAAAATAAAGTAAGGGGGGTCAAAAGGGAATATTTAACAACCACGGTAGCTCAAGCCCCTACAACTATTGAAAAAACAAAGAAGAGTTACCTGGTCCACAAGATTGTTTGTGTGTAGTGTCGCGCAAAAAAGACCGTTAGACCAACATGTCACCACTATGATAACACTGGGTTGGAAAAATTCCCATCAGCCCACTCTTATGGTGGAATATCATCATGTGGGATACATATCATAAATCCAGATCCCACCCAACGCACCTGGTGATGATGCAGAGATGGATTTTGAAAATACTCTTCCAGACCACAGTGTTTCAAGAGTAGTACTGATGGAGTGCAGTGCTAGTGAAAAGAAAGTGAAGTGTAAATAAAATTGGCTACTGAGACAAAAAATGTGTTTATTAGGTATTATCCCAGGGTCAAAGTTTAAAAGCAACGCCTGATAGTCTTAAAAAATTACTATATGACGGCACAGTGCATTGAGGTCGACATGTTTCAGCTTACATGGACAGTGAGTCCAAGCTTTCTTCAGGACCAGATGATATTGGCGACTGCAATTCGTGAAAAATAAGTGCATTGAAAATATGGATTACTCCTACCAGAAACTTTGAGCCCAAATGTTCTCTGGTGATTATCCAACTATTCGTTTTCTCCCAGCATTCTGTGGGAGATCCCCTCACCTCACCCGGCACCCACTCGGGGAGAAGGAGGCCCCGCTCTGTCCTTCGGTACCTCTTAGGCCAGCGTCCGAGCAGGAGTGGAGAATTAGTTACTCCATGATTGGCTGATTTGGTTTACTTGTCAGACCCTAGTACAGTGCACTGCATGTGCCCAGGCTTGTAAATCAAAAGCTGCTGGTGGGCTTGCTACACTGGTTGTGCCCCCCGCAGAAGCAGCCTGTAAAAGTGTGTCACAGGTCTGCCATTGCAGAGCCTGTGTGCAGTCTAGTACTACCATGTTGACTGCGCAAGTGCACCCACTTGCCAGTCCCTAAACCTTTCCTTTTTGGCATATTAGTCACCCCTATGGTAGGTCCTAGGGCAGGGTGCATTGTAGTTAAAAGGTAGGACATGCCCTGATGTGTGTGGCATGTCCTGATAGTGAATTACATCCATTTCCATGTTTCACTATTCCAAGGCTATCTGTTCCTGATAGGCCAGAATGGGCAGTTTGATTATAACATCTTATAATCCTAACTGACTCAGGGAACCAGGTAGAATTTCGAGTTTAGTATGTCTGAACTCAGAATGATAAAATACATATTTTAGTAAAGATGGTTTTAACATTCTGTAATTGAAAATACCACTTTTAGAAAGTAGGTATTTTCTTGCCTAACTGTCCAAGCCTGCTCTGCTAGGTTGTGTATTCCTTGTCTGGAGTTTGAGTGACAGGAGCTGGGGGATTCCAGGAGACAGGGTGAGTCAGCACAGGGCTGAATAGAGCTATCTGAATGTAGATGCGTGGGAGGAGTGCACCTGGGACATGAATAGGGCTGTGCCTGCCTTCCACAATGCTGGCTCCACCTCCTGTGGTGCGTCTGATGTCCATGGCCCACACTGTCAAAGAACACGTTATATTGACAGAATCTTCGCACTCGTTTAGTTTGTATTAGGTGAGTACTGGTATTTACGTGTATGTAGGTGCTGAATGAGATCTCCCTTCTGAGTCGTGGGAGTCAAAATGAAGAATATGTTAGCGCTATTCCAACAGGGAACGACGTCCTCATGAAGCACTCAAAGGAGATTTCCTTCAATTTTAAATTCTTTTCATTGATTTTTATTCAAGAATTATTCAAGAATTTTCTTATTCAAAAAGTCAGTTTTCCTTCATGATAACATAATTTTAAACCAAAACAGTCAAACGCCCAATGCATTTCGGGCAAAGGCCATTCTTCAGGGGCATAGTAATTCTGTAGAGGAAAATAACACAACTATATTACAATCATCAGACCTTCAAATAGTATAAAGCAAAACAACTATTAAATTAGGCATGTTTCGAACATCATCTCATTTGAAATGCATTCTCAATACAGTATACAAAGTATTCGTCATTTGTGTACCCACTGAAATCTAATAAAAAGCGAAGTGCAACCAATACAGTCAGAACAACGTGTTGAAAGCATCAAACGGATAAAACAAGTTTGTGTACCTGGTTAATGTTATCAAGGTAAATCCTTCTGACAATATTTTTGAAAAATCAGCCCATAAGTGTCCTGCAAAATGTTTGGTTACCGATTAGAGTTAAGGTAAGCGTTTCGGGTGTTAAAAATAGATTGTGCAATTTCACATATGCGTGTCAGTTAATTACATACCGGTAATGACGGCCGGCTCGTTTGAAAATGGGTTGATAGTTAAGTCGGGTTTCTGAAATGCGCAAAAAAGTCGAAAAGTTAGCGGATGGCGTGATATTTGTTTCGAAGTACGCTAAACGCGTGCAGTAATCGTTAGAAAAATCTTACCGTGACCGGTGAAAATGCGAGTGTCGGCGTCCAAAACCATGGGTTAGTGGCGTTTGCAAAAACGCGAGTGAAATGCACCAGACGGAACTGCTGCTTTTAACCCGGAAGTTCCGTGGAATAATAGTGGAAGTAAACGACGGACATGTAATTCCGACCCAACACGATGGATGGGAAGCAACAGTACGATGCAATATGACGCGCTGAACTGCCGGAGCTGACCCGGAAGTTCAGTGAAAGTGTAACCGTGGGATTCGTAGTTAACGTGTATAAGCATGTAACGGAGAGTAAACAAAAATAACGGGTCACAAATTTTAAAAGGCATACTTAATCAGGACTCGGGTCCGGGGCAGGTAAATGTGAAAAGGAATGGTGTTGGGATACAGTATGTCGCAATTATCTACCCAATAAATATAAAAGAAATTTTGAGTAAGAAGGCACAACACAGACAAGATTCATTCAAGGGGACTATTCCTTGTTTAAATTGTGGGAACTGTAATGCCATAATTAAAGGAAAAGAAATAAAACATCCAAGTAAAGGTACCACCATTTCCCTACGTGTAACTGCGACATGTGACAGGCGCAATGTTATATATTTGATTAAATGTCCGTGCGGACTTGCGTACGTTAGAAAAACTGAACGCAAAATCAAGACGCGTATAATAGAACACAAGAGTAATATACGCACAAAGAATCAAAAATCACCATTAGCTAACCATTTCAATAACAACAACCACACTCCGAGTCAACTTCGTTTTGTGATCTTGGAAACTGTCCCTATACTACCAGGTCGAGACAATTCTCAACATCTCCTACGGAGAGAAGTGTTTTGGATTTCATTTTTGAACACTTGCCAACCAAAAGGTCTCAATGATCGCATGGATCTAAACTGTTTTATTTAATTGTAATTCAATATGATGTATCATGTGTTTACGTTCTGGAGTTGCACATTATGTATATATTTTTACATCTTTGCATGAATTGACTATTGCCTTTGTGGGTAGATAATTGCGACATACTGTATCCCGACACCATTCCTTTTCACATTTATCTGCCCCGGACCCGAGTCCTGATTAAGTATACCTTTTAAAATTTGTGACCCGTTATTTTTGTTTACACTCCGTAACATGCTTATACACGTTAACTACGAATCCCACGGTTACACTTTCACTGAACTTCCGGGTCAGCTCCGGCAGTTCAGCGCGTCATATTGCATTGTACTGTTGCTTCCCATCCATCGTGTGGGTCGGAATTACATGTCCGTCGTTTACTTCCACTATTATTCAACGGAACTTCCGGGTTAAAAGCAGCAGTTCCGTCTGGTGCATTTCACTCGCGTTTTTGCGAATACCACTAACCCATGGTTTTGGACGCCGACACTCGCATTTTCACCGGTCACGGTAAGATTTTTCTAACGATTACCCCACGCATTTAGCGTACTTCTAAACAAATATCACGCCATCCGCTAACTTTTTGACTTTTTTGCGCATTTCAGAAACCCGACTTAACTATCAACCCATTTTCAAACGAGCCGGCCGTCATTACCGGTATGTAAATAACTGACACGCATATGTGAAATTGCACAATCTATTTTTAACACCCGAAACGCTTACCTTAACTCTAATCGGTAACCATACATTTTGCAGGACACTTATGGGCTGATGTTTCAAAAATATTGTCAGAAGGATTTACCTTGATAACATTACCCAGGTACACAAACTTGTTTTATCTGTTTGATGCTTTCAACACGTTGTTCTGACTGTATTGGTTGCACTTCGCTTTGTATTAGATTTCAGTGGGTACACAAATGACAAATACTTTGTATACTGTACTGAGAATGCATTTCAAATGAGATGATGTTCGAAACATGCCTAATTTAATAGTTGTTTTGCTTTATACTATTTGAAGGTCTGATGATTGTAATATAGTTGTGTTATTTTCCTCTACAGAATTACTATGCCCCTGAAGAAGGGCCTTTGCCCGAAATGCATTGCGCGTTTGACTGTTTTGGTTTAAAATGATGTTATCATGAAGGGAAACTGACTTTTTGAATAAGAAAATTCTTGAATAATTCTTGAATAAAAATCAATGAAAAGAATTTAAAATTGAAGGAAATCTCCTTTGAGTGCTTTATGAGGACGTTGTTCCCTGTTGGAATAGCGCTAACATATTCCACACTGTCAAAGGACAGAAGGAGTCTTGTCAACGAAGTGCTCCAGGACTGCACAGAACTCGTTTGGACTGGGTACAGGACCCTCTAACTTTGGAGGACAAAGGATTTGCTAGTATAAATATTGGAACCCAGACCCAAGAACTTTAGATCACTTTTGGGGAACAAGAAGAACCTTTGCTGAGAAGAGGAACCAGAGAAACTGGGGACTATCCCTAAGCTGAGTGCTATTTGGGGGATTGGCCTGCAGTGGTTGCCTGACTGCCAAAGAAAACAGAAAGGACGTTGTGCTACTTTCAAATCAACTTGTAAAGGATCTCTAAGGGCTTGAGATAGAGCTTGCCTCCTACTGAAGTCTCAGGGACAACAGACTTCACCAACCAGCTCCCCTGCCTTCACTTGCTGAAAATTGAAGTGCCTGCTGTTGAGCTGGGCCTTCTGAGAGGCTGCCTGTTGCAGGGAGCTGGAAGCGTGACTCAAGACAAAGAAGCATGTCGCTGCTGCAGCCGTTGTCGTAGCATCACCGGAGAAGAGTATCGTCATCGCAGCAGACATCGTCGCGTCACCGGAGAAGCATGCCGTCGCTGCCGCCATCGCAGCACCCAAAGCACCTCTCATCACTGAAGAAGAGTTTTGCCGTCGCAGCAGATGCCATCGCATCACCAGAGAAGTGTGTCGCAGGGCCTGTCGTGACTCACAAGAATCGTTGAGTCGCTGCACAGCTGTCGGGCATGCAAACATTGTTGTCACATCAAGAAGAAGAGGCCATTTTGTTTCATTGCACTGGATCTTCATCGCATCAAGGCGCTGCTGGTCGCATCGCCACAGAAGCGCAGTAAGAAACCGATGCCTCAACTCCCCACGCGGAGTAGGACCGACGCATCCCCTATACAGCAGTAGGGACCCGGCGCATCACCGTTCTTGCGTGTAAGGAACCGACGCATAACCTTCCCTGCAACACTTTCGTTGTATAACGTTACACATTCAAAGGTACATTGAACTCAAAGTGTCGCATTTTAAATCTAAAGAGAACTAAGCTATTTCTACAATTTTTGAAGTAAAGTATTTTGGATTTTTGTCGTTGTTAAGTCTATATAAAAATACTATTTTTTATACTTCAACTTGTGTGGTGTCCATCTGTACTGTTGTCACTGGGTTACTGTATGTGCTTTACACACTGCCTCTGAGACAAGCCTGTCTGCTCATGTCAAGATACCAAGTGGGTGAGCAGGGGTATTTCAGGAGTGTACCCCCTTACCCTTACTAGACACAAGGGTCCCTATTTGGTCAAAGGTATCTACCTCTGTCAACTAGAGACCCCCAAATCTAACAAGACCTTATCCCTCTCTTGTTATACCTCTTCCCAAAAGGTGGTTGCTTTGATGGGCTGGGATAGTCAGTAGGAGGTTCTCCGTCAGATAACAGATTTTGGGGGACAATGGTTGGTGGCAACTAACTAGAATGGCTGGGGTTGCTTTACTATTTGCATTCTTTATGGGCCTAATATAAATGAACCAAAGTTTTTTGATTTTCTCTTATTGGAGCTGCATTTGTGGCCCTCACCCTACATTGTTTGCAGTGAGTTTAATGTCACACTGTGCCCTCAGATCAGTTCTTTTATGACCTGGCCTACCGGGGGAAGCACCAGCTGTTAGGGGTGGTATTACCATGAATATCTTTATCCGCCTTGTTTGATCCAAGGTGCTTTAAGCATCCTAGTGATCCGGGCTTTTACTCTGTTTCTCATAAGGCCATGTCAAGATTGGACATTTTCTTGCTTAGAAATTTGCTGGCTTCCTCTTCTGGGATTATCCACTATCCAGGACTACAATGCATTGTTTATTCAGCTTGAGGGGCCAACTCATATATCTGGCACCTACAGCTGGACATTTGACCGCAGGTTACTTCTGGAAGAGGGTTATGCTAGCTCATTGAAGGTGTATATATGGGAGTTTCTTGAATTTAACTTAGGCACTGCATCACTTCCTTTGGTGTGGGATTCTCTGAAAGTGTTCTGTCAAAGTTAAAATCTTCAATTTTCTTCTAGTCAAGGTAGGGTGGCATTGGTGGAGAAAACTGGGATCCGATCATCTTCGGGGTCAGTTGAATCTCAGTTTGAAAAGAACATTAGGGTGAAGGACAGGATTCAGACTGGGCAGCTCCTGGAACAGACGACAGCCATTCTCAGAGCTTCCCTTGAGAAAGTAATCTGGGAGAGAGCTGTTAAAAGTAGCAGGGTTCGACAGCTGCCATACTTTGAGAACAGTAAGGGAATGGCGCAGATTTTGTCATCTAGAGTAAAAGTTATATCTTGCTCAATAATAGTATGCAATTTGGGGATGATAACGGCCTGCTAGTTACTGACTCATCCTAGAATGTGAGGTTTTTCATCATTTCTATCAAGACATCGATAGGGAAGACTGCTTCTCTTCCGCTGAGGTTATCGCTTAATTTGTTCAGCGGCATTCGGACTGCCAGAAGTCTAAGTTGGAGGCACCTATCAATCTTGTTGGTTGAGGTCAAAGAGGCTATCAGTTCCTAGGCTAGTGGGAAGGTGTCGGAACTGGATCAGATACCATTGGAATTGTATGTCACCTTTTCACAAATTCTGTCCCCAGTGTTAAGGGGTCTTTTTTTAACTTCATTTGATATTTTTTGTAACATTCCCAAGTCTTGGAGGGAGACAAATATCATTGTCTTTTCAAAAAAGGGAAAAGACCCCACCTCTTGCGGGCCATATCGCCCAATTTCTTTAGTCAATTTTGATTCTCAAATTTATACTCACATTCTTGCTAATTGGCTGTCAGCAATTATCTTGCAAGTGGTGGACTTGAGCTAACATGGCTTTATCCTGGGCCGTAATACAATATCACATGTCAACACTGCAATCATGACCTCGGAGGTGGCTTCGGTGGTAGGGGACCCGCTTGGTATGATTTGTTTGGACACCAAGAAAGCTGTTACTTGGGTCTCCTGGCCATTCCTTTGAGAGGTAATGGAGTCCGCTGGTCTAGGTCCAACTCTTATTTAAAGGGTCTGGCGTCTTTACCAGGGTCTCAAAGCTAAGGTACGCAGCGTTGGTCTTTTTTCTGACCCTATTTCTATTCCTCATGGTACCAAGCAGAGCTGCCCGTTATCCCCCCAATTGTTTGCACTATATGTAGAACCGTTCATTCAATCTCTCAAACATAATAAGGTTATATCATCTTTGAGGCTACATCAGTATGAGGTGAAAATTCTTGTGCTTGTGGATGATATCGCAATTTTAACATCTGCTCTGATTGCAGGATTTAGAGCTGTGGTAGCTGCAGTCAAATCATTAGGGGAGGTTTCAGGCTATAAGCTGAACTCTGATAAGACTCAGATGTTTTGCAATCTAGCTTCACCAGCTCAGGGTCAAAGGTGGGTTCAAAATCTTGTATACCATGAGTTCATTTTGGCAATTAGTATTCCTGATACTTTGGTGTACAATTATGGGAAGCTGTTTCAGCATTCTGTGGAGGTCTTTCTTAAGTGGAATCATTTGCATCTGGAGACTATAGGCCACTGTAGTCTTATAAAGATCATTATCCTCACGCAGTAACTTAATATGTTTCGCTGTAGGACACTTTTTCTTCCAGCAACCTTTTCCACCAGAGTGGAGTCACTATAGCAGAAATGTATCTGGGCGAACCATAAACCTTAGTGTAGTATTCCCTTTTTACAGCAGTCTAAGAAAGATGGGGAGGCTTTTGTCTTCTATCCTCAGTTTTTATTTTTGGGCGTCTTTTTTCACACAACTTCGATTTGTGGTGGGTCGGTGACCTTGGCCATTGGCTGGTATCTTTTCAGAGTTTCTCCCGTTGAGCAAATGAATTGTCACTGATTCAGGTATTGTTGATACTATGTACTTTAAGCATACTTGCTTTAAGACTTTAAAAGTTTTTTCTCTGGTTTGGTCTTCATTTAGCAGACTGTTTCCAGGTATCACTCACTTTAACCAGCTTATGTATCTGGCCTGTAACCCTAGATTTCCTAACAGTGTTTACGAAGGGTTCCAAGAGATATGGGGAAGGGTTAATCTGCTGACCTGAGGACAACTTTTTGAGGTTTTTTTTTTGCAGCAGTCAGTTCCTCTTCCGTCAAGGTATTTCGTCAGATATCTACAGATGCAGCATTTTATTATGAGCCTCAAGAAAGAGGACGAGAAATGCACTGAGGATGTCGGGCTGGAACATATAATGAAAAACTCCCACTAGAGGGAACATCGGAGCTGTCTATAAGGTGATCTATATGGTTTTACATTTTCTAGTCAATTACAGGTTCCAGTAGCAGACTAATAAGTGGAGCTCTTGGCTTTGCACGGAAGTTACCTGGGCTGATGTTTGGCGTAGTAATGTGATGGCCCATACAGTTTTGAACATCTCTCAGATTATGCTTCTGATGGAGCAAGGTGGAGAAACAAAATTTTGTGTACCCTTGTGAAATCATACATCCATAATCATAATTTGAACTAACTGAGTGACGCATTAAATTAACCAACTTAGAATAAAAGTTGCACCTACACAGACACACGTGGGAAACTAATTATGCTTATGTTGCAATCATAATTAACTCATTTTGTGATTCTGTCATGTCCTAAACTAATAAGCAGCTTTAAGATAACGGAATGCAGCATAAATGTGCTTTTTGTTTACGTATTTTGTGGCAAAATGCGAGGATAAGTGAATATATCATGCTTAAATGTGGCTATTTTGCTAGGTAACTACTAATAGGGAAAACCTTAGAAAGGGGGAGGTAAACAGAAGGGTTAAAATTCTTAAATTAACTTTCATTTGTATTTGTTTCTATGATAGTTCCCATTCTTGACTTGTGAGGCCTAAAAGAAAATGGAGTCACTCGATTATTGTAGCCATAAAAGAAGTACGCATGCACGAACATAATCCGAGTCTGAATGCAAGCTGCTTGTGCCTGGAGTGACTGCGCTTAAAGGACAATGTGGCCTAGAAGTATAGATGGCTGGCAAAATGGTGAGCACAATGGTTCAAAACATGTGAATATCCAGCAAAGTTGCGAATTTAGCAAAGGACTAGACCGAACTTGGGCCAAAACAATGGACCCATTTGAAACTTGCAGACGGAAGGAAAATAATATTATGATGATGAGGTGATGCTCATCCACCCCAAAAATTGTCCAATCAGAACTCGAATTTAGGCTGAAAGTTACACTTTTAGATACATAGAGCTAGTGAAAAAGGTATAAAAAGTGCTGATTTTATTAAGGAAAAAACGTATTTTCGATTTCTACAAGAGATGCTGCTGGAATGCTGATTTTCCTGAGATGTAAGACTCTGAATAATTTTCTATTTCCTTTGACAGGGAGATGCACTTTAGTTGAGGATTTAGTTAGGGAAAGTAGGAGAATAAATGATTATTTGGGAACTATCTGTCTTTGCTAATATTTGTATTATAAAATAGAAATTGAAAATGTCTATTTCTGATTTTTCTTAAAATAAAATTAATTTAACTGTTTTGAATTAAAATCCTTTTTCTTTAAAATGTCGTTTTTGAAATAAAGAAATAAATAAGGTGAATAAACTTTAGACATGCTGAATTTGCTCTTAATAAAAATGAGATAAATGGAGAATTAAGCTGGTCTTGAGTTTTCCTACGCCTAATTTTTTACTAGCAGATCCGTCAACCTTAGTGGTAACGTGTCTAATTAATATGTCTTATAAAATGAAAATCATGGTAAGCTCATTTAAACTGCAGGTGTAAATAGTATACATATATAGTTTTAGTTTAGACACTCCAATATGATACAGCAGCTCTCCTTTGAAATTTACTGATCCATGAAGTAGGAGGGAAGTATTTTGTGAGTGACTCGCGGTGTCATGGGCCCCACCGTCGAGTATATGTATGATTTTGTACTTCAGGGAAAAGGTGTTATGGTATTAGAAATGATTTCCAGAGTGTGCAGGACATCTAACCTGGGCTTCTATTGGAATTCTATGACGCATATAAGCAAGCCCATTATCGCTGTTTTAGTGGTAGTTTCCTGCCGTTAAAACGGCGATAATTTTAACGAGGTTCTTGCTAATATGCCCCATTCTCCGGCTATCCCCCCACTTTTCAGGCGTTTATTTTTTTCCATCGTTCTAGTAAGGCTGATTTTTGCTATATTTTAGCCACACAACCCTTGGATGTCGTGGCAGGAATTTTTACAGACCAGTAGGCCAGTGATGTTGCTTATTGATAATCACCCTCGGAGTAAAAGTTTTGGTTAGATAAATGATCCTGGGGCATATTAGCAAGAACCTCGTGAAAATTATCGCAGTTTTAGCGGCAGGAAACTGCTGCTAAAACAGCGATAATGGTCTTGCTGATATGCGTTATAGAATTCCAATAGAAGCCCAGGTTAGATGTGCAGGACATCTAACCTGGGCTTCTATTGGAATTCTATAATGCATATTAGCAAGCCCATTATCGCCATTTTAGTGTCAGTTTCCTGCCGCTAAAATTGCAATAATTTTAACGAGGTTCTTGCTAATATGCCCCCCTATTCGTGGTTGGCTGGTGGAGATGGCTGCATCCCAGAGCTGGGCCGCCCAGCTATGGGCTTGGATTTTATCCTGTTGTCCACGGTTCTTTCCTCCCCCAGGTATTATGTTGCTGTCTATTATAATGTTATTTTTTTTGCTTCTTTTCTTTTTTCGTAATTTTCTTCTGCACCCCTTTGCTCGGGAGTTGATTGTTTCTTGCTGTCTAATAATGAATAATGAAAATATTAAATAAAAATATTTCCAAAAGAAATCCAACCACTATTGCCCTCATTAATAGGCTACAACACTTAATAATGCATGGAAAAATTGCATGTGTCACTGGCTCCAACCCATGCCTATGGTTGGAGCCTGTGTTCATTTCATATTACAGCCAACCATGGTCACGTCGCAAAACTTTGCATGACGTTTGCTATTGTGACCGCGTGGCATCGTAGGTGGATTCTGCTGTTCCCACTAAATTACTCCCCCTTTTAATAAAATGATCGGGATTGTGGCATATCAACATTTGCAGCGAAAAAAACATTTTTGTACAAAAGTTCAATGATGCTGCCGTTGACCCTGTTTACAATACGTAAATGCCTGGATTAGTAGTAGATCACATTAGTAGGCCTGGGCCTTAGTGAATTTGGTTCCAGCATTTTTTTCCCAAAACATCAATTAGCTGGGGTTGCATATCAGGGGCCTCATTTATGAAAAGTGACGCATCGCTGCGCACTCCATGCGACATTCCTGATGCATCATATTTAATGTATAACGTATCATGTTGCAAGGAGTTACAGATACGTCAGTATTTCTGACGTATCTGTAAGCGCAAAAGTGACGCATTGCTGGAGTGTGTCACAAAAGTGACGCAACTCCAGCAATGCGTCCTTTCACATGGGGAAAGCCCCATGTGAAAGCGCTATGCGTCAGTCTTACGCCTGCTGTGAGGCAGGCGCAAGATTTTGACGCAACAGCGTCCTAAAAGTGACGCAGTGAAATCTCCTAAATTTCACTGCGTCACTATTACGAGGCTTTTTGCGGGGGAACGCCCCCTCTGCATACATTATACCTGATGCAGGTATAATGTGGCGCAGGGGTTTAAAAAGTGACGCATCTACCTAGATGCGTCACTTTTTAAATATGGCACAACAAGGCGCATTTTTTACACCGCTGGTGCGTCACAAAAAGTGACGCGCCAGCGGCGCAAAACTGACGCAAGGCCTTCATAAATAACGTCCCTTGTGTTCAGCAACATAAATATTTCAAACCACTCACTGTAGTGTACGGATTTGCTCGAGTGGGAGTGAACGACAGTGTTCACGTATCAGCACTTTTCCATGCTGTAATATACAACCGTCCAGTGAACCTACATGTACCCTGTGTGTAGAATGCTGCGGCTTTGTATTGTATATGCAATCAGCTCTACTGGTGGTATTACCTACAATAAAGAAGCTTTCAGGCATGAAATTGACAATGTTATTTATACCAGTAATGCACAAGAAATCCGGAAAGGTTCATTATGGGTTTGTATAACTGCTGTGGTATTGGAATATTCCTCTTTGTAATGATGCTGCACCACAAATGTCAAATCGACATAGCTAAAGCCTGATTGCCCCGCTTGCACTAGAGTGAGACTGAATGCTTTTCCTTGGATGACTATTTAGGTAATTCACAGTGAAGGGAACTTCAGAAAGAGAATTCACATTGATTGGTGAAGGGAGTGATACTTGTATAATATTAGGTAATAAAAAGAAACCTAACGGAAAATCACTGCAGTATACTAATGTGCTTATTGGCACACACTTGCACCTCAAAAACACTGGGAGCAGCAATGATATGATGACAGGGATTGGGTGCTGCAACCTTCACAGACAACCTCCTGTGGCCGAGTCACATAAATTGAGGATGGAAAGAGTATTTAACACATCCAATGTGTAGCCTACAGTTCAATGCACTGGTGCTAGCTTAACACACCTTGGGGGATATGTACAACAGAAGTGGCAGAGTGAGGCGTTAGCCGTCATGGCTTACCGCCTCACTCCGCCACTTCAGAAACGCAAGGCTGCACCATATTTACAAGGATACGGTGCAGCCTTGCGTTTCCCCCTGCTCTGCCGCTACACTTATCAGTGTAGCGCCAACAGAGGCACCCTGGCACCATAGTGCAAGGGTAAGATTGTTTATGTACTGGGAGGTCCCCCTTCCTGTGCATAAACAATCCTGAAATGCCATTTTGTCACTGCTATGTGTGCTGCTTTAATGCCAAACACATGAAAGTCACAAAATGTCATTTTTTTAAAAGATTGTTTATGTGCAGAAAGGGGAACCTTCCTGTATATACACAATAAAAAGGCTTTCTGCTTTTTCCATGTGTGCTGCATAAGTAAACATAATAATTAATAAATATACAGCGTTAAAATGTATCACAGGGTTCACAGGGTGGTAGCCTCGGGCGGTTCATAACTTTTTGCTTTACTATTCCCCCGCCTGGGACATCACCAACCCTCTATATCCTGCCATCAAACAACTAAACGTGTTTTTCCCCTCGATAAAAAGGACAAAAACCCCTATACATATAATAATATCAATAGTTAAAGCTAATTTTGTAGAAAAAGTTAGCTCTAAAAACATTAAAGGAAATACAAATTTGAAACATGGGGTAAAAGAGTAACAACAATACAGACTCATATGGCCATGGTGAAAACTTCAAAAACATCCTGCGCACACACCACATAGAATTTAAAAATCAAGATACTGCAAATACGATGCGCATGTGGGTATCATACTTCAAGACCCTAAATACATCCACACAATGCACAGCCCCTATGTTTTTACACAATTGAATAAGCCAACGCTACTTATCTATTTTGTAACCATGGCAGAAAAAAAACCCATGTAGCTCAGACTCTTCCTCGCAATTGCAGGCGGACACCCTAGAGGAATTGTTTTAGACCATTTGAGAATGCGCGCAGCAGTAGGGTCCCAAATCTGAACTGGAAATATAAATTCCTAGTTAGAACTAGTTATATGTCAACCAGAAAAGACACTATTATATGCTCCTCCTTAATTCTCATGAAGCCGACTGTTAAGGATCCTGCAGCCAAGCTCTCCTGGATATCAGCAAGTTTACACACCCTATAACATCTTAACAGTTCAGATCGTGAAAATGCAGGGCACATTCCTTCAGGATTGCTCCATAGATTTGATTTACCCAGCCTACATCATACATCCTTACCATGTACAAACCATGCTATTTTAACTACACCTGGGATACTCAGTACCTCCTTTAACTCTGACCAATAAATGGCCAATTCCAGGGTCACCCACAGTCTGTGCCAGAAAGTTGGGGGTCTAAGACCAATCTCATCCCCAATTGTTCTGATTCCTAGGTCCACGCAGGATGGGGTGGGTGGGTCATTCTGTTAAGTCTCTTCCGGGAGACTGTGTAGTTCTTTCCTTCGGTTCTCCAGCACTTGTCCGCACCATCATGAATAGAGTGGGCAACTGGCCAGCTAGAAGTAAGGGTGTCAGCATTTTACCGTTGGGTTTCTTTTATCACCCCGTAAACTCTTGCCAACATCATCCAGAGGGCTTCTCTGGTGGCCCGCATTATTACTCTTACCCAATCCCTGTGAGCAATTTTTTTTAACCACTTCACAACTTGGAAGAGGTTGACTGACTAGCGATCCCTATGCAGCCTATTTTAAGAGCAAAGAGGAGGCCTGGCAAGCCTGTGGTTAGCCCTGCCGCTCAGTGCAGTAGGATAGTAAGCCCTAGCACTCCGACTAATCTACTTCCCCCCCCAACCTTAGGCAAACGTAGGGAGCTTATTTGTAGTGACCCCACTTTAGACGATCTGAGAAACAACAACAGTGTGCTTTACATCACTACAGGGTTCCCTTATAGCTCAAGCCACTCTCCTTCTACATCACAACTGAGTCGTATTTCAACTATAGCAACATCAGCAACTGGCATTATCTCTTGGAACACCGCAGGGCTGCGTGCGAAAATTCAAAATCCGCTGTGGTGTGACTTTATTGCAAGCACTGACATTCTCTGCCTGCAAGAGACCTGGGAGTTGGATCCTATACATATTAACAGTTATATGACTTTTAACACTCCTGCGGTGAAGGGTTTGGGAGGAAGGCCCAAGGGAGGGCTGTGTACATACATTTCTAACATGCTAGTGGTGGATAAGATCGTCTTTTGTGCAGGGGACTGCTACTATCATGTTAACCAACTTCATATGAAACACTCACAGAGAGGGCTTATAGTAAATTTCTATAACAATGTTCCTGCAGGGGAGCTTGGAGCTGAGGTTATAAGGATTGACGAGGCCTTGGATGCCATTTGTAATTCAAGATCAAAGGACACTGTAATCATCTTCTTGGGGGATTTTAACTGCGAATTGTGCAAATCGGTTGATCCTAAAATATGTGGTATCCATATTGAAGACGGGGACCTCAACTGTCATTTTTCACACACTAAGGCTGGGGATCTATTCAATGATTTAATATCTTGTTTAGCTATGGGATATACAAATGAACTTCTGCCTACCCCAGTGGTTATGTCCCCGACCTTTAATGGGAGAGGTATTTTGTCAACCATTGACTTCATGTTGGTCTCACATACTTTTGCCTCTAGGTTGCTCTCCTTTGCAATAGGCAGCATTGCATTGAGCGATCACTACCCGCTTTGCCTTAAGCCACTTCTGTCAGTTCAAAGCCCAGTGGGGAAGAATCCAGTGAACCGGGTGATGGGTACCCTGGAGCTAAATAATACAAATGGGTATGCCATTAGCTGGGCTAAAGTAGACTCAGAGGCATTGATTAAACAGCTCATATTAACATGAAAACCTGCCTTTGACATCTGTTTAAAGAATTTTCCACTCCGGACCACATACTGCACTCCTTTCATGAGATAACCAAGGAGGTTATGCGATACTGAGTATCCAATGCCGTAATAAGCGGAAAACCCCCAGATTGTTTAATAGTGCCTGCACTAAAGCTCACTCTAATTTGATGGGAGAGCTCCATAGACAACCTAGATCATGCGAGGGGATATGGAGGGCAAGAGCACTCTATAAGAGGACAATTGCCGAACGAAAAAGGCACCTGAGGGAGGAAGCCTGGGAGTCGTTCCACGCAGCAGCCCAATGGAAGCATTCTGCGGCCTTTTGGAAGGTCTTAAGGGCCCCCCTCATGAGCGGGGTGGAGGTCCTACCATTGAGATTGCGATCTATGAAAGAGATTGGGTTAATCATTTTTCTGCACTCTATAATGGCCCAGCCGTCCATGATGATCAACAATCTCAGGGTGTTAATCCTATCCACCATGGTAACCTTCATGTAACAGTGGATGAAATGGATTTAGCTCTTGCTCCTAGCCAGGGGGGTAAGGCCCCCGGCCCCAATGGGGTCCCAGTTGATTTATTCAAGTCAAATGTTGCACTATGAGGCCCATTCCTGACTCAATTGGTTAATGCTAGGGACTCCACTACCTTCTTAAAGACTTGGACAGAGTCCATCATCGTCCTGATATTCTAGAAGGGAAATCGTCAAGATCCTGGCTGCTACAGACCAATTTCCCTCCTCGATTCTAAGGTGAAGGTGGCAGGACGAGTTGTCCTACAGCGTTTACAGGAATGGGCAGCTGAAAATCAGGTGCTGTCAGACTTTCAGTACGGTTTCCGGGAGGGGCTGGGTACAACTGAACAGAGTTTAAACCTGGCTATCCTCGTAGGGAAATACACAAGAGCTAAAAAAAGGGAGGCTTTCTTTAGTTTTTGTGGATCTGACAGCAGCGTTTGATTCCATAATCCATGCCAGGCTTTGGGAGATCCTTGTAGACTTAGGGGTGGACCCCAATATTATCGCCTTTGTGCAGTGACTCTATGAGTGAGCGTCGGCCAGTGTCAGATATGGGTTGGAGGGTCAGTGCACAAAAACATTCCCTGTAAAGAGAGGGGTTAGGCAAGAGTGTGTCCTGGCCCCCTTCCTTTTTAATCTATACACTAATGGCTGGCCAAGGCACTCCTAAGAGTGGACAAGATTTCCCTCAACCTGGCGGGCGACCGATTCCAGGCTTGCTATATGCTGATGACGCGGTCTTAATGGTGTGTACGCAAAATGGCTTGCAAAGGGTCCTGGACAGTTTTAACGCTTTTATGCATGATTTGGGTTTATGTATCAATTTCTCAAAGACTTTTAGAATGAGTTGTGGTATAGGGACATGCAGGGATAAGGGCAGGGATATTTGTCTGGATGGTAGGAAGTTAGCATCAACAAGAACTTTCTAGTACCTTGATATGGGTTAGTGAACAGACCCATTTAAATCGAGATATCCTGTGCGATTGTATTGGATTGGATGGGGTAGTGAGATACCCTGGCTCAGGTTCGATCACAGGTTTATGATAGATCTTGGCCACCCAGATTATTATACAAACCCTAGCTCTATGGATGGAATCTCAAGAAAAACTTTGAAGAAAGAGGCCTTAATATGTTGGGATTATTAAGAGTAGCCGATGAAGCCGTTAAACCGACAGTTATGCAACATCAGTTAATGCTCACATCTCTGGCTATGGAACCTTATTTAAGCTTTGTCCCTTGTGAATATGATAGAATGTTTTTGAACAGATTTAGACTAGGCACTGTACACAGACTCGTGACTTCACCCAAGATGAATGACTGGTTAAGACCTCTACCCCCGTGTGTGTGCGACTCCCACTCAGCGCAGTCTACTATTCACTTATTCCTTTTTTGTAAGCTGTTCTTTGAATTAATGAAAGTATGGTTACTACCTCTTCTAAGACAGCAAGGCCTTAGGCAATGCTGCCCAGCTCTTGTTCGCCTACAATTACTAGAGAATGAGCCTGTGGCTTGGAGGGTCTCCAAGTTCTTGAAAAAGGTTCTGTGGCATAGGAAAAGTATGTTATTTGAGGCCTTAGAGGCCCTTTTCCAGGTGGAATAGTGGGATCTGAAGTGCTGTTCAATACTATTTGATGTAACTTTTTAAACGTGAGCCTCGTATTTTATTCCTCTTAATTTATGTATTGTAACAATCCTTTTTAACTTTAATTTTACTGATTGTGTTATGTGCTTTTATGATTGTGAATATTATGGTCGAATAAAGCTAAATATTGATTGATTGATTGATTCCTAGGTCCAAGCGTAAGGGAGTAAGGGGAGTGCTGAGGGGAAGACCTAACAACTGCCTCATAAAATTGTTCTCTATCTTACTTAAGTTGCTAGAAGAGCAATGACCCCATAGTTCAGCCCCTTACATAGTAGCACCCCTTGCTTGCACTTTATATATCTCTCCTAGTAGCCCAGCTGGTTTGTAGAAGGAGTTCCTAATCAGCTTTGTAAGTCTCCCTGTGGTCTGGGCTAACTTGAGACTTGCTTTAGCCATTTGCGGCTGCCACTTCAGATATTCAGTCAGGGTGACACCTAGGTAATCAAATACAGACACCCTCTCAAGCATGAAGCCATTCAAACAAAGGTTAGAACGTGACATGTTTGCTGGGTTGAAAACCGTAAATCTAGTCTTTTGTGAGTTCATCCCCAGCTCCCTGTTTTTACAGAAAGAATAAAAGCTATTGAGGATCCTCTGGATACCCATGGGCGACTTCTAAAGCAGAAGAGTGTCATCAGCAAACATCATTGCTGGTACATTTCTGTGTGTTATCTTCGGGGCATCGTTGCCCTTTACCTCAATAAGTTGGTCGACTAGTGCAATAATAAATAGACAAACCAGGGTAGGTGTGAGCACACAACCCTGTCTTACTCCTCTATTAACTGGGAGTCTGGAGGTGAGTTTGTCACCTTTTCCATACCTAATTTGCACATTGTTACTTTCATGTAATCCCTAGATCACTAAGTACACCCCATAATTTGTCCCTGGACACCAGGTCGAAAGCCATTTTTAGGTCCACAAATATTAAATAGAGACTGCCACCCTCTATTGCAGACTTTTTCAATCTGTGGGGCGCAACCCCCAGAGGGGGCCGTGAAGTCCTCGAAAGGGGGTTGCGTATTTTCAGGCCTCACTTCTTCCTGGAATCTAAAACATGCGATCTTCCTTTTGAAAACCGGGACGCTTTATTCCGGTCATTAAAATCCTTCAGTTGAAGGTAATTGAGCCTCCTGTTCTGTGAAAGGAAGAGGCTGGGCAGACAGGTGAAATAATCCTTTGTGCCAGGGTGCCTGCTTGCCTGAATGAAATGCAAATGTGCGTTTTGAGTTAATCTGCGAATGTAAATGGTGCTTGGGAGCCGATATGTCTTTAATTGCTTTGTGATGGTAAAGATTATTTTTTTTGTGCTAGTAAGAAGACTTAACAACTGGGCCATGATGTGCATGTTTTTAATCGCTTAGTACCACTGATGAGATGTTAAAGGGACAGTTAGGCAAAAAAAATGATGATTACGTATGTTCTAGTATTACTAAAATCTAGTATTACTAAAATCAACATTTTGGAAGCTCCATTGTACCCTGTTGCAGGGATTCTGTGTGTGCACAGAACTATGCGTAGGAAATCAGAACCTCAGTGACTTGTGGGGTACCAGAAACTCACCTCAGTACCCAGAACCCATATCCGACTAGCATCAGTGTCTCATTCGTTCTCCGTCCTACCGCAAAACTACCACTGATTAGACAACCTAGAACAAGCAACTTAGAATACTTCCAGGAATGGTGGGAATCAAGAACACTCTTCCATTTATGTATCTCATACAAGTCAACAACTTGAGTAATCAGAGACACGGTAGAGTTTTAAATATTTATTTCAACGACGTGCTCTAAGATGCTGTATTTTGGCTGACATAAGCAGGCCTATGATTAGAAATAGAACAATCAGCATTGTTACAATTCCATGAAACACAAAGGGAGAAATCATATTATACTGATAGTGGAAACAGGTCTTATAACGCCTTGTGTACCACCCTTTCCTTGTTCAAAGCTAAGTTTTAATATAATAGAAGGTCTCTAGGTTTTAACGGGGAACCCCATACCTCAAAGATCAGCTTAGGTGAATCACATCAAATGATCAGCTATCTCTCTTGTAGATGGAAAGGTTGTTCTTCAAGTGCCTGCAAACATGCATGCAGTGTAATATTAAAGGCACTCGAATTTCAGCTTCGTGCAGCTGGATGCATGTTATGTCTAGAGTGTGGGCCGATCACACCGAATCAACAGCATACATTGACCTTGACGCTGTGAGCACAAGCTGTACAGACAGAGGCTGCCGTGTAAGTCTAGGGATGTGTAAAGCAGACCGTTCTCATGTGAAGAAAATCATGCAAGTTAACTTACAATAACAGATATATGAAGTGTTGTGCGCAAAAGCGGCAAAGTTGCAAAATGGTGTTTAAACTAATAATGCGGTTATGCTAACATAGCAAAGTGTGCAGGCAGACATCAGTCTTCACTACACCATCCCCTGATCGGAATACGAACAAAAAGGGAAATCCTTTGGAAACGCAGAGTTCAAGTTCGAGTTAGATGGAACCAAGTTCAAATTTCGTCAAACTGCATAATTGGAAGTGAAAAGTTTGAAGTATTGAGGGAAGAGAGGAAAAAAAAAGTAAAAAACGTAAGAGTGTATTCTGCCCAAAATCCGAATACAAAAAATCGGAAACAGGAAAAAAAAAATGAATTTAGTATGTGCCCTTAGCTGCCTTCAGTCCATCAGCGTGTAGGCACAGTATGTTGCAAGAGCCTCCAAAATGAAGTCATGGTTCTCATCAGCAAAAAGTTTGGCCATTCAATTTATTAAAGTAAATGAACATACATGCTCTTCGGTAGCTAGATAATCTAGCACCATCAGAGGACAACCAAAATGTTCTTCGAGGTAACTCTGTGACAGGAAGTCAACGCCACCTCATACACATTCCAATTACCTAGAACTCCATGCGCAGCCGCACAGGCCATAATCCTGATGCCAGAACAGTCCAATTCATGAACTGTTGCTTTTCAGTTAAATTAAACGGTAAAAATAAAGATGAGGTATTCCTGTAGTCCCATGGAACTTTCCCAGATTTTAACGTTTGCAAAGTCCAGGCAAATTGCATTATCAAGCACAATTTATTTTGACCATGGAACAAAACAGAAACTTCATCCTGCACAATATCCACAACAGATGAAACAATATTATCTAAAGTTTAATTTTTGGAAGAAAGAGTATTAATGCTATTATCAAGGACAGCAAGCACTTTTTCTAAATTGGCTTGATCAATGTCCCTTAATCTAGAAGCATCTTCCATCTGTGACAATTTCCAAACTTTGTTTAAATAGCATAAATCCATTTTTTGGACCTGCCTCCTACAGGGCCTTTAACAAATTTATTCAAATCTACATTGTCAGTCAATTGTGATAAGTGTTGCTTAACTGACGCTTAGGTGGAATGTTTAAGCCAATTTTGACATAATTTGCCCGCTGAATACCTAGTAACAGAATCGGAATTATCAAAACCGGGGTCCACCCTAACCTTTGTATAGCCTGGGGCCAGACCCATAAAACGATGTTGGTATGAATCAGAACATTTTTGCCAAAGCAACCAACCTTGGGGATCCAAGCTGGAAATATTAAAGGAGGAATTAGTAAGTAGGGAGTGCAATTCATCAATTGACATATCAGTATGATTGTCACAAGAAGGGTAAGAACCCAGATCCGGAATGGCAGGGGTATTCAGTTTTTTAGAAGTAGCCAATCCTAAACAAGTGGTTTGAAAAATAGTCGAATTTAAAAACAACATGTGGGCTGGGATAAGGCACACGTGATGTAAGGCGTCTGTGCCTTGTACCTTCCAGGTTTTAGAACCCCAAAGAGATTTAAGATCATTGGTATCTTTCCACAGCTCATAACCACCTATAGCCAATTGATCCAAAAAGGATTTTGAGTGCAATAAATTTGAGTGAGTGAGTCTAACTTTGGAAGACGATTTTGTAGCAGTTCTAAAATAAAAGGATTCTGGATTGGTATGACTAAAATCAGTGAAATATGTAAATTCTTTCAACAGAGTTTTCAAACTACCTTCAATGGGGCTGGACAATTTTCCCGTTGTGTATAATTGACCATAGTTCTAAATGTGTTTGCTTTATGCAGGAAATGATTGCCATAGTGTTGATAACAGAACAACTCTGTATAATGAGCAGAGTCTAAATACAAATCCTCAGCATCAAAAGCAGCATAATATTTCAAATCAGAAAAAAGAGCCTCTATGGCTTGAACATCCCAATCACCAGAGCGTATGTTTTGTTTTACAACATCCCCATAGAGACACATAGTACATTGGGGACAAATATCACCTCTGTGGGGCCATGAATTTGAAATTTTACAGCATCCCATACGATCCCATCCAAAACAGGCCAAGCAGGTATATTAACAAAAGTCTGTTCCCTCTTCATCCTGTGTGATGGGGAGTGGGGTGCCAAAGTTCCATTTATGAAACTGATTGTAGATCTTGCGGTTAGATAATGTCCATTATTAAAACAAAAAAAAAGAAAATCACAAATCCAATCAATATGAATAAAAAAATAGAGATAGGCACCAACCAAATATAAGTCCAAGGGGTATCAAAAAATGTCTTTTAAACCAAACAGAAAAAAGGGAATTTTTCGATTGTGCTCTTGATCTTGTAGAGCTAGAGTCAAATGAAAAATGTGACTGGTCAGCTGAACTTGTTTGCACACCAGGCAACGACACATCAGAAGGATAGGTATACTCAGTATCTTCATTGGGATCAACAGTCGGTGGATTTAATAAAGGATTAGTAATTGTTTGCATCTCAATGGCAATGTCAGGCCTGTTCGTATTTGCCGGGGCTAAAACTGAATTCCTCAGCATCGCTGGACAAGGAACCGCAGGAGTCATACTAAGAAGAATCGGGCATTCGCTGTAGTTTGACATTGTCAATGGAGGTGTTCCTGTTATCCTTGCGACCAGAAAGTGGAGGTAAAATGACTGTTCTTGTGCCTTGCACACCAAGCACTAGAACTGGAGTTCAATAAGAGGGGCCAAATTCTTTCTTGTTCTCCACCTTCTCATGGACCAGGTCCCCAACTCGAGGTAGCCAACCAGCTACCGGAATCTGTAGTGCAGCATCAGTTGTGAAGGGCAAATGTTTCTTTGCAAGACTTTCACAAGTCTCTTGTAGATTCTGTAACACAGCAGAATGATTATCTACGTCAAAGGATGCAGTCAACGTCGCCATGTCTAGACCATCAAGGTCCGGGACAAACATCTTTATGCCAAAGAGCATTTCGTATGTGGTCTGCCCACCCAGAGTCCTTCTAGGGAGATTCTTAAGTGGACATTGAATGCTATACAAATGGGCCAACCAGTTCCTGCCAGTGCCTAAGACCTTAGCTTTCAAGGATTGCTTTAAGTCACGGTTTATTCGTTCAACAACAGAATTGCCCTCAGGCCTCCAAGGGGATGAAAATGTGACTTGGACCCCCAAATATCCCATGGCACCCACAAAGGCATGCAAATCCCTGATGGTAGTTCGAGTATCAGCGCTTCGTTGTGGCCAGACCCGTAAAAAGTATGTGCTTGAATCTACTGCAACTAAGATCAACTTATACGCAGTATCAGAAGAGAAAGGACCGCAGTGATCCAAATAAACACACCCAAGTGGTTTATTAGATATGTACAACTGTTTTTGTGGTGGGCACGCAGCGGTTGAAGGTTTAATCTGCTTGCAGATGTCACAAGTAAGGACATAATCACACGTTTGTTTGTAAAGTCTGCGCCACCAGTAACGTTGCTGCCCTCATGAGCGGCTGTTATCAATGCTTGTCTGCGGTCCGCGTTAGGAATCAATCTGTCACCAACGTTGTTAATTCTCACATAGAGAACTTTAGCAGGACTTAAATGATAAGAGTACTTCGAAGCGAAACCTCTAGGATAATTATCGCCCTTCCCTGTAGCAGCAATAGTTTGGGTCCCCTGTCGATTCCTGTGGCAACTTGGCCAGTCTTGGCCGGTTTCACACCACATCCTAACCCAATACTCGCTTGACAATATTTACAGACTGAAGATAAAAGAAAAATCACAAAGATATTAAAAAAGGGATTGCGTACAACAAGGGGGGGGGGGCCTGTCCAGCAAATTACTATACATCAGTTATCATACATTTCCTTAGCTGGAGCGCCTTCTTCAAGAATATAGCTACCCTCAAAGCGATATGTTCCTTCTCCAATAACTGCAATAATATTAAAGTTGGGCGACATTGCCTCAACCCTTGGTGTTTTAAAAGAGGAATTATCCAAGCTTTTATGAACGCTACATAACATTTACAAAAAAAGAGTAAATGAATCGTAGATTTCTCAGATCATTTATCAGATGGGCAAAATATCAGAGTTCGATACCAGTCATTCATTATTGGTATTGTCATTAATGTATGGATGGTACCCAGTCTATATCTTGTTAATAGCATCCTATCGAAGCCTCTGGGTACATATGATAAGCATGGCTCCATACCTAGGGACGTTAGCATTAGCTGGTGTTGCATTACACTTGGATTTTAAATTCCCCCTGCCATTCTTAGTGAGCCCAATAATTGGGGACCCACTTTTTTTAGGGCCTCTCTGCTAATCGCCACCATGGAGCTTAGATTTGTAAAATATTCGAGGTGACCTAAATCGTTCATAAAATTACAGACAAACCTGACCCAAGGGATCTTTAAGGTCCCTTCCAGTCTAAGACTATTGTGCAAAATGTCCCTGTTTAGCTTAGTCTGTTGCTTGGACCAGACCCTATGCCATAGGAGTATTGGTTCCATTTTAATGAGGTCAGAAATGTAAGGGAGACCCAGCTGCTCATGACAAGCGTACGATGGAGTGCTAGAAGGGACAGATAGATTAAATCGCATGAAGGAGTTTTCCACATGTTGCAATGGGACGGTGTTGGTAAAACGCCACACCCCTGCCCCGTACATCGCATTGGTAATACATTTGGCATTATACATTTTCAGAAGATCCCCTGGCAGCTTCCCACCTAGCTTCTTAGCGGAGGTGGCAAAGGCAATGGTTGACCTGAGATACACCTGTTTCTTAGCAGTTATCGTTTTCGTCCATGTATCATTCTGATTAAATAGGATGCCAAGATAAGAGAAACTCCTGGTTGAGAGTAACTTCCTATCATCCACAAACATTTCCTTTGTCTTCTGGGTCCCTTGGCTGCATCTCATGATGAAGGTCTTAGAAATATCAATACTTCATAAAATCACTAAAACTGACTAACACCCTTTGCAAGCCATTTTGTGTTCACGCCATTAAAACTGCATCATCTGCATATAAAAGCGCTTAGAGACCTCTGGGTTATAGTGCGCTATATAAATCAAATAAATAAATAAATAAATAAATAAATATAGGAGAGCAGGTATGGGTAGGCCAACAACCTGGGGAAAGTCTTGTCCTTTCTTGAGTAATTCTGTACCCAGTCCATTAATGTACAAATTAAAAAGGAAGGGGGCCAGGACGCAACCCTGCCTGACCCCTCTCCTGATGGGAAATGCTTCAGTACGCTCCCCTCCCAAAACATAATGGACTCTAGCAGAAGCTCCACTATATAGGTGCTGTAAAAAGACAATAATGTTTGGGTCCACCCCCATAGCCACAAGGACCTCCCACAGTCTATCGTGCCTTACGGAATCAAAGGCAGCAGTGAGGTCCATGAAACCCAGGAACAAACTGCCCTTTTTTACTCTTATATATTTACCGACTAGGATGGCTAGATTTAAACTTTTCTCAATTGTACCCAGCCCTACCTGGAAGTCATATTGTAAATCTGATAGGACCAGGTTATTTTCTGCCCAGTCTTGCAAGCGTTCCAGGACAACACGTCCTGCCACTTTGACCAATGAATCAAGCAAATAAATTGGTCTATAACAAATGGGGTCATGGGATCCTCCTTTTTGAAGTTTGGAATAATAATTGATTCCACCCAGGTCTTTGGTAATGTTGTCCTAACACTGGCATTTGTAACTTGGGTTAGAGTAGGACCCCTTAAAGAGACATTTGATTTAAACAAGTCTACTGGCACTCCATCTGGTCCGGGGGTGTTACCCCCCAGACTGAGGGAGCGAGCTCTGTTCACTTCATCCAACATGACTTGCAGGTCTACCTTATCGTGATATTCTAAGGGGTTAACAAATGGACGCAAATGGAAGTTTCCTTGGCCATTATATACCTTGGAGTAGTGTGACCCATGATTCCTCGGATATGGCAATCTCAATTGAGGGTCCCTTATCAGCTGATTAAAAGGGGGCCATCATCGTTCTACAGAATTCCGTGCTATCTTTATGTTGCATTATGTACTTAACAATTACACATAGTAAATTCATAAACAGTTTTTTTATATAAAATATGGGGATAAGTGGCATGAAAATTCGGTCTCTACGCGCGTTTCGGCGGCCAGCGCCTTCTTCCTGGAGCAGCCACACAATATCTACAAAGTCAAGATGCATAAAATATAAATTATATCAATTCCAACTCACAGATTAAAAGCAAGTTTCTAAACATTTTCATTAAGTACAAAGAGAAGCTTTAAAATTATTTTAGCAGCTGTAGAAAAAGAGAGGACAACTTAATAGTTTACATATGTCTTGTCATTTCCTTAAAGAATTAGTTCTGTCTCTTTTTGTAGGTTGGGGAGTTTTTAGAGAAAAGGTAAATGCCATTGATGGGCATTTGTGAAAAAATGTTTTCTCTGTAAGTTATCATTTATCTTTGGCACAGTCTGTATTAGTCTATGTTGGATTTCTGGAGGTATTCAGGAAGTACAGAGTTGAGTAACCAATTTCCAAAATTACGCAATAGATACAAGAAATTTCAAATTAATTAATGGTATTCCTATGTCTCAGACTGCAGGGATAAGCTTTTATATTAGATGGTTTAATACTTACTAATGGTTCGTTTTATCAAAGAGTTGTTTTAAGATAAATTTTCGTTCTCGCATTCGAAATCTTTTGATGATAAATGATTTTATAATTGTCATTTGATGTTACATGAATGATTTTTTTAATTGTGTTAATTGTTTAATAAAAGCCTGTTTTTTAGCCAGCTGTAGTTTACTTTTACATCTTTTTTGATCTATATGTGATTTGTACCGCCAAATGTCCTAGGTTGTTACTTTTCATTCGTGCTTATTTCCCTGGCCTAGGAATTGTGAGATTCGTTAATTCAGGGGGTCCTTGATACATACACATTGATTTTCCCACAGCTTGTCTGTGCAGGGCGATTCCTCAGTATTATCTTAATACATCATATCCTTCTTGTCATTTCCTTACTCAATCGCTGTCATCCAAATTTATTACTTATCAGATCCTAATTCGACATCAGTATGGCACTTCAAAAAACCTTCGGCTTTACAGACGAAGAATTTGAAACACTCGTAGGTATATCCTCTACGTTTGGAACTTCAACCTCTAACTCCAATCTACACAACGATGATACTAAAAAACTTTTAGACCTGAAAAAGAAACTTAAAAGAATTGAAGCACATGGGGAATTCATGCTGGCCTATCTTAGGCTAGGCATTATCCCCATGGGCCTCAGGGTGAGAAACATCCCGGGTCTATTTGTCCACTATAAAGCTTTTTTAGATAAATGGAGCAGAATCGCTAGTAGATGCTCAAGGGACCTGATGATGCTCATCGTTGAGACCGCAAAAGAATTAGCAGCAGAAGTAAGGTCCGAGGTAGAAGAATTAGAAACCAAGCTCAAACAAATAGGTAGCATAGAAGAAGCCAAAAAGAAAATAGAGGAATGTAATAAAGAAATAGAATCATTTACGAGCTATTTAGAAAAAAGAAAAAATGATAAATTGTTGAAAGACAAGAGATATGCCACAATTGAAAACACATACCCCTACTTAAGAACTGATTTCTACCAACAGAATCATTACACCACTGAAAATAATGAACACCAACAACAGAACCAACGAGTAAACACCTTTTCAGAAACTTCCGACTCTGAAAATGAAAGTAATGAAGGTTACTATGATTCTGATTTACTCTACAATCAAACATCTAATAGAGGGAATCGCAGGCAGCCATTTTTAGGGAACCGCGGGGGACGTCGGGGACGCCCCAGAGTCCATTTCCAGGGCCAACCGAGAGGCAACTACCAACCGCAGCACCACCATCAACAGGAAGAACCACAATTTGTACGAGAAACAAGAAGCAGACAGTATTGGAAGCAGGGCATATCATTCCTATCTTTAACCTAGCCAAATTAGAACTAGATGAACATAGTACAAATTTACTATCTAAAGGGTTATCTTATGTCCCACACTCTACAGTCAATTTGTTTGAACTGTACTGCGACATTATTTCCTTCTTGCGTAAAATTCGCCTGAAAAAATTCTTTGCCTCGCATACTACATCAGACGAGGAAAACTCCCCCGTCAAACCACTTCGCCTCCCATCCACCTTTTGTCCGGGTCTTGAACAACTAGGGCCAGAAGTAGCCACCTTCGAATTAGTAGTCCTAAAAAAATTAGATCAAGCACTTAGATTCATTCCTAAACCTACTTACAACCTAAGGAAAGAGGAACATCAAGCTTTAATATCCCTTTCTAACAACAAAGACCTTACCATTAAAGGATGTGATAAAGGTGGAGGGATTGTAATTGTAGATACCCCAGAATACAAAGCCAACATGTTAAAAATGCTGAATGACCCCACATTCTATGTTCCTCTTAAATCTCACTCCACAATTAAAATATCTAAGAGAATTTTGTCTCTAACCAAAACTGCTCAGGAAGATGGCCTAATCAGTGCGAAAGAATATGACTATCTGAACCATCACCAAGGAAAAATTGCCTGCATTTATGGTCTACCAAAGATCCATAAAGATGCTAACAATCCCCCATATAGACCCATAGTTTCTACAATAGGAACACCAACTGAGCCACTCTCCAAATACGTAGATAACTATTTACGTCCTTTTGTCCCCAAGATCGAATCCTATATTCGAGATACAGGACATATAATCCAAAAAATTGAAGGAATTCCCTTCAATTCAAATAATGAATTATTGGTCACAATGGACGTAGAGTCCTTGTATAGCAATATTCCCTTGACAGACGCATTAACAACCACAAGTTGGTTCATTGATCTTCACCAAATACCATGCCCAAAAGAATTCCTGCTTAAATGTCTAGAAATTGTATTGACGGAGAATGTTTTCGAATTTGGCAATCATTTATACCGCCAAGTCAAGGGCGTAAGCATGGGGGCTTCAGTAGCCCCATCAGTAGCCAACATCTTTATGGCAGCATTTGAGAAAGAATTTATCCATAATGAAGTTGCCCCTTTCTATGAGTCTATCTCCCATTGGTCCAGATATATTGATGACATCTTTTTTGTCTGGACCGATGGGAGAGAGAATCTCCACGAATTCCTGCAATGGATAAATGGAGCGAATCCCAACTTAAACTTCACTTCTCATGTTAGCAACAAGAAAGTCGAATTTCTGGATATAGAAATTTTAGACAATGAAGGAACCCTGGAAGTAGACCTCCACATAAAGCCTACGGCAAGAAACACCCTACTCCACTACCAAAGTTTCCACCCTCGGACTCAGAAAAATAGCATCCCCTTTTCACAGTTCTTACGTGTCAGACGTAATTGTACAAATATAAAAGACTTCGATAAACAAGCAGCAGTGATGAGAACTAAATTCCTTGAGAGAGGCTATCCACATCGACTAATAAGAGAATCATATAAACGAGCCTGATACTACGATAGGGACTGCCTACTCAGAACAAAAACCATTAAACCCAATGACCAATTAGTATGCATAACAAGGCATTCAACAATAAACGAAAAAATAAGATATGTCATAAATTCAAATTGGCATATATTAAATAGTAACTGTACAAATGATCAGAAACTGATGAAACCGATTTTTGCTCACAAAAGAAATAAAAATCTAAAAGAATTCATTGTTCACTCTCGCTTTGCGAATAGTTCCCAAAAAGATGTACTGAATCAACGTTCAATTCTAACCAACCACCCATTAAAAGGAACTTTTCCATGCTCATCGTGCAATTCATGTAACAGCATCTTGTTAGGTGAAGAATTTGAGCACAATGGCCACAGAACCAAGGCAAAGGAAATGTGGAATTGTAAAACAAATAACGTAGTCTACTTCATACAATGTCCATGTCTCCAAGGATACATAGGTGAGACCTCGAGAGCTATTCAAACACGCCTAAATGAACATCGTTCGGCGATAAGAACCAAAAAAACTGTATGCCCAATGGTCAAACACTTTCTAGATAAAGGGCACAGTGCTAATGATTTCAAATGGAGGATCTTAGAGAAGATCCACGGTCCAGACTCAAAAGGAGGCACATCTATCCGCAAGAAACGAGAAGTTTTCTGGATTTTTGTCTTTAACACCTTTAGACAAGGCCTAAACAGCGAAATCCCGTGGGAACACGCGATTCTTTAAAGTGAGTAACCCCAATATATAAATGACACACATTTATGTCCATATAACCATAAGATAATGTTCAGTTAATGTAATCATATATGTTAAACAGTAGACCCTTGATCCATCACATACTCATCATTTTTTTTATGAATCTTCTACATAGATTAACATCCATAGCCCCCTTGAAATAATAACATACACCGGACCAATTTAGAAATCAAAACAATAAATTATAAACACTAAGATAGAAGTAACCAAACCCTATAATCATAGTCTAAGTTAATACCTATATGCAAGACTGAAATACGGACAAAGACTTCCTTTATTTGCATACTCTCATCATCTGAAAAGAAAAATCGCCGCGCTTTAACGCGACTTAGTAATAGGATCGATAGGAAGATCTTAAGTGAAATCACCCATTGTGCCTAGTAGTGGTTTTACGTAGATATATCTTTGTGATGCAACAGAGATATCACATCTTCTACGCTAGATATACTATATATAACTTAACATCGATATGTCAACATAAGATATTGACAATTTCATCCAGTTCCTTAACCGATCAGCCACAAAATAAAAGAATTCCACTTTAAACGCGAACTTTGAAAAAGAATTGAAAATATGATCTCACGTTGAACCATTGAGTCACCCATTAATTGTTTAAAGCATATATCGCTTCCTTGCCATCAAAGTACCATACTTTCATGTTAGAGATATAAACCACAAAAACATTCATTAATAGGAGCCATTCGGAACGCTCCATCTTGTAGTTGCTTGGGAAAATAGCGCACATTATAACTTCGACAAGAATGTAAACATTGCCGAGCCTCTCAAACATGAGAACAACCAATTACAAGTACCGAACGAGCATATGCCAATCAAACGCGAGTTTACGAAATTCCGCTTCCTTCACAGACCCAATCAAATAAGAGCTCTCTAAACTCCGCCACTTCCAAATCAAAACTCCGCAACTCCGCACCCTCACGTTCTAGCTACGTGACTGCAGGTGCAAACAATTTAGAGTACTTAATGACCACATAAATACCGGCGCTGGGAAACAGGCTTCTGACCTTCATTTTTCCCGCGCTTGCCGCTCATCAAGACGTCTCATCCCGCCACCGGACATAGGGAGCCCTGCCGACCAGTTACAGGTATGATCCTCACCACAAGCCCCCAAAAATAGATCTCTTGAGAGAAGTAAAAGTAGATTTTGGTATTTAACTTCTAGTGACACCTGTCTCCCTTCATTTTTTTAAATCCATAGGCAGGGAGATCTTTTAAAAAATTTTGCTCGGAATACACCTAAGGATTAACATCCTTCCTACATCTGAAACCTAAAAAAGACAAGCATCTTTCTTCTTCTTAGGTAAGGCATGGTGTATTACTAGAAGGAGCATAGTTACCACTATATATACAGCATATGTTTAACCACTGATCATAATATTCATGTACTCCCCTAGGTTATCAGATCCTTAAGAAAAATACCAACAATACACCAACTATCAATTTGAAGTCTATTTGACCAAACCCAAAGTAAACTAGATAAAGTCTAGGAGGTAAGAACCGTTAACCCATATATTCCAAATAATTATGTTAAATAATGAGATAGATCATCTTTATATAAGAAAAGAAGCTGATAATAAATAAAACGCCTAAGCCTCCATTATGTTTATTCTCCCTACCATGGCATCAATCAGAAATCCAGAAATACCCAAGAACGAATTTTATCCAATATCATCATAAAAGTGTTCCGGTTGGCGGGATTTACTATCTAATCATCGAAACAATCAGGTAAAATAATCACCGAATTACACACCTAATTTGGTTTGCAAATTATAATTATCAGACAAACATGGTATTGTCCTTTCTATCCTCAGTTTTAATCCATTTATCATCAAAAGATTTCGAATGAGAGAACGAAAATTTATCTTAAAACAACTCTTTGATAAAACGAACCATTAGTAAGTATTAAACCATCTAATATAAAAGCTTATCCCTGCAGTCTGAGACATAGGAATACCATTAATTAATTTGAAATTTCTTGTATCTATTGCGTAATTTTGGAAATTGGTCACTTAACTCTGTACTTCCTGAATACCTCCAGAAATCCAACATAGACTAATACAGACTGTGCCAAAGATAAATGATAACTTACAGAGAAAACATTTTTTCACAAATGCCCATCAATGGCATTTACCTTTTCTCTAAAAACTCCCCAACCTACAAAAAGAGACAGAACTAATTCTTTAAGGAAATGACAAGACATATGTAAACTATTAAGTTGTCCTCTCTTTTTCTACAGCTGCTAAAATAATTTTAAAGCTTCTCTTTGTACTTAATGAAAATGTTTAGAAACTTGCTTTTAATCTGTGAGTTGGAATTGATATAATTTATATTTTATGCATCTTGACTTTGTAGATATTGTGTGGCTGCTCCAGGAAGAAGGCGCTGGCCGCCGAAACGCGCGTAGAGACCGAATTTTCATGCCACTTATCCCCATATTTTATATAAAAAAACTGTTTATGAATTTACTATGTGTAATTGTTAAGTACATTTTTTTTTAATTGTGTTAATTGTTTAATAAAAGCCTGTTTTTTAGCCAGCTGTAGTTTACTTTTACATCTTTTTTGATCTATATGTGATTTGTACCGCCAAATGTCCTAGGTTGTTACTTTTCATTCGTGCTTATTTCCCTGGCCTAGGAATTGTGAGATTCGTTAATTCAGGGGGTCCTTGATACATACACATTGATCTTTATGTTGGGCAGCAGGGTGGAGATTTTCCCATACTGCGTCTCTCAAAATGCATTTTCTCTCATTGTTAGCCCACTTATACTCCAATCTTGCCTGTCTAATACTAATGGAAGATCTAGGCTGCCTATGTAGCTCACGTTTGAGATTGAAGTACCCTTGGGTACATTTTTTATCAATCCAGCCTTGATCTTTGAGTTTGTTGCACGATTGTACAAATAATACATTCCTAACCTCATTTGATATATCGAGGAAAGAATGCACAATACCGTCATCGGAGATGTCTCACTTAAACAAGAGTCAAAGGCGGGTCTACAGTCCTTAATTTCATGGACCACATTTGCCCACGGTAAGGAGTAAACATTAGTTTTATCCAGTTCCAACTTATCTGTTGTTATATATGAAACTGAGGCCCTAACATAGGTACTCTGTCTCAGAGGCACAAATCCTTCGTGTCACAGAGACAGGCAACTCAACCCACCATGTGATCATGTATGACGTTACAACGCAAACTTTTACAACGCACACCGTTACAACACATTTTTTACAACGCACATGCATTTACAACGAATGCCTTTACAACGCATGACATTACATAGCAGATGCTATTACAACGCATGCCATTACAACGTAAGTATAGGTAAGTATATATATATATTTTTTAATGTAATTAATACAAAATTTATTAATTTAATAAACTACATTAATTTAAAATAATTATTTTGTACATATATAACTTTAACTTTATTATTAAAAGAACTATTATTAATAAGTAACTATTATTAAAAAATAATAAAAATATAAAATTAATTTTTTTAATTAATTAAAAAGATTTATTTTAAAACTAAACCCTAAAAATACCCCTGTACCCTAAAACCCCAACCCAGCCCTGAAACCTAAAAATACCCCTGTACCCCAAAACCCAAACCCAGCCCTGAAACCTAAAAATACCCCTGTACCCCAAAACCCAAACCCAGCCCAGAAACCTAAAAATACCCCTGTACCCCATAACCCAAACCCAGCCCTAAAACCTAAAAATACCCCTGCACCCCAAAACCCAAACCCAACCCTGAAACCTAAAAATACCCCTGTACCCCAAAACCCAAACCCAGCCCTGAAACCTAAAAATACCCCTGTACCCCATAACCCAAAGCCAGCCCTGAAACCTAAAAATAGCCCTGTACCCCAAAACCCAAACCCAACCCTGAAACCTAAAAATACCCCTGTACCCCATAACCCAAACCCAGCCCTGAAACCTAAAAATACCCCTGTACCCCATAACCCAAACCCAGCCCTGAAACCTAAAAATACCCCTGTACCCCAAAACCCAAACCCAATCCTGAAACTCTAAAAATACCCCTGTACCCCAAAACCCAAACCCAGCCCTGAACCCTAAAAATACCCCAGTACCCCAAAACCCAAACCCAGCCCTGAAACCTAAAAATACCCCTGTACCCCAAAACCCAAACCCAGCCCTGAAACCTAAAAATACCCCTGTACCCGAAAACCCAAACCCAGCCCTGAAACCTAAAAATACCCCTGTACCCCATAACCCAAACCCAGTCCTGAAACCTAAAAATACCCCTGTACCCCATAACCCAAACCCAGCCCTGAAACCTAAAAATACCCCTGTACCCCAAAACCCAAACCCAGCCCTGAACCCTAAAAATACCCCTGTACCCCAAAACCCCAACCCAGCCCTGACCCCTAAAAATACCCCTGTACCCCAAAACCCAAACTATATATATAAAATTACTTTAATTAATTTATTTTAATTATTTTTATTATTTTTGAAATTAAAAAAAAGATTAAATAAAAAGATATACTTACCTATACTTACGATGTAATGGCATGCGTTGTAAAGGCATGCGTTGTAAAGGATCCTGCGTTGTAATGATGTGCGTTGTAACGGTGTGCGTTGTAATAGATTTGTGTAACGGTTGTTTCCCACACAGGCAGGCCCTTTGACCTAGATTAGCCCTCCCTTCACAATAACGAGCAACAAGAAGAGGCTGTCCTTATCTGATGAGTGTGCTCTGTGCACAGAAGACGGTCCATCCTAAATACGTAATCTCCATATCCAACAGTGACTAACCTACGTCACAGCAAATTCTTGGAAACAGGCCCTTTCTCTAAGAACACAAATTCTTGGAAACAGACCCTTTCTCCAAGAACTCATCTTCCTCTGACCACCTTTGCGTCAATCCAAGGCACGTATCCGGTATAAATATACCTCCCTTTGCCCAAGCAAACCAGAGGAGACCGAGACTTCCATGCCGACACTCTGCCTGAGACACTGCAACCTGCATCATGCCGCAGCTCCAGCTGGCAGAGGTCCATCACCCATCTGTGGGTGTCCAGCTCGAGATCAGGATGAAGTCCCACTAAGGTAATGGGGTTAGACTAAATCCTAGGGGAATTATTGGCTCTCTAAAGACCTACACACATGCTAGGTACATCTAGTTAGGCATCATAGGGGTATAGGCTTTATCTTATTGCATTCTGTATTTCATGTATGTGTTCCTTACTATTGCAAAATTGTTTGAACAGTACCACTGCTGGCCATAATTCTCTGCTACTTTCCAACTGTTGCGGCAGCACATATAACCAGTACTAGAATAACAACTGTGCAATACATTTTATTGTAAACACACCCGACTGTTTCTTCTATGTACTTCTCTGAGTGACTGAATGAAAAGTAGTATATTGTTTCCATGATCCTGAGGGATCAGGGTTTTATGTTATGTGGTTGCCAGAAACTATTCCCTTCTTGTCTTCAAGAAGTTTCTAGTGGCCTCTGAGCTAGCTGGTACACAGTAATTAAGTTTAATATACATACTAGGGGCATACTGACCTCAGTCCTATGCCAAGCCTATTGTGTATGTTATTCCAATGCGCCGAACCTATAAGGGAAATAGGAACTACACTACATGGCGCCCAACCGTGATTGCGGCACTTATTTAACAGTAGAATCTGAGTAGTTCAGTCATGTTTATTCTCCGAGACCCCTACTCACAAAACGACAGAGACGTCTGGAGTGGGTAGGCACAAAATTCCGCCATAGCTGAGTAGGCAAACTTCCTCTGTATTGGCTGTTGGTTAAATCAAGCTTGAAGGAAAAAGTTCCCGAACAATTGTGCCTTTTTAAAACCTTATTTGAAAACCCTTTTTTAAGGCATTTTGTTTTCACAACACAATGTCTGGTGAGGCAGCTGCTTCTGTCACTGGGACACAGGTCTCAAACGACAAAGAGGAAGCAAATGCAATACATTTTGCACCCAAAATCAGGAATGCATTCACACAAAAACACCTCAGACATGGTTTAACAGACCGAGGAGGTACACTGATAATTATAGAGGCACACAAATATTACCAAACAGGTGTGTTCTATTCTTGGGTTACATCCCCAGCAGTAAATGCAACAACTTAGAATTTTCATTTTTACATACATGAAAAAGTCCCAGCGGTCTACACTCCTTATGAGGAGATCAAGATTCCGCTCACTAACCAGGACTAAAATTTCTGGTTTAATGGCGCCCTACAAACAAATAAAATAAACAAGGCTCAGTCCACTAGGTAGACCAGGAGCTACATAGCCGACATTAACAGGCTACACACCACATCCTGACACTGATATAATGCCAAAAGATGCACTGCTCTTACAACACAAAGAGTTGGGGAAACTCTTACAGAGCCATGACGCAACTCGTCATGGGGACACTTGGTGTCCAGCCCACAGTAGATACAAATAATACAGCTCCCACACAGAGCACCGCTAGTAACATCACTCCACAAAACGTACACACTGTAATGGGTAAACTACCCACGAAACGTGAACAGATTCCTTTCTGGGTAGCTCAGAAAATCACCCAGTTAGAAGCAGTATTCCTAAATACCACACCATTTGAAAGCATATAATGCTAACACTCTGCTTGCCCATAGGGATAACACCACAGTTAGAGGACTGCACCAATTGGGGTACAGTCTTTCTGTCATATATACCAGCACTCATGGTATTCCTTCCTTAGCAGTAATTCCAGATGTCTTACGACAGATACAGAAGAAGTATGGAGCTGAACCAGCTCTGAGCTTAGGTATGACATTACTAAGTAATTATGACCAGGTATCAACAATAACACTTGCTAACAGTAAAGGGGAAGCAGCTTCAGTGGCGATCCGCCAACACCTAAGAGAGGTCAGTCTTATAGACCAACCACAAGAACTTCCCAAAATAATTAAAACTGCATATGCAGAACTGGGAAGGGACAGTCTGGGTGGGAAAGCTTTTTAAAACCACAGCTAATGGGCAGTCCTGAGAAGGACACTTCTAAGCAGACACCTACTTCTTCTAAAAAGAAGTGGGAAAATAATTTAAAAAAAACTTTTTCAGAAAAGATTCTCAGTCCCCAGGTAGGTCTCCTCAACAGGAGCCCTCTGCAAAGAGGTATAACCTTTGGAATAGGGATAATATTAGGAAACCTCTGTGCTTAATTTGTAAATCACATAGTACCGAGGCTGTCAACAGGAGGACACTAGAGCTTGCACCATTCGTTGCACCTGGCAGCACTGCCAATGACAGCACCTTCACACTACTAATCATCACACTCTTAAAAGTGTGACAATTCATACTATTACAATCCCCCAAAGCTAGAAGAATGGCTTTGGAGGCAAATACTACTAATTGGAAATGTAAATTTAAATAATGAACAGAAGTTGTTGTGCTCGTACCTAAATTGGCAGACATCACTACCATGTGGCAGACTGTTATAAGCCCCGGCACAAATTAAGCACTGGAAACATGACAGGTATCAGGATACTGATGCACATTCCTCTCGATAAACAACACAGGGAGAGAAGGAAAGTCAGCACACAAAGAAGAGCGCAAGCAGTCCAGGGACAAGCATGCTCAGGACTCTTCTAAAACAGGAGACAAATCACACATCAATTTAAAAAATAAAAAAAATAAAAAGAAGAGAGTTGCAGGTCTCAAAGTTAGACTTGCACAGAATCCTAAAGACTCAACTTCTGAACGGGGATTGGGCTCAGACAATGCTAAGACAGAGAAGCAGAAGTAACAATAGCTCGCCAGAACCTGAAGGAATTTCTGGACAGCAAAATTGAATGATTACCTCACGGTGGAAACACCAGACAAAAGGGTGAGCGTCCCACACAAGTTATATGAAATAACACTCCGCATGGAGGAGGATGAACACAGGAAAGTAAAAGGTCTTTTTGTGAAGAACCTATAGTCTGGTTTTGACATCCTGTTAGCAGAATAAGATTAGCCGCCAGCATTCGTCAGGGAGCGCCCAAAGGGAGAAAGTATGTTTTTCCTGCATTTTCCAACCATGTTCCTGTTCACCTTATACATACATATGCACAGGAGTGGGCAGTAGCCCAAGCTCCAGCATTGTATAAAAATCACGCTGGATGGGATGAGGACTCAACCCACCATGTGATCACGTTAATAGTTTCACCACATGCTCAAAGACAATATCGTATTAAGCAAGAAGCTAAAACACAGGTCACTTAGAACTTAGATCAACTTGATACCAGGAGATCATTTGAAATGCACTTCACAAATGAACAATACCTTGCATCACTTATCAAAACCTGATAATACATTTAGTCTAGTTTTCATTTACAGACACTTGAACACTTGCGCAAAAAGACACGTGCTGTCCAACATGCAGATAGTGCCGCATTAATGAATAACATTATGCGGGAGAAAATACAAATCAACACTTGTTATCTCAAATGGATGTTTCTGTCAAACTATAGCACCTGAAAACAGGTACCTAACAGCATTTAGTATATTAGAGTCCCAGCGACAATTTTTTGTCATCTCCCCCATGGGTATCAGAACAGCTCAGGGGTATTTTCTGAAAGAATTACTGAATTGCTAAAACACATTGATGAAGAAGTGTTGTCCTATATTCTGTGATATTTATCTAAAAGGACAACCTTTTGGGGAAACACTTGACCAGGGTGAGCATCATTATTATGGGATTGCCCTCTGGGGGCTACAAATTTAATTTTGAGAACATCAGAAATTGCCCACCTCAGTATTCTATTTTTTGGGTTATGTGCGTTCAAGTAAAGGCAAAAGCCTGATAGCTAACTTTTTAGAAAAATGGGCACAGCTCCAGCCTCCAAATACGTTAAACAACTTTCAATCAGTACTGGGATTCCTACATTTTGGCAGAACATACATTTTTGATTTCACAAAGAGAGTAAAACCTTTCTACGACGTATTTCAAACCTGACTTTTCAGTCAAACACTGAACATAAGAACACACCAATATTCTTTGTTCACTCCAGGAAGATAATATTGCTTCCAAACGGTGTGTTACTGCTACAACGCATCTTTTACAACGTAATGCTGTTACAACGCAGCTATTACATCGCAAATACCATTACAATGCATGCCATTACAACGCATGGCATTACATAGCAGATGCTATTACAACGCATACCATTACATCGTAAGTATTGGTAAGTATTTAATTTTTTTTAATTTTATTTAATATTTTATAATTGATTTAATTATTATTAATTATCAAAAAATATTTATTTCGTTTTTAAATATTATAAATTAAATATATTAATTTAAGTATTTTTTAAAATAAGTATGAGTATAGGAGTATATGTTTTGGGGTACTGATGTATATGTTTTGGGGTGTTTGGGTATTTTTAGGTTTTAGGGCAGTGTTTGGGTTTTGGGGTACAGGGGTGTTTTTAGGTTTTAGGGCAGGGTTTGGGTTTTGGGGTACAGGGGTGTTTTTAGGTTTTAGGGCAGGGTTTGGGTTTTGGGGTACAGGGGTGTTTTTAGGTTTTAGGGCAGGGTTTGGGTTTTGGGGTACAGGGGTGTTTTTAGGTTTTAGGGCAGGGTTTGGGTTTTGGGGTACAGGGGTGTTTTTAGGTTTTAGGGCAGGGTTTGGGTTTTGGGGTACAGGGGTGTTTTTAGGTTTTAGGGCAGAGTTTGGGTTTTGGGGTACAGGGGTGTTTTTAGGTTTTAGGGCAGGGTTTGGGTTTTGGGGTACAGGGGTGTTTTTAGGTTTTAGGGCAGGGTTTGGGTTTTGGGGTACAGGGGTGTTTTTAGGTTTTAGGGCAGGGTTTGGGTTTTGGGGTACAGGGGTGTTTTTAGGTTTTAGGGCAGTGTTTGGGTTTTGGGGTACAGGGGTGTTTTTAGGTTTTAGGGCAGTGTTTGGGTTTTGGGGTACAGGGGTGTTTTTAGGTTTTAGGGCAGGGTTTGGGTTTTGGGGTACAGGGGTGTTTTTAGGTTTTAGGGCATGGTTTGGGTTTTGGGGTACAAGTGTGTTTTTAGGTTTTAGGGCAGGGTTTGGGTTTTGGGGTACAGGGGTGTTTTTAGGTTTTAGGGCAGGGTTTGGGTTTTGGGGTACAGGGGTGTTTTTAGGTTTTAGGGCAGGGTTTGGGTTTTGGGGTACAGGGGTGTTTTTAGGTTTTAGGGCAGGGTTTGGGTTTTGGGGCACAGGGGTGTTTTTAGGTTTTAGGGCTGGGTTTGTTTTTGGGGGTACAGGGGTATTACGACTTTATATAAATTAAATTAATTAAATTAATTTTATTCAATTTAATTACATTTATAACTATATTTACAATTATTAATTTAATTGTATTAATAAACGATTATAATTAAATTATATTATTTAAAAATGTTTAATTAATTAAATTCTTTTAATTTTATTAAATATAATTATATTATGTATTATTTATAATTTAATTAAATTATAATTATATTTATTGTAATTAATTACATTATATTATTTTCTATTTATAAATTTTTTATATTTCATTAATTATATTATTTTAAATATATTAAATTAATATCAATTTTAATATTAATTAAATTACTATAATTAAATTAATTACTGTTTTAAAAATGTTATATTATTTTTATTATTTTAAATTAATTTAATTAACTTTATTACATTTTTTTTAAAAAAGATATACTTACCTATACTTACGATGTAATGCCATGCGTTGCAAAAGTATCTGCTATGTAATGCCATGCGTTGTAATGGCATGCATTGTAATGGTATTTGCGATGTAAAAATCGCGTTGTAACGGAACGCGTTGTAATACATCGCGTTGTACTGACACCAATCCCTTCCAAACACATGCACACACGTGTAAACTTGCACCACATGGTACTCAGTATCATTTTGGGTCAATGTTGGTACACTTATATTACCGTTTAATAAAGGTGAAACAGTACGATTCTCATATGTACACAAACACAGAAATGAGTTTTAATTCAACAGAAAAAAATTCTGACGATCATTCAGGCTGTAGCAAAGAAAGAAAACTGGCTCATGGGAAGAGGCATTATTGTCGTAACCCCTGTACTGGGGCTCACATTTCAAAATGCCAAAGCCTTACATCCAGAATGGATACAAATGGCTATCTCCTTTGCTGCATCAGACTTTGAATACAGATTTGATCCAAGTTTAAAAACACAGGCATTCCTGCAATATGAAAAAGAACACCATCTACCAAATGAAATCTTGCCTCTAGATCAGTATGAATTTTAATTTACACTGATGGGCCTGCCCCACCGGCCACCTTTGTTAAAGATCAGATGCTGGATGGCAAGTTCCGTCCTCATTGCACCACAAACCAACCTCTAGGTAATAGCACAGCTTAGTTGGCAGCTTTAAAAGCCCTGATACTTGCACTTGTAAACACAGATCGAGAATTCTCAACACTCATTGTGTTTGATTCCTTTTACTGTGTGCAATGATATAATAAATATTTACACCTTGGGAACAAAATGGGTTTAAAATGAAACAAGGTGGCATAATTAAAATACAAAATTATGGGAACAGGTAGTGGAGTTTAAAAACGACCTACCAAAAACTCACGTGATTAACACGCTGAGTCATCAACGTGATGGCGTGCACGTTGAAGGGAATTCAGTGGCTGTTGAAGCCACATGGGGGGCTGTTCACACAGCTTCCAAATCTGCGCACACTCGTCCAACAACGAGAAAAGACGGTTAGAATATGGTGGCTGTAATTGCTTCATGAAAAAGCAGCACAGCAGTGCCTAAGAAATTTCCACTCGAATACTCCTACAAGTTAGATGCAAACAACATTCCATATGCTCAGATTCCTGGAGTGGGGGATAGAGTATTTCCAAATATGGATAGTAGGCAGGAATTAATCATTTAAAACACACAAGGGGTTGGGCTATGAGCATTAAGGGGAAATAGCTACTATTTCTTCATTGCAATAGTGCTATTGGTGGCCTGGGATCAGAAGTCAGACTATTGGCTTTGTCTTGAACTGAAACATCTACAAACGAATGCCAGGCTACTCCATAACAAGACCCGCGCAGGTCCCATTGCTAGACAGCATCACACTGTCCACTCGGTCGTGTTGTGTAAAGGACCACTGCGGCCCCTCAAATTTTGAGGTGGCTTAAAAATATATCTTAGTTACAGTGGATCCTTGCTCAAGTTTCCTATAAGTATGGCCTCAATGCTTGGCTGACACTCAAAACTGTTATAAAAAGATATGCGAGCCCACAACAGGAGATACGCAATCCATGTTACAACCTGACTGTGGCCCCATACTTGGCTCTCGGGCCTACAGAGAGGCCACGGAAGGGATGGACGTAGTATTGCGGTACTCCTCTCCAACGCCATCCTGAGGGAAAAAAAGGTTGAGGAGAGGAAGGACTGGGACATAGAGCAATCCTTAACAGCTAGGGTATTAGGCGGGGCATTAGTGGGGTCAAACACTTATATGGATTAAGGGGGCAATACACACTCAACCAAGAAGCTCTCTAGGAGATGTCACCCCATTTACAAATGTGGGAACCTAATCATACAAGTGAAGGCACAGTGGCGGATGAAAACCATTCTGTATCTATGATAGTTTGGCTGTTTTACAGGAACTAAAGGAAACAAAGAAACAAACAAAGATTCTGTCAAAGTGAAACAGGCCACCACTGGGAAGTCGAGGTAAATACGGCAAGTCCTGTCTGAATCCCAAAAGTCGTGGATCTGGGCAGAGAGAGAAAAAGATCGCGGACACAAAGGAATTTGAGCCCTCAAACAGAATACATGTGCCAGTCCTTAAAGTGAAAGGAACAAGAACTGTACTTTTTGCCACATCCTGCCGTGATAAAAGCACCAGATTCATTTCAAATAAAGGAATCAGCCAAAACCTATGTGGCCAACACTGAGCAGTAGGCCTCTTGAATTCCACAATAGGAGACGTCCCTCTCACTAATATTCAAGAAATTCAAACTAAAAGGCTCATCAGGTTTGAGAAATCAAATCCATGGAGTGGGGGACTATGCAACAATGCAATGGAACCAGTTCTCCTTGAACCAACCTTTCAAATTTAAAATAAAAGTCAAGACAACACTCAAGTTGCAATTTGGCCAAAAACAAACGTGTACACCAACGTTTTTTCAACAAAAACACCAAATGATAAATGCTCCAACGTTTTTCAATAAAAGCATCAAAATACTAAAAGCTTTAAAGTTTTTCAACAAAAACATCAAATAATAACTTCAACATCTGAACGTTTTTTCATGCAAAGACATCAACTATTAACTTCAACATTTAGACGTTTTTCAATAAAAACAGCAGAAATAACTTCAACTAACTAAGATGCAATTTCAACAATTGATCTTACAGCTACTGGCTATTTCATTAACTGTAATACGTTTTCCATGGCTCCACATGAACAGGAAGCGACAGCCAGCCCAAAAACAAACAAACATGCAAGTACAAACTTTTGAATCTTTTCCTTTCCAAAAGATACAGACCTGGCTTCACCATGAGTAGAACTATGGGGTATTTCTGGGTTCATCTTTTTCTGTTCTGGCTTTGCTTATACCTAGCTTTTAGTATGACTCTTAGTGGACACTTTCTATAACACAGGATCAACATAAAACTGAAGCCACGTCCATTTTCAATTCAAATGCAAAAGAGACTTATAAATGTATTCAACCTGAACAAACCTTTATATTCTAAATGATGTACTTAATCATCCAGTTTTTAATTCTGATTAATGCATTTTGAACTTTCATTCATTTTCATTTATTTTTATCATGCATTCAGTGATGTCATTACCTTCAGTACATTTTTCGGAAAATTGGGTTATTGATACAGGGCCCGATTCACAGAATGAACTTAAGACTAAATCCTAAACTTACTACTATTTGGTATTCACAGAATGCACTTACTACTTTCGGGATTCACAAAGTGAACTTACTACTTTCGGGATTCACAGAATGAACTTACTACTTTCGGTATTCACAGAATAGATTTAAGACTACTAACTTTACGTCCGCACTCGGGCCGTAAATTCCGGCCCGGAGGCGGAGTTTCCGGCTTGGGGGCGGAGCTTGCAGCCCGGAGCTTCCGGGCCGGAGGCGGAGCTTGCGGCTTGGAGGCAGAGCTTCCTGTCCAGAGGTGGAGATTTCAGCCATGGCTAAATACCCACCTCCGAGCCGGAAGCTCTGCCTCCAAGCCGCAAGCTCAGCCTCCGTCCCGGAAGCTCCGCCTCCGGGCGGTAAGCTCCGCCCCCAAGCCGGAAACTCCGCCTCCGGGCCGGAATTTACGGCCTGAGTGCGGACGTAAAGTTAGTAGTCTTAAATCTATTCTGTGAATACCAAAAGTAGTAAGTTCATTCTGTGAATCCCGAAAGTAGTAAGTTCACTTTGTGAATCCCAAAAGTACTAAGTGCATTCTGTGAATACCAAATAGTAGTAAGTTTAGGATTTAGTCTTAAGTTCATTCTGTGAATTGGGCCCACAGTGCATAATATGCTGTCTGTTTTAGGAATAATTGCTACATTTTCAGATCCTGAAATGTTAGAGATGTATTCATATTGCAACGCTTTATACCTGTTACCTTCATTAAGGTTATCAACTCCTACAGAATTGAAATGCATCTAGAAATGTGGTTGTTTAAACACCAGTAGGAACGTTGCCAAACACCACCAAACACCATTGCACGGGGTGGAATAGTTGACACACATCAGCTGGGGCAACATTAGATGCCATTTACAACACAACAGGACAGACCCAGGTAGGAAAGTATGGGTGGTTTGGCCTTTTGACACAAATACCTGTCACAGAAATGATTCCTGAACGTCACCAAGGGACTCAGTATACATAGGCCAGACCTACGTTATGTACAGATAACATCCAGAGGTGGTAAAATTCTACAGTATGGGGAAGTTGTGCCTTTTACAGTAGAAAAAACAAAAGTTTCCTTTGTAAAATTCAATGCTTATGGCAGTCTGAAAACCATGCTTGTGCAGCACTTTTTATTTTTCATTTCACATCAGCTAAAGAAATAATTTTTCTTTTTTGCAAAAAGCACTCTTAAATACAGACTGCCCCTTTTTCATTTTTGATACATTTTGTCTTTCACATACAAGCAGTGTGATACAACTTGGGAATACCTCAAACAGGAACTATGCTTCACATGGTTTCTAATATTTAAAAAACCAGTCTGAAAAGACTGCAAAGTAACTGTTCTCTGATGCCTGTTTTTTGCAATGAAGAATGAGTGGTCATCATCCGTCTAACACTTCCAAAGGAAAACGACAGTGGCATTTAATGAAATTAAATGAAAAATTATATTTATATAGCGCATACATACCCGGAGGGATTGGTGTCGTTACAACGCAGGCTATTACAACGCCTGCTGTTACAACGCGGTTTTTACATCGCATACCACTACAACGCATAGTGCTTTTAAGCGCTGGATAGTGATTTATTTAATTTACTATTCCAACTCCAGTCCCCGTGGATAGTAGGGAAGGTGTTGGATAGTAAATTAAATATATTCCCTATCCTAGAGCGCCCCCCCCAGCGCAATGCGTTGTAATGGTTTGCGTTGTAATGGTTGCGTTGTAATGGTAGTGCGTTGTAATAAATGCGTTGTAAGTGATGTTCCCCACCCGGAGGCCTCGCAGTTGGGTATGCTGAAGTCCCATGCTTGGTTGTGTCCTAAGCGTATTCCCTTCAAAGCAAAGCATTCCTTGCAAATTGTGGGTGCCTTTTTGCTTCCTTTAAGCAGCACCAAGATATGGATTACAGCACCAACTGCCTCAGAACCAGCGACTGGCAGAACTATTCTTTCTGTGCTCCCACAACGATTATGCGAGGTATTAAAACACACCGACTGTTTCTTCTATGTACTTCTATGTACTTCTCTGAGATGAGTCACTGAATGAAAAGTAGTATATTGTTTCCATGATCCTGAGGGATCAGGGTTTTATGTTATGTGGTTGCCAGAAGCTATTCCCTCTTGTCTTCAAGAATTTTCTAGTGGCCTCTGAGCTAGCTGGTACACAGTAATTAAGCTTAATATACATACTAGGGGCATACTGACCTCAGTCCTATGCCAAGCCTATCGTGTATGTTATTGCAATGCGCAGAACCTATAAGGGAAATAGGAACTACACTACACTGTTACTGGGGTCATTATTTTACCCCTTTTAAGCCTAAACAAGGGCAATTTAACCATTAAGCGTAATGGAAAATGGTCAGTCAAAGAGTTATCTCCAACCTTAAAGGAGAACACCCTTGTTGCATACATACATGAGGCTAGCATAAAATCAATGGTAGATGCAAATCCTCTTCCATTAAAAGTACAAGGCATTGATACAGGAGTCGTTAATAAATTGTTCACAAAGCCCAGTTTGTTGGTAAACAAAAGCTCATTAACCCTTTCGATGCTGATGACGAGCTCAGCTCGACATCACCCATGGGTGTTGTGTGCTGATGACGAGCTGAGCTCGTCATAACTGCAGCAAAAGAGCAATTTGCAGCACAGCGCAAAAATCCCCGCAGCAGCCATGTGGTTAAACAGTTCCCCTGCCATTGTATGACAAAAATGGGTTTTACGCTCCACTTCTTCATTGACAAAGCCACACATTCTAATATCCTCAAGTTTACGCAAAGTGCAGTTAAAATACCCCATCAAAATTATCATAGGATCCTTAGCGTCAGTATTACTGATGGCATTCATAGCCACAATTAGATTCTTTACCACAGTGCTGAGTTCCCCAGAAGGAGGGTTGTTGTAAAAATTTGCCAGAAGAATACGGTGGGTTGCAGTGAGAGATATTTAATTTATATGAAAGTAACAGCCCGCCACACATAGATCTATTTTATCTATAACCAATGAATTGAAATTGTATGTACAAAGTCCTCCCTTAGGTCTTCCCCCTGAGCCCTTCACATCCTGGGTGTTAAAAGTCATAAAGCAATTGATGTGAATTGGTTCCGTGACCCATGTTTCCTGCAAGCATAGAATGTCAAAATTAGCAATGAATTCACACCAGGCTGAGTTTTGAAACTTAGGACGCAGCCCTGAGATATTCCATGAGGCAATACTACAGGTAGGAGTTGCAGGGGTGGGTTGGGAGCTTGATGGCAACAACACTATGGATGACGAATGGTCAGTGCTACGTGGCACCGGTAAACTATTACAGTGGTCATGTTGCTCAGGCCGAGGAGTCAAAGACACTATACTACCTTCTCGCTCCATTGATTCCTTAATAGTCATCAGGGAGGGTGACCTATTTGGTGTAATACCACAATAGATAAACTCAAATGCGTCAAGGATAATCCCTGGCACTTCCTGTCCTTTGGCGCAGATATGGAGTTTCCCTTTGTACTTTGCAACGAGGGACTCATAGAAAGGATCCAGAGTAATCTTGGCACATCTTAGCCTTCTGCCCTGATCTGTAACCATGAGGGGCCCCGTTACGCTATTCTTCCTCTGATCCCCTGGCTGGAACCTACTAACTGTAGCACATAAGGGGTTATGATTGCTATAAATACTTTCCTCAATTGAAAACTCTGTCAAGAAGGGGAGAAAAGGGATGAAAAGGATTAGATATATAAATGAAAATCAAAGTACGATATGCACACCCATCCCTGAGAAGGTTAGAAAAGGAGGACGCCTACTCCAATCCACCCAACACATTGCCATAGTCCGGTCAAATTCTTCCGCTAGAGTATTAAGCGATTCTCCCTGCTTGGTATGCTCAACACACATTCCTGCCCACTGCAGACTTCCTGGATTGGGTGAATTTAACACAAAAGGGTCCCCGCATAAGTGAAGGTTAAAATCCACAGAAATCATAAGGAACCCGTTGTAATTGAAATTTGATGTCATGCTGTTTTAAAACAGACCTAGCCTTGTAATGTTACAAACATCTGGGGCAACAATAATGGCTTTATAAAAGTTCAACAACAATAGCTTATTGGACCCCTGCGAAAACAAAAGAGCCTGCAAACAGGGAATGTCCTTTGTCAAAACCTTCAAGGGGCACTGAACGGCCAAGTAAATAAGGATAATCAGACCACCCTTGTGTCTTCTCACCATTGATGGAGTGGTGGGCACATAAAAGGTCTTGTAGCCCTCAAGAAAGGTACTGTTAGTATTCACCCATGTCTCCTGGAGACATATTACCTCAAAACCTTTAATGAAAGGACACCACATAAGATCACTAAGCTTGCTTGTTATCCCAGAGATGTTCCACGACAAAAGTGTACAAGCCTTGCCTTCTATATTCTCAATAGGACCTAGTATATTGTATGATGGTTTCACTGGTGACTGACATATGTTTAGCCGTGATGAGGCCAGCACAAGCATGTGCTGGAGCAGGCTACCCAATGTTTGTGCATAAGTATTATATGATGTACCATGATATGTTCTGAGAAGCCCATCAACAAGTCATTAGGGGCTATTCCTAGAATTAGGTACTATACCATTGAGTTTATATGCTTTGTGTTGTCCACACTAGAACAGTGTATGGCAACCAACTAGGAGCAGTCGAGGGGCATCTCATTTGAATCTGTACTACGCATTCAGCAATGGCATACTCTCAGCAGATCCCAGGAAAAAGTACAAGGCCACCCCTAAGGAATGAATATTATGCTACAACTGTAGTATTTGCTATTTGTTTTCCACATCAAAGTGCAACAAAGCAAATCATAGAAGTGGGTGTTATGCATCGAGCTAAGGTATTGCATGAGGTTGTATGACACAATATCAAGAATAACAATATAGCTAAAACATATAGATCACAAAAATATCATCATTCGATATTTAAATAATAAAAAAAAAATATTGATTCCCAAAATATTGCCTTTAAAAATATCTAAAATACCCTAATAAAAATGAAAACAAAAATAAAGATACACACTATATTGTTACACAGTTCAAAACACTTCCCACATGATAACATTATTGACAACCAAAATATTGTTAACAATAATTTAGAAAAAAAACTATGATTAAGAGCCTGCAAATTACTATTTTAAAACATCACGAACTACTAAATAAAAAATTTAAACATTTAACAATAATTTTTAAACATATATTGCAAAATAAAATATTTCCCACAATTCAATAAAAATATCAAAGTGAATTTTTTTTTCAACAATCTTTATTGTAGGATAGCTTAGGTGAAACACAGCATAGTGGTGCCTACAACCCCAGATCGACCCGCAGTGGAAAAAAGCATCTGGTATAACAGTAAAGGCGGAGTAGGATTACACAGCAAGCCGCCTACAACAACTTTGGGACCGGCCGCGTTAGGTGAGACAGTTTGACGAATAGCTTTGTAAAACCATGCACGTGTAAACTTAGTTCCAAAATACACACATTAATGCTGAACATTAGTAATCTCAGAAGTTGCCCAGTCAGATGTCATGAATATACTGTTAGCCCCATGAGCAATTCATCCGTAACCCTTGTTGTCTCTCTAAGTGGTGTGCCGTGGCCGGGGGGGGGGGGAGCTACCACATGGTTCAGGTCGCGTGGTCCTGGTTTATCCAATCCAATCTAAAAATTCTTTATTTCGGCCATTTGAGACCATAAAAGATTCATAAAAACATTTAAAACATTTAAAACACATCAGACACACAATAAAAGCATGGCAGGGAACATTTCACAAGTAGTTCAATTCCCTGTAGAGTCTGGGCATGACAAAGCGATTAACTCTATTTCGTTGCAGTTCATAACACTTTTTACAGAAAATCAATCTTTTAGTATTTTTCCCCTTATCTGCCACATGGCCATTAAAAACTTGGCAACTGCAAAAACTATATGGGGCAGGGTACTTGTCTTCAGTATTCTGTATGAGTGTAAATAGTTTCTTATGCCCAAGTTCCTACACAGTGGCACTAGCCAATATTTCCTCGGTCTAGTGTAGGCAGGGCAAAAAAACAAAACAAGTGTTTCTTCCTCATCATTCTTATTGCACCCAGGGCAGATTTTATCATCCCGCATTGTCCATTTGCAAGTGAAAGTTTTGAGGGGCAGGGTGCCTAGCCTCCATTGAATGAACAGTTTCCTTGCCAAAATAGGAAATATAATGTCCATAAAACCTTCAAAATGATAAGAATTTTTGGAGTCCAGAAATTGTTCAGTTAGGGTTCCGACTTTGGGTGCACACACAAGAGAGTCTAGACTTTTCTCCTTGGATATTTCAACCAGCCTTTTGCGTGGCACCCTTTGGCAACCTCTTTCAGGAACCTCCCATAACTAAGGAAGTCCCAGACGATAAAGTTCTCTTTTGACGAAAGCCAACCACGGGATTCTGTCACGCTGATTAAGATTCATAACGTGCTTAAGGTCTTCCCTATAGTGGGCAAGTTCACCAGTGGACCAGAGCCTGTGCCAAAACCTCAGAGGTTTTAGTTCCAATTCATCCCCTATTGAAGGGAGCCCCAGATCTAATCTTAGAGGTAGCAAGGGTGTACCTTGGGGGAGAACCAAAAGGCGTCTGAGGAAGTTATTTTCTACCCTGACAAGTTCTGTCCCGGCTTTGTGACCCCACAACTCACTACCATAGGATGCGGCCGCTTTGGCTTGAGTTTTGTACATCTCCACAGCTGGACTAATGGGTTTAAAGGTTGATGTATTCGCAACCTTCAGAATTGCCCCCGACATTTGGGATAACTTTATCCGGGATCTGGCTATCTGAGGACCCCATGATAAGTTCTCGTGTAAAGTTACCCCCAAATACTGGAACGTTCTTACCCTTTCCAGCCTTGCAGAACCCTTTGTTGGATTAGGCCTAGTTGTAAAGGAGGGGTTGAATATCATGAATATGGTTTTCTCTGTATTAATCTCCAGACCGTGTTGCCTACAGAAAACCCCAAACCCATCTAATATCCTTTGAATCCCCATCGGGGATTTGGAAAGCAGGAGGGTATCATCGGCAAACATGATAGCCGGCACCCTCCTGCCTGCCAGCAAGGGTGCGTCGTTGTCCCTGACATTGTCAAGAGTGAGTATGACACTGTTAACAATGAGGCAAAACAGGGTCGGCGCAAGAACGCAACCCTGTCTTACCCTTCAGAGAACTGGAAACCTAGAGGACAACGCTCCATCCCTCCCACACCTAACCTGGGCAAACTTGCCTTCGTGGAGCCTAATTATAGCATGTAGTAGTTGTGAAGGAACGCCCAACTCCTTTAGAACCTCCCATAGTTTCTTGCGGGGAACCAAGTCAAATGCGGACCTCAGGTCCACGAACACCATGTACAGACTCCCCCCCCTCAATCCTCACTGTTTTCCAGTAGAGGAGGACGAGGCGGAAAATCTGGTCCATGGTGGACGTGTTTTTCCTGAAGCCCGCCTGGAGGGGACTAAGAATCCCGTTATCCTCCATCCAGTCGAGGAGATGGTCCAGGAGAAGGCGGGAAAATAGTTTTTGGGGTACATCTATAAGGCTGATCGGCCTGTAGTTGGCTGGGAGCAGAGGAGAGCCCTTTTTGAAAATTGGTACTATCTCTGCCCCCAGCCAAGTACAGGGGATCTCCATGCCTCCCAGGATGGAATTAAAAAGAATTAGGAGGTACGGGCCCCAGATCTCTGGATGATATCTGAACAAATCGCCGGGCAGTCTGTCAAGTCCCGGGGCCTTCCCCAACGCCAGTCTCTCTATGGCGTTAACTACCTAACCCAATGTAAATTCTAATCCAGCTGCGGGGTCAGATGTAATATCAAGGGCCACCTCATTAGGAAATTCAGGAGTATCTTGATACAATTTGCTAAAATGGGATTCCCATACCGAGGCAGCAATGTTTGGCTCCACTGCTGTTTTTGGTTCTCCTGTACCAGTGTTGACCAGAGACCAGAATTTTCTAGAGTCCCTCGTTTCTAGTGCTAGCGAGAGGTCCTGCCATCTGTTCCAGTCCCATTCTGACTTTGCTTGTGCCATGGCTTCCCTATATTTACGTCTGAGCTCAGCAGCCTTATCCTTATTAGTGCCGGACTTTATTGTAGAAATCAACTCGGTCTTGATATTTTTACAAGTAGAGTTATACCAAGCTGAGGTTCGAGTCTTCTTCTTCCTGGGCACCACCACCGGGTAAAAAACCTCTCCTAAAGTTTCCACTAAATCTGTGTGGATTTGGGCTATTTTCTCATTAAAATCTGTGGCTCTAGGTTGGTTAATTAGTCCATCTATTTCATCTAGCTTGGGGAGTGCCAATTCGTAGATTTTAATTATGCTCTCTTTTGAACTTACTAATTTCCCCATCTTACCCTGCGTCTGTTGTTGCTTAAAACCAAATTCCCTAGGTCTTCACTTGGGTCAATAGATGACGACCCTACTGCAGGAGTAGGGTGAGCCATATCTAAACAGAGGGCATTATGGTCGCTATCTGATCTTTCTATAACCCTAAAATCCTGGACCTTGGACCACAAGCCTGTATCTACAAAAATGTAGTCCAGGCGCGATTTGTGGTCCTTCCTATTGAAGGTGCACGTTGAAGGGGTATCCGATGGATTGCGCACATTGCAAGCCCTCAGGGCAAAGTTCAGAGTCAGGGATATAATCTGCACCGCTAGAGGAGACCATGATTTTGGGTGGGAGGATTGGCATGGAGGGATGCCCCAGTAGTCGTCTTCAGCAGTTAGGGCAGCCTCCTCCAAACCTTCCAGGGGTTCGAAGTGGCAGTTAAAGTCTCCATGGCTACATGGGGGGTTTTGGGGAGCACTCCATATTACTCAATTTTTCCCTTTTCAATCGGAACTTCTTGTGTTCCTTATTTGCGTGCAGGTTGGGTAAGTGCCTAAACCCTAAGGCACCAGTGAACAAACAGGTGAAGGGGCAAAATTATTGCCCACCCCTACCGCACAGTTGCTGAGCCTTTCTGGCGTCGCTTTTAGCACCTTCAATTGTAATTTATTTTAAACATTTTTAACCATTCTTTTATCAATCTCTAGTCAGTCCATTAATCCACATTAATGCATGCTTTATCTTTCTCCACACTCGGGATTTTGATGCAGTTTTCAAATTTCTAGTACGAATGCTGTGCCCATCCGGACCTCTTTGCATAAGCACGACATAGGCAAAGGGTTCTTCCAAAAACGGCGTTTATTCAAAAACCAATGCATTTCGAGCATCAAGTGCTCTTCGTCAGGGTACGCTGGAAGTAATACAGAAACACAATATTCAGTAACAGCTTAGCTCTGTTCAATGTGTGACATTTTTATACATACTTAGTACATAATGTCTCGTTTATGGGTCTCATTAAAATTAAAATCATTCTTTACATACCAAGTGCTGAACGACTTGCAAAATCGCTATTACTTCCAGCGTACCCTGACGAAGAGCACTTGATGCTCGAAATGCATTGGTTTTTGAATAAACGCTGTTTTTTGGAAGAACCCTTTGCCTTTGTCGTGCTTATGCAAGAGGTCCGGATGGGCACAGCATTCGTACTAGAAATTTGAAAACGGCATCAAAATCCCGAGTGTGGAGAAAGATAAAGCATGCATTAATGTGGATTAATGGACTGACTAGAGATTGATAAAAGAATGGTTAAAAATGTTTAAAATGAATTACAATTGAAGGTGCTAAAAGCGACGCCAGAAAGGCTCAGCAACTGTGCGGTAGGGGTGGGCAATAATTTTGTCCCCTTCACCTGTTAGTTAAAGTCTCCACCCATCAATATCTTGCTATTGGTGGGAAGGTGCCCCAAAAATGATGATACATCATCCAAAGTGGGTGATTCCATGGACGCACTGACTGGGCGTGAGTACACATTGACAATTGCCAGATTGAAGGCATTGGGCCATTTAAGAAGACCACATTGTATGTCCTCCGAGAGAGTTGGTACTATCTCCGCACTACAACCAATATGACTGGCCACCCAGACAGCTAGTCCACCGGAAGGCCTCCCTTTACCATTCCACTTAGCATTGATGTAGAAAGATGCGTAGCCTGCTCTAAGGTAGGGTTCCCTAGCCCAAGTCTCCTGAAAGAGACAGATGTCGCTGCTGCCTACTAGGGAAACCCAATCATTTGAGTCTAATTTGTTGGCAATACCTGCCACATTCCAGGAGAGGACCTTCATGGGTCCTACGGGAGTCCTAGATGCAGTCCCCCTGGTCCTCTCGGCAGTGTTACCTAGTGATGGTAATTCAGACCTATCCGGTAATACTCCCAGATCTGATGGAGCTTTAGATGTTAGATTAGAACAGAATGGTCTCGGAGATAAATTAGCAGGATGGCCCCGGGAACTGCTGGTAGTTGTGCTCTCCGAGGGAGATGCGACAAGGTCTCGGTTGGTGATATCAATTACATCTCTTCCTGTCCCCAACCAAGCGGTTTCGGAAGCTACACCTTGAGTGTCCCCAACAGATGCACCCTTAGGGAGTCAGTCAACCTGGTCGAGGCAACTGTATCTATTGGGGTGAACATAATTGCTATAGACAGGGGTATCATAGCGAGGGGGCCTATACCTTGACCCATCAACAGCAAATCCCACCCTGGTCCAGCCGTCGTCCTTCCTCGTGGTCGCGTCTCCAACATTAGGATAGAAGAACGACAGGGGGACCAGTTCTATGGATGTGTTCCCTGAACTCCCAAGCCAATTGCAGATGTAAGTAGCAACCTGAGAACTCCTAAAGCTTACGATTATGCAATCTTCTCCTTTTTTCTTAACAGTGTACCCAAACCATGGGACCCTTTTAACCATCAATACTTCTCCTCTTAGATTGGGTGGTAGGGGGCTTTGAACGTTTAACCAGCTGATAACTTTGTTACATAGGGAGTCATAAGATTCCACCACGTTGCTGGAGAGCTCAGGTACCCCCATCAGAATTTCAGTATAAGCCGCATATCTAGAGGCAAGTTAACGGCTTTTCCCCGGTTAAGGCTATTGCCTATCCGGTTGGGGCAGTCAGCCATTACGTTAGGCGGTCTCTCCTGTCCTATTGTGGTAGCCGAAGTAGGTAACTTCGACCTCCTAACAGGCGGTACCCGAGGCAGTTGCCTGGGGAGAGGTACAGGGACAGGTTGGGATGGGGTGATTGTGGGAACGTTCTCCATGAAAAGGGTAGTTGGCAGGATTGAAACCACAGTAGTAGAAGCACTAGGCGGGAGAGAAATCCCACCATTAGTCCCATTTGCTCCATTAGTACTTAATCGCAACCCTTGCTGATCCGCCCTACCCCCACTTAATTTTTCTATTGCTAGAAGTCTAGCCTCAATGCAGTCCAATTTGATCGAGAGGGCATCCAAAAGATTTTTAATAATGTCAGTGATTGAGCAGATAATGTGCTCCGAGGTGTTTGGAAGTCCCCCTCCAAAGATGAATGGACCAGTATGGGGAGGTATGAGGTTGGGGGCGGGGAGTACAGGGCTCGCCATTTCAGTGACGCTCACGGCGGAAGATGTTCCTGGGGCATCAGTGCTGTCATCAGCGGTGTCTGGAATGGGATCTACTTTAGCCCTTTTCGCACCTTTAGACTTCCTCGATCTTTTCCTTTTCGGGACAGCGTCCTCTCGAAGACCCATGTGATCTGTTGCAGTAGAAACATTCCCTATGTCCCTAGATAAAACTATCTGTGGAGTTGGGGAAGATGCCGCCCCATCGATGATATGAACTGAGTCTCGATCCCTATGTGAGTTAGATGGTGTCCTCAACTGCTACAGAACTGACTCTATAGTTTGATCGATGCTATCCATAAGTGATAAGTGTGCAGCATCCAGCAGTTGTGACGATCTAACATTTGAAGATGACCCCGGGGACACTAGGTGCGAGCTTTCCATCCCTTCTGCTATTTGTTTTTCTAGGACTGTGAGACCCTTGTTTACCACAGTATAAGCCTTAGCAAGAAAACTGTCCAGAGTACCTGTGACCATGGTGGCCGCCTTGCATCTTGTTTCCCTAGTTGTCATGTCGTTCGCGCCATACTTCAGGCTAGCCAGGCATGGATTTGGGATTGAAATGTTCTGCTGAGCGAGAACTTAGTGGGGTGGCCCGGTCCGGTCTCTACCGTCCTCTAATGGCCTCAAACAGCCTGCCCTTTTCCCGGGCTTCGCCCCTGTCTTCGTCCCGCGCGTGCGGGGATAGGAGGGATTAAGTATTTGTATTTGTATTTGTATCTGGGTTTTATATCGCGCCAAATCACCAACAGGTCTCAAAGCGCTTCTGACCAAGTACAGCAACAAGAAGAAGGGTAGAAGGGATGCGGATTGCGGAAGAGGTGGGGCGGGGAAGAGGCTCCAGCTGCGGTGATTGCCTGGCCACTCGGAATGCTGGGCCTCACAGTCCCGGCCCCGTCCTCGCTGACCAACAGTACCCGCAACAACCTTAGGGTTCCTCAGCCTCGGGAAAGCGCTGGTCAAGATGCTCCTTCAGGGGACAGGCAGAGCTCCAAGGAAGGCAGGATAAAAGAGAGTCCACAGTTTTCCATGGCTTACGAGCGGCACCCCGGTTTATCCTATCGCCACCAGGCCAAGGTTCTGCGTCTGTGTCCGTGGAGGTGGTCTGCTCCAATAGGTATGCGTGAAAGGGAGCCCATATGTCTCGTGGGTGAGAGGAAGTTGGCAAGAGCTCGGCATAGTTTTGGAGTTGGTCTTGGCAATAGATAAGATCTTGCAGCCAGTCCTTAAATTTGGGAGCTCTCCCTCTACCCCACCTGCAGGCTGTGCGTCTCTTGGCGAGTAGGAGCACCAGGGAGACGTATTTCCATCTCGGCAACTAGTGCTGCAGTGTACCCTAGAAGTATAATGAGGGTGTCAACGGGGATGTGTAGCCCTGTCATTGCTACAAGCACCTCCATCCAGTAACATTGTATGGGGGGCAGTCCCAGGCTAAGTGTCGGAAGTCTGCACCCTCACACCCACAGTGATCACAGCGGTCAATTTCACATAGGCAGAGGCGTTTCAAGCGCACAGGTGTATAGTAAAGGCGTATTTGTAGTGGATGATGTGTAGCCTGCTGCTGGCAGAGACAGTTCCAGTTTGTTGGCAGCAGTAGGACCACTGGTCATCAATAAGGGGGGAGCATAGTTCTTCTTCCCAACATGTCCTGGACAGCGGGGGTCATGCGTTCAATCTGTTTGAGTAGTGCGGTATAGCAGCAAAACAACATGTATGGGAGCAGTTTGTTGTAGGAGCACATGTAAGGGAGTCATGATGGGAGGTTCCTGTGGGAAGCACGGGGTCAGGGCCCTCACAACCTGCCACAGCCTAATATAGAAGAAGCGGTCTAAGGGGGTGGGTGGTGTGGTGCCAAAGAACTCCTCACTGGTGCGAAATGTACCTTTGATGTAGAGACTGTCCCAAGGCTGGAGGGAAAGCTTGTGGAGGAGCTGGCAGCAGCCTCCTTCCTGTGTGACAGGGGGTTTGAGTCGACCATGGAGAGGCAGGGGGTGGAATGTAGAGAATGGTGGCGTGGAGGCGGTGAGCCAGATCATGCCAAGCACTGATGGTGCAGTGTACAGTGATGGAGGCTAAACGCCTCAGGATAGCTGGTGTACTTAAGTAATCGGAGCAGAGGGTGGGGGTCATGAATCCATCTTCAATCACCAGGTGGGGCATGTAGGAGGAGGTTTATCCTATATGCCGTGAAGTGAGCCTCGGCGCAGCTGAAGTATAGCTCCAAATCTGGCACTTCGAAGCCCCGGCCTTAAAAAGCCGAGTGTGAGTGTCCCTGTGCAGCCTAGCTTGTTTCCCTCCCCATGTGAGGCGGATGAGTTTTTCAGGCTTTGAAGAAATGCCAACTGGGGGCGAAGGGAATATTAATGAAAAGATACAGCAACTTTGGCAATATCACCATTTTGATGAGTGAGGTTCTACCAGCTAGGTAGAGTGGCAAGGCAATCCACCTGGTAATTTTCTCAGTTAAGAGATCAAGGGTAGGCCCATAATTGGCTGTCATCAATTTGTTCCGGGAAACCGTTATGCCGAGGTACGTGATTGTGTCTTCGCACCACGTGAGGGAGCAGTCAGGTATAATCTTCATAGTGGTGTCAATGAGGGGGTAGATCTGAGATTTCTCCCAGTTGATGCTCACCCCAGAGAGGTGTCCAAAGAGAATGAGAAGCCTAAGGATGGAGTTGAGGCTGACCTCAGGGCCGCGAAGGTAGAGGGCGAGGTCATCTGCGCATTGGGAGATTAGTATTTGACTCTCTGGATATTTGAGGGCGTGGTCTCAGAAGTGCTGTCTAATTTTGGCGGCCAAGGGTTCATTAGCCACAGCAAAAAGGAGTGGGGAAAGCCAGCACCCCTGCCTAGTGCTTCTGGCTATCGTGAACGGGGATGAGCAAACGCCATTGAACGTGATTGTGGCCCTCAGGCCTGTATATAATAAATTAATCCATGCGAGAAAAGGAGCGGGGAATCCCATACATTGTAGGACAAATGCAAGATGGTCCCATTCTAGGGCGTCGAGAAAGATGGCGGCTACGTTCATGTTGGGGTCAAAGTCGTGGAAAACTGCAAATAGGGTGTGCAGGTTATGTGACTTGCCTCAGCTGGGTACAAAACCCGACTGGTCAGGGAGTACCAGGTCGAGTATGAGGGGGCTGATGCTATTGGCAATCAGTTTTGCTAGGATGTTAGCATCCACGTTTATGAGGGAGAGGGGCCTGTATGATTCACATTGTGTCGGCGGCTTGCCCGGTTTCGGTAGGGATATGATGAGCGCCTCGTTTGAGGTAGTATGCCCGTTTCACAGGCTTCCTCAAAGACATGTCACAACACAGGAATGAGGACATGTCGATAAGTTCTAAAGTCCTACGCGATATAGTCCCACCAATACTCCTACTCGATGGACGTAGGAGTATTGGTGGGGTTGCGGGTGGATTTGATCTAGCGGCGGGTCTAGGGTAACATTAAAATCCTCCCCCACATAATATGCTTTGAGCCTATGTCAATGGTTTTACCCCAAAAGACCTGAAAGAACTCAGGATCGTCAGTGTTGGGTACATAGCAAGAAACCAGTGTTAAAGATTGAGCCACCAATCTGCCCCATAGGATGCTGTATTAACCTTACGGGTCAGCGTAAGACGCAACAGAGGTGAAAGGAAGGGTGTGTTTAACTAGTTTGACCATCCCACGGGCATAAGAGGAGTATGATGAAAAACACTTGTTGGTCGCCAAGCGAGATGAGAATGTGGCAGGGGCAGTAGGAGCTAGGTGTGTCTCCTGGAGCATTGCGCAGTGTACATTGTGGTGTTCAAGATAAGAGAGGATGTGCCGCCGTTTGCAGGGGTTTCCAAGGCCACGTACGTTCCATGTCAGGAAGTTATAGTTGAGGTGATCAGGTCGATTCTCCATGGCACAGTATATAAGTAGCGGTGTTGGGTAATGTATGCTTTTGGTAGTGGTCAACTAAACAGGATGTATGTACCTTTGGCGAAACAGCATTAAGTGGTATAGAACAAACCCTTCCCCCACCCCCTCCCACAGTAGCAGCCTAATCCTGCCGTGTTGTGCGCCTCCTCCCACCTTCCCCAAAATCTTCCTGTTCTCCACTCCCAACGGGAGACGGGGTGGACAACATTACAAAGCAGAACATTTGAGGGATTTCCATTGCTGGAGTTTTTTTTCCACTGGATGGAACTTCCTGCGCCCCTCCTGAACTGCCATTTTGAAGACTGGGTATAATGAGATTTCTATAACTACAAAGAGTACCTTCTTTAAGTCCCTAGCGAGTCTCAAACTGGTGTCGCGGTCCATATAGTTAAGGAGCCTCGCGATGATGGGAGGAGGAAGTGCGTCAGGGACAGGGAAGGGGGCATGTGAGCGATGTGCTCTCTCGATGATGAGGACCGGCGAGAAGGCCTCTCTGCCAAAGGTGAGGTGAGCATGTGCTCCACATACTCTTCCATCCTGCCTGTGGCCCTGGATTCCGGCACTCCTAGGGCCCGATTCACAGAATGAACTTAAGACTAAATCCTAAACTTACTACTATTTGGTATTCACAGAATGCACTTACTACTTTCGGGATTCACAGATTAAACTTACTACTTTCGGGATTCACAGACTAAACTTACTACTTTCGGTATTCACAGAATAGATTTAAGACTACTAACTTTACGTCCGCACTCGGGCCGTAAATTACGGCCCGGAGGCGGAGTTTCCGGCTTGGGGGCGGAGCCTACGGCCCGGAGGCGGAGCTTCCGGGCCGGAGGCGGGGCTTGCGGCTTGGAGGCGGAGCTTCCGGCTCGGAGGTGGGTATTTAGCCATTGCTGAAATCTCCAACTCCGAGCCGGAAGCTCCGCCTCCAAGCCGCAAGCTCCGCCTCCGGCCCGGAAGCTCCGCCTCCGGGCCGTAAGCTCCGCCCCCAAGCCGGAAACTCCGCCTCCGGGCCGTAATTTACGGCCCGAGTGCGGACGTAAAGTTAGTAGTCTTAAATCGATTCTGTGAATACCGAAAGTAGTAAGTTTAGTCTGTGAATCCCGAAAGTAGTAAGTTTAATCTGTGAATCCCGAAAGTAGTAAGTGCATTCTGTGAATACCAAATAGTAGTAAGTTTAGGATTTAGTCTTAAGTTCATTCTGTGAATCGGGCCCCTAGAGTCCGCAGATTGTTGTGACTCAAGCTCGATTCCAAGTCCTCATTTTATGCAGCAATAAGTTTCAGGACTTTCTCCATGTCCAGTGAAATACGTTGCTCTGCTTCTGCAAGACGCTTGTCGTATTGATAGCTTCTATGCGAGAGGGTGTCTATGCCAGCATTTATAGTGTCCATTTTCATTTAGATAGGGGCCAGGCTAGATTGTATGGCAAGGAGAAGGACCTTCAGGTAGTCTGTGGATGTGGACGGCCCCTTGGCGTCAGGGTTCTCCACGTACATTTCAGTCTGTGTTCTTGTGGACTTCCGCGCTTCGAAATTCAGTTTGGGTTGTTTGCCATCAGTCCTCCCCATGGTGATTACCTGGCCTAGCGGGGTGAAGGCAGCGGGCAAGCCCCATGGAATGGTGCCACAAGAGGGTGCGTGTGGCAGGAGGGTTTAGTATTCACTCACGGGGCATCCAGGATACCAGTGGCCTGCCAGTGCAGGATATGGGGGTGCGGGAGACGACCCAGGTAGTTGCGGGAAGGCAGTCCGATGAGAAACGCTCTGCGCGTAGGGAGAGAGGTCTGGAGATTATATTTCTTGTGTTTCCGCGATCCGGTTACAACAGCACTACGGGGGGGCCTGTCACAAGAGGGCCCGAGAACGGCGGCAGAATTGGTCTGTGGCTGCAGGGGGCAGCGCTGGGTAGCATGAGCTTTGGTTCCGGGATAGCCTCCCACTGGTGCACAGGCTCCCCCAACATGGGGACAATGACACAGATGGTGGAGGGCTAATAAGGGCTGGGCTGGGCGGTGTCGCAGCAGGCGACGGTGGTGATGGCCCACTCCCTTGTCAGGCTGGGACAGCCATAGCAAGTGTCCCGCTCAAGGAATCCAATGGAGGGGTCACTGCAAGGTTGCCCTGGGCCTACTGTGGGGTTACATCCGAGTGTCAGCTAGACCAAGTGGGGGCAGCAAGTCAGCATCTTGTGGTGCCTTTAGTCCTGTGGCAGGCTCTCCACTGCTCAGCAAGGCGGGGAGGGGCAGACAATCTCTGCAGGGCTGGAGGGTGAAAAGTGGATGGCTGCAAGGTCTGTGAAATGCAGGGAAGCGAGGAAAATCAAGACTCAAGGGGCACACTGGAGGTGGCCTCTCTAAGTCGAGGTGGGTGGTCATCGTCCCCGCGTGTTGTGTGTAAGTCGTTCGTTCAGCCCATATTAATCGGAACTGAGGGCCTTGAAGGGTCCGGAGCAGCTCCGGGAGGTCAGCACGGGATGTGGCTGGGGATTGGGCGGGAGCGAGGTGGAGGAGGAGAATGCTGCCTCACAGCCAGGAAACGACGATGTAGGCGAGGGTCCGCAGGCCATATGCTTTGGTGTGCAAGGCGCAGCAGCGGAGGCAGTAGGGCAAGTTCCCCGCAAATTAGGATGGAGGCGCCGGCAGCGCTGCTCTTACCAATGTTTACAGTGTGGAAGCGGGGGTGGTGGGCCGGGTCCGCGGTCTACAGCTCACGGCAGCGCACGGCAGCAGGGCACAGCCACGTCGGCCCATCCACTGGGTCTTGCCGTCTCCGGGCCGGTCACCGCAGCTCCTCTGGCAGCAGGCCAGGCGCAGTGTCGTGGCAGTGTTGCTTGATCTGCAGGTGGAACAAGCTGCACCGGAGCCGGGTATGATCCCGAGGGGCCTCCGGGCTCCTCTTCAAGTCGGCAGGGCCGGGCAGCAGTGGTTACCGCCATCTTAGGGTCTCCAACTCCGCAGCGATTTGGGTGCTCCCCGGAGTGTTAGATCAGTGCCAGATGGCATCAGCAGCATCTAGTGACCTCCGCAGTCAGCATGGTTGCATTAAAGGCAGAAAAGGGCATGCAATGAGCAGGATTCCAGCAGGATAGTGCCTCGAGCCGCAAGAGCCTCGCACAGGTGCGGCTATCATGTTTTGCGCCCTCTAGTGGCCCCAATATCAAAGTACCATTAAATAAAGTAACCTTAAACTGGCATTAAATAAAAATTATAAAATGTAACCACGCAATACAACACCTACAAATATTATGTATATAACAAACAAATGTATGTATACACATTTCAATAAACATAACTTCAAAAAAATATATGTCCCATTAACGCATGTGCACTAACAGATGCCCACCAAATATAGACTAAACTGACAACAAAAAGTACAACATGAAACAACTAATAACATTAAGGTTTAAACATACAACCCATTACAAACACTTTAGAAGTCGAATAACCACCATAAAATGACACGAAAATGTGAATTAATTTGCAGTAAAAATGCCAACAATTTCAGAAAATTACATTCTGCTGAATACCACACAGGAAAAATGTAATAACCAACTCCAAAGAAAAGCCCATCTCTAAAAAGTAAGTAATATAAAACAAATAAGTTATGACTAAAGAACACCAAGAGTCAAACTATTACCTAAAATGGAAAAAATTAGCATAATGATTTTCATTTATATGACCCTAATATATCAAACACCAATACAGCAAAGCCGAAAATTAGAAGGCAAAAAAAGAAATATGATCTTTGAAAATCCCAAAGTCATCAAACAACTGTTAAGGAGTAAGTAAATATAACTTAATGTAAGCAACCAAAACCACTGAAAAGTTTTAAAATACAAGTAAAGTAAAATAAAACTAAAATAATGCAAAAAAAAATTCAAATATATAATTCTAACAAATGTTCTTTTTTATACAAGTAAACATTAAGCACCTGTCTCACAATGTTCCAGAAAGAATAAACACATCAAGTAACATCTTTACAAAAGAAAACAACATCAAATCTGTAAGTCTTAAATGCAAAAAAATATAATTTTTTTTTTAATTATTGTGCCTTGAAAATATAGATAGTAAAAATGCGTAATTATTTTAAAAACATATAGATATAATGTAGGAACAAGGCAACTACATCAAGTTTCCGAAGGGAAAACTGTTAGTCATTTACATGGGATATACTTACAGTCAAAAAAGCACAAGCATGAAAAATATACATTGGAAATATACAATGTATTATTCAAATGCATGTTATAGGAGGAATACAACTAAAAATGAAACTATAGAAAAAGTGAGAGAGCATAATAACCCACCCGAAACACTACAGCAATAGAAGTTAGAAATGTGTTAGAAGACCTCAGGGATGCCTGCACTACTTCACAGACAATCCCATAAACTATTTTTAAAAATATAATACAAAATGTTCTTAACAACTTTACAGAGCATCTCCAATGTAGCTTAAACGTATGAAGAATCAAAACCAGAACTAGCAAAGTAAATATACGTGATCATTTGGATAAAACATATAACGAGGAGCCCCACATTATTTATTAGGGTTTGTAAAGTACAATATAACACTCGGAGGGTGTTGAGCAGGTGTGAAAGTCATCTGCTGGGTGTTTGTGGAATTCAAGAAGCAAGAAGGAGGGTCTTATGTATAGAGGAAGTAAAATTGAAGATGAATGACGCAGGGGAAGATTGCAGCTGTGGTTTGTTGGGAAGTACAGAGAGCCGTCCCTAGTACAACCAAGGCACAGATAGTAACTGCCAATACTAGGACATTCAGAACATGTAGGCTGCAAACACTCTGGATGACATAAGAGAGTTCTGACAATTCGCTGAGTGCATGACATCACCATAGTTCCCCGCTTTAGATAAAAGAACTCTTGAGATACTCGCAGTAGACTCGCATCTCATCATCTGTCGCCAATGAAATGAAGATGAATGACGCAGGAGAAGAATCAAGCTGTGGTTTATTGGGAAGTACAGAGAGCCGTCCCTAGTACAACCAAGGCACAGACAGTAACTGCCAGTACTAGAACATTCAGAACATGAAGGCTGCAAACACTCTGGATGACATAAGAGAGTTCTGACAGTACTCTGAGTGCATGACATAACCACAAGGAGGTCATTCCACCTTCTGGGTGCATTTTAGAAGAAGGGTACCCCTCCTGTTCTGCTTTTGCGAATGAAATGTGTGTGTGTGAAAGAATGGAGGCAGCAGTTGAGGAAAGCTGGTTAAATGTTGTGAAGTGATTTACACATTTGTATGAGGAGTTTGAATTAGCAGTGTTTGTGTATCGGCAGTGAGTGGAGATCTCTGTGGTGAGGTGTGATGTGGGTGTGCTGTGGGAAACCAGGCCAAGTTTATCAGTGGTGTTCTAGATGTTCTGAAGCCGGTGGAGGAGGTGGTTATAGGTTCTGGCATAGAATGGGTTGCCGTAGTCAAGTCTTCTGTGGCTAGGGCTTGAGTGACGTCATGTCAGGTGCTCTTGGGAATCCATCTGCAGATTTTTTTGAGGATGCATACCATATAGAAGTAGGAGGAGCTAACGGCTTCAATTTGTCTGGCAACTCTAACAATGACAGAAGAATAATATTTCATGCAATAGCAAACAAACTGCTAGTCTTCATATGAAGCAACATGTGATGAGTAACAGCATGTTTAAATTGTGCCCTCCACCATTAATGCAATTCTACACAACTCACTGTGAGTACCACAATTTAAACATAGCTTTAGTATCAACACTTTTGGCTAGTCAAAAGTAACATGCCACTAACTACTAACTTGAATAACATCCAAAACTAACTCCTGTCCCCAAAAAGTAATATTTAATGTGGAACAATCAATGGTTAGTTACATTTTTGAAATATACCCACATGCAGCTATACAGTTCTGTTGCTATACGAGAGTAGATGGAGGCATGTCCAAGAATCTGCAATAAGTGTGAACTACTTAACAAATGCCCAATTTGCATATAAAATAAAAAATGGTATTTGCTCTAGCATACATCCTTGTAACAGACGTAGCAGAGCACTACAACCTCCTAATAGGGTCACCCTTCTACCAATCACATGAAGACAATCTAAGTCCACAAATTGGCTAATTTGAAGACACTTGGGCGGACAGACAGCACCGTTCTAGTCACTGCTTCTCCTTGAAGTATCCCATACAATGTTGGAAAATGTATAACAGGACCAATGCACAGCATGCCAAAACAAATAACACAGTGGGACGGTGGCACAATGCCTTACAAGACACACTAGGCAGAATCCACCTAACACTCTACCGATTCCTGGAAAAATGTAAAAAGAATAAAGCTACAAGCAACTTAGAATCTATACCCCAGCAACAATTGGAAGTATCAGAACAAACAAAATAGATGTATGAACTACTACAATGCATATCACAACATGTACTAACAACCAAGGCCAACCAGACCTAGAACCCATAGCAAGAGAACTACTTAAAAAAATTAAACTACTCTGACTAAAAATTTAAATACCACCGTAAATAAGAAAAAGGAACCAAAGTTGTGTATTTATTAATATTACTTCATTATGTTTTAGTGATGATTCAAACATTTTGATTCTATTAAGGCAAAAATCAGGTCAAAGATAACTAAAATAAATACATTACTGTACAGTGAACCCAATAAATTCTGCATCTTCACGACAAAACACTTCAAACTAATTAGCACAAAATACATAATACATAACAAACCATAATAATAAAACAATAAACCTTAAAAGCAATAACCATTTTCCACTCATTCATAATAAAATAAAGTTTAACTTACACATTTTTGTCGATTTCAAAGATTAAATATAACTTACAATTTTATTGCTGATGTCAAAGACCTTAATGTAATCCACTGAAAAGCAAGTCCACAAAAATACATTTGAAAAAATCCCCCAAAATGCAAACATTCAAGTGGGGCCATGATTGTGCAGCAGGAATAAAACCACTGTGCCAGCAGGGATTTTTTGGTTTGTGGAGGAAGAGGCCCCTTGGTCAATGGGCTGTCCCTAAATATGGGCACATGTTTTCTGTAGCTCCTGCTCTTCCTGCGGGCATATCTGCTGTGTTTTAGGCCAATCTGCTCTTTGAGCAAGGGTAAGCATTCATAAGGCTACCAGGTGATTGTAGGGGAGCGGCCTCTTGGAAAAGGGTTGCTCATGTGAGGGAGATTTTTACCTCGTTTTTTCTGCGCACCCCGTGAGGGCAGATCAGACGATTTTAGGCTGCTTGCCCCCCAAGAGGTGGAAAGCCACTTTTTACCAGTTAATTACATTATTTTATCATTGTAGGAAAGCGCCCTCTTGGGCAAGGGTCACTCACATTATGGGTAATTTTTTCTCATGCTTACCTCACCCCTAAGAGCAGAAGGGCTATTTTTAGGCCAATCTGCCTCATAGAGGGTGGAACCCCAAAAGGCCTCCAGGGAATTGTATGCAGATAATTGTGGGAAAGTGGTCCCTTGGGTAAGGCCATGGCAGTTTAATTATCAGGCAATGAAGATGGGGCACCCTCCTGTGTCATTCAAGGGAACCTGTAACACCATGTCCTGCCCTTGCCTACTGTGAAGAATATTTTTCAGTGTGAACTACAATTCCGATGTTCCTGTGCAGGGGCCATCTTGGGGGGTTCCTGTTTTAAAGGGGAGCCATGCCCGGCCACACCCACTTGTTATTTTGAAGTCTTTAACATGAGGGGGAATTTCTCCTCCTCGTTCCCACTTGTTTTCCGAGTGAGAGAGAGGCTTCTCTCCCTGTAGCTCATATTCTGCAGTGCAGCAGTCTTAATATTAAGGAAAGTATTATTCTGTGCTTCATAGACTGAACTATGGAATGTGGTAGGAGCGTTCTCTCTAGATCTAAGATTTGTGGTCCTTTTCTGAACAATTAGGACAACATGAAACTTCTAGATTATAGACAATTGGTTAATAACAAGTAATCAAAGGAAGTATTGGCCTTAAGACTTTGCATCCAAGCAGCACTCAATCTGCCATGATCTGAAAGATAGAAAGCAAGATGGATAAGTTAAGAGAAATTGGCCAAGAACTTGATAATAAACAAAGACTAAAGAAGAACCTGAGTCCCCTATGAAAATAATAGATTCTTTCAGAGAAGGTATATTATTGATAATATTTATGCAGCAATTATATTATTGTGCAAATGCAACATAGTGTCCGTGATCATCCAGTAGTGTACTATATGATTTGCTATTAGAAAATCAGGTCATGTCCTTCAACAGAAAAAGTAGAAAAACTCGAAGGAGGGGAATAGAATGAGAACCCAGACTAAAGGTATACCTGCTTTTGAAAAAAGAAAGACTAAAGTACTTAAACACTATCAAGACCATACATAATTTAATGTAAGGTGGGTTTGTAGAGCCCTGCTTTTCACCCATAATGGTATACAGGAGCTGAAGAGGTGAAGGTGAGTGTAGGCTTGTTGTGAGGCTAGGCCTAAATACAGCCAGTTTTGATTGTTGCGCAAGAGATAATGGTATACAGGAGCTGAAGAGGTGAAGGTGAGTGTAGGCTTTTGGTGAGGCTAGGCCTAAATACAGCCAGTTTTGATTGTTGCGCAAGAGAACTAATTGAATTGCCAGGTCTTCAACTTATTGTGGAATTAACAAAATGAGGTGGAGGCCCTGATGTGTTGCGAGAGGTCATTCCAGGATTTGGTGGATGGGTAGGAGGATGATCGACCTCCTATTCTGCTTCTGTGGATGTGGGGTGTTTGTGCGGATCAGAGTGATGCTGAGTAAAGTTGTGTGGTGTGTTGATGAAGTGAAGCATGTGCTTGAGGTATGCAGGTCCTGTGTTGCGTAGTGACTTGAATGCATGTATGAGAAGTTTAAACTGGCAGAGCTACTGGATGGGGAGCCAGTGGAGCTCCCCGAAGAATGGTAAGGTGAGGGTTTGGCGTGCATGATCGAAGATGTGACTGGTGGTGGCATTTTTGGATGGTTTGAAGTCTGTGAAGGAGATGGGTTGGGATGCCGGGTTATAGTGTGCTGCCATAGTCAAATGTGCTTGTGATTAGGGCCTATGTGATGGTACTTCTAGAGTTTAGTTAGAGCCATTGGAATATTTTACGTGACATGCAGAGGATGTGGAAGCATGATGAGGGGATGGCGTTGATCTGGGACATCATGGTGAGTAGGCCTAGGTGAAGTTTGGAAAAAAACTCCACCTCCCTACGTGAGTTCAGAAAGCGGCAGTGTGCGTTAGGTCACACTGTTTGCGCTGATTGTTAACACCTGGTGTTTGTCCTGAACTGGAAAATCAGTACGAACAGCACCATGTGCAGTGCAAGACGGCGCTGCTTCTTTCTGCCGCTTGAGTAGAAAATCTACTCGAGCAGCAGCTTCCTCAATGCAAACGGATGGTTTCTGAACACTAGTTGTCACGACCATCAGCAACCGCCCACGTTGGGAAAAGTTACTATTTCCAGGTTGTACATATGGTGGGGTAGGGATCTTTGGGAGCCCCTGAGTGGACTATCTTTAATATTGCTCCAGGGTCCTTGATAGATAGAGGCTTCCATGCTGTTATTTGGTTGTCCTTGGTCGATGAGGATAGCAGGCTGGGAAGGTTGATGGAGGTGTCTGAGGTTCAAAGTCCCTGTAGATCTTGGCTATTTTTTAACAGAAGAAGTCAGAGAGATTGTTGCAGATTTCTTATTTAGGGGTGATGGCTTGGGTTGCAGCCACTGTGTTGGTAAATTCCATTACAATGGCAAAATGTTCCTTGCAGCAGTTGGAGCTAGATTCAATCCTAAGGGTCAGGACCTTTTTCTTGGTCTCTTTTATTTTATTGTGATAGTGCCTTGAGGGTGGTTGCTCGGTTGGTTCTCCATTTTCTTTCCAGTTGTTTTCAAACTCTCAGATTCTCTGAGGTCAGAATTGAACCACCTAACTTGTTTGTTGGATCTTTTGGGTTTTTCATGGGTGCCAGGGTATTGGCACAGGTGGTGATCCAGTTGGTGAATTTGTTTGTGTCATTGATGAGGTCATTGGTAGATCCAAGAAGCTTAGTTAGAGGGCTTTGACTGATTCAGTTTCTGTACTTTTGTTCCAGTATTAGCTTGAGGTGTTGCTTGACGCCGTAGGGGTAGTTGGTGGCCTACTATGTAAAAGTGAACAATGGAGTGGTTCATCAATGTGTGTGGAGTGATGTGGCTGACTTTAACCTTGTCACTGGAGGAGAAGATGGGGTCCAGGATGTGGGCAGCGATGTGGGCAGGGCTTTCTACAAACTGAGTGAGGCTAATGTTCTGTAGACTTTCGAGAAAGTTCATGGAATTGAAGTCTGTGGGGTAGTTCAGATGAAAGTTGAGATTGCCTAGGAGAATTAATTATTTGGTGCCCATTGAGAGGGGTGCAGAGGATGTTGTTAAAGTGGGTGTGAGATCCTGGGGGTCAGTAGGCAAGGTTTCTTTTGATAGTGTTATTTTGTCCTTAGGAAGCTTGAAGTGCATGTGTTCCATAAAAGTGACTTCTGGACCAGTTTTAGAGGTACATTTTATGATGTCTCTGTGGATGAGACTCAAAACAAGAGCAGCCATTAAACCAATGGGAACCAGTGAAATGTGTGTCTTATCTGCAACTGTGGTTCACATGGTGTCATTCAAACAGAAAATAAATAATATAAGGTTGATAAGTGTCATGCAATTAGTGCTGAGAAAATTAATGATACAGAGTTGAAAACCCTTATAAAATTCATGCTTCAAAGACCACCAGCACATAAATGGCATAAATACAACACATGCATTTATACTAGATACATTAGTTTATGTAAAACACAAAATTACCAAATAGCTACAAAAGCATAACAGTGCAATGTGACCCCAATGCACAGCTACTAACACCACAAAGTAAAACCAAAAAAATGCTTCTAAGTCCAACAAGAGGTGATCAACTGGTAGCAAAAATTTCACAACAAAATGAGTTCAATAATCCATTGGATGATACATCCTTAATTGATTAGTTTGTTACCCCCTTGATGTCAACAACGTTTCAACTCTTACAAGATACAAAGGTCTCATCAGGACAGTAAAGATGTGGGGACATCTGAAACAAGCGTAATACCATGAGAGAAGTAGACGAAGAATAGCAATTTAGAGTAATGGTAATAAGATTACCTGGATGGTTCTAAATAGGACACCTACAGCCAAATAAACTGGATCTACCAGTATCACCTCATGGTCAGGTTGAAAATTAAAAGGTACTTACAAAAGAGGGTTTGGCCCTGTGTGCTTAGAAATGCATAATTTATAAATATGTACTGCGTACTACTCACTCGCTGAGCAAATCAAAAATATGGCAAACAGAACAGGGCTGGGAGAAGAAAACAGGGCACTTACCCCTGGAAGCACCAGAAGAAAAATATATCCAGGAACGAAAGAAGGCTGTGAAGTCCCAAATTATACTACTCTCTATAGAATTAGTGAGTCCCACAAAGGATGGCAAAAAATCCACAGTCAAAATAATTGATGGGTGGCACGATTATATAGCACAAAGCATCAACGTAAGGAACACTCTGCAAAATAAGAAGGTTGCAGTTTAATTTAATGCTTTGTGGTGAAAATATGAACCACAAGAGGCTCTAAATTACAGCCTGACAGTGGATTTAGTGCTCCGATATTACAGGCAGGCAAGGAACCGTCCCTGTCAATGTATGGAGCACAAGCACACTTGCAAAAGGATCTTAATAAAGGCTTACACCCAAGCAAGGCTTGGATCCAGGTGGAAAGCAGAAGCATGGGGTTATGTGAAGGGAAGGAGTTAGGGCAGGGCAGTGTGGGGTGTGGTGAGAAGCATACAGAAAGGAGTATGCCGATGTTTACAATGTGATTGATGGCGAGTCCCCTAAATTATGGGGTCAATCCTAGTGCAGGATTTTGTGTCCAATAGTGATGGCTGTCGTGATGTACATCACCGATGTGGGTTTGAGCCAGGTTTTGGTGAGGACGAGGATGTCCAGTGCGTTGGAGTCGATGAGGTCTCAAATCTCATTGGAATGCTTGCTGAGTGAGCGTGCTTTGAGGAGCATGCATGTGAGTGAGTGTTGTTGCACAGGCTGGGTGTTTGGTGCAGTGTGAGTGCTGGTCTTGAGTTCTGACTTGGTGAGGGGTGCAGTGTGTGGTTGGGTGGTGTGAAGGGGCAATGTAAGCAGGCAATGGGGCCCAACTGCGGGCCCAGCTGCAGCTCTTTAGCTGTGTCTGTGGCGGCATCTATGGCTCAGCAGACAAAGTTCCTGTGAGAGGTGTTTGAATCATGGTTCCTAGCCCTGATCACGGTCTAGGGTCAGACAGGAGCAATCAAGATTGCCTTTGGCACACCTGATGTGCTTGTACGCTGTGTGCCTGTGCTCTGGCCTCAATTGAGTAGGCTTTGGAGGGTGGGAGAAGCATTGGGGGCAGTGAACAAGCTCAGCAAGAGTGGGAAAGTCCACAAAGAAAGTCAGGCGGGAGGAGCAGGACAGTATGCGCGGAGCAGGAAGGTTTGGAACATTTGATCAGCGGAGCGAGTCACGGGTCAAAAACTGATAGAAGAGACCGAGAAGAAAAAAAGATGCAAAAAGGGGCAAATAAGAGGGATCAAGGAAGCAAAAAAAGGGCAGTTAAACAGAGATAGGGGCAGATAGAAAAGACAACACAAAAAAGAAAGAGGATTTATCAAGTCAAGGGCAGAACAGTAGGAGACAGATACCAAAATGAGTCAGAAGTGCAAGGCGAGGTCATGGTCGCACTGAAGCATGCCTGGGCACCTACTTCATTAATAATCACCTCTCACCTTTCTCATTCCAGGCCTCTCTCTCCCGGCTACCCCCTACTCTAACTCCCTTCCCTATGCCTGGAACCTCCATGTCCCTGTCAGATGTATCCTCAGGGACATTGTTGTGCCTAGAAGTGGGAAGTGGTCTCCTTTGAGCATCATGCCATTCCTGAGAAACCACAGATTGGGCCTTGTGACGGCAAGATTCTGGCAGTGAATTTTCTGTCCAAGAGGAATCATCTAATTATGAATCCACTATTAGCGCTGACGAAATGCCTTATTTAACATTAACCATGACTAAATTGATGTATACCTTATGATATATGAAGAAGAGAATTCCTTGCTCTGATAATGTTTTTGTTTCTTAGTGGCCTGAAGGGGTTTTATGCCCATATTGCGTCCTGCTGGAATAAGCATCGCAGGTACAATTAATTTTATTATTTGCAAACAAACACATAGGGCAGTGGTTCCCAAACATTTTTGACCTGTGGCTTCCTTGAGAGCCATGGCAGATGGCCATGGCTCCCCACCATTTTTTTTTTACTGGTGGGCGGGATGTAAGTCCGACCTTGGGAATACTTCCTGTTGTCTTCCTTAAAGTAATTGGGATGCAATGAAGGTATTATAATCAGATTTGTAACAAAATATGAACATGCAAGTTGTTTGATAAAAACTTGTTAAGTGAGAAATGATACAATACTTTTTTTAACTACACAACAATAGTTTAAAAACTTCTGTATATTAAAATAACTTTTTCAATGAACAGGAAAAACAACAGAGTCTGAATTTACCTTACAAATCCTCATGAGATGGATTTTCTTGTTTTTCCTTACATAGCTCCTGAAATCTTGGAGTTATTTTTGAGATCGCAACTCGAATTTCTTTTTCGAGGTTAATTTTTGCCCTCTATTTGGACTTTATTACTGCAACTGTTGAGAAACCAGCTTCACAGAGGTACGAAGTAGCAACCGGAATCAAAACATGCAGGGCTCTCTTGCTTATCATTGGGTATTCATCTCCAGTTTAGCTCCAGAACTTAAGCAGGGACTGAGACTGCAACCTTACTTTCAATACTGAGTTCCTTGCAACATCAATAAGCTGTTCTGCTTCCTCATGGTTGAAATGCTGAGGTATCCCAGCATTGAAGGGGCCTCTCAACCAATTTATTGGCTTCACTTCATCCTCTGTAAAATATTTGTCAAGGTAAAAACGCAGTTGAGACAAATACAGAACAAATACTGTCTGCAGTTCCTCCTTTAACACTTTCTCATTCTCCTGCAGAAACTGGTCCAATTAAGGAAAACATGTATTGTCACCTTTGCTTACACTGCTTTTCCAAAGGATCACTTTCTTCTTAAAGCCAGAAACTTTGTCTGACAGTTGCAAGATGTTAGTATTATTGCCTTGCAAGGACTTGTTCAGTGCATTCAGTTTTTCAAATAGATCTGAAAGAAAAGCCATTTGTATTAGCAAGTCTACATCAATAAATTTGTCAGCAAAACATTGTTCATCATCATGTAGATATGATTATATTTCATTCCTCAGCTCATACACTCTAAGCAGGGAGTTACCAAGAGACAGCCATCAAGAGCTGCTGTACAACCAGAGGCATGAGTGTTCGGCACCCATGTCCTCACACAGTTTAGCAAAAAATCTTGCTTTCATTGGTCTTGTTTTACCACTTTGATGACTATTTTCAGTTTGCAGTTCTTCACTGAGGGTTCCTGCTGCCAGTGCTTCTCAGTGTATTATACAGTGTGTCCAAACAGCCTTGGGTGCTTTAGATTGTATGCGAGCTTGAAGTCCGTGGTAGCATCCTGCCATTGAACGACCCCCATCTGTACAAACTCCAACACATCTCTCCCAGTCATCCACAACTGCATACAAGGCTTGACCTGTAGTTCCACCTTTGATTTCTTTACAAAAGAACAAATCCTCAACAATTTGTTTTTCGTGTAGAAACCTGACATAGCAAATAAGATGGGTGTCTTTGTCGTTGTCTGGTGCCTCATCCAACTGGAGTGCAAAGCCTTTGCCTCTTAGATTACAGATGAGCTGATCGTTAATGTCTTCAGCCATATCATTTATCCTCCTGCTGATAGTATTATTAGAAAGAGGCACTTTCAGCAGCTGTTTACCCAAATCTTCGCTGAGTGTGATTGTTACCATACCAACAGCAGCAGGCAAAATCAGCTCTTATGCAATTGTGTGGTTTTTTTTACTCTGTGCAACTAGATAGGCCACTTTATATGAAGACAGGCGGGCGTTACTATTAATTTTGGTTTGTTTTGAGAAAGTGGACTTTTGTAGTTTGGCTTCTGCAACTTTTCTTACAAAAAATTCCCTTGGCTTTTCGACCACATTTGGGTGAAGACTTTCAAGATGCCGCTTAAGTTTACTTGGAAGCATGGATTCCAGAGCCAAAACTTTTAAACAGATTGCACATTGAGGACGGTCCTCATTATTAACCTGAACACACGAAAAACCATAATCCAGATACCTGTCATCGTACTTTCTGTACTTGGCTTTTTGTTTCCCGTCCTCTTTGTCAGAAGAACCTGCAACATCAGTTTGCGCAGATGAACTTGAACTTGGCATTATAAATCTCTTCATTGTCAATCACAAAGATGGAAATCAGTTCCACTCGTCTGAATTATTCAGATGAAGGAGAGAAGAATTTACAAAAATATATAAGAAAGGTCTTTCTATCTGTAAAGTTCCTGGTCTTCTTTTCTTTTCCTTTGCTCAAGTATTTCCAGGTTTCTTCCGGGTCTCATCCACAGTCTCCACGGTATAATAAGTCTGAAGCACAAAATATCGAGGTAAGAAAAGTATAAGAAGGACAAAAGTTATCCTCTTTCTAATGATGGATCTATTATTTCTGTTAATTTCCAATAGCAGCCCGTGATGAAGGTGACCCTTTGGATTAATTATTCTTATTGGTACCCCGCACATAGAAAGAGCATTCAGTTTTGTTATGAAATCTAAGATCGCACATTTTTGCAAACAATGAAGAAAGCCAAATTGCAGCTAATGTGTACATCAGACTGTGATTTGTAACACCAAATACCACACTTCAACAATTCCTGGGTCCATCCAAGGACATTTAAATGTGTAAAAAGGGACCCCCTGTAACTGGTAGTTCCTTGGACAGGGCAACAATATTTCCAATATAACAGATTCCTAGGCAACTAAAACCCTGCAGAATGGCAGGTACAACAACACAAAAGATAATAACAGAACTGCAGTGTACTAAACTGATAGACAAAATATATAGAAAAATATTGTTCATTTATTATTATAAAAAATATACATAAGAAAGATAAATAAAAAAAACAATCTTGTTATCAAACATATAAATGATCACAATACATGCCAAATCATATAAAGCATAAAATGATAAAAAAACAGTGTATACAGTTTAAATACACATTCAATGATAAAATACAATACAAAGAATTGAAGCAACAAAGTGGGTAGGATGTTGATCTCTACGCACGTTTCGGCATATGACACGCCTTCTTCTGGAGAGCCACTTGAAGATTCTAACAGAAAAACATATTGAACACATAGGAAAGCTTTTCACCAAACACAGGTGAGAATAGCTGAAGGAAATATAGACCAATAGTTCAACCTACCAGAGTTGTGCATTTAAAAATTGTGACAGAGAAAACGCCCAAGTAATGCCCTTGTACGTAATGAACATACTAGGAGGTACCTTGAAACAGATATTTTGTTTTACCTAAAATAGTTTAAAAACAAATGCGCTGGGTTTGCGCAAAAAGGACATATCTCCAAGGCAGCAGAAAACCATACAGAGAGAAGGAAGGATAACCAAGATCTGTATTATTGATACACGCCTATAAAAGAAAAGAGAAGTAACTGAGGCTAAAAACTAAACCATGTACACAAATATGCTGGATAATTACCGAATATAATCCACTGAGTTGTGTAACCAATGATATATGGCAACATCAACTGGAGAAAAAAATCGAACTCCACTTTCCGTTTCTGAATGAAAAATGAAAGATGTTAAAAAAAGCCACAGGTTATTATGTGAACCAGGTTTGAAAAAGGTTGTGTCAACCTAAGTGAAAATAATATTGAAATAACTACCTGGTAATGTATAATTCAAACAATCACCCGAAGGTGAACCTTGTGTTGTGGTGAAAAAAATCACCTCTTTAAGATAAAACAGGCTGGTCCTTGAGGATACAGGTAACCAATAGAGTTGAACCTACAAAACAGCATGTGATGTATAAATACAACTAACTTAAGAAATTAAAAACTCAAAAGGACCTGTACTGCCCATCAGGTATCCTAGCATGATGGTAAATGATGAAAGTCAGTATAGGAATGATCCGTAAATTTCAATCAGGAACAGATCACTGCTGGCACCAACTTTTGATGAGCTGAAACGAAAAACCAAACATCAAATGTATGGATCTAACAAGGAAGGATAAAGAAGGCTCCAAAAAATTATTAGTAAAATCTAAAGTTATATAAACGACCAGCTCGGTATTTTAAAGGTATATATTCACAGGGCGACCCTAACAACGAATGACTACTACAATCAACCTCACATGCGAATTACACGTCTGTGGTAGCCTGTTGATGCATTACATTTGTTTAAAAGGCAGACTCTAAGCAAAACGCATAAATGCAAGAGCAGGCGTTTAGCCGTGCAAGAATTTAATTAAGACAGCCAACACAATAATACCTACTTACGGCCAGCCTGGCGTGTAGTATACGCAAATGTGGAATACCGACCTGGATGAAGATTGGAATGGAACAGAATGCTATAAGTAGCGTGCAAAAGCGGGAGCCCGCGAATGTGCCGGAAAGGGTCGCACGCTAAAGACGTCACAACAATGGGCATGATGGGTAAAAACAACTAGAGTGCGATAACAAGAGCAAGGAACAATGAATGAAAACATGCGTGAACAAGAGCACGCATGCGTATAGTAGAAAAACACGTGCTAATATTGTCCTAGTTGTGGGCGTGATAAAATAAATATCCTATCGCATGGAACAAAGAATACGAGCATGAAATGGACGTCTGGCCGACTGGTACGTAAAAATACATACAGAAAACCAAACTTACGGAGAAAGTGAAACTGAACCACAAATGCAAATAATGTGGCATGCAAAAGGTAAAATAACATACAAACCTATTAAATAAAAGAAAAATCCTTATACTGTACACAATATTAATGACATGGAAAGAAAGGAATAAAGGAGAAATGAAAACTCCAACGAAGGAGGCACTATGTAACACCACACCATTGGTGTAAAACTATCACGAACATAAAATAGGGGCAACTGAAGAAACAGGTACTAGGCTCAGAGGGGGAATTATTTGATGTTATATTTTATGGCTTTTCACCAGGGTATTGCATTGTTCAAACCCTTGGGATAGGATGCCAAGGTAAAGATCCCAAAAACTTCCATCCAAGGACATATCACAGTAGTACAGTGTACGCTACAGCACGGACATATAGTTTTTAATAAAAATCATGGCAGTAGTTTGACTATCGGTCCCATTCTCTGACACAACCAACCAATATCTGTTGTGTATTTTGCAATCAAGGCAAATAAAAAATGTACTGATGCATGCAATTTGCTGTTTGTGCTCATTGGGATGGTTTTGGGTCAATGTTGTGGCATAAACGTGACAGCAATGAAAGGCAGAGCAACATTACAGAAAAATTAGCATGCCCATTTTACAAGTCGCGGGCCTACAAGAGTAAGAATAGCAATATATACAGGACAATAAAATGGCCAATGGAAAGTTTGCTGCATTTTAGTGCAGAAGTTGCAACCAACTATAGTAAACATGAGCAACTCTGACTTAGTTCATATAAGCCGGATAGAAGTCACTTCACGTACCTGCTCGTACTTCAACAATGGCTGTTCTGCCTGGAGGAACAGGTTCAGTAGGTTCAGCTGATGAGATCTGCTTTTGCTCTACAGAGTGCTTCTTTCCTACATTTAAAAGCAATGAGACACATTAATAGTAACACTCTAGTTTTCTTTTACCAACCAAAGCTGTCAATTTTTTTAATGCAGCATGCCATCAAAATAAATAATGATCTGTACATGCTTCAAATATGACTTGGAATTACTTTTACATTTATTCCGAACCTCATTAATTATTATCCATTCCAAAAGAAGTGAAGTATAAAGAACAATGACGTGAAGACCTGGGCAAAATTTAATCAACCCCTGATGACTTTTTCCTGCTCCTTAATACTTTTTGCTTTCTACTGATGATGGGCTAAACCCAGAAACACGTGTATAGAGATAACAGCACTACCTGCACAAACTTTGGTGAAAGACTACAGAAACTTTGAAAGTACGCATACTGCATTTACCAGGATGCAATGGGGTGAATTGTGTTGGGATGAGAGGCAGTGTGCTCCCTCCCCCCTGTGTTCAAAAGGCTCCCTTGAGCCAACGTGCTGACGAGCTCTACTTGGATGCACTTGTGTGCCTGTGGACAGGTACTGTGACCTGTGAAGACTTGGGCATCATTTCAGCAACCCCTGATGACTTTTTTCTGCTCGTTAATACTTTTTTGCTCTCTACTGATGACAGGGTAAACCCAGAAACACGTGTCTAGAGATAACAACACTACCTGCATCAACTTTGGTGAAAGACTACAGCAACTTTGAAAGTAAGCATACTGCATTTGTCAGGATGCAATGGGGTGAACTCTGCTGGGATGAGAGGCAGTGTGCTCCACCCCCCTGTGTTCAAAAGGCTCCCTTGAGCCATTGAGCTGAAAAGCTCTCCAGGGATGAACCTGTGTGCCTGTGGAGAGGTACTGTGACCTGTGAAGACTCGGGCACCATTTCAGCAACCCCTGATGACTTTTTTCTGCTCCTTAATACTTTTTGCTCTCTACTGATGACGGGCTAAACCCAGAAACATGTGTCTAGAGATAACAGCACTACCTGCACCAACTTTGGTGAAAGACTACAGCAACTTTGAAAGTAAGGGTACTGCATTTACCAGGAGCAATGGGGTGAAATGTGCTGGGATGAGAGGCAGTGTGCTACCTCCACCCCTGTATAAAGAACAATGTGATGGTTGGAATGCTTGAGTTATTAATCTCATCCACTGGCAATCACTTTGGCTGCATCCCAATCCATCGGTTTTTTTTCCCCAACAGAGACAAGCTGTAGCCGCAAAAGCAGCAAAACACAAATCATTTCGGTAAAAGCTAAACCTGCATCCAAGTAGCTTAGTAGCAAATGCAGCAGAGCACATTCAAGCAATTGAAGCAAACACAAGACTTCACACACAGATGCATGCAAAATGCTGACAACACAGTGCTGCACACACATACACACCATCACAGCAAATGTAACTACAACACCCACACCAATTTAGCAAATGCTGTGGACCACACACACCACTGCAAAAGTGCAGTGGAGCACATGTAAGTCACGCATCTAGGTGCAGGACTATGCGTCTCAGTACCTGCTCAAAGGCTTGACGCTGCACTGCGCTGCGCAGCACAGGCCTTTGCAGAGAAAGCTATGTCCCTGACTTCAGAACTTATTCACCACTAGTAAGTGAGGAGCTGGAGTGAACCAGGACAGGCAGCTAGATGGAAGTGCAAAAATATGTCAAACATTGTGTGCATGCAGATGAGTATGCGTGAGCATGTGTGTGAAGGTGAGCAAGAGACAGGAGTAGATAGTCTGTGAAAACCCCACCACATTTACGGTTCCATTCCCACCCTCCCTCTCACTCCTGGAGGGGGCTTGAGCCATCTGCAACATCCTGGTGGCCTTACTACTGGTCGAGAGGGCCCATGCCTCCTCCACCAAAATTGAGTGAAGAGATGTGTGTGATAGATAGACTGCAAAGGAACGTCATTTGGTAAAACCACATGCTTAACACACAGCAGTCAGCACCAAAACAGGGCATCAGGGGACAAGTACAGAACACTTGCATCAGTGCAAAAGCAGGGCCAACCTATTGCACTCTTTTTGCTGTTTGTGCAATACTAGAGCGAGAAGTCTATGATTCTTCTCCATGGCCCAGAAAGATATTCGCACAAGAGAAAATTGAGACAGCAGATAACACAACCATCTCCAACACTTGTTACGCTTATAAGCCTTATTTCTTTGTGAATCATACAGATTTTAACACAGAAATCCAGATTAATAAATGAAATACCATCCTTTATAAAGAGCCTCTGCGTGGCACCTGTCATAGAGCAACAATGGGAGCGCAGTAGAACATCTTTGAGCCACCGATAGACTGGAGTCATGAACGGAGAGCATGTTCATTGAAGTATTGCTGGACGGAGGTGCCCCCTGGACATGGTGGTCCCTGGATCGGCCACACTCCGTATACCAGTCACTAGTTTCACCAGGGAATGTCAAACTAGCCCTGCTTGGGCCACTGTTCTCAGAGAAAACCGGTTTGTTTGTATGTGTTTGGGAACGGCAAACCTCTGAGAGGTGATAAACCGCCCCTGCCTGTGGGATGCACGCTGGAGACACAAGTCTAAAACACCTCCAATGCTTCCTTTTCTAGAATTACACCCAGCACCCTGAAGAGATGGGCAAGCAGAAGCCTTGATAGGGGAAAAGTATGAGGGAAGTGTCTGTCCTGCAAGGCTTAGTTCTCCAGGTCAGAGCGGAAGAAGTGAAAGAGATCAGAGAGCGAGGGATGAAGTAAACAGCTGAGGTTACGGGGTGGGGGGGGTTGCTAATTTAGATAGCAACAGGTCAAATAAGTTCAACGAGCAGAAGAGGAACAAGGGAGAGACCAGAGAGTGCATGGAGAAGAGAAGCAAAAAAAGGAACAGATCATTTGAGAATAAGGGAGCTGAGATGTGGTGGAAAGAAGAACAACTGAGAGAATAAATGATGAGGACAGAAAAAGGTGTTCGGAGAAACAAGAGAGCACAAATCCCACATTTACACAAAAGTGTGCATCGGGGCGCACCACCACAAGCACTTGCTTACTAACCGATTTCCTGGTGAAGAGGGTCCCACGAGGCACCGCACAACATGGGGATCAGCCACAACGATCCTCAAATGCTCCAAGCTTGCTATGGCAGTAATGCTGAGACTACGCATCTTAAGTACGACACGTGCGTACGTACGCACGTATGCATATGGCGGCAGTGCGCTCTTGGGCAAAACCATTCTGAAGGCGGCATTTTAAACCCCCCACGCATGTTGCGCTGTGACTGCAATTTACATGACCCACATCCTGCGTGGTGGCGCGGCGTCCCTGGCTGCTCATCACGGCGCACCGGGGTGCCGCAGTGCACACTTTGGGAACCACTGACATAGGGGGATGGTGGGGTTAACTAAGGATTTAGGACGGGACTCATTCAGTAACATTATCCCTTCTCCACATAAGGTTTATTAACAGAGCACCAGTAAACAACTCCACATCAACCAGACCTTCAGTCGACCAGGCCTCCCTGAGTTCGACTTATTTTCTCATAGTGTACTCATCTCTGGTAGAGACAAGGTAGAGCATAGCAAAGGTGTGTCATTTCATCTCTGTATTATCAATTACAAAGCCACAAAGTAAGGCTTGTATCTCTTGCCTGACAGTAACTTAAAATTGATCCTACCTGATCCATAGAGCAGCAACAGTAAACCTCAAACATACAAAAGTTGGAAAGACCGAAAATGAGGTTGATAGACTAAAAAAGAAAGGTAGCAGTAAAAAAGTGGTTGCTAAATTAACATAAAAAAGACTACCTATCCATATAACACAACAAAAATAATTTAAAAAGTATAATAATAATTAATCTATGTTGGAGAAAAGTGCAATTTTTAAACAAAATGTACTTAATAATATATAAAAATTATACCATGAATTTGTCAACATTTTAAATAAACATTTTCGTGAAACAATGTTGTTTGACAAAAAAGTATTGTAAAGAAACTGTTGTGAAAATGGTACAACATGTAAAAAGTTAAAACATGTTTGAAAAATATTGTGATTAAAAAGTGAAACAAAAATATTCAAATAAATATGTTACATATGTAAACTTGCTCATGTATATGAACAAATGTATATATGATTGATGTAAGAATGTCATTGAAAATATATAAACATTATTAAACATATAATAGTGTCTGGGCAAAGAAAACTCCTTCTGTAAATAAAACTAAAAAAATCAAAGTGTTACAATTTTTTTTAATAATTCGAATACACTGCACCCTAAACTAAATGGGTAAAAGCTTCACTATTCAAGGAAACGTCATGTACTACTCCAATCTAAGCTAAATTGGGGGCACTGAAGATGTTAGATTTAGTATACACACTAAAATCTGAACTACATTGGGATAAGGAAAAGGACATTGAAGATCGTAGATGTACTATTCCCACTACCATCTCACCTATATTTGTTAAAGTGTTGAACAATGATGCATTTAGATTTACAATTCCAACTCCAATCGAAGATACACCGTGGAAAGCACTGAACATTTATGGGGTTATATTTAATATTAGCACATCATTCTAAGCTACATTCAGGAAAGTGTTGGGCATCGCAGGGGCTACATTAAAATATAAACCCAACATTAAAAAATCCATAAACTGTTAATGAAAATAATACATATATTTTCTAAAATATATTAGTGTCTTTCAAATAAATGTAATCTTCAAAAATAAATATCAAAATCTATATCACATTAAAAAATTATATTAGAAACAACAACTCATACACATAAACTAGATATGTAAAGTGAAATACTTCTAAAATATTTAGAAATATACATGCAGAGAATAAAATCTATTATTTCTTTATATTTACTAAAACAAATGTGTAAACACTGCCACCCTCTTCCCCATAAACCCTACATCCCACAAATTCAAAAATACTCGATACCAAATGTAAAATTATATTAACAAAGCACAGAAAATCCATCCAAATTGATCAAAAAGAAAAACAAAACTAAAATAATATTTACATCTTAACTTTAAATATTCAAACAATAATTAAAAATATCTAGAAAACTAACCCTCTTAGGCCCTTACAAAAACATCCCGCTCCTAAAATATGTTAAGGCTTAAATGAAAAGTTAATAAAAAACATATAACATTTAAAATACTACAATAATAAAAAAACAATATTACATGCATCTATGTTTCATACAACAACATTTTCAGCAATGATAATAAAGACAACAGTCAAAAACGAGGGGGCGGAAATACTAATGCGTTTTCTTATTGCAAACTGATAAATCACAGGGTTTTCAACCAGAAAAAGAGTTTTTTTAATGTACAGAGCCCATTTAGCTATTTGGTAATGTGTTTTTAAATCACTAAATGGGTTAAAGAAATTGTAAGGAATCACTACTTGGAAGGGGCAAGTCCCTTCCAAAAAGCGATTCTTGATGGTATGTATCAATCTTTTGCGACAGATATGGAGTGGAGAAGTGTGGCTCAATATTTAGAGCGGCAGACCCTGATGCAGAGGTCTGGTCTGGGACCAGGGTTCAATTCCCGCCTCAGCGGGTCTTGGGCTCAATTTCCTTGGACCTGATAATTCTTGCCTTGGTGCCAATTCTAATCATGGGCCCCACTCTGCATCTCTGGGCAATAGCTTGCTTAATCTCCACAACAGCGCTAGGATGCCTGGCTGCACCTTGGGAGTGCCCAGGAGTGGGCGCCTCACAGGGAAAAAGCCAGGAAGGGTTCCACAGTGGTATTCGTACAAGCGCCGGAGAGACCCCATGTGGGGTGATTCGGGCGCTATACAAGTAATCCTTCCCCTTAGTGAATAAGGAAACAACGGGGCATATTATCAAGGGCGTTTATCTCCGCTTTTTTGGCTTTAAAAGCCAAGAAAGCGGAGATAAAATTATCTCCCTATTACCTAGCTGCCGCTAACACCAGTTAGCGACAGCTAGTAGGAGATAGCGACCATCTTGAGCCCCACTTTGCATATCAGTGATATTTATCACTAATGAGATGCAAAGTGGGCGTGCCAAGATGTTAGCGACTGAAAACAGTCGCTAACATCGCTATCTCCTATTACCAACTTTTGGAGATATTCGCACTAAGCGGGAATATCTCCAAAAGCTAACACCTGCCCTGAGCAGTTCTTAGCCATGTTATCCAATGGGAGGTGGATAACATGGCTAAGAGCATTAGCTCGCTAATGCGTGAATATCGCTGACTTTTCAGCGATATTCATGCTTTGCGGCGATTTTTACCACATTTGCGTTAAACCTTGGTAATACCAAGGTTTATTTGCGGTAAAAATCGCCGCAGCGCTGCTGTAAATTTTTGTCTCTAACCAAGCAATAGCGATAATTATCGCTATTGCTTGGTAATATGCTCCAACATTTTTTGTCTAAACACATCCCATTTTTCTATAAGGATAAGAGGCTGCATTAAAAAGAAATTCCTTAATTTAAAAGAAATCACAGATATGGTAGTCTGGCGACCCCAGCATGCTACCTATCCATGTGAGGGCTGCAAAACATAGTGGACAGCAACTTGTGGCCAACTTCATCAATATCCAAGAGGCAGGTTGAATTGTGACCCACTGAGATTCAATATTTTGTCAACCGACCTATTAGAGTAGAGGTCGAGTCATAAAATATTGCTTGATTCGCTAAAAGTTGGTGCACAGATTGCGACCACTTTTAGCTAATTCGATGTACATACATCTGGCTCTATTTTCATACCTTCAATATTCCAGATGACGATATTTTTAATATCATGACATGAAGGCAATTGTATTATGGTAAGATAATATTTTCAACTCAATGTTTGATGAAACTCTGGTTAGTAGTATTCATTAGTGCATTCATCACTAGATGACATTCTAAATATTCTAATTTGTATTGGATTTCTGGGTGCTCTTTTGAAATGAATATTTGAAAAACTATAGAGTGGGGGTTGAGTTGTACACCAAACACCCAGGTTGTTGGGTAGGATGTTGGGAGATGTAAATTAGTTGCTTTGTACTTGGTACAGTGATCATTGATGTACATAACCATGTCGTGTGGCTTTGAGTAGGAAAATAGTTTCTGTGTTGTATGCATAACCTATATGTCCAAATTAGACATGCTGAGACGAAGGTATTTCATAAAGAGGGGAGAGGGTGTTGCCAGTAAAAGAGAGAATAGTCTGAGGTAAATGGTAAAAGTGATTCTTGATGGTATGTATTAATCTTTTGCGACTGATATGGAGTGGAGAAGTGTGGCTCAATGGTTAGAGCGGCAGACCCTGATGCAGGGGTGTGGCCTGGGACCAGGGTTCAATTCCTACCTCAGCAGGTCTTGGGCTCAATTTCCTCGGACCTGATAATTCTCGCCTCGGTGCCTATTCTAATCATGGGCCCCACTCTGCATCTCTGGGTAATAGCTTGCTTAATCTCCACAACAGCGCTAGGATGACTGGCTGCACCTTGGGAGTGCCCAGAAGTGGGTGCCTCACAGGGAAAAAGCCAGGAAGGGTTCCACAGTGTTATTCGTACAAGTGCCAGAGAGACCCCATGTGGGGTGATTCGGGCACTATATAAGTAATCCAACAACATATGAGGTTGAAAAGGGATAATATTATACCATTTTTATTAACGCATTTATAAACTGTAGGGTCTGCAGGGGATCCTTCCCCTTAGTGAATAAGGAAACAACATTTTTTGTCTAAACACATCCCATTTTTCTATAAGGATAAGAGGCTGCATTAAAAAGAAATTCCTTAATTTAAAAGAAATCACAGATATGGTAGTCTGGCGACCCCAGCATGCTACCTATCCATTTGAGGGCTGCAAAACATAGTGGATAGCAACTTGTGGCCAACTTCATCAATATCCAAGAGGCAGGTTGAATTGTGACCCACTGAGATTCAATATTTTGTCAACCGACCTATTAGAGCAGAGGTCAAGTCATAAAATATTACTTGATTCGCTAAAAGTTGGTGCACAGATTGCGACCACTTTTAGCTAATTCGATGTACATACATCTGGCTCTATATTCATACCTTCAATATTCCAGATGACGATATTTTTAATATCATGACATGAAGGCAATTGTATTATGGTAAGATAATATTTTCAACTCAATGTTTGATGAAACTCTAGTTAGTAGTATTCATTAGGGCTTCATCACTAGATGACATTCTTAATATTCTAATTTGTATTGGATTTCTGGGTGCTCTTTTGAAATGAATATTTGAAAAACCATAGAGTGGGTGTTGAGTTGTACACCAAACACCCAGGTTGTTGGGTAGGATGTTGGGAGATGTAAATTAGTTGCTTTGAACTTGGTACAGTGATCATCGATATACATAACCATGTTGTGCGGCTTTGAGTAGGAAAATAGTCTCTGTCTTGTATGAATAACCTATATGTCCAAATTAGACATGCTGAGAGGAAGGTATTTCTTAAAGAGGGGAGAGGGTGTTGCCAGTAAAAGAGAGAATAGACTGAGGCAAATGGTAAAAGTGACTGAGGGGGGAGGTTCGTCAGAGGACAGAGGGCTGGTAGTGCTAGGATACCAAAGTCATCTGGGGAAGGATTCACAAAATCAATCAATCAATCAATTAGGGATTTGGAGAGCACACTACTCACCTATGAGGTTCTCATGGTGCAGGGATGAGGGGGTTTCGGGCAGCTCTGGTCATCCGAAGAGCCAGGTCTTGAGGCTCTTCTTGAATGCTGGCAGTGTGGGGCTTCATCTTATGCTGAGGGGGAGTTTGTTCCAGGTCTTAGCCACGATAAGCCTCCCGTTCTGGCTCTGCAGTTGATTTCGGCCAAAGCTAAGTCGGCAGAGCGGAGGTTTCCCTTGGAGGAATAGAAAGAGATTCCTTTGTTTAGGTATTGGGGTCCAGTTTTGTGGAGGGCTTTGTAGGCGTGTGCGAGCAGCTTTAAGGCCACTCTTTTTTTCTACAAAGAGCTAGTGGAGGTCTCATAGGTGCTGTATGATGTGGTTTGTTATGGGATGCTGAGGACAAGTCTGGCTGCGACATTTTGGACGTTCTGGAGTTTGTGGAGTAGAGATTTGTTGATCCCAGTGTAGAGGGCATTCCTGTAGTCCAATCTTCTGGTGAAGAGTGCTGGAATAACAAGATTAAAGCAGTAGGGTCACAGTTCTACACCCAAGTTGCTAAATAATCACAGCTTGTTACTCTAATTTAGCAAGGTAAAAATCAATGAGGTCAGATGGCAATTTATTCGCAAATGATTCAACATTAACAAACTAGAGGAGAGAGCATTATTGCATATCACAGTTCTAGTCATACAAATAATCATGGTTCGCAGCCCTAATTTTAATACTTATTGGGCCTGGGACTCCTGACCTAATCAGATCCCATGAAAACAGGAGTGCAGGTGCTGCTTTCTGATTAGATAGAGGTCAGGAAGTAGAGTGTCTGGTTTGTGGCTTGTCCTTTCCTCAGCTTGAGGTTTAGAAGTACAGGAAGGTGAATGGTAGGAGCTTAGACTTCTAAAGCCTGGTCACGAAGGCCAGATGGGATGGCTGAGAAAAAGTCATATTTTTTCCCATTGTGATAGAAAAAATACACATGGCTCAGTAGCAGTTCTAACAAGTCCCTATTGCTGTATCTAGCACCAACACCTAGGCAAAAGGGATATTGAAAATCTCAAATTACTTTGCCAACATGTGACCAGTTATTTGGTGCATCCTTCTCCAAAAGAATATGGCACATGCCTTCTGAAGAGCCAGCTGTGAGTATCTATCATAAAGGAATGGTAGGCAGCCAGAGTTTTCAGAGCCTCTGAGCTCTTATGAAGAGGCTGGTACCCATCAAAAGAGTCATAAAATATCTTTAAAATGTGTACCATACATAACAACATGGATACCTCCAAGAGCACAGTAGCTTAGATCTCAAAGAAAGGAAAAATTGTTTGAGCCTATGTCTGACATCTAGCAAGCTCCCATGACTCTCCACTTTAACACATGCAGCCTTAGGGCTAAAGTCATCAAACCTTTCTTCTACTATTAGCCCGGGACTCTGACTTCCTTCCAGGCCTTTGATTGTATTCTGCAGCTGCTGATGTTAATACCTTTGACTATGTCTAGAATCAGCTTCTTAAAGTCCACTGTTACCTGCTGTATGGGAAATTATCCCTTCACAATTGTGTTGTATACCTTATTCTATTGCTTCATTGAGAATTTTGTTAAGATTTATGCAGCTGGCCTCATCATTGCTCTAGCTAGACAACCAGCCCTTACTAATCCCATGATCTCATGATGATTTCCCTCCAACTAGCAACTGTCAAAATGTGTGCACAACTTGAGTTGTACTCTTGTGAGGAGGACTGCATTATGTATCTGATGACCCACAACAGTTTCATCCAGCAGATGGTCTCAGCTGAGTCCATTTCAATTGAACAGTCTCTCTAGCCACCTGTAAGTAGCTCTCCCGTATTCATTAGAGCCAGCTATATTGTAAGCTTTTGCTTGGCTGGATTTATATATGCATACCAAAATTTGAGCATGATTAGATGAGATAAAAATGTGTGCACACTCAAATACACAGTTTTATCTCATCATAAGCTGATGTTTGGAGAAAATTTGTAGGATTTCCAAAATAAATTGACAGCTGATATTTGAGTAATAAATCATGTGACATTGGGGAGAGTCCTTACCAATATGTTTACATTGCTGCATTGTAGTTATTGCTGTTATATATTTCGCAAGTGAAGGCATTTTGATATTGGCTAAACAATTTTTGACATCTATTGATGGCAACCTTGCATGAGGTACTGAGGTGATCACTACTGGTAAGATCACAAAAGGTGGATACTAATATATTCTTCTCTGATGGAGCCATATTGCAGCACTATCAACATTAGCAGCTCTGGATGGTTTTCTTTGAAGATGAGTAGCTCATATTACAGAAAAAGTTGGAAATTCCTGGTCTAAAAGATCATTTATGACTATCAGCAATTCCATTAAATTATTTGACATTTTTACCTAGTGGAGCTGCAACTGTAATCATCATTGCAATTTGTAATTTAAACAATACCCAGAATAATAATTCATTAATGTATGCACTGTAACAATATTGTGATGCTGAGGTTGGGGCAGGGTGAAGCGAAGTATTTAATACTTAAAAGAAATGAACAAGGGGTTAATAAGGTGGTGGAATTTTCACTTAGTACAAGAACAATGGTTTGAGAGAAGATTAGGTTTTTTAGCTGTTAGATAGTAATTGGTTTATTTTTGTTATCACTTTTTTGTGAACAGGAACCTTTTTTCGAGTACCTTCTGAAGGAACACAAGTCCAGTTGGTTAACGGTCATTAAAAAGATGTGTCTTGTTCTTCTTTTGCATTGAACTTGAATGGATCTAATAGGGCTTGTTGCTTTTGGGGTCTCTAGAACCACTAGACTATGTCAAAAGGTTTGCTAGGAAATAGCATATTTGCAGATGGACAGGTTGGTGTAATACGTATTTATTTTATTTATGTCATTTATAGAGCGCCTGAATCACCTCAGATGTGGTATCTCCATGCTGCGGACAAAAAGAGGAAGCAAGACAGTGTTTCTAGAACAGCAGAGATTTTAGTTTTTTCCTGAAACCTAAATACTTGTTGGATAGGCGGAGATTCAGGGGTAATTAGTTCCAGAGTTTGGGAGCAAGATAAGAAAATGATTTTCCTCCCCATCTGGTTTGTCTGATGCTGGGGATGACAAGAAGGACTTTCCCTTCTGAGCAGAGGGTGCGTGAAGGGGTGTGTTTAATCAGTTTGTTGGCCAGGTAGGTTGGACCTAACTGGTTTAGGCCTTTAAAAACTATGCAACAGATTTTGAAGTGAATTCTTTTGTAGATTGAAAGCCAGTGGAGTTCATGCAGGAGGGGAAGAGAAGGGGTGCGGTAAGGGGCACTGGTTACTAAACAGGCCTCTGTATTTTGCACCAATTGTAAAGTCTGTAAGGCTGAATCTTTGGCGGAGATCAGCAAAGCATTGCTGAAATCCAAGCGACCAAGTACCAGTGCGTGGATAAGGGTCTTGCGTGTTGACAAGGGGAGAAAGTGGAAGACTTTACGCAGCAGGCTGAGGGAATGAAAGCAAGCACGTTTGGATGCTGCTATGTGGTCATCCAGATTCAGCTTATTATCAATCAGGACTCCTAAGTTCTTGACCACCGGTTTAGGTGGGGGTGCTAAACCAAGATCTTCCGGCCACCAGCTGGGGGACCAGCTAGTGACTGCGTCCTTGAACAGCATGATTTCCGTTTTTCCCGTATTGAGCTGCAAGAAATTGCGGCTCATCCATGATGTTATCATTTTCATGCCTTCAGCAAATATCTCTTGGATGTTAGGGGTATCTTTGTCATAGGCCAGGAGCAATTGTGTATCATCTGCGTAGGAAATCGGGTTAAACCTGATGTTCCTAAGAAGCGTGGCGAGGGGGGCAATGTAGATATTGAAAAGAGTGGGACTGAGACAGGAACCCTGGGGAACTCCTTTAGTAACTGAGGTGGTTTTGGATTTGAAAGATCCAGGGTTTACTGTTTTGGACCTGTCCTTGAGAAAGTCTCTCAGCCACTCTAATGCAGTGTCTTGAATGCCCATTGAGCGCAGTCTATCTAGTAGAATCTGGTGCGAGATTGTGTCGAATGCAGCAGATAGGTCGAGCAGTATGAGAAATACTGCTCGGCCGGCGTCTGCCTGCATTCGAATGTCGTCCACTACATTGACCAGAGCTAGTTCAATGCTGTGCCTGGGAGGGAAAAAAACCCGACTGGGAGTGATCCAGACAGTTGGAGGACTCAACAAAAGCTGAAAGATGTGTATTGATATGCTTTTCCAGTAGTTTACTGTACTGGGGAAGCAGTGAGATGGGACGGTAATTGGTAATGACATTGGGCGGTAGTTTGAGGTTTTTTCTGATTGGCATGATCTGAGCATCTTTCCATTCTTTCGGAAGTTTACCTTGTATAATCGAGCTGTTTAGGAAGGAGTAGAGAGGCTCGGCCAGTTCAGCAGAGAGTTTTTTTTAGCAATTTTGGCAGGGATAAGGTCTCTGGGAGAGCCTGACTTAGCAGATTTTAATAAGGATTCTGTATCTAGTACAGTCAACCATGGAAAACATTTTTTAGTACCCTGATTGGGTGGACAAGGACTGTCAATCATTGGGTTATGCCTAAGGTTAGTGCTGGGAGTGGATATTTTGTTATAGATATCCTCAATTCTTTGTGTCAAGTGGTCAGCTATGCTATCGCATAGCGATTGGGATGGCTCTTCCTCTGGATTACAAGCTTTGGGATTGATAAGGGTGTTGAGAATCTGAAACAGGGTTTTAGAGGTGTTGTCTGATTGCTCAAGTTGCGTGGCTATGTGCTTTTTACGGGCGTTTCTTAGATTCTTATGGTATATCTCTATATTCTCTTTGTATTTGTCCCTGTCTGGTTGGTCTTTAGTTCGGCGCCATTGGCGTTCTAGTTTCTTACATTTGCTTTTCTCTAATCTCAGCTCTGGTGAGTACCAGGTGGTCTGGGGGCGGGAAGCGGTTGCAGATGATTTTTTTATGGGTATGATAGCATCTAGGGTGTTTTTAATGGAGTCTTGGAAAGCCCTCAGGCGTTCCTCTACTGTGTCCACAGGGGGCTGATGAGGAGTGGTAAATGCTTCACGGAAGAGAGATGGTGTGAGTTTATGCCGTTGTCTATAGCTACAAGTAGCTGATGTTTTATTGGATACGTTATCGCATGGTCCCGCTAGATCAAACAAAATTATTGAGTGGTCGGACCATGTCAGTGGATGCGTGTGTTTATAAATTGTGTCCTAAGAGTTTTAAAGAACCTGGTCCAAAGTGTGACCAGCGATATGTGAGGGGGCATCATTCTTTTTTATGAGACCAAGGGAAGACATTTCCTTAGGAAAAGTAGAGGCCTCCAGGTCCTGGGGATTTTCACTATGGACATTGACGTCACCCAAAAGAATAAATTTGTTGGACGAAATTAATGGGAAGCAATCGTGTCCAAGAGGTGAGTAATGGAGTTGGCAGTAGGGCCTGGAGGGTGATAAACAAGGGCTCCCTTCCAGCTCAGTTGAGAGTGTAGGTCCAGCCTGAATATAAGCACTTCTATTTTGTTGCTGATGTATTGGTCCAGCAAAGTGGCTTTTATAGGGTCCTTGCTAGGTCTGTCGAGTTTTAAAATGCGGTAGCCGTCAGGAAGGGCCATGTATGTGAGTTTGGGATGAAATGCCACTGCAAGTGATTCTCAACTATTTAAATTTTTTTTGCAATGGCCTTGAAAGCATTTCTATTTGTTCTTCTCTTGATACCTAATGTGGGTGCCTGCCAGAACACTTCATTTACCTTTGCGTGCCTTGCTTCTAATTGCTGCCCCTTTGGATGTGTGTCAGTTTCATTTATTTGGACCATTTAGCCTCCCTGGACTGAACGACTAATTCTGTGAGTTCCTTTACCAAATTAGAAACAAATGCATCCTTAAGAAATTTCTATAATCACGGTGGTGATGACCTGTGGGGCAGATGTGTCTCTGACCTGATGTCTTTCCTATTTATTGCTGGTTACTAAAGGTCCTGTGGTGTTCAAGATTGGGCTTAGTCTCGAGACTGTGTTGAATGGTTTTTGCTTGGAGCACTAATGAGTTGCTGGTGATGCATCTGTTGAAAGGGAGTACTTGTAAGACTGTTTAAAATGGGTAGTTGGTATCCCTGGACACTTCTTTGATATTAAGATATGACCTGTATCGACTTAAAGCTGCCAACAGTAACAAGAGGGGATCATGGTATCAAGGAAAGAAGTTATGAATTCCTCTGTCACTAGCAAACGACTTCGACCAGGGGTCACAAATAGCTCTAATGTTCAAACACTTCATGGTACAGTTTCCCATTTACCCTGTCTAAGTAATTACATAATTTTTTTATTTTTTTTATTTTTCTGGCATTAATACATTGTGGGCATCATTCCGTCCGACGATGTCGGACGGACTTGTGACTGCCGACACTGTAGCGGACTGTAACCACCGGACCATAGGTCAGAGGTAACCACCACACAATTTAAATGCATCAGCTGTGTGGGTGGTCAGAAACACCCATTTTACAATGGCAGTTTATGCGGCAGGCGGAAAAGGTAATGTGAAATTAATGTTTTTAAACATCCCTGCAACGTGTGGCCCCTTGGGACTCATAGCAGAGGTCCTGCTAGGGTGCCCCATATTCAATTTCTGACAGCCTTTCCATGTCAGAAAGGCCAACATGGAAAGGCTGTTGGAAAAGGACATCATAATACCAACGGAGGACTTGAGTGTTTCAGATGCTTCAATGGGCCCCTCCCACCACATCGTAATGCGGCAGGTGGACCGCAATAGCAGATATCAGGTGGACTGCAATCTACACTCAGTTGGTTGTGGTCTGCCCGACATCGTAATCGGGCCCCGCATATTTTACCACTGCTGAACAGTCATAAAGAGCCTGTACATTGCCAACCTAAAACACATTCTGTGCGATTTGTATTCCGTATTTGGTCTATTTAACTTCCCTATAGATGTCATTCATGGACTGCATTGTGTATTTACATCACCCACATATATGAAAAAAATGGAGGTCTGCAAAGGAGCACAACCATCCTATGGCTGAGCTGCATGATGGCGGTACAAAAATAACAGATGGCAAGGAGCAGTGTATTTGATAAGAAGGAAAGTCTATTGTGCATCTTGTGAGCTCACAAGGTATGGTCCTTAATATATAAAAAAAAATGGCACACCCCATGTGTAAGAAATGTGACCTCACAGTGACTAATTAAGCCACTCAGCCCTGCCAAAGACAGAATACACATATTTGGATTTGAGAGTTAACACGTCAGGCTCAGAGGACAATAGCTTATCTCTGAGCCCAGAAAGAGCAGATGAATGTGAACTACTGACTACTGAGCAGGGATCAAGTATATGGGATGTGGGAGGAATTGCTGCCAGACAAAGAACATCCTTAGCGCTATCTCTTTTGACTTAGAGATGTCCCAAGGGGTTTCTCTTATTCATGCCAAGACCACCTATAGAGCCAGACTTAAGTCACATTGAGATATAGAGCAATTTTGGACCATGTCAAGTGGAAGGAAATCTCATCTAAATAGAGGAGAAGTTAAGTAGCTGAAGAAAGGCCTGCCTCGTGGCAGAAGGGTTCTGCCATATTCAAATAGTTGCTCCAAGTAATTTCACAGTAAGGCAACATGAAAGTACTTTAAAAGGAGCTAGGGGAATGCAAACATGTGCTATTAGTGGGTGACAACATTTCTGCAATCACTGGCTAGTTCTTCAGTGGGACCGCATCAATGATGTATCCGAATGCAAGCGATCTATCCCTGCTACAGTATTTGACCTTGCCTGCTGGAAGATTTTTACTTCCATTTCAAAGAGTAAGGGTCAGATTTCTGAACATGTCGTCTAATGCAGTGCAGCACCCAAAGTTGTTGTGCTGCATTCTTTGAGTGGGAGAGAGCAGGGCAGTGCCATATCAATCAATATTTGCTGCTGCTGCTTTCTTTCTGGGTTCTGGTGCATTTCCAGGATGCTTTGCAGCATGCACATACCTTTCTGCCAGAGTGCAAAAGTGTGCATATGATATCGACCATATGTTTTGTACTGAAAGGGTACCTTTCTGTACAATATACGATCTATAAAATACTTTTAAAATCTCTGACATTGTAAATGTGCTACAGAGTGCAACACACATACAAAATTTGAAAAATGTAAAGAAAAAAAATGTATCTCCTACTTTACACCTGCATTAGGAAAGACATCATTTTTGACACAAAGCACTGCCTACCATTGTTAGAAGATAGGCCGTTGCAAAAGAAACATGGGCTTGTAGCATGGCAAGGCCTATTTATTCGCCTGCCCCCTGCCCATGGAATGCCTCCTTGAACACTAGTTTGCGTTACTTTAGGGCACTTTTCAGTGCAAAACAAGGGTTGCACTGGAAAGAAAATCCCAAAGCTTTGGTGGAGATTTACAAAAAAGTCATAAAATGCAGGGCAGCCCCCTGTGAGGCCACACTGAGTTGTGCAACAGAGAGGAGCAGGAGAGCACTATATCTTCAGAGATATGTCTCTCTCCTCCCCTTTCTCTTGCGCCAGCACTGATTTCAGTGGCCATGCGCACACCTTAGCACCATAGAGCTAGAGTGTGTGTATGGGGTTAGCATAGGTTTTGTACAGCATGCTGCACAGTACAACGCTCATGCAAAGTCGGAGAAGCACGGAGAAATAAAGCATTTCTCCTGTTAGTGCCTCCTTTGAAGGGGCATTAACTTTAGGCTCAAACCATGTCTACAAATCATTGTAAATATGGTTTTGCGTCAAAAGGCATGGGTGGTTGCATAGGGACGTCCATGTTCCACCAATGTAACACTCCCGTCGGCTCTAAGTATCATTGAGCAGTGGTTTGTGCTGCTTTGCGTTACTTTGAGGGTATGCTAGATAGTAAATAAAAAAATAAAAAAGGAGCTGGTTAGCGTCATTTTTGTGACTCTAACCCAGCACAAAATATTTGTAAATCTCAGCCTTAGTGTTAGTTTTGATCATTTTTGGTGAGTCTATAGCAATGGAAAGTGTTAATAAATCTGGTTATAAGCCAAATGTAAAACAATTGTATGCCATGACCCAGTTGGTGTGTTGGACCTCCTCTCCATCACAATTAGCCTCAAATAGCTCCTAGTTATTCTCAACTGGCAAATGTTTTTTCAATACCACCTTAATTTTTCTTGACACTATTTGCCATAAATCTTTAAAAACTCATAAGTCTGGTTCCCTTCATTTCCATATGTTCATGATCTTGGTGTCTTTTTTCATTTGTTTAAGTTATTCCTTTTTTCTGTTTTTCTAAATTGGTTTAGAAATGTAATTGTGTAGTCTTCTTTGTTTTAAAATTGTTGGTACTCCTGAAACTTAGCTTACACTTCTTTGAGGATGCCTCCTGTGCGTGCCATAGCAACAGGCACATGAGCAGAGATGTTCTCAGAATACTGTTTGGACCTAAAAAGATTGTGTTTATTAAGTTGTTAGGTGGTCACCCTCTCTGAAATCAATAACCAAATTCTGACACCCCCTTTGGAATTACATAATGGCCACTGTGTTGGTATTGTGTATGGAGCTGTATTCTTGCCAGAGGTGTAATTTATTAACTCCGACTGTTCTTCTGCTAGGGAATGCGTCAGACTGAAAGCTTCATCTGTATGATGAATTTGCTATATAGTCCAGTTATTTTCTGTACTTGAGTGTTATTTTATGTTTTCACTATCTACTCATTATCATGATAGGTGATGTATAAAACTAAATATGCATGTAAGGTTAGTATAAAACTATGCTTCTTTTCTGCAAGTAGCTCTAATGTTCTGGTGGGCATAGAAGAATACTTGCTGTTTTGCTCATTTAATAAATGTGGTGCTTCCCAACATTCACTCTCCACTTCTCTCAGTATTCATGATTATCTTTAGTGCTGCCGGTTTGTCTGTGCTGTTCTTTTATTTTAGTGTTTTATGTTCATATAAATATCATTTGAATGCTTTAATTACCTTTTAATTCATGTTGTCATAAACATTGAAAAGGACACTGGGTACGTTTAGATACTTCTCTGTTAGGTAGGCTATTTTGAAAATCTTATTTTTTCTCATCAGCATGTTAAACTGTTATATGTGCTTCATATTAAATGGAAACATATTTATGGATTTTGCAAAGAATGGAAATATGCCTAGCACTGTAAAGGGTAAGTTTCAATTTTATTAAGGACACAGAGGTAAGGATTATGCTTTGCCTTTCTCCACTTTGTTAACATACCAAATTTCATAGCAGCCAGAAAGAAATATTTCATAGAAACCTGTATGAATCATAAGTAAGACATGAGTAAAAAACATCAACTCCCATGACACCGAGGAAGGTCTCCAACACAATAGTCCTTCCATAGTGTCCATAAACAGTACATAGTCCTTTCACTTTGTTGATTCCTCCTCTTTCTTCGCGCAAGTTACAGTAATCCATCACTAGTCCTGTTTCAAACCGTTGTTTCCTGAAAGAACAGAGGCAGCGTAAGGCTCCATTGAAAAAACAACCCCTGAGATGACAAGTATTCACCATTGTGTACGAAAAGCCATACGTGTTAATTGCAATTCTTATAACCATGAATGAGTTACCTACCATCATACAGGTGGGTTCACATGAGACAGTGCACTGGGCGGGATAATCCTCGCCTCCGTGTCCTTAATAGAATTGAAGCTTACCCTTTACGGTGCTAGGCATATTTCTATTCTATGTCAGGACTGGAGGCTCAGATTATGCTAGTTTTAAGCTTAGTTACCACTAATTGAACAACTTCTATTACAGGCTTGAAGTAAAATGTTTTGAAGGTCGAGTCTGAGGACCAATCCACTTCCTGCATCAAGTCCTCCAGACGGGCCGCCAAAGAAAAAGCTTTGGAAGCCATAGTGCCTCTGGTTGAGTGGGCCGCAAATTACTTTGTGTCAATGCACGCTTCTTGCATGGCCCAACACAACTTCCTGGCTATAGTGGGGTAAGAGACAGCTTTGTGTGGTTTCCTTAGGGCAATAAGAAGTTGACGCTCGCCCAGAGGGCGAAACTCATGAGTTACTTATTCATATGCCTTGAGGCAGCCCACAACACACAATTTCAGGATATCTGGAAAAGCCGGATACAAAACCATCTGGGTAAGTGACTTAGTGCGCCACCCCACCGTGAACACTACTCCGCCTGGGGAAAAAAATGTTTCTGTAATGTCCAGTACCCGGATATATAAAACTCTCCTGCAGGGGACTAAGCATAGAAGCATTGCCAGTTTGACCGGGATTTTAGAGAAAGATATTTATTCAGCTGCCAAGACAGAAAAAGGTTCAGGGCGAAATTGATGTCCCATAAAGCTGAGTAGCGAGGTTCGTCGGGCAAGGAAAGGTGGATACCGTGCAGAAGCCTGCAGGCAAAAGGGTGTTCCCCCACTGAAGCCCCATTAATCATGCTGTGACCTGCAGAAACTGCCAAACTTATTGCATTGATTGAATGATAAGCCAGACCTTCCACCACTAAATCTGCTAGAAAGTTCAGAATTGGAACAACACCTGTGACCACAGGATCCAAGTACCTTTGAAGACAACAAGGAACCCATCTTGTCCAGGGGGACCGATAACGTTTGGTGGTGCTATCTGTCCATGCTTTTGACAGGAGAATTTCAGCTGGTCTTGAAAGGCCCTGGAGAGACCATCGCTGCTGTGAAAGGCCACACCATGAGTTGAAGGGAACCCTAGGTTACAAGATGGTGCGGTACTCTGTCCGGGTTCAGAAGAAGGTGAGGAAACGGGGAGTAGGATTGGAGAATCCCAAGAACATTCCAGAAGAACCGGAAATCAAACTTGCAATCTCCAACACGTAGTCACCATCACCATTTCTGCCTTTTGAAGGCGAATCTGGGCTGCCGCTCCTATATTCACTGAGAACGGGGAAAAAGTGTAACCCTTCTCTTGGCTCCAATCCTGGAATAATGCATCCGTGGCCAAGGCAATTGGATTCAGTCTCCAACTGAAGAATCGTGGGACTTGATGGTCTAGAAGTGATGTGGAGCGGTCCACTGAAAACAGCCTCCACAGGTTCTCCAACCACCGGAAGATCTAAGGATCCAGTTTCCACAGTCTGGAACCGTGGAGGTACCTTGAATGCCAAACCACAGCCTGATTATCTTGGCCTGGAAGTAACTCCGCAATCTCTGAGATATGGTGGGCCAAGCAGAAACCACAGAAGTCTTTTGCCAGGTTTGTTTAGGCTTGCGAGCGAGGACCCCCAATTGGTTGACGTAACAGACTGTGGAAATTTTGTAAATTTTTAGGAGGACACATCACTACACCCTATCCCTGGTCCAAAAACAAACCGCGAAAGAACCCGCTAGGATCTCTAGGCAGTTGATGTGGAGGTTCTGCTCATCTAATGACCAAATGCCTCCGGTGGAGAAATCCCCACAATGGGTGCCCCAGCCTAATCTGCTGGCGTTGGACTCAATGATCAGGTCCATAACTGAGCAGAATATTGCTTGGCCGTTCCATGCCTCAATGTGGGTCAGCCACCCATCTATCTTATCACTCACCTCCATATAGAGTGGTACCGACTGAGCGTACGACAAGCCTCTCTGCAGGTGGTATGCCTTGAGGCTTTGGAGGGCCTGGTAGTGCAGGAGTCCCAGGAAGATTGACTGTATGGAGGAGGAGAGGAGTCCCACCAACCGGGAAATCTGCCAAAGGGATGTGTACGTTTTGGAGATGGTTTGATATAACTCATGCTGGATCTTGGCCATCTTCAGAGACAGTAGACTTAAGGACGAGTGAATGGAGTCCATCACAAACCCAAGAAAAACCACCTTATGGGAAGAACTAAGGACTGACTTCCCTTCATTAATGATGAACCCCAGCCCTTGCGAAGGGAGACAGTTTGTTGGAGTTGCTTGGATAAGGTCCTGGGACACTGTGTCATGAGGATAATTTTGTCCAGGGCCCTGAGGAATTCCACCACTAGATGAAGCACCTTGGTAAAACAACATGGTGCTGAGGAAAGACTGAACGGAAGGGCGATGAATTCATGAATCAGATCTCTCAAGTGAAACTGTAGGAACCTCCAATGAGGGATATGAACTGGGACTACAAGGTAAGCATCCTTTAAGTCCAGCCGCAACATCCAGTCGGTGAATCCACTCCATCTTGAAAAGGCGGTATACCAACCATCTGTTGAACTCTTTGAGGTTGATAATGGGACGGCGTCCTCCATAAGACTTGTCCACTAAGAATATGTTGCTTAGAAAACTGTCGGGATGCAGAGGTGATCGACAGATGCCCCCCTTGCGGAGCAGTGCGGAGACCTCCTGGTCGATCTGCTGTGCATCGTGAGACGTGCAGCAAATGGGACGAGGATAACTCTCCTGCTGAGGGTGGTTGAGAAATTCGATATGAAAACCTTGAATGGTTTGAAAGACACATGCATCTGATATAATAGCTACCCAAGTGTCCAGGAAAGCCGCTAATGACGCCCGATGCGGACCTGGGCCATCAGTAAAACACTCGTGTGTGGAATTGCTGCCTCCGGCTTGTTCTTGAATCCTCTGCGGCCCTTGAAGCGCTGGCCTCTTGTTGGGTAGAAGTTGCTCCAATTCTCACTGGAATTGTACTGTCCGCTACCAGAGCCTTGTCCCCTGGGGTGGGTTTGTTGGGCGCCACGGCTGACAAAGCGGCCCTTGCCTTGGCCAACCCTGTAGAAAACCAGCGAGTTGAAGACCCTCTTGATATTGGATTGGACCTTATCCAAAGAGGTAATGTTGCCACAAATGTACCTATTTCTTTAACAAAAGGGTCCCCAAAAAGTCCTCCCTGTGCACCTGCTCCTGCTACAGAGGAGGCTAAATCTCCAAGCTTGAGATGTAATTTAATCAAAAGTGGCGACGGTCTGTTGACAGGGCACAGTTCGCGCTACCCATAAATATAATGGCCCATTGAGGCCAGTTTGACAATGCACCTCCTGTGAAATAGGGGATCCTGACACCATAGCCGTCTCTGCCATGTCCAAAATTTTGGTCATAGGACCAATGGCATCGAGAAGCTTATCCTGACATGAACGCCAGGATCAATCTATGCCCTTGCGAGGGTCATTCATATATTTTGCCAGGTAGGTGGTCATCTTGGAGTCCAACTCCGGGTTGAAAGCAACTTTCCCTTCCAGAGTGGGCTTTGGGCACTCTGCTTTAAGGCAACCCGAGCCTCCTTTTTTAAGGGCTTGCGGAGGCGACCAACCACAAACTTGGTCACCTTCTTGCCAGCAGCCCAAGCCGTGCACCTGGGATGGATGATCTTGTCTGAGTCCAACATACCCGAATCCTCCCCCAGCGCTGAAGGAGGGGAGCTCACCGGGCACCATGGACGTGAGGCGCCTGCCTCATCCTCCAAATCCCCCTGGGAGTCCTCATCATGCTCTGGAGAGGCCAGATCTGGAATCCCCTGGGGTTCGGTTGCTGGTGGTGGTGCCAGGGAAGAGCGTGTCACCTGCGCTAGAAAGGCATTCTTAAGGTGCACAAACACGTCTTTATCTACCCCCTCTGAACACTCCTTTTTAGGAGGTGGAGGGCCCTTCCCTGTTAAGGGGTTAGAAGGCGGTGCAAGATGTTCGGCGCGTGTTTGCACTAATTGTGCGCACTCCTGAACAATCCTGTCTGACATGTGTTGTTCCATAGACCCAACCACCTCGTTGACTACTCTGAAAATGGAGGAGGGGTCCACGGCATATACTGGTCCCACAGCATATACTCCTGGGACTCCTCCTCCTCATACGTACAATTCTGTGCCTTCATCAGTAAGTAGACCAACCTCAATCTCCTTTATGGAGGAAAAAAGTGGGGGGAATTCTTTTAAGGCGCAGTGCGCTAATAGTTTTAAGCAGGGGGATCCAGACAAATATTATTGGCAGACCCGTGGACTCAATTATATTGTGCAGCCCCAGGGGCTGCAATAAGGCTTGGAGAAGTGTGGCTCAGGGGTTAGAGGCGGCAGACCCGAAAGCTGAGATCGGCCCTGGACCAGGGTTCAATTCCCCGCCTCGGTGGGTCTTGGGCTAAAAATTTCATGGACTCGATAATTCTCGCTCCGGTGCCTTCTCGACTCACGGGTTCACACTCTGCGACTCTGGGCAATAGCTTGCTTAATCTCCACAATGGCCCCTCGCGGCGGGATGCCTGGCTTTCACCTTGTGGATTCCCTTCTGGGGTTATCTCACAGGGGAATACCAGGACGGTACCCTAATCAAGCGCCGGGAAACCCACTGCGGGTAGCTGTGCGCTATATAAGCGCAAATACATTTACATTTACACCCACCTCAGCGAGCGAGAGTCTGCAGGAAAAACCAACAGGGCCTGGCTGCCTCACAGCACGCTGTGAAGGGAACAATACATTTGTGCAATAATTTGCCCGCAGGAAACACCGTGGGATCAGCCTGCAATAGTGACCCCTGCCGGGGCGTCAAAGTTAAATATGCTGGTGAAAATACAGAACCGAGCCGGACGTACTGTGTTGGCAGCGGGGACAAGGCTCGTACAAACTCGTCTTCTGCAGCGTAGTCCCTCCTCTGACGAACCACGATGCAGGACCAGCGAGACGAGCGAGTCCTCCTAGCGCGCCTTCAAAACACAGCAGATAACATGGCGCCTGCTCCTTAAGGAGCGCAAAGGGCTCCAGAGGCTAGAGGGAATCTGAAACAGAAAATGAAAACAGGACACGCATACACCGCTAAATAATTAGTACCCAGGGCAACGCAGAGCGCATGTCACTACGGGGGAAAAAAGACCATGATTAACAGGCAGTAACTCTGAAATATCTACCAAAAAATCCCACAGATAAGAAAAGGTTGACTTAACAGGCTTTGAAGCAGCGAAGAAAGAGGGGGAACCAACAGAGTGAAAGGACTATGTACTGTTTCGGCAATATGAAAGGACTATTGTGTTGTAGACCTTCCTCAGTGTCATGGTAGCTGATTCATACAAGTTTCTATGAAATATGTCTTTCTGGTTAATATAAAATTTGGTATGTTAATAAAGCAGAGAAAGACGAAGCATAATCTGAGCCTGTGGTCCGGACATAGAATTGATTATCAACTTCCAGTTCACAATGTTATCTGCCCCATCAACATATGAATTACTGTCAAAATATCGACCTACAAAATATCAACCTACAGGAATATCGATGCAAAAATATCGAAGGCAAGAAATTGACATATTAGATACAACATGGTAATTACAAAAATATCGAAAAAAATATAGATGTTAAAAATATCACTGTTAAAATATTGGTTTTTTTGTAAAAATATGAATGTAAAATAAAGTAAATAACACTAATAAATAAAATAAACATAATTAAAAATATCTAATAATGTTTAACATTAATAAATAATACATATATATTAATAATACATTAATTAAAAATATACATATAATATATAATATATACATACTTAATAAGTTGCAATAATTAATTTAAACATTTATAAATTAATAAAATATATAAATTACAAATACATTTACAAACATAAAACAAAAACATAAATAAAAAGTAAAGAAGTAAAGAATTACTTTTAATACATTAAAATGTAAATATACCTTTAATATTTTTTAAATTAATTATATACTGCATTATCTAAATTTATACAAAAAAATAGCTAAATAAATAAAAATACTATTCAAAATCCATAAGTAAAAGTAATAAAAATGTTGGATAGCATAGAACTTAAAATTACCATTCCCACTCCAGAGAGCGCAACAGTAGAGAAACCGGTGTATAACGTAGAGGTAAAAATTACTATTTCAACTCCAGAGAGTGCAACAGTAGGGAAAACATTGGCTAGCGTAGGGGTAAAAATTACTATTCCAACTCCAAAAAGTGCAACAGTAGGGAATGCGTTGGATAGCGTAGGGGTAAAAATTACTATTCCAACTCCAAAAAGTGCAACGGTAGGGAAAGTGTTGGATAGCGTAAGGGTAAAAATTACTATTCCAACTCCAGAGAGTGCAACAGTAGGTAAAGCGTTGGATAGCATAGGGGTAAACTGTTGGGAAAACATTGGATAGCATATGGGTAAAAATTACTATTCCAACTCCAGAGAGTGCAACAGTAGGTAAAGCGTTGGATAGCGTAGGGGTAAAAACTACTATTCCAACTCCAGAGATTGCAACAGTAGGTAAAGCGTTGGATAGCGTAGGGGTAAAAATTACTATTCCAACTCCAAAGAGTGCAACAGTAAGTAAAGCGTTGGATAGCGTAGGGGTAAAAATTACTATTCCCATTCCAGAGAGTGCAACAATAGGGAAAACATTGGATAGCGTAGAGGTAAAAATTACTATTCCAACTCCAGAGAGTGCAACAGTGGGGAAAGCATTGGATAGTGTAGGGGGAAAAATTACTATTCCAACTCCAGAAAGTGCAACAGTAGGGAAAGCATTGGATAGCGTCGAAGTTAAATATAACATACTTATAAATAATTGTTGTAAATAAAATATTTAAAAATTACATTTTTAAATAACTCTACATCATTTGCAAATACCCATTAATAATGACTAAAAACATATTTAAAATTGAATAATTAATTAACACTAAATTAACAATAAATACCAATAAATCTGAATTAATAAATATAAATGACCGCATAATAAATATTGAACACTAACATATTTTTCAAAACAAAATACATATTGATAATTAAAAGTTGACTAACAATTAAAAATGGTAACCAATAATTGTATTTTTAAATAAAAAAAACTTGTTATGAAAAATTAGCTACCAATTAATCAAAAAAATCCAATTAATAAAAAGTAATAAACAATTAAAAATATCAATTACCAATTGTAAAAAATTAATTATCAACAAAATTAATTGCCAATAAAAAAATGTAATTTCCAATTAGAAACTATAATTACGAATTAAAAAAATAATTGCCAAATAAAAACTATAATTTCCAATTAAAAACCCTAACTATCAATTAAAAAAATGTATTGCCAATTACAAAATGTAATTTCCAATTAAAAACCTTAATTACCAATTAAAAAAATTAAATGCCAAATAAAAAATGTAATTTCCAATAAAAAATCTTAATTACCAATTTAAAAAATGAATTGTCAATTACCGATTACAACACTTAATTACCAATTAAAAAAATTAATAGCAATCAAAATAATTATTTACCAATTAATAATGAATTAGAAATAAAAAAATATTAATACCAATACAAAATTAATAATTACTTGATTACAATTAAATTACTTCCCACCCAATTCCACTATAAACCCACAACCCGCTACAGAACTTAAATGCAAAAATTCATTAAAATTAAGTTACAATTACTAAAAATGAATAATTAATTTACTATAATCAAATTACTTCCCACCCTATTCCCCTATAAACCGACAACCCGCTCCAGTACTAAAACATAAAATTAAATTAAAAATAACATTTTTAATATACAAAAAAATAGTACACATATAATTAAAAAAATATATATATATATATATATAACACATACATATAAAATACATAATAAAATACATAACAACAAATATCGATATTAGTAACATCGAAATTAGTAACATCGATATAATTGATATCGATATTACTAACTTCGATATTACTTACATCGATATTAAAAAAATCGATATTACTTACCTTAGGGTCGATAATCTGTCCAACGATATTCTTGACCTCCATATTCTTCACCTTCGATATTTTAAACTCGATATAAATGTAAGTCGATAATTAGGAATCGATATTTTGACTGTTCACCTCAACATATATACATACAAATATATTTACTTGTCTATAACTTTCGCATTGTTTGACCAATCTTCAAGAGATTTTCTCAAACAAGTGTCAGAGTAGGTTATGTTTGCATGAGAAATAGGGGTTCAAAATAACGGTGCATTCCTAATGTTAATTCCCATAGGAATGCTTTGTCGAACCTACAGTCTGAACTGCTGGACGGAATTACATCAAATTTGGCAGAAAGGTAGTTGTTGTTCTGCAGATTGTGTTTTCTGTTATTTGCTGCAAATTTGTTCAGTAGTTTCTGAGAAATGTAAGTGGGAAATGATAGTACTATATCTGCAGATATTTTGTGACAATTTTGCAAGCTATTGCGAATGGGCGCACCAACAGAAATGCTGTGATTGGTTGGAGGTAACATGTTTAGAAAGATGCGGCTGCCATTTTATCAATTGAGAACGGTTCCCGGAGCTGAAACTTTCTGTGAAATCTACCATAAAGGGTCAGGGTGGAAGTTCTCTGACCCCATGTTTTAGAAATGGGGGTGTTAGTGACACGTTATGCATCTAAAATAGGTTTTCAAAATCATGTGCGATAATCGCGTATCAATGCAGTGATTCGCCAGAGCAGCCCCTCGAATACCGTCATGGGGAAGTCACGACTATCGCAGTGACACTGTGGAAATATAAAACAAAAAATATGTATATACATATCATGGTCACAGTCTCAGGCTCATGTACTTACTCACATATCCACTCAGACACTCATGCATCTTCAATACAGACTCACCTAGATACCCAGGTGTGTACTCACATAAGCATTCAGAGGGTCATGCACCCTCTCACCGATGCAACCAGAGACTGATGTGCCCACTCACATAGATAGTCAGAGACTTATACAGTCAATCACAGACCCACTCACACACTAATACACCCACTCACATACTCACTCAGATACCCATGTGTGGACTCACATAAGCATTCAGACGGTCTTGCACCCACTCACAGATGCACTCAGAGACTGATGGGCTCACTCGCATAGATAGTCAGAGACTTATACAGTCAATCACAGACCCACTGAGAGACTCCTGCACCCAGTCACGGGCACACTCAGACACTCACACAAAGACTCACTGACCCACTGAGAGACTTACTTGCCACATGAATCACCTTTGACCCGTCATCTCGGGTGGCTGCTAACCTTGCCCCAAACTTTTATATGGCATAATTTTATGGCACAATGCATAATGTCTAATATAGTTTTATACTTAGTGTCTTTTTTATGCTATCACTGTTGCAAAAGATTTTAAGTAATCATACAATAAAGATCATTCATCCATTCACTGAGAGACTTATGCTTCCCATCACACACTCACTGATAGGCAGTCCCACTCAGACACTTATGTACCCATTCATAGATCCAGTCACTGACTCATGTATTCATTCATAACCCACACATACACCCAAGTACATACCCACTGAGGCGCTTACACACTCACTCACACACCCACTCAGAGATTAAGCATCCACTTATAGACTTACTGAAGGAATCATGCATCCAGCTCCAGGCCCACTTGGAGACTTAAGCAACCACATAACCCAGAGAATCATTAATGCAGACTGTGTGAGATATTGAGATACAAATAAATGATTTTATAGAGTGATTTAGAAAGTGATTTATCTAGTATGATGGTTAGAATGAATTATATAGTTATACATTTTGAATGTGGTGGTGCTTATTGAAATCCTGCGTTTGCTTTCATGATGTTTTCGCTATGGTTGCGGTCACCAACGTCCTCACAACTCCCAGTGTCACCGCAAAAACAGAAAATAGGCTCAAGAGATGTTTTTTATAGACGTTCACTAGAAAAACATGACTTGACACAATACAGTAAAAAAACCCTAGTGTGTAAAAATACTGTAATATGTGTGGTGGGCGGAATTTGTATAGTCGCGCTACGCAAAGTTCCGCGAAGCTCTGCAAAATGGTAAAAATCTCCACGAGCACGCAGAGTTCCGCAAACCGGTGGAATTGCTTGTTCTGCCAGTTCGTAGTGCTTTTATCCTGTTCGCGAATGCTGTTTGCGTACTTGGTGGAAATATCTCACGAACACGCATTTTGAAAGTGCGAACAAGCAAAAAATTCCGCAAAGCCGTGGATCGCGCAATTTTGGGCAATATCGCATTCTCTGCGGAACGCGAAATTACCCAAATACCGCAAATTCTGTGAGCAGAATAAATTTACTGCCCAGGTTTAGTATATTTATGTGTTTAATACTTCATGAAAAAGGCACCTTCATTGCAGTTAACATCATTGTTCATGACTCCCCGTGTCACAACGAACAATGAACACAACATTTTATTTTTTATGTCCTTTTTTTCAAAAATGAATACAAAGGGGAAAGTTAAACTAATATATTACTAAACATATGGGGGCACATTAGGATGGCGGGCGGGCACCCTAGCGGAACTCGGGACCGCCTGCCTGAAGGGCGGGGGTCCCGATATTGCCATTAGGATGCGCCCGCCACAGTGGTGGGCGCATTCCTCAATTTAACATTGTGGCGGGCGGTGCTCACCGCTCCGCCCGCCACAATGTTAAAAAACAGAAGCACGCATTTGCATATTCGAAGCGGCAGGCACCGCGCTGTGCCTGCCTCTTCGAGTATGCAAAGGCAGGGGGGTACCACAGGTACCCCCCGTGTGCCACCCCCCTTTGGCCTTCACTCTGGGGGCCCACAGGGGGCCCCCAGAGTGAACACCGCATGCCTTTCCGTGGCGGCATTGCCGCCACGGAAAGACATTGACAAATGCCTATTCTAATTTGGCTGGCGGTGTCTGATAGACACCGCCACCATGTTCTCCCTTTTCCGCCCCGACCGCTATGCGACTGGGGCGGAAAACAGGCGGGCGGTCTTTCTCACCGCTGCGGTCCCCTCCGCCATCGTAATATGGCGGGGGGGATGCAGGGAAGGATGGCGGGCGGATTGCCTCCGCCAGGGTGGCGGTGGCCACCGCTACCCTGGCGGAGGCAATCTGCCCGCCATCCTAATGGGCCCCCTAGACTCCAACTTTATGTAAAACATGTCTATATATGTGTTTAAAACTTTGTCAAAAACACATGGTATTTGTGAATACCAATGAGATCACTACCTCCGGTGTTGCTGTATACAATTAAAATGCATTTTTTATGGAGTTATTTCGACAAATGAATACAAAGGGGAAAGTTAAATTAGTATCTTACTAAACAACTATGCATTATGTGGAAAAGATGTTGTATAGTATACTTTTATGATTTTTATTAATCGAAATAAAGTGGTTTTGATTAGATTTGATTTGATTTCAAACAACTATAGTAAAACTTTATCTAATATATGTCTATATATGTGTTTGACACTTTGTCAAAAACAGGCTGCATGCACAGTGTATCCTCAGCGATAGCGACATCATCACAAAAACTAAAATATCTTGAAATAATATGGTCAATGTACTTTTTAAATAAATAGCTGACAAATACAACAGTAAGTAGTGCACCATGCAGATGTAAAGTTCAATATCGAATTATAGAAAAAAAATACAGGGAGGTTATAGTTACTGAAAAAAACGAAAGATTACAGGGACATTATAGTTTGGCTGACATTTCACTCACACCAAATCAGAGAAATTCAGCATTTTTAATTTCCTGAGCTAATTATAACTCACGCCCGAAATGCACTGCTTATGACATCACATATTACATCACTCATGACATCATCAGGGACATTACTGATGGCATCATTGATGACCTCTCAAATGACATCACTCATGATATCTCAAATAACATCACTGATGACATCATCCAGAGAAACACTGAAACACCCACTTACACTTACACTCCTGTAAAACATGGCATACACCCACTCCCACACAATCACTAACAAATCCATTCACAGAACCCATACAAACACTCACACATCTCATCGCACATCCATACAGCCAGTAACACATCAACTCACCTATAGAGCAGGTAACTGAACCACTAACTCACATATACAGCCATTCATGCTCCTACAAACTTACTATAAGAGCCAGTCACAGATGCACTCATAGAGTCATAGACACAATTATACACCCACTCATATACCCATACATCTACTGACACAGTAAATAAGTTCACCATATACCTACTCACTCACCCATACAGTCAGTCAAACAGCCCCTAAAAAACCCATACAATTACTCACACAGCCACTCAGTTACTTATACCTACACTAATACATATACCCGCCCACCTATCAGGGACTAAGAGAACCACATACTCTCCCATATATCTCTCACACTCACATACTCACCAATACAACCACTCAAACAGCTACTCCTACACCGACTCTCCCACCCATACCCTCACTTACACATCCATTGATGCACTGAGACAGCCAATCATGTACCCTGTCACTTGCCCATGCAGACACTTATGTATCTTCTCAAACCGCCATTCAGCAACTCACCCACTGATTCACCATTTACAACCACTGATACACCAACTCAGGTAACTATACAGTGACTCACACAGCCACTCACTTACTCATACACACACTAACACGCCCACACACTTAACTATACAAAAACTCTCACACCCAGTATCTCATGTATACAGTCTCTTATATACCCAGTCACTCATCTATACACCACTTACACACATACTTATCCATATGGGCATTTCCACAGCGAGTTACCTTAGTATGTATGTTTAACACTCACAATCATTGGATGATGTCATATTCCAAAGGGACCCCCCACCTCTGCGGCCATTAAGTCATTACATTGGCTTCCGATACAGCAACCATGGAATTTAAGGTCCTGTGCCTTGCGCGCAGGACTTTTTATGGTGAAGCAGAGACTGACCTGCAAAGAATCTTTCAGTGGTACATTCCTACTAGATGTTTAAGGTCGGCAAATTCCGGCCTCATGTGTGCTACGAAAGTTTGCAGAGTCTGGTGGGGCAGGAAAAGTGTATCACTGTGTGCAGCTAGGTTGTGGAACCAAATACCTCTGACACTCAGACTTCAACCAAGCTTGACAGTTTTTAGGAAGCAGATAAAAACATGATTATTTCCGGCGTCTTTACTGTTTCAGTATAATACACCTATAGCTCCTTTCTCACCTTAGCACCAAGATGCCTCAGCATTCGAGCGCTCTATAAACTTAAATCCTATTGTGTTTACATAGTGCTTACTGTCCCTGCGAAGGTTTTGAAGGGACAGTTATGTAAAAGAAAAAGCACTACATAGGGTTTGGGTATTACTAACATCTGTGGGCCTCAGTTACAATGAAAAGGTGTAGAGTAGTTCAGCAAGTATGTATTCTGCACTGCCCTATGCCATTTCAAAAGGGCAAAAATTGACCACTTTTATAAGATACAGTGCATTCCTGTCTTTTCTGCTGGCGCACAATTTGGTGCCTAGCACCAATGCAGACACACTTGCACCATGGTGCAAGGGTGTCTGCATTGTTGGCAGGATTGTTTTTGTGCAGTAAGGCATGCCTTCCTGTGCCAAAGCAATCCATGGAGGCTTTTCCTTCTTTGTATGTGTACTACACATAGAAAGTGGAAACAATTGTGGAGAAATAAAGATATTTCTCCTTGTTACCCATCTCCTGGGACAGCGTACCGTTTTGAAACATATTCAGGTTTACAGATCCTTGTAATTCTGGAAATGTGTTCAAGCCCATGGGAAAAGCCACAGCTATGCCCATGGAACAACCCCCTGATGCAGTGAAAGGCAACACATCGACTTGTGCTGCGTTGCCTTACACCATGGGGCTCATGCATCAAACTCCCGTTTTGCGTTTCCAAATTTGCGAATTTTACCGAATCGCAAATATGGATTCGCAAAACGGGATGCATCATGGAAAGTGCAAAATATTTCCGAGTCGGTAAAATTCGCAATTTTTACCGACTCACAAATATTTTTGTGACTTCTAAATTGCGAATTCGCAATTCCCATTGATTCCTATGGGCCAAAAGGCCCATAGGAATCAATGGAAATTGCGAATGGCACTTAGAAAATTTCATGGGTGCAGGGGGGGTCCAAAGGACCCCCCCCTGCACCCCCGAAATGTAATTTGAAATGGATGTTTCACACACACATGTCCTAAGGACATGTGTATCTGTAACATGACATCGTTTAAAATGTAAATTAGTACATTTTAAACATTTTTCGCAATTTACCACGAGGGTCAACCTCGTGGTAATTTGCACTTCCAAACCTTGTTCTCGCAACTTCATTTCTGAATGATGCATTGCATTTAAGGAATCGCAAATTTGCGATTCCTTAAATGCATTCGCATTCTGGAAAGTCGCAAAATCAGCGAATTCCAGTCAGAAATGATGATGCATCTGAAAAAGCACTTTTGCATTCGCAAACGGCCGATTTTAAGGAATCGCACCGTTTGCGAATGCAAAAGTGCTTGATGCATGTGGGCCCATATCTGGGAGGCCATGAAAAGCCACGCAAAGTGACTTTGTGTGGCCTAGTAGATCTAGGTCTTGACTCTGTGCAACCAGAGTGTCATAAAAAGTGACACACTGGCAGCGTAAAGGGCTTGTAAATAAGCCTCAATATTTTGGAAGCATCCCATATATTTTGGAAGCACCATTTTATTGTAAAACATTTTGCGCAGTACCAGTCTATCTTACACTGTGTGTAATGCAAGTATAAAATGAAGACTTACATATTCACAGGGCTTCTGTCACAGGCTATAACCTTGTAGCACTACATATACACAAGTCACTATTCTCCACTGCACCAACCACATTTTATTTTTGTGGCTCTCTGGTTTCACACAGACATTTGCAGAGCATTAACTAATAGAGGTTTCCTACTGTATTATAGTGCATTTCCCACTGAATAACAACTGAAGCTGCCCGTTATTTTAGAAGTAGCTACCTGATGGTGAAAGACCTAAAAAAAGTCTGTATGTTTTAATTATGATGAATTATGTTCAGCTACCTCTAGTTACATGCAGCTATAAATACCAAGCCATCAGCATACCATGAAATATAGTATGGTTTTCCTCTAATGCTGTTCAATAAAGTTGCAGCCCATGTATTACAGGTATTAAACCAAGAGCCACTCGAATTATGTGATTGTGCGGCTGCATTGATTTTAGAATAATTTTAGATTTGCCACATTTGCCACATAATCCATCATCTGCCGCATAATCTGCTGATTTTAACAAAAAAAATTATTTACTCAAAAGGTTCAAAAGTTACTGAAAAGCAGCAACAGGTGTTGCCGCTCAGTAGAAGGCCCTTTGTAAAGCTGTGCTGGTGACCTTTTTGGTGCTTATTGCTCTAGTTAGGTGTTAAACTGGTACTAATGAGGTGCAACTATAGATTGACCGCTTCTCTGGAGAACAGTTATGGTGCTCAATAATAAGGATTACTGGATTCTAGAACTTTTTGTCGGGAGAGGGTCCCTATGCCTAAAATATTTTGATGGGGGGTCTCGGCATCAAAAAGTTTGAAGACCACTGCTCTAAGGGCTAGTGGGACTTCCCTCCCCCCTCCCTTAGGACCAGTTGGGGGAAAGCCCTTGACTTATGCACCCAGAGACAAAGACCAGGACAAAGGCTGGCATAAGGAGCCAGTGGAACCAGCTCTCCATGGAGTACAGAACTTTGGAGGTGAGAAAGTCTAATTAAACTGCTTCAAGTGGCTGGAGACTTGTGGGAGAATCAGGAAGACATTTAAGCAATGTAAAATGCCAGCAAAAGACAACCCAAAAATGGCAGCCAGGAAGCGATTACCAGAGTTGCTAGTTATCGCTCTAGTTGTAGATCACAATCAGCATGATTCAGGTGAGGCGGCCGTTCTTTGGCGCACTTCACCTGAATCCTGAGGGAAGAAAGTTGCATCAGAGAATCGCGGCGAAGTTAGGGAAATCTTTGTTGCGCTTAGTAAATAAATACCTTGTTGAGTGCAACCGGAGGAGTACGCATAGACCCAAGTAAGACTGTTCCGATAATTAAAGAATAACGAGCATGCGCATTATGTTCTTCAAGGAAAAGCAGAGTTATTAGTTATACGCACAGAGCATGCATTAAGGAGATACACAGCTCGCAAAAGGAAACTGTGTCAGCACAAGCAGATAAAAAGCCTTGCCTGTTGCCTTGTGAACGATGCAGACAATTTGAGTGAAGAAACTAGGTATCTGCGATAACAAGGGTGTAGGCTGAAAATAGGCAGCGACAATCAAAAATATTATAGACTCAGGAAAACTATGGAGATTGAGTGAAAGTAGAACTTGAGTTAGAGTTGTTCATTTTTAGTTGACAGTAAAGAAGCATTGGTAAATCCAATAAGGTGAAGCACGATATTTTTTCTTTTTAAAAATAAAACTGATACTTACCAAGCCGACAGCTGCAACAAAGGTAGGTGAGGTATCTGCAAAATAAATAAAGAACAACATTAGTGCAAGCATTAGGAGGGCAATAAATATTTCTGTATAACAATTAGTTACAGCCAAAAAGAAGATATAAATAAGAAGAAACATAAATAGAAGAGAGGCATTGGTCACATCTAGGTGGGGTAGGTGAACAGGAGTACAGAATAATACAGTTCTATGCTTAGTGGGGTAGAGTAGTTTACTAATGAGTGTTTTTCCTTTATAGTAGACATCCTGCTCGCTCAATTAAAAAAAAAGAAGAAAACAGGAGTAAGTGTCTGAAGCTGAATAAGAATCAGACGCGATGTGGCTGTCTCTTCTCTGTCCCATTCTCTTTCCCCCCTGAGGTTTGCTTGGCACACATGTTTATACATGCGTGTTGCTGAGGAACCTTAGAGTGGCATTGGGAACGTGCGACATTCTGCTCCTGTGCGTATTGAGAAGAGCACGTTCTGACAGACACCCACGTCTAGTTTGTCTGCCATGTGGTTGAAGCCCACCGCTCCTGTTCAGCCAGCTGCTCCTGGCATCCCAACACACAGCATTAGAAGGCCATGTGTTCTTTGTGGGGGTCCTGGGAGGCAGCAGGGGGTGGGGTGTCCTCATTGCAGCTGGACTGACTTGCTCCTGGATGTGGGCTGGCGAGACATCAATAAGCTCTTGGAGGGTGTCAGAGTCGAAGCTGTGGTGGTCCTCTTCATCATCAGAGATGAAAGGTTCGGGCTGCTCTGCAGGAGGTGTTGATTGTCCCTCTGCAATGTGAAGGGGAGATGCAGTTTAACAATGTGTTCACATGTGTGTTGTCGCATTGTACATGTTTACATAGAGACTTCATGACTGTGTACATTGTGGCTGTTTGGGAGGATCTGCCTATTTAATGGGGGACAGTGGACATTTCGACAACAGACGTGTGTGTGTGTTTGTACTTGTACATTATCAAGTCACATTTCCCTGCAATGCCACTAGTGATTGGCCAGTGTCTACCCCCAGTTGGCACCAGTTGTGTCCTGTGTTCAGTTGTGGATGTGTTGCGGTTTGTGCCACATTATTGTCAGTGTTGATGTGCTCTGCATGTCATGTGTGTGTTCTGCATTTTGGGGGAGTGGCCCCTGCTGCTCCAATTTAGCTGCCCCTTATCCATTTTCTGCGATGTGCCTTTGACTTCTGTGCTTATACAGTGCTTAGATGTTGCATACTTGGGGACATTGGTCTCTTGGTGGGAGTTGGGGGCTGGGGCATGGTTTGTCCGCAGATGTGCACAGCTCAATTGTGCATGTGTGCCATTATGTCCATCTCCCCTGTCCCCCGAGTCCCTGGTCATTACTCACCCTGCTTCTGTTGTGTCAGGTCATGTTGAGTAGTGTCCGGTTCCCCGACTCCAGCCACCGTCTCCCCACTGATGACTGTGGACACCATTTCCTCAATATCATCCAGCTCCTCCTGTGGCAAGGACACCAACCTCCAGTCTGCATTGCTGCCTTCTGTTGGCGCGTTTCAGTTTGGTTTTGCGCTTGACATCATTCCACTGCCTCTTGCCCTCTTCAGCACTCCAACTGCATTCACCTTATCCACGATGGACTGCCATAGTCCATTATTTGTTGCCAATGACACAGTGGATGTGACGAACAGTTGTTGATGGTGCTCGACCACCTCTGTTATCAGGATCCTGTTTTCCTGCGGACTGAGGCGCTTCTTCCTACTCTTCTTCTCCTTGGCCTTCCCTGACCCCGAGGTCCTGGGCGGCTCCTCCCGGGGGCTTGTGGGGTTCTGGTTCTCCTCCGTACTTGCTCCGGCAACATCCATTGTGCTTGGCATTTGTTTGTCAGTTTCTTTCCTACTTTTATGGTGATATGTCCCACGTAATGCATGTGAATTGCAGACATGTAGCTGTTTTTTGCTGATTTTTGTATCGCAATTGGCCTCATCAAAGCTTTTTTTGCGTTCGCATTTCGTATGTTTTCCGGTGTGACATTGATTTTAACACGGTCAGATGACACGTTATCTGGAGGATATCGCACAGTGCCACAGTTTTTAGAATTCTTCATTAACACAGATAAATTGTCCCGCGATAGACTGTGATGTTGGAAGTTGCGTTAAGTTACTTTTGCGATGGTTATCACACGTTCTTGAGAATACGCCCCCAGGAGGTTTTGCAAAAGCTGGAGGTGCCAATCGAAAGCAGTGATAAATATCCTGCTTGTAATTGTGAGGTTGAGACAACACCCCTACAAAGGAAACCATGGATTATTCCTCTATGCAGGAGCTTTGGTTTTACAAGACACCAAGAAGCTCTAAGAATGTTACAGCCGGACAATAGTATTTTAATTGTATATTGTATGTCAAACTATTTACAATCTGTAGGGCTGATTTTAGCGAAGTTCTTAGTGAAACTGAAATGTTTATGAATTCTCTTTTAAATGCACTTTCTTTTATTTAAGCATTAAAACTGAAAAAAACAGACTCTCTGGATATATTATTATTAATAAATTTTATAGAGCGCGTAGTCACCCGTGAGTATCCCAGCGCTAGGAACAGTTAACCTGAGGGGATACGATATATAGCATGGTGTAGATGTATTTCGAGGAGGTGATTCATGTTGTAAGTGTATTTAGGGAAGGTTTTTTCCAAAGTAAACTAACTATGAAAAAACGAATGAACGACCTGCTGTACATGGTAATGTAGCTTTCTGAAACTCTTGCAAACCCATTCTTTGCAACATCATTTGTCAGTTTAAGACACCTGGGTTTTACCCAACCATGCTAGCAAAACTTCTCAAAGAAACTCGCTTGAAGCATTTTCCAGTCACAGAATGACAGATCACTCTTTATAAATTACATTTTAAGTCTTTGAGGTGAATGTGAATCTTCATGTTCAGGACTTCTAGTCTCGTTTTAAGGTTAACTTTAGTGACAATTTTCTGAGTAATCTGCTCATTTTTGGTGCATTGATTTTTGTAATAAATTAGAATGATTATTGATTCTTTTTGAGAGGATAAACTCTGAAAAGCAAAACATCTTGTCGCTGGTGTTGCCATGACATTTAATACAAAACAGGGATCCATTATTTCAGTATTTTTTAAAGCAAACATTGATTTCCCTTCCAGTCAAAGCCATTACAGTTTCATTCAGATCAACAACTTCTCAAAATGACCAGCATTATTTCATGGGCTTGAAGCACTTCGTAAATGCATCTTTTGTGTTTAAAAGAAAACATCAACACATTTAATTTTATGAAAAACAGGTTTTGACAAATCTCAGCATTACCTGCAGTTAGGTTAGCAAAAACTGACCAGACCCAGCAGGAGATGTTCCACGTTGCCATTACTGACAATGCAGCTGCGTTAAAATTAATTATGTCTTGCCAGTAATCCATGATACAAAAATTGCTGTTTTTCCTTGCTGCTGTCTATTTATCAGAAGTGCAATTCAGAGACAGACATAATTGCTGTAATCTGAAGAGGAGACGCTGGTAATTTGGGAAATGCATGAGTTCTGAAATAAATGCACTGGGATTGTGTCAGTAATAACCCCACTCTGGAGCAGTATTATGGGATGTGGATAACAACAACAAGCACAGGTCACGTTTCATGTATATGATTTGTTTCTATTCAGACTATGCAGCTGGATGCACACATGTGGATAGGCTTTGCACGTGATTTTTAGTGTTGCTTGGAGGAGCAGGGTAAAGGAGTGAGGATGTGGCCCAGCGGCTAGGGCGGCCGATCCCAAATCTGGGGAACAGGATTCGAGTCTCGCCAATGACTGTGCTTCTGGGCAAACCACTCAATCCCCCCGTGCCCAGCAGGGTTGGACTGGCCATATGGGTGGGGGCCGCTTTTGTGCCCATGGGGGCCGTTTTTGTTACAGGGCCGTACCAAAATCGGCCGAAAACCGGCCCCGGCAAAGAGCTCGGTGGCACCTCCAACCCCCCCCACCCCCGAAAGGGGAGGGGGCTTGGCAAGCACTTTGCCAGGGCCAGTTGTGGTTCCCAGTCCTGCCCTGCAAAAAATAATGTTTATTTGTGCACGCAGTTGGTGCTCTTGTAAAGCGCTCTGAGACCAGATACCGTCCCGTCAAGTTTGAGCTGTGCAAAACTCCCGGGAAAAAAAACGCCAATATGGAAAAGATTTAGGGGATTTACTGTGTTGCAATTTCCTTCTGGTACTCCTGTGTCTGCACTTGCTTATGAAGCTAGCAGCGGGAACAAAAGTAAAAGGCATAATGAGGCATACTTTCTTTTCTCCGGTTACACTCCTACCCCTTCCCTCTGCAGCAGAAAGGGCGCGTTCGGGGGACTAAAGGTTGGGCAAGACATCAACCATGTGATGTTATTGTGGGTCAGAGGGTGCATCATGGCAGCTGGTATTTTTCCATAAGAATATCCATGAGCTAAATGTACTATCAGTTAATAACCCCTATTCTTCTATTGATTGTTGGTATGTGAAGGAAACACAAAAGACAGGGTTTAAACATATGTGGTAAGCAATGGTGCCCACATCAATTGTGCATGTTGTGTATCTTAAATCCACGTGAGACGGTGCCACAGGTGGGGGTGAACCCTGAACCCCCTAGTGGTTGACCGATAGTCATACAAAATAGCAGCTAGCCTGTGCACACGTATACAGTATCAACATAGTATTGCATGTATACAGTGGAAATTGAGACGAATGGTCATGAGTAGAATTTTCTCTTTTCTTTTTAATCCAGAACGGTTGCCCAGCCAACACGTGTTTCGTCTGGGGAAGTACACCACGACTTCTTCAGTGCTTCTGGCAAAATAACTTAGCTGATGATCTCTCTGCCGGTTGTACTTCCGTCCCGGCTGGTAAGGGAAGTGAGTGTTTTTCAAGTGACTTCAGTCCGAGAATGAGGACCTTGAGATGGAGCTGAGTGTGGAGGCTTCACTAAGTTTGAAAAGGCTTGCCGGCTACAACGTGCCCAAATCTTGCCCAGGGATTCAAAATCCAAAATGGATATCTGAGGCCGCGAGTAAGCTGTCAGCACCATGACCGCAGTACAAATTTAATTTTGTATTGTAAACTCTGTAACTGTTTCATATAAAATATTGAAAAAAAATTAAGATTTGGTAAATATGAAAAGTAAGAGGGATATGGGGTCACTAGAGGATGAGCAACGAGACACCTTAAATAATTAAGTACTAGTATTTAATCCATGGGTACTCACAGTTTCCCAGGGACCTCAAAGAATGGTGTGGTGTGACTAAGGACCACTTTGAAGCCTAGCAGGATGAGGGTAGGGTGGGCAAGAGTGAGAGCAGGGTGAGGGTTGTTTAAGTTCGACATGGGGGAGCAAAGAATGTTCATGGTATGGGCAGGTAATTATGGAGGTATTTTTATAGTTTCATCAATACAGCCCTCTGAATTACTCTTTAAGCCATAGATTTGAAGACACAGCTGCTATACTTCTGCTGCACTCTGGGATAAGCCTGCACTGCTAGCTAAAGCTACTTTTCACAAGTAAAGTGTGCAAAGGAAGTTAAATAAATATTACATTCGAATGAAATAGAATTTATGGCTTCACAGTCTCTTCATGCCTTTAGTTGTTTATCTATAAACATTACGAGTGCTTAGAAATGGACTCTGTTAAGGTAGTGAGAGCTATAAAAAATCACTGATCAAGAACTGCCAGCAAGATGTGCATTTCACTGAGGCAGGCAGACACAAACACCCAATCTATACAACTTTGAGTGGTACAGTGGGAAAGGTTTAGCCATGGCACTTGGAAACCTAAGCCCAGATTTGCAAAGGATTCATGTTAGTTTTTTAATTCAGACCCGCCACAAAATATTGTGGGGTATTTACAAACCCGCATAAGTTGAATTTGCATTCAATTGTAATAAAACATAATGTAAACAAGTGCAAAGCACTGCTTCGTGTTACTCTGTGCCTAGGGGGCGCTCCAAGGGTGGTACATGGCGTTTCTGTGCTACCACCCATGGTTTCTGACGCAAAACCTTATCTACTAACAACAGTAGACAGGGTTTTGCAATAAAAAATGAACGCCACTTGAAAGCAGGCATTAAAAGAAGTGCTTTTCTGACTTTGCATGTGTACTGAATTTTAGAGCAGAAATTAGGGAAAGTTGTAAAGTTAGGCTAAACACAGTATTATGTATAGAAGGGTGCCCTTCCAGTGCAAAATCTATCCTAGACTCACACAGACACCTTTGTACTGTTGAACAAAGGTGTGTGTGTGTAGCAGCATAATTCTGCCTAGGTGCTAGGCAGAGAGGAGTATAGTGCCATATGTCTGTAGATATAGCACTGTCATTCCCTCTCTCTTTCAAGCAATGCAGAGTAGCAACTTTGGTTGCTGCACCGCAGGGGAGTTTTAGAAATCTAGGCCTTAATGTTTAATAACATTTTTCCACTTTGACAACATATGCTGCTTGTGACCTCAGTATTTAAAGTATAGACAAGTTCAGCACTGAGTAATTTCTTTGATGAAAGCAGTCCCTGTGACTAAAATACTAGTTCTGCAATGAGCAATATGGAAACTATGGGACCAGAGGGCATTTGTTGGGGCATTCTCTACCTCTCCTTCTGTCAAATTGTGTGCTCTTGGTTAATCTCTTTCTGAACAAGATTGTAGCAGAGATACGAAACCGAAATCAAACTAAACACTGATGGTAAATAGGTAATCCATCAATTATTTGATTTTACTGATGGGTCGAAAACACCCAGCCTCATAGACTTCTCACTAAAATTTAGGGCAGCAATAAAACTATGGATCTTTAAAACAAGGAGTCCTGCACTATGATGTCGGTAACCTGCTCCCCAAATTGTTTGATAGTCAAATCTTATCCTTCCTATATTTTGTCCCAATAAGTGCCAGTATGTGATAGAGGTGGACGAGACACTGAAAGATCGAGTCAAATGACTGGCTCTAGGTCATGCTGGAGGCTCTGTTGGATCCTAGAGCCCAAAACAAGCTGGGCTTTCATGTGGAACACTCTAACCTCATAAACCATGAATTAAAGACAACCTATTAACATTTGTTGTACAATTGTGAGAGAGAGAAAGACACACCTACTTAGTGGCTGATTTGCACAATGTGAAACCAGAAAACCTAGGATCAATCTCAGCTTTCCCACTTCATCAATTTTGTGACCAAATTTATTTTATTCCAATTGGTCTCTGTGTTACTCATTATCACATATGGAAACCCCAGTTCAGGATGTGTGCAATACAATTTTTTCTTTTGTGTTTGATTTAATAAACTATAATTGTTCCATTTATAATATAACCTAGGCCACCCAGAGTGACAAATGGTAACTGTCTTGCGTCTTGGTTCACTGATGTCATTGTTTTAAGGGTGAGAGGAGACAAAATGTTTCCAAGTTCATGTTTGAAAACTGTCTTGTGTAATAAATGCCACAATGCAGTAATATACACTTTTGTACCAAGGTGAAATGCCTCCGTCTGCTAGAGAGATTCCCTTTCTTTTCAATTTTGAAGAGAGTTCCTATATGTTTACATGCTTGTTGAACACTGTCTTTAAAAATGAAGGTGTCCCTAAAGAGAAGTGGTGCAGGACACCTGCGGTTGTATGTTTGAACAACTACTGCCTAAACCACAAATTCCTTAAGCACGAAGGCTAAACAATGAGCAATGCCAAACAACGACATTTATAACAGAGAGTTCCTAAACCTCAAAAAATGTTTAGTTTATACAAACTAGATTCTAGTGAAATACAGTTCTAGGAGGTTTAGTTCTGTGCACTTTTTATGAACCCATTTGTGGATATCCATTCACATGCATGCTTTAATATGGTCCTGCATTTCAATACTCCCAACATCAATGTTGTTAAAATGGTTATATTCCACGCTATCGTAATGAATTTTTTCAAGTTTTGAATTGTAACTCCCTTGCCCCATCTAGTGGCATGTCGACTTTTCTTGCGTTACATTTCATCTAACAGGAAAAAAAGATTTATCCACATTTTACTGAAATTTGAGATTGTAGATGAAGAACCGAGAACCTTGTTATTTATATAGTAAGAGTGTGTGTCTGTCAATTAAAAATTGAGGACCAAGTACGTTAGAGTAATGGGTTAAAAAAGACAGTGACTGACTAAAATATCATTGAATTTCTTATTAATCAAAACTTCCAAATTGAACAAAGTTGCTTTGGCTTATTAACCGCTTTATTTTGCATGACATGTAATCGCTTTTCTACACAAAATAATTATTTGATTTTCGCAATCATGTAGAACAAAAGTTCCTTTTCATACGATAACTTTTTTCCGTGCGATCTGATTCCATACTTTTCTGTGTAGTATGTCTTGTCTTACTCTGCTTTAAATTGTGCAGGGGTGTTTCCCCCCCATTTTCAGTCTATTATGCATGGCAGATAATTAAGTGGTGCTGGTTGGTGAAAGCAAATTCCAACGGTCGATGAGGGGTGGGGGACTGACAGCAGTAACGTGCCACGCATTGTACCAGGTGGCAAAGAGTACGCAATGTCAGGCCTTGCCAGTCCTCTGCACTGCCAAAAGAATGATTCCTAGGGTCGATGAAGGGTGGGGGTGGAGAGGAGTGATGTGCCACGCATTGTGCAGTCCTCAGTGTTTGGGCTTCGTTGTTTAAGAAAAGTCGTGGTTTAGGAAAGTCGTTGTTCTGGCTTCGTTGTTCAGGTAAGTAGTGGTTAAAATGTTGTTGTTAAGGATGTTTCTCCTTCTTTACTTCTGTTCCTTCACTTCAGTTAAGTGTAAGTAAGTCCTTCAGCTAACCTCTATAAACTGCTCCTTTAACAGCTTTCTGAATGTTCATGCTCACTCATGTAAACAGGTGCCAGTGCTGCTGTTCCCCAGGGGCCCATATGTAAAGGCCAGGAGGGCTACAACAAAGTACAATGTGTGTATTTGGAAATAATATCAACAGATCTGGAAAAAAAATCGATTTTCTTGTAAACACATTTAGCCCAAGTTGTGTCTGAGTGTAAGCTTAACAACAAATGTGAATAAATGAATATCACCTACTTGAAGCTTAGTGGGCATGCATTGAACAAAACACCATGCAATCAAACTGAAAAAAACAATGCCCACTGATGCAAAATGTACTTCACTACAAGCAGTCAACATGGTTGGGTTAAACAGTGATCAACATTGCATCACCCATGCCACTGCCAGGCACGTGTAAGTGTGCTAAGCGGTTTGATTTGAAGAAGAAAACATGGGGGGCATGGTGGCTTGCCGTGGCAAGATGGCGGCTCCGATCTGAGCTCCGCTCGATCGTGGAGCTCTTATGCAGATTTCAGCTTCATTTCTTGGACTTCCTCACAGACGAAATGCAGGAACCTGACGTCTGAAAGGTTGTACCGTTTTTCTGATTTCTGGCGAGCCAGCAGCAGCGGTGGCTATTTCTCCTCATTCTAACGTGAGTGGCCGCCATTTTGTATCGGCCGCCGCTCACTAAAATCTCCTCAAGTAAACCAGCGTTTTTGGCTTTTAAATGCCCGGCAATGTGATTTTTCTCTCTTTTTCACCAATTTCAACTGTCCATTCTTGAAATGTGACTTTGCTACAGGAATATAATAATACTCCAACTATCAATATGTAACGCTCTCTACAATTTATTGCACTTCTTATGCAGATGCTCATTCTACTACGTTCTATTGACTGTCTCTAGCAAAGTTATCAGTTTCTGCATTACTTGCATGAAATTCTTCAAGATGTTGCTCCCTTCTATTTGTCTGAATTTTTGACCTCTTCTTCTTTGCCCAAATGGCTATAAATGCATGTCACACCTTCTAACCTCGGATGTTTTTGAGGCGTTTGATCTACTAAATGAGTGCCAAGTTGTGTTCTTATTGAGCTTATGAGCAGACTGAAATCTTCATTAAAAATTTCCTCTCAACATTCACGATATTCCAAGATGGCTAGTGAAGCTCTACTTTCAGTCAGAGCCTCATCTTCAGGCAAGAGAGCTAAAAATGATCCTCCTTCTCCCATATTATAATTTCAAAACCCTGTTCTTTATATCATTTTGAATGAGGTGAGGGGGTTAAAATCCTTTATGTCCACAACTAATGTGAAACTTCAGCAAATAGAGGACAGATGGATTAATATGGAAGCTAAGGTTCTTGATATGGAGCAACACATTAGTGATCTACACGATATATCTACTAAGATTCCAGTCTTGGAACAGGAAATCCATAGCCTCAAACTTCATACTGAGGACCGTGAAAATCGTAATAGATGCAATAACCTGCATCTTTATGAATTACCAGAAAATCTTGAAGGACCATATATGCTTCTTTTCCTGAAGAAATTCCTGTCAGAACTTTTAGAACTTCCTCCAAAATCTTCGTTAAATATTCAGCGCGCTTATCGGCTTGGAAATTTTCAATCTAATGCTTCCAGACCCAGGGAAATCATTATTTCATTTTTGGAATTTATGAATCTCATGCGTGTCGTCTCAGCAGCTAAAGCAAAATGTTGTCACATATGGTCTTGTAACACCATCTATCAATCACAGGATCTCTCTAACGCTACTAATGCAAGGAGAAAGGAGTTTTTGGCTCTTCGTCCTCAGTTGAGACAATTAAATATTAGTTATGGTATTCTTCATCCTTGCCGTTTTTAAATTACTCACGAGGGCTCCACGCATTCCTTTGATGATCCTACTAAACTGAGGTCTTTTCTCCATAATCTATCTCCGAATTTTGCAACTGGCTCTTCCTCACATCTCCAACCTTTCTGTATCTTTTATACTCCTAATTTGCTATGGCTGTTCAGAACCCTAATCTTTTTATCTCCCTCTTTGTTGTTCCATCTTTCGTTGGTGCTGTTGCGCCTCATGCTTCAGTCTTTGCTGTTTTCTCTTAGATCTGGATCTTTTTCCTTGATCTATCTTGTTTTCTTCTGTTTTTTCCTCCTTTTCCATTTTTTTCTCTTTTTCTTTATGTTTGCTTTTCTCGTTCAATGATGTTCCGTTTGTTGCATGTGTCCATTGGTGCTGTTTATTGTTATATAACATATTTTTTTCTTCCATCTCATATATGGTGTTTCTCTACTTCCAGCTGTTTCCCTGAAGTGTATCATCTCTTTACATGTATTACCCCTCCACCCCTCCATTATGTGTAATTTTGTCACGTGGAATGTTTGTTGTCTTGGAAACCCCGTCAAAAGACAAGAGGTACTTTCTCATTTATCAAAATTAAATGCTCAGGTTGCCTTTATTCAAGAAATGCATTTTTAGGAAATAGAATTGCTCAAGTCAAAAAGACAATGGGTGGGTCAAGTTGTGTTTTCTCCTTCAGCTAGTAATAAAAGGGGTGTTGCGATATTCTTTCATAAGTCATTACATGTACAAATGTTATCTACACACAATGATACAGATGGATGATGGGCAATGGCTGAGGTTGTCATCCACAATAAAGAACTAGTCCTTTTGAAAATGTATGGCCCAGTCAGACCAGATCCGGAATTTTGGAATTCTATTAAGATTTTACTTTCCTCCATTGATTGTCCGAATATTTTAGTTGCAGGTGACTTTAATCAATGGATAGACCTTTTTTCTGACAGACAATCTAAGTGTAAATTTAATCCAGATAAATCCCACAAAGCCTTTCGATCTGCCATTACCTCTCGTTCATTATATGATGTTTGGAAAACTTATAATCTAGACTCTCTTGAATTGAATTGTTTCTCAAATATTCATCAAACTCGTTCAAAAATTGATAATATTTTGGTTGGTAAATCCCTTCTCCCATCTCTTCAGATGATTGGATCTATTTTTATTTCTGATCATGCACCTGCAATTTCTGTTTTGGACCTATCTTTAAGTTCCCCAAAATTTAACCGTTAGAAATTAAATGATTTTCTATTATCAGATTCCCTTTTTATCACTGAAGCCACTGCTTTTATTTATGAGTTGTTCACACTTAATAACCCCTCTGACACTTCTATCTATAATAATTGGGATGCCTTTAAGCCCTCTTTTCGTGCGTTTACTGTTTCATATGTGGCAAAGAAAAAGAAAATTGCACGAAGTAAGTATACAGCATTAATACACCAACTCAAATTGTTGGAACATACTTATTTTACTTCTAAATCTCCTTCTGCTCTTCACGAACTGATTAAGGCCAAATCTGAACTCAATAAACTGGCTACAGTTGACGCTTGTAATGACATTCTTAAAATTAAATCTAAATATCATGGGGGCGAAAATAAGCTGGTAGAATGCTGGCAAATTACTTAAAAACTAAATCCGAGCCTAAAAATATTTGACTCATTTTAAATGAATCTACAAACAGCCTAGCATCATGGGACAAGGACATTGCAAATATATTTCATGAATATTACCAATCATTTTATTCCGATTATATGAATCTCTCTACTCAAAATTTAAATACCTTCTTTTCCGGCCTTACCACTCCTCCTTCCTTACCTGATGAGTTTGCCTTATTGGAGAGGGATGTTACTCTTCAAGAGATAATTGATGCTATTAAGTCTTTAAAAAAATCAAAAGCACAAGGGCCGGATGGCCTTTCTGTTGAAATGTATTCCGCTTTTTCCTCTATTTTTGCTCCCAAACTCTTGGATCTCTTTAACTCCTTCATTGCTGATTCCAAAGCCTCGGGTTCCTTTATGGAAGCCTTGATCATTCTCATTCCCAAGCCCGATAAGGATCACTCCCTTTGTAAAAATGATCGTCCCATATCATTATTTAATTATGATTATAAAATATTCGCTAAAATTCTCGTCACCCGTCTTGAGTCTATTATCCCATTATTGGTTAAAACTGATCAAGCTGGTTTTATTAAGGTCAGATTGGCTGCAGATAATGCTCGTATGTTTGCCAATGTTATTTCCTTTGGTAAAAAATGTAAATCCCCACTTGCTGCCTTGTCCCTAGTTGCCAAATAGGCATTTGATCGAATTAATTGGCAATTCATGTTCAAAACACTTCAATGGTTTGGATTTGGTCCAACTTTTATTTGTTATGTTAAATTGTTATACTCTTACCCCCGCGCCAGTATCTTTGTGAATAATTGTTTCTCAAAATGTTTTTCTTTATCTAGGGGTACACGTCAGGGTTGTCCTCTTCCTCCCTTGTTCTTTGGTTTGGTTTATGTTTATGTCTTGAACCCTTCCTTGAGCGTATCTGTGTTAACACACATATTTCTGGTTTCACATATAACTCCATAGAAACCAAAATGTCAGCTTATGGTGATGATATATTAATTTATATGTCTAACCCTCACACTTCCCTTCCTCCCTTTTTGGACGAGGATCAGTTATATTCCAGTATTTCTGAATATAAGTTTAACTTCTCAAAAACAGAAGTGTTGACGTTGAATTCCTTATGTTATCAATACATGTTTGATGATACTAATTGTACTTGGTGTCCTAAAAAAATGAAATACCTTGGTATCTGGTTTTCTGCTACTTTGTCTACCACAATTAGACACACGTTTAATACACTAATTACCAAAATTCAGTCTCTCCTACTTTCTTGGTCCCCTCTCCATTTGTCCTGGTGGGGTAGGTTAGACACCATTAAAATGATGATTGTTCCCCATATCCTCTATACACTATCTTTGCTACTTTATCGAATCCCTGTTTCATATTTTTCACAAATTAATTCCATCTGTACAAAGTTTTTATGAAACATCCACGCATTTTTCTTACAAAACGTCAACGCCCCAAATCTGAAGGAGGCGTGCGTTTTCCACATTTTAAAGCTTATCATTATGAATTTTTGATTAGACAATTTTTTTCCCTATCCTATGAACTTGCTGATATCCCTATACCCAGATGTATTGTTTTTGAAGCTCCTTTTTAAAGGATTTTTCTTTTCGTAATGTTATTTACATGTCTAATTGTACTTTCATATCAAATAATCCTATTTTTAAAATATTCCCAAAACCTAATATATAACATATTTGTTGACGGTCTGGACCCGTTTCAATGTTTTTTAACCTCTACTATCTGGTATAATAAATACATCAAATACAATAGTAAATCGTTCTACTACAAACATTGGAAGGAAAAGGGAAGTATTTTTGTCCATCAATTAATTCACCAAAATTCTGTTATTCCCTTCCCTGAATTACAATTGCGATATCATTTACACTTCACTTTCCTCCATGAATATACTTTAATTTCAACAACATTGTAGTCCAGCTTAGTTTCTTTTGATCACTCCAATGTCTCCTCCTCACTTATTCCACCTACACAGCCATATAATATTTCTCACAAGCACAAACCTAAAGCTGCACATATTTATAAGTTATTGTCATTACATGTTACTGAAAGACCTAAATCCCCTACAGAATTAGCTTGGGAAACAGACTTATCCTTCTCAATATCTGTCTCTATTTAGAATAAATTATGGTCTAAGTTATTCAACATTTATGCTGCTGCTTGTATTACTCAATCTCTCTACTTTATTTACAATGGAGCAATTAACACTCCTGTTTGTATATCCAAGTTTTCCCCTTCCTCTTCACCCTTGTGATGGTCTTGTTCTGAATTTTCTGGCACTTTAAGACATCAAATTTATGAATGTTTTACTGTGTTGACCTTTTGCCATTCTATTTGGTCTACATGCATGTAAATCTTTAAATGTGATATTACGTTATCATTGCAAATAGTTTTTATAGGTTCATCTTCACCTGACTTAGATGATTTTACTCCGATATCTTTATTGTTCGACTTATTTATTGCCTCAGCTTTCAAAGTTATTTTGTCATGTTGGAAAGATAATTCCTAGTTATCCTCATTGACTTGGTGGAATTCTATTTGTGATGAACACAGAATTGCTACTGTCACCTCTATTTTATCTCAGAAAATTAAATCGGATCTTCTTTGGTTACCTTCTACATCTTATCTTGCTACACATGCACATGTATCTTAAATTCATCTCCTTCTTAATTACATATTTCATTTTATGCATTTACATCTCCCTCTCATATTTTTTCCTTTTATGTTTACTTTCCCTTCCTTTCTTTTACTTTCTCTCTCTTTTTCTGTTATTATTTGTTTCCATCTTACTGTTATATATCTTTATTGTTCGACTTATTTATTGCCTCAGCTTTCAAAGTTATTTTGCCATGTTGGAAAGATAATTCCTAGTTATCCTCATTGACTTGGTGGAATTCTATTTGTGATGAACACAGAATTGCTACTGTCACCTCTATTTTATCTCAGAAAATTAAATCGCATCTTCTTTGGTTACCTTTTACATCTTATCTTGCTACACATGTGCTACACATGCACATGTATCTTAAATTCATCTCCTTCTTAATTCCATATTTCATTTTATGCATTTACATCTCCCTCTTATATTTTTTTCTTTTATGTTTACTTTCCCTTCCTTTCTTTTACTTTCTCTTTTTCTGTTATTATTTTTTTCCATCTTACTGTTATATATTGAATGCTTATGTAGTATTTGAAATATGTGTATTGCTCTGACAATGATGTTATTTTTTCTTCTTCTTGTTTTTGTTTATCCTTAAAATTCAATTAAAATTCTTAATAAAAAAAGAAGAAAACATCAATGCATTTTATTCTGTAATAAATACCACTTGTACCAAGCAGCCAAGGATGTGACCGTCCTGACAGAGGATAAAACGTCACTCACCCGACATGGAGTACTTTCACTTCTAGGTCTAGACCAACCCGAATGCCACCCTCCGGGGCACCCTCGTCTACGAGTCTGGCGATCCGAGTCTCCTCCAACCGCCAGACTCGTATTAGGCCCCAAAGGGTCAGCTCAATAAACTGGTGCATATAAATATTTAGTCAGAAAGGGCTGATGGATGTTATATTTAAATCCATCTCAGTCACGGAATATCCTACAGCAGCATTACTGCACAATTTTTTTTCATAACATTTCATGAAACTCCAAGGGACTTTTTGGAAAATAAAACTCAATCACACTTTTGAGGCAAAATATGTTTTTCCAGTGTTACTTTTTAAAGTGAGCATACACCACATGGACTTCAATTCCAAAAAAATGCCAGGGGTAGCAGAAGTAACACCGGACACCATTTGACCCTTACTTTGACTCATACACACATGCGTGCACATTCTAACACATTCACACACTCTAACGCACAAAACACACGCTCACTCGCAAGCATGCATACAACAACATTTTTTTTACTTACCTTAGCTTCTAGATAGGGTCATATTCCAGCTAATGTACTTCATTTTTATTACACTATTAGTGAACAATATTATTCACTATTTGTATGATAAAAAAATTGTCAGAAACTAGGCAAGTGGCGCTCCAGCCACCGTCCATTAGGAAGAGCTGCCCCTGTATTCCAGAGCGGTACAAAAGGGGGTGGTATGGACGGAGCATCTGAACCAATCAAACACTCACACCCAGTTAACAGATCTGGGTTTAATCCATCACCGTTCTTTAGCCCACTCTGCCACCCCAGTTCAGACATGGCCATATGCAAATCAGTCTGACCCTGTGCCTCATGGGAACAGTACAGCCCGAACTGCCAAGCCATGCCTTCGCTGGACTGGAAACAAGCTTCCTAGGACCGGTTTCTGGCATTTCAGCCATCTTCAGCCAGGCTTGCTTGAATCCAGTGGCAAAGTGAGCAAGAGACTCACGTCTGAGCTTACCCTGCCAATTTATGGCAAACAAAGCGGTAATCCAGGCCCCCAATTTGCCACCTCTGAGGCCAGGGGTCGCAAAAGCAGTGCCAGGGTTCACAAAAACAGTGGCAGCGACCACTAAAAGACGTTCATGGTGCACCAGCAATTCTATAGTCTCGCTGGATTCCAAAAGGAAACAAACAGAACATGCCACTTGGCATTTTTCTGAAAACCAGTCTTCCGCTGTATCTCGTGACACATTTACATAAGCGATGTGCACTTCCTTCTAAAAACCCACAAAACGAAATTTGGAGAAATTTTGCTAAATGCGCAGACAGTTATTTCTCATCTTCTCCGGAAAAATTTGATGAAGTGAGCACTAATTGATTTAAAATGTAATAGGCACATCTGCCATAATCACAACAACAGTCATTTCTCACACTGATGGTTAGGGGTGAAAAACACAGCAACATGGCCACACTCACGGAAACGAAGGTGCACAAACAATGCATGCCATTTGCGCTCCTGGTAACCAGGTCTGCTCAGTTGTAAATGCCAGTTCAAGTGGTCGTTCAGAAAATGAGAACAGAAAAAAACAATTTGAAAGGTAAAATGTGCACCTGATATTTTACTTACCACTAATGTTGCTTTAAAACGTAAATGTCATAACACAAAAAATATATTTTTAGCACAAAAGACACGTACATTTGGGTTTGTGGCTTCTTTAATAGAATGTGTCCATTTTCGACAGAAAGTCAACTTTTTATTTATTCATGTCTTGGGTTTTCAGTTGTCCTTTTGCCATGACATTTTAAAGAGGATAATTAGTCTGAAGAGGCATTGCTCGTTATGCCGGTACGATGTAAAAAAGAAAATATGAAGTTACCCTGCTGAAATCTTGTAGTTTGTTTCTCCTCACAGTTCGAATCCTATGTCCACTATTGCAAGAGGGAAATAATCCTGTTTCAGGCAAGTAAGGCACGAATTATGGGTAACACACTGCTTTGCCGCAGCAGTTTGCAGCGAGTAAAACCTACTGCAAGTCACCAGTGAATATTCCATGCAATTCTAGGTTGAGCAGGCCTTTGCTGATGCAACCATGAGCAATTTGCAGGTAATACTCCATTCTGTGGTGATCAAATAGACATTGGTCACATTTTGTACACTCTGGATGTGCTACATACAGTAGCATCAGGTGCAGTGGGCATGTGGGCCCATTTTCTGCTCCCACGGTGCACTGTAGTGTTGCACAAGGGAACGCAGATGTTTGTGCGGCTCCTTCTGTAATACAGATAGAACTTGTGCACTAATAGTGCTATCTTAAGGGGGCATGCCCTCAATGTGTTGGGGGCTTGGCCCCATATGCTTGAGGAAAAGACTTTGCCTCTGCGCCCTTACAGTTTTATGGACATGCGCGCAGAGGGCCGTACAGTTATATGGTCTTGCGCGCAGAGGTAAAGAGACCGTCAGGAGGGGCACTGACTGCATGCCACAAAGAGGTGCCCCACAAAAGTGCCCCCCAGAGGGTGCCCCCTGAAAGTGGGTAAAAGGGGTCCAGTGGTCTCCCCATTTATCTCCCTGGAGGCAGGTGCTCTCCCTCACTACCCCTGCGGTGACACCTGCACTGTGAACGGTGAATCAGCTGTTTCAGTCAGCCGGTATGTCTTTCAATAATACACTAACCCCTGGAAGCAACTGACACAATATGTGTAGTAGAGCGACCTTTTCCTCTTTGCAACTGGCCCAACTAGTTAAAGTTCACCCTAACTGCAGTACTGCCACAGATTACTCCATTCCTGGCAGCAGAAGTTAGTGCATGAGTATTCGCTGCTCCCTTAGAATCAGAGCTAAAAGTTTCAATGCAATGCTAAAATATTCTGGAACTCCATTATACAGCGAGATCTGTTATAGAGTAATTGTAATACATGGAAATAGGTGCTTTCAACTTTTGCTTGCTGATTAGGCTTTTATTTTTACATATATGTCCCATGAGTTTTATATTTTTTCCATTATTGAGTCTCCCTGCTTTTTCATTTCTCCCCCTCTACTGCAGATATGACAGGATTACAAATTATGATGCTGCATTTAAGACAGTTTTATATATTGTGTAATTCCACTGAGCTATATGCTTTGTTTTATAGAATAACATACATTTAGGATTTAGAAGCACCTACAACGAAGAACGATTCTTTTAAATAGATTTATGTTGTAGGCCAAAATTCAAGAGCTTTACACAGTATTTGCAGCGCTATTTTAACTAGGTGAACCAGGCGCAAACAGAGACAGTGAGCGCTTTGATATATAATTTGCTACCCTAAGGGCAGCCACGATTAACATTTATTAAAGTTTTGTTTTTATACATTCACTTACATATGCAGCGCCATTTCGATTGACGTTGCCAAAATTATGTGGTTGTGGGTTATTGAAGTGTGAAGAGATTGTAGCGCCTTATTGGTGAAGCGCAAATTGAGGTAAGCATTTTGCTGGGTTCAAGACCATAGGTCGCACACTGCTTCACCCACCAGCGTGTATACCCCTGAGCATCATGGTAAATGCAGTTCTTTGAAGCGGGTGCGCTTTTCGTAGAATCTCAAGTATAAATGCAAAGTTGCAGGCCAACTCTGGACACCGGTGTTTCAGGATTGTTATCCTTCATCAGCAGAGTTTAGGCAGTTTTTTGGGGTTTGCTGTGCAGACTGCCAAGTTTTATCGAGTCTGGTACCTCTCACGGCGCGCAGGTGCGTAACCAGAGCTCGTCAGCTCGTGTGGCTCAAGGGAGCCATATTAAGTGAAAGTTCATAGGTTGCACACTGCTCCACCCACCAGCGGGTATACCCCTGAGCATCATGGTAAATGCAGTTCTTTGAAGCGGGTGCCCTTTTCGTAGAATCTCAAGTATAAATGCAAAGTTGCAGGCCAAATCTGGACACCGGTGTTTCAGGATTGTTATCCTTCATCAGCAGAGTTTAGGCAGTTCTTCGGGGTTTGCTGTGCAGGCTGCCAAGTTTTATCGGGTCTGGTACCTCTCACGGCGCGCAGGTGCGTAACCAGAGCTCGTCAGCTCGTGTGGCTCAAGGGAGCCATATTAAGTGAAAGTCCATAGGTCGCACACTGCTCCACCCGCCAGCGGGTATACCCCTGATCATCATGGTAAATGCAGTTCTTTGAAGCGGGTGCGCTTTTCGTAGAATCTCAAGTATAAATGCAAAGTTGCAGGCGGGTATACCCCTGAGCATCATGGTGGAGCAGTGTGCGTCCTATGGACTTCTCTGCTCCATCTGCTCATGAATTATACCAGGAAACATGACAAATACCTCTATATTCATGTTAATATATAGCAATGTGGATTATGTTACCTCAACGTTGGAATATATATTCCAAAAATCTACTCCTATATCCCATGACACTGCCACTGAGTGTTGACAAGAAAAGATAAAAAGGAAGATAGAACACCAAAGTATATAGAGCTATGAAGAACCAGCACTGGGATCATATCATAACACTAATGCGTATACAATGATATTCTATTCGCTTAAGTGCACGTGTTTTGCATTTTAGTGGTCATTATTATTTTAAAAACAGTTACACTCGCTTACTGTGCACTAATACTTATTCAGTATCATTATGTTCACCTAAATACACATGTTTTACACTTAATGAATCATTGGTGATTTTTCTTAACAGACACTTTTAGATTAACCCAACTGGAGAGGAGAAGAGGAAGACACTGCTCACATAAACGGCTTTGTTCATCACTGAGTACAAAAATAGGTCATCTCACAGCAGAACATATTCATTAATATCAAGTTGATATACATACTTGGCATTCAAATTAGGCTCTTAACATCCTACGAATACTCTATACGTAACTCGAAGTGCATACAGACAGCACCATTACGTGCCAATTAATCAGAAAGAACACAGACAGAGAGGAAGAAGACACTTCTTGGACAACCAGCATTTCTTAGACATAAAATACCCCTCGCATCATCACAAGATGGAGAATTCAGAAAAAATTTGTACATAGGATTGAGACCTCCTAACTGCATTACATGATGACCAAACATGACCAGCGCATACCCAGCACATCTGACCCAATATTCCAGAAATGTGTGGGTAAACAAAGGAGAATCCAACACTGTCAGATCATACACAGACCAGTAATATCAAGAAAGAGACATAATGGTCTTTTCGTTATAATAAATAGTGCTTTTCATATCACAATTTAGAACAAGAAACACTGCTCTTAATTTACAAATCTAAAGAGCCTCCAGTTGTCTAAGGTGTAGCTCCTATTGCCACCCCCCTTATCTGCCGGAGCACAATCAGTGGCATAGAATTTGAAATTTGTTTTAGGGACAACTTAGTTGCACTCATGAGAAGCCATGGCATTAGTACCGTCATTATTTATACATGCTCTCCGGTGCTCCTGGATGCTTGTTCTTAATAGGCTCACTGTGCTGCCCACAATTATATGCAATTGTTTCGCAGAATTGCATATAATGATGTAAACCACATATGTTGACTGGCAATACATAAACTGTTTGATCTGAAATACATACTTGTTGTTATATGAGAAACGTACCTTTTTATTGAGACCCATATGGCAAACATTACAGTTTCCACATGTAAAGATGCCTTCCGGGCGACCCAACCAGTTACCAACAGCCGTCCGTCTGGTCGCTGTGTTTTTCCCAGTTTTTTGACTAGCGATTCGACAAGTCCGTTAAAAAGAACAACATGTGAGTGAGGACGTTTTTTGTTTTCTTTCACCTTGCACACTTGGGGCTTGCACACTGGTTTTGTTATGAATTTTCACTTTTAATCACACATGAATTGTACATGACAATGTATGTTAAGTTGCTTACAGACATTTGAATAGATTATTTTTGCCTTGCTTCTAGCTTCTGGCCCCAGATGAAGGGCGATTCAGCCCGAAATGCATTGGACTGAAAAATGTGTTGTTTTGATTGAACATTACGAATCATGGAATTGAATTAACATGGAATGATATGTGAACTTATGAATATAAATAAGAATATATCTATGTTGGACCTGGCCCTTTGGGCAGGTTCACCCCCCGACTTTTTGCTTTTTCCTAGCCTGTTTCTGGAACCTGGTGGTGGTCATTTTAGGCCTCTGCGCACTTTTTCACTGTGGTACAGTGTAAAGTGCTTGAGCTCTCTGTGAATGAGTGGTGAGTGACCTGCCCTCCCATAGGAATGAATGGGGAATATGTATGCCCATGGTAGTTCTTGAAGTGTGGGGAGTGCGGGGTCGAGTTTGATATGTACAAACTCGTGAGACTGAATGCTGCAAAATGGTATATGCGGCATGAGTGTGTCTAGTCTAGAAGTGCCTCTTTTAGAAGTTGGCATATTTGTGTAATTTGTGTCTAGCGTGTGATTGGCTGGTGAGCCTGGTCCAGAGTGCCTGGGCCTGCTTGTGGATTGACTGTCTGGTTTGAGGATGACAGGGGCTGGAGAGCCCAGGAGGTTGTCTGAGTCAGCCTGTGGATGAAAGGTAGCATCTGCTGCCAGGGAACTGGGAGGAGATGGCACCTGATAGTGAAGGGCTGTGCCTGCCTGACTACAAAGCTGGCTCCACCTCCCGTTGGCCACTGTCACCTCTGTCCCTGATACTGAAGGGACTTCCCTATAACCAGTTCTAGCTGGTTCTCACACTGCCTGCTTCAAAGGACTTCAAAGGACTTCAAAGACTTTTCACTGTATAAGAAGGGGATGTGTCCCCTTCCAAAAGGTTCTTGTTTCTAACTAGAATCTGCCAGGGGCATGCTGCTGCTGGGGCTCAGGGGAATCCCTGGGCCCTGCCCAGCCCCTGGACCTCTGATGGATACCTGGAGGACTTCTGAGGGACCCCTCTCCCTTGCCTGGGCTGAGGGGGGACTTTGCTGGACTTTCTGCTCCCCTAAGCACCTGGAGGTGCTTTTTCTTTGCTATAGCGCTTGGGAGCGCTGGATTTGTCCTTCTTAGCACCTGGGAGGCGCTTTCCCTCGGATGTGCCCTGTTGCTGGGGCTCTGGTTGCTGATGGGGCCATCCCTGGGGGCCTGCCTGTGCCCCTACTCTTGAGAGCGCTTTATTTTGATTATAGCGCTGAGGAGCGCTTTGCCCGCCCTGGCGAGTGCCCACCTCGCCTATTTTTAATTTTATTTAGCTTCGGCTGCCCTCGCCGTGATTGCCGCTGCCCGGGGGCCTGAAGGTGACCAGAAGCCGCCGTTCGCATGTGCACGGCCGCAGAGAAGGAACCGAAGGGGCCGAGACCTGATTGGTTGCTGAGGCATGCTGCTCGTGAGAGGCCGCGCTCAGATTGGCTGAGCGCTTCCAAGAATTCCCCGCGTCATCAGGGGCTCGTACAAGAGCCCCGCAGGGATTGGCCAACTCCTACCGGGACTGACGTCGTCACCAGGGGCTCGAGGAAGGAGCCGCGCTGGAATTGGACCAGCCTTGATGACAAGGGCCCTGCTTCGGAGAAGTGTGTAGGGAGGGGGGAGCGACGGGGCACATTGCAGTGGTACAGAGTCCTTGCGGGGGCCCGTGAGGTCCCCCATTGCTGCAGTTGGTGCCGGAGAGAGGCTTGGACGCCGGTGAGTGGGGCAGAGCAAGGGAGGGGCGTCGGGACACATTGTCGGTGTCCGCCCCGCCCCCCCGCAGTAGAGCGAGCTCACGCTCATTGTGGAGAAGCCACGAGGGCTTCAAGGGCGGCCCCAGATGGCAGTGGGCCACCCCAATGTCGCGCAGAGCCTGTGGAGGCTCCCACAACCCGGGGGCAGTATTTGTGTCAGAGTCCCCCGTGAGGGACTCCAACGAAGCGAGGATGCTTTGGGCGGCCCCGCTTGGCAGAGGGCCGCCCCGACGATCGCGGGGCATATTACTTGGAGCCCTGTGAGAGGCTCGTGCCCGCATGTTGTTTAGTGAGCCTGTTGAGGCTCAGAAGGGCGTTTTCTTGACTCGAGTGCCCCGTGAGGGACTCCAATGGCCCTAAGTTGTGTACAGAGCCTGTGTGGCTCAGAGGGGCCATATTTTGTTTAAGAGCCTGTTTGGCTCCAGCGTTTGGCCATATTTAGTTAGAGGGGGCATCGGGGCACATTGCCGGTGCACGCCCTCTCCTACCTGCGAGGAATGTGTTTTTGTAGCCTGTGTGGCTCCCACAGTGGGTGCGGTTTGCGCCCAAGGGTCAGTGAGGACCCTGTCGCAGTTTCCTTCATGATTCCCCAGCTGCCCAGCAATTAGTGGGCAGCTGCACCGTTTAGGTTTTGGGATGATTCCAGGTGCCCAGGAAGTAGTGGGCACCTGCTACGTTTAGGCTTGTTCTTGGACTGGCGCTGCATGGCAGCGTGCCCTGACATTGAGACTCAGGGCGTCTGAGCCCCAACAAGGCCAGTTGGCCTAGGGACTGCCACAGGTGGTGGCTTATGTAAGTTATGCACAATGTGATTCCTATGTTTTTAATAGTAATTGCCTACTGTGTGTTTTCGCGCTTTTGACTTATGTCCTGGCACCTCTGAATGTGTAGGTTTATGCATCATGTGTCTTTCTTTCCATGCGCTGCACCTCTGAATGTTTTAGGCATCATGTGTCTTCTTGCGCTGCACCCCTGAATGTATTTTATTGCATCATGTGCTTTACTCTTAACACCTCTGAATGTTTTAGGCATCATGTGTTTCTCTTTATTACTCCTCTGAATGTGGTTCATGCATCATGGGTAATGTGTTCTGGTATACCCCTATATGTATTTTATTCTTAGGTGGTTGTCCTTTTTAGTACAGGTGGTCCTAGTAAGGTCCTGGTTCCTGTTACCAGCGGATACTGGTTGTGATCTTTTTGATTACCATTTTATGTTTAGTATTTCTTATTCTAAAAGTACTATATCTGATTCTGACAGTGGCCCATGTGGCCCTGTCTTGTAAATAATCCCTTATGAATGTTGCCCGTGCCAGTTGGCACAATGTACATGTGTGATTTTTATCTGATATGTGTTTTGACAATACAAAAGTTATTTTTTAAATAACCTTGTGTGGAGTTCCTTTTTGTGGTGTGCCTAGTATGTTGTTGCTGTTGTGCGCTGACGCAAATGCTTTACACATTGCCTCCGAGTTTAGCCTTACTGCTTGTGCCAAGCTACCAAGGGGGTGAGCAGGGGTTATCTTGACGTGTGACTTCCTTGCCCTGACTAAAATGGTGGTTTCTGCCTGGCTTTGGCGTCAGCCTTAGCCTACCAGAAATAGCCAGTTCTAACATTGTTGGTCAGCGGTGCAGATTTGGACTTGTGTTTGCGCAGTGCCACAGCGACAGCTGGCTACATTACAAAAACTCTGCAATTTTTTCAGATAGTCACATGTCTGGGATTATTGTTTTGGATTTTTGTTTTTCCTCAAAGTGTCATTTTCAAATGTGTTTCTGCGCTTTATATTTAGTGGTAGATGAGAGAAAGTGACAGGGCGGGACGCCAGTAGAGGGGGAGGTTCTCATAGATTAGGAATCCCTTGCTGGGTCCAGTGTCCAATCCCAAATCCTGTCCCTGTGTGGGTAGATAGGAGAGAGAAGGGGTGTGGAGGAGAAATGGCTAGCTCAGGAGGGTGGTTGTTCCCTGAGTGTAGTGTGTGAATCTGGATTTCCCATTGTGGTAGGATCCAGTGGTGGCAGCTTAATAGTATCCAGTACATTTGTTCCCCGCCCGCTCCCAGAGTTTGGTACCTGTGTCACGTGTGGTCAGGTTGAGGAATCAGGGGTGGTAGAAACTGCCTTACCAGTCCGAGGGGTGGTTGTGTGTGAATGAGTGGCGTGTTGAACTGGAGGAGTTGGTGTGAGTTTTTTTTAAGGAGCTTGCACGTGAGGTGTACCTCTGGTGGTGTGCAGGAGGTCCTGCAGAGGAACTGGACAGGAAGGTGGATGTCTGGCGGTGTGCTAGATGTCTTGCAGAGGCATTAGGGAGTGGTTCCAAAAGGAGTGGCTTGTGTATCTGATGATCCTGTAAAGGGGTAGAGGCTCATGTGTAACCCAGCTAGGTCTCAGTAGTATGGTAGGGGTGTAGGGGCTCACACCCTGTCTCAGTGGAGGCGGAGTGAGTGTGGGACGGTGTGTCCCACGTTGGCCTGAAACCCTATCTCAGGGCCTGGATGGTTCCCTAAGGGAGCGCCAGGTCAGGGGCCTAAGCTGTACATAGGTCATTTGAGGAGGATCTTCCTGTGTCTAGAGGACGGGGAGTGTTTGTAACCAAAACTCCGGCGGTCCTAGTGTTGGGCAGTACCACTCCTAAGCGGAGGGTGCAGAAGTCCTGGCTCGCTGAGCATTTGACCGTCTAGAGTGCTTGACCGTTTGTGGGGCCTCTGGAGGTCGTTCCCCGAGGAGGGGGGAAAGCCGGGTTGGGGTGTGGCCTGACCTGGAAGGAGTACTGAAGGAAAGTGTGTCACTGATACGCCGCTGGCGTGTGCTCTGTCTAGCCTGGGACATACTGAGAATTACCCTGTGATAGAGAGTACTGGAGGAGAGTGTGTCGCTGATACGCCGCTGGCGTGTGCTCTGTCTAGCCTGAGACATACTGGGCCTGTAGTCATGGAACTGGAAGGGGGTGCAGAGGGACGGTGTCCTTACTTTTACTTCTGACCCCGGTGCAACCTGAGGGTTTAGATCTTAGGTTGGGAGATTAGGAAACTTCTAGGTGAAGAGGAATCTCCGCCAAAGTGGATCAGCTGAAGAGACTGAGGGGGCTGCCCTTGCTGTGTGTTCTGGGGCTCACCTGCAGTTTGTTGTTTCCACTAAGGTAGAGGAAAGGGGACTTTGCTGTGTGCTGTGTCCCCCCACCTGCTTGAAGAGGGACTGTGCTGTGTGCTTTGTACTTCAGAAGTGGAATAGTTTCCAGGTGGTAGACCAGTGATGGAGTGAGGTCCTGATCTTGTAGGAGAATTGTGTTCTGGTGAGTGCTTTTCTGTGAGGGTGCGGAAACCCGGAAGTAGAGGTAGGGTGGGGCATTCTTGCCCGTGACCTCTGGTCAGCCTGAGGGTGTGGTCCCTAGGTTGAAGGATCAGTGGTAGTTGTAGCTACACTGAGGAAGAGTGGAGAATGGCTATTGTGTGCCAGGGGTTATTGCCCCCCGCTCTGTGGATTGGTTAGGACCTGTGATATTTGGATGGTCTTGACTGTGGATGACTAGGGCCTACCAGTGGGGTATCCTAGTTGTGTCAGAGAGTTATTGTTTGGAGGTAACCAGGTGGGTTCAGAGTGGCGTAAAACCGGAGGGTGTCCCTGCCGTGCAGGTCCGTGTCCGTGTTTTGTCGCCCAAAGCAAGGAAGCCCATCAGTGGAGTGATTGGTCTACTCTGCGTTTTGGCTCAAAGGGGGTTGTGTTGGACCCGGCCCTTTGGGCAGGTTCACCCCCAGACTTTTTGCTTTTTCCTAGCCTGTTTCTGGAACCTGGTGGTGGTGATTTTAGGCCTCTGCGCACTTTTTCACTGTGGTACAGTGTAAAGTGCTTGAGCTCTCTGTGAATGAGTGGTGAGTGACCTGCCCTCCCATAGGAATGAATGGGGAATATGTATGCCCATGGTATTATTATTATTCTTATTATTTATTTTATTATTAATGATATTTATAGAGCGCTTGCAAATACCCGTAGGCGTCTCGGCGCTAGAAATGCAAATGTTGTCTCACCCTGATCAGGAGGTACGGAGATATAAATTACTGGTTAAATAACCACGTTTTCAGTTTTTTTCTAAACTGAAGGAGCGAAGGGCATGTTTTGATGTGGATTGGAAGGGTGTTCCAGAGTCTAGGGGCCGCAATTGAGAAGCGGCGATCACCCCAAGAAGCTGTTCGGCTACGTTGCACCACTAGTTGGTTGAGTGAGGTGGATCGGAGGGTTCTCGATGGGTTGTAGGGGATCAATTGGTTTTTAAGGAAACGAGGTCCTTGATCCTGTAATGTCTTGTAAACTGTGCATAGAGTTTTGAATTTCACCCTGTTGTGAATGGACAGCCAATGGTAATTTTTCAAAGTATCTGAGATAGGTGCAAATTTGGGTTTTTTTGATAGTACGCGAGCGGCCGCATTCTGCACGGTCTGTAGTTTTTTAATAACTCTGCTCTGAGCATTGAGCAGCAGACCGTTGCAATAATCTAGTGATGTCAAGACTAGAGAGGTGACTAGCGTTTTGGCTGCTGAGTCTGGGAGATACGGTATGATTTTTCTTACCGTTCTAAGTTTGAAATGGCCGTTGGCTGCCACCTTATTTGCATGGGCCATGAAGTTCAGCTGGTCATCAAAAGTAACACCTAGGTTTCTGACTTTGACCGTAGGGGAGGGAGGTGTACCTAAGGCCGATGGCCACCAATCTGCAGACCAGGCTGGTGAGAGATTGCCAAAGATAACCACCTCCGTTTTATCGGAATTAAGCTTCAGGCAATTCCTTGCCATCCACTCACCGATAGTGATCATCCCGGTTTTAAATCTCTCTGCAACCATCTGTCCATCACCCTGTATTGCCAGCACCAGCTGGGTGTCGTCAGCGTATGAGGTTAGGCTCATCCCATGTGCTTTGATGACATAAGCAAGGTCCGACACATATATATTAAATAGTGTCGGACTTAGGGATGAGCCTTGAGGAACCCCACACGGTAACGACAACTCAGCTGACTGGAAGGGACCCAGTGTAACCGCCTGGGTTCTATTGGCTAGAAAGGAGGCGAGTAAGTCCCTAGCAGTAAGCTGAATGCCCATCCTCTCGACACGGTCGACCAAGATCTTGTGGTCAACCGTGTCGAAAGCTGCTGAGAGATCCAAGAGAACTAACAAAGCAGTTCCTCCTTGATCGCGGATGACTCTAATGTCATCAGCTGCTTTTATAAGAGCGGTTTCTGTGCCATGGTTTTTACAGAAACCGAACTGTGTATCATCCAGTAAGTTGTGTTTTTCTATGTAGGATGATAGCTGCTGATTCATAGCCTTTTCTAGAACCTTGGCTAAGAAAGGGAGGCTTGCTATAGGGCGATAGTTTTTTAATTCGCCTTTATCTGAGCCAGGTTTTTGAGCAGGGGTTTAATCAACGTGTTTTTTAATCGATCAGGGTAAATTCCAGATGTCAATACTGTATTGCAGACAGCAGTGATGATGGGAATGACTGTGTCCGGTACAGTAGCGAGCACAGAAGTGGGGCATGGGTCCAAAGCAGAGCCAGCTTTGATCGTTTTAACTATACTCTTGATTTGGTCAGTGGTGAGGGGGCTAAAACAAGTCATGGAATTTTTGGGAATAGTTGTAGAGGTTATGGCATGACTGCTGGTCTGGTCTGAGCTAAAAGCTTGGTAGATGTCATTAACCTTTGCATAAAAGAACTCCGATAATGCATCACATAAAGCTTGTGAAGGGAGAGGATTAAGATCCGGGGAGTCTCCAGCGAGGGCTTTAGCGATGTCAAATAACTGTTTACTGGAATTTTTCGCAGTTTCTATCTGGCGTGTGAAAAAGTCTTTCTTAGCTGCTATTATCATAGCTTTGTAAGTGGCAAGGGCTTTTTTTATAATTTTCCTTATTTTCACTGTCATACGTTCTTCGTCAGTGTCTTTCCCTGTTCCTGGTTAACTGTTTTTGAATTTTTAGTTCTGTTGTATACCACTGAGCTTTAGGCGCATTTCTGTTCTTAGAAAGTGATTTAGTGGGTGCCAGCTGGGTCGTGGCTTCACCCAACCACTTTTGAAATTGATTAGTAGCGATATTAGGATCAGTGGATAGTTCTGGGATTGTGGAATTAAGAAGCTGCGTTAAGTCATTGGGGTTGATGTCCTTCCAAGCTTTAAACGCACCCTTTTTCGCTGGGACTACTTTTTTTCTCTGTGAACCTTTAATTATAAGTTTGCTGAAGATAACTGAATGGTCTGTCCAGGTCATAGGGAGAACTGAGGTGATACACAGTCCTTCCACATTTGTAAAAATTCCATCCAGCGTGTGGCCTGCCTGATGGGTGGGAGTCGAGACCAATTGTCTGAGGCCCATTATATCTAAGTCTGATAGAAGGGCTGAAGTGTCCCTGTCACCAAGGAGCTCCAGATGGAAATTAAAATCTCCCATAATCGTAGTGGATTCTTCTGTAGCTATGGACTCAGTCATATTAGTAAGATTTGTGAGGAACGCAGATCTTGTCCCCGGGGGTCTATAAATTAATATACCCTTAAAGTTATAGGTAGGGGACACTTTTATATTGAAATGCATGGCTTCACATGAGGTCGTAGGAATCGACGAGCAACGGACTTCAAATTGGTCTCTCGCTATAATAGCTATACCACCACCTTTTCCTATGGGCCTGTCCTGCCGATATGCACTGTAGCCTGAAGGGACTGCAATGACATAATCGGGGGCAGATGCTTCATCAGACCATGCCTCTGTGATGTAAAGCACATCTAAATGAAAGTTACTGATAAGGTCAGCTATATCCTGGCAATGTTTGCTCAGGGAACGCGCATTAATGAGTGCCATGGAGACATGGGTATCGGCCTCATTACTTACCGATTTAGCATACAGAGTTGGATTACAGAGTTGGATTATCAAACACAGGGGAAATGTTACAATGTGAGCATTGTGTGTGTGATACCAACTGCATGAGGGATAGATCGAGTTTGGTGCAAAGCGGCGCGTAAGATGGACAGAGCTCCAACAGCGCATTGCGGGTATAGGAAAGAAAAGGGGCAGGGGTTGTGGCCCTGGGCCCGGTCCCGGCGCGGACGGGCGCAGACGGGCCCGCCTTTGGCGCGCCTTCGGCGCGCCGCCGGCGCGCCCGCCCGCTGCGCGGACGGGAAGGTCGTCTGTTTATATCCATCCAATCGAGTGGGAGGAGGGTGGAGGGGCGGAGATCTGTCCCGCGATCCTTCCCCAGGCCAAGATGGCGCCTGAAGAATCTCGAGTGGTGCCTGGCGCCTGGCAACAGTGGCGCTGCCGGACACGAGAGGGGGGGGGCTGCTAAAAAAGCTCCTATTTAAAATATATACACAATTTTAAAAACGAGTGTATTTTGTGCTCAAATAGCACCCAATCACCATACAAATTACACAGTGCGCAAGGGAGCGCAGAGAACCCCCGGCTTCCGCCTCAAGGGTGAGAAAACTTGCAGATATCACGAGCAACTAGGAAACCAGCCCTTAAATCTCCTCGGAGGGCGGAGGGGCGGAGATCTGTCCCGCGATCCTTCCCCAGGCCAAGATGGCGCCTGAAGAATCTCGAGTGGTGCCTGGCGCCTGGCAACAGTGGCACTGCCGGACACGAGAGGGGGCTCTGGGGCGATGTGAGTCTCGCTCCAGGTGGGGGCTGCTAAAAAAGCTCCTATTTAAAATATATACACAATTTTAAAAACAAGTGTATTTTGTGCTCAAATAGCACCCAATCACCATACAAATGGTAGTTCCTGAAGTGTGGGGAGTGCGGGGTTGAGTTTGATATGTACGAACTCTTGAGACTGAATGCTGCAAAATGGTATATGCGGCATGGGTGTGTCTAGTCTAGAAGTGCCTCTTTTAGAAGTTGGCATATTTGTGAAATTTGTGTCTAGCGTGTGATTGGCTGGTGAGCCTGGTCCAGAGTGCCTGGGCCTGCTTGTGGATTGACTGTCTGGTTTGAGGATGACAGGGGCTGAAGAGCCCAGGAGGTTGTCTGAGTCAGCCCGTGGATGAAAGACAGCATCTGCTGCCAGGGAAGTGGGAGGAGATGGCACCTAATAGTGAAGGACTGTGCCTGCCTGACTACAAAGCTGGCTCCACCTCCCGCTGGGCGACTGTCACCTCTGTCCCTGATACTGAAGGGACTTCCCTATAACCAGTTCTAGCTGGTTCTCACACTGCCTGCTTCAAAGGACTTCAAAGGACTTCAAAGACTTTTCACTGTATAAGAAGGGGCTGTGTCCCCTTCCAAAAGGTTCTTGTTTCTAACTTGAATCTGCCAAGGGCATGCTGCTGCTGGGGCTCAGGGGAATCCCTGGGCCCTGCCCAGCCCCTGGACCTCTGAAGTATACCTGGAGGACTTCTGGAGGACCACTCTGCCTTGCCTGGGCTGAGGGGGGGACTTTGCTGGACTTTCTGCTCCCCTAAGTACCTGGAGGTGCTTTTTCTTCGCTATAGCGCTTGGGAGCGCTGGATTTGTCCTTCTTAGCGCCTGGGAGGCGATTTCCCTCGGATGTGCCCTGTTGCTGGGGCTCTGGTTGCTGATGGGGCCATCCCTGGGGGCCTGCCTGTGCCCCTACGCTTGAGAGCGCTTTATTTTGATTATAGCGCTGAGGAGCGCTTTGCCCGCCCTGGCGAGTGCCCACCTCGCTTATTTTAAATTTTATTTAACTTTTGGCTGCCCTCGCCGTGATTGCCGCTGCCCGGGGGCCTGAAGGTGACCAGAAGCCGCCGTTCGCATGTACACGGCCGCAGAGAAGGAACCGAAGGGGCCACGACCTGATTGGTTGCTGAGGCAGGCTGCTCGTGAGGGGCCGCGCTCGGATTGGCTGAGCACTTCCAAGAATTCCCCGCGTCATCAGGGTCTTGTCCGAGAGCTGCGCAGGGATTGGCCAACTCCTTCCGGGACTGACGTCGTCACCAGGGGCTCGAGGAAGGAGCCGCGCTGGGATTAGACCAGCCTTGATGACGAGGGCCCAGCTTCGGAGAAGTGTGAAGGGAGGGGGGAAGCAACGGGGCACATTGCCGTGCCCGCCCCCCCTCCAGTGGTACCGAGTCCTTGCGGGGGCCCGTGAGGTCCCCCATTGCTGCAGTTGGTGCCGGAGAGAGGCTTCGTCGCCGGTGAGTGGGGCAGAGCAAGGGAGGGGCGTCGGGACACAATGTCGGTGTCCGCCCCCCCTCCCGCAGTAGCGCGAGCTCGCGCTCATTGTGGAGAAGCCACGAGGGCTTCAAGGGCGGCCCCAGATGGCAGTGGGCCGCCCCAACGTCGCGCAGAGCCTGTGGAGGCTCCCACAACCCGGGGGCAGTATTTGTGTCAGAGTCCCCCGTGAGGGACTACAACGGAGTGAGGATGCTTTGGGCGGCCCCGCTTGGCAGAGGGCCACCCCGACGATCGAGGGGCATATTACTTGGAGCCCTGTGAGAGGCCCCTGCCCGCATGTTGTTTAGTGAGCCTGTTGAGGCTCAGACGGGCGTTTTCTTGACTCGAGTCCCCCGTGAGGGACTCCAACGGCACTAAGTTGTGTACAGAGCCTGTGTGGCTCAGAGGGGCCATATTTTGTTTAAGAGCCTGTTTGGGTCCAGCGTTTGGCCATATTTAGTTAGAGGGGGCGTCGGGGCACATTGCCGGTGCCCGCCCTCTCCTATGTGAGAGGAATGGGTTTTTGGAGCCTGTGTGGCTCCCACAGTGGGTGCGGTTTGCGCCCAAGGGTCAGTGAGGACCCTGTCGCAGTTTCCTTCATGATTTCCCAGCTGCCCAGCAATTAGTGGGCAGCTGCACCGTTTAGGTTTTGGGATGATTCCAGGTGCCCAGCAAGTAGTGGGCACCTGCTACGTTTAGGCTTGTTCTTGGACTGGCACTGCATGGCAGCACGCCCTCACATTGAGACTCAGGGCGTCTGAGCCCCAACAAGGCCAGTTGGCCTAGGGACTGCCACAGGTGGTGGCTTATGTAAGTTATGCGCAATGTGATTCCTATGTTTTTAATAGTAATTGCCTACTGTGTGTTTTTGCGCTATTGACTTATGTTCTGGCACCTCTGAATGTGTAGGTTTATGCAACATGTGTCTTTCTTTCCATGCTCTGCACATCTGAATGTTTTAGGCATCATGTGTCTTCTTGCGCTGCACCCCTGAATGTATTTTATTGCATCATGTGCTTTATTCTTAACACCTCTGAATGTTTTAGGCATCATGTGTTTCTCTTTATTACTCCTCTGAATGTGGTTCATGCATCATGGTTAATGTGTTCTGGTATCCCCCTAAATGTATTTTATTCTTAGGTGGTTGTCATTTTTAGTACAGGTGGTCCTAGTAAGGTCCTGGTTCCTGTTACCAGCGGATACCGGTTGTGATCTTTTTGATTACCATTTCATGTTTAGTATTTCTTATTCTAAAAGTACTATATCTGATTCTGACAGTGGCCCATGTGGCCCTGTCTTGTAAATAATCCCTTATGAATGTTGCCTGTGCCAGTTGGCACAATGTACATGTGTGATTTTTATCTGATATGTGTTTTGACAATACAAAAGTTATTTTATAAATAACCTTGTGTGGAGTTCCTTTTTGTGGTGTGCCTAGTGTGTTGTTGCTGTTGTGCGCTGACGCAAATGCTTTACACATTGCCTCCGAGTTTAGCCTTACTGCTTGTGCCAAGCTACCAAGGGGGTGAGCAGGGGTTATCTTGGCATGTGACTTCCTTGCCCTGACTAGAATGGTGGTTTCTGCCTGGCTTTGGCGTCAGCCTTAGCCTACCAGAAATAGCCAGTTCTAACAATCTACATAAAAAAATCTCATGAACTTTTTGTTAATATTAACTGATCTGGATCATTCCAGTCACATAAGAGTGGAGCGCCAGGGGATGCTTCCGACATCTGTTGGAATCACTTTCTTGATGTTTTGAATTGACGTCCATGACAAGAGACACCACCCGGGCAGCACCCTCAAACATTGACGATATTGGTGAATCATTCGTATAGAACTCCAAATACACTAGAGCTGTGCAACTCTCCACAATTTTGATTAATCTCTCCAAATCTTGTCACGGAGTTAGCTGCACGCCATCCAAAACGGAATATTTATAATACAATCACTAACATTCATAATGCAATACGACAAAATCGCAAAAAGCACGGAACAAAGAGCTGAGACTTTCACCTTCCAAGAAGGAGAAGCTTCTAGAATCTATTCACTAATTGGAGAACAGATCGACCCCACTTCTTCCAAAAGAACCAAGGAACAAAACCTAAAACAACTACTCTACCTTTCTAAGAGGCATGTCAATCAGAAGCTACATGCGAATACACTCATAAAATATCATAAATTACAACGTATACCAAGAGGACAACGCATTGCTCTAAAACCGTCTCTCTGTAAGCATTCCCAGAAGTGGTATGCCATATTAAATAAGTGCTCCCTCGATTTGATACTATTGATAATAGAGGAACTTTCAAGTATTCTGATTGAACTTAACAAAGAGATGGAAGAAATTTTGGAAGAATTATCATCAATGATGACAACTGAAGAACTTGAAATCATGTTGAAAGACATTAAAGATCAGATCGACAGACAATCAATCAATCAAGCATTTATATAGCGCGCTACTCACCCGGAGGGTCTCAAGGCGCTTGGGGAGGGGGGTCCACTACTGCTTGAACAGCCAGGTCTTGAGTTGCTTCCTGAAGGAGAGGTGGTCTTGGGTCAGGCGGAGGTGGATGGGGAGGGAGTTCCACGTCTTGGCAGCCAGGTAGGAGAAGGATCTTCCTCCCGTTGTGGCTCGTCGGATGCGGGGAACGGCGGCGAGGGCATGGCTGGTCGATCGAAGTTGGCGGGTGGGAGTGTAGAAGGTCAGGCGATCGTTGAGGTATCTGGGGCCTTGGTTGTGGAGAGCTTTGTGTGCGTGGGTGAGGAGTCGGAACATGATTCTCTTGTTGAAGGGGAGCCAGTGCAGGTCTCTCAGGTGTCCGGAAATGTGGCTGTGTCGGGGGATGTTCATGATGAGTCGTGCTGAGGCGTTCTGAATGCGCTGGAGTCTTTTCCGGAGTCAACACACACAAGATTCAGACACTCACAAGATATTAACGAGAGGAAGATTCGTAAGTTCAAGTGAGATACGCTTGACTACATATTAGGGGAGGTGTACACATTGGCAGATATTTACGCACAAAGACGCAGAAATCGCCCCTACACATCATACACAGATACCTCTTCCTCAGGGAGCGACATGTCCAACAAACCTCCTTCTAGTAGAACTCAATTAACTAAGAAGAGGGTTACAACCACTACAGAAGAACAACAGAAAGAAGGAGCAACATCCTCTTCTACCACCACAAGCTCATTGGAAGTGCCTTTTTTAGAACAAGGCCCTACAGGAGTCGAAGACTCAGGAGGGGAAAAAGAACTCCCAATTACAAGAAGCGTGACCAGCAAGGTCAAGGAAAAAGAGAAAAAGAAACAGGCAAACAAGAACAACTAGTCATCAACATTTTTGACTACAGGTTGAAAGACGAAGGACTGAAATTACTTCAAAAAGGGATGTATTTTGTTCCAAGCACACAAACCAATCTGTTAGAATTGGAGGTCAGTTTCTTTAAACTGATGCGGAAATTAAGGTTACATCACCTTTTTGATAACATATCACAAAAACCCATGGCGCAAGAACCCGACCAACTTAGAGGTTTACGACCCAAGAGTACTTTCATGGCTCCCATGAGTCACAAAACGTTGGATCTTTTTGAGACATTGGTCAAACAGGATCTACTTAAAATTAATTGTCAGAAAAAATGCCACAGCAACATCACCAATAAGGATCTAGCTATTTTGAAGAATCTATCAAAGAACAAAAAGATCGTCTGCATTAAAACTGACAAAGGCGGAGGCCTTGTTATCATGAATGCCACCATGTACAACCAGAAAATTCAAGAACATATCAATGATACCAATACCTATGCACCTCTACAACAAAATCCAATTAACGAATATCTTGCAAAACTCATGGAGCTAATCAACAAAGCTAAGGATGACGGTGTAATCAATGACAGAACTAGCAAATTTTTAACCACATTGTATCCAAAAAGACCATCATTTTATATGTTGCCAAAACTTCATAAGAATTTGTTTGATCCACCTCTACGTCCCATAGTTTCAACGAAAAACAGTCTACACGAGCCAATTGGCCAATTCATTGACCGACAGATGCAACCCACAGTTCAACGGATGGCAACATACATTCGAGACACAACTGATTTTCTGTCTAAACTGGATTCCTTGATACTTGACAATGATGAACAACTAATACTCTGCACCGCAGATCAGATGTAAGGTCACTTTATATGTCAATCCCGCATGGATCAGGCATTGAAGCGATGGAAGAAGCTATACTCACTACTGATTATGAGCCACAACTACAAACTTTTCTGATGGAGCTCATTATTTTTACTCTGTATCACAGCTACTTCAAGCATAATGACACCTGGCACCAGCAACTCATCGGGACTAGCATGGGCAATTGCGCAGCCCCAGTGTACGCAAATCTTTTCATGAGAAGCTATGAAACACAAAACATATTGACAGATCCACGATGGACGGACAATCTCAAGTTGTTTGTATGCTATATAGACGATATCTTCATCCTATGGAGAAATTCAAGTGAACTATTAGAACAAGCATTGATGGACCTAAACAGAAAAGATGAGAGAATCCAGTTCACCTGGGAAATGTCGACAAAGTCTATTACCTTCTTAGATGTACGAGTAAACTTACAAGATGGTAAAATTGAAACTGAAATGTATCAGAAGAACACAGACAGGAATAACACCCTTCATTATCATAGTTTTTCATCAAGAACCTTTGAAACGACACTTGCCGCTATCACAAATGATGCGGGTTAAGAGGATCACATCAAACCCAGAAAAAGCTAAGATGAAAATTGCTGAAATGGGAAAAAGGTTTTGTGAAAGAGGCTATCCAGATATCCTGATCAAAGATGCAGAAAACAAAGTATACAACTTGCAAAGAACAGACCTGCTTACTATTAGACATAAACAACAAGAAGAGAGAATGACAGTTGTGTCAAAATATTCTACCGCAAGCATGAACTTCAAGAAAATAATTAGGAGTCATTGGAATGTCCTAAAGGCTGAACCGGACTTGAAACATGCATTTGATAATCCACCGATTTTCGCCTTCACGAGGAATAAAAATCTTGGTGAACTGTTAAAAAACACCACAGATGCCACCATAAGATTTTGTGGAACCCGTCCTTGTTTACAATGTGGTAATTGTAATAACATAATTAGAGGGGACCACATAACCCATCCAATGAAGGGTCATAAAATCAAACTAAAAGTCAATGCAACCTGTGATTCGACTAACTTAATCTACATGCTAAAATGCCCATGTGGCAAGGTGTATGTCGGAAAGATGGAACGAAAGATCAAAATAAGGCTTAATGAACACAAGTCGAACATTAGAACTGGAAATGTGAAATCAACAGTAGCTGCTCACTTTGCCGAATCTCACCATAATGTTTCCCAATTGCAATATTTGATACTTGAAATCGTGGAAAAACAAGAAGGCAGAGATAATAACCGCTTCTTATTACAAAGAGAGAATCATTGGATGTATCTATTGAATTCCAGCAAGCCCAATGGTCTCAATGACCGTACTGAATTTATGTGTTGTCTAGAACTCTTTACAAAAACTGAACAGGCCCTCCTGGCCCCCCATGGCCCTGCTTCCGGTTTGGATATACTGGAGGCCGATCAGACTACCTAATTTTACTACATAATTCTAGCTTTTTTCAGTGACACCTAGAATGTTGTACATATTATCTCTTGTCACATATCTTTTTTCTTGTCACCATCTTGTATTACATTTGTTTAGAATTTCTTTTTGAACAGTGATAACTTTATTCACATTTAGTGTAACTGACATTTACGAAAAGCGTCAGCAACCATACCCAATAGCTCTCAACAAGCCGTGATTGGCCGACTTCCAATCACATGATCGGAACTCTAACCAATCACGTCACCCGAAACAAACCACCGCGGGTTTTTTCCAATATCTGTCACGATTAGCCGCTAATCCAGGCTGCTTCGCGTCAGACGTGGATTCAATCACGGAACAGATAAACAACAAGAGACGCCAAGCGTTTTAACTAGTAAGTTTAGAGCATTTAGATTAGCTTTCCCTTCCACACGAAATAACAGAATACAAATGGATTAATACATTGTGTTTTTCCCAGTTTTTTGACTAGCGATTCGACAAGTCAGTTAAAAAGAACAACATGTGAGTCAGGACGTTTTTTGTTTTCTTCACCTTGCTCACTTGGGGCTTGCACACTTGTTTTGTTCTGAATTTTCACTTTTAATCACACATGATTTGTACATGGCAATGTATGTTAAGTTGCTTACAGACATTTGAATAGATTATTTTTGCCTTGCTTCTAGCTTCTGGTCCCAGATGAAGGGAGATTCAGCCTGAAATGCATTGGACTGAAAAATGTGTTGTTTTGATTGAACATTACGAATCATGGAATTGAATTAACATGGAATGATATGTGAATTTATGAATATAAATAAGACTATATCTACATAAAAAAACTCTCATGAACTTTTTGTTAATATTAACTGATCTGGATCATTCCAGTCACATAAGAGTGGAGCGCCAAGGGATGCTTCCGACATCTGTTGGAATCACTTTCTTGACGCTTTGTAACTTGGACACAATGTTTCCCTCAAAGTACCTGATCTCCTATAGATTATTTGTGGTTTATCACCAAGGAGAGATCCCACACCTGGTGCACCCTTAAGAATTTTCCAATGTTTATGTAGGATTTAAAAAAGGTCATTTTGAGTTTAGAATGGGTGGTAATAAAAGCCAGGCGTTCTTTTTTGATAGGCCCCATGTTTTTTTAGGCTTTAGTGTGTCCGTTCTCTTAAAACCCCTTACCCGTCTTACTACTTTGGCTTAGGCATTGATCACAACAGCCTCTCCTTTTAAGCCGTTGCAGTGTGTCATGTGCTTGTTTTTCAAATTGTATACCATCACTTCAATTCCTTTGAACTCTAATAAATTCTCTGAAGAGTATGGAACGTTTTGTGTTTGCAGTGTGAGCACTGTTGAAATGCAGTAGACTGTTGATAGCTGTTTCCTTTCTATGTAGGTTACTCTTAAGTTTATTGTTTCCAATATACAATTCTAGGTCTAAAAAAATGGATCTTGGTTTTAGACATATTAATAGTGAGGCGTACATTGAACGGATTTTGATTTAGGTAATCAAAATAATTACGTAAATTGTTCTCAGATCCTGTCCAAATCATAAGAACATTGTCAATGTAACGCCCCCCAAAAAAGACATCTTTTGTTCAAAGTCCAGCATCATGGGTCCACACATACAGTTTCTCGAACCAAAACATGAACAAGCTCACGTAGGAAGTGGCAAATTTAGATCCCATCGCCGTGCCCTGCTGTTCATGATACCAATCTTGATTGAAAAGAAAGAAAATATTACTCAGAATTAAGCCAATCATTTAGAGGATCATACCATTATGTTCCAAAAGAGTTGCATGACAGGTAGATAAAAAGTGATCAATAGCCGTCTGGCCAAACTCTTTCTTGATACATGTATACAGCGATTCCACATCCATGGTAACCAACCACATTGTATCGTCCCATTGTAAGTCCTCTACCTTGTTAAGTAAATCCTTTGTGTCCTGTATATAGTAAGTATGGGCGAAATTTGCGAATTCGCATTCCGCGAATTCGCGCGAAATCGAATTCGCAATCCGCAAAATCTGCGAATTTGTGTGAATTTGCGGATTTTTGTTTTTTTGCGTGTTCGTAGGGTTTTTTGCGTGTTCGTGGAGTTTTTTGCTTGTTCGCGAGGCTTTTTGCGTGTTCGCGGGCCGCTTGCATGGTGAAGTTACCTATGCGGTCCTGTATGGGCACAGCACCCTCTGGTTCTCCACTGCCACCCTCTGGTTTATCACTGCCACCCTCTGGTTCACCACTGCCACCCTCTGATTCACCCCTGCCACCCTCTGGTTCACCACTGCCACCCTCTGGTTCAGCACTGCCACTCTCTGGTTCACCCCTGCCACCTTCTGGTTCAGCACTGTCACCCTCTGGTTCACCACTGCCGCCCTCTGGTTCACGACTGCCACCTTCTGGTTCATCACAGCATCTCTGGTTCACCACTGCCACCCTCTGGTTAACCACTGTCACCCTCTGGTTCAGCACTGCCACCCTCTGGTTCACCATTGCCACCCTATTGTTCACCCCTGCCACCCTCTGGTTTATCACAGCACCCTCTGGTTCACCCCTGCCACCCTCTGTTACAGCACTGTCATCCTCTGGTTAACCACTGCCACCCTCTGGTTCACGACTGCCACCCTCTGGTTCATCACGGCACCTCTGGTTCACCCCTGCCACCCTCTGGTACAGCACTGTCACCCTCTGGTTCACCACTGCCACCCTCTGGTTCACGACTGCCACCCTCTGGTTCATCACAGCACCTCTGGTTCACCACTGCCACCATCTGGTTAACCACTGTCACCCTCTAGTTCACCACTGCCACCCTCTGGTTCATCACAGCACCCTCTGGTTCACGCCTGCCACCCTCTGGTACAGCACTGTCACGCTCTGGTTCACCACTGCCACCCTCTGGTTCACGACTACCACCCTCTGGTTCATCACAGCACCTCTGGTTCACCACTGACACCCTCTGGTTAACCACTGTCACCCTCTGGTTCAGCACTGCGACCCTCTGGTTCACCACTGCGACTCTCTGGTTCACCACTGCCACCCTCTGGTTCACCACTGCCACCCTCTGGTTCATCATAGCACCTCTCGTTCACCACTGCCACCATCTGGTTAACCACTGTCACCCTCTAGTTCACCACTGCCACCCTCTGGTTCACCCCTGCCACCCTCTGGTACAGCACTGTCACCCTCTGGTTCACCACTGCCACCCTCTGGTTCACCACTGCCACCCTCTGGTTCATCACAGCACCTCTGGTTCACCACTGACACCCTCTGGTTAACCACTGTCAACCTCTGGTTCAGCACTGCGACCCTCTGGTTCACCACTGCGACTCTCCGGTTCACCACTGCCACCCTCTGGTTCACCCATGCCACCCTCTGGTTCACCCCTGCCTCCATCTGGTTCATCACTGACACCCTCTGGTTCACCCCTGCCACCCTCTGGTTCAACATTGCCACCCTCTGGTTCAGCACTGTCACCCTCTGGTCCACCCCTGCCATCCTCTGGTTCATCACTGTCACCCTCTGGTTCATCACTGCCACCCTCTGGTTCACCACTCCCACGCTCTACCAAGACCTTTTGTGACGCAGCGGCAGCACAAAAGATGCGCCATGGTGCTGGGTGTTAACAACGTGACGCATCTGAGAGATGCATCACATTGTAAAGCCCTGCTCCATCAGGAGGTGTTCCGGCGCAGGGGAGGGCGTTTCTGAGCAGGAACGCCTCCTAAAAGTGGCTGAGTGAAATCTACAAGAATTCACTCCGTCACTTTTAGGCCATTGCTGCGTCAAAACCCTGCGCCTGCTTGAAGCAGGCGCAAGGCTTGATGCAGCATAGGGGAGATAGGGCCCCCCAGAGCATTGCTGGAGCTGCGTCGCAAGCTCGACGCAGCTCCAGCAATGCGCTGCTTTTACGGCACAGATGTGTGACGCATCTGTGCCATTTTTGCCGCATGGTGCGCCGCATTGTAAATGCGGCGCACCATGGGTGGCGGAGCTGCAGGGCACAATAACTGGTGCATCCCTGGGGATGCACCAGTTACTGTAAATCTGCCCCTATACATTTAGCCAATGAGGGAGCACTTACTGATTAGACAGTAGAAAGTACTCCAATTGAGTAGAGGTATTGCACAAAAAGGTGGCATCTTCGTGGACAAACACGCAGAGCGGGATTCATTCTGCCCCCTGTTGGACTCATTTTTTGTGCCCTTATGCCCTCTGTTATACTTGTTTTTCCCTTGTTTTTCTGCCCTTCGGCCCCCTGTTAGACTCGTTTTTTGTGCCCTTCTGCCCTCTGTTAGACTCGTTTTTTGTGCCCTTCTGCCCTCTGGTATTCCCTTGTTTTTGTGCCCTTCTGCCCTCTGTTAGACTCATTTTGTGCCCTTCTGCCCTCTGTTAGACTTGTTTTTGTGCCTTTCTGCCCCAGTAGACTAGTTTTTTGTGCCCTTTTGCCCTCTGTTAGACTCGTTTTTCCCTTGTTTTTCTGCCCTTCTGTCCTCTGTTAGACTGGTTTTTTGTGCCCTTCTGCCCTCTGTTAGACTGGGTTTTCCCTTGTTTTTCTGCCCTTCTGCCGTTTGTTAGACTGCTTTTTGTGCCTTTCTGCCCTCTGCATCACCACATCATCACTCAGCGCTACCCCAGCATCACTCAGCACCACCACATTATCACTCAGCACCACCACATTATCATTCAGCACCACCACAGCACCACTCAGCGCCACCACAGCATCACTCAGCGCCACGACAGCATCACTCAGTGCCACCACATTATCACTGAGCACCTCCACAGCACCACTCAGCACCACCACAGCATCACTCAGCCCCACCACAGCATCACTCAGCACCACCACAGCACCAATCAGCACCACCACAGCACCACTCAGCGCCACCACAGCATCACTCAGCACCACCACATTAACACTCAGCACCACCACAGCACCACTCAGCACCACCACAGCATCACTCAGCACCACCCCAGCATCACTCAGCACCACCACAGCACCATTCAGCACCACCCCAGCATCACTCAGCACCATCCCAGTATCACTCAGCACCACCACAGCACCACTCAGCATCACCACAGCACCACTCAGCACCACCGCAGCACCTCTCAGCGCCACCCCAGCATCAATCTGCGCAACCATTCAACAACAACTGGTTCAAATATGTTCTCACAATGTTTCAAACTTTATTACAAATGTCACAAAAGTATGTTAATATTGCACTTCTGTTCTTGGATTTTCGTCACAATAAAATACACTGAACATTATCTTCACATAAGTTATTTACAAAAGTCTAAGCTATTGCCATTATAAATTAAAATCACTTTTATTTAAGTATTAATTATTTAAAAAAATTAAAAGCCATTGTAATTTGTAATATCAATACAGCTAAGTCACGTAAATACAAAACATGTTGCATTACAAATGCTTTAGGTGTCACATTTGCGAAAGTTATAACTATTGACATTGTAAATGACAAAGCTATTAATTTAGCTATTTTCAAAACCAACACATAAATAAAAAAAAATTCATTTACAAGACCAATAGCTCAAACTTTCCTAATGCGAGACCTATTGCATTGCAAATGCTTGTTTGTATATCTGTCAGTGCTTCCTGTTGAAGTCTAATTTTCGTGACAGGCGCCTAATTGCCTACTTGCGTTACTATTCTCTGACCCTGCTTCAAGGGTCAGAGAATAGTTGCAAGTAGGCAACGAGGCGCCAGGAAGCACTTACAGGCTTACAGCAGCAGGTGCCCAAGTTGAAGTTAATTTCTTTGTAACCCTTTTGTTATAGGTTACAAAAAATTAGCTTCAACTTTTGCACCTGCTGCTGTAACCCTGTAAGTGCTTGGCTGAAAATTCGTCCCCGCTGATTTGCGGATTTTACTGCGATTTCGCGAGATTCGCGGATCGTGAAATCGCGGAAAATCCGCAAATTACGCGAGCGGCACGAATTTTAAGCCCATGCTTAGTTATTGGTTGTTGGGCGTAGGGTGGGACTAGGGCTAGGGTTAGACCTTTAATTGGAAGTAGCTATTTAGGGCTTCTGGTATGATTGGTTGTTGGACAAGTAGTGGGACTAAGAGTAGGGTTAGGCTTTCTATTGGAAGTAGGGACTAGGGCTACCTGTGCCATTGGCTGCTTGGACTTGGATTGGGACTACTGGTAGGGCCTTTAATTGGAGATGAAGATCAGGGTTTTTTAACTGATTGGGTGCTTGGAGTAGGGCTAAGATTGGCTGTAAGGTCCTGGTCTGCTATTGGTTCTAGATGTTAGGGCTAGTGTTGTGATTGGATTGTGTTAGGGCTAGGGTTTCCATTGGCTGAAGGGGTCACCTGATTACTAGGGCTATAGAAAAGGCCAGGCTTAGGGCGGCTCGGGTAGGGGCGGAGAGGACAAGGGTAGTTGGCTGTTTGAGCCTGTTATGGGCAGAGAGGACAAGGGTAGTTGCCTGTTTGAGCCTGTTAAGGGCGGAGAGGACAAGGGTAGTAGCCTGAACCTGTTTGCGCCTGTTTGAGCCTTTTCTGGATTCCAGCCATTTTGAGCCGGTTTGAGCCGGTTCGAGATTCCAGCCAGTTTGAGCCGGTTTGAGATTCCAGCCGGTTTGAGCTGGTTTGAGATTCCAGTCGGTTTGAGCTGGTTTGTGCCAGTTTGAACCAGTTTGAGCCAGTTTGAACCGGTTTGAGCCAGTTTGAGCTGGTTTGAACCAGTTTGAGCCACTTCGAACCTATTTGAGCCGGTTTGAACTGGTTTGATCCCGTTTGAACTGGTTTGAGCCAGTTTGAAACTTTTTCAATCAATCAGGAGTTTGTTAAAGCGCGACTACTCACCCGTAAGGGTCTCAAGGCGCTAGGGGTGGGGGGATTGGGGGGTGCAGGTTCCATTCCATCAAGGAGGGGGTCTGTCGAAGAGCCAGGTTTTGAGGTTTCTTGCGAAGATTGGGAGCGATGTTGTCTGTCTGAGGTGGAGCGGAAGGGCGTTCCATGCTTTGGCCGCGAGGAAGGAGAAGGAGCGGCCTCTCAATCTGGTCTTTCTGGTGCGGGGACCACGGCATAGGAAAGCTTGGCTGATTGTAGGGTCCTTTGGGGTGCGTGGTATTTGAGTCGGCTGTTCAGGTATGCTGGTCCGGTGCCGTGGAGGGCCTTGTGTGCGTGGGTGAGCATCTTAAAGGTGATTCTCGCCTCAACGGGGAGCCAGTGGAGTGTGCGCAGGTGCTGGGAGATGTGGCAGTGTTTTGGCAGGTTGAGGACCAGTCTTGCGGCGGCGTTCTGGATGTTCTGTAGCTTGCGGATGAGGTTTTTGTTTATTCCGGCGTAGAGTGCGTTGCCGTAGTCGAGTCTGCTGGTGACCAGGGCGTGAGTGACTGTCTTTCTGTGTTCGAAACTGTTTGAGCCAGTTTTAACCGTTTTGAGCCAGTTTGAACCGGTTTGAGCCAGTTTGAACTGGTTTGTACCGGTTTGAGCCATTTTGAACCAGTTTGAGCCAGTTTAAACCTGTTTGAGCCAGTTTGAGCCAGGTTGAACCAGTTTGAGCCAATTTGAACCTGTTTGAGCCAGTTTGAACCGGTTTGAGCCCGTTTGAACCGGTTTGAGCCCGTTTCAACCAGTTTCAACCAATTTCAACCAGTTTGAGCTGGTTTTAGATGTCAGCCGGTTTGAGCTGTTTTGAGCCACTTTGAACCAGTTTAAACCAGTTTGAGCCGGTTTGAACCGGTTTGAGCTGTTTTGAATCGGTTTGAGCCAGTTTAAACCGGTTTGAGCCAGTTTAAACTGGTTTGAGCCTGTTTGAGCCGGTTCTGGATTCCAGCCGGTTTCAGCCGGTTTGAGATTCCAGACGGTTTGAGCTGGTTTGAGCCAGTTTGAACCTGTTTGAGACAGTTTGAACCGGTTTGAGACAGTTTGAGCTGGGTTGAACCAGTTTGAGACAGTTTGAACTGGTTTCCAGTTTGAACCGGTTTGAGTCGGTGTGAACCGGTTTGAGCTGGTTTGAAATTCCAGCCAGTTTGAGCTGGTTTGAGCCAGTTATGAACCAGTCTAAACCAGTTTGAGCCAGTTTGAACCAGTTTGAAACGGTTTGAACCAGTTTGAACCAGTTTGAGCCAGTTTGAGCCGGTTTGAGACAGTTTGAACTGGTTTGAACCAGTTTGAACCGGTTTGAATCAGTTTATCCAGTTTGAACCGGTTTGAGCCAGTTTAAACCGGTTTGAGCCAGTTTATGGTTTGAGCCAGTTTGAACCAGTTTGAACCAATATTGAACCAGTTTGAGCCAGTTTGATCTGGTTTGAACCAGTTTGAACCGGTTTGAGCAGGTTCGAGATTCCAGCCGGTTTGAACTGGTTTGAGCCAGTTGGAGACAGTTTAAACCGGGTTGAGCCGGTTTTGAGCTGGTTTGAATCAGTTTAAACCGGTTTGAGCCAGTTTGGACTGGTTTGAGCCAGTTTGAACCGGTTCAAGATTCCAGCCGGTTTGAGCTGGTTTGAGCTGGTTTGAACCAGTTAAAACCGTTTTGAGCCAGTTTTACCCGGTTTGCACCAGTTTGAACTGGTTTGAACCAGTTTGAATTGGTTTGAACCGGTTTGAGCCTTTTGAACTGGTTTGAACCAGTTTGAATTGGTTTGAACCGGTTCGAGCAGTTTTGAACTGGTTTGAGACAGTTTAAACCGGTTTGAGACAGTTTGAGCCAGTTTGAACTGGTTTGTACCGGTTTGAGCCATTTTGAACCAGTTTGAGCCAGTTTAAACCTGTTTGAGCCAGTTTGAGCCAGGTTGAACCAGTTTGAGCCAATTTGAACCTGTTTGAGCCAGTTTGAACTGGTTTGAGCCCGTTTGAACCGGTTTGAGCCAGTTTCAAGCAGTTTCAACCAATTTCAACCAGTTTGAGCTGGTTTTAGATGTCAGACGGTTTGAGCTGTTTTGAGCCACTTTGAACCAGTTTAAACCAGTTTGAGCCAGTTTAAACCGGTTTGAGCCAGTTTAAACCGGTTTGAGCCAGTTTAAACTGGTTTGAGCCTGTTTGAGCCGGTTCTGGATTCCAGCCGGTTTCAGCCGGTTTGAGATTCCAGACGGTTTGAGCTGGTTTGAGCCAGTTTGAACCTGTTTGAGACTGTTTGAACCGGTTTGAGACAGTTTGAGCTGGGGTGAACCAGTTTGAGACAGTTTGAACTGGTTGGAACCAGTTTGAACCGATTTGAGTCGTTTGAACCGGTTTGAGCTGGTTTGAAATTCCAGCCAGTTTGAGCTGGTTTGAGCCAGTTATGAACCAGTTTAAACCAGTTTGAGCCAGTTTCAATCAATCAATCAAAGACATTTATAGAGCGCACTACTTACCCGTAGGGTCTCAAGGCGCTTGGGGGGGGGTGCCGTTACTGCTCGAACAGCCAGGTCTTGAGCTTCTTCCTGAAGGAGAGGTGGTCTTGGGTCAAGCGCAGGTCGGCCGGGAGGGAGTTCCAGGTCTTGGCGGCCAGGTAGGAGAAGGACCTTCCTCCTGTTGTCGCTCTTCGGATGCGGGGGACGTGGCTGGCTGATCGGAGGTGGCGTTTGGGAGCGTAGAAGTTGATTCGGTTGTTGAGGTAGCTCGGGCCTTGATCGTGTAGGGCTTTGTGTGCGTGGGTGAGGAGACGGAAGGTGATTCTTTTGTTGACGGGGAGCCAATGCAGGTCTCTCAGGTGTCCGGAGATGTGGCTGTTTCGTGGGATGTCAAGGATGAGTCTGGCTGAGGCGTTCTGGATCCGCTGGAGTCTCTTCTGGAGCTTGGCGGTGGTTCCGGCATAGAGGGCGTTGCCGTAGTCCAGTCGGCTGGTGACGAGGGCCTGGGTGACGGTCTTCCTGGTCTCCGTGGGGATCCACCAGAAGATCTTCCGTAGCATGCGCAGGATGTTGAAGCACGACGAGGAGACGGCGTTGACTTGTCTGGTCATGGAGAGGGAGGAGTCCAGGATGAAGCCCAGGTTGCGTGCGTGGTCCGTCGGTTTGGGTGCGGTGCCCAGGGCGGGGGGCCACCAGGAGATGTTAGGGTTAGTGTTGTGATTGGATAGTGTTAGGGCTAGGGTTCCCATTGGCTGAAGGGGTCACCTGATTACTAGGGCTATAGAAAAGGCCAGGCTTGGGGCGTCTCAGCTAGGGACATGGGCGGAGAGGACAAGGGTAGTTGCCTGTTTGAGCCTGTTAAGGGCGGAAAGGACAAGGGTAGTTGCCTGAGCCTGTTTGAGCCGGTTCTGGATTCCAGCCGGTTTGAGCCAGTTTGAGCTGGTTCGAGATTCAAGCCGGTTTGAGCCGGTTTGAGATTCTAGCCGGTTTGAGCTGGTTTGAGCCAGTTTGAACCAGTTTGAGCCAGTTTGAGCTGGGTTGAACCAGTTTGAGCAAGTTTGAACCGGTTTGAGTTCGTGTGAACTGGTTTGAGCCAGTTTTAACTGCTTTGAGCCAGTTTGAACCGGTTTGAGCCTGTTTGAACCAGTTTGAACCAGTTTGGGTTGGTTTGAGATTCTTGCCGGTTTGAGCTGGTTTGACCCAGTTTGAACCAGTTTAAACCGATTTGAGCCAGTTTGAACCGGTTTGAGCTGTTTTGAACCGGTTTGAGCCAGTTTAAACTGGTTTGAGCCAGTTTGAACCTGTTTGTTCCAGTTTGAACTGGTTTTAGCCAGTTTGAACGAGTTCAACCAGTTTGAGCTTGTTTGAGATACCAGCCAGTTTGAACTGGTTTGAGCCGGTTTGAACCAGTTGAAACTGGTTTGAGCCAGTTTGAACCGGTTTGAGCCAGTTTGAACCGGTTTGAGCCGGTCTGAGATTCTAGCCGGTTTGAGCTGGTTTGAGCCAGTTTCAACCTGTTTAAACCAGTTTGAGCCAGTTTGAGCCGGTTTGAGCTCTTTTGAACCGGTTTGAGCCAGTTTAATATGGTTTGAGGCAGTTTGAACTGGTTTGTTCCAGTTTGAACCGGTTTAAGCCAGTTTGAACCGGTTTGAGCTGGTTTGATATGCCAGCCAGTTTGAGCTGGTTTGACCCAGTTTGAACCAGTTGAAACTGGTTTGAGCCAGTTTAAACTGGTCTGAGCCAGTTTGAACCGGTTTGAACCAGTCTGAACCGGTTTGAAACAGTTTGAACCAGTTTGAGCTTGTTTGAGCCGGTTCAGGACAAGGGCCAGAAATGCTGCCCTTTTTCTCATTTAGAAATACCCAGCCCACACATCCACATCCACAAACAGAGCAACACGTTCAAACCAAATGTACACCACGCACAACACCTACGACCTTCTCACTGATGCAAAACCAGACATACTATTCATAACTGAATCATTTTTATTTTTATTTTACAGAGCTTTATATAGCACAAACTTGACCCCAATCGGGTATCAGAGCGCTTTACATAGCACCAGTTGCATTATATGAGGACACATTCATTGCCAAGAATCACAGGATGTTCAGCGTCGTTGCCGAGACTCAAACCCAGTTCTCCAGATCCGAGATGAAAGCTATGGCTCCAGTCCTGCATGAAGCCATTCCTCTAGGCTATCAAATATTCACCCATAATCGTATTGCCAAAAAGGGAGGTGGTCTAGCTGCTGTATTCAGGCAAACAATACATATCACTAAAGTTGACAACATCTCCTAAAGAATTGTGAGGCTCTTCTTACAAGATGCAATCCTACACCGTCTTCCACCTGTAACTTCCTGCTCCTTTACAGACCTCCATCTAGCAAGGCAACATTCCCAGATGCACTTCTAGACACAGTTTCAAACCTGATAACAATACACTCCAACCTATGCGTTCTGGGTGACCTCAACATTTGGTTTGATAAAACCAATAAGACCCATCGAAAAACAATAATCACCGGCCTATACTCATTGAACCTGCATCAGATTGTCCACAATCCGACACACTCCGCTGGACATATCCTAGATGTCATTTTTGATAATACTGAACTAGTTACCTTTCAAACTATAACTCCAGTCACATTGTCAGACCACCACCTGCTTGCTTTCAAACATAAAACAACACTAAGCGACTCACCTAAAACTACCTTACATCCATCCACCTATCGGCCGTAGAACAAACTCAATTTGGAACACTTGGAGCCCCCCCGAGCCCTCCTAAGCCGCTCCTGCTGTAACCGGAAAGCGGAACGAGTGGGGTTTGGGCTCAGACTGCTTCTATCCCCATCTCTCTCCGAGGTCGGTTCGAGGACCATCCAGTCAAGGGCGCAGGAGCAGGAGGCAGGAGCCTGTGATCAGGAGCCAGAAAAGTGGAGTGCAGTAACTGCTGAGGAACGGAGCAGAGGAGGAGTCTCTGGGGCTTGATGTGCTGTGGCACTTTTAAAATAACTTACTTTGTTTTTTTAATTATATGCATTGCGCGCTGACCGCTAACACGCTGTGTTTACTTTAATTATTTTCTCGCGCTGAGTGCTAGCGCGTGTCACCGCTTTCCCCAGTACTGCTCCTGGAACCATCGCACTGATTGCAAGCGCCAGCACTGCTTATTGCTGAGTGCTTTTATATTTGGACAGGCTGTGTTTTCCGCCTTTCTGACCCTTATTCCCACTTGTACCTTTTCTTTTTCGGCACCTGAGGCGGAAAGCCGGGTGCTTTCTCCTCGCTGTCTCTGTGCACTTTGTTTTCGGTCTTCCCCCGCCTGTGTTGGGTGGCAACAGCACTGTGGGAGAGGACCTGTCTTTTTCTTTCTTCCCCACCCCTGTACGGCATACGAGGTGCCGCTGGGTACTGTGGGATTGGAGCAGCGGCCATCTTGGGAGGAGATCTTACACGCTGGTCGGAGGACCAGCGGTGCGGCTCTCCTTTCACTCCCCCTGAGCGACTATAAGTTCAGGGGCTCTTCGCTCCGCGCAGCGGACGCGCCTATCCTGCGCCAAAGGAGCGGCTAAGGTAAGCCCGTCTGCGCCCATCAGCGCCCCGGATGCGGACGGGTGCGGACGTGGGTCTTCCTATTGGAGGTCTCTCCTCTTTCTTCACCACTATGCGCTCCTACACTTCTGTGGAGCTCCTTTCCCTTCGGGCGAGCTGGCTATGTGCCACTGCATTTTTCCTGGTTGGCGGGCTTTGAGAAAAGGCTGCCCTGGTTGCGGATGGCGTCCCCTGCGACCCTGCCAACTTACAATCCTTGCTCTCTTCTTAATACCAGTTCTCTCAGCAGGCATTCTTTGGACATCCACAATCTGTTGACGGAGTCCAAGCCGCCCTGTCTTTTTTTAACTGAGACCTGGCTGGGAGAAAGTTCTGGCCCTGACCTAGCGAATGATATTCCTACTGACTATGTTATTATCAGAAAGGACAGGGCCTTAGGAAGAGGCGGCAGGATCGCTTTGGTAGTTGACAAGCGCTTCCCCTGCGCCACTCTCCCCACTGATAATATTTTGGGTTGTGAGTCACTTGGCTTTACCCTCTCTCTATCACCACGCCAAGCCTGTGCTGGGCTTTTAATTTATAGACCTCCGGGTCCCATAGGCCTTTTTTTCAAGGAACTGCAGGCTGTCCTCTCTGTACTTTGTTCAAAATCCAAACATTGCATTTTATTGGGTGAATTAAATTTACACATGGATGATGGTAGTGATTTGGATGTTGTTAAGTTGTGGGACATTACAGCTCCTCTAGGGCTGTTACCGTATGTTTCTGTCCCCACACACAACAAAGGCCACACTTTAGACCACATTTTTTCTACAGCTGCGATCTGCGCATCCCCCCCCGATCCCTGTCCTATGGTCTGACCACTTTTTAATAAATGTTATTATTTCTCCTGTCATCACTACCTCCCCCAGACCGTTGGAAGGCCCTAGAGGGACTGCTAGGGCTTTTCACCGGGTCTCCCCTGAAAAGCTGGCAGCTGCACTCTCCATGCACCCATGTCAACTGTCTGGTAGTTTAGAGGAAGATCTGGATCTGCTACATAGGTGGCTAGTGGATAGATTGAGGAGTTAGCTCCCATGTCTATTCCTAGAAAATCCTGCAACCGTGCCTAGGCACCGTGGTTCACTCCTTTTCTTGGTGAGCTGCGCCGAGAGTGTAAAAAAGCTGAAAGGGCCTGGCGCCGCATGTATGATCCCAGTGACAAAAATAAATATAGGGAACTCGCGAAGCTCTATCACCGCCATATTATGGCTGGGAACAAAGCTTATTATGACAAAAGAATTGAGGACGCGGCGAATAAGAGTAAAGAAATTTTCCGCATTTTAAAATATGTTATCTCCCCTACCTCGATATTGCCATCCCACTCCCACACGGAAGCATGGGTCCATCAACTTGCAATCTTTTTCACCTCTAAAATTAAAGCTATTCAAGATACTTTTTCCCCTCTGAGTTCAGTATCTGTATCCGAGCACAGGCTCTCTCGGTTTCCATCCTTGGTAGTGGAAGGCCCCTCTCTTTCTGAGTTTCCCCCTCTGTCCCTACCTGCCTCTCTTGACCTTCTCACCCAGCTCAAGTCTGGCTCCCCGCAGGATCCCTGTCCCGCTAAATGCCTTGGAAAAGTAGCACGAGCCTTAAACTCCTTGTTTAACCCGGTGCTCAACATGTCTTTAAGCACAGGGGTAGGTCCCCAGGCCTGGAAGCATGCCTTGATCCTGCCGCTTGTCAAGAAGCCCAATTTGGACCATCTAATCCATGCTAACTATAGGCCGATCTCCCTTTTCCCGGCTCTGGCAACGGTGGTTGAGAAGCATGTTCACATCTCCCTCTCTGACTACATTGAGAGTAACGACATCCTTCACGATACTCAGTCAGGTTTTCGCACCAACATGAGTACGGAGACCGCTCTCCTTGAAGTTACTGATGCCATCCAGGAAGTTCTGGATTTAGGTGAAAAGGCCATATTAGTTATGCTGGATTTGTCGGCGGCCTTCAAAACCGTTGCCCATGACGGTCTCCTTTAAAAACTCTGGGAGATCGCATTGCATAGAGTGGTGTTGAAGTGGTTCGAGTCATTCTTGGCCGGCCGCCGGCAAACGGTCTGGGTGCCACCTTTCTCCGCCGACATGCCGCCATTGGAGGTGGGGGTGCCTCAGGGCTCTATCTTGAGCCCCACCCTTTTTAATATCTGCATGGCCCCTCTAGCGGCAGTGGTGGAGTCGTTCGGTGCCCAGATCGTATCATACGCTGATGACACCCAGCTCCTTTTCACCTGCACTAATGGCTCTGACTTTGATGGTATGCGGATCAGGGACTGTCTGGGAGCGATCTTTGACTGGTTTAAACAGCACAGTCTGAAATGTAATTCCGATAAATCGGAATTGCTTTTCTTTGGCTGTTCTCCTGATCCGAGATGGAAGGCCTGGTGGCCTCCTGATATGTACCCTCCGGCAGATGCCTCTTCCAAAGCGAAGAATCTTGGCTTCCAGATTGATGATGGCCTTTCCTTTGGGCCTCAGATTTGCGAGCTCACAGGGAAATGCTTTGGCATTTTAAAAATGCTAAGAAATTCCTTCCGATCTTGTCCCTGGAGCACAGAAAGACCACAGTACAGGCTTTGATAGGCTCCCGCCTAGATTATGCGTATGTGCTCTATCTGGGCCTGCCAAACTTTCTTCTTGCGCGCCTTCAGCTAGTGCAGAACTACGCTGCAAGGGCCATTTTCGGCCTTCATTGGAGAGCGAGTGTATCAGAGCTGCTTAAAAGGCTTCACTGGCTCCCTGTCGCGAGACGGATTACTTTTAAGGCGCTGACTCTCGCCTTTAAGGCACTTCATCTTGCAGGGGCTAGATACATCAGAAGGCGTCTTGCCTTTTATCGGCCCTCCAGAACTCTGAGATCGGCTTCTTTGGCCATGGCTTCTGTTCCTCCCATTAGACGGGCTAGAATTGGAGGCCGCTCTTTTCGATACTTGGTTCCACAATGCTGGAACTCCTTGCCCGTCTCCCTTAGGAAAATCAGCAATCTACTGGTTTTCAGGAAGGAACTGAAGACATGGCTTTTTACCCAGTAATGTTTTTCTGCTGCTCTGCATTTGCCCTGGATTGTCTCTCCTTCGGGTCTTTGTCAAAGCGCAGGGACACTCCATGGAGTAGCCGTGCCCTATAAAAGAGCCAAAATAACATAACATAACATAACATAACATAACATAACATAACATAACTAACATCCAGTATGAATCTGGAAACCATAAATTCTGTTCAGAGTCTATATGAGTGGCTACAGGAAGCTTTTGACATCCTGATGCCACTCAAAACCACACAACAGAAAAAAAGCTCCTAGGCGAAACATAGAAATAAAAGACATAAAAACACAAATTAGAAAGCTGCAACCTACCTGGCTCAAAACAAATGCCAAACGAGACAAACTTCACCTACAGAAAATTAACAGATTATACAAGTCGTCTATCAAAAAAGCTAAGAAAGGTGCTATTCAGACAGAATTCAAAAAGCTAAATGTGCAAATAAAGAATTCTATAAAATACTCAATGAATTTCGAAAACCAAATTGCTTAGAAGGAATTCATCCTGTTACTCAAGATTTCACATACAAACTGGCAAATCATTACACGGACAAAGCAGACACGTTGGACTCTTATTTAAAACAGAAACAAAGCACCAGCACTAACCCTTGTACAAAACAACTATCCAAGAATGCTCTAATCAAGCCTCTTCGTTCCTTCCAACACATCTCACACAATGAATTTATGGACCTGGTCAAAGCAGGCAGGCCTGCCGGCAGCCCTTCTCACCCCTGTCCACCAAAAACTTTCAAGACAACTTTTTTTAACAACCTCTGCTGCCATTCCAGTAAGAAGAATCATCAACGATTCCTTAACTACTGGAATATTTCCAGAAGAACTCAAAAAGTGATTACTCTCTTTGCATATGGTTGTTACAGTTTAAAATTGCAGTTTTGACCTGCCTGTGATTGCATATTTTATCACCTGTTTTGTGTTTGAAACTAGAGGTTTTTCCTGCCCATGATTGCTTGCATTTACTGTGTTGAATTGTGGGATTTGCAGTCCAACCTCTGTAGTTTGTCCCTCTCATTCCTTGGTGACAAATATGTTTTCTCTAAATATTTCTCCTTTGCTCTGTGCTAAGACCTAAGTGTTAAAACAGTACACCCCCAGCCACCATTTTGTGTTCACAAGCCAGTGAGGCCAGCCCCACTGCCTCCCCCCCCCCGCAACAGGGAAGGGATATTCTACATCAGAGGGTGCTTCTGTGAGCTGTTTAAACTGTACTTAACTGGGGCCTGTGCACTTCGTTTTTCTGGCAAGCAGTGGGAGTAAATTTTTTTCCAAACAGTATTGTTACATTTCGAGTTAGTGAAGACTTTACCCGCAGAAGTCCAAAGTGGGGATTGAGCCTGTCTGTCTCCTATGAGATTCTAAACAGGAGAAGCAGCTTCCAACCCCCTGGCCAGCAAACCTTGTCTGAGGTCGCTGGGACCTTATATGGTCTACAAGTGGTTGGCACATGTGTACGCTGATTGGTGGTTGTATCTGGTGTTTCGATTGCATTAGGGTAGTTGCCTGTTTGAGCCTGTTAAGGGCGGAAAGGACAAGGGTAGTTGCCTGAGCCTGTTTGAGCCGGTTCTGGATTCCAGCCGGTTTTAGCCAGTTTGAGCCGGTTCGATATTCCAGCCGGTTTGAGATTCCAGCCGGTTTGAGCTGGTTTGAGCCAGTTTTAACCAGTTTGAGCCAGTTTGAGCTGGGTTGAACCAGTTTGAGCCAGTTTGAACCGGTTTGAGCCAGTGTGAACCGGTTTGAGCCCGTTTGAACCGGTTTGAGCTGGTTTGAACAGTTTTGAGCCGGTTTGAGATTCCAGCCGGTTTGAGCTGGTTTGAGCCAGGCTGAACCGGTTTGAGCCAGTTTTAGCCAGCTTGAACCAGTTTGAACCGGTTTGAGCCAGTTTTAACCGATTTGAGCCAGTTTGAACCAGTTTCAACCAGTTTGAGCTGGTTTTAGATTCTAGCCAGTATGAGCTTGTTTGACCCGGTTTGAACCACTTTAAACCGATTTGAGCCAGTTTGAACCGGTTTGAACCAGTTAACTGGTTTGAGCCAGTTTGAACTGGTTTGTTCCAGTTTGAACCGTTTTGAGCCAGTTTGAACCGGTTTGAGCTGGTTTGATATGCCAGCCAGTTTGAGCTGGTTTGAGCCAGTTTGAACCAGTTGAAACTGGTTTGAGCCAGTTTAAACTGGTTTGAGCCAGTTTGAACTAGTTTGAACCAGTCTGAACCGGTTTGAAACAGTTTGAACCAGTTTGAGCTGGTTTGAGCCGGTTCAGGACTAGGGCCAGAAATGCTGCCCTTTTTCTCATTTAGAAATACCCAACCCACACCATTCACATCCACAAACAGAGCAACACGTTCAAACCAAATGTACACCACGCTTAACACCTACGACCTTCTCACTGATGCAAAACCAGACATACTATTCATAACCGAATCATTTTATTTTTTTATTTTACAGAGTTTTATATAGCGCAAACTTGACCCTAATCGGGTATCAGAGCGCTTTACATAGCACCAGTTGCATTACATGAGGACACATTCATTTTTGTTAGGCACGGGGAGATTAAGTGATTTGCCCAGAATCACAGGATGTTCAGCGTCTTTGCCGAGACTCGAACCCAGTTCTCCAGATCCGAGATGAATGCTATAGCTCCAGTCCTGCATGAAGCCATTCCTCTAGGCTATCAAATAATCACCCAAAATCGAATTGCCAAAAAAGGAGGTGGTCTAGCTGTTGTATTCAGGCAAACAATACATATCACTAAAGTAGACAACATCTCCATAAAGAATTGTGAGGCTCTTCATACAAGATGCAATCCTACACCGTCTTCCACCTGTAACTTCCTGCTCCTTTACAGACCTCCACCTAGCAAGGCAACATTCCCAGACGCACTTCTAGACACAGTTTCAAACCTGATAACAATACACTCCAACCTATGCGTTCTTGGTGACCTCAACATTTGGTTTGATAAAACCAATATGACCCATCCAAAAACAATAATCACCGGCCTAGACTCATGTTCAATGATTGTCCACAATCCGGCACACTCCGCTGGACATATCCTAGATGTCATTTTTGCTAATACTGAACTAGTTACCTTTCAAACTATAACTCCAGTCACATGGTCAGACCACCACCTGCTTGCTTTCCAACATAAAACAACACTAAGCGACTCACCTAAAACTACCTTACATCCATCCACCTATCGGCCGTATAAAAAACTCAATTTGGAACACTTGGAAACACTTGGAGCCCCCCCCCAAGCCCTCCTAAGCCGCTCCCACTGGTAACCCGAAAGCGGAACGAGTGGGGTTTGGGCTCAGACTGCTTCTAGCCCCATCTCTCTCCGAGCTCGGGTCGAGGAGCATCCAGTCAAGGGCGCAGGAGCAGGAGGCAGGAGCCTGTGATCAGGAGCCAGAAAAGTAGAGTGCAGTAACTGCGGAGGAACGGAGCAGAGGAGGAGTCTCTGGGACTTGATGTGCTGTGGGACTTTTAAAATAACTTACTTTGTTTTTTTAATTATATGCATTGCGCGCTGACCGCTATCGCGCTGTGTTTATTTTAATTATTTTCTCGCGCTGAGTGCTAGCGCGTGTCACCGCTTTCCCCAGTACTGCTCCTGGAACCATCACGCTGATTGCAAGCGCCAGCACTGCTTATTGCTGAGTGCTTTTATATTTGGACAGGCTGTGTCTTCCGCCTTTCTGACCCTTATTCCCACTTGTACCTTTTCTTTTTCGGCACCTGAGGCGGAAAGCCGGGTGCTTTCTCCTCGCTGTCTCTGTGCACTTTTTTTTTCCGGTCTTCCCCCACCTGTGCTGGGTGGCAACAGCACTGTGGGAGGGGACCTGTCTTTTTCTTTCTTCCCCACCCCTGTCCGGCATACGAGGTGCCGCTGAGTACTCTGGGATTGGAGCAGCGGCCATCTTGGGAGGAGATCTTACACGCCGGTCGGCGGACCAGCGGTGCGGCTCTCCTTTCACTCCCCCTGAGCGACTATAAGTTCGAGCTGTTAGTTAGAGCTGAGTTGTTGCCTGTCTCGCTCCGCGAAGAACTTGAGGCGGAGTCTCTGGGGCTTGATGTGCTGTGGCATTTTTAAAATAACTAACTTTGTTTTTTTTTATTATATGCATTGCGCGCTGACCGCTAACGTGCTGTGTTTATTTTAATTATTTTCTCGCGCTGCGTGCTAGCGCGTGTCACCGCTTTCCCCAGTACTGCTCCTGGAACCATTGCGCTGATTGCAAGTGCCAGCACTGCTTATTGCTGAGTGCTTTTATATTTGGACAGGCTGTGTCTTGCGCCTTCTGACCCTTATTCCCACTTTTACCTTTTCTTTTTCGGCACCTGAGGCGGAAAGCCGGGTGCTTTCTCCTCGCTGTCTCTGTGCACTTTGTTTCCGGTCTTCCCCTGCCTGTGTTGGGTGGCAACAGCACTGTGGGAGGGGACCTGTCTTTTTCTTTCTTCCCCACCCCTGTCCGGCATACGAGGTGCCGCTGGGTACTGTGGGATTGGAGCAGCGGCCATCTTGGGAGGAGATCTTACACGCTGGTCGGCGGACCAGCGGTGCGGCTCTCCTTTCACTCCCCCTGAGCGACTATAAGTTCAGGGGCTCTTCGCTCCGCGCAGCGGACGCGCCTTTCCTGCGCCAAAGGAGCGGCTAAGGTAAGCCCGTCTGCGCCCACCAGCGTCCCGGATGCGGACGGGTGCGGACGTGGGTCTTCCTATTGGAGGTCTCTCCTCTTTCGTCACCACTATGTGCTCCTACACTTCTGTGGAACTCCTTTCCCTTCGGGCGAGGTGGCTATGTGCCACTGCATTTTTCCTGGTTGGCGGGCTTTGAGAAAAGGCTGCCCTGGTTGCGGATGGCGTTTGGTCGGCTCTCATGTCGCATCCCCTGCGACCCTGCCAACTTACAATCTTTGCTCTATTCTTAATACCAGATCTCTCAGCAGGCATTTTTTGGACATCCACAATCTGTTGACGGAGTCCAAGCCGCCCTGTCTTTTTTTAACTGAGACCTGGCTGGGAGAAAGTTCTGGCCCTGACCTAGCGAATGCCATTCCTACTGACTATGTTATTATCAGAAAGGACAGGGGCTTAGGAAGAGGCGGCAGGATCGCTTTGGTAGTTGACAAGCGCTTCCCCAGCACCACTCTCCCCACTGATAATATTTTGGGCTGTGAGTCACTTGGCTTTACCCTCTCTCTATCACCACGCCAAGCCTGTGCTGGGCTTTTAATTTATAGACCTCTGGGTCCCATAGGCCTTTTTTTCGAGGAACTGCAGGCTGTCCTCTCTGTACTTTGTTCAAAATCCAAACATTGCATTTTATTGGGTGAATTAAATTTACACATGGATGATGGTAGTGATTTGGATGTTGTTAAGTTGTGGGACATTACAGCTCCTCTAGGGCTGTTACCGTATGTTTCTGTCCCCACACACAACAAAGGCCACACTTTAGACCACATTTTTTCTACAGCTGCGATCTGCGCATTCCCCCCGATCCCTGTCCTATGGTCTGACCACTTTTTAATACATTTTATTATTTCTCCTGTCATCACTACCTCCCCCAGACCGTTGGAAGGCCCTAGAGGGACTGCTAGGGCTTTTCACCGGGTCTCCCCTGAAATGCTGGCATCTGCACTCTCCATGCACCCTTGTCAACTGTCTGGTAGTTTAGAGGAAGATCTGCATCTGCTACATAGGTGGCTAGTGGATAGATTTGAGGAGTTAGCTCCCATGTCTATTCCTGGAAAATCCTGCAACCATGCCTAGGCACCGTGGTTCACTCCTTTTCTTGGTGAGCTGCGCCGAGAGTGTAAAAAAGCTGAAAGGGCCTGGCGCCGCATGTATGATCCCAGTGACAAAAATAAATATAGGGAACTCGCGAAGCTCTATTACTGCCATATTATGGCTGGGAACAAAGCTTATTATGACAAAAGAATTGAGGACGCGGCGAATAAGAGTAAAGAAATTTTCCGCATTGTAAAAGATTTTATCTCCCCTACCTCAATATTGCCATCCCACTCCCACACGGAAGCATGGGTCCATCAACTTGCAATCTTTTTCACCTCTAAAATTAAAGCTATTCAAGATACTTTTTCCCCTCTGAGTTCAGTATCTGTATCCGAGCACAGGCTCTCTCGGTTTCCATCCTTGGTAGTGGAAGGCCCCTCTCTTTCTGAGTTTCCCCCTCTGTCCCTACCTGCCTCTCTTGACCTTCTCACCCAGCTCAAGTCTGGCTCCCCGCAGGATCCCTGTCCCGCTAAATGCCTTGGAAAAGTAGGTCAAGCCTTAAACTCCTTGTTTAACCCGGTGTTCAACATGTCTTTAAGCACAGGGGTGGTTCCCCAGGCCTGGAAGCATGCCTTGATCCTGCCGCTTGTCAAGAAGCCCAATTTGGACCATCTAATCCATGCTAACTATAGGCCAATCTCCCTTCTCCCGGCTCTGGCAAAGGTGATTGAGAAGCATGTTCACATCTCCCTCTCTGACTACATTGAGAGTAACGACATCCTTCACGATACTCAGTCGGGTTTTCGCACCAACATGAGTACTGGAGACCGCTCTCCTTGAAGTTACTAATGCCATCCGGGAAGTTCTGGATTTAGGTGGAAAGGCCATATTAGTTATGCTGGATTTGTCGGTGGCCTTCGACACCGTTTCCCATGACGGTCTCCTTTTAAAACTCTGGGAGATCGGATTGCGTGGAGTGGTGTTGAAGTGGTTCGAGTCATTCTTGACCGGCCGCCGGCAAACGGTCTGGGTCCCACCTTTCTCCGCCGACATGCCGCCATTGGAGGTGGGGGTGCCTCAGGGCTCTATCTTGAGCCCCGCCCTTTTTAATATCTGCATGGCCCCTCTAGCGGCAGTGGTGGAGTCGTTCGGTGCCCAGATCGTATCCTACGCTGATGACACCCAGCTCCTTTTCACCTGCACTAAGGGCTCTGACTTTGATGGTATGCGGATCACGGACTGTCTGGGAGCGATCTTTGACTGGTTTAAACAGCACCGTCTGAAATGTAATTCCGATAAATCGGAATTGCTTTTCTTTGGCTGCTCTCCTGATCCGAGATGGAAGGCCTGGTGTCCTCCTGACATGTACCCTCCGGCAGATGCCTCTTTCAAGGCGAAGAATCTTGGCTTCCAGATTGATGAAGGCCTTTCCTTTGGGCCTCAGATTTGCGAGCTCACAGGGAAATGCTTTGGCATTTTAAAAATGCTAAGGAAATTCCTTCCAATCTTGTCCCTGGAGCACAGAAAGACCACAGTACAGGCTTTTATAGGCTCCCGCCTAGATTATGCGAATGTGCTCTATCTGGGACTGCCAACATTTCTTCTTGCGCGCCTTCAGCTAGTGCAGAACTATGCTGCAAGGGCCATTTTCGGCCTTCATCGGAGAGCGAGTGTATCAGAGCTGCTTAAACGGCTTCACTGGCTCACTGTCGCGAGACGGATTACTTTTAAGGCGCTGACTCTTGCCTTTAAGGCACTTCATCTTGCAGGGGCTAGATACATCAGAAGGCGTCTTGCCTTTTATCGGCCCTCCAGAACTCTGAGATCGGCTTCTTTGGCCATGGCTTCTGTTTAGGCATGAGCGGATTTTGCGGATTGGCAATCCGCGAATTTGCGGATTTGCGAACTCGCAATCCGCAAAATCCGCGAATTCCCGCGAATTTGCGGATTTTTTTTTTTTTTGTGTTCGCCCGTGTTTCTGCCAGTTCGCGAGGGTTTTTACAATTTCGCAATTTGCGAACTTACCTGTCGGGTCGCAAGTTTTGCGAACTTGTTGTTTCTACGTGTCCAACCTGTTTGGGACACTCTTCTTCATCACTGCCACTCTCTGTCACCACTGCCACTCTCTGACTACTCATGCCACCCTCTGGCCCACCCATGCCACCCTCTGTTTCATCACCACACCCTCTGGTTGTCCAGTGTACATTATTTTCGGCAAAGCAAAGCACACCTTCCCTGCCTCAAGTGACCTGAATTAATTTGGGGCTGATTAATGTGTCACAGAATATTTTTTTAGCTGGCACCTGCTTCCTTAGTGCGCCCTGATTAGTGATCTTTTGCACTTGCTAAGTGCTTTCATTGTTGCAAAATTAGTTACAACACCTGCCCTGCCCCAACTGACAATAATGAATTAGGGGCTGATTAATGGATTTTAACTTCCAGCCTGGCTCCTGCTTGTCTCCCTTAGCTGTAATTCATGACCTTTGTGGCATATGTGTAACTATTCTGAGGTTCAGAGCAGGGTCACATAATAGTTTCAACTGGCAACTGAACTCTGGAGGGGCCCCTCAGGAAGCACTACAGGAAATGGCTACTAATGATGTGCCTGAACTTTTGAACCTGGTAAGTAGTTACTTTCAGTTTTGCTTAGATCGTATTTCTGCAATTTCGCACTTATTCGCGGGGCGCGAACTCACGCGAACAGTGCGAGCAGTGCGAGCAAAATCCGCTGCTCGCGGATTTGCGGATTTTGCAGGAAATTCGCAAATCTCGCGGATTGCGGATTTCCCGAAAATCCGCAAATCCGCGAGCGGAACGGATTTTCCGCCCATGCCTACTTCTGTTCCTCCCATCAGACGGGCTAGAATTGGAGGCCTCTCTTTTCGATACTTGGCTCCACGATGCTGGAACTCCTTGCCCGCCTCCCTTAGGAAAATCAGCAATCTACTGGTTTTCAAGAAGGAACTGAAGACATGGCTTTTTACCCAGTAATGTTTTTCTGCTGCTCTGCATTTGCCCTGGATTGTCTCTCCTTCGGGTCTTTGTCAAAGCGCCGGGACACTCCATGGAGTAGCCGTGCGCTATAAAAGAGCCAAAATAACATAACATAGCATAACATAACATAACATAACATAACATAACATAACTAACATCCAGTATGAATCTGGCAACCATAAATTCTGTTCAGAGTCTCTATGAGTGGCTACAGGAAGCTTTTGACATCCAGATGCCACTCAAAACCACACAACAGAAAAAAAGCGCCTTGGCGAAACATAGAAATAAAAGACATAAAAACACAAATTAGAAAGCTGCAACCTACCTGGCTCAAAACAAACGCCAAACGAGACAAACTTCACCTACAGAAAATTACCAGATTATACAAGTCGGCTATCAAAAAAGCTACGAAAGGTACTATTCAGACAGAATTCAAAAAGCTAAATGTGCAAATAAAGAATTCTATAAAATACACAATGAATTTCGAAAACCAAATTGCTTAGAAGGAATTCATCCTGTTACTCAAGATTTCACAGACAAACTGACAAATCATTACACGGACAAAGCAGACACGTTGGACTCTTACTTAAAACAGAAACAAAGCACCAGCACTAACCCTTGTACAAAACAACTATCCAAGAATGCTCTAAACAAGCCTCTCCGTTCCTTCCAACACATCTCACACAATGAATTTATGGACCTGGTCAAAGCAGGCAGGCCTGCCGGCAGCCCTTCTCACCCCTGTCCACCAAAAACTTTCAAGACAATTTTTTTAACAACCTCTGCTGCCATTCCAATAAGAAGAATCATCAACGATTCCTTAACTACTGGAATATTTCCAGAAGAACTCAAAAAGTGATTACTGTCTTTGCATGTGGTTGTTACAGTTTAAAATTGCAGTTTTGACCTGCCTGTGATTGCATATTTTATCACCTGTTTTGTGTTTGAAACTGGAGGTTTTTCCTGCCCATGATTGCTTGCATTTACTGTGTTGAATTGTGGGATTTGCAGTCCAACCTCTGTAGTTTGTCCCTCTCATTCGTTGGTGACAAATATGTTTTCTCTAAATATTTCTCCTTTGCTCTGTGCTAAGACCTATGTGTTAAAACAGTACACCCCCAGCCACCATTTTGTGTTCACAAGCCAGTGAGGCCAGCCCCACTGCCTCCCCCCCGCAACAGGGATATTCTACATCAGAGGGTGCTTCTGCGAGCTGTTTAAACTGTACTTAACTGGGGCCTGTGCACTTCGTTTTTCTGGCAAGCAGTGGGAGTAAATTTTTATTCAAACAGTATTGTTACATTTCGAGTTAGTGAAGACTTTACCTGCAGGAGTCCAAAGTGGGGATTGAGCCTGTCTGTCTCCTAGGAGATTCTAAACAGGAGAAGCAGCTTCTAACTCCCTGGCCAGCAAACCTTGTCTGAGGTCGCTGGGACCTTATATGGTCTGCTAGTGGTTGGCACATGTGTACGCTGATTGGTGGTTGTATCTGGTGTTTCTATTGCATTAGGGTAGTTGCCTGTTTGAGCCTGTTAAGGGCGGAAAGGACAAGGGTAGTTGCCTGAGCCTGTTTGAGCCGGTTCTGGATTCCAGACGGTTTTAGCCAGTTTGAGCCGGTTCGAGATTCCAGCCGGTTTCAGCCGGTTTGAGATTCCAGCCGGTTTGAGCCAGTGTGAACCGGTTTGAGCCCGTTTGAACCGGTTTGAGCCGGTTTGAACAGGTTTGAGCCGGTTTGGGATTTCTGCCGGTTTGAACAGGTTTGAGCCGGTTTGGGATTTCTGCCGGTTTGAGCTGGTTTGAGCCAGGCTGAACTGGTTTGAGCCAGTTTGAACCGGTTTGAGCCAGTTTGAACAAGTTTCAACCAGTTTCAACCAGTTTGAGCTGGTTTGAGATTCTAGCCGGTATGAGCTGGTTTGACCCGGTTTGAACCACTTTAAACCAATTTGAGCCAGTTTGAACCAGTTTGAACCGGTTTGAACCAGTAAACTGGTTTGGGGCCAGTTTGAACTGGTTTGAGACAGTTTGAACCGGTTTGAGCCGGTTTGAGATTCCAGCCGGTTTGAGCTGGTTTGAGCCGGTTTGAACCAGTTTAAACCGGTTTGAGACAGTTTGAACCGGTTTGAGATGTTTTGAACCCGTATGAGCCAGTTTGAACCAGTTTGAGCCAGTTTAAACTGGTTTGAGCCAGTTTGAACTGGTTTGCTCTAGTTTGAACTGGTTTGAGCCAGTTTGAACCGGTTTGAGCTGGTTTGAGATGCCAGCCGGTTTGAGCTGGTTTGAGCTGATTTGAACCAGTTTAAACTGGTTTGAGCCAGTTTGAGCCGGTTTTAGCCAGTTGAAACCGGTTTGAGCCAGTTTGAACAGGTTTGAACCAGTCTGAACCGGTTTGAACCAGTTTGAACCACTTTGAGCTGGTTTGAGCCGGTTCAGGACTAGGGCCAGAAATGCTGCCCTTGTTCTAATTTAGAAATACCCAGCCCACACCATCCACAAACAGAGCAACACAATCAAACCAAATGTACACCACGCACAACACTTACGACCTTCTCACTGATGCAAAACCAGACATACTATTCATAACCAAATCATTTAAATGTTTTAATTTTTTTATTTTACAGAGTTTTATATAGCGCAAACTTAACCCTAATCAGGTATCAGAGCGCTTTACATAGCACCAGTTGCATTACATGAGGACACATTCATTTTTGTTAGGCACGGGGAGATTAAGGGATTTGCACAGAATCACAGGATGTTCAGCGTCATTGCCGAGACTCGAACCCAGTTCTCCAGATCTGAGATGAAGGCTATGGCTCCAGTCCTGCATGAAGCCATTCCTCTAGGCTATCAAATAATCACCCAAAATCGTATTGCCAAAAAAGAAGGTGGTCTTAATGTTGTATTCAGGCAAACAATACATATCACTAAAGTTGACAACATCTCCATAAAGAATTGTGAGGCTCTTCTTACAAGATGCAATCCCACACCGTCTTCCACCTGTAACTTCCTGCTCCTATACAGACCTCCACCTAGCAAGGCAACATACCCAAACGCACTTCTAGACACAGTTTCAAACCTGATAACAATACACTCCAACCTATGCGTTCTGGGTGACCTCAACATTTGGTTTGATAAAACCAAAATGACCCATCCAAAAACAATATTCACTGGCCTAGACTCATTGAACCTGCATCAGATTGTCCACAATCCGACACACTCCGCTGGACATATCCTAGATGTCATTTTTGCTAATACTGAACTAGTTACCTTTCAAACTATAACTCCAGTCACATGGTCAGACCACCACCTGCTTGCTTTCCAACATAAAACAACACTAAGCGACTCACCTAAAACTACCTTACATCCATCCACCTATCGGCCATGGAACTAACTCAATTTGGAACACTTGGAAACACAACTAACATCCAGTACGAATCTGGAAACCATAAATTCTGTTCAGAGTCTATATGAGTGGCTACAGGAAGCTTTTGACATCCGGATGCCACTCAAAACCACCCAACAGAAACAAAGCGCCTTGGCGAAACATAGAAATAAAAGACATAAAAACACAAATTAGAAAGCTGTAACGTACCTGGCTCAAAACAAACGCCAAACGAGACAAACTTCCCCTACGGAAAATTAACAGATTATACAAGTCGGCTATCAAAAAAGCTAAGAAAGGTACTATTCAGACAGAATTCAAAACGCTAAATGTGCAAATAAAGAATTCTATTAAATACTCAATAAATTTCGAAAACCAAATTGCTTAGAAGGAATTCATCCTGTTACTCAAGATTTCACAGACAAACTGGAAAATCATTACACGGACAAAGCAGACACGTTGGACTCTTACTTAAAACAGAAACAAAGCACCAGCAGTAACCCTTGTACAAAACAACTATCCAAGAATGCTCTAATCAAGCCTCTCTGTTCCTTCCAACACATCTCACACAATGAATTTATGGACCTGGTCAAAGCAAGCAGGCCTGCTGGCAGCCCTTCTCACCCCTGTCCACCACAAACTTTCAAGACAATTTTTTTAACAACCTCTGCTGCCATTCCAGTAAGAAGAATCATCAACGATTCCTTAAGTACTGGAATATTTCCCGAAGAACTCAAAAAGTGATTACTGTCTTTGAATGTGGTTGTTACAGTTTAAAATTGCAGTTTTGACCTGCCTGTGATTGCATATTTTATCACCTGTTTTGTGTTTGAAACTGGTGGTTTTCCCTGCCCATGATTGCTTGCATTTACTGTGTTGAATTGTGGGATTTGCTGTCCAACCTCTGTAGTTTGTCCCTCTCATTCCTTGGTGACAAATCTGTTTTCCCTACATATTTTTCCTTTGCTCTGTGCTAAGACCTATGTTTAAAACAGTGCACCCCCAGCCACCATTTTGTGTTCACAAGCCAGTGAGACCATACCCCCTGCCCCCCGCAACAGGGATATTCTACATCAGAGGGTGCTTCTGTGAGCTGTTTAAACTGTACTTAACTGGGGCCTGTGCACTTCGTTTTTTGGCCAGCAGGGGGAGTAAAGTTTTATTCAAACAGTATTGTTACATTTTGAGTTAGTGAAGAGTTTACCTGCAGAAGTCCAAAGTGGGGATTGAGCCTGTCTGTCTCCTAGGAGATTCTAAACAGGAGAAGCAGATTCCAACTCCCTGGCCAGTAAACCTTGTCTGAGGTCGCTGGGACCTTATATGGTCTGCCAGTGGTTGGCACATGTGTACATTGATTGGTGGTTGTATCTGGTGCTTCTATTGCGTTAGGGTCATTTGTTGGGTATTTGAGGGTTCTGAATGGTTTCTGGGTCTGTGATTCAATCATTGTAGGGTTGGGACTAGGGCTAGGGTTAGGATTTCTATTGGAAGTAGGGACTAGGGCTTCCTATATTATTGGTAAGTATGGGCAAAATTTGCGAATTCCCGTTCCACAAATTCACGCGAAATCCGCGCAAATCTGCGGATTTTTGGGTTTTTGCGTGTTCGCTGGGTTTTTTGCCTGTTCGCGGGGCTTTTTGCATGTTCGCGGGCTGCTTGCATGGGTAAGTTACCCATGCGGTCATGTATGGGCACAGCACTCTCTGGTTCACCACTGCCACCCTCTAGTTCATCACTGCCACCCTCCGGTTCACCACTGCCACCCTCTGGTTCACCCCTGCCACCCTCTGGTTCACCACTGCCACCTTCTGGTTCAGCACTGCCACTCTCTGGTTCACCACTGCCACCTTCTGGTTTAGCACTGTCACCCTGTGGTTCACCACTGCCACCCTCTGGTTCATGACTGCCACCCTCTGGTTCATCACAGCACCTCTGGTTCACCACTGCCACCCTCTGGTTAACCACTGTCACCCTCTTGTTCAGCACTCCCACCCTCTGGTTCACCACTGCAACCCTCTGGTTCACCCCTGCAACCCTCTGGTTCACCACTGCCACACTCTGGTTCACCACTGCCACCCTCTGGTTCACCCCTGCCACCATCTGGTTCATCACTGCCACCCTCTGGTTCACCCCTGCCACCCTTTGGTTCAGCACTGCCACCCTCTGGTTCACCAATGTGACTCTCTGGTTCACCACTGCCACCCTCTGGTTCACCCATACCAACCTCTGGTTCACCACTGCCACCCTCTGGTTCACCCCTGCCACCATCTGGTTCATCACTGCCACCCTCTGGTTCACCCCTGCCACCCTCTGGTTCAGCACTGACACCCTCTGGTTCAGCAGTGTCACCCTCTGGTTCACCCCTGCCACCCTCTGGTTCATCACTGTCACCCTCTGGTTCATCACTGCCACCCTCTGGTTCACCACTCCCACCCCTACCTAGACCTTTTGTGACGCAGCCGCAGCACAAAAGATGCACCATGGTGCTGGGTATTAACAACGTGACTCATCTGAGAGATGCGTCACATTGTAAAGCCCTGCGCCATCAGGAGGCGTTCCGGCACAGGGGAGGGCGTTCCTGCGCAGGATCGCCTCCTAAAAGTGGCTGAGTGAAATCTACAAGAATTCACTCCGTCACTTTTAGGCCAAAGCTGCGTCAAAACCCTGCGCCTGCTTGAAGCAGGCGCAAAGCTTGATACAGCATTGAGGAGATAGGGCCCTCCAGAGCATTGCTGGAGCTGCGTTGCAAGCTCGACGCAGCTCCAGCAATGCGCTGCTTTTACGGCACAGATGCATGACGCATCTGTGCCATTTTTGCCACATGGTGCGCCACATTGTAAATGCGCCGCACCATGGGTGACGGAGCTGCGGCGCACAATAACTGGTGCATCCCTGGGGATGCGCTAGTTATTGTAAATCTGCCCCTATACATTTAGCCAACGAGGGAGCACTTACTGATTAGACAGTAGAAAATAATCCAGTTGAGTAGAGGTATTGCACAAAACGGTGGCATCTTCATGGACAAACACAAAGGGCAGGATTCATTCTGCCCCCTGTTAGACTCGTTTTTTGTGCCCTTCTGCCCTCTGTTAGACTCGTTTTCCCCTTGTTTTTCTGCCCTTCGGCCCTCTGTTAGACTCGTTTTTCCCTTGTTTTTCTGCCCTTCTGCCCCCTGTTAGACTCGTTTTTTTTGCCCTTCTGCCCTCTGTTAGACTCATTTTTCCCTTGTTTTTCTGCCCTTCTGCCCTCTGTTAGACTCGTTTTTTGTGCCCTTCTGCCCTCTGTTATTCCCTTGTTTTTCCGCCCTTCTGCCCTCTGTTAGACTCGTTTTTTGTGCCCTTCTGCCCTCAGTTAACTCGTTTTTGTGCCTTTCTGCCCCGTTAGACTATTTTTTTGTGCCCTTCTGCCCTCTGTTAGACTTGTTTTTCACTTGTTTTTCTGCCCTTCTGTCCTCTGTTAGACTGGTTTTTTGTGCCCTTCTGCCCCCTGTTCAACTGATTTTTCCCTTGTTTTTCTGCCCTTCTGCCCTTTGTTAGACTGCTTTTTGTGCCTTTCTGTCCTCTGCATCACCACTTCATCACTCAGCGCTACCCCAGCATCACTCAGCACCACCACATTATCACTCAGCACCACCACATTATCACTCAGCACCACCACAGCACCCACTCAGCGCCACCACAGCATCACTCAGCGCCACCACAGCATCACTCAGTGCCGCCAAAGCACCAATCAGCCCCACCACAGCACCACTCAACGCCACCTCAGCATCACTCAGCATCACTCAGCACCACCACATTATCACTCAGCACCACCACAGCACCACTCAGCACCACCACAGCATCACTCAGCACCACTACAGCATCACTCAGCACCACCACAGCACCACTCAGCACCACCCCAGCATCACTCAGCACCATCCCAGTATCACTCCGCCCCACCACAGCACCACTCAGCATCACCACAGCACCACTCAGCACCACAACAGCACCACTCAGCGCCACCCCAGCATTAATCTGTGCAACCATTCAACAACAACTGGTTCAAATATGTTCTTTCAATGTTTCAAACTTTATTACAAATGTCACAAAAAGATGTTAATATTTCACTTCTGTTCTTGGATTTTCGTCACAATAAAATACACTGAACATAATCTTCACATAAGTTATTTACAAAAGTTTAAGCTATTGCCATTATAAATTAAAATCACTTTTATTTAAGTATTAATTATTTAAAAAAATTAAAAGCCATTATAATTTGTAATATCAATACAGCTAAGTCACGTAAATACAAAACATGTTGCATTATAAATGCTATAGGTGTCACATTTGCGAAAGTTATAACTATTGGCATTGTAAATGACAAAGCTATTAATTTAGCTATTTTCAAAACCAACACATAAATAAAAAAAATGGTCATTTACAAGACCAATAGCTCAAACTTTCCTAATGCGAGACCTATTGCATTGCAAATGCTTGTTTTTATATCTGTCAGTGCTTCCTGTTGAGGTTTAATTTTCGTGACAGGCGCCTCATTGCCTACTTGTAACTATTCTGTGACCCTGCTTCAAGGGTCAGAGCAGGGTCAGAGAATAGTTGCAAATAGGCACGAGGCGCCAGGAAGTACTTACAGGCTTACAGCAGCAGGTGCCCAAATTGAAGGTAATTTCTTTGTAACCCTTTTGTGAAAGGTTACAAAAAATTAGCTTAAACTTTTGCACCTGCTGCTGTAACCCTGTAAGTGCTTGGCTGAAAATTCGTCCACGCTGATTCCCGGATTTTGCCGCGATTTCGCCAGATTCGCGGATTGCGAAATCGCGGAAAATCCGCAAATTCCGCAAGCGGAACGAATTTTCAGCCCATGCTTAGTATATAGGACGGAAAGTTAACAACCAATGGTTTCAGTAAGGTGTCTACAAGCTCTGTTAGGGATCTATTCCCAGATATTATTGGGCAACCAAGAGGGAATTTCTCTCTTTTATGCACCTTAGGTAAAAGAGACAAACATGCAAATTGTGGATGGGAGATCCTAAAATATTAAAATTCAGAATCGGAAAGAAGACCTATCTCCTTCCAATGAGCAAGTTGCATGCTAATTTTCACCATGGCATCAGGACAGGGGTTGGACCTCAATTTTTTATAACAGTCTTCATTGCTAAGTTGTCTAATAGCCTCTTGTGTCACGTCCCACCAAACGTTTCTGAACCTTCTCGACTACTATCTGGAATTTTCACGTGAGTACGGGTAGCTGTAAATGTGAACTAGACGAGCGAATGGGTTTTTTTCCCGCTGTAAATGGGGATTCGAAGTGACAAGAATGGCACGATTTTTTGGGAGCCACTTATGTTGTGTTAGATTGAGTATGAACCACTGTACTAGTGTCGGGTGCCATCCTGATTTTTAACTTAGCGTGGAGTAAAGTACTGCAATCTTCCACATGTTCTCATTTCTTAGTCTGGCCAGATGTGTCAGTATGATGGGGATTTGAACTACTAACATGCCCCTATCTCATTTCCCGAGACATTAGTGCTGGTGCTGTTTACAGGAACAATATGCTCAGTGCGTGTTGGTGCACTTGATCTGTTTTGTTTGGGTGCTGCATGATTAGATTTACATATGTGGTTGTCATTCAACCTGCGGGTTCGTTTTTGTTGGGGTCTTGAGTTATTATAAAAAAACGAATGATTTCGGCAATAATGTATGTCGGAGTAGAGAGTTACCATACCGTAGTAGTTTGAGGACCTTGAGCGCTCTTATAGTGTGATGTAATATCACCGTTCTCCGCCACACTGGAGTAGATTTTAGATGGACTACATATTTTTAAGTATGCTTTGCGTAACTTTGAGAAAACCTATGTTTTCTTTCAGCTATTCTGTTTCCACTTATCACAGTGAACGACTAAGTGTCGGTTGGAACTGGACAAGTGATACACTTTAAATGCCTCTCAAACGTCAAAATTTTGAGGTAATGATGAGACTTGCCTCTTTTTTGCTAGATTTAAATTAAGTCTGGGCGTAGTTCGCGTAGCCGCACTCCGCGGAGCTACGCGAAGATGCACTTGCAATCCGCGAACTACGCATAGCTCCGCGAGCATGCGTAGTAGCTTGCTTGACCCGTTCGCGAGCAATTTTTCATCTTCGGGAGCGCCGTGGAACTCTGGAACCTTCTCGACACCACATCTACAGACGTCGCCTTCCTCATGGAAACATGGATGTACGCCTCCTCAGCACCCGACATCGCCGTCGCCATCCCGGACAGATACAAGATCACCCGGAGAGACCGCGTCAACGAGACAGGAGGAGGCATCGGCATCGTCCACAAGAACACCATCCGCATCACGACCAACTCAGACGACACCTTCCCAGCCGCTTAACATCTTCACTTCCAGATACACACCGACCCCAAGACCACACTCAGAGGCACCCTCATCTACAGATCCCCAGGACCTCGCACACAATTCAGCGAAGACATCGCAGACTTCATCCGCCCGCACGCCCTCGCCTCCGCTGACTACATCCTCCTAGGGGACCTCAACTTCCACCTGGAGAACAACAACGACAACACCACCACCACCCTGCTGGACAACCTCGCCAACCTCGGACTCATGCAACTGGTGAACACCCCCACCCACTACGCCGGACACACGCTTGACCCAGTCTTCTCCTCTAGCAAGTACATCTCCTTCAGCCACTCCACCGGACTCCACTGGACAGACCACTGTTACGTCCACTTCAGCTTCAGAAAGACGACGACTCACCACCTCCCGCAACAGGTTCCCCGCAGGAACTGGAACAAGATCACCACCGACCAGCTCACCACTTCACTGAGCCAGAACCCTCCCGCCAGCTCAACGGACCCCAACCAAGCAGCCAACAAACTCACACAGTGGATCACCAATTGCGCTCGCCCAACCAGCCTCGACCACTCGCAGTCCGGCTTCCGCGCCAACCACAGCACCGAGACCGCCCTCATCGCAGCCACTGACGACATCCGAGCCCTGCTCGACAACTGGGAAACAGCAGCCCTCATCCTCCTGGACCTCTCCGCAGCATTCGATACGGTCAGCCACCGCACCCTAGTGCAGCGCCTCAGCAACATCGGAATCCAAGAGAAGGCACTGGAGTGGATCATCTCGTTCCTCACCGGAAGAACCCAGAGAGTCCGCCTCCCCCGTACAGATCCAAGGCCACCGAAGTCATATGCGGCGTACCACAAGGATCATCACTCAGCCCCACCCTCTTCAACGTCTACATGAGCCCCCCCGCAGCCATCGTACGCCAACACAACCTCAACATCATCTCCTACGCCGACGACACCCAGCTGATCCTCTCCCTCACCAACGACCCAGGAACCGCCAGAACCAACCTACACGAAGGGATGAAAGACGTAGTCGAGTGGATGAGGAACAGCCGCCTGAAACTGAACTCAGACAAGACGGAAGTCCTCATCCTTGGATCATCACCCTCTGCCTGGCACGACTCCTGGTGGCCCCCTGCCCTGGGAAGCGCACCCAAACCAACGGACCACGCACGCAACCTGGGCTTCATCCTGGACTCCTCCCTCTCGATGACCAGACAAGTCAACGCCGTCTCATCATCATGCTTCAACATCCTACGCATGCTCCGAAAGATCTTCCGATGGCTCGCCACCGAAACCAGGAAGACGGTCACACAGGCACTTGTCACCAGCCGACTGGACTACGGAAACACCCTCTATACCGGAACCACAGCCAAACTCCAGAAAAGACTCTAACACATCCAGAACACCTCCGCACGACTCATCTTGGACATCCTCCGACACAGCCACATCTCCGGACACCTGAGAGGCCTTCACTGGCTCCCCGTTAGCAAGAGAATCACGTCCCAACTCCTCACCCACGCACACAAGGCCCTCCACGACCTGGGCCCCAGGTACCTCAACAACCGCCTGACCATCTACACTCCCACCCGCCAGCTACGATCGACCAGCCACGCCCTCACCGCCGTGCCACACATCCGAAGATCCACCATGGGAGGAAGATCATTCTCCTACCTGGCAGCCAAGACTTGGAACTCCCTCCCCATCCACCTCCGAATGACCCAAGACCAACTCTGCTTCAGGAAGCAACTCAAGACATGGCTGTTCGAGCAGTAGCGGACCCCCCTCCCCCAAGCGCCTTGAGACCCTCTGGGTGAGTAGCGCGCTATACAAATATCCTGATTGATTGATTGATTGATTGCCTGCATGCTCGGGATGTGTAGCGCGCAAAGTTACCCATGAGGTTTGTCCCGCCCGCTCGCGTCCCCTTATTTCCGGTCACTACTAACGTGTTCGCGAGTTATTCTGTGCCAGATTGCAGTTTCTGCATGTTCGGCAACTCGATCTTACCGACAAGCATCCTCGCGCACACGAAAATGCTATTGAGCGCGCGAGAACTACGCTACGCAGCAGTTTGCGGAGTATTCGACAACTTCGCGTTCTCCGCGGAGCGCGGAGTTGCCGAAACTCCGCAAACTCCGCGAACGGAGCGTAGTTCTTCGCCCAGGGGTAATTTAAATGCAGTTTGACTGCGGTGAACGTTGGGTGTTTTATCGGTCTGTTTAGGTTGGCCTACATTTTGAATTTCGGTGTGTTTGTACAGGTTTGACGAATCTCTTCATCTTCTGCGCAGGTAGGAAACTATACATTCAATCACAGTACAGTTGTCTATTGGTGAGATGAAATACAGGTTGGAATTTACCTTGGTGACTGACTCTTTTTTGCAAAATTAGTCACTGATCAATATGTGGTCATGGAGATGTTGGGTTTTAGTCACACTTCAGAGCACTTCACCTGAATCTGTGGTGTCTAATTCTAGGATCTTTCTCAAAGTACTTTCTTTGTTTTCTCTTGTGTCTTCTTTTTTTTGGCTATTCCAATGAATGTGTCACTGTGGGATTTGGTGGCTGGTTTCTTTTTCTTTCTTCTTTTTTCTGGTACTTCTGAATGTAAGGTTTTGTTTTGCTAAACTGATTGGTTGGCTCGGAACACACTTAGTTCAAATATTGTTATAATTGAGACCACTGTATAATGATTTAAAATATCTTGTTTGTAAAATGTGTATGTTGCATTATGTAGTGTTATCTGATTATGTGCATATTATGTTTGCTGCCCTGAGGAAGCCTTATTCAGGGTGAAACGTGTTGGCTGCATTGGTGCGTCATTGTTTTGAACAAAGCAACTATTAAAATATCATGATTGACACCATTGAAGAGTCCGGAAAAATAATTTCCTTTTATAGCATTTATGCTTTTGTACCTTTGTGTTGCCTCTAAATAATTTAGGCCTGGGCTTATCCTCTACGGGAGATGTAAGGTCAGAGCCTGCTAATTGTGCCTGGTATCCTCCGATTGAAGATGTATGCGGACTTGAAATGCCGTAGTTACTTCTTGCATCTCATACCGGTCGGAAATGGAAGATGGCCGATAAATAGATATAGGTCTGAGAGGAGCATCTGTAAATGCAAACAAGGCAGCTATGCAACAAATTGACACATTTTTTAATGAGAAAATCTGCATGATTTGAGCATGTCTTGTAGCCGTTCTTCCTGGTTCTCATAGTGCTGCTAGTACACCTTAATAGGACATAGAGTGTACCTTTCCTCAGGATGCCAAGATGCCTATGCTCTCCAGTTTTCAACAGCCTACTCCTGAGTTGTTTTTGTATTTGGCAAAATCTGTCACTTCTGGCTCGAATTTGGACCCTCTTTCACTTGGAATCTGGAAAAACAGTAGTCCCTTCATCTGAAAAATCCTCTTATAAACATGTGAAATATTTGCATCTCTGGCACAACAGTACAAGATGAGTGGAAAATTGCACTAGTTGAACCATTATTGGAAAACTCCAATGCTGATCATTCTATCTTAACAACTTCTACCCTTCAAAGCTCCTGTCTTTCCCTCTGAAATTTGTGGCAAAATATGTCAACAAGTAGCTCTCCCAGTTTCTGGAACAGTGTAACATATTTGACCAACTACAATCTAGCTTTCACCCTTTGCGTTGGATGAAAAAGGTCTTGGTGTTTCTCTTGGATAACTTTCAAGTATCACCAGACAATGGCCATTAATCAGCCTTGATGATCATTGACTTGTATGCTGACTTCAATATTGGTTGTTTAAGAAAGACACGGGAACCCAGAAGGTATGCCATAGGGACCTTGGGCAGTATCATGTTTCAAAAAACAGTGGTCCCTACTCGTGGACACAATATTATACTAAACTGATAATCACACACCTGATAAGTGTTATGTCTTTTGCCCAGCCGGACAAGGACATTAATAGCAAGTGGGCACAGCCGTGACCCACAACATTCAGACAAAACAACAAACAGAATGGTAAAAGGAGCAAAGCAAAAATATGTCTGTGTACTTGTAGTCAGTGTTACAGACAAAGATTGTTATAACCACACCATTGCATGTCACAATATTTTAAATGTCATATTGCATAAGGGGCCAAAAAAACCCTTAATGTACTCATTCTGTTTTATTAAGAGAATTGTTAAATAAATTCCTTGACCGGCTGAACAAAAGACATAACACTTATCAGGTGTGTGATTATCAGTTTAGTATATCATTGTGTCCACGAGTAGGGACTTCAATATTGGGTCACGTAACAAATAATGTTTAAGACTGGCTGAGGTAGGCTTTCAGAATTTGACCCTTTAATGGATTATGTCTCATTCTGAGTTCAAGGCCTAAGGCTGGGCAGGACATGCCTCAGGGCTCTTTGTTGGGCCCACCTGTTTTCATTTGTACATCTGCCTTTTGGCCCAACTTTAACAATGTTATGTTATTTTAAATGGGTTCTACACTGGACCCGGCGGGACATCTCAGCGCCCCAACAAATAGGAGGTGAAAAAGGCAACTGTTAAAAACATCATGTTGTAAGATGTTTTTAAAAACAAAAAAACTGGGACATCCACAAATGAACAGAGGGAGCTTATTCCAGTTGCACGGGGCAAGATGGGAAAATGCCTGGCACCATATTTTGACGTAGAGATACACCGAGGCTGTAGAAGAAGTAGATTTTTAGATCTTAGGTTCCTATCAGGAAGGTATAGCATGAGTTTATTCTGTAGATATTTTGGGCATGTGCCTGACAGAGATTTTTAGATCAGTCAGAGAAGTTTGACAAATGCTCTCTTTTATGGGTAGCCAATGGAGGTCTCCAAGTGTGGGAACTGACCATGGAGGCAAGTTGTTAACCATGCAGGCGGCGGTATTTTGAACCACCTGCATTTTATATATAAAAGATTCATTTGAAGTTAGGAACAGGGCATTGTCATAATCCAAGTGGCTGATGATTAATGCCTGGGTGAGAGTCTTTTGGGAATTCAAAAGAAGTCACTGAATGGTTTTCGTAAGAAGGCCTAGTATGCCAAAGCAGGTGCCAGAGGTGGAGGAAGTCTGGTCTTTCATAGATAGGGTGTCATCTAAAAGTATCCCCAGATTCCTGGCTTTTCTGCTGAGCACAGGGGCAGGGCAAAGTTTAGGTGGCCACCAGTCATCCGACCAATAGAGCTGGGTTTGCTAAAAAGAAGAATCTCTATTTTGCCATCATTCAATAGGAAGACCATTGAGGGACATCCAGATGGCAATTTTCCTCATGCAGATGATGAATCACTGTTTGACTTTCTCAGTGTTGTGCCGGTTCATTAGACTCTGCATTAGGGTTTTTTCAAGATAGGAGTAACATGCTTCTTTCCTTAAGCGTGGGATGGAAACTTGGATCAGAGCCTGTTTACACAGAGATGTGATCGCTGATGCAAGATGAGAGGAGGGAGTAGCAATGAAATGCAGGGGACAGCAAGTCGAGCATCTGAGATTGGAAGATAGGGTCAAACCTTTTCAATAGTGCTGGGGCAGTATTTTGAGGTAATTCAGTGGTGTAGTGGTGCGTTGAAGGATTAGCCACAGAGTGACAACTATGATATTTGTTGTCTATTGTAGTTTGAAAATGGCTTGTTAAAGTGTCAAAAAATGTTGGTGAGATAGGGATGACAGAGGAGCAGGATTGTGGTTTGGCAAAGTATTTTAGTATTTTAAATAATTCTCTTGAGGAAATGCCTGTTTTCTCTATCTTGTCGACAATATAATGCCTGTGTGCTGATCCTATTTTGCAGTGGTAGGCACTTAGTGCTGATTTGTATATTTGTTTGTCAGTGCTAGTTTTTGGTACCCTCCATTTACGTTCTATGTGTTACAACTTGATTTATTAACTTTCAATTTGGCAATATACCATGGAGCGTTAGGTCTAGATAGTATGATGGGAAGTTGCTTATGAGAAATCACAATATCAAGGGAGTTGGAGAGGGTGTCATGAATGGACATCATTTGAGGCTAGTTAGGGATCACAGCTGTGATCTCTTACTTTTTCCCTGCTACTCCAGGTACTTCCTAGACTCAGAGAAGGCACATTTCTTGCAGCTGCGACCCCACAACTGGCCTCAAATGACATCCATGGAGTAAAGTGGAATAAAAATACTTGGGATCATTTGAGATTAAATTCATAACTACACTGATAACAATGAAGGCCATACCCTTCGAAAACAAAGGGCCTCATTTACGAGAAGTGGCGTATCGCTGCGTGAAAGCAGCAATGCGCCACTTTTTAGTGCGCCTTCCTTGCGACACCAATGATGCGTTATATTTACAATATGATGCATCATGTCGCAAGGAAGGACAGATACGTCAGTATAACTGATATATCTGTCAGCGCAAAAAGTGGTGCATTCCTGGAGTTGTGTCGGAAGCCCCATTCGAAAGGGCCTGCGCCACCTTACGCCTGCCATGAGGCAGGCGTTAGTTTGTGACGCATTGGAGTCCGCAAGGGGCTCATAAATAAGCCCCACAGTGTCTAACTCCAGTGCAGCTTTTCAAGAGTGCTGGCTGTAGCATTGTGGTTGTCTCAGAACTCCTTGGATTTAATACTGATAAGACAGAGATTCTGTTTTGTTTAAATGTCTATCTTACGTCAGCCGCTCCTATTAATTTCTGGCCAGCTGCCTTATATAGCAGCACTTAGCTTGTTTTCACTTTGACAACAAACTGACCTTTGGAGTCAGGTCTCAGATCAACTATTTATCTTCAACCTTTTTCTTTCTTTTATGGTTGCTACACAAAACCCTGATTTTCCACCTCTTTCTGTCTGACCACCAATCGACCATTCTTAGGCTGAATTACTGTAATTATTTCTTTCTTAGTTCTCCTGCTGGACATTTAAATCGGCTACATTGAATTCAGAAAGCAGCTACGGCTGTAGCTTTACAATGGCCTAGATTAACTTCCTTGGCAATGTTTAAAACCTTCCATTGGCTGATTATTAGCATTGAGTCTCTGTGCTGTGTTCATAGAGCTTTCTTCGGAAAAGAATGTTGCTACCTTCAGTAGAAGTTTTATCTCTATTTTCCTGTGTCCAAACTGCACTTCTCAAATGCTCTTCTAGTTGTTGTTCTATATTTTGAGCTTGTGAGACATGGGGTAGGTAATTCTCTGTCAACGCGGCTCTTCTTTGGAATTGCTACCCCTGACCCTGCACAATGTGCAGGATCTACTCCCTTTTAGAAAAGCATTAAAGGTCTGGATTTATGTTCAATATTTTATTTTATTCTTATCTTTTCATCTAATCAGCACTTACCTCAGCTCCAGGATACCTCATGGGTCACCGAGTGCTCCATAGTTTTATAACATAACATAAAATAACATAACATGACATAGCACAACACAATACAGCACAAAACAACACAACATAACTGTATAATACAAACTCGTGCATTCAGTTTTATGTTTTTATTCTTAAACCATGGAATATATGGCGCATCTATGCAAACATATTCCACAAAATCGATCAGCTTTTTGACTTTACATCACTATCACTATACATTTCAGCAGATTTGGTAACATAAGTAGGCTTGGAGGAATAAATTCAAAGAGAAAAGTGTTAGAGTTGGAGCTATTTTTTTAGCACAGTGCAAGGTGGATTCAGAGTTGAAAATGGGGCGCAAACACATTTGTGTGCGGTTTTTTACTTGCCCCATCTAAGGGGCAGATTTACAAGGCCCTTGCTCCACTTTTGCGTCACTTTTCCCATGGTAAAAATGCCGCAAAAGTGGCGCAAGGGCCTTGTAAATAAGTCCCTAAGGGTGTAGAGCAAGTGTTGCTCATTTTTGGAGCTTTGCATGTGCTGTTTTCTCCAATGGTTACCTAAAGCAGCATTATCGTCAGGGGCTGAGCAGGGCGGAGTTCCTGCTTCTATGCTTCTGAGGAGTCTAAAGTTAAGACATATAATTGAAATTTCTCTGAGTTACTACATCAACGTTGGACAAAACAAGTCACAAATTGTGAGCAGAGATTGCCTCTCTCTGTTTCTGACCAGAAGGGCACCATATACGTACTAATATTAGGTTTGACTCAAGCAGACACACTTGCAATAAGACACTAAGGTAACTCAGTGGTGCATTGCAAGTTATTTCTGCTCCTTTGCTAGGGCAAGGTGAGGACAGAACCTTAATTCAGTACATATGTTGCACTTCAACACACAGCTTCCCATGAAGAGCATCACTGCATATTTTGCATTGTACAATGTCCTGCGTGAGGAACAGGAAATCTGACCCTAAATGTGAAAAAGCACACCTCACTCAAACATATCACAGCACACAGGGCCAGCTTCTGTGCAGATTGCACCCTGTGCAACTATGACAGTACCCAGCCCACAATAACCTCATTTACCATGGATTCCCCTAACACCACGCTTCAACAGTGCCCCTTGAGTATGCATATTCACCCCGTTACACAGGGACTACTGCATGCACCGCGTTTATGTCAGGTAATAGCTCACTGTTTCTGGATGTACGTCAGTACAACGCGATCTTTTAGATCGCTGTACTTTACAACGCTGCCATTACAACGCAAGTCGTTACAACGACTTGCGTTGGAGGGCGCGGATTGAGGAATAATATAATTTCATATTCCAACACCAGTCCACGTAACAGTAGGGAAGGTGTTGGAATATAAAAATACAATATTCCTTATCCAACTGCGCCATCCAGCGCAAGTCGTAGTAACGACTTGCATTGTAATTTCATTGTTGTAAAGGTACTGCGGTGTAAACACTGTGTTGTAAATGATGTCCCCCCTGTTTCTACATCAGGGAAACACCTTTTCAACTGTAAGGTACATACGGATTGCACTTACGACAACAGGAACCCACATAATGAATAACATCCTATTCATGTCATTGTATGCATACTACATTTGCTATCAAACATGCACCCTCAGTGCAACCACATGACGAGTTATTACTTCCACTATACATTATTTTATCTCACTTCTGCAGCTCCATGAATAACCATAGTTACATAGGCAACATACTTTTCATTTAATTGTAGATATGTAGCAAAAAGGTGCCCAATAGCATATGCATTCAAGACTCCTGAAGATTGCAAAAGGGTGCCCATGACAAATAACTGCGCACTGTGTGGTGGTCCTTACTGCACAAAACACAACTGTACACTAAGGGGGAGATGTACTAAGATTTTAGGCTGTGTATGCCTTATTAAATTGACCATATTTGGTGCACATTTTTATTATCTAAATTTAGTTACCTGCACTACACATGTTTAGCTCTGGAAATACCTTGAAAGTAATGCAAAGCAGCGCATTGCTTCGCTTATCAGTACTTTGCGCCAAGCAGGAGTACCATGGGTAGAGCACGAGTGTTACCATGCAATCAACAAAGGTGTCTGATGCTAAGCCCAAGTTCCCAAAAAGAGTACACAGGCGTTAGAGTCACTAAGCCACACTCTCATGACAATTGCACAATGAAATGCTGTCATTTCTCCTTCCTCCTTAAAAAAATTACTGTGTGCTGCACTTATGTCACACCTAAAAAAAGCCTAAAGGGTAAAAGTACATCTATTCATAATACATTGTACTGGAAGGGTACCATTCTATTGCAAAACCTATGCTAGACTCACAGATTCACCCTTGCGCCACAGTGCTAAGGTAACACACTGCAGATGAAAACTGAGCTGGCATTAGGGAAAGGGGAGGAGAGTCCAATATTAATGTAAATAGGCCAGTCTTCTCTTCTCTCCTTCAGTGGAGCATTTGCCTCTGCTTTACTGGACTGTATGACTATGGGCCCGATGTAGGTAAATCTAATTTACCACTTCTAAAATACCGAGTCATACCGATTCGGTATTTAAGAAGTGGTAAATTAGAGGGGGGGAAATGTAGGTAATTCTGATTCGGTAAATACCGAATCTGTAAGAATCGCTATTTACCGATTCTGTAAATACTGAATCGGTTTCCCCCATTGATTCCTATGGGCTTTGAAGCCCATAGGAATCAATGTGGAATACCAAATCGGTATTTACCAATTCGGTAATTACCTATACTTGCAAGGGTGCAGGGGGTGTCACTTTGACACCCTCTGGCACCCCAATTACAGGCTTGTGTGCCATGTGGCACACATACAAGCCCTATGGGCATGTCTTTGTGTCACATGGCACAGGTGTGCATGCACAGATGTGCATGCACACCTGGAATCGGTATATTACCACCCAATTGGATTGGGTGGTAAAATACCGATTGTTAAAGCCCTGTGGCACTCTGACATGTGCCAGCTACATCTGCATTTACTCGGTATTTTACCCAGTCTGTATTTACCGATTCGGTAATTTTACCGAATCGGTAAATACAGAATCGGTAAAATACCGATTCTGTAAATGCATGCCCTACATCTGAAAACCCTAATACCGGTCGGAAACGGCCAAAATCGGCCGTTTCCAACCGGTATTAGGGCTCCTACATCGGGCCCCTAATTGTTTATCTGGCCCTAAATGGTATGATATACAAATGTCAATGTCAATGTCATCTCCCAGTCTCAATCAGGCTGGGGCAACACCCCAAGCAAATCCCGATAAGGTACAATGTAGCCTATAGTAGTTTCAAAACTGTCATAACTATACGTGATTTTTTTCATTGCGATATAAAGCAAACCATTTGAATTCTCATGAAAAGTCATGCGGACGCATGAAGTCATAGAGCGATGCACATAGATCGATCCTCAATCTTCTAGAACAAACTCAAGATCTTCTACCTGTCCAGAGGAAGTTGCAGACTCACAACATGCAGCCGTTGGAGAACCCTGCAGAATCACAGCAAAGTAACCACCAGGAAGCTTCAATGTATTCCTTTCATCTGCCATATTCAGCTGATAATGGATCATTGTGAAGTAAGTGATCAAATGATGTGTGAAAACTCTGTGCCATTGTTTACACCTAGGACCTAATTTACAAAGATTTCATGCAGCGCAGTGCAGCAGCCATAAGTGCTGTGCAGAGTGAAAAGTAAAGAGGAAGAGAGTACCAAATTGACTGAAATATGGCACTCTCCTCCCCTCTCCCTAGTGCTGGTGCTGCAATCAGCTGGGTACCACAGAGACACCTTTGCACTGGTGCAATGGTGTCTCCGTGGGTCTAGCATAGGTTTTGCACTGGAAGGCTACCCTTCCAGTACAAGACCATGCTAGCCTCACAGAGACACCCTTGTACTATGTTACAAAGGTGTCTCTGTAGGACACAGATGCACATGACACCGCAGGAGCTAGGGAGAGGAGAGGCGAGTGTCATATACATGCACCTTTGGTACTCTCCTTTTCTCTTTTGCACACCCTGCCTAGTGCTTATTTTGATGCAGGTGCTTTGCACTGCCTACTAAGGATGTGAATTTGACCCATCCTGTTATGATGAAGTTCATATCTCTTATGGGTGCCTGCCATCACTGACAATATGCCCAAGGCTAGCCAGAAGGAGGACGCCATTGTGGTTTTCCAAACTACATGTGCTATCTTCGATGCAGAGGAGTTGAGGGTGATACTTCATTCCATACTGCACTATCTCTCCAACATGTGGAAGGAAGGTATCCATGTGGGTCAGGGGTACCCACTCAATGTAAGGAGGTTAATTTGGAGCCGGGTTGCTCATCGTGTGACTGAGTCCTGTGGCGTTGAACAGACCATGCGAAAGGTCCAACATCAGTGGGCTGACATTGTGGCCACTGAGCAGGCCCTGCTCCACAACAATGGAATAGGGGTAAATGGACCTGCTGGTGAGTCTATTTATTAAGTTGTCAGGGTGAACATGCAGAGAGTTGGTGCTTTGTATGCATGAGGGAAGTGAGTCACATCCTTGTTTTCACCAAATTAGAGCCTCTTCTGTCTCTGCAATTACCCTTCTGCCCACATGTCCACATCAGCCACCATTGTATGCAGTGCAGCTGTCAAGGTTGCTGCAGTGCTTTGCATAAGGTTGAATGTGCTGGGGTGCACAGGTCCAATGGGGATATGTGTTTCTCTCCATCACACAACCTAGGACTGTTGCTGATATTATGTGCTGTGCTCCCGGAACACTGCTCTGTGCTATACGCCATGTGTGTGTGTGTGTTTACACCTCAGGTTTTGTGCAGATAGTCTAGCATTACCGTGAACCATAATATGCTGATACTGTCTGTGAACCTTTGCGCACTTCCTAACTTTGCATGTGTCCAGTAATACACATGACAGATAGTGTAAAACAACAGTGAGGGTACCCTAACCTATGCATCACCCACAGTAGTCCAATACTTCCTGGACCAGGCGCACGCTCTAGTAACCTAGGAGCACATGCAGTGCTGTGTAGTGCAAAGGCGTGTGCCCAACAAGTTTTTAGGTGAGTATGCCATGGGGCTAGGCAGAGGAAAGATTTGTGGGTTTGGGCTTGACAGCAGTCTCACATGTTAGACTAAAGGTAATATTGCATTGCAGTGAACAGTACCATGGGAGTGCATAGGTTAATGTGAGTGTATTGGTAATTCAACCTATCAATCCTAGTGAGTTTGGCACCAGTGCTGATGAGGGTGAGTGATGAGCATACATCTGTAATGTTAAGGCTGTATTGTTTAATAATGGCTATATGTACGGTGAGCTAAGCATATAACACACATTCACTCTCAGATGGGAGGTTACCTTCACACCAAGCAAGTGTGAGAGTAGCCAAAGTAGAGGCCTTGTGGGTGTAGTTAACATGGATGGGATATGTGTGTTTTCATTATTTGGAACCTCATTAGATGACTCTAATGTGTAGTGTAAAGTACATACAGAGCTAAAAAGTTATAACCTGTAAAGGTATGTATGGGATGTGTGCAAATATGTAGTGAGATGGGCAGATGTCCGCCAACAGCGTATGAGGAGGGATATTGGGGTGGTGTACAGTAGTGCATTGAAAGTGTTTATTGAGACGTGCTTTGTATGCAATTCTGAGTAGCTACCCATAGGGAATCCACCAGATGTGATGTGAGTGTGGTGTCGGTGACTGAGCTGCACACAGGCTTATGGTGGTCATAAAGTCACACATATTGTAATGGGTCACCACTCTGTCAGACTAGGTAACTCTGATGTCATGGTAGAGGATGTTGCAGCAGCTCAGTATGTGTCAAATACTTTCTTCATCTTCCCACTATCCTCTGAATCTGCCACCATCAAGATAATATAGGACTACACATGCTTGACATGTGTTGCTCACCGTTGCAGATGTGCATGCTGTAAGTGGGGTTTGCTCTGAGCTGTGTTTGTGGGAATGTGCTAAATCTGTAGTGACACAAATCTACATATTTAATTTTGCTGTCTTGGTCATGCCTTGCTCAGGCCTGTAGACCTCCATCCAATTCGCAGATTTGATGCATGTGGATATGAGACAGTATTAGGGAATGTGCAGCACACTCAGTGATGGAGCAAACAATTTAGAAGCTGTAATTGGTGGACTGAACCGAAATGTTGTGTGAGTGGATCATGCCACCTAGGATGACACCATCCACATCTTGTTGGAATTTTGCACTCATAGTTGCACCTTGCAAGACTGGTCAATTTTTGCAGTGTATATCCATAGTGTACCCTTTGTTCCTGTTTATATGAATGTCCTTTCACAAGTAGCAGCCAATTACTCAGAGTACCTTTAGTTAGTTTTGAATGTAAAGGATGAGCTGGGTGGAGATGGTGTGTCACACTGGCTCACAACCTTCATAGAATGAGGCTCAATATGTCTCCTCTGTACTTGGTCATACAGATATTGTTGTTTGCGACAATGGGTGCATTTACTACACTGTGTCTGGGTCAGACCCCTCATGTAGCGTTGTGAGTCATCTGTCCATAAGTGGATATGTGGCTTTGTCAATAGACCAGTTGACATTGCCAGTTGCACAGGAAGTGTTCCTGTAGCCTTACTCCTGGCCCTGATGTCATCACAGATGGTGTACAATTGATGACCATATTTACACTACACCAGAGGGTTGTGAAATTGATACCAGTGTTTTTGCATTACATTTGTGAGTGCATCTTTGTTACAGTAAATTCTATGTCGACAAATGGTTTTGGGAATGGGACATCAGAGTTGATTGAAAGTGTGTACTGTGACTGATCTTACTCCATCAATGTGCATCTGAAGTTGAACACTGGTGCTGAAAGAAAAGTTATGGCACATCATCATACTGTTGCCTATCTAAATGTGTGACTACCAGTGGGACGTCATTCATGTTCTCTGTTATTTCTTTAGCAAGTCTGATTGCAGCTGCACTCCGAAGGGTTAAGAAGAGGAAGCTGCGCCTCCAGCCCACAGAGTAAATAGCAAAATATTTCCACAAGGCAGCAGAGACACATGACCAATGGAAGAGTATTAAGGGCCAAGAGCCAACTAAAGTAACAGGCCAGCTCCAGAAACCCCCACCCTCAGGACATACTTCGGGCGCAGCTCCATTAGGACATGATACTTCTGTTGTTGTGGATAACATCCCGCATTCCTATTATGTATCACCTCCTTCGACATCATGTTCTTCATGTGAGCAGAACACTAGTTTGTTTAAGCGAATTCTGCTTGAACTTTAAGGAATCATATGTATGCATGTGTTGGGTGCGCAGCACACATTATGCAAGCCCATGCCTACATCTGATGCTCACCTTCTCTATCGCCCTCACTCTCAAATGGATGCAAATGTTAGCAGGTACATGATTGCAACAACCAGTCACATAGGACATTTATCATGGATCTTAACCTCACACAGAGTGGGAAAGTGTGATGAGCAGACAACAGTTGATGAATACAGGCCTCAGCAAGGCCCGTGAGTGCGAAAGGTTTCGCCCTTCTGTACGCAAAGTCCTCAGACTACATAAGAAATTGGCACGGACACTGGAAATACAAAAACATAGTTTAATAAACCTTTAAAGGTGGTACTACAGCCCACACAACACTCTACAGTATTGTACAAGGTATCACAAAGAACAGGAACATGCGGTCCCCTTTTATACACAAAGAAGGGGCTCATAAGTGGGCAGTTACAGCTCAAAAGCATGATTTACAACCATATAAGGACATTTCTCAAGCATGATCGATACATGGGTGGAGTTAACGGTTCATGAAGCCCCCCGTATACACATTCTGATCCCCTCTAAGCAGAAACAGATGTTACATGTACTGGGATGCGCTAGATAAGCTGGAACTATTTATAGCTTGTTGCTGGGCAAACTCCAGGAGTGACGGTCAGTGAGGTAGGACTTGCCTCGTGGCGAGCACATGGTGAAATGTAGCCTACAAGAAAGAAGCCGGAAAACAAAATGGAGTCCGGACGTACTTTCAAGTATGAGCGATAAAACTACTAAAAAGACATAATAGCATGTCTTCAGCGAATGCTTACCTTATCGCCGTTTTATTTACAACAGACGACCCTTTCAGCATTTGCTGAAGACATTCGGTTTTCTTAGATAATCTAAATAGTCATCGTTAATATCGATGCTCATCATATCCGCTATCTCTCTAGTTATAGTTTTCTTATGGGCAGCATCCGCAACAGCTTGTTTATTGGGCACACAAAGTGAAACACATAACGAACATATCATAGGGCTACATTGAATGCATACACAGCAGGTGAATAATACGGCAACAATTATACATAGTCCAGTGAGGACCTTCCAACCCCATGCAGAAATTAAGGTCCAGAACCACCCAGAGAAAGTCCAAGACCCATTTTCTTGATGTATATCAGCTGCAATTTTGTGCAATCTGTTTATGGCTTTATACACAGAAGGAGTATGGTCAGGTATGAAAACGCAGCAGCTATTTCCAATAAATTCTGCATGCTCCACCCCTATCTGCTAACATAACGTCGAGAACAATTCGGTTCTGCATCGCAACAATCCTGGTAATTTGTAGCTCTTCAGTAAGGTTCCCAAGAGCTGCTGCAGTTTGATTAGTAACAGCTTCTACTACTCTTGTCAATCACTGTATTTTCCTGCTATTCAGAGCAGCTCCCACAAAGAAAAACAGTCCCAAATTGAAATCTATATACTGCTGCAGACTAGTGTCTGTCTGATCAACATCATCTATGGATAAGGTCCATTTAATCTGTTCACAGTTACATTATTCAACAACTTCAAGTCTTTATGATATGATGCAGGTGCCAAAAATACAGGTGGCAATAGAAACGATACATAACATACTCCAGACCATCCAGCTGGTAATCAATAATAGCCCTTATTCCCACATACAAAATAGGTGTTATGTGAAGCAAGGAAAGTACTGTTGTTCAGGCCATCAATGTTCAATACAACAATACAATCACTAACACCTACAGGAATATGGCCTACACTTTGTACACATAAATCAGCTTGTGCTTGGGCCACAGAAATTACAAACCTCTCTTGTCCAACAGTGTCTCTAGTGTTCGTGAAGATATAAGGAGTTGATTCATTGTCCGGTCGATACTCTTCCCACTCCCATATAGTTCCGTTGGCTTGTGGATAGCCGTCTTTATCTTGATGACATTCCTTATTCAATTTGAAAATCAGTTGTCCAACTGTGGGCTTTCTTGTAGCAAAAAGCAAAGTGTACCATGCTCTACAAGAGCCATTGTGAGAAAAGGGAAGCGGTATGAACGGCGTTCCCCCTTTCTTTTGATGCGCTGGCATCATCCCACATATCCAACAGTCTGTGGCATTTGTAGCAACGTGGGTATGATGCAACATCTGAATGAAAGTGTTATTCAAATATGACTGTCGATGTTTCAGCTTTTGATATGGGAGTGTATAGAAAAAGTGCTCATCAGGGACTGAAGTAGAAACAACATACAGTTCACGGGCAGGAGCTTTCTCCTCAACAAACCACATGACTGTAGCAATGACTGCTATGACAAGAATGAATCCTACAGAACCAAAAATCTTTCTTTTATCCATCTCGAGCAAAGTACACAGTATCTTCCTGAAACTAAAGTGTTGTCAGAACTCTTACCCCTGAGGTAGCCGTTGTTTTCTTCACCATCGGGCCAAGACGGGTGTCACTCCTCTAATGCATGGCTGATCCCCCCCCTTGCCTCATTGGCTCTCCATTTCACAAACCTAGGGACCGTTCTGATAACTTCTCATACAATTGCAGATTCTTTTCTTGGTCGTAGATTGTATCTTCTTGATGCAGGCGTTGTCTGGTCCGGGAAGAACTCCTCAGAATCGTCAGGTACCACAGCACAGCCTCTCTCCGTAGTCAGGATATCTCGATGGTCAGTCAGTACAGCAGGTTCCACCAGATCAGGTTGCACTTTCCGGCAATGGACCGAATGAATCCAGTTCCTGCGATTCGTCACCCGTACTGCTGTTCTCGTGGCTTGGAGGACTTGTTCAGGGCCACACCATCTTGGTTCCAAACTATTCGACCTCTCAAACGATTTCACGAGGACGAAGTCACCAGGCCGAAGATTATGACCTTCTCCTGTGGACCGATCAGGGAGTGCTTCTCGAACCTGTTGATGAATGGAAACCAAGCTATCAGTTAATTGTGCCAAATAGCCATTCATTAAAACACAAGGTACATCATACACTGAACTCGGTTTGGGCACCCCCCATATATTCATGGGGCACCCGAAAACTATCTCATAGGGCATTAAGCCCGTCCGGGAGTGTGGTACCGATCTGGTAGACAACAACGCCAAAGGCAGAGCATCTGGCCAAGTCAGAGAAGTAGAAGCCTGTATTTTCGCAATTTTCAGCTTTAAGGTGCCATTGTATTTTTCCACCAATCCTGCTGATTGTGGGTGGAATACTGCGTGGAACTTTTGCACGATGCCTAATCCCTTCAGGACAGACTTAATAACGTCCGCCACAAAATGGGGCCCGTTATCACCCCACAACAATCTACAAACACCGAAACGAGGAAAGAATTCCTTCAGAAGCACCTTAGCAGTAGTCATTGCAGTATTGTCCTTAGTAGGGTATGCTTCGATCCATTTACTGAATGCACGAACCACAACCAGGACGTACTTCAGATTATTGCAGCGTTCCAGCTGAATATAATCCATTTGCAATACTTCAAAAGGTGCAGTGGGTGTTGCAAATCCTCCTGTTGGAGTTTGTGTCCCTTTTTCCGGATTATATTTAAGGCAAATCATGCAGGTCTGTACCACTCTCTTAGCTGTGATAGCAATCTCTGGATGTTCCCATACTTGCGTAAGCAATTTCACAATTGCCGAAGCTCCAACATGTGCTAGCCCATGTGCCATTTGAACCATAGGTTGTTCAAAGGCTGTGGGTAACTTCCATTTATCCATCTGCTTATTCCTCCAACAACCTTCATCATCCAATTCTCCATCTTTGGACCATTGCTCTCGTTCTTTTTCAGAAGCAGTCTTTTGCATTTCTAGTGCTTTCTCCCTAGCATCATGCCACCGGTCAGCTTGTGACTTCACAACATACATCGAAGTGGAGCCAGGCTGCATCGCAGTTTCACGTGCTACTCGATCTACAAAAGCGTTTCCTTGTCCCACTTTGTCTGTCACTTTCTTGTGTGCACTACCTTTCACTATAGCTATTCTCTTAGGGAGCGTCAGTGCGGTCAAAAGCAGTTGTACTAATTCTTCATACATGATCTGAGTTCCATGTGATGTCAAAATGCCCCTTTCCTTCCAGAGCAGGCCAAAATCGTGCATACTCCGAAAGCATAGCGGCTGTCTGTGTAAACATTCACACATAATCCTGCACTAAGCTCGCAAGCTCGTATCAACGCTATCAGTTCTGCTGCCTGAGCTGATTTCTGTGGTATGCGTGCTGTCTCCACTATTGTGTGTAATGTGGTAATTGCATATGCTGCGGAAGTGGTTCCATCTGGTAACTTTAAACAGGACCCATCCACCCACAGCTCTCCATCCACATCTGTAAAGGGCGTATCTTGTAAGTCAATACGACCCTTTGTCTGTTCCTCGGTCACAAAGACACAGTCAGCATCTCTTGCGCCTCAGGCTGAGTCGCTGGAAAGGGCAACAACATAGCTGGATTCAGTGTTGCACATCTCTTCAACGTTATGTGAGGAGCCAACAGTGTCAGCTCGTATCCTGTCAAACGAGCACTAGTTAAATGCTGCGTCTTCGTCTGTTTCAAAAGGGCATCAACAGCATGGGGGGCCAACACCAACAGCTTATGAGATAAAACTATCCCTTCACTCTGGCGTATTGACACAGCTGTCGCCGCAACTGAGCGAAAATCATCCAGGCAACGCTTGGGCAACAGGATCAAGTACTGCCGAGAAGTATGCACAAGGGCGCTGCTTATCGCCGTGCATCTGTACTAACACTGATAAGCACATCCATCTCTCTCATGCACATACAATGTAAAGGGCTTTGTATAGTATGGGGTGCCTAATACTGGTGCCGAACAAAGGGCCTGACGTAATTGGTGAAAAGCATTTTCACATTCATCCGTCCATGGAAGGGGAACTGGGGTATCCTTTGTCAACAAGCCTAACAATGGTTTAACTATGTATGAAAACCCCAATATCCACTGTCTACAAAAGGATGTAAGGCCCAGAAAAGCTTGAACCTCCTTCTGCGTAGTTGGTACTGGTGTGTCTAAGATAGCTTGAATGCGATCTGGTGTGAGTGCACGCCCCTCCTTAGACAAAAGATGACCTAAGTAGATTACCTTTGGTCTACAATATTGCAGTTTCTTCTTCGAGACTTTGTGATTGTGGGATGCCAAAAAGGTAAGCAAGGACAAAGTGCACTGTTCACATTGCTCAGGGGTGTCAGCGGCCAACAAGATGTCATCAACATATTGTATAAGCGTCACACCATCAGGCAAAACAAAGGAATCTAATTGTTGTTTCAACGCCTGACTGTAAATGCTAGGGCTCTCAGTATTGCCTTGAGGAACTCTACAAAATCTGTACGATCTATTATTCAACGTGAAACCGAAGAGGTATCGGCTATCAGGATGAATAGGGATCGAAAAGAACGCGTTCTTCATGTCTATAACAGAGAACATTGTTGCAGTTGGTGGGACCAAAGTAAGGAGTGTCGTGATATCAGAAACCACTGGGTATTGAGGTATCACAATCCTATTGACCTCCCTCAAATCGATAATAAATTGATAAATCCTGGTGTCAGTGTCTTTTTTCAAAATCGGTAGTATGGGACTGTTACACACATTATATGGAACTTCTTCAACCACCCCTACTTTAATCAAGTCCTGCACTATCTGTATGAGCGCCTCCTCCCCCTCCTGTGAAATCCGATACTGAGGTAGGCATGGCAGCACAGCTCCCTCCTTTACACTAATGTGCACCGGAGAGATGATCATCTGTCCCGCGTCGGTATTGGACGTGGCCCACAAAGATTCAGGCAAAGAGGCCAATACAGCCTCTACGGTAATCAGGTACACCCTCTGCATTGATGGATAATTGTCATTTAAAATAACCCGTACTCCCTCAGGGGAGCACCGTATCGTGACCCAAAAATATTTGAGCATATCCAGGCCGACGATATTATCAGGAGTGTTCGAGGAAAGTAGGAATGGGCATGGTGCAGCAAACTGATCTACATAAAGTGCAAGAGGTTGTGATAGTGGGCTAACAGAAGGCGTTCCATCGAACCCAATTGATGTAATTGTTGAGCCAGACAGGGGAGCCCTCTGAACCAATTTTTTGGACAAAGCGCAACGAGTAGCTCCTGTTTCAACCAGGAACCTATCAGTAGAGCCCAAAACATGTGCTGTAACATAAGGACCCATCTGATCTAATGGCACTTCAACTGGTTCCTTACCCCATCCTACGCAATCCTATGCATACTGCGGATCATGCCGCTCGGGAGGTGTATAGTCAGACATTTGGTACTGATTTCGTCGATCAAAAACATTAGACCCATCTCAGGGTCGTACATTAGAATCAAATCTAGCTCGGTCATTCGTGTTATTTCTAGGGCCTGAAAAATTTCCTCTACCCCATATAGACCCCTGCCCACGCTCCTGGCGCTGTGCACGCAACACCGGGCACTCATTCCCCCAATGGCCTTTCTGTCTACAATACGCACATTGATCCCGGGCCAAGTCAGAATGGCCTGAAGGAAAGTTAGAAAAGTTCCTGCCACCCCGATCGTTACCCCTACGAGACGGCCAATATACTTGCGCTAACATAACCTTCATTTTTAGATCTTTAGATTTCTTTTCCTCACTCCCTTTTGCTTCAAGTTCCTGACGCTCGTAATACTGAGCCATCGTCAGGAGGGATGCAGGTGTCGAAGTCGTCCAAGAACTTTCACTAGCTTTTAATCGAGCTGCTATACTTGTTAATAAATTCGAAACATATTTATCAACAAAAAGATGTCGACCCGTGTCGTCCGTAAGCGACTGACCACTAAAATCATGGAATGTTTCCTCAAACCGCGTAAAGAAATCCGAAACGGATTCATCTGCTTTCTGTTTACAGGATGCTAACATGGTCCAATCAATATTTTTAGGGGGGATAAGCGTTTTTAATTTAGTTACAATTGCAGTAGGAAGATCTAAAATCGACTGGGGCGGCTTCTGTGCTGGTTTTCTCTCCCTGTCCTCATCCTCAAGATCCGCCCATCAAGCTTTAAAGGCCGGAAGATCATCAACCTTTCCTATTGATCTCCACATATCTGGTGGTAATATAAGCCCGAAGAACAAATCAATATCAGCCAAAGTCATAGTACAAGAATTCAAAGCCCCCTCAACTTCCTCATAAAAGGCTGCGGGATTCTTTCGAGGATCAGGTAATGCTGCTTATAATGCCATAACATCTGCCCTATTCCATGGAGTATAAACCCAATTATAGATGAAATACCCTTGAGCATCAGGAGACCCTTTATCAGTACCAATACCCGCTCCCTTAGGGGGAACGTACAAAGGCGCCGCCTCCCGCATTTGTTTAACATGCACTGCATCGATCTTATCTGAATAAAAGATGGATGACTGCTTCCCGCCGCCAGTCGAATTCGATGGCTCGTCGCCAGCCTTCCGTTTCCGTGCTTCATCCCGGAGCCGAAACATGTCATCCCGTAACACAAATAGCCGTCAAATTGCATTGGGCACCTGGGGAGAAAGAAAAAGACCTTTACGCAGTTCCTTTGCATCAGCTATCACATCTGCTGGTTCAAGAACATCGGAATATTTGCGAAATGCTGATACTACTTCATTAGAAAGATAATCAGTAAAATATAATTTCTCCCTATCTTCCCATGACTCTAGTTCTGTTAGCAAATCAGCGAGTGTTATAGAATCCTTGTTAACCCGATGAGCAATCTTACGAAGCTCGGTCATACGTTCGGTCGATAACATAGACCGCGTATCCCTCTTCTGGTCGGGCGGCCTAGAATCTTGATCTCCTCCATTCGGGGCGGACGGACCAGCATACGGCGGTGGGGAACGATCTAATAACGAAAAATCATCATCCGATTTATTAAGCAGACCCTCCAGTTTATCGCGATTTCGCGATTCACGAAAAAATCGCGAAATCGGCAGTCTACCGCGATGGCCGCGATAATAACCATTTTGGCCGCGATATTTAGGAAAAAAGTGTCTCTACCGGCGGGAGACTGCAAAACAAACAATGCCTTTAATTGGCTGTGCGCCCCTCCCCACTCGTGTGTGTCAGCAGCTTCCCGGGGACACAGAGAGACAGTCTGTTTTTTAGCTGCCGCCCGCAGCAGAGTACTTAATAGGTCTTTTAAAAGACCTTCGACTTGTTAATGAGTCTTTGTGTTTCACCCTTTCTTTGACCTCTCTGCCTAGGGCTGGAATAATTAACCTCGGGCGATCAGGACAGTCGATGTAAGCCACAACTCTTGGAGCCTTCTCTTCTCCGACTCTGAAAAGAGGGAAACGGACTTTTAACCAACAATACAACTGCACTACAGAGCACAAACTATACAGATTACATTTATGAAATCTTCTATTGAACAAACCATGCAAATAATATCAGATCTCAGTTAATGAGGGTTGACACCAGGTCTCTTTTTACAACCGAGCCTCACCAAGACAACAAATGCGCGAGCAAGGTATTAGTAACTTCTCCGCAGTATAAAAAATGCCTTTAACAAAAAAAAATGTATTATATGCATTTCCATTATTGAGACAAGATTAGAGACAAAATGCATGTCTTAGAAGACTAACGGAAAACGATAGAAATCTTCACTGGGAGATGCTACGTTTTCCAAGAATGCTGCCTCACAGCATGGGCATCAGAAAGATTGCTATGACAATAGAGTTATGTTATATTCTTCATTCATATGTATTGTTTGTCTGCTTTTTGTATAATTAGAAATGCATCTTTTGATGTTCTCTGAAGATGTTCTCTGTTGCCTAGTTACTTATGCTCATTATCACCTACAGCACTCCAACTTTAACTTATGTGCTTTTACTAGGAGGACACAAACCACCCTCTGTGAAATGATTCCCATCAGTATGAGTTTACTCCTCCTTGACCACATGCTGAAGTATAGATGTATGGATGGAAGAATGAAAGGGTGGACGGATGAAGGATGGATGAAAGGGTGGATGGATGAATGATGGATGGATGGATATGTAAAAAGATGGGTGGATGAATGATGGGTGAATGGATGGATGAAAGGGTGGATGGATGAATGATGGATGGATGGATGGAAGGATGAAAGGGTGGATAGATGAAGGATGGATGTATGGATGGGAGGATGAAAGGGCGGATGGATGAAGGATGGATGTATGTATGGATGGGAGGATGAAAGGGTGGATGGATGAAGGATGGATGTATGCATGGATGGATGGGAGGATGAAAGGGTGGATGGATGTATGGATGGATAAAAGGCTGCATGGATGAATGATGCATGGATGGATGTGTGAAAAGGTGGGGGGATGAATGATGGGTGGATGGATGAAAGGGTGGGTGGATGGATGGATGGATGAAAGGGTGGATGGATGGATGGATGGATGTATGGATGGGAGGATGAAAGGGTGGATGGATGAAGGATGGATGTATGTATGGATGGATGGGAGGATGAAAGGGTGGATGGATGTATGGATGGAAGGATGAAAGGGTGGATGGATGGATGTTTGAAAGTGTGGGTGGATGAATGATGGAGGGATGTGATGAGGTCTAACAGGCACATTTATGGTTGTCAAAAGTTGATGATGAGGAGTACCAGTTTCTAGAAACTTTTGTCGGAAGGGGGTCCTTACGCCTAAAAAGGTTTTACAAGGGGGTCTCGGGATCAAAAAGTTTGAAGACCTCTGCCATAACATACAAGTTAGCTTGACAACCAAACCAGTATTAATACCACATAATATTCAACATCCGCTCAATAATCTTAAGATTTTAACAAAATTGACTGAATCATCAAACAAATATAACAATGTTCACCACTGGATGTTACCCTGGTGATGGCAAATCTTTTTGTTAATGTTCCTGTGAAGATCTACTGGTCATGGGATTGCTAGCGACAGTGGTTATCCATTGTTACTTTTATGGTACAATCTTGGTGTTACTCAGATATTTTTGGTATGATAGTGGTGACTTGGTGGAGTCTGGGCTTTCTTAGTATAAGACAAGTTTTATAAAATGAGGTGTAAAAATGTATTGTAGAATCCTGACCCTCGTTGTAAGGTTTTTTATTTCCATTAGAATGTACCCCCTTCCTGTGTTTGGCGGAATTGCTACATAGTTACAGCTCTTGAAGAAGGTGGTTAAGAAATCTCTATTTCCACTGAAATGTGCATTGGCGGAGGTTGTAGGAAGTCCCCCGACTTGGATACAACAGAGATGTTGAAGCAGTGATCCCCATGCTGGATTGCCAATTAAATTCCATCAATTTGGGTTATGTTTGTTTTGAGCGAGCATAAGAGGAGGTGACCTGTATGAATGAGGGTCAGTGAAAATGGGGTGGTTGTTCGATCATTCTGTATTTATGATCGCAGTTGTTTTGTCTAAATCACCCAGTTTTGGGGTGTACAGATAAGTAAAGTTGGATTGTTTTTAAACACAATGTATAAAAAAGAACGAAACTATAAAATGTATGAAATTGAAAAGGATTTATTAACAAGCAATTAAAATGCTTTAGTTGGGTCAGTGCTCGTTGTGGATTGACTACCTTCATTAAATAGATAGGTTAAGCATGAATGTATATATTTGTTTGATGGTTTGTTTTTCCCCTATTCACAAACCTAAAATTATACTGAGAGAGGGCCCTTTTCAGCGGCGGGCCCTGGGGGGATTGCTTTGGGGCATTTATTCATTAGTTTATGTCCTATATGCAGCCTTGAAGCCAAACAAAGTGTCTACATTGTAAATAAACCAAAAATACATAGTTTCATGTTGTTAAACAACTAAAATAACGAAGATATCTGTGTTTGTTGTAGGAAAAACCGCCAAATAAAATGCCGCTAAATTGCCGCTAAATTTCCATATTTGTGCCGCTAAATTTCCATTTTTGTGCCGCTAAATTTGCCAATCCATGCCGCTATATCCTGGGGGGTCTGATTAAGGACAGGATAGAGAGGCTGACGAACAGGGTACTGGCCAGATATTTGCAACCGACGTTCTTTCTCCTGCCTCCCTTCTAATTCTTTCGCTTCGCATTTTTTCGCCTCATGCGCTTTCTCACGCTCACTCTTTCGTTGCTCTTTCTCAATCAGTGCTTGCTCACGCTTCTCACGTTCTCGCACCTCTTTCACCCACATTCGTATACATTCAAACATATCTTGTCGTACTCTCCGCTTACACATACACTGTTCCACATACTCAATCTTCCTCAAATCAAACGATCCATACATAGGCCATCGCAACTCAGGATCCTTCTTTGTATATTTCCTCCACAATGTGCTGTACATTATGGGGGAAAGACCAAATTTGACATATATATTCCTATTCGGCGTCCCCTCTGGGGGAGCCAGCTGTGATTCTTCAAGTACCAACCGGTCATTTCCAAAACAGCAGCCCCACTTACGGAGTGCACTAAAAACAGGCATGTCTAAAAATAATGCAGAATATGCAATATTATACTAAAATGGCACTTAAACTTTGCGCCGCTCAAATTCACAGATCAGGAGAAATATCCCCACATTGCCTGCCTATATGGGTTGCAACTCATATATGACTCTCACAGGATCAATAATATGACTAGTCATTACCAAACAATCAATCAAATTAGTCGGGGTGAGCGTATATAACTGCCTTGCCAAACAAGACTATCAAAGGCTCGGAGCAAGCATCGTACATTGATTCTTACCAATCAAGAGCGTCCAGATTCCAACTGCCAAGTTCCGAATTCGCCCAAACGGCCACTACTCGGCAAACCGACAGAAGAGGTCTCAGTCGATGACCGGCGCCACCCAGATGGTCAGATCGGAAGGGAAGGAAGAATACCTCGGGATGCCAGGACTAAAGGCGCCGCTGGCAGTGATCACGTCCCCGGCAGTGTTCCAATCCTTCGTCACGACCAGTCCTTCAGGCATCCGAGTAGCCGATGAGCCCCACGTGACGGGGGCCAATTGATGAATACAGGCCTCAGCAAGTCCCGTGAATGCGAAAGGGTTCGCCCTTCTGTACGCAAAGTCCTCAGACTACATAAGAAATTGGCACGGAAACTGGAAATACAAAAACATAGTTTAATAAACCTTTAAAGGTGGTACTACAGCCCACAGAACACTCTACAGAATTGTACAAGGTAGCACAAAGAACACGAACATGCGGTCCCCTTTCATGCACAAAGAAGGGGCTCATAAGTGGGCGGTTACAGCTCAAAAGCATGATTTACAACCATATAAGGACATTTCTCAAGCATGATCGATACATGGGTGGAGTTAACGGTTCATGAAGCCCCCCGAATACACATTCCGATCCCCTCTAAGCAGAAACAGATGTTACATGTACTAGGCATGCGCTAGATAAGCTGGAACTATTTATAGCTTGTTGCTGGGCAAACTCCAGGAGTGACGGTCAGTGAGGTAGGACTTGCCTCGTGGCGAGCACATGGCAAAATGTAGCCTACGAGATGGAAGCCGGAAAACAAAATGGAGTCCGGCCGTACTTTCAAGTATGAGCGGGAAAACTACTATAAAGACATAATAGCATGTCTTCAGCGAATGCTTACCTTATCGCTGTTTTATTTACAACAGAGTGCATGTATACCAAATGTATTGTTTACACACAAGCCAGATAGCATAATAGTTCATTTTGTCATGTCATTATCATTCTGTTGCTGATACAGAGGCTCATGGCATCTTAAGTTGACTGAAATGTTGTCCTGGTCCATTAAATGTTACAATTTTGTATGAATTGTAAAGACAAGGAAATCAATTATGTGAATCTTCACATGTCCATGTTGCACCCACTGATGTGTTGTGGTGTACTGCACATAAGTTCAATTATATAACATATAATTTCATATCACAAAATGGCAAACCAGTGGATCATTGTAACAGGTGTGTTTAGTTGACAAATTAATTGTGCTTCTACCCACATGTATGTTTGGCAAGAATTGTTAGAGGGAACAGCAGGATGACACTACACCACATTGTATGAGTGATTTATGTCAGCACCTGGCTCTCAGAGACCATTACATGTCTAAAGTGTGCATCCAATTGTTTAACATCATAATACTATACAGTGTATTTAGCTTGTCAGGAAAATAAAATGTACATTCAGGTTCATCTTATGCAAGACATTTGTTCCCTCATGTTTTAAACAACATTTTTAGTCCACTTAATCATGATAACTGAAGCGTTACACTTGTCCTACCTTCTGCTTCTTCTATAAAACATTTCCTGATCTTCATCAGCGACATTCGAATGCTTGGTGGTGTCAATATGTGTATTTATTTCGGATGTAGATGTTGGTTGTGCAGCTGTAGCTGGTAGCTGCTGAGGTGGTGAATACTCTAACTTCTTGGGCAGGTGCAATCCTATTGAGCGGAGAAGCTGTATCTACATGTATGTCTAACATCTTGACATTCATGGATATGATAGTTTTGATATCTCTCAGGCCTTTCACTGTCTCTGAAAGCTTAGTTATCATGTGTTTGGATTGTGACCTCAGCTTCAAGATCTCATTGCTGCTTGATGAAGATGCTGTTGGATCTAGCATGTCTTTAGAGCTGTTTCCATCTAACTGTTTTGTAATCAAAATTAAGTCTCCAAGGATATCCATGAGGGATCTGTCTATACCACTGAAGAAGGACTACAGACCCTCTATCTTGTCAGGTACAAATGTGTTCGGATGTAGACAATCTGTCATAACCCTGATAACACTATGTAAACTGGTGAATCCTTCCTGCACAGCTTCACCTGTCAGATACTGTATTCTGTGGATGTTTTCTTCAAATTAATAAACTTCTGATGTTCTGTTAGATCTCTGACTGTTTGGCCTAGTAGGCCTATGTGGGCTTTTTCGAACTTCCACTTCTGTGATTACAGCATTGTCTATTTGTTCATCAGTCAGTGGCTATGGAGTTTGTAGGTCATTTAATATGATGAGTAGAGTATTGCCACATGTTTCCTTATTTACTGGCTTTTCGTTTGGTGTTTGGTTAGTCACTGGTGGATTAGCTACACAAGGAAGGGGATGTCACATGATTAGGTTTTATGAGATATGAACACCTTTTTTGTCTTCCTTTGTGCAGATTTATATTGCGCAAACTTGTCCCATAGGTATTGTTGTGCTTTACATGAGCACCAGTTACCTTACACAAGGACACATTCATTTTGTTGTGGGTAGGCACGGGAAGATTAAGTGATTTGCCCAGGATCACAGGATGTGGAGTCAACCCGAGGTTTGAAACCTGGTCTCCCAGCTCCAAAGTCGGCAGTCTAGCCATGAGACCACATCCTCTCCCCTAAAACACCTACATCCTGAGTACTTGTATGTGAATTAAAAGCTATCATGGTGTATAGAACATACAAACATCACAGCATATTGGACGTGTGGAGCAGCAAATTGTGCATATTATACTTTTTATGTAACATCTTTAGTAGATATGTTGATGCGCAACTGTTTCATCTTAGTCTTTGATAATATAATGAGCCTGTGAGTAGTATGGTTTACTGGTTGATTGAGGTGTGGTTTGCGGCAATGCAGCTACATAAGTTCTTGCAGATTAGATGACAGGGCAAACACCCATGTACCTGCCAAACACACTGCAGTTGCTTGCCACTGAACATTCATGCATCACTTACAGGCTCGGTGTTCTGTACTTATGGTCCATTTCAGGGATAGTTGATTTGGTTTATTGCTTAATGGATATCATATTTTACCACTGAATGCTTGATATGGTAATATATAAGGACTCTCCACAGAAGCATGACAAAGACAGGTTTAAGGTGGCAGTTACATGGGTGGCACAATAGTGCTTTACCATTACTATCTGCACTTGTTTACAGGCCTTGGTCATTGGTAGTTCAACTTCCCAGGGCCCTCACAAGATCCATTACTGCTCTTTTGTGTGTGGGGGGCAATTGTCACTTTTTTTTGGGGGGGCGGTGCTTACCATTTCTTCATTGGCTCTTTGCATAGCACTGAGATAGTTTCTACTTAATGTGGGGACACACATGAGGCATGATTTGTTTATCTTTAATATATGAGCAGGAATTATGAAACCAGAGCTTTCAAATCCAGTTGTTATGTATGTTGATATTTAAGTTGTTGGCTTGTGTCCATCACTTCCTGCAATGACTATGTTGGACTCTGTGGTCTCCTACACACACTATACTAGGACAAGGATAGCTCACACGACTGGTACAAAGAGAAAACCCTATGCCTTTTAATAAGCCACTAAGAAATGTTTAATTTCTTCAGTGTTTGACAGTAAATACAATGGAATAACATGTATTATAACCATCTGTTTTGGGCTATGTAGTACAATTTGGAGCTAGTCACATAATCCTCTATTATAAATAGAATGAGTAGGTAACACTAGTACAATGACATGTACTCATACTTGTGTACCTATGTATAAGGCAGTCAGGCTCTTCCACATGGCTCTAGTGTACATGATTGGATTGACACCACCCTTGCAACACACTGTAGAGAACACACATTTTACTCCAGACAGTGAGTCTGACAAACTTGCCTTTGTTTTGCACACACTGTAAGATCAATACAAGTTATATATTACACATGACTTTACAAGTAATGTGCATCTGTCTAACTTCACAATATTGATGTACATTGGCCATACTTGGTATGTCCACTTAGCCATTATTAGCATGTTTCATGCTTTCTAGTTGGCTTAATGGTCCTGCAGTCAAAGCTCTATGACTATGCCTCAAGACCCAACACCTCAGGTATTGACCTGCACACGCCTACAATGCACATTGGTCCTGCTGTCAGCCTGTTAGATAGACAGCCGGACCTCCTAACACAGGACATAACATTGACTTTGTTTGATCCGTCAAGATGAAGGCTCCAGGTAGCCAGAGGCACCTGCACAGGTGGGACTTTCCTAAGCTCCCCCCCTTTGACAAGTGGCTGTAACCCTGAAAGCAGGTGCAGTACCAAGTCAGGAGAAATGTCCCCTCAAGCTGAGGTGTGATGCTATAGTCCATGACAGTCAATTGTTGGTGCCCACAAGGCACCCAAAAAAATTCAGGCCTCGTCACAGTGTTCTCTATATTGATGCACCTTGTGACCTAGGGAGAGGGAACCAACAACCTCGCACATAGGCCCTGGTGTCTGGCAATTGTATCCACATGATCTGTGGGCCAGTTACAGTCTCAAATTTTTGATCCTGTTACCACATTAGGCCTCGGCCTACATATACTCTAGAATGCAAGTTGGCACTGGTCCCCTTGGAGTCATGTATGTCTCTTTTGGATTCTGCACGTTTCCCCCACACTCCATGGTCCCCTCTCATCTAGGCATGTCAGGTCCTGCATATCTTTACTATTAACACTTATCTGTACAGTGTGATGATGGTGTACATCAGGCCAATCCTTGTTCCCTATTACTGTCACTTCCATCTGTCTCCCCTAAACACAGTGCAGTCCATTCAATCTCATGGAAACAGTGTGGTCATTTGTGTCTCTATAAATTCATGGACAGGAGGCCAGATCACACCCCCTTTAAGGGTAGTTAGGGAGCAGGGCTACAAAAGTTATAAGTTAGCTGCAGGGCAGCTACATCCAGCCAATATCCCCCAAGTGCATGTTCCCTTACAGGAGCACTACAAGCTCCAGGCCACAACAAATCAGCAGATATTCCAGTTTCAGTCCCTCCTGTCCTTATGGGCGCTCATATCAATGTCCTGACCTCAAAATAGCATATTATGGTTCCTATCAATGATGCCTTACAGCTTTCATAGCCCTGATTTCCAGACATTTTTTCCACATTGGCCTATGTGGATGATATGAGTTCAAGAGCAGAGCTCTGACGTGCACAAATCAGAATTATTTGTTGCCCTGTGTAGGATCCTACCTTAGGAAGTGTGCTTAATAACTGTACTTGAGTCAAGACTCTACCAAGTCTGGGAGGGGCTGGGTCTGGCTGTCGTCACAGCCATCAGGGGAGGAGCAGTGCACACTATTAGTGAGCATGACTGTTTGGCCGGCTGTCATAGGCCAGCCAAACCATCAGGCATACTTAGGTTTCTCCAACCAAACTGTGCTGCCCAGCCAGGTTGGAGAAACAGCACAGACTCCTAGGCAGTAGTAGACTTTGAGGGAGTGGCGCAGGCGGTGGGGTGGGGTGGGGCGGGGGAGGGGCAGGGTGGGGGGTAGTAAATTCCAGAAATGGGCTGAACGGAGTTGAGTAAAGAAATAAATAAATAAAACTAGTTACATTGCGCGTGCTGCAACCGAAATCGGCAATGCAGCGTGCAATGCAATTCTTTTTATTGATATATTTCTTTACTCAACTCCGTTTGGCCCAATTCCAGAGTTTACTACCCTCCACCCTGCCCCTCCCCTGCCCCGCAGCACTCCCTTGAGGATCTGCTACTGCTCCCAGGCATTGTCTGAGTGTCAAACCAAGCCACTCAGACCAATCTTGGTGCTGCTCTCATGCTATTGAGAGCAGCACCGAGATTCGGTGTGGAGCTGGTGTCCCAACAGAAGAGAAGAGGATCACCGAGGCATCTGGCAGCGTCATAACAGGTAAATGTTTTTAATTCAAAGTATTTTCCTACTCCCCTGTCCTGTTCCTCCCTAATCCGCCCACCCACTTGAGTTTTGTGGCAGCGGCCACTGAGGTTATCACTTTTTCCTTAGCATGGACTCTAAAGGTGCTCTATTGCTTTGCAATGTTTGTCTATAGTCATGTTGGCTACTGTTCTGCGTGACTTCTGTTGCTTTAATTAACACGGGGTCTCATCAGGTGGCAGGAAACAGGTTGGGGAGTATTACTTGCATCTACCGCTAAACTTGCATCAATTATAAGATCGGAAATTAAAGCACTGCCCATGTGCGTTCGAAAACATTTTTCCAGGGGGGGGGGGGGGGCAAAATGTTAACGTCATCACCATCCTCCGACATGATGTGTGCCAGGTGGGTCACAAGAAACACTGGGGCACAGAACTGGGATAGACTCAATTAAATGCCAGGAATCCAGGACATGTGACTGACCCTGCCACAGGCCAACAACACCATCTGTAGGGAAAACGCTAAACTTTCTGACAAGGTGCTTTATCTCTGTCTGCTAGCTGTGCAGACTTCCGGGTCCTCGATCCAACACCAATCAAGGCTGTCTTCAACACAATTTGATTTTTATCAGAATACTTTAAAACAGCCTAAGATTAAAGCACCAGATTTAATATACTGTATGCACAGTGTATGTTAGGGATTATTTGTAGCACACATATTTACCAATATTGGCTTCTTGGTGCTAGAATTCATGATAACTTTTATCCAAAGTTAAAGCCCAACATCAAAGTTAGTAATAAATGATGCATCAATCACACATGCTAGTGATTCGCCAATGGGTGCTCCCTTTACTAGAATTCCCCGGGCATTGCTACATTTTACACACATTCAATTAATAAAATGTACAGGTCCAAATGTTAGCTATATTTTTTAAAAGAAACTTAGAGTCCCTCTACGTGTAGTCAATGTCAAACTGACAACGTGCCCACATTTAGGGATACAATAATGGCCAGCTCCCTTATGCAGAAGACCGGCACCGTAAATGTGTGGTACATGCGGCGCCCACAGCGGCAGCACATCACAGGTCCAGGGATGCTGAGTCTTACACAGTGGTCGAAGTGGGGGGAAAAAAATAGGGGAACAGTGGGTGGAGAATCAAAGGGCGGGAATAACCCAAGGATCAGATCTGTGGGAGGAGCCAGAGGTGTGGCTAGAATGCGCAGACATCACAATTTTTAGTGTTTGTTTGGCATTTCACTGCCCAGTTTAATCAATCAATGGATACACATGATTATTTAAGGTTATAATGAGTTATTGACATTAAAATATATTCACAAAGTTGGATATGCTTCTAATCACAAAATGTACCAAATACGATAAAATGTGGAAACACAAGCCATGTCTCCGAGCCATGGAGTTTTCGTCATCAGCATTACTCCCTTTTTCCACAACAGCAGTTCAAACATGAATGTCAAAATATCCTAGTTTGCAAATGTTTTCTCTAAAATTATGGCTCTGCCATATTGCCTCATAATGCAAGATCTGCTGCATGATCTGACCATTTAAACTAATAAATTGTTTGTCACTCAAACATATCAAAAGTTAATATAAAATGTGACTTGTGTTGCTGCGGAGTGGATGGCCTATTGTAAAGGTTGACTGATCACCTTTCTCCCTGCTGCGTTTGTATGTTACACTGATACTAATAAGGCAAAATCTTTCCAGAGACTGTTAGCATGTGTACACACGTCAAAATAATAAAATATCTGAAAATATACTGCATTACGCTGCAGCATTTTTTAATGCATAATTTAGTCAACACTCTGGCATAATGTTGTCATCCTTTGCTGCATAATTAATTCCAGTGGCCCCACAGCAGGCAGCACATGTTAAAAGTGCTTGTGAATGAAGCCGGGTGACTGTAAGTTTGCAAACTTAGTTTGGTGTGCATGCAAATCCTGCAATGGCAATCCCTGGTAAGTTGCAGCTACTACTGCTGAAACAAGGCCAATGGAGGTACCTATGGGTGAGGCAGACTGGCCTCAAGGGAAGGGCAGGGCCAGCCATAGCATTGGTGGTGTCCTGTGCATTAATGTTTGTTAGTGCCCCCAATGACCACCTCTGCCATGGATTCCCTCACTACCACCCTTTACTTGTGCTCCCCAAGTTTCCATAACCACTCTCTCTCAGATGCATTTAATTTGATTTACAGCGCCACTCATACATTGTAGGGTTTCAGAGCACTTTACATCACACACATTACACAGAGACAATAAATATGTGTGTAAATCACTGAATAAAAAAATGTTACATAAGACTAAGGACTACAGGTGTAGGAGTCACATGACAACCATACTAGTAGCCTGCATAGTTTTATAGTGATTGGTCTGTAGAAACACAATACCCGGAATTTAAAACGTAATACCATGGTTGGGGGATTCTCCTTAATTATCAGAATTGATTTCTGTCCAAAAGAACACTTTTCGGGACCTTAGGATAATCAAAGACTGGGGGCGGGAACATAACGCTCTAATTTAAACCTTGCAGTTTGTATGCAGCTCTTAGATGACAGTTAATAGCTCACTGTTCTAAGTTAGGATTTTAACTTATAAACTTCAAGTAACAAAAGGATCTCTCTGACAAAAGCAGTAGCCCACTGACCAATTTACATTATGTGCACTTTGTGATCTGCATGGCGCATATTCTTTGCAGCCGGTACATTAACCCTCTGAGCTACCTTTCCATGAGTCAAAACCTCCACTAGACACAATTCTGATCTCTCTCTAGGAAGAACATTAATCACCAGAGTCATCATGACATTTTTATTGTTGCCGAAAATTGCTGGAGGCCAGGAAGGAGACAGCAAGCGTTTTTAAAACCATAATATACTTGTGGACATAATGCCTCCACCCAAAGTCAGCAACTGGTGCAGTCACAATGGTTGCATCGCCCTAGAGCTGGCCCTTCTCAAGGTCCTTTGACCTCAGTAACAGGGTCACTGTCGTTTTAGGGTGTGCTGCTTCATAGGCCTGCCCGCAAGACTGGAGGTGAACTTCAGTATGGATAGTGGTGGTCAAGCCTTGAAGGTTAACCTACACTTGTCATGCTAGGGTCCACCTGCTGGTGCAAAGACACCAGGGCTTCTAAGGTGTTGCGAAGCCTTCTAAGGTCTAGCATGTGATTTTGCTCTTGCAGGAGAGTGGTCTGGTGGACTGGGTTTTAAGGCTAAACCTGGTTCCCAGTTCCAAATTCAGCAGCTCTGACCATAGTGCCACATCCTCTCCCCCACTGAACATCGTACTGCCCCACTGAGAAAAACTCCCACTGCTTTCAACTACAACCCAATTGTTGCCCGCTATAAACACCTGGATGCGGCTCAATTTAAATTACGCACTAGACAAGAGCATTATGCGGCCTACAAAAAAAAAGTAACAACATCCTGGAAAAAGCAAACACTTATAGGGAATGCAAAATTTAGCAAACCATGGAAAATGTAAGCAGTAACAACATGGTTACTTTAATGCTTTTGCACTCACTATTCAGAAATCAGTGAGTGCTTTTTCCTGAAAAGTTAAGGACACGACAGCAGGGCCCTGAATGGCCCCATTTCAATGGCCATTGCTGACATCCTCACAAACGCAGGCAGTATGGCAAAAAGACCACATCCCTGGACGCAGAGCCACAACACACATTTTGTTTTCAAATCCACACATTGCAGTACCTCCAGGATTGCTGTACTAGTTCCAAGTCCAGGGAAAACAAAGACAAGAAAACAAAAATAGCGCTTCACTGGCAAACTCTGTAAAAGTGGCGCTAATGTGTTTCAGTGTGACAATAAAATCAGTTTGGCCAGTTTGCTACCACTCTGTCTTACTTTATTTAGTTAGTTATATATTTTTAGCCTTTATTCCCAATGCTGCACTTTGGAATTAAAATGTCAGAAAAATATGACATTTCCAGCAAAAGTGTCTTTCTTTTTTGGACCCATTTCACAGGGAAGCAAATAAAAGAAAGGAGAGGAAATAGAGTGAGAACCCCATCTTGAAGTCACGGTTTTCATGGGCATCCGCAGGGGGGGTAAGGAGGGTCGCTCCAGGGGGGGGGCAAGCGCCCCTCCTTGCCCCCCCCCCCCCCCTGCGGACGCCCATGCTGCCAAGGTATTGCCATAATCTAAGATTTGTCTCAGCCATATTGATAAAAGTGAGAAGATCTGAGAAACGTCTTGAAAATATATATCCTTCCTCTCACTAGTCGCCTGCAATTTGGCTGCACCTTAACATTTGCTATTTTTACACCGAAATGAATATACACTATTTCAATAACGTGTTTCTTGGCAGTCATTCTAAAACAATTGCTTTTTTTCTGCGCTGCGGCTTTTGACTAAGATCCAAAGCTGGGTTGTTTTGGAGTAACATCCCATGCTCAAATGAGCATTAGACATGCTGTGTCAAAACAGCATTCTAGATATTAATTCATCTGACAAACTATCTATTTCTGAAATGAGTGTACATTTCAGTACGTTGCCTGGGCACAAAAAATCATAAACTAAGCTTATAATCCGTTTTTTCTTGAAGTGCGATTTGGGGTTAGGGCTAACTGCTCCTTCGAGTTGCTTTTCCTCGGCATGTCTGTTACCATTGATCAGATAATTCGGATTGCTTCTTATAGTAGAAAAACGATAGCTCATATTACCTTGGGATGGGATTTCTCTTGCAGGCAGATGATAACTGATAATTAAGTATACTGAAGAAGGACAAAACGTATCTGAAGGCTGAAAAATAATTATCACCAGCTCAGCATGAACCCAATGAATTTTTAAGATTAGAGTTAATAGGATTTGGAGCAAGTGTGATAAATCAGTGTTCAAAACAATGTGCCCTGGCAGCTGTATCAAATGATTAGATACAGAGTGCTTAAATAATAGACAGAATTATAGTTAGAAAGTACGCTCTATGGACTTTTAATAAATAGCATGTATTTGAAAGCAAGTAAACAGCCAGGCATTATAAGATTTATATGAGTATAAACACATCATTATACCAAACCTCAAATTGTTTATCAATTGCATAGATGCATCCTTTCTGTTATCTTTACTTGTACAGGTCTAGGGGGGTACATAACTCTATTTTGCTTTTATAGAGTGCACACTTGCGTAATGGCTTGTTGATCTGCCACGGTAACCCCCCCAGTGTTGATGGAGGCGGGGGGACAATTAGTTGGTGGTGTTAAATGACTACCCTGTGCTTATCCTTTTCTATGATTGGTAGTAAAGTTATCAGACAGTGGCTAAGCAATTGGTCTCAATAGTTAAAAACAAAATTACTGCCTTTGCCAATGCTTGTTTGAGCTATCATGGTACTGCATGCGCTAAGACGTGTGCTATCACAAGACAAGCAGTCATGGATTGGATTCCCCACTATAGGAAACCCATTCCAAGATGTCCACCATGTGTCACAAAGCATGCCCAAGCAGGTGCTACCATGCATGCGAGTGCACACTGCGATCAAGCATGCCTCTTGATGTATGCACACATGCGTGATGCTACGTCTGTTCACAAATGTCATTACACAGCTGCATTTGTTTTTAATTACTGTTCCAAGATGGTGGATGCAAATCGTGGAGCAGGACATTGAAAAATAAGAAGAAATAGGAGCAAAACACATTTTAAGAAAGGTGCTAGTCAACGGCAAATTGCAGCTACCAGGTCCTGCAAAAAGCACAATAAAAAAATAAAAATAAACAGTAAAAAAACTAAAAGAGGAGAGGATGGGAAATTACTGGACTCTGATGAAGTGCTTAAAGAAAATAAAAAGAATTAATTTTCCTGAAGGCAAAGAACAACTTTAATGGAAGGATATAAGTCAACCAGTCAGAGCACTGTGAGATCAAAATGCTCCTGGGTGCAACAAATGCAATTGTCAATAGCCTCTTCGTCATATTGGGTGTTGTGCCAAGGGACTTTGCACAAAGAGTGGCATTGTACCATATTTAACCTGGGAGTGTAGCCAGTATCACAGGTTCCTGTTAGTAAGGCTCAGAGCATGAGCCGTGCACTTTCCTGTTGCCTTCTTCCTTCAGGGTTTTTATCTCCCAAGTCTACCTGCTTGTCCTTGTGATGACCGTTTGGCACAAAACACATAACACGCTTTTTTTGTATATTTTACTCATCCCTGCGGAAACTGTATTTTGTAACATTTTTCAAGCAGGCCAATATTCGGCATTGCAGGACTGCTTTTATTTATATGCAGACACTGCCCACTGTAAAGATTTTCTTTGTAACTGCTTTTTTTATTCAACATGCCATTATGCTGGGTGTTAGGATAAATGTTGTGAGCTTCTCTTTTTTAAATCTTTCTTACCTATCTGTTTTCATGCTTTTAACACATTTTGTAATTATTATATTTCTTGTTCTATTTGCTGATGCTTTACTGTTATGGTCTAACATGACCGATTAATGTTTTTTTCTGTCAAAAAAGCTGGAGTAATCAGGCTGAAGCCATGTCTACCCTTTTCAACCTAGTTGATGGCATGGATGGCACAACATATGCTGCAATCCACAGGTGACTTTTAACTTTTCGATACCATTGGTGTATTTTACTGCTCTGTATACCAACGTTTTGCTAGAAAAGTAAGATATGTAGTAGCTTTTGACCCTTATTCTAGGCCTAGAATCTCTCCTAAGTATAGCATTTTAGGCTTCCTCATAAATACTCATTCTGTCACGAAAAATATTCTGTGTATAAGTGTTCTTATTGTTTTATTTTCCACTACAGAAACTTGGTTTACCGACCACAAATGATAGGTCTTCAATGATGTTACGCTCTCAAACTATACCTCATTGGATGTGTTTCTCCCTGATAAGAGAGTCTTGAATCTCTAGTTGGGAATACTCTAAACACCAAATTTGATTTTACTTGTATTGCTGCATAGGAACTCAGCCAGTTGATTTTAACCCCTTTGTCGCGGTGCAAATTTCGCTGCGGTGCGCGGGGGGAGCGTGGGGGTTGAGCGCTGCGCTGCTGTGCTTGTGACGGAACCATGCCGCCATGAGTCACGGGCGGCGTGTGCTCATGACGGCGTGGTTCTGTCATGGCTCCGCCCGCTCTTTAATTCGCCCGCACCGGCGGGGAATTAATGCTGCATGGGAGGAGGAGCAGCCGCATGACGTAACCACGCCGTCATGAGCACACGCCGCCCGTGGCTCATGACGGCCTTGTTCCGTCATGAGCACGCAAGGGGTTAAGATCTCTATGGGTCCTTTTGTTGACTTTTTTATGACAAAGAGACCATCTTCAGTGGGAGTGGAGGCATTTGTATCTCCTGGCCTCTGTGCTGGCCCAAGGGATTGTGACTCCCACATGATTTTTCAAGGCAATTTGAATATTCATTTTGATTTTCCATTTACGCCTTTGTATTTGAATTGTTAAGATTTTCTTTTTTAATATCTCCTGCTTCCTAATATTATTAATGGACATGCTCTGTGTAGTTATGATAGGATACCAGTGAGTATCGAAGAAGCCTTTATTAAGTCATTGCAGCAATAACCCACAGACAGTCTTTCGCTATGCATGCAAGCACGGCGTTGGCTTGACCAACTGTCCATCACCAACTGTAAACATCTTAAGATAAAAACGCACCAACGGGCAGCGCAAGGCAGTAAGTCATAGAATGTCCATATGCGAGGGGCATGGGAGGAAAGAACACTACACTCTGGAAGTTAAATGTTCTAATTCACATTGGCATCAACCACATCATCCCCTTCTCAAACCCTCATCTGACCATTTTGGTCAACCATTCTCTTCTGAATTAAAAAAATCCTTTAAAGCCAATGTTGTCTCCTGTCTGTGGAACTGCATTTCTGCAGGCACTTTCATCTGTTCAGTTCCCAAGCGACCCTTGGCTAGAGTGCACTTTTCCAAATACTATTAACTATTGAACTCAGCTTTAACTGCTTATACTCTTCTATAAGCAACCATAGTAAAAAGGCTTGTACTTCTCGTAGATGGGTTTTCAATGACTGATCGTCTCTCAAGCACTGTCTAAAAGTCACTAATGATGACATTACGAGTAAGACCCAGCTGTCAAACTGGAATGTCGAAAACATAACTACATCTAAATGTATAAACAGAAAAACTAAGGGCCCCAAGCAGCAACCTAAAAACCATTCGCAAACGGTCAGATTCACATTATCTGCCCCTTTGAGACCGGTATTTTTACATTTGGGATGCATCATCCCAAATGCAAAAATCGCAATTTAAGGACTCGCAAAATTAGTGATTACTTAAATTGCGATTGCATTTAAGGAATCGCAAATTGCGATTCCTTAAATGCAATATATTAAAGAAAAAAAATTAGCAATTTCGCAAATATGAATCGCAAATTACCATCAATCGAATGTTGATGGTAATTTGCGATTTCGTTGAAAAATGCACTAAAGTGCATTTTTCAGTCACATGTTACACACACACATGCCCTTGGGGCATTTGTGTGCACAACATGTGGATAAATAGTAATTTCAGGCGTGAAACAGGGTATCCTTTTGGAACTCTTGCACCCTTGATCTTGCATGCACACTTTGCGAGTACCTATTGGGAACTCGCAAATTGCACGTGCAATTCACATTCATTGGGAATCAATTCCTTAATTCAATCGCAATCAAGGAATTTGTAGGAATCAAAACATTTTTTGCGATTCCTACATGCCTAGGCAGTAGCAATTCTTTAATTGCGATTCCTTAGTAATCGCAATTAAAGAATCACTATTGTTTATGTTGATACATGTGCACCTAAACTCATATTCTAGTCAAACCAAACTCCTAATCTATCTGCAGCAATTTGCAAGGTCATTAAGGCACCGAAAGACCCTCCATAGCAGGCAAATCCTATGAGTTCAGCAGATAGATTTCGGTATTGTAGATTTATTTGCGAACACGATTTCTACCTTCCAAGCCAGCTTAGGGGATGTTCAGTCTGCTTTTTCAGCTGATTCTTTTTCTTGTCCAATTGCCTCTCTGTTCGATTTTCTCACTCTGAGTGCAAATAATTTTGCTACAATATTTTCTATTAGCAGATCCATGGCCTGCTTTTAGACCTTATGCTTTCCAAGTCTGGGTGCTGTCTTCAAGTTGTAGAAGAGCCACCATCAGTACATCCTTGACGTCTGCAATGGTTCAGGAACCTTAAAAGATGTTCTGTGCCATTCCTTTAAAAAATGGTCTCTTCATCTGGATACTTTGGCCGACTATCGTCCAATTTTACAACTACTGTATGCAGCCAAACTACTGGAGAAGGTTGTTTTTCAGGAACACCATAAGTATGTAAAGACCAACTAGCTTCTTCTCCCAGCCAAGAAGAGCTTAGCCCTTGGCCCAGCACAGAATTACCTGTCTTAGCTCTAATGATTCTATAAGCTGTCTTAGTGGTTTTTGACACCATGAGCACCCAAATTCTTTTGACTAGACTCTCTAATTTGAGGATAAAGAATGTAGCTTTAGGCTTTTTGACTTTTTGTCAATGCCTTTCACATTTTGCTTCCACAGTTTGTTTTGTTGGTAAGACCTCCATTCTGTTGCTCTTATTGTGTAACCTCTACCTGACTCTATTGGCACATGTAATTCAATCCTTTGTGTTGAGTCTTATAATCTTATATTTGTGCAGATGATACCCAAATAATTTTGAAGCTATCTGGGAACAGCTGTCATGCTGCTAATCAACTGCATAACTGTCTTGCATAATGTCCAACAATGGATGAGTTCTACTAACCTAAAACTCCCCCTATTAAAACATGTCTATCATGGGAGCTTTTTTGTGGCCTCCTGCTCAGGGTCATATGCCCTCTCGCATATCTAGTGTAAAGAACAGTGCTGGCTAATGAGTCTGTTGTCCCCGCCCTGACCTCCATGTCTCCTGCACATCCTAATGAGGGTCATTCCCCAGGACAATGTACAAGTTCACTTTACTACCTGATGTGTGACTGGTTACTCTAGCACCTAAACACAAATGATTGAATCCAGTCATTGAGTAGTGTAGGTTAATGATGTTAGATCTGACACATTGCCATTTGATCCTTTCTGGACAGGTATAGGCTAGAAACATGTTGACCTCACTCTACAACTAATGCCTCACATTGCTCCTTCAGACCATTGTATCCCAAAATGAACACAACTTCTTTTTATTAGGGAGTGAGCCTTATAATAAAATATTCTTATTCAGAGCATCACTGTATCTATTTTAACTTTTTTGTCACCACACTACACACAAAACACAACCCACACACCTGCATCTCATCATACAGCAAATAAAAGATCCCCGACAAAGAGCCCTCTAGTAGGTGCCCATCAGACATTGCAGCGCCAGCACGATGAGGAGCATGCCCGAAAGCTGAAGCATGACACCCCTCAGGTTCTGTGAGGACAGTACACTAGATTCACTCTCTTTCCCCCTATTGTCACACCCTTCATTTCTCCTAGAGGAACTGGATACCCCACAAGGACCAAGGGATACCAACAATTGTTTACACCGAGTCTCCATGGCCTGAAATGGGTGTCACCACATTTATCTCAATTTTATGGCCAGCTAATCATATCTCTCTCTCCCACTAGTCTGGGAGCATATCCACAAGAGAAAGATGGCCCAGGGGAGAAAAAGCCCCATATTCAATCAGAGCGCCCTATTTTTATAATTTGGGGTAGTGCTGAAGTGTAGAGGGAGTCCGGTGTTACTATTTGTCAATATGTCACATTTTGTAACCTTAATTTCTCAAAAACAGGTGAAAGGATTCCGCACCAAATCTAAAAAATTACACTTTCTCAGTAAAGATCTAGCTTTCTGTTAAAATTGGTGTAATTCTGTTAAGACATTTTTCTGTCTCGCTATTTAAAATTCCTATGGGAAATTGCACGGGGAAAACACGTTTTTTTTTATACTCAATTTTATTGATTTTTGTGTGAACAAATAGAGAACAATACAGCACAGGTAAACCATAGATTATGATACAATGAAATAATTTTCAATGTAGTCATGCACGAACATACATGTCGCTCTCATTTCGAGCGTACTATTATTTGCCATCTTAATCTGAGAAGAGACAGGATACCATACTTCATAGTTATTTCAATCATTTGCCCCAGATCCTTGAGTGTTTGGTTGGGCATCCTCTAGCCTCAAACAGTGATTTCTCTTGCACTGCACACCAGTCCACTCACTTGCGCCATCTGATAAACTTGGAGGGTCAGACTGTTTCCATGCCTCTGCGATGTTCCGCTTGACCACCATGGTGGCGGTACCTATGAAGAGCTTGTCTGGCCTGGACCCGTCCAGGCCTTCCAAGACTCCCAAGAGGCGGTTCAGGGGGTTATGTGGCACCTCTCAACCCAGGACACCTGTGAGTTCAGACTCAAGTGCCTCCCAGTAAGGGGCAATGAAGGGACAGGACCAGACCATGTGATAGAAGTCAGACGGCTCTGGCCCATAGCTCGTGCAGGACGGCGAGAGTCGTAGACCTGCCTTATAAAAGCGGTCTGGGGTTAGGTAGGCATTATGAAGATAATATAGCTGAATTAAGCGGAATTTAGCTGAGGTAGTAATGATCTTGGGGGCCATTAAAACGTCCCGCCACTTCTCGTCCTCAAGGGGACCCAGACACTCCTCCCATCAGTGTCTAAGTGAGTCAAGTGATGTTGGGCTGTTGTTGCTTAGATTATGGTATATCTGCAAAACCCCACCCTTTCCCAAGTCCCCCATCATGCTTCCATTGGACTGAACTCTGAAAGGGTAGTACCCATTGCTAGATGTATATTGAGAGCGTGGCATAGTTGTAAATACTTGTAAAACTGTGATTGGTGGAGGGTGTAGCGATTCTGGAGGTCTTGAAATGATTGTATGTGGGCCCCCACCCAAATGTCCCCCAATTGTGATATACCAATAAGGTCCGAGCCTTTGAATCCCTCCAAAACGACCACGTCCCTCAGCCAATCCCCTTGCTAAAGGGGTAATTGTTGGGTTAATGTGTTATCCCACTGAGTATGGTGCACAACCGCGTGCCAGGCTAGCAGGACCACACGTGTCACAGAGGGCAAGGCTCCGGGTATCGGGCCTCCATACATCATAGCCTGGTTTTTTGAAAGTCCCAGATCCTTCAACTCGGTCCTGTAAGCTCGGTCAGACTAGTAAACCAGTTGTTTAAGATGAGCAATCGGGTGGCTAAGCAGTATAGACAGAGATCAGTCATACCTATGCCCCCATCAAAAGGCAGGATCTGGGAGTAGGAGAGAGCTTTATGTGGTCCCTTGCCCCCACAGGAACTTTGTGGCCATGCTGTTTAAATCTCTAAACAAGGTCCACAGGAGGTGAAATAGTGTATTTTGGATAATGTACAGGAAAAGGGGAGCATCCTTATTTTAAAAAAGGCTACTCTACCCAGCGGGTTAAGTGGTAATGTTTGCCAGCCCCGGAGATCCTCTTTAGCCATCTTGACTAGTGGGGTGATATTTAGTACCCTTTCTAAGTCGGGAAGTACAGCAATCCATATCCCAAGGTATTTGAATGACTGCCACCGAATGGGTTGACTGCCAGTCAAAGCACTCCCTTGAGAGACGAAGGGGCACCAAAGTTGAATTGACGGGTTTGAGACGAAGACTGGAGACCTGCTCAAAGGTATGGAGGACCTGGAGACTTTGGGCCCGGACTGGGTCTGCAAGAAAAAGGAGTACATCATTTGCATATAGGGCAATTTTGTCAAAGTGGACTTCTTCGCATTTCAAGCCCTGGATCTGAACGTCGGCCCGAATGGTGCATGCTAAGGATTCCATCAGTAGGGCAAAGAAGAGGGGCGAGAAAGGGCACCTATGTCTTGTACGCCTCTTAATCGGAATGCCTCTGAGAGAGCCCCATTTAGAGTACTCTTGCCCTTGCTTTGAATTAAAGGACACGGACGAGACAGTGGAAGCACTGCCCCAATCTTGCTGTGGGTAACTCATCATCTAGGTATTGCCAGTCTACTGTGTGGAAAGCTTTTTTGAAATCGACTAAGAGGAGTGCTAGGTGAAGGCTTGGGCTATTGTGGTTGGCATCCGGTGGGTGATGTCAAAGAGATCCCAAACCCCTGAGACAATATGGTTAGCTAAGCGGTAAGATGCAAGCCTGTATAATATTTTCCCGTTCTTGTTCCCCAAACCCTATACTCTGGCAATGGAGGATTTCTTGGCTGACTCAATTGAGATTTGTTTAATCTCTTCCCTTAGGATGTCGAGTTGCCTATCTCGCAGACTCTCTGACATCCCTGAGGAGTTCCTTTCCAGGCAAGTTGCCTCTGCCTAGAGAAGAGAAAGCAGGCTGTCCTGGGACTGTTGCTGTGCCTTCAGCTGGCCCTTGGCAAAGCCGTGACTAGTGGCCTTACTCACCTCCAAAAGGGTGCCCGGAGAGGGGACAGACTCTTGATTACAGTGGAAGTATTGTCGGAGTTCCTTCTCTATCACTTTTTTAAAGTCCTTTTTCTGGATGAACCAGGCATTCAGCCTCCAGATGGGGTGAAGCGCACTAAAGGAGTCACCCAGGTGAAGAAGAAGTGGAGCGTGGTCTGAAATGCCTCGAGGAATGATATTGACGTCAGGCACTCTGGCAATCGGGGCTGGCAGAAAGACAATGTCTATATATGCATGTGTATGGTTTGCAGCCGAGGGGTGGGTGTATTGGGTCTCCCGGGGATTCCAAACTCACCAGATATTGCAAAGACCCAGGGTGGGTGCCCAGTCCACCAGTCATTTTGCCTGCAAGATCCTACCAGGGGAAGGTATGCCTGTGGTGTCAAGGTCTGGGCGCGTAACTGCATTAAAATCATCCCCTACCACTTTTTCTCCCAGGGGCAAGTAAGAAACTGCATCCGAGTAAAACTGGGGGGACATGCACTGACATTAGGTTTAGGCTGTCTCCCCCTAGCATCCTGGATAGGGCCACAAACCAACCTTGCGAGTCCCTCATGATGTGACTGAGTACAAAGGGGAGGCTGTGCTTCAGGATAACCGCCACCCCTCGTGAACCCCGCTCAGAGCCAGAATGCCACACCCTATCAGACCCATGTCTTGCAAGGAGGGGACATTGGTTCCCCAGGAGGTGAGTTTCTTGGAGTAAGAGTAAATCCGGGGTGTATCTTTGCACGTACTTCAGGACGGCTGCATGTTTGATTTTTTTGAGCATTCCATTAATGTTACATGACAGAACTTGGAGGGGGTTGCCCTTATTTAACCTTTCTGTAATGGTCTATGTGTGGGGTCAGAAGACAACTGATGTCTAAACCCTCAAGGGAGCCGGGCCAGTCTGCAGGCAGTTGTGATCTGGGTCTGTGTCTTCTAGGTTGTGGGATTGACATGAGTCTGCGCTGGTAGGAGGATGTGAAAACTTGACATTATAGAACTAAAACATAGGATAACAGTCCCAACCCTGCCTACTCTGTACTTCTGGGCATGAAGCATCTGTCACCCTATTAAATTCAAACCTATCTTCCTAAACTAAAATGCTTAGCTGAGAGGTTGTGTGGGAGACCCTTCTCATAGTTCGGATGTGTCTGACCCATCGGCAGATTACTCAGATTTTTGTAGCTTAAGGAAACTTCTGCCTCAACACCAGACAGAGCTTGGACATCTTGCCGGAGTCTTTGGGTTGGACTATTTTTTGTCAGATCGCTGGGCTCCAGGAAAGGTCTGCATCAGTGGATCCACTGCCCAGAGTCCTAGGGGGTCTTTCCTCTATGGTTGGGCCCTCAGGTCTTGAGACCTCTCGCGGCGCGAGAACACTTTTGGCAGCCTATGCCGCAGCCCCATACACACGCCTATTCCCTGCTGATGAGAGGTAACGACCTCGAAACACGTGTCCAGGGATGGTCAGCACAATGGTGGATATACTCGACATTTTTTCAGAAGCGCTCATGCTGGAACGAACTGCATTTACCATAATGCCCAGGGGCCAACTCGCTGGTAGGAGGAGCAGTGTGCAACCATATGGATTGTTCTCTCTGGAAACCCCACCAGGCAGAGGTTGTTATGCCTTGACCGATTTTTTTTGCATTTTCAGCAGGCCAGTGCAATTCTTTCATGTGGTTCCGTAGGTTGGTTAACTGCTCTTTCAATTGGCGAACGTCATCTTCATCCGTGGAGATACAGGATTTTGCCTTGTGGATGCGGTCCGTGGTGTTGCGGATGTCTAGCCGAATGAGGGCCATATCTTCTCTGACCTCACCAATGTAATTCTCCACTGATGCCTGCAACATACTCATGGCTTGCACGATTGTAGTGAGGTCCCCCAGGGAGGGCCGATTTACCCAAGGCACCTTCTGTGGGTCCAGAATCATTTGTGGTGAACTGGTCCATCTTGGTTTGCATTTGCATTGTTGGTGGCTTCAGGCCACAGTCCTTCCCCATGTTATATAGAAGAGGGGATAGTTGGAACCAGCGCTAGCACCAGGTCTCTCAGTTGGTCCTTATGTAGGGCTGAAGGCCAGTCACCACTTGTCTCCCAAATTGCGTGGAGGGAGGCTGGTCCCTAGGACTGCTGACTGGTCAGGTGCCTTAACCTTCCTTATGCAGTGGGTGCCAGGGCTTTGCATGGGGATGCTTCCTCATTGGTCAAGGTGAGTAAGAGCTGGTGCAGTCAGTCTTTTAATTTCTGTACCGGTGGGTGCCAGTTGGGAAATAAAGAGCAGGGGAGTACCACCTTCAGGACCAGGTTGTCCAGTTATTCCGGAAGAGGCACGGTCTGTGTGCATAGGTTGCACTTCTTGGGTCTGGCTTATATCCAAATTCAGTGGTAAATAGGGTTGGAGGCTTTCAGGATTTGGTGATGGTATGACGTAAGGGGTTGTGCCAGCACCCTCCGCGAGGGCCTTCAGTAGAGAGTTGATAAGATGTTTGCGGCCCCAGTCAGCAGCCTCCTGGTGGAGCTCAGGGGCTGGGGGGGGCAGAAAAGGGGTGCTGTCTGTGAGAATTCGACCCCTCGGACCCCTGTTTTCCCAGCAAGGCCTGACTCGGGGCCCCCTCCCACCTCAGGTTCAGTCCAGATGATGGTAGACCCAGAAAATCAGAGCACACCTTGGGCCTCAGGCAACGGAGGTCAGTTCCTCAGGCCATCTGCTACGTGATCTCCAGAAGAAAAGAGGCCTCTCGGTGGTGGCTTGTCCAACTCCACACCCGCAGGCTGCAGAACACAGGTGTCAAATGGGAGGGAGAATCCAGTCGGGCCACGCTGTTCGTCACTCAATCCATGGCCAGAAACACTTGATGGGTCGCTGTGGGGAATATCTCGCTACTGCCTGGCTCTTTCCGTCTGGGTCTCCCCTTAGGGCGGTTATTCCCATCTCAGTCTAGGCCTTCAGGGGGGGACTTTCGATTACTGCCGGTGCCTCATCCTGGGCCAAGGCACCACCAGCTGATGTAGCAACTGGGTCGCTTCAGTTCAGCTCCAGCCATCGCAGAAGGCATCTCTGACATGGAGGTCAGTCCGTCATCTTGTGTGAGCCTCTCCGCAGGGCACCGGGCAGGGACAGCTTTAAGCTGGCATCTCAGGAGTTCCGCTGGACTCCGGAGCTTGCTACCGTTATAGTGAGTGGATATCCACCATCGAGGTTGACAATGTTCAACCGATGGGCTAAGCAACTTAGACCGGATGACAGAGGGGTCCCGAGAACTCTAAGAGTGCAGCCCCCATCTTGACGGTCTAAGCCGCGCCCCCCAAAACGTATTTTTAATCCTCTTTTTTGTTGGCCCTCGCTTGACTGATCACCCTGACACTTTCCAGGAACGAGCAGAAGTGGATAAATTTTTTTTGTGGAAAAGTTTGTGAAGATTCGTCATATAACCCAAAATAATTAGCAGAGCAAAAAATCTCTTCCGTTGGAAAGTTTAAACAAACTATAACTACATAATGGTGACCACCACTGTGTAATGTAACACATACATACACACCCACAATGAAAATCTGAACAAATAGAGATACCTTGAGCATTATGAGGAACAACAAATGTATGAAGCAGAAAACTTTGAGCATTACGAAGGAGAAGTAGGTAAATGACTAACTCAAGTCAAGCAAGTGCCCTTTTCACATGATTGAGTTTAAGGAAAGTGAGAATTGTATTATGATTTACTTTGGTAGTTTATTCTGTAGCTAGAAGGTGCTTGTGCATATGTTATAGTCTGAAATATGAGCTTTGTTACAAATATATTAAAAAAGGCAGTGGATATCATCAGGATCAACCTAAATTCTTGGACATATTTATGATCTGTGCAAACAAAGTGTACTTCAGCATTATTCCTTGCTCTAAAAAAATTCTGTCAGAGCTAATGATTGTTCATTTATCAGCACACACACACATACACACACACGCATGCACGCTCGCACACAATAAATGATATGCCAGAAATAAAGGTATTTTGCAAATGTCCTCAACAGCTGGCACCACCCACAGTTCCGGCCACTACTACTAAATACCAGTTCCAGCATTATCTCCTAATAATCAGACTTAAACAGGTTTTTAGTTTTAGACTGTTCCAAATAAACTCAAACTATGTGGATGGTCTTGAAGTGTTAATTTATATTTTTGTTAAGTCTATGCATTTTTAAATACTCAAATTGATGATTCTGCTAAAAAAGGGATGCACAGCCCCACCAGTACTCTTATAAATAAAATCTGGTGCCAAGCACTGGCAATCAACAGTATGGTCCAATAGAAATCTTTATTGCATGATTAAAAAAACCTTTGCAAGTTACAGAATTTTAAGAGCGATATATCAATGAATACATATAAAAATAAGTATAAGATCATATGCGTTATGAAGATTATAAAAATGTGTAAAAAACATACTTATGAAAAGGAGAGTTAAGGATCATGTCCATTATACAATAAGGTGGCAGATGGAACTAGGCTAGTAATTGTGCTGGTGAGAAGTCGCGTACTTGGGACTCCTCACCAAGTTTTTTATCTGCTTGTTCCAAAAACCTTACTAGGGCACAGTTTAATTTAGTGTTCCGAGGGTCAAAGCAAGCCAAGACTGCTGCTCTACACGATCTAATCATGTTTGTGTTCCAGAGTTTCCTCAGGAGGGACCGCCTTTCGTTCAGCAGGTTTGGGCAAAGACAAAGGATGTGTACTATGTCTTCTTTTTGATTCCCGCAGAGTCTACATTGTTCCTGTCCGTGGGCTCTTTTCCATTTTGGCAAATGGACCAACAGGTTGATTACTCCCATTCTCAACTTTAGGAAACGTAATTTTGTTCGAGTAGTGAATGGTTGAGTAAGGTACTCCTGTGGGGTCAACTGGACATAGGATTGCAAGGACATCCATCCGTGACTTCTTTTTGCCAGCCGAGCCTTGTCTTCCACGGAAGAGAGCTTTTTTGTGCTTATTTTCGCTAGTCGTTTGAATTCATTATGGCTTACTTGCATGCCCCAAAGGTCTTTCAGGCCTAGTGTTCTTAATCCTCTTTCCCAATATGCATGCCCTGCTCGCCATAGATTCATTTGAAGGCAAGACCATAGATGTTGTGCTAGGCTGCCTTCCTTCGATGACCTCAATTTATGACAGCACATTAGAAAACTCAAGGCTCTGGCAAGTGATTGGTGGCAGATTCCCAGTTCCAACCTAATTTGGGCCGGTGATGTTTGACTTGGTAGCTTGAACACTATTCTATAAATTTTTGTAATAATTTTGTCCAGTTGGTCGCTATCCAAGCCTTTTAGAACCTCGCTTCCGTAGGTTAATGTGGGAATAATTTTTGCTTGCGCTACCTGGATTGTTGGAGCGAACGTTGGGCCTTGTAGTTTCTTATGTATAGAACTGATTGCGAAAGCAAGCGCAGAACCCTTCTTTTTTTGTTCTTCTAGATGTGTTTTGTATCTACCGTTGTTGTTAAAAGAGACTCCAAGGTACTTGTGGCATTTAGATTCAGCAATCCTTTCTTGATTCAAGACCCAAACCAGCTTCTTGGCCTTTCCTGAACGCACCGCCAAAATTTTGGTCTTCTTGCTGTTTATCTGGAGCTCATTCTTATTTGAATAGTCAGAGATGGCGTCCATGAGTCTTTGCAAGCCGATCTTTGTTTTGCTAAGAAGTACAACATCACCAGCGTATAAAAGATTTGACAACAAGAAACCAGCTACTTTGGGAGAATGAGAATTTACCTTATTTAAGGCTTCTGGAAGGTCGGATAGGAACAAGTTAAAAAGTGTGGGGGCAAGGACACATCCTTGTTTGAGCCCTTTTGTCGTCGGAATTGGACGTGATAGTCTGGACCCGTCCCCAATCTTTATCCTGACCCATGTGTCCTGATGGAGAAGCTGTATAGCTCTTAAAAGATCATTTGGTATGTTTAAACTGTACAGCTTCTGCCAGAGCTTAGCTCTATTAACCTTGTCGAAGGCAGCTTTATAGTCAATAAATCCCATATAAAGTGGGCAAGTGCTTACCTCTGCCTGATCGATCAGACAAGAGAGGGTCATAAGATTGACCGAGGTGCCGGTGTTACTTGTGAAGCCAGTTTGGTTCGGAGGAATTACGGAATGATCATCAGCCCACGTTTTAAGTGAGTTAAGTAGCAAACCAGCAAAATACTTTGCTTCATTGTCAATGAGGGCTATGAGGCGATAGGACCCGGGAGATTTTTTATCCCCTCCTTTGAAGATTGGTGCCAAAATGGATCCCTGCCAGGAGGGTGGTATGATGTTATTTTGCAGGATACAGTTGAAGAGGGTGGTTAGCTTCAAGGCCCAGTAGGTTGTGTCCTCCTTAAACAGAGCCTGAGGAATTCCACTAGGGCCTGGGGCACCGTCCTTCCGACCCTTTTTGATCAGTTTTTCAATTTGGGCCACCTCGATTGTTGTTGATTCGTTGTTGCTTTGCGACATGGGGCACTCATTTGGTTGCGCAGTTTTCTGGCCAACGTTGAAAGATTCCTTCATTGAAGGGGATTTGATGTTACAATCAGTTGGATTAGCAGGCACTTTGTGAGCAAGAATGTCTTCGACATTAAGATTCTGATGAAGGGTTTTTACTTTTTGGTCATTAAAGTGAAGATACAGATAGGCGACCCACTCAGTCTCCAGTATGCATGAGGACGCAACCTTCGGGGCTCGCCCAGAAATGCTATTGATCGTTCGCCAGAACCTTGCGGAATTGTTTGTTTTAATGTCATTTTGCAGCCTAGCCCAGAAGGAGTTCCAGAGACTTCTGCGTTGTTCTCTTTTAGCCTTCTTTAGGTAGCTGCGAGCCTCTCTCAAATTTGTTATTAACTGAGGATCCGTAGGATTTGTTTTTAAAGCCCGCCATGACCGATTCATGTTTCTTGTAGCAGATTGTATTGCGGGGTTGCGACTTGGCATCTGGCTTTGCCCGTACAAGTTCGACTGCCTTATTGGTTTTGCATGTTTGTCGATCAGTTCGATTGCGAATGTTGACCAGTTAGCAATTACATCGTTTGTGGGCCTCCTGGTGCCCTCCATAATAAGTTTAGCATCTGCTGCTATTTGTTGAAAGTTGCTGAAGGAGCACTTGATGCGTTTTAAGTTTATTGTGTAGCAGTCAGATGGCAGTGGCCTGTCTTCTTCATGTTGAATTAATCTGGTCATAAGCGATATTTCTTGTGGGCGGTGGTCACTTTCAGTTCTGCTTCCAAGGCTAAAACATATTATTTGGTGGAGAAGTGGAAGACTAACAAAGGTATAGTCAATTAACGAAGCGCCATTTTTACACAGATAGGAGAAGCAAGGTGGCTTGTCTGAAGGAAAGCGCCCGTTTAAGGCTCTGAGGCCCAGATTTTCCAGGTTGCCTTGTAAGGAGCGTACTTTGGAATCGTTCTTGTGCCAACCTGGGGGGTCCTGCGGGGGTATGACCCAAATGCTATCATGTGATTTGGTTATCTCGTTTTTGCCCAGGTCCGACATTAGCCACATGTTGAAATCACCTGATAGTATTATTTCTGGTTCAAGGGGTCCGATTTTCGCTCTTAGTACAGTTGCTATTGCTTCTTCTGAGAAGGAATGCCTTGATACTGTGGTTGGACGGACATAGGCATTGATTAAGAGCAGGGTCCTGCACTGGGCTTTGTCGGAGGTAAAGGAAATTCCCACGCACTGGAGGGAATGTGACGAGCCACCTAAGTCCCATAAAGTGATTGCATTTTTGATGGATATGTAAATTGCTAGGCCACCACTGCCTCTTCCCGAAGATTTCAGTTTTTGTGCTGGAATATGATGGGTTTTGAAGCCTTCGATTTGCTGCGGTTCGAGGAGCCATGTCTCTTGAAGTAGTAGTATCTTGAATTCCTGAAAATAAGAGATTATGGCTTTGTCTTCCAGTTTGTTGGCTAGTCCGTTTATGTTCCAAGAGCATATCTTTAGAGGGCACATATTTAGGTCCTTTACACTGTTATTCTGTCATCGTAACAGGCGAGTTGTGTTTAGGGTGCCTGCCAACCATGACCATGTGCCGACCTCGACCCGATCCCTATTTGGTGTGCGCCAGTCATCTCTCAATATTCTTTGTTTGTCTTCGCGGGTGGGAGTTTTATTGCATGCGCCCCTGAGGACTGAGTACACTTCTCCCCTTTCTGCCCGTGTGTGCTTAAGTTCTTGATTTGCCAGCAAGACATGTGGGTATCCCGCTACCCTGCCAGGTTGTAGCAGTATACCCCACTGCTTGAAGGTGTCTGTGTGCCCTAGGATGGTGTTCGTTACCTCTGCCGATCTCCAAGTGACCTTTGTGGTTTCATTTATTTGGCCATGACTTGGTGCAATGAATTCAATCGATGTAATATCTTGTGTGGTTATACCGTTTAGCAGACCGGTGGCTTGTATTAGTTTTAAGATGTTACCACGATTGAGAATATCGTGGCTGCCTTTGGACTTGTACTCCGGGTAGAAGAGTGTAAAGTTGGGGTCGCCACATGAAGGGGACTTATTCAGCCTTGAATTTGCCTTTGATGTTTGGGCGCAAATCCCATGATCTGTGCTTGCTGATGGATCAAGATTCAGTGCCTCCTTCTGATCGCTAGGGCTCTTTTGGGTTTTACGCCCTACTGCAGCTCCCTTATCTCTCACAGGGCTTACGCCCTGATGGTTTTTGACAGAGCTGTTGATATGCACCTGATTTGAAGTGATGCTTTGGTCGACTTGTTTTGCAGGGTGACCGGGATTTTGGCCCTGGACCTATTGAGGTTTGAGATCTTATCGTCGATTTTGACTACAAACACGGCCAGTGTATTCAAGAGGCTTATTTGGATATCCATTTTGTTAGCTTGATAGGTCATTGCTTCAGCTGACCTTTGGAGGATATCCAAGGCAGTGGCCCATGCCTTTTCTTGAGTGTAGTCCTCGTTTTTCACTTCCTTTGGTGACAACGATGGCCCAGGGTTACCAGGGATGGTATTTCCGTATGAGAGCAGCATTTTCTCCCATTCCTTTGACTCAAGGTAGGAAAGATCTTTTTCTGCTGGTTCAGTTTCCTCTATGAGTGTCATGGGCTCAGAAACACAGGCTTTAGGTTGTTCCCATTGGACGTGGACAGTTTCGCCGTCCTCAAGTGGAGAAGAGATGACAATGTCTTCCTTCTTCGTTTCCATTTTACTGGCTTTTTTAGGATTAGTTACGGGATCGCGAGTTTGGCTGCAAGGTATACTGAAACTGGCCTCACGAAGGGCAAGGTTGGTTGCAACTGAATTTCTCTTTGTCCCTCCATTTGGTTCGGTTTGAACGTCCTTTATACTATAGGTAGCTTCGAACAACTCTTGGTGGGTTAGCGTGGACTTAATTGCCAGAAACTTGTCTTCTAAGGGAGCTCCCACTTCAGACTTGAGGATGCCTGACGAATGACTGCTAACCACTTTTCCACCAGGACTGCCCTTTTTGATGTTAACTATGGGGCTCAAGGGAATTGGCAAGCCCACAATATCCTTATTGCTTGAATAGACAACTGACCCGGGGTCTTTCAGAAGGGCAAATTCTGCTGTTATTTTTGGTTGGTTGCTAAGAGGTTTACAGGCCAGCCTAACCGAACCCTTCGCGGGACGTTGTGAGGTATTATCTATAGAGATTTCAGGCTCACTCAGCGACAGATCCACGATCTGATCAGATTCCGTACTTGTCAGCGCAATTTCACCTCTACGTTTCTTTTTCTTTTGTGGTGCACTTGTCCTTAGCCTGCCGGATCTCATCCCGAGTGGACAGTTTAGAGAGGGAGGATGAAAAAAGTGATCAAGTGGCTGCTTAGGGGGGTGGCAAAATGTATTTGAAGACAGAGAGAAGGCTGACGTTCCGAATGCTTTACAGCTTTGCCTTTAATCCCCCTATAAACCACTTTTGGAGGTGAGGTAATTGCTGATTGCGCTATCTATCGGCGTCCTCTGAGCGCCTCTGGCTGTACATGAATTCAAGTAAGCTCAACAAGTTCACCCAAGGGTACTTAAAAGATTGCAGTGCTGCACTTCACTAGAGATTGCTCAAATTGTTGAGGCGGAAATTGCAATAAAAGTTCCTCCTTACTGAGGCAGTGTCTCTGGTATCTGTAGGCAATGGGGGCCAAGCAGCGGCGGAATTTTAATCTGCTTTGAGCCTCTTGCTGCCCACTCTCCCCCCTCGCGCCCACTCCCAGCTGCACTATCCTGCGGTTCAGCGGAGGTAGCTCACCGTAGCGCGTGGGCCGTGGACACAGCGCTGGCTTCACTCCGTGGGGCTCCTTGCGGAGAGGTGGGCTCAAAGCAGGGCTCCTCCAGCGGCGGCAGGCACAGGTGCTGACTCCCAGCAGGAACACCTCCAGCAACCGTAGCCGTAGCGGTGGCACCCCCTGTGTGGCCCAACCGCCAGCAAGACAACAGGGCACGGCAAGGCAAGCGGGCAGGGCGGCTCTCTGCAGTGTTTGCTCTCGCTGCTTCTCGTTCTCCGTGCTCCATTCGTTCCGCTCGTTTCTCTGTTGCAACAGCGACGCTCAGTGGACAATCCCAGTTGAAATATGGTTGATGTCAATCAACAGTAGAAAGTGAGCACTGACACACAGGCCTCTTTAGGTGGTGTCTTAATGCTCTAAGCTGTTCTATAATGCAGCCTCCTGAGGCCAACAAAGTTAACTTCTTGTTGTCAACTGTGCTTAGGACCATTATACACAACATATGGCTTTGCCCTTAATGACCCTTTCCTTCAGGTTTTGGCATTTCCATCAATGAATCTTCAGAAAATGTTTATCTACAAGTAAAGATAATCCATATCTGCATCCACCATTCTTTTCTGTGAATTAGTTACATAAAACAGTTAGTCAGTAAGGTCGTGGCTTGACTGTTAATAGACGTCTTCTTGTACCTGACTTTTGAATTGATCATGCACATTCACTTGTTAGTTTGTTGTGACAACAGAGATCTAAACTTGTGCCATTCTTTATTGTTCACGTTCAACTAGTTGTAGTTAAATGCGGAAAACTTGCAAAAGGTCAATAAAAAAATACTGTAATTGATGCACATGCAAGGTATAAAGGGAGAATGTGTGAGCTTTGGATGCAATATGCATTTCTTTCTCTAATATGTACGCCATAAGGCTTACAAGCATAGCAGAGAAGTGGCATCATGTCATGCGTAAAACCGCCAAAAACTCTTTGAGCATTAACCAGCAGCACTTTCCACCCTTACACTTTCCAACACATCCGTATGCTGTTCAACACGTGTGTGGTAAAAAACCAGGACTGCCCAAAAGTGCCATAGGAAAGTTATTTCTAATTGTAATAGTAGAGTGTTCTTTTGTAAACATGCACAGCAATACAAACAAACTGAGTACGAAGTGAAGCAGATCACACTGATTACTTCTATGAAGAGAAGGACAGGGGCCAGGGTGCCTTCTCTGTAAGCTGAGCTTGATTCTCCTTGTCAAGTGGCATTAACTTTTCGCGGGCCCTTTCTCCATCTCTTTGTTTCTAGTGCTGCTGTGCAAAATGTGATATCTAGACAGGAAAAAGTAAATATTTTTATTGTCTGATCTAAATGTCGCTTTACTTTGAGATAGCTGTATTGAACACTGGAATGTTTCTTACCACATTGATCTCCCTCCCCTTCCCCTTCCTAATCATCCTGTGAGGTTGATTGGGTCAAAAAACAACTTGCCTCACCACACTCTTTGAAAGCATCACATTCTTGGAAAAATACTGCTGCATCACACACTAATGACCAATCCATTATTTGGGTGGCAGCAGATTTCAGGCCCAAATTCCACAGTTATCCACAGTGGGTCAATTTTGATGGGGAAAATTTGAGGTCCCATGTTGTTTGGGGCTTTTCCTGTTATGGAAGCTAAGCCCAGCCACCCAAGCGGTGTACCGTTTTTAACGACAAAAGTATGGAATACTGGATTGTTGGCATTTTGAAGGAACTCACAGGTTCCTGAAGCTTCTTCACAGAAAAATGCATAATCGTAGCCAAAGATTGGGGCATACTGGACATTCTGGGTAAGAAAACCTAATGGAATTGACACAACTAATACATTTCTGGACTCCACTGTGTGTTCAGATTTCAGAAATGTCTGGCTTTAATGAGGTTCTCTGTTTGGTGGGTGACTCCAGGCCCAAATAGTGTAATCATTAAGCACGCCGAGAAAGAGGAAATTGGGATTCACTCCATCCTGATGGCCCATTTATCAAAACATTTCCCAAAACAATAAAAGTTTCCCATGATTGCCCATGCAGCTGGGGATGCTGTAGGACCCATGTGGGCAGAAAGACTGTTATGGATTCAGGGGTGGGGGTGGTTCAAATGCCTTGTTGAGCCACTGTGCCACGTATAATTTAAATAAAACATTTTCCCTGGTGTCTCATAGGCTTTCTGCTCTCTCTGAGTGCAGATTCATTATTACTCCGCCGCCTCATTTGCCCTGCAGAAGACAAAGCGACTATTGGACCTATAGTGAGGTAGTGTGGCTCACTGGTTAGAGGCGGCAGACCCGAGAGCAGAGGACGGCCCAGGACCAGGGTTCGATTCCCGGTGCGGCAGATTTCTGAACCAGGGTCAGCGGACTCGATAATTCTCTCGCCTCGGTGCCCACTCTGATCAGCGATCACACTCGGCAACTCTGGGCATTAGCTTGCCTCATCTTCACTAACGGCCCCACCAGACCGCCGGGGATGCCTGGTCTCACACTGGAGATACCCATTAAGGGACCATCTCTCAGGGAAGCCAGGAAGGGTTTCGCAGCAGTCGAAGCGTGGAGATACTCCCCCGGGAGTGATTCTAGCGCTATATAAACACGCAAATTTAAATTTAAATTCTAGGGAGGGTGCAGAACTTGATGCCGAGTTGGCAGTCCTCATTGTTTTTCTCTGGCACCTGGTGTCTAGTACTTTTCTACACCTCCCCAGGGCGGAGAGATATGGGATAAACACCCTAAAATGCCTCTTCCGCGGCATAAAGTCTTATTGCCCTTGACGGAGAGAGGAGGAGCACTGGCCCTTACTCAAGGGGCTCTCCACCTACAAAAAAAGTCCCCAGTTTCTAGTGGGCTTTATACCCCTCCAGAAGGCAGATAGGGGACAAGTCCTCCAATCTGCACCCAAAAGGGGTAGAAAAACCTTACTACTCAGGGTGAGAAGGGCAAGCAGAGGAAGTTGCCGATGGGGCAGATTCCCACCCAAAAATGAAATCCAAGTGTAGTGGGGTTTTTCCACCCCATGATTCAGATTGAGGGCAAAGCATGCTATCTGGTTGGGGGCAGGGCCTGATACCCAGATGGCCCCCTTTTTCATATTTTATATATATATATATATAAAAGAATAAAAGCTTTATTTTTAAAACGGTGTTTTCCTAATATATTTCGGTCACCTTGACCTTCATCAGAGGAAAGCCTTGACATCTCGAGATTTCACAGCGCAGTTACATTACGCTTGCAGCGTATTTAAAAGTTTTTTGTGCCCCCAGGTGGATGCCTTGATGGTCAGGGCTTGGGCATGCTGGTATATGTAGTGCGTTGCTGTCTCGCGTTTTTTACCCTTTGATGGGCGTTGTCTGCCGCATTTGCTGCCTCCATAGTCCCCAAGCAGTTAGCCTTTCGTGCTAATGGGGTCCGTGCCAAAGTCTCGTCATTGGCGGCAGTCCGCTGCCCTTGTTGCTTGCGCAGTCGTCAAAAAGGCGGTCCAGTTTTGGGCAGCATAATGGCGTTCTTGCCGGTAGTGCTTGGCTCTTAGGCAGGACCACGCCTATAACATATCTCCCAACCTCACTCCAATCGGACAAGAATGAGTCGCACCCATTATGGAAAAGCAAAGCTTTATTTTTAAATATATATATATATATATATATATATATATATTACCTACTGGCGGTCGCCAGTAGGTAGTTATAGTTAGGATTATTTTCAATAGGGAAATCGCAACATTCAATTGCGAATAACTTTGGCGCCGGTTGAGGAATGTTCCTGACAATTTCCTCAAATTTGCTTCGCGGCGCTTCGGTCCTTGCCTGGAAGTTTGGGGGGGATTCGTCAAGGGGGGGGCCGAGAATAAAGGGGGGTCCCAAAACGTGTTTTCCCCATGTTAATTTCCATAGAGCGGTCAACCTCACTTTTAGCTCGAATGGCTGAATGTATTTCCACGAAACTTGGCAAAATTGTAGGGACTGGTAGCCCGATGTGCCTTTGCTATGTCTCAAGATATGTGCTCCAGAGGATTTTGAGTAATTTTAGGTTAAAAAAAATATATATATCTATAAGCGCGCCCCGGTATGCACACCGGGGCGCGAACCAGCGCGCTACACGTGTTTGCGCGCGGAAAGCTGATTGGCTCTCGGGTGTCTTTAAACATTCCAAACAGTCCGGAGCGGCCACGATCTTGTGTCTCGGTGGGATCGAGACACAAGAGGTGGCAAAAACAAAGAGGGAAATGACCAAAAGGGGGCAGGATAGACCCCCCTGACCCCCTGAATGGATTTCCACGAAACTTGGCAAAATTGTAGGGAATGGTAACCCTATGTGCGTTTGCTATGTCTCAAGATATGTGCTCCAGTGGATTTTAAGTAATTTAGGTTAAAAAAAAATATTAGCGCGTTCGTATGCGCGTGGATGCTTCTGGGTGCGTTTACGCCGTGCGGATCACGCGGTCGCGGCTACGCGATACATCACAATGATGTTTTCGTTCACGGCAATAGCGCTAACGGGACACTCACAGGTATTCGCCCTGGGGCGCGCCGCAAGACTGCGCTTACCGGTGCGCTCACCTGGACGTGCACCGGGAGGGCTCCAGGGCAAAAAAAACCTCAAAAAAGCAATGAAGAATATACATATAAAAAAGAGTATTACATAAATATAGAATATAGGATTCATTAAAAAATATTATATTTCATAGCTATAGAAATTTGCTATTAAAAAACCTATGAAATTCACTGAAAAAACGATAGGTTTCACATCAGTTATAGTTAGGAATTAGCATTTAAAAAACCAATGAAATTCACTGAAAAAACCATAGGTTTCACACCAGTTATAGTTCGGAATTAGCATTTAAAAAACCTTTGAAATTCACTGAAAAAAACACAGGTTTCACCCCAGTTATAGTTAGGAATTAGCATTTAAAAAACCTATTAAATTCACTGAAAAAACCATAGGTTTCACACCAGTTATAGTTAGCTGGAAATTTTACTGACATAAAACCATTGAAATTCCCACGTTATAGTTAGTTGGACTCACTATAACTTGCGCGCCTGCAATGCACTGCTGATGATGTCACATATTACATCACTCATGACATGGTCAGTGACATCACTCATGACATCACTGATGACACCATCTTTGTGACAGAGTGACAGACCTCCTTTCAGTTTAATGTAACCCTTGAGGGAAATCGCAACATTCTATTGGGAATAACTTTGGCGCCGGTTGAGGAATCTGACTGAAAATTTCCTTGCCTAAAAGTTTGGGGGGGATTCGTCAAGTGGGGGCCGAGAAAAAAGGGGGGTCCCAAAATGTGTTTTCCCCATGTTCATTTCCATAAGGCGGTCGACCTCACTTTTAGCTCGAACGGCTGAATGGATTTCCATAAAACTTGGCAAAATTGTACGGACTGGTAGCCTGATGTGCCTTTGCTATGTCTCAAGATATGTGCTCCAGTGGATTTTGAGTAATTTTAGGTTAAATAAAATATATATATCTATTAGCGCGCCCCTGTATGCGCACCGGGGCGCGAACCAGCGCGCTACACGTGTTTGCGCGCGGAAAGCTGATTGGCTCTCGGGTGTCTGTGAACATTCCAAACAGTCCGGAGCAGCCGCCATCTTGTGTCTCGGTGGGATAGAGACACAAGAGGTGGCAAAAACAAAGAGGGAAATGACCAAAAGGGGGCAGGATAGACCCCCCTGACCCCCTAGGTTTGATGTGGGGGCCATAAAAGGGCCCGGTGGGGCAAAATTATTATATATTTTTTTCGTTTGCGTGGGGGGAGCGCCCGGTATGGGCACCGGGGAGCAGACCGGGGAGCGTACCATGGGGAAAAAAGAATGACAGAGTTTTAAAAAAATGTAGCCTTTTTTTAAAAAATGGAGGTAGTTCTAAAAAGAACTGTTTTTTTCTTCTTTTTGTTGTTTTATATTTTTTTAGTTTTTTGGAACATTTTATACTTTTTTTGGCTTTTATGAACAGTTTTATATTTTTTTTGTATTTTTTATGGGGACAGACAAAAAACAGGGAATTGTAAACTGCTCAACTGGAGCAAAAAAAAAACAGGAAAAAATTAAGGCTTCTTTCGGCACCGGTGGTTGTCTCCAGCACGGTTTAAAAGTTTGATGCTCTACTCCCCATAAGAAATGGTAGTCCCACAAAATATACAAGTAATCTTGTAGTCACCAAACTGACGTTGGATGCATGGGACCATCTCTCTAGTTTCAGGACCCAATGGAGTGGGTTGTTTAGAGGTGCTCGGAGAATATTGGAGAGGGTTTCTGGTCAGTTCTCTGACTTCTGCTGCAGAATAGTTATTGGGGTGCTTTCGTTGCATGTGGCGTAGCATTGTGTGATTCCCAAATGAATATTTTTTTGCAGGGTTCCCCCTGGAAAGTTCAGCGCCACAGATGAGACATGATTCAGAAAAGGGGGGTGGTGATGAACAGAGTGTCTGAATTAAGCAGACCACTCTTACCCAGTCCAAAGATCAGGGCTTGATCCATCACCGTTTTTTAGCTCACTGCACCATCCCAGCTCAGAACCTGGCTAGATGCAAATTAGTCTGTTCCTGTCCCAGTGCATGATGGGAACAGGGCAAACCAAACTACCAAGCCAATTCTTATACTGTGAAGGAAACAGGCTACCGGGGACCGGTTTCTGGCATTTCAGCCGTCGTCGGCCCGGCTTGCTTGAATCCTGATGGTGCAATGAGCAAGGGACTCACATCTGAGTATACCCTTCCAAGCTTATGGTGGACAAAATGATCCAGAAAAGGGGGTGGTGATGAACAGAGTGTCTGAATTAAGCAGACCACTCTTACCCAATCCAAAGATCAGGGCTTGATCCATCACCGTTTTTTAGCTCACTGCACCATCCCAGCTCAGAACCTGGCTACATGTAGATTAGTCTGTTCCTGTCCCAGTGCATGATGGGAACAGGGCAAACCAAACTACCAAGCCAATTCTTATACTGGGAAGGAAACAAGCTACCGGGGACCGGTTTCTGGCATTTCAGCCTTCATCGGCGCGGCTTGCTTGAATCCTGATGGTGCAATGAGCAAGGGACTCACATCTGAGTATACCCTTCCACGCTTATGGTGGACAAAATGATTCAGAAAAGGGGGTGGTGATGAACAGAGTGTCTGAATTAAGCAGACCACTCTTACCCAGTCCAAAGATTAGGGCTTGATCCATCACCGTTTTTTAGCTCACTGCACCATCCCAGCTCAGAACCTGGCTACATGCAAATTAGTCTGTTCCTGTCCCAGTGCATGATGGGAACAGGGCAAACCAAACTACCAAGCCAATTCTTATACTGGGAAGGAAACAAGCTACCGGGGACCGGTTTCTGGCATTTCAGCCGTCGTCGGCCCGACTTGCTTGAATCCTGATGGTGCAATGAGCAAGGGACTCACATCTGAGTATACCCTTCCACGCTTATGGTGTACAAAATGATTCAGAAAAGGGGGTGGTGATGAACAGAGTGTCTGAATTAAGCAGACCACTCTTACCCAGTCCAAAGATCAGGGCTTGATCCATCACCGTTTTTTAGCTCACTGCACCATCCCAGCTCAGAACCTGGCTACATGCAAATTAGTCTGTTCCAGTCCTAGTGCATGATGGGAACAGGGCAAACCAAACTACCAAGCCAATTCTTATACTGGGAAGGAAACAAGCTACCGGGGACCGGTTTCTGGCATTTCAGCCGTCGTCGGCCCGGCTTGCTTGAATCCTGATGGTGCAATGAGCAAGGGACTCACATCTGAGTATACAGATGAGACATGTCACCTTTGCAGCATTAACTTTTTTGAAACCCCTTGGGATTTTAAAAATCTCCCTTAGGTTTATATGGGGGATTGTCTTCAGGCAGGAACTGCCTTCTCTCCTCCTCCTCCTCCTCCTCTTCTTCTTCACCACCAATGTGATGTTGTGGTGGTCCTTGTGGTGGTGGTGGTGCAGATGCTCCAGCTGCTGCTGCTACTGTAGCCATTTCTCTATCAATAGAAGCAGGTCTTCTTCACTCAAAGAATGAAGTGAGAATGAGGAAAAAAGGTGGGGGCTTTCATCATTTGGAAAACAAAACTGTTCTGAACCAATGAAAAGTGTTATTTTCAGGTCACATGAGCCAGGCTTTCATCATTTAAAACCAAAACTGTTCTGAACCAATGAAAAGTGTTACTTTCAGGTCACATGACCCGACGCGCTTACGCTACGCGCCCCGGTGCTCGCCTGGGGGCGCACCCGGCGGTGCTTACGTAGCGCGTTCGTATGCGCATGGATGCTTCTGGGTGCGCTTACGCCGTGCGCATCACGTGGATGCGGCTACTCGATACGTCATGATGAGGTTTTCGTTCGCGCAATAGCGTTAACGGGACGCTCACCGGTACGTGCCCTGGGGCGCGCCGCAAGACTGCGCTTACCGGTGCGCTCACCGGGACGCGCACCGGGAGCGCTCCAGGGCAAAAAAAAAAAGTTAAGAATATACATATAATAAAGAGTATTACATAAATATACAATATAGGATTCATTAAAAAAATATATATTTCATAGCTATAGAAATTTGCTATTAAAAAACCTATGAAATTCACTGAAAAAACCATAGGTTTCACACCAGTTATAGTTAGGAATTAGCATTTAAAAAACCTTTGAAATTCACTGAAAAAACCACAGGTTTCACACCAGTTATAGTTAGGAATTAGCATTTAAAAAACCTATTAAATTCACTGAAAAAACCATAGGCTTCACACCAGTTATAGTTAGCTGGAAATCTTACTGACATAAAACCATTGAAATTCCCACGTTATGGTTAGTTGGACTCACTATAACTTGCGCGCCTGCAATGCACTACTGATGACGTCACGTATTACATCACTCATGACATGGTCAGTGACTTCACTCATGACATCACTGATGACACCATCCTTGTTACAGAGTGACAGACCTCCTTTCAGTGTAATGTAACCCTTGAAACACATATTCAAAAATAGAAAATAACATTTTCAAAAAAATGGAGATACCCATAGCAGTTACAAAAAACAATTCAGTAATTCAACCATCTATATACACATCCACTCATTCATCAACAGTTCTATATAGTCACTCATACATATATTCCCTCATCATATGTAGTGAAACACCTATACATTCTGTTACACACCGACAGTCATCCAAAAGTTACTCACACACATACTCACACATGCAAATAAACTTTTGAACATCCATTTATTTGCATATACAGCTATACACACACTACCACCTTACTTCTAATGAAACTTACACATACTTACTCTCTTAAACAAACACTTATAGAAACACATACTTATTTAAACAGGAACTCTTACAATCTCTTACTCTCACATATACTCACTTATATACATCAATATTCACATATACTAGATTAAAACATATGTAGTTACTGATAAAGACACTAGTGAGACAGTCATTCACTTAATAACACACACATATACACACACATCCACCCATACAGTCCTGCACATATGTTGTCTTCAAAACACATACAAACAGAGAGTCAGTCATTGATGCATCTATGTGCTAAGTCATACCCCTACCAAACCATACAGACACTCATACTGATACTAAAAACAACATCTAATAACCCATATACACACACATGTGGGTACTCACAAACCCATGCAGCCACTTATACACAAAGTGAAACACTAATATATATATATTTAAATATTTAAACATTTCTCACTAATATATGTATTCACTAAGATACACTTAATAAGCCAGTTAACCAATCCATTTTTTTTTAAAAAAACATCCATTTAGACACTTATTTAAACATTTATTCTTCCATTGACTTTTACATATACATATATAAAACATATTTATTTTTCAGAAAGACACACATTCACTGGATGGTGTCATGAGTGATGTCATGAGTGATGTCACTGACCATGTCATGAGTGATGTAATATGTGACGTCATCAGCAGTGCATTGCAGGCGCGCAAGTTATAGTGAGTCCAACTAACTATAACGTGGGAATTTCAATGGTTTTATGTCAGTAAAATTTCCAGCTAACTATAACTGGTGTGAAACCTATGGTTTTTTCAGTGAATTTATTAAGTTTTTTAAATGCTAATTCACAACTATAACTGGTGTGAAACCTGTGGTTTTTTCAGTGAATTTCAAAGGTTTTTTAAATGCTAATTCCTAACTATAACTGGTGTGAAACTTATGGTTTTTTCAGTGAATATATATATATAAGATGAAATGTGAGTTTCACAGAGAACTTACAGAATGGTGTAATATAGGACCATCTGGAGGAATTTTTCCATTTTGAAAAATGACAATCCAAAGATGCCAATATTTTATTTAATCCTGAAGATCTTGAGCGAACCCCCGAATGATCAATCATTTTGGCTATTGAAAGCCTTTTGAGGAACACTTCGAAATAGATGGACTGCTTTTTACAGGATTATGTTCAAAGGCTCTCTCCATATGATCAGGACACTAGAGATTTTTAAAAGCGTATATTTTACATTTGATGGGAGGAGGGTTTCATCCTGATCTCTATGGATGTATCCTCGCTATATACCAGTATTAAACATAGTGTTGGTTTGCAAGCCATGACATGTTTTCTTAATGCAAGTCCTTTGGCACTGCTGAGGCACATTGAAATGTTGCTAAAAATGACCAAGTAGTGCTTGTAATAGAACAATTTTCTGTTTTTCAATGTACTGTGCAGGCAACTGAGGGGTACTGCTATGGGCACCTGCTTCCCTCCCCGCTATGCAAATCCGCATATGGGCTAATGGCAGGATCAGGTGCTGCCGTCTAAATACAATGAGGAATGGAATGAGAATATAATACTGTGAACTAGGTTCACAGATGATTTGCTCGTTATTTTTGGAAGAGTCTGAAAAAGTGCCAGTTTGTTACCAGCATTACCAATAACAAAATAATTACATTTCACAAGTTCCACTAGTAAAACAGAAGTGGTTTTCCTAGACTTATTAGTATATGTAATAAATCATTGTTTTGAAACTAAGATCTACAGGAAACCCCCTTCGTGTAATAAAGTACTTTATGCCAAAAACGTTTACTCAGACAACCTGATAGACAGCATACCTAACAATGAGGCATTACATGCAGGTAGGAATTGTAGTGAGGAACAAGAATTAGACATTTTCATTGAATAACTGGCAGGCAGATTCAGAGAAAGTGGATATGGCAATGAGATTATCAGCAAATCCATTGCTAGAACCAAACACATGAAAATAGAAGAAGTTTTGTTTGAAAACGGCAAGCCTAAACGGCAGGGTCTCACTCAAAACAGATTCATTACCCCTTACTGTACCAAACACAACACTATTAGAAGAATATTGAATATGTACTGGCATACAGTCATATGCTCAACACTTCTCCAAAGGTTAGGCTGCATGTTCAATAAAGTGAGATCCATGAGGGACAGACTATTGAAGAGCAATCCTACAGAATCTACTAAAAGTAATTGTCTCAAAAGCAATTGTGGATTCCGCTGATGTAGCAGGTGTGGGGCTTGTAAACATAAAGTCAATAAGACTCATTCCAGTACTCATTCCCATGGAGCAAACCCCACAAAATATATGAAATATATGGGGGGCTTATATCTGCAAAACTGATTATGCTGTAAACGTACTTTAGTGGCCTTGTGGGTTTTGATATGTGGGCAGCTCCATGTTCCAAGTACATAAACACATGCTGCAGTATGTTAGCGCTATAAAAAACAGTAACAAAAACTACCCAGTGACCAGGAGTTTTGCAGAAAGTCATAGCAATAGAGACAGAGAAATAAAATTCTGGAAAATTTGAATTCACCTACATTCTAAGATGAGACAGCAAAAACCCAGGTGGTCTCAACATCTGCGAGGAGTCGCACAAACATCTGTAAACATTTTTAAATTTCAATTGACTGATCATATCTTCAACTACACATGCTTTTCATCTCTTAGTCTCTAATTGCTTCAACTGTGTGTTTTTAGGGTGGCACCCTACATTAAAAATATTCGGACATACTTGCTGTCATAGACAAAGCGCATATTTTCTATTGAAATAGGAACTAGGGTGCACTTAAGCTTAGATATTACTGGATGTGTAATGTAGAAGCAATATATTCTGCTTTTTTGTCTTTTTTGCGGTTCTGCTATCGTGAGTGAGTTTATGAGGTATAAGAAGGCAGAATGGGCCTACTAAGGCTTTAAGTGCACAGTTCATTGATAGGTACGATATTATTGGAATAGATTTTCATATGGTGATACATATTTAAGTAGAGAATCTTCCAGCATGTCTGTTTGAAAAAATGTAATGTATCTGTAGGAGGGAATATGTATGCTCACTTGGGAAATTTTAATTACCATGCACATTTTTCTTTATGCTCTTTTGGGCTTCATGTGAACAGTATGTTGTTAGTTTTTGAGTTTATTGGTATTATGTCATGCAAATAAGCCTTCACATGACCAGACATACCTTTGTAGAGAAGCGATTCAGAAAAGGAGGTGGTGATGAACAGAGTGTCTGAATTAAGCAGACCACTCTTACCCATTCCAAAGATCAGGGCTTGATCCATCACCGTTATTTAACTCACTGCCCCATCCCAGCTCTGAACCTGGCTATATGCAAATCAGTCTGTCCCTGGCCCAGTGCATCATGGGAACAGGGCAGACCAAACTACCAAGCCAATTCTTCACCAGAAAGGAGACAAGCTTCCGGAGACCAGTTTCTGGCATTTCAGCTATCGTCTGCCCGACTTGCTTCAATCCTGATGGAGCAGTGAGTAAGGGACTCATGTCTGAGTATACCCTGCCACACCTATAGTGGCCAAAAACGATTCAGAAAAGGGGGTGGTGAAGTAGAGAAGCAGCGCATTTCAGCTGTATGCGACAATGTGTATGTTCAGTTGAGCTATATTACATGTTAATTGGCAATAATGCACTTTTCCTGTAAGCTGTGTGAACACATATGCTAATATGGATTAAAATCAGCATGTCAAACTTGTTATTTTGCTGCTGTTCAGAGAGGCAATCTTGCACTTAATTTCTCGGCCATGTCATTGAACATGCTTTCAACATCCAGATGCATACAGCACAATTCATCTGTGTTTCACAATGCGTAAGCCCACTACTACTACAGTACATGTTTACTGGCATTAATGCACATTATCTGCAAGTTGTGTGAACACATACACTATGTTGGAATTACATCAGCATGTTAAACTGGCTATTTTGTTACTCTACAGAGAGCGAATTGGCATAATTGCACTTTAATTTTAGGTCATGTGATTGAACAGGCAAGGATGTATTTTCAAGTAAATTTTCTTTTTGTAGTCTGCACTTCTTTGAATGAACCAATTCAAAAATGTAGAGTGTTCTTCATATAACATTATAAATGCAAAACAGGTAATATAAAGGCACATTTTTCCACTATGTCTTTAGTGCTGTGTGGTACGCCAATTACGTAAGCTCTTCACTAAGGTGGCTGCCCATCGAAATGATCAAGGCCATAATGGGCCAAAATATGTTATGGGCGACTTGCAATATTAGAAATTAATTGTGAACCTTTGTGTGCTGGCATCCAGTTCTTCGTACTGTGGCTGGATTCGGAGTATATATATATAGGCGGGGCATAATGCACTTTAAAAATCACTAAAATCAGCTACTCCCTGCATGTGAACAAGGGCTGCAAAGCCCGAAACACGTCATGCAGGCAGATGCATCAAAGAAAATACCGGGAGCAAACGGGCAGATTCTCAGAATCTGCCCGTTTGCTCCCGGTATTTTTGCATTTGGGATGCATCATCCCAAATGCAGAAATCGCAATTTAAGGAATCTCTAAATAGAGATTCCTTAAATTGCTCTTGCATTTAAGGAATCCCAAAATGAGATTCCTTAAATGCAATGCATGAAACCCAAAAAAATAGCGATTTCGCTAATAGGGGGAGCAAATTACCATGAAGTTGAACTTCGTGGTAATTTGCTAAAACTTTGAAAAATGCACTTTTGTGCATTTTTCAAAGTTACATGTTGCGCGCACACATGCCCTTAGGGCATGTGTGTGTGTAACATTTGTGCACAGGTCCATTTCAGGGGTGCAACAGGGTGTCCTTTGGACACCCTGGCACCCTTGAAATAGCGAAACATTAGCGATTTGGTAATAGCTAATCGCTAATAAAGAAGGGCTTTCCCATTCATTCCTATGGGCCTTTAGGCCCATAGGAATGAATGGGGAAGCCATTCCTTATTAGCGATTAGCTATTACCGAATCGCTAATAAGGAATCTTAAGGAATCGCTAATAACATTGAGATTCCTACATGCATCCAGTTTTGCGAGTCTTTAATAGCGATTCCTTAAAATTCGCTATTAAGGACTCGCAAAACATTACTTTGATGCATCTGCCAGATGGTTGGTTGTACCACGAAGAACTGCAAATAAACTTACCTGTAAGAAACTGTGGTCTGTGTCCTTGCTTCGGGGGATCGGAGGTGGAAATGCGGAGTTCCACTTTATATATATATATATATATATATATATTACCTACCGCCAGCAGCTAATATATATATATATATATATATATATATATATATATATATATATATATATATATATGTGTGTGTGTTTGTGTGTTTATATATATATATATATGTATGTATATATATATGTATATGCATATATATATATACATATATATATATATATATATATATATATATATATATATATATATTCTGTTTCACAGCGCGTAGCCACCGCTACGCGAATGCACTCTCCTCGATGAACAATGATCACTCCCAGTCCATTATGCGCATTCCAGATACGTTTATTTTCTTAAATGCAGCATCGTGATGACAAACACGGAATAAACCCAACGCGTTTCGGCGAAACACTCGCCTTGGTCACGGGTGGTTCCATTACCAGTGTTCAAACAATAAATAAAGTTCCACGTGATAAGTGATAAAAATAAACGAAGGACTCAAGACCCTATTATCGTGGCCATCTTGGAGTGGAGTATACTCTCATGGATACATATGGCCCACTGCCGCATAGTGTGCAAGTTCCATATACACACTATTGGCATTTGAGTAAGTGCATACGAAATATCATTGGAAATATTTGATTACTTTTGCATAACTGGTTACGTATCACATATTCTCCAATATAAAGTAAAATAGTGCACAAATTAATTAACATCGTCGTTTGACATCATCATAAATCAACAACCTCATGCCATATTGTAGAACATGATTGCCACATTTAAATTAAAGTCATTTGAAAATAATAAATACTCCAGTGAGCAGTATTTTACTATCAATACTCCATATACTGTCGCAAACTATGATTTGTGCCTTTTGTATAGTCCCAAGTGAGATTCTATAAAGTATGTCCACACGATCTTATCCAATTATCTGTACCCCAGTGGGGTTTATCTTCCTGTACACCGTTATATTTCCATTACTTACAATTAAAACACAAGAGAATGGGCCAATCAGAATACTGTATTATATGTAGCACTCCATATGCCTTCTAAATGGGTTATGAGTCTCAAAATTAGTAAAAAAAACAGTGAAACAAACAAATTGAACATTTTAAAATCAGCAGAACGCGCAGTGTTGACATTGGGCCTAAACAATACTGGAATATATACACTCCTGCCACAATTCTAAGAGACTTAATCAACAAGGAAATACCTCAGAGATTATTCTATGCAACTTGACTCTTAATCCCCTAAATGCCATTTAATTTCTTCCTCAGAATTCAGGCCTCTGGGCATTAGAGTGTCCAGCTCAAGAATGTATCTATTCTCCATTTGCCTTAATCAACAAGGACAACAATGGATGATAATGCAGAAGCACGCAGGAGACTAAGGGCGCAATCTATGTTTGTGCAAACGACAAACGGCTCTGCCAGCACTGAATCACTCTCATCTGGGAAAGTGACCGTGAACAAATATCAAAAACTGGAGAAATTAATACGGAAAGAAATATCGGGGTGGTGTTTGTCATCACGATGCTGCATTTAAGAAAATAAACTTAGCTGGAAATGCGCATAATGGACTGGGAGTGATCATTGTTCATCGAGGAGAGTGCATTCGCGTAGCGGTGGCTACGCGCTGTGAAACAGAATCTGTATACAGGGTTACCTTTGCCCCTGGATTGCACCGCTGTCTTGGTGTCCCGGCGCCGTTGCGAAGGATGTGAGCCTAAATATATATATATATATATAGTACCTACTGGCGGTCGCTAGTAGGTAGTTATAGTTAGGACCTAGTTTCCATAGGAAATCCACAACATTCTATTTGGAATAACTTTGGTGCTGGTGGACGAATCTTTGCGTATTTCTCCAAGAAAATGGCCTGCTTGGTTCCGCTCCTTCCCTGAAAGTTTGGGGGTGATTCGTCAAGTGGGGGCCGAGAAAAAAGGGGGGGTCCCAAAACGTGATTTCACCATGTAATTTTCCATAGGGACATTTAGCCAGGGCTACAGCCCGAACGGCTGAACTGAATTACACAAAATTTGGCAGAGAGGTAGAGTTCTGGTTGCAGATTGTGCTTTTTGTTAAATGGTGCAAATCCGTTCAGTAGTTTCTGAGAAAATTGCAAGTGAAATCATAGCAATATCTAGAGAGGGAGTTCAGCACGCTTACTGAAATATGTTCAATTATGAGCGCGAGCTGCATGCTGATCGGCTGTGAACTGTCTGTCAACACTCAAAAATAGTTAATAATAATAAAATAAGGGAAGGGGGTAGGCTAGAGGCATTCTGACCCTCTAGGCTTGCTCAGGAAGTCGTACATGGATGTGTAGGCTCTATTTTTAAATTTTATTTTTGAAAGAAAAATCGCGGCGTACGTGTAAGGAAAGACGTACAATTACGAGCAGGAGCTGCATGCTGATTGGCTGTCAATACTCCAAACCAGAAAGTGTTGGCCGCCATGATGTTTGTCGGGAGAGGAGACTCACAAGAAAACAGTAAAACAAAGTTGAGAAATTTGGAAACAGGGTAGGGTGGAAAGATTCTGAGGCTATAGTCTTGGTCAGGGGGTGGTACATGGAACTTTAGGCTCAATTGTTATTTTTTATTAAAATAAAAAATGGCGGGGTACTTGTGCAGTACTTGTACGTGGTGGAAAAGGTGAAAAAAAAGTAGAAGTCTGTTTTATTCATTAGGTCCCGGGGGGGCAAATTACGGAGTCAATTTTTCTGCGTAATGGGGCATGTAAGGTGCCCCGAGCACTGGGGAACGGCACTCCTCTGGTTTTATTTTGAAGTATGCGGGGGGTTACGGTCCTATTCCCCGCAGTCTCCTTGAGCAGCAGCCCTCTCTCTCTCCCCCGTACACGTCGCGGGGAATGCCACATTTCTGGGGCAGTAATATGTAAAATGAACTTCCATCTCCGGGTACCTGGATTGTCTGGAATTTTTTATTATTTTGGGAGGGTGGGCTTGATAATACGTCCTTGTGAATTCCCATAGAATCCTATGTTCTGGTATTAACATGGGCTTCTATGGGAAATAACAAGGCCGTATTATGAAGCTCAATATCGCCGTTTTATTGGCAGGAAACTGCCGATAAAACTGCGATAATAACAAGGCCGTATTATGATGGTAATTATTGCTGTTTTATCAGCAGTTTCTTGCCAATAAAACAGCAAGAATTGTAACACCGGTCTTTGAAAATATGCACCTAAGTTTACTGGTCAAAAAAAGAGCAATGAGTCATAGTATCCACAAAAGGCGATACATTAATGAAATGAAAACTTAGATGAAGCCCGGAATCTGGTTGCAACACTGCAGCTGCAGGGTAGACAGCAGAGATGACAGGGGAGGCAAAACAGAAATGAGATGTGAGAAATTCTGCGAAGTTCTTAAATTACCTAGTTTAGATCTTTAAGAAATGTAAGCAAAAAAAAGTCTCTCCAAGACAAGAGATTTAAAGAACAAACGGGCACATGCATCATTGTCAATTGCATTCGCAAACGGTGCGAATCGAAATTTTTGGCCGTTTGCGAATACAATTGGGATGCATCATGTTTTTCGCAATTTTAGAAATCGCGATCACGTTGCGATTTCTAAAATTGCGATTGCATTTAAGAAATCGCAATTTGGGATTTCTTAAATGCAATGCATGAACATTTTAAATTTGCGAATTCGCAAATAGGGAGAGGTAAATTACCATGAAGTTGACCTTCATGGTAATTTGGGGCATGTGTGTGTGTGAAAAATGCACTTAAAGTTATATTTCAGGGGTACAGGGGGGGGTCCTTTGGACCCCCGCTGGACCCTTGAAATTGCATTTTGAATTTGCGATTCGCAAATTGCTATTCGCAAATTGAAAATGACTTACCATTCATTCCTATGGTTCTCTAGGCCCATAGGAATCAATGGGAAGGGATTCCTTAATTGCAATTCGCAAATTGGGAAATCGCAATTAAGGAAATTTAAGAAATCGCAAAAAAAATTGCGTTTCTTGGTGCATAGCAGTTTGCGATTTCTTAATTGCGATTCCTTAATTTTCGCAATTAAGAAATCGCAAACCGCAACAATGATGCATGTGGCCGAAAATGACAAGGAGACTGGTGATAAGTTATGCATGCCTAAAGTTGACTTGTATAGTTGCCGGTCGGAATAATCCATAGTACAATACCCAACAAAGGATCTCAATGGGACATTCTGAAAATATAGGGTGCTGCATTATCTAACCTTCAGAGAGTCAAATCGAATCTCGGTAAAACCTCAACAAATCAGGTATTTTCACTCCACCTTTTGGATCAGTTACATCATATGAAGGGCATGAGCGTTTGATTGAAAGATAGGGAAACAAGATAAAATGTTTAAAATAGGAATTTAGAAATATGACAGACACCAGGATCACATCTGAGGCACAACTATCCCAAATTAATTGCACTCAAACTATTGCATCACAAGGGGAGGCACAAACAAAGTTTCAACTAGATGAAGTCACTAAGAAGAATACAGGTACTCTGTCTGTGCCCTAGAGACTCAATTTGGACCCTGCCGAAAAGTCAGTTATTGCTTCAGCTCTTGAAATACTGTGACCAGAGATAAAAAGATGTTCCTGGTAATTAGAACTTGACACATTTGCTCAACAGAACTGACTTTCCGCTAAAACTTTAGCTATTTAGTGTTAAAATTATAACTCCCAAAATCTTCCAGCAACAAAGAAGGCCTGCCTGAAATATAACATTTGACCTAGAAAGGCCAAACCGAATGATCCAAAGAGAATGAGATGTATCCATTTCATAGATTTGACTAAATTCTCTTGATTTGACTAAATGTAATCACTGAAAATGAAAACAATTCATTGGTTAACCATCTATCACAAGTAAGGAAACTAAGGCCAGGCTGCACCAAGCTAATGGCTGCATGGTATACACGTGAATTAGAAGTCTGTAAAACTGAATGCAGTGAACTGGTGGTGGAAAAATCATGATACCGAGGCCAGCAATACCAAAGTATTGAAAAATTATTAAAAAAATACGTGCATGCAAATAATATTTTCAATGGACTCATTACAGTGTGACACTTCTATTCAGTGCTACAGTGTGTGCATCTGTGTTGTGGCCATACATTGATACCATCACAATTGGCTTCACCCAAGTGGTCCATTTAGCTTTCGGTCATGGATGGCACAGAAGATGCATTAATAGCACAGAAGTTACATGTCTTATGTAGGGTGCCCTGTATATTTACACCACTCACATATATCACAAACATATGTGGTTGCAAGGAGCACCACCGTATGCAGGGCTGAAGTTCAGAAACACTGAAGTGACATATGGAGAGCGCACATGATTTTGCCATGTAGGAAAAACTATATTTTAAATAGATCACCAGTAAAGTGTGCCTTGTAACCCCAGGTATGGACTCTTCACTAAATAAAAACTAGGCCTGGGCAGACGTTTTATCACACCGTAGTAATCATAGTGATGTTGGTAACTCTTAATTACACTTTGAAGTGGAATTACTGATAATTTCGGAATTACTTCTACTTGCATGGTTAAAAGTAATGTAATTTGGAGGCAAAATCCTGCCAAAAGAGCATGTTTAGCATGCACAAGTGACCATACACGCTTGCTATACATGTTCTGTTGCATTTAACACTGATTATTAGTGCAAAATGCATCCTCACGTCCATTTTGGACGTGAGCATGCATTTTGCGAAAACACCACTAACTACCACTAGTAGGTTGGGGGGAAATCCTACCCCAAGAGTAAGAGCAATAATTGGACAAAAGGGCTATGAGGCAGTGTTAGAAATGGTGGTCTCCAGATGGCAATGGCTTGCACACTGTCCAAGTAGGGACCCTTTCTTATAGTCAGGATAAGGGAGTTACACACCGATAATAACCCCTGCTCACCCTCATGGTAGCAGGCTTATCTCATAGGAAATATGTAAAGTAGTACAGTCAAAAACTACAAAATGACCACACAGCAGTTTTAGAAAAATAACCAAAATTTTTCTGTGTAAAATAAGACCAAAATGATAAAAATCCAACATACAGTACTCGAGATCTGAATTTCAGGCTGACGTGGACCTTGCGATGAGCTCCAAAGAGGCGGCATTACCGGCAAACTCGGTTCCATAGGTCGGTGCAGGAGTTGGTGCATTGTGGATCAAACTTTGTGAGGTGGAAGTCAGAAGCGCTGGTGTTAATGGTGTTGGGGCTGTGATGCGAAGTGAGATGATGCAACATGCGGCACCCACAGGTCACCATGCAAGCAGAGGCTCGGTGATGGCATCCAGCATCCTTGGTGAGACCACAGCTGTGGTGTGAAGCGGATGATGAGTCTTGCAGTGTCTGCAGGTCACAGTACAGATAGCGTTGGTGTGTGCCTAAAGTGCTGTTGTGGGCAGACTCGAGATTGTGATGCGAAGCGGGGCAATGCTTTGTGCTGTGGCCACAGGTCAAGGTTCAAGCAGCAGCTTTAGTTGACAAGGCTGAAGTTGATGGCTCCGACGTCAGTGAACCAGGGCTGATGTGTGGGATGGGGTGATTCTTCGTGTAACTCATATGTGATGTCCACAGGCCATACCAGGGCAGCGATGTGAAGCAACGCGATGTGAGGTGCAGTGCCCACCAGTCACAGTGCAAGCATCAGCATCAGTTACGGCACTGTGAGGTGGAGGCGGTGAGACCAGGGTTCCATTGTGAGGAGGGGAAATGCTCTCAGCAGTGCCTTCAGGTCACGGAGTAGACAGTAGCATTGTTGATGGTGTCTGAGTTGCTCTTCTGTTGCAGCACACAACACACCGTCCCAAATGCTGAGACTTTCAAAAGAAGGCAAGCTCTACTTCAAGTGCTGGGAGAAACTCAGTAAATAAGTTGCAGAAATTTCAGTCCAGTCCTTTCACTGCCCAAGACAGAAGCAGCAAGCCAACATAGAAAAGCACACAGCCAGACAGCTTCTAAAGCATTTCTTCTTCGCTGGTTCCTTAGTCCAAAAGAGTTCTAAAGTTGTGGAGTCAGACCCCTAGTAGTTATACCAGTTTTGGTCTTTGAAGTAGGCAAACTGCAAAGACCCATGTCTAGCCGTGCTACAGGGGGTGGTGACAGCATTGTGAAAGGCAGATACAGTCCTATTCAGGCGTCAGTGACAACTCCTCCCACTACTGTAGCTCAGGAAGACCTATAAAGAAATGAAGAGCACACGTAAGATCCCTTTGCATGCATGCCTGGAGTGAATGGACAAACTGCCCCCTTCAGTCTAGATTAGATGTGGATTCCACAGGCAGGCACAGAATGGTTAAGCAAGAAATGCCCACTTTCTAAAAGTGGCCTGTCAAACATGCGATTTTAAAACCAGCTTCACCTAAAGGTGAATTTTGAAATTGTGAGCTTAGACATCCAAAATTCCAACTCTATCTTCTTCCAATCTGCACTGATGAAGGTGTTTCTAGCCAGACCCCATGTATTTCACTACCAGGACAAGTAAAAGCACACCACTACTGGTCCTACCATTGAAGTACACTGTACCCTGCCCATGGGGCAGCTTTGGGCCTACCTTAGGGGTGAAATATGTAATAAAGGGAAGAGTGAGGCCTGGCAAATGGGTGCACTTGACCAGTAGACATGGCAATTTAAACCTGCATGCACAGACAAAGCAGTTGCCGGTCTGAGACACATTTGAAAAGCGACTTGTGCGGATGACACAATCAGTCTGCCGGCCCACTAGTAGCATTTGATTTACAGGCCCTGGGCACACCAAATGCACTTTACTAGGGTCTTACATGTAAATCAAATATGCAAATCATGGAAAACAAATCAGAATTACAACTTACACATACAGCATATACACCTTAGTACTGAATAGCAGTGGTAAAGTGCCCAGAGTCCTAAAAGCAACACAAACAGGTCAGAAAAAATGGGAGGAAGGAAGCACAAAGTTTGGGGATAACCCTGCAAAAATGTCAGGTCCCACATGCAGAATCTAGTTCGAATGCAGGATTGTTGGCAAGTGAGGGTCTTCTAGACAAATTAACTATTTTCCAAAAAAATACATATTAGAGGGAAAAGAGGAAACAGTGGAAGAGGAGCTGTGGGAGTAGGAAGTGGAATAGGAAAAAGAGGACAAATGGAGGAGAAAAAATATACAATGATCAAGTAAAGGCATTAGTGATCAATATCTTGAGTTATACACTACCTGAAATTAGACATAAAATCCTGAACCGAGGTCTGTGTTTTTGTCCCACAACTGATCCCAATTTTGTACACTATAGGATAGAATTGTATACGTTTGTAATGAAATTTAAATTAAAAAACCTTTGGAAAACAAAATTGAAAAAATAGGTGAATTATAAGTCAGACCAAGACTGCTATAACACCCTTCGCTATGGTCGAAATACCTAAACTAATGGACATAAATAAGTTAACAAACACTGAACCTGAAACCGCTAAACAGGTTAGCAACCTAGATGTGATACAGACTATAGAGAACAAAAGAGTACATTTTGTCCATAATTACCACCTGACAATAAGGTTGATAACTTTCATGAAATGATGGAAGATATAAATAAATAAGACATGGAAAACATTGAATCAGACCAATGGGAGTATAGAGGTGAAGGATACATGAAGATAATAAAAAATGAGAAAAATGGAATGTTATCAGCTAAGTGAATTAAATCAAACAGAATGATGATAAAAAAGCCTCTGATAAAGGTGGATACATTGTGATTATGGACAGATCTTAATATGAGATGGAGGATTAAAAATAACTCAGGAATAAAGAGCATAATGAACTCCTGAGAACCAATCCTATAGAGAACATTGAAAAGGAATATCTTAAATGTTAACCCACTTGAAGTATAAGGATTTGCTAGAAATGGAGTATTATTATTTGAAAACTAACCATGCAAGATTACGCACAATATATTTTCTCCCCAAAACTCTATAAATCATTGGTAAATCCACCAGGCAGGCCAACTGTGAGCTCCATTTGGGCCTATTTAGAAATACATCTAGATATCGGGATATATTCCTTGCAGAGTTTGTCACAGCATTACTGTCTTACAGTAAAGATAATTCAGATTTTCTCTGTAAGATTAATAACATACAGTCAAAGTCTTTATACATTATGATAACAATGGATTTCACATCTCTATACATCTATGGATCACAAAAAATGTGTTTTATTTATTGATATTGTTTTACAAAGCAAAAACATGACCATCATAGTATCAGAGCTCTGTGCAAAGAGAGCTGATAACAGTTGCAGTACAGTGAAATAGTATTTTACTTATGATACACTGTACATAGCATTCTGAGAGCAAGGTCCAGAACAATAGGATACAATATACAATAGGTTGAATTACAGATTCAAAGGAGTTCTCTTATGACAAATGTTTTTTTCTAGTAGTAAGGCTTTAAATTCTTTCTTAAAAATCCTGCGAGATGTAATTGTTTTAATTGAGGGTAGTTGGAAGTTCAACATTTTTGGACCTCAGTTTCGAAGCCTAATTGGTGCTTGTCTAATTGGTCAAAAATCTTGATGTGTTCACCATGCTGATAGTGGGCACATTTTTCTAGGAAAGGCTGACTAGATACCGGTCAGAAGTAGCTTAAGGCCTGATTACAAGTTCTGTAGTCCATCAGACCACAAACTAGTTATGGAAGCGTGGTGGTGGCCGTGGACCACGTACTAGCGGTCCGACCGCTATATTACGAGTACGGCAGTCGGAGTGCTTTGGGACCGCCGCAACTGACAGGGATCCGCATTTCCCTGATGGTGGCACAGTGATCTTGGTAAGCAATATGCATGGTGGTCCAGCTGCAGCACCCCATGCATATTACGAGATTTCCCACTGCCACCCTTTTCATGGAGGTGAGCCTGCCATGAAAAGGTTGGCAGTAAGGAAACAAAGAGGGCCCTACAGGGCCCCCTGTTGCCCCTTTGCATGGGGGTGCAAGCAGGGGGGTCCCTGTTTGCCCCACTTTGTGAATTCATTACTGTTGCTGCATAGTATGGACTACTCAGTCCCTGCTGTGCAGGAACACCCATTGGCAGTTCCATGACAGTTGAGTTATAAAGACTCACTATGAGCCTTTAAACTGTACTGCCGCAGGACCACCACACTGCCCACCAGACAATGAAATTTCTTGTAATCTGGCAGGCGGCGGGTGGGTTTGGTAGTGTGAGAGCAGGGGTGGTGTGGTGGTCCACTCACATTCCGCCAAACTCGTAATCTGGCCCTAGGTTTTTCTGGTCAGTGTCCATTTTTTGTGGTAAGGAAGATACTTGGCCCATCTTCATGCATTCTGGTAGGGCTCCTTGTTGGAGAGATGCAGAGATGTGTTTACAATTTTCGCCTTGGGGGTTACAGATTGTAGGATCCCTTTCAGTAGGTGGGAGAAAATGGGATCAACAAAATATGTGGTTGGCTTCAAAGACTGAATCGTTTACAGGATTTCCCCTTCAGATAGAGACTTGAAACTGTTCCAGAAGTCACCATTTTTCCTTAGGACAGTTAAAGTGTGTTGTGAGAGTGTGGTTGGTCGACTCCCTAGGTTGGGCATTAGTTTGGCTAGGAATAGAATTGCTTATGATTGCAATTTTACTTTTGAAGAAAGATGAGAATGCATTGCAGACTGTCGAGTTGTTTGCAATTTTGAGTTCTGCACGTTGTACTGATTGCTCATTTATTTTTTCAAAGAGCTTTCCGGGCCTTCTCTTTGCTCTGTCTAGGTGAGATCTGATTGCTTTTGTTTTGGCTTTCAAGATAGCTTTTTTGAGTGAGAGTCTTTGCATTCTCAACTGTTTGTGATGGGTAGTGTTTGTTCCTTTCTCCATAGTCATTCCGTATGCCTCAGTTGTCTTCTTTTATTGTAAATGTATTGGTTGAACCACATTACTTGGGTTTATTATTTTGCCTTTTTAGGCATAGTGGAGTGAACTTTTAACTATGTTTGTCATATTGCTGTTGCTTAGATGTGTAAGTTCTTGAACCAATGTTTGGTCAGTCTGAGGCGCCAAGGAGGTTCGGCAAAAACCCATCCGTTCTGGTCTGTTTACGCGGCTGCACTCCCTCACCCATGTTTTCCCTGTCTAATTTGACCCTTTATTTTCATTTCTTGTGCTGATATTTGGAAACAATTTTAACAGTGGTCTGACCAGTGTGTTAGTGTGATGTCTAGCATGTTTACTGATCCCAGTTTAGCGATGATGATGTAAAGAGTGGCACCTTTGTTGTGGGTTGGTCCCTTGCATGCTTGAATCTTTTTGATGTCCTGGAGCAGATTGCTTAGTGCAGCCATTGTTAAGTCTTTGAATTTGTTCCAATGCAGGTTGAAATCTCCTACTAATATTGTATTAGAGCGCGAAGTAGCATTGATTGTGATCGGTTCCATGAGTTGTTCCGGAAAACAGTGTTGTCACCCGGTGGATGGTTTAAAAGGGGTGGTTTAACTAGCAGTTTCTTATCAAGCTTGTCTTCAGTTTCCTTGAGTTTACAAGTTAATATGTTTATTCTCCCTTCTCAGATTTTGACCATGTTAGTGCCGTTGTGCATACTCATTTTATGTTTATTCAAAAATCTGTTCTATTTTGAGAATTTTGTCATGTTATTCTCATGACTTTAAAATGTTTGGATCTGCTTGAATGTAGCATGCATTCCTCTAGGCATAGGTTACTGCCTGAGCTATAGCTACCATAGGAGAACTTTGTTTTGGCCTAACCACATTGTGTTTAGTTTGGTAGGGATCACCCCCTCCCAAAATACAAAGCCACTTTCTGAAACAGATCTATAGCATTGCCAAGGAACCATCTCGTCATGTGTGCAAAGCTAGTACTCTTTGTGAATGTGAGAATCTCTACTTGATTGACCATTTAATCAATAAGAGCAAGGCAATCAGAGCAGGAACTAAGCTTTGGGCTGAAATGCCAGAAACCGGTCCCCGGTAGCTTGTCTCCTTTCTGGTGAAGAATTGGCTTGGTAGTTTGGTCTGCCCTGTTCCCATGATGCACTGGGCCAGGGACAGACTAATTTGCATATAGCCAGGTTCTGAGCTGGGATGGGCCAGTGAGATAAATAACGGTGATGGATCAAGCCCTGATCTTTGGACTGGGTAAGAGTTGTCTGCTTAATTCAGGCACTCTGTTCATCACCACCCCCTTTTCTGTATCGTTTTTGGCCACTATAGGTGTGGCAGGGTATACTCAGACATGAGTCCCTTTCTCACTGCTCCATCAGGATTCAAGCAAGCCGGGCCGAAGAGGCTGAAATGCCAGAAACCGGTCCCCGGTAGCTTGTCTCCTTTCTGGTGAAGAATTGGCTTGGTAGTTTGGTCTGCCCTGTTCCCATGATGCACTGGGCCAGGGACAGACTAATTTGCATATAGCCAGGTTCTGAGCTGGGATGGGGCAGTGAGATAAATAACAGTGATGGATCAAGCCCTGATCTTTGGACTGGGTAAGAGTTGTCTGCTTAATTCAGACACTCTGTTGATCACCACCCCCTTTTCTGTATAGTTTTTGGCCACTATAGGTGTGGCAGGGTATACTCAGACATGAGTCCCTTTCTCACTGCTCCATCAGGATTCAAGCAAGCCGGGCCGAAGAGGCTGAAATGCCAGAATCCGGTCCCCGGTAGCTTGTCTCCTTTCTGGTGAAGAATTGGCTTGGTAGTTTGGTCTGCCCTGTTCCCATGATGCACTGGGCCAGGGACAGACTAATTTGCATATAGCCAGGTTCTGAGCTGGGATGGGGCAGTGAGATAAATAACGGTGATGGATCAAGCCCTGATCTTTGGACTGGGTAAGAGTTGTCTGCTTAATTCAGACACTCTGTTCATCACCACCCCCTTTTCTGTATCGTTTTTGGCCACTATAGGTGTGGCAGGGTGTACTCAGACATGAGTCCCTTTCTCACTGCTCCATCAGGATTCAAGCAAGCCGGGCCGAAGAGGCTGAAATGCCAGAAACCGGTCCCCGGTAGCTTGTCTCCTTTCTGGTGAAGAATTGGCTTGGTAGTTTGGTCTGCCCTGTTCCCATGATGCACTGGGCCAGGGACAGACTAATTTGCATATAGCCAGGTTCTGAGCTAGGATGGGGCAGTGAGATAAATAACGGTGATGGATCAAGCCCTGATCTTTGGACTGGGTAAGAGTTGTCTGCTTAATTCAGACACTCTGTTCATCACCACCCCCTTTTCTGTATCGTTTTTGGCCACTATAGGTGTGGCAGGGTATACTCAGACATGAGTCCCTTTCTCACTGCTCCATCAGGATTCAAGCATGCCGGGCCGAAGAGGCTGAAATGCCAGAAACCGGTCCCCGGTAGCTTGTCTCCTTTCTGGTGAAGAATTGGCTTGGTAGTTTGGTCTGCCCTGTTCCTATGATGCACTGGGCCAGGGACAGACTAATTTGCATATAGCCAGGTTCTGAGCTGGGATGGGGCAGTGAGATAAATAACGGTGATGGATCAAACCCTGATCTTTGGACTGGGTAAGAGTTGTCTGCTTAATTCAGACACTCTGTTCATCACCACCCCCTTTTCTGTATCGTTTTTGGCCACTATAGGTGTGGCAGGGTATACTCAGACATGAGTCCCTTTCTCACTGCTCCATCAGGATTCAAGCAAGCCGGGCCGAAGAGGCTGAAATGCCACAAACCGGTCCCCGGTAGCTTGTCTCCTTTCTGGTGAAGAATTGGCTTGGTAGTTTGGTCTGCCCTGTTCCCATGATGCACTGGGCCAGGGACAGACTAATTTGCATATAGCCAGGTTCTGAGCTGGGATGGGGCAGTGAGATAAATAACGGTGATGGATCAAGCCCTGATCTTTGGACTGGGTAAGAGTTGTCTGCTTAATTCAGACACTCTGTTCATCACCACCCCCTTTTCTGTATCGTTTTTGGCCACTATAGGTGTGACAGGGTATACTCAGACATGAGTCCCTTTCTCACTGCTCCATCAGGATTCAAGCAAGCCGGGCCGAAGAGGCTGAAATGCCAGAAACCGGTCCCCGGTAGCTTGTCTCCTTTCTGGTGAAGAATTGGCTTGGTAGTTTGGTCTGCCCTGTTCCCATGATGCACTGGGCCAGGGACAGACTAATTTGCATATAGCCAGGTTCTGAGCTGGGATGGGGCAGTGAGATAAATAACGGTGATGGATCAAGCCCTGATCTTTGGACTGGGTAAGAGTTGTCTGCTTAATTCAGACACTCTGTTCATCACCACCCCCTTTTCTGTATCGTTTTTGGCCACTATAGGTGTGGCAGGGTATACTCAGACATGAGTCCCTTTCTCACTGCTCCATCAGGATTCAAGCAAGCCGGGCCGAAGAGGCTGAAATGCCAGAAACCGGTCCCCGGTAGCTTGTCTCCTTTCTGGTGAAGAATTGGCTTGGTAGTTTGGTCTGCCCTGTTCCCATGATGCACTGGGCCAGGGACAGACTAATTTGCATATAGCCAGGTTCTGAGCTGGGATGGGGCAGTGAGATAAATAACGGTGATGGATCAAGCCCTGATCTTTGGACTGGGTAAGAGTTGTCTGCTTAATTCAGACACTCTGTTCATCACCACCCCCTTCTCTGTATCGTTTTTGGCCACTATAGGTGTGGCAGGGTATACTCAGACATGAGTCCCTTTCTCACTGCTCCATCAGGATTCAAGCAAGCCGGGCCGAAGAGGCTGAAATGCCAGAAACCGGTCCCCGGTAGCTTGTCTCCTTTCTGGTGAAGAATTGGCTTGGTAGTTTGGTCTGCCCTGTTCCCATGATGCACTGGGCCAGGGACAGACTAATTTGCATATAGCCAGGTTCTGAGCTGGGATGGGGCAGTGAGATAAATAACGGTGATGGATCAAGCCCTGATCTTTGGACTGGGAAAGAGTTGTCTGCTTAATTCAGACACTCTGTTCATCACCACCCCCTTTTCTGTATTGGGTTAACACCAAGCACAGAGTAAGTTAATAATGTCAAGCAGAAGAGCTGGTCTGTGTCCTCCCAAGATCTTTCTGGAGGACAATGCTGTACAAAGCAGAAGTATTGCTCTGTGAACTAGCAGTCTCTGTGAAACTCTAACCTCTTTTCCAACCCAAAAATGATACTGCCATGATATCTTATGTGTTAAGTGCAATTCTGAATTTTTTCTCAATACTGCTATGGTACAGCTGTGTGTGAAGTGAGCAATAGATACTTCACTATTGAAAAATGTACAGCATACCCCTCTATATCGGTGAACTATCACTCAATACCTTTACCTCAAATAGTTACTAAGATAATAGAGAAGAAATTCCCCCAGAAGCAGACGCAACATCAAGAATCACAAAACATCCTGGATCCCACTCAGGCAGGTTATTCCACGGTCATGGAAAAAAGATTGCGATGCTAGTAATGGTAGAGGCATTGAGTGCCATCATAGTAAAATTATTTGGCATTGCTCCCCCATGCTATTAGATCTTGTGGGCATGTTCAACAGTATCAACCTCTACATTCTGCTATATCAACTCAACAATGTGGGAGTTAAAGGGTGTCTTTATCATGGCTAAAATTGCTCTTGGATGAACAAATCCAAGCAGTTGCTGTATCACATTATTGCTCTCAGTTTCAAGCTAATAATATGGAGTAATAAACAAATAGTTTATAATCCAAATACTATGCACTTCCAAGAGGTGGTTCATAAAGATCGGATTCAGATCTATGGATCTATTCAGATCAGACAGAGCATCCTTTTTAGGATGCACAGGCCCTTACCCACCAAGTGGCATTCTTCATTAGGCGTCGTTCTTCTTTCAGTGAGCACTGCAATACCCAACAGGTCACACAAAGGAGCTGTTTGCAATAGATCTTTTGCCCTTTGTCCATCTGAAAGTCACCAGCCCCCTGACATTTGCCTTTAAGTCATACATGGGCAAAATGATCGTTAGACATGAATTTGGTATTTAGGAGTAACCTCTTGGAGCTGATTTCTATTTGGATTTTTAGATAGGGGCCAGGAAGGATGTGTGATGGACTGTTAGTTCCTCTCAACCCCACTCTTGTTTTTTCCAGTACTTATGTATAATGAAGTATGGTTTGGCCTTGGTCTTGACTTTGTTTAACATCTAGGTGGTTCCCCTCGCTAAGTTAATAGGATCCGTTTAGTTTGTATTCTATACCTGTGCTAATGAAACTCAGGCCATTCCTAAGATATGTATGGCAATTTTACAGAAATGAAACATCAGTTTCACAAATTCATGTTTTCTTTAACCATCTAGATGGCAGGTACTAGTCTGGTAATATAGTTTTAGAAAGGCAGTGGCCACCCATCTATTTGCCTGATGTCTGGGGGCCAGAATTGTTGGATACAGATCCTGTTCCTGTGCCTGCTCGACAAGATTTGATGTGGATTTTGTCACTCAAGGTGCATAGGATTGTATTCTGATGTTGAAGACTCTGAAACTTTGGGGAAAGTCATTCCATTCATTCTTGAAGTTTTCTGTATGGTTGAGACACTAATTTATTTTACAGTTTGCAAATTGCACTGTGGAAAAAGTTCTTAGCTTAACTATGACCTAATGGATGGGATAGAAAATGCCACTGACAATGGATCTAAATGCACTTAATGAATTAACTAAAAATCCTTAAAGACAAGGCTATTTAATAAGCAGTAAAAATCAATTTTATGTTTTACGGATTATACAAGCAATGGGCTTCCACTTTGGATATCAGTTTACCTTATATATTGATTTCCGCAATTAATTTATTCATTACCTCATTCATTCAAAATAGTTGGTGATAGCAATGAAAAAGCATTTGAATTTATATGATTCATGAAGAAATAGCTCATGAAGATGCATGTTTTCAACTTCCTCTTATCCTTCACTCCCTGCCCTTTCCCCACACCACCTCAAACTACAGATACAAATCTTTATTTAAAAAGAGCGATGACACTTCCAGGTAAGCATTGACTGTGGTATACTCAGAGGGTCCCAAGCTGAAGCAGAGTGCCCCACACCACCCTGGATAATACATTTCTGGGAGTGCCCTCCATATTGGATAATATTACTAGGTGGTGTTTTTCATGCAACTCTTTAGTCCCGGAAAAATCATTTGTTGGTGGTAACGCACTAATTTTAAAAATTGCGGTGAGTTTTATGGTGATTTCACCAAGTGATGAGTGCTGTACTTATGCAGGAAATGGATCCATATTTAAAAGAAAATGGTTTTCTCACATGATTTTATGAGAATGATCATACGTTCTCCAGAAACTAAAGTAGACACCTTTTCTATAAATTCACAAATATCTTCCTCAGCAATGAGAGGAAAATGTCTGATTTGCGGAGTAAAAAGTGCTCCCAACCATTGATTCTCCAGCGTTGAGTGCAGCTGTGCCACAGAGCTGGAGTGAAAAGCTAGAGCACTAGCATTTTACATTTAAAACAAAATCAGGCACTCCTGATCACAATGGCCAAATAGGAGCTATAGAATCGAAATATTTTTCAATATAGGAAACTGAATTAAATGAACAAAATGATGTTCAATTTTGTCATTGAAGCTATATTTAGTGCTCTGGAATGCTAACATGATGGCATATTTTATATGAATTCTCAAATAGTTTGTTTTTCAATTTGTAATGCGCAACAGATACCCAAAAATTGTATGGTTTCCCGGCGCATAAGATGGGTCAAGACGGAGATAACAAACAAGCCTGGTAGTCTGAATGATGCGTGCTGTCAACAGCAGCAGCTGTCTCTACTATTGCTTCCATAGTGATCTACTGTAGCTTTGCCACAGATTTCCAATCTCCAACTAAAGTGGTAACAGTCTACATTCTCGATAAAATAGATGCCATGTTGCTGGATAGGAGATATTCAAATTAAATCATTATGTATGGAGCAGCCAGGATTAAGTGAGCCTTAAGATGTTAATGCAGATATGAAACCATGTAGTGAAAATATGTCAGGGCAGGTATATATTGTTAGTTTTTATGGCATATTACAGACTTATAGCCCGCCGTAGAGGGCTATACCGGCTATATAAGGGTCTCTCCAGTGTTAAACAAGGGAGACGGACTTTAATAGCAGGAATAGCCCAGTTACGAAGGGCTATAAGGCTATTAGAACATTCTGCCACTAGAGGGAAGAATGTTCTGACAAAAAAGAACAAAGCCTTATGGGAGTGTGAGGGGATTGAAATCCCTTCGGGCTCCTTGGAGCCTTTGTTCACAGCCAGAGCTGTGAACAAAGAAACATTTATTTGCCAAGAAGGGGAAGAGGCTGGTGGTAGGGATTTAATAATAGGTCCAGCGTACTTGCCCAAATAACAGTGGGACAAAAGGAGTGGTACGCAGTTCCTAGGTGAAGTAGTCATCACCTTAACCCACCTAGACAGATGCATCTGGTGAAGAAAGTAAAACAGGGGTCGTGCCAATAGTGGAGGAGGGGGATTCCTCCATGTGGAACTAGGGCTCTCACGGACCCAGCAAGCTAGGTGTCATGCTTCATCATTTGAGCCTGCTCCTCGTTGGGCTGGCGCTGCAATGCCCAACCACCCTGAGGAGCGGCGGTTGGGGTAGGTCGTGGAATCGGTTCTGAACTTCGAAACAGGGACACTACTGTTGCGTGTCTTTTTACCGCTGCACCAGATGAGGCCATTACTCCCTACACTTTAGGGGGTCTCTTTCACCTAGGAGGATCACCCTAGGTGTCTTTTGAAGGTGGCAAGTATATCTCCTATACTTACCACATCAACTTGTAGATAGTTATTTTTTCACTTATCCTTCTTCTTTCACGGTCCTGAAGAATCGCCAATGTCAGGCGTGCCACCTCAAGAGTCCAGGTTCTTTCCGTCTTGGAGATGACTAATCCCAGTACCTCCAGGAACCAACAAATGTGACAAGGAACAGAGACACTGGTCACAAGTGCTGACCCCTAAAGGGACAGGGAAAAGGGGACGGAGAGGGTAGTGGAATGGGGGACGGAAAGTGAGAGAGAGAAACAAACACAGGATCTCTTCTTGAGATGACTGTCTCCCTCTTCGAAGTACTCTGGGCTTTGTTGATCTAATCAGGTGAATCTTGTCTGATGCTGAACTGCATGTGAAAAGACCCTTATTAATCAACTGTAAACCTTCCTACACAATATTCATGTAATTGCACAATTATTCATTTACATACCAACTATTTTATAAGCCCATTCCTGTACTTCTTGCACAAGGTCGATCAGATTTGCTTCCTTGAATTCTTTCGACACCTTTTAAGGAATGTGAAATAATATCAGAGACTGTTCACAGCACAGGAAAATGTCATACTAACATAATCTAAACCATTTGGTAACTTGTTAGTAAAACCATAATCACACTAGCATGCAGCAACCTCCTCTTACCTTGTACTTAATGTTGTACAACCTTGAAGGGGGTTCTGTAAATAAACAAGAAAGAAACAACAACAAGCCCCAAAGATTCTACATCTGAATCATGAATCATAAATTATTGCAGTTAAATTCACTACAATGAATGATGGCAATTAGTTACATTCGCAACTCTAACTAGGCCCAAAAGTATTAGAAAATATTCTACAAGGTCCGTTTTACATTTGCCAAGGATTGTTTGTTTTCAACGATTCTGAATACCAAGTTCAACAATGTTCGATCTTGAAATTGCCAAGGCTTGTTTCGACACTCATTACAACAGAAAAGTCTTACTGTCACCTCCCATGAACCGGAAGGTAAAGGTCCGAAACCTGGTGAGGAAACAGGAAGTCCGATTTCCAAGGAACTCCGATGCCGGTAGCTGTAGTCTGCAGACTCGATTCTGCCGGCAGCTGGAAACTGAAGAGAAGTCCGGAGAACGCTGCTCTCCACTGGGATCAGGTAGGTGCAGTCTCCACGCCAGGACCTAGGGCCGGGTTGGGGAGCTGGAATCAGGAACCTGGAAGCTCTCGAAGTGACGCGTACGCTGAGAAGCGAAGCGCCTTCCAGAGAGCCGGTAAGCCTTTTATAGGCTGTAGTTCACGTGCGCAGCAGCGCCGGTTAGGCGCACCTGTCCAACGTGAGCCCTTCATGAATATTCATGTCTCTAGGAGGAATTAACAAGCATTGGGCAAAACAATAGTACGCTCGTGCAAGTGATGAATCCTAACGTTGGTAGACACTTCAAACAAGCATAAGCAACTCCAAGCCTTTCTGATGATGACCTAAGGGGACTTATGGTTAGATTTTCGTAACAGTTCCCCCCCCCAAAGGTCTTCTTAGTGGCCTGGGTTTGCTTGGATTCAATGCATGAAAAGAGCGAATTAAACGAGGGGCGTGGACATTACTCTCTGGTTCCCAAGATCGCTCGGAAGCATCATAACCCTTCCAATCGATCAGGTAATACAAACGCCCCCTCAACCTTTTTGAATCCAGTATCTTCCGGACCTCATATTCCATATGGTCTCCTACAACAACTGGTGGGGGAGGGGAGTCATGACGGGTGTCAGGATTTACAGGTTTTAGTAAGGACACGTGAAATACCGGATGGATCTTGTATTCGGGGGGAAGGAGCAATCTTACTGAAACTGGATTTACAATCTTTTCAATGGGAAACGGACCTATGTACCTAGGTTTTAACTTCTTAGGTCCCTCAATTTGTATGTTTTTGGTTGACAACCAAACCTGGTCTCCTGTCGCATAAACCGGCGCAGGTTTTCTATGCCGATCTGCGTACAGTTTCATTCTTCCTTTTTGTTTGATTAAACTCTTTTTAACACTTTCCTGGAATTTCTGTAAGCTTTCTATTCTATCTGAGACTGCTGGCATTACAGTTCCTTTCTCAGGGAATATGATTGGCAAGGTTCTGGGGTGTTGACCTGTGAGGAAATAGAATGGCGAACAGCCCAGGGCAGAATGTACTGTGTTGTTGTAAGTAAACTCGGCTAAGGGTAAGGCATCTAACCATTCAGTGGACAGTGTGGTGGTTAAACAACGCAGACTTTGTTCCAAATATTGATTGACTTTTTCTGTTTGGCCATCAGTCTGGGGATGGAACGCCGACGATAGCCCTAAATCAATTCCTAATTGCGTGCTCAATTGTTTCCAAAATTTTGATAAGAACTGAGGGCCTCTGTCCGAGATGATTTTTTGTGGCAATCCATGCAACTTAACTATATTGGCCAAAAACACATTACTGAACTCTATGGCCGAGGGGAGTTTGGGTAATGGGATGAAATGTCCCATTTTGGATAGCAGGTCTACAACCACCAGAATAGTGGTCATTCCTGATGATCTGGGCAAGTCTGTTACGAAATCTAGACTAATAGTATGCCAAGGTGTTGGAGGAACTTCCATAGGTTGTAACAACCCTACTGGAAATGAATGCGAAGATTTTTGTCGAGCACAGACCGGGCAAGTCTGAACATATCGTTGTACGTCAGACTTTATACCTTTCCACCAGAAATACCTTTCACATAACTCTACCGTTTTCTTGATTCCAGGATGGGCTACTAGAGCTAGATCGTGATTCCATTTCATGACCAGTTCTCTTAACTCCTCTTTTGGAACAAATATCTTGCCCTTTGAATAAAAGATACCATCAGATATTGAATTTTCACCCTGTGAAAGCCAGTCTTCCTTACTAAGATCCTTGGTCTGATCTCTGAGGATAGATAAAAAGTCTAATTGAGTGATTTCAGCACAAATTTTCTCAACTGGTATTATACTCTGTTGTTCTTCAGTTTCCTTAGTTTTATCACAAACCAAACGTGAGAGGGTATCAGACAGTAATTGTTTGGTTCCTGGTCTATAGGTAATGATGAAATCAAACTCGCTAAAGAATTGTAGCCATCTCATCTGTCGTGGTGTAAAGGCTTTTACCGTGGAGTAATATTGTAAGTTCTTATGGTCTGAAAATATGGTTATGGTGTGCTTAGCTCCTAAGAGATGGTGTCTCCATTCCTGGAAGACCGCCTTGATAGCCAGTAATTCGCGCTCAGCAATCGTATAGTTCTGCTCAGCAGGCAATAGTTTCCGAGAGTAAAAAGCAATGGGGTGGAAACTTCCAGAGCTAACATCCTTTTGCAAAAGAACTCCTCCAATTGCTGTTTGCAAGCATCAGCTTCAACGAAAAAAGGTCTGTCAGGATCTGGGTGCGTTAAAATGGGAGCTGAAATAAAGGCCTTTTTTAGTATGCCAAAAGCTTCTTCAGCATCTGCATTCCATTGAAATTTCTTCCCTTTCTGCAAAAGACTTGTAATTGGTACGACTATTTCTGAGAATTTTGAAATGAACCTTCTGTAGAAGTTTGCAAACCCTAGGATTCTTTGAACTTCTTTCACAGAGGTTGGCGTTGGCCAATCAAGAATTGCTTTTACCTTCTTGGGGTCCATGACTACGCCTTCTGGTGACAACCAGTAGCCTAGAAACTCGACTTTGGATGAATTGAAAACACATTTTTCAAGCTTGACAAATAATGAATTGTCTCGTAATTTTTGCAGGACTGATCTCACGTGAAGCACATGATCTTCTGGGGTCTTAGAAAAAATCAGGATGTCATCAATATATACGATGACGCAGACGTCCAACAGCTCATGCAAAACCTCATTAATGAAATATTGGAAGGCTGCTGGAGCATTGCAGAGACCGAAGGGCATCACAGTATATTCAAACAACCCAAATTTAGTGCGGAAGGCAGTCTTCCATTCGTCCCCTTCTTTTACTCGGATCAAATGGTAAGCCCCACGAAGATCCAGCTTGGTGTAAATGGTGGAGCCCTTTACTTGATTCAAAAGCACAGGGATCAATGGCAATGGATATCGGTTTTTAATTGTGGCCTTATTAACTGCTCGATAGTCTATGCAGGCCCTCAAATCACCTGTCTTTTTTGCTACAAAAAATAACGGAGATGAGACTGGAGAGGTGGAGTGCCGGATAAAACCCAGTTCCAGTAACTCGTCTAGATAGGTTCTAAGATACTGATTTTCAGGTTCTGTAAGCGCATAGATCCGACTGCAGGGTAATACTGCTCCCGGAATTAGATCTATTCTACAGTCATAGACCCTGTGAGGTGGTAACTTAGTGGCTTTCACGGGGTCAAAGACATCTGAGAAGTCTTGGAATTCAATTGGTAACATAACAGGCTCAGGTTGTGTAGCAGCACAGACAAGAGGTAGGTTAGGATCTCGGTACTCCTGATAGCAATGATCTTTGCAATATGTGGAATCTAACGTTACTGTTCTTTGAACCCAATCTATCTTTGGATTATGGAGTTCTAGCCAAGGAATACCTAAGATTACCCCAAAAGCCGGGGTATCAATAAGATCAAACGCTGTCAATTCTGTATGTCCATTGTCAGATAAAAGAAGCAATGGAGGGGTGTGAAACCTAATATAACCAGATGAAAGTGCTGAACCATCTACTGCTCGCACTGGTTCTGGCTCCTTTTTGAGAATTTTTTCCAGATTTAATTTCTTAGCAAATCCTAGATCAAAGAAGTTCCCGGTAGCCCCCGAGTCTATGAGCACTGGAATACTGTGTCTTTGTTGGTTAGTTAGGATTAAAACCATCCTAATGGTGAAATGGCGGGGTACATGGTTTTCTACACTAGTCACATAACGCGAGATCTCTAGCGTGTCTCCTCCCGAGAGATCGATCTCTGCTTCTCTCGAGATTATAAGTTTTCCGACTCTTGGCCTTGCATTGTGGCCATCAACCTCTTTTTAGCAGGCCGGACTGGACATTCTTTGGCAAAGTGACCTGCCTTACCACAATAAAGACACAAGTTGGCTTTCCTCCTTCTATCTTTTTCATCTTGGGAAAGGGGTCCCTTAATTCCCCCAATCTGCATGGGCTCTACCTGGGCGTTCCTGTCCTCTATAACCTTTTTCTCAGTTTTAAAATGTAAATTTCTGAAATCTGTCTTTGGTCTTTCAGTTCTTCTTTCACCTAACCTATGATCTAACTTGATTACTAGGTCCTGGAACTCAATAAAATCGTCTGGTAAATTTACTATGTGTGCCAATGAATCTTTTAGTTCCTCTCTCAACCCTCGATAGAACAGGGATATTCTTTTTTCATCGGGCCAGTGAGTTTCGGCTAATAAACGATTAAACGTGGTGACATAAGTAAGTAGATCCCGAGAACCCTGGCGCAGATTTAGTAGTTCATTATCAGAGGCTTGGAGGAATACGTGCTTTGCAAATAAACCCGACATTGCAGCCTTAAAATGAGTTAAGTTATGTAACAGTGGATCATTCTTGTCCACCAAGGGCATTGCCCAATTAGCCGCTACTCCTCCCAAATAAGAAATTATGAAGGCTACCTTTGATGTGTCAGTAGTGAATGTGTGCGGCTTACATAGGAAGTGTAACTGGCATTGGCTCATAAACGTAGCGAAATGAGCACAATCTCCTGAAAAACGTTCTGGATTGGCCAAAGGAACAGGTTGTGGAGAAAGTACTGTAATTTGGGCCGACTGACCTACACCTGAGGACTGAGTCTGATTCTGAAACTGAGCTCCAAATTTAGGTGGTGTTAGAATTGGTTTCTTAAACTCTCCTTTGTCTCTCCAAGAGGTAAAACCTTCTCTTGTATTTTCTAACTCATCTCTAGAGTGATCTAGTTCCTGCCTAAGAGCTTGGTTTTCTAAGCGTAAGTCCTGAATTTCATCATTCATCTTACGCACTAACTCAACTAACTGGGTGACATCCATGTCCTCCATGAGATTAGTCAGATCCAAGAGGAATTAAAGACTATTTTGTGGCTTCGCTTTCTGTCAGGCGTGCCACCTCAAGAGTCCAGGTTCTTTCCGTCTTGGAGATGACTAATCCCAGTACCTCCAGGAACCAACAAATGTGACAAGGAACAGAGACACTGGTCACAAGTGCTGACCCCTAAAGGGACAGGGAAAAGGGGACGGAGAGGGTAGTGGAATGGGGGACGGAAAGTGAGAGAGAGAAACAAACACAGGATCTCTTCTTGAGATAACTGTCTCCCTCTTCGAAGTACTCTGGGCTTTGTTGATCTAATCAGGTGAATCTTGTCTGATGCTGAACTGCATGTGAAAAGACCCTTATTAATCAACTGTAAACCTTCCTACACAATATTCATGTAATTGCACAATTATTCATTTACATACCAACTATTTTATAAGCCCATTCCTGTACTTCTTGCACAAGGTCTATCAGATTTGCTTCCTTGAATTCTTTCGACACCTTTTAAGGAATGTGAAATAATATCAGAGACTGTTCACAGCACAGGAAAATGTCATACTAACATAATCTAAACCATTTGGTAACTTGTTAGTAAAACCATAATCACACTAGCATGCAGCAACCTCCTCTTACCTTGTACTTAATGTTGTACAACCTTGAAGGGGGTTCTGTAAATAAACAAGAAAGAAACAACAACAAGCCCCAAAGATTCTACATCTGAATCATGAATCACAAATTATTGCAGTTAAATTCACTACAATGAATGATGGCAATTAGTTACATTCGCAACTCTAACTAGGCCCAAAAGTATTACAAAATATTCTACAAGGTCCGTTTTACATTTGCCAAGGATTGTTTGTTTTCAACGATTCTGAATACCAAGTTCAACAATGTTCGATCTTGAAATTGCCAAGGCTTGTTTCGACACTCATTACAACAGAAAAGTCTTACTGTCACCTCCCATGAACCGGAAGGTAAAGGTCCGAAACGTGGTGAGGAAACAGGAAGTCCGATTTCCAAGGAACTCCGATGCCGGTAGCTGTAGTCTGCAGACTCGATTCTGCCGGCAGCTGGAAACTGAAGAGAAGTCCGGAGAACGCTGCTCTCCACTGGGATCAGGTAGGTGCAGTCTCCACGCCAGGACCTAGGGCCGGGTTGGGGAGCTGGAATCAGGAACCTGGAAGCTCTCGAAGTGACGCGTACGCTGAGAAGCGAAGCGCCTTCCAGAGAGCCGGTAAGCCTTTTATAGGCTGTAGTTCACGTGCGCAGCAGCGCCGGTTAGGCGCACCTGTCCAACGTGAGCCCTTCATGAATATTCATGTCTCTAGGAGGAATTAACAAGCATTGGGCAAAACAATAGTACGCTCGTGCAAGTGATGAATCCTAACGTTGGTAGACACTTCAAACAAGCATAAGCAACTCCAAGCCTTTCTGATGATGACCTAAGGGGACTTATGGTTAGATTTTCGTAACAGCCAAAGATATCCCTTAGACAATATTATGGCGAGAAACATGTCGACCACCAAGGAGTAGAGTAGAGGTTCCTACACCTAACACAGAGAACACACTACCCTCCTTACTTATTTTTACTTTAGGTAAGGTACCCAAATGAATAAAGTATCACAGAGGAACCCTTAACCTATTTTAAACCACTATACATACATCTACATCAGACTAGGCCCTCTCATCCCCACTGCACCCTTATGGCAAGATAAAGAGCACCGTAAAGGGGGCCCATTGGGCATTGCAGCGCCGGCCCAAAGAGGAGCAGGCTCAAATGATAAAGCATGACACCTAGCTTGCTGGGTGTGTGAGAGCCCTAGTTCCACATGGAGGAATCACCCTCCTCCTCTATTGACACAACCCCTGTTTTACTTTCTTCACCAGACCCATATGTCTAGGTCGGTTAAGGTGACAACTACTTCACCTGGGAACTACGTACCACTCCTTTTGTTCAACAACAAAGAAACATTGGAATGTTGGTGCTCTATGCTTATACCAGCCATTATAAGCCCAGAGAACCCCTTTGTTTTCAACGGAGCTCCCAACATTCCAATGTTCTAATATATTTTAAAGATCTAAAAATTAACAAGAGAGCTTGCTACCTAAGTCCAGCACCTACGTTTCCAGATCCGTTTTTTCAGGCTATCCTTTCTCTCTCTTAAGTATTACCTCCTTAATTTTAAAATAGTAACATTTCAGCAGATATAGAAGGCTTTTTCATCTTGTGTTTAAATATGCAGTGCTAGATTTTTAGAACTTCAGAAAGCTATTATAGAGTGATCTAAAATTTAAATTGAAAATATCTGTGTTCCTATTAATAGTCAGATCTTTGAGACGAGCTGATGGTTGAACATTTAATTTTTCTTTCTGGTTGTTCCCACTTCCTATTGTCAGTTGTTTCATCTCCCTGCATGATGGTGGACTTGTTTCTAAATTATTCGTATTTTGAGTTAGAAATAAAGAAATGATAATCCACATTTAAAAATACATGTTTATTGTCTAGAAATATGTTCCACTGTATGCGTACAGGGACAGACAGACAAACCTTGGAATGGTGGAGCAGGTGGTCTTTACCAGCCAATACCAGCCTTAAACCACTCCATTGTCTTCAATGGAGCTCTCAACATACAGAGTTTAAATTAAGCAATATTATCCAATCGGAGGACACTCCCAACTAGATACTGACCAAGGTCGGGTTTAAGCCCTTCCCCTTGGATAGTCTTGCTTAAATCAGATCCTTAATATTTGAGGAGAAAATTTCAAAACTGTTTTTAAATTATGGAGCTATCATGAGCCTATTTAGATGTATGATCATAAGAACAAAATGTTGGCGATATGGCTCTGCTATTTGTGTCCCATTGAAATCCATTGTGATGAATAGTTGGATTTGAGGTCTCCAAAAGGAACAGATAAAAAGGATGATAGCAGATCTCAAGTTTACAAATATCTTCTTCATTCATGTTTATAAAATGCCTATCATGCTGAGTGACGCATATACTTCCATCAACTGCAACAGTCTGTCTGTTGACTCATGAGTGTGGTACTTTAGCTTCTCCACAACATTCTAATGAACAGTTAGAGCGCTCACCTTCTATGTCCAAGACACAAGTGAGGCACTCCTTGTAGCATATTAGGTTGTTGTTTGGGGGCGGTGAAGAGCGGTGAAGAGCTTTTTCAATCAAAACCCACAATCCATGTCAGGTTGAACCAAAATGCCATTAAATTAACATGTGCTTAATCCACTATGTTTAGTATTTATGTGGGGCACACACAATAATAAAGTGGTAACAGAACACAAGAAAAATTCCCACACCAATTTACAAAAATACAGTGAATTTTAATTAATAAAATGATGGCAGAATTTATTAAATCTGATCTGTAGAACCGTAGTTATGAATTTTTAAAGTTTATTTGTGAAAAATACCACCTAAAATATAAAAGCACCAACCACTGATATCTGAGTATGCCAGACTGGTCCAAAGTCAAAAGTTCAGGTCAACAACAATGGAGCACGGTTTAGCTACATGAAGTGTATTGGGCTTGGGATTTCTTTACCTTAGACCATTAAACTAAAGGTTCCTAAGAAGGTAAAGTTTAGTGGGGCAAGGCAACTGGTGTTGTCCGAGGAGGAGGAGTTGTCGTTTGGGAGCAACTGGAAGGAGTCATGGTGAAGATTCCTACATTCAGACTTTGTCACTTTTTTAGAAATCAAAAGTCTCCGATGGAACAAAGTAGCAGGCTATAGCTGATGAGGGCTCCTCAAGGCCAGATACTGTTGTTCAGAGGTCTTTGTGGTCAAGCTGCTATTTAGTGTTGCCTCCTGGTCATGCTAGAGCTTTGTGACCTTCTGGCGGATTTCCACGTTCTCAGAGACCTTCTTCCAGAAGTGCTGCCCTTGATTCCTGATTTCCAACATGTAGCTAACTGCATCCTAGTTTTTTGGGTAGTTTGTTCCCGCCCCTCTTTCACTAGCCTAAAGGGTCCCCTAACAGGGTAGCCATACAGGAGGTACTGAACCTAACTCCTATTTGTGGCACCTCCCTGTAGGCAAAAAGAAGGCATGACAAGAGGACATCCCACTTATGTCTCATGCGCCCATAATCATGCCTTTAAGGGTCTTGTTGAACCTTTCAACAAGCCCATTTGACAGAGTGGGATACGGTGTGCAGAACTTATAAGTTATCTTAAACACATAGACTTCATGTAGGCAGACATGAGGTTTGTGCCCCTGTCAGACATTATATTTTTGAGGAACCCCACTCGGGTAAAAATCCCCATCAAGGCCCTGGCCACTGCAGATGCAGTTACGGTTCTCAGAAGTTTGACCTTTGGGTATCTACTGGCATGATCCATCAAGACCAGGATAAACCTGTTGCTTCATTTAGTCTTCTGGTCCACGTGCCAAACAAAGTTGATGCCCACCCTTTCACAGGGGTGCCAATAATAGGTAAGGGAACCAGGAGAGGCCATAGCTTTTTCCCTGACTTCCCAGTAGCCTGGCAGATAAGGCATAACCTGCAGAAGGCATACAAGGTCACCTTCATCCAGTGCCAATAGAAGTGGGTGACAAGCCTGGCAAAGGTCTAGTCCTGCTCCAGATACCCTGCCAGGGATGTGCTAGAGCCAGACCCAGTGGTAATGCTCTGTAGCAGTGGGGGACCACCAACACATGTGTTGCCCCAGGCTCAGGAACCTTATGCTCACTATATAAGAGATCATTTCCCCCACAGATGAGGTGATCTCCAGATGTGTCACTGTAAGACTTTGGGTTGCTGGCTGATGGGGTAAAACAACGAACCCGAAAGTAACCTGTGCTCAACCCCCTGGTAGCTTGGCACAGAGTAGTCAGGCTTAACTCCAAGGCAATGTGTAACATGTTTATGCAACACTTGAAATAGAAATACAGTGATATCCCTCCACAAATGGTTCCCACACTAGATATAGCGGAGCTGTGATGAGAGTTCCTTCTTCTTCATTGAGAATCCAGTACATGAGGGGTTGCAAAGATATAGAGGGGCTGCAATGTGAGAACCTACATCATCATTGAGGCTTCCTTCGATGACTGATTTGCAAGGTGGCAGTTCTGATGCAGGTTACGAGGTTGATTTGGAGTCCTGTGTTTCAGGAGAACCCTCGCAGCAGTGTGATGTGCTGGTTTTGCTGTGTCCACAGATGTGCTGGCAGAGCATCTTCAAACCCACTTCCAAGGATCCAGGACGTGGGTGGCACCACTTGACAGGGTAGAACTCACAGATAGCAGAGCCCAGGTGCTGGGTTCAATGTTGTTGGAGCCTTATGTCCCTATGGCCCTAGTCAGGAGGCCAAACAACTAGCTCTTGAAGTCACTTTTGGTCCTGGGTTAAACAGATGCAGTTCCATCCTCCTCAGCCAGGCAAGACAGCAGCAGGAAGCAGGTAAGCACAGCAGGGCAGGAGTTTGTTCAGATCAGCAGTTCACAGAGTGGCAGTCCTTTTAACACCACAGCAATCCTTTTTCCAGGTCCAAGAGGTATTGTCTGATGTTTAATATTTTTATATCTTGTGCCCTTCCCCTGGAATGAAGGAGAAGCTTCTAGAAATTCTTTTTGAAGTACACAGGCTTCTTGTCTTCCCTGACCTGGCTCCAGACTAAATACAGGGGGTATCCAGCCCTTTGGGTGGAGGCAGGAGACAGCTTTTTCAAGTGAAAGTAGGGCTGTGCCCAGTTCCACCCTCTCATCCCACCAGTAATGACTGATCCACACCCACCTAAGCTCTCTATTGTATGTGGCTGTCTAGGAGAAATACATAAAGCCCATCTGGCTGCTGCAACCAGTCATGTGACCCAGAGTCAGGCTATGAGCACTAAATGGCTAAGGATGTAAAATAGCAAACACAACAAGTTGATGGATGTAGTGCTGAAACTTTTCAACCACTCACCCCCCTAAGGAGATCTGGGTTGAATCGTATCGTATCGTAAGGGGTGCTTGTATAGCGCACTGACACCATGGGTTTCCTGGCGCTGGTTGGAAGTAGAGGGGACAGAAAGACTAACCAGATTGAGGGAAAAGCCAAGTTTTTAGAGACTTACGAAAGAGGGTCAAAGAGTTAGAAGTTTTAAGAGAAAGGGGGAAAGAGTTCCGGAGCTTGGGGGCCAGGTATGCAAATCTCCGGCCTCCAGATCTGCAGAGCTTGTAGGAAGGAACAGTCAGGAAATGAAGGTGAGAGGATCTCAAGTTGCGGGACGGGCAGTAGGGTCTGATGAGGGATTTCACGAAGATGGGACAGGGGCCAGCCAATGACTTGAAGAATCCAATGTTCTTTTGCCCGCTATGCCACCCTAGTTTGAAACCAACAATATGCAAATCAGTCTAGACCCTGCTCCTCATGGGAACAGTCTAGCCCAAACTGTCAGGTCAGTCCCTCCATGGATTGGTAACAAGCATCCTGAAACTGGTTGTGTGGTATCACCGTTCATCAGCCAGACTAGCTTGAATTGTGTGCGTTGCATTGATTATTCATTAAATTGACTGCCCGGCTGGGCGTTACCAATATAGCACTGATTTTAGTCTATATTAATTATAGCCCCAATTTTTATTCATTAAGGACCACTGTTTTCTTATAAAGCTTGAATCCAGTGGCCCACCGAGCAAGGGACTCACGTCTGGGCATACCCTTTGCCACTTCATACGAACAAAGCAAACACAACAAGATGATGGACGTAGTTCTAAAACATTTCAACCACTCACCTCTAATCAAGAGATCTGGTTTGAATCCATCATTCTTTTGCTCACTATGCCTCCCCAGTTTGGATCCAGCCATATGCAAATCATTCTTGACCCTGCTCTTCATGGGAACAGTCCAACAGGAACTGCCATGTCAGGTCTTCACTGAATCGGAAACAAGCATCCTGGGACCAGTTTCAAGGTATCACCTCTTATCAGCCAGGCTATCTCGAATCCAGTGGCACAGTGAGCAAGGGCCCCACATCTGGGAATACTCTTTGCTGTTTAGGGCATTTGGAAGTGGCCCTCTGCTGTGGAAAATGCTGATCTCTCTTTAGCCCCTTTAGTTATGGCAATCCCTCAGTATCCTGAAGTTGAGTGAAAATTACTGAGGAACTTGGCAGTCCCCAACCGATCAATGACCTAATCAGCCCAAGAAATGGCATGAGCATCAGTCTTTGTGACTGAATTGAGTCCCATGTAGCCCACACAGAACCAACGGAGCAGCCTTTGGAACTAGCACCATGGGGCCAGACCAAGGACTACCGGAGTGCTCAATCACTTCCAGCTCAAACATCTTGGAAGCCTCGGCCTTGATGCAGACCCTTGACTAGTCTTACATACTGTAGATTTTGTACATGACAGGAGGACTATTGGAAAAAGGCCCTCTCTGGAGGTGCAGCATAATATGTTTTGCCTTCATCCACCTACTTTTGTCTGTTTTTGTTTTTGTTGGCTTCAGGACTCTGAACACTCTACTACTGCTAACGAATGCTAAAGAGCATGTGCTTTCCCCTCTAAACATTTTCGCATTGGCTCATACCGAATTGGCATTTTTAGCTTATTTATAGTCCCTAGTAAAGTACACTACATGTGCCCAAGGCCAGTAAATTAAATGTTACTATTGGGACTGCATCACTGATTATGTGACCCACTTAAGTAGCCCCTTTACTGAATTGCCTGTGTGTGGAGTTCCAACTGCCATGTCGACCTGCAAAGTTAAACCTTGTGCCAGGCAAAAACCTTCTCTTTTTATACATATAAGTTACCTCTAATGTAGGCCCTGTATAACCCACAGGGCAGAATTCAATATATGTAAAAGGCAGGGCATGTACTTCTGAGTTTTGTATGTCTATGTAGTGAAAAACTCCCAAAGTATTTTTTAATTACTGTAAGGCCTAGCCATCACATAGGATAACATTGGGATTACCTTATTACATCTTTAAGTGTAATTTCCAATTGTGACAAGATAGACGGTTCAAGTTTAGTGTCTCTGGACTCACAATTTAAAATCACAACGTTTAGTAAAGTCAGACTTTAAATTGCACTTCTGAAAATGCCACTTTTAGAAAGCTGGTATTTTCTTACTCTAGCCATTTGGTGCCTGTTGCCTGTCTCTGTTCAGTCTTGGCTGGCTGACAGCTGGGCTGTGTGTGTTCCCACAAGACAGTCACACATAAAGGGAGCTTAGGTGTGTCTTAATGTGCTATTCTGGGAGAGGGGAGGTAGGAGGTGAGAACAGCCTCACACTTACACATGAATAAGTATTGTCCTGTCTACACATAAAAGGCTGAATACCCCCCTGTAGTGTGTCTGGAAGACCTCTGTGCACTTCAAAGCGTTCTTTGCAGTCTCCCCAACTTCAAAGTCACAACTGGGTATACATGCTGGAAATCTGATACCATGACTGTAGTACACTTCTATACCTGTTACCACTCTGCCAGGAAGACAAAGTGTAGTGCTTCAGAAAGGGCTGCCATTCTACTGGACTGCTGCTGACTCCTGCTTTGCTGTGCCTTTACATTGCCGAGCTGCACTAACGCCTGCTGTTCTCCTGCCTAGGTAAGAAGGACAGGACCTGCATCACTTGAACCCTGGGTAACTCCAAGGGGGGCTTGCTGGCTTGCCTCCAGTTCTAAGTCTCAGCGACATCAAAGACTTTAACCTATCTTGGTACAGCACCTGGACTTTGCTTGCTGAAGGTCTTGCCCTGCCAGGTGGTGCCAACCCAGTCCTGGTCCCTTGGAAAAGGGTTTAAATTGCTGCTTCAACCCGAACTCATACATCTATATTTATTTATTTGCAAAGATTTATATAGCGCTGGCTAGACCCGGAGGTATGAGAGCGCTTTACATGAGGATTAGCGAGTTATAGGTTCCAAAATTACATAGCCAAGTATAGACAAAGGAGAAAACAAATGATGAGATTACACAATAATGTTAGTTATTAGCGCGTACACATGTCTTATGGTAAGTGAAAAGGTAGAGGGGGAAAGGTAAACAGGGCTAAGGAATGCAGGTAGGAAACATGGCGGGAAGGCAAGGAAAACAATGTCTGATGTCAGGCTGGTCAGGTGCCAGCCGAGGGGTGAACCAGAGCCAAACTCCTCTATAGCTGAATAGGACAGTTCCACCAGGCATCGGCCAAGGTTTCTAGGGCACCGCGGTAAGTACAGACAGTTAAGGTTTCTGCCCAGGGGGCATTGACAAAGTTCCATCAAGAGTATCAGTCACAGTGTTGCTGGGAATCACCATCCGCCTTATGCTCCAGCTCGATCCCAGGTCACGAGTGGTGAGAGGATAGGTGGAAGGGACAATTCCAAAGACAGCAAATCTTTCCCATTCCCAGCATCAGTAGTGAGTGTTGGGAGTTTGAGCATCTCACCCATGAAGTGGGAGGTTCCCCTTTGGCTTGGAGAAACTTAGGGGCATATTGTCAAGGAGTAATCGCTGAGTTATTGGCACTTTATCGCAGCCAAAGTCGCGATAAATATTTGGCCCCATTCCCAAGCTAGTGCTGACAGCCGATACCACCAGTTTACCAGCGATAGCAGCCGCAAAAAACATCGCCACAGAAGAACCCTGCAACTATTGCTAATGAGATGCAGAGTAGGCATTCCAGTGCCAAAAGCCGAGACAATACCACCCTGCAACATTCTCAACGACCAGCCAGATCGGCGAAAAGACAATGAAACGTGCGATAAGGCGCGTTAGCAGCAGGAAACTAACACCTGCTCTGACCTGGTACAAAGTCGAATGACAGCCTGCACCACAAAAGGGAGGCCAGCCCAGTGCCACATCTGAAGAACAACAGATGCCATGAAGCCACTGAACATGCGGGCCGGACACCCAAGAGGGCCACAATACCCACCACCACTGTCCCCAGGACTCCCCGAAGCCCCAGACCCCCACTGCCCCCCGGACCAACACTGAGGCAGCGCAGACAAAGACAGCAACCTTCAGAAAATGCACAAACCTCACAGACCCAACACCAGAGAATGTCATTGCCCACTACATGCTCAAAGGGACAACCCTCCACTGCATCCTGACCACCATTATCCACAGTCTGACGATACCAACAGAGCGGGCAACCAAAATACCACCACAGACCAAGCTGCTGGCCATGCTGCAAGTGTCGGCCTCCCGTACCCTCCAACCAACACCCACCTGAGATGGAGGAGTGACACAGCCAGGCCAATCCAAGTCCCTCACAACGGTCATGGATGACACCATCAGCTTTGTTCCCCACCATCTATACTTCCCACACACTGCGCAGGAACAGCCGGAGAGCAAGCAAGGCATCTACGCCACAGCTGGCTACCGCATGCGTCAGGGGGCAATGGACTGAACGCATGTCCTACTAGTGGCCCCTGGCAAAACTGCACACAATTAGCAAAACAGAAAGCTCACATATCCCACCAATGTGCAGGCAGTATTGGACCACCGGGGAATCTCCGTAAACTTCTTTGCCAACCCCCCAGGCAGTGTACATGATTCCTACACCTTCCGACAGTCCATAATCAACCTGTGCTACCAGGACGGCACCCACGGAAATGCACTGCTCGTTGGCCAATACCAAATGAACACACCACACTCCTCAACTCCACAATCATGCAACTCACAACACAAGAAGTGTACATGTCACAAGCTCACATTTAACATGCACACCCTTCAGACACGACAGCTTTTGTATTTTTTTTTTATATTTAATGTGTTTTATATAGCTCTGGCTAGACCCGTAGGTATCAGAGCACTTTACATTAGGTTACAGAATGTTACAGAAAATAATAACAATTAAACATTACATCAAATATAATCAACAAATTGAGAGAGGAAAGAAAGGTGAGACAAATAGAGCGGCGAGGAGGAAGGGGGAAGTGTTAAGGGGGAGGATGAGGGAAAAGACGGCAGGAGAGATGCAAGGAAGTCTGCCCAAAGCCCGACTGGGTAGGTGACGTCTGAGGAGGGAATCCACAGCCCGTCTCCCCTACAGCTAAACAAGGTAGATCCATCGGGCATCAGATAGATGGGAATTTCAGGTCTGAGAGATCCAGAGCTTGAAGCATGGCCTTCTTGGAGAGAAGATATAAATCAGCAGCCTCGCAACAGGATGAAAAGGAGCAGCCTGAGCTGAGGAAAAGCAGCCTCAACCCAGTGGCATGGTGAGAGGAAGCCACTAGGATGCTTGAAGAGAGCATTGTGCAAGTACTAGTAAGGCTCCCTCCACTGGAAGTCCTGCAGCGTGTCCCAGCAGGGGTTGGGTATCTGGAAGGTGGGGAGGCCCTTCTTGCACTTCCTCAGGCAGACAGCAGTGTACAGCAAGTGGTGGAAGAGCAGCAGTTCACGGTGCCAGCCCTCTAGGGGCTCTTGGGGCTCCCAGCGCCAGCGGGCACCCTCCTTGGGCTCCGGGGTGCCTCCCATCCCCTGCAGGCCACACTCCCGGCTGCAGGTGGCCCGCTGTCCCGCAAGAGTTGGTAGAGATGCAGGCTGTGCTCCAGGAGCTGCACCGTCTCCCTCCAGCTCTCGCCCTTGTCCTCGCCCACAACTTACTGTGGGAACCTGGGCCAGCCATGTGCATTAGCCATCAACGGCATGGCACCTCAGGCACACAACAGCAGAATGTGGGAAGAGGTGGGGACCAGACATGGGTGAAGGAGGAAAGTGACTGATGAATATGAATGTACACCATGCCAAGTGTGGCGTGGTAGTGCTGGACAGACTGCAGTATGCAGACCACACACATATCAATGTCGACATACCGCGCTGGTGTATGGAGTGTTGTGGACAGTGGATGCAATCATGTCACCCTAGCCAGTAGGGAAGGTCGTGGAAATGTAGATTGTTACGTCCCCCCCCGCAAGCTTGAGCGGAGTGGGCTGGCCTGGCGTACGCTAGGTCAGCATAGGGGTGTGAATGAAAGGCACATAACTCTGGGCATGGACCTCTTCCAGAATGCCCAACGGCTCTGCCAGGGTGATGTCTCTCACTCCGCCATGAGGCCGTTGCCTTGAGCGAAGTTGCCTGCGATCCTGGGCACCTGCTACACCCCGGGACGCTGGTCCCCGAACCAGTCCTGCCCGCCCCAGCGCACTCAGGCCTCAATGCCCACCTGCGGACACGGGTGTGTGACGAAGAGGGCCCACCAAATGCTGATAGAGTCTCCAAGCCCAAGGGCAGTGACCTTGGCAGCCTCCTCAGACCATCACGGTCCCGTAACAGAGGCCCGCAGTACTCCTTATTCATGGACGTACTCCACTGGCATGCACAGTGGACAAGTAGGTCACACATTTGGAGTCTTTATTACACCATGACAGAGCACATTAATAATTGATGAGTTCATGTCACAATTCTCCCTTCGATGTGGTGACACCAAGTCTGTGCATAGCATCACAACCACACGTGTATGTGGGCCCAAACGGACTACTGCCCTCGGCCTACGCAGCGCACGAGTAAGTTACACATTTGGAACTAAGTCTTGATATCCTGATGTGCGAGTTCATATGTTCATTGGACATTTGATGTCACTATACTCCCTTCGATGTGGTGCCAACAGGTCATAGTATTATATCACAGACGCAAGATTCTGTAGGCCCAAGTGGACTACTGCCCGCGGCCTACGCTGCACTTGAGTAGGTCACAGATTTGGAACCGAACATTGATTTTTCAATGACAGAGTACATATCATTGCACGCAAGAGAGGTATAAGAGGAATACGCATTGCAGTCAGGAGAAAAAAAAGTCATTGTTACGGAGGTGACCAGACACTACCGACGACTGCCCTGGGGTCACTAACTCTGTGCATCGCGAGCCAACAACACATGGCTGTGGGCCACTGCTGACCGCTGCCTCTATCCTACACTGAGGTCCTGTATGTCACAGAGTCTTGATTCGGCAATGGTGGAGTTCATATTGGTGTACCGGCATCATCCCAGACTGCATCCCCTCTCAGATCCGGTGCCACTTAGTCTGTTCCCCGACATTCATGAACACTCTCTCGTCATACATTGGTAGCGTCTGAGTCTATGGTCTAGGGGATAGTTTTCATCCTCATGCAACTGATACTGAATTGGTGGTGGCAACGAGGATGTCGCTTTCCACTCCTCCATTTGCTGCTTCCAGATAGCATCAGACCTCTGCATCGTGCTTTGGGTGACACCGTCCACTGTCAACCGCAATCCTCCACCACATTCACCTTTGACATCTACAAGGACCTGCTGAGTCTGTGTGGCCCTACCTCAGTGGACCGCAAGTCACCGTCCCGTGGCGGTGTGCCTGTGCCGGCCGCTGTGCATCCGGGGCCACTAACTCTGTGCAGCTCAGTCAGAGACCCTGTTTGATTCAATATTTGATGGTCTCTGAGATGATGTCCATGGGGTCATCAACGCCATGTGTCTGTGGCCTTGTGCTGTCCGCTGCCTCCGGTCTCAACTGCAATCCACCAGGGCTCACACATCCAATTAAGTCTTGACCGTCCCGGATGTGGCATCGCCAGGACCACCTCCAACCTCCATCTGCCAGAGTTGAAACAGTGGTACTGGCAGACTAACTCAATTGCTCACACTTGTCGTGGATGCCATAATCTGCCTGTTACCCTGCTCAGCACTCCAGGTGCCACTAACTCAGTGCACCGCAACCCATGTACCGTTACTGATTGAGTCTTGTACTGTGGAGAGGTTGCGCAGCAATGGCACCTCTAGCAGTGTGGGAGACCTGGGATGTTGATGTGGAAGATGATGCAGGTCTAACACAACCCACTGCATCTGCATTAGGAATATCCAAAAGGGACGCAATCCTAGTCATTTTCATCACATGAGCGCACTCAGCTCTAGTGCCCCTTCTTCAGTGCAATGCAACCTTCGGACCCTTCTGTTTGTATGTTGGGTGACCTCTGTACTTGCTCCGGCTCCCTCCATATTGCTCAGCAGTTGACTCTGTTATGCAGGTTTCTCTAGTTCTGTTGCACTGGTGTCCACTGTTCAGGTTGTTGCCAGCACCAAGCACTCCGTGCGTGCTGGCTTACACTCACTCCACACACATCCGGCACAGGTGTCACTGTACATGTGGCCCTGCCAATAAAGGGGCCGGGCGCACGTGCCCGTAGCCAGTTCAACATAATATCTACGTGCATCCCTGTGGTCTTGCTGTATGCATGTCATCACCCACTCAATTAGTAAGGGAGTGAACTGGGCCATCATACGCAGATCAAACATGGGTGCGTGACTGATGTTTGCATGCCCTGGGCGTGGTTCTGTACAGGGAATGTGCATCTGCATGTGTCTATGGCAGTGTGGGTCTTCTTTGTGGGGTTTAGGTAGTCCCTGAAGGAAAATGGACACCCACATATGTGATCTAGTTCACCTTCCATGGGTTCGGACCCCACCCGCACCTGTTTGGCCACCTTCTTTTGGTGTTCTGACACCTGGAATTGGATTGCCATTTGTGGGTTGGTAAAGTGTTGGGAGCCAGCCATGCTTGCGGGTGCTTCCTGCTGTGTGGTCGGTTGCAGGGTCTGTGTTTTCCTATGAGTAGTTGGATGCCCTGGTCCTGGTGGTGGGTTGCGTGGGATGTCCATGGGTGTTAAAGGTGTGGTGGGCCTCTCCGGCATCACTGATGTGTGGTCTTCTGTGCTGTGCTAGAGGTGTTGTGTGTCCCTCTGCAATGTGAAGGGGAGATGCATGTTGACATTGTGTTGACATGTATGTTGGCGCATTGTCCTTATTTACATGCAGACTGTATGACAATGTACATTGTGTCTGTGGGGCTTATGGGGTTCACGGCCTCTGCGCTTGGTCAGGGTGCATCCATGTTGCTACGCACTTTTCATTCTTTCTGGTGTGTTGTTTTTGTAGCTTTTATAGTGCATTTTCCCACCAGATGCATGGGATTTGCAGGCCTGCCACTACTTTTTGCTGCTTTTTGTATTGTGACTGGCCTCATTACAGCTTTTTTTGCTTTTGTGTTTTGCATTTTAGTGGCGCGGCTTGGTGTATTACAAGTTCTTCTCTATCCAAAGTATCCGGTAAAACACTACTGCTGGGATACATCTCACAATTTTTTAGGTATTCCAAATAATTTAAACTACAATCTTCTCAACTAATATAGAGCCTTCAGGATGTCGTGATTAGGAAGAAACATGTGTCGGCTGTCATCTTCTTCAACAACATTTGTGATGTGAACATATTCAGGATCATTCTTTGCATTTTTACTTGTTTTACATTTGAATGTTCATTGATGATATATAGAATGATGCTATGAATTTATTATTAAAATATACTGACAACAAAGTCAGCAGTGAAACTTATTAGTGGCTGCGCTCTGTAATCAATTATCAATTATCTATCCTCACCATTATACGCAAGAGCCATCTCCTACCTCACCTCTAAGCCATAACCCCACTAAGCCCCCCCCTAGCCCCAATGTTCTGACCCTCCGCTGTCTTTATCTTAATACCAGATCACTGGTTAAACATCAACTAGATATTTTTCTACTACTCAAGTCGGACAGACCAGACATACTATTTGTTTCCGAAACATGGCTCACCGCAGACTCCCTGCCAGATATTCTCGTTTGCCCTACCAGCAGATTATTACATCCTGTCAGCCAACAGAAAATAAGGAAAATCTGGAGGTGGCGTCGCCGCCATCATCCACAAAGACCATACGTTCACTACTCTACCTCCTCTAGACTTATCAGATACTGAAAACTTAGTTATCAAATCTGACACTGACATAGGAACCATGGTGCTAGTACTGATCTACCGGCCACCTACATCCATGCCCTCCTTCCCAGTCTCCCTGTCTGAGCAATTGGCCGGTTTGGTCGTTGATTATGATAAGGTCATGGTAATAGGGGATCTAAACTATTGGTATAATAATTTGGAAGCCGGACCTCATGCTACAGAACTTTTTGAGCTCCTCTCCAATCTGAACTTCCGTCAACACGTCTTGATCCCCACCCATGAAAAAGGACATATCCTAGACCACATTTGGTCTCATAATATTCCTATCTCCAGCCCCACGGCCTCACCATGCATATGGTCTGACCACCATCTATTGGAATTTTCCATCACCTCTCAGGGCAACCCTAAAAATCATGTGCCCTCGGGAGGGTTAGCCAGGAAATGGAGATCTTTAAACATCCAAGATTTCCTATCCACCCTGACTAACTCCATCCCTACCCCGGCCCCTGATATCAACTCGATGGATAAAGCACACACTGAGTGGCTTCTTTCTGCATGTAACGAAGATGTGCCCTTAACCAGGTTTTCCCACGCCCGCCGCATGGACGCCCACAGGTGGTTCTCTGCCGACCTAAAAAAACAAAAATTTGAACTCCGCCAACTAGAGAGGAAATGAAGGCACGGCTACCACGACAAAGATAGATCATCGTATACGACAGCTCGTAGGAATTACAAGAGCGCTATCTTATCTGCCAAAGCAGCCTTTTTCTCAGAAAAAATCTCTAACGCTCAAAACAAATCGAGGGAAATCTTCAGAGTCGTAAACGATCTGTGTAACGATGCCAGAACCTCTCCCTCTCAACCACCATCCCAAATGATGTGCAACCGGCTCAATGATTTCTTTAAGGAGAAGATCGACACCATAAAAGATAGTATTCAAACTAACCATGTCATGGTAGCCAACTCGGAAATTTGCAGAAACCCATACAAACTCCAGGATATCCCTCCCATCGATCCACCCAAACTGCTGGAATTGATGACTCGTGTAAAATCTGGTTCCCCCAATGATCCCTGCCCTCCGCATATATTAAAGGAAGTTTACGCTACACTCCCTCAAGGCACACTCCCCCTTTTGAACACTTCCCTATCACGGGGAATAGTCCCCAACTCATTTAAAAATGCCCCTTTAGTCCCTCTAATTAAGAAACCGGGTGCCGATCTTTCCAATCTCTCCAATTACCGCCCCATATCCCTTCTTCCTTATGGCGCCAAGCTGCTCGAAGCCCATGTAACCAGCTGCATATCCAACTTCATAGAAACATCCGACTACCTGGAGTCAAACCAAGCTGGGTTCCGCCAGGCACACTCCACCGAGGCGGTGATCCTCGCTGTCCAGAATACTCTAATGACCAACGCCGATAATGGAATTCACCAAGCCCTCGTACTCCTCGACTTGTCGGCCGCGTTCGACACGGTGGATCATACCATCTTATTACACCGTGTCGAACAAGCCGGCCTCAGCGGCACGGATCTTGAATGGATTAAGTCCTTTCTGACGGACAGATCCCAGGCAGTAAAGCTGGAGAACTTTATAGCACCCAAACTCTCCACCACTTGCGGTGTCCCACAGGGCTCATCATTATCTCCCCTCCTTTTTAACTTATATCTTAAACCGCTACTGCAATCTCTAAAAAACAGGAAAGCACCATCTACAATTATGCGGACGACTTGCAGCTGGTATTCCCCCTCAACTCCACGGACTCTACTGAGGAATTCCAAACTACCATGCTGCACATTTAGAGCTGGATGGATCAGAACCATCTTAAACTCAATCCAGGAAAGACCAAGCTGGTACTCCCGGGTAACAGCGCATTAAGTTGGGGCCCCCACTTTTGGCCGGCCTCGATGGGCACCCCTCCATCTCCCTCTCAGTCAGTGAAGAGCCTCGGGGTCACTCTCTGCTCCGACCTCTCACTGAAAACCCAGGTCGGAACAGTGATTTCTTCCTGCTTCTTTCAGTTAAGAAAGATCAAGAAAATTGCCCATCTGCTGACTCATTCTGCTCTCATCCAGGTGGTAATCGCCTTGGTCCTTTCACGACTAGACTTTTCCAACTCCATTTACTTGGGCTTACCCCTTGCCCTCGCTAAACGCATGCAGATGGTTCAAAATCAAGCGGCTAGATTAATATTTAAGAGCAATTGCAGGAAATCGGCCAAACCTCTGTTAGCCTCCCTTCATTGGCTCCCTATAGTCCAACGGATCACCTTTAAGGTAGGCTGCATAATTTTCAAAGCTCTCCACGGCAAAAGTCCCATGTTCGTTAATCAACTTATAAATAAATACGAACCGACCCGTGACCTTCGTTCTGCCCACTTGTCCCTCCTCACGCTGCCTAAGTTAAAAAAGAAACGACTTGGTGGATCCCGTTTCGCTTACCTTGCCCCAAAAACCTGGAACTCCTTCCCCTTGTCTATTCGGAACTGTACTAAGCTGGCAGAGTTCAGGGGAGCTCTGAAGACCTGGTTATTCAAGCAAGCGCACGGTTAGAGCATTGTTACCATCTGTCTCACTTCAGCTACCATCTGTCTCACTTTAGCGCCATGAAACCCCTGGGTGACCGTGCGCTTGACAAATTCCGAATAACATAACATAACATAACATTAATTGCTGTTATATGTATGGTAATAAGTTCTTTTTCATACTAGATAACACTGGATGAGTGGCACAGTGTTGTACATTGAGCACGTCTATATTCAGATTGTTATAATTTGGTCTTCCTTGGTAAAAATTATGGAGGTCCTGGCTGGTGTGCTGCTTTACCACTGCCATTCATATCGTAATGGCTATCATAAATTTGGTGTTGGAGCTGTTAAGCTCCAAACCCCGCTCCACAGAAAACAATTGAATGGAGTTCAGGAATTGTTGCAGAGCCTGCAGAGATTTGAAAATTAACAAAGTGTGGTCCGCAAAAAGAAGAGCAGGAACACTCCACCTTCCTATCTTAGATGCATCACACCATCTCTGTCCGAGAAGCCAATTACACTGTTTATATATAAAGTAAAGAAAGTGGGCGCCAAAGCACACCCCTGCCTGACCCCCCCAATCAAAATGGATTGGGTCGGTCAAGGCCCCATCCTGCCCCCACCTCACCTGAGCAAGTGTATCTACATGAAGTTTCACAAGGATATCCAGCAGAGGAGTTGGTAATCCCATCTCCCCAGGGACCGTCCAGTGCTTGGCACAGGGAACTAAATCAAATGCTGCACGAAGATCGACAAAATCAACATAAAGTTTGCCCTTGCCTATATTCACTTCTCTCCAGTACATACAAGCAAAAATAAAAAAATCTGATCCACAGTGCTCACATTTAGCTTAATACCCACCTGCCAATACAAGAGTATACTCTCATCCCTAATCCACTCCTGTATACAAGCCAAAACCTGTTTGCAAAAGATTTTTTGTAGGGAGTCGATCAGGCTTATAGGCCTATAATTGGCTGGATTTGCCTTGTCCCATTTTTTTTTATAAATTGTGATAATTTCCACTAATTTCCAGGAAGGTGGAATCTCCATACCAGCTAGGATTGTATTAGAGAGCAGATCGATGTAAGGCCCCTAAATTGTTGGGTTTTCCTGATATAGATCGTTAAGCAGTCTAACAGGACCCATAGCACAACTGGAAATGCAGGAATTATTAGAAGTTAATGTTTCGATAAGCAAAAATGTCAAATCGGTAGAATTAGGGGCAGATCTCATTTGAACAGACTGCATCGCTCTTGGTAGTGACACATTTATGAGAGTAAAGCTGTTCAAAATGAGTCTTCCAGTCTAGCGGCTGAATGCAGAAATTGAGGGTTTGTTTATGATCATTAAGACAACCAGCAGCTGTCTTCCAAAACGACTTATTATTTTTGTTGGGAAGTGCTATATGCAAATGACTCCATAGGAAACTCTTCCATTCTCTGTTAGCGTTATTTATTACTAGCTGATACATCTTCCTTTTCTTAGCTATATCTGGCTGTATTTTTGTCTTAATGGCTGCAATAAGCTCGGTCTTGGCATTCCTGCATTCACCATTGTACCACTTATCAGACTAGGCATATTATTGGCTCACTGGTTAGAGGCGGCAGACCCGGAAGCAGAGAACGGCCAGGGACCAGGGTTCAATTCCCGACGCGGCAGGGTCGTGGACCAGGGTTAGCGGACTCGATAATTCTTGCCTCGGTGCCTACTCTAACCAGGGATCACACTCGGCAACTCTGGGCATTAGCTTGCCTCATCTCTACAACGGCCCCCCACATTCGCTGGAGATGCCTGGTTTCACCTCGGAGATACCCAGTAGGGACCATCTCACAGGGATAGACAGGACGGGTTCCCCAGCGGTCTACAGCGCCACGACGCCTCAGGGCAGCAGTGCACTTTACAAGACACATACATTACATTACATTACATTCCACCTGCACCTTTGTTTCACCAATACTTCTCTGGTGTGGGCTGCTGATTTTTCATGGTTTAAAGCAACATTCTCAATTTTAGAAGTGAGAGGGAGCTTCAATAGAGACTCATGAGTGACAATTATACCATTCTTACTCACTTCCAATACTTCTAGGTTTTTCACCAACCAGTCCCATCTGATTGTTCTAAGATTGTTGGTGTACGAGACGGAATACGTGTCTCTATTGCCATAAGATACCTGGGCTGGGGGTACTTCATCCTATAACAGCACACAAAGGGCATTATAGTCACTATCTAAGCACTCAACTATATCCATATACACAATTGCCGGCCAGAGCTTTACATCTGCCAAAAAGTAGTCAATTCTGCTAATATATTCGACCCTATTTAAAGTCAGTTTGCCTTGGCAATCACAGTGACATCTACTGTTAGTAGCCATGAGATCACAATTTAGTGTCATGGCCAGCAATTGACCCGCCCTTGCTGTCCACCAAACTATGTGTAGGCCTAACAAAGAAATACCACATTGGTTATGCTTTAGATCGAGTGGAGAGGCTGCCAACAAGAGTTGCTTGTAAATGAAATAGTTAGAGTAAAGCTACAGTAATTGGGAACCTAGTCCAACAGACCCCCCTTTCCCAGAGAAATAGGATGTGAAACAGGATAGTCAACAAGGTGAATGCTGAAGCACCTGTCCTACGCTCACTGGATGATATTAGGAGTAGTTATTATGATGTGAGAAGGAGGGTCAAAAACCTGCTAGCCAAAGAACATGCTGAAAGCCAGCGGACTGGTGGCGGCCCTCCTGCATCACCTGTGCACTTCACTTCCTGGGAAAAGATGGTGCATGCCATCCTGCCACCAGAGAGCGTCTATGGACTACCAGAGACTAAAAAGTACCTACTCCACATTCCAATAAAGTTACCAATTACACCTCTACAGACATCACTGTAAAGTATACAGTTGTACAAAGGACTGTTTTTACATTTAAAAAAATCTAGATTCAAGGAGCATGTGATGTGTATGTCATATCCATATCGTACCCTGTATCGTACGCTGACGACACCCAACTTCTTTTTCCCTTTAAAACTCTTACACCTGCAATAAAAAAATCTTTTGCAGATGGCATGAGAGCCATTGCAGACTGGATGTCATCAAACTGTCTGCAGTGCAATGTCGGGAAAACCGAAGTTATGTTGTTTGGTCAAGCGATGACACACTGGTCCTCAGACTGGTGGCCTCTGGAGCTAGGTCCTGTTCCCACCCCTAAAAGTAAGGTCAAGAACTTGGGAGTATTATTTGACCAACAACTTACTTTCAAGGACCACATCAATCAAGTAGCCGGCACCTGTTTTCGGGCGATAGGGATGCTAAGACGTGTTTTTCCCTATCTCCCGGATCACCACAGAAAAACCCTGGTGCAGGCTCTTGTCATCAGTAGGGTCGACTATTGCAATGGATTGCTCCACGGAGCCAATGAGGAGCAACTCAAGAAATTGCAGGTCATCCAAAATACTGCCGCAAGGATCGTCATGAATGCTCCACCCAGGACACCATCCTGCCCCCTACTGTCTCAGCTTCACTGGCTTCCTGTGAAGAAGCGAGTTCAGTTCAAGATTCTGTGTATTATACACAAGAGCCGAATGGGGATGGGCCCTAAGTATTTCATAGACATCTTTCAGCCCTACATCCCAGGACGCTCTTTGCGCTCCAGCAACCAGCAATTACTCAAAATACCCAGAATTAAGAAAACCAGACAAGGTGGCCGTGCACTGGCCCACACCGGACCTACCCTATGGAACTCACTGCCGCCCGAACTGAGGTCAATCACCAACCACATGATGTTTAGAAAAAACTTAAAAACTTATCTGTTCCCCAGCTATTAATTATCATTCTATCTCTGGACACATTTTTCACTCTCAATCCCATCTGCAGTTATAGCGCGGGGATACCCCTTCGGGGGTCTGGTCTAGCGCTCTATAAGCATATAAAATAAAATAAAAATAAAAAATATTGATAAACAACATACCTGCAATGAAAATGCATACAATTCTTACCATGAACATACTTCTTACAAACTCACAGCAAGGTTTTGGGCTCCAAACGCCAGTCACCAGTGTCAGCCATCTTGCCAGCACCTTTTCACTCACTCCCAGGAAAGCTGAGTCTCAGGTAGGCTGTTTGGGATGGCTGGAAAGGCGGGTGTGGGCACAGGCCTGATAGGAGTTGTAGTGACAGCAAACACTCCTTGTTGGAAATGGCCCTTTTTGCAGGGTTATCCCTAAACTTTTTGCTTCTTTTTTCCTGACTTGTTTGTGTTGGTTTTAGGACTCTCAGCACTTTACCACTGCTAATCAGTGCTAAAGCGCATATTCTCTCTGTGTAAATTGTGTTATGGATTGGTGTTTCCATGATTGGATATTTGATTAACTTGTTAGTCCCTGATAAAGTTCACTGTGTGTGCCAGGGCCAGTAAATCAAATGCTAAAAGTGGGTCTGCAGCAGTGATTGTGCCACACACATGAGTAGCCTTAAAAAAATAACTCAGAGCTTTCATTGCAGAGTCTGCGCGCAGTTGGTAACTGCCATGTCATCTTGGCCAGTGCACACACTTGCCAGTCCCAAACCTTCCCTTTTCTTACATGTCAGGCAGCCCTAAGGTAGGCCCAAGGCACCCCTGTGGGCAGGGTGTAGTGTATGTGAAAGGTAGGATATGCCCTGGTGTGTTTGGCATGTCGTGATAGTGAATTACAGCCAATTTTGTTTTTCACTATTGCACGGCTACCTGTTCCCCATAGGACAGAATGGGAAGTTTGTTTATAACATCTTATAAACATAACTGGCCCTGGGAACTAAGTAGGAAAATAAAATGTAGTATGCCTGAACTCAGAATCTAAAGATGCATCTTTTAGTGAAGGCGATTTTTACGTTCTGTGTTTGTAAGAACCACTTTTAGAAAGTATGTATTTTATTGCTTTGTGCCTCTGATGGAATGTGGATTGCCTGTCTGGGTTTGGATGACAGAAGGCTGGGGGAGCAGGAGGGGCTCCAGATAGTCTAGGTGGGTCAGGAAAGGGCTGAATAGACCTGGGCAGTGAACAAGGAAGACTGAGATTTCCTTGCACCTCATGGGGTTTGGTCTGCCTCTGACAATGCCATCTCCACCCCCTGCCAGGAAATCATAACAGAAAAGGCAGAACTGGCTCTGGCTGGGCACAGTCACCCTCTGCCTAGAGGATCAAATGATTTTTGGATACAAATACTTGGGCCCACCCCTGAACTTTAGAACTCTTTATAATCAAGAAGACTGCCAAGAAGAAGAGCTGGAGAAGCTGTGAGGAGGGACTATCACTTTGCTGTGTGCTTTGCTCTGTGCTTTGCTGTGTTGGCCGACAGTGGCTGCTTCTGTCTTGGGAAGTAAAAGGACTGGACTGCACTTTCTGCAATCTACTTTTGTGAGTTTATCCAAGGGCTTGAGGTAGAGCTTGCCCCTTGCTCAAGAAGTCTTAGGAATAGCAAAAACTTCAAGCACTTCTGCCCTTAGCACTGGGGACTGTGTTTGTTGTGCTGCGACAGAAGAAAAGCAACTCAAAGACATCTTCATTGCCACTGCCAACTCCATGTCCTGTCCAAGTCCAAAAATCCTTTGATCCTCTAGGCCGGAACCAGTTCTGCCTTTTATAGTGTGATTTCCTAGTAGGGGGCGGAGATGGCATTGTCAGAGGCAGACCAGGCCCTTTGAGGTGCAAGGATATCTTGTCCCCCTTCCCCCATCGCAGCCCAGGTCTATTCAGCCGTTTCCTGACCCACCTAGACCATCTGTAACCCCTACTACTCCCCCAGCCTTCTGTCATCCGAACCCTGACAGACAATCCACATTCAAGCATAGGCACACGAGATGACTGAGCAAGAAAATACCTACTTTCTAAAAGTGGTACTTTCAAACACAGAACAAAAAAATCCCCATGCACTAAAAGATGAATCTTTAGATTCTGAGTTCAGGCATAATACATTTTATTTCCCTACTTACTTCCCAGGGCCAGTTATGTTTATAAGATGTAATAAACAAACTTCCCATTCTGTCCTATGGGGAACAGGTAGCTGTGCAATAGTGAAAAACGAGATTGACTGTAATTCACTATCATTGCATGCCACACACACCAGGGCATGTCCTACCTTTCACATACACCGCACCCTGCCCACAGGGGTACCTTGGGCCTACATTAGGGGTGCCTGACATGTAAGAAAAGGGAAGGTTAGGGACTCACAAGTGTGTGCACTGGCCAAGTCGACATGGCAGTTACCAACTGCGCACAGACTCTGCAATGGCAGGACTGAGTTAACTCTTTAAGACGACGTGGGTGGCATAATCAGTGCTGCAGGCCCACTAGTAGCATTTGATTTACAGGCCCTGGCACACTCAGTGCACTTTGCTAGGGACTAACAAGTAAATCAGATATCCAATCATGGAAACAACAATCCATAACACAATTTGCAATGAGAACATATGGGCTTTAGCACTGATTAGCAGTGGTAAAGTGCCAGAGTCCTAAAACCAACACAAACAAGTCAAAAAAAAAGAGGAGGAAGAAGCAAAAAGTTTGGGGGTAACCCTGCAAAAAGGGCCATTTCCAACACAACCCCCTTCCAGCCTAAATCCAGGGTAGACCAATCCATACCTCGATGGACTTCTCTGCTTGGGGCAATAGAACATGGGACCTGGCCCGCAATAGCAGGATCTTTTTCCTGCTCTACGCCTTCCTGAACCTAGTTGGCTCCATTTTTCCATACGCTCAGGGCCCATTAAACTGACCCATGGGGAACCCTTCTTATCACCTGTAGACCTCATCTGTGCAGCACCTAAACTTACTTTGCTCACAAATGTGTCCCAACAGGCAAGCAGTACCCACATAGCCAACAGAAGGGTGTCGCCCAATCCACCCCCGGGGTGACTCCTTTCCCCGTCCCAGGGGCAACTCTGTCCCTCCAGACAGCCAGCAACAGTGACCACTGACAACTGTCAGTGATAGAGCCAGCCCTTATACCGTTCAGGCCACTCCAACTGTTGTGGTATCAGAGAGTGGGGTCAGTATCCCCAGGTGCCTGGCTCCCTTTCTCTACTCTCCCTCCTGCCAGGTCAGGTATGGCATCCTGACACTGGCCCACCAGCCCAGGGCCTGTACCCTCAGGCTGGATAGGAGGCAGGGATGGGCTCCCCCATACTCTCTGCTTCTCCTTGGGGCTCTGTACCCTCCGACCTGGTGCAGTACCCCTTCCAGAAATATCAGGGCACCCGTGAGAGGTGTCCTGCACAATTCATCCACCAGTTCACGGGGCTATCCTCCAACCTGTACCCCAGTCCAGGGTCTGTACCCTGAGGCTAAACAAAGGACTGGGGGGGGCTCTACCACACCCGGTCGTCCTCCCTGGGGTCTGTACCCTCCCACCTGAAGCGGCACCCCAGAAGACAAGCTAGTAGGGGCACTGTTAGCAGTCTCCCTTCCCCCAGGTCAGGGGAGACACCCTGAACTTGGTCCTCCAACCTAGAGTCTGTATCCTCAGTTTGACAAGAGGTCTCAGGTGAGGCTCTCCTCCCCTTACCTCTCCTTCCGGGGTTCTGCACGCTCCTCCTGGGAGAAGCACCCTCAGAACCAAAAACTGTCAGGACGCTGGAACCAGACCTCCCACACAATTCTTCCACCAGTTCAGGGCGTTGTCCCTGCAACTGATCCACTACCTTAGGATCCCTCCCTCTGCACCCCCTTCCAAAGTTCTGCTCCTTCCCACCTGGCGTTGTACCCCTAAAAGATAAACCGATCAGGACACTGTTTACAGTTGTCCTTCCCTCCAGGTCAGGCAGGACCTGAACCTGGCCTCCGACCCCAAGGACTAACCCCTGCAGCTAAGCACCTGCCCGGTGCACCAGGACTTCCTTGGGAGTATGCATGGCCCCCCTGAGGGTAACACGTGATTCATGTATTGTGTGACAGTCTGCCTGGCGCAGATCTCCCGAACCCTGTCCATCTGACAGTGCACAAAGATCCCTAAGGACTGAAGTGGTGTCACCATGGTCACTCCTAGGGGGCTCAGCCCTTCTGGCTTATCCAGACCCACTTTTCGACCTGCAACATGAGTGACTTCAAGGGTCTCGGCGCCCTGCATCTCTAACAGGTACTGTTTGCGGGTCTTCCCGAAACGGTAGCTGGCCCCCGACACCACGGTCGCACAGAACTGTTTGGATTTGTTGCTCACAAAGCAGTGATAACCCAGGATGGAGCTATCAATATCAAGGAACTGTTTTTAAAGCGTATTTTGGTAACTGTGGAGTTTTAAGCACTGTATTGTGGATTTTTATCGATTTTGGTCTTGTCTTAAGTATATAAAAATATTGGATATTTTTCTAAACTTGTGTGGTGTCCTTTTGTAATGCTTACACTGTATTATTGTTGGTTATGTGCAAATGCTTTACACACTGCCTCTAAGATAAGCCTGACTGCTCGTGCCAAGCTACCAAGGGGGTGAGCAGGGGTTATTTTAGGAGTGTAACTCCATTATCCTGACTAGAGTGGTGGTTTCTGCCTGGCTTTGGCACATGCCATAGCCTGCCAACAATCCCATTTATAATACTCCTACTCCCACACAGCCCTACAAACCCACCTGGAACTATGCTTTCCTGTCAGTGAATGGAAATATACTAGCAAGATGGCTGACACTGTTTATGGTGTCTGCAGCAGAAGGCCCTGATGGGAGCTGCAGTCAAATCAAACAGCAGGCACCCGTGTCAGGACATCACTCTTCATGGTGGCCTGGTTGGACTGCCTGGGAGGAGGAGTGTTTGCACTAACTACGTCACCCATCAGGCTCTGTCCTACATACACCTTCCCACCCAGCTCAAATAGCACACCTGGGACTATGCTTGCTGTCCCTGATGGTGAGTTGAAATGTACTGGCAATATGGCTGACACTGGGGACTGTTGTTTGTAGCACAAGGCCATGAAAGGAGGTGTGGTCAACTCAGACACAAGGCACCAGTGTCAGATCTCTTGATAGTACACTACCCCTAATTGCAGGTTGCATGCCATTGGGCCCTTGTGTCTGACTTTTCGGCAACTACCAACAGTGCCTTGTGCTCAAAACACCAGGCATCAGCCATTTTGTCAGTACATAGCCATCTCATTCTCAGGAAGCATGGTTCCAGGGATGCTATTTGTACACAGTAGAAAGAGTGTGTGTAGTACAGGGCCCGATGTGAGATCCAGACATTGCAAATACTCCTCCTAACACCCAGCCTACAAGCCCATTATGAACCATGCTTTTCTGACAGTGAGTGGAAATGTACTGACAAAATGGCTGAGACTAGAGACTGGTTTTTGGAGCCTAAGGCAGAGAGGGGAGTTGTTGTAAAGTCAAACACCAGTGCCCAGTGTCAGGCATCCTGTAGGTACATTCTGACACACTGTGAGATAAGCTTAAGTCCTGGTGGGCTGTTTGTGCTGGGCGGGAAGGTGTATGTAGGAAAGGGCCTGATGGGAAATGGAGTCAGTTCAAACACTCCTCCTCCTAACCGAACCGAAAAACAGCTCTTCTGAGTCTTTGGCTACCTGACAGTAAGCGCATGTGTAGTAGCAGTATGGTGCCTTAATTGAGCAGAACTACCATCACAGCTTCTTGCTCCAAAGACCAGTCCTCATTGCTATCTTGCTAGTTCATTCTCTACTCACTATCAGTTAGCCAAAGACACAGATGAAGTGGATGTGCCATGTTTGGGATTAGTGGTTGCCTTTAATCTAAATCCTTTCAGGCAATGCCATACACACACTCAGCCCACCAATCCTAAACAGCAGCCCTGGGATCCAGTTTGAACGAGAGTGAGTAGAAATGTACCAGCAAGATCTCTGACTCTTGTGCATGGTATTTGGAGCACAAGGCCCTAATGGGAGTTGCTTCAACTTCAAAACCATGGAGCAATATCAGCTAATTTGCTAGTCCACTGCCCCTCACTATGAGGGAGGCATAGGCAGAGAAGAGTCAGCTGTGCTTTGTGGAAGGATAAGTATGTTTTGGCAATATAACTACCACCATGCCTGGGCCCACACACACTTTCCCACCCATCCCAACCAGCCCACCTGGGCATCCAGTTTCCTGACAGTGAGTGTAAATGTACAGGCAAGATGGCTGACACTGGGGAGCGGTGCAATGAGCACAGGGCCCTGATGGGAGTTGGTTTTAAGTCAGACACCTGTCCCGAGTGTCAAACATCTTGCATTACATTGCTGCTCCACCGTGAGGTAGGCATAGGTTCAGAGGAGTCGTCTTCAGCTGGGTAGGAGGAGGAGTATTTGCAATGGTCACAATTCACATCAGGCACTGTCTTAAACACACCTTCCCACCCATGATCAAAAGTCTACATGGAGCTCTGCTTTTATGACAGTTATTTAGAATGTCCAAGCAATATGTTTGACACTGATGCCTGGTCTGTGTTTTGCCACAACTCCCATCATGGCCTTGTGCTCCAAACACCAGGCCTCATTGTCAGGCTTTTGGCCACTACATTCCCACTTACTGTTAGTAGAGCATAGTTCCAGGTTGGCTGGTTGGGCTGGGTGGGAAGGTGTATGTAGGACCAGGCCTGATAGGGATCAGAATAACAGTAAAAACTCCACCACAAACGAAGCACAAACACTTCATCGGGCCTATGTCTATGATGGAGCAAGGTTTCATATGTAAAGAAACTTGATCGGATTCAGCCCTCTAGAAATAACATGTAATTTATTAATCAACATGTTTTGTTATTATTAATTACTGCGTTTCACGACATTTAGTATCTAGGGGAAGCTTGTCTATGTGCTTTTACTAACAGTAACCCGAGTGTCCTAAAAATGGCCGCCGAAAACATGGGAACCTTTCTGCGCATGCGTCTGCTACATCTACGTAGTGTGACATATTATAGTGTTTTAGCTAATGTATTTTATTTAACTGGAAAGTTACAATGTTATTATTCTAACATAGATGTGATTTTTTTTGATAATCACATTTTTATTAACATTTTTGGTACAAACACAATTCATTGGTATCAAGTTACATATCACAATTAACAACCCCTGATCCCCCCTGAGAACAACACAAATCACAGTAGTCACTTCTGAATTGGAAGATAGTTCCTTGATAACAGACCGGCAGAACAGACCGGATCCCCTCAGGGCGGAAGTAGGCCATACCATTTGCCCCATACTGAATTCTGGGGGGGAGGTGGGCGTTGGGAGGTGTATGTGAAGAGCGTGGCGAACCTGCAAGTATTTGTAGAATTGGGAGTGTAGGAGATTGTGTCTATGTTGCAGATCAGAAAAGGAGCGCATATGGTCCCCTACCCACACATCCCCAAGTTGTGTTAACCCCACCAAGTCCCAGCGATGGAAGCCTGTCAGGGATGAGACCTCACCCAACCAGGTGCCATGCCAAAGGGGCATCTGCCTAATCAGCTTCTGGTCCCAAGCCACCAAGCGGAGGGCAGCACGCCAGGCCACGAGGACCGACCTGGTGAGTGGGGGCAGGGATTGTGGCACCGGGGAGCCATATAGAAAGCTTTGAATCTGTGGGAAGTCTAAGGCCGAAAGCTCCACCCGGTAAGCTGGGTCGGACCAGCCGCCCGCGAACCAGTCATGGATTACTATGAACTTGGTAGCTAAATTGTAAAAATGGAGGTTAGTGACTCCCATACCACCGCCGAAGGGGGGGATCCGGCAGTGGGACAAGGAGATATGCGACCTTCCACCACCCCACAAAAACCGAATGAGTGTGCCATCGAGCTCTCTAAACCCACTACTGGGGAGGTGGACCGAGATGTTCTGTAGGATATAAAGAAAGCGGGGGAGGATCATCATTTCAAAAAGAGCACTTCTGCCCAGCGGGTTAAGGGGGAGAGATTGCCAGTTCCTAAGATCAGTTTTCGTCCGGGTGACCAGAGGGGTGATGTTAAGGGCCCACTCCAGCTTCGGCAGAAGGGTCTCCCACACTCCATGATACTTAAATGACTGCCTCCGAAGGGGGATCATTTCCTGCCAATCGAAACACTCCCGGGAGGGGTGAAGGGGGACCAAGGTGGACTTCGTTGGATTGAGGCGAAGGCCCAAGACCTGTTTGAACTCGGAGAGAGCCAATAAAGACCGAGGGCCCGAGTGCTCTGGGTTGGCTTAGTACAGCAGAAGCTCATCCGCATACAAGGCAATTTTATCTACCTGGCTCCGATCCCACATCCATCCCCGGATCCGGGAGTCCTGCCGGATCAGCGCTGCCAGAGGCTCCATCGCCAAAGCGAATAGGGGTGGGGAGAGGGGGCAACCCTGTCGGGTGCCCCTCCAGATCGGGAACGGTTCAGAAAGTGATCTGTTAACCAAGACACGACTGCTAGGGCGGTTATAAGGGACCTGAATCAAATGGCGGAAGGGAAGGCCAAAACCCATGCGTTCCAGAACATCCCCTAGATACCCCCAATCCACCGTGTTGAAGGCCTTCTCAAAGTCCACGAGGAGAAGCGCCAGGTACTGGGATAGACGATGCCGATGGGCCAGCGCCAGATGGAGGCGGTGAATGCAATGGTGGGTGCCTCTGGCAGGCATGAACCTGCATTGGTCGGAGTGGACCAGGTCGGATAGCAGGGGCCTAAGTCTTTGGGCTATTGCTGTAGCAAAGATTTTAATTTCAGTGTTTATAAATGAGATTGGGCGGTAGTCAGAGCAGTTTAGGGAAGGTGGCTGCGTCTTTGGGAGGACCACAATGGTCGCGTCATCCGATTCGGATGGGAAGGACCCGTCATCAACCACCTGGCGGAAGAGCTCCGTTAAGTGGGGGACCAGGTCATCACGGAACATAGAGTAGTGTTCTTGGGGGAATCCATTGGGTCCGGACGTCTTGCCAGACTGTAGCCGGGTGATAGCTAAATGGATTTCCTCCTGGGTAAGGGGGCCATCCAGGAAGTCTGTGATTTCACGGGGGAGGCAGGCGAGGCAAGTCCCGAATTTCTCCAGCAAATCATCGAGGGAGGCTGTGGGGGACGTGCCGCGTACAGGGCAGCGTAATAGTGGGCGAAGGTTTGCGCGATAGCCACCGATGTCACTTGGATCTCCGGAATGATGCAATGGGTCCTAAGGTAGGATATCAGGTTGTGAAGTAGCTTGCTATTCTTCTCCCCCACCCATAAATACGGGCTACAGAAGAGAGCCATAGCATTTTGGCCGTCTCCAGGGAGAACCGCCGGATCTCTTCCCGGACCAACGCCAACTGACTAGAGGAGTCGGCTGAGTTCTCGGCCAATTGAGCCCGCTCCAAGTGAACCACCCGGGACTCCAGCTGCGCCAGTTGGGCGACCTCGGCTGCTCGTTTGGCGTGTACCAACCCTCTGGCTACCCCTCGTACCACCGCCTTGCCCGCTTCCCAGAGTGTGCCCTGCGAAGCGACCGAACCTGCGTTGGCGGAGAAATTGTGACGGAGCTCATGGCCAAGAGCTGCCACCAGTGATGAATCTTGCAGGAACCAGGCGTTTAAGCGCCAGGTCATCTTGTGGCTTGTGGAGGGGGACCCGATATGGAGATAGATGGGGGAATGGTCTGAAATTCCTCTGGAAAGAATCTCAGCCACGCATACCAGCTGACAATCGGTGGCGGGCATCAGAATGAGGTCTATGCGAGAGTGGGTATAATGCGAAGCCGACGTGTGTGTAAACTGATCCTTACGAGGGTTCCACACCCTCCATACATCAGAGAGACCCATAGCCGAAGTCCAGCTCGCGAGGCTCTTTGCGGAAGCTAACCGGTGCGCCGAGGACATGTCACGTCCCTGGAGGGCTGCAGAACAGCATTGAAATCACCCCCGATGATCGTGAGGCCCTGGGGCAGGGAGGAGATCACCTGTGTAAGACGCCGAAGGGTAGAAGACTGGAGCACCGTGGAAATATAAGCACAGAGGAGATTAACAGGGTTACCTTCCACCCTCTGCGACACGGCCACAAACATCCCCTGTGGATCGGTGGTGACATCGACTACCGTGAAGGGGAGCCCACGCCGCAGAAGAATGGCCACCCCCCTGGAGCCTCTAGCGAAGCCACACCTGGTTGAACCCGTAGCAGTCCAGGAATTGGCATTGGGAGCCCAGAAGATGTGTCTCCTGTAGGAGTAGGGCATCAGGCATGTGGCAGCGGGCTGCACGGAGTACTGCAGTGTGCTTAATGCGATCTAGGAGTCCGTTCACGTTCCATGAAAGGATGTGGAGGGGCGTGTTAAGCATAGGGGTCATTTGTGAAGTTGGGGCTTAGTGCGGGGCAGGCGCGAGAGAAAACACCCACGTGTCCAGGGGGTGGGTCCCGGCCTAACCCAGGGTGCCAGGGCGCAGTTGGTGGGGACAGGGGTGAATGTGAATGCAGAGGAAGACAATGACTACCAATGAGAACAACAGACGGCGGCCCATGGGCGGCGAAAAACAACAAACTCTTAAGAGACAATGATCCCTCCCCCTCCCTCTCCTCCAAACTCCCCCCACCCTATACTTCGAAAAGAGAAGCATCTGTTGCCCTTAACTAATCGCAAACCTCGTGAGAGGCAAACAGCTAAACTAAAACGGTTAGCAACCACAAGATTGGGACATGGCTGAGTTGGACCCCCCTCCATGTGTAAGGATGAAGTGCTAATTGCCTGTTAAAGGAAAAGAGAAGAAACGAACATCTGCAGGTCGGGGCACTTGAACTCAGGAGTGTAACAAAGAGAGGACCCGACATATCCAGTTAATGAGCTCCGTGTGAGCCCGAGCACAGGGCTGGAAACATGTTCAACAATGATACACTTCAGGCCACAGCCACAGGCACTGATGGTAGCGCCATTCATGACCAGGTGTCCCCATCTGAGCCGCGGATCACAGGACTCCCCGACAAGTCAGAGTCTGACATGGCACACCGCAGAGCCTCACTGGGTCCGGAGACGCTCCCCAGGTCGACCAGAGAGGAGGCCAGTGGTGGAGGAGTGGGGTACTGCTCCTGTGTCTGGATCAAAGAGAGCTGGGTCCGTACCTCGGGCGACTGGGAGCCACCACCTCGGCGGCCGGCTCTCCTCCGGGATCCGGTTCTGCCACGCCTGGGCTTAGGCGCGGTGCGACTCGCCCGCTCTGGGGCTCCCTGGGAAGGGGAGAGAGTCCGGTGCTGCAGGAGGGGCTGCTCCTCTGTGAGCCAGGTCCACGCCGCTTGAGGGGAGTCGAAAAAAAAGGTCTTGTTCTGAAAGATCACTTTTAGCCGGGCCGGGAAGAGGAGCCCATAGCGTAGGTCCAGCGCCCTAAGTTTCTGCTTGACTTCGTCGTATGAGTGACGTTGAGACTGGACCTCTTTGTAGAGGTCCGGAAACACAATTATCCTAGAGTCTTGGTGATGCAGTGGCCCCAGCTCCCTGGCCGCCCCCAGTATGGCGTCCCTGTTGCGGAAGTTAAGGACGCGAAGGATGATGGGACGGGCAGGGGCTCCAGGCGGTGGTTTAGGTGCAAGGGAGCGGTGAGCCCGCTCCACCGCGTACCAGGGGGAGAGCTTCCCCTTGGGCATCCAGGAGTGGATCCCGGTCTCCATAAAGATGGCGGTGTTCTCCTTCTCCACCCCTTCGAGAAAGCCCCGGAGGCGCAGGTTGTTTCAGAGAGCCCTGTTTTCAGCATCCTCTGCCCTACAGTGGAGCTACACGGTCTGAAATTGGAGACGAGCCATTTGGGACTTGAGGGTAGTGACATCGTCTTCCACTGGGGAGATCCGGGATTCCACCTCTGTGATGCACTCCGTGGCTTTGTGGAGGTCCTGACTTATGAGGGCCACATCCATCCGCACCTCCCCTATCTTGCTTTCAACGGACGTCTGGGACGCGGAGATCGCTTGAAGGATGGTCGATGGGTCTCCCCTGGATGGACCAGAGCTGGCCATCGCCCCATACCCCGGGCCCTCGATCTGGTTTCGCAAACTGTTCCATCGTCGTTTGGGTTGTGGGGGCAGGGGCCAGGAGGGCCCGGGGCTTACCCATAGGTGCAGACAGTCAACCAACAGGTGATGGGGGGACGGGCCGCAGGTCCAGTAGCACCAGGCTCTCCGGTAAGATGGACGGGTCTCTCCATAGCCTCCGGATCAACCTATACCCAAGCCCCGTAGACAGAGAGCTTGGAGCAGGGGCAGGGGCCAGGGGGAGTGAGGCGATGGTCAGTCTCCCCGGGTCTGGGGCTCTCCACAGCGATGAACTCGGGGCTCAAGAGTGCTCAGAGGGGAGCCTCCGACAGGCCGGCCAGAGGGTCAGACCCCCCGGGTCCCCACCGTCCACGAAGAGCCAACCGCACCCCCCCCTGCACACAGTTCCAGGTGGGTTAGTTCCCTGATGATCTTCTCCTGAGGTCCCCCCGTGGTGCAGGCTCACTTGGTCGGTCGCAGTCACCCCAAAAGAGGAGGGGTCCCAGGGCTGCCTCCACCCTCTCACGGTGCTGGATTAGTCTCTGCAGGGCCTAGGCACCCCCACCAGCATTAGGGGGCCGGAGGGTTGCCTTGTGGGGGGCACTGCAATTGAGCAAGCACAGGGCAGGTTGCGTGGGTCTAATCTTTCCCCTCCACTGGCACTCCTGGTTGTCATGGTCCCTCCGGGCAGCAGGTCCACCCTCCAGAGGGATGGCGGCCCCCCTTGAAGGCCCAAACCCTTGTCGCGAACTCCACCTCCCCGGCAGAGCCTCCGGGGGAGCCCACCATCGCTACCCTATGCCGCCGGCCTCACACATGCAGTGAGGGGGCCAGCGGCATCCTCGGACAGGAAGGGAGGTCTGGCTGACAAGACCGTCACTCACTGGTCTTGCGGCAGAGCACAGTCCACCGTTGTGGGGGTAAGGGCCGGAGCGGCCTCCGCACCACGCACAGGCTAACAATCGCCCCACCGGGAGTCACCGGCAAGCCAGCAGCAGTACAAGGCCAGTGAGACAGGTAGCGCGGGCCGGCCCACTCCAACCCCCCCTGGAACTCCTCACCGGGACCACGTCTGGCTGCAGGTCTGTCCCTCCGCCGCTCTCACCGGGACAACAGCTCCCACGGACTCACCGCCAGACCAGGAGCCGCCTCCTCTGCACCGTACCTCGGTCAGACACCTCAGGGGGGCCCACGGCCCAACAGCTCCTCACCGCAGCCCTGGCCCCCGGGGATCGCAGGCGGTGTCTCCCAGCTCTACCACACCTCACCCCGACAGCACCTGGGATAAGAGGCAGTCCTCCGAGTCCGCCACGACAGGGGGAGTCTCAGGGCCCTGGGCAGATGATCGCCTGTACACTGGCCCACGCTAACTGGGGGCTGCCATCTTGTCTGCGCCGGGCCTCCGGGAGCAAGCAGCAGAAGGAGAGCAAGGGGGCACTGGAGCCGCCTCCAGGGGCATCAGCGGCAAGCAGGCCTCACCAGGATCCCGGACAGGCAGGCAGATGCCGAAGAGATAGGCAAAAAGCAGCGGATACCGGAGGGGGTCCAGGAGCACTCTTAGAGTGTGACCGCCATCCTAACGCCGCAGGCTACGCCCCTAGATGTGATTTTTTTCTGCGATTCCCATACGTAGGAACATGAACCCTGTCCTTAGTAGTAAAGACTAACAGTTTATGGGTGAATTTTTCCTATCAATGAAAACAATAGATATTGCAGAAGCACATAAGGATAACTTAACATGTAGGTTACATGAAGAAGAGAAAATATGCTTGAATTTTGTAGAGAAAAGGAGACAGGATTTCTATAGAAAGGCTACTGAACCAAAACCACAGAAGGCTGAAAGGGAATAATTTATTGCAACTGGCAAGACTCATGCTGCTATGACTCTGGACCTTGAAAACAAAGGGAACATTGTGTTCATAAGTTAAAAACAGTGTATAACAATATATTCATAGGTTCCAGTGAATGTGAACATAATTTCCTGATAATTGGGGGTTGGGTACTAAAAGGGGGAACTGATCCAGTATTTCCTGGAATCTATTATATTTGAAGGAACAAAGCTTTTTTTAAGCTGCCTGATTATTGGTATGGGGGTTTCTATTTCGTAATAGTATTCCCAAAGATATACATGTAAAAAGAATCACTGGAAGCAATGAAGAAAATAATGGACTAACACAAAATAAAAGAGCTAGTTTTTCAGAAATGTTGGTGATATATTTAGTGCAGTGATACCTTCAGTGGGAGTAATTCTTAATGCACAAAGAATTTATAAATTGTCCTCGGTGGTAGATCACTTATGGACAGACACTGCTGGAGGATTCTTATTGATTAATATTGAATTCGTTGTGATAAGATCGATGGTTTTACAAAATTGACTTGCACTTGATACATTATTGGCAAAAGAGGGCGGAGTCTGTAGAATGCTGATAGCGCAACATTGTTGCACTTACATACCTGACAAAAGTGTCGAAATTGGGAGGTATGGCAAAAATATTTCACATTTGAAAGAAGAATTTAAACCACTGGAGGTTGATAGTGCATGGAAGAGACTAACTGATGCTCTCTGCTCTGTAAGTAGTTGGTTTTCTAATATAGGAGAAAGTATTGTAGTTCGAATACTGATGCCAATAATGGGAATAGTCCTATTGATATTAGTGGTAATGTGTTGGTGCAAATGCTGCAGAAACAGAAAGTGGTTTGCAGTAAATAGGAAAAGAAAGAAGCAAAACAATTATGAAATACAAATTGAAGAACTAAAAGGGGATATTTACAAAAGAGTGAAAGGTTTTCAAAAGAATGGGGAAAGAGGAAATTCTAAAGTAATAACAGAAATGAACTGTCAAAGTTGGCATCTGGTACCGTAAATAGTGATGGTATAGAATACCATCAAAGAGGGGATTGATGGAGCAAGATTTCATACATAAAGAAACTTGCTCGGATTCAGCCCTCTCGAAATAACATGTAATATATTAATCAACCTGTTTTGTTATTACTAATTACTGCATTTCACAACATTTAGTATCGAGGGGAAGCTTGTCTATGTGCCTTTACTAACAGTAACTCAAGTGTCCTGAAAATGGCAGCCGAAAACGCGGGAACCTTTCTGCGCATGCGTCTGCTACATCTACGTAGTGTGACGTATCTTTGCTTTTGGTGACAATTCTTGCAGCTGCGCACTAGTGTATAATAAATGAAATAATATTGCTGGGTGGAATAGAAAACTATGATAAAGTAATTTATGGGCGGGAACATTGATTAACTTTATTGAACAAAAAAGATCTCATACTGGTATGGTGTGATGACCTCTCCTCACCTTCCTGACCAATCAAATGAAGGAATACACGAGTTTGCAACACAAGGGGGGAGTGCTACATACCCTGGAAAATGGTATAACTAAGGTAGGTTCAGTTAGTCAGATTTTCCGACTTGTAACAGACCTGTCACTGACCCAACGTATGCTGGAGAAGAATCGTGGATGCCGCAGACCTCAGAGGGCTGATCGAGCACTCTGAAAGAAGAATTGGGAAATTGCTGAGGGAGAAGACTCTGTCACCCAGATGGATTTTGAGAGTAGCTGCAGAGAGGGGTGTGATGCTTCCGTTGTACCTAGTGTAGGTTTCCTGTCCTGTCCAGTGCCTGTCCTGTCCTGTTGGCATGTGATTAGTCGGGAGCCCTTTTCATATCCCAGCCCGTGGCCAGAGTTGGTCTTTGCACCGTTCTAGGTAAATATAATCTGTGTGGTATGTCCTTGTGACGTTTCCCTTTCACACCATTCACAGGTACCAATGTCTAAAGGTATTTTCTTAAATTCTTGCAAGATTTATGCTATAATAGTTATTTTCTTACTTGCAAATGCCCTAATTTCACTATTATGGCACCAAACTCACAACATATTGAATAGATAAAGTGTTAAAAACTTACCTGAGTTAATGGTTATTCCATGAAGGTAAATGTCAATCGCTACCTATTATTCTAACTCCTTTGATCGCTTAAATGTAGGACTTGATGCACAAGTGACAAGGATTTGGTAAGTCATGGTGTACAGGTATAAGTCCTAAAGGTGAATACAGGAAGGAAGGATAGTTGGGTTACCGGTTCAAGGTGTGAATGTTTATGGGCCCAGGTGAGTATGGTAAACTGAGCTGGTAATCCCGCGCCATCATCTACCTGACAGTGAGTTGATGTGACTAGCAAGATGGCCGACCCTGGGGATAGCTGTCTGAACCTATCAGAACTACCCCATTTGCCTTTGTGCTACAACACCAGCCACCAGTGGCAATCATCTTGCAAGTACACTTCCCAAAATTGTCTGGACAACACTCTTCCTGGTGGCCTAGTTGGGCTGGGTGAGAGGAGGAGTGTAAGTTTCACAAATACACCATAAACACTCGGCAGAAAGCAGATTTTTTGATCTCATCTGACTAAAGAGTAAATGTACAAAATATATTATCTGTGTAGGGACAAAGTAAAGCAGTCACACATTTGGCTCATCACAGCCATTCACTTGTGTATAATGAGATGAGAACAATAAGCACCTCACTCACACCATTCCAATAAACTTCAGGGTAAATAAACAGACTGTGAGTGTGTAGGCAGCCATACCTATGTGGCTGCTAAAGACTTGGACTCAGACCAGCATACAGCCCTGAAAAATACCAACATTTGGAGCTAAATCGTACATATGTCACCCTGAAAGTGCAGATGTGGATAACACCAACCCACCTGTGTCACGAACCAGACAATGTCTTTCTGAACTAAACACAAGATGCCCATTTATGCACATAGCTAGACATGTTCCTCAATCCCCAACTTGTCTGAATTACATTGCTATCTAAAAACAAAGACCAGCATGAAGGAGGCCAATCTATGTACATTAACTCATCATTAGGTTTAGTAACCTATGCATTAGGTATGATTTGAGGGGCAGTGGACATTCAATCCAATCATTGTGTCATTTATGTGCCCACAGGCAAGCTTGGTACACCCCGTAACTAGCCAGTCCCAAGTCTCTCAACAGTCCTAGAAGGATGATGAACAACCTGGCCCATCCGGTTTGGGTTGGCCCATTGCACCAGCAGTGGCTGCAGCAGGATCATCTGCAATCACTACCGCCTCAGCTGACAACACCTCAGCCCGAGCTACCACCGACAGCAGAGCAACATAGGCCACTCTGGAGTTGGCGGACAAAAACACCCCTGTCAATGAGGAAGGAGGCTCAGTGTTGACTGGTCCATCACCAACTGGGCTTGCCTGGGTGTGTAGGGGAGGTGGGAGGAGCAGTGAGGATATACGCCATCAAGCAGCTCATGCTGCCAATGAGGGTCATCCAAACCTCTCCCAGATAATCAACGCTTATGAGAGCTACAAGGGAGAATTTGGCCAGGTCTAAGTGCTCCTCAGGAACATAGAACAGGTGCAAGCAGCCCAGAACGGATGTATGATGATACATTGTCAACCATAACTACGCAAGCAATTACCACGCTGTTGTTAAATCGTAAAAGGCATTACATCGCACGCATTTACTGTGCATGCTGTTGCCACACGATTGTAGTGTCTCTGCTGTTTTGGGGCATTACAACGCAGGTCACCAAATCGCCTGCTGTTACATCGCTCTTTTCACTGAGTTTATGAAGTCTCTGGGCCGTGTTGTTTGTAATCCTGATTTTTACTGTTTATGTAGTGTATAAATGAATGCCAACATACGCTCACCAATAGATTTGTTTAAAAATGTTCTCCATTATTACAAGTAAAGCCTGTCTATTGTTATATGAAACTGAAGTTTTTTTAGGGGATCAGGAACACAGAAACCTATACATTTGTAAAGTATCAGCGCATGAAAAGACTGTTGTTGTAATGGGTGTTTCCCCCTAGTACCGCCTCTAGAAATATTGTTGGAAGTTAATGAATTAGCATACTAGATGCGCAGGTACGCTGTACCCCATATTGTAATTACAATGTATGTGATTCACACTAAGCCCTTATCCTTAAAGGCACTGTGATTACTGATTTTGTCCATGTCCCAGCTCTCCTCTCCTTGTGTGGGCCCCAACCCTCCTGGGGAGAAGAGGGCTTGTTCACACAGAAGCTTCCGTAAACCTGCTAACCCTTGATGAAGGGTACAATGGTGGCACATGAGAGGAGGAAGTCAGTATTCCCAAATGTCCATGTTTCCAGCATTTGCAAAACATTTATGGGTAATATAGCAGGTGGGCACTGTCGCCTCGTTAAATGGTTCTCGTTTTATAAACTACAGAATGATGAAAGGCTGAGCTGGTTGACCCAGATGGGCACCTGTTATGATTGTAGCTGTGTGCCAGAGATTGGTACTTTCCACAAGCACTGTGCTAGAGGTGCTGGCGTTTTGATGCTGTGACTCATATTGGGCACTTGATGGCACATTATATGCCAGGGCAGCTTAGAAACATAAACCGTGCATGGCACATTTGAACCCAACAGCTATCTCTGTGCTCTGACAAGAAGAGGGTCATTCCTTGGCCTGCCCTGTCTGCATTCTGCAGTATTTTATCCAGACACCAGTGTAGAGAGCACATTTATCATCTTTCATACCTTACACCATTGCAGAGATCACACTATGCACTATTCAGTCCACATACAGATTTAGTAGTCATATTATGCACCATTCAATCCAGACACCAGTAAAGTAATTCCACCCTTCACTATTTAGTCCAGACACAACTATAGTGATCACATTCTGAACCATTCAGTCCAGACACCAGTAAAGTGATTGCACCCCTCACTATTTAGTCCAGACACAACTATAGTGATCACATTCTGAACCATTCAGTTCAGACATCAGTGTAGTGATCGCACCCTGCACTATTTAGTCCAGACACAATTGTAATAATCACATTCTGCGCCATTCAGTCCAGACACAACTTTAGTGATCACATTCTGCACCACTCAGTCCAGACACCAGTAAAGTGATTCCACCCTTCACTATTTAATCCAGACACAACTATAGTGATCACATTCTAAACCCATTCAGTCCAGACACCAGTAAAGTGATTGCACCCTTCACTATTTAGTCCAGACACAACTATAGTGATCACATTCTGAACCATTCAGTTCAGACACCAGTGAAGTGATCGCACTCTGCACCATTTAGTCCAGACACAATTGTAATCATCACATTCTGTGCTATTCAGTCCAGACACAACTTTAGTGATCACATTCTACACCACCCAGACACTCACTGACCCACTCACAGACACACACACACTCAATCACAGACCCAAACAGGCACTCACAGACTCACTCAGAGACACCCACTCACACATGGACAGACCCACTCACAGATGCACACATACACACACCCACTCACAGACCCATACAGACACACACAAACCCACTCACAAACCTATCCATCCTTCATCCATCCAACCTTTCATCCTTCCATCCATAAATCCATCCTTCATCCATCTACCCTTTCATCCATCATTCATCCATGTAACCTTTTCTCTATCCTTTATCCATCCACCCTTTCATCCTTCCATCCATCCATCTTTCTTCCATCCACCATTTCATCCATCCCTCCATCATTTATCCACCCACCCTTTCACACATCCATCCATCCATCTTTCATCCTTCCATCCATACATCCATCCTTCCTCCATCCACCCTTTCATTCTTCCATCCATACATACATCCTTCATCCATCCATCCATCATTCATTCACCCACCCTTTCACAGATCCATCCAGCCTTCATCCATCCACCCTTTCATCCTTCATTCATCCACCCTTTCATCCTTCCATCCATACATTCATCCTTCATCCATCCATCATTCATTCACCCACCCTTTCACAAATCCATTCATCCTTCATCCATCCACCCTTTCATCCTTCCATCCATACATCCATCCTTTACCTATCCACCCTTTCATCCATCTATCCACCCATCATTCATCCACCCACCTTTTCACAGATCCATTCATCCATCCATGCAACCTTTTGTCCATCCATACATCCATCCTTCATCCATCCACTCTTTCATCCTTCATCCATCCATCCATCTGCTATAGTGCCAGCCTTTGCCAATCTGTCGTCTCTCACATCATCTTACATAGGCCTACCTCATTCCATTTTTTTTAATGAGGACCAGACACTAAATCCTAGTAGAACATTGTAATGTAATGTCAGTAAGGCTCTCTCTGAAGGGTTGTATTTTTTCAGTGACCCAAATACAGTATGTATGGACATTTTTTTATTTGTTATTTAAGATATTCACATACTGCCTACTCCCCCATTTAAAACCGTACACTTTAACACTTGCGCTATCAGGGCCTACGATATAGTGGTCTCAGGAGAGTGTCGGTTAATGTAGTCTCGCCTCATTAGCTGGAGCTGTTTTTTGTTTTTTGCAATGATGTGTTTTCCTGCTCAATATTGCTGTTTGAAAGAGACTGGGCCCGCAATACCAATGCCTGAAAATTGTAGATACACGGGAGTGACTGGTTTCTTAAATCAAGCGGCGTTCTATGCATGGCATATTGCGGAGCTCAGAGTGCATTTGTGGAATTAGAAGGTTGTTCTGTGATTCACCTGATACCTTATGAATTACACACCTCATACCATTTTGAATGACCATGTGTGTGCATTTTTGGTATGAGTTATATTATTTTCACCAATAAATATATGATTCTTGCCCTTCTCATCAATCATTGCCCATGCCATCTTCTGTGGCTCCGTAACAGAGCTGTCCACGACCTAATGAATGACGTCATTAATGTCATTGCTGGGTTTGCGTTGTAATCTCATGCAATGGAAATGTCATTGCGCAGTTATAGCATGCATTGTAAATGCATGCAATGCAAAGGGTCCTGCGATGTAAAAGTTGCTTTGCGATGGCACCGCATCCAATTACCATCTTTCTAATGGGTGTTTCCCCCCAGAACCAATGTCTGGACACTTTCATGACAAAAATAGATGAAATTACTGCGGCGCACCGGGATATTGTCACCTGCCTCTGCCAGATCGCAAACAACCTGTGCACACCTCCCTGTGTACCCACAACATCTGTTGCCTCAACATCTGCCCAAGCCATAAGGAGGGAAATGGAGTCTGGCGGAGAGTTCCCAGCACCCAAGTTGCCTGCAGCTGAGAGTCCCCCTGCAAAACATGGTAAGTGTCATCCGAGGAAGAATCCCTGGGAGACAGATGATTGTGAGCCAATATGAACATTTTTATGTTAATTGCAGCACATGACGGAGCTGCAATTAACAGGAATACTTTTATAAATGCCCACAATCAGCCCACCGCCACGCTCTATTAAGAAAATAAATGCATGAAGCCCAAAAGCACAACGTGTAAAGCACACATCGTGCTTTTGGGCTTGATGCATGCCTTTTTTCAATAGAGCACGGCTGAGGGCTGATTGTGGGCATTTATATTCAAGGCTCATCGTTGACACATAAGCCTTTCACTTCTTGCCCGCAGCTTTGCGCAACCGCTTCTAGGTAGAGTTTGCAATCCAATCTCTTCCATTTTCCATGCTATACTTGACGACAGCAATCCAAGCATCCATACCCAACCATATAGTTTATTTTCCTCTCCAGGACCTGGATGGGATGCACTGAGCTCGGTTTCTGCAAAATCAAAGAGTACTCTACACTGTCATGTCCTACTCACCAACGCTAGTCTTTCCCTTTTTTCTGATGGCAATATTTAAAATCCCCTTAGGGTGCACAGGTCAGCTAACCCCTCTCACAAAGCAAGGTTAGGTGTTTTACTACTCAAAGGTGTCAAGAGACTGTGTCATGTTTGACTCATTTAACCACTTTTTATGCACCATCACTTTGCACTTTGGACATTTAAACTGCAGCTTGAAAAGTGAAACTGCGAGCTCCAATATGCAACATGATGTTGGTTAAAAAGTCAGAACTAAAAGAGGTGTCACACATGATCAACGGCTGTACAGAAGTAAAGCTTTAAATAACAGACACCCATTCAAACTAAAAGAGGCAGGAACATTAAATAAGCACAGGCGTCCCCAGGATTTGAGAGAGTGGAAAAGAGGGAGAGAGAAAGAAAGAGAACATTTGTATACTAAGAAGGGGGACAAAATGCAGAGGTTCAGAGAAGAGGGGGTTTAGATAAGAAGGGAGGAAGAAGAGTGAGAGAAGAGATAAAGGGTTTAGATAAGGAGCGAAGAAGAGGAGTGAGAGAAGAGATAAAGGGCTGTGGGAGAGCTGAGAGAATGGGATGAGGTTGAAGAGTTAGCGGGTAAGAGATAGGTTCCTCTTGACCAAGAAGTAGCTCCAGTCTTGTTCAATCTTGATCAAGCCATTATCCAAAGTTTAGGGGCTTCAGCTCTCATAGTTATAACCCTCAATGGCTTTAAAGTCTTTGTGTTTCAGGGGGCACTGACCCCTGTGCAAACCAGTTCTGGGTACCTCCCTGCCAGTAACAACTTCATCCTTTGGTTAATGGGTGTATGGATTCTCAATCACTCAGCAGGAGATGGGATAATTGTTTTATAGTGACAACCCAGACCTATTTGCCACTAGGGGCTACTCCCCCCCCCACACTCCAGATGCAGGTCAGCCTGTTGCTGTCTTACCTCCTCCCCTGGGTCAAGACATTTCCCAGATCCTATTGCTTTCAAATCCAGACAGTCAATCCACAACCAGGCAGAGACACACAGAAATTGTAGAGCACAAAAACCCAGCCACTTCTAAAAGAGTGGCTTATAAACACACAATGCAAAAACCACCTTCATAGAAAGATGTGTTATTGCATTGTGAGTTCAGGCATACTAAACTTCACCTTTCCTTCTTAAGCCTTTGGGAAGAAAGGCTGGAAAACATATTACACAGCCTTCCCATTCTATCCTATGGGCAAGATGGCCTTTCAACAGTGACAAACGAAATGGAGGTGATTTCACTGTCAGGACATGGCACACACCTTAGTACATGTCCTACCTTTCACATGCACTGCACCCTGCCCAGGTGGTACTATGGACCTATCATAGGAGTTTCTGATATGCATAGAAAGGTATGGGTAAGGTCTGGCAAGTGGCTGCACTTTCCAGAACAATATGGCAGTTTAACAGACTGTGCGCAGGCCCTGCAATGGCAGGCCTCTGTTCCCTTTTCAAGGCTACTTGGGGGGGGGGGGCACAAATAGTGCTGCAGGCCCACTAGTAGCATTTGCATTTACCAGCCCTCACACACATAGTGCACTTTACTAGGGACTTTCCTAGTGAGGCAAACATACCAATCATGGACAACCAATTACCATTACACTTTAAACAGGGAGCACTTGCACTTTGAGACTGTTTAGCAGTGGCAAAGTGTCCAAAGGCTCTAAGTTGGCAAAACAAAATCTATCACATTACCAAAAATAGAGGAGGTAGAGGCAAAAGGTCAGGGGTAATCACACCAAGAAATGGCAGGTCTAACACTGGTGTTTATACCTACTGTGTTTGTTTTAGAGCTTGTCTTCTTCCCCTCAACAGTGTGGCTCTCCACTAGTGACAACTGGCTGTCTCACCGCTATCTCCTGACTGCACAATGCAGCAGTGCACTCTCCCTTGCCCAGTGGACTCGAGTCAGCTGTCCCGGGCTGCTTGGAAATAATTTTCCGGCGTGGCCAATAATTTAGCTACTACGCCCCCTGACAGATCAGGCAGCATGGACAGGCCTGAGCATCATCACACTTTATATGTCATGCTTTTGGACGTGCTGCATTTCTTTTAGGTAACTCGTAGGTTAGAAATCTCTGCTTAGCCTAGTGTGCTGCCCTGCTGGTATTTTGTTGCTTTTTTTGTCTCTGCCTCCAGATATATAATACAACAAGTAACATTGCACCTAAAGCAGTAGCATATTATGATGGTACCACCATTGGAGTCTTGTGCTTTTCTAAACTCTGTGTACTTGCCAGTATAACCAATCCATGTTATGGTGTGTGTATCCAATTGCAAACCTGCCTTGAGACTGTTAACATGGTGCTGTATGTGTGTAAATGCACCTTCTTTTTAATTTCGGGATCAAAAGTTCAGAGTGATATTTGTCGCTGCATCCACATGCGCTATCTGGTTCCTGTTGCACATAGCCATGGCTGAAGTGAACAGAGACCCTACACTGCCACACACAAAGGAAAAAAAATAGGGAACATTGATGGTGACCGTATCCTACATTGTTGTTGGCCCATGAATTTTTCTCATTCCTGATGGATTTTGTCTCCAAGTATTTCACTGATGACTGAGACACATCAACTTCTAGGTTGGAGTGAGAATCACTGAAATCATTACTGTGTGGCTCGGTCTGTTGTCTGGGCCAATATCCTTAGGGCTTTCATAGAGGCATCACTATTTCATCAATAGACTGCGGTTCAGTTGCAGGCTCTGATGTTAGCCATGCTGACAGATGCTGAAACAGAGAAATAACAATAGGGGAGAGAGAGAAAATATGTGGATTTGTTCTCCCTGGTCAGAATTTCAAAAACAAATTGAATCCAGGGGAGGGTGGGTGTGGTCCCTCCAATGGTGGGGAGCACAAAGTGTTTTTAAAATACCCCTCACACACCAAGAGGACCCTTGGTGTCATGCTTCATCATCGGGGTCTTCGCATACCTCTACGGGATGGGGCGTGCTTCTACCTATGCCTACATGGGAGTACTTATACACAGACTATGTGTGGTGTGTGTAAGGTTGTGATAATCAGTGATTGGTGTGGTTCGAAGTGTTATTAGTGATGGTTAAAAAGTACCTGGCTCGTGGGGTATACTCAAAAAACCTTTAATGGGCCCCCGGGCTGGCACTGGTAAAATGGTGTGTTGTGAGGTTCGTAGGTAGTAGCACGCCGCATCCCGTAGAGGGGTGCGAAGACCCCGATGATGAAGCATGACACCAAGTGTCCTTTTGGTGTGTGAGGGGTATTTTAAAACCACTTTGTGCTCCCCACCATTGTAGGGACCACACCCACCCTCCAGTGGATTCAATTTGTTTTTGAGATGCTCAAACACACCACACCCATCTGATTGAGCAACTGTATTGCTTTGACTTTGCAACATGACACGTTTTGATGAACACAGAGTGGGATAAGTCAGGGCAACTTGTGTCCTGTATCCTCTGTTGCTTAACAACAACCCAGTAGATGTTGCTGATTATTGATCATCTGCCACAGGTGCACACTAGTCAGGCAACCATTCATGAATCCTTCACAATGTATTGTTGTGACATATACATTCAACCTTTTATTTTGAATACATGGTAGACGTTTCCTGATTCTTAACTGGATTGAATCTACCTGAACTTGATCTGGCAGTGCGTGCAGTCATCAACACCCGGTTGGCTGGTACAAGAGATACTCAGAGTGATTCTGCACCCTGCCATGTTGACCACTCATGTGTGGGACATCCTCTCACCTAGTCTCGTTGATGCCTATGAGCTTGTAACTTGAACCAAGTTGACTGTATCTCTCTTGGGCCACCTTGAGTGATTAGATAGACCGTCAAACCATGTGGAAATTTCTTCAGTGTATATTGTTCAAATACAACAGTGGCCAAGCTGAGCCTAAGGCCACACACTCTTTTGACCATGCTTGCTAGGAATTGTTAATCCTTAGTATAGTAGTCGTGCCTCACCTGCTGGTACACCAATGGCATCTGGTGCATGGTGTCCAAAAGGATTCTATTCCTGAGCAATACACGATTCATAACATTCTTAGGCAGTGAAGTGTGCTGTGGCTGGTCCATGGGAGTTGTCCCTACATAGCCCGCTTGGTGCTAGATTGGATAAGAGCATGCAATACTGTTGATAGTGTGTACCTGTTTGCCACTCTGTCAAGCTTGGACATGGCAGGGTGGCTGAAACATTATCCATGTGCTTTTGATGCCAAGCCAACTACCCAAGTCAAATGTCACCCTCTTATAAGTTGTGCAGGTGAACTCATCAGGGATATATCCTTTCCCTACTTCCTTTTGCCCTAACAATGTAACCGGTAACACAAGCAACCTTTTCTAGGGTATTAATGATGTTGAGTTCCACTGTGCGATGAGGTGCATGTAGTATCCATAGATGCAGTCGACATGCTGCTCTATATTCAGTCTATCTGCAGGGTTATTCCAGATATTTGTGTGAGACAATCAGATGTGCAGGGTGTGCTGAGTTTGTGTGTTAACGGGGACAAGTTTTGAGTTTTTGACCTCTGTGTGGATTATCCTTCACAAGAGCTGAGGGTTGATGAGCTGACTTTGATGCATGAACTTGCTGTTTCTTGGTACATATGTATCTGTAACTGTGAAGATGCAAAGTATCTCATTGTGTGAATCTTAGCAGGGCCATGTCCTCATTACGTCCTGGTTTTTATCAACAATCTTCCAGTTACATGGCACAGCTATGTCTAGCTTCCTAAGGAATGAATGCTCCCCTGCATCTTGGGTTTTTGCCATCACCTAGCAGTGGCTGTGCCTGGTGCCAACTCTAGGGACTTTGACACCATGCTGCAAGTGTTGATCTAGAATAGTGTTATGATAAGTGTGGCTCAGTGTAGGCTGTATCTTCTAAAGCAAAAGCTATCTAGGCTGTGCATTTTAAAAATAATGCAATGTGGCTGGAGCACTGCAATGGCCAGTGTTAAGTTGCTTTGGTAGGCAGTTGTACAAAGTGAGCATGTTCTCAAATGTAGTGCACATGATATTGCGGGATCAATGTTGCCCCCTGTGGAGCTGACAGCCTGGGGAAAGTGTGTATTTGGGGTATTGGTCCTGTGGATATTGAGGGACGTGATCCCATACTCACTGTCTCTTATTCAGAACATCTTGGCTCATTTCCATAGAAGAATTGTTGGGAAGGACTGACCGCATAGAAACACACAGGACTGAGCTCAGTGTGGGACCTAATCAGGGTCAGGGTTCACATTACCTTTGTCCATTAGCAGTGAGATCCGGGCATTGCAGTGGTCATTTTTTTGCCACAAGGCACGCTGATGGCTGAGATGGGACATACCTGGTGAGTGACAGACACTGCTTTGGCGCATCGCCCATAAACCATAGCCTGCATGTCATGGGTGGATTTTAGAGACTGGGGATCTTATTTATTGATGTGTTTGGACATATGAATAACGACCCCCGTCACCTGCTCGCTAGCTCTAAGACATTTATGTTATGAGACCTACACAGGCAAGGTGTGCGAATAGACTAGATAATCTAGCGATGTACATTATGACATTATGCCAAACTCCATTCCATTAAATTTGTCATGTGGCACAGGGCATGTCGCATCTCTGCTGTTCAGCCAGGTAAGTGTGTGTCCTGCCATCTGTGCCTATAACGTAATGCACCAATTTTGTAATTGATACATATTTTCGGGACATGGCTGCATACTGCCAACCGGTTTTTCTGTGTAACAGATGTATTGGAACCAGTGAGGTGTTTGTTTAACCTCCTTGTATTGGAGTGGATAGAGAGAGGAAAATTCCTGGAAATGATGTTTTAAAAGATTATCTAATGAAGGATGGATTTGTAAATACTAATCAGACACCAGGCAATTTTCATGCATTGTGAGGACCCTCTAGTCCCAAGACAGCAACACTTGTGCTCAGTGACTTGCTAATGGTGAAGGGCTGAGGCTACTTTGCAGAGCAGGGAGTGAGTTGTGTGCCTACAGAGGATTGCATTAACTTAGCTGTGGGTCAATTTGTTACACGGAGAGCCACTGGATGGGTGTAGGACTTTGTAGGGAGGGGGTCATGTCAATGGCCATATGAGAGGTGTTTCTGACATGGCTAGATGAGGCTTTCCTCCTTTGAGCATTTGTAGGGATGTCTTTAGGAGTTCACATATGCTACAATGTTAACAGTTGACAATTACATTTGTCTTTGAGGCCCAGTTTCAGCCCCCAATGGGTGGGCTGTGAGGTATGTCTGTTGCGACCTTTTAAATCTGTGGTACTCATAGTATGGCCCGTGGGCTGCCACCGCCTGGCAGGCCTTCCTTGGCGGCCCATGGACCTTGCAGGTAATGTACCCATGGCCCCTCAGCTTTTCATGATTTATTCCGGTGAGATTTTGAAAAAGTCCAGCCTTAGAAAACCCAATATTACACGTGACAGAGGAAAGTGGAGAGAGAGTGTGTGGAGAGAGAGAGAGAGAAGAGAGGAGAGAGAGAGAGGAGAGAGAGAGAGGAGAGAGAGAGTGTGTGGAGAGAGCGACAGTGGAGAGAGAGATAGTGGAGATAGAGTGGAGAGAGAGACTGACTGACTGACTGAAAGACTGAGATACTGACTGACTGTGAGAGAAACTGACTGACTGAGAAAGAGACTGACTGACAGAGAGAGTCTGACTGACTGAGAGAGAGAGAGACTGACAGAGAGCGACTGACTGACTAACTGACAGAGACTGCCTGACTGAGAGAGAGAGACAGAGAGACTGACTGACTTAGAGAGAGAGATTCTGATTGACTTAGAGAGCAAGAGACTGCAGAGAGAGAGAGACTGACTGAACTGACTGAGCAAGAGACTCACTGAAAGAGAGACTCACTGACTGCGAGAGAGAGAGAGACTGACTGAGAGAGAGACTGACAGACTGACTGAGAAAGAGAGACTGACTGACTGACAGACACTGACTGACTGACAGACTGATTGAGAGAAACTGATTGACCGAGAGAGACCGAATGGCTGAATGAGAGAGACCGACTGACTGACTGAGAGAGACTGACTGACTAGGAGAGAGAGAGAGACTGACAGAGAGACTGGCTGACAGAGAGAGAGAGAGTCTGACAGAGAGAGAGACTGACAGAGAGAGAACGAGAGAGAGAGAGACTGACTGACAGAGAGAGAGAGACTGACTAAGAGAGAAACTGATTGACCGAAAGAGACCGACTGGCTGAATGAGAGAGACTGACTGACTAGGAGAGAGAGAGACTGACAGAGAGAATGACTGACTGAGAGAGAGAGAGACTGACAGAGAGAAACTGACTGACAGAAACTGCCTGACTGAGAGAGAGACAGAGAGACTGACTGACTTAGAGAGAGAGAGACTGATTGACTTAGAGAGCAAGAGACTGACAGAGAGAGAGAGAGACTGACTGAACTGACTGAGCAAGAGACTCACTGAGAGAGAGACTGACTGACTGAGAGAGAGAGAGTCTGACAGAGAGAGAGACTGACTGAGAGAGAGACTGACAGACTGACTGAGAAAGAGAGACTGACTGACTGACAGATACTGACTGACTGACAGACTGACTGACTGAGAGAAACTGATTGACCGAGAGAGACCGAATGGCTGAATGAGAGAGACCGACTGACTGACTGAGAGAGACTGACTGACTAGGAGAGAGAGAGAGACTGACAGAGAGACTGACTGACAGAGAGAGAGAGAGTCTGACAGAGAGAGAGACTGACAGAGAGAGAAAGAGAGAGAGAGAGAGAGACTGACTGACAGAGAGAGAGAGACTGACTAAGAGCGAAACTGATTGACCGAGAGAGACCGACTGGCTGAATGAGAGAGACTGACTGACTAGGAGAGAGAGAGACTGACAGAGAGACTGACTGACAGAGAGAGGGAGACTGACTGACAGGGAGACTGACTGAGTGAGAGAAAGAGAGAGAGAGACTGACTAACAGAGAGGCAGAGAGGAAGTGAGACTGACTAACGCAAAGAGAGAGACTGACAGAGAGAGAGTGAAAGAGAGAGAGAGAGAGAGATTCAGAGAGAGACTGTGATGGAATTGGGGTCAAAGTTTGTATGAAGCTATGCCATGCCTCTTAAGATTGCGATTGTCTGCCAATGAAAATGTATTCTCAAAATGTGATCTTTGTAGTTAAATCTGCTTCTGAAATAAAGCATTGTTGCATAGTCTAATGTTTTGAAACAGGTTTGATTTTTTTACTCTAGCCCGCCCTCCCAATGACCCTGCCCCCCACTGATCCCACCCCTACCTGTGTGACTCTCGGCCACAAGCCACACTGTAATTTTGGCCCCAACAGAAATTTTGTGAGTACCCATGTTCTAAATGTACATGAACCCTCTGTGCTGTTCTGTTTTGTTCTGTTTATCATGTTGTTTGATTTAGTTCCATATGCTCCTGTTGAATTGTGCTTGATTCCTTGCTGAATGTTTGTTCTGCCCATCTGACCAGATCTTAATTTCCTACTTAATAAAATATGATTTACTATATATCCAAAATTGTGTCCAGGACATGATAGTGAGCTGAAAGTGAGGGTTTGATGTGGAGATGTGTTGTGACTTGTGTGCTTGGACATTCATTGTACCACATGTCAGTAAACTTATTTACCTGTGTCTGTCTTTTGTATGTGATAATTGGACTTAGTTTGAAGAGTTGTGACTTCCTTCATCCAAGGTTTTCGATGATGAATCACCTGTTGTGTACCTGCATATTTGAGGGCTGCTTTGTGTGGACTGTTATCACTTTATCTATTTTTTGAGTGTTGTGACTCAAAGTGGGACATTTTGCTACCCTGTCTTGACTGTACAGGTAGGTATCTTATAACATGCTCTGTTGGCTGGCCTGAGCGAACAGTGGTGGTTGAATGGCACGCATCCACTGGGGACGTGTCAACCTAGCCTAGCAAAGCATAGTATGGCCCAAGATAGTTGTGTCCTTTATGTATTTGAGTGTGGTGTGAGTACTATGTAACATGTGTGCATGGTAGTTGTTGTATGTAAGGAATTGATCTGTCTGAGTCGTGCTCTGGAGCTGTGCTGGTTCGTTCCCATGTTGTTGTTCTTGAAACATCCAACGTCCTATCCTGTTTATGTCTCCCTATGATGACCTGTTCTGACACTGCTGTACTCATCATGACACAAGATGTTGGATTGTATGATTCGTTTGATGGAGGAGTGGCGGGCCAGGTTGGACTATAGTAGCCGATTTGATGTTTGTAGACTTGTATTGATCTGTCAATAATTTGTGCATCCGGTAAGGTGAGGTGTGAGATAGTAAATAAGCTAGGCCTAGGTTACTAATCTGAATCTGTCAATGTATTGTCTTGCTAATTGGTAATTCAGCTATTGATTTTGACTTCACTATCCTGTGTGATGCATACATGTTGAGCTTTCTTTGGCAGCTATCCAGAGTAAAACATGTACTTCTTCTATCGTGGTTGGGAAATGGCAAGGTGATATGGATACATGATTACACTTCCTGCAATGGGATTTCCTATGACATGAGATGTTATGGCCTTCATATGTGTTTCGGATCTTAGGATTTAGCTGGTGTAACAGATGCATGTAAGTGCAGGCATAGTGCCAGTGAATATGTCTCTTTAGACATACTTTTGTGAGTACATTGGGGTACTGTTGCCCAGCGATGTTTCGTTGTGTGTGGTGGTGGACTCATTCATTCACTTTGTGATACATATGTAAATTTGTCTTTGGGCATTGCTGTTCCAACGCCAAATGTGTGCTTCTCCTCGCGGTCTTACTGTACCTACCTGATCATGACATTGACCATTTTACAGACACAACATGCTATTGAACCAGGGTCGGATTGGGATCGCAATGAAGCATGAGCACTCTAAAAGTCATTGGCACACATTCCGTGATCATCCCTTTCATTGTAGCCTCTTTGCATTTCCCTGGCAAGGGAGGTTTCAAAATAACACTATGCTGCTGATGAAGGGTGTGTGGAGTAGGTCAGAATGGCCAAATTAAACTTGCCTCCCTGCGAGGCCCCTACATATAATGCAACCTCCCTGCATCTGACAGTAATGGGTGAGTGGGTGAGATAACACTGCTTCTGTCAGGGCACACAAGGAAGGGTGCCAAGGTGAGTATGCCCCAAAGGCTGGCCCCGAGCCTCAATTACAGCACGGCTGGGCAGCAGACAATATACTGGCACCAAATTGCAGTGGCCTGTTGGGCTGGGGGTGTAAGTCAGTCTCTTGGGGTAGATCACATAGGCCCCAAAAACACCGGCCCACATCTGACCCTGGCCAATTGCCCACATTCCCCATCCAAACCTCTACAGAATAGTTTCTGATAGAACTCAACGCCCATAGGGCTCAATAGGTGTCAGCCCCCCGTTGTGTGTGCCAGCCGAGGCTGAGACAGCTTCCCCACACACACAGACAGTTCTTGAAGTGCTGTAGGTGGCTGGTCTGTCATCTTTGTGCAGCAGCACCCGAGTATTTCACAGGTTTTTAAGGGACCATTTACAAGATAATTTGCTGGTTAATCAAAAGTCCCTTGAGCACCAGCATCTCCACTCTGCCCATTCCTTACAGTTGACGCTTACATTTGCTGCCACAGTGTGAGAATGCATTTCCTGTCAAGTAACATAAGGCTTTGTTTTTTACCTGTTTCCTGCAGCTTGTATTCCACCCAACGGTAGTGAGGCACTTTGCATGAGCACCAGTTACATTATTCACAGACACATTGATGGGAGTATTAGCCCTCAGCATTTGGCTCAACATTGCTTGGAGTGTTAGTCCCACAACCCCCCAATTGCCTCTATAGTGCTGGGAGTATTAGCCTCCCACACCCCTAATTGGCTCTACATTGCTGCGAGTATTAGCCCACAATCCCTCAATTGGCTCTACATTGCTGGGAGTATTAGCCCCTCACACCCTCAATTTGGCTCAACATTGCTGGGAGTGTTAGCCTACCACCCCCAATTCGGCTCAAGGTTGCTGGGAGCATTAGCCCCCCCAACGCCCCAATTGGGCTCCACATAGCTGGGAGTATTAGCACCCCACACCACTAATTGGCTTTACTTTGCTGGGATTGTTAGCCCAACTCAACCCTCCAATTTTTCTCATCATTGCTGGGAGTATTAGCCCTTTACCCCACAATTTGACTCAATATTGCTGGGAATATTATCCCCCCACCTCCCAATCAGGGCAACATTAATGGAAATATTAGCCCCCCCCCTCCCCGAAAATTGCCTCTACATTGCTGGAATTATTCCCCTACCCCAAATTTGACTATATAGTTGCGCCCCTGCTTTCTCTTGTATTGTCTTTCACGGGGTAGTTGCATTTTTCTTTAGGAGTAGGTGTCTAACTTACTGTCTTCGATGACTGCGTCAGTTGGGGTTGCATTATTCATAGTAGATGTACAGTAGAGGGATGACATGTGCAATGGAATGCGTAGCTGCACAGTCTTGGCCACAGCAATCATGTTGTGATGCGATTCTGAGCAGAAATACTCCCCTTTTGATTGTTCTGATGTAGTGGTTGTTCCAACCAATTAGGCGCATAGGAAGTACGCATCAAAATTGGGCTGTTATATTTGGACGTGCCTCTGAACGGCTCTATTTAGCGTATCTGAAGGCTTTTTGTTAGGAATAACCAGTCGTATTCGGAGAAACTGAGTCAGTTGGTAAGTAATGGGTTTTTGTATCGTAATGCGTCGGTCTGGTAAAAAGAATCCAAGTACAAGTACGGATGCCCTTCTGGACGACGGTCATAATCAACCCCTAAGTGTGTATTTTTTGCCACCCATGCTGTATGACACAAATCAAAGAAAGCAGGCCATCTTTAGTTTATCATTCAGTCCTACTGGAATTAAACTATTCACAATCTTGATCCAATACGTTTCACGTTGGGCCAGATGTTTCTGAATGTTGATTCCTGGATTAGATGCTTTATTCTTCAAGTCCGTAAATCGAAGTTGAGAGATATTGTGTTTGTGATCGAACCAGTGTACCACTAAGCTTGAATTGCAGTTACCATTCCTGATCATGCTTTTATCTTCTGTTATGCGAACCTTAATGTATTGCTCAGTTTTCCCTACATACAGTAAGCCACTAGGAAACTTGATGGCATACTCCACTTGCTGCATGTTGCAATCTGCCTTATACCTCACCTTTAGGATTTTGCCTGTATTTGGATGCACACTATTATCTTGCACTATTACATTGCTACAATGGACACAGTTCTGACATTTCCTCATCCCCTTGTGGGATGAACTACACTTAAGTTTAGTGGATCATAAAATCTTTCTTAAGTTGAGTGAACGTTCATGTGCAAACAAAGGTTTATGATGGAAAAGTCCTTGGAATCTGGTTCAGATCGCAGACGCTTCCAACACTGGTTGATAGTATGCGTAATGGCCCCAGAATTTGTTGAATATTTAGATACAAAGACCTCTTGTGATGGTTCATCCTCATACCTATTTTGCATGAGATTTTTCTGCTACATGTGGGATACTTGTAGCAATGCTGATTCCAAAGCTTCATCAGGATATCCACATTTGTTTAAATGATGATATGAAGCAGGATAATGTCTGATTACATGCACCATCATCAAAAGTGATTCTTTTAACCCTAATAAACTATGATAATGGTAAATGTTTCTTCTGTGGTTCTAAATAGAAACTGCTGTATAACAATGTATTTTTACGATTTGTAGGATTTTTATATACCTGAGTAGACAGACCTGTGGGTGTGAGATACAAATGTACATCCAGATATGTTTGTTCTTGTCAATAGTGTCTGTATACTAGATTCTGGGATTATTTTGGTTACATTTATTAATCTGTTGTTCCGGAAGCTTGCCTCTGTCATGTATGTATCTCAGATATGTTAGCAAATGTTCACCCAAAGTTTTAGATGAACATATGTTACTGATTTTAAAATTAGCCATGGAAATATTGGCATAACTAGGAGTCTCAGAAAAGCCCACAAATGTGCCCTGTTTCTATAGGTAAAACGTGTCTTTCCACCGAAAATAACTGAAATAAGTAAAAGTGCAAGAACTTCAGAATTAAAATCTTGTTGGCTTGCATCTCTTGCTGGCTCAATATTGCCCACTCAACCACTTCAATACCCTTATAATGAGGTATAGAGGTATACAATGCGGTGACGTTTATTGTACACATCCACCATGTGTCAGTTGTTATGTATACAAAATTTCCAATGTGTTAGAAAATTAGTGGTGTCTGGCACATAAGATCATCAGCTCCCTACTATTGGTTGAAGAAATATATCCAGATAGTTCCCCAATGGGTCTAATATTGAACCACACCCAGAAACAATAGGTCTAAATGTGGGATTGATCAAATCCTTATGATTTTTTGAGATCATGTAGAGACGAGGTCCCCGAATGCAATCTGTAAAAAGAAAGCATTGTGTGTTGTCAATAATCCACCGGTACTCCAAAGCTGTATCAAGCACCTGTTTCAATGTATTCATCAATGTCTGCATTGGATCCTGCTCCAATGGAATGTAGATATTGCCATCTAAAACATGAAGTACAACTTTACTATCATAAACTTCAAAATCTGTTGCCACCAGGGTACCACCCTTATCCACAGGTTGTAAAATGAAATCTTCATTTTGGCCAGAGCCTCCAACAGAGTAACTTGCAAGAGTTGCAGTATCAAGATTTTAAACGCAAAAGCACTCTTGTAGCAGGAACATTGCATAAGAGTCTAGACATGTTTGAGGCTCTTGTCAAAAAAGATTTGTCAAACATCTATTTTCATGATACACATATGAAGAACATGACCAACAAGGAACAAGGGGTGTTTGACTCTGTGGCCAAAAATGTAGATTTCATTTTTAAATCCCCGGACGAGGGGGAGCCCTGGTGGTAATGGATAAAACCCAATTTGCCATTTTATACCTTCCTGGCAAAAAAAAACTTGTCCTTGAACACTGGAGAGCTATAGCTAGGCATTTCCATGAAGCACATGACGGAGACTGGACACTAGCTAAATACTTTGGTCTGGATACAGTCCCCATTACATTCACACCTATGAATAGCCAGATATTGTTCCTAAATCTAACTCTATGAGTTTCTTTGAATTTTTAAAGTTGAACTTTTAACAAATTGTCTTTACACAATTTTCTTTGTGTTTGTTTTATTAACTTTTTAGATTATTATCTGTTATAATTGCACTCTGAGAGAAGTACTAGAGTGTTGGAACTTATGTGAGATATTTTTGATCTCATGAGGACCTGATAGAGTGCACGTTTATAAGACATCATTGATTGTGATATGGAGAAACGAGTAGTTAATTTGGTATATACTTTTTTCCTTATCAAGATGATTTTGCTGAAGCTGACATAACCAAAGGTTAGCTATTTCTAGAGAGTTAAAACCACCAGGGGAATGGGGATGTTGGGAGTAACAGTCGCCTCTCTTTTTCAAAAAAATTTACAGTGGTACGATGATATTTTCAGACCGAATAGGCTGTCTAGACTTAATCGAATATAGCATCATTCACTTGCAATTGCTCCACCATGATGAACCTTCCTTGCCTCTAGCCTTGTGGGTATTGTGAATAATACTCTATTGATTGGTTTAAAAAAACATTTACAATTTAAAAAATGACAAAATTGAATAATTAAAATGACTGTGATAAGAGTTTTAAAACGATGGATTTAAAATGACTTAAAATTCGGGGGGGCCATTAGGATCTGATAATGTTCTAATAAAGGACATCGCTCTGGATTTCTTGTAGTCTCTGATTTGGATGTTGTGTATATTAACTCGGCCGCCCTGCTATGGTGAGGAGGGTTTGGATGGGATTGTGGCTTCAAGTAGTTTTGATGCTTTATGGACGAATTTTGAAAGCCCAATGTTTAGCTTGATGTTGTCAGGGTTGAGAGCGGCCATTATTGCTTGGCGACAATATCAAACTCCCAACATCATACATTGGCCTCGCAGCAGTAACCGTCTGGCTGTGAGCAATGCAGGACATGCACAGACGATATGTTCCATTGTTTCAGAATGGTAGCCACACAACCTGCATTCCAGGCTACTACCCGGCTGGCCCCATTCCAGGAGGTTCTTCAGAAAGGGCCATTCTCCCAGCCTCAAGGTTAAAAACTTGAATTTCCAATAAAGTGCGTATGTGCTTGACAGGTAGGGCGGCTGAACACCCACTCTAAATTGGTGATTACAGCCTAGGCGTGTCTCGGCTTTGAAAGTAAAGCCCTGTCCAAGTGAAAGGACCACAATATAACTTTTTTTTTTATGGCGGACTTTAACACCGGGCGAGAAGGATGTATGTCCCAGAGGTCTTTTGCACCTAGTGACTGTAAGCTGTGATCCAGGAGTTGCCGATGCTTGTGGCTGGTGTGATTTTTTGGTATTTCCTGCTAGAGTCGGGCCTCCAAGGAACCCTCCCGGGCGAGGAGCAATCTATGACACAGTTTAACGAATGCACCTGCCTCCACTCCATTGTGATCTTGGAGTCCCAATTTGACTCTCACTTGAGCTGGCGAGGCAGATTTTGGCAACCGAAAGGCTCTTTTAATTTCTTCCATGCTCATGACAAGGTCAGCTCGTCATGGGTGTTACCTGCGCTGTGCGTTTGACGATTTGACCTTGTCATGAACAATGGGGATCATGCATATCCAGCACAGGAGGGGAAAACCCCCTAGCAGCCAAGGTGTTAAAGATTTTTGTTGTTAACTTATTTATTAATATACTGGTTGTGCCCTTGGTTATCTCGTGTCCATACGTCAGGGAGTTGATTACTTTGGATTTCATTACTTTCAGCATGGGTGTTAGGCTGGGACCTGGTAGCTGTTTTGCCAGTTTTGTAGCGGCCACCTCTAACGACAGAGCTTTAGTTTTACATAACTATTTGTGCTTGATAAAAGAACCTCTTGTATCCAGAAAGATGCCCAGGTATTTATAACTGGAGGTTGAATCTAGCTTTGTTTTGTTGAAGTACCACCTTTCTGTTGAACTTTTTTGCTTCCCAAAAGAGATAGTTTTGGTTTTTGACAATTTAAGCTCTAGATGGTTTCTTGTCCTATAGGGTAGCATTTCATCCTGTAGCCTCTGGAGACCCACTTTTGTGTGACTTAACAACACCAGATCATCGACGTAAAGCAAATTGGTGATGCGGGTCCCATCAAGTTGAGGAGGGTGGCAGTTTACACTGTCAAGAACTGGAGAAAGGTCAGATATAAACAAATTAAAAAGGAGTGGGGCCAATACACACCCTTGTTTGATGCTAGTTTCAGTTTGGATCTTCCTGGAGACTTGGCAGCCTTCACCCAGCTTGATTCTTTTCCACGTTTCCGTGTGGAGTTGAATTATTGCTTGAAGAAGAGGCTGGGGTATGCCCCACAATTTTAGTTTCTGTCATAACAGACCCCTAGGCACACGATCGAAGGCCGCTTTGAAGTCTTCAAAGCAGCAGTGCAGCTGGATATGTTAGGCTGTCGCTTTATCCATCAAGACGGTTAGCGTTAACAAATTGGTTGTAGTACCGGTGTTGGCCACAAAGCCCGTCTGGTTAAAAGGAAGGCGCACGGTTGTTTCGGCTCAAGCCTTTAGCTCCTCCAGTAGAATATTTGCATAGTACTTAGCCTCCACGTCGAGAAGTGAAACCATTTGGTAATTGTTTGGCTCGTTTCTCTTCCCACCTTTGTAGATTCAATCAATCAATCAAAATATTTATAGAGCGCGCTACTCACTCGCAAGGGTCTCAAGGCATTGAAGGGAAGAGGGGGGTCGCTACTGCTCGAATAGCCAGGTCCTGAGGTGTTTCCTGAAGGTGAGGTGGTCCTGGGTCAGTCGTAGGTGTGCGGGGAGGGTGTTCCATGTCTTGGCGGCCAGGTAAGAGAACGACCTTCCTCCGTGTGGTGGCTCTGCGGATCCGTGGGATGGTTGCGAGGGCGAGGCTGGCGCAGCGGAGCTGGCGGGTAGGAGAGTAGAACGAGAAGCGGTTGTTGAGGTATTCGGGGACCATGCTGTGGAGTGCTTTGTGTGCGTGGGTGAGGGGCCTGAACTTGATCCTCTTGCTGATGGGGAGCCAGTGCAGGTTTCTCAGGTGGGCTGATATATGGCTGTGGCGAGGGATGTTGAGGATGAGTCGTGCTGAGGCGTTCTGTATGCGCTGAAGTCGTTTCTGAAGTTTGACTGTGATTCCTGCGTAAAGGGCATTCCCTTAGTTCAGTCAGCTGGTGACGAGGGCCTGTGTGACCGTCTTTCTGGTTTCTGTGGGGATCACCGGAAGATCTTTCGGAGCATGCGCAGGGTGTTGAAGCAGTAGGATGAGATGACATTGACTTGGTTGGTCATCGTGAGCGAGGAGTTCAGGATGAATCCCAGGTTCCGTGCACGGTCCGTGGGTGACGGTGAGGTGCCCAGCACTGTGGGCCACCAGGAGTCGTCCCAGGTGGATGGGGATTGTCTGATGAGGAGGATCTCAGTTTTGTCTGAGTTCAGTTTCAGCCGACTGAGCTTCATCCATTTCGCTACGTCCTTCATTCCTTCCTGGAGGTTGGTTTTGGCGGTGGTTTTGTCTTTGGTGAGGGAGAGTGTCAGCTGGGTGTCGTCGGCGTAGGAGATGATGTTGAGGTTGTGATTGCGTGCGATGGCGGCGAGGGGGCTCATGTAGATATTGAAGAGGGTTGGGCTGAGCCAGGAGCCTTGGGTTACGCCGCAGATGATCTTGGTGGCCGTGGAGCGGAACGGCAGGAGGCTCTGAATTCTGTTGGAGAGGAACAAGGTGATCCAAGCCAGTGCTTTTATTTGGATCCCAGTGTTGTAGAGGCGGGTTATTGGGGTGCGGTGGCAGACGGTATCAAAGGCGGCTGAGAGGTCTAGGAGAATGAGGGCGGTTGTCTCTCCATTGTCCATCAGGGTCTTGATGTCGTTGGTGGCTGCGATGAGGGCTGTCTCGGTGCTGTGGTTGGCTCGAAATCCGGATTGGGATGGGTTGAGCGAGTTGTTTGCCTCGAGGAATGCAGTCAGCTGTTTATTGACGGTCTTCTCGATTACTTTAGCCTAGAAGGGAAGAAGAGAGATGGGGCTGAAGTTCTTGAGGTCTTTAGGGTCAGCTGTGTTTTTTTTCAGAAGGGCGTTGATCTCTGCGTGCTTCCAGCTCTCTGGGAAGGTGGCTGAAGCAAAGGAGTTGTTTATGATGTTGCGGAGGTGGGGTGCGATGATGGCATCTGCTTTGTTGTAGATGTGGTGGGGGCATGGGTCAGAAGGAGAGCCGGAGTGGATGGTGTTCATGATGTGGGTGGTGTCTTCTGTGCTGATACGGGTCCAGTCTCTTAGGGTGGCGGTGGGGTTCGTTGGTTTGGTAGCTGGAGGCGGCGTATGGGCGTTAAAGCTGTTGTGTATATCTGCGATCTTGCGGTTGAAGAACGTGGCGATTGGGTGAATGACTGCACCTCACCAAGATTCTGGGACCTTGTTATTTAGACTGAAGTAGAAAAACAAAGGGGTCAGGTGTTCTGACCATAGGCTAACATCAAATTTGAACATGGCTTGAGGAAGGCTGTTTGGGCCCGGGGCTCCTTTGGCTCAGGCTTTCCTTATGAAGCTTGAGATCTTGTTTTTTAAGGCATCCAACGACACCGTAGGCTCTGGTATAGTTCCTTTTCAGTGATTCCTTGTGTGTCTGATCTTCAGGTTTGGTGTTTACAGGCTGAGCCCGCCTCGAGCACTCCAGTCCCGGGGGGGAGATCATGGGGTTGACATGGATGGAGGAATCGGTGCAAGCTTCGTTTTCGTTGGTATCTCCGAAGTAAAGAGATAAAAACTTACTCCAGACTGCTTCGCTAATGTTTGCATTGCCGTACTCACTTGAACTTTGTTTACTCTTATTTACCAGAGACCGGAATTGCTTTGGGTTATGATTTTTATTTTCATGGATAAGCTGCAGCCAGAATTGATCCAATGCCGCTAGTTTTTCCTTTTGTGTGGCGATTCTAAAAGCTGCTTGGGCTTGCTTATAGTTATTAAAGTAGATTTTATTGCTGGGGATCTTTCTTAATTGACGGAGTGCTCGGTTCCTCTCGGTTCTTAATTTACTTGTGGCTTTTGAGATGTAAATTTGAGAAATTTGGTTTCTCGGGCCCCTCCTAATAGGAAGTTCGCTGAGAAGAAGATTTGTAAGAGAGGTCCAGCCACTAACGACATGAGTACTTAGCTCTAGAGATTGATGTAATAGGGCTCTACTTTTTTCCGTCAGGGATAGGGCCATGGAATCTGACCACTTTATCTGCTTTAGGTCCTCTGTATGGCTGCCTGAGTGGGTGTGGGCCAGTTCTTGATGGTGTGGAGTGCCGGTGGATAGTGTTATTATTTGTGCCCGGTGATCACTCTCTCCTTGCGGAGCAATTTGATAGCTCTTGATCCAGGGCAGTATTTCTCTACTCCCTAGAGTAAAGTCCAAAAACGAGAGGATCTGCCATCTGACCGGGTCCATGCGGGCAGGATGTCGGTGGGGAAGCGCCCATTCAATAAGGTACATCCTAAGCTGCTGAACTGCATTACCACATATTCACCCAATGTTGAAGATTTGTTCCCAACAGGAATTGACTGGGATACAAAATGTGGAGGGATTATCGGGGGGTCTTAACCTTTGTCGTCTGCAAGATTGCAGTAGAAATTAGTATTGAAGTCACCAGAGATAATGCTTGGTGTACTGCCATACTTGCTAATTAGGTCGCAATGGAGTTAATCAGGCTGTCCATTTTGGATTTTTTCTTGGTAGTGCAGGGGGAGATATAGGCGTTAAGGATGAGCAGCTGAGGGTTTTTAAGAGAACTTCCCAGAATTATTCCGGAGAGCCAATCCTCCTCAAATTTAATCTGTTTGATGCATTTGGATAATTTTGTTGATACATAGATCGGGAGACCGCCACTTGGTCTGCCGAACTTGGACTTCCTGGTGGCAGGTGTCATAAACTCCAGGAGCCCAATATTGGGATATTTTCTCCTGCCCATGTCTCCTGTAAAAGGAGGATGTCATATTCCTTTAAAAAGTCCAGGATGGCGGGAGATTGTTTTTCCAGGCCAAAGCTGTTGATATTCCAGGAGCATATCGTCAGACTGTGGTTAATGGTGGTTCAATCCATCTGGTTTCTGGATAGAACCCCTGGCAGCCATAACCAATCTGCTCCACCAAGGTTTCGCTGATTGGTTGCGGGCTCTGGGATTGCAGTTGGCAAGCGGACTTCAGTACTGAATAGGGGCCTAAGGAGGAGCTAGAAGTACGCGCCTGGTTGTTTTCCAGTGTTGAGGGGTAACGAGGGGCACTAGGTATTATTTTTGTTATGCCCCAGGTTTTGAATTGGTCGGTTTTCCTCAAGACCAAATCCCTGGTTGCCGGTGTTACCAGTGTTACTTGCGTAGCTTCGCCCGTATTAGATCTGGTAGATCTGGTTTAGGTCTGGTAGTGATTTGAAAAGTTTTAGCATATTCTCTCGGTTGAAGATGTCGTGAGGGCCCCTCGAAGTAAATTCTGGGATGAGCAGCAGTTTGGTATTTTGGGGATGCTTGGGGACTCGCAGGGCTCGTTGGCCATTATTGGCTGTTTTTGCTTTTGTTTTTCTTCGGAGGGCTTTCATGATGATGTAGATGTAGTGAATGCTAGAAGGGGCAATTCCTTGTAGTTGGTATTTGAGAATTGTGGAAGATAACTTTTATTTGTGAGCGCCAACTTGCGACAGCTTACTGAGTTTGTATGATTCTTATGACCAGGTTCTATAGCTATACTCTGTGTACATGATTTGTTGTCCTCGATGGTAAGGAGACAAGGGAAACTAGTTTCCTGAGCTGGCGTTTGAAGAGTTACAGGACTCTGTTCCTCTGCTTCCAATGCAGGGTGCTTGGATGGTGCTTGTTTAGAACCAGGTTTTTCTTGTATTGATGGCTGGAGGGGAAGTCCCAGAACTTGAGGTAGCTGGTCCGGCTTGAAGGTTCTGTCTGTGGGGGCAACTGGTTGTTGTGGACTTGTCAGTTCTCATTTCGAAAGTAATGCTGATAGGGCCGATGGGGCATTTACTGGAGGTGCTGCATCGCTCCTAGGGGAGTTACTCATATTAGAAGTTGTTGTGCCAATTTTTTGTTTATTCCAGCTTTTTCATAGTCTTTTCTTTTCCCTTTTCGACAACCGGTGTAAATTATGGTTTTTAGATGGTTCGTTGGATAATAGTTTAACAACTCCTGTCTCTGTGGGGTTCGGGATAGTTGAACTGGTATGTACTTTCGGGGGCGGTGGATCCTGTGCCTGGCTTAGAGCCTGGATTGAGGGGTCCGGGGACTCGTACTCCGAGGGTTTCTATATTTTCGTTAGGATGGCTGAAAGGAATTGAGGCAGACATAATAGGGAGTCGATTATAGGGGAGCGGTACAAAAGGGGGTGGTGATGGACCAAGCATCTGAACCAATCATACACTCACACCCAGTCAAAAGATCTGGGTTTGATCCATCACCGTTCTTTAGCCCACTCTGATTATAGGGGAGCAGCAGCACACTGATTGCACCAGTTGAGTTTGGGCTTGGGCTTTTTTGATAAGAGCATTGAGCACCTCCAATTTTTGGTCGATACCGCAGTGTACACCGCAAGTGTGTTTTGCAGGTGCACCTGCATATCCATCTTGTCTGAATGATATGTTAGTGCAGCTGACATTGTTTGAAAGGTTTGTAATAATTGGGACCATAGGTTATGAAGGTTGGCCGAAGGAAAAATGTCCTGCCCTTCAGATTCTTTGGGTTCAGTACTAAAGAACGATAGGTCCAGAGAATAGTTAATTATGTTATTATTTGACCCTTCTCTGATAACCGTTTGGTCGGCTTCTTCACCTGGATTCACCTTGACCTGAATATTATCCGATTCTGGTTGGACTGGGATGCGAAAAAACGCTTGTGGATAGGCCTCGGCCTGTAATAATGAGGCTTTTGGACTCTTTTGTAGCTTGTCAGATTTAGGATTGGTTGAGGAGTAAAATATAGATGGAGAAAACAGGCTTAAATTTAAAAATAGTTGAAAAGTTGATGGGTCAATGTCGTTATGGGTTGTTACCTTGGGTGAAGCTTGTTCTAGATGAGTTGTATGTTGGGCTGAGGGTTGGAGGGGAGCCTGTTGTGTTTGACTGACGTCCAGGGCTTCTAGGACGCTTTTGCAGGGAGATTCTATTGTTGATAAAGAGCTAGATTGCCTCAAGTCGATGGGCCTTCCATCGACCCTGTGGATCAGTGGCAGAACTGTAATTTGATGTGGCAATAGCTCGGAGGCTCCCGAGGTGAGGACCTGCGGGGTGGGGTACCTGTTGTTTGTCCTGGGTGCTTGTGGTTTTCTTCCGTGCTATAGCTGGGACTGTGGTCCTAAAGTAGTCCCTTAGTGAGGCCTTGATTTTTGTTGGTTTAGATTGTTCTCTAGAGCCAGGTGTTTATTCCTCGGCGGTTGGATGGGCATGTACAGGCCCTAGATCAGAAGCTGCCCTTAGGTTTGCTGATGTTTGGTGAGGCGGGGATGCCATTGAGGGCTCTACCAGAAGATTGCAGAGGTCCAATTTTTTGCACTTTTTTGGAGATTTTTCATGGAGCTTTCCTCACTCGTCCTGACCTCATCCCGGGAAAGTTTTTGCCCTTTCATTTGTTTATATATTTATTTATTTATTTATTTATTTATTTATTTATTTATTTATTGCTTAAGGGGCTGCAGGGCTTCCCGATCGATCCTAGAGATTCCTGTTGGTTGGTTTGGGTAATGGTCCGGGTTGGTTGATTGAAGAATTCAGGTGAATGGGATTCATTAGGCGATTACTTAATCGATCGATTGGCTTAATATGGGTCCTTGATTTTTTGCTGTAGTTTTATTGTGTCGTAATCAGATGTTATCGATTATTTGCTTGTTTTTACAGATTTTTTTTTATTTTCCTCCGGTGAAGTTATTGGTTACTGAGTTGTTGGTTTGATGGGATTGTTGTTATGTATTAAGTATCAAGAAGGTGGGAATACCCAATATACCCTTGTAGGCTTGGGCAATGAATAGTTGAAGTGAGAAATGACTACAATGGATTTTGTTTGAATGTCTCTCGTCTTCACTAAGAAGGTTATTACTCGTAGATTCTTTAAGTAATTGAACCTAATGTATCCACAGGATTACTTTGATATTAATCACCAATTTTAGAAAAGGTAAACCAATACAATCATGGAAGAAACACACAGCAAAGAAATATTATATTCAAAATTATTTGTATTGGAGTTAATCAGGTAGACAATTTCATGGGGATAAAGCATAGGACAAAACTCCTAACATAAAAGTCATGAAAAGCAGTATATCTGTGTCAACTAGTCAGTTCATAACAGTGCATCAGCTCCGAAAATAAAAGAGGAAAACCAAAATCATAAATGTATTATGGTATCCTTCAGTACAAACAATGTTGAGGAGTTGATGTCTTAGGTCGACGTTTCGGTCTTGTATGTTGTCATCTATCAGACCATCATCAGGACTTAACTTTTCATCAAGTAAAAACCCCTTAGGTGCATCAAATGTAGAGGGCTAATCTTCTGGAATGGGCACTAGTTCCAAACGAATGAAATTAGCCTGGCAGGCTCTTCTTTGTCTTTTAGAGCTTGTTAGATAGAAGTAAGATGCTTGGTATCCAGACTAATCAGGAATACGCGCAATATTCAATGCAGTCAAAAAGTTGCTCTGCAATTGTCAGTGGCTGCTCACGGGATTAATCTCTTGGGCTCCAGTTGAGAAAATTACAACAATTGTAATTTAAGAGTTACATTTATGATTTTGGTTTTCCTCTTTTATTTTCGGAGCTGATGCACTGTTATGAACTGACTAGTTGACACAGATATACTGCTTTTCATGACTTTTATGTTAAGAGTTTTGTCCTATGCTTTATCCCCATGAAATTGTCTACCTGATTACCTCCAATACAAATAATTTTGAATATAATCTTTCTTTGCTGTGTGTTTCTTCTCATGATTGTATTGGTTTACCTTTTCTCAAATTGGTGATTAATATCAAAGTAATCCTGTGGATACATTAGGTTCAATTCATTAAAGAACCTACGAGTAATAACCTTCTTAGTGAAGACGAGAGACATTCAAACAAAATCCCTTGTAGTCATTTCTCACTTCAGTTATGTATTAAGAGTCTGCCTGTTTGCCAATGCCAGATGACCCTAAGATGATTCTTGGATGGTTCTTGGGTGTCCAGTTTTCTAGGGCCCAAACGGTCGGGGTGACTAATATTTCTTGGTTTTTCCTTGACCTTTTCTTGCACATGTTCTTTTCTTGTTTTTGTCCTTCCAGCCACTCCTGTGTATTAGTGCAGTGTTAAAACTGGTGCTGATGGAGCTGAAGACCGTTATTATTAATTTTGATTAGCAAGAGGTGTTGTTTTATTCTCCAATATTTTTGGGAGTGATTTATGAAAGGTGGTAGACAGTGGTAGAAGAGCTGGAGTGGGCCAGGGGGGCTAGCTAGACGCTCTGGCAGAGTTGCCAGCAATGCGTATTCTGGGTGGACCGCCTCTGCGGGAACTCACACTGGACTGACGACCGCCGGACTCGCTCCCCCAAATTTCACTGACTCCCACTTACTATTTCATCATTGCTGTTTCCTCACTGGATTTCTTGAATCTGCCGCACCTCTCTGTCTGCACATCTGCACGTCTGCAGCCTCTGCAGTCTCTGATGTCTCTGAGATCCAGAGGTCCCGCATTGTCTTGCCTCCTCTGCCGGATCTCAACTTCCGGGACACAACTGCAGCACCTCGGCCCCCCACACCTCACCCTCACCTTGTCCCTCCTCGCCCCACCAGCCCTCCTCTGCAGCAGCCCTGCTCACAGTCTCGCAGTGGCTGCTACTGGGGCATGGGGTGAGAGACTGGGGTGGTGAATGAAGGGTAGAGGGCTGGGGTCAAAAGGAGATTGTTATGGACTGCAACCGTGCCCCCATGCCACAAGCCACAAGAGGGGCTTCATGAGTCACAAGGAGGGTCACAAAGGGGGTCCAAGAAAGGGCCGCTGCATGGAAAACAGCAACCCCGCAGTCCGCTTTGCAGTGCTCTGCATTCTCCGCAGTCCTAGACCACGCCAGTCGCTAATGAAGGTGGGGATTAGGACAGCAGGAGCGGGTTCAAGAGCTGGAGCAGGAGCGACAGAAGCAAAGTCTCTCCCTCGCCATGGCCAGGGCAGAGCAGCGCAGATGGTACTGCCAGATGCGATGAGAGACTGGGTGGGGATCCAGGATCAAGACCTGGACCGCTGCAGCCACTCACGGCCCCCCTGCAGTATTCTGCGACTCCACGCAGTTCCACTATAGCCTCTATGCGCCTCTATGCACCTCTATGCGCCTCCAGATGTGATCCCGCTGCAATTCACGGGTTACGCGACTCCTGGCTTCCGGCAACAGAACTGCAGACCACAACTGCAGAGCTGCAATTCAATTCAATTCAAACACTGCTCCAGCTGCTTTCGCTGCGGTTCGTTACTTCTACCACGGCTCTTGGTGGGAGGCTCGAGGCTTGCGGGTCGTGGTATCAAGGGTAGCCCTCCCGCTTCCCGCTACCTCTTCATCGCCGCTGCTGCTCAGCTCGGGGAGGGGGACAGCGGCCACAACAGCGCCTGCCACCTCCTTGCTTCCTCACTTCACCTGCCGCCGCCTCGCTTCCTCGGCTCGCCTCGACTGCTGAATGCACCGGACACAGCACACAGGATGCAGGCGAAAACACAGACTGGATTCAGCAGCCTTGTGGGTATCTTCGATTGACCAAGTTGTAGCTACATAGGAAAACATGGCATCAAAAGACAAGTGAAAAATTGAACTTTTAAATTATTTTCAGTTACTGCCAATCACTTTGGCCACATCCCAAGCCATCTTTTTTTTGGCCACTATGGCCCCTCAATTTGGACCCAACCACTTGAAAATCAGCCTTGACCCTACTATAATGGGAACAGTCCAGCCCGAACTTGCCCGGCCAAGTCTTCCCTGAATCTGAATGCAAGCAACAAATGATCTTCTTAGGTCTTGCTAGAGCCAGTGCATGCGCTGCTCTACCCAAGACATTTAGTAGCTGGCTTTTGAAAGTGCTACCAAAGGTTGTTGGCTACCACCAGAGTGCGGTTATGCGTGCGTGCACGCGCCGTACACTGTCTTTCCTCCATCGTCATGGGTCATTAAAACGCAGTGCTCTCACGTTTGCCGCGGCGCTCTCACTTTCGCAGCGGCGGGCGCTCGCGCGTGCACCACTTTTGAGGCCCGGTTTGTTTTGTTTATTATATGTATTTTTTGCAGAGGTTAGTGGGGTGTGCTGTGAAGCTCTTTCTTCAGCGTCATTGTGTGCAAGAGGGCTTTCAAGTCAATGCATGAGTAGGTGATCCAGTCCGGGCCTTTGCTTTGCAGGCTGAGGTTTGTAGCCTTTTTTAGCCTATTATAAACCAGAACCACAATTCCCAGAAAGCAAAGTGAAAACCGTACCTGAACGCATTGCTTATGCATGAATTTGGGAAATGTCAGCGATCTACTGCTGGCATTGTAGTCCTTCAACATCCATTGGCCGTGGCAGGAAAGTTCTAACTGTGGCCGACGTATTTTGGGGTTTTGAAACTATGCTTACCTTAGAATGTAAGGACCGTGACGAGGAAGATTATGTTCCGAAAGGATTAAGATAACAGGTAAGTTATCGAGCAAATTCCACCCTCTATAGATTCGACTCCACTCCACCCTCTCTGAGCCCCACCGCCCAAATAATATGTTTTTTCTTTCAGTATCTGCATTCTAAACAACAAACACGCCCATCACATACTTCGAGTGACATGTGTGGTGTCAGGAAAATGTAGCTGGAACAGGCAGTGTATATACTCTTTCTTATTTATTTTCGTTTTATTTTTTGAAACTTTGTAGAGTGGGCCTTTTTCTAGCTAGATCCTTAAACGTTTATTTGGATTAAACTTTTAAATCCTTTTAATAAACAACCACTAGATGGTGGCGTGTCACCAAAGAGCACATTCTGGCTGCATGCATCACAAGGCTCGTGCACAGCCCACGTCTTGCGCAATCATTGCTCCTGAGTGTAAAACCTGTCAGATACACAGAACAATAATCAGGGTCGGACTGGGGCAGAAAACAGCCCTGGGTACCAAAATGAAAGGGGCCCATATTAGCAAACTAGAGAGCTCAAAGGAGGCACATGTTTAGTTTTAAACTCGTGCACGCAGTAAGTGGGTATGGAAGACTGCACGGATGTATGCTTGCTGCAGGCAATGCTTGTTTAATATCAGGGAAATAAATCAACAATAAAATACGGCCCAACAAATGATGAAAATGCCCACAAATAGGCAAAAACTGACCTCCCGGCCCGCACAGCTTGATTGCTGTATAGGGCAGCACGACCCTGCTTTGCAAGTGTTGCCCTGTACAAGCATTTATATGGCTCTCAGTAACCCTGACCAGGCTTTGTTTTTGCTTATTGGATAATTTGAGAATTCAGTGAATGTGATCACTGGCCCTTAACTGAGACACGGCTGACCTTTCTAAAATGCAGCATCTCAGAAGGACCAAGTGCTTTCAATGGGAACAAGCATTGGCATAGACAATAGGTCTCGCCTTTGGGACCTTATAGGTGTTTAGCCATGCAACACAGCAGTTGATGTTGTTGCACTCAGGATATTGTGCTGGATAACTAAACACATATAAGGTCCCAAAGGCGAGACCTATTGGCTATGCCATTGCTTATTTGTTTTTATCATGGGCTCATAAACAAGGAATAGCTTGAGTCCAGTTACATGATGAGCACCAGACTCATGGCATACACGTCACACTAGGGGCACCAAAAAACAAAGTGATGCATGAAATTCTTGAATTATTCTCAGCCACTGACAATCACTGAAGGCCACATCCCAATCCATCATTTTGTACCCCCTTTACCACCTCCTTTTGGACCCAACTATATGCAAATCCTCCTTGACCCTGCTCCAGTGGGAACAGCACAGCCTGAAATACGAGACCACGTCCTCCGCAAACCGGAAAACAAGCAACCCAGGACCGATTTCACCCTTATTATGGGCTCATCAGCCAGTTATAGCTTAATACCAATGGCATGGTGAGCGCAGGACCCTCGCCTGGGCACACCCATCACACTTAGGGCATCAAAAGGCAAAGTGATGGATGGAATGTTTGAATTAACCTCAGCCACTGATAATCCCTTGGGGCTGCATCCCAGTACGTTGTCTTTCACTTGCCGTGCCACTTCAGTTTGAAGAAAATACAACCATATTATTATGTATGGCTCTGGTAGCGTGCCACTAATGTGAATCACTGTATTTAAATCTAGTAACTCAGTGCTATGATATAGCAACAGTTGTTATCAAAATCTGTTTCCGGCTGTTACTACCAGATAAAGAAATTACAGGATGCACTGGCTGGGCTATCTAAATGCTTTTCGCAGCTGCACTAGAAATGAGGGAGCACAACATCTGGAGCAGAGGGCAAAGAGAGTGATAGATGTCCATGGCAGGAGGCCAGGTATTTATTTGTTTACATTTTGGACGAGGGTGAAAGGTCATGTTATGTATTGCACACCATTACTTCTCTGCACCTGCGTAGTTGTTGAAAGCAGGGTTTCTGTGTGACATCATAGACAACTCAAACTTCCCTTTCATTGTCTATTTGATGTCACTCAGAATCCTTTAGTGTAAAACACTCCATTAATTCACAGCAATCTATCTATCTATCTATCTATCTATCTATCTATCTATCTATCTATCTATCTATCTATCTATCTATCTATCTATCTATCTATCTATCTATCTATCTATCTATCTACCTATCTGTATGTGTGTGTGTGAATATATATATCACTGAAAAAACCCACAGGTTTCACCCATGTTATAGTTAGCTGGACATCTCTCTCACACAAAACTATTGAAATTCCACCTTTATAAGTAGTTCAGCTAACTATAACTCGCCCGCCCGCAATGCATTGCTGATCATGTCACATATTACATCACTCATCACAAAGTCAGTGACATCACTGATGATATCACAATATGCTCCTTGATTCGTCCGTTGTTAAACGTTTTATAGTAGTAAACGTGTTTTGCTACAATGGATGCTGTTATGTTTTTTTCTTTAATATCATTTTGTGCCTCTGTACATTAAGGGATTATGGGCCATATTATCAATAAAGGACGATCGCCACTTTTATCGACAGGAAACTGCCGGTAAAGCAGGGATAATGCTCTCGATAATATATCCTTGTGAATTCCCATAGAACCCAGGTTATGGTGTTACCCTGTGCTTCTATGGGAATTCACAAGGATATACTATCAACATCATTATCGCCGCTTTAGTGCTAGTTTCCTGCCGATAAAAGCGGCGATAATGTATCGCCCTTTCCTGATAATATGGCACTGACGGGCATATTATTAGGAACCAGTGTTAAAATTATTGATGTTTTATGGACAGTAAACTCCCGATAAAACGGCGAAAATGGGCTTGATAAAAGCTTCTTGTAAATTGCTATAGAAGTCCAAGTTCTAGTGTAAACCTGGTCTGGTATGGGAATTTTTAAGGGCATATTATCAAGCTCATTATCGTAGATTTATCATTCATTTTCCTGCCGATAAAAACAACAATAATCTATCGCCTTTTGTTGATAATATGTCCCAAAATCCATTTTATTAATTTAATTGTTTACTTACCTGTAATGATCGAGGTGGCATATTACCAAGGGGGGCGATAGGCAATTATCATTGATTTACCGTCCTTTTTCGTCCGCTAAGCGGTGACAATTCTATCGTCCTATTAGCAACCTGTCGCTAACTGATGTTAGCAACAGCTTTTACGCGATAGCGAGCAGTTTGGGCCCGCTTTGCATGTCAGCGATGTTTATCGCTAATGACGTGCAAAGTAGGCTTACCCAACCAGTTACCGACTGAAAGCAGTCCCTAACGTCGCTATTAGCAAGGCAGGCGTACCGTTGGAAATATTCTCGTTAACCGCGATTATCTCCACATACTAATACCTGCCTAGACCAGTTCTTAGCCATGTTATCCAATAGCAAGTGGATAACATGGTTAAGACCATTTCGTCTCTAATACGTGAATATCGCTGTACTCTCAATGATATTCACGCATTTCGCCGCAATCGCAATTTTACCACAATGGAGAAAAATGTTGCTAATGGCATGTTTTCTCCGCAAACATATCCAGCGATAGGCAGCGATAAAAAAAATCGTCACTAACCCTATTTAGCGATAAATATCGCTACTTGTTGGTAATATGCCCCCAGATTCCATTGTTTATCTCTCCTCACCCTGCCCCTCCTCCGCCCGCCTGCCTGCCCCCTTCCAACTCCCTCCACGGGCCGCGGCTGTTTTTATATTCCGTTATATTGTACTGTCTATTTATACTCTCATTTTTTATTAAATTTTCCTTGCTTCATACTCCTTGTTCTTTTGTTGTAAGTCTTCTTATTTTTATACTCCGAGCTTTGTCCTCATACTCTTCCCTCTCTTCTTGTAAGTAATATAACATAATATTTGATATATTTTTGTTTGTAATGTTACATATATTTTTTTATTATAGGTTGTGTTTATCGATACTAAAAGTACTGCATCATGCCAACGAAGCACCAACAGACGAAGCAACGAAAGAAAAGTATGTATTTGAAGAAAACTCACCAAGAAGATTTACATGAAGAGAGATGCCTTAACAAACATAAAGAAACTCCTGGTAAGAGCAGGAACACTTTTTTGAGGAAAATACTAAAGACTAAGAATAGTGTTCAGAAACAAAATAATTTCCTTAGTGTATCAGCAACGAAAAATAAAAAAACTAGGAATAAACAAAGAATAATGGAAAATCAAGTGCAGACAAAACTGTGTATAGTTCAAGTAGAAAAAATTCAATTAATAGAAATTAGGAATAAAATGTTTTATAATAGATTGGTATCAAATTTAATGAAAGAAATTACGGTATATAAGAAAAAAACTGTATTTTATAAGAAAAAGAAAGCTATAGAAAATGTAGTTGAGAAAGCTTTGGAATTGAAAAGAAAACTGTTTATATTAGTAATCAATAGAATTAGATCACTAGATAAACCAATCCATTTAATGAAGAGCGAAAGTAGGCGGAGAAGACTAATTAACAGAAGTAATTTTTGTGAGGTTTTTTTGGGTGAATGGAAACATACTTTAACTTCTGAGCCTTTTTTTAATGAAGAAAGTTATCTTCAGAGTAATGATTTGTTGCATTCAGTTGACACTACTGGTTGTGCTCATGAGGTTAGAAAGGGTTGTCCTATTGAGAAAGAGAAATTTGTTCCTAGAAATGCAGAAGAGGTGTTAGCTGCTGAAGTTTTAGGGAGACATCCTAAAGCTCCAGTATACACTTGGAATTGTAGTAGTCTTTGCAGTGTCCGGGAATAATTTATTGATTTTTTACGCAATTTCTTACGTAATTACACCAAGAAAAGTGTTAAACAAAAGATTAAGATGTTACAAGGACTAGATCCTTGCAGAGTGAGAGAAAATACTGGTTTACAAGGTCATTCTCTACCTTGTGTTTCTAAAAAAGTATGTTGAAGTGTTTTCCACCATTTCAGGATGTTAGCAGTTCATCATACTCAGATGAGGAAATTAGTCAGAACATTCTATTACGCAAAAAGTCCAGCACTAATGTTAAAAAAGTTGAACAGTGCTCTTTTGCGTGGATCTGTATCAGACATAACAAATGTTTGTGATGAAATTGAGATTAGTTACTTTGGTCCTCAGGAAGACAGTGCAGAAAGTGAGAGAATAATAGAAGAAAATGTGGAAGAGAATGTAGGACAGTGCAGTGTACAAAATTTTCAACAAGAAATTATACAGTTTAAGGTAATTTCAGGTGAAATGCCAAATTATTCTTGTATCTGTTGTCGACGAATTCATTATAAAAATCAGACCAGGACTGTTGATCTGTATTTAAAAAGTGAAAAGGAAAATAATAATGAGTGGAAGGATTTTACAACTTATTTGTTGGTAGAGAATTGTTTTGATTTGGGTTCTGATCAGCGTATTTGTAAATATTGTTATAACAAATTAGAAGAGAACAAAATGCCTGCTAGAGCTGTGCATAATAATCTTGAGTTGGTAAATATTCCTTCTGAACTGATGGATTTAAATACCTACGACTCTTTTCTTATTCAATGTGTGCATTCTTTTCAGGCTATTGTTCGTATGGAGCCTAAGACAGGAAAATTGCCTCCTTCTGATTTACAGAGAGCATTAAAGGGAAGAGTTGTATATTTGTATCTAGATTTAAAGAAAAATATTGAAAATGTTGGCGTAGAAAATGTAGAGGATGAACCTTTAGTTATTCTTGGTAATGGCGTTCCTACTCTGAGTAAGAAAATCTGGCAGAATAAGGGGATGTTAGGAATGTGAAAAAGGCAACGTTGTAACTGGTAAAAAATAATCAATATTACAAAAATGTGTATGTGGAAGAAGAAGAAATATCTGTACAAGAAGATACTGACTTGCCATCTGGACAAATTGAAAAAGTGGATGTGTCCAGAACTGAAGAAATCTACAAACATTACAGTGTTCATCCATTACATGCCAAAGAAATGATAGGGAATGCTATAGAGTTATTTCAAATGAAAGAAGCAAAAGGAAGTCCCATTAGTGTATGGGAAAAAAGCTTGGAAGGTCGTTGTTTCCCTCAGTTGTTTCCTACAGGAAAAGGAGGACGATATGATGAACGACCCGTGCAGATTCCTGCATCTGAATACCGGACATCAAGATTATATGCAGAAGATGCAAGATTTCGACAATGTATTCCATATTTGTTTCATCTTTTGTTTGAGAGTGATTTGTATGGACTTTCTTATACAGTAAACCACATATTGAAAACAGGTGTACATCTGCAAAATGTTTCAGCAAAGGAATTTATGGATAAAGTACAGCAGAAAGATAATTTGTTGGAAACTCAGCTGATTAATCTGATGGCATGTCAGCGAGTACTGGTACCGTCGTCACGGAGAACTCAAATATATGCTAAAGAACTTAGGAACTCCTACATGGTTCTTTACTGTAAGCTAAGCTGTGCTGAATATGCTTGCGATGATTTTCTTCAATTTCTTCGAGAGGCAAATCCAAATATACCAAATATCGAATACAAGACACCTGGAAAAATGTTCTCTTTGGATCCTGTTAATGTATGCAGGTATTTCAATCATAAATTCAAAGCTATGATGTCTTTTATCACCAATAAAAAAAATCCTCCTCTTGTAGAGGTTCTGGATTTCTGTTGGAGAAAGGAGTATCAAGTGAGAGGTGCTCCTCACATACATATGCTATTATGGATCAAAGATGCTCCCAAATTAGGAACAGACTCAGATGATACTGTGTTGTCTTTTATTGAAGAATATGCTACATGTGAAGTACCCAAAAGTACACAAGATAAGGACTTAAGACAACAAGTCTTACGATTCTGAAGCCATCCTTGTAGCAAATACTGTATCCAAAAGTACAAATCTAGGGACAAATTCTACAGCAAATGCCGTTTTGCATTTCCTCGACCTGTAATATCAAAAGGAAGAGTGAACAGTTTTATGTCATCTTTGCGACATATTATCACAAGAAAGTCTCCAAAAAATACCTACAACTTAAGATGAAATGAAGAGTCAAAATACATAAATGACTATAACTCAGTCATCTTGTCTATGTGGAATGCTAATATGGATATTCAATATGTTGCAGACAATTCCATTGCTGTTGCTTGATATGTGACATTATACATAACAAAATCATTAAAGACGGAATTAAAGGAAATGTGGGAAGAGATTTCCCATGAGAAGAGTCTAAGTAGGAAACTATACAGTTTCAGTTTGAAGATGTTATCTCATCGAGAAATTGGAGCGTATGAAAGCGTGGATTGCTTATCATCTGCAAGTCTGTACTCTAAATCCAGAAGAATCATTTGGGTGAGTCTAGGTCTTGCTGCAACACGAAACCGAGTTCATAAATCTGTACAAGAAATTGAATATTTAGCTGAAAAAGAGCCAGAAAGTACTGATATTCTGAAAACAAATGTGTTGGATACATATTATCCAAATAGAAGTCATCATCTTGAGAACATTTGTCTCTTTGAAGTGCTGCAAAACTATATTTTCAAAAACGGAATATCACCGAAAACATTAATATTGGTATATTTGCCGTTATTGGTTCTGAAGGATGTCTGGTGAAACAAAGAAAAGGACATTTGATTAATCACCGTAAACTGAGTTTCGAAACACCTGACATAAGGGAATTTTACTAGCTCTTTTGCAACTTTTCAAGCCATCGCGTTCAGAATTGGAATTACTTGGCTATTTTGAGAGCTATGAAGATTCCTTGAATGCAACTAAAGATACTATAGAATGTCCTGTTTTTGCTAATTATGTCAAAATGTTGAATGACGAAATTGAGCAAGAAGCTACAATTGCAGCTGAGATTGCTAGAGATAGTTCTCAAGACAGTCAAACTTCTCCTCCGTTAAGTCAGGACCCACTAGGAGAACTAATTGTTCTAAATAAAGCAGCAACGGCTATGGAAGAGGTGGAAACAGTAATGTATCAAGGTCAAGAACATCTAACAAACTTAGAAAACTTAGAAGAACAACTAAATCTTGAGCAGAAAGAAATATATGAGCAAGTGAGACAACAGATTGACCATGGATTTCTTAATGAGAAAACAGAGTGCTCTTGCTCATCATTTGAACCTATCCATATGTATGTGAGTGGACAAGCTGGAACAGGAAAAACATTTTTTATCAAAGTAATCACAACTTTTCTACAGAAAAGAACTGAGTTGCATTTGTCTTGTGTTGTCACTGCTCCAACTGGGTTGGCGGCACATAATATTAAAGGAATTACTTTACATCGTTTATTAATGCTACCAGTAGAGCATGACAACAATTACAATACCAAAAACTATCTGGAGAAGCTTCTTATGAAGTTTCAAGAGTGTTAAAGAAAATGAAGCTTCTCATTATGGATGAGGTAAGCATGGTCTCAAACTTAATGCTTGCCTTTGTGCATTTAAGAATGCAGCAAATTCTTAAAACAGAGTATGACGTATTATTCAGAGGAAAACACAACATAGTTTTTGGAGAACTTCTACAACTTACTCCTGTAAAAGGACAGCCAGTGTTTAAAACACTTGTGCATGAAGATACTAGAAAGTCTTTGGGGAGTATTGGCAATGTAAACATTTGGTCATATTTTCAGTATAAGGAACTTACTACAAATATGCGACAAGCAAATTATGTTGATTATGGAACTATTCTTCAAGATATAAGAATTGAAAAATTGACCAAACATGGAAAACAAGCTTTACAGAAACGATTACTTTCCATTTTGTTTCCAAATGCAAATATTGTCCCACAGAAAATATACATAAAAATTGCAAAAAACAAATCTGTAATCTGCTTAATGCCAACACTGCGTGAATGTTCTATATTCAATGAAGAAATGTTAAAGTTGGAAAATGAAGAAATTATAAAATTGGAAGCAATTGATAAAATAAAACATGAGAGAATCAGTATTATTTTGAGTGAAAACTTGAAGAGGAAATTGGATTCTTTTGAGAAATCGATAAGTAAAACTGCTGGTTTAGAAAAGAATTTGTATGCATGTGTAAATTGTAGAGTAATTTTGTGAATTAATTTGGATGTTCAAAAAGGTTTAGCAAATGGAGCAATGGGTAAAATTCTTGATTTTGTTAATTATGTAAACAGAGCTGGCATTGAATTTTTGAAAATCAAATTTGATGAAATAGCTGAAGTACAACAAGTTAGTCGTTGTGCAGCTCGTTTTTTGCTTGTAAAAGATTTGTATGTCTGCAGAAAACAGTTTCCTGTTTGTTTGGCATATGTGGTGACCATTCATAAATCTCAAGGTGTAAGTGTAGATTGTGCTTTAGTGAATATTGGTAGTACCGTGTTTAAAGAAGGTATGGCATACGTTGCTTTGTCTTGAGTCAGAACTTTATCTGGATTGTACTTGATTGATTTTGATGAGACAAAGATTTCTGCAGATACAAACTGTTTGAAAGAGTATAATAGTTTAAAAAGAGAATATGCACCCAATTTAGGTCAATATCCAATGATTGAAATGCGTGTGGTATGTAGAGAAAGAAGATTGGAGAATATCGGTTCTGAAACTGTAGAGAAAGAAAAAAAACAAGATTAAGTTGCGCCTCCAAGCAAAAAGACAAAGGACAGAGTTGAAGAGAATGTTGGTTATCAATTTGAAAATAGTTCTGGTGTTAACTGCTATGCTAATGTCGTTGTAAATGTTTTTTTTCTTCAAAGTTTCCAACAGCAAATTGTAGAAAATTGGGACAAAAGATTCTGTTCATTGTTAAATTCTGTTTATGAGAAATGTACTAGTGATAAAAGTAAAATACAAAGTGTTTCTGATATTCAAAATGTTTTGGACATATGTTCTGGTTCTACTCAATTTACGCAGAATATTCAGCAAGATTGTCAGGAATTTTTTATTTTTATGCTTGGTGTACTGGAAGATGAAGGTATAAATGTTGAAAACTTTTTTGGCCTTTCTTATAAATGGCATCATGACTGTCGAAATTGTTTATTTACATGTAGCACTGACATAGACAGTGAGAGATTCATATATTTGACTTTACCTGACTGTGAATCAGTTCTTTTAAATCTAATTAGAGGAGCATGTCAAAACATGGAGCGTAGCCAATGTAAATCCGAAATGTCATCAACATTATTTATGCAAAGATATGGACAGTATGTTATTTTATTGCTGCAACGTCGTAGAACTGATGGAACAAAATTGAAAACTTTAATTAAAATCAATGTTCAATATCAGGAAAAACTTTTATAGCTGTTGCTATTATTTTTCATGATGAACCTTCTACCACATCTGGACATTACATTGTTTATTTAAAATGTCTGAAAGGTTGGATGCAGTGTAATGATACTAAATTTGTTTTTAAGCAAGGTTTGCCCAAAGAGTTACCAAATTCTTACCTAATATTTTTAAAGACCAAATTTTATGATCAAAATTAACCCTTTAGGATTAGTGTTGTTAAGGTAGATTACTCTGGTGTTGTAGAGTATTTTGTAAGTGAGAGTGAGGAGCTTAAAGGTGATCCTTTTGTTGATATTGAGGCAGTGTAGGTGTATCAGGTGGTGGCTGTCCGTTTTGCCCCGACCGGAGGAACTGCGCTGCACTACGGAGCCCGCTCCCGGACACATCCACGCGGTCTCCCGGAGCTCCGGTCGTGTCACAACACACTGACTGGGAATGCCCGCCCAAGGAGAAGCCCGGCTATGGACCCACAAGCTGCAGCAACAGAAGCGTGAGCAAACGGACCTCGCGGATGAGGCTGCTGGCGAACGTGCAATTGTGTAGAAAAACGGTGCGTGAACTAACTGTTGAAAATGGGGGCTGCCCAGCGCATCTGACATCGCATTTGAGTCACCCTGCGCTCTGATACCGTGATCGTTGCTGTGGCAGCTGTCTATGACCACGAGGAACTGAATGCAGCAATTAAACCTCCCGCCCATGCACATTTCTCGAATATAACGCTGCAATTACCCATAAAACTGTAAGCGCCCACAGAGCCTAGATCGTGTTTGAATGTCAAAGCTGAATTGAAATGGTTGAAAATAATTGAGAGGATCTACTAAGACATCAAGACTCTGTGACCTGGAACACCCTTGTGTAGACAAAAACTGTAGTACTGTGAGTTATGCTGGTTGAACCTTTACAGCAGCCATTTGCATTTGCATTTGATATTTACAAGGAGTAAACATACGCAATGTACAAAATGGCGGCTACTGCAGATGAGTGTTCTTGGGGAGGTCTGCAGCTTCTATGCTGGTAATACACGCATAACTCCCTATCAGTAAGTCGCTATTCACTACTCACAACCACCAGAATAAGGCAGGAGAGGTATCTAATGTGCTGCCCTGCACTGTCTCAACACAATTCAGTCTCAGTGCTGTGAGGTTGGTGAACATCAAGGCTATACCAGGATAGTTACAGGTCAACAACTGTGTTCTAAGTGGGCTCGGTGGCGTGCACTGATAGCCGGCGGCTAAACAACACCAAGTTGCAGCAAACAACTTAACAATGGGGGACAAGGAAAATGGTAAAAATTCTAAGCGCCTGAAATCTGACCCACCAACGCCAGTCAAAGGAAATAAGGTAATGGCAGAAGCTATGGAAACAATACTGAGCAGACTGGAAGAAGTTAGGGACTTGGCCAAATCCACCAAAGAGGAGGTTGTTGCAATCCGCCAGGACATCAAAGTCATCAATTCGAGACTAACTGAGTCCGAGAGCAGGATAAGTAAATTGGAAGACTTCGAAAATAGAACATGTGGAGCCATCAAGAATCTTTCCTTGTGTTCGGACCATCTTGTGAGGAAAGTTGCGGAATTGAAAGATAGAAATAGAAGGGGAAACCTGAGAATTTTTGGTATGCCAGAAAAATCAGAGGAATCCCATGACTCTTGCATACCCTTCCTTGAGCAGTGGTTCACACAGGCCACAAATCTAACCTTCACTCAGCCACTGGAGTTCGATAGAGCGCATAGAGTACCAGGACGAATTACCAAAGAGCAGAAGGGCCCGAGAGAGATTGTGTGCAAACCGCTAAGATACCAACACACAGAGCAGATACTTACCTTCGTCCGCAAACATAACCATGTGCTATGGAAAGGCCAAAAAATCTTCATCTCACAAGATTTCAGTAAGGAGACTATGGAAATCAGGAAAGCTTTCCTTGCATTGAGACCACAACTGAAGACACTTGGTTACATGTATGGCTTCATAGGTCCGACAAAGTTTAAAGTAACAATACAAGGTGTGACTCATGTGTTCTCTGACCCGTGAAAACTGCGACAACACCTATCCAGCCAGGGAGATGGCAACATGGAGGTCTCCCCCTCAACTCAACAGGGAGCCTCTTCATTCGGCCTAGGATGAGTTTTTAACTACCGGTGCTGTCACTCTAATGTTTCCTGGCTCCTCATAATGCACCTAATCTGACCTGAACTAAGTAAGAATGTGTTTTGGCCGAAAGTGGTACATGGTCAACTGCCACAAATAGGTTTGTTCATTGCTCACTTAAATTCTGCCCATCCGACGGCCTGTTCTGTTCTGTTCTACGAGCCTTTTGGGCCCTCTGCCAGCGAATCTTCCACTATCCGGAACTATGTCAGAACGGTCTCTCAAGTCCTTGCTATATCTAGGCTCCCATACTAATGTTCTTATGCCTTAAAATAACATATTATGCTATAGCTTTATTCGGTAGCACACCTCTTTGGTTTTATGCAGATCCATGGTGCTTAACCTGCTATTCTGGTGTGCTTAGCTCCCACTTCCACAATTAATGTAGTGGCTTCTGCTGAACTCAATGTTATGGCATCATTGTTGTTTCTCGTTGCCTACATACCTGTTTCACTTTTTCGCTAAACTGGGGTTGCAGCCCCAAGGATTAATAGTTATGAGTAAGCTGTTTGGAGGCGGTCTCGAGGTCGCCATTCCCGAGTCGCCATGTTCCTTTTCTACTATTGGGGAGGGAGGGGTGGGCTGTGGGTGAGGGAGGAGGGTGGAGGGAGATTTGTAGGGGAGAGGGGAGGGATTGTTTTCACATTTTGTATATTGTTTTGCTTTGTTTTTTCTATTCTGCATACCATTTTGCATCCTACTTTGAATCCACCGTATCACATTGCATTCCGAAGCTTGCATTCTGTCCTTCAACTTCCTGCATATTGTGCTAGCACTGCAATCAACACAAGCTATGCTACTGACGATACTGCCAAATGTCTAATGCTCTCTTTACGATCTAAATCCTATGCATATACATGTGTTATGAGGCAATATCAGATGTTATATAATTGATGGCTCCTGTTATAGATACTCTAATAGGGACAACCACTATAGCTAACCTCAAAATATTATCGCTGAATGTGAAAGGCCTTAACCAACCAGTTAATTGCCAGAAGATACTTGATTATCTACGTAGGCAACGTGGAGACATAGCCCTGTTGCAGGAGGTGATCTCCTCTACAACAGACACGAAGGGTAGATGGGTTTCGGCGAAACTACTCAAAGATAATACTGAATTCTTTATTACGACAATATATGCCCCTAATGCACATGACCCGTCTTTCTGGGTAGGCCTCACGAAACAGATCAACTCCATCCCAGACACGGCAGTTCATATTCTGGCGGGCAACTTCAATCTTCCGTTCGACCCAGTACTAGATAGAGACTCCAAATGCGTCTTTCGCCCAGGTAGAGCCCATAAGGCGTTCATGACGCTGTGCAGTAGGTTTCATATGGTAGACCCGTGGGGGCAGATTTATGTTAACTGGCGCATCCCCAAGGATGCACCAGTTAACATGCGCCACAGTGCGCCACAGCTCCTCCAGCCATGGTGCGCCGCATTTATAATGCGGTGCACCATGGTGCAAAAACGGCACAGATGCGTCACGCATCTGTGCCGGAAATGTGGCGCATTGCTGGAGTTGCGTCGCAAGCGCGACGCAGCTCCAGCAAGGCTCGGGGGTGCCCCATTTTAACAATGCTGCGTCAAGACCTACGCCTGCTTCAAGCAGGCGCAGGCTTTTGACGCAGCATTGGCTTAAAAGTGACTGAGTGACAAAAATATCCTGGGTGACTCCGGACTTACCTGGCAGCCGAAGAGTTTTAAATATTTAGGTATGGAATTCGAGAGGGATTTGATAACCACCCTGAAAATCAATGAGGATATACTCTATAAGAAAATACAAAAACTATTAGATGGTTGGTCGCCGAAATTCCTCTCGTGGTGGGGTAGAGCAGAGTGATTAAAGATGATGATCAGCACCTTGGTAAACTACATGGCGTGTATGCTCCCCATGACCTTCACCGAAGATTTTCTGCATAAAATAGAGAAGTAATTCACGGACTTCCTGTGGAAAGGGAAGAAACCGAGAATTGCCATGAAAAAATTACAACTTCCAAAACTTAAAGGTGGTATAGGTATAGGTATAGGTCAGGAATTACCAAGCCGCCTTTCTCTGCAAGCAGGGTGCTTCCTGGTTTGCCGAAGACCCTAAATATACGCCTCTATGGATTGATATTGAGAAATCCATTATAGGCAAGGCCCCGCTTTCTGCTGTACTTACAATGGACCTCTAACACCTTACGCACTCTAAATACATCATGCTCAATACCAAGAGAGCACTTTTGCGATTAGATCACCTTCACAAGACTGGTCTGCAAATCCACAAATCAACCTCTGCATCTTTATAGCGCAACCCATTGATTAAAATTAACGGCTCGCCCCCCATATGGGACCACTGGTCTGATAGAGGTATTAATGTGGTTTCAGATCTCTATGAGAATAACATGCCATTGCCCTTCTCGACTCTGCAGGCTAGGCACTCCCTATTACTGATTGACTTCTACGCTTTTCTGAAGCTAAAATCGGCTCTGTCCACACGAACATTTAAGCCAGGGACACCTTGGCTAAAATCTATGCTCCCGCACTTCCAATCCTCGGGACATTTCGTCTCAAAAATACATAAACTACTTGCACCAACACCCAACAAATCGATGAGACGTAATGAAATCAAATGGGAAGCAGAAACAAACAACACTGGTATAGACATAGACTTGATCAGGATACATGCATCAGCACTCACACACAAGGTCTCATCGATACTGTCACAGACCAAGTATATGATACTCAACAGGACATTCTCGACCCCACAGAGACTATTTAAGGTTGGCCTGCGAGATACACCGATATGCTGGAACTGCTCATTGGACGTTGGTGATCTCCCACACGAGTTATTTAATTGTCCCATGCTTCACACATATTGGGCCAAGATCTTTGATTATATTGGACACATATTTGCCATACATCCCACAAGGGAATTCATTTATATCATCCTGGGAGCCATAGACCCACTATTAAAGGGAAACCATGACCGCCAGCTTCTGGACCTCTTGCTAACACTGGCATGCAAGGTGATCCTATGCAACTGGAAAACAGCGGCAGAGGTCTCTTTCAATGCCTGGAGGGAGTGGCTGTCCTGCATTAGAGGCACTGACAATCCCGCCCTACACACGTCACCATGGCAGGTCACCAACAATAAACTGTGGTCCTCCTTAGATCAGGCCTCCTTCACCTTCGACCCACCATAAGACACTGTCTGACTAATTCAACGCTTAGTTATTCCTTGGGGTAACTTCTGCACAGAATGCACTAGGTACGATCCATATTAAATGGGCACAATAACTGGAGACGTACTGTGCAGGGATGACGAGGTATTGCATGGTATTACATGTCTGACTATAGATGGAAGGCTCTACGTAATTGTGTGTAACAGTAATAATGCGATGCTGAATGTTTATTGTTTGTTATTTGTTATCACCTCTTTTTTAGATCCGGAATGATGATTATTGTCTTGTTTTATTTACCTTTCTTTCATTATTTCCTGTATCATTTTATATGCATTGGCCTATGACTGTTTTCGGCATCACTCCAATATGTTTGTATGAATACCGATGCTTTATTGCCGCTCTCATTTTTGTTATTATTTAATAAAAAAAGATTTGAACACAAAAAAAAAGATATGTTTTATTTCAATTTTTTATATTGTTATTGACAATGTTGACTGGGTTTTTTTAAGATATCCTTATGGGTTGTCTATTTTTTGCCCGCTGTTATGTGATGAGTGCTATTGAACTCACTGTTTGCAGTGAAATTCAATATATTCTGAGAACAGCAAAAAAGGCAAATTAAATGTTTTACAAATAATTTTGTGTTGTAAAATATATCTAGTAACTGTGTTTTTTTGTATCTTCCACAGGTGACAATTTTACAATATATACTTTTTTTTTATTATTTATTATTCTTAACGTAAGTACATGTAACTGACTCAGCCGGGGCCCGTGAAGGGAGTTGTCGTGAGGTAGGCAAATGGGGCAGGGGAGGGGCAGAGTGGGGGGTTATAAACTGCAGAATCTGGATGATTGCAGGTAAGTAAACAATTAAATTAATAAAATGAATTTCGTATCCTGCGCCCTCCATCGCAAAATGCTATGCAGGACACGGAACAAAGTCGCATATTATCAACAAAACGTGATACATTATCGCTGCTTTTATCGGCAGCAAAAATTCTGATAAAACGGCGGTAATGAACTTGATAATAGAGCTTCGGAAATTCCCATAGCAGCCCAGGTTCTGGTGTTAACTTGGGCTGTTATGGGAATTTACAAGGGCCTATTATCAAGCCCTTTATCGCCGCTTTATCTGCAGTTTTCCTGCTGATAAAAGCAGCGATAATCCTAATAATGTCTTTCTGTTGACGAACCCGCGTTGCAATGCCTGTGACTTACGTCCTTCAAATTAGTTTTTAGGTATACGTGTGACCAAGTCTGATAACATCAGAGTTTAAGGACAAACACCGTGATGTCTGTGCCTCGAAATCTCGTCAGTTACAAAGAAAATAGGAGGAGGATAAAATGAAAGTAACAGATGTAATAAAAACAACGGTGAAAAACTACTAAAATGGCGGTGGACGGAGTACGGAATCAACGTTTGGCGCCAAATAAATGTAGATAAAATATGATTATTAATATATTACAAACGTACAGCAGCGGATGACACACACGACCCGGGAAAACAAAGCGCCAAATGTAATACTTGAAATAAAGAAAGCTTTGTTTGTTGAACTTGAAGAAAAAGAAAAAAACATGGGCTTCGAAACGAGGCTGCGCATGCGTAGAGAGTACAACTGCTACACAAAAAAAGGAAAGTTTTACATTCTATCATCGAAATGAAGGGGCATATTATCAACAAAACGCGATACATTACCACTGCTTTTATTGCCAGTAACTGCCGATAAACCGGCGATAATGAGCTTCATAATAATTGACCCTTGTTAATTCCCATAGAAGCCCATGTTAACACCAGAACATGGGCTTCTATGAGAATTAACAAAGGCGTATTATCAAGACCATTTTCGCCGTTTCATCACCACTTTCATGCCCATAAAACAACGATAATTTTAACACCGATCCTTGATAATACGCCCATAAGTGCCATATCATCATTAAAGGGTGATACATTATCGCTGCTTTTATTACATGAAACCTGCCGCTAAAGGGCAGATAATGGGCTTGATAATAGGCCCTTGTAAATTCCCATAGCAGCCCAGGTTGTAGTGTCAACATGAGCTTCTATGGCAATTCACATGGATATATTATCAAGCCCATTATCGCCGCTTTATCAACAGTTTTCTGCCGATAAAAGCAGCGATAATGTATTGCCTTTTCTTGATAATTTGGCCCATTCTTCTTTTTTTCGACCAGTAAACTTAGCTGCATATCATCAACCACCGGTGTTAAAATTATCGCTGTTTTATTGCCAAGAAACTGCCAATAAAACGGCGATAATTACCAACATAATATGGCCTTGTTATTTCCCATAGAAGCCCATGTTAACACCAGAACATAAGCTTCTATGGGAATTTACAAGGACTTATTATCAAGCCCATCCTCCCAACATTAATAAAAAACTCCAGACAATACCTGGAGCTGGAAGGTCATTTTACATATCACTGGCCCAGAAAGGTAGCGTTCCCGTGGACATGTATGGGGAGAGAGAGAGACAGAGACCTCAAAACAATTTTTTTTTATTAAAAGACCCCAGGGGTGCCGCTCACCGAGAAGGGAAGTAGGACTGTAACCCCCCCTCCCACATACTTCAAAATAAAACCAGAGGAGTGCCGTTCCCCAGTGCACGGGGCACCTTACAAGCCCCCATTATCCAGAATAATTGCCCCAGTAATTTGGCCCCCCTGGACCTAATGAATAAAACGGACTTCTACTTTTTTTTCACCTTTTCCACCGCGTACAAGTACTGCACGAGTACCCCGACATTTTTTATTTAAAACAAATAAAAATTGAGCCTAAAGATCCATGTACCACCCCCTGACCAAGACTATAGGCTCAGAATGTTTCTACCCTGCCCCCTTTCCTTATTTCTCAACTTTCTTTTACTGTTTTCTTGTGACTCTCCTCTCCAGACAAACAACATGGCTGCCAACACTTCCTGGTTTGGAGAATTGACAGCCAATCAGCATGCAGCTCCTGCTCATAATTGTAGGTATTTATGATAGAGCGCGCAGGTCACCCGATCCTTATTTTACCAAATTATATACGTTACTGGGCCCGTCAATAAATTTATCATAAATCAGGTAACCTTCACAGCGCTATCAATAATTCGGGGTTCTTACTTTCCATATATTTCACTTGTACCTGACTTACCAATCCTCGCGAAACATGTACCTATGACCACGATGAATCAGGAGCTATTATTAGAGGCTTTCAGGCAGATAACACCAACTCCATATACATTTATAATTTGTCTATACTTTGTAATAACTACAAACGCAAGAAGTTTTAAAAACCTTTATCTAATATGCCATGAGAATGAAATTCACACAGATCAAAACATCTAAGACCAAGATTAGAAAAATGGTATAACTTTAAATCAATGTAAGGATCATCTAACATTAGAAAATATAAAGGAGAAGGAAAAGGAACACTGAATTTAATCTAACAGATCTGTATTGACGTTGCTAAAGGATAGGTAAGAACAAGGGAACATACTACTAAATGCTAATAGGAATATACTAAGGTATTTTGGAAACAAGTGTTAAATGCAATTTCTATAGGAAAGGTAACAATGGAACATACTAAATATGTAAACAATTCAGCATTAAAGTAAGGGTACGGGGAAGATAAGGAACATGCTAGTAAAATACTTTCAAAAGAGGTTAAGTGTCAAAGGTAATTTCACAGGCAAGATTTGCTTTATTAGGAAAAATAGTAAGAAAGATTCAGATGGACAAACACCCACATATATTCATATTTACCTAGGACAGAAAGAGGATTAACCCTGGCCATGGTTCAGTTAGGAAAGGCGGGAAAGGACCCTCAAGGACTTGGGATGCCAGTAGGCGAGTACGTACAGCTTATAGACAGTCAGGACAGGATCACCCCGGGATATGGATCAGGACTGGAATCATCTAAGGGTACGACCAACACCTGCAGCTTCGGATGCAATGCCTGCGCTACGCCCTCTCTGCAAGGAATCCGCCAATAACCCCAATTGGGTTCTTGAATCTCCAGCAAAGTGCTTCGCCAGCACTTAAAGGTTTCCCCACCCTAAGCTAAGTTTGTGGAAATTACAGACAGAGTGCTAAGCAGCTCTCTGTATCAATCACCTATAGAGTTCATAGGGTCAGTGACAGGTCAGCTACTCAGACAAGTCGGACAGTTTCTCTAGCTGAATCTAGGTCAATTATACTGTTCTTGGGTCAGCAGACCAGCCACAAATGTTGCAAGTGCAAGGATCCCCGATTTCGGATTGGACAAGAGAGGTGGTTAGGTTCTTGTCACCACCTAGAATTTGGTGTTCCCACAATTAATATTCATTTATTTGAATGCACCCCTTACATTCCAGTTCCCATGGCATAAGAATATGAAGACAATAGGGCACATAAACATTATCATAAAATGTAACATTTTTAGGTACAAGTCGAAGTTTTCTCCTGGAGCAGGGTTCACTTTCCCAGGGGCATCTTAGCTTCGGCAGCCAGCTGGCTGAGTTCCACTGCTGTGAGCCTCGCTCTTCCCCTATCACGTGATTGGTGACACATGGGCTTCCAAGATGAAGCAGCACCTCTCCTCCCAGGCCCCCGGAGAATGTTACATGAAAAGTAAGCGAAAACAATTTAGAAACACAGAAAAAATGAATACACTGTATACCATGAATAGCTGCACTACACCCCTTACTTTATAATATCTATAGCATTAGGAGTAAGGCAGAAATAAACAGCTGAGCCAGAGCAGCGGTAGCAAGCAGAGAACATGTTAAAGACAAAGCGGCCATATTAGCAATACTGTGCATGAGCGAAAAAATCCTTCCAGAACTACGAGTGCGTCACATCACGTGGGTATGACCGACGCATGCACAGACTGGAATCCTGCATAGCAGCGACCATGTCAGCTTGCAAGCGTAGTTATGATTAATAAACACATAAGAAAGCATCTCTGGGACACCCGCGTGTAGTGTAAAAGTGCAGTATTAATACACGAAACAAGTTGGTTACTATATTAAAGGTTAGGCGAGGGGTTTGAATCCAAGCAAGTCGCATAACGTGCGAATCCTTGCTCCATCAATCCCCTCTTTGATGATATTTACTATCATCACTATTAATGGAACCAGATGCCAACTTTTCCTTTCACATTTCATTCATCTCAATTTCAACAAATGTGTTATTAATCCTCTTTTCTGCATCATTAGGATGGAAACTTTTGGCTTTTTTATAAATTTGATTTTTCAGCTCTTCTAATTCAAGTTCATCAACATTCCTTTTCACTCCTCTCTTATTCACAACATACTTCTTTCTGCATTTTTGACATTTGCAGCAAATTATTATTATTAGCACAATTAAACTAATTCCAGCTATTGGCATCAGTATTTTACTCGCAAGACTTTTACCTATGTTAGAAAACCAACTACCTACAGAGGAGAGACCATCAGTTAGTCTCTTCCAGGCACTGTCAACCTCCAGTGGTTTGAGCTCTTTTTCCAAATTAGTTATGTTTCTCACATATTTCTTAATTTCAACACTTTTATCAGGAATGTAAGTGCAACAATGTTGCGCTTTCAACATTCTACAGACTCCGCCCTCTTTCACCAATAAGTTGTCAAGAGCAAGTCTATTTTGTAAAACCATTGATCTGATCGCAACCATTTCAGTATTGACCAGTAGGAAACCAGCAGCAGTGTCAGTAGATAACCGATCCACTACTGTAGACAATTTGCAAATTCGGTGTGTATTCAGAACCACTCCCACTCCAGGTATCAATGCACTAAATATATCACCTATTATTTCTCCTACACTTTCTCTTCTACTACGCACTAAACCATTAGTATTTTTATTGCTTCCAGCGGTGTCATTCACATGGTATATTTTCCGGAAGACAATGTCAAAATAGCAGCTTCCATACCAGTGATCCGGCAATTTGAAATAAGCCTTGTTTCCACATATATAATGAAATTCCGGGAAACACAGGTTCTGACCCATTTTTGAAACCCCAACCTCCAATTACCTTATAATTGTGTTCGCATTCACTGGAACCGATGAATACATTGTTATAATAGCTAGTCTTTTCTCTGTGAAGACACAGTTTCCTTTTTCTTTCGAAATCCAGTAACAATGCAGGATTAGCTTCACCATTTGAGGTACTTTCCATGTTTTCTGCCCACTTAGGAGTTCTCTGTCTTTTATCATTCGCCTTTCTTTGGAAACTATCCCTTCTTTTCTCTGCCATTTTCAAAAACATTTTCTCTTGTTCATGTAATAGACAATTACCCAGGTCCCAGTGACTATTTTAGGTCGAAACCTGTTTTTGTACAGCATACTTCGTGCAAGCGCTGCTTGCGAGGTTTTTTTTTTTCCTTCTACGCACTCACTTTAAATATCTGGCTATCTTTTAGCTAACACAGAATGGTAGACAAGGACATTCTCACTTACACTGAGGACTACATACAACAACTCTTACATGATCCTGCCAACAATTTTCTATCACCCAATATACCGCCCATTGACTTTTCTCTAAATGATAAGATCAGTAAACTTGAACGCTTAGAGAAGAAGCTCATCAGAACTAAACTACATGGACATTTTTTAGCACAGTGTTTACAGTCGAACATTATCCCATCTGGATTACAGGTTAAGGTGGAACCAGCGATCTTCGTGGACATCCCAAAATTTAGGGAAGGATTTAGCTGTGTTGCAAATAACTGTTCCAGACACTGGATGGTGTTAGGAATAGAGACGGTGGCAGAACAAGTGCAAGCCCTTACCAAGCAGATATCCGATTTGAAGGCTGAAATTGCGGGCTGATACTACACTCACCAACTCCAAACAAGCCCTAATGAAATTGGTTGCGACACTCCAAGACTTTGAAACCGTGACTATCAAGAAAAAATTGGAGAAGCTCGCCCGCGACGTGCGATTATACGACAAAAATAAGACGTACCCCTACCTACAGGAGGACTATTTCCGACAAGACGCTCAAGGACGTTTCACTAACCGGGGACGAGGTGGCTTCAGAGGTAGACGGAATTTTTCAACTTTTTTCTGATTCATCCTACAGTTCCGGAGAGGATACTGAACAAGCCGGCCCCAGTGGAAGCTACGGATACCACGACTCATACGGCCCAGCATACCCTCCATCTTTTTCAGGACGGGGAGGATGGCGACCACCACGAGGGAGAGGGAACAACTGGAACAAAGGCATTGGCAGGGGACAACAGAACGTGGAAGCAACCTGGGACAACGGGAGAGGGAGAGGCACCAAAAAAGTTCACTTCCCCCAGGAAGAACATGGAGAGAGAACCACCCGCCGGAAGAATTACAGGTGGTAAGACCGGCCAACAACCCCGTAATTAACATCTCTTCACACAGCCTTAATGATGAAGAAATCAGAGTACTTAGCCGTGGTCTATCTTTTGTAGCAACCTCCTTACCCAATGTCTTTACCACCATTGCGGAACTACACAATTTTTTCCGAAAAATCCGATTAAAATATTTCTTTAAAGACAAGCCTCCAACCAAAGTGGGGACACCAACCGGCCTACGAACACCGTCCACTTTTGTGCCTCCAACTTATGCCATCACTAGCAGAATTCTGGCATATGAAAGTCTAGTCCTTCAAGATATTAAAAAGATCTTACAGGAGAAGAAATACACAAAGTATAACATCAGCAAAGCGGAACGCTTGGCCCTGACATCTCTTAAAGACAATGTCGATATCATAGTAAAGCCGGCGGACAAAGTCGGTGCCATTGTTATACAAGATTTTGGGAACTACAAGGAAGAGATCATGAGACAGCTGGGTGATGGGATCAGCTATAAGAAACTACCTGGTGACCCCTCCAAAGACCTAGCAGCTGAAACACAAAGAGTAACCAAGGATGGTGTGGATCAAGGTTTTCTGTCAGACCAAGAGTACCAGTATCTTAATCAAAAAAATCAACGTATACCGACTATCTACACCCTGCCACAAGTCCACAAGAACCTACAGAACCCTCCAGGGTGGCCTATAGTGTCAGGGTGCGGCTCAATATTGGAACCACTATGCCGGTATGTAGATTTCTTTCTGAAGCCACTGGCCGAAACAACTGGGACGTACTTGCGTGACACCACCCACACTATTAATATAGTGGACAATCTTCCGATTGATCCCAATAAAGAACTTTTGGCAACCTGTGACATTGTGTCACTTTACACGAGTATCCCTCAGGAAGAAGCACTGGTGGTGGCTACTTTGGCATTGGATAAACGAGAGGCCCCTGTACGTGTCCCCACCACATTCATCATCCTACTATCGAAAATCGCGATGATGCAAAATTTCTTCCTTTTCCAGAACTGCTTTTACCTGCAAACAAAAGGAGTTGCAATGGGAGCTGCTTTTGCCCCCGATTTAGCAATAATATTCATGTCCACCTTTGAAACCACTTTTATTTTCAGTGACTCTAATCCGTTCAGACCGAACATACGACTATGGTTGCGGTACATAGATGATATCCTTCTGGTCTGGACTGGCACGGATATCGGTATCAACAACTTCTTCAATTGGCTCAATACAAAATCCCAGGATATCCAATAACAAAATTGATTTCCTAGATCTTTCTATTATCGCTGAGGATGGGGCCTTGCACCCTAACCTTTTCAGTAAACCTGCAGAACGCAATTCGCTACTTCAATATTCCAGCCATCACCCAAGGAGCCTCCGGGACAATCTGCTCTTTGGACAATTTTTAAGAATTAGACGAAATTGCTGCAAAAAAGAGCACTACATGGTACAGTCAGAAAAACTGATGGACCGCCTCATCGAGCGTGGATACCCTAAGAGACTTCCTAAAATGGCTCGCAAGGGAGCATGGTTCTGTCCCCGAGAGACACTTCTACAACCTCACGAATGCACCATTAATCTAGACCAAAGGTTTATATGCGTAACCACTTTCTCCACGAAGAGCAACATGATCAAGAGAGCTGTGAACAAACACTGGCCAATGATATCGGAAGATGTGGGATGTCATTCCCCACCTTTGCATTCCTTCAAAAAAGCCAAAAATATACGGGATTATGTGGTATGCTCACTTCTGGATAATGCACCAACTTCTACCATTACCTCCCTCTGGAACCTCCCTCCCATCCTGGGGCATTTCAAGTGTGGAAGCTTTAAAGCGTGTCAGTCCACCATTCAAACCAAGGAGTTCATCTTCAAACACCACAGAGTCAAATTGAATTCAGACACCAATTGTAACACGGACAATGTAATCTACTGCATAATCTGCCCTTGTGACCTAATCTATGTAGGTCAGACACAACAACGCATCAAAATGCGTTTCCTACAACATTGTAGCCGGGTGAGGTGCAGAGTAACTGGTGCACCGCTAGTTGAACATTGCATGAAAGAGAACCATCTTCCAGAAACCCTCAAATGGGTAGTACTTGAACAAGTCAAACTTGGTCCCAGGGGAGGCAACATTGCCCCTGTCCTCAAAGTCAGAGAACTTAAATGGATGCAATTTTTTGATTCAGTGCAAACTGGTTTGAATGAGTCTGAGAGCAGTTTTGCACAACTAGCTACCCTCTAAAAATACCACCTTGACTTTCCTCTTTCCTTTTTCTGAAACCTATCACATGCTTTTATACGTAACTTTAATGATCCTGTGTGATAATGCATTTATACCACCTTGAATGGCAGGTACATGCACCTACAAGAGATAATTACGCATGTACGCAAAGTAAAGTTTATTGGTTTTACCAACATGTGGGTTAGATACACCAAGACGATTTTCTGAATTTTTGCTGATTAGGTTTACATTCCTCCCCTTTTAAATAGAAGGGCCTTTAACAAATCCAATACCAATAGACTACGTTTTCACGCTGGGCATGACCACGCAGCATCCTTTGGTGGAGCTGCGTCCATTGACTGCCTCGAGACCTCACTGATTCGACATTGTGTTTAACAAGGTAAGCCCACTGGAATACTTTGTAGGAAGAAGTAGTATGGCATGACCCATAACCCTTATGATCACTACTCATGAGGCCTCCCCTCTTTACTTGTTTCCTTAGATACGATCTGTTAAACACCGATCACGACGCCCGTAAATCTTTAATGCGTAACTTACCCACTGTGTACCATGTAGTTTACTGGACATGGTTTTTCTAAACCACGGTCTTTTTCACATTCAGAAATTTCATAAGGCGATACTGACCCAACCTGATGGCAACTCTATAGGTCCTCCACTACCAAGGTAATTTCAGCGATCATGTAGTCCTTTTAACAGTATTTGTCTAAATGCCATGACCAAGCGTTCACAACGCTTAGGTAATTGGGTAATCTGTACCCCTCTGAGTTTCTCTTCATTTTTACCCTTGGAGGCTTGCCCACTGCCCCCCATTCCTGATGAAGACCCGCTATGTAAGGGCCAACTACCCTACACATTGCTAGGGTCGAAACGTAGACTGCTCTCTATAATATTACTCCCATGGTTAATCAGGATTCAAACAGCCTGAAAGAGGAGATATTGTTTTTCAAAAAAGTGTGATTTAATTCCGTTTTTGGCTCCGATTTTGGGACTTTGGGAGACCATTTCAGAATGTATTTAAACTACTGATCAATGATGCACAATTGACTATTGTTTATGCATTTCACTTCTGTTCACTCAATTCCCTCACAGCACTTTCCCCCTCCCAACCCCATGTGGGCACAATTGTTTTATGAAGCGTAAATAACTTCACAGAAAATAGCGTAACCATAAAGTGGTTGATATAGGTACTTTGTGAATTAAAACATCGTAACCTCATTTGTTTGTTCCTTTCTGATTTCTTTTTCATTCTATGCTCCTTACTATATATCAATCACTGTATAAGTCCGGGACCCCTTTGTCCGTATCAACAATTACCCAGGTCCCAGTGACTATTTTGGGTCGAACCCTGTTTTTGTACAGCATGTAATAAACAGGTCAAATTATTTCTGTGTGCTTCACTTAAATCCATGTCATCTATAGTCAGAAAGTATTCTCCCATATAACGAGTCACATCGCTTTTGGTATGTACAATATTCAGGTTTCCCCGAATAGGAAGTTCTGAAAAAACTACGTCAGAGTTTGAATAGTAATACTGTAGGGTGCTTCTGTAAAATAAGCTTGCTAAAATACTACAGGAAATTCCATAGGTTAGGGGTAAATGGTGATATGTCACACCTTCAGCTACAGAAGTGGGTAGTTTCATGCAGACATAACAGTCTTCTATTTCCATAGCTTCTACATAGTGTACTAAAAGGTTTGCAAATACATTTAAATGTGTTCTGTTTTTGATTCTGTGATAATGTAGTCCTCCCTCATCTGATGCATCTAAGTCCATGTTTGTCTGTTTCAGGCTAACTGTTTTCTCACGTCCTTCTACACTTCGTGGTGTTTCTTCTGTTTGCAGAATTTCTAAGTCCTTTGTCACTTGTGGAGTAGGGTACAGGTTAGAGTCTTTGCTTATCATGAAAGGTAGTAAGACTGTTAGTCCTATTCATATTATCAATACTATTGCTACACTACATAAGCATATTTTACAGCATGTTTTACAGCAATTCTGTCTAGGTCTTCCATTTACATTTGAATCAGACATTGTGGTAAAAAGAAGTTTTCCAACCCCTCTTTGTAACTTTACACAGGTAGCTTACGTAAGTTAACCTTCAGGTTGGGTCTTCTTATTCGGAACCCTGATCAGTGACCAATTCTTCGTCACTTTCGTCACTTATTTCGAGGTCTTCAAATTCTTCAAGCACTAAGTAAGTCCATTCAGGACCTCGATAGTTTTCGTTTTGTCTTTTTATTCTGCTACTCCTTCTTTTAGGTTGGACTCCAGCTCTCTCTCTTTCAGTGGCAGCCTTTTTCCGGTCTTCTAGTTTTTCTTCTACAATTTTCAATCTTAGTTTCAGTCTTTTTATGTACCTGGGTACACTTTTTTTCCTTTTGAGTCTTTTAATTGGCACTGTGATCTGGCTCTCTTCACGTGCTCTTTTATTTTTATTCAGTTGTGGCACATTTGTTTCAACAGTATCTTCGTCCCTTCCTGTCTGACTAGTTCCAGGTCTTACTTCAGTTTCTTCCGCCTGGTTTCTAAGCTGGCCTGGTTCAGGTGTATGCTGACTTTGAATTTCGTTTGTCTCAAGTTCGGTCTCCTGAACCCGTTCGTCTATTTCTATCTGTTCCTGTTCATGCACTTCGAACCCTTGATTTTCTTCCACATGAACTTCAGCCCTAATTTTTAACTGTCCCTTTTCGGCCTCTGGAGTCTTTGGAGGAGTGTCAATAACTTGTTCTGTGCCTATCTGACTACTCTCTTCATCATGATTGACATGGATTTTGATAACCTGATTATTTCCGTCTATTCCTGTCTCGTCCTTACTATCCCACTCTCTATCTAGGTAAGAGTATTTTCTGGTTCTTATTGGATCAAGAATCAGATCGTCTGCTGGGATCCATTCGTCTTGACTGGTGCTCGGTTGTTCGTCATCAGCGAGTTCCGGACCATCATCTGGCGACCCTTCAGCTGCACAACCTTCAGCCTCAGTTGCTTCTTCTTCCGTCACCCTCTTGGTATGGCTGGCATGTATTCACTTTGGCACGCCTGCACACTTTACTGCAGTTGTCGTGACAAGAATCACTTGTCTAGGCTTTCCCCACTTCGGTCCAAGACAACTCTTCCGGGTGTGTTTCTTTAATGCAACCCAATCGCCTGGTTTCAGATTATGGACTGGAGTTGTTGGCCAGGCGACGGCGTCCTCCCCAATCTGGTGAGAGATAGAACACACTTGGTCACCCAGCTGCTTGAAGTATTCTAGTACCAAATCATCAGTAATACTTAGCAGTTTGTGTCCAGGAACCCATGCCTGCCGCATCACTCTTCCCATTAGTATCTCATGGGGACTCAGGCCTGTCTTTCGGTCTGGAATGCTTCTCAGTCCCATTAGGACAAGGGGTAAAGCGTCTATCCAATTCAATCCAGTAGAGTTACACATTTTTCCCAGTCTTGACTTTATAGTGCCATTCACCTGTTCAACTACTCCAGAAGCCTCCGGATGGTATGCACAATGCAGTTTTTGGGTAATTTTGAATGCCTCATAGAGCTGAGTTAATACGTCATTGGAAAAATGCCCACCTCTGTCTGATTCAATTGTAACTGGAAAACCAAACCTAGGTATCAGTTCCCTCAGTAACAACTTAGCTACAGTGATAGCATCATTTTTCTTGGCTGGGTAAGCCTCCACCCATCTTGAGAACAGGCAGACTATGACCAATACGTATCTATATCCTCTGCACATGGGTAACTGAATAAAGTCAGCCTGTAGTCTGATAAAAGGACCCTCTGCCTTTCCAATTGTACTTGGTAACACTACTGTCTTCTTCCCAGGATTAAACTGCTGACAAGTTAAGCGCCTCTGGCAGAGCGCCTCTGCAATGTTCCTGAACTTCGAATTGTGCCACATCTGTTTGAAAACACGGACCATTGCATCTCTCCCTATGTTTGAGTCTCCATGTATCAATCTGGCCATGGAAGCGATCATACTGTCTGGCAACACAGGCATACCCTTACCACAATTTCTCTCCCTTGGTTGACAACCATCTTTCTCCCATCTGTCTTTTTCTTCTTGCTTTGCAGCCTGTTGCAACCCTTTCAGTTCCTCCCAAGTTGATACATCCTCAAACACCATAAGTTGGCAGCTGTTTCCAACTCCCCCCAATTTGATGTTCAATGACATTTTGTTTCGGGCACAATATTGGGCTATTTGGTCAGCATATCGATTACCAGCTGTCACATTGTCATTGCCAGATTTGTGAGCAGCACACTTGACCACTGCCAATTCTTTGGGTAACTGAATTGTTTCCAGTAGGTTCTGTACCACTTTCCCATTTCTGATAGGGGTACCCGAGGAAGTCATGAATTCTCTTTACAGCCATAATTGGCCGAAGTCATGCACAACCCCGTAACCATACTGGCTGTCGGTGTATATGGTTACTCTTTTGTTTTTGCCGTTTTTACAGGCTCTCGCCAATGCAACCAATTTGGCTACTTTTGCAGATTTTACTCCAATTAAGTAGGATGCTTCTATTGTTTTTTCTAGAGTGACCACAGCATAGGCAGCACCTCCATCCTCATGACTTAAGCATGACCCATCTACAAAATATTCAAGATCTTCTATTGGCAATGCTGTTTCCTTAATGTCTGGACATGGTTTAGTGCTAAATTCAGTCAGATCAATGCAGTTCTGCTCGATCTCTCCCTCGACTTCTGCACCCTGTGTATTACGTAACAAGGTAGCTGGATTCAGTATGTTACACCGGGCAATCGTTACATTTGCTGCACCCACCAGGATTCTTTCATACTTAGTCAGCCGACTAGGTGTGAGGTACTGGGTTTTCGTTCTGGTTAGTAAGATTACAACAGTGTGTGGGACATACACAGTTACCGGATGTCCCATGACAATGGACTCACTCTGCTCAAGACTCGTGCAAGTTGCAGCTACTGCCTTCAGACATCCAGGTAATCCAGCAGCCACAGGATCTAAGGTGGCAGCGAAATACGCTACCGGACGTCTGGTCATACCATGGATCTGAGTCAGGACGGAAAGTGCACAATTGTCTCGTGTGTCACAAAACAAAGCAAAATCTTTGGAATAGTCAGGCATTCCCAATGCAGGAGCTGAGCACAAGCAATTTCGTAATTTTATTCAGTAGGTCATGCTTTCATCATCCCACTCAACTGGATCTTTAGCTCCTTTCTTGGTCATCTTTATTAATGGTTTTGCTAGGACGGCAAATCCCGCAATCCACTGTCTACAGTATCCCACTATTCCTAGAAATATTCTGACTTCTTTCTGAGTATGTGGCAATTCCATGTCTCGAATGATCCTAATTCTTTCTGAAGTAACTTTCCGGATACCTTTTTCTATCTGGTGCCCCAGATATTTCACTGAATTATTACAGAATTGTAGCTTGTCTGGTGATACTTTATGTCCTCCTTTGCCTAAGTGATTCAATAATGCAATGGTATCAGTAACACAGTCGTTCCGACTTTTAGACGCTACCAAAAGGTCATCTATGTACTGGACCAAAACCGATTCTCCAGGTAAGACTAATGATTCAAGGCATATTTTCAAAATCTGATTAAAAATGGAAGGACTCTCTGTGTACCCCTGAGGGACACGATTCCAGACGTAGACGTGACTGTCAAATTCAAATGAGAAAAGAAATTTGCTGTCTGGATGCAATGGGATGGAAAAGAATGCGTGACATAAGTCAATGACGGTAAACCATCCAGCATTCCATGGAATTTGGTACAGAATCACTGCAGGGTTTGGCACAATAGGACAACAAGGGACAACAATCGTGTTTACCTTGCGCAGGCCTGTACTACCCTGTACTTCCCAGTAGGCTTTTTGATCCCAATTATGGGTGAATTACAAGGACTGCTCATTACTTCCTGTATGATGTTGGCTTCTAGCAATCTTTTGATTTCAATGGCAACTCCAGCTTTCACTTCTGCACTCATTCTATACTGCCTGGTATTCGGGTAAACAGCATTTGGTTTTATGGCTATTTGGATCGGGTGTACATTTGCCATTAGTCCTACATCTTTTCCAGTGAAATCCCACACCTCTGGTATCACTGTCTGTTGGAGCTCTTCAGGTAAATCTTGTATGGTTAATTTCTTAATTTCAGGTCTACCGGCAAGGAGGCGCCAAGTACGTACTCCTCGTCCTCCCCCCTCAGGCCCCGTCAGTAAGGTTCATCACAGAGGAATGTATCATTCAACAGGAATTGCGAGGTTGCTGCATTTCTATCCTCCCTTCCTTCCCATACCTCGACTGTCTCATTCTGCTGATTTTTGTTCTTGTAATTAGGCCTAGGTGCACGAGGCAACTGACTCTGTTTTACCTGTTGCTGGGTCTTTCGGGGCCCCTCTTTCTGCACCTGTGGATTTAAATTATTATTTGGGGTATTACCAGTCTGTAAATTCAGACATTCGTCTCTCCAGTGCCCTAACTGACCGCACCCGTGGCAGGGAAATTTCATCATAGCCTCTTCGCGACTCATTTTAACTCGAGGCTTCCCTCCTCCCCCAGCACCTGTGTTTGGGGTATTATTGTTCAATTTAATTAACTGCTTTTCTTGTTGTTCCGCCAATTTCACTTGAGCCCACATAACCTTCTCCTTTAAGGCCTTTAGTTTATTTTCCATCTCATCCTCGCAGTACTTGGCGTACTTCAGGACCTCATCTACAGGTTTACCCTGCCACCAGATCTTGTTATCTCTAATCCACTGGGAGATCTCAGGTCTCAATCCCAACATGAATCGATAAATGAAATGGGTTATATCCTTCATTTCAATATTATCGATTCCGCTGTAGGTCTTGAATACCTGTAACAGTTGCTCATAATAGGAATGAACAGTTTCATCACGATTTTGGGTAGTTCTATCTATGCAGGTCCAATCAGTTTCTTTGGCTGGCACTTTCCCTTTCAAGTATTGTATTACCTTGTCATACTGCCTCATTACATTCGGAGAGGGAGCTCCTGTTCTTGAGTCCCTATCATACTCCTCACTAGGCCAATCAACTGCAATTTTACATGCTGACCATAAATCTACAATCAATCAATCACAGACATTTATATAGCGCACTACTTACCCGGAGGGTCAAAAGGCGCTGGGGGGGGGGGGGGGGAGTGCTGCTACTGCTCGAAAGCCAGGTCTTGAGCTTCAGGAACAACAATGTCGAAGAACCCATCGAGGTCCTTCAAGAGGCACTTTTGGACTTTTACAAATCTTTCGACCTGCCTATACCACTCAACAGGCTTCTCTCTTAACTTTGGGAAATCATTGGTAAAGGACACAATATCCTGTTGGGACCATGGAACATGTACATATTTTCCTCCGGGCACTTCTCTCATGGGGTACAAAGTTTCTGCTTGATTGACCTCTTTCATGACATATTCAGAAGTCTTCGGCCTAGCCTTACTGTCTTCCTTTTTCTTTGCCCATCTGGCTTTCCATTTATCTAAATCTCTAACAGGTTCGGCAATTCTCGTATTTGTACCTTTTTCCCTGACACATTCATATTTTCTAGGTCCTTGTCAGAAAATTCTGCTCTATAAGGTTTTTGTAATACTTTGGATCGACTAACATCTATTCCCATATTAGCTGCTGTATCCATCAGTTTCTCATGGAACACTCTGGTGTTTCGGGTGAGGCTTTTGCATATGAACAACAACTCCTCTTCACTAAGAGTATTTAACCTGTCCAGTCCCACATTCCCAGCAATCAGTTCTTCTATTTCTATCCTTAGCTTGCAAATGTCTAACGGTTTTGACTAAGGAGTGGTTATTTCTAATTCTCTGGTCCATCGATCTATTTCTTCCGGAGTCACCACTGTGCAACTTCGAGTACCTGACGCTGTTTCTATCAGGACTTCCTTTGCATTAGTCTGTGTTCTTGTTCGAGGTACACTGCTCTCTGGTTCCCTTATGGGCAGATCCAACAGGGAGACCACAGATTCGCATTCACTTGCCTGATCATCAACTATGAGAGGCTCTTTTCTAGGTGGTGCTACAGTTGGTGTAATAACTGGCGTTTTTGGACTAGCCTGTCTATCCCCATAGAGAGGAACAACTGGACCGATAGTCACTGGAATTGTCAGAGCTTCAGGACTAGGATTTAACAGGGATATTTTCTGAATGAGTTCATTTCTCTGTTTAAATAAAGCTTCCCTTTCTTGTTCCTGTGAAACCTTTTCAATCGGTGTTTCATGTATTACTTGTGGAACTAAAGGAGGATACAAACTCGGGGAAGTTGGTGTTGTCGTTCCTGATCTTTCATCACCAAATGGCCTATAGTTCGGGAAGGTTGTATCAGGCCTACAAAATCCCTCTTTGCCTGCTACTTCTGTTTCACTGGCCCTCCTTTCTCTAGGGTGTCGGAAAAACGGGTTTTTCGAGCTCAGGGACCTTGATTCCTCATCATATGGTGGTGGATTTTTCATTAATAAATCCTCCAGGTATTCATCTTCTGAATCACCTGTAGACATTAGGTGTCGGGCTTTCTCTGTGCTTTTTCCTCCCTCAGGTGCGTCTATCCCAAATACTGGAAATAGTCCCTCGACCATCATATTCTGTCTCCACTGTTTCATCTTTTTCTCTTTAGCATCTCACTGCAATTTCGGGTACCATTTACTCACTCCCTTATCCATTCTGGGTCTGTCTCGCTCTAAAGCCTCAATCTCCCATTCTTCTAAAGCCTCATATTGAGTCAATCTCGGTCTGGGATGTAAGTCATTCATTCAGGCTCTCAAATAAAACAAAATTCTACTGTTAAAGGTACCATCTAAGGGAAATGCTAGGATTCAGTCATCTTCAGTGTATTTTACCCAGTTCTCCAACCATACACAGGTATGATACCCTTTGTCAAACATCATGAATGATGCAGGAGTATTAGGTGGTGGAATAATTACACCTTCTCCAGTTCTAATGGGCTTGTCTTTCTTAAAGTAATTCTTGATCTTATCAGCAAATGACATTCTTCTCTTGCTTCCGTACATTTTGTAAGGTCTGCCTCTTAGCATCGGATCCTTGCGAAACCCTAAATGTTGTGGATCAGGTAAGAATTCAGGATACCACATAGACTGCGTAACCAAAAGTTCTGTGGTTAACTACATCTTTTGTTTACAAATCCTCCTCCAATACCAGTGCGTCTTTTCCCAACTACACCAACCAATCAGCACTGTGATTGCAAACAACTTCCACCAATGGGTGCGCGGCCTTTTCCGCGAGACGCGGTCCCACGCTCCCGCACTCACCCCTCCTTTACAATACTAGCTTCGTTACACGCCCGTGGTTTCAACCAATACCAGCGCGGCACGGAGTGACGTCAGCGCGGCTTCGCAACCGACTCCCTTCTTTACAAGGTAACGGAAACATTGAATTTTTCTTAAAGTGCAAGTGCTCAATTTAGTTAACAACGTATTACATTCGCCACTGTACTCGAGTGTCTATAAAGAACGCTTTGTTTCACTGCAAGTAAACCTCTTCTGTCTACTTTTCATACACTACGGATAGACCCTTCTGCCTACCCTTCACACAAGCCTTAGAGAACCTGTTACTTCTTTTGACTCATCCACTCTTTCCGGGATATATACTAAGTCCAAAGTTTCACCAATGTACTCTTTAGCTATCACTCAAGCTCCGATGAACCTACTACTCCTTCCTCTGTGACCCTTACTAGGTAATATCACAACTGAAGTTTCATGAGCGGACTTGTTGCTGCCATTTATTCAACTATTCATTCAGAAAACCCTAATTAGCGCTTCCAGTTCTACCTAACCATGCACTAATCTTCCTCACAGTAAGTGACCTCGCTTCGGGGTGGATTCTACTCACCACCCACTATTCTACCCCCGGGGAATTTCCAGACAACATATAACAATCACTAACAGTTTGTTAATAAACATTCAATATAGCAGCATTTCATAAAACAGCTTAAACATTTCATAACATTTTCAAACCAATACATTTTCAATCGATCGATCTTAAGGGAAAAATATTTTTAGCAGCACATTTTAAATTTTCACAGTTTATCAACAATTGACCTATCTACCTGTCTCAATTAGTCCTAACCACCATCATCTTGCCACCAGATAATTACTGATAGAGCGCGCAGGTCACCAGATCCTTATTTTACTAAATTATATACGTTACTGGGCCCGTCAATACATTTATCATAAATCAGGTAACTTTCACAGCGCTATCAATAATTCAGGGTTCTTACTTTCCATATATTTCACTTGTACCTGACTTACCAATCCTCGAGAAACAGGTACCTATGACCACGATGAATCAGGAGCTATTATTAGAGGCTTTCAGGCAGATAACACCAACTCCATATACATTTATAATTTGTATATACTTTGTAATAACCACAAACGCAAGAAGTTTTAAAAACCTTTATCTAATATGCCATGAGAATGAAATTCACACAGATCAAAACATCTAGGACCAAGATTAGAAAAATGGTATAACCATGAATCAATGTAAGGATCATCTAACATTAGAAAATATAAAGGAGAATGAAAAGGAACACTCTGAATTTAATCTAACAGATCTGTATTGACGTTGCTAAAGGATAGGTAAGAACAAGGGAACATACTACTAAATGCTAATAGGAATATACTAAGGAATTTTGGAAACAAGTGTTTCTGAATAAATGCAATTTCTATAGGAAAGGTAACAATGGAACATACTAAATATGTAAACAATTCAGCATTAAAGTAAGGGTACGGGGAAGATAAGGAACATGCTAGTAAAATACTTTCATAAGAGTTTAAGTATCAAAGGTAATTTCACAGGCAAGATTTGTTTTATTAGGAAAAATAGGAAAGAAAGATTCAGATGGACAAACACCCACATATATTCATATTTACCTAGTACAGAATTAGGACTAAGCCTGGCCACGGGTCAGTTAGGAAAGGCGGGAAAGGACCCTCAAGGACTTGGGATGCAGGTAGGCGAGTAGGTACAGCTCATGGACAGTCAGGACAGGATCACCCCGGGATATGGATCAGGACTGGACTCATCTAAGGGTACGACCAACACCTGCAGCTTTGGATGCAACGCCTGCGCTACGCCCTCTCTGCAAGGAATCCGTCAATAACCCCGATTGGGTTCTCGAATCTCCAGCAAAGTGCTTCGCCAGCACTTAAAGGTTTCCCCACCCTAAACTAAGTTTGTGGAAATTACAGACAGAGTGCTCCGCAGCTCTCTGTATCAATCACCTATAGAGTTCGTAGGGTCAGTGACAGGTCAGCTACTCAGACAAGTTGGACAGTTTCTCTAGCTGAATCTAGGCCAGTTATACTGTTCTCGGGTCAGCAGACCACCCACAAATGTTGCAAGTGCAAGGATCCCCGATTCCGGATTGGACAAGAGAGGTGGTTAGGTCATTGTCACCACCTAGAATTTGGTGTTCCCACAATTAATATTCATTTATTTGAATCCACCCCTTACATTCCAGTTCCCATGGCATAAGAATATAAAGACAATAGGGCACACAAACATTATCATAAAATGTAACATTTTCCGGTACAAGTCGAAGTTTTCTCCTGGAGCAGGGTTCACTTTCCCAGGGGCATCTTAGCTTCGGCAGCCAGCTGGCTGAGTTCCACTGCTGCGAGCCTCGCTCTTCCCCTATCACGTGATTGGTGACACATGGGCTTCCAAGATGGAGCAGCACCTCTCCTCCCAGGCCCCCGGAGAATGTTACATGAAAAGTAAGCGAAAACAATTTAGAAACACAAAAAAAATGAATACACTGTATATCATGAATAGCTGCACTACACCCCTTACTTTATAATATCTATAGCATTAGGAGTTAGGCAGAAATAAACAGCTGAGCCAGAGCAGCGGTAGCAAGCGGAGAGCATGTTAAAGACAAAGCGGCCATATTAGCAATATTGCGCATGAGCAAAGAAATCCCTCCAGAACTACGAGTGCGTCACATCACGTGGGTATGACCAACGCATGCGCAGACTGGAATCCCGCATAGCAGCGACCATGTCAGCTTGCAAGCGTAGTTATGATTAATGGACACATAAGCAAACATCTCTGGGACACCCGGTGTAGTGTAAAAGTGCAATATTAATACACAAAACAACTTGGTTACTATATTAAAGGTTAGGTGAGGGGTTTTGAATCCAAGCAAGTCGCATAACATGCGAATCCTTGCTCCATTATTTACATACACGTACAAAATGGCTGCCAACAGTTCCTGGTTTGGAGTATTGACCGCCAATCAGCATGCAGCTCCTGCTTGTAATTGTAGGTATTTACATACGCGTACGCCGCAATTTTTCTTTAAAAAAAATAAAATAAAAATATAGCCTAAACATCCATGTACGACCTCGTGAGCAAGCCTAGAGGGTCAGAATATCTCTGCCTACCCCCATTCCCTTATTTCTCAACTTTCTTTTACTGTTTTCTTGTGACTCGGTTCTAGCGAGGCACAAGATGGCCGCCAACACTTCCTGGTTTCGAATGTTGACAGACAGTTCACAGCCAATCAGCATCCAGCTAGCGCTCTTAATTGAACAGATTTCAGTACGCTTACTGAACTCCAACTCTAGATATCGCTATGATTTTACTTCCAATTTTCTCAGAAACTACTGAACAAATTTACACCATTTAAAATAAAGTACAATCTGCAAACTGAACTCTACCTCTCTGCCAAATTACGTGTAATTCCGTTCAGCCGTTTGGGCTGTAGCCCTGGCTAAAGGTCCCTATGGAAAATTGCATGGGGAAAACACGTTTTGGGACCCCCCCTTTTTTCTCAGCCCACACTTGACGAATCACCCCCAAACTTTCAGGGAAGGAGCGGAACCAAGCAGGCCATTTATCTTGGAGATATTCGCGAAGATTCGTCCACCGGCGCCAAAGTTATTCCAAATAGAATGGATCACTGACATAATATCGATGTCAAAAATATAGAACTAGAAAAATATCGAATAAAAAATATAGAATACAAAAATATCGAATCCCTATCTCCAAACAGGTAAGTACAAAAATATCGAATCAAAAATATTGTTGTAAAAAATATAGATAGTCAAAATATCGAATGTTCTAAATATCTTAAAAGTAAATTAAAATTAATATAATAATAAATATAATTACTAAAATTATTTAAATAACCTTAACATCAATAAATAATTAATGTAACTTAAAAAAAATATAATAATTTTAATACATATATATAAATATATAAACATAATATTAACAAAAAATATGCAATATTTTTACTGTAGGATAGCGAGAGGGTTACATTTACTATTACCACTCCAGTGAGTGCAACAGTAGGGAAAGCATTGGATATCGGGAGGGTAAACATTACTATTCCCACTCAAAAGAGTGCAACAGTAGGGAAAGCATTAGATAGCGTAGAGGTAAAAATTACTATTACCACTCCAGAGAGTGCAACAGTAGGGAAAGCGTTGGGTAGCATAGAGGTACACATTACTATTACCACTCCAGAGAGTGCAACAGTAGGGAAAGCGTTGGGTAGCATAGAGGTACACATTACTATTCCCACTCCAGTGAGTGCAAGAGTAGGGAAAGCATTGGATAGCGTAGGGGTAAAAATTACTATTCCCATTCCAGAGAGTGCAACAGTAGGGAAAGCATTGGATAGCGTAGGGGTAAAAATTACTATTCCCACTCCAATGAGTGCAACAGTAGGGAAAGCGTTGGATAGCGGGAGAGTAAAAATTACTATTCGCACTCCAGTAAGTGCAACAGTAGGGAAAGCGTTGGATAGCGTAAGGGTAAAAATTACTATTCCCACTCCAGAGAGTGCAACAGTAAGGGAAACGCTGGATAGTGTAGAGGTAAAAATTACTATTCCCACTCCATTGAGTGCAACAGTAGGGAAAGTAAATACTTCTTATATGAATAAAAATAAATTAAATATTAATACCAATTACAAATATTTTAAAATAATTAACAATTTTATATAATATAATAATTAATCAATGACAAATACAAATGAAAATTAATTGTTATAAAAAATTACCTACTAATACAAATTATTTACTAATTAACAATACATTAATTAACAATTAAAAAAATGAAAAAAAGTACAACGAAAATAACCATTAACACCTTGGCTGCTAGGGGTTTTTCCCTCCTGTGCTGAAAATGCTTGAATACTATAGTTTCATGACAAGGTCAGCTCGTCATAAGCACAGCTCAACCGTGCCTCATGACGAGTTGACCTTGTCATGAGCATGGAAGGGGGTTAATATAATTTAAAAGTTTATTTATTTGAAATATAATTACTTCCCACCCTATTCCTATAAACCCACAACCCACTACTGAAAAGAAATTAATAAATTTAACATAACTATCTATTAACCAATTAATTAAGATTAATTACCAATTATGGGGCCGATTAGGATTGCCGAGAATCTGCAGCGGAGCCTTCAATGTCCCCCCGCCAGATTTGGATGGCTGGGGGGTTGAGAAGTCCGTCCGCCGCTTTTCCGCCGTGGTCGCCTTCCGACCGCGGCGGAAAAGCTCTAATATGGTGGCGGTGTCTATCAGCCACCGCCAGCCATATTAGGATGATGGGAAAGACATGCTTTTCGGCGGCGGCTTTCCCACCGTGGAAAAGCATACGGATTTTCACTTTGGGGGCCTGTTGCGGGCCCCCTGGGTGAAGGTGGGGTGTGGGGTGCACATGGGGGGTACCTAAGGTACCCCCCTGCATTTGCGTGCACAAAGCAGCAGGCACCACGCGGTGCCTGCCGCTTTGTGCATGCAAATGCGATGCATGCATTTTTAACCTTGCGGCGGTTGCAGCTAGGAGCTGCACCCGCAGCAATGTTAAAGATAGTGGATGTGACCGCCACCCTGGCGGTCACATCCTAATCTGCTTGGAGGGAACGCCGCAGTCCCTGCGTACGTTCCCTCCTCCTCAGGGGTGGCGGACGGACTCAAGTCCGTCCGCGATCCTAATCGGGCTCTATATTTTAATTATTTACCAATTAATAATTAATTAACAATTAATTCAAAATAAATACCAATTAATAAATTAACATATGTATTTAATTATAATTAAATTGCTTCCCACCCTATTCCCCTGTAAACCCACAACCCGCTACAGAATTATATTATGCAAAAATCAAATACCATAAAATGTATTAATTAAAATAAATTATAAAATAAATATACACTTTTCACACATATAATAACATAAAAAACACTTTAAAAAATTGAAATGAATTCACTTACCTCAAATTCGATATTCTTGTTGTCTATATTCTGTCCATTCTATATTTTTGTTGTCTATATTCTGTCCATTCTATATTTTGTCCATTCTAAATTTTGGATTCGATATTAATGCTATTCTATTCAATATTTTTGTAGTCTATATTCTGCCCATTTGATATTGTGTCCATTCTATATTTTTAATTCGATATTATTGTAACTCGATATTTAAAACTCGATATTTGGAGTGTATACCAAATAGAATGTTGTGGATTTCCTATGGAAACTAGGTCCTAACTATAACTACCTACCGGCGTAGGTAATATATCTTTTATCTAATTGTTCACATTATTTTCTATATAGTTAGTTTTGCAGCTCATGTTCCATAACTCTGTTTTCAAATGATGAAAAACCGTGACATTGGATGAGTAGGTCAGAGGACGTTGACTGGCTAGCTTGCGGCATAAATAAGAAAAGCGTTCCTTCTTTGTTTATGACTTGCCCCCGCATTGAGATCTATCTCTTGTACTGTGCATCAACCGATATAAGCACTTCTTGCCCAATCCTTTTGTACATTTTATTTGCAGCACAGTACTTCACATTTACATCGCACATAGTTGGATATCATAAATTTCACAAATCCACCAATGCTATATTTTTTAGCATGACATGCGACCATCTCTTTTTCATGTAAAACAGAATTTTCCATTATTTTCAACGTTGAGCAATATTTTACATTTAGTATGCTGCTGCAAAGTATTGCACATGTTCGAAAAACACTTGAGTCAGCATGCTAGGGCTTGTGAAACACAAAATGGAATGCATCTTCAAGGGCATATACTTCGTTGAACTGCTGTTACAGAAGTGGCTGTAAACCTGTCTTTTCACTAAATGATGTTCAAGCCATCCTGCACCCAACACAGCTTCTAAAGAAAGGTTTAGCAAGTTCGCCTTTCGACTTGGACCACCGTTTATGGATCCAAAAGAGTGAATGAGTGCAACTCTTACGTCACTGAGCTGGTGATTACATTTATAATAAATGAATTACAAATGTACAGAACGTATAGTGGTCTCCGGAAAATAAGTCTCCACCATCAAGTGCTTAAATAAATTGAGCTCAGTTTTAATTCATGACTCAAAATAATAAAATATGGGACGGGTCTAACGCCAGAGGAAGTAGAAAAAAGAGTGCATTAGATCTGATTACCTGAATCTGTCAAATCAAAACAAAAGAAAAGTGAATAAAATGCTATAGAACGGTCACATATCCATCCAAATCTGTATTTTCAAAACATTGTTATGTACTGTAATTACGTGGCAGCAGTGGAAACAAAACATTTTCCCAGTTTTGTGACTTAACAATGCTCAGTTGAGGAGCTGGAGCCGCCTCCTCCTGTCCGTGTTTCTATTGATGTTTAAAATACCACAATGCGACAAGCTTGCTCGCAAAAAGTGGAAAGGTTTGAACCTCGTAAAGAAAAGAGCATCGTATATGGGTAACTATGATGAAAGGGGATGTATGGTTGATTTTCACAGAGAGCCACGAGTGTAAATACCTAGAATATAAATTCTGTTATACACTGCAATGACATAGCAGCAGTGGGAAAAGAAGTTGTTTCTCACTTATGGTGGGGGTGGTTTGCAGGAGGCCAGGTATTTTTCTATATTTCGGCAGAGGAGGGATGATTAAAGAGAAGATGGTGGGGCGGGTGTGTGACTGGACACCAGGGGCCCCGGGGAGCCGTATTACACATTATCAATGTTTGCGGCCTCTGAACATTTCAAAAGGTACACTGGGTGCAAACAGTAATAATGCGCCCCAATATGGTATATGCGCTATCCCCAGGGCAGCCGCAAACTCAGCGCATTTATGTGAAAACACTGAGTTGTCGCTCTGTGTTTTCACTGTGCAGGTGGCACCGGCCTGCACTTTCAAGGGAGTTTAGAGATCCTCTTGCAGATGGTTGCAGTCAGTGACTGGACCCCCCTTTAAGGGGATGCCTGGTAGGTCCATGGGACCCCTTTACACCCTGCAGAGGGCTGCTGTCAGGAGGCGCACTAACAGTGCACCACCTTTTAAATGGCGCACTGTCAGTGCGCCTCCCGAGGGCTTCTATGACTCGGCGCCCGCTTCTGTAATATGGCACGGGCGCAGAGTCAAAAGGAATTCCTTTGTTTGCATAGGGTAAACCCCTAAGCAAATGAGGGAAAACCCTCTGTTGATAGCGCTAGCGCTTTAAGTGTGCCAAGGCAATCAGTATTATAGAAGGGGGCGCACAAGCGTCTGCGTCCCCTTCTATAATACAAAAGTGCCCCTGGGGCACGCAAAGCGGGCGCAAATGCAATTGGTAGTGGGACAGGTGACAATAGGACAAGCATTGTTTTCTAAATAATTGGGCTGAAGAGGGAGATGAAATGGAGAGAAAGTGGTGTGGGTGGCAGTACACCGGGGGCCGTATTATGTATTGGCATTGTTTGCACCCCATATCAGTGACCGCACCCACCTCCAAGGGGATGTCTGGGGCGTCCATGAGACCCCCTTTTCCCCCAGCAGAGGGCTGCTGTCAGGAGGCGCACAGTGCGCCACCTTTTAATTAGCACACTGTCAGTGCGCCTCCTGCAGCCTTCTTTGACTCTGCACCCATGTCTGTAATATAGTGTGAGAGCAAAGTCAAAGGAATTCCCTCATCTGCATTGGACACACCCCTATGCAAATGAGGGAACCCACTGATGCTAGCGCTGGCGCTACAAGTGCACCAGCGCTATTGGAATTATAGAGGGGGACGCACAAGCATCTGTGTCACCTTCTATAATACCAAAATGCCCCGGTGCAAACGCCTGTTGCGCCCCCGGGGCACCTTATGTAATACGGCCCCAGGTGTTTTCATTTTGGTGGATGGGGTGTAATGCAGAGTATCAAGGAAGTGGGTGATAGCTTATTTTTTTATATTTGGAAGAGCAGGAAATGCTGATGGTGGTGAGGGAAGGTGTCAAACACCACATCACTTTTAATATTTTGGGTGGTGGAAGGGAGGGATGGCCAAAGGAGGGTGGTGGTGGGGGGGAGGACACTTTACTTATTATGGAGGTGGGGCAGGCAGAGCTCTGAGCATGTCAGTTATGGCTCCCTCATGACTGATGACAGCAGTGGGAGTTGGAAGGGACAAACATAACATAAAATTAAGAATGAACAAAAGGGAATAAAGGGGATTTCTATTCTCCTTGGAGTTTTGAGTAATATTTTAGACAAATAAAGCTTTGTGCCTGTTTTCTATCTATTTTCTCTCAGAAACAACTTCACCAGTCCATGATGGTATCAAATAGACGACACACGCTGTACTTACTGTGACAGCTTTGTAAATAATTTCATTTTCAGTCATTCTTTGAATTTGTAATAGAAAGACATTAACGTCAATGCAAAAAAAATCTGGTAGAAAGATGATTCACAGGAGCCTTATTACATTATTTTGGTTATTACTTATTTTTTGAGGAACAAGTTGATTTTGTAATTCAGTACACTTAATACCGTAGACCCCTTATTAAATTAATGTGGTAACATGCAGGCAGATTTTTTCACCAAAAAGAGAAGTGGGTGGTGAGGATTTGGGAGAGACAGTGTTGGTTTTGCATTTGGAAATTGTAACAGAATTATTTTAAGTGCTAATTTATTCCTGAGTGCAACATTATATTGCCTTTGTCACAGGTAAAATCAGCAAATTTTGAACTTTAAACAGGGGTGGCTCCTCCATGTGGGTGGAGTAGCTTCTCCCCACTGCTTTCTCGCACTGCAAGAAAGCAGGAGGGTTTATTTGGGGGCGGACGGGTGGGTGGTCCTGCTCAGGCAGGGGAGTAATGGCTTGCCGACTGTTGTGGGCGCAGACTGTTTGGACGGCACTGGGCCAACCAAACCAGTCATATTCACTCTCCAGTTTTCTCCATGTAGGCTGCATGCAGCCATCATGGAGAAAACAGCCTCCCCATTGATGCCAGTGCAGTCGGCGTCCCAGCCAATCACAATGCTACCATTGCAGCATTGTGATTGGCTTAGGGGAGGAGAGGGAGGCTGCCGGCTTCCTGTGAGGAGCAGAGAGAGGAGACTGCGACGTGGGACCAGAGACGAAGGTAAGTTTTTTTTTTAAATTAACCCCACCCTCCCCACGCGACTTCCTCCCAGCGTGATCCCCTCCACCCCCCACCCGTGAGTCATGCCGTCCGCGACTGACTCTAAATGTTTTTAGGTGGCTGTAAAGCTATTAGTTGGGGGGGCTTTCATTTTGAATGGGTTAAAAGGTTATATAAAAGGACAAATGTCATGTTATAGTTCATTTACATACCAGGGAACAGTTTCCTTTTAATTCCATACCGATTTCAAAAGCAAATTGGAAGCGTTCTAAGATCCAGTGAACAATGCAGAGTGCAAAAATGGACAATGCAAACACAAAGATCATGTGTCAAACCTATCAACAAAAATGTCTATTTGTTATAGCACTCCCGTCCTTCTTTTTCCTGACTGAGTTGGATCTTTATTCCTATACCTGTACTAACATATTTCGAGAACAGGCTTGATTATGGGATGGTGCATGTGTGTACAGGCAACTAGCGTTCCGGACCGTGTGGTAGGAATCCGTTCCTGGGCTTGCGTGAGTGAGAGCGAGGAGGAGGAAGGAAGCAAATGGGAGAGCGGCAGCTGCAGCGTCATCTGAGCACCAAACGTGCGAAACCCGCTTGCTTATCAGCAAAACCGGCAGAATCAGCGCCTCGAAGTTTGTAGCCGTGCGGGGGGGGTCGTGGCGTTGCAGAGAGCATCGGGACGCCGGAGCACTCAGGGCACTCGGAGGTTGCACGGAGACCGCTGGTGAGCAGCTGCATTGGGGCTGAGCCTGCAGCTGACCAGGAGGCGAGCAAGGCGCCCAATCAGGCTCAACCGACCAGGAGAATCCAGGAAAGTGAAGCGAGAGCGAGAGCTGGAGAGGCAGAAGCAGAGGAGGCTGGTGAGTGGGGAACAGGGAGCAGCACGGTGGCAAGGTGGGGTCAATGAGGCTGGGGGTCTCTGCTACCACTACACCCACTCTCAGCCCACATTTTGCCCCAGCAGAACTTAACTGCCAGACCACCAGACTGCTAGTTCGCTTCACCACCCCCCCTCCCCCTGGGGGCCATTTCTTCTGTCAGCATCCTTAAGGCAGAGCCGTTTGGACTTTATAATGCGGAGGCTGTGAGGCTGTGAGGCTGCGAAGGCGCTCCGCAACGCATCGGTAAGTCAGCGCGACGCAGCCCTCTCACAAACCTATTTGCATTCAACTGCAGTAGGGCTGCAGCAGGAGTAGGAGTAGGAGCTGCGGTAAAGCTGCAAAAAACACTGACAACGCAAGAGCCACGAAGTGCAAGCGTCACACGCCTGTTTTTGGTGGGGGCGAGTGCGAGCAGTAGGAGAGGGAGTATAGCAGGCGCAGGAGGGCTCTCGCGACCATCCGAATTACCAGAAACACCGAAAAACCCTTTCCTGGTGGAAATTGCATTGCACTATTATCACCAAGCATGAGGTCAGGACGTGTGCGCACTGGTGTCACACCCACTAATAATTCCAGTAAGCGGAAAAGGAAGCAGAAAACACCTGCTGGCTCCATCGGCGAACCTCAGGCCAAAACCAGACCAGCTACTCAAATGCCTGATGCAATACTTGAACTTACCCCAGACACCAAAAGTTTTGGCAACGCAAATAAATCAGCTTTAGGGGAAAAAGGCCATTTCACCCACAACTGAACGAACAAATGAACAAATAACCATACAATCTCAATCTCGATCAAGCCATGGCACCGATACCGGAATAAACAAATGTATGGAAGAAGGCACGGTATTAATAAAGGAGAAGTATTCAATGACAATGATGGGAGATGATCGGGAATTCACAGGCGAAACAAAAGGGACTCAGAGCCTTGAAGAAAACGCCACTTCAAACATTCCTCTTCCTGAGAGCAAAGCGCTACACAAGGCCGGAAGGGGCAACTGCGTCTTACTAGAAGCTCTAAGTATCTATGAGTTGGATAGTAATGAAGAAAAGCTACAGGCAAAGGAAAGACCTTATTTGCCACTAAAGCAACGGCAAACACAAAAAAGGTAGAGGGCAGATTGGAGCACCTTAAAGAAAACCAGTGTCTTGAACATAAAAAACTATCTGCCATATCACCATCTCAACACAATCTTCAGACACTCCAACAAAGTGGATGGAGTAACTCAGATGCGAGCGGAAATTTGGACTATTTACAATGCTTTAAAAAGCAAGAATGGGAGGCCCTCCCCAAAATCCACATTCAAGACCACGGTAGGAACACCACCACAGCAGACTCAAAGGCGGAGGCGCAAGAGGACCTGCAAAGAAAATCAAATGCACAAGGAAGTCCAAAGAACGCACCTGAGAAACAATTGGAAAATACGAACCAGTCGGAGAACGGGAATGCATGTGCAAGCTTATTAAAAACAGTGCATCTTTTGGTAGAAGACCTGCAATATCAGTCCGACAAAATGGACTCCCAATTGACTTTAATGAACACCTTAGCAGTATTCGTGGTTGCAATTGACAGTAAGCTAGGTACACTGAATACCTTTGTACAGAACATTCAAGATTATGCCCTAGCCAACAGCCAAAACTGCGGTTGTAGTTCAATAATAGATAAACTAGCAACTCTGCCAATAATGCTAAACGATCTGTGCGCACAAGTAAAAAAATGTGCGTCCAACTATCGCACTGAGTCATCCATGGAAAAGCCCCTAACTAGAAACTACACAGACACGATAACTCACCAACTAGCACTAACAAATGGTGAGAATGATCTCACTACGAATAGACAAACAAAAACTGACAGCAATGTAACATTCGGACAGAACACAAAGAATGAAAATAAAGAGATAGAGACTTCAGATGAAGGGAAATAGGAAAACAAACTGAATGCGAAACAAAGACGAGCACAAAAACGCAAAGGTCGCAATCAAAAACAAATCTGCGTAAAAAATGGATTTATGCATTTATTCGGGACTACACCAGTTGAGAGCAAGCCTGAGGAAGAAAACTCATCAATACCATAGATATCTAAAACTAGAGGCCCTTCTACGAGAGAGGCATCAAGTGGTAACCTCATCCTCCCAAATGCAGAAGCAAGAGCGATGGAGCAACCACGAGAGGACACGGAAATCGAACCTGCACAACCATCTCTGGAAAGGAACAGCCCCACAAAAGGCAGTAAAAATACTAAGATAGAATACATGAGGCTAAGCCAGCAGCATGCCCTAAATCAGGAGGGCATGCCACATGGAACTGCGCAAAATACAAATACTAACTGTCCTGCCTCTAGGGGAAGCAATGAGAACTCATGCAACCTAAGCGCAATACGCACAAACTCAGTGACTATAAAGATGGACCAGAACCTCGACCAAATTATGGCTCATACGGGTATAGAGAAGATTTGCACTTGCCAATCCCGAAGCAAGGCCACACCAGATACATCAGCTCCAACCTCTACAAACACAGATCTCTGTAGGGGACAGTACCCTGAGTCACCCTTAGAGCACAACCACACCAGTATGGAACTGCATCAGAGAGAGACAGTGAATCAACTGATGTAACCAATTGACGGGAGCAGCTGGGACCCACAGAACAACAGGGGAACACTAGAACTATGCTGTCGCTCAAACAAACATGCAAGAAATGGTCTCCAATTACATAAAGTGGCAGGAAACTACAACACTGCTGTTCACACCAGAATACACTCTAAGGGCAGGTTCGACATTATGAATTGCTGCAACATTCTCCGCTTACTATAGCGCATACCATCCCTGTCTGGAATCACGTCAACCGACCTAGTCGCGATTGAATTTATCAACTGTAAGGATTCTGCATCCGGGGAAAAAACGCGTGCCTCATGGGGTTCATCTACCATTACACAAAGAATACACAGAGAAAGGAATATTTTTAAGAGCTGGGGGATAACCATTACTCCACACATTAAGCTAGGATATCCCGACCAGCTAACGCCAAAATATACAGTTGAAAACCCTGCACCAGTTGGCAGGCCCATCACCTCGGTACTGAAAGGAGCCAGGGGGCAAAGTACAACAAATGGAGAAGACTCCCTGGCAGAAAACGAAAGCCATCAAGACCCCATAACAACATCCATCACCGACATAAGATGGATCTCAAGAACAATAAACAACAGGAAAAAGGACTGACGACTCAGAGGGACAAAAAATAGATCAAATACAAGGGGGTCTGTACGGATATGTTCATGGAACGTGAACGGCCTGGCAAGTAAACTGTTGGATGCGGACTTCATCAATTACATCAGGGCCTTTGACATAGTGGCTCTATAAGAGACTTGGTTGAGCAGACCTCCACAATTGCAAGGATTTCTGCACTTCTACACAAGTGCACTAGCTGAGGCAAAGCACGGCCATCTACAGGGTGGCCTGTCCATATATGTCGCATGTGGACTCAACTTTATTGTCCGAGACATAGACTTTCCATCACCTGCAGTCCTTGCCGTATATTTAAGCTCTCTAGGCGTAACACGAGCAACGGATTTTAACATCACAATAATCAACGCCTACATCCAACCCAAACGGAAAGGCAAATTAATAAAAGAATTGTGCAAGCTGTTAGAAACTTACGTTTCAGAAGGACCATCAGCGAAGCTCATTCTCACCGGTGATCTAAAGCTAAACCTAATGAGGTCCTCCGCTGATGCCGATACGCTCACACAAAACACAATCTGGAACATCCCAGCGCAAGGGGAGCCACTCTCGAGCAAACAAACAAAAGCGGGACGGTTGGCTTTGGAGGAATTGGAACACTTGCACTTAAGAGCATTAAACGGCAGAACAAGAGGAGATAATCCCCCTGTGGCAACATACTACTCATATTGAATAAACACTATACTAGACTATACCTTTGTCTCCCTTGAGTTGTTCCATAAAGTCATCCTATTTCGTTTTGGGGACAGCGACCACCGGCGCCACAAGAATTTGAGCTTAGAACAACAGTCCACAAGTTAGAGGAAAGCCCGACTGCACAGGGAGCATGTGGCACTATTAATCTCAAGAGAATCAAGTTTGGGCCAGCCATACATTGCAGAATGGCGGGAATTGCTAAGGATCACTTCGAACTGAGAGCCGGATCAGATGAGGTCAAAAAGTGGGAAAGTTTCACTGATACAATGGCAGTCTACACATCAAAAATCAAGCCAAAAATCCATCAACGAATCAGAGGCGCGGAATCGATATCACAATCGGCACTAAAAGAAATCAAGGCCACCAAGAGAGTCATCTATCGCACCCTGAGAGAGCTACGGTGGAACTCTCTAGACACAATATTACTAAATTCACTGCGAAAGCAAAAGGCTCTGTTGAAAAAACAAAAAAAGGATGCAAAAAGGGACAAAGAGAACTCCTTGTGGGCCAAATTACACGCTGATATTAAGCAAAACAACAGCTCTAACTTCTGGAGAACCATAAATAAATTTGTTTATCCTAATAATGAGGGAATTAACTCCAATATCTCGGAGGCAGTCTGGACAAAATATCTTGGGTCTCATTTCCAAGAAGACACAGAGTCCACAATGATTGGGGAAACCCCACCCCCCCGGCGCTTCGGAAGGTTCTAAAATCAGTGCTGCATATGTAGGGACCAACCGGACCATACAAGGCAGAATTGAAAATGACACTTTATCTGTTGACTCACCAACCAGTCGAATCATGATCATAAAAAGGCGAATAGGTAAGGGAAGGAGGGAAGGGGCCCCATGCCCAAACGGCATACCACCTGTGCTATACAAGCAAGAAACATCATTCTGGGCTGAAGCACTAGAACCACTGTTTTGGGAAATCAGGATGACAAATATTCTGCCGGAGTCATGGAGAGGATCCATCATTGCGCCAATTCACAAGTCAGGGGATAGGTCAGAGGCTCAGAACCATCGGCTAGTCGCATTACTGGACAATGAGGCAAACATTTTCGCCGGAATACTCCTGGAAGAGCTCCAGACCTGGGCAGAAGCAAAATCTATCATCCCGTTGAACCAGACTGGCTTTGCAAAAAACGTGGGGACGACCACAAATATAATAATGATGTCAATGCTCTTCGACAAGGTGGAAACGACTGGGAGCTCCTTGCATTTGTGCTTTATAGATTATAAAGCAGCTTTCGATCATGTAAAACTAAACAGATTATGGACCAAATTGCATGACTGGGGACTCCGCCAACCCCTCCTAAACCTCCTGAAAAACCTGCATACTAACACCTGGGTACAGATCAAGCTGGGTGACGGAACACACTTGTCGCGATGCATTCCAGCGGACAAAGGGCTTAAACAAGGCTGCCTACTGGCTCCCACACTTTTCAACCTGTTTGTAGCTGAACTTATACCAATATTAAACACCTGCAACTCGCATGCTCCAAAATTGGGAGACATCTTAGTGCCATGTCTCTTATATGCAGACAATATAGTCTTGATCAGTAAAACGAGAGTAGGCCTCCAACACCTTTTGAATGCCACACAAGACTTCTCAAAAGAAAACGGTCTAACAATGAATCTTGACAGAACTAAAACCATCACCGTGAGCAAAAAAAGGGAAAAACCCTCAGTATGGTTTCGGGGCAACACCCGAATAGAGAGCACAGCGGAATATAAATACCTGGGTGTAAAAATCGACAAAAGAGGTCAATTCCTTGCACAAAGAAACAGCATTAGGCATAAAGGAACTGCTCTGGCAATCCTTCTAAAATCTTTGAATTCCAAATTAACCAGCCCGTCGATTCTTCCCATAGTCGAGGTGATTCGTGCAAAGTTACTGCCAACAATAACTTATGGTAGTGAAGCCCAAAAAGGGAAGAGATGCCAAACTACTGGACTCCACAGTTACAAGCACCTTTAGGATTATATTTGGGTTACCCAAATATACTTCCCCTTCACAAATAAGGCTTGAGTTTGGCATCCAGAGGCAGACTCTTGCTAGACATGGTGCTTACATCATAACGTGGGATAAAATACGTAAAGCCGCTCCAGGGATGCTTAATGCACAGTTATGGAAAGAGATAAGCAGATATACTTCCTCGCCTGCAGCAAGATACCTTAAAGAAGGATTACATAAATTGGGACTGAACCAACTGTGGGAAACTTCCACCAGTACCGGCGTAGTTAAGAAACTAGTCTGGAAATACGTCAAATATCTATCATAGCTGGAGGACAAAGCTTCACTCGCCGAAAGGTCTCATGGCTGGATGACTTTGAATACATACTGTTAGCAAACGGCCCAGAAGTATTTCAACACGGGTTATGCCAAGCACACAAAAATTAGCTTTATGAGGTTCAGATTGGGCTTGTTACCAGGCTCTCAGCACTCTCCACCCTGGCTGAAGGAGAAGGTGGACCCTAGGTGCCGCCTTTGCGGTATAGCATCGGAAGATCTGCTGCATCTATTATGCTCCTGCAAACAACTCTCACAAGAACGGCTACAAATATTGAAAGCAAAATTCAATCAGCGTGGAATTAGGACTAGGAGGCAGGCAATTCTGGCTTGACTTGCCCCAAGTGACCCTCAACTAAACTGTGCTTTGGTAAAATTTCTGACAGCATGCCAAAAGAAACTACCGGAAATCAAATCACTGGCTGTAATCTAACTTTTAAATTTATCTGTGCAATTACAAACAAAGTACTATAACCATGAATTATTGTGGCGAAAACAACGGGACATGTACTCCTGGTTATAATGTGCCTGTATAGGTGACTTTTCATATTTTAATTTTATTGTACAGTTATCTAACTTTTTATCCTTTTATAACTAAGGAGCTTTTATATACATGAAATGGTCTGTAATCAAATATTTGTGTGTTGAAATGGTTTTAACAAACTATGCAATAGAATAAACTTGTAAACTTGTTGTGTACATTTTTGTAGGTAATTATTGTTTCATAATCTTTATTTTTACAGTGTGTGTGTTAAAATGTTTATTTTTGCAGACTAAGGGCAATTTCTATCAAAGGGTTGAGTTGCTATTGTACCATGCAACTTGGTGCAAAAGCGACACAACCCTTAAGATGTGATCTATTAAGCCACGCAAGGCCACCTTGCGGGGCCATGAGTGGCTTGATTAATCCAAAAATGGTATCGCAGTGCAGATTACTGTGTTGCATTATTCTGCTCCATAAAGCTATTCCATGGGAAGTGAGTGGGTGTCCCAATGCAAAATACATGGATTTTGACACATTCCTAAATATACCATTACTGGTAGACCTGGGAATGCTCCTAGGGGAGGCGTAACAAGCAGAAATATCTTTATTTCTGCTCGTTAAAGCCTCTTTCTATGTGTGCTGCTTATGCAGCGCACATAGAAAGAGGAAAATGCCACTGAGGGTTGGTTTTGTGCAGGAAGTTGCATCATCCAGCACAAAAACAATCTTGCTTAAAATGCAGGCACCCTTAAAGCATGGTGCAAGATTGCTTGCATTGGTGCCAGGGAGCACATGGTGGGCCAGAATTGGGAAAAGGCAGGAATGTGTCATATTGTGATAAAAACAGCACATTTCTCTATCACAGCCCATCATAGCGAAGTGACTTACTGCCCTGCGCTGCATTACTTTTTGACAAATGTGGCCCTACAATGCTGTCACACGTATTTTCTTCTGCTGCCTATTGAGCTTGGCAACAGTAAATAGATGAAGGATAAAACTTGGAACTCCAGAAAAGAGATTAACTTTAATGTTACTTACGTTGAATTGTGTTTTTTTACCACATAAATCGGCTTTCTATAGGACAAGTGCTTTCAAAAGATATATAAAATTAATTTTTCTCAAAAGTTTTTAGAAGTTGTCTGATGACTTAACATTTTCAAATTGCACATATATAAGCTAAACAATGTATTTATGGTTGAATGCCGGTTCCTGAAGAAACAAAAACATTAGCTCAAACCCGTCCATCATCTGCCAACATTTTTCTGCCCATTGATAATAGCCAAAATGATCTGGGACATTCTACAGGGATAATGGATCCCTTCTGAAGGATCTGTGGCTTCTAACAGTCACTAGAATGAAATAAAAAAGTGCAAGTGAACTACAATTATCCGTGGTCTAGAGCTGCGTACATGTAGGTAAACAAATGTGGTATACCTTTTGACGAATTTGTGACTACAAAGGAAACCACCCCCTTTGGACCAGGAAGCCAGTATTCCCTAAAGTCCAGGGAGTTTATTGAATATTAGAACCTGAACCAGGTAGGAATCACCTGGGTTTAAAGGTTGCGTTATCAAGCGTGGGAGACGTGTGCACTTTTCGAGATTACGATGGATTTAGGGTTGTAACTTCTCCCGGATGTATTTACTCTAAAAAATCAGGTCGTGTTATACATTACTGTGTTTATTTGGAACCATACCACAACTGATTGTGCCCGACTATGCTCTAGGTTACATATAGCTATTATATAATAATAATAAAAAAGGGTTTTGTAGAGCGCTCAGTAACGCCATCACGGCGTGTCCCCGCGCTAATGTGGCAGACAAAAACCTCACTAGGAAACCCCCTCACCAGAGCCTCACAGTGTGTACAAGTGGGTCTTCAGCAGAGACCGAAATATTGCCTCTCTGCTCTCCAGCCTTAGAGCGAGCGGGAGTTTGTTCCAGTTTTGGGCAGCCAGTAATGTAAACGACCGCCCTTCCATTCTGGATCTCTTTATCCGCGGAACCATAAGCAGCCCCGTACCTCCCAAGCGCAAGGCCCTGGGCGGCTCGTATCTGCAGACTAGGTCCCGAAGATAGGCGGGAGCCCTCAACCAGACAATCCGGTGGCACATAAGCAGGCATTTAAACAGAACACGTTTCTTTATGGGGAGCCAGTGGAGAGCATCAAGCGCCTTCTGTGAATTGGCTCTCCTCGGCCTCCTCAGCACCAGGCGAGCAGCTGCCTTCTGGATGACCTGCAGGCGGCCCATACTCCTCTCGGTGGTACCAAGGAACAAAACGTTCCCATAGTCCAACCGAGAGGCGACCAAAGCCTGCGTCATCATCCTTCTGGCAGTCAAGGGTAGCAGATCCAGAGTCTTATTTAGAACCTTCAGGACCCCAAAGCACTTCCCCACAAGGCGTCTAATATGACCCTCATAGGACAGTGTGGGATTAACCCACACTCCTAGGTTTTTTGCTTCCTCACATGGTACAGGAGTGGCGCCCAGTAGGCATGGGCGGAAAATCCGTTCCGCTCGCGGATTTTGCGGATTTTCGGGAAATCCGCAATCCGCGAGATTTGCGAATTTCCTGCAAAATCCGCAAATCCGCGAGCAGCGGATTTTGCTCGCTCTGCTCGCACTGTTCGCGTGAGTTCGCGCCCCGCGAATAAGTGCGAAATTGCAGAAATACGATCTAAGCAAAACTGAAAGTAACTACTTACCAGGTTCAAAAGTTCAGGCACATCATTAGTAGCCATTTCCTGTAGTGCTTCCTGAGGGGCCCCTCCAGAGTTCAGTTGCCAGTTGAAACTATTATGTGACCCTGCTCTGAACCTCAGAATAGTTACACATATGCCACAAAGGTCATGAATTACAGCTAAGGGAGACAAGCAGGAGCCAGGCTGGAAGTTAAAATCCATTAATCAGCCCCTAATTCATTATTGTCAGTTGGGGCAGGGCAGGTGTTGTAACTAATTTTGCAACAATGAAAGCACTTAGCAAGTGCAAAAGATCACTAATCAGGGCGCACTAAGGAAGCAGGTGCCAGCTAAAAAAATATTCTGTGACACATTAATCAGCCCCAAATTAATTCAGGTCACTTGAGGCAGGGAAGGTGTGCTTTGCTTTGCCGAAAATAATGTACACTGGACAACCAGAGGGTGTGGTGATGAAACAGAGGGTGGCATGGGTGGGCCAGAGGGTGGCATGAGTAGTCAGAGAGTGGCAGTGGTGACAGAGAGTGGCAGTGATGAAGAAGAGTGTCCCAAACAGGTTGGACACGTAGAAACAACAAGTTCGCAAAACTTGCGACCCGACAGGTAAGTTCGCAAATTGCGAAATTGTAAAAACCCTCGCGAACTGGCAGAAACACGGGCGAACACAAAAAAAAAAAAAATCCGCAAATTCGCGGGAATTCGCGGATTTTGCGGATTGCGAGTTCGCAAATCCGCAAATTCGCGGATTGCCAATCCGCAAAATCCGCTCATGCTTAGCGCCCAGACAGGATGGCCACCAATCTGTTGACCAGCTACTGCTCTTACCACCCACTACCAAAACCTCGGTTTTGGAGCCATTGAGCTTTAAACAATGGGCATCCATCCAGTCAGCCAAGGCCTGCATGCAGGCCTTGAAATTGGAGGATGCTCCTGTGGGGTTTTGAGACAGCGAGATAAGCAGTTGAGTGTCGTCGGCGTAAGACACCAACTCCACCCCAAATGCTTGGACAACCTTGGCCAGGGAGGCCATGTAAAGATTGAAAAGTGTAGGGCTCAAAGCTGAGCCCTGTGTCACTCCCTGGTCTAGTGGCACCTCGGAGGAACGGCAGGACCCCTGTTGAACTTGAAAGCAGCGCCCCGTCAGGAACGACTGCAGCCAGTTCAGGGCGGCTCCTACGACCCCAGCTTTGTTTAGACACTGTAGCAAGATGGAATGGTCTACAGTGTCAAACGCTGCGCTGAGGTCGAGCATTATCAAGGCCATAGTATGCCCCGCATCCGCTCCAGCTCTAACGGTCTCAGTTGCACGCAGAAGGGCCGTCTCCGTCGAGAAGCCCGCTCGAAAGCCTGATTGGGAGGGGTGAAGAATATTGGTCTCTCAAGGTGTTCAACTAATTGAGAGTTTTCTGTGACTTTGGCCAGATAGGGAAGCAGCGAGATGGGCCTAAGGTTCTCCAACGCGTCAAGACCGACGTTGGGCTTTTTCCTAATAGGCAACACAACCGCCTTCTTCCAGTTCTCCGGGATCTGTTGAGTGGAGAAAGACGTCTGCAGTACATGCCTGATGTAAGGTTCCAGCACTGACAGTCCACCCGACACCACTCTAGGAGGCGCAGGATCAATGGGAGATCCGGACCTGACGCTGCGGCAGATCCTGTTTAAGCTCTCAGTAGGGGGAACCGTAAACAGTTGTAGTTTAGTGCACGGATCCATAGGTGTCCTTGCAGCCCTGAATTCTGTGCCACTCACGGGTTGTTTAGAAAAAGAGGCATAAATGTTCTTAACCTTCCCCGAAAAGAAGTCAGCTACCCTGTTGCATTCTGCAACCGAGTCTACTTTCGGGGCATTAGAACTGGATACCAGGGATATATCCTTAAAAATTTTGAAGAGCTCTCTCGACGAGCTCTCAGCTTCCTCTATGCGTGCCTGATAGTGTTTGGCTTTCGCCCTGCGCAATGCGCATTGATATCTTTTATGCGGTAAGCTATAGCTACTATTGCCCTGTGCGCATGGATTCCTCCTCCAGCTCCGTTCAAGTTTTTTGCATTCCGATTTAATTTGCTGTAGCTCCTGGGTAAACCAAGGGGCAGTGCGCTGTCTACCCCCTTTCAACTTATAGCTGCTCCGAGGAGCAAGCAAGTCCAAGGCAGTTAAAATTAGTTCATTAAATTCGGTATTTGCAGTGTCACTATCCCTGGCCATAGGTGAACCCACCCTTTGTATGAGCAGATTAAAAGCCTCTTGGGAGAACTGCTTCCATTTTCGCTGGGGAAAATTATTATTATCATTCTTAGCTGTCTTCTGGGGCAGATAGCAAAATTGAAGTGGCACTAAGAAGTGGTCCTTCCAGGGGAGAGGTTGAGGTTTCAACACTTTTACCCCATCCCAGCTGGCAATCCAAACAATGGCCTAGCTCATGGGTAGCGGCCTCACTTTGCAGATCAAGTTGCAGCTCTTTCAAGACTTGTCGCAGGTCAACCGCATCTTTCTGAAGGGGATCTTCAAGATGTACATTAAGATCTCCCAACACCATCAGTTTACTGTGTCTGATGGCAAGATGGGCAACGCCTTCCATCAGGCTAAGTCTGAAATTCCCCATGGCTCCCGGGGGCCTGTAAATTAAAATGCCGGAGATAAATTCCCGAGGGCTAATCTTAATATTAAACTCACCCCCCTCACAGTTATCAACCTTAATCAGGCGCAGGGAGCATTCAGCTGGGTTTTTAACAATGATGGCGATGCCCCCGCCCCTACCTCCCCCTCTATCAATTCTAGTGAGGGTATACCCCGGCGGGACGGTGCTAAGGATATCAGGGTCGGAGTCCTCACCCAACCAAGTTTCCGTTAGGAACAGTATGTTCAACTCCTCATCTGATAAAAGGTCCCATAGTTGGACACAATGCTTGCTTATATCTTTTAGGTTCATCCAGGAGCATCTTTACTCCGAGCCCAGAGGGGGGGCATTATTTTTTAAGAGGCTACATAGATTACAGGAGCTTACACCACCATCCTGCATTTTCATGTGGGCCTGTATGCTCCAACTCTAGATGCACGTCTATAAGACTTGGTTCTTAATACATGTATCTTCATGATTTTACCGCTACGCGACCTACTGATGCTACTGATGATCGTTTGTTTGCCTTGATAAAGTACCAATTTTTTACAGACCGAACATGTGTTGGCTGCAATTCACATCTGAATATGAATGAGGAATAAAGAAAATCATACATCCAAACATCGTGATTAGGTCATCTTGTCCTGATGAACTTTGGGTTCATTTTATGTCATTGACTATCTAGTGTATTTGTTGAACTTTGGTGTATTTTGATCTCACATTTTTATGATTGTCAAGACTTTATATAATTGTAATTAGGGTGCACTTCGCTGACCTTCTTTTTTGATACTTTCAACGGCAGCTCGTTTCGATCTGCTATTACCACTTCTTGGTAGTGAGTGGTACTGGTTGCTAGAGCACCTAGGCAATTTTGACTCTAGTGTGCCCTTACTGTGTGGTCATCTTACACCAATTTATGTTTTAATGTGAAGTTATTCCCTATTAGGGAACACTACTACCAGATTGCTTTTGAGTTTAAAATTAGTTCACACCTTAATTTTTTTACATTACAACATCGCATCTCTCACCCGCTTCTACACTAAACATTCTTCTGTCACCCTACGACCCTGCCTGGAGAAAGCCCATATGCCTTAATGCGTTCTACATCTCCAAGGCTGAATATGCATTGCAGCAGTTATGGGGCCGAAACTATGAGCAAGGTGAGAAGGCAGGATGAATCTATACCAACTGATGGTGACTCCGACCATTCCGGCCATCAGGTCCACGGAGGACACCATCCTCAGCTGCCCACAGGACATAGTGAATCAATTTACGGCTTTCCACCAGACTTTATAAACCGGGGAGGTGGCGGAGGACCATACTCGCCTTGCCGCTTTCTTTGACAGGGTTCATCTTCCCTGCCTCAAAGAGTCAGGCAGGGACCTCCTCCGAGGGGGGATCACCAAGCTGGAAATCATGCATGCGGTCTCAAAGCTCCCATACAATGAAGCTCCAGGGTAGGATGCTTCCTGGCGGAGTTCTATAAATGTTCAGTCAAGGACGCTTTGAGGCTGTCATGAATTGCCCTTGTCGAGTCAATTACTTGAGGAAGAAGAGGAACAACTACCCCCTTATGTCTCACCTGTTTTTTACTTACAGTCCCCGAGAGATCCACAACTCATGGAGGACGACCCTCTCTTTAACAAAGACCGTGTTCTCGATCACGTCATGACCCATGTGATGCAATCACATGCTTTCGGAGGGGAGGAGTCCTCCAACGTGGGGATATTTGAGTCTGGCCGGAAACTGGAGGGAGCACGACCTACAGAAGAGGACAACTCGGAGAGAACAAAGAAGCTGAAGAGGAACCAAACCCTTGCCTCCTGTCGGATCTGGGCCTGCACGCCGGACCATCAGGGACGGAAGCTGTGGATTTTGCCAGGACCCCGAGGAATTGGAGGAACCGATGCCAGAGGGATCTGAGGCCTGAACCTGAGAGCCAGCGTCCAACACAAGAAAGGGAGCCGGACCCTTTCCGGTACCAGGAACACGCCAGCCGCGTGCCTGGAGGTGCGTGGCTCCCGGAGGTACGTGCTAGGGTACGCGGGTGGTTTAACAAACGGACCGCTACTAGGGATGTCCACTTTGGGGTAGAGGGAGGGGACCGCTGATCACTAGACTGTTTTTTCTGTTATTATTAAAACAGTAGGATCCACTTGGTGACAGTACGGGTGTACGCCCCTCACTCCCGCTCCCAATAGAGCATTATCCCAAGAGAGGACGAAGTCCTAAAATGCTCTTTCTTTTCTTTTTACTTTACATTTTCTGGTTTGCGGCCTCTGAGAAAGTACGCTTCCCTGACGATAAGGAGAAGAAGACAACGAATCAGAGACTAGGAGTCCTTCTACGCCCTGAATATGAAAGAGCATGGACTGAGACTGTTTTTGTTTTATAGACTTTGTTTAATAAACCCTCTCAAACCCCTTATATCTTCTCAGGCCTTCACGTGTTTTATGACACGTGGTGTCAGAAGTGGGATAAGTCCATTAGACTGTTTCGGATGGAGAACCTAGTGCAACAACTCATCGCGGGCCAGGAGAAGTTAGAGTGGGCATTGGAGAGACATATGTTGGCAGCTCAGGCCAACAGAGAACTGTTCAGCACTTCCATAAATCAACAATTAGAAAGTTTATATAAGGTATCGGACCATCAGGATGACTTTGCCAAGGGATTACCCATGAGATAGGGAAGTGGTCCGGCTTATCCCACCGTACCCCTGCAGAAATATCTTAAAGGAGAAGATCCTGACTCATTTCTAATGAATTTCGAAAGTGCAGCTCGAGCCTCCGGCTGGCCTGAGAACAAATGTTTTTTTTCTAGGTTCTGTTGTTGACGGGGGAGGCACAAGAGGTGTACCAAGCAGCCAATCCACTGGGTACCTCGACCTATGCAGAAATAAAAGGGGTTATAATAGACCATTTAGGGCTAGTTTCAGAAGCATATAGAGCCCGCTTCAGAAAAGAAAAAGGTAAACCAGTAGACACCCCCAAGATCCTATTCCATAAATGAAAACCAGCAGCTGACAAGTGGTTAAAACCACAAGACCATACTAAAGAGGAAATCATGGCTATGATTTACCACAAACAGTTTCTAGAGGCTTTACCATATGCCACACAGAGATGGTTAAAACAAAATACCGGTCTCAGCCTGGAACAAACTATTGAAATGGCGACCACCTATTCCCGGGCCCAACCCCGAAACAATACCTGGGAGACTGAGGAAAAACAAAGACAGTGGACAGGAAGACGGGAAAAGAAACCTCCCAAGGTGACACCAGAGACTACCAAGACCCGACTCTATAAATCGGAGGCACTGACAGGAAAGGGTCCTCAGTGTTTTGAATGTGGTACATGGGGACATATCCCCTGCTTATGTCCATCAAAAAAACAAACCGAAGAACCCATGGATATAAATTACTTGCCCCGCCATGTCCTGTATACTGAAGAGTTTGGTACAGGATTTTACGTAAGTCTTGTCCTATACGGGGTTTGTGTACAGTCACTCTTTGATTGAGGATGTCGACAGTCAGTCATTCAGGGCCACCTCATTAAAGATAGTGACATTATTCCCCACCGCCTTATACCTAATAAATGTGTTCACGGGGATGTTAAAACATATCCAGCAGCCCAGATAAAGCTATATCTACCAGACAATCGGGTTCTAGATGCCATTGTAGGCGTCCTTCCATGTTTACCTGAGAAACTGATTCTAGGAACGGATCACCCAGAATTCATGGAATTACTACTTACAAAACTCCAGAGGCCACCAAATAAGACAACTGTACTCCTTGGTCAGACCCCTTGGCAGGGAGATAGGAGCTTCAGATACGCCCAGAAAAATGACCCCCACCCTACAAGCAGCTTGGCAACAAGCTACCCCTCAAGTCCTTTGCTATCTGGGTTTTTTCATAGATAATGACCTCCTTTATAGAGTAGGATCAGCAAATGCCAATGGACAACTACTGGTACCCACAAGTTTCAGGGAGCAGGTTATGTTTTTTGCTCATAGTCATCTGGTATCTGGCCATGTTGGGGCACAAAAAACTATTTAGGCCGTCCTTGACCATTTCTATTGGCCTGGTATCCATGCACAAATAACTAAATACTGTCAAGAATGTGAGCTATGCCAGCGGAAAAATCCTTACCATCCCCGACGGTTCCCCTACAGCCTTTACCCATCATAGGCAAGCCATTCAGTCGAGTGGGAATGGATCTTATAGGTCCATTACCTTGATCCAGAAAAGGCAATCAATATGCCTTTATCATTATTGACTATGCTACCCGGTATCCGGAACCCCCAACACTTCATCTATTTGTGAAAAGCTGATTGAACTTATTTCCAGAGTCGGATTTCCAGATGAAATCCTTACCGACCAGGGTACCCCATTGAACTTATTTCCAGAGTCGGATTTCCAGATGAAATCCTTACCGACCAGGGTACCCCATTTGTTTCAAAATTAATTAAACAAGTATGTAAGAGTTTAGACATTGCATAAATCAGAACCAATCACATGCTTTCGGAGGGGAGGAGTTCTCCAAGAGGACACCTCGTAGAGAACAAAGAAGCTGGAACCAAACCCTTGCCTCCTGTCGGATCTGGGCCCGCCCTCCGGACCATCAGGGACGGAAGCCGTGGATTTCGCCAGGACCCCGAGGAATTGGAGGAACCGACGCAAGAGGGATCTGAGGGCTGAACCTGAGAGCCAGCGCCACCACAAGAAAGGGAGCCGGACCCTTTCCGGTGCCACAAACATGCCAGCCGCGTGCCTGGAGGTGCGTGGCTCCTGGAGGTATGTGCTAGGGTACGCGGGTGGTTTAACAAACGAACCGCTACTAGTGATGTCCACTTTGAGGTAGAGGGAGGGGACCGCTGATCACTAGACTGTTTTTTTCTGTTATTATTAAAACAGTAGGATCCACTTGGTGATGGTACGGGTGTACTCCCCTCACCCCCTCTCCCAATAGAGCATTATCCCAAGAGAGGACGAAGTCCTAAAACGCTCTTTCTTTTCTTTTTACTTTACGTTTCCTGGTTTGCGGCCTCTGAGAAAGTACGCTTCCCTGACGATAAGGAGAAGAAGACAAAGAATCAGAGACTAAGAGTCCTTCTACGCCCTGAATACGAAAGAGCATGGATTGAGACTGTTTTTGTTTCACAGACTTTGTTTAATAAACCCTCTCAAACCCCTTATATCTTCTCTGGCCTCCACGTGTTCTGTGACAGAGGCCTTCCAGGAGTCAAAACACGTGGGCTCCCCTGGCCCCATCTCTGACAAAGCCCTGATTGCGGCCCTCTTCAAGCCCACAAAGGACCTTTCTGTTCTGTGGTAGTTACAGGCTGATGTTCCTCCTTATTGGGAATATCAAGAACCTGATTGGGGTCCTACATGCTCGCATTCGGGCGGTGATTTTGACCCTGATCCATCATTTGCAAGTGGCTTTGTCCCTGGGCGCTCCTCTCTAAATCACCTCTGTTCCTTGGTCCATCTCCTGTGGTCCACCACAGATATGCCAGAGGATACACTAGCCCTCTCCATGGACACTAAGAAGGCTTTTAACAGGAAAGAATGGGGGTACCTCCTTAAACACTCTGGAGGTACGGCCTAAGTGAGAATTTTTGTAGCCAAGGGTAGGTGGCTTTATGAATCCCCCACTGCGCAGGTCAACTGTAGGGGCTTCCTCCCTTCTCCAATCTCAGAGGATAACCAGAATTCCCACCCTCAGGGGATGTCACTTTAATACCTACATGCATCCAACATCCTGCTTACTCTTTCGGAACTCCCCCACTCACTCCCGGCCATGCTAGGTATTATCTCAGATTTTGCATCCCTTTCAGGATACCGGATCAACTGGGACAAAAGTGAGGCCTTCCCGATGTCCCTGGGTGACCACCTGTGCAGCCGTATCCACCCATCCTTTTAAATGGATGCGCCCCCACCTCAAATACTGGATTATGACTGCATGGTGGCAGACATTCTTGACCCCCTGTTGGTGCACATGAAACTGGACTTTGATAAGTTGTCCCATTGTGGCCTTTCGCTGTGGGACAGAACGCTGGCAGTCTCGATGGTGACCTTGCTGAGGTTCATCTATGTCCTAGGCATGCTCCCCTTCCTCATGCCTTGCTCACTCTTATGGTCAGTACACAGGGGCATATGGTTTTTCATCTGAGGATTGTTTCAGCACCAAGTGGCCAATAGAAAATCGTAGCTCAATGTCCATGTGCATGCCTAGGACTTCTCTTGATTGAGCACCTCGCCCTGGCCCTGCAACTGGCACAGCTCGCATATATCATCCTTCATGCCCCAGACCCCCCATTGCGGGTCACAATAGAGCCCATCATTCTGAAGTGACCATGGGGGTTTTACCCTTGCTATTGGTATCACCCCTTCATCCCAGGCCCTAGGAACCTGATGCACCAATCAATGGCTAAATCTTGGCAGGGAGACCACAACCTTTTTTTGGTAGACACTCAGCTCCATAACCACGCTCCCTCTTGGGCAACTCCAGCCTACACATTGGTGGAATTGGGAGACTTGGTGCACTGCAAATATCCATACCCTCCACCATGTTCTGGATCCAGGGACCCTCAAATCCTTTGCAGTGCTTTGCAAGGAATTTGGCCTTCAGTCCCACCAGTCCTGGTGGTATCTCCAGCAGAGTCATTGCCTTTCCTGCTGCTTGAGCTCACATACCTGGACCCTCCAGCCCTCCTCAATTGTCTCTTATCGCAGAACAGGGGATGCTTCGGAGGGGTAATGTCTGGCTTTTATAGACTCTTGATTTGCCATTTGTATTTTTTTTCCCTGCAGGGCAGCCTCCACACTAAATGGGAAAACCGGCTACAGACGGACTATAACCTGGAGGACTGGGTGGACCTGTTGAAGGTGCTGGACTGTGGTGCCAGGGAGGCACAGCTGAAATGTTGCCTCTTTTAATCACTGCATGACTGCCACCATACCCTGATGAACTGAGGGCGCCAGATCTGCTGCCGCATTCTAAATGCTGCTGCTCTGACGGCAGTTGCAGCGACCTGGTCCACACCCTCTATGATTGGCCCACTGTCCAGCTCTACTGGGAGGTGATAGGCACAACACTGAGCTCATTTTTGCAGATTTTTGTGCCTCTATCCCGACCACTGACCTTGCTCCATGACCTTTTGGATGCCCCAAACCTCTCACGGCATGAGGGCTGTCTCCTCTACACAGCACTTACGACCGTGAAGAGCTGCGTATTTTAACACTGTGTACACCCCCTTCTGACTACATATAAAGAATGGCTAGCAACCATGTACTAGACTATCTTTTCTGAACGGGTCATCTATAACTTGCATTATAAGGTGGAGCTTTTTCTCCTCATTTGGGTACCCTTCAAAAGTAAGACAAAAAGGGAGGGGTTTGGGGCGGGGTAGGGACAATGACGGCCCACCATAGAATGCCTGAGCACCTGGTCCGGCTCCCACAATCCTGCACCCAGCTCTGCCCGACGGGCCAACGCATGGCCCTTGCTATTGTGCCCATTGCCCTGTGTCTGCTTCAGTACCTCCCTTCCTTTTCTCTCTTATTCACTCTCTCTCATTTCTGTCTCCCCTTTCTCTTTCCTTTTTTCCTTCATGTCCCCCTCACTGGGCCTGAGGTCCCCCCCCCCCTCCTTTTCGTCCTCCCTCCCTTTATCTCTCCCCCTTGAATCTCAGGCTGATCTGGCTGTGGTTGGTTGTTCCTGGTTGTGGGACGGTTGCATTGTTCTGCCATTATTACGTTTTTCGTGCAGCCACATATGTATTGTTCCAATGGACTATTGTTTCCACAGTTGTGTACAATTCTCTACTGATTGATGATATATCTTATCCATTGTATCCCCTTTCTCATATTGTTTTCCATGGGAAAAACATGAATAAAGAAATATGGAACAAAAAATATATGGTCAAAGAAATTTTAAATTAACTGTATTCGATTACTACTGAGCTAAAAACAATCTGTGTGTGAATATATATGTTCATATAAATGAACACTATCCAGCAGCTCTGAAACAGTTATAAAAAATGAAATAAGACGGGTAAGCATAGCATACGACATAAAAAAGTAAAAGCTTTTCTACATGGCTGTCCCCTTTAAAAAAAGAGGGATGTATTACAAAGAATTCATACAGTGCACCAACCAAAGTTGCAGAGCTGTGTTGTGTGGAAGAGAGAGAGGGTAGAACTGCACCCTGTCTACAAAGATATGGTGCTGTTCTTCTTTATCTCTGCGCTTGATTTGATTTGATGGATTTGATTTGATTTGATTTTACATTTTACATTTTATAAAGCGCAGCGATTGCCCGAACACGTCTTGGCGCTAGAATAGTCTGCAGTCTAGAGTACCATCTGCGTCTAAATCTGAATGCCTAATTAATTTTTGAACAACCAAGTTTTCAGGTGTTTTCTGAACATCATCAGAGAGTTGCTATTTTTAATCTCTAAGGGTAGGGAGTTCCATACCTTAGCCGTACCAATGATGAAACTCCTACCTCCCCAGCGTACCTGTCTATACCTGGGAACTACCAATAGCTGAGCCTGTGCTGAGCGTAGATTTCTGGAGGGTTGGCATTTCCTACGATGTGTTCTAAGGTACAATGGTCCTATCCCCAGTAATGCCTTGTATGCAAGACATTGCGATTTAAAAATAATCCTCTTGCCCACTGGCAGCCAGTGAAGATCCTTCAGCCCATGCGATATTGATTCGTATTTGGGGATGTCTAATATCAGCCATGCAGCTGCGTTTTGCATTCGCTGGAGTCTGAGCAGGAGCTTCGTCTGAAGCCCTGTGAACAAGGCATTTCCATAGTCCAGCCTTGATAATGCTAAGGTGGTGACAACCGTTTTTAGCGCATCCCTCGGTATATAAAGGCGGATCTTCCTGATTATTTTAAGGATCCCCCAGAAGGTAGAGTAAGTTTGCTTGTGCACTTAAAGCTGCCTTGTACCTATACACACACTACGTAGCACCATAGTGCAAGAATAACTCCATAATGTCAAGCAAAGCTTTGTACTGGAAGGGAATCTTGCAATACAAAATCCTAAGGTTCTTTAATGTTAACACTTTTATAACTTTGTATTTTGGCTGTACAGTACAACAACTATGCAAAGTTGGAAAAGATTTGTGACCATAAACATTTCTTTATTGTTATTCCTCTCGTGGAGGCATAGATTTGTGATACAAATCCCTGTCTACCAGTGTTACTTGATAGGGAGTTGCATAATTACACTTGGATGGTTGTATGGGAATGCCCACATATCACCTATTGTTTGCCCAGTTTACTCACTGTAGTCCAAGTAGTGCAAAGCACTACTTTGCATTGCTCTTTGGTTCTTTCCAGCACAGCACATGCTTGTATTGTAAAATAAATCCCCAAAACAACATTGTGTGCCAGCTTGAGTCACTGTTGTGATGGGAATCCAGAGCAAAGTGTGATAAATGTTTCCATAAATCCCCACATCAACACTTTTTGCTGGCTTACATTACAAGTAAAAACCTGGTGGAGAGCGTTGATAAATTTGACCTTACATACCCAAAACATCACTTTGTGCAGGTTTGGATCAAGCATGCAAACGCAATGCCAACTGTTGATACATTTATCCTAGAATTTTCAGGAGTCACACTACAACAAAATATGGCCTCACAAGTGAAAATAACACGTTTTTTGGTACCAGTGCACTAATAACTCACAATTACTATAGAGGAAAGATCACATTTCTAGTTACTACCACTTCATAACTTTATGAATGTGGACATGTATGTGACATTTTTAACACATGAACCTAGCTGAAAAGTAATAGATCACTGCAGAGGGTCAAAGGCAAAGATACAGACATTACCACCATCCAGATGCAACAGTACAAGTCAATGGCAGTTTCAAAGTTGATTGCTGAGCGGAATGGTTTCACTTCATTTAATAGAGAGAGAGATTGCAACATAATGTCTAGGTTCTATTGGTGAGGTGTTTCTATAGGGTGAGTTTGGTCTCCAGGGCGAATCTTAGTGACTTAGATTTGGGTCAATGTAAGGGTTCGAATACGTACAGGTTCATGTAGCTGAACCAGGTTTCTGTTCTTGATGAACAGCAGGAATTTTATTTAGGTGGTGTTAAAGTTCAGGCATGTGGTGGAAATGCATGTCTGAATAAGGTGCCAGCGGATTTTGAGACATTAGATCTCTCAACCGGATGAAACTTTCAAATATAGTTGTATGTCATCATTACGTTGGTGAATTTTGATGCCGTTATTGGTGAGTAAAGTAAGCATGGGCTGAAAATTCGTTCCGCTCGTGGAATTTGCGGATTTTCTGCGATTTTGCGATCCGCGAATCTCGCGAAATCGAGGTAAAATCCGCGAATCAGCAGGGACGATTTTTCAGCCAAGCACTTACAGGGTTATAGCAGCAGGTGCAACAGTTGAAGCTCATTTTTTGTAACCTTTAACAAAAGTGTTGCAAAGAAATTAACTTCAACTTGGGAACCTGCTGCTGTAAGCCCGTAAGTGCTTCCTGCCGCCTCTGCCTACTTGCAACTATTCTCTGACCCTGCTCTGACTCTTGAAGCAGGGTCAGAGAATAGTTACAAGTAGGCAATGAGGTGCCTGTCACGAAAATTAAACCTCAATAGCAAGCACTGACAGACATAAAACAAGCATTTGCAATGCAATAGGTCTCGCATTAGGAAAATTTGAGCTATTGGTCTTGTAAATGACATTTTTTTTAATTTATGTGTTGTTTTTGAAAATAGCTTCATTAATAGCTTTGTAATTTGCAATGCCAATAGTTATAACTTTCGCAAATGTGACACCTATAGCCTTTGTAATGCAACATGTTTTTTATTTACGTGACTTAGATGTATTAATATTACAAATTACAATGACTTTTAATTTTTTTAAATAATTAATACTTAAATAAAAGTGATTTTAATTTATAATGGCAATAGCTTAAACTTTTGTAAATAACTTTTGTGAAGATTATGTTCAGTGTATTTTATTGTGACGAAAATCCAAGAACAGAACTGAAATATTAACATCTTTTTGTGACATTTGTAATAAAGCTTGAAACATTGAGAGAACATATTTGAACCAGTTGTTGTTGAATGGTTGAGCAGATTGATGCTGGGGTGAAGCTGAGTGGTGCTGTGGTGATGCTGAGTGGTGCTGTGGTGGTGCTGAGTGATACTTGGATGGTGCTGAGTGATGCAGGGGTGGTGCTGAGTGATGCTGTGGTGGTACTGAGTGGTGCTGTGGTGGTGCTGAGTGATAATGGGGTGGTGCTGAGTGATGCTGTGGTGGCGCTGAGTGGTGCTGTGGTGGTGCTGAGTGATGCTGTTGTGGTGCTGAGTTGTGCTGTGGTGGTGCTGAGTGATAATTTGGTGGCGCTGAGTGATGCTGTGGTGGCGCTGAGTGATGCTGTGGTGGCACTGAGTGGTGCTGTGGTGGTGCTGAGTGGTGCTGTGGTGGTGCTGAGTGATGCTGTGGTGGTGCTGAGTGATGCTGTGGTGGTGGTGAGTGATGCTGTTTTGGTGCTGAGTGGTGCTGTGGTGGTGCTGAGTGATAATGTGGTGGTGCTGAGTGATGCTGTGGTGGTGCTGAGTGGTGCTGTGGTGGTGCTGAGTGATGCTGTGGTGGTGCTGAGTGGTGCTGTGGTGGTGCTGAGTGATAATGTGGTGGTGCTGAGTGATAATGTGGTGGTGCTGAGTGATGCTGGGGTAGCGCTGAGTGATGATGTGGTGATGCAGAGGACAGAAAGGCACAACAAGCAGTCTAACAAAGAGCAGAAGGGCAGAAAAACAAGGAAAAAATGAGTCTAACAGAGGGCAGATGGGCACAAAAAACAGTCTAACAGAGGACAGAGGGCAGAAAAACAGGGGAAAAACAAGTTTAACAGAGGGCAGAAGGGCACAAAAAACGAGTCTAACAGGGGGCAGAAAGGCACAAAACCGAGTCTAACAGAGGGCAGAAGGGCACAAAAAACGAGTCTAACAGGGGGCAGAAGGGCACAAAAAACGAGTCTAACAGGGGGCAGAATGAATCCCGCCCTGCGTGTTTGTCCACGAAGATGCTACCGTTTTGTGCAATACCTCTACTCAACTGGAGTACTTTCTACTGTCTAATCAGTAAGTGCTCCCTCGTTGGCTAAATGTATTGGGGCAGATTTACAATACCTGGCGCATCCCCAGGGATGCGCCAGTTATTGTGCGCCGTAGCTCCGCCACCCATGGTCCGCCGCATTTACAATGCGGTACAAAAGGGGGTGGTGATGGACGGAGCATCTGAATCAATCAAACACTCACACCCAGTCAAAAGATCTGGGTTTAATCCATCACCGTTCTTTAGCCCACTCTGCCACCCCAGTTCAGACATGGCTATATGCAAATCAGTCTAACCCTGTGCCTCCTGGGAACAGTCAAGCCTGAACTGCCAAGCGTATAGGGGCAGATTTACAATAACTGGTGCATCCCCAGGGATGCGCCAGTTATTGTGCGCCGTAGCTCCGCCACCCATGGTCCGCCGCATTTACAATGAGGCGTACCATGTGGAAAAAACGGCACAAATGTGTGACGCATCTGTGCCCTAAAAGCAGCGCATTGCTGGAGCTGCGTTGCAAGTGCAACGCAGCTCCAGCAATGCACTGTGGGCCCTATCTCCCCAATGCTGCATCAAGCCTTGTATCTGCTTCAAGCAGACGGAGGGTTTTGACGCAGCATTGGCCTAAAAGTGACTGAGTGAAATCTTGTAGATTTCACTCAGCCACTTTTAGGAGGCTGAGGTTTTGGACTCCAGCGCTTACTTTTAAATGACTGGCAAACATAATAGCTGCGATGCACAGTCATTAGAGACCCTGCTCTGTTAACGATAGTTGGAATAACAGAACAGATATATTAACCCATTGCATTTAATGTGGTTGAGTCTCCTAACAACCATGCATGCAGAGATTCACAGAAATGCCATATTTGATAAACACAACATATCTGGCATACCTGTAGGGGGCATTGAATACCCTGCTCTTCGAGAATATGTAAAAAAAATGGGGGTACACGGCAAAGGTTTGCATCTTACATGGTTTGGGTTCTTAGCAATATGTAAGTTTAGGATTATGAAATGCAACCGCCGAACAAACGTCACATATTCCGTTATGAACTCATGTCGGCATAATTTTATGAGAACCATTACTTTATAATATCGAGATATATGTGCAAAATATGTGCATTTATTTCTTGGGAGCTTCTCAAACAGGTATACTCTATTAATTCTCTGTAGTTTGTTTAGGGGCATCATGCCATGAATGTTAGGACCTCTGTCGTTTCATGTAGAGTAAATATCAAATTTTGCTGATATGTATCTTATTCGTGTTTCTGTTTAGAACTTCACTAATGGAGCACACTATGTTCGTCAAGATACTGTGGAGTAGTGTGACTCACTGGTTAGAGGCGGCAGACCCAGAAGCAGAGGACAGCCCGGGACCAGGGTTCCATTCCCGACGCGGCAAGGTGTTTGGGCCAATGTCAGCGGGCTTGATAAATCTCGCCTCGGTGTCACTCTAACCATGGGTTCTATTCAGCAAGTCTAGGCAATAGCTTAATAGCTTGCTTAATCTCCACAAACGGCCCCATCAACGCCGGGGATGCCTGGCTTCACCTTGGGGGTGCCCAATAGGGACCAACTCACAGGGAAAGCCAGGACGGCTTCCCCAGCTGTATACAGCGCCAGGAAACCTACGGGTAGCAGTGCGCTTTACAAGCTCAAATACATACATACATACTGTGACATTGAGAAGTACAATTCAGTCATTGACCAGAAAAGAATCTGTTTCTGTCATACCAACACTTTCTTCATATGCACATGTTCACAAAGTAAGTAGTGAGAACAAAACAATCTGATTCAATATGATAGCATAGATTGAGAGTTAAACTAAGTTGAGCTCTTGATGGTGGGGTTTTCAACTGCCTATATTTAAATGGAATCAATTGGGGTACATGTACGAAAGGTCTTGAATTGAAGAAAATTTAGAAAATTTTAATGAAATCCACAGTAGCTGATGTAGTTTATTACAATAAAATAAGTCAATAATACTTAGATGAGATCTTCCGATGACATGATTATTAAGAATCATTTATATGACGCTGTATACTGTTCATTTTAGATATATCTGTGTGACCAACTTTGAGAATATTGGAAGATTGATGTGCATCTTTCTGTTAAAACATCATAACAAAGGTATGCCATACTTACCATTTGGATATCAGTAAACAGAAAAAGATCAGGGAAGTAATACACTGATAAGTAGTCTATCATAGCTCTAGTACCTCATGAATTAAGTAATGGTATAAACGGGGAAAAAAATTGGATGGTTGAATAAATTGAAAGACTTGGTTCTTAAGTTAGGGCTAAGAGATGCTTGGCAGTCACAATCGCCGCCACCAAAGGATGTGATCAAAAAGTTATACTGGGACTGGGTTCAGAGTAATGTGTTGAGGGCCACGGATGGGGGCTCACTCACGGACCAATTTTTGTTATTTAAATGTGTGAGGAAATTGGAACCCTTCCTCGACCTGATAACTAAACCCTTTGATCGCGCACTATACCTAAAACTGCGATATGGGACGCTTCCGGTGCATGACTTTATGGTGAGGTGGTCAAACTCTGGTGCCCCCCTGCGTTCATGCCCTGGCTGTGTAGCACCAACAGAGTCTGTGGCCCATCTATTTTTTGCCTGCCCAGCTTATAAAGGGGCGCGGAAATTTTGGCTGAAACCTGTCTGCAGGGAACTGGGGTTGAGGTGCCATAGACAGGCTCTTCGTGTACTCTCCACGGACTAATCATCTTCCTTTATGATTTGTGGGGTAGCAAAGTTCTTGGGAAGTGCATGGATGACGCGATCCCGCTTACTGAAACTGCAGTCGGGGGGCCCAACGGTCTGATGCCATATCTGCTGGTAGCAAATTGGTGATTGTGTTGCACCTTATTCTTTTACTGTATTTTAATATTTTATTGTGTATTGGAAATGTATTTTATATGTATTCTTTTATGGTGATCAAGTTGCCGAATAAAGATAAAGATATTCGTAATGGTATAAATGGCCATTAACATAGGACTGTGAGATATAGTGGGTATTTGAGTGCGATCGCAAAAAATGCTTAAGTGTAAGAACCACATCAAAGCTGATGATATATAAATCAGGAATAAGATAGTATGAAGTCCATATGAGGTTTTACCATTACAGTGTTTTGTCCCGTGCAGAACAAGAATGGGTTGCTGCTCTAATTATTGCGCCGATACATATGATGAGCTAATGTAACAGTTTGGCTACTTTTGGTGACTGTATGTTATATGGTCTCTCTCGAGATGTTCTTTGTTTGATAAATGATGAACCAATGTGACAGTCTGGTGACTCTGAGCTATTGTTGCATGGCCTCTCTCGGTATGCTCTTTCCTCCCGCATATAACCACTCTGAGGATGCCATGTGACATATGCCCTCTTTCTCTTCCTGTTTTTTAATATACTGGAATGATGTTATTATATAAACTGATAGAAATGTATTAATAATAATGGATAAGGATAGACTTTTCTGTGGCAATTTTGTTTATATATAAAAAAAACTCAAGATTATTATATATTGTGTAGATTTAGAAAGAAAGAAATGTATGTGTTTTTAATTGTAAATACATTGTGCGTAATAGTGTGTATTTTTTATAATTTACCCAGAAGAAGTCCCTGGTGAGAGGAAACGTGTTGGCAACAAGCAATCCTGTCATGTTTTATTGGATTATGAAAATAAAGAATGAATTGATCGACAATCAAGCATTTGAAATTGCCTATCCTTATAAAAGTTATCCTGTTATTACTGTGTTACATTTTGGATATAAGATATCACAGCACTATTATTGACTTTGTATATTAGGAATCTGGTGCTGGATCATTTTGTGTGTTATTGCAATTCCATTCAGCAGTTTTTGTAGTAGCCCAACCTAATGAAGTTTACAGAAAATGCATAGAGATTTTGGATGCACAAACTAGTCAGAAATGAGCATCTTTTTAGAAACTTTTGTGGAGATTCGTCAAACAATGCCAAAGTTATTAGCAATATGAAAAACACTTTTCCTATAGAACAGCTGACCTACCTATAACTACCTAGAGGTGACTGCCACTAGGTAGTTATAGTTAGAACCTTGTTTCTATTCAAAAAGTGTTTTCTCTTTAGTCAATATCTCTGGCACTGTTTGACAAATCTTTGTGACATTTTCCAAACTAATGACCAGCTCAGGTCATCTCCTGTCTTGAAAGTTTTGGGGTGATATGTCAAGCGGGGGCCGATAAAAAAGGGGGGTCCCAAAACGGGTTTTCTCCAACAGCAATTTGTATAGGAAATTTTTGAACCGGCTACAGTCCGAACTGCTGAAGGGAATTACACCAGATTTTGCAAAATGGTAGCTCATGGTTCAGAAAGCGAGTTTGCTTTTAAATGGTGTAAATCTGTTTAGTAGTTCTAGAGAAATTTAAAGAATAAAAATATAGATATTTGAGCACCTTGGAGGAGCCACAAATCCTCCCGATCACGAGCTTAATTCTGATTGCCTGCCAACTCTACAAACCAGAATGTGTTGGCAGCCATTTTGTGACTCAGTAGAACAGAGTCACAAGAAAAAGGAAGAAAATAAGAAAAGGGGGCACCGTAGAAACACCCTGACACCCTAGGCCTGCTCAGGTGGTCCCACGGAGACCCCTAGGCCCAAAAAAAGTATTTTTATTTTTGGCAAGAGTCGAGCCGGGTGCACGATTCGGCTAGAAAATCTTTTAAAAAAGGAAGTGAGGTCTCCCGCACTTTGTTTTCTTAAAGCTCCTGGGTGGGCCAGGTCCCGGGGAAAATATTTATTAATGGTGCGGGCCTGCAGGGGCCGACAGCCACAGGGACCATCACCTCCCCGGGGTGTTCCTTATTCAAGTGCAGTGGGGCTCGTAGACCCACCAGCCCTGGGGACGCCCAACTCCCTGGGGCATTTTTTAAATATTAAAAAAAGTGTAGGGGGTCTCGCCCCACCACGCAGCTCCAGGGACCACCATCTCCCCTGGGGCTTTTTTAAATTAAAAGTGTGGCGGGGGCTCCTGCCCCCCACACTACCTTAGGGAGCATCACCTCCCTAGGACCTACTTTATGCTAATTGCCCTGGGGAAATGTGCACATTGGGAGGGGCAGTAGAAATAGGACTCCTCCTGGAGTCCTATATGGCACTTGGGACTGACGGCCCCCAGGGCCGGCTCCAGCAATGTCCCAGGGTGCCCACCCACGGGACATTGCAGTTTACTATGGCAGGGCGGGAGCATGGCTCTCGTCCTGTCATAGCAAACACTGCTTGGCTTCTTGGAAGCAAGAGCAGGAAACCTGCTCTCGATTCCAAGAAGCAAAGTAGAATTGCTTTTGGGCAAGGGGAACTGCATGTCAGCAATTCCCCTTGCCCAAAAGCAATGCCTCTCCGACAAGAGGCGGGGAGCTAGCTGGGACAGTGGGGGCATTGGGGCTCCCCCCACGTACACCAACTTGAGGGCCCACCCCCAGGGATTGGATCTCCCGGGCCAAATGTTGTCCAGGGGAGGGGGGCTTGTGGCCCCCTCCCTAATTAAAGAAAAAAACGTTGGCAAAGCCCCGGGGGACAGAGTCCCCGAGCCAATGGTGGCCCAGGGAAGGGAGGCCACGCACCCTTCCTTTTTTTAAATAAAAAAGCTCAGGCCCTGGGTGATGGGGTTCCCAGGGCTCATAAATACTAAAAGAAGGGTGGCCACACAGCCCCCCTTCAAAAATATTTTTTTTAAAGAAAAGCCGGCATCTCACCGGAGGACAGCCCCCTCCCTGAAACACTCTGGAAATGTGCCCCTTGGCATGTTTTAAGGTAGGGGATTAAGTCCTTATCAATCCTCAAGGTCGGTGGGGGCCAACTAGCCTGGTGGGGTGATGAGGTCCTCTCATGTCCTGAGGTCCTCTTATGTCCTGAGGACCTCAGGACTAAAGAGGACTTTATCCCCCAAGCAGCAGTGCGCCAGGAGGTGCATTTGCTGAGTGGTGTAAAAAGGGGGCATGGCCGCTGACCATCTCAGCAATCCAGCTGTGTGGGGTTTACTGGTGATAACAGGTAGGCAAGTTGGCCCCAAGCTACCCCCAGCAGCGAAGGGGACTTCAATCTCCATCCAAGAGCGCACCAGGGAGCGAATGAGCAGAGTGGTGGCAAAGGGGGTGTGGCCTGCTATGAGAATTTAGCAATCCGGCTGTGTGGGACCTACTAGAGGTAATAGGAGGAGTGGTTGACCCCCAAGGATGTCCTTGGGGCCAACTAACCCCCTTGTTACCTTCAGTAAGTCCCACACAGTGGGATTGCTAAAATGTCTTCAGAGGTCAAGCCCCCTTTCTCCACCACACTGCAAATTATACTTATTGCTAAATGTAGGTATTAAATTGGTACTAATGGTGTGGTAACCACTCTCCTTCTTTCTGCAAACCTCATGCCTCTTTCACACAACTCTTCCCTCTTTCTCAACCCCTCTTTCTTCTCCCCACTTCCCCCTTACTCATCTCTGTTGCTTATTTATGCACTACACTTACTTGTTTCTTCACCTCTTGTGCGTCTTTCTGCACCTCTGTTGCGTCTTTCTTTACCTCTGTCGGTTATTTCTGCACTTCTCATTCTCTTTCTGCACCCAACATGCCTCTTTCAGCACCTCTGTTGCTTCTTTCTGCACTTCTCTTGCTTCTCTATGCACCCATCATGCCTCTTTCTGAACCTCTCATGCGTCTTTGTGCACCTCTGCTACCTTTTTCTGTACCACTCTTGCTTCTTTTTACACCTCTGTTGGTTTTTTCTGCACTGCCCTTACTTCATTCTGCACCTCACTTGTCTCTTTCTTTACTTCTCTTGCTTATTTCTATACCTCTGTTGCTTCTTTCAGAAATTCTTTTGCCTCTTTCTGTACTTCTCTACCTTCCTTCTGTACCCCTCCTGCCTCTTTCTGTACCTCTCTTGCCTCTTTGTGCACCATTTTCTACCCTCTTCGGTACTGTTCTTGCTTCTTTTTGCACCTATGTTGGATCTTTCTGCACTGCTCTTACTTTTTTCAGCACCTCACTTGCATCTTTTTGCACGTCTCTTTGTTGCTTCTTACAGCAATTCTTCTGCTTCTTTCTGCACTTCTCTTCCTTCTTTCTGCACCCCTCCTGCATCTTTCAGTACCTCTCTTGCCTCTTTGTACACCTCTTCTACCTTTTTCAATAATGATCTTGCTTCTTTTTACACTTCTCTTCCTTCTTTCTACAACCCTCCTGCCTCTTTCTGTACCTCTCCTGCCTCTTTGTGCACCTCTTCCAACTTTTTCGGTACTGCTCTTGCTCCTTTTTGCACCTCTGTTGGTTATTTCTGCACTGCTCTTGCTTTTTTCCCCACCTCGCTTGCCTCTTTTTGCACTTCTCTTGCTTCTTTCTACACCTCTGTTGCTTTTTTCAGCAATTCTTTTGACTCTTTATGCATGTCTCTTCCTTCTTTCTGCACCCCTTCTGCCTCTTTCTGAACCTCTTTGCTACTTTGTGCACTTCTTCTACCTTTCTCTGTAATGGCCTTGCTTCTTTTTGCACCTCTGTTGGTTCTTTTTGCACTTCTCTTGTTTCATTCTGCACCTCACTTGCCTCTTTTTGCACTTCTCTTGCTTCTTACTACACCTCTGTTGCTTCGTTCAACACCTCTGTTGTTTCTTTCTGCACTTCTCTAGCTTCTTTCTTTACCCTCTTGCCTCTTTCTGAACCTCTCTTTCCTCTTTGTGTACCTCTTCTACCTTTCTGTGTACCGCTCTTGCTTCTTTTTGCACCTCTGTTGGTTCTTTCGGCACTGCTCTTGCTTCATTCTGCACCTCACTGTCACAAATCAACAAGTCGCGACCCCTTCTGTAGGCATATCTCAGAATTACATTCCTCGCAAGGATTAATTCAAGACCTTCACCTTTCTTAAAACCCACCCCTGTCCCGTGCATCCAGCACTCCAGTTATGTTCATGTATATTGTTTGTGTAGTAATATATGCTTTGTGCCTGTGCTTGACCGTAATTTTAGAGGGAATGTAGGTTTTGCACTTAAGTGTCTATATCGATGTTTGATGTTTTGAGGAATTGACTTGGAACTCAAATCTGGGCATTGTGAGCAAGAATTCAGACAAGATCAGCAAATCGGTAAGAGAAAGACGCGTTTAAAATGTAACACATGTTTGTTTGGAAAGTCCTCGCGCTGTGTGTTGTTTAACACAGCGTGAGAGCAACGTAGCACGTACAGCTTCCAGGGACGTCCTGGGGTGTGGCAGGACTATATAAGCCACACCCGGGATTCTAGAAGATGCTTAGTCTTCTTGTGCCTTCGGAAGAACATCACGTCTGAAGAATCTTATCGGAGGACTTCAATTCGGAATCCAGGCCTGAGTCTCCGGTTACTGGAAATCCGCATTCTTCAGTTTTCTGCACTAAAGAGAAAGATTATTTAAGAAAAGGCGCCCAACGCTAGCCAAAGAATAATTTTTGGACAATCTTCGTAAAAGAGGGAATTTGGACACAGATCCATTCAGAGACTTATTTTTCGGGTGTGAAACTGCAGCGCTTTTTTAGGAAAAAGGTGTTCTAGTAAATTTAGCAATGTTTTAAAGTAATGATTTAAAAATGTGAATTTAATTCTTAAATCACAAGTGAGAAGTCGTTTGGACAACAAGTGAATAATGTAAAGTGAGTAGATTTTAAAATAGATTTGATTAGCAGGTATAAAAAAAGGTAAAGGAAAGTGCAAATGATTTATTTGTTGTTTTATTCAGAATAATCGATCATTCAACTTAAAAGTCGGGGGCGGACAGTTCAACCACCTTGGGACGCTAGAGAACAGCATCTCTTCAAAAGACTCCATCAGACGACGACTTCCAGGACGCGAAGCCAAGTCTAGTAGATCGCAGGGAGGAGTTTAACGACTTGACATAAGAACAAGTAGAAGGAGTTTAGAGAGTAAAAAAAAAAGTTAAAAGGATAAAATCTAAAGAGTTTCTTGTTGCTTCGCAGGTCGACTACACGAACATAATAGCGTCAGATCCGGCCTCTCTCCCTGACTGCTATCCATCACCCTTGTGTAAAAAGAAAGATCACAGGTTGTAAGGTAGGGGTCTGGGAGTTTGGCCCATAGCGTCTCTGCTAAATCGATCAAAGCACCTTACAGATAAGGGATTGCGAGAACCCAGGTAAGAGTGCTTGATCCATCTGACACTCACTTGCCTCTTTCTGCACTTCTCTTGCTTCTTTCTACACCTCCGTTGCTTCTTTCAGCAATTCTTTTGCCTCTTTCTGCACTTCTCTGCCTTCTTTCTGTACCGCTCCTGCCTCTTTCTGTACCTCTTTTGCCTCTATGTGCACCTCTTCTACCTTGTTCGGTACTGCTCTTGCTTCTTTCTGCATCTCTGTTGGTTCTTTCTTCACTGTTCCTGCTTCTTTCTGCACCTCACTTGCCTCTTTCTGCACTTCTTTGCTTCTTTCTACACCTCTGTTACTTCTTTTGGAAATTATTTTGCCTCTTTCTGTACTTTTCTTCCTTCTCTCTGCACCCCTCCTGCCTTTTTCCGTACATATCTTGCCTCTTTGTGCACCTCTCCTACCTCTTTCTGTTCTCCTCTTGCCTCTTTCAGCACCTCTGTTGCTTCTTACTGCACTTCTCATCATTCTATCTGTACCCCTCCTGCCTCTATCTGTACCTCTCTTGCCTCTTTATACACCTCTCCTACCTCTTTCTGCACTCCGCTTGCCTCTTTTACACCTCTGTTGCTTTTTTCTGCACTTCTGTTTCTTCTTTTTGCACCCTGTGCCTCTCTCTGTACCTCACTTTCCTCTTTGTGCACTTCTCCTACCTTTTTTCTGCACCCCACTTGCCTCTTTTTGCACCTCTGTTGGTTCTTTCTGCACTGCTCTTGCTCCTTTGTGCACCTCTGTTGCTTCTTTCAGAAATTATCTTGCCTCTTTCTGCACTTCTCTTCCTTGTTTGTGCATCCTTGCTGCCTCGCTCTGTACCCCTCTTTCCTCTTTCTGTGCCTCTCCTATGCCTATCTACATTCCTCTTGCCTCATTTTGCACCTCTGTTGGTTCATTCTGCACTGTTCTTCCTTCTTTCTGCAACACTCTTGCCTCTTTCTGCACCCATCCTTTCTCTTTCTACATCTCTCTTGCCTCCTTTTTATCCTTGTTCCCTCTTTCTGCACCTTTCCTGTCTGTAACCGCACCTCTCTAGCCTCTTTATATAACTCTGGTGGTTCTCTCTGCACTTATCTTGCTCTTTCTGCGTCCTTCACCTCTTTCAGCACTTCTATTGCTTCTTTCCACACTTCTCTTGCTTCTTTCAGCAATTCTCTTGCCTCTTTCTCCACTTTTCTTCCTTCTTTCTGCACCCCTCCTACCTCTTTCTGCATCTCTCTTGCCTGTTTTGGCATCTTTGTTGCATCATTCTGTACTTCACTTGCCTCTTTCTGCACCTCTGACTTAGAGGTAGTTTTAATACCCCTGCCCTAGTATGTACTAGGGCCGTACAGTGGAGGTCATGCCAATCACAGGGGTACCCCAACCAATAGTGTACCCCAGCAAATTTAGGTGTTTTCACTGTAGTCTAAGTGTCTTTCAGCATAGCACTTGCTCCGGGCCCGGTTAGTCACGATCATTTACCACCAGTACCAGTCAGAAAAACGTTGGGGGCAGAGGATGATTTTGCAACAAGGCCTCTTTCTGCACCTCTATTGGTTCTTTCTGCTATCTCTTGCTTCTTTCTGCACCTTTCTTCATCTTTCTGGACTTCTGTTGCCTCTTTCTGCATTTCGCTTGCTTCTTTCTGCACTTTTCTTCCTCTTTCTCTACATGTCCTACCTCTGTAGGCACAGTTCGAAATTAGCATTTAAAAAACCTTTGAAATTCACTAAAAAAACATAGGTTTCAGGAACGTTATAGTTAGGAATTAGCAATTAAAAAACGTTAGCAATTCACTAATAAAAACATAGGTTTGGGGGACGTTATAGTTAGAAATTAGCATTTAAAAAAACCTTTGAGATTTATGAGCCTGTGCTAGTGGCAGCTGTGCTAGTGGCAGCTGGTGAACTTGTAAAGTGGTGAGCAAAAGTACAAGCCTTAGATCCAATTTAGTAAGAGAAAGGAACAAGCGCCATGTCCTTGAAAAGGATTCAGGGGGTCTTCCTCCTTGAAACTCTTAAGACAGACTTTTTGAGTTGATAAACCAAGCTTTGCACTAGCAGTGTATCCCGGGGATGACGTTTCGAGTTTTTCAGACTCTCTGTTCCGGCAGTGTAGCCCTTGGGGGCCTTTTAGGAAAACTGAAGTGCACATAATATTTATGAGGGTATTTCAAAAGTGAAAGGATGTTTATAGAAGATTTCACATTTTTTCTTCTAAGTGGACATTCTACTTCTATAATGTACAAGCTGTGTCTAGTAACTTGGTGGACTATTGCACAAGCAAGACAAATCTATTGATTCTGCATTATCCACTCAACATTTCATCTTGTTATGATTTATAAATACTTATGTTATAGTAACTCATTTTACAAAGAAATAGCACCTGGGCATCTTCCTTCGTTTCTATTTGAACTAATGACATTGTTACCATTTTTATAGCAAAGCAAACACAAGGAGATGATGGATGAAGTGCAGAATCTTTTCAGACACTCACCCCCAGTCACAGATCTGGGTTGAATCCATCATCATTCTTTAGTTCACTTTGCCACCTCAGTTCAGACCCAGCTATATGCAAATCTGTCTTGACCCTGTGCCTCATGGGAACAGTCCGGCCTGAACTGCCAAGCCATGTCTTCCCTGAACCGGAAAGAAGCATCATGGGCCGGTTTCTGGGTAACACCCTTCATCAGCCAGGCTAGCTTGAATCCAATTGCAAACTGAGCAAGGGACCCACGTCTGGACATGCCCTGACAACTTAGGGTGAAAAAAGCAAACACAAGGAGACGATGGACGGAGCACTGAAACTTTTCAGACACTCACCCCCCCCAGTCACAGATCTGGGTTGAATCCATCATCATTCTTTAGATCACTTCGCCATCTCAGTTCAGACTCAGCTATATGCAAATCAGTCTTGACCCTGTGCCTCATGGGAACAGTACAGTCTGAGTTTCCAAGCCAGGTAGTGGCAGCTGGTGACATTTGAAAGTGGTGAGGCATACAGTTAGCTGGAACAACCTAGAGGGGATTTGGGGGGTTCCCCCTTGAGAACATTTTGAAAAAAGAGTGGACAAATGCTGCATTCTCAAGCAAATTTGAGAAAGCAGGAAGGTTAATAAAGCAATGGTGAAAGTGCAGTTATTACATTAATAAAGATTCCTCCCACAGACAGGTCAAGTACAGAGCCACAGGTGGCCAGGCTATTCAGTATAAACTTCAGAGGAACCCACAAGACTTATTGAGGAATTTTCACTACTGTAACTTAGAATGACAGGACCACCTAAGCTTATTAGCATCACCGACTGTGCTAAGCTTGCTTACCTTCTAACACTGTATTTGAGCACAGAAAGCAATTTTTTTGCTTTGCTTTCTCGCTGGTGCGAGAAGAAACATCAGATCAAGTGCATTCATTTAAAGTTCTATGCATTTCCACTTTTCTCTGCATAGCATAGTATGCCCTAATGGCCTGCCACTTCTGTCTGGAGAAGCAAGCAGCTGTCAGCATCAGAAGACTTCAGAAGACTGACTGTCATGTGAACAGTATACAGCTGCAAAACCGCTCAGTGTCTCCTTTGAAAAACGATGCATGCCACAATTCAGAAGTGCCATACCCATGCGCAGAAAAAGTTGAATGGCACCCGATCTCGAGTTACATGGTGTTACCCCTTTACAGAGCAAGCCAGAAGAAACCAAAATGTCACTCGATAATCCAGTAAGCAATATTTAAGCATGCTTGCCATGTGACCATTCATATTTACACCCAGTAAAAGAAGGCAGTATGGTCTTATTGTACAGCACCTCCCACCTCCAAACCAGCAAGCACCAAGCCAACTTCCATTACCATCTGGACTCTGTGTAAAATAATGGCCTATTGTCACACAGCAGAGATTCTCTGACATGTTTTTTTGTTTAAAATAATAATTTCCTGTTTTCCCTCCCTCTGATTCTCACAGCACGACCGACCAAGACAGCTACAGAACAGGAATAGAAAAAAACACATTGTCTCATCCATCAAACAAAAAACGAAATTCCACTATGTGATTTATTTTTTAAAAAATTACAGCACACACACATGGTGAAACATTTGTTAGATTCTAAAGAAAGCCAAATCATGGTACACATATTAATTGAGAGCAAAGCAAAATATGAATCAAAGGGGCAAGGCACGGACTCGTGCATCTGAGACACTTTCAACAACTTGGTAGTACACCATGCCAGCGCTCTCTGGTGTCTGCACAACCAGAGAGATGGCAGGCCTACTTTCTATTCTGCACCATGACTGGCGCTGCAGCAGAGCACATTAAACATGGATTTCTGACTAATTCCATACACTGGATGCAGATAAAGTGCTCTTTTTGCATTATTGAGAACCTGGGCCACGAGCTGGAAATGGCGGAGTATGTAGAACCCCTAGGTGTGAAGCTGGTGTCTGGTGCACAGAAGTGAAACCTGGGTTTATATAGGTGGGGGCTATATGTATTATAATTCCGATTTTTTGAGTTGCGCACTTTATCTACTGAGCCACATGACATGACAAGGATTGAAATCTATGCACAGCAGGGCACGCGCTCACAGCTCTGGAGAATACAAAATTTTCTAGCTATCGCGACAAGAATTTTAGATTCTATTAAGGACACGGAGGCGAGGATTATGCTTTCTCATTTCTTTACTGCAACAACAGCAGCCAATGAAAAATGAAAGTACACATGTAAAAAATAACATTTCTCATGAGGCTTTGAACCACACCTCTCTTACAACAACCAATCACAAAGGTATCATGTCTATAAATCCTGGAGACACTAGTCCGGCCTCCTCTTTCTTTGCGCGAAAGTCAGTAACAGTCTCAACACACAGAAAAGCTTAATACTGCAACGGAACACAGATCCAGCAGAAGTCCCAACGGAGAAAACTCGAACAGAAAGGAAAAAACCATCATCCGGAAGGAGCGGCAGCCAAAGCACCGGCCATCTTCAACTCTTGTTGGAGTCATTTCCTAGAACATAAAAAGGAAGTTTGAGAAAACTTTCCACCACAACCTAGATCGTTGTAAGGGTGGGTAAAACAGTTAGGTAAAATCACGTAAACAACACAGTTGTATAACAGTCCCAACGGGTGGGATAATCCTCGCCTCCGTGTCCTTAATAGAATCTAAAATTCTTGTAGCGATAGCTAGAAAATTTTGTATTCTATGGCAGGACTGGAGGCTTCTGATTATGCTGGTTCAAAGCTCACATTAAAGCTCGTCAATCACAGCATCAGAAACATGAGGAATCGGATTGTAATAAAACACCTTGAACATTGAATCTGAGGACCAGTCAGCTGCCTTCAGAATGTCCTCCAAGCGAGAACCCAATACGTAAGCCTTAGAAGCCATCGCACCCCTCGCAGAGTGCGCCCCATAAGCAGAAATATCAATGCCGGCTTCCGACATGATCCACCTGACCCATCTGGCTAAAGTAGCAGCAGCGACTGGCTTGAACGGTTTTCGAATAGATATTAATAACTGCCCCAGAGGATCAGCCCTGTGTACACTAGTACGCTGCTCATAACATTTAAGACATTGAAGAACACACAGCCTGCCGTTATGAGGAAAGGCAGGATAATCAACTGAACGGGACATGGTCTTAGTGCGTCTAGTAATGACAAAGGATACACCCTGGGATGAAAACATCCTCCCAGCCAAATCCAGAGCTCTGACATCCGAAACCCTCCGACATGAAATAAGGCACAACAGCATAGTAAGCTTGGCAGAAAGCTGTTTCAACGACAAATCACCATTATCGGACCAGGATTCCAACAAACTCAGAACCTTATTAACATCCCACATGGTGGAATACCTGGGCCGAGGAGGATTGGCCACACTCACACCTTTAAGCAACTTACATACCAAGGGATGCATCCCCACCGGGTTACCATCTATGTGATCGTGACCAGCTGAAATAGCAGACCTAAAGTTGTTCACCGACCTATAGGCCAGGCCAGAAGTCGCACATTCTGACAAAAAATTCAGTACCTCTGTTATATTTGATCCCACGGGATCCACCTGTTTTGGAAGGCACCAACCCACCCACTTCTTCCACGAAGAAGAGTATCGTTTTCAGGTGGAAGGAGCCCACGCTTGCTGCATAAAGCTGGAAGCCTCTCGTGAAAGGCCTGCAAGGCGTTCATGTCTCCGGAGAGCGTCCACACCAGTAGTTAGCGTCGGGAAAACTGGGAGCAGGAAGGGAAGGTCTATTGACAATTCCAATAGTGTGGGAAACCACGACTGAGTCGACCAATAAGGCGTTACTAGCACCACCGTCGCTTCCTGTCGGCGCAGTAGCGCCGCCACTCTCGGGATCAGTGCAAACGGTGGAAACGCATAATTCCTCTGTTGACCCCAATGCTGAAGGAACGCATCCATCCCCAAGGCCATTGGGTCCGGCCTCCAACTGTAAAACAGGGGAAGATGGGCATTGAGGTGCGAGGCAAACTTGTCGATCCGACACGGGCCTCGTAGCGACATGATCCGGGAAAACAGCGATGGATGGTGCCTCCAATCGCTGGAGCCCTTGAGAAATCGGTAATGCCAATCCGCTACTTGATTGAGTTTCCCGGGAAGGTATTCCGCCACCACGGAGATCTTGCGATCCAGGCAGAAGTGCCAGAATTCCTTCGCAATGAGCACCAGCATCCGGGACCTCGTCCCGCCCAATCGATTGATGTATCGCACCGCGGAGATATTGTCCATCCGAAGGAGGATACAACAATTGCTCTTCAGCGGTGAGATAGACCTGATGGCAAAGGACCCTGCCAAAAGCTCTAGACAATTGATGTGAAGTGATAGTTCGTCTGCAGACCACCGTCCTCCTGTGGCAAAGTCGCCGCAGCGAGCGCCCCAGCCCCACTGGCTGGCATCGGACTCCACCACTACATCCGGAGCCGTGCCGAATATGGCTCAGCCGTCCCAGGCCGACATGTGGTCCAACCACCACTGAAGCTCCTCCCTGGACTCGGAGGAGAGAGGGATCAAATGATCGTAGTGAAAGTTCCTCTGTAGGTAGAAGATCTTGAGCCTCTGCAGGGCTCTGTAATGCAAAGGACTGGGAAAAATGGCTTGAATCGACGAGGCCAGAAGGCCCACAATCCGTGCCAGAACCCTCAAAGAAATCTTCTCTTTGGCCAGGGTAGTTGAGATTTCTCTCTTGATCGACCTGATCTTCGGCAGAGGAAGGAGAAGCTGTGCCGAGACCGAGTCTATCAGGAAACCTAGGAATTCCATCTGCCGATCCGGTATCAGCACCGATTTCTTGGTGTTGATCACGAATCCCAGATTCTGCAATAAGGACGTCGTCCACTCCAAGTGCGTGAGAAGGAGGGACCGGTCCTGTGCCTGGATCAGCATATCGTCTAGATAGACAATCAACCGAACCCCCATTTCCCGGAGGCGGGAGACCACCGGCTTGAGTAGTTTGGTGAACACCCAAGGAGCCGAGGACAGCCCGAAAGGAAGTACCTCGAGTCGTAACGAAACCAACGCCCTTTCTAGGGGAACTGCAAAAACTTTTGATGTGATGGGCAGACTGGGACCGTCAAGTAGGCATCTTTCAAGTCCATTCTGACCATCCAGTCGTTCTCCAAGAGAAGGTCTCGCAAAAGATGGATGCCCCCCATCTTGAAGTGTCGATACGTGACAAAGGGGTTGAAATCCCTCAAGTTTAACACGAGGCGCTGTCCGCCTCCTTTCTTTTGAACAAGAAAGACGTTGCTGCGGAAGCCTCCCGGCCGGAAGGGTCCCGCAGCAATGGCCTGTTTTGCCAAAAGCTCGTCTAGTTCTGAGTCTATAAAACTCTGTTCGAGATGGGAAAAAAGGAGAGGACGGGGGGGGAGGGCTGAATGGGGCAAGACACCATCTCTATCTCGTAACCCTGGACGGTCCGAAGGACCCACACATTTGAAGTGAGAGATGCCCAATTCTGGGCAAAATGGCGCAATCTTCCCCCTAAAGGAAGCACAGGAAGGGTGAGACTTACCGGAAGATTGGTTATCGAAGTTTTTGTAGCCTCGATTGACTCCTTTGTTGTAGCGGCCCCTGAAGCCGCGTGATCGGGACGGGTAAAATCCGGCTTGATCCGGTTCTTGCGTATACCCTCCTCTACCCCGTCTAGGGGCGTAGCCTCTCTGAGGACTGGGATTTGAGTAGCGGCCGGTCGAGCGTCCTCTGCCACGCCCGGCCCTACCAGAGACCTGCAGAACACGTTTCAGCGATGCCTGAGACTTGTCCAAAGAAGCAAAAGTGTTAACAAATTTTGTAATATCTTTGACGAAATTATCCCCAAACAACTGTCCTTCAGCCAAAGGACCCGGCTCCGAGGAAGCCAATTCCACCAGTTGAGGGTCGATTTGGACAAGGACGGACTTCCGCCGTTCCGAGGCAAGGGCGCAATTTGCATTGCCCAGCATCCAAATGGCCCTCTGAGCCCAACCCGCCAAAACCTCGGGGTGTATGGCGGCACCAGTCTCTTGCGCCTCCAGGGCCAACTCCAGGATCTTGGCCAACGGGCCCGAAAGGTCGAGGACCTTATCCTGGCACGCTCTGAGCGCGCGATCAATCCCTTTCTTTGGATCTTTTTTGTACTTTTTAAGAAAAGTGGTCATGGAAGGGTCTATGTCCGGAGTGAGAGCCACTTTATGGGGCAAATCAGGGCGCGGGCATTCAGATTTCAGGCGGGCACGAACCTCCTTGTCGAACCCCTTGCGGAGATGAGTCTCCAGATAGGTCGTCACCGCCGGAGGGGGAACCCAGTCGGATGGCGTGGGGTGAACAATGTCCGTCGGGTCAAATGAAAAGGGAGTGGGAATGACCGGGGAATTGTGTTTACGCTTCTTAGTGCATTTACGCGTAGCGGCATCCGAGGAATCAGTATCGGTGCCAGTATCCGTTGTGGTGATAACCAGGGGGGACGTGGGGGGAGGGGTAACAGGCTTGTCCAGGGATCGAGACTCCTGGGACTTATAAAGTTTGTCGTAAGACTGGGCATGCGGCCAGGAAAGGTCAAGAGCCGCCTTCTTCGTGGGAGGGGGGTGAAGGGGATCTTTGCCCGGAACGGGCATCGGCTTATCCGGGACCAGCAGATCCAATTTCTTGGCCAGAGGGGAGAGGGCCGAGGAAAGGGCTTTGTCCAATTTGGCATCGAGTTTCTTGTCTATGATCTCCTCCATGGAGTCCCCTTCATAGAATTCCTACTGTCCCTGAAAACCATACGCAGCATCCTCCTCTTCGCAGTATTCAGTGTCTGCCATCGCGATCAGGAATCCGAAATTCCCACTCTAGTCCCCAGCGGGAAGCAAGACCAGCCCGAGCGAGGGCGTCGAGGTTGGGGGGTGCCAGGCGCAGGAGCCGGAAATACCGGGGAAAAACAAGAGCAAGGCCAAGTCCCACTCTAGGACTAACGGAGGAAAGATGGTGTCGTCTGAACCAATATAAGCTGCCAAAAGCACAGAAATCGCCCACGGCTCCTGGCCCAAGCTGCGTCGATCCCCACTTCAGCCGGGGGCAGGGCGTCGCTCTGGCACCTTCGAGAACTGCGCGTGCCAACACGGCGTGCGCGGGCTCCCCGAGACGTGCGTAAGGCCTCAACGGCACCTACGTACGCTCGTCCCCGAGGGGGGGGCTAACCCCTCACTAATGCGGCTAGCGGAAGCCTGTGCCGCGGCAGCGACGACTGGAAGTCGAGGGATTGTTCGGACGGGCCTAGGTGCGCAACACGCGCCACCACGGGGAAGCGGGGAACGGAGCGAAGCTCCGGCCTCATCTAAGATTAAAGCAGACAATGCGGGAATAAAAACAATGCCAAGAAAGCGTAAAGAGATCAATCAAAATATGCAATATACATACATAATCAAACACAGTAGTCAAAGGCATTAACCAATATATAGGCATCAAGCATAAGCAATATAGTTAACATGAAAGAAAAGAGCACTTATCTGGGCTGCGGAGCAGCAAAGAAAGAGGAGGCCGGACTAGTGTCTCCAGGATTTATAGACATGATACCTTTGTGATTGGTTGTTGTAAGATAGGCGTGGTTCAAAGCCTCATGAGAAATGTTATTTTTTACATGTGTACTTTCATTTTTCATTAGCTGCTGTTGTTGCAGTAAAGAAATGAGAAAGCATAATCAGAAGCCTCCGGTCCTGCCATAGAATACACCAACCCTGTATGAAATTACAGCCTCTCTCACCTGCAGGTTACACAACCAGGCTACAGACTGCGGAAACTGGACTTAGTTAATATTGGGAACTTGGCTGCGCAGAGCAGTTTTCAAAATGCAATAAATGTGCCTACGTCAGGTTTTATCTTGAACGCCGACAGTGACAAACATGGCTGTTATCATCTTGGCCGATAGCTAATGTTAGTGTCAGCGCAGCTTGGATGCGAGACAGTCACACTTTTGTGTCATTTTGCTTTTAATTATCCTCTACTACACAGTGCCTTATCTTGTTCATGGTATTTGTTTCTCATCTCCTGTTTCTCAAAGGGACTTTCACTTTCTCCTCTTTTTTCCCCAATACACATACAAACGCAAGGAGGGCCATATTTCAGAAACACAGGTGCCTAGCCTTTAAAAAAGGGTTTGAATGTAAGCACACTAGACGCAGTGCAATCCCAGCCTCTGTGTGTCACCTGTTCAAAATGCTGAAAGCCGCCATTAGTACAAACACACACTGTTGTGTATTAAAACACAATTTTTATAGTTGTTGTTGGTCTGTTTTATGACCAATCTATGCAATAAAAACTAATGAACAATGTTAAGCCATCCGAAAGTTCTCTTCCTGTTTCACGGAAGGCATAGAGTGCTAGTGCTCATTTAATATTGTTAAAGTGGATTTTAAGGTTGTGTTCCTTGTACATATTGGCATATAAACACTGTTGTATTCACTTGCTCATTGGCTTCATTTCTATAGCAATGCAATGCACAGTTACACACATCACTGGTGTCTTACTGTAGCTGTTTCAATTACCTTTTTACAATCTGCACTTTGGATAATTTTGGGCAGAATGTCTGTGGTTACGTGGTGCTGTCCGTGGATGTCTCCACATAATCGACCAACAAGCTTGTTTATTCGATCTTTAAGGCTCAGGGCAGAAATGAGTTCGAACAGAGGTAACCCTGCAGTGTTGGTCACATCTATCAAGCAGGGCTTCAATAATTCAGATCCTTATCAGGTGTTCCCGATCCCTGGCCTCGGCCTATGCTGCTATGTTTCAGTGTGAGGGCTATATTCATAGTACACACTCCCAGGGCCTGTTGTGTGCCAGCATGCTTTCATTCCACTCTGTAAACAAAGTATTGGCAATCCAAGTGCAAAAAGCACTTGCGTTTATTATATGCCTCATTGTTATCCAAAAAATGCACAGAGGAGCACTGAAGCAGTGACACCTGTGTTGTGTCATGGTACCGTGGCTCGCAATACTCGTGGGGGGTAGCGCGGGGTGAGGGAGGGTAGCGCGGGGGTGGGGGGTGGTGGGGGTTCTAATATAAAGTTTAAAAAAACTTACCTGCCGGGACGCGCCGCCTCTGCTGTCTGCTCCTTAACCCTCGTTGGTGGAATGGCACTTTGCTTCAATGTCTTCTGTTCTGCATGCGTTAGTGGCTGGCGGCAACCCATCTCAGCCTATCCAGATGCTGCTCCAGAAGTCCCAGGATTGGCTCGAGCAGGGACTGTCCCTACCCATAGGCGAACAGGGGCTGTGGCCACTGGCCAGTAGCACCCCTCTCTTGCTCTCCAAATGTGCAGCAGCACTGCCGGCTAGTACTAGTGCGCATGTTTGAGCTGGTCAGAAAAATGACCAGCCCAAACCCGAACATGCGCATTGGGCCTGCCTGCTGTCAGTGTATGTCAGTCAAACTCAAGCACTACACAAACCCAACCCTGAGTCACACCCCCTTCCGCGTCGTCCTAACTGACAGAATCGGGTATGGATTTTGAGGCAGGTCAGGACGGTGAAGTAAGTGACCTGACGAGGAAATGTCTCCATGCTGTCCATGTGGCATTAGTGCGTCAACGCGCCCAATGGACACACCGCCACAGAAGCCAGGTCTTCCCTGAACCGGTAACAAACATCCCCGGACCGGTTCTGGGTAACACCCTTCATCAGCCCGGCTAGCTTGAATCCAGTGACGAAGTGGGCAAGGGACCCACATCTGGGCATACCCTGCCAACTTAGGGCAAACAAAGCAAACACAAGCAGAGAATGGACAGAGCTCTGAAACTTTTCAGACACTCACACCCAGTCACAGATCTGGGTTGAATCCATCATCATTCTTTAGCTCTCTTCGCCACCTCAGTTCCGACCCAGATATATGCAAATCAGTGTTGACCCTGTGCCTCACAGGAACATTCCAGCGTAAACTGCCAAGCAAGGTCTTCCCTGAACTGGAAACAAACATCCTGGGACTGGTTTCTGTGTTACAAACTTCATCAGCCAGACTAGCTTGAATCCAGTGCCAAAGTGAGCAAGGGACCCATGTCTGGGCATACCCTGCCAACTTAGGGCAAGCAAAGCAAACACAAGGAGATGATGGATGGAGCACTGAACCTTTTCAGACACTCATCCCCAGACACAGATCTGTGTTGAATCCATTATCATTCTTTAGCTCACTTTACCATCTCTGTTCAGACCCAGCTACATGCAAGTCAGTCTTAACCCTGTGCCTCATGGGAACAGTCCAGCCTGTACTGCCAAGCCAGGTCTTCCCTGAACCGGAAACAAGCATCCTGTGACTGGTTTATGGGTAACACACTTCATCAGCCAGGCTAGCTTGAATCAAGTGGCAAAGTGATCAAGGGACCCACATCTGGGCATACCCTGCCAACTTAGGGCAAACAAAGCAAACACAAGCAGAGAATGGACAGAGCTCTGAAACTTTTCAGACACTCACACCCAGTCACAGATCTGGGTTGAATCCATCATCATTCTTTAGCTCTCTTCGCCACCTCAGTTCCGACCCAGATATATGCAAATCAGTGTTGACCCTGTGCCTCACAGGAACATTCCAGCGTAAACTGCCAAGCAAGGTCTTCCCTGAACTGGAAACAAACATCCTGGGACTGGTTTCTGTGTTACAAACTTCATCAGCCAGACTAGCTTGAATCCAGTGCCAAAGTGAGCAAGGGACCCATGTCTGGGCATACCCTGCCAACTTAGGGCAAGCAAAGCAAACACAAGGAGATGATGGATGGAGCACTGAACCTTTTCAGACACTCATCCCCAGACACAGATCTGTGTTGAATCCATTATCATTCTTTAGCTCACTTTACCATCTCTGTTCAGACCCAGCTACATGCAAGTCAGTCTTAACCCTGTGCCTCATGGGAACAGTCCAGCCTGTACTGCCAAGCCAGGTCTTCCCTGAACCGGAAACAAGCATCCTGTGACTGGTTTATGGGTAACACACTTCATCAGCCAGGCTAGCTTGAATCCAGTGGCAAAGTGATCAAGGGACCCACATCTGAACATACCCTGCCAACTTAGGGTAAACAAGGCAAACACAAGGAGATGATGGACGGAGCACTGAAACTTTTCAGACACTCACCCCCAGCCACAGTACTGGGTTGAATCCATCCTCATTCTTTAGGTCACTTCTTCACCTCAGTTCAGACCCAGCTATATGCAAATCAGTCTTGACCCTGTGCCTCATGGGAACAGTCCAGCCTGAATTGCCAAGCCAGTTCTTCCCTGAACCAGAAACAAGCATCCTAGGACCGGTCCTAGGTTGCTTGTTTCCAGTCTAGGGAGGACTGTACCTTGCAGTGTGGGCTGGACTTTTCCCATTGGGCGCAAGACTGATCTGCATGTGGCTGGATCCAAACTGGAATGGCATTGTGAGCAAAAAAACTGTGGATTTAGTCCCTGATCTCTGTACTGGGGTGAATGTATGACATTGTTTGCATTCTGTCCATCAATTGTTCTTTTTGCATTTGTCACACCAAATGGGATGGATATGCCCAGATGTGACTCCCGTGCTCTCCATGCCACTAGAGTCATGCTATCCTGGCTGATGAGGGTTGAAAGACCAAATCGGTCCTGGGATGCTTGTTTTCAGTCCAGGGTGGACCCGGCCTTGCAGTTTGGCAGGACTGTTCCCATTGGGCGCGGGGTCACAACTGATTTGCATTTAGCTGGGTCGAAACTGGAATGGCATGGTGAGCAAAAAAACAATGGATGTAGGCACAGATCTCTGTACTGGGGTGAATGTATGACATTGTTCTGCATTCTGTCCATCAATTGTTCTTTTTGCATTTGTCACCCCGAGTGGGGCGGGTATGCCCAGACATGGGTCCCAGGCTCTCCATGACACTGGAGTCAAGGTATCGTGGCTGATGAAAGCCCGAAACTGGTCCTAGGATGCTTGTTTCTAGTCCAGGGAGGACCTGGCCTTGCATTTTGTCCATCAATTGATCGTTTTACCATGTTATAGCACACAATTTGGCATGGCACCACTGCCCTAGCATGTATGTAATTTGGATCAAGCAATCTAAAAGTAGGTAACTCTGGAGCCATTAGCTCAGGTGTGTGCGTATACAAATCTTAATGAAAGTCTATTTTGGAACATTTTATCCCAGGCTGAATGTTGCTTTTTAATTTCATTTTTTATACTATTTAATTTAGGTTTTGGGTAGAGTGTGTAAACACTAAGGGGTTCATGGCACTGGCAAATCTGTGAATATACTGCTCTGACAAATGATTTTTTTTTTCAGTTTCTTGCTGAAAGAGAGGTGAGAAGGGATAGTGTAGCATAGCGGTGGCAGGAAAAATAGGGAAACTACGCCACTAAATTGAAGACAAGTATGCTCCACAATTTTATTTTATTAAACTGTATTAGAACTCATTTTTCTTGTCAGTGCAAAATAAACCACCTCTCCGTGCGCATTAGCAGACACGGAACTAAAAGCAGAGCATCTGCTTGGAATCACACAATTTATGCAAGTATGGCCCAGGGATTGAAATTGGTGTCTTCCGATTTGTAAGTCAAAGTATGTCCCACGAGTAATTATTGGTGCATGGTAACAAACGTAAACATGATTTGAGGGAGAGGATGCAATGTGTGAGACATCGAAAGGCTCCTACAGTTACAGTGAACTTTATGCACTAGAAATCTAATGTTTTTATAATATACTCAGGCCTACAAGCGTCTTGTTTTGTATACCTTCAGTGCTTGCTGGAACTCCATGGCTATTGGCTATTGGTATCTGGCAGGCTGAGCATTGGACTCCTACCCAACAGGAAGTAGGTCTGTTGAACCCCTGATCAGAAGTCAGGATAGGGCAAGGTCTGAACCTGCTTTACCCCGCTCTAACCAGTCTTTTTTTTTTTTTACAAATTCTTTTTATTGTTGCATCAGGCGAATCATAAGTACTAGGAACAAGACATCGCGGGGGAGCGTCAACATTCCGCTCTACCCGCCCTTACGCAACTTTTGAAATAGTCAATTACATTGCATTCAACCTGACAAACTTATTTTTCATTTTCACCCCGAACTCCCCCCCCCCCCCCCATCAACTATAAGTAAAGGCAGTAACTGAGAGACCTCTCCTCAAAGCCCCCCTTCCCGTCCTCCCCCCCCCCCCCCCAGCAGCATGAACCCTTCTCAACCACTCTCCCCCCCCGACCCTCATGGCTCTCTCGGTCCTCTAAGTTGCGTGACATTGAGTATAAGCAATCCCCATGGCCCGTAACCTTCAAGGGTACAATTGCTGGAATCAGCGACATACGCTCCATCTCTGTGCTTCATCCTACCACCCGCCCACTTCCCCCCCACCGGTCCCACCCTCCTTCTCCAATCCATGGTAGTGCCTCCACTTGGCCCATATTTTTCTAAATTTTCGGGGACACCCTCTAGCTTTATACGTAACTCGTTCAGCTGCCATATACATATCTAGACCTCTTCTCCATTCCTCGAGATTTGGTTTCCCAGGCGCCCCCCACAATCTTGCAATGTCTCTTTTTGCGACCACCAGGGCCAGCAGCAGAAAAATGAGTAAGTATCGCGTGATATCCACCTCCGTGGACATTCCCAAGAGCGCCAGTTTGGGGTCCTTAGGTATCTCTACCTCCAGTATCGCACTCAATTCATTGAAAACCTCGTCCCAATATTCCTGTATCACTGTGCATCCCCAGATGATGTGGAAAAAGTCGCCTGTTTGGTGCTGGCATCGTAAACAGGTGGCGTTGTTAACCCTCCCCATCCGGAAAAGCCTCACCCTGTCAAAGTATGCCCGATGAAGGACCTTAAACTGAATGAGGCGAAGCCTCGATTTTATGGCCACTTCTCGGGGGTGCATGAGTATGAGTTCCCAGTCTAGGTCCTCCAGCGTGCCCACATCTGCCTCCCATCTCTCCCTGAGGGCCTGTAGATCACCCAACATGTTATTTGTCAGTGTTTTGTAGGTCATGGATACCGCCCCCCTCTGTATCTGTTCTTGCAGTAGGCGGGCCTCAAGTGGTGCAAACTGGGGAATGTCAGTGAGAGATATGTTTTGGGCTCCCCATGCATGTCGCAGCTGTATGTATTTGTAGTATTGGGTTCTCTGGAGTCCAAATTCCTGCTGCAGTGCTTGGAAGGTTTTAAGTTCCCCCTTTGCTATGACATCCCCAACTGTGGAGATGCCAATGTCATCCCACCTTTGAAACCCGCGCAGCTTGTTCAGTTCAGTCAGCCACCTACACGACCATAGGGGGGTTTGGCGGGTGAGCCTTTCATGCCAGCCCATTCTAACCGACGCTCTGCGCCACGCCGTCAGGGTAATCTTAGTCGCAGGGAGAAGCTGGCGGCCTCCCCTCCCCCCATATAAGAAGTGGAGCACCGTCTTATTGCCCCATTTAGATCTCTCTAGTGCATATGTGGGGTGGTCAGCCGGGGCGTGTATCCAATCGTTGATCGGGGTGAGGTGTTCCGCCCAGTAATAGGCCTCCAAATTAGGCAATGAGAGACCCCCACTATATTGGTGGCGCTGCATAGTCGTGAGTGCCACTCGGGACTGCTTCCCCAGCCACAAGAAAGAGCGGAGATCGGTATGGATTTTCCGCAATGTCAGAGCCGGAAGGGGATAATACTCATTTTGCAGGGCGTATAAGAACTTTGGGAGTAGGATCATTTTATACAGAGCAGCCCTGCCCAAAATGGTGAGCGGGAGTGGCCTCCACCTATCCATCTCCGCCTTTGCTGCCACCAAAACTCTGTCTACATTATCCGTGTAGGAGCGCCGCTTATCTCGGGTGATAAAGACCCCCAGGTACCGGAAGCCTGCCGTGGTGTGGATGAGCAGCTCAGGCAACTCCTCCCCTCGCGGGGCACCTTGTGGGTCGTAGAGGACCGACTTATGCCAATTAATAGTATGTCCGGCTACCGCCCCAAAGTCGTCCAGTTCCCTGAATAAGGCCGGTATCGTCTTAGCCGGGTCGGTCACGTACAACAGCACATCATCGGCGTATAGGGAGATCTTCTCCTGTTCAGTGGCCGATTCCCCCCATTGGAAGCCGGTCACATCTCGGTTGAGCCGGATACGGATCGCAAGGATCTCAATCGTGAGGGTAAAAAGGAGTGGGGACAGCGGACACCCCTGTCGCGTCCCCCGCTCTATCGCGAACTCTCTCGACATTCGCCCATTTATACGCACTCTAGCCCTAGGTTTCGAGTATAGAAGTTTCACCCAGCGCTGGAACTTGGGCCCAAACCCAAACCGTTCAAGGGTCCCCATTAGGAAAGGCCAGTGGACCGCATCGAACGCTTTCTCTGCGTCCAAGGAGAGGAACCAATGTGGCTCCCTCCTGTCACAGACTTCTTGGAGCCAGTTGTGGGTGCGCCGCAGGTTGAGTTTGGTGGCCCTGTCCGGCAGGAACCCGGACTGGTCCGGGTGGATCAGGCCCGTAATTACCTTTCGTAAGCGCCGTGCAAGAATAGTGGCCAGGATTTTAGTCTCAATATTTAGCAACGAGATTGGGCGATAGGAGGAACAGTCTCCACGGGGCTTGCCTTCCTTGTGAATCGGGATTATAGTAGCTAGGGCCAGGTCCGGCGGGAGGCCTCCAGAGGCAAACGCACCCGCATATAGCGACTGCATGTGGCGCGAAAGGAGGTCCCCCGTCCGTTTGAAGAACTCCGCCGGGAAACCATTTGGTCCCGGAGCCTTCCCCGGTTTCAGGGCAGCCATCGCCTCTGTAATTTCATCTAGGGACAGGTCGGCTTCCAAAGCCTCACTATCCTCAGGGGTCAACTGCGGAACTTCCACGCTACCCAGGAACGACTGCACCACCTCGCTGTCTCCTAGGTCCCTCGCCCTGTAGAAGGCTTCGAAATAGGTCGCAAAGGCCTCTGCTATAGTGTCGTCTGTGGACGCCCGCGCCTTACTAGGGAGCTCAACCCAATCCACCCACCTGGCAGCTCTCTCGCGCCTGCTCAACCATGCCATGAGTTTACCAGATTTGTCGCCAACATCGTACAAGCGATGTAGGGTGGCCAGCGCCTGTGTACGCGCCTCGTCCGTGCTTAGCTCTCTATACAGCCTTTGAGTGTCTAGCAGTATTCTGAGATCTACCTCCTCCTTGGTTCTGTGATATTCAGCCTCTCGGGTCAAGATGTTTGCCTCCTCCTTCGCTATAGCTTCCGTGCGTTTCCTTCTGGCCTCCCCTACCCTGGATTGGAAGCGGTCCCTCAACACCGTTTTCATGGCTTCCCATAGTGTCACCCCGGACTGTACCGATCCCTCATTTTCGGCCATAAAAACTCTGATATCCGCTCTTATGCCCCCTAGAATTTCAGGAGTCTGTAAATCCCATGGCGACATATGCCACTGTGCCTGACCTCTCCCCCTTCCCCGACCTATATGTACGAACAGCGGAGAATGGTCCGAGATACCCCTCGCCCTATAGTCTGCCTCGTCCCCCGCCGAAAGTTCCTGTCTCGATGTGAAAATGTAATCCAGCCTAGAGAAGACCTTGTGGGCCCCAGAGTAAAATGAGTAAGCTACGTGGGCAGGATGTAGCCACCGCCAAACGTCGGTGAGACCGATCGTGTCCATTCTGCGTGCCAAAGCCGTCTCTGCAGCCACTGCGTGGGGGTTCCCAGATCTATCGCGCGTCGTGCACATCACGTCATTGAAATCCCCCCCCACAATCTGTATCGTGTCCGCCGTGTCTAGCAGAATGGTCGTGATCTCCTGCATTGTTCGTGTTTGTAATTTGGGTGGAGCATATACCGACAGAAGAGTGTACCTGCGCCTCCTCCATGTCCCCTGCACCCCGGCAAACGAGCCCTGTGGGTCCAACCATGTACGTGTGACTGTGAAAGGTGCTGTTTTCCTAACTATTATTGCCGTGCCCCGTGAGTCCATGGTGTATCCCGCGTGTGCCAGAACTGTGTACTGCCCGCGCGCTAAAAAGGCACAGTGGTTCCCCCTCAAATGTGTTTCCTGAAGGAAAATGATGTCAGGTGCTACTCGCTTAATATATGCAGTAACCAGGCTCCTCTTAATATTGGAACCCAGTCCGTTTACGTTCCAGGTTAGCGCCTTAACCCCAGCGCCTTCACCGTGTGGTGTAGCTAGTGTACTCGCCATTGTTTCACCTGAGGACTATCCAGCACCGTGCCCCGGGGCCGGGATGGTAGCAAGGGTAAACTTTCCTGAAATTGCTGCTGCTGTTGTCTGACGAACTTCCCCCCTCCCTCCCCAACACTCTCAACAACCCCAACCTGGGGTAACATGGTAACAAAGCCCCATCCCGCACCCCCCACCCCACCTCCCTCCCCTTCCAGTTGCATCCCCATCCGGGTCTCAACTATCCACGGGAGAAGGCCTGTCGCCCTCCCACACATCCCACCCTCAATAAACCGCAACCAGTGCTAAAAACACAGAGAACAGTAGTGGGGGGGTGCCAACTTGCTTGCTCTGCATCGCCGAGCCGCTATCTTTTCCCTTTCCCAGTACACCATTTTTCACGAGTGTGAGTCTTGTGAGTCCACCTGTCCCTCACGACCTGTAGAGTCTTGCTCCAGCTGCCGGATTTCTTTGGCCAGGGGGTGCAACGAATCACTCCTTGTATCCTCCTCCTCTTCTCCGGATGCGCGGCTCTCCGATTCCTCCATTTCTTCTTCTTCAGAGCGGATTCCGTTTCTCAGGCTACCAGACCTCGAGCCTGCCACGGAGTTGGTACCCGGTGACGCGGACCTGCCTCGCCTCCTGTCCTGCAGGTTACTTGTCCTGTATGGAGTCTGCGGCGTCTTGTGCTGCGTCCTCCTCAGTCTTTGTCTTTGCTGCTTCGGCCTCTCCCATTTCGGTCGTTCTCGCAGTGACCGGTCTAGCGCTGCCCGGCCCGCCGCCTCCCTACTATTCAGGATAGGTCGCTCCTCCAGCCATTGCCACGCGTCGTCCGGGTGTGCGAAGAAGATGGATTTGTCCTGATAGATGACCTTGAGCTTGGCCGGGAAGAGGAGCATATACTGAATGTTGAGGGACCTCAGCTTTGCTTTCACAGCGTCAAAGGAGCGGCGTTGTTTAGAGACTTCCTGACTGTAGTCCGGGAAGATCATTATGGTGGCGTTTTCAAAGCGGATCTCACCCATTGTCCTGGCTTCTCGCAAGATCAGATCTCGATCGGCAAAGTTCAGAAAGCGGGCTATGACCGGTCGTGGTCTCGCACCCTCCGGTGGTTTGGCCGGGAGCGCCCTGTGTGCCCTCTCTATGATAAAACACGGGGAAAACCGCGCCGTAGGGAAGGTCTTTTTGAGCCAGTCGAGGAGGAAGGCGGTCATACTCCTTTCTTCAATCCCTTCTCTAAAGCCCACGAAGCGTAGGTTGTTCCGCCTTGACCTGTTTTCGGCATCATCCACCTTCCACAGAAGTTGACGGTGGGAGGCCTGGAGCTCTGCCATGTCCTTCTTAAGCTCAGAGACCGACTTCTCATTATCTGTCAACCTCGACTCGGTCACCGTGACCCTGTCGGTCAAGTTTCGAAAGTCCTGGCGTAGCAGCGTAACCTCGGATCCTACCTCCCCAATTTTGGTTTCCAAGGCCGCTCGTGAGGCTTGGATGTCCGTTCTAGACGCCTGTATGGCCTCCAGCAGCATGTCCGTGTCATTGCGTGCGCCAGCTTGCACGGGCCGTTGTTCCACCGTAGGTCGCGGAGCCGCGAAATTGTCCATTGGGCCCTGCCTCGTGGTCTTGGGTATTGTTTCCTTCTTGCCCATAGCTGCGTTGTCTAGAGGCCAGGGGCTTCTGGGACGAACCTGCCTCCCTCTGCGGTATCGCTGGGCTCGGCCGTGCGCCGGGAACAGAGGCAGAGTTAAGTAGCGCCTCGACCACGCAATGCCCTTGGGCGGCCCCTAATTGTGATCCTGAGAGTCCCTGGGCCAGGGCCCGCACACACTCCCTGTCCTGATGTGGAGAGCCGGGGGGGGTCGATCCTCTGCTCGCTGCTCGTGGGGGGTTTTTGGGGCGTGGGCACAGGCGGTGTAGCGCTGTGAGTGGAGTTCTCGCGGCGTCGTCCAGCCGGGCCCTATGTCAGCAGGGCCCGGTCACCACACTCCCGGCCGGCCCCAGTGGTCTGCTGCGGTTCGATCGCCTTCACCCCAGTGCCCCCAACTGTGCCGTCTCCGCGTTGGTGGAGGGTGATCCCCGCTCCCGGTGCCAGGCAGACCAAGCCAGGTCCTTGTGACGGAGGCCCCACCGTCCCTCTGACTCCGAGCCTGGGTCCCGGTCACAGACCCTCACTGGCAGCGGCCTCCGCAGGGGGTCCCGCTGCCGCCGATCATCATGTGGGGGGAGTGTATCTCCACCTGCGTCTCGTGCGGGCCCTCTCCGAGATCTTCACCGCCTCGGGTCCGGATCGCCAGGTGTACGGGTAGTGGTGCGGCGCTGCTGGCGGAGGGCTCGTGATGACGCCCCCTCGCTCCTGTTCCTGAGCGGGCCGCAGGGTTTCTAGGGTGGCATGGACCGGCCCTTTCCCCCTCGGCAGGCCTCCGCGGTTGACCGTGAGTCAAGCGCCGTCCCGCAGTGCACATCTAGTGCGCGGCCGCCATGTTGGTAAAGGCGGGCGCCGCTTCAGGGGCTGACCCTGGTCCTCGTGCCGGGCAGATACGGAGCTCCTCACCTCGGTGCAGGCCCCAGTTTCGTTCCGTCTCCGAGCTCGTGTCCGGCCACAGACTCTGTCCGGCTGTGGTAGCAGTGGGGGACCCCGCCGTTACACTTCTGGAGCCTCCACGCCGGCTGCCATATTGGATAAGGCGGTCGGTGATCGTTGCTGTCCCGCTCCCAATGTCCGGCGGAGATGGTATGCAGCCGTCCGCCCGGCTGCCAACTACCCAGCGGAGCCCCCCCGGGCCGGTGGCAGCGATGTGCGGGTCCGTCGGTCCTCGATGTGTGCCTCTCTCTATCCGGGCGCCTAGGCCGCCATCTCGATCTCCGTGATGCAGCAGAGCCGCCGTTATACACGGTGCCCAGGCCGGGATCGACTTCGTTTCAGCTCTGCAGTGGCCCGTAACAGGTACCCGGGCTTCAGCTCCCTGCTTCGGTGGCGTTTCTGGGTCTTGGGGGATCGGTAAAGTCGGATAATCAGTGGACTCGGCCGGAGCTTTGTGCCGGCACGTCTAGTCGGCCATGCTGCTGGCCACGCCCCCCCCGCTCTAACCAGTCTTGGATAGCTGGGCTGAAATGCCTCACCGCCCGAGCAGGCTTCATTCTTTAGACATGCTGCGCTGATTTGGGCATGCGTAGCATGTCTATGCCTTTCAAATGTTTGAAGGGAGCTGAGATGTGAACTGCCCCTCAACTCAAACATGTGCAATCCCCAGAACTCTGCTGATACCACTGTCCTTTTTAGTGCTGACGTGTGCACTTAACCGGGACAGCACACAGACAACAGAAATTAAAGCATTCAAAGTGACAGGTGTGTCAGTTTGTCTGCTTTCCTTTCTGCTGTCGTAGCTGCAAAAAACAACTTCTCAATGTATTTCTGATTAAGTTAGTGGGGCTGCACTCCAGCACCCTCTATAGGCCAGCCGCACCTGCCCGGTGCTGTCCCAAACTGTCATTCTCTTTTTGAAGACCAGTTTGGCTACTTCACCCCCATCCTTACATTTGCTATGCTGCTTTCAGTTCTCCTTCCACAGGGAAGACTGTGGGGCTCATTTGCAAAAAAAAGTCACAACGCAGCGCCACAAGCCAGCTTGACCGTGCCGGGATGTGCCATAAGTAAAATGCAGGGATGCTTTGTATTTACGGCAATTCACATTCCTGTCCTTTCCTTTGCGCTGGCGCCGTTTGGGTATTCTTACCCCAATGCAGACACCCTAGCACCATGGCACAAGAGTGCCTGCGTTTAAATCTGGTTGTCTTTGTAATGGAAGGGTCACCTTTCTTCACCAAGACAATTGCTGCGCCTGCCCTGTGGACGCACATGGTTTAGATGCATTCCCGGATTTACCCTATGCTGTTAATCTGGGAATGTTTCAGATACCATGGGCTTTTTGTTGGAACACCCACCACAACACCCATGGCACACCTCCCCATGCAGCATTAGGCAACACAGTGACTTGTGCTGCGTTGCCTCACACCACATCTATGAGGTCATGAAGAGCCACGCGGGTTGGCTGTCCGTGACATTGTAGATATGGGCCTTCACTGTGCGACTCTGAAGAGTCATAAAAGTGACGTTCTGGAGACGGAAATGTGCTGCAAGGGCTTGTAAATAAGCCCCTTTATCTCTATTCAGGCCACTTCACACCTCATTAAAGACAGCTTGGCTCAGCCTGGAAGAGGTTGACCAATCAGGAGAGGGCATCTGGGAGGCTAGGTTTTGGTTTACAGAAAACAAAGTTCTATAACCTTTTTCTGTGATAGGTATAATAAATCTAACAGTGGCAAGTTGTTGAATATTTTATAACTATCATTTTGATACTTTGAAGTATCTTTTAAGCTCCTTTCTTTCAATAGTTACACTTTAATACATTATTCCCATGTTGGCCTATGGAGCCATTGTGCTACAATGGGGACAAATTACATTGTCAGCTTTTCCCTCACAAGGGCCTATACAATATATTTTATAATGTCACTACTTATAGTTACAAGACACCCTAACCCTGGGGCACTTAGGGGAGTCCTTAGAGATGTAGATTTTAGGTAGTTGGTGACTTTGGAAGTACCATTAATTCCAAAGTCGAATTACCATGCAATTTCCTTTTTAAAGCAACCTGCAAGGCAGAGCTGGCTTTTAAAAAGACAGCAGGCACCACAGTAGTCCACTCTTAAGTGCATTAGGTCTACTGGGCATCTAAATCTGCATGCCCTACCATAGGGACCTATATGTAGGTTGTCAGTACCAATCCAAATTATACCTAATTACTATGTGCTCTTAATTAGAGCACAGGATCTGGGTCTGGTTAGCAGAGTCCAGGACACACTCAGAGTCAGAAAACCAGCATTTGGTAGTCAAAATGGGGGCACAAAGTGGGGGGACACTGCAAACAGGTTCTGGTTTCCCACAGACAAAAATAAAAAAGAGTGGGTTGGGTTCCAGCTTCTGTGTGGTCCTGAGCAACCAGAAACATAAAAAAAAATACATTTGGTGTTTAAACGCATGCTATGGACTCACTTTCTCCAGACATCTATAGCCCATTAGGTGGCAAGGCTTCTCCTGCACAGTCCCTTCACCTTGCAGAGAAGTCTTTATGAAAATTATACTTTCCTGAGATATCTTGGAGCCGTTAGGAGGTAAAGTTCCTAATACTCACATCCCTTGACTTTTACTGACGCCTTCATGGAGACAGTCCACACATTCCAGATAGCCAAGCCCTATCATGTGGCCAAGCCCCTACTACACATAGCCTTTGCCTTGTATAAAAACATTCAAAGAGAGTACACTCCTTCAAGAGACCAAATTCCTATTATGTGACCAAACCCATATTATGCACATCCTTTACCTTGTTCAAAATTCTTCATGGAGGACCCACTCCCTTCATGCGCCGAAGCCCCTTTTGTTGGCCAAAACCCTACTATGTACACCCTTCACCTAGTCCAGAATTCTTCATGGAGAGCCCACTCCCTCCAGGCACCCAAACCCCATTAGGTTGCCAAGCCCCTACTATGCGCACCCTTCACCTTTTATTGCAGTCCTCACTAAGAGCCTGCTCCCTCCAAAAACACACGCTCCCCTTAGATTGCCAGGCCTCTTCTATGCACAACTTTTGCCTTGTACAAAAGTCTTAAGAGAGAGCCCATACCCTCCAAACACATAAGCCCCATAGCACCAGGGTGTATAAGTTGTGCTTAATATATTTTTGTTCAGGAAGGGATCACATCCACCACACAAGCCATCCTTTAAGTCTATATCCTCTATGTAAGGCAAATAACAAAATTCTTTGTTATACCAGCCTCAGGAAGGTGCATCATTTTGGCTCAAATCCATATCTACAGGTGCTTGTAGATATGGTTTGTATGTGGATGGTATGTTCTCCCATAGAGTACCTATGGAATGAACCGTTGATGCGAAGTAGTGCAATGTAATTAATTGCACCACAATGAACTGCTTTTGTTATAAACCAACACAAGCAGTAAATATCAGTGCGAATTTAAGTCAGGTTGACATTTAAAAAGGAATACAAACCTGAGGGAAAATCTTTCAGAATCTCACAGAAATCTGTTGTTATAAGTGTTTGGTTTTGCTTACATTTATACCAAGAAACCTAACTATAATTATTAGTAGACTGCTATAGCAGATTATTATGATATAGTAACATGAAGAGACACATTTGACAACATTAAATAACATTACATTCTTTCAGACTTGAAGCAGTAAGGTAATTCTAAATCTAACATTTGTTTTTTTATTTAGGCTTTAACATTATAACTTTTTTATGTTTTACCTGGAGTTTAACTTGAAAAATAAAAACAGAACATGTCAACTTGGAATTCATTGTTTTTTTTATTTTGGAACAATTGTGCTCTGACATTAACTTGTCCCAGTTGCAGTGCTTTGCTCTCCACTGTACACAACTTTACTTAACCTCCTGTAGTATGATATCATATGTTGATATTTAGCATTGAGGTCTGAGTGGCTTGCAGCACTTCACCAGTTCTCACTGAAACCGAGCTACATACCTGGCTGGAAAGCCCTAAAAAGAGTGAAAACGGTCCTGGGTTTCTTGTGTTCCAGTACAGGAAGGACCTGGCTTGGCATTTCAGGCTGGACTGTTCCCATTAGAGCAGAGTCGGGATTAAGTTGCATATGGCTGGGCCTAAACTCAGGTTGCATGGTGTCCAAAACAATGATAAACTAGGATGCCCCCTGAGTAATTGCAAGTGGCTAAGATTAATTCAAGGATTACATCCATCAGTTTTTGGTAAACTTCAGTGTGAGGCTTCACAGAAAGCACAGTCTCTTCACACAACCAAACCCCATTAGGTGGCCAAAAACCGACTGCACACAGCCTTCGATGTGTGGAGGCTTCTTATCAGAGAATCCACTCCCTCCAAACAGACACCCAAGCTTCTTTAGGGGGCCAAACCTTTTGCAAAAAATTGCAGATATTAGCAGCACAAAATATATAGGAAAGGTGCTGTAGTTGTAGCTAACTAAATACCTGTTAGAGTAATACGTTTATAGGAAACACACCCACAAATGGATGATGTCATCAGTGATGCCATTGATCATGTCATAAGTGACGTAATATGTGAAGTAATAAGTAGTGCATGGCAGGGAGGCAAGTTATAGGTATAATAGCGTGCTGAACTATAACTGGTGAATGTAAGTGGCTTTTCTAGTTTAAAACAGGTCATGTAATTGTAATAGTAAATCATATTTATAAAGCCCTTACTACCCCTGATGAGACATTGAAGCACTTTGCGGTGAGTAGCGCAATACTGCAGAAGCCAAGATTAGTGCTAAATAGTTCGTAGCTTAGTAATATGTTTTTTTCTTTTTATTCATTGTGGATTAGTTGTTGTATGTTTATGCTGTTGAGTTTTTGTATGTTTAGTAGTGTTTAGAGTAGTAACAGAACATAGGAATGGTTTGGAAAAGGGGATATTGTAAGGTCTTATTGTCAGTATGCCTGCTGGTTGGGTGAATTGGATAAAAAGGAGGAGGAAGTTTGAAAAGGAAGTTTTGGAGTAGTAGATATGTAAACTTGTTAATTGAGTGACTTGGCTCGAAAAGAGGGGGGAGGTTGAAAACGATGTTTTATGAGTTCATAGGAGTCAGAAAGGTTTGAGGAGAGTCAGAAAGAGTAGGGATGTGGGAATGGTTATAGAGAGTAGAACTGTATTTTAACAAAGAATGAAAAATTAACTTATACATACATTTATACATATGACAATTAGTAAAGCTTTACTAGAAATCTTTAGCACCTTTGCATACTCACCCATGTGCAAGTAAGAGCAGCAATATTTACAAGGTCTACTATACACACGTATCTTGTGGTATACACATATTTTTAACCTTATATTAATGTATCTGCTTATAACAGGAAGCATAGTCCAATATACAAAGACAACCTCTTCACCATACTCTGAGAAACATAGTTTGCCATGTTTCTAAATTTACTTGCAGTGACCATATATACATATATATGGTACAGTCTCCTTCTGCATCAACAGAGAAAAGGCACTCCATGTAGTACTGAATATATGAATTTATTAGAATCCTTTGGCAAACATAACAGCGTCAGAGCGTTTCTAATCCCACAGAGCCTTTCTCACGATGCTTACATATTACATTAGCCTGTATTTAACACAAATAAGGCATAGAAAGCGGACTTACATTCTCTTCAACTGAAAGGTGAAAACTGCAGCCATTTTGCAATAGGCAAAGTCCTACCTTGCATCTCACATTTGGTGGGGGGTGTATCAAACCATAAACATGTTTAAACATTTATATTGAACAATACATTGCCAAAATCATTCAAACATAAGTGAGTTCTCCAAAAGACCATAATTAATTGCTGATATTTGAATTTCCTCCTCTCTCTTAGACAATAAAGCCCCATTGGGCATATAATGATGAAAGTAACTAGGGGGTGAAGCAGGTGCCCATCGCAGTCCCTTGCAATTGTTTGTATAAATCATTATTAAACAGAAAGATGTTTCTTTCAAGACACCATAGGATCATGGTTATGCGAATCTGCATACGGGCTGGTGAGAGGAGCAGGTGCTACATAACATAGAATTGGAAGGATGGTTCTCACATATCAATATATGGCTTGTATATATTGAGGACTTGCTTGTATTGTGGTAAACAGATCGAAAATCTGTACACAAGATTATTGTTGAAATGAATGATAATGATTTAAATTTGTCTTTCATAAGTCATATCAGTGACACCAGTATTGAATTTCTTGATGTCAAACTTGAGGTAGTTGATTCACAATTGACGTCCACGCTGTACCGTAAGGATGCTGCGGGGAATACCACATTACATACCATTAGTTCACATCCAACTCCCTTAATACCTTATTGTGAACCACTAAGAGATTTTGCAGCTCCCCAACATTATATGAGGCTACAGGAATGGAAATAGTCACACTATTAAAAGAGAGAGACTATACAGAGAGTACTCTAGGGGAAGCAAAGACAAAAGTATCTGCTGTCAATAGAGATAGAGTAGATTTATTATTCAAAAAGCAAGATAAAAAACTGTCATCAGTTGTGGAGCGAAGATTTATTACAACCTATAACTGATACCATAAGGAATTGAGAAAAGCCATGCCGAAACATTGGTATCTAATCAAACAAGACCTTGTAATAGGATTAGAAATTAATCCAAAATCTTCGATCACTTATAAAAAATATTGCAGTCCATAAAAGCTACTCTAGTTAAAACAGTAATCAAAACTGTAAGCAACTGGTTGCTACCTAGTAATGGTTTTAAAAAATACAAAAAATGTAAAGCCTGCCAACATGGTAAGAACATCATGGAAATCAGTTCTGATCTAGGAGAACGAATACAGAGCTGAAAATCATTAAACTGCAAATCTTATCATGACATTTATACACTGGAATGTCCTTGCCCAAAAAGATATATAGGCAGCACAATACTACAGGCCCACAAGCAAATTTTTCAACACATTCGATCATTGAAGAATCTTGATGAGATCTGTCCGGTGGTGAAGCACTTTAAGGAACACCACAATAGCAACCCCAATCTTCTTAACTATAGCTTATTAGATCAAGTGGAAAAATCTATTTGGGGAGGTAACAGAGAGAAATTATTGCGACAACTTCAATGTAGATATATTGTGAGATTATGCACAAAGAACTTATGGGACTGAACATAGATGAAGAAATTTTCAATTTTCTATGAAGAGATAATTTTAGTCTTTGCCTCATTTGAATGTAAAGAATGTTGTTAGCTGTTTTTATTTAACATGTATTGTAAGTCTCTGATTGTATATATTATGATAGTAACAGCTTTCTATCTTGTTTTTTTTCAGATTGTATACAGTAGATACATGTGTTGAATGCAGAAAAGCTTATTTATAAATTTTCTATTATGATTAAATAGCAGTTTGACAAGAATTGTTTTATACATGATTCACCCAATGGGGTATGATTGCTATACATTGGCCCAATGAGACTATATATACAAGTATGGAATGTAAGGATCCAAATACAATCAATTGATGTGTACTGATGAAATTAAGGCTGAAAGGTGTACTGCAGAAACTGAAATTTTCTTTTACTTTTATCATTATCTGCCCAACAGGGCTTTATTGTTTAAGAGAAAGAATTACATTCAAATATCAGTGAATAATTATTGTCTTTTCAATCACTCACTGATGCTTGATTGAATTTAATGATTCATTGTTCAATATAAATGCATAATTATGTTTATGATTTGATACACCCCTCACCAAATGTGACATGCAAGGCAGGACTTTGTCTTTTACAAAATGGGCACAGTATTCACCTTTCAATTGAAGGAAAATGTAAATCCGCTTTCTATGCCATATACGTGTTAAAAACAGGCAGATGTAATACGTAAACATCGTGAGAAAGGCTCTGCAAAAGTCAAAACGCATTGACACTGTTATGTTTGCCAAAGGATTCGAATAAATTCATATATTCAGTACTAGAAGGAGTGCCGTTTCTCTGTTGATGCAGACAGAGACTGTACCATTTATAATTCACCACTGGGGGCGGGCATGACAGGTGCACCCACTGGTTTTGGATGCACGTCACCACTTGAAACCACAGTATATGTATATATATTACCTACTGGCGGTCGTCAGTAGGTAGTTATAGTTAGGACCTAGTTTCCATAGAAAATCCGCAACATTCTATTGGGAATAACGTTGGCGCTGGTTGTTGAATCTTCGAGAATTTCTCAAAGAAGATGGCCCGCTCCACTCCGCTTTGCTCCTTCCCTAAAAGTCTTGGGAAGATTTGTCAAGCGGGGGCCGAGAAAAAAGGGGGGTCCCAAAACATGTTTTCCCCATGTTAATTTTTATAGAACGATTAGACACGGCTACAGCCCGAACCGCTGAACGGAATTATACCAAATTTGGGAAAATGGTAGGGTCTGGTATGCAGGTCATGCTTTTGGTTAAATGGTGTAAATCCCTCCAGTAGTTCCTGAGAAAATCAAAAGAAAATAAATATATATATATCTGGGCGGAGCCTAACCACACATCTCATTGTGAGATCTGATTGGCTGTCAGCACTTCATTCAAGAAGTGTTGGCACCCATCTTGGTACCAATATACATGATAGCACCTCTTTAAAAAGCATTGCAGTTTATAGAAGGTTTTAGGACTTTAGTTACATTATAAATCATTTGTTGACGGTACCATACTCATTTTAGGAATTGTGGTGTGTTCTAAGGTGATTTTACCATGTGAAAAAGCCTTCTGCTGGGATATCATGAATCATGTTTGAAAGAAAACTATTATCTCATGCTTTTCCCACAGTGGTTTGGAAGGGGATCTATAAGCTAAACTAAAAGCATATTTTCTGTAAATTCACATTATCTTTTTCAGTCATGTGAGAATGAAGTCTGACATTCTCAGTAAAACATGTACATCCAACAAGGACAGAGACTGTCAGTTGATTCTTTTGTGTTCTACTGCAGCTTCTCAGAGTGTTCCCAAGAACAACTAGAGCGCTTGCAGTCCTACTTATTACTAAGGTATGGCACACCTGAAGCCATATTGATTGGAATAAAGTGGTAACTCTTAAAACATTTAATTTAAAATGGAAGAAAATGAGGGGGTATATTTTGCCATAGAAAGTATGATTAGTGCTGCAGAAAGAAAAATTAGAGCATATTTTGAGTGGCTTTTCAGTTCAGTTCATTTTGTCTTTATTTCGAATAAAATTCATAAAAGACGACATACATTACATAATCTTTAAAAAGCTACTTCAAACATACCCCCAAGTTTTTTAAAATAAGTGTGTCAACAATCAACATACAACCATTATATAACAATTAATTTAAAAGGGTTTTCAATTTCTTTGTACGGATCATCCACACCCACCCCAGAAATTTAGCTATACAGATCACAAACATTTCAGTCCGTATGTCACGTAATGTCAACAGGGCTTCACGATGTCCCCCACAATTCAAGGTTATACATATAGGTTTCAACCATTTCAGTCAAGGAGATCGATATGCTGGACATGCAAAAAACAGATGACCAATGCTTTCTACCTGGTCAGGACAAAAAAACACTTATTACTTGTTTTCTTCGCCCACTTCGCAGTAAAGGAGTTTATGGGAAGTGTACCTACCCGAAACTGATGATACAGTTTACGGTCTAGGGTCTTGCAGATCAAGTCCCAATAAAGCTCAAGGGACGGTGTTACCTTGTGTGTTAGAAAGAGTCCCGTTAAACTATTGTCCGAAGACTGGGTAACCAGTGTGGATTTTTTTGTAGCCCAGAAAAGATCCTTAAACTCTTGTTTAGATGGAAACCTAGAGCATTCAGGATGTGACCACAGCTCAGAGAGGCCCATTGAATACAATGTTTGTTTTACTTCCCGGAGCCATGGAATTCTATGGGCGCCCCACAATGATTTGACCTCATCCAATTCGTGGGCGAAGAGGCTAAGCTCTGGAGTCGTCCAAAGGCGGCGCCAGAGTGCCACGAGACGAAACTGTGCCATCTCGTCCAGAGGTCTACAACCTAGATCTAAGAGCAGAGGTTTTATTGGTGAAGATTGTGGAAGCCCGACCAAGTTCCGCAGAAACCTATTCTGTGCTGTGGTCAATGCTGACAAATCCTTATAACCCCATATGTCAGCTCCATACAGGGTAGCAGCATTAGCCTTGGCCTCATAAATTTTTACCACTGGTGTAATGCATTTGGTCAGGGATTTTTTTTGTTCCTGCAGTAAGCATCCCGTGAGACGAACAAATTTAAGTTTTAGAGCCTCCAACTGGGGATTCCAATTCAATAGATGGTCAAGAGTCACGCCTAAATATGTCAAGACCTTGACCTGTTCAATTGGGGCACCGTTAAGGGTAACCGAACTTTTGATTAGTTTGTTTTTGTTGAAAACCATAAATTTAGTTTTGTCAACGTTGATCTGCAGATCATTGTTCGTACAAAACTCAGCAAACCTATTCAGGGCTGCCTGTAACCCGCTCCGGGTCTTAAAAAGGAGCAGGGTGACGTCGGCGAATATTAACATAGGATATTTTGATCCGCCCAGGGTAGGTGCATCTGTTTGCGTATTAGTAAAAAATGCAACTACCTGGTTGATAAACAGGAGAAACAGGGTGGGGGCCAACACGCAGCCCTGGCGCACCCCTCGTTGGACAGGAAAGCCATTGGTCACCTGACCTTGTCTCCCCCACCTTACCTGGGCAAAATTATCCTTGTGTAAGCGCCTCACTAGTTCCAGGAGATCAGGAGGGAAACCCATAAGTCTGAGGGCTTCCCATAGTTTTGCCCTAGGAACTAAGTCGAAAGCCGACCTAAGATCAACGAAGGCAGCATAAATTACCCCACCACCCATGAAAACCACCTTCCAATACAGCATGGTAAATCGGAACACCTGATCTAGGGTGCTGGTGCCTGATCTAAACCCTGCCTGCATGGGGGAGAGTATATTATTCTGCTCAATCCACCCCTGAATTCTTGCCAGGGCCATTCTTGATATAATTTTTTGAATAGAGTCGATCAGGCTTATGGGGCGATAGTTGTTGGGTAATGATCGGTCCCCTTTCTTATATACTGGAAGTATCTCAGCGCCTTTCCAGGATTGGGGTACCCTAGCCCCTGCTGCAATAGAATTGGCTAGTGTTGTAATGTATGGAACCCATAAGTCAAGGTTCAATTTAAAAAGGTCCGCCGGTATGGCATCTAAACCTGGGGCTTTACCAGACTGGACAGAACCTAGGGCATGTACCGTGTCTGAGGTGGAAAATGTAAGCCTATCCCCATGAGACATTGGTATTATTGGTATTATCCCCACTGCAGGCTCGGTTGCCAATTCCCGTTCAGCGTTTGTGTCTTTGAATTGGGCAGAGAAAAATTTCACCCAATCCGAAGCGGAAACATGGTTTACAGGGATTTGGGGATCCGAGTCCCTGCCCCATCTAACTATCTCCCAAAATTTTACTTGATTAGACGACCCACAGGCTTTAAGGAGATCTAACCAGTAGGAGTCGTCCCAGTCCCTCTTAGCTGCCCAAAGAGTATGTTTATAAAGCTGCCTAGCTTTCCTAATATCAGGGGTTATCCTGGTTTTAACAGCAGCTATTAGTTTACTGTGGGCTTCTCTACAATTCTTGTTATACCATCTTTTATGAGGGTTAACTTTCTTATTTTTAGATGGTCTGGTGAGAAGATTTTTGAGGGCCGCGAAACATTTCTCGTGAAGATCAATGGTAAGGGAACCGATTCCACCATTGGGGGATAATACAGTCATCCTGTTCCTTGTGTCTAGAACCAACTCCTCTATTTTACAGATAAGCTCAGGGTCAGCTATGACCTTAGTCTATGTGACCCATCTTCTATTATCACACAAGACTAAATCAGATGTTATACAGGCTGTTACTATTTGGAGACCACCCAGTCCGGGAACCCTGAGCCCCAAAGAGAGGGGGTTATGATCACTCTCTGGTCTGGTCTCTACTACCATATCCATCACATGTGACCAGGATTCAATATTGACCAGTATATAGTCAATACGACTAACACTAATCCCATTGTCAAAGGTTGGTTCCCCTAGCTTATCCGATGGGGTACGGCCATTCACTGCCCGAAGCCCCCACTCCAGGCAGAGTCCCAGCCATTGGAGGGCAGCCTCCGTACCCCTGACACCCTTACTAATAGCTAGCGGGGGATATTCCAGGCAGTGTCTTTGTCAATCCCCACATCTTCAGCCAGACTAAGGATGGGTTTGAATGAGCAATTCAGATCACCTGCCACTACGACAAGATGATCACCTTTGAGTTTATTCAGGAGATGTTTAAGGTCGTTAAGGATAGGTTGCTTCCTCCCGCCCTGACAACCTCGGGCATAGATGTTAATTAGAGCGATGTCCTTGCAATTATCCTTACTCAGGGTAAAACAAAGGAGGTCAGCATTCTCCACCAGGATTTCCTTAACACGGAAACCCAGGGAGTTTCTGATCCATACAGTGAGACCTCCCGAAGCCCTACCCCTGGGGCCCTGTCTAGCTGGTTTGTGGTAGTTCAGGTAGCCTACCCTAAATAGGGGAAAGGTTGACCAAGTCTCCTGAAAAACGACGATGTCATATGTGACAATGAAGTCTACCCAATCGTCATTATCCAGGCGACCCCTCAATCCTGCTATATTCCATGAGGCCACCATGATTGTATTTACCGAGCTACTAAGTGGAGTAGTCTCTGAAAAACCCAGAGCCCCTGACCCAATCAAAGTAGAAATGTTAACATGTTCCAAGGTTGTACTAGGACCTTTACGAGGGGTTAAACAATCCCTACAGGATACTGGGGAGGTATGAGGGGCAATCCCTTGGGAGGGAACTGGTTCCATAAGGTGTATTGAGGCATTAATCCCCCCAAGTCAGTCAACCTCCTCCAAACAACCAAACATATTAGTAGTAGAAACCCCTTGCCACCAGTTATTTTGGTTTTGCCAGCCATCCCTTAGTCCTTTCTGTCTCGATTTTTGGACTGTTGACCAGGACCCCTCCATCTCAAACTGCTGTCGAGGAGGATAAAAAAAAGTGAGGGGTCTAACAACAATAGAAGGGTCATCACCACGTGAAGCCCATTAGCAGAGATGCTGAGCAGTATGGGGGTCAGCAAAAGACACTACAATGCAATCGCCAGCAATGGACTTGCGAGTAGGACCAACCCATGGTACTCTGCGCACCATTAATACCCGACTTCTTTGGTGATTAGGGAGCTGCCTATTATTGTTAAGCCAATAGATGACCTTATTTTTTAAGGACCAATGGTTCTCTTGGGTTTGCGGGCCAAGGACTGGTACGCCAACTAATACTATAACATAAGGTTCGGCGTCAGGTGGCAAGTCAATATACCCACCGCGAAAATTTGGTCGACTGGGTTGCTGAGGGAGTAATTTCTTGGCAGCCGACTGGATGGGCTGGTGTGAGACAGTTTGGGGCCTTGGTTTTGATGGTGCTGTATTCTGAGAGGGGCGGGCACTGGAAGCAGTAGGTCTTTGATTAGTGGCAGCGGGGTTAACAACTTTGGTACGAGGTTTGGGTATGTGTTTGGGTCTTGGGGAGGGCAAGGCAAGGGTTCTAACTCCTGCACCTGAGGGGTACAACCCTCACCTTGGGGAAACCTAGCTTCTATTTGTTTAAGACTAAAACTAGCCAATGTGACTATAGTCTTATCCATTTCTAGTAAGTTGTTTTCAATTCGGGAAAGTCTAAGTTCCAGGGGAGTAAGTAACTGTTTTAGTGTGTCCCAAACAGTTTTGAGAAATTCATCATCCCCCCTCCTATCCCTCTCCAACACACTCATCCCACCCTCAATTGGCCCTTCCTTGATCCTATCTGGAGAGGTTCCCGTAGTAAGATCTAACACAACACTGCATGGACCAGTGTCGTTATCCTTACCCAGAGCGGCGATGTTAGTTTTAGAAGTTTCTTCACCCACCCCATGTGTGCCCAGCGGTCGTCTAGTATTAAAAAACTATGATCTCGCAATTTTTGCCTTTTTGCGAGCATAAGTAGATTTTGCAAGGCATTTCCTCTTTTGTGTGGCAACTTTTTTAGCATTTACTGCTGGGTTGGACAAGTCGGGTTTGGTGGGGAAGCCTAAACCGGCCACGGGAGTGAAGGGTACTGGCTCCTCCAGGGGCTTTAGGGTTGGTAGTGTTGGAATCAGAAGGGGCTCAGGTAGAGAAGGGGTTGGAGCAGGGTGGATTTCTACCTGCGTTAACAATGGACGGGGGCCTGTTGTGCGTTCAGGGGTTAGAGCTAATGCAAGGTTCCCTAAGGATGATTTTTTGGAGGAAGCCAAGTTCAGGGAAAGTTTTCGCGCAGCTTCTAATTCTAAGGAAACCCTATGTTGCATTTTACTGATTTCCACATCAATGGCCAGATTGGTCTTTGTGAGGAAATCGTCTAGGGTTCCATTGGGCTTATTAAGTCCCTTTGCAGTTTTGCTGCGACTACCCCGTGTGCACAAGGTGGATGTAAGAATGGACGATGTGACACAGGTAGAATATAGCAACAACAATCGACAAACCAACCAAGGGGAGTGGCCCAGCCCAGACCGCTTGGACCTCGAACGACCTCAAATGGCCCGCTCTTAGCCCGGTCTTCGCCCGCGCCTTCGTCCGCGCGCGTCCCGCGATCGCGTTAGGAGGCTGGCCTAAATAGGAGGAGTGGGCGGGAAGTGGCACCAGGTGTGCGGAATGATGGAACGCAAGCGCTCCTGGTCCTCGCAGTCCCGCTCCCGGTTGCTGGCAGTGAAGTCCTTGCTGTAAGTGATGACCAAGCACTCGGGCTCCCAGGCCGTAGGCAAGACACAGTTTGTCAGGGTTCAGAGGGCAATTAGGCTTCCTTTGCAGTCCTTCTGCGAGCGGCTCCCGCGAAGCGGGGGCCGCAAGGTGCTTTGTGCTCACAGGGAGAAGGGGGCGGGAAGAGGCACCAGGTGCGCGGAATGATGGAACGCAAGCGCTCCTGGTCCTCGCAGTCCCGCTCCCGGTTGCTGGCAGTGAAGTCCTTGCTGTAAGTGATGACCGAGCACTCGGGCTCCCAGGCCGTAGGCAAGACACAGTTTGTCAGGGTTCAGAGGCTAATTAGGCTTCCTTTGCAGTCCTTCTGCGAGTGGCTTTTCAAATCCTCTTCTATTTCATTAAAAAATTCTGACATGCAGACTGAAACATGCACTTTCAATACCAGCAGCAGACTTCCCTGGTGAGCAGTAGCTTTACTACAGTGATCTAATAAGCAACTAGCGTGCTAACATTCTGAATTGATGCAAATGTGTGCCATATCTGAATGCCTTCTTGATGGAATCAAAGTAGAAAACTGAAAGTATTTCCTACTGAGGAGACTGTAGTACATGAAGAAATTAGGAAACTTTATAACAAATAAGTCCCCCAAGATGGCCACCAGAGACAATACAGCCCAAATGTAGCACAAATATCCCCCAGATGCAGCCCAAGTATAGCCCAATGACAAAATGTCCTAGAGTGTTCTAAAGAACAACTAGAGTGTTAAAAGTCTTACTTATGACAAAAGTATGGCACACCTGAAGTCATCTTGATTGGAATAAAGTGGTAACACTTAAAACATTTAATTTGCAAAGGAACAAAATGAGGGGGTTCATTTTGCCATAGAAATTATGATTAGTGCTGAAGAAAGAAAAATTAGGGCACATTTTGACTTCTCAAATCCTCTTCTATTTCATTAAAAGAATTCTGACATGCAGACTGAAACATGCACTTTGAATACCAGCAGCAGACTTCCCTGGTGAGCAGTGGCTTTACTACAGTGATCTAATGAGCAACTAGAGTGCTAACATTCAGAATTTATGGCAAATGTGTGAGACATCTGAATGTAAAAAAACAGTTGATGGGCAGAATGCAACACAATGTCATACATTCACCCCAGTACAGAGATCTGGGCCTAAATTCATCGTTTTTTTGCACTCCACACCACCCCAGTTCAGACATGGCCATATGCAAATCAGCCTTGACCCTGCGCCTCAAGGGAACAGTCCAGTCCGAACTTCCAAACCTTGTCTTTCCTGGACCCGAATCAAGCATCCTAGGACCGGTTTCTGGCTATCAGCCGGGTCTCAGCCAGGATAGCTTGACTCCTGTGGTGTGGAGAGCATGGGCCTCACGTCTGAGCATACCCATCCCACTCGAGGTGACAAAATGCTAAACAACAGTTGATGGACAGAATGCAAAACAATGTCATGCATTCACCCCAGTACAGAGATCTGGGCCTAAATCAATAATTTTTTTGCACTCCACACCACCCCAGTTCAGACATGGCAATATGCAAATCAGCCTTGACCCTGTGCCTCATGGGAACAGTCCAGCGCGAACTGCCAAGCCATGTCTTTCCTGGACCAGAATCAAGCATCCTAGGACCAGTTTCTACAGTGAGTAGTAGAGAGTAGTAGAGAGCAGTAGAGAGAGTAGCGGAGAGTTAGTAGAGAGTAGTAGAGTGAATAGTAGAGTGAGTAGTAGAGAGTAGTAGAGAGTGAGTAGTAGAGAGTAGTAGAGGGTAAGTAGTAGAGTGAGTAGTAGAGAGCAGTAGAGAGTGAGTAGTAGAGAAGAGTAAAGAGTGAGTAGAAGAGAGTAGAGAGTGAGTAGTAGAGAGTGAGTAGCAGAGAGAGAGAATAGTAGTGAGTAGTAGAGAGTGAGTAGTAGAGTGAGTAGTAGAGAGTGAGTAGTAGAGAAGAGTAGAGAGTGAGTAGTAGAGAGAAGTAGAGAGTGAGAAGTAGAGAGTGAGTAGTAGAGAGTAGTAGAGAGTGAGTAGTAAAGAGTGAGTAGTAGAGAGAGAGAGTAGTAGAGAGTGAGTAGTAGAGAGTAGAGAGTAGAGAGTAGTAGAGAGTAGTAGAGAGTGAGTAGTAGACAGTAGTAGATTGTGAGTAGTAGGGAGTGAGTAGTAGAGAGAGAGTAGTAGAGAGTAGTAGAGTAGTAGAGAATGAGTATTAGAGAGTGAGTATTAGAGAGTAGTGGAGTTGTAGAGAGTGAGTAGTAGGGAGTAGTGTAGAATATTCCCAAGTTTGGCACAGCACCACTTGCACAACAAGTCCAATCAAATCATATCACTTAGAGTCCTTGTTGAAGCGCTGAATCTTGGTGTATATTCAAATGCTTTTATTTTCCTTAAGTTTATGTACCACGGCCAACCGACGCGTTTCGTTCTGTACAACAGAACTTCTTCAGGGCGTTCTTATTTCCTTCAAGTTATGTTGGCATCCTGTTGTCATATAACTAGATATTTCTTGCAAATGTTAGACGAGTCGTAAGTTCATTCTTATTCAAAGTGACTAGGTATCAATTTTACCCACACAATTCGGGCAGACTTGAGTAATTTATAGCATCCTCAAAGTCAGTTTTTCAAAAATTCCAAAGTATAGGACATGATAATCCAAATCCAAATGTTTCTCAAGAAAAGTCATTTTCAATCGTTTGGAATATCGGCGTTTGGGCAGATATGACCCACGGACACGGTTTATGACTTTTCTTGGAAAACATTTGGATTTGGATTATCATGTCCTTTACTTTGGAATTTTTGAAAGACTGACTTTGAGGATGCTATAAATTACTCAAGTCCATGGATGCTGCTGGGAACACCCCCAACAGCACCCATTGCACACCCCTTTAACGCAGGACACTCCGTTAAAGGGACTGATATTTATCAGGCAGGATTACGCCATAAAAAGTGGCTTAGTCCTGCCTGATAAATATCACTCAGTCTTCTGCGCTACCGGAACGTCACAAAAAGTGACGTTCCGGAGGATCAAGGGGCTCGGAAATAAGGCCCCATAGGTTTCACCTTCGTTATAGTTAGGAGTTAGCATTTAAAAAGCCTTTGAAATTCACTGAAAAAAACATAGGTTTCACACCAGTTATAGGTAGCTGGACATTTTGCTCATACAAAACCATTGAAATTCCCCCGTTATAGTTAGTTGTACTCACTATAACTCCCGCGCCCGCAATGCACTGCTGATGATGTCACATATTACATCATTCATGACATGGTCAGTGACATCACATATGACATCTCAAATGACATCACTGATGACATCATCCAACAAATGTGGTTTGCTTTGATATTTAAATATGTATTATAAATACACTACTTTGCATTGAAGAATGAGTGGATATATAAATATAAATGTGTGGATGGTGGATTTAGTAACAGTGTCATTGATTGTTTCCTTGACTAATTTGTAGAATCTCACTATATATAATGTGTAGTTACTAAACTGTGTGAAAGTCTTTATTGCTTTGTCTTAATTGCTATGTTAAAGACTATATTTGTTATTGGTTTCTTAACTGAGTATTTGTATGGGTAAATGAATGTCTATGTGGTTTGGTGGGGGGGGGGGGGTGATTTCCAACAAATGTGTGAATAGTTCATTCAGTAGGTATATGAGGTTAAGAATACATGTTATAACAGTTGTTTCAGTGAGTGTATATGTTTATGGGTGTGGTGGTAATGAATTATTTCTCTCAATGGTACATCTCCATTAAACTTGAAAAAAAGGCAGTGTATGTGACAGTTATATCTAATTAAGTGTGCCTAAGACTTAGTGATTGTATAAGTCACTATATGGATAACTGTATGCTTGTAATATTGATTTTATAACACACTAAGTGTGAGTTACTATCTATATAAATAGATGAAGTGGTGTTTGTATAAGTGTGTAGGTGAGTAAATGTAAGTATAATCAATTGTTTGCATAAGTCAGAAGGATGTCTTTGTAAGTGAATACAATGTGTGCTGGTGTGTAATGTTGAAATAGGTGTATAAGTATATTTAATAGTGTTCTGTTGATTATTCACTGCATATACCACTGAATCTATAGGTAAGTGCTTAGATGTGTTTATAGTTCTATCAATAACTGAGTGGGTGTTTAGAATTTTCTATTGGTGTGTCAATGGTTTCAAATATGGCATTTTCTATTTTACAGTGAGTGATGAAAGATTATACTAGTATGTGATGAGGTGTATTTGATTGTCACATGGATGATGTCTTCAGTGATGTCATCAGTGATGTCATTTGAGATGTCATCAGTGATGTCACTGACAATGGGCCCGATTCACAGAATGAACTTACTACTTTTGGCATTCACAGAATGCACTTACTACTTTTGGTATTCACAGAATGAACTTACTCATTTCGGTATTCACAGAAGTTAGGACTACTAACTTTAGGAGTCCTAAATGCCTTCTGTGAATACCGAAAGTCTTAAAATTAGGATTTTTCTCAATTTAGTAGTAGTAAAGTTAGGACTACTAACTTTAGGATGCCTAAATGCCTTCTGTGAATACCAAAAGTCTTAAAATTACGATTTTTCTCAATTTAGTAGTAGTAAAGTTAGGACTACTAACTTTAGGACGCCTAAATTGAGAAAAATTGTAATTTTAAGACTTTCGGTATTCACAGAAGGCATTTAGGCGTCCTAAAGTTAGTAGTCCTAACTTTACTACTACTAAATTGGAAAGGGGCGACCACTCGGTCCCCCCGAACGTATGGATGAGTGCCTCGATCCCCCCGGGAAGCCATTTTTGGGCGGGAGGCGCGTCTCGGCTGGTATGCCCGAAGCGGCGTAGCCGGGGCGCGCCTTTTCCCGCCCTAGAGTGGGCTGGCCTAGACACCGACGCAGCCAGCCACGCCCCCGGGGCGGGCAGGGGCGGGTTTTCGCCCGCCCTGAAGACGGATAAAAGAAGGCGCAAGACCAGAAGACGTCCTCTTGTTCTTGTGCTCCGAAGCTGCACCTCCTCGCTACACGTGAGCTCGGGACGGAACGAAGAGCCAATTTTGAGCGTTTTGATCTTTTTCTTTGTCTTCTAGATACTTCGTAGGAGAGATGCCCAAGAAAGGCGAAAAAAGAATGACGACTGAGCAGATGGTTCGGGCACTATTCAAGGATATGTCCGACATAAAGAAACGGTTGGCGGAGCGAGATGGGGAGGAGGGTTCGGGCCCTTCGCCGGCTGGAGGGAGACCTAAGAGGCCGAGAAAGGTTCCAGCCGGTGGGGACGTCCCGGTTCCCTCTGCCCCTCTCGAGGCGCCGACCCCAGTACCGATGGAGGGGAATCCAATCCCCGTTGTCGTCACCCCGACATCGAAGGAAGACATGCCCCCCGAGCTGGCAGCACAGCTAGCAGCATGGTTGGGGGATAGTGGTGATGGCGCCACGGCTGCCGAGGCACAGGCGCTGATAAAAGGGCTTCGTGAGAAGAAAGAGGCAGCTAGAGTGGCGGGGATAGACAAGCCGCAAGCGGCAGATGCTGCGTCCGGTTCAGGTAAGCGGCCATTGCCGATTGCAAGGGACGAGTCAGCACCCTCTCGTAGAGAGAGATTGGGACAACATGTGCCTTTAGCTATAAAGGAAAAGATCTGGGCGGGGGAGTACGTGAATATTTTTTCCCTGCTTGTTGATCATTATGATGTGGAGCATGTGAAAAGTCAGAAGGACTTAATGCATCCGAGTGTTTGGCGCGCAAAAATGGCCGCCTTTAAGGTAAATGAGAACATTGGCAACTGGGGCAATGCGTGGGGTATTTTCACATCAATTTTGGGGGAACGTAGGCCCGAGTTGCTCCCTGAGTTTCCCGTTTACCAATCACGAATTATGGGTTACTCGACAACGTATCAAGGTAACCATTGGTTTTGTTATGACAATCTGTTCAGGAAAGAAAAGGAGCATAACAAGAGTTTGACTTGGGATTGTTACGATTCGTTAACATGGGACAAAATGAAGGAATCAGGAATGTTACGAATGCCATTGGTCGGGAGCAATGTTGTTGAGTACTCCCGCCAAAATGTGGGGACGCCCTTTCGACCGAGTACGAGCAGCGACGACCAGTCGAGGCCCGCAGGCAATACAGGGAGAAGGGGTTTCTGTTTTAATTTCAACAAGGGGAAATGTACCAGGCCTCCGGGATTGTGTAAGTTCAAACATGAGTGTAGTACGTGTGGGTCGTCCCATCCTGAGTCATCGTGCAGAGCCAAAACGGGTGAGAATGGGGGTAAGGGAGGCGCCAAACAGGTCTAAGCTAGGCCGAGGGGCGCCTTTACCGACCCCGATTGATACCTTGGCGATGATTCCCTGGCTCAGCGAATACCCGGATCGTACTTCTGCCGGGGTGCTACGGAACGGTTTTACACATGGTTTCCGCATCCCGGTAGGGGACTTTCGGGGTGTAGGGATTTGCAAGAACCAACTTTCCGTTTTACAACATACATCCGTGGTGCAAGAGAAAATTCACAAAGAGGTTAGCCGGGGACGGGTCGCCGGCCCATTTAGTGTACCCCCGGTACCGGATTTTGTTTGTTCTCCGTTAGGGGTGGTTCCCAAGAAGGACCCGGGTGAGTTTCGTTTGATCCATAATCTGTCTGCCCCACACGGCCTTTCAGTAAATGACGCAATTGATCCAGAAGTTTGTTCGGTGCGATACGCATCGTTTGACGAGGCAGTAGCCATCTTGAATCGCCTGGGGCCCGGAACGTTGATGGCAAAATCAGATATCGAGTCAGCGTTCCGGTTGCTCCCGGTACACCCAGACGATCAGCGTCTTTTGGGGTTCGGGTTCCAGGGGTCATTTTACATGGATAGGTGTATGCCAATGGGATGCTCTATATCATGTGCTTATTTTGAACAATTCGGTACTTTCCTGCAATGGGTGTTCACTAAGAAATCGGGTTTTCCAAATGTAATGCACTATCTTGACGACTTTTTGTTCCTTGGTCCCGCCGCAAGTCCGGAATGTGCTCAGGCCTTAGCTGAATTCTGTGTGTTGATGGGTCATTTTGGCGTGCCATTGGCACCGGGTAAAACTATGGGTCCCACGACTTGCCTCGAGTTTTTGGGGATCGAGTTGGACTCAATGGAGGGGTGTTTCCGTTTACCAGCTAGCAAAGTGTTGAAATTCAGGACAGCCCTCCTAGTATGTTTGAATACACCTAAGGTTACACTGCATCAGTTGCAACAATTAGTGGGGAAGTTGAACTTTGCCTTGAGGGTGATCCCAATGGCTCGCCCCTTTTCCCGCTCAATTGCCCAAGCGATGGTTGGCCTGAAAGAGGGTCATCATCGCACGAGGTTATCGGCTGAGGTCCGCCAGGACATGCGGATATGGTTAGCATTCTTGGCGGACTTCAATGGCCGAGTCGTCTGGAACAAGCCAGCCGTGTCCTCGGAAGAGCTTGGGCTATGGACAGATTCAGCAGGGAGCATAGGTTTTGGCGCCATCTTCGGCACGAACTGGTCTGCTCAAAGATGGCCCCTATGGTGGCACGAGAAGGGGATAACGAGTAATATTGCTTTCCTTGAATTATTTCCCATTCTCGTGGCCCTGAGAACCTGGCCAGAAGGTTTCAGAGATCATTCTGTCGTTTTTTGGTCCGACAATATGACCGTGGTAGAATGCATCAATAGTCAGTCAGCCCATTGTAAAATGATTTTGAGGCTGCTCAAAGAAATTGTCCTACTATGTATGCAACTGAAAGTGGTATTCAGAGCAAAACATGTCCCAGGGGTGTTGAATCAGGCTGCTGACGCACTGTCTCGTTTTCACATGCAGGCTTTCTCGGGTTTCCTTCCCTCAGCGGACCCGGAGCCGGCACCCTTCCCCGAAGCTCTCTGGTCTCTCGGTGCCCCGAACTTCGTCACCTCGTGGGAGAGAGTCTAGCACCCAGGACAAGGAAGGCATATGAAGGGGCGTTCCAGGCCTATTTAGCCTTTTTGGGGGCAGAGAGAGGGGGTCTTTGGGGTCAGGAAGAGTGTGTAGTACTTTTTCTGATGTCATTACGTAGGGCTGGGAAATCGGTGGCTACGGCCCAAAGGCATCGTGCCGCCATTTCCTTTGTTGCCAGGGCCCATGGCATCCTGGACCCAACAGCGTCTTTCACAGTGCAGAAAGCGCTGCGTGGGTGGCAACGCCTAGAGGGTCGCAGAGTAGACGTAAGACGACCGATAGGTCTAGACAGGTTGTCCCAGTTACTGGCCACACTCCCTAACACATGCTCGTCCCCTTTTGAGTCCTGTTTGTTCCGGACTGCATTTACGCTGGCGTTTCACGGGGCTATGAGAGTTAGTGAGCTGGTTGCAAGGAACAAACAGGATGTGACGGGGGGCTTGTGCAGGGAACATGTTCAAATCAGGGGGGACGCGATGATTGTCTCCTTTCCCCGGTCTAAGACTGACCAAGATGGGAGAGGGGACTGTACGATCATTCGCAGGAACCCCGAGTCATCCATGTGTCCGGTACAGTGCTTAGAAGATTACCTAGCACAGAGAGTGGCAGCATGGGGGGGGACATTGTTGAGGCATGCAGACGCCACCCCGCTGACGAGGTTTCAGTTTCAACGGGTGCTTGCAATGGCCATTGCCGCAGCGGGCTTGGACCCGGGCGAATTTGGGACCCACTCCTTTCGTATAGGGGCTGCCACTGAAGCTACAGCCAGGGGTCTTAATGTAGAACAAGTGAAACGTGTGGGGCGTTGGTCCTCCAATTGTTATAAGAGGTACGTGCGATTGCACATGTTGTGAAGCTGTATTCATGTACTCACGCCTCTTGTCTTTTGTTTATTTTCAGTTGTGCAAGCTTACGCGGCAGGGCAAACTGAGCAGTCGACCCAACACCAGGCCAGCGGTCGCACGTCACCGGCTGTGAAGAAGGAGGTGTGGGTCGTGGGCCACTCATACGTGAGACGGGCCGCAGACGTATTCAAAGCAGGTGACATGATTCACATAGCTGGGGAATACGGGTACAGAGTGTCCTTCTACGGAAGGGGCGGTCTCTGTATTGACCAGTTTCAGGAATTTTTTGAGGGCCTGTTAGGGCGGATGAGGTCACCGCCGTCCATAGTCATAGTACATTTGGGGGGCAATGATTTGGTCACCACCGGTAGACGACTGCTCCTGGAGGCTATGCTTTCCACGGTAAGTTGGTTAGCGAGGAGAGTTCCGGGGTGCCTAATTGCGTGGTCTCATATGATTCCACGAAAAGTGTGGCGGGGGGCTATCTCGATCCCTGCTTTGAATCATTCTGTTAAAAAGTTGAATAACAAAGTAAGTAGGTTGTTCCGGTCCAAGACATTGCATTCAATCTCGCATAATTGTGTTAATGATGATAGTATGTATCTGGGGGATGGTGTGCATCTGTCGAGGGCGGGGAACGAGTTACTCATAGGAGACTTCCTAGCCTGGTTAAAATCTTTAAAGCATGACCTATAGGTAGGAGTTTTGTGGGGGGTCCGGATAGCCGGTCAACTATCCGGACCTGTGGCGGTAAGGTCATGATCGGTGAGCACTAATTGGTAGATCCCTATGAGTGGGCGTCACCCAACACGGATGGGAGCGCTCGGGAGAGGTGGCCATTGGCCCCTCAGTGGGGAGGCGGTCCCGTCTAAGGGCGGGTCGCCGGAAGTAAAGGAAAGGCGGTCAAGGCCCCTTCCTTTGTAGGAGGGGTTACAGCCCCCTCCTGGGGAATTTCCCGGGGCTAGTGTCATCTGCGACGGCAGATGCGGTAAGTTGTGTGGGGTGGGGAGAGGACAACGATACCTTCTAGATACCACACACAAGTGTTCGAACGACCTTTAAATGGCGTCGAGTCTTAAGTGCCCCCGTCAAGTCAAGGGAAATTGTTAGTAGTTGCACTTGTGGTAAGCCCCTGTGCCATCGCCCCTCCTAAGTGGGAGGGGTAAGTCTGGTTAGGGATCTTGACACCGGTTATGACCTTGCCGTTGGCCCTTAAACGTTAGGATGTACAATTTCAGTGTTCTTAGAGAATGTTTTGTAGGATGCTAGTTCGGCTAGGAGAACCTCTGTATTAGAGATTATGTTAAGGTTAGCCAAACATCGTAATGTGATAATGAAATTGTACATAACATGAAAACGTTTAATGTTTTAAATTTTTTGTTTTAATAAATACGGCCGGGATGGTCACTCCATCCCACATCCAAAAACTTTAAGAACAGTTTCCGGTTTCCCTTCCTTTGGGGATTGTGTTGAGAGGGGGTGGCGGGTATCTCAGCCATATGGAAAGGGGCGACCACTCGGTCCCCCCGAACGTATGGATGAGTGCCTCGATCCCCCCGGGAAGCCATTTTTGGGCGGGAGGCGCGTCTCGGCTGGTATGCCCGAAGCGGCGTAGCCGGGGCGCGCCTTTTCCCGCCCTAGAGTGGGCTGGCCTAGACACCGACGCAGCCAGCCACGCCCCCGGGGCGGGCAGGGGCGGGTTTTCGCCCGCCCTGAAGACGGATAAAAGAAGGCGCAAGACCAGAAGACGTCCTCTTGTTCTTGTGCTCCGAAGCTGCACCTCCTCGCTACACGTGAGCTCGGGACGGAACGAAGAGCCAATTTTGACCCACCCACCAGCCCCTGAGGACAGCAAAGTTGTTGTGCAATAAAGTGAATTGATAAGTTTGTTTTTCCGTTTCGTTTACAGGCTATAACAGTATCAGTTTGTGGTTAATAAAGATGGTGAATATCGTTTAGGTTGTTACGATTAAAGTGATTTGTTGTGATGTTGCAATTTTAGCATGTTCCTTCGGTCGTAGCGACCAAAGTTTTCATAGGTTGAAGAACTGTCGTATTTATTTTTGGTAGGCGGTAAGGTCATGATCGGTGAGCACTAATTGGTAGATCCCTATGAGTGGGCGTCACCCAACACGGATGGGAGCGCTCGGGAGAGGTGGCCATTGGCCCCTCAGTGGGGAGGCGGTCCCGTCTAAGGGCGGGTCGCCGGAAGTAAAGGAAAGGCGGTCAAGGCCCCTTCCTTTGTAGGAGGGGTTACAGCCCCCTCCTGGGGAATTTCCCGGGGCTAGTGTCATCTGCGACGGCAGATGCGGTAAGTTGTGTGGGGTGGGGAGAGGACAACGATACCTTCTAGATACCACACACAAGTGTTCGAACGACCTTTAAATGGCGTCGAGTCTTAAGTGCCCCCGTCAAGTCAAGGGAAATTGTTAGTAGTTGCACTTGTGGTAAGCCCCTGTGCCATCGCCCCTCCTAAGTGGGAGGGGTAAGTCTGGTTAGGGATCTTGACACCGGTTATGACCTTGCCGTTGGCCCTTAAACGTTAGGATGTACAATTTCAGTGTTCTTAGAGAATGTTTTGTAGGATGCTAGTTCGGCTAGGAGAACCTCTGTATTAGAGATTATGTTAAGGTTAGCCAAACATCGTAATGTGATAATGAAATTGTACATAACATGAAAACGTTTAATGTTTTAAATTTTTTGTTTTAATAAATACGGCCGGGATGGTCACTCCATCCCACATCCAAAAACTTTAAGAACAGTTTCCGGTTTCCCTTCCTTTGGGGATTGTGTTGAGAGGGGGTGGCGGGTATCTCAGCCATATGAGAAAAATCGTAATTTTAAGACTTTCGGTATTCACAGAAGGCATTTAGGCGTCCTAAAGTTAGTAGTCCTAACTTTACTACTACTAAATTGAGAAAAATCGTAATTTTAAGACTTTCGGTATTCACAGAAGGCATTTAGGCGTCCTAAAGTTAGTAGTCCTAACTTTACTACTACTAAATTGAGAAAAATCCTAATTTTCAGACTTTCGGTATTCACAGAAGGCATTTAGGAGTCCTAAAGTTAGTAGTCCTAACTTCTGTGAATACCGAAATGAGTAAGTTCATTCTGTGCATACCAAAAGTAGTAAGTGCATTCTGTGAATGCCAAAAGTAGTAAGTTCATTCTGTGAATCGGGCCCAATGTCATGAATGATGTAATATGTGACATCATCAGCAGTGGATTGCGGGCGCGCGAGTTATAGTGAGTACAACTAACTAATCCGGGGGAATTTCAAAGGTTTTGTATGAGTAAAATGTCCAGCTAACTATAACTGGTGTGAAACCTATGGTTTTTTCTGTGAATATATATATATATATATATATATATATATACACACCCTACAGGGCGGCCTCAGAGCACCGGGCACGGAGCAGCCCGACCATTTAGCATCTGTCAAAGCACCGCATGAGGCCCAATACCGGATTGAAGGCATTTAATGACAGGCTCAGCAACTCAAAATATCTCCTTTTCCTTACGCGTTTCGGCGTCAGCCTTGGTCACAGGGGGAGAGAGTCATTTCCACAGTGCTTCGTGCACGCTTTTCAAACTTCAAAAGCCATGTGACAGACAAATACAATACAAGCCCCATGATGCATTGCACTGGTAGTCAAAGCTCACATAAAATCTTAATAGATCGTTTTTTTCTTCAAGTGTCCAATTAAGTACTGTGCATGTTTCAGTTTTAGTGGGTTGATTACTCACGTTGTCACGCAGATTCTTTCTATCTGCATGGTGCTTACATTCCATGATTGCCTGCAAAAATGCCTCAGCTCTGGCATGATCAGAGTGAGAGAGTCCCCCTCTCTCTGAATCCCTTCCTTCAGCCACTGTGTTTTTGCTGAATAGCATTCCTTGTTTAGGGTCCCTGTGGTGAGTGGGTCATGCTCCAGGTTAAATATTTCCAAACAGCCTCCGAGAAAAGAAGCATTACACCCTACAGGGCGGCCTCAGAACACCGTGCACGGAGCAGCCTGACCGTTTAACATCTGTGGTGCTTTGACAAATATATATATATATATATATATATATATATATATATATATATATATATATATATATATATATTTTCTTCAAGATTGCCCTTCTTGGAATCATCACACACGGAGAGGTGAGAGCACAAAACACCACCGGCAGCATAGAGGTCAGCAGTGCTCCAGACCCTTCAATTGCCATACGCGTTTCAAGCATACACTGCCCTTGTTCACTGGCAAAATGACGGTACAAACACATTCAGTTTGGGACAGCTGATTTAATTCGTAACAAGTCCCGCCCATGTGGGCGTTTACTCACAGGCATTATGGATATAGTAGTCCCTTAGTGATGCCCAAGGACTCCGCTGTCCGTACAAGCCCGTGCTCTGCTGTTTCCATCATTTAAATATTTACTCCTGGTTAGGTGAAAAAGTCTTAAAAGCATGTTAGGCCTTCGTGCCAATATGTACCAGTGGCTGAGGCCCCCTCAGTTCCCAACAATGTTCGTAGTGCAAACATCGGGATCCGCTAATGTGCAGCGGGATTCTTCCGCGACCGGACGGGCCGCTTTGTATTTTCTTCAAGATTGCCCTTCTTGGAATCATCACACACGGAGAGGTGAGAGCACAAAACACCACCGGCAGCACAGAGGTCAGCAGTGCTCCAGACCCTTCAATTGCCATACGCGTTTCAAGCATACACTGCCCTTGTTTACTGGCAAAATGACGGTACAAACACATTCAGTTTGGGACAGCTGATTTAATTCCTAACAAGTCCCGCCCATGTGGGCGTTTGCTCACAGGCATTATGGATATAGTAGTCCCTTAGTGATGCCCAAGGACTCCGCTGTCCGTACAAGCCCGTGCTCTGCTGTTTCCATCATTTAAATATTTACTCCTGGTTAGGTGAAAAAGTCTTAAAAGCATGTTAGGCCTTCGTGCGAATATGTACCAGTGGCTGAGGCCCCCTCCGTTCCCAACAATGTTCGTAGTGCAAACATCGGGATCCGCTAATGTGCAGCGGGATTCATCCGCGACTGGACGGGCCGCTTTGTATTTTCTTCAAGATTGCCCTTCTTGGAATCATCACACACGGAGAGGTGAGAGCACAAAACACCACCGGCAGCACAGAGGTCAGCAGTGCTCCAGACCCTTCAATTGCCACACGCGTTTCAAGCATACACTGCCCTTGTTCACTGGCAAAATGACGGTACAAACACATTCAGTTTGGGACAGCTGATTTAATTTGTAACAAGTCCCGCCCATGTGGGCGTTTACTCACAGGCATTATGGATATAGTAGTCCCTTAGTGATGCCCAAGGACTCCGCTGTCCGTACAAGCCCGTGCTCTGCTGTTTCCATCATTTAAATATTTACTCCTGGTTAGGTGAAAAAGTCTTAAAAGCATGTTAGGCCTTCGTGCCAATATGTACCAGTGGGTGAGGCCCCCTCCGTTCCCAACAATGTTCGTAGTGCAAAAATCGGGATCCGCTAATGTGCAGCGGGATTCTTCCGCGACCGGACGGGCCGCTTTGTATTTTCTTCAAGATTGCCCTTCTTGGAATCATCACACACGGAGAGGTGAGAGCACAAAACACCACCGGCAGCACAGAGGTCAGCAGTGCTCCAGACCCTTCAATTGCCATACGCGTTTCAAGCATACACTGCCCTTGTTTACTGGCAAAATGACAGTACAAACACATTCAGTTTGGGACAGCTGATTTAATTCGTAACAAGTCCCGCCCATGTGGGCGTTTACTCACAGGCATTATGGATATAGTAGTCCCTTAGTGATGCCCAAGGACTCCGCTGTCCGTACAAGCCCGTACTCTGCTGTTTCCATCATTTAAATATTTACTCCTGGTTAGGTGAAAAAGTCTTAAAAGCATGTTAGGCCTTCGTGCCAATATGTACCAGTGGCTGAGGCCCCCTCAGTTCCCAACAATGTTCGTAGTGCAAACATCGGGATCCGCTAATGTGCAGCGGGATTCTTCCGCGACCGGACGGGCCGCTTTGTATTTTCTTCAAGATTGCCCTTCTTGGAATCATCACACACGGAGAGGTGAGAGCACAAAACACCACCGGCAGCACAGAGGTCAGCAGTGCTCCAGACCCTTCAATTGCCATACGCGTTTCAAGCATACACTGCCCTTGTTCACTGGCAAAATGACGGTACAAACACATTCAGTTTGGGACAGCTGATTTAATTCGTAACAAGTCCCGCCCATGTGGGCGTTTACTCACAGGCATTATGGATATAGTTGTCCCTTAGTGATGCCCAAGGACTCCGCTGTCCGTACAAGCCCGTGCTCTGCTGTTTCCATCATTTAAATATTTACTCCTGGTTAGGTGAAAAAGTCTTAAAAGCATGTTAAGCCTTCGTGCCAATATGTACCAGTGGCTGAGGCCCCCTCCGTTCCCAACAATGTTCGTAGTGCAAACATCGGGATCCGCTAATGTGTAGCGGGATTCTTCCGCGACCGGACGGGCCGCTTTGTATTTTCTTCATGATTGCCCTTCTTGGAATCATCACACACGGAGAGGTGAGAGCACAAAACACCACCGGCAGCACAGAGGTCAGCAGTGCTCCAGACCCTTCAATTGCCACACGCGTTTCAAGCATACACTGCCCTTGTTCACTGGCAAAATGACGGTACAAACACATTCAGTTTGGGACAGCTGATTTAATTTGTAACAAGTCCCGCCCATGTGGGCGTTTACTCACAGGCATTATGGATATAGTAGTCCCTTAGTGATGCCCAAGGACTCCGCTGTCCGTACAAGCCCGTGCTCTGCTGTTTCCATCATTTAAATATTTACTCCTGGTTAGGTGAAAAAGTCTTAAAAGCATGTTAGGCCTTCGTGCCAATATGTACCAGTGGCTGAGGCCCCCTCCGTTCCCAACAATGTTCGTAGTGCAAACATCGGGATCCGCTAATGTGCAGCGGGATTCTTCCGCGACCGGACGGGCCGCTTTGTATTTTCTTCAAGATTGCCCTTCTTGGAATCATCACACACGGAGAGGTGAGAGCACAAAACACCACCGGCAGCACAGAGGTCAGCAGTGCTCTAGATCCTTCAATTGCCATACGTGTTTCAAGCATACACTGCCCTTGTTCACTGGCAAAATGACGGTACAAACACATTCAGTTTGGGACAGCTGATTTAATTCGTAACAAGTCCCGCCCATGTGGGCGTTTACTCACAGGCATTATGGATATAGTAGTCCCTTAGTGATGCCCAAGGACTCCGCTGTCCGTACAAGCCCGTGCTCTGCTGTTTCCATCATTTAAATATTTACTCCTGGTTAGGTGAAAAAGTCTTAAAAGCATGTTAGGCCTTCGTGCCAATATGTACCAGTGGCTGAGGCCCCCTCCGTTCCCAACAATGTTCGTAGTGCAAACATCGGGATCCGCTAATGTGCAGCGGGATTCTTCCGCGACCGGACGGGCCGCTTTGTATTTTCTTCAAGATTGCCCTTCTTGGAATCATCACACACGGAGAGGTGAGAGCACAAAACACCACCGGCAGCACAGAGGTCAGCAGTGCTCCAGACCCTTCAATTGCCATACGCGTTTCAAGCATACACTGCCCTTGTTCACTGGCAAAATGACGGTACAAACACATTCAGTTTGGGACAGCTGATTTAATTCGTAACAAGTCCCGCCCATGTGGGCGTTTACTCACAGGCATTATGGATATAGTAGTCCCTTAGTGATGCCCAAGGACTCCGCTGTCCGTACAAGCCCGTGCTCTGCTGTTTCCATCATTTAAATATTTACTCCTGGTTAGGTGAAAAAGTCTTAAAAGCATGTTAGGCCTTCGTGCCAATATGTACCAGTGGCTGAGGCCCCCTCCGTTCCCAACAATGTTCGTAGTGCAAACATCGGGATCCGCTAATGTGCAGCGGGATTCTTCTGCGACCGGACGGGCCGCTTTGTATTTTCTTCAAGATTGCCCTTCTTGGAATCATCACACACGGAGAGGTGAGAGCACAAAACACCACCGGCAGCACAGAGGCCAGCAGTGCTCCAGACCCTTCAATTGCCATACGCGTTTCAAGCATACACTGCCCTTGTTCACTGGCAAAATGACGGTACAAACACATTCAGTTTGGGACAGCTGATTTAATTCGTAACAAGTCCCGCCCATGTGGGCGTTTACTCACAGGCATTATGGATATAGTAGTCCCTTAGTGATGCCCAAGGACTCCGCTGTCCGTACAAGCCCGTGCTCTGCTGTTTCCATCATTTAAATATTTACTCCTGGTTAGGTGAAAAAGTCTTAAAAGCATGTTAGGCCTTCGTGCCAATATGTACCAGTGGCTGAGGCCCCCTCCGTTCCCAACAATGTTCGTAGTGCAAACATCGGGATCCGCTAATGTGCAGCGGGATTCTTCCGCGACCGGACGGGCTGCTTTGTATTTTCTTCAAGATTGCCCTTCTTGGAATCATCACACACGGAGAGGTGAGAGCACAAAACACCACCGGCAGCACAGAGGTCAGCAGTGCTCCAGACCGTATGCCCGTTACTAATTAAATCAGCTGTCCCAAACTGAATGTGTTTGTACCGTCATTTTGCCAGTGAACAAGGGCAGTGTATGCTTGAAACGCGTATGGCAATTGAAGGGTCTGGAGCACTGCTGACCTCTGTGCTGCCGGTGGTGTTTTGTGCTCTCACCTCTCCGTGTGTGATGATTCCAAGAAGGGCAATCTTGAAGAAAAAAAAAATATATATATATATATATATATCTCGCCGCTTCGTTGCACCAGAATGACCGGGGCACTCGCAGACGGGTGCCTCTCATGGTGGCGCCCCACGTTACAAATTGCCGCTCCGATCGTCTCCCATTCAAAAGGAAAGAAAATCCGGCACTCGCAGGAGAAGTGTTAAATCCAGTTATTTCATTTTCAAAACACTCAGCAGACATATATATATATATATATATGGAGAACAATTTCCTTATAGAAGAAAATAAGAGGCCAGAGGGGGCTTCAAGGAAACAACACGCTTTATTGTGGCGTTGTCAGTGGCGGCAAATGCATTTTGGCAACCAGGCCTTCTTCAGTGCCCATCACTGTTACAAGTCCTTTCCATTCTGTTACTCCATCCTGAGCAAAATGCGCGTCTGCAGTCAAGACACCTCCCCCTAATGTAGTGGACACACCTGGGCAGTTCAGTGGCAATCCTGAGAACTACCCATCCTAGAATGCACTGTTTGGTCAAAACTGGGCCGGTGGCGTGGGAGAGCAGATTGAAGACAGTGGGTCTGTGCAGGCAATCAGGTGAGTGGAAACGGCACCCTTACAGCTCCGAAAGTCCATGAGTGTTCCCCTGGGCTCCCTCGTACCACCACAGCCGTTCTTCTCAGGTTAGCGTGCGGGCAGGGGCTGCCAAATGCGAGGTGTCACGCCCAATTGAGATAAAATACCTCCATCTTCCCGACTTCACCCGAGGGTCCTGGTGGTCTCCGGTCTTATTGATTCCTCAATCACACACAACGCTGCAACAGCGGGATGCCAGATGAGAACCGGGACACTTGCGTGGCAGGGCCTTCTTTACTGCGTCTCAATATATATATATATATATATATATATATTACCTACTGGCAGTCGCCAGTAGGTAGTTATAGTTAGGATTGTTTTCTATAGGAAATCCGCAACATTCTATTGGGAATAACTTTAGTGCCGATTGAGGGATCTGCCTGTAATTTTCCTGAAATTTGCCTCGCTGCGCTCCGCTCCGTCCCTTAAAGTTTGGAGGGGATTCGTCAAGCAGGGGCCGAGATAAAAGGGGGGTCCCAAAGCGTGTTTTCCCCATGTTAATTTCCATAGGGCGGTTGGACTCACTTTTAGCCCGAACGGCTGAATGGATTTCCACCAAACTTGGCAAAATTGTAGGGACTGGTAGCCCAATGTGCCTTTGCTATGTCTCAAGATATGTGCTCCAGTGGATTTTGAGTAATTTAGTTTCAAAAAAATATATATATCTATAAGCGCGCCCCAGTACGCGCACCGGGCCGCGCTCCAGCGCGCTACGCGAGTTCGTGAGCGGAAAGCTGATTGGCTCTTGGGTGTCTGTCAACATTCCAAACAGTCCGGAGCGGCCGCCATCTTGTGTCTTGGTAGGATCGAGACACAAGAGGTGGCAAAAACAAAGGGGGAAATGACCAAAAGGGGGCAGGGTAGACCCCCCCTGACTCTCTAGGTTTGATGTGGGGGCCATAAAAGGGCCCCGCGGGGCAACATTTTTTTTTGCATTTTTCTATAAAATAGAGGTAGTTCTAAAAAGAACAAAGAACGTTTTTTTATTCTTTTTGTTGTTTTATATTTTTTTATTGTTTTTTGGAACATTTTTTTACTTTTTGTAGCTTTTATTTTTTTTGTAATTTTTATGGGGACAAACAAAAAACAGGGAATTGTAAACGGCTCAACTGGCGCAAAAAAAAACTGGAAAAATTAAGGTTTGTTTTTGCACTTGTGGTTGTCTCCAGCACCGTAAATTAGATTAATACTTTGCTCCCCATATCAAATTGTAGTCCCGCAATCATACATAAGGGTTAAATAAAAATACCATTGATTTTCCCCCAAAATCGTTTTTTGAATAACATTTAAGAAACACTGCGCAGAACCTATGTACAACCACTCAATATCACTTTTGAAACCTCACTATTTCCCAAAATACAAATCCTCTATCTTGTAAATGTTCATAACAAGCATTATCAAAAAACAAACCAACAGCAAACAAACTCAGGGCCTTATTTATGAAGGCCTTGCGCCACCAGAGCGTCACTTATTTCCCATGTTTAAAGTGATGCACCGGCAGCACAAGGCAATCATAAATAAGGGCCAAATGAGAATACCATTGATTTGCACCCAAAATCGTTTTTTAAATAACATTTTAGAAACACAGCAAAGATCCTATGTACAAGCACTCAATTTCACTACTGAACCCTCACTATTTCACAAAATACAAATCCTCTATCTTGCAAATGTTGATATCAAGCATTATCAAAAAGCAAGACACAAACCAACAACAAAAAAACTCAGGGCCTTATTTATGAAGGCCTTGCGCCACCAGAGCGTCACTTTTTTCCCATGTTTAAAGTGATGTACCAGCAGCACAAGGCAATCATAAATAAGGGCCAAATGAAAATACCATTGATTTGCCCCCAAAATCGTTTTTTGAATAACATTTTAGAAACACAACACAGGACCTATGTACAAGCATTCAATTTCACTACTGAAACCTCACTGTTTCACAAAATACAAATCCCCTATCTTGCAAATGTTCATAGCAAGCATTTCCAAAAAACATGCCACAAACCAATAAAAAAGAATCTTAATCTGCTTCCAAATCTGAGGTAATGCAAGTGACAATATTCTAAATGGTTCAAATATATTTATTTAATGAGGCAAACACTATTAATTACTTCTCAAAAATATAAAAGCCATTTTTTTACCCCAAAATCGTTTTTTAAATAACTTTTTACAAATACAGCACAAGTCCTATGTACAAGGAACCAATTTCACTACTGAAACTTCACTATCTGCTTCCAAATATTCTCCATAGAGCAAACAAGTCTCTATCTAAATTAAATAAATCATTACTTACCTTTAAAAATGCTTTGGGAGATTGAAAACAGTGTCAGACACACACACCAATTTTTCTTTAGCAGAGCAAAAGGTGTGCACTCAATACACTGAAACTAAGACTGGCATAGAAAATCTCTAACTGTACACACATATGCCTTATTTCAACCAATCAAAAGTCTTCCCTCACTATTTTCAAACCAACACCCTTCCCCCTCTCAGACCTTTCTATCTGTTACCATAGCAACTCCCTCCTACCTGAACTCTCAGGTTCAAAAGTTTATTCTACAATGTTGCAAATTAAGTCAGCAAGGATGTTTGACCACTCAATACACCAGCTTATCCAGGGCATTATTGCTTTTAGTGACTTTTTCGTAACCATTCAAATTGCTTCTTTCACACAACACAACCATGCACCCTAACTCAGGTTTCAACTATCTGAATCCACCAATCATTGCTTGTGATTCAACAGCAGGGAAACCATTGGTGAAAACCTTTTTGCATCTGCCAAACCCTGACCTCTTAATAGTGCACTGTGGTGGAAATGATTTGGGCACTATGACTGGGGTTGGTCTGGAAATGCTTTTAAAGGACACCTATGATCAATTGATGACACTTTTTCCACAAACTGCCTTGGTATATTCCAATATATGCCAAAGACAGAAATGGAAATGGTCCAACCAATTGTGTACACAATTTGAGAAAGCACGGAAACATGTGAATAAATCTGTTTCTGCTTACATGAGAGACTTTGGAATGGGTTCAATATACAACAACAACTTGCGTTACAACATGCAAGACATCTACAGAGGAGATGGTGTGCACTTCTCAGATGAGGGGAATAGAATATTCCTCCTGAATTTAAGACTGTGCATTGGAACCTACTTGTAGGTTCCTAAATAAGACACAGAACCCAAAAGCTCTTTTCAGAGCTATCCTACCTCTGATCACTCCAAATGATTATCTTTTTCTATTTTTTTCACTATTTTTCACCAAAGTACGCTCCCCGGTACACTCCCCGGTGCGCGTACCGGGCGCTTCCCCCGCAAAAATTAAAAAAAATATATATTTTTTAACCTTTATGAGCCAAATTTGGTGGTATTCCATTGAGCCATTTGGGCTGTAGCCCTGTCTAAATATCCTGAGGTAAATTACATGACAAAAACACATATGAAACTGTTTGAATTTTCAACCAATTAAAATGTTACTTACATTTTGTACTTTTATGTGCTGACATTTGATTGGTTAAGTAAATGAATATATATGAAAAATGAGAGGGAAACACAGCCATTTTGACTAACACTACCTAAGGTACATTTGGAAGAAATTTTGACAGAAAACTTCAACTACTTTGAAGAAGGTAAGTTGTTAATTTTAAAGGAGAACTATTTTATGCACTTTAAGTTAATTTGGGAAAACGTTTTCAGATAGTTATATACTGTCCCTCTGTAAGAGTGAGACATTGAGAAAGGCTTGTTTATTATAATTATGGATTGAGTTAGGCTTCTCTGGTATAATTATGAATTTACTTAGGCTTCATCACAGGCACTTTTTAATAGTTCTACTTCCTGCCTGAAACCATACACTGCCCAAAGATAACTTCACTGTGAAAACCTCACAAGCACCTGTCTGAACTTAAACCCAACAGTGCCCTATCTCTACTGATAGTTTTAGGTTTTTTATGCAATTTACAGCAAGAAAATGGAAGCACAACAAAATGAAAATAATATTTCATTTGAAATTAATATGGAAAACAATCCTAAGGAAGACAAAGATGAAATAGACTTTTTGGATGACACTGTAGACCAAGACTTAATTAAATGTGTTGAAGAAATTGAATCATGGAATGAAAAGGAGGACATACCTGATGAATTAATGTTGCAAATTCTTTTAGCTTTTGAAAAATCACAACAATAAATTTAAATTTAAAAATTACAAATTGTTTGAAACATTATTCTTTTTTATATGTAAATTATGAAATAGTACCAAAATAGATATAATATAAAGTGAGAATTAAAATATACTGTGCAACTTTTTTGTGTTACATAATAAGTTTGCTCATAGTTACTTCCATTCTCCCACTATACTATCTCCAATGTGTATTTAACATCTCTTTATCATCTCCTGCCTCCATATTGTTTCTGCTTTCCTGACAGACTATGGTATGAATTCCATATACCACAATAACTTCTGTAACAACATGCAAGATATCTACAAAGGAGACAGTGTATATTAAATTTTAGACTCTGCATTGGCACCTACATGTTGGTACTTAAATAAAAAAACAACAAAAAAAACAAAAAGAACAATTAATAAACATACAATATTTGAAAAGTCTATCATTCTTTTTTCCCCATAGTACGCTCCCCGATCCGCTTCCCGATGCATGCACCGGGCGCTCCCCCCGAAAAAAAACAAAAAAAAAATTACTTTTAAAGCCCCCACATCAAACCTAGGGGGTCAGGGAGGGTCTACTCTGCCCCTTATGGTAATTTCCCCCTTTGTTTTGGCCACCTCTCATGTCTCGATCCTACCGAGACACAAGATGGCTGCCGCTCCGGACTGTTTAGAATGTTTAAAGACACCCGACAGCCAATCAGCTTTCCGCGCGCAAGTCGTGTGGCGCGCCCAGTGCGCTCCCTGGTGCGCGTACCGGCGCGCTTACAGATATATATATATTTTTTTAACCTAGATTACTCAAAATCCACTGGAGCACATATCTTGAGACATAGCAAAGGCACATCGGGCTACCAGTCCCTACAATTTTGCCAAGTTTGGTGTAAATCTATTCAGCCGTTTGGGGTAAAAGTGAGGTCGACCACCCTATGGAAATTAACATGGGGAAAACGTGTTTTGGGACCCCACTTGTATCTCAGCCCCCGCTTGACGCATCCCCCCTAAACTTTCAGGGAAGGACCGGAGCTTGACGAGGCCATTTTGAGGAAATTGTCAGGCAGATTTGTCAACCGGCGTAAAAGTTATTCCAAATAGAATTTTGAGATTTAACATTGAAAAAAATCCTAACTATAACTACCTACCGGCGACTGCCAGTAGGTAATATATATATATATATATATATATATATATATATTACCTACTGGCGATAGCCAGTAGGTATATATAGTTAGGATTTTTTTCCTATGGGACTTTTGAAAATTCTATGTCTAATAACTTTGGCGTTTGTGGACGGAATCGGCTGAAATTTTCAGGAAAATGGCACATTTTGTTTCTGAGCAGCTCCTGAAAATTTGGGGGGGGTTCGTCAAGGGGGGGCCGAGAAAAAAGGGGGGTCCCAAAACGCGTTTTTCCCATGTTAATTTCCATAGGGCGGTTGGACTCACTTTTAGCCCGAACGGCTGAATGGATTTCCACGAAACTTGGCAAAATTGTAGGGACTGTTAGCCCGATGTGCCTTTGCTAGGTCTCAATATATGTGCTTCAGTGGATTTTGAGAAATTAACGTTTAAATCAAGATATATATCTGTAACAGCGCTCCGGGCAGCGCTCCGGTTCGCGAACTTTTCGCGTATCGGAACTTTGCGAAGCGAAGCTGATTGGCTCTCCTGTGTCTGTCAACATTCTAAACAGTCCGGTGCTGCCGCCATCTTGTCTCTCGGTAGGATCGAGAGACAAGAGGAGGCCAAAACAAAGGGGGAAATGAAGGAAAGGGGGCAAGGTAGACCCCTTCTGACCCCCTAGGATTGATGAGGGGGATATTATAGAGCCACGCCGGGCCCAAAAAAAAAAAAGAAAAAATCCGATTTTTTCGCCGTAGAGACGCGTCTTGGTTCGCGAACCGGGCAGCTAACCGGGCAGCTAACCGGGAAGCTAACCGTCAGTGTAACCCAAAAAAAAAAAAAAAAAATCCGATTTTTTTCGCCGTAGAGACGCGTCTTGGTTCGCGAACCGGGCAGCTAACCGGGCAGCTAACCGGGAAGCTAACCGTCAGTGTAACCCAAAAAAAAAAAAATCCGATTTTTTCGCCGTAGAGACGCGTCTTGGTTCGCGAACCGGGCAGCTAACCGGGCAGCTAACCGGGAAGCTAACCGGCAGTGTAACCCAAAAAAAAAAAAAAAATCCGATTTTTTCGCCGTAGAGACGCGTCTTGGTACGCGAACCGGGCAGCTAACCGGGCAGCTAACCGGGAAGCTAACCGGCAGTGTAACGGGAGTCTGAGGAGTAGCTGATTGGCTGTCAATATTGTAAACAGTCCGGAGCGGCCGCCATCTTGTCTCTCGGTAGGATCGAGAGACAAGAGGAGGCCAAAACAAAGGGGGAAATGAAGGAAAGAGGGCAAGGTAGACCCCTTCTGACCCCCTAGGATTTATGAGGGGGATATTATAAAGCCACGTGGGGCCAAAAAAAAACAAACAAAAAAATCGGATTTTTTCGCCGTAGAGACGCGTCTTGGTACGCGAACTGGGCAGCTAACCGGGCAGCTACCGGGAAGCTAATCGGCAGTGTAACGGGAGTCTGAGGAGAAGCTGATTGGCTGTTATCATTGTAAACAGTCTGGAGCGGCCGCCATCTTGTCTCTCTGTGGGATCGAGAGACAAGAGGTGGAAAAAAAAAAGGTGTAAATGAATGAAAGGGGTAAGGCAGACCCCTCCTGAACCCCTAGGATTGATGAGGGGGCTATTAAAGTTCCCTGGGGGGTGAAAAAAAAAAATTGCGATTTTTCGCGGTAAAGGTGCTTCCTGGTACGTTAACCGGGCAGCTAACCGGCAGCGTAACGGGAGTCCGACATATTGTGTTTTTTGAACGTTTGTGATATGTGCACGTGTGGATTTTGTCTAATTAAGGTTAAAAAAATATATATATATCTTTAAGCGTGTTCTGGCGCGCTTACGTTTTGGGTTTGGTTTGCGCTGCAGAGACGATACGTCACGGTTATGCGATGCATCATGAGGCGTCTCACGGGCTACGTGATACGTCACTTAATAAAGAATATATTTTACAGCTATAGATATTAGCTTTTAAAAAACCAATGAAATTCACAGAAAAAACCATAGGTTATAGACCATATATAGTTAGGAATTTGCATTTACAAAACCTTGAAAATTCACTGAAAAAACCATAGGTTATAGACCATATATAGTTAGGGATTAGCATTTAAAAAACCTTATTTTATTTGCACAAAACCATTGAAATTCCATATATAGTTAGTTGCACTAACTATATATCGCGGACCCGCAATCCACTGCTAATGATGTCACATATTACATCATTCATGACATGGTCAGTGACATCACTGATGACATCACTGATGACATCTCAAATGACATCACTGATGACATCACTGATGACAACACCCAGTGACTGTATGTTTCTGTAAAGTTAAAATATGTCTTACATATTGAAGAATGAGTGGATGTATAAGTGTCTGGATGAAGGATTTAGTAGGTGCATGACTGACTGTATGAGAGAATGATTAAATGTGTCTCACTGAGTGCATGGGTTAGTGATTAAAGTGTCTTAATTTGGCAATCAATATTTATGTTCTTCTGTAAACTGCTGCATGTTTAAATCAGTAGCTATATCAGTAACTATATGGGTTATTGAATGGTTGCCCAAGTATTTGTATGGGAGACTGAGTGTGTGTGTGGGTGGCTGGGAGGTGTATAACTCTGTGCATAGATGTGTGAGCGGTTGATTCCCTAGGTGTATGGGTTCAAAAGTGCATGTAGAAACAGCTGTATGGACAGTTGACTGTGTGCATGAGTATATTGGTGAGTGAATGGATATCTCAGTTCTACATGTCAAAGTAAGTACATATGTAAAACACACTCCATGTGAGAGTTGACATATATAAATAACTGAACATAAGAGTCAGTGAATGTGAGAGTGGCTGTATGAATCATTGTGAACTTGTATCAAGGATTGTATAAGAGAGTAAATATGTGTTAGTATATGTTTGAATAAGTAAGGTGTGTATAACTGTATAGTTAAGGAAATGGAGATGTGATTGATTCTTTGCATGACTGAATAGGTGTGTGAGTAACTCCATGGATGTGTGACAGTCTGTGAGTGCCTGTTTACACTGAGTGTATCAAAGGTTATATTAGAGTCTGAAGATGTATTATCACATAAATGATATCATCAGTGATGTAATCAGTAATGTCAAATGAGATGTCAGTGATGTCATCAGTGATGTCATTTGAGATGTCATCAGTGATGTCATCAGTGATGTCATTTGAGATGTCATCAGTGATGTCATCAGTGATGTCACTGACCATGTCATGAATGATGTAATATGTGACATCATTAGCAGTGGATTGCGGGTCCGCGATATATAGTTAGTGCAACTAACTATATATGGAATTTCAATGGTTTTGTGCAAATAAAATAAGGTTTTTTAAATGCTAATCCCTAACTATATATGGTCTATAACCTATGGTTTTTTCAGTGAATATATATATATATATATATATATATATATATATATATATATATATATATATTCACTGAAAAAAACATAGGTTATAGACTATATATAGTTAGGGATTAGCATTTACAAAACCTTCATTTACTCGCACAAAACCATAGAAATTCGCATATATAGTTAGTTGCAATAACTATATATCGCGCACCTGCAATCCACTGCTGATGATGTCACATATTACATCATTCATGACATGGTCAGTGACATCACTGATGACATCACTGATGACATCATCCAGTGACTGTCTGTTTCTGTAAAGTTAAAATATGTCTTACATATTGAAGAATGAGTGGATGTATAAGTGTCTGGATGAAGGATTTAGTAGGTGCATGAGTGAGTGAGTGAGTGATTAAATGTGTCTCACTGAGTGCATGGGTTAGTGACTAAACTGTCTTAATTTGTGCATCATTATGTCTGTTGTTCTGTAAACTGCTGCATGTGTTTATCAGTAGCTATATGAGTAACTATATGGGTTATTGATTGATTGTCCAAGTATTTGTATGGAAGACTGAGTGTGTGTGTGGCTGGTTGGGAGATGTGTGACTCTGTGCAGATCAATGTGTTCTTGTATCATTGATTGTATAAGAGAGTAAGTATGTGTTAGTATATGTTTGAAAATGTAAGGTACTCTATGTTTAACTGGGGAATAGAAGGTTTTTTGATCAGTTATAGATGGGTGCACTGCCAGTTCATACGCATACAGTTATAATTATATAAGTATCCTAGGTGCTAATCGGCGAGTGGACAAACCTGAACCACTCCCTTGAGTAGAACAACTACTACTGTCTAGTATATAGATTGCCGAAGCACTCAGATTTGAGTATATAGATTGTTCGGTAACAATTTACAACAAATCAAAACACCAATTGACAGAAGTGACAAAGGTTCCAACAGATGAGTGAATCTTGGAGTCTTTAATGAAGAATACAGCCAACCGACACGTGTTTCATCGCCTTCGCGATTCCTCAGGGCTAGATGGCCGTGTCAACGTCAGAAGGTCGCTCAGCTGGTGATAATTCCGACCCAGCCGGGCCCTTGACTAGTTGCACTAGTTCGAGTGCGTCCAGCAGCGGTAAATATCTTTGTTTATGAATATTGTAATCAAGAAGTATAAGTGGGGCTCGGAGATCACCCGATATAATTCGCAACGTTTTGTGAGTTCCGTTTTCGAATTAGATACTTTTGAAATCTTGTACGAGGATACCGGTTGCGGTTCCTTACAAGCGTGCACCAAGCCGTGTGTGGCTCTCCGAATGCGTCTGGCGGGTGCACCTCCTCCGAGCCCTGTTCCACAATATTTGAAAAGTCTATCATTCTTTTTTCCCCATAGTACGCTCCCCGATCCGCTTCCCGGTGCATGCACCGGGCGCTCCCCCCCGAAAAAAAACAAAAAAAAAATACTTTTAAAGCCCCCACATCAAACCTAGGGGGTCATGGAGGGTCTACTCTGCCCCCTTATGGTCATTTCCCCCTTTGTTTAGGCCACCTCTCATGTCTCGATCCTACCGAGACACAAGATGGCTGCCGCTCCGGACTGTTTAGAATGTTTACAGACACCTGACAGCCAATCAGCTTTCCGCGCGCAAGTCGTGTGGCGCGCCCAGTGCGCTCCCCGGTGCGCGTACCGGCGCGCTTACAGATATATATATATTTTTTTAACCTAAATTACTCAAAATCCACTGGAGCACATATCTTGAGACATAGCAAAGGCACATCGGGCTACCAGTCCCTACAATTTTGCCAAGTTTGGTGTAAATCTATTCAGCCGTTTGGGCTAAAAGTGAGGTCGACCACCCTATGGAAATTAACATGGGGAAAACGTGTTTTGGGACCCCACTTGTATCTCAGCCCCCGCTTGACGCATCCCCCCTAAACTTTCAGGGAAGGACCGGAGCTTGACGAGGCCATTTTGAGGAAATTGTCAGGTAGATTTGTCAACCAGCATAAAAGTTATTCCAAATAGAATTTTGAGATTTAACATTGAAAAAAATCCTAACTATAACTACCTACCGGCGACTGCCAGTAGGTAATATATATAAATATATATATATATATATATATATATATATATATATATATATATATATATATATATATATATATATATATTCACTGAAAAAACATAGGTTATAGACTATATATAGTTAGGGATTAGCATTTACAAAACCTTCATTTACTCGCACAAAACCATAGAAATTCGCATATATAGTTAGTTGCAATAACTATATAAAGCGCACCCGCAATCCACTGCTGATGATGTCACATATTACATCATTCATGACATGGTCAGTTCCACAGGAACAGGGCTCGGAGGAGGTGCACCCGCCAGACGCATTCGGAGAGCCACACACGGCTTGGTGCACGCTTGTAAGGAACCGCAACCGGTATCCTCGTACAAGAATTCAAAAGTATCTAATTCGAAAACGGAACTCACAAAACATTGCGAATTATATCGGGTGATCTCCGAGCCCCACTTATACTTCTTGATTACAATATTCATAAACAAAGATATTTACCGCTGCTGGACGCACTCGAACTAGTGCAACTGGTCAAGGGCCCGGCTGGGTCGGAATTATCACCAGCTGAGCGACCTTTTGACGTTGACACGGCCATCTAGCCCTGAGGAATCGCGAAGGCGATGAAACACGTGTCGGCTGGCTGTATTCTTCATTAAAGACTCCAAGATTCACTCATCTGTTGGAACCTTTGTCACTTCTGTCAATTGGTGTTTTGATTTGTTGTAAATTGTTACCGAACAATCTATATACTCAAATCTGAGTGCTTCGGCAATCTATATACTCTATGTTTAACTGTCTTGATTAGAAAATGGAAGTGTGATTGAATCTTTACAGGACTGACTAGGTGTGTGAGTAACTCCATGGATGAGTGGCAGAGTGTGAGTGTCTGTATAGGTGTATGAGTGCATATGATAGTGTTATAAAGATGAGTGATTGTATGTATGAATGATTGTATGGGTGAATGAGTGAATGTGTGTGTAGACATAGAAATCAGTGAGTGCGTATGTAGTAACTAGTATTGGTGTGTCAATGGTTTAAAAAGTTATATTCTGTATTTCACACTTGATGTAACAGAGGTTATATTAAAGTGTGAGGAGATGCATTGTATTGTCACATGAATGATATCATCAGTGATGTGACCATTGATATCAAATGAGATGTCATCAGTGATGTCATTTGTTATGTCATCAGTGATGTCATCAGTGATGTCATTTGAGATGTCATCAGTGATGTCATTTGAGATGTCATCAGTGATGTCATTTGAGATGTCATCAGTGATGTCATCAGTGATGTCATTTGAGATGTCATCAGTGATGTCATTTGAGATGTCATCAGTGATGTCATCAGTGATGTCACTGACCATGTCATGAATGATGTAATATGTGACATCATCAAGAGTGGATTGCGGGTGCGCGATATATAGTTATTGCAACTAACTATATATGCGAATTTCTATGGTTTTGTGCGAGTAAATTAAGGTTTTGTAAATGCTAATCCCTAACTATATATAGTCTATAACCTATGGTTTTTTCAGTGAATTTCAATGGTTTTTTAATAGCAAATATGAAAAGCTGTAAAATGTCAAGTAGGTGGTAGGTAAAAACATTTTCGTATTTATGCACAATGATATGCTTTGAACGCTGCCCCCACTCCTCTTTTCTTTTAAAAATTGGAAGAAACAAAAAGTATTCCCTTCCATAAATAACCCAAGACTTTTATTTTGTTATGGCAAGGGAATGAAATAGAGAATAAACTATAGTTGATCACCATAGGGTTTAAAGAAGGAATGGTTCTTCACCAGATTAGATATTTTCCCAGACCCTCATTCTCCAATGTGATGAACTAGGCTAAAATTCTTCTGGTGCCTGCACCCTGTCACAGAATATCACCCTAAAACATGAAATCTCCCAAACACCAGATTGAGTTGAACCCCACAGTAAGCCTTATTTCTTCAGGGCCTCAGAATTTCTTTTGCTTTGCTCATGGAAATTGTGGGATATTGGAGAGATAAGGTGTCACCATTAAGAAAGGGTAGTATTTAAATTTGCATATCAATTATGTTAAACCTTTTAGACATATGATATGCTAGCTTGAACTTATGCTTTACATTTGAAGCCGAATTCAACAGCTTAAGTAAGTAGGTTTTCGTAGTTGTAACTTTAAAGGGTGATCTAGCAAGTTGTAAAGATTTTCTAAAACAGTGGAGCGTATTTAGTTTTTTAATGTACATGTTTATGAAACGATTACACAAATGAAACATTTGTGAGTTTTAAATTTCCGGAGAAGTATAATTCACCAATAGCTTTCTCTGTAGATGTTTTTCCATTAACAATCCTAGTTCCATCACCCGCCCAGGATATCACTACTGTTCGTTGTCATTGTTGCTTCTGTTTTAATAAAAAATGTTTTAAGGTGTTTACTGTTTTTGTTGCGATGTATATATTTATAAGTTATTAAAGTGTTATAATCCTACTAATTTTTTATCGATTATTGCTCTTTGAGATATTCCCTGTCTACAAACAGAGAAGAATAGGAATATTCTGTCTCCCTTTGCAGATAGTGAAGGATAGGTAATGCGGACTTTTGTCCCCCGTTGTATTCCGTCATGCCTGTTTTTCTCCCCACTGATTGATTGATTGGCTGGACATTTATTGTTCAAGGAATAGTTCTTTCGAGGTATTCTCTGTTTGCAAATAACGTGGAATAGAAATATTCTGTCTAGTCTTTGCAAGTAGTGAAGGGTGGGTAATGCGGACCTTTGTCCCCCGTTGTAATCTGTCATGCCCATCTACTCCCCACTGATTGATAAACTAGTTCCACCCGGACCATTTATTAGAGGTACATCATCTGGCTCAACCGGAGGGTACCCCTAATAAAGAAGACATATGTAAAATACGAAGTAATCACTGTATCCTGTTAAATAGAAACTTTAGCATGAAACACACTTGAAAAGGAAGGGAAAGAAATCGAACAAAATCAGTAGGCCACTGATGAGTTTTTGACTTCGCTAGAAATAAGAAACATGAAAGTGGTAAGAGAAGCCAAGCTTGACGTTACGGCAGCCACGAGGTAGCTAGGCTCCGCCACCCCCCCCACTGCTCCAAGCATGTCTGTCCCACCGCCCGCCACGCCCAATAACGGTAACATGAAATAGATACAAATCAGCAGATACCTACCCCCATTCCGGAAACTCCCGAAGTGCAACAGGTTCGCGGCTACGCCCATCCGGAAGACGAGGTCTTCGGCACGTGTAGGGCGAGTCCTGCTGACAGCCGTCGGCCGGGGAGGTCGTCGCGTACGGTTGGCCAGGAGAAGAGCCGAGGCCGACGGGATCCCTTGTCCCATCCTCTTCTTTTTTCAATAATGGCTGCGACAACAAGGGGGGGGGATGTCTTGCACATGCCACCGACCCCCCCCCCTGGGCCAGGAGAGTAGCCGAGGCCGACGGGATCCCTCTTCTTTCTTCAATAATGGCTGCGACAACGGGGGGGGATGTCTTGCACATGCCACCGACCCCCACCCCTCCCCTGCCCTCGTATCTCCTGGTCTGGCCCTGGCTTGGTATGAGCTCCCCGTTCGGTCCTGAAGCGGCGCCCTGCAGGCCACGGGGGGGGGGATGTCTTGCCTCTGCCTCCGACCCGCCCCCCTCTTATCGCCTGGTCCGGACATCACGGATATCAACGCCAGGTGTCGGCGTGGGGTGCGCTGGGAGGGAGAGGCGGCGCGAACAAGCCTCTCCCACCCCCCCAGGTTGGGGCCCCTCAGCTGCACCCCTAACGCTCCACTCACCCAACAAAAGGTCTCGTCCACTATTGCAAGGCAATGATGCTCCGCTCACCCAGCGGGGGTCTCGTCCACTGTTGCGGTTCAACGGCGCTTCTGAGTTCAGCTAGAAAATGAGTCCTGCGTCCAGAAACGTTCTCCTCAACTTTGAAGATTCTATAAGAGCCACGGGGGCCCCCGACCCCCGCAGACACCCCCGATGGGGAATGACTGCCATGATCACCCACGGAACGACCACGTCGTAGCCGCGGGACGTCGGCGCGCTCATGCCGGCGCCGGCCTCAGTCTTGAAATGACCAAAATCCTGCAAGACTACCAACTTGATCAGTTCCGGTGGGACACCAGTATGACCCGGTAGGAGAGATTGTTGCCTCCCACCCCACTTTGACTGATGGTTCATGTCGCCAGTCCCCTCTGCTACCCTTCAACAAAAACTTTTGGACTGTCGAAAGAGGTCCCGGTCCAACCACGAGTTGGTGGAGACATTTTGACTATACTTGGACCTTCCTGACCTCACCCAAAATGGCGCCGGTACAAATGAAACTCTCAACTCCTTGTTGTGCCCCGATTGCTCAGCCTTGATATCATGAGATATGTATGCAGTTTTTAGCACATGAATTGATATGGGATAAGACTGATTATATGTTCGGACAATGAATTGATCCGGGATGGGTATTGATTATACGTTCGAACAATGAATTGACATGGGACGGGTACTGATTACACGTTCGGACAATGAATTGATATTAAGTTCTAATGCATCATTGATTACTGTATTTATTGAAGGTTCGAATTGTCGACACTTTTGGTGCTTGCTCACAATGAATTATCGATATGATTTTGTTGCACTTGTCGCACTTTTTACTATGAAATCAACGACCACTGACTCTGTTATGTTTTCCACAAATAAATACCCCCCCCCCATTTACAGTTCCAGCCTGCTCCGCCGCCGGCCCACGGGGTTGTAGGCCGGTATTTGTGCACCAACATTTTTATTAAAGGTTTTTGAAAAAGCAAACGTAGTTGTAACGCGTAGGTTTTTTCAGTGAATTTCAATGGTTTTTTAATAGCAAATATGAAAAGCTGTAAAATGTCAAGTACGTGGTAGGTAAAAACATTTTCGTATTTATGCACGCTGATGTGCTTTGAACGCTGCCCCCCCCCCCCTCCTCTTTTCTTTTAGGAGTATTCTCTCTTTGCAGATAGTGAAGGGTAGGTAACGTAAGCCTTTGCCCTCATTGTAACCCGTTGTGCCTGCTTCCCTCTACATTTGATTGATTGTTATCCAAGCATTTACTGTTTTAGAATTGAGTGCTCTCATGCTGACGCCAGCTTCAATCTGAAACATCCAGAAACACTGTAGACTACCAATTCAATCAGTTCCCGTGGAGCCCCAACGTGACCCGGTAGAGAAGAACTTGCCCTCCCCTCTTTGACTGATTGTTCTTGTTGCCTGTCCCTTCTGTTGTCATTTAACAGAACTTTTTGGACTGCTGAAAGGGGTTGTATTCCGACCGCTGGTTGGTGGAGACATTTTGACTATATTCTGGACCTGCGTTGTCGCGTAATGCGTCATATGACGTGCCGCGTTAGCGCACCCGGAAGTGCTCCGGTGCACAAGGCGCAGCTTCCCGGAAACGATCCAGAGCGCGGCGCGCAGCGCGTAACGTAAGCATAACAGGTCATGTGACTTGTTAATAAAACTTTTCATTGGTTCATTTTACTTTTGGTTCCCTAATGATGGAAGGCTTGATCATATGACCTAAAAATAACACTTTTCATTGGATTAAAACATTTTTTTTTCCCAAACGATGAAAGACCGACATTTTTTTTTCTCACTCGGCAATCAAAAAAGGTTCCGTTAGATGACAACAGAGGGGACAGGCAACAAGAACCATCACTCAAAAAGGGGAGGGCAAGTTCTTCCCTACCGGGTCACGTTGGGGCTCCACCAGAACTCATCGAATTGATAGTCTACAGTGTTTCTGGAAGTTTCAGACTAAAGCTGGCGTCAGCATGAGAGCACCACCATCTCGTAGCTCCGTCGTGGCCATTCCGCAAGCAATCATGGCAGCCGCTCCCCACCGCAAGCCTGCGGGAGTCGGGGGCCCCCAAGACTTTTGTAGAATCTTCAAGGCTGAGGGGACGCTTTCGAGAATGGAGCCCAAGCCCTTGCAGACAAGCGTCCGAGTTCCAAGGTGTCCCAGGGCCATTTTAGTGGACCAGGCCCAAATCCGAAGAGCCGGCCGCCATTTTAAGAGTCCTGTTGCAGCCGCCTATCGCTGCACCGCAAGAGTGGGAGCAACTCAACTACATGGTGAGCGAGACGCTGTAGCCGGAAGAGCGGGCGGTAAACAGCTGAATGGCGGAAAAGGCACAGTGTAGCAAAAGCGGGCGGAATGGCAACTGAAACGGTAAAGGGGCGCCCCACTACAGCAGACGAGCCTCCACCTGGGGAGGCCCGTTCACGCCGCCTCCCCCCCCCCCTCCCGGGGCACCCCACGCCATTTTTCGGAGCAGCATTGAAGGATACCAAAACCAGTGCGGCAACTTACTGGACATCACCTGGGTGCCGTCCAGATCTCAGCGCGTTCTGCTGCCTTGGGACTATTCGCACAGCAGACCGCTACTGACGAGGCACAGTGCAGCAAAAGCGGGCAAGTACCATGAGTGACGTTAATTTGATCTTTCAATAGTACAGTAATCAATAACACATCAGAACTTAATATCAATAGGGATGTCAAAATGTTCAATCAATTCTCGTCCCTGCTCGCCATGTGCTTCAAAACTGCATACGTATCTCATGATATCAAGGTTGGGCAACCAGTACACAACAAGGAGTTACGAGTCCCATTTATACCGGCGCCATTTTGGCCGCGGCCGGGCAGGTCCAGGATATAGTCAAACATAACAAATGAGGCTGACGTCTCTGAAGCAGTTGACGCACAGCAGGACATAGCAAATAAACATGAAGTCTCTGAAGCTGTTAACTCACTGCAGGACAAAACAAGTGAACCTGAAACCTCTGGAATAATTGTCGCTCAGAAGAACAACACACAAAACTCTGTAGTGTCTGAGGAAAGTAAAACAGAAGGGCACTGTAGTTTCAGACACACTTAACACTAATGACTTAACAAAGATATCATCTGTCTATGAAGCAGCTGTCATGTTCACAGAATTGACAAAGAAGTGTGCAGACACCAATGCTATTAAGAAACACAAGGAAATCCCTAACGCATCAGCATTCTCGGAAGAGGTTGACACAAATGACATCTTAAGGAACAAAGAAAGACAAATTAAGGATGAGGAAGTTATCACTTTAGTTTTTTCATCAGCTAGCGACAGCAACAAACACATTGTAATGGAGATTAGAGAGGCTACGGATGGGTGAATAAATTATCAAAAGAAATGGCGACTCCCCCCTTTAGCAAATTAGCTAAATCTTTGCGTAATTTGGGCATAAAAGTTATATTATTGTTGTTGTTGTTGTTGTTGTTGTTGTTGTTATGGTTATAGTTCTGGTTAATTTCCATTCAGAGTGTCCTACACAGCACCACTCTAGGTAAACACTACTTTATGTAAACCTGGGACATAGCACTCATTGAAATGTTTGTGATCTTTCCTGTTAAGTTGCATCATAATTTATTTTAACCATTCCATATAAAGTCATGCATAAAAATGAATACACAGACACAAATAACATGTGTATCCAAAAACAAAATACAGATTTCGGCCTTATTTATTGCCTCTAGTTGTCAAAGGCAAATTTCTGTGGAAAACAAGCACATTAAGGGTTGCCTTTCCTTAAACCTTTGTTTATTTTTAAAAATTGGAAGAAACAAAAAGTCTTCCCTTCCATAAATAACCCAAGACTTTTATTTTGTTATGGCAAGGGAACGAAATAGAGAATGAACTATAGTTGGTCACCATGGGGTTTAAAGAAGGGATGGTTCTTCACCTGGGTGCCGTCCACAACTCAGCATGTTGTGCTGCCTTGGAACTATTCGCACAACAGACCGCTACTGACCATTGTTGCTTCTGTTTTAATAAAAAAAAATTAAGGTGTTTACTGTTTTTGTTGCGATGTATATATTTATAAGTTATTAAAGTGTTATAAACCTACTACTTTGTTGGAGTTCTATATATTTTAAATGTGACACATAATTGTGAAGACTTTGATGTACAAAAAGGCATCCCTGGAATCTTCCGCTTCAGGCTCGGTCCCACACACCCTCACAGTGAGAATCCCCTCCCCAATCACAATACAGGATGGTTATCAGATAGAAGGAACGCGTGTGGTGTGACGAATCTCATCGAGTGGGGGCCTTGATCTACTGTAACTCCTTTGAAGAGGGGTGATTCTTTACAGTTGGGGCCATAAACTACATCCGCAGGGCTAGGTGATAGCCTGGGACTGGCCTGGACAATCGGACACAAAAGAAGAGGAGTGTCAGAGGGTGCGGTAGTAAATAGGGTGAAAGGGTGGTGTCGGGCGGGCACAGGGTGTGATTCTCAGGGAAGAGCAGCGCAGATGGGGGGAGGTTTATGGCCCATGCATAAGACAGAGAGCGCGGGTGACCAGTGCGTGGGGGAGATGCTTGCGAGGGTGGGGAGCCATGCTAAGGATCGGCGGCGTGCAGAGAGTGGGTCTAGTCAAGGCATCTAAAATGGCTGCCGTGCACGATAAAAGTGTGGCATTGGAAAAAAAGCAAGATGGCGCATACAATGTTTCTCAATACAAATTAATTTATAACAATTATTTTTAAAAATATATTTACTCGCAGTGTCAAAATGGCGGTCAACACTTCCTGATTTCCTTCGAATCGAACGGTAACAGACGTCACGATCGGCGTCGTGCAGAGAGTGGGTCTGGTCAAGGCATCTAAAATGACTGCCGTGCACGACAAAAGTGTGGCATTGGAAAAAAAGCAAGATGGCGCAGACAAGGTTTATCAATACGGATTAATTTCTAACAATTATTTTTAACAATATATTTACTCGCAGTGTCAAAATGGCGATCAAGACTTCCTGATTTCCTTCGAATCAAACGTTAACAGACGTCACGCAGCAAAAAAAAAAAAAAAAACGCTCATGCGCAGCCGTTGGAAGACAAGTATCAACATATATGAGCATCCTCAGCCACCCTCAGAAAATAAGGGGGTCAGGATACGTCTCCCGTACCCCCTTATACCCATTTCCCACATTGTTTTTCCTCCATCTTGTAATTTAATTAAAACGAAACACAATTTTTTTTTGTTTTTTTGGCCCCGCGGGGCACTTTAATATTCCCCTCATCAATCCTAGGGGGTCAGAAGGGGTCTACCTTGCCCCCTTTCCTTCATTTCCCCCTTCGTTTTGGCCTCCTCTAGGCTCTCGATCCTACCGAGAGACAAGATGGCGACCGCTACGGACTGTTTAGAATGTTGACAGACACCGGAGAGCCAATCAGCTTCACTTCGCAAAGCTCCGTTACGCGAAAAGTACGCGAACTGGAGCGCTATCCGGGACGCTGTCACAGATATATCTGTTTTTTTAAACGTTAATTTCTCAAAATCCACTGGAGCACATATATTGAGACCCAGCAAAGGCACATCGGGCTAACAGTCCCTACAATTTTGCCAAGTTTCGTGTAAATCCATTCAGCCGTTCGAGCTAAAAGTGAGGCCAAACGCCCTACGGAAAAATGAATGGGAAAAACGCGTTTTGGGACCCCCCTTTTTTCTCGGCCCCCCCTTGACAAAACCCCCCCACATTTTCAGGAGCTGCTCAGAAACAAAATGTGCCATTTTCCTGAAAATTTCAGCCGATTCCGTCCACAAACGCCAAAGTTATTAGACATAGAATTTTCAAAAGTTCCATAGAGAAAAAATCCTAACTATATATACCTACTGGCGACCGTATATATATATATATATATATATATATATATATATATATATATATATATATATATATATATATATATATATATATATATATATATATATATATATATATATATATATATATATATATATATATATATATATATATACACATATGTATGTACATACATACATACATATATATACAAGGGCATACCTTGCCAGAAACGCGTAGCTGCTTTCTGTTGTACCAAATAAATAACATCGATATGCTGATGTGACGTGGTCCGTCTCCTTCCTGTTTGCTGGTGTGCTGCATGTGTGCGTGAAACACCGAGAGATCCAGAGGAGTCACTTGGCATATATATATATATATATATATATATATATATATATATATATATATATACACATACACACACATATACACATATATTTATATATATATGTTTTTTCGTGAAAAAGTGTATATATATATATATATATATATATCTCACCATTTACTGCGTTTCACTGGCAGCCTCTCGCCTACTCGCAGCGCTGCACAGAAACCTCGGACACGGACCAGTTAAGTGCAACTCTTCTTTAATGACACAGAGTCTGGTGCATGGAGCCTTGCTCACATGACAACGCCACATATCCTGTTACTCCTTTTTAAAGTGCCAGTGCTCAATTTGGTCATCACCACGTCATTAATTTAAATAATAAACAGTGAAGAATGATTCATGTAATTCCAGAGGCTCACCAGGTAAACGGCAAGATTGTGGACCAAGAGCTATTGAAATACAAAGGCGTATAATATCTGATGGTACAATATTCATTCAAATATGTAAACATATTTAGTTAATTAAATAAGTTTTTCAATAGCGGTTAAATACCACAAACTCATAAAATCATTGAATTTCCACACCTATATATCTACAACTTAAAAAGAATGTCCAGGTCAGGTCACTCGAGGCACGTCGATTCTGCATGGTAAAAACCACATTGTATATTGTCATAGCTTAGTCTAAAAGCCAGATGATAACATTAAGGTTAGGTCAGGACTGTTGTCTATTCATGTGCAAAATAATGCTGATAGTGCAAAAACTGCAATTTAAACATTTAGAATTATAAAGTGCAAATGACTTAGATACATGTGCAAAATATGCTATGTAAACATTACTCCCATGTAAACATATATAGGTTTCCTGATAATCTTATAAAGGGCTAATGACAAAAACATGCTGTTACACATATAATATAATACCAACAAAGTGATGGCTAGCACAAAGATTGCCTCCATAAGCACAAATAAGTGGCCCTCACAACTAACATGAATTACTTCAATCGAATCCGTAATAGGTGACCTGCCCTCTACATGTATCATTTTATATTGTTTTAATTGTGAAGGTTATTTAGTGCTCGTGATAATTCTAAAACTCTGTATATTCATTCAGTCTGCTAATGACGAATAAAAGAAGTGTAAATGTAAATGTATTTGAGCTTATATAGCGCACAGCTACCCACAAAGGGTTTCCCGGCGCTTGCTTAGGGAACCCGTCCTGGTATTCCCCTGTGAGATAACCCCGGCAGGGTATCCACAAGGTGAAAGCCAGGCATCCCGCCGCGAGGGGCCATTGTGGAGATTAAGCAAGCTATTGCCCAGAGTCACAGAGTGTGAACCCGTGAGTTGAGAAGGCACCGGAGCGAGAATTATCGAGTCCGTGGAATTTTTGAGCCCAAGACCCGCCGAGGCGGGGAATTGAACCCTGGTCCAGGGCCAATCTCAGCTTCCGGGTCTGCCGCCTCTAACCCCTGAGCCACACTTCTCCACTTTGTGGCAACAACACATGTATAGGACCTCAGTGATTTAAAGAGATATTCACTGTATGATCTCACATATAATAAATATATACAAAAGTAAAGCCACAAAGGGGGCTTCTGCGTAGGAGCAGTACTAGTCGGGAAATCAAAATCCCTTCTTAATTTGACACCCCAAATCCATGCCCCAGCCGGAGCATGTCTGTAAGGTAATCACTTAAGATTAGGAGAAGAGAGACAAGAAAAACATATGGAAATGTCGTATTCACCAAACTCCAGCGATTCCAGCCGGCTATCCATTAGTTCAATGAGCAGACATTAGTCCACAGGAAAAGTAGGGGCGAGGAATAATGTTGCAATTGAATAATCATGGTAGGCAGGTATACAGATCCTCCATAGTATTCAGGACTCCTGGTGCCTTGGTGTCAAGTTGAAATATGAAACGCGTTTCCAGCTTGCGGAGTTTGCTCTCCCTGTCACCCCCTCGCCGACTAGCCTTAACAGAGTCAATAACATAGTAAGTAAGACTGCTATTGTTACTTTGATGTATTTCCCAGAAATGCCGTGCCACCGGAAAAGTATTATCCTGATTTGCAATGGCACGTAAATGTTGAATGTACTGGGAGCTTTGTGCTCCCTACATACTTCAACTTACACGGGCACTCCAAAATATAAATAGCAAACTCTGTTTTGCACGTCAATACTTGGGTGATGGGATGTTCCTGTTTGCTGAAGCCCTCAGTAAATTACTTCCTGTTTACTCCATGTTGGCAAGATTTGCAAGTTTTACACTTATAAAAACCGTTATTTTCCTGCAACCAGGTTGCCCGGTCCAGGACCTCAGGGCTGGTATTGACTAATTGATCTCTTAGTGATGGGGCCCTGCTAAATGTTAGAGATGCTCTCTTTTGGTAGCAACGGCCCAATTATGGGGTCACCAGTAAGGATGGGCCAATTCTTATTAATGATGTTGTATATGGCCTTATGCTGCCTACTGTAGCCCGTTATGACCCTGAATACCTTTTTGTCAGTCATGTTCTGATTTACATTGGTAGCTGTGGTAGTAGTTTCTTATATATACACTTTTTTGCACTAAAAAATAATGGTTAAAGGGACGTTATAGTTAGCTGAAAATGTCAGTTAAAACATAACATTTTAAACTAACAAAACCACTGAAATTCACCAGTTATTACTATCACAAGTAACTATACCTAATGCCATAAAATAAGTAGAACTTGCTCTACAGTCATTAATCATGGAATTCGAGATATTGCAGTGATGTTATAAATGATTTTATATAAAATGTCATGAGTGATGTATAATGTATGTAATTGGCAGTGCGTGGAGAGGGCTTAGTCCCCTGTCCTGAAAATACTGAAAAAAAAGAAATAAGTGGGCAGGGTAGGGGTACCATGCATAGCTAATTAATGACCTCACCTATCCCTGCAACATATGAAATTACATTGTTGATGAGAACGCTGTGCAAGGCGGGGGCCAAGTTATAGTTCCCTTAAGGCACGAGTAATAGTTACTTGACATAACTAAATTGCTATATTGTCACAGTAGATTTCACCTAACTATAATGTTCCTTTAACCTTTGTGTTTTTTCTGTGAATCTATAAAATGTCGCATTCTTATTGCTGGATTTGGATGACTTCAAGTGCTTCAGAACCATACCTGTACTGTTAATTTAGAAAAAAATGTGAGAAGCAGCATGATGATGTTAGGTTAGAATCCGTTTGACATTAATACCAATACACACATTCACAATATTCATCAACTCTATATAAACCCTTTGAAGAAGCAAAGCAAAAGCAAGCCATCTGACAGGCAGGAGGTGTTCTCTTTCATTAAAAAATGCACTCAAGAAACCTTGCTGTCACTATAATTCTGCTGTCACGTGCTATTGCGTGTTTTAGCTGCATTTCTAACAGAGTGCGTCATTCCCTCACATCTACTTCTTTGAAGAGATGCAAATCATTGGCTCTCTGGTTTGAAAACCGAACATCATTTGTTCCATGCGTTCACATCCGTTATAGAGGAGGATGTGTATACTAGACCGAAATGGACCGTTTAATATGTGAGATAAAAAAAGTCTCATGACGCATTAATGTAATTGAATGTTGCTGAAGGAGAGCCGTGCTTTGTTCTGTTTCCAGCCCCGACTCATTCGGTGCAGTTCACCTTCTAATGCAGTGAAGTGACAGGTGGTGATTATACACCTGGGCTGAGTTAATACATCCGCAGATCCCTTCGTCGTCTTTGTTATGTAATTAATCTTTACTGACAGTTCCTGTCATGTAGAGATGAACTGATCAGATGAAGGAATCTTTTGATCCTTGCTGTATAACGTATTTTATTTAGAATTCGGCATGCCTGGTTTATGGTTTTTGGTGCTTTAACCTTCAAAAGCATAACTCACTGCACAATATCAAGTTGGATTGTCAAAACTCGAAACTAACAGTGTCCTGGCCACATTTGGTTAGCTCAAGCAGAAATATTGTTGCTGTTGTCATGCAATGATTGGAAAGCATATTTCGAAGACAGTAACAGAAAAAAGAACAAGCCAGTAACTACAATTTATAAATCTTTTGAATGCTGTACTGCTACAGTGATATTGTAATATATATATATATATATATATATATATATATATATATATATATATATATATATATATATATATATATATATATATATATATATATATATATATATATAGCTTAATTATTGTGTAGGTATGAGAGCCATAAGCATGAGTGTCGTATGCTAATGTGATAATTCACTGCTGTGATGTAGCCGCGGATGGTTACGTATCTTATAACTCACGGCTGCTAGTCATAAAGGAATTCCAAGCTTCTATGACTGGGCTCTGTGAGAGCCTGTCAGAGCAGTGCTGGAGTGCAGGAGCACAGTTTTTGAAGGAGAGGGAAGGAAGGTTAGGCACAGTGAGACCTGGGAGTGGAGGGCATGTATTTGTTTTAAATGTGCGACAGGGAGGAGAGGCCATGTTATGTATGGTACTTCCATTACTCCTCTGACCCTGAGTAGCAGTGGAAATCAGGAGGCAGATGATTTTAGGGGGAGATAGGGCATGTATAACATAAAATTATAGATGAGTAAAAAGCGAATTACTGGGATGTTTTTTACTTTTGGGTTCTGAGTGACCTCATAGACAAATCGAGCTTCGTTCTCATTGTCTAGTTCATCTTATTTGGAACTCCTTGGTGAAAAACACCCAGGGCCTCATTTATGAAAAGTGACGCATCGCTGCGTGAAAACAGTGATGCGTCACTTTTCACTGCGCCCTCCTTGCGACACCAATGATGCGTCATATTTACAGTATGACGGATCATGGCGCAAGGAGTTACAGATACGTCAGTATTTCTGACGTATCTGTATGGCGCAAAAGTAACGCATTGCTGGAGTGTGTCACAAAAGGGACGCAACTCCAGCAATGTGTCCTTTCACATGGGGCAAGCCCCATGTGAAAGGGTCTGCGTCAGTCTTACGCCTGCTTTGAGGCAGGCGTAAGAAATTGACGCATTTGTGTCCTAGAAGTGGCGCAGTGAAATCTTTTAGATTTCACTGAATCACTTCCATGACCCTTTCTTGCATCAAAACGCCCCCCTTGCATACATTATACCTGGCGCAGGTATAATGTGGCTCAGGGATTTACAAAGTGACGCATCTACATAGGTGCGTCACTTTGTAAATATGGCGCAACAAGACGCATTTTCTACGCCACTGGTGCGTCACAAAAAGTGACGCACCAGCGGCGTAAAAGTGATGCACAGCCTCATAAATGAGACCCCCAAAGTTTACTGATACCCATCTACAATAAGCAAGTAAGTACAGTTTATTTGCATAGTTAATAAAATCATATCATACAGATAGCAATAGCAGTTCTTACTATGATAGCAACTAACACTCAAAAAAGATAATAAAAACACAGAAAACATGCTGATTAAATTTGTAGATAAAATTACTGATATAAAAAAGTGGGCTATTAGACGTCTTATGTTTGAGTCTGTTAATGTTCTTGTATGGCTTGTTTCTTATTGTTCCCGATATGGGTCCATCCTCGGAGTGTGCAAGAGAGCGTTTTTTGTCACGGTTTCTAAACAACATACATTAATTTTAGTTTTTGCGCATCGCAGACCCACTCTTGTGTGCCTTTAATTTAGAACGAGGGGTACTTATTGAGCTATGCGGTACTTCTTTGTATCCCTTTATTTTTTATTGTAAAGTGCATGTGAATTGTGTAAGGAGTTTTAAAGTGCATTGTAACCGTATCCAGTCTCTGTCCCAGTGCCACTGAGTTTCTTCCATATCGGTGAAAAAAGCATTTGCAATGCAATTGGTCTCACATCAGTTAGAGTTAGAGCGTTTGGCGTTGCAAATAATAATGCAACCCCAATAGCTGAAAAACGTACAGTAATATGGAAGATGTTTTTGTAGCACAATATTCTTGCAGTCGATAGCCTGATATACAGCCAGCAGCACAGCATTTGGTCTAAAGCCGGTGGGCGGGAACACCTGCTGTGGTACTAAAAGGATAGAAGTTCACAGATTTGTTTATAACAAGTGGAAGAAAATCTCCACCTACTTAATCCTCGCCTACATAGTAGTCAGACACTCTGCGTTTCAGTTTATAGAGGGCAAAGATTTGGGTGGATCTGCTGGGGAGATTTCACAGATATCATTTCCAGAAGATATGATGATGGGGGCAGCAGCACAATTTCATGTCTGCTTGAAGGGGTCATGTAGGAACTGGAACCACCATTAAATAGTGCCAGAAATTGGTAACCTTTTAACCTCAGCTTCAGAGGCAGGATATGGCATACAAGGTGGTACAAGAAGTTAGAGATACATTTTGAGGTAGATTTTCTATTTATACTTACCAATTTAAAAGGAGCAATACATTAGTCGGATTTTAAGGGGACATGTTTGAAAGCCACTGAGGAAAAGGGCCTTTAATGTTTAGTGCAGAAAAATGTAAACCCATCCATAATTCAATATGTAAAAGGCTTAAAAAACATGCCTAAACAGTACTCACGCTGTTAATCATTTGGTCAGGCTTGTGCATAAAATTCATTACACAGGCTTAATCGTTGTTTGATTCAGAGTATTGGGCGAATGCAAATGTCACCTGATTTTCGTTTTTCCTAGGCCGTCTTTATAGTTTTCTTCTCATTGGAGAGTTGGTTCGAGTGGAAATGTTCCACAATAAATTATTCTCAGAACAATGGGGATATTACAATGAACAGCACTACAAATGTCCAGATTTTCATGCAGGTACTTTTACCTCATAGCAGCCATAAAAACCTATAGTTTTCTCCAGAATTATGCATTGCACACTCCATGAAAAGAAAATGTGCAACTTTGCCGCTGCAGCTAAAAAACACGTGGTTGGACAAATTGTTGAAATGCATAATGAAACCACTCACAAATAAAAGAGAGTAGACACATGAAAATATGCATTCGTGCCTGTGCACTTTTAGAACTTAAGAAGCGATATGAGCATTGGGAATTCCCAGTGTTAGCATCACAAATGTGAAATGACATACTAAAACTGGATTTTCAGTAGAGTGTCAAAAGAGAAGCCAGTGGAGGTCAATGCAAACCAAAGAGAACATCCATAAAAGGTGTTTTCAGCTCGCAGGATTTCAATTCCCTCAAAAAGTATAAACATTATTTCAAACCCAGGCCATTATACCGCAGGGCAGAATTACTAACACTTTGCGCTGGATAAGACAATAGAAACAGTAGAATTGGGATTTACTCCCCAGAAAACAAAGTCCACCTGAAATTAGCCCTAAAGTAATATAAAGTACAGCCATGGACTGCTTTTCCTTACTTTGTGTCAAGGGAACATCTGTAGAATGCTGTGTGTCCCCATTCCCTGTATGTCTATGAGTGTCTGGAATGCGGATAGTGTATGAAGCAATAGGATGTTAGTGTTTACTTATAAAACACCGGGCCTCCAAGCATATTTTGGTCTGGGGTATGGCTGGAAAACTAAGGAAGCCTTTTTAAAACACAGGCTAGGGATCCTACCCGCCATTCCTCACTTACCACTGTGGCTGAGACAGAACTATGGGACTAAATGCCGGCTTTGCGGAACGGGGACTGAAGACCTAGAACATCTACTATGCACATGCTCGAGGCTGAACAAGGAAAGGGCAGCTCTGTTGAAAACAGCCTTTAACGAACTAGGAGTCCGCTCACGCAGACAGGCCGTCCTCGCCTGCTTCGACCCTGGTCTCTTGCCACTGAACGGGAAGCTGGTGACATTTTTGAAACTAGCGGAATGGAAACAAACAACCCAGGCAGTTGGTTAAGAGGGAATCTTGGGCCAGGGTCAGGTTGCCACAAACAATATATACTACCTGCACTTTTTACTGTCTTTTATCTTGCTTTTTATTCAAAACCCTTGTTTTTAAAGGACTCATTTAATTTCTCTCGTGTGACTTGTTTTTTAATGTATTCTTCTTTTTGTAATGGTTTTTATTAACCTAAAAACAATAAAAAAATAGGATGTTAGTGTGTTGTCTTGTGTGTAAGCTAGGCTATTGGAGCGAGGATAGAGCACTGATGTGACATACCAGCTGTTGGTGCAACCTTAGGGGCGAACATGAAACAAAGAACTTACTCCTACTTGAATGGCTCAGGCACAGGCATAGGTTGTACATGGGTGTACTCATGCTACCTGCCATGGTTTTTGATGCAATGTCCTATCTACTAACATTTGTATTCACTGCTTTGCACCACAAACAGTACCTTTTTTACACTGGCATTATTTAGGAGAAAGGCTTTTATTTCTCCAACGTTTTTAGATAATTGCATTGTTTATGCAATGTACAGTGCATACACAAACTAGTAAACGTATTAATATTCAGGTTTTGTACTAGAAGGACCCTCGTATGAATGACACAATACACACACCCTTGCACTAGGGTGGCAACAATGCACCGGTGTGGCTGATAGGAAAACAATACCATATTTTAGTAGATGTGGCACTGATCTGTTCTCTCCCTGTTATTTGGTGTGGTGCATGCATTCTTTGAAAAGATAGTAAATCTGCCCCCTCATAGTTATACCTCATGTTATTTATTCAGCTCTGGTTAGATTCACCAACAGTTTGCTCCAGAAAAGTGATGTAAACCAGAGAAAGATATTTTTTTGAGATTTATTTTCAAACCCAAAACTTCCTTTGCACTACTAAGTCACCTGAAAGTAACCCAAAGCAGTTCTCTGAGTTGTTTTCCTTTACTTTCCATCAAGTGGTGATTCATGATTAGTAAACAAGTATTTTCATGCAACCACCCATGGCCACCACTTGGGTCTCTGTCACTCCTCTCAGTGAAAACAACATCTATAAAACCCTGATTAGTATCAACCCTTCTAATCACTTCAGTGATCCGTTGCCACTGACTGAATTCAATGAAATTAAGGATGCCTTAATACCCCTGTGGACAAAGATTGTCAATGCCTCCTCATCACAATGCAAGATCCCAGAGTGTCTAAAAGCAGCTCAGGTACCATCTATTCTTAAAAAACCTAATGCAGACAGAATTGATCTCAACAACTTTCGCCCCATCTCAAAACATCCCCACTCTGGCTAAGCTCCTAGAAAAATGTGTGCAATCGTAACTTTGCACACACATTGAGAATTTCAAACTCCTGGATCATCATCAATCCGGTTTTTGGAGCGGCCACAGCACTGAATCGGTGCTCACCCACATTAGGGATAACATTTTAAAAATACTTGACCAAAACGAATCTTGCCTCCTTATTCACCTTGACCTTTCTTCCGCATTCGACGCGGTTAATCACGACAAACTCTCAGCCATTCTGGAACACAGGATGGGCCTTTCCGGCCTGGTTTTGCAATGTTTCTTGTCCTTTCTTCACAACAGATCCCAAAGAGTCAAGGTGAATCAATCCCTTTCCCAGCCTTCTACAGTCCACATGGGGGTCCCTCAAGGGTCTGCCCTTTCTCCCATACTCTTTCATATTTTCCTGGAACCTTTAGCGAATACACTAAACTCCATGAATATACTTTTTCATATGTATGCAGACAACACACAACTTTAACTGAAAATCACCTCTTCTGATGAATTCATTTCACTCAACTCTACCCTGATGCATACCCAAAATTGGCTAACTGAGAACCACCTCCTGCTCAATACCGCCAAAATAGAATTCCTTCTTATATCTCCTCCTAATCACACCCCCAGATAGACCTCTGGATGAAACGCCTCACTGCCTTCAACTGTGTCCCTCTTAACATTGAGTCAGCTTAATCTCTCGGACTCACCCTGGACATGCGCTTCAACATGAAGAATCATATTAGTAAGATGTGCAGAAAGGGTTCATATTATCAAATGAGGATTTTTAGAAATCTAAAACCATTCCTTCCACAAGAAGACTTTAAGCAGGTGGTTCAAGCACTTGTCCTGTCCAGGCTGGATTATGGTAGTGTTACGCTCTGTGGCCACCCCAAATATAACTTGGCCCCTCTCAGGGCCTCCTTGAATGCTGCTGCCAGATTGATTACGAGCACAAAGAGAAATGCTCACATATCCCCAGCCCTAAGATCTCTAAACTGGTTACCCTACGAAGTAAGAATACAGCTAAATATTACCTGTATGACGCACAAAGCTCTCCATTTCAAAACCCTGTGTACCTGGCTCAAAGGCTAGGAATATCTGGATGGGGTGGATCATCCCATCAAGAATTGCAAATTCTCCCCTACTGACACCTCAGATCTTTCTCAAAAAGAGAACGAGGTCCAGAGCCTTCTCTTGTTCTGCACCGAAGATCTGGAACTCGCTCCCACCGGACGTCTGCAGAATCCCATCCACGGCTGCCTTCAAACATGAAGTAAAAATAATCCTAATGAACAAGATCTTGCCTTAGTTGGTCATGGCTCGTCTGCTTTCTCAATGACCCTCTAAGTACATTCTTTTGGGTCTATTGATGGTTAAGCTCAGGGTTGTTTGCTATGCCTTATTAAGTACTGTTTGCTTTCATCTTGGCACTTTATGGTTTTAGCTAAATAAGTTATTCTCTGCCACCCCCTTTGCCATTTCCCTGTACTATATTGTCCCATTCCGAACTGTGAAGCGCTCTGATTCCCTTCGGGTCATGTTCACACTATACAAAACTTTATAAATAAAATAAATAGTTAGACAGCTATGTAAGGCTCTGGCAGTTAACCCGAGGTATCACCCACTTATTAAATTGCTTAGGCAGAAGTATCATTAGCCATTTCTAAAAGAAGGATGATTTGTTAAAAGAACGCTGAGACGCTCTCGCTAAAGCCACTAGTTTTAAGAATGGGACTACATTCTGAGCTGCTGTCAAGGGTTTGAGATCAATGGGTCAGTTACTGACCCCTATAAGCTCTAATATGACCAGTGCGGCATGGAAAGCTATTTTTTTCATGATTTATATAGCCTCATTACAAGATGAGGACCCCCCCTGTGCACAAGGCTCCCACTGGGATATCTATATCGATAACTGAAGTCGAGGAAGCCATCCAACAGAGCCTGGGTAACAAAGCCCCAGGTTCCAATGGGTTACCTATTGATCTTATCAAGTATAAACCTGACTTCTGGGCGCCGCTTCTGTTGAATGTTTTCAATAACTTAACCAATGCCACTCTACCAAGCATGTGGTCAACAAGTATTATTGTCCCGATTTTTCAAAAGGGTGACCACTCCCAATCCAGCTGCTACAGAGCGATTTCCCTAATAGATAATACTATGAAAATCTTAGGTAGAGTTTTATATAATAAGATCAAAACATAGACTGAGGAAAATCATATTTTACAATTATATCAACTGGGGTTTAGGAGCAAAGTAGGCACAAATGAACAATGCCTAAATCTTAAGGTAATTATTGGAAAATACACCATAGCCAAGCGGTCCCCAATATATTTGGCTTTTATGGACCTGACCTTAGCTTTCAATTTTGTTATGGTCCATCCTTTCGAATAAGGTTTAGATGAGGTCCTAATATATTTTTTAGCTTATTGCCATAGAGACCTGAAGGCCCGGTTTAGGATCAATAATGGCGGGGAGGTTTCCAATGATATTAAATTTTGCAGAGGGGCCAGGCAGGGTTGAGTCCTCGCCCCTCTTCTTTTTATTGTATACATTAATAATTTACATAAATCATTGATAGTGCTCACTAATGACGTTCCCAGTGTTAAAGGCAACATGCTCTCAGTGTTATTATACGCTGATGATGCGGTCTAAATGAGCTGTACACCCAATGCCTTACACATCTTAGGGCTGGGCTTCGTTGATTTCATGGCCTGTTTAGATTTGTGCACTGTTTAAAAACATCTTTTATGGCTTGTGGGCGGACAAAGCACTCTCTAAACTCTATTTCTGTGGGCCATCAAAAATTACAATGCACTAGCACTTTTCCTTACCTTGGGTTGGTTTTTGCCACGAATGGCTCTTGGTCTGATCATGTGGCGTATTGCAGGAACACGTTTTCTAAGGCCACCAATTCGATTTCTAGTCTCCCCAGGCCAAAGAGGACAGGGGCTATCATGGCAATTCAATTTTTTTTAAATCTCAGTGCATACCTACAGCAATCTATGGTGCAGAGGTTTGGGGCTTCTCAAAAAGTTACAGTATTAAGTGTGAGGAAACCAGATTCTGCAGGAAACTATTGGGTATACAAATCTTCATGTCTCAATATGTTTGCCATAGTGAATTGAAATTACAGTACATTGAAGACTTTATGAAGGCCCGCCCCGCCCCGCCCTTTTCTGGTTAGCAATATTGAAAAATCCAGCAGCATCCCTTACAAGAGGAATTATAGAAGATTGTCTTAACTGCGAGAAGGGAAATGGCTATCCCATGGGTTGCTGCGGTGAGCCAGAGTCTAAGTAGTACTAATTATGACCAGCTCTTTTCAAGCCCAAACAAAATAGATACAGTAAACAAAAAAGCCCTCCGAACAGCACTATACACATTTTACAGAGCAACAAGAATTGACAGGGAGTCTAGGAAACCTTTTGTTGCAAATGTTATGACCTTCTAAACACACCTCGCACTTGCCGCCTAGTTATCTCACAAAACCTATATGCCGCTGGAAGAGAGGACTCTTCTTCCGTTTAAGGACTGGCACAGTAAATTTTTGCTATGTTTCCCCCTTGGGTACAATGCCAACCTGGACTCCTTGCCATGCCCATTTGATGGCCGGAGCGATCAAACAATTGTAAATTTTTTCTTTTTCTTTACGTTTGACATAAAATAGACAAAATGGCGTCTAATACCGTTTAAAAAAACAATGCCTGTTCACTCAGAGGCTGCATATAGAAACATACTCAATCTGGAAGATGGCGAACTCATTTTTCAAGTGGGCCCTTTCCTGAAAATTGCTGTACGTGCCCGCGATGTGCACTTTATGAAGTATGTTTTATTGTACTGGCTTTTTATATTGTCACTATGACACTAATTAATTGAGTTGGCTCCTTTTGAAAACTGCTCTGTATGCTTTTAATTTACCTTTCACCTGTGAACAATGTTTTTATTGAATTTATTTTATATTATCAACACGTCTGTTATGAACTTGTGTATTTTAATTTGTTGCTATGTGATTTGCACTTTTATAGATATGTTTTCATCCAAATAAAGAAACTGAATTGAATTGAATGAATGTGTCCTCTACTCTTTCCATGCTGTCAAGATTATTTTGACCCCAACATTGTGCACCGTACAGGGTGGCACCATTGCCCTATGCCCAATTAATTTCTATTACTGAGAGAATTGGCGTGAACCTTGTAGATATCAACCTTTTGGTATGGCAAAACTTGTGTGTTGAAGTACCATTTGGCTCATGGTTATTTGTGGAGACAAAGATAACTTATTTGTAAATCTAACACCCAAATAGTAGAATTGATACCCTTGATCCAAGTAGGTGTTACCCAGTTTCACCCTCCCTTTGAATGATCTATGTGGATTAAAACACATACATTTCTTTGCTATGTTGACGTTCAGCCCAAGATTCTCACAAGAAAGTGAGAATTGATCTAGAAGTTTTGTAACCCCATAGGCAATCTAGAAACTAACAGGGAGTCTTCAGCGAATAATAATGATGCTATTTTATGTCCAGCAAGCACGGTTAGATCAGCATAACAATGAGCCAATGACTCAATTAACCCACTAGTATATAGGGTGAACAGGGTTGGGGCTAGTACAGAGCCTTGTCCCACTCCCCTGACCACCCTAATTTGTTCGATCAACTCACCCCTCTGGCTCCATCTTACATGAGCATAGTTTCCAGTGTGGAGTCTAATAATAGTGTGCAATACATTCTCAGGGGCACGATATGCTCAAGGACTGCTCATAATTTCCTTCTGGGGATGAGATCAAACACAGGAGTCTAATAATATTGGGTAATAAATTCTGAGGGGTACAATATGCTCAAGGAATGGCCATAATTTCCTCCTGGTATTGAGATCAAATGCAGCATGTAGATCGACAAATACTGCATAGACATGCTCTTTTTTTAATGATCATGTACTTCCAGAGAATTAGTAAAAGTTTGGAACTTTGGTCAATGGTACTTGTACTCGCTCCAAACCCTGCTTGCAGGGGCTATACAATCTGCACACCATCCATCTACTATTTTAACCTTACTCTTTAGGACAAAAAACGTTTTTGTGAAATGTAGATTAAGTTTATGGGCCTATAGTGGAGAAGTGGAGAAGTGTGGCTCACTGGTTAGAGCAGGCAGACCCTGAAGCAGAGGTCAGACCCGGGACCAGGGTTCGATTCCCGACGCGGCAGGGTGTTGAGCTCAAATGTCCACGGACTCGATAATTCTCGCTTCAGTGCCTGACCTAATCATGGGTTCACACTCTGCAACTCTGGGCATTAAGCTTGCTTAATCTCCACAACGGCCCCCCGCGGCGGGATGCCTGGCTTTCACCTTGGGGATGCCCTGTAGGGGCTATCTCACAGGGAAAAACCAGGACGGGTTCCCAAGGCAAGCGCGGAGATACCCCTTCGGGGGTCGATTCTGGCGCTATATAAGAAATGTAATAATAATAATAATAATAGTTGGATGAGTCCCTTTTGTTTCCTTTTTTTAATATGGGTACCACTCCTGCGCCCATCCAAGTGCCAGGAATATCTGCCCCCTTTAAAATCGCATTGAAGCTTTGGTTGAGGATGAAGCACCATACTACAGGCTTAGATAAATAGAGATCTCCCAGTATTTGTTTGAGACCCAGTGCTTTATCCTTTTTTAAAGTGGCGAGGGCCACCCTAGAATCATCTAAGCTAAAGATAATCTGGTCTATCATATGTGAATTCTGGGATGGAGTAAAACCATCAATAGCGCTAGCTCCAGGTGGCTGTCATGGTGGACCATAGAGAATGTAGTAAAGTGAGTACCCCAGGTACCTGGTTCAATATTGTGCACTTCTTCAGAAATTCGGCTCTTGTATCCCTTAGCTATTAAATGCCCAAAAATGTCTATTTTTAAGTCCTGCAGCACAGGACATGTCTCTCCAGCAGGCCTCTTCCCAATTCCTCTTGGCTGAAGTTACAGCTGCTATAGATTTTCATTTTTATGCCCACTACATTCCTATTGCCCATTATCAACTCACCCCTATGTGCTTTACAGGAGTCGTCATACCAGTCAGTTTTACACATCTCCACTCCCCTAATCAACATATAAAAGAAAGGCTTAATTGCCTTGCATAAACTACTATATATCTCTGAAATTACTTGAACATCTTCTTCATTTTATTTAAGGTCATATACAGATTGTACAAAAGCTGTATACGTTTGGGCCATAAGGATTGAATTCCCCTCTATTTAAGGCCATTTGACCCTTCTTCTGTTGCTACGTACAATTATAGGGTTAACTGAAAACCCTGTCACTTGGACCTTACATGGTTAAATAGGGTAATTGAATTCTAGCACCCAGGCTTTGTGATCGCTATCAAGTCGTTCAATGATCTACATATCAATCAAACGATGACACTGAACTATATCCAAAAGAAAATAGTCAATCCTAGTTTGGCAATTTGCCCACGTATAAGTATGGCCAAGATATTTATCTGAGTAAGAGCGTCAATTGCCAGCTCTCAAGCCATATTTTAGTGCAAGGTATGCAATTTGGAAGGTCACTTTTTTGTTTCTGACAAAACCCGCCTCTCCTACCCTAGGAATTCTCCACTCCTTGTCCTCTTGCTCAGTTATGTTATGCATCAATTCAAGGGGTTAATATGTGGCATTCAGGTCTCCAGCCAATAACAGAGCACCAGTATCCTTATGACTTTCTAGGAATTATTCAAAGACTGTGATAGTTGGTGAATCCTGATTTTGGGAGGTGAACTTAATATATATATTTGCTAGAAGGATAGACTATTTGCCAAACACCAACACCAACTGTACCAGAACAGGCACTAACTGCTACTCACCTAGGTCTGGCAAAGATATGTACAGCTAAAGCTCTGAACGCAGCTCATCAACCAGCAGCTAAACGGAAATGAAAGGCACCAAAGGCACAGTATGAAACTCCTGTTGACCTAAGGACCCCAGATGTACTTGCTGGGGGGTGGGGGGGGGGGGGTTGAAAATGGAAACAACTCTATGGACAAACCAATATTTTGGGATAAACTAACATCTGGTGTTAGCAGGTTACTAAGCCCCCTCTAAGAAAGACTGGGTGGGGTGGAGGAGGAATTGAAAAAGGTTATTAAAGTGAGTAAAATGCCATTGGATAAGATGCCCCCATTAATAAACACTGGACAGACTATTGCTATAGGCTTTATCCTCCCTCATGCCAAGGCTATGACTCTTCCCAGCCAAGATGTGATGTTGGGTAAAAATGTACCAGAGATTGATAGGGAATCTACTAGGAAGCCTGTTACCATGACACATGTTGTGGCACAACACCCAAGGGGCACAAATATACATCCTCCTAATATCATCACACCTTTACAAGATTTGGGGCCAGATGTAGGTAGCCTAATACCGGTCGGTAACGGCTGAAAATACCGAACATCGGCTGTTACCGACCGGTATTGGGCTATTGAGATGTAGGAGCCCAAAAAAGACAGATTCTGTAAATACGAGTCAGTAATTTACCGATTCGGAATTTACCGATTCGGAATTTACTAAATCTGTATTTTCCGAATCGGTATTTACCGAATCAGTATATTCCGAATCGGTATTTACCGAATCTGTTTATTCCGAATCGGTAAATAAGAAATGCCAAAAAATGACTATTGAGATGTAGGTAACTTCTAAAATACCGAATTTCATGAAATTCTGTATTTAAGAGTCGGTAATTACCATGGATTGAAAGCAGGTGGTAACGTGGTGCAGGCTGTAAAAAAGGACCCAAAATGCAACAGTGTGACCAGAGTGGCGGCATTCTATGTCAATGCAAGGCGGCCACGGCTGCAGGCAGCAGGACAGAGGGTCTGGAGAAGGGAGGAGCAAGTCTACAGGCAGAGGATAACACTCTTCCAACTCACTGAGCCAGATATCATCCAAAGGTACAGGCTAGACCCCCAAACCATCCTGGACTTGATCAGGGGCCTGCACCCACTCCTGGAGCAACCAACACCAAAGGCACACGCTATCCCACCCCATGTGCAGGTGCTCTGCAGCCTGCACCTTCTTGCATCTGGGAGTTTCCAGGGGGTGATTGCTGCAGTAGTTGGGGCGTCCCAGAGCTACCTGTCCCGTTTCTTCCGCAAGTTCCTAGAGGCCATGATGCAGAGAATGCATCATTATATCAGCTTCCCTGACACACATGCGGAACTGCTAAAGACAAAGACTGACTTTTATCAAATGGCACACTTCCCACACGTCATCCGCTGTATTGATGGCACCCACATCCCAATCTGCCCACCTGCTGCCACAGAGTACATTTACCGCAACAGGAAGTCAACACACTCCATCAATGTGCCGGTAATCTGTGATGCCAACAACATCATCACAGATATTGTGGCCAAATACCCGGGAAGCACCCACGACTCCTACATCTTTCAGAACAGTGGGATATACACACGCCTGGCAGCGGGGGAATTTGGAGAAGGATACCTGCTAGGTAAAACACTGTGACCCACCCTGATAGATACTGCAGATGTATGTGTTGTTGTGCATGATGATTAATGGCCCTATTATGTTCCAATAGGTGACAGCGCATATGCCATCTGCTCGTTTATCCTGACACCATACCTGAACCCATCTACGCCAAGCCGGAGACGATACAACGTGGCACACAAATCCACTAGGAATGTTGTTGAGCGCACCTTGGGGCTCCTAAAAAGCAGGTTCCGCTGCCTCCACAAAAGTGGAGGCGCACAGCAGTACTCACTACTCATCTGCTGTAAAATCATTGCAACTTGCACAATGTTGCACAACCTTGCTACAAAGAAGGCCATAGACGTGGAATTGTGCGAATACCAGGACCATGATGATGAACATGCACTGCCGGAACCCAACACACAGGAGTTGTGACAGCTACAGATGGCAGACAGAGATGGGCAGAGATCACACGCAACTATTTTTGAGTAAGTAAAGAGACACAGACAGGTGGAGTATGTACCCAACGTTGTTTAATTGGTGGCACTACGCAGGTACTCGAAGGCACAAGTGTGCAACACAAATGGTATCCATGTATATTGGTAGTCCTGGCTCACTTCCCCATTAAAAGTCATGGAGTGTGGGCAGCATAAGTCATTTTCGGCCACGCCTACCGGTGCCAGGTGTAATTGGCTGGCTGTCCTTACTAGGTGTGTGGGAAGTTTGAGCACCATGGAGCCTGCTGCTCCTCCGTGTCTCAGTAACAGGGGGGCTTGTCATGCTGCTCCTACTGGTGTTTTCCTCACTTTCAGAAACTTCCAGTGCAGCAGTATGTGCTGGCTGTGCAGTAAGCAGCACCTCTACAGCACTCGTCACCCTTGCAAGGCCCATGGAAACATCATTGCTGCTGTGTGCTAAGCCCTCTTGCATATTTACATATCGCCTGCATAGACGGTAAGTTGCTGTGGCCAGGCGGTTAACAGCCTTGGTGTGTAGCTGTGCTTCCTGCCTGTCCTTCTTCCTTGTTGCTCTGTCCTGATCTAGTTTCGTGCACAAGATGAGCACGGATTGCGATATGTCCCGCATCCCTGCAGCCATCTCCCTCATACCTGATGCCATCTCTTTGTTCTCATCCACCAGTGCACTGATGTCCTTCCCAATGTTTTCCATGTTTGCATTCAGGTGCCTCATCTGGCGTTGCACCGACTGGATGTCCTTCCCCCGCATTCTTTGCAACTTGACCATGCTATACTGCAGCCCATGGAAGACACTGGGACCCTCCACATGTTGTTCAGCACTGCTGTGTCTGCGCCTGGTGTCTAATCCCCCTCCATGTCACCTGCACATGTTTCCATTTCGACTAGTGGAGCTACAACATGCCTCTTGCTCTTTTGAGGTGCAGGTGTTGTTTGCGGCAGTGACGCAGGCAGTTCAAGTGAGGACAGTAGCAGAGGGGATCCTGAACGCTCTGGGGATGCCTGCAGCTGTGGAGACATTTTGAGCTCTTGGGATGGTGGCTGTGTTGTTGGTGCACCAGTCTCCTCAGGGACATTCCCTGCACTTGTGCCTGCCTCCTGGCTGTCGTCCCTCTGTGGTGCACTGCCTACCTTCTCCCTGGTACACCTGCGAGATGTCTCGCCTGTGGACATAAAAGCGTACATTAGCTATGTGCTCCTGCATCACTGCTTATCCAATTAAATTCTTCTCACTTAAACACTGTGCGTATTGCCTTGGCTTCATTATCACTGATATGTGTTGCATAACTTGTTGCTTGGTGTGCTGTATGACATGGTAGGTCTTTACATGACTACATCTCCCATAATGCATTGCTGCTGTATATTGCTACCTCTACTGGAGTAGGGTTAACACTGCCACATAGGGGAAAGGGAAGGAGATGGGGTGGGGGTCATTGCTGTGCATGCATCTTACCTTTTTTAGTGGCAGCTCTGGCTGAGCTGTCTGCATCTCCCAGTCCACAGACGCTCTCTGGTTCTATAGTGGAATCCACCAGCTCCTCCAGCTCAGTCAGGGGTGGGGCACGGTTCCTCCCTCCTCCAGTTCCGTTTGCCTCTTTGTCTAGCTCTGCAATTTTCTTTTTAGTCAAGCTCCTGAGGTTGTACCACCTCTTTTTCAGGTCATCTATGTCCCCTGGAGTCACTCCTACAGCATTCACCTTGGACTGTATTTCCAGCCAAATCTTTCTTGTGGCAGATTCAGCCACAGTCAGGGACTGCTTTCCAAACAATTTGTTGTGTTCTCTCACCACCTCCTCTACGAGGACCTGCAGCTCCATGGTGCTGAATTTTATTTTTCTCTTCTGCTCTGGGAGTTCCTTTTCACTGGTGTTTGGCATTTTCCAAGTTTGAAAGCACACAAGTGTTCCTGTGGCTCAGGGACTGAGTCCTGCTCTCACAGCCTCTCCGGAAGCTTATAATTGTTTCCAGCTGCCTGGGTGTAGCCACTTCCTGGTTGGAGGGGGGTGGTTGCACCTGATTGGCTGACTCCTGAGTTTTGCTTTCTCTTTCCTAGTAAATTAGGTATTTACTGAATCGGTATTTACCGATTCGTACTGATTCGGTAAATACTGAATCGGTAAATACCGATTCGATAAATACAGATTAGCTGTTAACGAATTTTACCAATACTGTAAAAATTAACGAATTTTTACCTACATCCCTTTTACTGATTCTAAAATACCGAATCGGTAAAATTCAGTTTTTTAGAATCGGTAAAATAGGATTACCTACATCTGGCCCTTAGTTATCAATATTTTGCCACCTGCTAGCTGCCCATATGTGACAGTATTAGTTAATGTCTCCCCACTAAAGTCAGGGGGCAAGGAAACTACGGGTTGCCTGAAGAACAAGGTGGTGCAATGTCTTAGTTCCAAACATTTATTCTCCCCTAATAGAGCACATGAAATCCTGTTTACAGGGAGAGTGGGTGGACTGGTCCATTGGAAAAAAAATTCATGGCTGCGATCATTTGGAAAATAACATCATAGTTCTTTGAAGCACAACATGTCCATGGAGAATTATAGAAGAAGCAGCTCCAAAATTCACTTGTAGTCGAAATAAATGTTCTTTATTAATATATTCAGACGTTTAAAATCCAATGATCACAAACTGATTCTTTAAGCCAACGTGTTTCATCTCTGTCAAGACTTCTTCAGGGCTAAAACAGAACATATATATACATTACTTAAAAACCATACATGTATACATATGTACAAACCAGACACTGCAGCCACATATATATATATATATATATATATATATATATATATATATATATATATATATATATATATATATATATATATATATATATAGATATATATATATATATATATATATATATATATATATATATATATATATATATATATATATATATATATACACATTTACGAAAGACACTATGTCGATTCTCGTTCCTTGGCAAGTGCCTAAAATATAACCGAGTTAGCTAGTTACCGTGTAATTGGTGTATTTCCATGGTTAACAGATCATAAACTGAAAACACTATACAACCTTATATGAGTCAGATATTGGCCCGATAGAAAGACATTAGAAATCCTATATATGTTATTCTAATCATTGGACTCATAATTTCACAAGGAGAGAGAGTTATTTCTTTGCACTCACAAATGCAGATTCATTTATCTTATGTTCACAATCAGAGTCAACACATTATGGCTAAAATATAGCGCCCATTGTCAATTTATGTGACCTACCTCAAAAGTCAATATCTGTGGTTCAATTGTATCCCACTCAAACAAGAAAAAGTTCAGTGACAGAAATAAATAAATTGCCAATAGCAATCTGTAAAGCAAAAAACAAAACGTGAAATTTACCACAACATATTTGTCTTGTTAAAATATATACACAATCATAATTAACCTGTCATTGGTATTGCAAACCAATTCGTTGTCAGGGAAATATAATACAAAAATAACCATATTACAAAATGCTGTTTATCAACACATAATCACAGTGATAAACAAATTGCACCATCTTTTCTTAAAAACAAAATAAACTATCCTGTAATTTTGCGCAAACAAACAGATTGTTAGAGCCTGTATACTGTTTAACATAAGCCCTTACTACCTGTAAAGGGAAATAACCTAAACACGTGTTATGCCATAAGACCCTGTCATAGTGTTCATCTTAAAAGAACTGTCCCCTGCAAAAATATAAAGATCCAAATAGCAAACGGGATATATTGTGCGGGAGTATTCCACTCGATACTCGCAAGGTATTTCTTGTGAAAATATTTCACTCCAGTATAACATGGCCACTAATATTATAATATGTGCATTTGTTATGTGAAAAATAAGTTCAATTCATACAAAGCTAATACTAAACAGATTAAGTATACACACTTATGGGCAGATTAGGATAGCGGTTTTTCCGCATCCTCCGGGCCGGCGGAAGCCACCGCTGACCCAGAGGATACGGAAAAACCGCAGCGGACCCACCAAAGACCCACCTCCACATTAGGATGGCTGGTGGGTCCTGGTTTCCGTCCGCAGCTTTTCCACCGCGGTTGGCTTATAACCGCGGCGGAAAAGCCCAAATATGTTGGCGGTGTCTCTCAGACACCGCCAGCCATATTGGGATGCCCAAAAAGAAATGCTTTTCCACGGCGGGTTTTCGGCCGTGGCAAAGCATACGGATCTTCACAGCGGGGACCCGTTGCGGGCCCCCTGGGTGAAGGGGGGTGGGGGTGCACATGGGGGGTACCTATGGTACTCCCCTGCATTTGTATGCAGTAATCGGCAGGCACCGCGCGGTGCCTGGCGCTTTCTGCATACAAATGCAATTTACTTTTTTAACATTGCGGCAGGTGCAGCTTGAAGCCGCACCCGCTGCAATGTTAAAAATAGAGGATGTGACCGCCAGGGTGGCGGTCACATCCTAATTGGACAGGAGGGAACTCCGCAGGCCATGCGGAGGTTCCCTCCTCCTCGATGGTCACGGACGGACTAAAGTCCGTCCGCAATCATAATGAGCCCCTTAGTTTGAATCTCGCGCTGCAGAGACCCTCAAATAACTTAAAATATTTCAAAAGCAGTATACTATTGCGAGAAATATTGACGCAGCGTTATGTAAATACTTAAAATATTCCAAAACTAAATCTGGAATATAACGCAAGAGCAGCTCTTTGCTCATCAAAAACAGTTTAGCAAGATTTTTAGTGCTTTGGTCATGTTGATAGACCCATTCCTTCACAGCCTTACATTGTATGCTTAATAGCACAATTACTCACAGTTTGCATAATCTAGATATTGCATCAACAAAACTTATTTAAATAAAAACGTTAAAGCAAAAAGTACCTAAATTCTATGTGCTGGAAAAGAGTAACTTAAAAAAAGGGCGAAAACAAAACAAAATATCACCAATTAAAGGAAAGAAAAGTAGAAATTCCTCTGAAAAAGAACCTAATGACATTCCAGTTCCTTTAAAACATACCAAGGATAGGCAAGGTGGCCAGCAGAAATTCGGGACATCTATGCTCAAAAGTTGTAAGCCGAGCAATAAAAGCTGACCCTTTTTTTATATAATTCGGCATTTTAAAATTGGCTTCATCTGCTGTATTCGAAATCAAGAAAAGATGATCAATTTCATGAATATGTTTAAAATACAGTTATGGCGGCCATGTTGATATGGGGAATCCACTGCAAAAGCCAATTCTAAATATCTATGGCCATATCTCCGCCTTGAATCGAACGCGATAATAGTGTCGGCCATTTTGGTGAAGTGAAAGTACTTCAACACTAGTGGCGGACATTTTGAAAAAGTAATAAAGATAAACAAATAAGAAAGCCAAATATGAAAATCTATGGCCATATCTCTGCAGTAAAGTTTACAAATATGTTAGGAAAACCGACACTAATTGCGACAGTCATATCATCCATGATTGAATACGCAACAAGAGCTGTTGTTATTTGGCCACGATGATAGTGGCGGCCATTTCAGTGGAGTAAACATACTCTAAAAAACTTACAATGTAAATTTCGGCCATATTGTTAGAGATCAAATATAACTAAATGCATTGTTGTAATTAATTATAAAAAGCGAAAATGCTCAAAATGACTAATGATATAAATATCGATCATATTCTGAACGATCAAAAGTATAATATGTCATGTCTCCCGTTGCCATACATTAGTGCATAATTAATGAATGCCTATATGTCAGCCATGCAAGATAATTAATTATTGTATGTAATATTTTCACAAAAGCAAGCGTAGGTAATTCTGACAACAATATTAAATGAAAAACACAGCGCAGAAGTAGCCACAAACAGTCTACATTTGTATTTCAGCTTGAAAGATGACATATAGTCTGAAAAACATATGTCAATAGAAATATTGGGAACCCGACTATAATAAGAACAGTCATATTGACAATATGAGTATGTCTAAATGCTATTTATTATCAATGAAATTGAATGCTCTAGCTATTATCAGAGTCTTCATTTGCGCAAAATTACTTAGATTGCATACTTATTCATGTCTCATTGTAATATTTGTCATGATATTCATGATGAAATTTAAGCACAATTCATTTTAGACATCTGTCAGACAACAAAAGACATAAACAGTTGTTGATACATATCATGTATCACAGAGAAATTCTTGAGCACAATTGTGTACAAAACAATCGATGACACAGTTAGAGCTTTAACCCCTTCCATGCTGATGACGAACCCCAGCCGTCATGCACTATGGTGCTCGTGTGCTGATGACGGTTGGGGTTCGTCACGGCCCGCCCCTGTTCGTGCTGTTTACAGCACACCAGGGGAATCGCGGCCGCATGGAAGGGGTTAAAAATCACAGAAAATAATGGAATTCATTGTTTTGATTAAGCCCGAGTTTCACACTCCGAAGGCGACAGACCCACTTTGCTTCAAGCCGTTTTAAAGCCAACACTCTGTTTACACCTCTTTCGCTCATTTTCACATGATCAATGGCACGAAATTCAATAGTCTTATTGTTCGGATGCTCTTCATGAGTATGATTTGCAATTGGATTATTGTTAATTAGGTCAGACAAAATAGCAATGACATTTTTGGTGACACTAGATGATCCTCTAACATGTTATAATGTTACTTTGTTTATCCTGAAATCAATTAATGCAAGGAAAAGTATTATGTTATAGTGTAACAAATTAATGGATTTTAATAATGGTCACTGTATTTATATGCCTTTTAATTTTCTTTTAGATGCATTAATTTTTGTCTGTACTTTTACAGCCGTTTTCATTGATAGCCGAATAAAGATTTAAATGAATGATAGACTCTTTGTTCTTACCAGAGGTTAATCTCAGAGTTAAAAGATCTTTTGATCTGGTACCAACCTAAACAAAGGAGCCACAGAGGTGCATTATGATCCAAATGATCTAACCACCAGCTGCCTGACCCAATGAAGATACAGATGCATCAACACTAACATTATTAAAACCCACCCGATTTACTAGGTGAGTAACCCATGTCTCCTGGAAGATACATCTATTGAAAATATGGATAATGTTCCCACAGACCTCACAGTTTAGTTTTTTCCTTAATTCTGCTAAGTTCCATGATAACATCTAAGTGTCTTGTTTTAAACCCTCTGCTCGATGAATGGGATCTAGAGTTGTCTCCCATAACCACTTCTAGCACTTGATATAGTCAGTTCTCCACCTCAGATCTTGTGATGTCTAGGGTAGGCAACCCCCCTCCCATCATGTCACTTAACCCCGCATTAGGTTTTTGGGTTGTTGAAACTCCCGGTGCAGGTTCCACTCTACTGATCCCATGTACTTCCCTCATATCTGATGAGTTGATTTTAAACAGAATCTTTGACCCTGTGGGAGGCAGAGTATGTTGGTCTAAGTTCACTAGCCCTGGTACTAGGGCATCATTGGCCAATACAAGAGTGATGTATTCTGTGTTGTCATCATGATGGAATTGATTGCAGCTAAAATGTTTAACCCTTCGCCGCGGGGGTAATTCCCACGCTGTGCTGGGGGGAGTGGGGACTCGCACAGCGCCCTGGTGCTTGTGATGAGTTCTGCTCGTCACGCAGCACGGTGGCGCTGTGCTCATGATGAGCTGAGCTCGTCACAGCCACACCAGTTTCCTCAGAACGCTCAGCACAGTGGGTGAATTATCCCCGCGTGCAAGCATTGCAGCCGTTATGACAAGCTCAGCTCGTCATGAGCACACGGCCACCGTGCCTCATGACGAGCAGAGCTCGTCTTGAGCACACATGAGGTTAAATCTTATTACTGAGTGGCAGTTCTTAATCCTTCTGATCCAGTGGATAACTCTATTAGTTAGTGTCTCACTGTTTTTACTCACACCCCTCCCGAATTTGGTGACGTGCATCAGGTATACTATGCTAGTTTTGCCCCCTTGAAGTGGCATGGGGAAGGATATATCATTCTGCATTATGGCCATTTCTGGCTCTCGTGTCCCATGGAACCCCCCAGAGCTTAAATATGGGTAAGCCACCTTGCACATCTTGTGATTACCAGCAAGATCTATCTTCTCCAGTCTTAATCCTGGGTTTTAGAGCCTTGTAGTACCTTGTGAAACAAACCATAGATGTAAGGCTCCCCTTACTGGTGGGCGGATCTGTGATTTTAGTGTATGCTATGACCTGAGTGGAGATGGATTCTTTCCTACAACCTTTATCAGGAACAACCTGTAGCAATATATTACCTCCATAGAGCCCTTGTCTGGCCGCTCCTTTTTACTTTAGTGAGAACCCAGACCATCTTTGCTTTTTTAGATTAGATGGATTATAATAATTTTATCAACACGCTTACCCACAATTTAAATGCATATTGGAGATTTCATTAGCAAGTTTCTTAACCAGTTCTTTAGGTAGGCCCACCTCCATGTGGCATACACAAGCCTTGTCCACTTGTTTACTCCAAACTTTCTGCCTAGCCCCTGGTGCAATATGGGTTTTCTTACTAGCTGCCCCGTTCACGTTGCTTGAATCTGCCAACAAACTAAAACAAATTGAGCATGGATTCACATGGACTACCGGTATAAGCATAGATTTTGTAGCAGTAGAGTTACCCAAGACAGTAGACAATGCTGTTAAATCAGATTAAACTACTTTCTGCATTAGGCTCCAGGGAAATAGGCAGCTCTTTAATGGGGATTTTTCTTTTCTTTAAAGTCCTGTACTTTCTGCTCTGGTTAGGCAACTTTGAGATAGGGTGACCACTAAACAGTGATTTCACCTCTTCTATCAACTCCTAATAATCATTGGCTGCACAGTTTGATGATAATTTTGCCTGGGGAAAATCTTTAGCCAACTTGGCAACACCATGAGGGATCTCTTTCGCCTTCCATTTTCCCATTAGTGAGTACAGTTTAGTACCCTGCCTGGGTAGTTCCAAGTTAGGAGTTTTGATACAGAAACTTCAACCAGGAAAGATAATATGTAGCAGCTGTCACAGCAGGTCAGCTCAAAGGCCTTAAAGAAATGGCCCTGCCTTGCTCTGGCTCTTTCTGGCTTAAACACCCTGTAGGAAGTCAAGGGCACTTTTATTGTGTTGGAAGGGAGACACAGCCCCCTCAAAAGGTGGTGCCATCAACTGTGCCTCCTGGTGTGATTTGAAATGGGGGGCAGAGTCCCCTATGGTCCTTGATGTTCATAGATGATAAGATAATTGAGTAGGACAATCGATCAATTAGCACTCTGCAGATATATCAACTAAAAGGGAACACTTCAGGTATCAACCGGCTTGTGAAAACTATGAAGGGTAAAATTAGTTAGACGCCTATTACATGTTTCCTCTGCAGGGGGGAGTAGTCAATAGTGAGTACTGGTTCTAGGTTTCAGCATACAGAGTCACTGTCTAGATAGGCGGCAATCACACTTTAAAGGAAGTAGATATATAAGCAAAATAGCCAAGCACTTCTCAAAAGGTTCAAATATATGTATATAACATTAATTAAACCATATCCACATTATAAATGGTTTACAGTAAACAGTTGTTTTCCCAAAATTAATAAAGTCAAACAGATCTTGCAATGTTAAAAATTATTCTTTATTAATGTTCTTTAAAATTCGAAACCGCCAATGCATTTCATCCTCAATCGGCCTTAAAAAGTAAACGGTATTAGTTAATTAAGTTTTTGCCAGTAAATAGAACCCAATAAATGTTTAAATTCTGTGTTCAAGCAAATGTGTATTGTCAGTTCGGAAAATCAGGAATTGAAAGAAGTGTATCGGCGAATGTTCACACTCGTCATCATGAGGTCATCTGGTTCGAAAAGGTTTCACCTTATCTTGTTGAATATTACTACTTGGTATTTTAGGACAGGTGCAGGTACTAATGTTTTGATTCCCATCTTTGTGTGCTATAGGAAGTGGATATATGTTCATAAAAAAAAGCATTACTTCGTGGGGATTTTACTACTCTGCCACAGGGCTAAAGGGATAGCCCCGTCCTGCCTCTTTCTGGTGCTGACAGGTGCAGGATGGGTCTTCCCTTGGCCTGATTGCATCCATTGCAGTGGTACTTGCTGTCGCACTTTATAGCGCTATGAAGTACCATAAAATTAACATAAGGGGCTATACCTACCAATAGCCCCAATCCCATTACCAAATAATCAGTCAGTTGGCAGTGAAGAAAGTTCAATCATTTATTAAGCAAAAATACTCTATAGAGGAGCTTCTCCAACCCTCACCCAACATGCGCGCGGAAAAGACTGTTGGCTCGCATTCAAACATGCGGTTATATACTGTTCAGTTCAACACATATAATCACTGTAAAAGGATAAACACCAGTTGGCCCTCGAGCTCCAGGAAAGGACCATATATGGCACACATGATTAGTTCAAAGCTTAACTATTTATTACTGGGAAGGTCAGGAGGGGTGACTCCCTTTCGTCTTGGTGCCCGGTAGTGTAGGCACAGCACCTCCAGGAATGCGCTTATCGCACCCAAAGCCAGATGCAACCTTGAGTCTCAGGACAGTCGAGTAAACAGCCTACGTTCAGTTGCTCACAGTAATTCAGATGAACTGGGGCTTGACAACTGCCGGAGACTAACACATGATCACAGCCTATGTTCGAGCATAGGTTCGGAAAATGGCATCTGTATGGTTCTCAGCCTACTCTGTTAGCAATAGATACGCAAAGAGCGAATAAACGTTTCCCCCTGCAATCATATATAAAATATATTTATATCGTTTTAGCAAAAGAGGGTACGTATAGATGCATCATGCCAACATAATATAGGTCCGATACTCCTTATGCATGGGATATCTATTTTTTATCCCTCAGAACGGCCCTTTTAGCATTATGTAGCTAACTAAAACAGCTCAATCTTCAAATATTCCCTCATCAATCATCATTAAATCTTTGAGCTCCTGCTGAACTAACTGAGCCCTTACTGCTGCTGGGGATGGACAGGCCACGGAGGAGGTGAGTTTAGTTACACAATAAGAGCAACATGCAGGTCCACATTGTACACAAAGGCAGCACATGAATATGATACCGGCTATACATGCCAGCACTATCAGAATTTTCCATCCTCAAGAAGACAACAGACCCCAGAACCAACCAGAGAGGGACAATGTACCAGTCTCTACATGTATTTCGGAAGCCAAACGATGTAGCTTCTGGATAGCCAAATGAACGGAGGAGGCGGAGTCAGGAATATAAACACAGCAAAAGCTGCCAATCACACAGCATGCTCCTCCTGGATTTGCCAAGATAACGTCTAAAACCATACGATTTTTAACCGAAACAAGCCTGGTTGCTTGAAGCTCTACGGTTATATTAGTCAATAATCCTGCAGTAGTGTTAATTACCCCTTCAATTACTCTGGACAAACGCCGTACTTCTTTGCTGATTATTATAGGCCTCCAAATGGTAAACACTCCTTTTATAATGTTGGTAAAAGGCTGCAGTGGAGTATCTGTCTGATCTATATTCGTAGTATCTATCTCCCTTTTATTCCTCCTTATAAGCACACTTCGTTTATCTAAGCGGTGATCCTTGTGATAATTAGAAGGGGCAATATAGACTGGTGGGTACAGGAAGGACAGGTAGCAACGTCCATCCCAACCTCGTGAAACCCAAGTATAGGCATTTTTTCCACAAACAAAATATACATTAGGAGGGGTTAACAATGGAGGGCTGCTAAAAGTAAGCAACTGATAAGTGTAATTACATTGACTTTCTCCTACTGATATGTACCCTACTCCCTGAACACAGAACACAGAGGTACTATTCAGTATAGGCACTGGAATAGCCATATCTTCAGTAACATTACGGTCTTGAAAATGTTGAAAATACTGAGTGAAATTAAACTCAACAAAATCCAAATCTCATTTTTCAACCAAGTGGTATTTTCATGCACTGTATACATATTCATACATGCATTCGGATCTAAGGTTCCCTCTACATTATTCCCCTCGGGTCGAATCCCTGATGAACCTCAATATATGCTAAAATCATTTCATAATCCTTTTCCGAAAACCTTTGAGTGGCCACTGTTTAAATGCATATACATCATTGAAAGTAATTTAAACCAAGCCTCACAACTCCCCAGATGAGACAAGGGTAGGGATATGAATAAGTCGTGCTTGTGCATAACAGATGGTAAAAGACCACAAACCCAACAATTTGTAGTATTGGTAGCACTGTGTGTTTGATGAAGATTTTCAACAAATCATTTTTCACATAAGTCTGACGATGCCTTTCCTTATGTGGGGCTAAAGTATTAAACACATGTTCCGGAGGTGGGGCAGTTGTTCCTAAAATAGTATGCATAGGGCGGCGAAATTTCAAATAGATGAATACTCCCATCAATGTGATTAGTAATATTGCTATAATAAATATAAATGCAATTTTAACTTGTTGGGTCCAACTAGAAAAGACAGGCCATGCAGTCCAACCTGCCAGAGGGTGCTTCTTTCCTGTGTCCGTTTAGAGCATCACAGGCAGGCTCCTATAGTTCATCACAAATAATATCAAAGCAAGCTTCTCACGTTGGAGTTATGTTCTCACATAACCCTTGAAGATAACACAACCTGGGCCTCTTTAACCAAGAAATTCAGTATTTCTTTCTGAACAGAGCAAGCAAATGTTCAAGGCTCTCAGCGTGTCCAGTCCAGTGTCTCGCTCAGTACCCCAGAAGCGCATCCAGCAGACATTTGTGGAACAGGTCTGTACCCTATCACTCAAGTCTCTCCCTACCTCCTACCATATTCACCTGGGGTACCACGTTGTTCTCTGGGCAGCTTGTTGTATTGAGCATGGCCAGGCCCTTCTTGATTAGAGAACAAAACAGAGGATGATGAATCTGGTGAAACAGGGGTACTGTGAGCCTCTCGTTCGCCTGTAGAGGCAACAGAATCTGGGGCAATCACTTGTGCTGATGACAGAGCCCCTTCCGAGCCTCGAACACCTTCTCCCTGCCCTTCTCCAAGCACTTGGTCATCAGAAAAAAGGGCAAAACGAGGAATTCGCTCACTTTCTTGGGTCAGAACCCCTCCCAGGATTCGCTGATCATATGGAAGCAGGAGGGGTAGTTTTTTAAGATGTGACACAAGGATCCAGTTTTGTCAAAAAACAAGGGGGACCCACTAAATGGCTTTGGACCATGGGTATCAGTTATTTTCTAGAAACAAAGGTCCTAAGCCTAGAACATTATTTCAAAACAATGTAATATAGACCACAATCGGAAACTATATATTCTTTTCTTATACCCAGCCGGGCAAAGAATTTATTTCGTAAAGTATGACACGTATTCAAAGTTTGAGATACAATTTGACAACAAACATTTATCGTTTGAAGTAAGGCACAAGCCTGTGCCGTACTTAGAAATAGGAGAAAGTTATAGGGAAAGATGTAGAAGAGAGGACAGTTTACTTCAGGCAAGAAGAAGTGAGTGAAACTGGGTACTTCTTCACATTGAAATTGACAGTAATTCCCAGAGTAGTACATACATACAGAGGTGTTCGCAAATAAACTGTATGTCTACTAAACAAAGTCGACGGCGTTTCGATCCCGGGCTCAAATTATAATAGGATCATCATCAGGACTTAGTGATTGCCTGGTATTACAAAATGATATCCGCCCTTGAGGCCGGAAATTTCCGGGTTGCGCGTTGGTTTACTCGATAGGGCTGGGTGGCCGGTTTCTCAGTTCGAAGTCACGATTGTGGATTTGAGATGGCGAGGCAATTTAGAATGTCGAGGCAAGTCCCGTGTGGGAGCCCCGTCCTGTTGTATTGATGCAGCGTTCGATAATTTATTTGATCCGCGCTTAAGTGGAAGCTGTCCGTTGATGCGGTCGGTGAAATACGCGATCCGCTCTAGAAAGATACTGTCTGGGACGCCGTGCTGGTCCACAGGTTCCTCGTCAGTTACGCTGCTTCAAATCCAGTGTCGCTTGCCGTTCACCTTTACCACTGTCCACATGGCCAACAAGACTTGAAACGGTTCTGACTAACGGGAATCCAAGCTGGATTTTCGCTGATAATTACGGACCAGAACCCACTGTCCTAGCTCCAAGCGATGTCCGGGACCCTTCGGCAGCGGCTGTAAAACTGCTGAGACCTGTTGATGAAAGGAACGGAGATCTTTAGTCAAAGCATACAGGTAGTCTGTCAACATAGGATACTCTATATCACAAAATGTTCTGGGTCTCGGGACGCCCCAAACATTAGCAGGGCGCCCAAAAATGACCTCATATGGAGATAAGCCAGAACAAGAATGTGGGGTAACCTGTATTGACATTATTGCCAGCGGTAGAGCATCTGGCCATTTCAATCCGGTACTTTCTTGAATTTTTGCCAATTTGAGCTTCAGTATCCCATTATACTTCTCGACCAACCCAGCGGACTGAGGGTGTTGAGCCGCATGGAATTTCTGTTTAATCTGTGGTCCATTATAAATTTGAGCTTCAGTATCCCACTATACTTCTCGACCAACCCAGCGGACTGGGGGTGTCGAGCCGCATGGAATTTCTGTTTAATCTGTAGTCCATTACAAATGTGACTGATGAATTCTGCATTAAAGTGTTCCCCGTTATCACTCCAGATCACCTGAGGCAATCCATATCGTGGGAAGTGTTCCTTTACCCACGCCTTTGTCGTGGCCAAAGCAGTATTTTCTTTGGTTGGGTAGGCTTCCACCCATTTACTGAAATCGCACACCATGACCAGAACGTACTTCAAAGTATTTACGTGCTCCAGCTGGATATAATTCATTTGGAGCACCTCAAAAGGCAAAGATGGTGGTGCAAAGTTTCCACTCAGTTTCCCTGTCCCCAAGATTATGTCGTAAGCAAACCATGCAATATTGAACCAAATGAGCAGCGGTCCTTGGAATATTGGGATTGTACCATACAGGATCTAATAATGCACAAATACCCTTTGCCCCAATATGAGCTAAACCATGTGCCATTGTCACCACCGCATTCACTAATGCATTAGGCAACAACCATTGCTGTTTTTCTGTCAAATCAATCGTCTGCATCTAATTTCCCCACTTAGTCTTTCCAGTGAGCCAGCTCAATAGGGGTAGCTTCTTTATGTATTTCTCGGACACTCTCCATGGTGTTATTAAACATCTCTGTTTCAGCCACCCACCTAGCAGAGCTAGTCACAAACATTGAGGTCACTTTGGATTTCGCAGTTTCCTTAGCTACTTGATCAGCAAAGGCATTACCTTTACCCACTGCATCAACCACTGCCTTGTGTGCACTGCATTTAACTACAGCCACCATCTCTGGTAACGTCAATGCTGTCAGCAATCACAAAATCAAGGGGCCATGCTGTATTCGCTGACCATGGGAAGTGAGAAAACCTCTTTTAGCCCAAAGCCGGCCAAAACTATGAGCCACGCCGAAGGCGTACTGGCTGTTGGTGTAAATATTTACTCTCAATCCTTCACTTAACTCGCAGGCCTGAAGAAATGCCACTAACTCAGCTGCCTGTGCTGAGTGATAGAGCACTCGAGAAGCCTCAACTACAGTGTGAAGAGTAGTTATCGCATATGCAGCAGTTGTCGTGCCATCTGGTAATTTGAAACAAGAGCCATCGACATACAACTCCCCTTGAGGGTCAGATAGAGGATTGTCTGTCAGGGCTGCCCATCCCTTCGTATCTTCCTCCGTCCGAAATATACAATCATGAACATCATTGTTCCTTTCGTTCGAAGGGACGGGTAGTAACATAGCAGGGTTCAAAGTGGCACATCGTTTATTCGTAATGTGGGGAGCAAACAAAATCAATTCCTACCCTGTAAGACGCGCAATCGTAAGGTGCTGGGTCTTCGTTTTGTTCAATAATGTATCCACAGCGTGCGGTACCATCACTGTGAGATCAGTGTCAGAACGAGTCCTTCCGACTGTCGAATAGCCACTGCGATCGCAGCAGTAGCCCTAAAACAGCTAGGGAGTGCTCTGGTGACATTATCCAACACCACCGAGAAATAGGTACAAGGTCTCTGCTTACCACCAAATCCTTGTGTTAAGACAGAAAGCGAGCAATCGTCCACCTTGTGTACATAAATCACACACAAAAGGTTTTTGGTAGTCAGGGGTACCAAGAACGGGTGCAGAGCAAAGCGCAGGTTTCAAAGAGTCAAAAGCATTTTGGCAAGCCTCAGTCCAGGGTAAAGGTTCCTGCACATCTAGTGGTTAAATACAGGAGAGGTTTAGTGAGAAGGGAAAAATTAGGGATCCATTGGCGACAGTAAGAAGTTATGCCGAGAAATGCATGAACATCACGCCGAGTACGAGGTACAGACATATTAAAAATGGTAGTCACATCCTCAGGGGTTAGTCTCCTTCGCTCTTTCGACAGTAGATGACCTAGGTAGGACACCTCCTGTCGACAATATTAGAATTTAGAAAGAGATACTTTATTGCCATGAGCCGCCAAATGAGACAATAATTGTACAGTGGTTTCCTTACAACCCTCCTCAGTATCAGAGGCCACTAACAGTTCATCAACATATTGCAAAAGCACATTACCAGGGGGTAGCACCAAATCATCCAACATTGTCTGCAAAGCTTGACTATAAATACTAGAACTCTCCGTGTACCCCTGGGGAGCGCGACAAAACCGGAAGCTGCGACCAGATAATGAGAAGCTAAAAATATGATGGCTATCAGGATGTATCGGACTGCTAAAAAAAGCATTCTTTAAATCGATCACAGAGAAATATTTAGCAGTGGGTGGAATCATAGTGAGAATAGTAGTGAAGTCAGAAACCATAGGGTATTGGGGCACCACTATTTTATTAATTTCACGCAACTCAATCACAACATGATAAGTATCAACATAGCCAGGATCACTTCCCACAGGGGCCTTTTTTAAGATTGATAGAATGGGGCTGTTGCATATATTAGCAGCTGTCTCTTCCACCACACCCTTTTTGATCAAATCTTGTATGATGGAGAGCAAAGCTTTCTCGCCCACAGGAGAACTTTTGTACTGAGGTATACGTGGAAGCCAAGCATTTTGCTTCAAAGTAATAGAAACGGTTGGAATCCTTAATAATCCTGCATCTGTGTCTCCAATGGCCCACAGCGTCACTGGGATAGCAGCAAACTCGGGAGGGAGGGGTTCATTTTTGGTGAAGCACTGCTAAGTATGCTTACCAAGGGGATTGATAGTCAAATAAACACCATCAGGTGAACAATTAATTTTTGCATGTAATTTCTTTAACAAATCCAATGGGAAATCAAAAGAAACGGGAAGTCTACAGTTACTGGGCCATTGTAAACGGAAAAGGTTTGGAAATGGGGCTCACCACGGGAATTCCCGAGAATCCCACCGAAACATTATTTTGCCCGGACAGAGCAGCACCTGGGATCAGAGAACGAGAAATAGAACTTTTCATCGCACCCGTATCAACTAAAACATTTTCAGATGTCCCCATCAAATGCGCCTTTACATAAGGACCTTGCTGATCAACGGGTAATGACACCTGGCCCCCTACTCTGTCCTTGGCTGTCCTATGCATAGGCAGACCCTTTTGTTGCATCCAGCGCACAGTCCTCATAACACTGCCTGCCTCTCGGAATATAGAAGTAATTCTTTTCTGATCCGGCGTGTGTGGCCTCCTCTCGTCACATATCACTGCAATCCATACCACCTCGACCTCTTCCTCCTCCCCTCATAGCCCCATTCTGAGCCAGCAACAATGGACACTGAAATCGCCAATGCCCTTCCTCCTTACAATAAGCGCACTGGTTTATCCCCAAAACAACAGCAGGCCCTACGCCTCGTCTGGTTCCTGCCCCCCTCGGGACGAAACCTCTACCACCTCTCTCTCTGCCTTGTCCTCGAACAACTTGTTGTAACAAGATCCGTGTTTTGAGATCTTTCGTTTTCTTTTCCGTCTTATCCTTGCTCTCATTTTCTCTATGTTCATAATATTGGGCCACACTCAATATTACCAAAGGCGTAGATGTGGCCCAGGTACTTTCAGCGGCTTGTAGCCGTGCAGAAATTTCCGGTAACAAATTGGTCACAAAACGATTAACAAATAATCGTATACCGCCTTCCAATGATAAATCCTGTCCACTAAAATCAATGAACACGCCTTCATATCTAGTGAAGAAATCAGAAACGCTTTTGTCTTTCTTCTGCTTACATGCTGTCAATTTATCCCAATCCACCTTATGAGGCGGAATTAAGGAATGCATGCAAGTAATAATACGTCGAGGTAACGCCATTAGTTGGGGTTTTGGTTTATCACCAGGCTTACGCTCCTTATCCCAATCTTTTATCTGTTCCCATGTTCTGCCTATCTCTTGAACATGGTCCTTATCATGCACCTGACGCCATACATCAACAGGGACTAACAACGCAAAAAATAGTTCTATGTCAGCTAGGGTCATAAGGGCTGAGGAAGCCGCTTCTGTGAGTTCTTTATAAAAGCCATGGGATTCTTACGGGGGTCAGGTAGTTGTGATTTTAGCTAGAGGACTTCACTCCTCTTCCAGGGGGTGTAAACCCATTGTTCCTACACTTGTGCCTCTACACGAGGTCTAGTCACCTCATCCTGATCATTTTTTAATTCCGGTATTTCAGGATGAAAGATAGGATATACTTCTCGCATAGGGTGCTGAGATTCCCATGAGGAATATTTTTGGTGCATCCGCCCTCGATAACTTAATAAAACCTCAACATTTTTTGTATACTTCCTCTGGTCTAAGTGCAGGCTTATGAGCCCTGACCCGAATATCATACATCACTTGGGGGGCCATCCCTCCTGCAAAACACTGTTCCCATAAAGTAAGAAGACATTTGGCCATGTGTTTCAGGGCATGTTGCTGCATAACAAGCTCAAAGTCTCGAAGCGTGCTCCATATAACAGTTATAGTATAAATAGGCTGTTGCATCCACTGGGATGACTGATCTGTTTCTCTTTTATTCCTACAGTCGAACGAGTAAACATCTTTTGTGTGTTGAAATCCCCCAGAGCACAAGCTGGAGTTGAAACAGCTAAGGATGGGGTCGTGCTCGCGGAATTGGAAGCCCACGCAAGGGTAGGGGGAGACAAAACAGCTGTGGACATAACCGAAGATGGCAACGTAACAGACCATAAGGTAGCCGTCTCAGACACAGAGGGAGATAAAACAGAGGACGATCCCGGACAGACAGGGGAAGAGAAAACAACAGGGGCAGAAGCTGAAGGGACCTGTACTGGGGTTGGGGGAACAACGGGATATATACGATGGGGAGCATAAGGTGGAGGGGGCAAGTATCTAATAAATCCTCCATCTCATCCTCCGCTTCAGTCCTAGACACATAGGTCTTATCCACTTGCAATCTAATATGCCTATCTGCACAATCAATTCCCTGTTCGGTTTGAGCTTTATCATAAGCAGTGGCTTTCTGTGTAATCGTCTGACCTCCCTTCATTCTGCAGACTTTCTCCTCCCTTATACGTCTACGCTTTGCCTCCTTCTGCTATAAGTTTATGGAATCAAACATTGACTGTCGACTACGTTTAGAAAACAATCGATCCTGCAGAAAATATATCTTTTCTCATCAAAAGACCCGGTTAAAGGCCATTGCAACTCAACATTATCCTTAGTATATTTATGCCATAGTGTATTAAACAAGAGAGGTGTAATACCATGCTTTACATACATATCATAACTCGGGCTGCTCTCAGGCGGGGCAGGTTGACTTTCAGGCAAGCGCGTATCATTAGGGTGGCAACAACATCCAAAATAACTCAATTTGCTAACACAAGGCATAGTGATTGTTGTCACGTATTTCTCATTCAATCATAAAAAACATACTTACAAACATGGCCATGTGCAAACATTCACAACAAATTCAACCTCACTCTTATTCAAACATGCACAGAACAATAACATATGTACATAGAAAGATATTCAAAACAACATGACTCTTTTCTGTCTTTCCAAACAAAGAACAGAGCCCGTCGACTTCTGTTCATAGAGAATCAATCAATTCAGATTCCAGACCAACAGATACCAAAATCAAGCAGTCCTAAGACTACAAAGAGACCGTCAGAAAGGTATAACCACAGACTGTCCAACAGACCATCCTGCAGTCTTCCTGGTTCACCCTTGGGACTATTCTGACTAAGTCCGGTTCCTTAGCACCGCTTCAGATATGTCCCCAAGATAACCCAGGTACAACCACAGGCCTTTCCGAGACAGGCCGGCCAGGGGCGCACCACACGAGCCACACCAGGGCGTCCGATCGGCGTCTCTATTGTTCACAAAACAAGACAGTGGAGCATCTACCCGTGCAGCCACAATGCTTCCCCGTCAGACCCCCAAAATTCTCCGTGGTACACCGACCACCAAATCCTACACAGTTAACTGCTTCAGAAGCACTGCTCAACAGCGCGTTCCAAAAGACATCAAAAACAATCCACCCATCTGGTGCATGCAGGTACAATTGCGTCAGTTCCTGGATTACGCCCGTAGGACTCCGGCGAAGGGTCACTAGCAGCTGGGGCACTCTGATCGCAAGAGCGGAGTAATTCAAAAAGATTTTGGTCCGTCCACCCGCTCGACCAGAGCCCCCCTTCTTTGTCCTTTCTACCCGGTTACTGAGAAGACGACGCTATCACGGAGTCCCACTAGAGTCGCCAACTGAAGAACCATAAAAATAACATAAAGGGCTATACCTACCAATAGCCCCAATCCCATTACCAGATAATCAGTCAGTTGGTAGTGAATAAAGTTCAATCATTTATTAAGCAAAAATACCCTATAGAGGAGCCTATCCAACCCTCACCCATCAGGTGCGTGGAAAAGACTGTTGGCTCGCATTCAAACATGAGGTTATATACTGTTCAGTTCAACACATATAATCACTGTAAAAGGAAAAACACCAGTTGGCCCTTGAGCTCCAGGAAAGGACCATATATGGCACACATGATTAGTTCAAAGCTTAACTATTTATTACTGAGAAGGTCAGGAGGGGTGACTACCTTTCGTCTTGGTGCCCGGGAGGGATGTATGACGTGGCAACGCATACTGTTACCACGCATACCTTTACAACGCGGTATTTACAACGAATACCGTTACAACGCATAGCACTTAGAGGTGCTGGATAGTGGTAAGTATAATTTTATATTCCAACTCCAGTCCCCGTGGACACTAGGGAAGGTGTTGGATATAAAATTATACTTATTCCCTCTCCTAGAGCGCCCCCCAGCGCAATGCGTTGTAATGGTATGCGTGGTAATGCCTGCGTTCTAATGGTAGTGCGTTGTAAAAATTCCGTTGTAAACGTTGTATACCGCCAGGGAGTGTAGGCACAGCGCCTCCAGGAATGCGCTTATCGCACCCAAAGCCAGATGCAACCTTGAGTCTCCGGACAGTTGAGTAAACAGCCTACGTTCAGCTGCTTCCAGTAATTCAGATGAACTGGGGCTTGACAACTGCCGGAGACTAACACTTGATCACAGCCCGTGTTCGAGCATAGGTTCCGAAAATGGCGTCTGTATGGTTCTTGGCCTACTCTGTTAGCAATAGATACGCAAAGAGCGAATAAACGTTTCCCCCTGCAAGCGCATATAAAATATATTCATATCGTTTTAGCAAAAGAGGGTACCTATAGATGCATCATGCTAAAATATTAAAGGTCCGATACTCCTTATGCATTGGAAATCTATTTGTTATCCCTCAGCTAGCTGAAGTAGCTGATGGAGGAGACTTGGGACCATCTCCTGCGGCACTGGTGGTGGTGGAAGCTACAGTCCCCTCAAGTTCCCGGGTGTGCTGGCTAATACTCCAGCGCAGGGGAACTGGTCATCATGCATTATAGTGTTTGCTTGAGCAGCTGAGGCAAAAGACCAGAGACCTCCCCCTGGGACCCTGGTGGTTCTGGACGCTGTAATCCCTTCAAGTGCCGGTGTGCTGGCATTTAGCCCTGCACAGTGGGACCTGTCGTCATGCTTTATAGCACTTTGCTGGAACAGCTGAGGGAAAAGACCAAGGGCCTCCTCCTGTGGTACTGGTGGTGCTGAACGCTGTCGTCCCCTCAAGTGTCTTGGTGTGCTGCCAATTATTGGTAGTATTGCTCACATGAATATCATGAAGTGTAGGTTCTTCCAAATTTATTATAGAGGGCTGTGCTTCCTCAATGGTTTCCATTGTATCTGTGCGAGCCAACTTTTCTCTGCTCTGGAGGAGCAGGACAGACGGGAGCAGTTTACATCAAAGAATAGTTGGGGTAGTCAGAATGCATCAAGTTGGATCTTGTTATAGTTTTATTGATACGCTTTGTGTTACACAACAGGCATAGGGTACACAGACAGAACCTCCTCCCTTTGGTTAGTGTGTCTGAGACTGAGTGCAGGGAACTAAGTCTGTCAATGAGTGCAGCATGCAGGGAACTAAGGGGCATATTATCAAGAAACACTGTTAACATTATCGCCGCTTTAGCATCGGAAAACTGCAGCTAAGGCGGCGATAATGGGCTTTATAATATGCCCTTGTGAATTCCCATAGACCCCCATGTTCTGGTGTGAACATGGGCTACTATGGGAATTCTCTACGGCGTATTATCAAGCCCATTAGTGGCAGTTTTCTGTCGCTAAAGCGGCGATAATGTTAACGCCCTGTGCTTAATAACATGCCACTAAGTCTGTGAAGATGCTGGCTGTTGTTGAGGGTGCTTTGACTGCACCCTATAGTGTATTGTGCTATTTTATAATGGAGCCCTTTTGGCTCCAAACAGACTCCATACAGCTGTGACATAGGTGTCAGAGCATAATTCAATGAAAGCTTGTTTTAGAATGTTGAATTCACACGCAGCAGAATAAAGACGTGTAATACTAAGCTCCAAGTGTGGGGTGGTCTTCGGGGGTACCCAGGCTAGGAGGATGCTACAAATGGTGGCAAGATATGGGATAAATAGCCCAAAGAACGACTATGCTCTCCTTGAGAGTTTGCCGTAGCGCAGGTAAACTGCTTGTGCACGTCACATGTGCAGGTGTTCAATAACAGAATCAATGCTTCGTGCGCATGGAGTAAAAGTGCAACTCCAGCCACCCCAAAGCAAGTGAAGACAATGGAAGCCTTATAAATAATCTACAAATTGATGGTTGAGAACCTACTGGTCAAGCCAAACTTAAATGTACTGTGCTACCATACAACATAAAGTTGTACGTTATATGGAATGATAACACAGAAAAGGGATTCAACCTGGTTTACAAACCACAGAAACTGATAATAATAAATTGCAAAACAATGCTGCGAAAAGAAGCGCTGCAAGGTGGAGATCAGACAGGTATTACAAAAAGCAAATTGAAGTTTAGACAAAATGAAATCAATCGCCTTGTGAATGCCCTGAGGAGAGTCCTCATAATACTGCGCTCGGTGATGGTGGCTCAAGGAGAAGTGTTTGGGGTAGTGTTTACAGAGCCATCCATATCCGATTTGGATCACTCACAAAGTTGCAGAGTGGGGTGCAGAACAACTTCATAGGTCATCAGTGAATAAAGATCCAAGAACAACTTTTGGCATAGTAAAATCTTTCAGATGGCTGTAAAGAAAGTCACATTTCTAGCTCTTGTTAAAGATGAGTCAGAGGCAAGCAGGTTGCTAGGTCTCACAGATACATTGCAAACAGATGATGATGATGCGGTCTTGATGGCTCGCACGCCAGTGGCCCTACAACGCCTTGTAACATCCTTTAACACATTTATGTCTAATATAGACCTGCAAATCAACTGCTCTAAAACATTCACCATGAATTGGGGCCCTGGTTCTAATAGAAAAAGGAGGCCGATGTTTATTAATGCCAGTCCCCTAGACTTTACCCCTACCTTTCCATATCTGGGCATTTTATTTCATGAATAAGGGTCTTGGGCAGATGCCATAAGAGTAAGGAAAGCCCTGTTTTGTTATATCCATCACAGCGCTTAGAAATTTCTCTAAAAAGATGGGGAGAAAACCTACTGTAAAACTGCTGCGAATTTTTAATGCCACTTGTGTTTCTATTGCTGTCTTTGGTGCTGGGATTTGGGGCTATGACAACGTACAATCTATTCAGGTTGTAGAAAATACATTCCTGAGATTCATCTTAGCTGTACCTGAGAGTGTCTCAAGTTACATTTGTCATATGGAACTTGGCCAACCCCATATTGAAGATACAATCAGAGTCCAACCAGTACTGCAGTGGCATAGGGCTTGGACCAATGATGGGTGCGTACTGAATCGAGCTACCTTAAGGGATGGATTAAGTTTGGGCAATGTGAGCAGGATAAGATGGTTCACTTACATTAGGGACTTCCTTGGAGACATTGGCTGCATGAGTTATTATGACGATCCTTTGTCTATGTGTAACATTACGAGGAAGTCACTAAAAATAAAATGTATGAAACATCTGGAAGATATCAGAATGACTGCAGAAATTAAGAAAGAGTTAGTTGCAGCCCATCAACTCATATTACTGCAAGGCAAAATCCAACCTTATTTAACCCTTTCTATGTCTGAACATTCGCGATTCATTTTGACCCGTTTTAGGTTAAGTATTCTTTTTAGGGTTTTAAGTTTCCCCGTAATGAACTGTTGGTCTCGCAACCTAATTAAATGCCCTTGTGATAACTCATCAGAGAAGTCTGACATCCACATCCTTTTATTCTGTAAATACTACACTTTACCCCGGAAAAGATTGATTGTACCGATTTTAAAGGAAATGAATGTTAGACGATGTTGTGCCGCCTTTTTAGAACTCAAGAAATTAGATGCTATTTTTATTGTAGCTTCCATTTCGGAATATTTTAGTAATGTTTTTAGATTACGAAAATCAATTTGCACTTGAAGTCAATGTATGCTGCATTTAAATTTATTACATATTTGTACCTACATTTGTATTTCTAATAACCTAGTGGTTCTAAATGTTTCTTTTAATAACAATGATGATGTGGTAAAATTAATTATTTTTATGTACTTTTATGGTTACTAATTTTTAGCCGAATAAAGTCAAATTGAATTGAATTGAATACATTGCAAACACCAAAAACAAAAAGATAATCAAGTATATCAAAAATGTTGATAGTGTGAAAGAAGTCATATAGAAAATGCTGCAAACTGATGAAGAAACTACATATTGTCAGAATAAAAGAACGGCTGAATCTAAAGTTCAATCCAGTACTCAACGTTGGTTGCGAAATATAGAGTTGCAGTCGAGAACAGCAAAAAGTTGGTGACACCATTGATGAATATGTGGAGAGACTTAATCCACTCATCTAACACTGTAAGTTCCATAGATTTAATGATGAGGACGCTATGTGACATAGAATTATTGAAGGATGCTTACAAGATTCATTCAAACAGATGATCGACGGAATGCTGAAAACATCATACATGCACCCCCAATCAAGAGATGTGGGTTAAATCCATCATTATTTTGCTCACCATGCCACCCCAATTTAGACCCAGCCATATGCAAATCAGTCTTGACCCTGTGTCTCATGGGAACAGTCCAGCCCGAACTGGAAACAAGCATCCTGGGACCGGTTTCTGGGTATTACCCTTTAGAAACCAGGCTAGCTTAAATCCAGTGGCACTTTGATCAAGGGACCCATGTCTGCGCATACTCATCCCACTTAGGGTGAAAAGTGCTACGCAAACAAATGATGGACGGAATGCTGAATAAATCATACATTTACCCCCAATCAAGAGATCTGGGATAAATCCATCGTTCTTTTGCTCACCATGCATCCCAGTTTAGACCCAGCCATATGCAAATCAGTCTTGACCCTGTGCCTCATGGGGAAAAGTCCAGACCGAATTGCCAAGCCAGATCCTCCCTGGACCGGAAACAAGCATCCTGGGACCGGTTTCTGGATATTAACCTTCATCAGCCAGGCTAGCTTGAATCCAGTGGTACAGTGAGCAAGGAACCCACGTCTGAGCAAACGCATCCACTTACGGTGACAAGTGCAACACAAACAAATGATGGACGGAATGCTGAATAAATCATGCATTCACCCCCAGTCAAGAGATCTGGGTTAAATCCATAGTTCTTTTGCTCACAATGCCACCCCAGTTTGGACCCAGCAATATGCAAATCAGTCTTAAACCTGTGCCTCATGGGAACAGTCCAGACAGAACTGCCAAGCCAGGTCCTCCCTGGATTGGAAACAAGCATCCTGGGACCGGTTTCTGGGTATTACCCTCCATCAGCCAGGCTAGCTTGAATCCAGTGGCACAGTGAGCATGGGACCCATATCTGGGCATACCCATCCCACTTAGAGTGAATAGTGCTACGCAAATTCACAAGATTATAGACTGGTAAAACAAGTTGCTACATTCCTTCAACACTAAGCCTGAAGGCTGCTCTCCATAGCTGCCACTAGAATAGCTATCAAATAAGGTTGTCTTTAACCTATCACCTATAAGGGGTTGTTTGGTCTGGTGCAAGGTGCCCACTATAACTAGTGGACAGCATATGCCAGGCCAACTTCTCACAAACACAGTTTGCAAATTGAGGCTCTCAAGAGTTGCAAGCTGAACTGCTTTCTTTATCTTACTCATAAAATGTTGAATGAGTCAATTGACCTGCAGCCACACAGGTGTTCTCTTCTGATGCTTTACGTTCAGATGCTCCAGAAAATTATTGCATTCTCGAATATCGAATGGTGGGCCATTATAAGACTTCAAAATGGCTAAAATGCTCCATGTTCCAAAAATGTCATCAAGTCTCTCAATGACTTGGTCATCAGATGTAAATGAGAGATCCTCCTCTATTGGAAATCAAGAGTACTCATCCATAATTACCATCAAATAATGTCTAATGTTGAGTGCACCAAAGAAACAGATGGCTACTCTTTCACATGCATGGCCAGGGGCAATTATAGACGAATGCCCACCGATGTGAGTTGATTTCAGGTTGAAGAGGTGAAGCTTGATTCTGCAGCTACGAGGAGCAGGAGGTATCAATGACAACCAGGAGCTGGATTCGAGCTGTTCCACAAAGGATGTCGAGTGCTGCGGCATCGGTGACCGGGTTGGACCCAGCAAGCCTTGGCAACAGCAACCCATGTAGAAAGTGAATAAATGCTTTGATGCAGACCAGCAAGGCCTAGGGACTCACCAAGTGGTGGAGAGTCACGGCACGCCTGGAGCAATCAGGGAAACTCAATGAAAGTTAAATTTGCCTTCTCGCGGACCCACCAGTCAACAGACCAGGGATCGCAAAGGTACCTTGAGCGAAAAAACAAAGGGCCGGCTCACAGAACACTCGCAGAGTGTAGGCGAGCAATCTTCAGTGGAAAAAGTGCTCGGGCTGGGCTACAAGTAACCCAAGGAACAGCTTCAAGGGACATCCAGAAGCTAATGCACTTGCAAATGTGCCCGGTGTCCAGGGGTTCCGGTTCCACAGTACTCACCAGGGCTGCGGGTCTCAGCTTTGCTGGGGACTCAGGTCGGTCTTGGGGAAGTCTGGAAATCCACCTCCTGGCCTGCAATTACTTCGGAGTGCGGCGACAGCTTTGGAGATGCAGACCGGTCAGATGCGTCTTTCTTTGGTGCTTGCCAAGCAGGGGAGTAAATCTTTTACTCCAAGGGAGATTCTTCAGTCATCTAGTCATGTAGATCGTCAAAGTTCCAAGATTTCTGTAGCAGAGTTTCGTCCAGGTGTAATCTAAAGTCCTGTAGTCAGGGTTTTCTTTATTATACCCAAGGACGGGGTTGGACATACTCTGGGTACCCAACTCTGGTTGGGTCTGGAAAGAGAGGTGGCTACACCCATTTCCTTTGTCCAGTTTAGCACCAGAGCAGGGGCTCATAGCCCCTGCAACCGGTTTGAAATGGGCTATGCATAGGGACACCAAATGTGCCCCCAGGGAAGACTTCAAAGCACTTTCAGAGTGCACCCACCCAGCCCCAATTCTCTTAAGCCTTTCTGGGAGGTGGTTACACCTCCCTGTGACAGGAAATCCATTGTCCAGGCCTCCCCTGTCGGAGTTTTGTCCAGCAGCAGGAGGCCAGACTCGTGTCTCATTTGTGATGCCAGGGCTCTTTTAAACTTGTACCGGGTATACCGGTGTGTACATGTCTCTCCATCTAGAAGTGTGGAATTTTACCCTTGCTACCAGGACTGCCGGGAGGGGGGTAGGATTTCAAAGTGTTGGACACCAAACACAACATGTTTCTGTGCAGCAATTCCAAAGTTAGCATTTACAGCGAGGTTATAATGCACTTACGAGTACATGGTCTGGCTGCATCACAGAACAGTCCTAGAGAATAGGTTCCGAAGGCTGCAGAGGGGCCCTGCCCATGAATGGACACCCTCTCACACAAAATCCAACACCATGCCTTCAGTATTGATAAGGCTTGCCATAGGGGTGAGTGATAGGTTTATGTGAGTCGTGATTTAAGGTAGATATAGGTGTCCTATATCTAAGTAAGAGGTGCATGCACCACCTTACCCAGGCATGTAGTAGCAGTCCTGTAGTGTCATTTTGGAAGGCTTCCCAGGGGTGGCACAATACATGCTGCAACCCCTCGTAGGCCTCTGGGTTACCTATGCCCTTAGTACCTAGTGTACCATATACTAGGAACTCACAAGGGTACCCCAGTAACCAAACTGGAGTGTATCTATAGTACATGGAATCACTTTAGAGAGGAAGCAACTAGGCCGAGGTCCTGGATAGCAGGGCCCCAGCCAGACTAAAGTCGAAAAACAGTGAAACATTAGCAAGAAGCAGGGGTAACCATAAGAGCAGATCCTACTCTCCTAAAGTGTTGAATTCCACCCTATGCAAAAAGAACAATTGATGGGCAGAATGAAGAACAATGTCATACATTCATCCCAGTACAGAGATCTGGGCCTAAATCCATCATTTTTTTGCTCACCATGCTATTCCAGTTTGGACCCAGTCATATGCAAATCAGTCTTGACCCTGCCCCCTATGGGAACAGTCCGGCCCGAACTGCCAGGCCAGATCCTCTCTGGACTGGAAACAATCATCCTAGGACTGGTTTGGGCTTTCAGCCCTCATCAGCCAGGATAGCTTGACTCCAGCAGCATGGAGAGCACGGGACCCACGTCTGGGCATACCCATCCCACTCGGGGTGACAAATGCAAAAAGAACAATTGATGGACAGAAAGCAGAACAATGTCATACATTCATCCCAGTACAGAGATCTGGGCCTAAATCCATCGTTTTTTTTGCTCACCATGCCATTCCAGTTTGGACCCAGCCATATGCAAATCAGTCTTGACCCTGCCAGCAATGGCAACAGTCCAGCCCGAACTGCCAGGCCAGGTCCTCCCTGGACTGGAAACATGCATCCTAGGACCGGTTTTGGGCTTTCAGCCCTCATCAGCCAGGATAGCTTGACTACAGCGGCATGGGGAGCACAAGACCCACATCTGGGCATACCCGTCCCACTCGGGGTGACAAATGCAAAAAGAATAATTGATGGACAGAATGCAGAACAATGTCATACATTCACCCCAGTGCAGAGATTTGGGCCTAAATCCATAGTTTTTTTGGTCAACATGCCATTTTAGTTTGGACCGAGCCATATGCAAATCAGTCTTGACCCTGCCCACAATGGGAACAGTCCCACCTGAACTACCAGGCCAGGTCCTCCCTGGACTGGAAACAAGCATCTTAGGACCGGTTTCAGGCTTTTAGCCCTCATCAGCCAGGATAGCTTGACATCAGCGGCATGGAGAGCAACGGACCGACGTCTGGGCATACTCGTTAAGCTCAGGGTGACAAATGCAAAAAAGGGCTATTGATGGACAGAATGCTGAATAATGTCATACATTTATCCCAGTACAGAGATCGGGGTCTGAATCCATAGTTTTTTTCTCACCATGCCTTTCCAATTTGGACCCAGCCATATGCAAATCATTCTTGACCCTGCCCCCAATGGGAACAGTCCAGCTGGAACCGCTAAGCCAGGTCCTCCCTGGACTGTAAACAAGCATCCTCGGAGCGGTTCCGGGCTTTCAGCCCTCAGCAGCCAAAACAGCTTGACTCCAGCGGCATGGAGAGCATGGAACCTACATCTGGGCATAACCATCATACGCAGGGTGATAAATGCAAACAGAAGAATTGATGGACAGAATGCAGAACAATGTCATACATTCAACCCAGTACAGAGATCTGGGCCTAAATCCATTGTTTTTTCTCACCATGCCACTGTGCCACTGGAATCAAGCTATCCTGGCTGATGAGGGGTAAAACCCCGAAACCGTTCCTAGGATTCTTGTTTCCGGTCCAGGGAGGATCTGGTTTGGCAGTTCGGGCTGGACTGTTCCCATGAGGCACAGGGTAAAGACTGATTTGCATATGGCCAGGTCTAAACTGTGGTGGAATGGTGAGCAAAAGAATGATGGATTTAACCCAAATCTCTTGACTGGGGGTGAATGTTTGATTTGTTCTGCATTCCGTCCGTCAATTGTGTGTCTTTTGCTTTCTTGCCCCAAGTGCGCCAGGTATGCCCAGACGTGGGTGCTGGGCTCACTGTACCACTGGAATCATGCTATCCTGGCTGATGAGGGTGAAACCCAGAAACAGGTCCTAGGATGCTTGTTTCCGGTCCAAAGAGGACCTGGCTTGGCATTTCGGACTGGACTGTTCCCATGAAGCACAGGGTCAATACTGATTTGCATATGACCAGGTCTAAACTGTGGTGACATGGTGAGCAAAAGAATAATGTATTTAACCCAGATCTCTTGACTGGGGGCGAATGTTTTAATTTGTTCTGCATTCCGTCCATCAATTGTGTGATAAGCCTATGAGCTTATCATTTAATCTCATTCGACCACGGGTGAAAGTCCTGCACCTGTGTTGTTCAGGAGAGCAATGACAACCAAGTTACCTCAATGGACTAACTTTAGAGAAGGAGATCATAATACAACTTGAATAATGAAGGACTTGGTTAATAAAGAAAAGATGAAAGCCTATGTCGACAAGAGGCAACATGCAAAGAACATTGAGTTTAAGACAGGACATCTAGTGGTTGCCCGGAAACTGCGAAGGAAGAAATCTGATGCTCCATGTGATGCTGCACCTCTTCACGTTGTGTCACCAAGGGGCAAATGAGGACTGCCCAGCATCCTGGGAAGTCTGTTACCAGAGACTCTTCTCACTTTCGGCATTTGATTTATGGGGCTTGTTCTGATCCAGATTGTGAAAGAATGACTGAACCTGAGAACTCAGTAATGCTGTTACATCTTCACCGTCTTAGATGATCTCTGACAGTGAAGATAACAGCTCCCAGCTTCCGGTAAACAGATCAGGCTGAGTATTTAAAGAGCCAAGAAGGCTGACGCGTTTCAGCGTAATGCCTTTATCAAAGGCTATAAAATCACATGCGCACAGTCTCAGGTGTTTTAAATTGAGTTAAAATCACATGACTGAATACTGCCACAGTACAAGTCCCATAACACTCTTTGGCTTGCTGTGGAATATATGTATTGTCCCAGTGACTTTGTTTTACCACTGCAAAGCTCTAATAAAGCATTCCAAGGTAAGTATGGCATATCCAAAAAAAGAGCTGCACCAGAAATAGTCATTGCCGTGCCCTTCCCAATTGTCAAACATGTGCTGTGTCAGGATCCTGCCAATCAGAGGTGTGCGCCTCTCTCAGCTCCCTTTCTCACCTCCTCTGCATTTATCGCCAGTAAACCTCAAATTTGCAGCATGCGAGTGGGTCATGCCCCCTAATTAAGACACTCCAAAACACAGTTCTGTCGTCCGGGGCTCCCAACCCTGCAGGGTGGCCATGGCTGGCAGGAGACAGAGATTCCCATAATTCAACTCCAAGAAAAAAGATGTGCCACAGCTGCTATTCTAATGAACCCCTAAGTCTCTTTCCAGATGTGCATTTCAGTCTAGTCTATATCTTAAAAAAACTTTTCATTTACTTTCTATGACTCCCATTGGTTTGCAGAAACTAATAAATGCATTTGGGGCCTTGATGAACTAAGAAAATGATGATTAACAAAGCTAAAATCTCATTTAACTATCTTGGGGTCCTTTTCGCTAGCAATGGCACATGGTCACAGCAAGTCATGAATGCAAGATCTAAGCTGAGCAGAAATTGCCATGGGATTTTTAAGTTTGCTCAAAGGCCAGGCTGTTGCCTGATTAAAGCAATGGCCGAAATCTACCAGGCACAGGGTATGTCTACCACCACGTATGGTGGGGGCTGGGGGTTACACCCTATTAATCCACTTCAGGCTTAAGATAATACTTTCTTGAAACATATGTTATGCCTACCAGCCTCGGCATCATCCAAGATTGCTCAAAAAGAGGTTGGCCTGTGTTTTCTGGAAGACCAGCTCTTATTAAAAACCCCTACTATTATAGTATTCTATCTAGTTCAAAGATTAAACAAGTTTTACCAAACCTATTTCCAATAGACTGTCTTGCACTGGACCAGGTTTTTAACAACCCCTGACGTGTTTTTATAATTAGGTTTTATGATATTCTATTTAATATTTCGGTAATGCAAGATCCATCTAAAGCCGCAACACTCAATAAGGGACTCATTAAAGCTACCTTTCTTCAATATAGGCATGAGTTTAGGATGAAGGAGGACTTGACGAAATCAAATGTTGTCTTCTATATCCCAATTAACCCCCATGAAGGCTGTCCGTTTTATTTGTCACTTGTTATAATAACACTGCATGCAGGTAGAGCTCACCAGCTAGTTGCCTTCCCTAATATGGGGATTCATCTGCCAGACATCTTCCTCTGTCCCTGTGATGGTCAATCAAAGTAACCCCTCAGTCATTTATGTTGTTTTGTGTCTTTTACCAATACCTAAGGAGCTACTATTGTAAATCGGTTCTCCTGGGTCAGAACAGAAGAGATTTTAAACCCACGTTGAAGTATTTATTTGCTCTCCAAGACCCTCTTGGTGTTTTTTTATTGCACTTTATATAGGAGGGACCTTAAATCACAGGGAAAGTACGGTGTGCTAACTGTGACAAAGATGTTTTTAAAACACTTATGTATCACTTTTTATCCTGTGATTCTTGTATATTGTACTTTTGTGATTTCTACAAGTACTCATACTGTCTAGATAGGTAGGTTTGGTTAAGTACTATGACCCGAGATCAACCATACTAGCTAAGTACAGTAAAAAGAGATTTACGTAATTTAAATGCATGTATGTACAACGGATGTATGACGTTACAACGCATACTTTTACCACGCATACCATTACAACGCGGTATTTACAACGCATACCGTTACAACGCATAGCGCTTAGAGGTGCTGGATAGTGGTAAGTATAATTTTATATTCCAACTCCAGTCCCCGTGGACACTAGGGAAGGTGTTGGATATAAAATTATACTTATTCCCTATCCTAGAGCGCCCCCCAGCGCAATGCGTTGTAATGGTATGCGTGGTAATGCCTGCGTTGTAGTGGTAGTGCGTGGTAAAAACTTCGTTGTAAACGTTGTATACCATGTAGAACCACTATGAAGATCCAATGATGAAGAAACAAAGTTACTTCCGAGGCCCTTGCTGAAAATAAATATGACCTCACTATGGGCTTCTTGGCCGATAAAAAGAAATGCTTCTTGATTCAACTAACTTGAAACATAGGCAATCTGTCTCATGAAAATGGGTCTTCTGCAGGACAATTGTTGGAGAGTTATAATATTAGAGCAAATAAGTTAATGCATTGATTTTTCAATTATAGTTTATGCTGGTCATTTTGAGGGTAATCATCCATCAACATTTTAATCTACTTATTTTGCACTCTTATCACTGTAATTCCATATTCAGCTGTAAAAACTTCCCCAGGAGCCTAACTAAAAACCTTCTGTCAGCCCCCAAATAAATAAATCCCACCCGTCTGTCATGCATAGTACTGCATCAGTATGTGCACTCCCTCTGGATCCCCCACCTAAAAATGCAATGACATAGAGTTAAACCTAAAGAGCGCTCCATCCAGCCCAGCAACGATGAAGCCAGTTTGTACAACTTCCATCAATCATGAAACCATTGCATTAATATTTATTGTCTCACTTTATCCCCTTTTCTTGTATATCTGTTCCTACCTTACACCCTTTTTCCTCTCCCTCAATCACATTTACTTCATCATACAGTTGACTCATCCTCCTTTTATTTCTCCTTCCTCGTTCTTTTCTTCCATTCCTTCTGTACACTTCACCTCTCTTTAAAATACTTAGATGACCTCATCTTGAATAGAAAAGCTTTGGCCAAAGCTGTTATAAGGAAATATGTTTATTTTTCCTGGAGAAAGCACTTTTATCCTGAGTTTGCATTAGAGCCTTATTATAATTCTGGCGGTCCACGGACCGCCGGACTCACAATGGTGGGCCCCAACTGCACTAATATCCCTAGGGTGATCTGGTGGCCAGGGGACCACTGCATCTGCCACAACCACCAGTGAACCTCCATTCCCTGGTGATTGCGCAGCTGTTCTGAGGCCACACTATGCTTGACCCGTCAAGAATATCATGAGTTTCTTCACTGCCACACTTTTCATGGCAGTGTGGCGGCGTGGCCCCGCTTCCAAACCACCAAACTCTTAATAAGGTGCTTAGACTTTGTGATTTAGGCCTTAGCTCCATAAACTTTGACCATGCTGCAGCTAAGTAAGCAAGCAAAGCTGGACAGTGGTTGTATTAGCAAGTGGATGAGACCCCCTACATTCCATCCCCTGTCTTCATTTACGCTCCTGTGACTCAGGCTGGTGTGTGGTTGGAGGCTGCAGGAACAACAGGAGGAGGAGGTAAGTGGCCATTATTACAATTGCTGTACAATATATCAATATTTTTATTGCCGCTGTTACTATTGGTGCTGCTGTCCTGTTTTGCCAGCATTATCACGAAACATGTTGCCCAAGTGATCGATTCACATTGCTTTACAAAGCATCACTGTTGTTCAAACCCCTCTGCCTTCTGCCTTTTGCACCTTCGTACTGCTTGTGCTTGTTTCTGTGAACAATATCTTTCCATCATCTCTCTTTAGCTTTAAGAACTGTACCTTCTTTTTTGAGCATATAGAACTGGTAGTTAAGGGGAAGTGTAAAACAAGCCCCACACCACCTGCTACTAGTACCACTCTGGGTGGCTTTTTCCAGTCGGCTGTTGGTGTAGTAAGTAAAGAACTCGAAATTGCAGAGATAAGATTATTGCTATGTTTGCCATTGCTCTCCATAAAGGCAATGGTACAAGAACCTGCAAACCGAGACGAGAAGGGACAGTGGACACTTCAATCAATACCTCCGCTTTCTCCTCCTATAGTCATTTTTGATAACCCTGTTAATGAATCTCAATCCCTGGAGTTTAATGCAGAAGAGGAAGAAAGAGAAAAATCTAAGGGATGGAAAAGGAAAAGAGATAGGTCAGTACTAAATAAAAAAAACAACACCTAGCTCCTCAAAAGGGTTTGCAAAGATCTGGTCAGGAGGAATTTACCCTAAATCCAGTAAGTGAAAGCAGGCCTCCAAGTGCATCCGAAGAGTTTTACTCCCACATTGTGAATTTAATTTCAGAAGCTCTTAAACCAATAATGATTTGGTTAGGGAATATCGACGACCGACTGATGTTCTTGGTTAACGCCTCTAAAGAGGGGCATCGAAAAAGCCCCTTTCAAGAATCTGTCTGCTTACAAGTAAATGAATCCTACGCTACATGCTTTTCATCTAATGCCTCTACAGATCCCCCCAAGCTCATACCAAATGACCTAGTACTGGTATTCCTTTGTCCCTTGTTACACAAAGCGTATGGGGTGATGGGGCATAGCACCTCTAGATTCAGCCTAGGAGCCTAAGCGAAACTATCCATCTGGGTGTAGAAATCCATCTAATCAGTCTCAACCCATCTCCTTGCTTGAACCTAAAGGTGTTCCCGAAAGGGCTCCATGTGGATGCACACAGAGAGCATGTGTGCATGCACAACAACACCTTCATAGCATGGACTGGAGTATTACATGCCGTGCAGGTACTTCGGCCATTGGAAAATTGTAGGTTAAGGTTGTAACATCTACCCCATGGTACCAATACCTATATCTACAATTTACTAATGTGCAATTTTGATTTAAACTTTTTTTCCTTCATGGCCTGTAGAGATTATTATTGAACTGGGAAAGACACTCCTAGGCATTAGGAATAGACGGGGATAGTAACCTCTCAATTATATGGGAAGGTGATTTTAATATCACCAAATGCATCCATAGTGAGAAATTCATTTGTAGGTTTACAAATGTACAGCGGGCATCCATCTGTCACTTCATGCACTCAACTTATGGAGAAGTTTTAAACCAGCTAATCTTAATATATGATTGGATCTTTCCATCGGATTTTCAAGTTCAGGGCAACCTAAATTCTCCAAAATTTATAGGAAGGGGTAAGGGGACACAGTAGATGTTGTTCTCTTTACAACTGATCTCGCACAAACAGGGGTGGCTCCTCCGCAATAGTGGAAGAGCGTCGCCCCACTACCTGGCTCAGAGCCAACAAATGTAAAATAAAATTATGTTCTTGCATCATTTTATTTTGCATTTTCGGGCCCTTAGCCAGTGCTGTAGGGAGCGGGAGGGCTGAGGCATAGGAGGGAGGGAGGAGGAGTGCTTATGCACTCGCTGAGGGCTCATGTGTGTTTGGCCGACCATCTCAGGCTGACCAAAACACATATACTTCTCTTTTATATAGTACTAGCAGCCCGCCCGACATTGTCCGGGGATGAAAAGCGAGTGAATTTTGCGCGCTAAGTCACGTGTGCCCCTGCTTGAGGGCCAATGATTGCCTCCCGACGTTCTTATTTTTTTATGACCCACCCCGGCGCTCTCAGGCCCGAGTCCTTTTTAGACGCACCCAGGCCAAGCCACACACTGCATTCGGCCATTTCAGATGCACCCAGGCCAAGGCACAAACTGCATTTGGCACCCCCAGTATGTGAGACAACGGGCAGTCCCCCAAGGGAGTCGAGCGAATGGTTACTTACCAAGCTTCGAGGTGAACGCCTTTGTGATGCCCCCAGCACACGGCCAGAGCAGACGATGTGATTAAAGTACGACCCAGATGGCATGAAGTGCGGAACGTAGCACACGCCCCCAGCATTTGTCACGCCCCCAGCGTGCCCCTTGATGCGGCGTAATTACGACTCACATGGCATGAAGGGCGGAACGTACCACACACCCACAGCATTTGTCACGCCCCCAGCACACGCCCACAGCAGAACGCAGACAGGCCCACTAGGGACTACTTTGCTGGCACAGTTCTTTTACCTTTAAATTTATATGGTGGCCGTCTGCATAGCCTATGTCCTTCTGCTGCAACTGCCCTTTCCAACGCTGTATTGGGTGTTGTGATTGGTGCTGTGGTTACTGAGATTACCCGCCTCAAAGTTTCGGGCTCTCTCTTTATAATAGTAGTATAGATTTCTAATACATTGCCTGACCACCCCACTGCCCCCGTGAACCCACTCCACCCCTGCGTGACCCCTCCACCCGTCTCACCACCCTTAGTTTGTGGAGGCTGCTATTGGGCACAAAATCTCATGCACAAAAAGGTGTGTTCTCTTCCACAAAGCGATCATAAACCCATCCATTTATCTCTTGTGATTAACTTACACCCAGAAATATCAAACATAATTAAACTACCTGTTAGATATGCCGAGAACAAAGGTGTTTGAATTAACTAGAGTAATGTCGAACCAAATATGTTTTTTAGGAATTTGATTACTGAAGCAACAAATTACTTCACTTGCTGCCTCTGGTAGGATAGGGCTTCAGAGAATGTTCTGGAGAGTTTCCTTAAAATGAGCAGGACTGTGGCTAGTAATTTATATATTAGTAAACCAGCAAAAGAACGTCACGCTAAGTCATGGTTTAGCCCTAAACAACCTGTACAGCTGCGCTCAAAGCATTAAAAAAGCCACAAATAAGACTCCACGTAATCTAGAGGATACTAGAGCAGCTAGAAATTAAATAACAATGGGGCATATTATCAAGGGGGGCGATAGGCAATTTACACCGCTGTAACGGCCGTTTTTGGCCGCTAAGCGGCGATAATACTATAGCCCTATTAGCAAGCTGTCGCTAACAGCAGTTAGCGACAGCTTGTAGGTGATAGCCAGCGGTTTGGGGCCCGCTTTGCATGTCAGCGATATTTCTCGCTAATGACATGCAAAGTGGGCGTACCCAACCTGTTAGCGACTGAAAGCAGTTGCTAACATCGCCATCGCCTATTAGCAACACAGGCGTAGCGATGGAAATATTCGCGCTAAGCGCGAATATCTCCAAAACCTAACCCCTGCTCAGACCAGTTCTTAGCCATTATATCCAATGGGAGGTGGATATAATGGCTAAGACCCTGTTAGCGATAATGCGTGAATATCGCTGTATTCACAGCGATATTCACCGATTTTGCCGCTATCGCCAGTAATTTTATCGCTTTTGAGATAAACGTTGCTAATAGCACGTTATCTCAGCAATAAAATCCTGTGATGTGCGGCGATAAAAAAATTGTCGCTAACCCTACTAAGCGATAAATATCGCTATTTGTTGATAATATGCCCCCATATCCTCCTGAGAAGAAGAGGCAGGAAATTAGAAGATTTAGAAAAAGCTGTTTAATTTATAGATAACAGCTTTTTTTTGGGAAATAGTAAACCATTCTTTCTTTGCAGACAACCAAGCTACTGGCATTAAGTGCCACATTCCTGAACAAGATTGGATCGGCCAGTTTTCTCTTTAACTCGGACCAAGAGGAGGATGAGCGAGGACATGGCCCCATGCCAGATTCTCCTGTAGTGAATGAGGATTGGTTAGAGCTCATTGACCTAGCATCTTTTACTAAAATCATCCATTGTGGTAGACCCCAGGCCCTGAAGGGGGCCCAATAGATGTTTTTGAACACAATGTAGACATGTAGGCCCCTCGTTTAACTAATGTTTTAAGGACTGCAGTTGGGGTTAATTGAAATGATTTTTTGAGAGAGGCTACCATAATCCTAATTTTCAAAAAGCGTGACCAGAATACGACGACATGTTGCCGCTCAATTTCATGAATTGATTCCTCAGCAAGATTCTTGGGCACGTCATCCTGGGTAAACTGGAGGATTGGGCTAAGACTATCTCTTTTTTTTGCCAGTCAATAGACCCAGTTTAGGGACTACAAGGCAGGCTCTTAATTAAGACCTTATCTGGTGGGAAAGATGGAAAGGCCAGGGGAGTGCCCTTCACATGGCATTTATGGACCTCTTCGGTGTCTCTGACTTGGTGGACAGGAGGATATTGTGGGACCTAATGGATCAGGCGTTCACTGACCTCTTTTTGTTGGAACTTATAAGGCTTCTGCACTGGGACACAAACACAAAAGTGTGGAACACACAATCAGGAGACTGTACAAAACCGATGAGGGTCACCTGAGGGGTTTGGCAGGGTTGCATTCTAGCTCCCTTTATGTTTTTATTTTACATCAACTCCCTAGATGCTTCTTTAAAACTATGTAGTAAAGACGTTCCCTCATGCAGTCCCAGTACTTTTATATACAGACTACGCAGTTTTTAGCATTAATGGCCAATGGCCTTCAGAATCTTTTAAATGCATAGATTTTATTTGACAAGGCTAAGGCTAAATATGGTCCCTCACCTAGTTGCTTTCCCTTTGCCCGGCTCTGGTGTTGCCTTTTTTCACTTGTTGCCCATGTGATGCTGTCTATTTACAATCAACTGCGCATTTTATGTTATTTTGTAACCTGTATCGCTCATTAAGAGTCCAGTTTTAGCATCCTATTTTATTGCACCATACGTTACCTTATACAAAGATGGTTTGAGATATTTGCAATCTGTAGCTACCCTGGATATGTGGTCTTCTGTACTCAGTTACTTTATTGCTGCTATAAAGTTAAGCAAAAATTATGCGCCGTAACTTTTCAAATGTATTTTGCTAAAAAACATTGGGGCATATTATCAAGGGGGTTTATCTCCGCTTTTTTGGCTTTAAAAGCCAAGAAAGTTGAGATAAAATTATCTCCCTATTACCTAGCTGTCGCTAACACCTGTTAGCGACAGCTAGTAGGAGATAGCGACCATCTTGGGCCCCGCTTTGCATGTCAGTGATATTTATCACTAATGACATGCAAAGTGGGCGTGCCAAGATGTTAGCGACTGGAAACAGTCGCTAACATCGCTATCTCCTATTACCAACTTTTGGAGATATTAGCGCTAAGCGCGAATATCTCCAAAAGCTAACACCTGCCCCTGAGCAGTTCTTAGGCATGTTATCCAATGGTAGGTGGATAACATGGCTAAGAGCATTAGCTCGGTAATGCATGAATATCGCTGACTTTTCAGTGATATTCATGCATTTCTGCCGATTTTTATCGCTTAGGAGATAAACCTTGATAATAGCAAGGGGGCATATTACCAAGCATTAGCGATAATTATCGCTATTGCTTGGTTAGAGACAAAAATTTACAGCTGAGCTGCAGCGATTTTTACCGCAAATAAACCTTGGTATTGCCAAGGTTTATCGCAAATGCGATAAAAATCGCCGCAATGCATGAATATCGCTAAAAAGTCAGCGATCTTCATGCATTACCGAGCTAATGCTCTTAGCCGTGTTATCCTCCTCCCATTGGATAACATGGCTAAGAACTGTTCAGGGCAGGTGTTAGCTTTTGGAGATATTCGCGCTTAGCGCGAATATCTCCAAAAGTTGGTAATTGGAGATAGCGATGTTAGCAACTGTTTTCAGTTGCTAACATCTTGGCACGCCCACTTCGCATGTCATTAGTGATAAATATCACTGACATGCAAAGTGGGGCCCAAGATGGTCGCTATCTCCTACTAGCTGTCGCTAACTGGTGTTAGCGACAGCTAGGTAATAGGGAGATAATTTTATCTCCACATTCTTGGCTTTTAAAGCCCAAAAAAGCGGAGATAAACCCCCTTGATAATATGCCCCAAGGTTCCTAAGCGATAAAAATCGCCGCAGCTGGGCGATAAAAATATCGCCGCTAAACCAACATAGCGATAATTATCGCTAGTTGTTGCTGGTATGCCCCGTTATTTTCAGGATTTGTTACATATTTTTTGTTTTCACTGATGTTTTATCCTAGTTGAGAATGTGAAGATTGTATTTATTTTGGTGCTTCTATTGTGCTTTACTTAGGACCAATTGAGTTACTTTGATTTCATTTGATTTGCCTATCCTCTTGAAAAGTGTTGAATGGCCACCATGCTACCGGAATGAATTATTTCAGTGTCCATCATCTATCAGCCACATTGAAACTCACATCTGTAAAAAACAACATTAATTTGAATTACTTGCTGACCCTGACTGATTTTAGCTCGTTGACCTTTCCTTCACCCAAAAAGTTCATGGCCGCGAATTGGGAAAGAAAATGCAACGGAAGACAGAGCAAGTCGCCCTAAACATCTCACAAAAGTAGCTGTTTACTTTATGCAATCAACCTAAATAAAAGCTTTCAGGAGTACTGCAGAAGCGCAGATTTACAGTCGTACTTCTGGGATGGTCATGTGACATTTACCATGGGATCCAGTTCCTATATGTGGAGTTTTCAAAGTGAAGAACTACTCACAGGCAGGTAATATATTTCCCCTAGGGAGAAAACCCTTCCCTTACAGTGCTGTCAAAACTGGAGGGGTTATTCTGTTTTCACAATTAAAAGGGATTCATTTAACAGTTAACAGGTAAGTAAAAATATTAATAAATAAAACGAATTTCGTTGCGTGCACTGCATCACCAAATACGATGCAGGGCGTGCAACAAAATTCGTTTTATTTAATTATATGTTTACTTATCTGTTAAACTCCGTAATCCATACATTACTACTCCCCACCCTGCCCCTCCCCACGTTACCGCCCTGCAGAAACTCCTACTACAGACCGCGGGAAAGGAGAGGAGCTTGTGAACACTGACAAAAGCCCATCGACGTGGGCATTCCCAATCTTTGAAGGTGAAGTATGTCTTGGAGCACCTATATTTCCGCCCATGAGTGGGATTTTACTTGGGCAGAGCACTCCACACTCGTGGCGTAGATCTGCCGAAATGCAAATGGGCTTACATCTGCCAGAAATACCTGCATGACTTCTTGGGGGGGGGGGGGGGGGGGGGGGGGGGGTTTGCATTAGTTAGATTCCGTCGGAAATCAGAGTTTATGACTGTGCTCACATTTGTGAATAAGTCATCCACACTGTCAATTAATGGTTTAGGTCCCAGGCAGTCAAAAAAGCAAGCCAGAAATACAATCTCATTGAATCTGATTTTGTTTTTGTTGGCAGGGTGAACACTTATGACTAGGGTTCCCGGGTTTATGGTATTTATCCTCATTTAAAAATAAATACAGGCAAGAAAATACATGGGACTCATTTATGAGAAATTACGCATTGCTGCGTGAAAGCAGCGATGCGTCACTTCTCAGTGCGCACTCCTTGCTCCATACCTGATGCGTCATATTTAATGTATGACGCATCATGTCGCAAGGAGTTACAGATACGTCTGTATTTCTGGCGTATCTGTAAGCGCAAAAGTGACGCACCTCCAGCAATGCGTCCTTTCACATATGGCAAGCCCCATGTGAAAGGGTCTGCATCAGTCTTACTCCTGCTGTGAGGCAGGCGCAAGATTTAGATGCAATGGCGTCCTAGAAGTGATGCAGTGAAATCTCATAGATTTCACTGCATCACTTCTACAAGGCTTTTTGCGGGGGACCCCCCCCTGCATACATTATAACTGATGCAGGTATAATGTAGCGCTGGGGTTTACAAAGTTCCTTTAGGAAACATGAGCAGCTTTAAAAAAATTAGTTTTCCATTTTGGAATGCAGTCAATAGTGATGGCCGTCTGTTGTCCCTTGCACTTGTGATTGCAGCCAAATTACGATCTGCCTAATGAATAATAATTAGGCAGGTCATTCTGCAACCCACTGCAATTCAATATTTTGAGATCTGGCCTATTAGTACATTTTCTGGATCACAAAATACTATTCAATTCACAGTCGGTTCACAATTTGTGACCAATTTTTGCGATTGGAATAATAGTATATATATCAGAGTCTATATTCTTAAGACTGATTCATGTGAACACGGCCACGGATTTGTGAGGGGCAGCCCCATAATCTCATACCATGAGATAGACATTTTACCAATTCTCTTATATATTTACAGGCCCTCTAATAGCTCTATATAAAGGTTTAGTCAGCTCCATTGGTGTAACAAGCTGGCAAACTACCCTTCCGCTCAGGTTTGGGTTATCAAGCATTCACTCCCCATGCTATCCCTTTTTGTATCATAGTGTGACAATTTGCAATATATCCTTTCACACAACAGACTGTTAATTAATTCTTCCATGGATGTTAGTGTCATGAAAATGTTGCTGATTAATAACTTTATAATCCTTTGAGATTCCCATTACGTATAGTGCCCCAACACCTGTCCCAAAACATCTGCCTTGTTTGGTTTTGTTAATAATGAACTTGGGAAAGTGAAGGAGTTTGGAACCGACAAACATTAAAAACAATGACTAATTAAAAGAACGACAGGTGCTAATGATAGCCCCCTGCAGACCACTGTGATTCAATGATCTCATCACCACTTCCTCAATACATCACCTTGGGCAAGTGTTGTGACCTTCCTTCACTCAAGATACCTTTTCCAGTTTAACAGATGAAATTACGGTAAGCACTTTTTCCGTTGCATTGGGATGATTGCTATCCTAATTGAACTCATTAGGGAATGTTTGTGTGTTTGATAACTCAGTAGTTTCTAAAATAACTTTTTACTTGCAATAATATATGTCAATTTTCGTACAGTAATTGTGTTATTTTATATAATGTTCTTATTTATACGCATACCTACAAAGTTTATAATATAGAAACATGGCTAAGGCTGATGCAAAATCCTCACATAAATAGGATTTATCATCCTCCTTTCCCTTGCTCTCATTTTCTGTTCTGGAATGTTGCCCCTGAACTTATTTGTTGGATTATTATTGTCATACCATGTGTTGTACATGGGTGTTCCCATACTAACACCAATGGTTTTTGACTCAAAGTTGTATCTACCAAAATTGGCAGACAGGGCACAGAGCCAACAAAATCTTCCTTGAGGCAGACATAAACAATGCAAAAAGCTTTCATTTCCCAATAACTTTTTTACAAATTTAATATGTGTTTTACTGCAAGGCACACATACAATATGTGGAATGTTTTGAAGTATGCCTGCAGTAACAATATTATCCTTGACAGCAAATGTTTGAAGCTCTTCACTAGGTCTAAATGTTGGTGTTGTGGTCTATGCATATATTTTATTATATGTCTCTTTAATGATAATCTAACCCTTGGAGCATTAAGGGCATCACATGGAATGTCATGGGACAACAAGAGTGGAGTTGTGAAGAAGGCTGTGAACTGTCGGCTGTCCTGTATATGGTGGATGTAATACAAATAGATTGACCCAATTCCTGGCGTAATAGACTCTCTTAACATTGGCAAAGATTTTAAACATTCACCAATGAACCCTGCATGCAATGTTATAGAAGCTTATGCTGCTTAGAGTGGCAAAGTGCTGAAGGTGCACTTTGACCATCACAGACGGTGAGTGAGCTGCTGTGGAAACCTAAGGGTCTACATTTTTTACTAATTTGATAGCTTTTCTTTTTGGGATTTTTAGAAAAACTTTATTGCTACCTTGGAGGCAGTTTAGAGAAAGGCCGGACCAGCCGAAGCTGTTGCTAGCGTGAGTTCTCAGTGTCAGTGCCTGTCAATCCGTGAAGACCCGCTCGTGATCTCAAAGCATGTGCCATTGTTCTAAGGAGGCTCAGATTCAGTCTCCTGTGAAGTTGCCTGCCACGCCGCGAGTATTCAGCGTGTGCGCCTGCTATTGTTTCAAGCCCTGTGTCCAATGTGATACAGTGGAATAAAAAATTTGCTAGCATTCGCACCAAGAATTTCCAATTCTATTAAGGACACAGAGGCAAAGATTATGCTTTCTCTTTCTTTAATGCAATAAACAGCAGCTAATAAGAACATTTTTAACATATTGAAAAAAGTACATTCCTTAGCGTAACCATATCAACATCCATAGAGACTAACCCTATAAATGATTCTGCACACCAGAACACTTCCACTATCTTTGCCCAATGAGCACAGTCCAACTTCAACAGATTATAGTCCCAAGAACATCAGGAAACAAATCCAGATCACATCAGACCGATGACAAAACAGGAACTGTAGACTTTGCACAAGAAGGCTGAAGACCACTCCTTACCAAGAAACCACCACGATGGTTCATTCGCCTTTCTGGTCTGTGCCTGAAACAAGAAATCATACTTGTAATAACTGACATAAACTGTTGTCCAGGGAGGGTAAACATGAAAATTATGAATCATAATATGGACTTTGAGCTGGAAAATCTTCACCTCCGTATCCTTAATAGAATTGAAAATTCTATTACAGGACCGGAGGCTTCAGATTATGCTAGTTTAAGGTTTGTCCAGAACAACAGAAGCAACATCGCCCACAGGTTTATAATAAAACTGTTTGAAAGTAGAACTGGAAGACCAATTAGCAGCTTTCATGATATCATGTATAGTGGTACCCAACATAAATGATTTGAAGGCCATAGCGCCTCTGACTGAATGCGCTCCAAATAAGCCTGTGTCAATAGCCGCCTCTGACATTACATATCTAAGCCACCTGGCAATCGTAGCAGAGGAAACAGGTTTGAAAGGTTTCTGCAACGCAATTAGTAACCTTGAACAACCGGCCGGCCTAAGAGACCGTGTACAATCTTCATACCCCTTGAGACATTTTGCCAAACAAAGTTTATCATTCAATGGAAAAGCATTGTAATCAACGGATCTGGAAACAGTTTTAGTACAAGGTGTAATCAGAAACGACACACCCTCAGGTGGAAATATTCTACCCTCCAAGTCTAACACTCTTATATCAGAAACCCTGCAGCATGCAGATAAACACAGCAACATGGCCAACTTAGCTGACAATTGTTTTCTGGACAGTGAGTCATTATTAGGCCAGTTCTCAAACAAGGTCAGCACTTTGGAATCATCCCATAAAAGGTATACTTAGCCTTAGGAGGATTAGCTATACATATCCCTTTTACAAGTTTACACACTACTGGACGCAAACCAACTGGTCTGCCATCCAGATGTGCATGGCCCGCGGAGATGGCTGATCGGAAATTGTTCACTGATCTATAGGATAAAGCATCTGCGGCTTTCTGGGAGAGAAAATACACAATTTGAGAGATATCTGTGTAGTTATCACACTTAAAATTCAGTAGATTTGAAGAGCTTCTTTATTAAGATATCAGTGACCCTCAGCTTCAACTGCTTGCAAAAGAATCTTTCATGATGTCACACATACATCTGAAAGTTCTCTCTTAAAGAAGACATCACCACACATCTCCCCCTCATGACAAAATATAATTAAATAACACAACTTCCTAAAATATAATAAATAAGTTGTTACCATGAATTACATTTAACAATATATACAATGTCTTATAAAGATTACATTACAATTGATTAAACAGATGTAAAAATTAAACTCTGCAACTGTTCAAGATACAACTTCAGAAAAATGAGGATGGATTTTACATATACTTCCAAAACTCCACATTTTTCCATTATGCAATTTTGCACTGATCCCATGACCTTAATCACTTTTCGAGGTTGGGAATATTTGCTTTCTCCTTTTTTAGCAAATCCAGACTTCCTCACTACAACCCAATCACCATTCTCAATTCCCACAACTTTCACTCCTTTTCTTTTATCATAATTTTCTTTGTTCTTAGCATGAGAATTTTCCATCCTTTCAGCCATGCACTCACGATCCACCCAAACTTGATCTTTCTTCCTTAGCCAAATAGGTGATTCTTTAGTGGCTGGTTCCCTTTCTTTCAATTCAATGAAAGGAGAAATTCCTGTAACAGAATGAGAAGTTACCCGATGGGCCCACATCATCTTGTTTAATTCTTCCCTCCAAGCTAAACCATTTGCCAATGATAATTGGATATTGTCCATTATAATCCTATTGACCCTTTCAACAAGGCCGTTAGCCTGTGGTCTGAAAAGTGCTACTTGAACATGTTCAATCCCAAAATCATCAAGGAATCTTTTCATCATGCCAGACACCAATTGCACTCCATTGTCAGTAACCAGTGTCCTAGGAATCCCTTCTTCCATGAATACTTCCTTTAAAAACTCAATTACTTTTAGTTGCTGTAATATTCTCAACCGGCCTAATGGTAAACCACTTACTATGATAATCTACTAAGACAATCAAGTACGGGCTCCTAGTACCAAACCTTTCCACCGGACCCAAAAAATCCAAGGCTAACTTCTCCCATGGACGGTCAGGAATATTCACATATCCCAAGGGTGGTTCACGTATAATTCTGCACTTGTCACTGTTACTACAAGCATAACAGTCTTTAATCACCATTTCTACCTCTTTGTCCATTTCTGGCCACCGGAAACTTTGTCTCAATCTTCTCTTACACATACTCCTGCCAAGATGACCCTCATGCACCAGTTTGATCAATCTTGGTCTCAACATCTTTGGCGGTACAACCCTATTACATCTTAATATCTTACCAGAATAAATACTTAACTGATCCTTCACCTTAACATATTGTTTCAGATCTTCATCCAAATCTGACATATTTCTCCATCCATTTGTTATAGCACTCTTTAAATTGTCATACAACTCATCACCTTCCAAGGCCATACTCCAGTCCTCACTTCTCAAGGCTAATCCATCTCCAGAAAAATCTGACATAAAATCAACTTCAACCAAATATGAAATTTTTTCCTCTTCCACAATTGGCATGCGAGACAAACAGTCTGCCACAATATTTTTTTCCCTCTCACAAAATCAATTGTAAAGTTCATGTCCATGACCGACAAAAGCCATCTAGAAATTCTAGGGGTCACGTTTCCTTCTAGACATTTACCACCTTTAAATATATACGATAGCGGCTTATGATCCATTATGAGCATAAAAGGCAAACCCCAAAGATAAAACTTGAAGTGATGCATTGCCCAACAACATCCCAATTTATCCTTTTCTACTGCTGAATAAGATTTATCAGCACCTTCTAGACGACGCGATGCATACCCTATTATTTTCTCCTCACCATCAACATACTGTGTCAAAATGGCACCCAAACCTACATTGCTAGCATCTGTCGTCAATACAGTTTATCTATGAATATGAAAATGGCTCAACACATGAGCACAAACCAAGGAATCTTTGACCTTCTTAATTGTCTCTTCACAGGCTTGATTCAAATTCAATACCGTTTTTCAATAACGCCCTCATCGGCTCAACCAGATCAGAAAAAGGAGACACAAACTTTGAGCAGTACTCTGCCAAACCTAGAAATGACCTTAGCAAATCCTTGTCTACAGGCCTCTGAGCTTCAACAATAGCTTTTACAATGCTATTCTTTGGTTTGATTCCCTTACCTGATATTTCGTGTCCTAAATAATTCACTTGTTCCTTCCTTAATTGACACTTTTCTTTCTTTATGGTCATGCCATGTTCATCAATCCTTCTTAATACTTCATTTAGAAACTCATCATGTTTTTCAAAGGACTCACCCACTACCAGAATATCATCTTGGAAACACAAGGGCCTAGATGTATCATCGTTCTCATTTGCGAATTCTTAATAGCGATTTTTACCGAATCGCTATTAAGAATTAGCAAAATGGGATGTATGTAGGAAATCGCTTTTTTTTTGCGATTCCTTATGATTCCTAATTTGCGAATTCGCACGTTGCGAATTCGCAAATTAGGAATAATTTTCCATTCATTCCTATGGGCCAGGAGGCCCATAGGATTGATTTTGAAAAAATTCTCAAATTGCGATTTCGCTATTTGCTAATCGCAATTTGAGAATTATTGCAAGGGTGCAGGGGTGTCTCATGGACACCCTGCTGCACCCCTCAAACTTACATGTGTGTGCATATGGCGCACATACATGCCCTGTGGGCATGTATGTGTGTCACATGCCACACTCAAAATTGGCACATTTTGCTTTTGTAAAGGAATTCGCAAATTAACACGAACCTCAAGTTCGTGTTAATTTGCGATTCCTTAACCTGAATTCGCAAGAAAAAAAAGCTTCATACATGGCATTTAAGGAATCGCAAATTTGTGATTCCTTAAATGCTTAAGCAAAATAAGGAATCGCAATTTTTTGCGATTCCTTATTTTGCTAATTTTACATACATCTCAAAAAATGCAAAATGTCCGTTTGCGATTCCTTAAGGCCGAAATTCGCAGAATTTCGGCCTTAAGGAATCGCAAAAGGCTTGATACATCTAGGCCAAGATCTTATCTATCCCCTTAAAAATATTGTGCATAATCCTTTGGAAAGCTGCAGAAGCAGAAGCCAATCCGTAAGGCATGCAGCAATATCTGAAAGCGCCCAGCGGAGTGACAAAAGATGTTAAGGCTCTTGACTCTGGATGTAAATTTAATTGGTTGTAAGCAGCTGACATATCCAAGACTGAAAAAAACCTTACCACCACTCATTCCGCTCAACATTTCCCCAATATTGGGAAGGGGCTGCCGATCCACCCAGATATTTTTAGTGAGGAAGTCTGGATTTGGTAAAAAAGGAGAAAGCAAATAATCCCATTCTCTTCGCCATGAAAAGTGTAGTAATCACACTTAAAATTCAGTAGATTTGAAGAGCTTCTTTATAAAGATACAGCTATCACTGACCCTCAGCTTCAACTGCTTGCAAAAAAATCTTTCATGATGTCACACATACATCAGAAAGTTCTCCCTTAAAGAAGACATCACCACAATCTGCTTCCACGGGATGCAGGTATTTCTTCAAGCACCAACCCAACCAAGCCTTCCATGCAGAACCATATCGCTTCCTGGTAGAATGGGCCCAGGCTTGTTGGATAAAACTGGAAGCCTGTTCCAAAATTCTTGGCAATGGCAATGTTGCCGGAAAGCCTTCAGGTCATCAGGGATAGCTGCCACCAAGGATTAGCGGGTGGAACTCTCCCTGAGGGCCCTGTAGCATCAATGGAAAACACAGGAGATGAATTGGAAAGTTGCACGCCATCTCCAGCAGAACTGGGAACCATGGTTGAGGCTTCCAAATTGGGGTGAACCTAAAAATCTCAGCTTCCTGCCAAGCCACTTGATTCACTACTCTGGGTATCAAGACAAACCGAGGAAATGCATATTGGAGGTTCTGAGACCAGTCCTGTGTGACTGCATCTGTCGCTTTCGCCAGGGGATCGGGCCTCCAGGTCAAGAAGTGACTGGATCTGGCAAAACAGGGATGGATGAAGCTTCCAGTTGCTGTAATCCTTCAGATGGTGGGATTTTCAGTCCGCTACTGCATTGTCTGTACCAGGAAGGTATTCTGCAATTACTGTGATTTGATGTGCTAGGCAGTAATGCCTGAAGTCTTTGGCGATCTCCGCCAACATCGGGGATCTGGTCCCCCCCAACGTGTTTATATAGCACACAGCGGAAATATTGTTAATCCTCAATTGAATGCAACATGATACCTTCCTGGGAGAGAGTGTGCAAATCACAAATGACTCAGCCAGGAGTTCGAGACAATTGATATGCAACTCATACTCCTGAAAAGATCATCTCCCCCTCGTGGTAACAACCCCACAGCGGGCTCCCCAACCCGACCTGCTGGCATCAGACTCTATGATCAGCTCCGGGCAAGATCCGAAGATTGCTTGACCATTCCATGCATCCACGTGGGTTAACCACCATTAAATCTCTGCCTGGACTTCATCCGTAAGGGTAACTTGATCCGAATAAAAGAGACCCTTATGGAGTTGTCTGATCTTGAGACACTGAAGGGCTCGATAATGCAACCTTAAAAATCACCTGTCTGGAGGAGGCTAACAGGCCCACCAAACGTGCGATCGCCCGTAAAGACATCAATTGTGTGTCTAAAGTCTTCCTCATTTCTCTCTTCAAATCCCTCAGCTTCTGTTTGGGCAACTGGAGCTGGGCTGTTCGGGAATTGATTACAAACCCCAAGAATTCCAACAACTGCGTTGGAACCAGGATTGACTTTGATTTGTTTATGACAAACCCCAAACTTTCTAACAGTGTCATCGTTATTTGCAGATGGAGAGCTGCTAGGGGAGCTGAGGGAGCCATGATCAGAATGTTGTTGAGGTACACTATCAAATAAATACCCTGCTCTTGGAGGTGTGCGATCACTGGCTTCAATAACTTGGTGAAACACCAAGGAGCCGAGGAAAGACCGAAAGACAGGACCAAGTATTCCAGGTGCCTGGCACGCCATTGGAACTGCAGAAACCTGCGATGGGGAGACAAAAATGGGGACAGTCAGATATGGGTCTTTAAGATTGAGACGGACCAACCAATCCACTTGTCTCAGCATGTCTGCTAGAAGATGGATTCCTTCCATCTTGAAGTGACGGTAGAGTACAAAGTAATTGAAATCCTGCAGGTTTAGCACTAGCCTGTAACCGCCGTCCCTCTTTTGGACCAGAAAGACGTTGCTGCAGAAACTCGCAACCCCCTCCTCACAATAGGCAACCGAGTGTTTCTCCAGCAAGTCTTCTATTTCGTGATCTATAAAAACTCGTCTTGTTGGGAAAAATACAGAGGGGGAGGTGAGACCTCTTGCCGGGGAGTTTGAAAGAAGTCTTTTTAAAAACCCTGCACTGTCTGAAGGACCCAGGCGTCCTGAGTAATGGTATGCCAATTGTGAAGAAAATAGCAAATCCGAATTCGTTAATGTATACCGCTAATTTTCATTAGACGTTCAAAAGAGGTAGGACTACACGTTTGTGTATCCATGCCTCTTTGGAAAGGGAAACGCCAACACTTCATTGAGAATTGCTCAGCCGGTAAGCTGATTCGAAATTTCGTTTACCATTTATCATATCGGCAGTATAATATTGCCACGGCAACAATCGGGTATCTTTGTATTCACAGCTACCATCGTTGGGAGTACAACGTGGAACAAAAAACTAACCTCGATTACCCGCGCAGGTGAGAGCCGCTTCTCAAACTGCACTCTGGTTGACTTTGGTAATATATGAAACGATATCTAATATAGCGTATTTGAACCCTCAGGTTGCCATCATATATACGCTGCCCCAGTTTGAACCAAATATAGGTAAGCTCGAAATCTCTTCACAATATGAAACATAAAACCTTTTTTGCAATCAGGCTAAAATGCAATATACTTTCCGCACCTAGATTGAACCAGTTTGCAAATGCATGGCATTTCGCGCTTCCATTTGATATCGACCTCAACAAGGAGGTAAGATAAAACTACGAATAAGGTCATATTAAAGCCTATAATTGACATATATAAAGGTTGAGAATAGCATACCAAATAGGCACCAGTTGAGTGAACAAAAAAAGAGATCCAATCCCCTAATCGGCTATTCATGAAATACTCACTAGCCATAAATAGCACCAATCAAATAGTATAAATGTGCGAAACTCGCCAGCATCGTCTTAATAAGTTTCCTTATCTTTTCTTTGACAGAACCCCTGATGAAGGGACACAACAGTCCCAAAATGCATTGGGTGTATTAAGAATTTGTTGAAACGTATTGTTTATATGAACAACAATTGTTTTATTGAAATTGCTTCATCAAAATATTTTTTGAAATGTCGCACAATGATAAATACTAAAAAATGATTTCATTTGAAATACTTGAATAACATGAATTAAAATGTTATAAGTGAAATATTGTTTCATTGTTGATGCATGTTGGAACCCTAGCAGCCTTTTAGGGGCTAGGCCACTTTCAAGGTTCAAGACTGGATTCAAGCTAGCCTGGCTGAAGAAGGGTGACGTACCTGAAACCGGTCCCAGAATGCTTGTTTCCGGTCCCGGGAGGACCCAGCCTGGCAGTTCTGTCTGGACTGGTCACATGGAGCACAGGGTGAAGACAGAATTGCATATGGCTGTGTTCAAACTGGGGTGGCATAGAGGGCAAAAGAATGATGGATTTATCCCAGATCTTTTGACTGGGGGAGAATGTTTGCATAGTCATCAATCCGTTCATCATTTGTTTGCTGGATTCAAGCTAGCCTGGCTGAAGAAGGGGGACATACCCTGAAACCAGTCCCGGGATGCTTGTTTCCGGTCCAGGGAGGGCCTGGCAGTTCGGTCTGGACTATTCCTATGGGGCACAAGGTCAAGACTGATTTGCATATGGCTGGGTCCAAAAAGGGGTGGCATAGTGGGCAAAAAACGATGGATTTAACCCAGATCTTTTGACTTGGGGAGAATGTTTGCATTGTCAACATTCCGTCCATCATTTGTTTGCTGTAACACTTTTCTCCCTAAGTGGAATGGGTATGCCCAGGAATGGGTCCCTTGCTCACTGTGCCACTGGAATCAAGCTAGCCTGGCTGAAGAAGGGTGACATACCCTGAAACCGGTCCCAGGATGCTTGTTTCTGGTCCAAGGAGGACCTGAACGGCAGTTCGGTCTGGACTGTTTCCATGGGGCACAGGGTCAAGACTGATTTGCATATGGCTGGATCCAAATAGGGGTGGCATAGTGGGCAAAAGAACAATGGATTTGACCCAGATCTTTTGCCAGGGGGAGAACATTTGCATTGTCAGCATTCCACCCATCCTTTGTTTGCTGTAACTCTTTTCACCCTAATTGGGATGGGTATGCCCAGACGTGGGTACCGTGCTCACTGTGCCACTGGATTCAAGCTAGCCCAGCTGAAGTAGGGTGACATACCCTGAAACCGGTCCCAGGATGCTTGTTTCTGGATCAAGGAGGACCTGACCTGGCAGTTCGGTCTGGACTGTTTCCATGGGGCACAGGGTCAAGACGGCTTTGCATATGGCTGGGTCCAAACTGGGGTGGCATAGTGGGCAAAAGATGTTAAATAAACAAGGACCCCCTGGGTAGTAATCCAAACTCCTAGGGCAGGGTAACAACATATGTGAATAAAAAACCTAGGCAGTAAAACTAATGAAATGAACAATCAACCAGCACCAGTTGTACAGGGAACAGTCAAAGATATGAAAATTTATATAAAAAACACGTTTTTAATTGACATATTAAAAATCATATAGAAACTGAACACAAATCAGACTATATGATGAAGTTGCGCATATATCATACATAAACCTATACAAAAAATAAGTAACTACATGTAAAAACAAAATACACAATATAATTTAAAATACATTTAAAGATAAAATCAATGCCAGAAATGCTGGAAAACACTAGAGAACTCGACGCGTGTTTAGGCAGAAAACGCCTTCCTCAGGAGTCACCGATGATACTCTGGAAATATATTTACAAAAAAAGGAAACAGATGTCAAACATACAAGTTCTTACATTATTAACTGGCCAAATGTCATACAAATTCATGGGAAAAAAATACAATTAATAAAAACAATACATGAGACATCTCGACCCTCCCTTAAACCAACTGGTCTGGCCTACACATTTGTTCACTCTGTATCAGGTAATTGACAAATTATATTAAACAATTGTACAGTAGTTGCCTAGTAGTGTACAATACACTAAACATGTCCGTTCAGAATACAATGACCACTGCATTAAGTATCCATTAGTTAAGACATGATGAAAAAAGCACTCTAAGGATGCAAAAGATGCGAGGTACAGCTAAATGAAGGATGTAAATACTGATGAAAACTTACAAATGAGACTGTATTTCATAACAGTACATCAGAGAAGGTGGTATCTTCATGTGGAGGTCAACAGTTAATAATGTAAGAACTTGTATGTTTGACATCTGTTTCCTTTTTTTGTAAATATATTTCCAGAGTATCATCGGTGACTCCTGAGGAAGGCGTTTTCTGCCGAAACGCGCGTTGAGTTCTCCAGTGTTTTCCAGCATTTCTGGCATTGATTTTATCTTTAAATGTATTTTAAATTATATTGTGTATTTTGTGTTTACATGTAGTTACTTATTTTTTGTATAGGTTTATGTATGATATATGTGCAACTTCATCATATAGTCTGATTTGTGTTCAGTTTCTATGTGATTTTTAATATGTCAATTAAAAACATGTTTTTATATACATTTTCATATCTTTGACTGTTCCCTGTACAACTGGTGCTGGTTGATTGTTCATTTCATTAGTTTTACTGCCTAGGTTTTTTATTCACATATATAGTGGGCAAAAGAACAATGGATTTAACCCAGATCTTTTGACTGGAGGAGAATGTTTGCATTGCTAGCATTCCTTCCATCACTTGTTTGGGGTAACACTTTTGACCCTAAGTGGTATGGGTATGCCCAGAAGTGGGTCCCTTGCTCACTGTGCCACTGGATTCAAGCTAGCCTGGCTGACGAAGGGTGACACACCCTCAGCCGGTCCCAAGATGCAAGGTTTCCGGTCCAGGGAGGACCTGGCCTGGCAGTTCGGTATGGACTGTTCCCATGGGGCACAGGTTCAAGACTGATTTGCCTATGGCTGGGTCTAAACTGGGGTGGCATAGTGGGCAAAAGAACAATGGATTTAACCAAGATATTTTCACTGGGGGAGTATGTTTGCATTGTCAGCATTCCATCTATCATTTGTTTGCTCTAACACTAGCAATTTATCTTGGCATCCGGGCCAGGCCCCATCAATGCCCTTCTTGAGATCCTTCTGAAATTTCTTCAGGAAAGCCAATACATTAGGGTCTATATTGGTCATTTCCATGACCTTATCAGGCACATCTGGACCAGGGCATTCTGACTGCAGTCGGTTCCTGACCTCCCTATCACTGCACTATGTTCTGTGGATTGAAGTCGGACGGATTTGTGGGCTGGTAAACGGGAGGGGATTGGGAACGGTTTGAGGCCCTCTTAGCCTTCTTTTTCTTAGTAGACACAGACTCTCCAGTGCAGTCAGTGTCCGTACAGTACCAGTATCCGTAACCACCTTGGATGACGAGGGAAGAGGAGTCGAAGATCCTGAGTACAGGTGATCCAGAGCAGAAGGCGGCAGCAACTTAGTATGGGCCTGCGCCTGCCGCCAACTGGACGCCTTAGCGGTAGCAGTTTTCACCCCTGCAGAAGACATGGAAGGGTTCGCAGTGTCCTGCTGAAGCATATCATGGTGTTTCACGAAGTGTTCTAATCATGCCGTAATAGGTTTTAACGCGGCCGCTAGCGCCTTTTAAACAGTTTCAGGAACCGCTACCTCCTCCACCTTCTTGACGGAGTCTTGCACTGATGCGTCTAGCGCATCCACGAGGTTGTCCTCCAGTAGGGGCTCATGCTCCTCCTCATAGTACCCATATTCATCCTCCTCGTTATTTGACTTGTAGGGGTTGCGGGAATAAGTGACACCTAGCAGGGGTATTTAAAAACATAAAGGTGAAGACTATAGATGAGCACCCTGATTTGCACCAACATGCTATTTTGTGTGCATTGCAGATGGAAGAATTGGGAGTAAATCAAACGGTTTGAGAAGTGGATGGTGGACGAGTGAAAATACCTGAGCGCCAAACATTGGTGGATGGAAAAGAGGTAATGGGTTTAGGAGGTTCAGGTTCCCCATTCATGCTAGTATGTGACAAAAATTGGGAGTCCATCTTTGGCAAAGACAACATAGAAACGAGTGACCTTGATGTTTCATCTGGCAGTTGCAGTGGTACAAAGATAGATCTGATTGGTTACACTACAATGTGTATTACCTTTAAATGTTGTGAAAGTGTAGGAAAGGTATAATGGCTAGACGGGGAGATAACCTTCTAGGTTGGTGCCATCAAAATAATTTAAGAATCACACTCAGTCCCAATGACACTGACCAGGTCATGCGAATAGAGAATATTAGCGAGGATGAAGATGTAGTGAGTGAATTCTCCTGATGTGTTTAGGAAAAATTTGGGTTTGCTCAGGGGATTTGAACACAAGATTGTCCTCAAGCCTAATACCAAGCTACTAGTCATTACATTATGGAAAGTCCCTAAGCCAATGATGAGCCCCTTGAGGGAGGAGTTGGACAGGTTCAAGAGGTTAGATGTAGTGGAAAAGATCCAATCATCAGAATGGTTGGCCACTGTGGTCCTCCCACCCAAGGCTAATGGGTCCAAATTCAGTGCGGACTTCAGGGATCTCAACCAATGTATTTTAGTGGACTGCCAACCTCTTCTGAACCTCTGACCGCAAACCTTTGGTACAGGTGTTTACATGTTGGGTACTGAAAGGGCAACCCGCCAGGATCAAGAGATGGGTGGAAAGTGTGCCTGAATTCAATCTCAAGGTGGAGTATATCCTGGGATTGGGCAATACTGCAGCAGACTGTCTTTCCAGGCTGCCGCTGGAGGAACAGGTACTGTCAGAGACAGAAATCCCACTCTTGTGGGTAAGAGGCGTTGAATGAGGTGGATTAGTGTGAGGAATGTAATAAAATTGAGGAGTGGGAAAAAGTTAAGAAATTTGCAGTTGAAGGGTGGCCTGAACAGATGTTGATGTCAGCGGAGACAGAAATGTTCTGAGGAGAGAATGAATTAAATATCATTGATGGCAAGTTGTTCAGAGGGGACCATATAATTCCACTTGAAGGGTTAAGAAACAATATTATGGATTTTGTCCACGAAGGACACCTTGACGGAAACCTCACCAAAGTGATGGTGAGGGAGTATTATTGGTGGCCTGTATATTGACAGATAAACAAAAGTGCTGATGAGATACTGCAGAATCTGTGCAAATATTGAGGAATCCAAGGTGGTGAGGGTGGCACTGTTATCTCCTGTGGAGATGCCCAGAGGAACCATAGTACAAGTTTGGTTTAGCTTTATTTATTTTTAATTTTTATTTATTATTTATTTATTTTAAGGAGTTTTATATAGAGCTGGCCAGACCTGAGGCTAGCAGAGCGCTTTACAACAGATTGTAATGCTGGAGTCCCAAAATAAGGCATAGGTATACAAATTGGTTCATAGCGTCCCGGCGTGTGATGCGACAAATGAGGTAACGCAGTCCTGGGAGCCTCACACCCTGTCATGAACGGAACCAATTACAGGGAAGGGTGTAACAGGGAGGGGCATGGGGCACTTGGAGGAGGTAGATGATGGTGAGAAAGTGGCACGGTGCTGCAGAAAGTAAGTAAGTAAGTGTACAACAGCGAGGGTTAACTGTTTGGGAAGACACAGTTGAGGAAGAGGTCTTTTAGGAGTTTTTTTAATTTAACAAAGGACAGGATAGTCCTAATGTGTGCTGGGATGGAATTCCAGATTTTGGATGTGTTTCCAGCGAAGGATCGTGCAGCGTTTTTTTGTTTGCGTGTTTTCATAGGAATGAGCAGTATGGAGTTGGATCTCCTGAGGTTCCTTGTCTGGCCAGCCTTTTTGATTTGAGTTTGGAAGTCAGGTATTCCGGTTTCTCTGTGTGGAGGGCTTTGTACGTGAGACAGGCAGTTCTGAAGTGGCACGCATCTCTACTGGGAGCCATTTTAGTTCTTTGAGTGCAGGTGCAATGTGCTCAAATTTTCTGACTCTGGTGAGCATTCTGGCTCTTTCGTTTAGAGTGGTTTTGAGGGGGGCTAGGTGGGAGTTCGCTGTCCCAGTGTGGATATCATTTCCATAATCGAGTCTGGATATCACCAGGGATTGGGTGGCTTGTTTGAAGTCTTTGGGTATGATGAAGGGTTTTATTTTGTTGAGAAGCTTCAGATTGAGGAAGGCACTTTTCGCGGAATTCTTGATGTGTCTGTCCATGTCCAGTTTAGGGTCTAGGGTGATTCCTAAAGATTTTATGGAGTTTGCCGGGGTGAGATTACCGTCGAGAGCAACGATTGCTTTGATCTATTCCATGGTTTGGGGATTTTCTTCTTTGTTCGAGATGAGGAGTATTTCGATTTTGTCTTGGTTGAGTTTGAGGTGGTTTATGGCTAGCCAATGTTGTCCTTCTTTGAGAGTGTTGTTTAGTTTCTGATTATCTTCAAAGGAGGAGGTTTCCAGATAGATATGGGTGTCGTCTGCATAGCGGTGGAAGGTGATGTTGGCTTTTCTAAGTATGGAGGTGAAGGTTTCCATATAAATGTTGAACAGTTGAGGGGAGAGCACTGATCCTTGTGGGACGCCTCTGTTGACGGGGTGTGACTTGGATGTGAAGGATTTGAGGGTTTTTCTTGGGAGCGGTTTCGTAAGAAGGAGGAGAACCATCTAAGCACCTAATCTGTCTTGCAGAGCCTTGATGAGTAGATTGTGATCCACCATGTCAAAGGCTGCCGATAAGTCTAGGGGGATGAGTAGGCAGCATTTGTCGGTATCTAAAGATTTGTTCATGTCGTCCACGATGTTTAGGATCGCGTCTCTGTGCTGTAGCCTTTGGGGAATCCCGATAGGTGGGGATCTAGAAGGTTAGCTATTGTTGACCCCTTAATTTGTTGGCCCTGAATGAAAGGTATATATTGGTATTAGTGGACTATTTGTCCAAATGGGTACTGTTTGTTGCACCGGCTTCATAACAACTGAGAACATTTTTAAAAGACGTGTTTACATATGAGGGTGTTCCAAAGATAATCATCACTGAACTGACAATGGTGTTCAGGTTGTCTCTGATGAAATAAAGGCATATTCAGGGAATGGTCCATTGAACATTGACATGCTGCATACTATGCACCAGAGGCCAACTGGCTTGTGGAAAAAATTAATGGTTTGGTTAGAGATTGTGTTCAGGAAGCCATGAAGGCAAGGGGATCTCTCAGAAAGATGTTGAGAGTAAAACTGAGGGCACATCGCTCCACTCTCAACAATGTTACAAAGATTTCTCCTTTCCAATGTTTAAAGGGATGGGGGTCTAGATCTAAACTCAATCCCTTGTGGTTAGAATGGAAAGGGTGAGTTCCAAAGAAGGCAATGGGATTGAGTATCTAAATTAATACAAAGAGCATTATGACGCCAAACATGGTGCCATTCACAAAGTTTGGAAACCCTAGGTGGTTTCCAAAGGTGAATCCAAGTCTGTGGGACCTTTCCTTATAACCGAGGATACAAAGAATGTGGTTGTTTAGGTGAATGGAAAGCAGTGGAGTATGTCACATTTTGCAAAATATTCCTCGTAGGAGGATCAGAAGCCTAATGAACGTGTTACAACAACAGCAACCCAACAATGGTACCTTCTTCCTGACAGCACCTAACTGACACTAACCCCACAATGTACTTTCCCCATAACAATTAGATTTGGGGGGTTGTGTGCACACTGAATGGTACCCACCGCAACAGTGCCTATTCCCTAGGGAATTCAATGTAATCTTAAAATCAGCAAAGGTGCACCACAATTTATAACATGTATGATATGTTTACAAAAAAGCTGCGAACAATGGTGTTACTTCAGTTTCAAACCTTTTATTTCAAGGGTGTAAATGCAGCACCATACAGCCGACGCGTTTTGTTCCACACTCGGGACTTCTTTAGGGCTTGAATTGAGAAATAATAACTTCAGAAGTAATTCCTGCTCTGTGATCCGTGGATCTCGTTTCGCCTCATAGTTGTACAAAGAAGACTTACTCCCTCCCCCTTCAGAGTCTGAAGGGGGTGGGCGGTCTGGCGTAATGTTGATTGACATGATTGTCACCAGGGGCAGCAGGCAGGAACACAAGTGTGCATGAGTGGGGACGGAGGGTGAATTTTTTACCCGTGCCCACTCATGCATACTTGTGTTTGCGCTTTTTGCGCATGCCCATTGGGAGACCTTCGGTCTCCTAATTGGCGTGCTGCGGGCGAAAAGTAACCTGTGCCCCAAGCCAATCCTGGTGCTGCAGCAGCGCCAGGATTGGCTGAGAGGGGCTGCCAGTCACGACCAGTGCCAAGGCGCCAAGGGGAGCAGAGATGGCATGGACCCGGATCGGCGGTGAGAGGTAAGTTTTGCTTTTCATTTATATTTAATTCCCCCCCCCCCGCGTGACATCCCCCCAGCCACGACTGGCAATACCCAGTCGTGCTGCACCATGAATCATAGCAGTGTGCGAGCTGCAGGCCAGGTCACAGAGTTAGTGGCAGCCCGGCCTGCAGAGACATTGGAATATTCCCCCAACATGGTCGTGTCTGCGACAGGCATGCACAATTTACAGGAGCGGCACTCCGACCTAATCCCTCACAAAATATGCAATGCAGTTGGTATTTGCGTAGCACGTGCCTTCTTTAAGCACTGCCTCTCAGCCCTGCTGCCCGGTAAAAGTGCGTTGTGTCGTTCTTCTGGGCTGTTTGGAATACATCTACTGCCTGCGTTTGCAAATGTGTTGCCACGTCCCTCTGAGGGTCACATTTGTCAGACATATTTGTCAAAAACCAGTGCCTCAATCAGCAACTGAAATGTAATGTGTTGTAGGGTTCCTGGAGTCGTCGTACCTCTTCCTGCAGAGTGCCAGGAACCTTAAACATTAAAAAGATCTCCTTCTGTTAGCTTTTTCAAATTTAAACATATACATATTTACAATTATTTTGTCTTTAAATGCCATGAAACTACGGCCAAGATTTACTGACTTTCTCTCAATGTAGTATGTGTGTGAAAATCTGCAGAACGGCATTGAGCGAACATTAAAAAAAAGTGCAACGCTGTGTTTTGGGGAAGTAGGGCAATTTTAGCGTGATGCTACTGCTAAGCATTGTGCTATGCTATGGCATCAATATGAACCAGTGCCAAGCCTCAACCTATCATGAAATTTGCCGGGCTGGTGTGAACAGATAAATGCCTCAGCTTGATTAGATATGGAACTGAGGTGGAGTTTGGGCCATGTGGCTGCCTTCATGTGGGACCTGCACTTGATTATTTCCACTGATGTCTGAAAAACATTGTTTATAATCAGCTTTATTTTTTGCACTGGGCATAATGGGAGAAAACGATTTCACAGCCCATTGGCTAATCCTGTGCATAGTTGAACATCGATAAAGCTATTGTTCCTCCTTACATCACGACGGGCAGCATTTTCATTTTCTTTGTAAGGCACAATTGCGATTCTGGGGTTTCTAGAAGTGCAGCAGCTGTGTTTAAAGAAGATGAATTTTTAGTTTTCCAATGCCTCAGGAAGTTGTCAGGTTTCTTGCTTTCAGGAATGCATTCATTCAGAATGAAGCCTCTTTCTGTTTGGTAAAGTATAAATTAATAAAGGGTACACAATTAGTATCCTAAGTTTGCACGACCACTGCAGAGTGTGATGCCTAGACTTGATTTCAATTTGTAGTGTCCTTGGGTGACTATAATTTACTTTAAATCCCTTGTGAGTCACAAATACATGTGCTGAATAATGCGGAATGTGACCCCTGGGCTGCAAGGCCCGCGGGCTTGCAAAATATTCTTCTGTTAGATCTTGAAATCCGCAGGCCATGGCGAATGCTATTACACAATGTTGCAAGAAGCAAGTCATTATTAAGATGCATGCAGGCGCACAAAGCCCATAGGCTAACATTGAAAAGGCTGTGTGTATTTGGTGGACTTGTGACTACTCTCCACATGCTCCACGTATCCATTGTAAATCACTTGAGAGTAACTCCGTACCCGTTCCTATAGTCATATATTGGTATAGTCTAGTCTACTCTCAAACTACATGAAGTTAACCTAACCATTTGGTTTAGTATTGGGATTGCTTTATTAACCTTCCTGCTCCCTCAAAATCGCTTTAAAATGCACCATTTGCCCACTCTTTTGAAAAATAAATTCTAGGGGGGAAATTCCCCCGACCCCCCTGTAGGTTGTTTGGGCTCGCTCTCTACGCTGGTATGCCGCAGTGCAGTAAGACAATAATTTTCCGCCTTACCACTTTCAAATGTCACCAGCCACCACTGCTTGTTAATCCAACATTTTCCCAATTGTTCCGTTGACTGGAGAGGGAATAGTACATTTTACCCCTCTGTAATCCAACACTTTCCCTACTGTTAAAGTTATTGGAGTTGGAATACTAAATTATACATCTTTGCAATCCAATGCTTTCTCTACTGTTGCACTCATTGAGGTGGGAATAGTAAATTTGTCCCATTCGCAATACAACAATTGCCCTAGTGTTGCACGCATTGGAGTGGAAATAGTAAACGTTACTCCTCCGCAATCCAACTCTTTCCATACTATTGCACTCATTGGGGTGGGAATAGTAACTTTTACCCCTCTGCTATCCAAGTTTTACCCTAGTGTTGTACTGACTGGAGTGGGGATAGTAAATTTGACCTCTATGCAATCCACCACTATCCCTACTGCTGTATTGACTGGGAATAGTACATTTTATCCTTCTGTGGTGTAACATTTGTTCTACTGTTGCATTCCATGAAGTGGGAGTAGTAAAGTTTATACATTTTTTGTAGAAGAATTTGCTTGATTTTGTTAAAAATGTAGTTGGAAATATTTTTTATTGCTATACTTTATATAATTATGTCTTGCTTGTTTAAAATTATAATAACTATAATATTTATAATTATTAATGTTTATAATGTTTAAAATATTTTTATCAAATTGTAAGAAATGTATGTTTTTTACTTTTTATTTAACTTAAAATGGTTTGTTTTAAAAAAAAAATTAATGGATTTGCTGCAGCTGTGGCTGAAATGCGCAACGGTGACCAAGCAACAGAAATAAACGTTTACAGCATCCAAGGTGGTCTGTGTTCAATTCTGTGCCTGGATGCAGATGCAAGAATGTAACTTTGAGGATATATGTGATCATGTGCTCAAGGTCGCTTGTGGTGAGCAAAACGCATCATGACAGGCCCTATGCCCGCATATTTGTGGATAACTTTTGAATAAAATCTACACTGCTTTCTTCACAACATTGGAGTTGTTTGGAGTCTTCTTGAAGTTTTCCTTGGAGATTGTTAAGGTCCGTGCCTGAGTATACTGCCAGGATTGGCAGGTAGGAAGTTGGTGCATAATATATAGAAATTAGGAAACTTCATTACAAACAAGTCCCCCAAAATGGCCGCCAGAGACAAAAGAGCCCAAATGAAGCACAAATATCACCCAGATGTAGCCCAAGTATAGTCAAATGACAGAATGTCCCAGAGTGTTCTACAGAAAAACTAGAGAGCTAACAGTCTTACTTATGACAAAAGTATGGAACACCTGAAGCCATCTTGATTTGAATAAAGTGTTAACACTTAAAACATTTAACCGCATGCGCGCTAGCGGGTTTTCCCGCTGCGCGCTGAAAATTCGAAAATCGCGTGTTACGTGACAAAGCCAGCTCGTCAGGCGCGCAACGCAGGTAACGCCCATGACGAGCTGGCTTTGTCACCAGCACTGAAGGGGTTAATTTGCAAAGGAACAAAATGAGGGGCTTCCTTTTGCCATAGAAATTATGATTAGTGCTGCAGAAAGAAAAATTAGGGCACATTTTGACTTCTCAAATCCTCTTCTATTTCTTTAAAAAATTCTAACATGCAGACTGAAACATGCCCTTTGAATACCAGCAGCAGACTTCCCTGGTGAGCATTAGCTTTTCTACAGTGATCTAATGAGCAACTAGAGTGCTAACATTCAGAATGTATGGCAAATGTGTGACACATCTGAATACCCTCCCGATGGAACCAATGTAAAAAACTGTAAGTATTTCCTACTAAGGAGACTGCAGTAAATGAGGAAATTAGGAAACTTCATAACAAATAAGTCTCTCAAGATGCCCACCAGAGACAATTGAGCCCAAATGTAGCACAAATATCAGCCATATGTAGCCCAAGTATAGCCCAATGACAGAATGTCCCAGAGTGTTCTAAAGGACAAAATGAGGGGCTTCATTTTGCCATAGAAATTATGATTAGTGCTGCAGAAAGAAAAATTAGGGCACTCCTTGACTTCTCAAATCTTCATTAAAATATTCTGATAAGCAGTCTGAAACATGCACTTTGAATACAAGCAGCAGACTTCCCTGGTGAGCAGTAGCTTTACTACAGTGATCTAATGAGCAACTAGAGTGATAACATTCAGAATTTATGGCAAATGTGTGGTACATCTGAATGCCCTCTTGAAGGAACCAAAGTAAACAAGCATTGAAAATGCAATAGGTATCCCCCTCGTTTAAGTTAAAGCACTTCGGTTTGTAATTAGGTGGCTTTTTAGCTTTGCTTTTATTAGTGTTTTTCAATCTTTCATGTACAAACCATGCATATGTATGCATACATGTGTATGTATATGTATGCATGCATTAATATTTGTATTTATATAGATACGCAGATTATATATATATGTTTATATATGTGTGTATATATATATGCACATACTTTCTGCTTTGTTTCCACGTTTGGGATAGTGAGCTGCTGCTGAACTTCTCTGTGCCTCCTCCCGCTACTGCTCGCGGAACCCGCTCCGCGGGTCGCGCTTCGTGTGGGGTCCAAGTTATTGCACATTCTGTGACGCCTGGCCGAGGAGTCATCTATACTACGCCCGTGGTGTTATCTCTGGGCGTTTGCTACTGCAGGGCTGCGAGCGAGCATGGGCGCAGGACTACTAGTCCCAGGAGCGCCCGCCAGCCTCTATTGCCAGCACCTGGGCCGCTCTCCCTGCAGGCTCCTCCCCACCAGAACGAACTTAAAAACTGGTGTACCTGGATTATCGCTGGGATACTTTCTGCTTTGTTTCCACGTTTGGGATAGTGAGCTGCTGCTGAATTTCTCTGTGCCTCCAACCGCTACTGCTCGCGGAACCCGCTCCGCGGGTCCCGCTTCGTGTGGGGTCCAAGTTATTGCACCTTCTGTGACGCCTGGCCGAGGAGTCATCTACGCTACGCCCGTGATGTTATCTCTGGGCGTTTGCTACTGCAGGGCTGCGAGCGAGCGTGGGTGCAGGACTACTAGTCCCAGGAGCGCCCGCCAGCCTCTATTGCCAGCACCTGGGCCGCTCTCCCTGCAGGCTCCTCCCCTCTCACACTGATCCTATAAACACAGCAGCCTAGTCCCGCTGCACGGGAGTGCGCGGGAGCGGCCGGGAGAAGCCCGGGACAAGGGCGGGACCGTCTGTGGCCGTCAGGGGCCGAGGGAGGCCGGGCCGGGCCCCCCTATGTCATCTTGTATTTGTGACATCTAGCTTTTTTTTCTATGAGTTGGTGTTTGAAACGTTTTTAGGTATTGTCATTTGTAGAACTTAGTACCTTTTTTAAATATTTGGGTTACCAAACATGACATTCCCTACAACCACCTCCATCGGTACCCCTTTCCAAGCCGAGGTGGGGCCAGCAATTTCGGGTCCTTTGGATAAATATTTTTCACGGGTAACTAACGATATCGACAAAGAGATTGCATTGGCGGAGAGACGCGCTGAGCGTAGGCTGTCAATTGAACTCCTTAAAATACCCTTGGAAAAAAGACAGCCGCTGGTTTTCCCGGCATTGATTCCCCCGCGGTCTTCCTTAATTCTGCCAGTGGTAGCTGAAACTTCTTACCCTTTCCCTCCTACGGTTGAGTTGTTGACCGACCCGTATGTGGATCCTGACATTTGCTCTTCCCTTGTAAGTACACCTCCCCTACCCACTGATCCGTCAATAGGGCAGCCGATTTCGGCACAACAGAGTGTGTTAAATCAAGTGGTTAGAGCAAAGTCATGTTCCAAAAGGAAGAGATGTCCCGCCCCAAAGAAGTGCTACTAGTCTAAACCCGCCAAAAAATTAAGGAAAGTTGTAGCATGTTCTCGCTCTTCCCAGGAATTTATTGAGGTTGGCCCTAATGGGGAAAAGAAATGTGAGGTGGGGGCAGCTCCTGAGGTGGTTAGTTCTGGCTCGAATAGCATTGATTTACTATCTACGGGGTTGTCAGAGCTTCTACCTTTAGTCCTTCCCCTGTCTCCCGAGGGGGGTAATGTGCCAGTTAGTTCCAACTCCAAGATCAATGACCTCCCAGAAACGGGAGTGGTTGAGTCCTCACACATCACCCCTATCCTGCTAATCGAGCTGGAGAAATTAATGAGGTCCCTCTTGACCCCGCTCGAGGAACAAGTCAAAAAACTAGCGGATAGGTTTGACCATTTTGAGCAGGCAACCCTGGATAATTTTTTTACTACAAAATCATTAATAAAGTCCCACACAAGGGTAGGGGAGTGTAGTAATCCTCGCCAACCTAGTGGGCAGGGGAAAGGTGTGTCGGCCACTATATCCCTCCCACCTGTGGATGGCACCCCAAACAGGCTCCAGGGTAAAGGGAAAACCAAAAAAACTAATTTGGAGCCAATGAATAACCCAAGTAGTAAGATCACCAAAGTAGCTAAGCTCCCTGCCACAGTTGTTATGGTTACAAAAGATTGTTCTAGCACTGTTGCCCCCCCAACTATCCCCCATCAAGCCCCATTGACCAACCCAACACCCTGTAATGGTACTGCAGTTAGTAGTAGTAGCAACATCCCTGGGAACAAAAATACTCTATCAAATGGTTCCCAACTACCACATGACATCTCTTCTGTGGTTCCTGCCAATAATCTACCCAAACCACCTGCAACGAGGGTACCGCGCAGGATACCCTACATGAATCTTACCCCTGATTCCTTTTCCTACGTGGCTGTCCTTATAAATGTGCCACCATTATTGGTTGGGCAAAAGGAATCTTTCCAAATGCTAAAAACAAGGTAATGCATTGGTTAAGGGTGAATTGACCACTGCCCTGGGAAGTAGATGGTTTGATCGTTGGAGTAAGAAGGACGGAGTGGGTGTACTTCTAAGAAAGTGGGGGATGACTGTATAGTGGTCAATTTTCAAGATCCTAGGGTGACAAGTTTGATAACGAAGCATGACGGGAGTTCAACATGTGGGGGAATTGGTGTCGTAGACCTTACTTTCTTTTATCCGAGACCAGCGGGTGTGGAATCTGTTATGACAATTCACCCAAGATCCTTATTCAGTGTCCTGCTTCTAGGGTCTGCCCCCTTTACTGTGCCATTCCAACAGAATAGTTATTATGGTGGCACAAACACCAATTATTTTGGAGCACTGAGGGACCCGGGGTGGGGGTATTGACAGACGCTTGACAGTTGCAAGAATAAAGTAAAGGACATGACTAGCCGGAACTCATGTGGGACTTCTGTTAAACTTGTCAAGAACCAAAATGTGGAACCAGATGGAAAGTCTATTGGTTTGGGGTTTGGGACTTTGGAGAAACCATGTGGGGAATATAACGAAATATCTGGGGGAGAAGACTCAACTATTTTAAGTATTTTAAGTAACCAGGGGGTTGAGCATAATAATGCTATCATAACAAGACATAGGGTGGGAGGAAATGTAACCCAGAAAAATCTGCCAATGAGGTCTTTTGTAGAACCAGTGCCCAGAGACAGCCCAAGTATAGGGAAGTTTTTCTCGTGGAATATCGCTGGGTTTTGCCGGGAAACTGATGTCCCAGGATTGGATAGATTTTGTTAATGGTTTTGAAGTCTGTCTATTCCAGGAGACATGGGCATGTGACCCTATTTTTTTCCCTGGCTATCTAAACTTCTCAATTTTGGCAAGTAAAGGCCCCAGGGGTCGACCAATGGGTGGCCTCACAATTTGAGTGAAACAAAACCTACAAATTAAAGAAGAAGTGGTCGACCTGGGCTGTAGGGACATCCAAATGCTAAGATTAGCTCCAGAAAAGGAGGGAGTGATAGATATTTATAATATCTATGCTAGGGGTACTAACTCAGGAAGCTCCCCCACTCTTGAGGCTTTGTTTACCTCACTAGAGTCACAGTCTTTGGGGAATAAAATTATAGTGGCGGTAAGCATGGGCGGAAAATCCGTTACGCTCGCGGATTTTGCGGATTTTTGGGAAATTCGCAATCCGCGAGATTTGCGAATTTCCCGCAAAATCCGCAAATTTGCACGCAGCGGATTTTTTTTGCGGCACGCGGCGTTGGTGATACAATTTTTGCGGCGCGCGGCGTTTATCATCGTTTGCCGAGTTGTTTTTCTCGATAGTTTGCGAGTGCTGCGCCATTTTGGATCTTGCTGTGTGATCCCGCGGGAATTGGCGAGCGCGATTACGTCATCGCGGCTTGCCAGCGATAGTTTGTCAACGCGAGTATGGCGAGATCACGTCTCGCGGTACTTCGCAATTGCAAGATTTGAGATGCGGCGAGCGAAAATATAAAATTTGCAATTCTGCACAAGAAATCCACCAGCAAGCAGCATAAACCTTCTAGAAATGATGATTTTTATCTGAATAACTCCTTAGTTTGACATTTGCCTGCACTTTTTTAGCGAGGAGTCCATTTTGGGGAGGGGGGCAGGGGGGTGGGAGGAAGGAAGTGCCCCACAGTCTTCAACTTCCTGTTCCTGTTCAGCAGGCTCCTCCCAGTGCTTTGTCCATCTCCTGGTCACTTTTCATTTGGGTCTGGAGCTGGAAGGATTACTTTTTGTGGATGCTGCTGGATATTTGGATTTGAGGCCTTTTTGACTTTCTTTGGATCACTGTTGGATTAGAAATTTTACAAGTAAGTTTGTTTGGGGCATTACAGTTGCTGCAATTAAAATTTTGGAATTTTCGATTTTTGGGCTGTTTTGGGGCCTTTTGCCCAGGGGTACTCAGTGGTGGGTGGACTGAGTCTTTCTGTGGGTTGTCTTGAACTTAAACATCATGGAGGCCATGGATGGATTGGGATTGTGCTGATTTTTCAGTGATTTTCGTTTTTTGGGGCTGTACTTGTGGCCTTTTCACCATGGGTATTTGAGTCTAGCATGGGCCTAGTCTTTCTGTAGGTTGTCTTGAATTTAAACATCATGGAGGGCATGGATGGAATGGGATTGAGCTGATTTTTCAGTGATTTTCGTTTTTTGGGCCTGTACTTGTGGCCTTTTCACCAGGGGTATTTGAGTCTAGCATGGGCCTAGTCTTTCTGTGGGCTGTCTTGAACTTAAACATCATGGAGGGCATGGATGGAATGGGATTGTGCTGATTTTGCAGTGTTTTTCGATTTTTGGGGGTGTTCATGGGGAGGGACAGGCCATGTGGCTGGTGGCCATTTTGAGTGCAGCTACAGGCACTGGCCATGTGCTGGCAGGCAAGTGGCCATTTTGAATGCAGGCTTTGTTGTTAGGCCTCCAACCATGTTGCCTACTTTTCAACCTTTATTTATGCCCAGGGGTAGTGAGTCTTGCATGGGCCTAGTCTTTCTGTGGGTTGTCTTGAATTTAAACATCATGGAGGCCATGGATGGAATGGGATTGTGCTGATTTTGCAGTGTTTTTCGATTTTTGGGGGTGTTCATGGGGAGGGACAGGCCATGTGGCTGGTGGCCATTTTGAGTGCAGCTACAGGCACTGGCCATGTGCTGGCAGGCAAGTGGCCATTTTTAATGCAGGCTTTGTTGTTAGGCCTCCAACCATTTTGCCTACTTTTCAACCTTTATTTATGCCCAGGGGTAGTGAGTCTTGCATGGGCCTAGTCTTTCTGTGGGTTGTCTTGAATTTAAACATCATGGAGGCCATGGATGGAATGGGATTGTGCTGATTTTTCAGTGATTTTCGTTTTTTGGGCCTGTACTTGTGGCCTTTTCACCAGGGGTATTTGAGTCTAGCATGGGCCTAGTCTTTCTGTGGGCTGTCTTGAACTTAAACATCATGGGGGGCATGGATGGAATGGGATTGTGCTGATTTTGCAGTGTTTTTCGATTTTTGGGGGTGTTCATGGGGAGGGACAGGCCATGTGGCTGGTGGCCATTTTGAGTGCAGCTACAGGCACTGGCCATGTGCTGGCAGGCAAGTGGCGATTTTGAATGCAGGCTTTGTTGTTAGGCCTCCAACCATTTTGCCTACTTTTCAACCTTTATTTATGCCCAGGGGTAGTGAGTCTTGCATGGGCCTAGTCTTTCTGTGGGTTGTCTTGAATTTAAACATCATGGAGGGCATGGATGGAATGGGATTGTGCTGATTTTGCAGTGTTTTTCGATTTTTGGGGGTGTTCATGGGGAGGGACAGGCCATGTGGCTGGTGGCCATTTTTAGTGCAGCTACAGGCACTGGCCATGTGCTGGCAGGCAAGTGGCCATTTTGAATGCAGGCTTTGTTGTTAGGCCTCCAACCATTTTGCCTACTTTTCAACCTTTATTTATGCCCAGGGGTAGTGAGTCTTGCATGGGCCTAGTCTTTCTGTGGGTTGTCTTGAATTTAAACATCATGGAGGCCATGGATGGAATGGGATTGTGCTGATTTTTCAGTGATTTTCGTTTTTTGGGCCTGTACTTGTGGCCTTTTCACCAGGGGTATTTGAGTCTAGCATGGGCCTAGTCTTTCTGTGGGCTGTCTTGAACTTAAACATCATGGAGGGCATGGATGGAATGGGATTGTGCTGATTTTGCAGTGTTTTTCGATTTTTGGGGGTGTTCATGGGGAGGGACAGGCCATGTGGCTGGTGGCCATTTTGAGTGCAGCTACAGGCACTGGCCATGTGCTGGCAGGCAAGTGGCCATTTTGAATGCAGGCTTTGTTGTTAGGCCTCCAACCATTTTGCCTACTTTTCAACCTTTATTTATGCCCAAGGGTAGTGAGTCTTGCATGGGCCTAGTCTTTCTGTGGGTTGTCTTGAATTTAAACATCATGGAGGGCATGGATGGAATGGGATTGTGCTGATTTTGCAGTGTTTTTCGATTTTTGGGGGTGTTCATGGGGAGGGACAGGCCATGTGGCTGGTGGCCATTTTGAGTGCAGCTACAGGCACTGGCCATGTGCTGGCAGGCAAGTGGCCATTTTGAATGCAGGCTTTGTTGTTAGGCCTCCAACCATTTTGCCTACTTTTCAACCTTTATTTATGCCCAGGGGTAGTGAGTCTTGCATGGGCCTAGTCTTTCTGTGGGTTGTCTTGAATTTAAACATCATGGAGGCCATGGATGGAATGGGATTGTGCTGATTTTTCAGTGATTTTCGTTTTTTGGGCCTGTACTTGTGGCCTTTTCACCAGGGGTATTTGAGTCTAGCATGGGCCTAGTCTTTCTGTGGGCTGTCTTGAACTTAAACATCATGGAGGGCATGGATGGAATGGGATTGTGCTGATTTTGCAGTGTTTTTCGATTTTTGGGGGTGTTCATGGGGAGGGACAGGCCATGTGGCTGGTGGCCATTTTGAGTGCAGCTACAGGCACTGGCCATGTGCTGGCAGGCAAGTGGCCATTTTGAATGCAGGCTTTGTTGTTAGGCCTCCAACCATTTTGCCTACTTGTCAACCTTTATTTATGCCCAAGGGTAGTGAGTCTTGCATGGGCCTAGTCCTTCTGTGGGTTGTCTTGAATTTAAACATCATGGAGGGCATGGATGGAATGGGATTGTGCTGATTTTGCAGTGTTTTTCGATTTTTGGGGGTGTTCATGGGGAGGGACAGGCCATGTGGCTGGTGGCCATTTTGAGTGCAGCTACAGGCACTGGCCATGTGCTGGCAGGCAAGTGGCCATTTTGAATGCAGGCTTTGTTGTTAGGCCTCCAACCATTTTGCCTACTTTTCAACCTTTATTTATGCCCAGGGGTAGTGAGTCTTGCATGGGCCTAGTCTTTCTGTGGGTTGTCTTGAATGTAAACATCATGGAGGCCTTGGATGGAATGGGATTGTGCTGATTTTTCAGTGATTTTCGTTTTTTGGGCCTGTACTTGTGGCCTTTTCACCAGGGGTATTTGAGTCTAGCATGGGCCTAGTCTTTCTGTGGGCTGTCTTGAACTTAAACATCATGGAGGGCATGGATGGAATGGGATTGTGCTGATTTTGCAGTGTTTTTCGATTTTTGGGGGTGTTCATGGGGAGGGACAGGCCATGTGGCTGGTGGCCATTTTGAGTGCAGCTACAGGCACTGGCCATGTGCTGGCAGGCAAGTGGCCATTTTGAATGCAGGCTTTGTTGTTAGGCCTCCAACCATTTTGCCTACTTTTCAACCTTTATTTATGCCCAGGGGTAGTGAGTCTAGCATGGGCCTAGTCTTTCTGTGGGCTGTCTTGAACTTAAACATCATGGAGGGCATGGATGGAATGGGATTGTGCTGATTTTGCAGTGTTTTTCGATTTTTGGGGGTGTTCATGGGGAGGGACAGGCCATGTGGCTGGTGGCCATTTTGAGTGCAGCTACAGGCACTGGCCATGTGCTGGCAGGCAAGTGGCCATTTTTAATGCAGGCTTTGTTATTAGGCCTCCAACCATTTTGCCTACTTTTCAACCTTTATTTATGCCCAGGGGTAGTGAGTCTTGCATGGGCCTAGTCTTTCTGTGGGTTGTCTTGAATTTAAACATTATGGAGGGCATGGATGGATTGGGATTGTGCTGATTTTGCAGTGTTTTTCGATTTTTTCGTGCTGTATAACTGAACTGATGTTCCTCTGTCTTCCATTTTTTTTAGGTGCACAAGACTCAAGAGAACCACCAGTGCCAGGAAGAAGTCCTGCAGCGGTGTGTGTGTGCAGCATAACGTCACGCGACGTCACGTCTGGCCTCAGACAACTCTACAATTCGTGCAACTGCGGCCTGCTGTCTGACCTGCTCTGAAGAAGATGGCCCCAAAGAAAGGTCTCCGTAGCTCCTCTAGCAAGAAAGTTGCTAGTAAGGAGCAGAAGAAGCAAGTTACCAAGGAGGCTGGTGTGCCACCCGCCACGTTTTTTGGGAGAAAAAAAAAAGTACGCCTGCAGCAGCAGGATCTGCTGGGGACCAAGCTGGGAGCAGCACCCCTGCTCCATTGGGTTCAGTGCCTCCACCACCACGCCAACTTAAGTCAAAGCCCTTGAGTGCTTCAGAGGCAGTCAGTGTACTTCTCCAATCACCATCGACCAGTGATGTTGGCTCATCGCAAGAAAGTAGCAGCAATGTCCCTGAATCAACACAGGTTGTTGTAACTCATCTGACAAGTGTTGAACAACCACAGCCGCAACAACAACACCATGTGCAAGTACACGCCCAAGTACATGTGGAAGGAGAGGCAGCAAAAGGAGATGCGCAAGCAAAGGTGCATGGAGGTTCACAAGTGCCCACAATAGTTGTTCCTCCCGAAGTAGGGGCACATCAGGAAATCGACAATGAAGCCGAGGTATCATTGGAAGCCACTCCTCCTGATGATCATTCATTGTCTTCCACATCCCTAGCAAGGAGAAGATCAAGGGGGGTGTCTACATCTTCTTCAAGCCCACCTCGTTCTGATGCAAGTGATCTGTCTTGGGAACCACAACTGCGGTCCGACAGTGAGGCACACCATGATCTGACACAGGTACCTAAGCGTAAAAGGAAGGTCGTCCAAAAACTCAAACCTATGGAGTGTGATGAGGCTCAACAAGAAGTGACAGATACTGCTGGTGATGAAGCCTCTCACGATGACGACGAGCCAGTCATCACAAAGGTCACTGCAGCCCCACCGGGCATGCAGCAAAGAGACATTTTGACCCTATCCCGAGAAGCTGCTGAGCGTGATGATGATGTCGGCGAGGAGGCAATGGAAATGGAATCATTAGATTTGGAGTTAAGTAGTACACCAAAACCTACCGCTTCCATATTTCTTCCTCGCAAGAAGGTACCCACCTCGAACTCAATTCGTGGTGGTGAAAGTGCAAAACGTACTGAAGTTTGGCAATCCACATCCTCCACTTCATCTGGCATTAGCAGCAGGACCACCACCACCAGTATCGCCGCCTCCTCCGGCCCCCAAAGACATTTCAAGTCTCCAGTTTGGGACTTCTTTAGTGTTTGCCCAAAAAAGGAAAACGTAGCCATTTGTAGCATTTGTAAGCTTCGAGTTAGTCGTGGTAAGTTTGGTACCAACTATGGTACCGGAGGCCAGAGAGGTCATCTTAGGAGAACGCACGCTGTCCAATGGTTTGCGCACCTAGACGCGGTCAAGGAAGCCCGAATTGCACGTAATGAAAACGTTGATTTTTCATCTGATGATGACGAGGAGGAAGAAGACGATTCAAACACTTCACTTACACCCAGTACCCCTGTCAGCAGCACACCCCATGTGAGCCACACTAAGAGTTTGGGAGAGAGTGAGACATCAATGCGGAAAAGTACATCAGCGAGCGTAACTGGGTCGAAGAGATCATCATCATCCAGTAAATCCTTGGTCCAGGGCAACATTAAAAAGATGTTGTTTACAGAAGCGCAATATGAACGCAACCACCCAATGACGCGTCTGTATAACACTAAGCTGGCTAAAATGCTAGCTCTGGACCTTCTCCCTTTTTCTTTTGTAGAAGGGGTTGGTTTTCTAGAATTAGTGGCAGCGCTCTGCCCTAAATGGAAGGTTCCTAGCCGGTTCTATTTTGCCCGAGTTGCGGTTCCAGCACTACATGAAGATGTTCTGAAGGTGATTGGGGCAGCTTTGCAGAAGAGTGCTGTTCAAACTATACATCTGACAACAGACATGTGGACCAGTGGCGCAGGCGCTGATTACATGTGCATCACTGCACACTGGGTCTCTTTTTCAGGGGCTAAAGCAAAGCTAAACGCAGGTGTTGACCAGGACATTGTTTTTAAAGCTGCTCGGAAACATGCAACACTAGCCATGTTTGGTTTGGAGAAACGTCACACAGCAGAAAACATTTTGGATGTCTTTAACACAAAGGTCCTTAACTGGCTGTCCCCACTAAAACGCCAGGTTGGTTATGTTTCCACGGACAATGGCGCCAATATAGTTAAGGCCATGAGGGACGGTTACTATTTCAGAGTGCCGTGTTTGGCGCACTGTATAAACCTGGTTGTCCAAAAATTCTTGGCTAATAAAGCCAGTGCAGCGTACAGTGTATTGGACACCTGCCGAAAAATGTGCAAGCATTTCAGCCATTCTTTTAAGGCCCGGAAGCAGCTGAGGAGCCTGCTATATCAACGTAAAATGCCAGTGAAAGCACTCATCCAGGAGGTGGTAACACGTTGGAACTCAACCTTCTACATGCTTGAGCGTCTGTATGAGCAGTATATGGAACTCGATCAATATTTCCGTACAGAGGGTACAGAGGAGCTGAGGATGGGTGGGCCGCAATGGAACATAGTTCAAGGCCTGACACGCATGCTTCGTCATTTTGAGTTCTTCACGCGTGCAGTCAGCAAGGAGGACTCTAATTTGGGAAAAGCTATCCCATTGTTGTACATGCTGGAGGACCAACTGAAGGAGGTGTGTTCTGTGTTTGAAAAAGATGACAAAAACCAAGACTCTTTGCTTCTGGCTGAGCAATTATTAGAGCTCCTACAAGGTGATGAACGTCTTAAAAAGATCCACTCAGAACAGCATTACATTTGTGCTACTATTCTGGATCCACGCTACAAAAAGGCGCTGGCAGGCCAAGCATTCTTTCCTTTTGATGATGAACATGTTCCAAAGTACAAACGTTGGCTAGCCTTGTCAGCCAAGAAGTTTGAAACAGAACGGCTGAAAATTGAAGGAAATGGCAGTACATCAGCAGGCCATCCCCAGTCAAAACAATCCACTTCTGCACCTGTGGCTGCGGCACAAGTGACCTCTCAGCCGATAAAGACACCGGCAACCGGATCATCTGCACGAGACACAACAGGAACATTGGAGGCTGAAGAGGATTGGCTAGCTCTGCGTGGGTTTGGTTCTCAAAAGGTCAGAGGCACAGCAAGAGCTAAGCAAAGTGGAGGAACCTTGGAAGAGGACCTTGAGTCGATGGTGAAGGACTATCTGAATGACTCAACAGAGGTCTATGTTAATTCTGACCCATTGGCGTATTGGCATGGGAAAAAAGAATTGTGGCCACAGCTCACCAACCTGGCTTTAAACTACTTGTCTTGCCCACTCACAAGCGTGTCTTCTGAACGGGTTTTCAGTGCTGCTGGTGGCATTGTAACTCCCAAACGGAGCCGCCTCTCGCCCAAAAATGTGGAGAGGTTAACAATGATCAAGATGAATCAGCACCTCATACCACCAGATTTCAGAGTACGAGAAAGCGTGCCGGATGAAGAGGAGGTGGCCAGCAACATAGATGAGGGAATTTCTACTCTGTCAGGTGACACTGAGCTCACCCTGCCTGAATTCGCAGAGTATGATGACGAAGCCTTATTCCTATTCCTGGACCGTGATACCGAGCCCTGAAAATGAGACAACGAATCAATAACTTTCTTTTTCGTCCCTATTCACTTTTATTCCTGTCTGTCTGTATTTCTTTGTTGTGCACAGTTAATATATTACAAACTTTAATCAGATAATCACAAAATCAAGCCCATCAGCAGAACTGTCTTCACTGGTTTGCTAATTGATTTGAAGTTGCCGCAGTCTGCATTCCTCAGGTTCACAATTTCAGAAGAACATGCTCCTCTATCCTCCTCCTCCAGACTCCTATTTCCATCAAACCAGAGGGCTGGTTTACGCCCAATGAAGAAAGACTCAGCACTTGTGGGGGTGTTGTTGTACCTCTTTGCAGGTGAGTTGACGGCTCTGGGGCCATTGCTGGGAAGCTCTAATACCGGATAAAAGTGTTTTGGACCAAATCCCAGGCGGAAAATTATTTGTGTTTTTGATGACTTGCTTGCCTTTGAGGTGCTCTTAGGAGGGCTTCCTGGTGTTTGCGGGTGAGTTTCGTGGTCTGGGAGCACTGCTGGGACACTCTAATCTTGATTGCATTTGCTTTTCAGAAAATCCGTCGTGGCAACCCCGACTTATGGCCTAGCTACGCAGCGCGTTTGGACCGAAGGCCGAGAAATATTGCAAGTATGAGATTTTGCTTTTGGCCTGTTTGGGGGTGTTATGCTTCTTGGCGGGTGGGTTGGCGGGTCTTGGGGCATTCCTGGGAAGGTCTAATACCGGGTAGAAGTGGTTGGGACAAAATCCAGGCCGATTTTTTTTTGGCTATTTCTGACATTTTGCTCAATGTGGCCTTTTCGGGGGCCTGTTTGGGGGGCTTCCTGGTGTTTGTGGGTGAGTTTCGGGGTCTGGGAGCACTGCTGGGACACTCTAATCTTGATTGCATTTGCTTTTCAGGAAATCCGTCGTGGCAACCCCGACTTATGGCCTAGCTACGCAGCGCGTTTGGACCGAAGGCCGAGAAATATTGCAAGTATGAGATTTTGCTTTTGGCCTGTTTGGGGGTGTTATGCTTCTTGGCGGGTGGGTTGGCGGGTCTTGGGGCATTCCTGGGATGGTCTAATACCGGGTAGAAGTGGTTGGGACAAAATCCAGGCCGAATTTTTTTTTGACTATTTCTGACATTTTGCTCAATGTAGCGTTTTCGGGGGCCTGTTTGGGGGGCTTTCTGGTGTTTGTGGGTGTGTTTCGGGGTCTGGGCTCACTGCTGGCTATATATACTTTACTTTGCAAGAGGTTTGAAGCAAATCCATGGTGGCAGAGGGGAGTTAGGGCCTAGCTGCAGAGCGCGCGCGGAGTGATTTGGGAAATTTGTGAAAAATTGACTAAGTCCCCATTTTTGTACTTTTGCTCTTTGGCTGTTTGGGGGTCTTCTACTAGTTTTCCCCTGGGTTGACGGCTCCGGGGCCATTGCTGGGAAGCTCTAATACCGGATAAAAGTGTTTTGGACCAAATCCCAGGCGGAAAATTTTTAGTGTTTTTGATGACTTGCTTGCCTTTGAGGTGCTCTTAGGGGGGGTTCCGTCTGTTTGTGGGTGAGTTTCGTGCTCTGGAAGCACTGCTGGGACACTCTAATCTTGATTGCATTTGCTTTTCAGGAAATCCGTCGTGGCAACCCCGACTTATGGCCTAGCTACGCAGCGCGTTTGGACCGAAGGCCGAGAAATATTGCAAGTATGAGATTTTGCTTTTGGCCTGTTTGGGGGTGTTATGCTTCTAGGCGGGTGGGTTGGCGGGTCTTGGGGCATTCCTGGGAAGGTCTAATACCGGGTAGAAGTGGTTGGGACAAAATCCAGGCCGATTTTTTTTTGGCTATTTCTGACATTTTGCTCAATGTGGCCTTTTCGGGGGCCTGTTTGGGGGGCTTCCTGGTGTTTGTGGGTGAGTTTCGGGGTCTGGGAGCACTGCTGGGACACTCTAATCTTGATTGCATTTGCTTTTCAGGAAATCCGTCGTGGCAACCCCGACTTATGGCCTAGCTACGCAGCGCGTTTGGACCGAAGGCCGAGAAATATTGCAAGTATGAGATTTTGCTTTTGGCCTGTTTGGGGGTGTTATGCTTCTTGGCGGGTGGGTTGGCGGGTCTTGGGGCATTCCTGGGATGGTCTAATACCGGGTAGAAGTGGTTGGGACAAAATCCAGGCCGAATTTTTTTTTGACTATTTCTGACATTTTGCTCAATGTAGCGTTTTCGGGGGCCTGTTTGGGGGGCTTTCTGGTGTTTGTGGGTGTGTTTCGGGGTCTGGGCTCACTGCTGGCTATATATACTTTACTTTGCAAGAGGTTTGAAGCAAATCCATGGTGGCAGAGGGGAGTTAGGGCCTAGCTGCAGAGCGCGCGCGGAGTGATTTGGGAAATTTGTGAAAAATTGACTAAGTCCCCATTTTTGTACTTTTGCTCTTTGGCTGTTTGGGGGTCTTCTACTAGTTTTCCCCTGGGTTGACGGCTCCGGGGCCATTGCTGGGAAGCTCTAATACCGGATAAAAGTGTTTTGGACCAAATCCCAGGCGGAAAATTTTTAGTGTTTTTGATGACTTGCTTGCCTTTGAGGTGCTCTTAGGGGGGGTTCCGTCTGTTTGTGGGTGAGTTTCGTGCTCTGGAAGCACTGCTGGGACACTCTAATCTTGATTGCATTTGCTTTTCAGGAAATCCGTCGTGGCAACCCCGACTTATGGCCTAGCTACGCAGCGCGTTTGGACCGAAGGCCGAGAAATATTGCAAGTATGAGATTTTGCTTTTGGCCTGTTTGGGGGTGTTATGCTTCTAGGCGGGTGGGTTGGCGGGTCTTGGGGCATTCCTGGGAAGGTCTAATACCGGGTAGAAGTGGTTGGGACAAAATCCAGGCCGATTTTTTTTTGGCTATTTCTGACATTTTGCTCAATGTGGCCTTTTCGGGGGCCTGTTTGGGGGGCTTCCTGGTGTTTGTGGGTGAGTTTCGGGGTCTGGGAGCACTGCTGGGACACTCTAATCTTGATTGCATTTGCTTTTCAGGAAATCCGTCGTGGCAACCCCGACTTATGGCCTAGCTACGCAGCGCGTTTGGACCGAAGGCCGAGAAATATTGCAAGTATGAGATTTTGCTTTTGGCCTGTTTGGGGGTGTTATGCTTCTTGGCGGGTGGGTTGGCGGGTCTTGGGGCATTCCTGGGATGGTCTAATACCGGGTAGAAGTGGTTGGGACAAAATCCAGGCCGAATTTTTTTTTGACTATTTCTGACATTTTGCTCAATGTAGCGTTTTCGGGGGCCTGTTTGGGGGGCTTTCTGGTGTTTGTGGGTGTGTTTCTGGGTCTGGGCTCACTGCTGGCTATATATACTTTACTTTGCAAGAGGTTTGAAGCAAATCCATGGTGGCAGAGGGGAGTTAGGGCCTAGCTGCAGAGCGCGCGCGGAGTGATTTGGGAAATTTGTGAAAAATTGACTAAGTCCCCATTTTTGTACTTTTGCTCTTTGGCTGTTTGGGGGTCTTCTACTAGTTTTCCCCTGGGTTGACGGCTCCGGGGCCATTGCTGGGAAGCTCTAATACCGGATAAAAGTGTTTTGGACCAAATCCCAGGCGGAAAATTTTTAGTGTTTTTGATGACTTGCTTGCCTTTGAGGTGCTCTTAGGGGGGGTTCCGTTTGTTTGTGGGTGAGTTTCGTGCTCTGGAAGCACTGCTGGGACACTCTAATCTTGATTGCATTTGCTTTTCAGGAAATCCGTCGTGGCAACCCCGACTTATGGCCTAGCTACGCAGCGCGTTTGGACCGAAGGCCGAGAAATATTGCAAGTATGAGATTTTGCTTTTGGCCTGTTTGGGGGTGTTATGCTTCTAGGCGGGTGGGTTGGCGGGTCTTGGGGCATTCCTGGGAAGGTCTAATACCGGGTAGAAGTGGTTGGGACAAAATCCAGGCCGATTTTTTTTTGGCTATTTCTGACATTTTGCTCAATGTGGCCTTTTCGGGGGCCTGTTTGGGGGGCTTCCTGGTGTTTGTGGGTGAGTTTCGGGGTCTGGGAGCACTGCTGGGACACTCTAATCTTGATTGCATTTGCTTTTCAGGAAATCCGTTGTGGCAACCCCGACTTATGGCCTAGCTACGCAGCGCGTTTGGACCGAAGGCCGAGAAATATTGCAAGTATGAGATTTTGCTTTTGGCCTGTTTGGGGGTGTTATGCTTCTTGGCGGGTGGGTTGGCGGGTCTTGGGGCACTCCTGGGATGGTCTAATACCGGGTAGAAGTGGTTGGGACAAAATCCAGGCCGAATTTTTTTTTGGCTATTTCTGACATTTTGCTTAATGTGGCCTTTTCGGGGGCCTGTTTGGGGGGCTTCCTGGTGTTTGTGGGTGAGTTTCGGGGTCTGGAGCACTGCTGGGACACTCTAATCTTGATTGCATTTGCTTTTCAGGAAATCCGTCGTGGCAACCCCGACTTATGGCCTAGCTACGCAGCGCGTTTGGACTGAAGGCCGAGAAATATTGCAAGTATGAGATTTTGCTTTTGGCCTGTTTGGGGGTGTTATGCTTCTTGGCGGGTGGGTTGGCGGATCTTGGGGCATTCCTGGGATGGTCTAATACCGGGTAGAAGTGGTTGGGACAAAATCCAGGCCGAATTTTTTTTTGGCTATTTCTGACATTTTGCTCAATGTAGCATTTTCGGGGGCCTGTTTGGGGGCCTTCCTGGTGTTTGTGGGTGTGTTTCGGGGTCTGGGCTCACTGCTGGCTATATATACTTTACTTTGCAAGAGGTTTGAAGCAAATCCATGGTGGCAGAGGGGAGTTAGGGCCTAGCTGCAGAGCGCGCGCGGAGTGATTTGGGAAATTTGTGAAAAATTGACTAAGTCCCCATTTTTGTACTTTTGCTCTTTGGCTGTTTGGGGGTCTTCTACTAGTTTTCGCCTGGATTGACGGCTCTGGGGCCATTGCTGGGAAGCTCTAATACCAGATAAAAGTGTTTTGGACCAAATCCCAGGCGGAAATTCTTTAGTGTTTTTGATGACTTGCTTGCCTTTGAGGTGCTCTTAGGGGGGGTTCCGTCTGTTTGTGGGTGAGTTTCGTGCTCTGGAAGCACTGCTGGGACACTCTAATCTTGATTGCATTTGCTTTTCAGGAAATCCGTCGTGGCAACCCCGACTTATGGCCTAGCTACGCAGCGCGTTTGGACCGAAGGCCGAGAAATATTGCAAGTATGAGATTTTGCTTTTGGCCTGTTTGGGGGTGTTATGCTTCTTGGCGGGTGGGTTGGCGGGTCTTGGGGCATTCCTGGGAAGGTCTAATACCGGGTAGAAGTGGTTGGGACAAAATCCAGGCCGATTTTTTTTTGGCTATTTCTGACATTTTGCTCAATGTGGCCTTTTCGGGGGCCTGTTTGGGGGGCTTCCTGGTGTTTGTGGGTGAGTTTCGGGGTCTGGGAGCACTGCTGGGACACTCTAATCTTGATTGCATTTGCTTTTCAGGAAATCCGTCGTGGCAACCCCGACTTATGGCCTAGCTACGCAGCGCGTTTGGACCGAAGGCCGAGAAATATTGCAAGTATGAGATTTTGCTTTTGGCCTGTTTGGAGGTGTTATGCTTCTTGGCGGGTGGGTTGGCGGGTCTTGGGGCATTCCTGGGAAGGTCTAATACCGGGTAGAAGTGGTTGGGACAAAATCCAGGCCAATTTTTTTTTGGCTATTTCTGACATTTTGCTCAATGTGGCCTTTTCGGGGGCCTGTTTGGGGGGCTTCCTGGTGTTTGTGGGTGAGTTTCGGGGTCTGGGAGCACTGCTGGGACACTCTAATCTTGATTGCATTTGCTTTTCAGGAAATCCGTTGTGGCAACCCCGACTTATGGCCTAGCTACGCAGCGCGTTTGGACCGAAGGCCGAGAAATATTGCAAGTATGAGATTTTGCTTTTGGCCTGTTTGGGGGTGTTATGCTTCTTGGCGGGTGGGTTGGCGGTTCTTGGGGCATTCCTGGGAAGGTCTAATACCGGGTAGAAGTGGTTGGGACAAAATCCAGGCGGAAAAGCCTTTTGGCACTTTTTGTAACTTAGGGTTCGTTAGGGTTAGCCCTAGCAGCAGGATTGCATGTGTTTCGGGGTGTTCCAGATTTTTGCAACTGAGTTCTGGGGTCTTAGAGCACTCGTGAGAATGTGTAATTTTGGTTGCAAGTCATTTGAAGAAAATCCATGGTGGGAAAGGGGGGATTTGGCATAGATAAAGAAAGCCTTTGCCACTATTCTTAACTTAGGGTTCGTTAGGGTTAGCAGTATTTCTATTGCATGTGTTTGAGTGGGGGGGATTTTGAGTCTTGGAGCGATGCTGGCTATGGCTACTTTTGCTTGGTTGCTTGCAAGTGGTTTGAATGCAATCCACGGTGGGTAAGGGGTAATTAGGAAGGGGGTACTTCGGCCTACTGTTACTTTCAAAGTAAGTTTTGTCACCAGTTTGCTGCTAGGCCTCGTTTTTTGAGATTTGATTGGGGTCTTCTACATTTTTGCGACTGGCTTTAGTAAGGGTCTGGGTGGGAGCACTGCTAGGAAGATCTAATTTTGTTCTAAAAAACACTTTACAGTACACCTAGCTTGAGGGTAAAGATCCGCTACATTAATTTGCCCATACTTATTTATCCTTCAAAAGGTGACTCAGACAGAGTACGCACTTTCAAAAATATTGTACTGTCTACTAGGAAAATCAAATTGTGACTGTTTGCACTCCATAGCCTACATACCTTATATTTATTTATCAGTGGTGTTGTAATATTATATCACTTCCTGTTTTTCATTGAATAATTACAGGCCGGGTTTCAGTCTCTGTAATGGGGAAAAAAGGATGGAGTCAGGCTTCACAGTAGCGAGCCACAATTCAGCATCAGGCAGGCAGTGGACAGGGTGTCTTCTGGTGACCAACATCGATGGACGAAGCGTCGGCTGCAATGGAGGAGTGCCGCTAATAAGAGGATTTTTTTCTGCAGGCAACTTACTTACCACTTCCAACAGGACAACTACAACCACATAGATACAGTATCCCTTGCCTTTTTCTCTGACTGTGACTGCATTTCTTGGATCTCTCTCTGCTTCTAAATTGATCCCTTAACACATCACTTAGTCCACTCCACTATCACATCTGCACCACACATAGTCATTTGTAAGTGCTCCTACGTAATTCGCAAGTCGCAGCACGCCCCAGGCCGTAGAGGACTGGGATGGCCCCAATGATGAAGCATGTCACCAAGGGGCAACCCTGGTAAGTGAGGGGACACCTAGAAAAAAAGCAATTTCTCCTTTTCTATCTACTATACCTTCCAGACCAACCCCACTGAGTGTTGTTGTGAATGGATTTATAGTGACCAGCAAGGCTCTCGGGTATCTGGCTACAGAGACCTTATGTTGAATATCGTTATCAATAATTCCACACAGGCCCTGTACTGTCGCATTCTTTCTTCCACAGTTGTCGAATGTACTACTTACTTTTCACTGACATGCATGCAGTAGTGCATGCACTTTCAAAGATTGATGGATAGGTTTGTACCCAAAGATTTGTTTATGTTCACAATTCTTTGTCTATGCTGTGCTATTTTTTCTTGTCTCCCAAAACCTTTCCCAAAAACCCCCGTACCCATCCATTTTTCAAACCCTAACCCTCTTCCCCCGGGCTGTGTGGTTTTGATTGATGTGTGACTAAATTACAGCAATAAATCCACACACTTGCTGGGGAGGATAAGGTGATAGCAACAGGCTGGTGAAGAAATCCGAGGATATATTCTTACTCTGCTTGACAAAGAACCATTGCTAATGTGAAAGAACTTCAACCGAATTAGTAGTTATACATTACCATTTGTTAGGCTACAATGTGGCACTGTTCTACTGTACTTCTGTCACCTGCTATATTCTCAGTTGTACCGCTGAATTGCTCAGGAGGACAAACCAGATTTCATTTTCTTTTTTTTCATAGGCATGCAACTGCCACTGTGTCACACCACTAGTACCACCGCTATGAGGAAATTTTATCCGACCAAGATTGCCAACCTTATTCGCTGTTTCCCGTGGAGCCAGCCCTGGGTCTAGCCCTACTTTCAAACACAAATTACAGGTAAGATAAGCGTTTGGTGGTTTGGGGGTATAATGGAGTATTAGTACGAGAGACGAGAGACTGAAGGTAGTACTACTAAAGTCCTAGGACTCTTGGATTCACTTCACTTAGTCTGTGAGAGGCACTTAGTGTTGAAAACATTTGAGCATTTACACTTAAAGGAAGAAAATGGAACTAAACTTTCAGGAAAACAAAGTCACTGTTAAACCCCCACCCGCCAGGCAAGCAGTAAGAAACGGGTATGCTCAGATAAAGTTTGAAAAAGTATATTTATATCCCTAACAAAATAATCTCCCGCAAGACCCTCCCTAACCCCAACGATTGTCCTTCAAAAGTCCCCAAAAACCCAACTCCCAATTCCCACCCCCCAAAAGTCTCTAAAAAAGGGGCAAGGGACACTATGGGTGGATGCTGTCAACTTTTTGGGCCAGGGCATCATGCTCCTGGCGGAGCAAGGCGTGCTCTACGCAGAGCCCCTCCAACTGGTTGGAAAAGTGGTGGAGCTCCTGCTGGAGGCGGGACACCATCAGGGTACTGCGGCGCAGGCGTGCCTTCAATGCCTTGTAGGTGCAACGGCTGTGAGAGGAAGCTGTAGCTGTTGTCCTTGCTACTCGGTGGTGGCGTTTGGCTTTGGCAGCCCGGCTCAGTCTGGGTGGACCACTGTGCTGGGTGGCACTGGCAGCCCGTGGGGGAACGGAGGCCGATGCAGACGACGTAGTTGTTGTGGTCGACTGCACACTTTCTTCTTCCTCCAGGGCCACCAGCCGCCGATATTCGGCCACAGTGGCATCGATCCGCCGTTGCCGGGCCGCTCTAGCCAGGTCCTTCCTCCTTGTTCGTTTGGAAGGAGAACCTATATGAAGAAAGAAAGACATAGTCTGTAACCAATGCTCTTTAAGATTAACTCAATCATTCAGCAGAAATTTGTGTTGCACTACAACTAGCAACTTGCAAACGCATTACATAACTATTGAGGCCAGTATCTATCTAACCTCACACTTCTTCATCCTTGCTCTAACATTAGTGGGAGTTTAAGGAACAAATTCTACGAGCACTATGGACTTCCATTGGAGTCGACTATGAAAGTACACCAGTCTTATTCTTCTTCTTGTCTCTTGTTTTGGAAAATTGGTACGTTATCTTCTGCAAGCCGGCATAATGGCAGCGCAGTAAACTTGCACCCGAGAAAAAGAGACGCACGCCATGAGGAGTGACCTAGACTTGCGTTGCGTTACTGTACCCGTCCAGTACATGCAGGTGGTGAAGCTCTTACTTTTCTATTACGGGTGGCACTGAGAATACTCTGTTACAACTCAAGGGCTACTGCTTAATTAATTTAACTTTCACCCTACAGTGGAAATGAGTACTAGAAATGGAAAATTTAAGAAGATAAATAATCTGATTATCTATCACTTCACATGGGATGTTTTTGCTTATATATGGGATGACTTTAGGTGCTTTGCTTTTTATTGAGTGACCAGTGATACATCCACACATGAATGACTGAGTACTACTAAACTTATTAAGAGAGGTAGGGAGTGGCCACCGTAATAACCAGATCTATGCAGTGCTTGCAATACAAACTACTGCTACTATTGATGGTAGTATTTGGACAAAATTTAAAGTTCTTTTCCTTGCCTTTCCTACACTGGAACGGACGTGCGGGTGCAGTGTTACATGCTCTTCAAAGTTACACTTAGTTCATCCACTGACCGTCTACTCTCTCTAGATCATGGGTACTCACAAACTTTCTCTCAGGGGCTACATTTACAGTGTAGTTTGGGGCCGAGGGCCGCACTGGTGGGGGCGGAGTCAGAGGGGGCGGGGCTAAAGCAAAACGATAACTTGTGACCATGAGGTTGCACAGAGGTCCCTGCAGCAGATGCCCTCATCCACTGAGCCACCAGACCCAGCATTTACATACATCTCTCTCCCTCCTGCTCTCCCTCCTGCCCTCCCTCTCCATCTCTCTCTCCCTCCTGCCGTCCCTCTCCCTCCCCCTCTGTCATGTCACTGTGTGTGTGTCTATCTGTGTCAGCCTTCAGCCCGGGTTGAGACCGCTTCCTCAACGCGCACACACAGACAACAACACCAAAGTACTTAACAGGTCTTTAAAAGACCATTAACATATTATTGAGGCTTTGTTTGTTGTAGCGCCCCTGCTTCTCCACCCTGACAATCACTGCTTGCCCGGCCCCACAGAGCAGAGGCTTTGTTCTATTTCACCTCTTTGTGGCCTTGCATCTCCACTCTGCTCTGTGGGGGCCGGGGGAGCAGTGATTGTCAGAGTGGAGATGCAGGGGCGCTAACAGGTGAAATACAAAAAAGCCTCTGCTCTGTGGGGGCCGGGGGAGCAGTGATTGTCTGCAAGGTCTGCGCACCGCCAAGGAAGGCTTGCCGGGCCACCACCGGCCCGCGGGCCGTACTATGAGTACCCCTGCTCTAGATACACATATGCTATCTAAGAGTCAGATAGTAGCATGATCCAGGTATATGGACACATACAGTTTCTGTGTCACCCACCCAGGCTGTTGTCCTTCCACCCATCATTGCTTCATCATTCACCCAGCCATGCATCTCATATTCTTGCCTTCCCAGCTAGTCTTCAATCTCAATAAGTAAGGAATATATAAGAGCTTACCTCTGGCCGCCACCACCACCGTCTCAACTCTCACAGCCGCCGCCTCCTCCCCTGAAGAATCGCCCTCCGCCTCCGTGTCGAGCACCACCACCTCCACACTGGCCCCGCCACCAGATGTTCCACCTACAAAGTACATTTAAGAATGTTAAAATAAAGCACTCACTAGTCTTTGGTCTAGGAATGAAGACATGTGAAAACAATGTAATTTGTGACTGTCTACGTTAAAGTTAAAAAAAATGTCCCTTTTTCCAGGGAAGGTTGTCTTGCTGCACTTTTTGGCACAACTGATGAAGGCTGTTTTTTTAACACGCACTATTTTTCTCCACACAGACAGAAGATGGACTTCTAACAACAAGATCAAGTTGAAACGAGGTGAGAGCTCGGCTCGACCACAAGAAATGTCTTCAATTAATCGTCAGCACTAACCACTTTTCCATTATGAGTTAAACGTTTAGTTTTATTATGACTTCATTTTAATAAATGTGTTTACTTTTAATAAAGCTTTTAAACTTAAATACAATCTGTGTTTTTTGGTCCAGACTAGAGTGACTGAGCAAAAGGTTTTGCAATTTTTGCAAGCATGAGTCCAGATAGAACACTTCAAAAGACATTATGGACAATCCCAGAGGACTGCACTAAGTTGATAGAGCTATTGCTGACTAGAATCATGGGAGTTTCGCCAACCGTGCAATCTTAGTTAGCTACACAGACAGACTAATAAGAATAATCTAGTAATACCACAGGGAGTCATAGTAGAGGCAGGATAAGAATTTAGATACAGTCTACAAGAAGAGCAAAGACAATTTTGAAAAAAGTCAAATGAGGAACGCTAGGAAAAATAGGTACTAGTCTAAAATGAAAACTTACTGGGGCCAGCAGAGGAGCCCTCGCCTGCCCGATCCTGGCCCTGTTGAACAGCATCCGCCGCCTGCTGCTCCTGTGTCCTCCTCTCGCCCCTGGGAGGAGCTGACGTACAACATGAAAGAAAGAACAGAAAACATGGATGATTGTTGCTTGTCAATGTCAACCAAATCAAACATTTCAAAAGAACAATAACAAAATATTTCCGCGAAATTATATTGATTAGGGTTAGTTTTCATTTATTTGCGGACCTGTGACTTCGAAAGTCACGTAACTCACTAAACAAAGTACTGAAACGTTCACCTAGGACTGGCAGGCAGCAGTCCGCAGGCAAGACGCAAAGTGACAGACAAACTCCATTGTGATTTCAGTCAGATCAGTGACAACACTAACAGTTGCCTGCTACATTACCAGTCATTTAAATAGTCAAACTATCAATCCACCGCCACTATTTTTCTTATTGTCAGGGGTACAAAGGAAGGGGCAGATTTAAGCCCCTTGCGGCTCTTTTGCGCCGTTCTTGCGTGACTTTTGTGACGCAGCAGCTAAACAAAAAAGGACGCCATGGTGCGGCGTATAATATTATAACAACGTGACGCATTTGGGAGATGCATCCCGTTATAAAGCCCTGCGCCATCAGGGGGCGTTCCGGCGCAAGGGAGGGCATTCCTGCGCTGGAACACATCCTAATAGTGGCTGAGGGAAATCTACAAAATTTCAATCAGTCACCTTTAGGACAATGATGCGTCACACAAACCCTGCACCTGCTTGAAGCAGATGTACGGCTTGACCCAGCATTGGGGAGATAGGGTACCCCAGAGCATTGCTGGAGCTGCGCCATCGTTGTGACGCAACTCCAGCAGTAAAGCTTCGGTGACGTTTTGGGCCCATGGTGCGCCGCATTGCAAATAAGGCACACCATGTTTGGTGGTGGTAGCGGGCCGCACAATTAATGGCGCATCCCTGCTACTTTGCAGGGATGCGACGGTAATTGCAATTCTGCCTCTTAGGGGCATACTTACTTACGCGTTCTGGCGCATCTCCAGAGATGCGCCAGATCAAATGCGTCACGCAAAACTACCCTTGCGACACGGCAGATGCGCCTCATTTACAATGCGGCGCGCCCTGGCGCAAGGGTAGGCACTTGCGTGACGCATCTCGTCACGTAAGAGCGGCGCATCGCTGGAGTCACGTCGTCAACGCAATGCAACTCCAGTAATGCTCAGGGCCACCCAATACTTAACATGCTGTGTCAGTCCTTTAGCCTGTTTCGAGCAGACATAAGGAATTGAATTGACGTAGCAGCGTCGCAGAAGTGCCTGCGTTAAATCTTGTAGATTTCACGCAGGCAATTTTGCGAGGCGCACAGCCGCCGGACCGCCCGCCCTGCGTACTAGGAACGCACCCATTGTGGTGCAGGCCCATGGCTTTATAACGTGACGCATCTCCCTAGATGCGTCATGCTGTAAATGACTCGCTGGGATGCGGCACGTTTACGCCGCTGTTGCGTCACGCAAGGCAACGTAAACGTGGCGCAAGGGGCTTGTAAATGTAATCTGCCCCCTAGTGTCTAGCATTATGCAGTTCTGTAAAGTACACTCATACATAATAGTTACTCAGGCCAATGAGACCACGAAATAGAAAATAAATAAGCATAGTAGCAACGCCACTGAGAAGGAGAGCAGTGCACCTGAAATGCACAGAAGATTTTGAAATATAATTTAACTACAATGTAATCGTCATCAGCGGCATTATTGGCTTGCTCCATGTAAAAAACAAATATTTGCAATACAACAACACAGAGCAGGAGAAAACATCATAGTAGTGAGTGATTAAATGGCTACTACTACTCACCAAGCCCGGGGATCTCCAAGCCGAGCTGGTCCAGCAGGTCGCGCTCGCGGTCCAGGAGGTCCGTCCAGCGATGGGAGACCTGGCTGTAGGTGCCCTGGACCCCGTAGAGGTGGGATATGGCCCAGCACACCTTCCCCCACCGCTTCCGGCGCTCCCGCATGTTGTAGCCGCCGCCGCGATCCTGCCGCCTCCCGCGATGGTCCTGGGCAGGTGGCGCTGGACGAAGTAGACCAGCGCGCCCACTTCCTCCGGGCTGAATATCTCCCGTCGCGTCACCTGCTCCCCCCTCAATCTCCTGCATGCTGTCCTGGCACTGGGTCCAGCACTACTCCCTGCCGCCGCAGCGGCCCTCAAGTGCCTGGGCAGCTTCACGGCGCCTGGCTTGACCATGGTCTGGGCAGGTAAGGTAGGAAGAAGTAGAAAATTTAGAAAGAATAGGATAGGGAAGAAGAAAAGAAAAGAGTTTAAAAAAGTAGTTTAAAAGTAAAGAAAAATAGCAGAAAAGACAAAAATATACAGCTAGGAAAAGAGAGGGATAGATAAGAAGCAAAATCGTAAAAAAAATCTGAAAACAAGCAAAGGATGGCAAAGATACCAAGAGGATTAAACACCATGCCCAGACACAGGAAATGAATGAAAAACAAGATGGCCGGCGCCCGTTCACGAGCGCGAAAGTAAGTTCGCGCGAGATATTCCTCGCGATCTCGTGCGAACCTCTAGATTTCCCGCGCGATCTCGTGCGAACCTCTACTCGCAATGCGCTTACTGCGCGAGATTATACATAGCGGGCGGAAACGGAAATACGTAACGCAAACAAAATGGCCGCGCCCGTACTCGACTTTGGGGTAAATTAGCTTGTTGCGCTGCAAGCGGCTCGCGAATACTGCAAAAAAACTCGCGAAACAACAAGCCGCAAAAAAATAAAATGCTCATTCGCACGAATTGGCGGCTTCCGCGGTCGGTTTCGCACGACGCCACGCCCCGCGAATAGCGTGAAAAAACCTAAAAACGATTTCAGCAAAAGCAAAAGCAATGAGCAGGTGCAAAAGGTCAACCTCATGATTTGTAACGATTCTTTGTAGTGCTTCCTGAGGGGGCCCTCCAGAATTCGGTTGCCTGCTTGCAACTATTGTGTGACCCTGCTCTGACCTTAACTGTATGCCACAAAGGTCCGGATTTACAGCTAAAGGAGCAGACAAGCAGGTGCCAGGCTGGAACTTGAAATTCTTTCAGTGACACATTAATTAGCCCCTAATTCATTATTGTCAGCAGGGCAGGTGTTGTTAATAAACTAACCCCAAATTAATTCATGTCAGTTCAAGCAGGGCAGGTGGGCTTGCTTTTCCCCCCATCTTCTACAGTGATGATGAACCAGAGGGTGGCATTGATGTAACAGAGGGTGGCATGGGTCAAAGAGAGGGTGCCAGTGGTGAAACAGAGGGTGCTGGGAGGCTGTGATGATGAACCAGACGTAGAAACAACATAGTCGCGACCGTTGCGAGCCGACAAGTAAGTTCGCAATTGCGAACTAGTACCAAATCCTCGCGAACTGGCAGAAACAATTGCGAACACACAAAAAAAAAATCCGCAAATTCGCGGGAATTCGCGGATTTTGCGGATTGCGAGTTCGCAAATCCGCAAAATTCGCGAACGCGAGATCCACAAAATTCGCCCATGCTTAAGTGGCGGGTGACCTAAACAGGACCTTTGAGCCACTAGATAGTATAGATGACCCCCTGGGACAGGACGAGGACACACATTGGGGTGTCCCGATCCTAACCCTGGCTCCTGTTAAACGATGGACTAAAGATATCTTGTTAATGAACGCCATCTGCCTGGAACATGGGTTGAGAGCTCTCAATGGGAGAACAAAAGGTGATAGGGAAGGGGCTTGTACCTTTGACAATGGTCTTAACCATAGTAGGATAGACTATGTCATTTGCAGCCTGAGTCTGTGGCAGTGGGTATGGGACATGAAAGTAGAGGGCAGATTGGAAAGTGACCACAATCCCCTCTGCGTGACCCACAATTGGTAGTTAACCATGCCAGGTAGCCAGCAATTGAATGATGATCAAATGCCCACAATGACTAACGATATGCGTAGACTTAATTGGCCAAGTGTCCTGGCGAATGCGGATTCAATGGACTTTAAGTTCCGAGTTGGATGCTGCAATGGAATCTAAAAATTCTGTGAATCCAGGGTCTAGGGAAATAACGGATATACATAACAAGCTCTTTTCCCTTATAAAACCACATTTCATTAGAGCACATAAGACAAACATGAAACAACCACCTAAACCAGCTAGGTGGTTCAACCACCAGTGCAGAGCAGCCAGGCTAGCTTTAGGTAGTGCTATTAGGAATAGGGATAGGGAAGCTATTAGTAAGGCCAGGAAACACTACAAGACTAGTATATTACTAGCGAAAAACATATGGGATGAAGAGTATTGGGCAGAGTTGAAGGAAGCGTCAGGGGTCAAGGACTCCAGGTTGTTTTGGAGATTATTGAAGTGGGGTAGAGGCGGCACTCTGAATAAACCAGATAATAATGTCTCTGAGGGTGCCTGGGTGGAATACTTTAAACCCCAATATGCAGAGTCCAAGGAGGTTGGGTGTGTGAAAACGATTCCAGTTGTTTTTGCAACTGGAAATCTGTTCTCTTTTAAAGAAACTGAAATTGCAATATGTGCTGCCAAAGGGGGAAGGGGCCCGGGTCTTGACGGGATACCCTCTGACGTCTTTAAAAATGACATGGGTCGGTGGGTCAGGTATGTTTCCCTCCTGGGAAATTCTATCGCTAAAGGAGCTGAAGTCCTAGAAGTATGGAAGGGGGCAATCATTATACCCATTTATAAAAAGGGGGATAGGTCCCTCCCGGCTAACTATAGGCCGATAAGCTTGATTGCCACCATTCAGAAAGTGGTAGGGAGAATGGTGGTAAACAAGCTAATGGACTGGGTGGAAGAGAATAGCGCATTGTCCCCTTACCAGGCCGGTTTTAGGCGGGCCACAAGTATGGTTGACCAGGTGTTTCGGTTTGCCTTACTCCAATGGAGGACGGTGGTGCTTGGCGAGGGCAGCCGGTATGTCGCTTTTGTCGACTTGCGGGCTGCCTTCGACCTGGTCCCAAGGGGAAAGCTTTGGGCAGTCCTGAATGATATTGGTCTCCCACCCGAGCTACTCACCCTAATTATGAGGCTGCACGAGGCTAATTTTGCTAGGGTTCAATGGGGCACGAACGGTGAATCTTCCGCCGACTTCCCCGTCGAGCGTGGTGTTAGCCAGGGATGTGCAATGGCACCCCTGCTCTTTTCGTTATTTATTAACGGTATAGTGGCTAGGATGCTAGATGCCAGTGTCGATGCACCCTCATTGGCGGGCATCAGGGTTCCGATCCTGATGTTCGCCGACGATACATTGATTTTGTCCAAAACACCGGGTGGTCTGCAGCGTGCCCTACATATTTTTGACCATTTTTGTGGGGAACACGGTTTGGAAGTGAATGTGGGCAAGATGAATGTGGGTTGATGACTTTCTCGCCTAAGCGGAGAGTCCAAAGCCCAAAAATACTTTTGAATAATTGCGAGTTAGAGATGGTTAGTGTATTTACTTATCTCGGGGTCCAGATTTTCAATAATCTAAAGTGGTCCTATCACATTGAAAAGGCGGTCCTGAAACACCAACAGATCGCTGGAGCATTAAGGGTTGAACATAAAAAATCGAAATCTAAACCTATCAAACCAGTCCTGGCAGTTTATGATGCAAAGGCCATTGGGTCTGCTCTGTACGGGGCGGAACTATGGGTCTTTGATAAGGTTCTCCCCTTGCAGACGTCAGAGAATACGTTTATCAGGGGTATAACGGGACTCCCCCTGAGTACCCCACTAATCCCGCTTGGTCTTGATCTTGGGAGAAGATCAGTCAGTGACCGAATAAGATTGCGCCCAATTCTCTATTGGCGACGCCTTTGGACCACCCCAGAGATACGGCATTATGCCGATGGATTCCTTGCAATAATTAAAGCAGATGTTTTCCACAAAATAACTTGGCTCAAACACCTCAGGGCTGCTTTAGGAGAACTCGGCCTTTCCAATCTTTGGAACAATCCCCCTGGGGAAGTTTTTCCTAGTAAAAGTCCCATCAAAAGTTTATATTGGGATAAGGTTGATGGCAGACTTTGGAGCAGAACGAGATCTGACACGATGGGGGGGAGCTCCTTGGAAATTAAACAGTGTCCATTATTAGAATTATACTGGGACAGTATCACCGTCCCAGGAGACAGGAAGCTAATGTTCCAGCTAAGATCTGGTTCTCTCCCCCTGAGATCTTTGACGGGTAGGTGGAGGAGTACGACCAACTCGTGCTGCCCGGTGTGTGGTGCAGCCAAGGAAAGTATAGGCCACTTCTTATTCCTTTGTAAGGCATACGCAACTCTTCGAAGAGTATGGCTAGCTCCCGGTTTGTAGGAACCTAGGGATATCTAGTGGTGTTGAGGCGCTAAGAATTATTTGCACTTCCACTGACTTGCCAATTGTTTTGGGAACAGCTAAATACTTGGGGTGGGCTTGGTCTATCAGACGGAGGGCTATCTCTTTTTAATGAACATTGATTCTCGAGTAAATGTGTTAATAATTGTTTTTATCTTTCTCTTGTTAAAGCTTGCACAACGGTTTTTATCATTGAATGTATAAAATGGCTAATTTTTGTATTTTTTAAATGTATGTTGTGCTTTTATGAGTATGTTGCTCGAATAAAGTTTTGAAACCGATATATAAACCGATAAATGCATATATATGCATATATATATGTGTGCATATGTGTGCCTGTAGAGAGAGGTAGAGAGGCTAGAGGTGTAGAGGCAGAGGTGTAGAGGTAGAGAGGTAGAGTGAGAGAGGTAGAGAGTAGTAAGAGAAAGGTTGAGAGAGGTAGAGAGTATAGAATGAGTAATAGAGAGTAGAGAGTAGAGAGTAGAGAGTGAGTAGTAGAGAGTAGTAGGGAGTAGTAGAGAGAGTAGCAGAGAGTGAGTAGTAGGGAGTAGTAGAGTGAGTAGTAGAGAGTGAGTAGTGAAGAGTGAGTAGTAGAGATTAGTAGAGAGTGAGTAGTAGATATTAGTAGAGAGTGAGTAGTAGAGAGTAGTAGATAGTGAGTAGTATAGAGTGAGTAGCAGAGAGAGAGTAGTAGAGAGTAGTAGAGTGAGTAGTAGAGAGTAGTAGAGAGAGAGTAGCAGAGAGTGAGTAGTAGAGAGTACTAGAGAGTGAGTAGTAGAGAGTGAGTAGTACAGTGAGTAGTATAGTGAGTAGTAGAGAGCAAGTAGTAGAGAGTGTGTAGTAGAGAGTGAGTAGTAGAGACTAGTAGAGAGTGATTAGTAGAGAGAGTAGTAGAGAGTGAGTAGTGGAAAGAGTAGTAGAGTAGTAGAGATTGAGAAGTAGAGTGAGTAGTAGAGAGTAGTAGAGAGCGAGTAGTAGAGGGTGAGTAGTGGAGAGTGAGTAGTAGAGAGTAGTAGAGAGCGAGTGGTAGGGAGCGAATAGTAGAGAGTGGTAGAAAATGAGTAGTAGAGAGTGAGTAGTAGAGAGTGAGTAGTAGAGAGTAGTAGAGTGAGTAGTAGAGAGTGAGTAGTAGAGAGAGAGTAGTAGAGAGTAGCAAAGTAAGTAGTAGAGAGTGAGTAGTATAGAGTGAGTAGTAGAGAGTAGTGGAGTAGTAAAAAGTGAGTAGTAGAGAGTAGTTGAGAGTGAGTAGTAGAGTGAGTAGTAGAGAGTAGTAGAGAGCGAGTAGTAGAGAGCAAGTAGTAGAGAGTGTGTAGTAGAGAGTGAGTAGTAGAGACTAGTAGAGAGTGATTAGTAGAGAGAGTAGTAGAGAGTGAGTAGTAGAGAGAGTAGTAGAGTAGTAGAGATTGAGTAGTAGAGTGAGTAGTAGAGAGTAGTAGAGAGCGAGTAGTAGAGAGTGGTAGAAAATGAGTAGTAGAGAGTGAGTAGTAGAGAGTGAGTAGTAGAGAGTAGTAGAGTGAGTAGTAGAGAGTGAGTAGTAGAGAGAGAGTAGTAGAGAGTAGCAGAGTGAGTAGTAGAGAGTGAGTAGTAGAGAGTGAGTTGTAGAGCATAGTAGAGAGTAGTAGAGTGAGTAGTCGAGAGTAGTAGTGAGTAGTAGAGAGAGTAGTAGAGAGTAGTAGAGTAGTAGAGACTGATTAGTAGAAAGAGAGTAGTAGAGCGTGAGTAGTAGAGAGAGTAGTAGAGAGTAGTAGAGTAGTAGATAGTGAGTAGTAGAGAGCAAGTAGTAGAGAATGAGTAGTGGAGAGTGAGTAGTAGGGAGTAGTAGAGAGTGAGTAGTAGAGAGTGAGTACTAGAGAGTGAGTAGTGAGTAGTAGAGAGAGAGTAGTAGAGAGTGAGTAGTAGAGAGTAGTAGAGTGAGTAGTAGAGAGTAAGTAGTAGAGAGAGACTAGTAGAGAGTAGTAGAGTGAATAGTAGAGTCATAGAGAGTGAGTGGTAGAGAGTGGTAGAGTGAGTAGTAGAGAGTTATAGAGAGTGAGTAGTCAGTCAGTGTCAGGCAGTAAGTCAGTGTCAGCTAGAGCAGCTCTGCTGTTTTGGTTCTCTCGCTCTAAAGCAGCTCTGCTGACCTGGTTTCCCTGGCTCTAGAGCAGCTCTGCTGACCTAGTTCTTAGGCTATAGAGCAGCTCTGCTGATCTGGTTCTCTGGCTCTCCAACAGCTCTGCTGATCTGGTTCTCTGGCTCTCCAACAGCTCTGCTAATCTGGTTCTCTGGCTCTACATCAGCTCTGCTAACCTGGTTCTCTGGCACTAGAGCAGCTCTGCTGAGCTAGTTCTTAGGCTCTAGAGCAGCTCTGCTGAACTGGTTCTCAGGCTCTACAACAGCTCTGCTGACCCGGTTCTCTGGCCCTAAAGCAGCTCTGCTAACCCAGTTTGATGGCTCTAAAGCAGTTCTGCTGGCCTGGTTCTCTGGCACTAGAGCATCTCTGCTGACCTGGTTCTTTCCCTCTAAAGCAGCTCTGCTGACCTGGTTCTCTCACACTAAAGCAGCTCTACTGACCTGGTTTCTCTGGCTCTATGGCAGCTCTGCTGATCTGGTTCTCCGGCTCTAGAGCAGCTCAGCTGACCCGGTTCTATGGCTCTAAAGCAGTTCTGCTAACATGGTTCTCTGGCTCTAGAGCAGATCTGCTGACCTGGTTCTCTCCTTCTAGAGCAGCTTTGAAGACCTTGTTCTCTTCCTCTAAAGCAGCTCTACTGACCTGGTTTCTCTGGCTTTACAGCATCTCTGCTGACCTGGTTCTCTGGCTCTAGATCAGCTTTGCTGACCTGGTTCTTAGGCTCTAGAGCAGCTCTGCTGGCCTGGTTCTCTGTCTCTAGAGCAGCTCTGCTGACCTGGTTCCTAGGCTCAAGAGCAGCTCTGCTGACCTGGTTCCCTAATTCTAAAGCAGCTCTGCTGACCTGCTTCTCTGGCTCTAAAGAAGCTCTGCTGGACTGGTTCTCTGGCTCAACAACAGCTCTGCTGATCGGGTTCTCTGGCTCTAAAGCAGCTCTCCTGACCTGGTTCTCTCGCTCTAAAGCAGCTCTACTGACCTGGTTTCTCTGGCTCTAGAGCAGCTCTTCTGACCTGGTCCCTTGGCTGTAAAGCAGCTCTGCTGACCTGGTTCCTAGGCTCTATAGCAGCTCCGCTGACCTGGTTCTCTGGCTCTAAAGCAGCTCTGCTGACCTGGTTCTCTCCTGCTAAAGCAGCTCTGCTGACCTGGTTTCTCTGGCTCTAGAGCAGCTCTACTGACCTGGTTCTATGACTCTAAAGCAGCTCTGCTGACCTGGTTCTCTGGCTCTAGATCAGCTCTGCTGACCCGGTTCTCTGGCTCTAAAGCAGCTCTGCTGACCTGGATCTCTCCCTTTAAAGAGCTCCGCTGACCTGGTTCTCTGGCTCTAAAGCAGCTCTGCTGGACTGGTTCTCTGGCTCTACATCAGCACTGCTGTCCTGGTTCTCGGCCTCTAGAGCAGATCTGCAGACCTGGGTCTCTGATTCTAGAGCAGCTCTGCTGACCTGGTTCTCTGCCTCTAGAGCAGCTCTGCTGACCTGATTCGATGGCTCTAAAGCAGCTCTGCTGACCTGGTTCTATGGCTCTAAAGCAGTTCTTCTGACCTGGTTCTCTGGCTCTAAGGCAGCTCTGCTGACCTGGTTCTCTCCCTCTAAATCAGCTCTGCTGACGTGATTCTCTGCCTCTAGAGCAGCTCTGCTGACCCGGTTCTCTGGCTCTAGAGAAGCTCTGCTGACCTCGTTCTTTCCCTCTAAAGCAGCTCTGCTGACCTGGTTTCTCTGCCTCTAGGGCAGCTCTGCTGACCTGCTTCTCTGGCTATAAAGCAGCTCTGCTGAACAGGTTCTCTCCCTCTAAAGCGGCACTGCTGACCTGGTTCTCTGCCTCTAGAGCAGCTCCGCTGACCTGGTTCTTTGGCTCTAAAGCAGCTCTGCTGACCTGGTTCTCTGGTTTTAGAGCAGCTCTTCTGACCTGCTTCTTAGGCTCTAGAGCAGCTCTGCTGACCTGGTTCTCTGGCTCTAAAGCAGCTCTGCTGACCTGGTTCTATGGCTCTTAAGCAGCTCTGCTGACCTGGTTCTCTGGCTCTAGAGCAGCTCTGCTGACCTGGTTCTCTGGCTCTAAAGCAGCTCTTCTGACCTGGTTCTCTCCCTCTAAAGAGCTCTGCTGACCTGGTTCTCTTGCTCTAAAGCAGTTCTGCTGACCTGGTTCTCTCCCTCTAAAGCAGCTCTGCTGACCTGGTTTCTCTGGCTCTAGAGCAGCTCTGCAGACCTGGACCTCTGACTGTAGAGCAGCTATACAGGCCTGGGTCTCTGGTTCTAGAGCAGCTCTGCTGACCTGCTTTTAGGCTCTAGAGCAGCTCTGCTGACCTGGTTCTCTGGCTCTACAATGGCTCTGCTGACCTGGTCCTCTGGCTCTAAAGCAGATCTGCTGACCTGGTTTCTCTGGCTGTACAGCAGCTCTGCTGACCTGGTTCTATGGCTCTAAGGCAGCTCTGCTGACCTGGTTCTGTGGCACTACAGCAGCTCTTCTGACCTGGATCTCTGGCTCTACAACGGCTCTGCTGACCTGGTTCTCAGGCCCTAAAGCAGCTCTGCTGACATGTTATATGGCTCTAAAGCAGCGCTGTCCATTCCTACAATCATCCTGACAGAATCATGTCCTCATCTAATCACTCTGCTGAAACATAATTGCTTATAAACGTATCCTGCTGTCAACTACTAGCACTCTAGGAACCCAGTCACTGTCTATGCACTTGTAGAATGACTCAGGCATTGAGACAAGCAGTCATACAGTCAAATGTGCACAATATATGCGGTCCCTTAACCCCTTGCAGACTACTGAGTCAGTCCTGCAAAAGTCCAGGTAATAGTCATGCTTGTCTGAAATCAAACTGTGAGTCTGTGTCCACTCCTACAATCATCCTGACAGAAGTATGCCCTTATCTAATCCCTCAGCTGAAACATAAATCCTTATAAACTTATCCTGCTGTCAACTACTAGCACTCTAGGAACCTATTCACTGTCTATGCACTTGCAGAATGACTCAGGCATTGAGACAAGCAGTGTTACAGTCAAATGTGCACAATGTATGCGGTCCCTTAACCCCTTGCAGACTACTGAGTCAGTCCTGCAAAAGTCCAGGTAATAGTCATGCTTGTCTGGAACCACACTGTGAGTCTGTGTCCACTCCTACAATCATCCTGACAGAAGCATTTCGTTATCTAATCTCTCTGCTGAAACATAAGTCCTTATAAACTTATCTTGCTGTCAACTACTAGTATTCCAGGAACCCAGTCACTGTCTATGCAATTGCAGAATGACTCAGGCATTGAGGCATGTAGTGGTAAGTCAAATGTGCACAATGTATGCAGTCCCTTAACCCCTTGCAGACTAATGAGTCAGTACTGCAAAAGTCCAGATAATAGTCATACTTGTCTGGAATCACACTGAGAGTCTGTGTCCAATGCTACAATCATCCTGACAGAAGCATGTCCTAATCTAATCACTCTGCTGAAACATAAGCGCTTATAAACTTATCCTGCTGTCAGCTACTAGCACTCTAGGAACCCAGTCACTGTCTATTCACTTGCAGAATGACTCAGGCATTGAGACAATACCTAAGCACTCTGTTTGCAGCACTGTCATCATTCTAGTTACTAGTGATGTTCTTATAGAATGACCTAGGCACCAACACAAGTACACATAAAATATTCTGTGCACAATCCCTACAATCCTCTAAGCAGATATATACTATTGGTAAACTCAACTAAATATTGAAATAGTTCTCATGCAGCCTAGGATACCTCCTGTCAGTCTCATGCAGTTCGTCAATCATCCATTCAGCACTATGTTCTTATTGTATCACTCTGCCAATACCTAATCACTGCACCACCAGTACATCACTTTTTGAAACGTATTGATGGCGCTGGTGACTCCTTTATATGTACAAGGAGAAGAAAAGCCACCCTGCATGGCTTTTCCTCTCCTTGAAAATATGACCCTTTCAAATGCAGCACTTTGCGTTGAAAGGGCGTTCCATGGGTGTTGCTGTGTCTGATCCCACACAATACCCATTGAATAACACATCTCAAGATTTACGAGAAAGTACAAATCTGCAGCTACGTGTGAATGGTGTGCCACCCTAGAGGTGGTGTAGCGAGGCACAACAAAGAGAGATGTTTTCATTTTTTCTCTTTTGTTCCTCTTTCAATGCATGCTGTATTCAACAGCACATATTGGAGGAGGAAAATGCCTTTAGTGTTTGTTTTTGTGTAGGGAGTAGTCCCTTCCTGCACAAAAACAATCTCCCCACGACACAGATACTCTTGCGGGGGCCTGCGTCACTGCATGGCTGCAGTTTGTGTGCTGGTGCAGAGGGAGCACAGAATTGCGACATATTCATGTAAATATGTCACATCCCTGTGCTTCAGAAGTGCCGCAGTGCGGTGCAGCTAAAGGACTTACAGTGTCACGCTGCAGCACTTCCTCATAGATCTTCCCCTATAAATTCACCATACAGTACTAATGCATTCTTTCAGTCAATCATGCTCTTCACATACATTCAACCAAACTTTCAGACATTACCATGCAATTATAGTTCTGTTTTTAAACCAGATAAGGTAGTTCTCAACTTTGTTTTTTTCTTCTGTTTTCTGTTTTCAGTTTTTTTTGTAGTTTTTTGAAAATGTTGTACTTGTTTTGGTGTTTTTTAAAAATTGAACAAAAAAGGAACTAAGTAAACAGTTAGCTTTTGGAACTCAACATCATTCCAATAACAAAAAAAAAAGAAAATTGCATTTGTGGTTCCGCTGAGCTGCACAAACAGCATCCACTGACTGTTCACCATAACAGATGATGGTTTTGCACTTAGTGCAGTGCTGATGCAGAAAAGGAAATTCTGGGCACATTTCTACTGGTGGTGCTAAAGTGGATGCTCTGGAGGTGCTAGCAATGCCTGGTGGTGGATTTTTTGCTGCACCCCTCATTTCTTCTCGTGCCAGATTCTTCAGGTGAATGGTCTGCAGATGTTTATTTATACTCGCTATTCCACAGGAGTATATCTTGTCACTGCCTCGCGACAGAACCCTGTCAACAGCAAGCATGTGACTTTTTTTGCGTTGACCTTTTTTCCTCCGGCAGGAAAGGTGAAAAATGTCCATACCACTGATCCAGGCCTCTGCTTGGGTGGAACTTCCTCCAAGATATCTTCATCTGAATAATGATGAGGAGCTTGCAAATCGGATGCCATTTCTCCAATGCAATTTTTTAAAAACACCAAATAAATTCCAAAACCAGCTCTGGAAGAAGAAGAGATGTCTCTCATCAACTGCTCCAAACAGAATAATTAAAATGGGTGGGGTCCTTCAATAGTTACAGTGGGAAATGTTATGAACCAATCAAATCATTTTTTTTTAGGTCACATGGGATCAGCGCCCCGTGCACTCACGAAGGGGGCACCCATTTATAAGTTTATTACAAGGAGAAATATATTATTTTTATGAATACCTTAGGTAATCTTTTGCCCTAATATGTACATTAAAGACACGTACATATCATTTTAGAACATAAAAAATGTAGCGGGAGTCGCGCACCCAGAGCGCCCCAGCACGTATATGACGTCACGTGGGGCCCGCCAACGTGCAAGCTTCATATACGATAATACACATGTGTTGGGAATGCGCGGGAGCAGGAGTCGCGGACCGGTCGTATACCTGTCACGCACACCACTTAACATTGTACGTATATAACGTAACTGAAAAAAAGCATGCACTTGTCGCTCACCATACGCGTATCCTTCACGACTTTTCCAAAATGACAGCTAGAATACGCGGTCCCGCTGCGTTGGATACGCTTTGGGTGCGCGACTCCCCCCACATTTTTTGGGGAAAAAATTATAAAAGAAAATTATATAAATATATTAAAATACAAAAATAACAAAATAATCAAAAATATTTCAGTTTTAAATTTAATTTTTTGCAATTTGCAGAAAAATATATAATGTTGTTAAATAAATAAAATATTTATAAATAAACAGTTAAAAAACTGTAGAAATTCAGTACAAAAAAAATAGGTATAACTACTATTCCACTTAAAAATGAGCATTTAAAAAACCTTTGAAATTTACTGAAAAAACCATAGGTTTCAGAGACATTATGGTTAGAAATTAGCATTAAAAAGCCTTTGAAATTCACTAAAAAACCCATAAGTTTCAGAGACATTATAGTTAGGAATTAGCATTTAAAAAACCTTCAAAGTTCACTGAAAAAGCCATAAGATTCATGAGTGTTATAGTTAGCTGGACATTTCACTCGTACAAAACCATATAAATTCCTCCGTTATAGTTAGTTGTGCTAACTCTAACTTGTGCGCCCGCAATGCACTGCTGATGATGTCACATATTACATCATTCATGACATGGTCAGTGACATCACTGATGACATCACTGATGACATCATCCATGTGACAATCTGATACACCTCATCACACACTAGTATAACCTTTGATCACTCACTGTAAAATGCAGAGTACCATATTTGAAAGCATTGACACACACATACCAGTTACTACATACCCACTCACTGATTCCTAAGTCTACACACACAACTGTCGATTCTCCCACAGAATCACTTATACATGCAGTCACTGATCAATGGTAACACTATCAAATGTACTCATACACCTATATAGTCATCCTAGTCGGTTATGTAGTGATGCCACTCACTCATGAAAGGAATTAATCACACTTACATTTACTCACCTACACAGTTATACACACAACACCTGATTTATACATACACAAAGTAAATCATAGTCACTATGTTAAAAAATCACTATTACAATTACGCACTTATTCATACAGTTACTCTCACAATCACTGACTCTAACGTATACTTATTTATATACATCAACTCTCATATACAATGCCTTTTATTTTTCTACTTTATTGGAGATGTACCACTGACACATATATTCACTTACCAACACACAAATAAACACACTCAGACACCCAAACAACTGTTTCAATAAACACTCCTAAACCCATTTTCCTAGACAATCATCCACTCACACATCTATGCATAGAGTTACAACTCCCCCACCCAACCACCGATACACTCAGTCTCCCTTAAAAATACTCAGCCAACTAAATAATAACTAATGTAGACACTCATGTAGTTAGTGACCAATTGATGCAGCAGGTTATACAACAACAGTGATAGTGATACACGCATTCACATAGTTTGGTTACTACCCCATATATTCAGACAGCTACTAAATCCTTCATCCAGACAGTTATATATCCACTCAATCTTCAATACAGATTGGTATATATACACTTTATGTTTTTAATAAGGTAGAAATGTTGGACAGCATTACCATTGATATAACTCCCTCATAGTGTAGCAATGGAATTTTGATAATAAGAGCCAGGACGAACTCTGAGGGGAATTGACTGTGTCAAATTGAAGACAGCGACCTTGTAGACAATATGTAGAATTTAGGACAGTGATTTATCTCTCACACAGAAGGAAGGGTTATGCTTTAGTAAAATTGGCACTTGCCGTATTTTAATTCAGGAACTCTTTTTGTACAAGGGAATCAACTTGTCTATATTGAATAACGTATGCACTTGCACTTTGAGAATTATAAATGTGACATTTATTAGATAGAGATATACATATTCATATATCTCCTCTATTTTTGAGCATTTCTCGAATTACCTTTGCATTAATGTTTTGTTGTGAGAGGTCCAAAAACAGGTTATTCACTTGAATATCTATGTACTCAGTATAATGTTAAGATGGCCGCTGTGTTTTACCAAACAGTTCTTCCCTCTGCGTCCCTTTTCTGTTTTTACCACCCTGCATTTGTGTAAAAGGGAAACTCATACCAACGCATAAACATCGTGAGCAAGGGAGCGTGACTCCCGAAACGCGTTGATGATATATGCATAATAAATAAGCTTTTTGATAAAACCTGTTCATGAGTGCCTGGATGTTTTCAGTTGCCGAAACTGCGAAATCTGGATTCTTATTCTGAATATATATATATATATATATATATATATATATATATATATATATATATATATATATATATATATATATATATATATATATATATATATATATATATATATATATATATATATATATATATATATATATATATTCACTGAATTAGCGTTTACAAAACCTTGAAAATTCAATTAAAAAACCATAGGTTATAGACCATATATAGTTAGGGATTGGCATTTACATAACCTTATTTTACTCACACAAATCCATTGAAATTCGCATATATAGCTAGTTGCACTAACTATATATCGCGCACCCGTAATCCACTGCTGATGATGTCACATATTACATCATTCATGACATGGTCAGTGACATCACTGATGACATCACTGATGACATCTCAAATGACATCACTGATGACATCTCAAATGACATCACTGATGGCATCACTGATGACAACATCCAGTGACTGTATGTTTCTGTAAAGTTAAAATATGTCTTACATATTGAAGAATGAGTGGATGTATGAGTGTCTGGATGAAGGATTTAGTAGGTGCATGACTGACTGTATGAGTGAGTGATTACATGTGTCTCACTGAGTGCATGGGTTAGTGACTAAACTGTCTTAATTTGTGCATTATTATGTCTGTTGTTCTGTAAACTGCTGCATGTGTTAATCAGTAGCTATATGAGTAACTATATGGGTTATTGATTGGTTGCCCAAGTATTTGTATGGGAGACTGAGTATGTGTGTGAGTGGCTGGGAGGTGTATGACTCTGTGCATAGATGTGTGAGCAGTTGATTCACTAGATGTATGGGTTCAAAAGTGCATGTGGAAACAGCTGCATGGGCAGTTGACTGTGTGCATGAGTGTATTGGTGAGTGAATGGATATCTCAGTTCTACATGTCAAAGTAAGTACATATGTAAAACACAGTACATGTGAGAGTTGACATATATAAATAACTGTGCATAAGAGCCAGTGAATGTGTGAGTGGCTGTATGGATCATTGTGAACTTGTATCGGGGATTGTATAAGAGAGTAAATATGTGTTAGAATATGTTTGAATTAGTAAGGTGTGTATAACTGTATAGTTGAGGAAATGGAGGAGTGATTGATTCTTTGCATGACTGGCTAGATGAATGAGTAACTCCATGGATGAGTGACAATCTGTGAGTGTCTGTTTACACTGATTGTATCTAAGGTTATATTAGAGTCTGAAGAGGTTCATCGTATTATCACATGAATGATATTATCAGTGATGTGATCAGTAATGTCAAATGAGATGTCATCAGTGATGTCATCAGTGATGTCACTGACCATGTCATGAATGATGTAATATGTGACATAATCAGCAGTGGATTGCGGGTGCGCGATATATAGTTAGTGCAACTAACTATATATGCGAATTTAAATGGTTTTGTGTGAGTAAAATAAGGTTTTGTAAATGCTAATCCCTAACCATATATGGTCTATAACCTATGGTTTTTTAATTGAATTTTCAAGGTTTTGTAAATGCTAATTCCTAACTATATATGGTCTATAACCTATGGTTTTTTCAGTGAATTTCAATGTTTTTTTAATAGCAAATATCAAAAGCTGCAAAATGTATTATTCTTTTAAATGAAAAATATATTTTATATGTTTTTAATAAAAAAAATGTATGCATCTGCCAAACCCTGACCTCTTAATAGTGCACTGTGGTGGAAATGATTTGGGCACTATGACTGAGGTTGGTCTGGAAATGCTTTTAAAGAACACCTTTCATCAATTGATGACACTTTTTCCCCAAATTTCCTTGGTATATTCCAATATATGCCAAAGACAGAAATGGAAGTGGTCCAACCAATTTTTTCCCCATTTTGAGAAAGGACGGAAACATGTGAATAAATCTGTTTCTGCTTACATGAGAGACTATGGAATGGGTTTAATATACAACAATAACTTGCGTTACAACATTCAAGACATCTACAGAAGAGATGGTGTGTACTTCTCGGATGAAGGGAATAGAATATTCGTCCTTTATTTAAAACTGTGCATTGGAACCTACTTGTAGGTACCTAAATTAGCCACAGAACCCAATAGCTCTTTTCAGAGCTACCCTACCTCTGATCATTTAAAACGTTTATCTTTTTCTAACTTTTTTTTCTTCACCAAAGTACGCTCCCCGGTTCGCTTACCGGTGCGCGTAGCGGGCGCTCCCCCCGTGAAATTTTCTAATTTTTATTTTTTATTTTTGCATATATCAGCGTCCTAAGCCCCACTCAGAAAACCTAGAGGGTCACAAAGTGTCTACCGTGTCCCCTTCTACCCATTCCGAACATTGTTTGTCCTCCATCTTGTGTCTCAATTCTACCGATACACAAAATGGAGGACTCCCGTAACGCTGCCGGTTCGTGTACCGGGGAGCGCACCGGTAAGCGCTCGATAAAAAAAGGTGGGAATGTAATTTACAGAAAAACCACTACAGACACTTTCATCAAATATAGAATAGGCCCTACTACATAGCAGTCCCTACCATTTACCCAAATTTGATGGAATTCCATTGAGAAAATTATGCTGTAAGCCTGACTAAATATCCTGAGGTAAATTACCAAACAAAAACACTTATGAAGTGTTAGAATTGACAACCAATTAAATTGCTACTTTCAATATCTTCTATTATTTCATGAAATTTGATTGGTTATGTACCTGAATATATATAAAAAAAAGAGAGAGAAACACAGCCATTTTGACTACTACTTCCTGAAGTACATATCAAGTGCATTTCAACTGAGAACTTAAACCTCTTTTTGAAAGGCAGATGTTATTTTAAAAACTGAAGTATGTTCTGCACTTTAAGTTAACTAGGAAAACATTTTCTGATAGTTATATACTCTCCCTCTGTAATAGTTATAGAATAAGATAGACTTCTCTGTTTTAGTTATGGATGGAGTTAGGCTTGTCTTGTATAATTAAGAATTTACTTAGGCTTTATCACATACATTTCTTTTATATTTCTACTTCCAGTCTGATACCATATACTGCCCAAAGATAAAATCACTGTTTAACCCCTTTACTGCTAAGGCTATTTTCCTTCTTTTATGTAATTTCCATTGAAATCAATGGAAAGTCCATGACGAGTTACCCTTGTCATTAGCGGCGAAGAGGTTAAAAAACCAAACTACCTGTCTGTACTTAAACCCAACAGTGCCCTATCTGTACTGATATATTTTTTTAAAATTCAATTTACAACACAAAAATGGAAGGAGAGCAAAAAAATACCATCGAAATTGTTCTGGAAAGCAAAAAAGATACAGAAATTGAACCCAATGACTCTGAATTCTTTGATGAATCACAGGACTTTGAACTTCTGCAATGTGTACAATCAGTCGATTACCTGATTGAAAATGAGAACATTTCTGACAATCAATTATTAGAAGTTCTTTTAAATTTTGAAAACGAATCAGAGAAATAAATTTATATTTAATAATTCAAAAATTGTTTGAGACATTATTCATTTTTATATGTACTTTTTAAACTAGTACCAAATTGATTATAATGTAAAATCAGACTTTAAAAATACTGTGCAACTTTTTTGTGTTACATAGTAAGTTTGCTCATAGTTACTTCCTTTCTCCCACTATATTGTCTCCAATGTGTATTTAACATCTCTTTATAATCTCCTACCTCCATGGTGTTTCTGCTTTCCTGCCAGACTACGCTATGAATTCCATATACCACAATAACTTCTGAAACAACATGCAAGATATCTACAAAGGAAACAGTGTATTTTTATTTTTAGACTCTGAATTGGTACCTACATGTTGGTACTTAAATAAAAAAAGTAAAAAAAAAATACAACAAAAAGAACAATCAATATACATACATTATTTGAACATTCTTTCATCCTATTTTCCCCATATTACACTTCCCGGACCGCTTCCCGGTGCGCGTACCGAGCGCTCCCCCCGCAAAAAAACGATAATAAAAATAATTTTTTTTTGCCCCGCGGGGCCCTTTTAAAGCCCCCTCATCAAACCTAGGGGGTCAGGGAGGATGTACTCTCCCCCCTTATGCTCATTTCCCCCTTTGTTTTAGCCACATCTTGTGTCTCGATCCTACCGAGAAACAAGATGGCGGCCGCTCCGGACTGTTTAGAATGTTCACAGTCACCGGGGAACCAATCCGCTTCTCCTAGCGAAGTTCCGTTACGCGTCAGGTGCGCGAACCGGGGCGCTAACTGGGACGCTGTCACAGATATATCTGTTTTTTAAAACGTTAATTTCTCAAAATCCACTGGAGCACATATATTGAGACATAGCAAAGGCATGTCGGGCAAACCATATCTACAATTTTGCCAAGTTTCGTGTAAATCCATTCAGCCGTTCAAGCTAAAAGTGATTCTAACCGCCCTATGGAAAAATGAATGGGAAAAACGTGTTTTGGGACCCCCCTTTTTGCTCGGCCCCCCCTTGACGAAACCCCCCCAAATTTTCAGGGGCTGCTCAGAAACAAAATGTGCCATTTTCAGCCAATTCCGTCCACAAACGCCAAAGTTATTCAACATAGAATTTTCAGAAATCCCATAGAAAAAAATCCTAACTATATATACCTACTAGCGACCGCCAGTAGGTAATATAATAGATTTTTAAATTTCAAACAAACCCACATTCACTGGGTGATGTCATCAGTGATGTCATTTGAGATGTCATCAGTGATGTCACTGACCATGTCATGAATGATGTAATATGTGACATCATCAGCAGTGCATTGCGGGCGGGTGAGTTATAGTTAGCACAGGAATTTCTATGGTTTTGTACAAGTGAAATGTCCAGCTAACTATAACACTCATGAAACCTATGGATTTTTCAGTGAATTTCAAAGGTTTTTTAAATGCTAATTCCTAACTATAACGTCTCTGAAACTTATGGTGTTTTCAGTGAATTTCAAAGGTTTTTGAAATGCTAATTTCTAACTATAACATCTCTGAAACCGATGGTTTTTCTGTGAAAATATATATATACATATCCCAACTCGATTTCTGCACTTTGCTCGCTGTTCTCCTGAACGAAGAGCGCGTTGTTCACGGGATTTCTGCAGCAAAATCCTTTCAATCCATAGCAGTACTTGCAAATGGAAGACAAAATGCCATGTGCGATATAACCAATGTTTATTTCGTCAGACCGCCTTCATCAGACGCATTTCGACTGATCCCAGCCTTGCTCACCAATGACAAGAGAGCATTCATGCCATGTTTCTAAACACCACCATTTTCAAAGTGTAAAACTACATGTGTATGAACAGAAACAACAGACTTGTAGTTTTTTACCACAATGCACATAGAACTACATCTCAGTAGACATATAAATAGACCTGTAGTTTTTCATGTCCGTTTGTTTGATTTCAGTGAAAAATCTGTACATTAGTGGGAAAACCCATATAACAATAATTATTAATCATGCAGAATCACACGATATACGAATTTAATTAGAGGATTTGTACCGACGTGGTATGTAGCTCAAGTGGGCTATTAGTATTCAAGTGACTGTTGATTTCTCAAATGTGCTCTGTTTGTGTTACATGCCAGTGAATGTGAATTTAAAACCAATTTTCTTAAAAACTTTTTTGTTCTTATTTTATTTTTATTTACTGAATGCTTATTAAGAAGAGGAATTCCATCTGCTCTCTTAAATTCATAAATGTGTATTCAAGTCCTCTCCTGTATTAAGAACAAGAGGACTTTTCGAGTTAAACTCAATTATGTATTTGGACTCTAATCTCCTCAAAGTTCTCTCTTGGGTGCCTCCCCTCTCTCTTGCAGATACTGAGTTGACCACATAATATGTAAGACCTTTAGTGTCCTGATTATGTTTTTCGCCGAAATGACGTGCTACGGGGTAATTTTTATCCCCATTTTTAATAGCACGGATGTGTTGCAACACACGTTTATGTACTTTTAAGACTGTGCTACCCACATATATTAATTTACCAGGCCATTGTAGAATATAGACTGTATGATCTGTTTTACATGTATATTTACCTTTAATTTTCTTCAATTTGGGGTTCAGATTTGTACTGTACGCCTCCATATTTTTGCTAAATTGGCAAGCATCACACTTAGCACACTTTAAGAATCCCTGTTTCTTTTTCAGCCATGTTGGACAACTAGTCGTTTTTACATCTTTAAGTGTGTTACTGACAAGGCTTTGTTTCATACTAGGGGCTCTTCTGAAAGTTATTGCCTTTTTACCGAAAATTGGACCATTTCATATTAGAAACCAGTATTTATTCATTATCTTTCTTATGCTGGCGTGCTGAAGACGTTATGTAGTTATTAGTCTGAAATCAGACTCTGTTCTTTTTTCTGATTTTCTTTCTCTATACCCTTGAACAAAACTTGTTCTCTGTCCTGATGATTTACTTTAGTCAGGGCATTGTCAATCCATTCATTGGGGTAGCCTCTTTTACGAAATCTGGATTTAAGGATTTTGATCTCTTTTTCTGCTTCTGCTTTTTCACTGCAGTTTCTTTTTACCTTTAAACCCTCACCAAAAGGGATACTTCTCACTAGACTAGTCGGGTGGAAACTAGTTGCGTGCAACAGGGTGTTGCCTGCTGTAGGCTTCCTATATAACTTGGTTTCCAATCAGTCATTTGCCACATATTTTGTGGGATCTAGAACATTGACACTACATGGACTGAGTGTGCTAGTAAAATGCAAATTTTAATTATTGATCTCAATCTGTCTTAAGAAACATTCTGCCTCTTCTTTTGTACCTCTCGAAACAATAAAAAGGTCATCAATAAACCTATAGCAATGGACCACATTATTTTCTCACATTTCGTGATACTGCGTTTGGATCACCTGCTCCTCTCATCATCCCATATGCATATTCATATAGCTGGGGCGAAGCAGGTGCCATCACTGTACCGCACTTCTGTTGGAACAGTTCTTTGTTAAGATTTAAAAACAATTTTTTCAAACAGACTTCTATCATTCTCATCAACATTGATGTGTGGTGCCACAATTTCAATGACCTTGTACCTAAATGTGCTTCACTGCATTAAGACCGTCTGTGTGGATAATACTTGTATACAGCATGGAGACATCAATAGTCATTAACAATAGATTCCTCTTCTTCTTTTCAGAAAATCCCACATATCCTGGATATAGGATGGGAAAGATTTAACCAACGTACATAAAAAAAGAGTCAACATATTTTGACGTGTGCTCAAAAGCACTACCTATTGCAGATATTATTGGTCAGCCAGGAGGGTTCTCAGGGTCCTTGTGTACCTTTGGTATCAGGTACAATACAGGAATCACTGGTGCATTTATCTTAAGGTAGTGAATTTCCACCTGGCTTATCAAACCTTTCATTTGCCAATCACATAGTTCTATGTTGAATTTACGATGAGAGTCCAACATTTTTTCTTCGGTCGTGCATATTTAACAGTCTGTGTTATTTAACTGCACATATGCTTCTTTGAGATATTTTACTCTAGACCACAGGACTACGTTGCCCCCCCCTTATCTGAGTTTCTCACTATACAATTACCATCATTTGATAATTTATTAAGTAAGGCAAAGTAGTCTTTTTCTTCCTGTGAATTGTTTCTGCATTGTTTATTAGTATTCTCATATAGACTCTTAAGGTCATTTGTTACCAAATCATTGTATACATCTATCGAATCCCAAATTGTCATGGGAGTAAATCTGGAAGTAGATCTAAAGTTTGTGGGTTCTGTGCTATATAGATCTTGTGTTCCCACCACAGATGTTTCTCCTCTTGGTCTTAATGTTGTTCGTTCAATTTCATTTTCTAAATCTTTCAAGTCTTGGAGCAATCTCAAATCCCATATTTTTAAACCCTCATTGGTTTCAATTGCACCGTGACTGTACCCTTATGACGTGGGATGTTGCATTGCAAAGTGTTTTTTCAGTTTGAGCATTCTCATGAACCTAAATAAATCAATCCTTGTCTGTACATAATTAATTTCCGATGCAGCACAATAAGACAGTCCCAGAGATAGTATTTTTCCTTCCTGTTTTGAAATAACGATGTCAGTGAGATTGATAACTGTGTATGACAATCACCAAAAGAAGACCCGAACTCAGGAAGGTGATTGAAGAGAAAGTCTTTATTACTAAGACTCAACTACGCCGACCTCAGCCACAGCGTGCGTTCTTGGAGCCGCTCCACACAGTCCCCGGTGCTCGCCTTGGAACGCTGGTCACGGTGACATTCTGAGTGATGTCACCGCGAGCAGCTCCATCACACGCGAGGGCGCCGGGGGAGTTTAGATGTGGAAGATACCACACATCCCCCTTCCCTGCGGAAAGAAAACATAAAATATAACATGAACTGTAGAACGCACCAGGTGGAATAGAGGCACCCAACGGGGATGTGAGACAACACAAGTCCTAGGCCTGGTGTGAGTACATGACTAAGGTAGGCAGGTTGGCACAGATTACATCATAACATACTGATCAAAATCCCTAGGAGGTCTGGTCACTCTCCTGCTAGGCCTAATGCTTGGGTGGCGGACCACCGACTGCCTCTTAGTGGTGGAACTAAGGTCCCGCCTGGGGTCTCCCTCCCACCCCCTCGAACTCACAGGGTCTTTCTCTGGCGGATGGTACTTTACAACTCTCCCAAGGTTCCATATTTTCCCTTCTTGTGTCTTGACTGCATTTTTGAATAGTTTGGTGATCTTGGTAGGGCTGGTGTATTCTGACCAACTTGCCTTTCCTGTGGGAGCTCTGATCTTGATGCTGTCTCCCACTTTGAATTCAACCTTCTGCGTGGCCTTGTGCCGGTCATATCCTTCTTTTATCTTTTCCATGGCTTCCTCTTGTTTCTTCACGCTCTTAGCTTCTTTAGTTCGGTCTGACCACCCCTTGTGCCATTCCATCCATCCTGGGGTTAGCTTGGTGTTAGGTATCCTGGCGCGAAGCAATTCGAACGGGGCGACACCCGTCGTCTGATGTGGCGTGAACCTGTAAGCTTCCAACCGCCTCCACGCCTCTTCCTTCCAGCTTATGCCACCGGCTCTGGCCAACTGGATGCTCTCTTTGAGGGTTTTGTTAAAGCGTTCGACCATGCCATTAGTCTCGGGGTGGTATAGAGCGCAACGCTTGTGTCTGATGCCTCTCCCTTCCAGGAAGTCTTCCATTTCCATTGAACATAGTTGTACACCGTTATCAGTGAGGATGTTGCTGGGCAGCCCTTCCCGGATGAACACCTCCTCTAGGAAACTGATGACAGTTTTGGTCGTGACTTCGCTGACAAACTTTCTCTCTGGCCACCTGGAATATGTAAATGTAAATGTAAATGTGTAGGCATTTATATAGCGCACTACTTACCCGTAGGGTCCCAAGGCGCTTCGACCGCTGCGAAACCCTTCCTGGCTTCCCTGAGAGATGGTCCCTTAATGGGTATCTCCAGGGTGAGACCAGGCATCCCCGGCGGTCTGGTGGGGCCGTTAATGAAGATGAGGCAAGCTAATGCCCAGAGTTGCCGAGTGTGATCGCTGATCAGAGTGGGCACCGAGGCGAGAGAATTATCGAGTCCGCTGACCCTGGTCCAGAAACCTGCCGCGCCGGGAATCGAACCCTGGTCCCGGGCCGTCCTCTGCTTTCGGGTCTGCCGCCTCTAACCAGTGAGCCACACTACTTCAAGTACCAAGTACCAAGTACCAAGATGTAGGGTGTCCGCAGTTCCCCAGACATGGGGCCCACGATGTCCAATGCCAACTCATCCCACGGTCCTGAAGGGGGCGGCCTGCACACCATAGGGGGCGTCTGTTGTCTCAGGACCTTGTCGCTGTTACTGCACGGAATGCACTCTCTGATTCTTCTTTCGGTGACTAGATCCATGTTCGGCCACCAATAGCTCTCCCTGAGTCTCTGTTTGGTTTTTGTGATGCCCAAATGCCCTTCGTGGGCTAACTCTACCAGGTTGTCTCTCACAGTTGCAGGAGGTACAAGTCTCGTACCACTGAATAGGCATCCGTCTACTATGGACAACTCGTCCTTAATGGCCAGGTATGGCCGCAGGTTCTCGTCCTGTTTATCACCGTGCTTCCATCCGCCTTTTACTCTTATGTAGATCTCCTCCAGAATTTTGTCCTCTTCCAACGCCTTTCTCCACGTTTCTTCCCCCAACGCTCTCTGGATGGTGCAGACATCCTCCATCTGAAGGTCCTCCTCTTCTTCATCCGTCTTCCCTTGCTTCCCTCTCGCTTCTTCATCACCGACGAGTCTGGACAGACAGTCAGCTGCGAGGTTTTGTGTCCCGGGGACGTACTCGACATCAAAAGTGTATTCTTGAAGGCCGACTACCCACCGCCTTATCCTGCTGGAGATGGCATCCAAACCCTTCTTACTGAATACTTCCACTAACGGCTTGTGGTCAGTTCGGAGGGTGAACTGAGTTCCGCAGAGGAAGTCTCTGAACTTTCCTACTGCCCAAGATACCGCCAAAGCCTCTTTCTCGATCACCGAGTAGTTGTTCTCGGACTTCTGGAGTGACCTTGAGGCAAAGGCTATGGTTTCTTCTCCTTCTTCTCCAACTTGGGTGAGGACAGCTCCCAAACCTTTTGCGCTTGCATCGGTGGTGACAACCGTTGCCCGGTTCGGTATATAAGACTTCAAACTGGGGGCCTCTGCGAGTGCCTTCTTTACGTCCTCGAACTCCCTCTGGCACTCCTGACTCCACTGGAATTTATTCTCCTTCTTCAGCAGTAGCCTGATGGCGTATGTCCTTCCCGCCAGGTTTCTTATGAACTTTCCGTAGAACTCTAACATCCCCATGAATGACTTGATCTCGTCCTTGCCCTTGGGGGGTGTCAGGTTGACAATGGTGTCTTGCAGTTCGGCTTTGGGACATATACCTTCTGTCGTCACTTTGTGCCCCAGGAAGTCTAATTCAGCACAGCCAAACACACACTTGTCTTTTGTCACTGTGAGGCCTTGCGACTGAAACCTCTCAAGCACGCACCTCAGTCTACCATCGTGCTCCTCATGGTTCTTGGCGAATATGAGCACGTCATCCTGGTAGCACATGACGCCTGGGATGCCCTTCAACATGTTGCCCATGATTCTCTGAAACACGGCGGCTGCCGAGACTAGCCCAAACGGCATCCTTTTGAACTTGTATGCGCCCATGGGTGTCACAAATGCTGTGAGTTCCTGAGACTCCTCGTGTAGCTTTATTTGGAAATAGTCTGAGGTGAGGTCGAGGGTGGAAAACACCTTGGCACCCTCTAGCATGCTCATCATTTGGGTGATGTTGGGTAAGGGGTAACGGTCGACCACGACCTCCTTGTTCAATGCCCTTAAGTCTATGCAGAGCCGGACCGACCCATCCTTCTTTTTAGCTGCCACAATGGGGTCAACCATTCTGTTGCTTCCACCGGTTCGATGACACCGGCCTTGCACAGTTTCGCCAGTTCAGACTTCACCTCCTCCTGGATGGCAATGGGGAGCTTCCTAACTTTAGCCACGACAGGCCTGGCGTTCTCCTTCAATCTTATTTTGTGACAGTAGTTTTTCAGACACCCTAGTTCTTCTCTAAACACCTCTTTGAACTCTGTTACAACGTCAGCTTTGTGTTCAATAATCTCTTGTATCAGGATCTGGGGATTACAGTTAGGATTCAAATAGACCCCCAGCTCTTTCTGTGCCTGCCACCCCAAGATGTTGTCTCCTACCATGGACACATACACCTTGGAGACCGTTGTTCTGTTGCGGTATTCTACTTTCCCTAGGAAATACCCCTTCATTGAGATGGGGCGACCAGCATACCCCCCTGGCCTGAGATCCATTCTTTTCAAAGTTATCGTTCCCCTTGACACTCGTGAGAACTCTTTAGAATTGATAATGGTAATTCTTGAACAGGAGTCAAACAATGCTTCCAACTCAACCTCCCCAACTTTTATGGTGTCCTTAGGACTGCTGACTTGTCCCCCCTCGACCTGCACCACTATTTCCGCACACACGGGGTTGCTGGGACTTGGGACTTGTAACTCTTGTACCTGCACAACAATCTCGTCACACACTACATTCGTCCTGTCTCTACTCTGCCTACTGACTCCCTGTCCACTCTTGCAGTACTGCTTGAAATGTCCTTTCTTCCCACACTTGTTACACGTGAATCTGAGAGCAGGGCATTCTCTGTCGTTGGCTAGGTGTCCCTGCTTGCCACACCTATAGCAAATTCCTTTGAACGATCCCCCTGGCCTGCCCTTTTTCTGTTCTTTGCCCGCTATCTTCTGGCCTTTGACTACCGACACTGCCTCACACTCTGTCACCACTTCATTGACATTAGCCTTTTCATCTATTTTCTTTTCCCCTGCGTCTTGCTTTATTTCCTTGACACATTGAAGCATATGCTCCACCTGCTTGGCTATAATGAGCACCTCCCGCAGTGGTGGGTCGTCCTTGAGCCATAGCTCTTCACGCACTCGTTCCATCCTACATGCCAAGACAAATTGGTCCCTGATTCTTTCTTCACTTGCCCCACCAAATTTGCAAGTGGCGGCTAACTTCCTCAAGTCGGATACAAAATCTTCTATCGATTCTCCCTCTTTTTGTGCTCTATTCCCAAAGTGGTACCTCTCCATGATCGTGCTAGTCTTGGGAAGGTAGTGTAAATCTAGTTTCTTCAGGCTCACTTCAAACTCGTTCAGACCCCTTGCCTCCTGTGCCCCTAACTCTGGGAGATGATCCAGGACCTCCGCACCTAGATAATAGGCCAATAATGCAACCTTTCTTTCTAAACCCAGGATTGGCCCACAAACAGTGGCGTAATTTAAAAACACTTTTTTCCATTTCTTCCACTGGATATTCGGATCCCCTGGGGTGGTTAAGAAAAAAGGTGGAGGGGTCACACTTTGCATGTTGGACGCTACGTATTCCTCTGCTTGCACCCAGAGAAAAGCACACACCCACTAGACACAGTGACACTGAAAAGGAAACGGTATGTTATCATAAACCATAAAGAGCATAGATTTACTACAGGTCCCCCAAACGATTTTAAACAGGAACAGACAGAGAAAGGAAAGCTTGCACGGTCTTTTGAGTAAGGGGATGCAGTACAGAAACTTAGAGCGTAGAATAGTGCTGACTATTACTGCTACGTTCTCCTGAAACACCACACCACACACCACTTTTTTCCCAGCGTAGACCGACATTAACCACGCCTGTGGCGGAGAGGCAAAAGAGTCCAGAAACCTTTCAGTGCATCCGTTGGAACACTGATCAGTACGAAAACCATATGCAGGCAACGCTTTCATACAGAGAGAGATCACTCCACTTGTGCTCTCAATTTGTGCCACACAACACGGCTACTCTTCCTCACGTTCCTTTCCTCTTCCCACGCCGCGCTGTTGGGACGGGGTGTTCACCCTCACCCGATCACACAAAGTTTGAGGCACATTGCGAAAGCTTTCCACACAAAGTCTCTGTTCCGCCGCGTTTCTTTGATCCACTTTGCCTCCCACGTTGCGCTCCTTAGATGTTTCCCGATGTGCCGCCCACAATCACCCCAGCCGCTGTAAATACTCCTTGCTTCCCTCGCAGCACTCTATTTCTGTCACACTTCGCAGCAGCCTGATGTACCTCACTCCGATCCAACGCAGTTAACATCAGTCACTATTCATTCCGCTAATCTTTTCCTCGCGCTGCCCTGTGCGCACTTCCTTGAAATTAGGCACACTGTGAATGAGGTAACAGTCTCTGAGGAGGGTGGTTGGGTGGATTCACACGCTCCTACTATGTTGTCCCACAACGCTGCCCTGTTGCGCGTTAAGTCTCTAATGACTGACAGCCTGTCACCAGTCGACGCTCGCACCTACGTTACAAAATGTTCCGTGTAGACTTTTCCCCGCTTGCCAAGCTCAGCCACAGCCCAATGTCTTAAGCTCCAGCGAACATTAAATGACAAAGCTAGCGTGGGCCAATCCGTAAAAGTACTGCTAAGATGCGCGCAATCCGCCGGCAGGGGTCACCTTACTTGAAATTAGGAGCAGGGCAATTTCCGTCTCGCAGTCACCTCGTAAAGCTGCGTGTTATTCGATACACCTCCGGACTGTCACCACTTCTTTCCTCGGTACAATCGGAAGCTTCCAGCAACGCCCACTTCCGTGTCATTCAGTCAGCTGTACTCCTCCTGGTTCCCTGGGCGTGTTGAGGTCGCAGGAAGGTTTATCCCTCGGCGCCAGTGTGACAATCACCAAAAGAAGACCTGAACTCAGGAAGGTGATTGAAGAGAAAGTCTTTATTACTAAGACTCAACTACTGCGACCTCAGCCACAGCCTAGCGTTCTTGGAGCCGCTCCACACAGTCCCCGGCGCTCGCCTTGGAACGCTGGTCGCGGTGACATTCTGAGTGATGTCACCGCGAGCAGCTCCATCACACGCGAGGGCGCCGGGGGAGTTTAGATGTGGAAGATACCACACTGTGTTATCCTCATTCTCTATTTCTTGTTCCATTGTTTCTTCTTCTTCTCTATCAGCATTTCTGCGTTTTGACCCCTGTCTTTTCTTACGTATCTACCTCTTCCTCTTTCCGGATTTTGATATTGGCGCAAAGAGGAAGAGGCACTTGCTGTGATTGGCGGGCTCCTCCGTGCCCGCTGTTTGAGAGGCAACACTGAAGGGTTGAAGACTCCTTGTACGGGGATTCGAGTTTGGATTCAAACTGGGAGTACGACCCACGCACTGCTGTTTCTCCCACTGTGGTAATGCTAATGAAGCAAAAGGAAGCAGTGGTTATGGAAGGGCTTCGGTCGGGATAAGCTCCTGAACAGATAGTTCTGGAGCTAGGTCCTTTGACAGGGAGGTTAAGTCATAATTGAACCCTGCTGGCAAACATCATTTAAACCGTGACTGTGTTCCATCTGGATAATATGGGTATTTAATGCACCAGAAAGTGGATAGAAATGCAACTTTTTACAATCTGTGCATCAATTTTTTATTTTTTTTAAATATATTTTTATTGCAGGCAGTATACAAGTCACATATAATCACATTTTTCCATTCCATACCTAGTGGTTGCGACGTGCCAATCTCCTGGAAGCTCGTTACACAGCCCGTATGCCCACATCCCGGAGGCCGGGCGGCGTGTACCAGAAGAAATTAAAGGACGTAAAGCAAGAGTCAATCGCAGCCATCTAGTAGGAGGACCTTGTGTCTGCTTTTCAATTTGTAAACAACCCCTCCCATAAGGAAACCCCCCTCCCCCAACAACCAACATCACGTTATTAACTTAAGAAACAATCATGATCTACTGGATGCGCCTTACTACAGCTTGTCATTCCTCTTCTCTCCATAATCTCATCGATCCTTCAGCGGGTGGTTATGCCTGACGGAAACCCCCTATCCCAGTGTCAGGTGGCATGACTTCCATATTGCTCCTTTGGGGTGTCCCTCGCTGATCCTACAATATTGTATATTGTGTCTTGAAGGTTCCATCTGCAGTGTTCTCTAGAGGCGCTGGTGCGCTATCTACAGTCCCTTAGTTCTCCTGATGTGGCCTCCCCACCCCCCCTCCCCTCCCCAATGTCCCACCACTTCCACGTGTTATCACATCAGTGCTCTAGTGCTATGTACCAGGAGCGTTAGGTGTTTCGCGCACCCGTAATCCACTGCTGATGATGTCACATATTACATCATTCATGACATGGTCAGTGACATCACTGATGACATCACTGATGACATCTCAAATGACATCACTGATGACATCTCAAATGACATCACTGATGACATCACTGATGACAACATCCAGTGACTGTATGTTTCTGTAAAGTTAAAATATGTCTTACATATTGAAGAATGAGTGGATGTATGAGTGTCTGAATGAAGGATTTAGTAGGTGCATGACTGACTGTATGAGTGAGTGATTACATGTGTCTCACTGAGTGCATGGGTTAGTGACTAAACTGTCTTAATTTGTGCATTATTATGTCTGTTGTTCTGTAAACTGCTGCATGTGTTAATCAGTAGCTATATGAGTAACTATATGGGTTATTGATTGGTTGCCCAAGTATTTGTATGGGAGACTGAGTATGTGTGTGAGTGGCTGGGAGGTGTATGACTCTGTGCATAGATGTGTGAGCAGTTGATTCACTAGATGTATGGGTTCAAAAGTGCATGTGGAAACAGCTGCATGGGCAGTTGACTGTGTGCATGAGTGTATTGGTGAGTGAATGGATATCTCAGTTCTACATGTCAAAGTAAGTACATATGTAAAACACAGTACATGTGAGAGTTGACATATATAAATAACTGTGCATAAGAGCCAGTGAATGTGTGAGTGGCTGTATGGATCATTGTGAACTTGTATCGGGGATTGTATAAGAGAGTAAATATGTGTTAGAATATGTTTGAATTAGTAAGGTGTGTATAACTGTATAGTTGAGGAAATGGAGGAGTGATTGATTCTTTGCATGACTGGCTAGATGAATGAGTAACTCCATGGATGAGTGACAATCTGTGAGTGTCTGTTTACACTGATTGTATCTAAGGTTATATTAGAGTCTGAAGAGGTTCATCGTATTATCACATGAATGATATTATCAGTGATGTGATCAGTAATGTCAAATGAGATGTCATCAGTGATGTCATCAGTGATGTCACTGACCATGTCATGAATGATGTAATATGTGACATAATCAGCAGTGGATTGCGGGTGCGCGATATATAGTTAGTGCAACTAACTATATATGCGAATTTAAATGATTTTGTGTGAGTAAAATAAGGTTTTGTAAATGCTAATCCCTAACCATATATGGTCTATAACCTATGGTTTTTTAATTGAATTTTCAAGGTTTTGTAAATGCTAATTCCTAACTATATATGGTCTATAACCTATGGTTTTTTCAGTGAATTTCAATGGTTTTTTAATAGCAAATATCAAAAGCTGCAAAATGTATTATTCTTTTAAATGAAAAATATATTTTATATGTTTTTAATAAAAAAAATGTATGCATCTGCCAAACCCTGACCTCTTAATAGTGCACTGTGGTGGAAATGATTTGGGCACTATGACTGAGGTTGGTCTGGAAATGCTTTTAAAGAACACCTTTCATCAATTGATGACACTTTTTCCCCAAATTTCCTTGGTATATTCCAATATATGCCAAAGACAGAAATGGAAGTAGTCCAACCAATTTTTTCCACATTTTGAGAAAGGACGGAAACATGTGAATAAATCTGTTTCTGCTTACATGAGAGACTATGGAATGGGTTTAATATACAACAATAACTTGCGTTACAACATTCAAGACATCTACAGAAGAGATGGTGTGTACTTCTCCGATGAAGGGAATAGAATATTCGTCCTTTATTTAAAACTGTGCATTGGAACCTACTTGTAGGTACCTAAATTAGCCACAGAACCCAATAGCTCTTTTCAGAGCTACCCTACCTCTGATCATTTAAAACGTTTATCTTTTTCTAACTTTTTTTTTTCACCAAAGAACGCTCCCCGGTTCGCTTACCGGTGCGCGTAGCGGGCGCTCCCCTCGTGAAATTTTCCAATTTTTATTTTTTATTTTTGCATATATCAGCGTCCTAAGCCCCACTCAGAAAACCTAGAGGGTCACAAAGTGTCTACCGTGTCCCCTTCTACCCATTCCGAACATTGTTTGTCCTCCATCTTGTGTCTCAATTCTACCGATACACAAAATGGAGGATTCCCGTAACGCTGCCGGTTCGTGTACCGGGGAGCGCACAGGTAAGCGCTCGATAAAAAAAGGTGGGAATGTAATTTACAGAAAAACCACTACAGACACTTTCATCAAATATAGAATAGGCCCTACTACATAGCAGTCCCTACCATTTACCCAAATTTGATGGAATTCCATTGAGAAAATTATGCTGTAAGCCTGACTAAATATCCTGAGGTAAATTACCAAACAAAAACACTTATGAAGTGTTAGAATTGACAACCAATTAAATTGCTACTTTCAATATCTTCTATTATTTCATGAAATTTGATTGGTTATGTACCTGAATATATATAAAAAAAAAAAGAGAGAGAAACACAGCCATTTTGACTACTACTTCCTGAAGTACATATCAAGTGCATTTCAACTGAGAACTTAAACCTCTTTTTGAAAGGCAAGATGTTATTTTAAAAACTGAAGTATGTTCTGCACTTTAAGTTAACTAGGAAAACATTTTCTGATAGTTATATACTCTCCCTCTGTAATAGTTATAGAATAAGATAGACTTCTCTGTTTTAGTTATGGATGGAGTTAGGCTTGTCTTGTATAATTAAGAATTTACTTAGGCTTTATCACATACATTTCTTTTATATTTCTACTTCCAGTCTGATACCATATACTGCCCAAAGATAAAATCACTGTTTAAAAAACCAAACTACCTGTCTGTACTTAAACCCAACAGTGCCCTATCTGTACTGATATATTTTTTTAAAATTCAATTTACAACACAAAAATGGAAGGAGAGCAAAAAAATACCATCGAAATTGTTCTGGAAAGCAAAAAAGATACAGAAATTGAACCCAATGACTCTGAATTCTTTGATGAATCACAGGACTTTGAACTTCTGCAATGTGTACAATCAGTCGATTACCTGATTGAAAATGAGAACATTTCTGACAATCAATTATTAGAAGTTCTTTTAAATTTTGAAAACGAATCAGAGAAATAAATTTATATTTAATAATTCAAAAATTGTTTGAGACATTATTCATTTTTATATGTACTTTTTAAACTAGTACCAAATTGATTATAATGTAAAATCAGACTTTAAAAATACTGTGCAACTTTTTTGTGTTACATAGTAAGTTTGCTCATAGTTACTTCCTTTCTCCCACTATATTGTCTCCAATGTGTATTTAACATCTCTTTATAATCTCCTACCTCCATGGTGTTTCTGCTTTCCTGCCAGACTACGCTATGAATTCCATATACCACAATAACTTCTGAAACAACATGCAAGATATCTACAAAGTAAACAGTGTATTTTTATTTTTAGACTCTGAATTGGTACCTACATGTTGGTACTTAAATAAAAAAAGTAAAAAAAAAATACAACAAAAAGAACAATCAATATACATACATTATTTGAACATTCTTTCATCCTATTTTCCCCATATTACACTTCCCGGACCGCTTCCCGGTGCGCGTACCGAGCGCTCCCCCCGCAAAAAAACGATAATAAAAAGAATTTTTTTTTGCCCCGCGGGGCCCTTTTAAAGCCCCCTCATCAAACCTAGGGGGTCAGGGAGGATGTACTCTGCCCCCTTATGCTCATTTCCCCCTTTGTTTTAGCCACATCTTGTGTCTCGATCCTACCGAGAAACAAGATGGCGGCCGCTCCGGACTGTTTAGAATGTTCACAGTCACCGGGGAGCCAATCCGCTTCTCCTAGCGAAGTTCCGTTACGCGTCAGGTACGCGAACCGGGGAGCTAACTGGGACGCTGTCACAGATATATCTGTTTTTTAAAACGTTAATTTCTCAAAATCCACTGGAGCACATATATTGAGACATAGCAAAGGCATGTCGGGCAAACCATATCTACAATTTTGCCAAGTTTCGTGTAAATCCATTCAGCCGTTCAAGCTAAAAGTGATTCCAACCGCCCTATGGAAAAATGAATGGGAAAAACGTGTTTTGGGACCCCCCTTTTTGCTCGGCCCCCCCTTGACGAAACCCCCCCAAATTTTCAGGGGCTGCTCAGAAACAAAATGTGCCATTTTCAGCCAATTCCGTCCACAAACGCCAAAGTTATTCAACATAGAATTTTGAGAAATCCCATAGAAAAAAATCCTAACTATATATACCTACTAGCGACCGCCAGTAGGTAATATAATAGATTTTTAAATTTCAAACAAACCCACATTCACTGGGTGATGTCATCAGTGATGTCATTTGAGACGTCATCAGTGATGTCACTGACCATGTCATGAATGATGTAATATGTGACATCATCAGCAGTGCATTGCGGGCGGGTGAGTTATAGTTAGCACAGGAATTTCTATGGTTTTGTACAAGTGAAATGTCCAGCTAACTATAACACTCATGAAACCTATGGATTTTTCAGTGAATTTCAAAAGTTTTTTAAATGCTAATTCCTAACTATAACGTCTCTGAAACTTATGGTGTTTTCAGTGAATTTCAAAGGTTTTTGAAATGCTAATTTCTAACTATAACGTCTCTGAAACCGATGGTTTTTCTGTGAAAATATATATATACATATCCCAACTCGATTTCTGCACTTTGCTCGCTGTTCTCCTGAACGAAGAGCGCGTTGTTCACGGGATTTCTGCAGCAAAATCCTTTCAATCCATAGCAGTACTTGCAAATGGAAGACAAAATGCCATGTGCGATATAACCAATGTTTATTTCGTCAGACCGCCTTCATCAGACGCATTTCGACTGATCCCAGCCTTGCTCACCAATGACAAGAGAGCATTCATGCCATGTTTCTAAACACCACCATTTTCAAAGTGTAAAACTACATGTGTATGAACAGAAACAACAGACTTGTAGTTTTTTACCACAATGCACATAGAACTACATCTCAGTAGACATATGAATAGACCTGTAGTTTTTCATGTCCGTTTGTTTGATTTCAGTCAAAAATCTGTACATTAGTGGGAAAACCCATATAACAATAATTATTAATCATGCAGAATCACACGATATACGAATTTAATTAGAGGATTTGTACCGACGTGGTATGTAGCTCAAGTGGGCTATTAGTATTCAAGTGACTGTTGATTTCTCAAATGTGCTCTGTTTGTGTTACATGCCAGTGAATGTGAATTTAAAACCAATTTTCTTAAAAACTTTTTTGTTCTTATTTTATTTTTATTTACTGAATGCTTATTAAGAAGAGGAATTCCATCTGCTCTCTTAAATTCATAAATGTGTATTCAAGTCCTCTCCTGTATTAAGAACAAGAGGACTTTTCGAGTTAAACTCAATTATGTATTTGGACTCTAATCTCCTCAAAGTTCTCTCTTGGGTGCCTCCCCTCTCTCTTGCAGATACTGAGTCGACCACATAATATGTAAGACCTTTAGTGTCCTGATTATGTTTTTCGCCGAAATGACGTGCTACGGGGTAATTTTTATCCCCATTTTTAATAGCACGGATGTGTTGCAATACACGTTTATGTACTTTTAAGACTGTGCTACCCACATATATTAATTTACCAGGCCATTGTAGAATATAGACTGTATGATCTGTTTTACATGTATATTTACCTTTAATTTTCTTCAATTTGGGGTTCAGATTTGTACTGTACGCCTCCATATTTTTGCTAAATTGGCAAGCATCACACTTAGCACACTTTGAGAATCCCTGTTTCTTTTTCAGCCATGTTGGACAACTAGTCGTTTTTACATCTTTAAGTGTGTTACTGACAAGGCTTTGTTTCATACTAGGGGCTCTTCTGAAAGTTATTGCCTTTTTACCGAAAATTGGATCATTTCATATTAGAAACCAGTATTTATTCATTATCTTTCTTATGCTGGCGTGCTGAAGACGTTATGTAGTTATTAGTCTGAAATCAGACTCTGTTCTTTTTTCTGATTTTCTTTCTCTATACCCTTGAACAAAACTTGTTCTCTGTCCTGATGATTTACTTTAGTCAGGGCATTGTCAATCCATTCATTGGGGTAGCCTCTTTTACGAAATCTGGATTTAAGGATTTTGATCTCTTTTTCTGCTTCTGCTTTTTCACTGCAGTTTCTTTTTACCTTTAAACCCTCACCAAAAGGGATACTTCTCACTAGACTAGTCGGGTGGAAACTAGTTGCGTGCAACAGGGTGTTGCCTGCTGTAGGCTTCCTTTATAACTTGGTTTCCAATCAGTCATTTGCCACATATTTTGTGGGATCTAGAACATTGACACTACATGGACTGAGTGTGCTAGTAAAATGCAAATTTAAATTATTGATCTCAATCTGTCTTAAGAAACATTCTGCCTCTTCTTTTGTACCTCTCGAAACAATAAAAAGGTCATCAATAAACCTATAGCAATGGACCACATTATTTTCTCACATTTCGTGATACTGCGTTTGGATCACCTGCTCCTCTCATCATCCCATATGCATATTCGTATAGCTGGGGCGAAGCAGGTGCCATCACTGTACCGCACTTCTGTTGGAACAGTTCTTTGTTAAGATTTAAAAACAATTTTTTCAAACAGACTTCTATCATTCTCATCAACATTGATGTGTGGTGCCACAATTTCAATGACCTTGTACCTAAATGTGCTTCACTGCATTAAGACCGTCTGTGTGGATAATACTTGTATACAGCATGGAGACATCAATAGTCATTAACAATAGATTCCTCTTCTTCTTTTCAGAAAATCCCACATATCCTGGATATAGGATGGGAAAGATTTAACCAACGTACATAAAAAAAGAGTCAACATATTTTGACGTGTGCTCAAAAGCACTACCTATTGCAGATATTATTGGTCAGCCAGGAGGGTTCTCAGGGTCCTTGTGTACCTTTGGTATCAGGTACAATACAGGAATCACTGGTGCATTTATCTTAAGGTAGTGAATTTCCACCTGGCTTATCAAACCTTTCATTTGCCAATCACATAGTTCTATGTTGAATTTACGATGAGAGTCCAACATTTTTTCTTCGGTCGTACATATTTAACAGTCTGTGTTATTTAACTGCACATATGCTTCTTTGAGATATTTTACTCTAGACCACAGGACTACGTTGCCCCCCCTTATCTGAGTTTCTCACTATACAATTACCATCATTTGATAATTTATTAAGTAAGGCAAAGTAGTCTTTTTCTTCCTGTGAATTGTTTCTGCATTGTTTATTAGTATTCTCATATAGACTCTTAAGGTCATTTGTTACCAAATCATTGTATACATCTATCGAATCCCAAATTGTCATGGGAGTAAATCTGGAAGTAGATCTAAAGTTTGTGGGTTCTGTGCTATATAGATCTTGTGTTCCCACCACAGATGTTTCTCCTCTTGGTCTTAATGTTGTTTGTTCAATTTCATTTTCTAAATCTTTCAAGTCTTGGAGCAATCTCAAATCCCATATTTTTAAACCCTCATTGGTTTCAATTGCACCGTGACTGTACCCTTATGACGTGGGATGTTGCATTGCAAAGTGTTTTTTCAGTTTGAGCATTCTCATGAACCTAAATAAATCAATCCTTGTCTGTACATAATTAATTTCCGATGCAGCACAATAAGACAGTCCCAGAGATAGTATTTTTCCTTCCTGTTTTGAAATAACGATGTCAGTGAGATTGATAACTGTGTATGACAATCACCAAAAGAAGACCCGAACTCAGGAAGGTGATTGAAGAGAAAGTCTTTATTACTAAGACTCAACTACAGCGACCTCAGCCACAGCGTGCGTTCTTGGAGCCGCTCCACACAGTCCCCAGTGCTCGCCTTGGAACGCTGGTCGCGGTTACATTCTGAGTGATGTCACCGCGAGCAGCTCCATCACACGCGAGGGCGCCGGGGGAGTTTAGATGTGGAAGATACCACACATCCCCCTTCCCTGCGGAAAGAAAACATAAAATATAACATGAACTGTAGAACGCACCAGGTGGAATAGAGGCACCCAACGGGGGTGTGAGACAACACAAGTCCTAGGCCTGGTGTGAGTACATGACTAAGGTAGGCAGGTTGGCACAGATTACATCATAACATACTGATCAAAATCCCTAGGAGGTCTGGTCACTCTCCTGCTAGGCCTAATGCTTGGGTGGGGGACCACCGACTGCCTCTTAGTGGTGGAACTAAGGTCCCGCCTGGGGTCTCCCTCCCACCCCCTCGAACTCACAGGGTCTTTCTCTGGCGGATGGTACTTTACAACTCTCCCAAGGTTCCATATTTTCCCTTCTTGTGTCTTGACTGCATTTTTTAATAGTTTGGTGATCTTGGTAGGGCTGGTGTATTCTGACCAACTTGCCTTTCCTGTGGGAGCTCTGATCTTGATGCTGTCTCCCACTTTGAATTCAACCTTATGCGTGGCCTTGTGCCGGTCATATCCTTCTTTTATCTTTTCCATGGCTTCCTCTTGTTTCTTCATGCTCTTAGCTTTTTTAGTTCGGTCTGACCACCCCTTGTGCCATTCCATCCATCCTGGGGTTAGCTTGGTGTTAGGTATCCTGGCGCGAAGCAATTCGAACGGGGCGACACCCGTCGTCTGATGTGGCGTGAACCTGTAAGCTTCCAACCGCCTCCACGCCTCTTCCTTCCAGCTTATGCCACCGGCTCTGGCCAACTGGATGCTCTCTTTGAGGGTTTTGTTAAAGCGTTCGACCATGCCATTAGTCTCGGGGTGGTATAGAGCGCAACGCTTGTGTCTGATGCCTCTCCCTTCCAGGAAGTCTTCCATTTCCTTTGAACATAGTTGTACACCGTTATCAGTGAGGATGTTGCTGGGCAGCCCTTCCCGGATGAACACCTCCTCTAGGAAACTGATGACAGTTTTGGTCGTGACTTCGCTGACAAACTTTCTCTCTGGCCACCTGGAATATATAAATGTAAATGTAAATGTATAGGCATTTATATAGCGCACTACTTACCCGTAGGGTCCCAAGGCGCTTCGACCGCTGCGAAACCCTTCCTGGCTTCCCTGAGAGATGGTCCCTTAATGGGTATCTCCAGGGTGAGACCAGGCATCCCCGGCGGTCTGGTGGGGCCGTTAATGAAGATGAGGCAAGCTAATGCCCAGAGTTGCCGAGTGTGATCGCTGATCAGAGTGGGCACCGAGGCGAGAGAATTATCGAGTCCGCTGACCCTGGTCCAGAAACCTGCCGCGCCGGGAATCGAACCCTGGTCCCGGGCCGTCCTCTGCTTTCGGGTCTGCCGCCTCTAACCAGTGAGCCACACTACTTCAAGTACCAAGTACCAAGTACCAAGATGTAGGGTGTCCGCAGTTCCCCAGACATGGGGCCCACGATGTCCAATGCCAACTCATCCCACGGTCATGAAGGGGGCGGCCTGCACACCATAGGGGGCGTCTGTTGTCTCAGGACCTTGTCGCTGTTACTGCACGGAATGCACTCTCTGATTCTTCTTTCGGTGACTAGATCCATGTTCGGCCACCAATAGCTCTCCCTGAGTCTCTGTTTGGTTTTCGTGATGCCCAAATGCCCTTCGTGGGCTAACTCTACCAGGTTGTCTCTCACAGTTGCAGGAGGTACAAGTCTCGTACCACTGAATAGGCATCCGTCTACTATGGACAACTCGTCCTTAATGGCCAGGTATGGCCGCAGGTTCTCGTCCTGTTTATCACCGTGCTTCCATCCGCCTTTTACTCTTATGTAGATCTCCTCCAGAATTTTGTCCTCTTCCAACGCCTTTCTCCACGTTTCTTCCCCCAACGCTCTCTGGATGGTGCAGACATCCTCCATCTGAAGGTCCTCCTCTTCTTCATCCGTCTTCCCTTGCTTCCCTCTCGCTTCTTCATCACCGACGAGTCTGGACAGACAGTCAGCTGCGAGGTTTTGTGTCCCGGGGACGTACTCGACATCAAAAGTGTATTCTTGAAGGCCGACTACCCACCGCCTTATCCTGCTGGAGATGGCATCCAAACCCTTCTTACTGAATACTTCCACTAACGGCTTGTGGTCAGTTCGGAGGGTGAACTGAGTTCCGCAGAGGAAGTCTCTGAACTTTCCTACTGCCCAAGATACCGCCAAAGCCTCTTTCTCGATCACCGAGTAGTTGTTCTCGGACTTCTGGAGTGACCTTGAGGCAAAGGCTATGGTTTCTTCTCCTTCTTCTCCAACTTGGGTGAGGACAGCTCCCAAACCTTTTGCGCTTGCATCAGTGGTGACAACCGTTGCCCGGTTCGGTATATAAGACTTCAAACTGGGGGCCTCTGCGAGTGCCTTCTTTACGTCCTCGAACTCCCTCTGGCACTCCTGACTCCACTGGAATTTATTCTCCTTCTTCAGCAGTAGCCTGATGGCGTATGTCCTTCCCGCCAGGTTTCTTATGAACTTTCCGTAGAACTCTAACATCCCCATGAATGACTTGATCTCGTCCTTGCCCTTGGGGGGTGTCAGGTTGACAATGGTGTCTTGCAGTTCGGCTTTGGGACATATACCTTCTGTCGTCACTTTGTGCCCCAGGAAGTCTAATTCAGCACAGCCAAACACACACTTGTCTTTTCTCACTGTGAGGCCTTGCGACTGAAACCTCTCAAGCACGCACCTCAGTCTACCATCGTGCTCCTCATGGTTCTTGGCGAATATGAGCACGTCATCCTGGTAGCACATGACGCCTGGGATGCCCTTCAACATGTTGCCCATGATTCTCTGAAACACGGCGGCCGCCGAGACTAGCCCAAACGGCATCCTTTTGAACTTGTATGCGCCCATGGGTGTCACAAATGCTGTGAGTTCCTGAGACTCCTCGTGTAGCTTTATTTGGAAATAGGCTGAGGTGAGGTCGAGGGTGGAAAACACCTTGGCACCCTCTAGCATGCTCATCATTTGGGTGATGTTGGGTAAGGGGTAACGGTCGACCACGACCTCCTTGTTCAATGCCCTTAAGTCTATGCAGAGCCGGACCGACCCATCCTTCTTTTTAGCTGCCACAATGGGGGTCAACCATTCTGTTGCTTCCATCGGTTCGATGACACCGGCCTTGCACAGTTTCGCCAGTTTAGACTTCACCTCCTCCTGGATGGCAATGGGGAGCTTCCTAACTTTAGCCACGACAGGCCTGGCGTTCTCCTTCAATCTTATTTTGTGACAGTAGTTTTTCAGACACCCTAGTTCTTCTCTAAACACCTCTTTGAACTCTGTTACAACGTCAGCTTTGTGTTCAATAATCTCTTGTATCAGGATCTGGGGATTACAGTTAGGATTCAAATAGACCCCCAGCTCTTTCTGTGCCTGCCACCCCAAGATGTTGTCTCCTACCATGGACACATACACCTTGGAGACCGTTGTTCTGTTGCGGTATTCTACTTTCCCTAGGAAATACCCCTTCATTGAGATGGGGCGACCAGCATACCCCCCTGGCCTGAGATCCATTCTTTTCAAAGTTATCGTTCCCCTTGACACTCGTGAGAACTCTTTAGAATTGATAATGGTAATTCTTGAACAGGAGTCTAACAATGCTTCCAACTCAACCTCCCCAACTTTTATGGTGTCCTTAGGACTGCTGACTTGTCCCCCCTCGACCTGCACCACTATTTCCGCACACACGGGGTTGCTGGGACTTGGGACTTGTAACTCTTGTACCTGCACAACAATCTCGTCACACACTACATTCGTCCTGTCTCTACTCTGCCTACTGACTCCCTGTCCACTCTTGCAGTACTGCTTGAAATGTCCTTTCTTCCCACACTTGTTACACGTGAATCTGAGAGCAGGGCATTCTCTGTCGTTGGCTAGGTGTCCCTGCTTGCCACACCTATAGCAAATTCCTTTGAACGATCCCCCTGGCCTGCCCTTTTTCTGTTCTTTGCCCGCTATCTTCTGGCCTTTGACTACCGACACTGCCTTACACTCTGTCACCACTTCATTGACATTAGCCTTTTCATCTATTTTCTTTTCCCCTGCATCTTGCTTTATTTCCTTGACACATTGAAGCATATGCTCCACCTGCTTGGCTATAATGAGCACCTCCCGCAGTGGTGGGTCGTCCTTGAGCCATAGCTCTTCACGCACTCGTTCCATCCTACACGCCAAGACAAATTGGTCCCTGATTCTTTCTTCACTTGCCCCACCAAATTTGCAAGTGGCGGCTAACTTCCTCAAGTCGGATACAAAATCTTCTATCGATTCTCCCTCTTTTTGTGCTCTATTCCCAAAGTGGTACCTCTCCATGATCGTGCTAGTCTTGGGAAGGTAGTGTAAATCTAGTTTCTTCAGGCTCACTTCAAACTCGTTCAGACCCCTTGCCTCCTGTGCCCCTAACTCTGGGAGATGATCCAGGACCTCCGCACCTAGATAATAGGCCAATAATGCAACCTTTCTTTCTAAACCCAGGTTTGGCCCACAAACAGTGGCGTAATTTAAAAACACTTTTTTCCATTTCTTCCACTGGATATTCGGATCCCCTGGGGTGGTTAAGAAAAAAGGTGGAGGGGTCACACTTTGCATGTTGGACGCTACGTATTCCTCTGCTTGCACCCAGAGAAAAGCACACACCCACTAGACACAGTGACACTGAAAAGGAAACGGTATGTTATCATAAACCATAAAGAGCATAGATTTACTACAGGTCCCCCAAACGATTTTAAACAGGAACAGACAGAGAAAGGAAAGCTTGCACGGTCTTTTGAGTAAGGGGATGCAGTACAGAAACTTAGAGCGTAGAATAGTGCTGACTATTACTGCTACGTTCTCCTGAAACACCACACCACACACCACTTTTTTCCCAGCGTAGACCGACATTAACCACGCCTGTGGCGGAGAGGCAAAAGAGTCCAGAAACCTTTCAGTGCATCCGTTGGAACACTGATCAGTACGAAAACCATATGCAGGCAACGCTTTCATACAGAGAGAGATCACTCCACTTGTGCTCTCAATTTGTGCCACACAACACGGCTACTCTTCCTCACGTTCCTTTCCTCTTCCCACGCCGCGCTGTTGGGATGGGGTGTTCACCCTCACCCGATCACACAAAGTTTGAGGCACATTGCGAAAGCTTTCCACACAAAGTCTCTGTTCCGCCGCGTTTCTTTGATCCACTTTGCCTCCCACGTTGCGCTCCTTAGATGTTTCCCGATGTGCCGCCCACAATCACCCCAGCCGCTGTAAATACTCCTTGCTTCCCTCGCAGCACTCTATTTCTGTCACACTTCGCAGCAGCCTGATGTACCTCACTCCGATCCAACGCAGTTAACATCAGTCACTATTCATTCCGCTAATCTTTTCCTCGCGCTGCCCTGTGCGCACTTCCTTGAAATTAGGCACACTGTGAATGAGGTAACAGTCTCTGAGGAGGGTGGTTGGGTGGATTCACACGCTCCTACTATGTTGTCCCACAACGCTGCCCTGTTGCGCGTTAAGTCTCTAATTACTGACAGCCTGTCACCAGTCGACGCTCGCACCTACGTTACAAAATGTTCCGTGTAGACTTTTCCCCGCTTGCCAAGCTCAGCCACAGCCCAATGTCTTAAGCTCCAGCGAACATTAAATGACAAAGCTAGCGTGGGACAATCCGTAAAAGTACTGCTAAGATGCGCGCAGTCCGCCGGCAGGGGTCACCTTACTTGAAATTAGGAGCAGGGCAATTTCCGTCTCGCAGTCACCTCGTAAAGCTGCGTGTTATTCGATACACCTCCGGACTGTCACCACTTCTTTCCTCGGTACAATCGGAAGCTTCCAGCAACGCCCGCTTCCGTGTCATTCAGTCAGCTGTACTCCTCCTGGTTCCCTGGGCGTGTTGAGGTCGCAGGAAGGTTTTTCCCTCGGCGCCAGTGTGACAATCACCAAAAGAAGACCTGAACTCAGGAAGGTGATTGAAGAGAAAGTCTTTATTACTAAGACTCAACTACTGCGACCTCAGCCACAGCCTAGCGTTCTTGGAGCCGCTCCACACAGTCCCCGGCGCTCGCCTTGGAACGCTGGTCGCGGTGACATTCTGAGTGATGTCACCGCGAGCAGCTCCATCACACGCGAGGGCGCCGGGGGAGTTTAGATGTGGAAGATACCACACTGTGTTATCCTCATTCTCTATTTCTTGTTCCATTGTTTCTTCCTCTTCTCTATCAGCATTTCTGCGTTTTGACCCCTGTCTTTTCTTACGTATCTACCTCTTCCTCTTTCCGGATTTTGATATTGGCGCAAAGAGGAAGAGGCACTTGCTGTGATTGGCGGGCTCCTCCGTGCCCGCTGTTTGAGAGGCAACACTGAAGGGTTGAAGACTCCTTGTACGGGGATTCGAGTTTGGATTCAAATTGGGAGTACGACCCACGCACTGCTGTTTCTCCCACTGTGGTAATGCTAATGAAGCAAAAGGAAGCAGTGGTTATGGAAGGGCTTCGGTCGGGATAAGCTCCTGAACAGATAGTTCTGGAGCTAGGTCCTTTGACAGGGAGGTTAAGTCATAATTGAACCCTGCTGGCAAACATCATTTAAACCGTGACTGTGTTCCATCTGGATAATATGGGTATTTAATGCACCAGAAAGTGGATAGAAATGCAACTTTTTACAATCTGTGCATCAATTTTTTATTTTTTTTAAATATATTTTTATTGCAGGCAGTATACAAGTCACATATAATCACATTTTTCCGTTCCATACCTAGTGGTTGCGACGTGCCAATCTCCTGGCAGCTCGTTACACAGCCCGTATGCCCACATCCCGGAGGCCGGGCGGCGTGTACCAGAAGAAATTAAAGGACGTAAAGCAAGAGTCAATCGCAGCCATCTAGTAGGAGGACCTTGTGTCTGCTTTTCAATTTGTAAACAATCCCTCCCATAAGGAAACCCCCCTCCCCCAACAACCAACATCACGTTATTAACTTAAGAAACAATCATGATCTACTGGATGCGCCTTACTACAGCTTGTCATTCCTCTTCTCTCCATAATCTCATCGATCCTTCAGCGGGTGGTTATGCCTGACGGAAACCCCCTATCCCAGTGTCAGGTGGCATGACTTCCATATTGCTCCTTTGGGGTGTCCCTCGCTGATCCTACAATATTGTATATTGTGTCTTGAAGGTTCCATCTGCAGTGTTCTCTAGAGGCGCTGGTGCGCTATCTACAGTCCCTTAGTTCTCCTGATGTGGCCTCCCCACCCCCCCTCCCCTCCCCAATGTCCCACCACTTCCACGTGTTATCACATCAGTGCTCTAGTGCTATGTACCAGGAGCGTTAGGTGTTTCAGAGTGTGATGCGTCCTGGGTGTGTTGTTGGGATTCCCTTTCATTATCTTGCTCCTCTTCCTCGTCTTGTGTCTCTAGGTCTCTTAGGGCCTGTACTAATGCCTCCCACGCCGTCGCTGCAGCTAATGCTTTGTCATCCTGTCGCCTACGCGCCATCTGATAGCTAAGGGAGCTTTCGCAGGAAGCCCATTTCAGGAATTCACTCATCCAGCGTCTGAACCAGGGACCAGCTCTTGCCTTCCAATGTCGAGTGATTTTGCGTTTGGCTAATATAAGGCCCATGTCGATGAATTTGCTTGTGTTCTTGTGCTTGGGGGTGTGAGGGAACCAGTGTAGGACACCGACAGCCATGTCAAACTGCAGCTGTCTCCCCGTCACCTCGTTCACCACGTCCCCTATCGCCTTCCAATAATCTCCCAGCATTGGATAAGTCCATAACATGTGGTCTAATTCTACTGCCTCTCTAGTGCATCTCGGGCACGCTGCCTCATTCACTCCAAAATATTTACAAATTTTCCATGGTGTTAAATACGCCCTATGTAGTATGAAGAAATGTACTAGTTGGAAACGCGCCTTCCTAGTGCTCTTGCGGGCTCGTCACATTATCTGCGCCCAAGCTGTCTTTGGGATCTCTTTACCTATATCTGCTTCCCATTTGTTTTTCAACCCAGTCAAAGGTGGCAAGTTTTCTCGGAGCATTCTGGCATAGAGGCATGTGACCGCTTTGTAGGTGCCCGCCGCCATCATAGTATACTGGCAGGCCATAGAAGTCATGGGTTCCAGTAATCCCTCCTGCCAGTGCGCCTGCACAGCTCTAGTAATCGCGGCATGCAGTAAGAAATACCCCCTTGGTAGGTCAAATCTTTCCTGGAGCGTTTGGTAAGGCAGCACCGCCCCGTCCTCGTACAGATCCCCTACAACGTGCAGTTCCGCCTCTTCCCAGACCAGCAGCTGCGACCAGTCCCCTCCATGTGGTAATGCCGTCATCATTCCGATAGGTATTTCCGGCGCGTATGGGTGACGTACTCCCGCCAGGCGTTGGGACCTGTTCCAACAAATTCGGAACGTTTGTTCCTCCATAGTTAGGTCCCGCAAGTTTAGCTTCTGTTGTAGTGTTATATAAGCCAAGACATGACACGGTATGCCTCCCTCTCTCTCCTGCTCTGGGCCTCTGAACACTCTCGCTACTTCCTGCGTAAAGAGCGGCAACTGTGCTGCTAGATAATAGAGTTCGAAATTCGGGACTGCAAGTCCCCCCTCATCCTTCGGTCTAAGGAGTGTGTTCTGGGCGACCCTGCTTCTCCCTGCGCCCCAAAGATATGAGGAGATCTGTGATTTTAACACTTTGAAAATGGAACAGGGCATCCACACAGGCAGCGTACGGAAGTAGTACAGAAGTCTTGGTAATGCTACCATTTTCAATAGGGAGATCCGGCCCATCAATGATAGAGGGAGAGTCGCCCAGAAGGCCATATTGCTCTTCAGTGCTCGTATACAGCGACCCACATTACCTTCCAGCATGTCCGCCGGTGTGTGGTATATGTACACCCCGAGGTACTTCAAACAGGCAGCCTCCCATTTTATCAGCGGGAGTCCATCAGGTCTAGGCTCCCCTGCCGCACAGGAAACATACACGTCTTGGACCAATTGACTTTTAGGCCTGAGAGCGCGCCAAAGCGTTGAAGTAGTCTTTCTGCCCCAGTCAAGGCCGCCTCCACATTCTCAAGAAATAGCAATAGGTCATCCGCATATAGGGATATAAGGTGTCGCCCATCTCTGCCGCCTAACCCTCTGTAATGTCTCCCCGTCCTGATCTCACTAGCTAAAGGTTCTATTGCGAGGGCAAATAAGAGGGGGGACAGCGAGCATCCCTGTCTTGTCCCGTGTGTTACCTGGTATTGGCGCGATATCAGTCTCCCCATTCGCACCCTCGCCACCGCCAAGGTATATAATACTCTTGTCCATTTTATATATTCTTCGCCCAGCCCGAAGTGTTTCAAAACATTATATAAGTAGTCCCACTCCAAGCTATCAAAGCTTTCTCTATGTTGACGGAGAGGATCAATGGTACTTGTGCTTCGGAGTTGTCATCACTCATAAGATGTATGAGTTTTCGAATATTCGAAGTAGTGTTGTGCTTAGGGATAAAACTCAACTAGTTTTCGTGGACCAGCGAGGTCATACATGGCAGCAATCGGGCCGCTAATATACTACTGAGAATTTTATAATCAGTTGTCAACATGGACAGCGGTCTATACGAAGCTGTGTCACTACTTTCTATCCCTGGCTTCAGCAATGGGATCACCAGCGTCTCCCTCATTGATTGGGGCAAGCAGCCCTCTTCTTTGGCTTCCTTGTATACCTCCAAAAGCCTCGGCGCTATTAGGTCAACATATTTGCCAAAATTCTACCGGCAGACCATCCAGCCCTGGCGTTTTTTTGCGGGCCACGCGTTTTATAGCTCCTCAAATCTCCGCCGGCTCTATATCCTTCCCTAGGTCTTCTGCTTGATCGTGGTCTACTTGTGGCAGATCCAGCTTGTCCAAAAAGGCATCCAAAGCTGAATCTCTGTTCATCACCATGCTTTTATAAAGCTTCTCGTGGTATCGTGTAAAGCCCTGTAGTATTTCGGTCTGAGTGTGCAGCTTAGTCCCCTCGTCATCCTCTAAAGTCAGGAAGGGGGAGTGTCGCCGTGCGGGGTTGGCCAACCACGCTAGTAGTGTGCTCGCTTTATTCCCCTCTGCATGCACCCTCGTCAAATAGGTCTTGTAGTCGAAGCTGCGGAGTCACTCTACTTCGACGGCCACTGCTTCCCGAGCTGCGCCGACTCTCTCTTGTAACTCAGGGTGCCCAGGCCTCGCTATTTCTACTTCTCAGAGGATCTTCTCCATTTTATCTAAGTCTCCTAGGAGGACCTTACGTCCTCCCACCTGCTTCCCAATACAGAGCCCTTTAATGACGACCTTGAAGGCGTTCCACTCTGATACCCTGGTCGTGGTGGTGCCAGCATTGTCTGCAAAGTATTGCGTAATTCCCTCCTCCAGCATCGCATGAAAGAGCGGGTCATCTAAGGTGTCAGGCCGTAATTTCCAAGTGGGAATACACGGTGTCTCAGACATCCAGTCTAAAGTAACCAATAGGGGGTTGTGGTCTGATATTGTCCTGGCGAGATATTCAACGCGTACCGCAGATGGCATCACCAGTGGGGAGCACAGCATTGCATCCAGCCGGACATGCAGCTCATGTACACTAGAGAAGTAGGAGTAATCCCGATCAGCCGGGTGTCGTACACGCCAGGCGTCCATCAAATTCCAACGTGCTTGCCATTCTAGCCTGCCCTTAGCTAATCGGTGAACCGGGGAGTCATTAAGCGGCGGGTGAGATCTGTCCAATGAGACATCCGTCACCGAGTTGAAATCCCCTCCAACCACTACCGGCCCTTTCAGCAAGTGTGCAGTGTCCCCGACAGTTTCCCCAAGAAAACCAGTGGTTCCGTGTTGGGTGCAAATATGCTGCATAATGTAATGTTGCGGCCCCGTAGTCTGCCTACAACTGCCACAAATCTACCATCAGGGTCAATCACCTGTCTGGTCACCTGAAATGGCACTCCAGCCCTAACCCAGATCAGTGTCCCTCTAGCGTATGCGGAACAGCGTTTATAAATATATATGGCCGGTTATAGCAGTTTTCCTGCTACACCAGGCTCTTTGAAGGACATATTTCCATGAATAAAACGGGTATTAGGTATTGAGAGGTACAAACACACACGTTCTTCTCAGCCATTCCAATATGGCCACCCCCTTTACATAGGTTTACATCGCACATTTCCAATGCACAGCGCTTCCGCGTGGGTGCATTGGCGCGTGTTTCACAGGTGTAGACCCTCGGCAGAATTACTCTGGCTATATAACAGACGGGATGGGCTCACAACACTCGAAAACGACGTCGCTGCGGGTGTTTCATCGGGACGAGGGTCGTGGATGGGTGCCGGCCGTTTTACCAGGAACGGTGAGTTTCGAATTCCTCCTTGCAACCGGGTCATCCGCTCTGTTAGTATCCTTTGCAGTATTGGCCCCCAGCATAAGGTCCCTTCCTGGATTACTCTTCCAATAGGGTTAGTCCTTGCTTAAGACTTGAGTTATTACTGCCCAACTATGCATTCTACTTAAGGGGATTTGTATATTTTCTCGAAAAGTTTCCTTGGACTTTGTTAACTCCCTCGTTGTCAAGGACGAAATTTTTGTTAATATAGTTTATGCATTTGGACTCACAACCGGGGGCTGTATATACTCTTAAGGATGTATTCAATGGTCACATACAACCATGCAAATATTGCAGAAAACGTTTTCTTATGTTCTATGAGTTGTACTCAATCATAAGACTACATTCTACCCGTTCTTTACTTGACAGGCCTGCTGGAAAACACAGTGCCCACTCCCTCCTCCCTTGGACAATCAGGACATTCAGTCCACTACTAATTTCAATATCTACTCAGGTAAATAAATTTGTCGCATCATCCATTGCCTGTTTTCACTCTCCGTTAGCCAGAAGATGTTTGTAATTCCTTCATTTTCTAACCATTATGCCTTGCATAGGATGCTACCCTGCTGTCCAATTTAATATCTTTCAGTAAACGACTTGAGACAGAAACTAATGTGACCAGACCGTTTTTACCACCCAGGAAACCCCTACAAGCACTGCATTTTTTGCGTATTAGCATGCCTACAGTAAGTAAATATTATCAAAAGAATACTAGATTTAATGACAGGGACTCTTATGCCCCATCCCCAATTTCAAGATGGTTATTTTTCCATTTTTATGTCCCCGCAAAGGTTCATCTTTGTTAAATTAACATGGGAATAAACAACAGGATTACACTATCCGGGAAGGCGATCCCTTCACCCCGGTTCCTCTCACATTCCCCTGCATAAGCGACGTTTCTTAAATCCAAAGGTAAATGAAAATTGGCTTTTGTGTAATGATGTTATTTAAAGCTAGATGCATTTGGACCCTAGATTTTCTTGGTCTCCTTCTCTCCCGCCATTTTTTGACTGAGTCTGCTTTAGTGATAATTACCAATACTAAGCTTCTAACATGAAATCAGCTCAACCTATACACAGGGTTTTCTATTGCTATGCTCTCCTCATTCTTTCTTCTCTCTCTTCTTACTTACTCCGGTCCCTTTTCTGTGCCACATGTACACACATAGGCCTAGCACACTACGTGCTGTTTGTACATATCCGTCTCCTGCTTAATGAAATCGCTTGTTGGAAATTTAATCCGTCTCCCGCTTAATGAAATCGCTTGTTGGAAAGCTAAACAGTCTATGTTTTGATCCCCTTTAATTGTAAATATCACTTATTTTTAATTGTATATTTTGTTCACACTCTTGTACATATCCCTAGGCTTGTATGTATTCTCCAGCTGACAGAATTTCTGTGGGCTGACGCCTTTAGATCAATGAACACATAAGCTCCATGTCTATCGTTGTGTTGTTTTTAATAAGTCAATTGTTGTATATGTTGTTTGTTTGGATGTTGTCTTTTGTATATAGAAAATTGATTGTACATATATGTTTTTTACCGACAGCCCTGAAGAAGTCCCAGCTTGGGACGAAACGCGTCGGCTGTATATGTTTTACTGCTAACTGAAAATAAAGATTAAAAGAAGATCAACAACATCTCTCTGAAAAATATTTCTTCATTGTGCTTATATATCATCTGCACTGATCGTTTTGTTACCTTTTGCTGTGTGGTGCACCTTTGCGGTTGCTTTTTCTGTATTAAAATCCCCCAGGGATTAGGCATAGTGATGATGGGTGCCATCCAGTGTGCACACAATCCCCTTAATTAATTTAAGGGTTAACGAACATCACGGGGAGAAAATTAGTCAGGTGCTGACTTTAAGAAGGGTCCATCATTATATTCTGCTCTTCGCCCGAGAGCTCCACTACTGCTTGCAGCGCTGCCTTCCGTTCTTCTACTGTTTGCGACGCTGACAGTGTACGGGTGCCCCGCCGCTTCCTACGGAGTCTCTGTGATTTTCGCACCTACGTCGATCTCTGTATCTCCTCTTCCTGATGTTGTGCGCTCTCGGTTCCCGCTTTGTAGGTTTCAATCCACGACCAGACCTCCTCTGGTGTGTGGAAGAAGTGAGCCGTGCCTTCCAACTCGACTCGCAATTTGGCCGGGGAGAGCAGGGACTATTGTATTCCCTCATCTCGGAGTGCTCGTTTAACAGAGAGGAAGGAGGCCCGGAGCCGCTGTGTTTCGTAGGTGTAGTCGGGGAACAAGGTCACTTTGCTATTGTCCACTTGGTAGGGTCCTGCGGCGCGGGCTTTTTGAAGCAGCAAGTCTCTGTCTTTGTAGTGGAACAGCCTTGCTATAACCGGCCTAGGGGGTTGGCCCGGTCTAGGAGGCCTAGCAGGGACCTGGTGTGCCTGTTCAAGTGTGAAGAAAGGCGACAGGCCCTCCGGAGCCACTGTCACCCTGAGCCAGGATTCCAGGTAGCCAATCATGTCTCCCCCTTCAACTTTTTCCGGAAGGCCGACCAAGCGGATATTATTACGCCTGTTCCTGTTTTCGGCGTCCTCAGCTCTCCTCTCCAGCGTTTGTATACGGGCTAGGGCATTTTCCATCTTCCCTTCTAGGGCTGAGTGAGCGGGGGTCAACTTCTGCAGCGCGACCTCATTCAGCTTGACCCTGTCCGTCAGCTTGGCATGATCTGCACGGAGTAGACCCAACCCAGATGCCACCTGTGCGATGTCCTGTTGCAAGGCTTCTTTTGTTGCCGCTATGGCCTTCAGTATGCAGTCTTGTAGTTGCTGGAGGTCCGTGGGCCCCGATGTGGTAGGTTCCTGCGCCTCTGCAGTCGCAGTGCCATCTGCTTTTTCCTTGAGTTTCCCCATGATTCGGGTCTCCCCGCAACTTTAATGTACCTCCAATGCCGTCGGAGGAAGCTCAAGTCTGATAATGTTGAGGGGGGGCCGCACGCTGGGCTCACGTCTCTTGGGGCACTCCCAGGTGCCAGTCGTCTGCACAGCTCCGATCTCAGTGAACTCCAGGCACAAGCGTTCTGTTCCCCTCAGGTGCCAGCTCCCGCCAGCCTCGCAGTCCTAATTGCAGCCCCCAACTCAAGATTTCCCTGTATTGGGCTGAGGTCTCTATCCCCTCCTTCCACAATCACGGTGTCCCTCAGCAGTGGTAGGGTAGGCCGTTCATCCAGCTGCTCACTCCACTGTGCTCGTCAGCGGGTCCACTCTCTGCGCAGGGAAACTGCCTGGGGGACAAGACACTCTTCGAGGTCAGCGTGTCTGAAGACCTCCAGTGCCTCCAATCTCCTTCCCACCTGACCCGGTCTCTGACTCGCCCTTCCGTTTATTCTGGGAACACTCTCTCACGTTTACAGCACTCCACTGTCGCCTGGGGGGCGTCGCAAAACTGCACACAGCACTCGCCGATATGCCCCCTCCAAGTTAAGTCTCGGGTATCATTCTACCAAAAGGGGATCGTCAGCGAGCCGTCCTCCAGCCCACCAGTTCATAGGTTGCAGTGTGAGTAGTTTATGCCGGAGCCTAGCTCGTGCATCCTCCTGCCCCTTGCCGTGGGATATCAATGGCCTCTTGACTGGCTGTCCTCTCCGCTCAGTGCTAGCGGCCTCCGTGCAGTGCTAATACATCCCACCATCCTCTGCATTCGTGCTAGGCCACACTCCTACCGCGGAGCGGCTCGCTGCTCTCAGGCTCCGTCTCCCGTTCGGCAATGCTGCTCCGTCCCCTCCACTCACCGCAAGGGTCCGTCCTCTGGCTCCCCGCAGGCCCCCTCGCCTCTCCCCTCGCCGCCAGCCGCCTTTTCGCTCTCCCGCTCTTCGAGTCGGCTTCGGGTAGGTCACTCCACTCCCTCATCTCGCTGCACAGCTCGCACTCCTGCACCATGCGGCATGCGCGTTCTCCCCTGCCAAGTCTTGCCGGAGCCCCCGCTCACTCGTTCGGGTCGCCGCCCTCTGGAGTCCGATCAGCTCATGGGCGCCATTTTGCCTCTTTGTCGGCTATAGGTCTCTCCGCCCTCACACTTTCGCCCAGCAGCTTACGGGGTATTTTGTTTGTGCCAGACAGCGCCGCTACAGTCCCGGACTCTTTCTCTGTGTCGTCGGTCCTTTCCACGCAGTCCGCCGCAGTGATATACAGGATTATAAGGGGATCAGGCGCGGAGCTCCGAACTCACGCCGCCATTACCGTCGGCGGTCAAGCCATGCCCCCACAATCTGTGCATCAATATGAGAACTGTCAGAAAGAACGCCACCACTTACCTGATGTTTCTGCTGCATTATGGGAGACGTAGGCTGAACAGTCACATGAGTCACGACAATCTTTAAAAACCACACGCACACATGCACTTTGTGATCTGTCTCTTTCCTGTGATCAAGGCACAGGTGCCGAAACATGTAGGGTATGGGAGTCATTGTCCTGGTTTTCCATGATTAAAGGACTGCTGCTCCCGGATTCGGGTCTCTGCCATTTTTGTTCACTTGCTGTGATTGACGGGCTACTCCATGCCCACTGTTTAAGAGGCCGCCCTGAAGGGTTGAAAACTCCTTGTACGGGGATTCGAGTTTGGATTCAAATTGGGAGTACGACTCACACACTGCTGTTTCTCCCACTGTGGTAATGCTAATGAAGCGAAAGGAAACGGCACTGATGGAAGGGGGTAGGTCAGGATGAGCTCTTGAACCGATCGTCCCAGGGCCAGGTCCTTTGACGGGGAGGTTAAGTCATAATTGCACCCTGCTGGCAAATATCATTTAAACCGTGACTGTGCTCTTTCTGGATAATACGTGTATTTAATGCAGCAGAAAGTGGATAGAAATGTAACTTTTTACAATCTGTGCATCAATATGAGAACTGTCAGAAAGTAAACCACCACTTACCTGATGTTTCTGCTACATTATGGGAGACGTAGGCTGAACAGTCACATAAGTCACGACCATCTTTAAAAACCACACACACGCATGCACTTTGTGAACTGCCTCTTTCCCGTGATCAAGGCACAGGTGCCGAAACATGTAGGGGTATGGAAGGCATTGTGCTGGTTTTCCCTTATTAAAGGACTGCTGTTCCTGGATTCGGGCCTCTGCCTTTTTTGTTCACTTGCTGTGATTGGCGGGCTCCTCCGTGCCCGCTGTTTAAGAGGCCGCCCTGAAGGGTTGAAAACTCCTTGTACGGGGATTCGAGTTTGGATTCAAATTGGGAGTACGACCCATGTACTGCTGTTTCTCCCACTGTGGTAATGCTAACGAAGTGAAAGGAAGCGGCGGTGATGGAAGTGCTTCGGTCGGGATGAGCTCCTGAACCGATCGTTCCGGGGCGAGATCCTTTGACGGGGAGGTTAAGTCATAATTGCACCCTGCTGGCAAACATCATTTAAACCGTGACTATGTTCCATCTGGATAATATGGGTATTTAATGCAGCGAAAAGTGGATAGAAATACAATTTTTTACAATCTATGCATCAATATAAGAACTGTCGGAAAGAACGCCACCACTTACCTGATGTTTCTGCTGCATTATGGTAGACGTAGGCTGAACAGTCACGTGAGCCACGACCATCTTTAAAAACCACGTGCACGCACGCACTTTGTGAACTGCCTCTTTCCTGTGATCAAGATGCAGGTGCCGAAACATGTAGGGGTGTGGGAGACATTGTGCTGGTTTTCTCTGATTAAGGGACTGCTGCTCCTGGATTCGGGCATCTGCCTTTGTTGTTCACTTGCTGTGATTGACGGGCTCCTCCGTGTCCGCTGTTTGAGAGGCTGCCCTGAAAGGTTGAAGACTCCTGTGGTGTTGTCTGTGCGTTAGCGCACTAGTGTTCCGCTAGGCGGAACGGGAAGTAAGGTTAACGGAAGCGGAAGGCAGCCATTTTGTGTATTGGCGCCGACCGCTTCTGAGCAAAAGGTTGTGTGCTCCGGCGCTCCGTCGGCAATAAAGAATCTACTTTCCATTTACGTGTAGAATGCTTCATTTTCGAGATACCACAATGGCAACGAGGATCAAGATATAAAACGGACCCCAGTGCAAGTGCTGGAAGGCATTAAAACATATAAAAGGAACATTTTGGCGCCAAAGAGGAAATACTACACGACGGAGCGTGGCAGAGGGCTACACCTGGAAACAGAAACGCACCCCAGCCTTACGCGCACGAGAAGATCAGGCAGCAGAGGTAGGCCTGCATGCGCTCAGGACACCAAGCACCTCAGGAGCTCGGAGCTAGCAAGCATAGCGATAGTGCCCGCGCAACGAGGGGAGAGCCAAGGGGCAAAAGGGAACGTCGCCCCAGAAAGAATAAATTAAGCAAAGCAAACTGGCGGAACAGAGAGAGGGGAGAGGGGAGCCATCCACTGCCCGCACAGAAGAAGCTGCTGACGCGCATACAGTAGGGGGGGCTGGGGCACAGACATTACCTACCCCCCTCCACGCACAATTGAGGGAAGATAGCGAGAGTGACCCTGAAGAAGGGGACCCGACCAGGCAAAACGCTCCAGGCAGTCCCCAAGGGAAGACAGTTTCCGTCCAACCCGCCAGGAACAGAACAGGCAGAATGGCAGTACATTCGTCGTCCCTCACGCAACTGGTACCGTTCCTAACCAATCCGGGGGAACCAGAGAGGCAATGGGAGGACTGGAAGAGGTATTTCCTTAACTACCTCGACGCATTAGAGGAGGAGGCAGGAGCCCCATACTCAAGCAAAAGAAGAAAAAAGATCTTACTACATAACCTGGGCCCGGAAGGAATCAGGATCTACGACACTATCGCGAAAGCAGAAAGAGATGCCGCAGACACTGATGTTTTCAGCCACACCATCGCTGACCTAGATGCACACTTCTGGCCCGTGGTGTGTGTCGCGATTGACCGCTACAATTTTTTCCAAAGGAAGCAGAAGAGCAGCGAAACCGTAGACGAGTATGTAGTTGCCCTGCAGAAACTCGCCATCTCATGCAAATTCGGCGCATTGCACGACAAACTCATCCGAGACCAGATCATCATGAACACGTCGAGCGCCCATGTCCAAGATAAGCTATGGGTGAACGGAGATGCCCCACTCAAAGAAATCTGGGCCATGGTGAAGAAGGCAGAATTGTCAAAACGCTGCGCCCGAGCAGCCAAGAAGGAGACAGGAGGGACGCAGTCGGTGTGCCAGATATCGACTCAACAAAGAGGAGACCGCCCCAAGCAAAGGGAGCCGCAGAAACACCAGGAAGGCAGGAAACAGAAGTCCACCAATCCCACAGATCAGAGAGGGAATAAGGGAGGACGTCCGAGCTGCTACAGATGTGGTAGTATCAACCATCTGGGGAATGACAAGGCATGCCCGGCATTCCGAGCAAAGTGCTCATACTGCGGAATATTTGGTCATTACGAAAAAGTATGCCGCCGGAAACCCAAAGGGGCTACTGTGAAGTTCGTGGACAGAGAGCATCAAGACGACACCAATGAGTCGGAGGAAACCGATGATCTGGAGGAAATCCTGTACATAGATGTCCAGGTGTTGGAGATGGACGACTCAGGAAATGACAAGCCCCGATTAGACATGCTAATAGGGGGGATACCGTTGGAAATGATTGCAGACAGTGGAGCTCCCATATCAATCATTCAAAAGAAAGTATGGGAAGACAAATTTGCGTCCACACATGGAGAAAGACTATGTCCCATGGACTTGCATCCGGTTACATACACCGGACAAACGATCCCCATGCTGGGGTACTGTCCCTTATCGTTCGAGTTCAGGGACCGCCAAGCCATGTGCAAGCTGTACATAGCGGAGAGAGGCCCCTCAGTGCTGAGCTGGAGAGACCAAGGTGCCTTGGGGATCCAGTTGAATCCAGGAGGAATCGAAAAAATCCTGCTTATGGACATGGAGAAAAGAGACGACGTGGAGTCATGGAAAAGGGCGTACCCAAGAGTATTCAACGGCCAAATCGGGGAGCTAGCGAAATACAAGCACCTGATCAAGCTAAAAGAAGGAGCAACGCCAGTGGTGCACAAAGTGAGGAACATCCCATTCAGGAGCAGAGAGGCAGTACAACAAGAGCTGGACAGACTTGAGAAGGAAGGGGTGATCAGAGCCATAGAAAGTGCAGAGTGGCTTTCCCCCTTGGTGGTAGCTCAAAAACCCAACGGCAAGGTCAGGCTATGTGTGGACCTGAGGGAATTGAACAAAAACATACTTGTCGACAAGTTCCCCCTGCCACGCATAAACGAGATGTTGTCGAAGACCAAAAACATCAAATGGTTTTCGACAGTGGACTTGTCATCGGCGTACCATCAGGTCAGACTACACCCTTCCTGTACACACCTCACCTCGTTCATCACACCATTCGGCTGTTATGAATTCTTAAGGATGCCTTTTGGCCTAGCTTCAGCGGCCGCAGTCTTCCAAAAGATGATGCACAAATTACTGAGAGGAGTGGTCGACGTTCAATTCTTTCAGGATGATATCCTAGTCATGGGGAAGTCCATGCACGACCACAATGAGAAGCTCCACAAAGTGTTCAAGATCCTACAGGACAACGGACTGACAGCAGAGTGGTCGAAATGCAGATTGGGAGTGAAATCAGTCACTTATTTAGGCCACGAAATAAGTGAAGAAGGAATCAGGCCCAAAACCGCCAACTTGAAGGCCATTCAAGACGCACCTACCCCGTGCAGAAAGGAGGACGTTCGGTCATTCTTAGGGATGGCCGAATACTACAGCAAGTTCGTGCCACAATTTGCTTCAAAGACGCACCACCTACGACAACTACTCAAAGAGAGGAACAAATTCCAGTGGGGTCAGGCTGAACAAGTGGAGTTCGAGTCATTGAAAAAGGAGATGAGCGCCACCATCCCGCTCAAAGGATTTGATCCCCAGGCAGAAACAATCCTCACGACAGACGCAAGCGACCGAGGACTGGGGGCAGTCTTAATGCAACGAGCTGAGAAGGGAGAATTACACACGGTCAGCTTCGCATCCAGGTCCCTAGCCCCCAACGAAGAGAAGTTCAGCGTAGTGGAGAAAGAGATGCTAGCAGTGGTGTGGGCTATGGAGAGATTCCGCCAGTACCTATGGGGAGCGCGATTCTTGGTAAAAACGGATCACAAACCCTTAGTCCGAGTGCTGACATCAAGTGGACATGCGCACGCCACACCTAGGATCGCCAAGATGACTCTGCGCCTGCTAGACTTCCTCTACGACGTGGAACACATTCCGGGGCCACAAAACAAGGTGGCTGACTTCCTCAGCAGGGCGGCTGCAATGGAGGCGGCGAAGGACCAAGATGGACAGGAATGGGCAGGCTATGTGGTCGCCACGATCCAGGAGGCTGAGAATGCGATAAGTATGCAAGAGTGGGAGGAAGCATACAAAGAGGATGTTGACCTGGAAGCCATCAAGGGATATGTCATCCACGGGTGGCCGGAAAAGAGGCACCTAAGAGAAGAGCTCCGAAGGTACTGGGAGGTCAGAGAGGAACTATCACTGGCCGAGGACTCTATCTTCCTGTTGAGAGGAGACAAGGTGATACCACCCAAAGGAGTGCTGGAACATCTGATGGGCTTACTACATGAAGGACACCAGGGCATCACAAAAACCAAAGCCCTTGCCAGACAAGCTTACTGGTGGCCGGCTGTCGATGCGCAGATAGAAAAGCAGTTGAGACAGTGCGAATCCTGTGCCAAAGCAGACAAATCTCAAAACCTAATCAGACCACCCCTGGGGAAATTCCCCATACCAGAGGGCCCGTGGGAAATGCTGTCAGTGGACATTTTAGGGCCAGTCCTAAACAAAGCAGGGACACCGAAATACGTGGTAGCGCTGGTGGACAAATTCTCCAAATGGCCAGAAATCGAAGTGAGAGAAAACATGGACACGGAGGCGGTGGTGAACTTCCTACAGTCCACATTCCTGAGAGAGGGCATTCCGAGGATCATCGTTAGCGACAACGGCCCTCAGTTCACTTCGACAAGATGGACAACCTTCACCGAAAGGAATGGGATAGAAGTTAAGCACCCACCCATTTACCATCCAGCAGGAAATGGCCAAGTGGAGCGGTTTAACCGCGTGATCATGGGAACCATCCAAGCGGCCATCAATGACGGTTTGGATTGGGAGAAGGAACTGGAAAAGATGGTCTGGGCATACAGGATCACCCCGGGCAGCACCGGGTACAGCCCTTTCAAGATTTTGAGGGGGAGAGATGCGTTCACCAAGGACAATCAGGCGTGGAGGAAGTTGGTGATACAGAGCAGATGGTCTCCGGCAGTAGTGAAAAGGAACCTAGAAAGAGCGCAGGAGATTTACACGACTCACTTCAATAAGAACCACAAAGTAAAGAAGGCTGAGCTGGAGAAAGGGGACTGGGTAAGAGTCAAACTAGCAGTCCACAAGAAGAAGGGTGAGAGCAAGTTTTCGCCGCCATTACAAGTCTTGGAACCGTACGACCGATCAGCCTTACTGAGCGACGGAAAGGTATGGTCACAGGACAGGATGGCCAGGTGCAGCAGAATCATCAAAGAGGAATGTGACGTGGGAGAAGGCCAAGAGAATGTTGAAGGAGATGGAGAAGAAGAATGTAGCAGAGAACGACATGTGAACGTAGAAGAAGGACGGCAGGAAGTAAGTGAGAATGACTGTGGCGCAGGAGAGAGAGAAGGACAGAGGAGCGAAGGGAAGGAAGAGAAGAATGAGAACGTGGCAGACAAGAGTGGAACTCAAGAAAGGGTGAGCATGGAGCAGGAGTGCAGAGAGAGAACGACGCAGGTGAGAACCAGAGTGGGAAGAGAAGTGAAGACACCAGAGAGATTCAAAGACTTTAACATGGACTGGAAGTAAGAACTTTCATTGTTGAGTTACTGTGAGTAAAGGGGGGAGATATGTGGTGTTGTCTGTGCGTTAGCGCACTAGTGTTCCGCTAGGCGGAACGGGAAGTAAGGTTAACGGAAGCGGAAGGCAGCCATTTTGTGTATTGGCGCCGACCGCTTCTGAGCAAAAGGTTGTGTGCTCCGGCGCTCCGTCGGCAATAAAGAATCTACTTTCCATTTACGTGTAGAATGCTTCATTTTCGAGATACCACAACTCCTTGTACGGGGATTCAAGTTTGGAATCAATTGTGAGTACGACCCCCGCACTGCTGTTTCTCCCACTGTGGTAATGCTAACGTAGCGAAGGGAAGCAGCGGTGATGGAGAACCTTCGGTCGTGATGAGCTCCTGAACTGATTGTTCTAGGGCCAAGTCCTTAGACGGGGAGGTTAAGTCATAATTGCACCCTGCTGGCAAACATCATTTAAACCGTGACTGTGTTCCATCTGGATAATATGGGTATTTAATGCAGCAGACAGTGGATAGAAATGTAACTTTTTACAATCTGTGCATCAATATGAGAACTGTCAGAAAGAACGCCACCACTTACTGATGTTTCTGCTGCATTGTGGGAGACGTAGGCTGAACAGTCACGTTTGCCACGACCATCTTTAAAAACCACACACATGCATGCACTTTGTGAACTGCCTCTTTCCCGTGATCAAGGCGCAGGTGCCGAAACATGTAGGGGTATGGGAGGCATTGTGCTGGTTTTCCCTGATTAAAGGACTGCTGCTCCTGGATTCGGGTCTCTGCCTTTGTTGTTCACTTGCTGTGATTAGCGGGCCCCTCCGTGCCCGCTGATTGAGAGGCTGCCCTGAAGGGTTAAAGACTCCTTGTACGTGGATTCAAATTAGGAGTATGACCCACGCACTGCTGTTTCTCCCACTGTGGTAATGCTAACGAAGCGAAAGGAAACGCCGGTGATGGAAGAGCTTCGGTCGGGATGAGCTCCTGAACCAATCTTTCCGGGGCAGGTCCTTAGACGGGGAGGTTAAGTCATAATTGCACCCTGCTGGCAAACATCATTTAAACCGTGACTGTGTTCCGTCTGGATAAAATGGGTATTTAATGCAACAGAAAGTGGATAGAAATGCAACTTTTTACAATCTGTGCATCAATATGAGAACTGTCAGAAAGAACGCCACCACTTACCTGATGTTTCTGCTGCATTATGGTAGACGTAGGCTGAACAGTCACGTGAGCCACGACCATCTTTAAAAACCACGCGCACGCACGCACTTTGTGAACTGCCTCTTTCCCGTGATCAGGATGCAGGTGCCGAAACATGTAGGGGTGTGGGAGGCATTGTGCTGGTTTTCTCTGATTAAAGGACTGCTGCTCCTGGATTCGGGCATCTGCCTTTTTTGTTCACTTGCTGTGATTGGCGGGCTCCTCCGTGTCTGCTGTTTGAGAGGCTGCCCTGAAGGGTTAAAGACTCCTTGTACGTGGATTCAAATTAGGAGTATGACCCACTGTGGTAATGCTACGGAAGCGAAAGGAAGCGCCGGTGATGGAAGAGCTTCGGTCGGGATGAGCTCCTGAACCAATCTTTCCGGGGCAGGTCCTTAGACGGGGAGGCTAAGTCATAATTGCACCCTGCTAGCAAACAACCTTTAAACCGTGACTGTGTTCCATCTGGATAAAATGGGTATTTAATGCAGCAGAAAGTGGATAGAAATGCAACTTTTTACAATCTGTGCATCAATATGAGAACTGTCAGAAAGAACGCCACCACTTACCTGATGTTTCTGCTGCATTATGGGAGACGTAGGCTGAGCAGTCACGTGAGTCACGACCATCTTTAAAAATCAAACGCACGCATGCACTTTGTGAACTGACTCTTTCCCGTGATCAAGGCGCATGTGCAGAAACATGTAGGGGTATGGGAGGCATTGAGCTGGTTTTCCCTGATGAAAGGACTGATGCTCCTGGATATCCTAATATATATTTGTCTTAAACTTTTTTTTAAAGTTTATTTGTATCTTTTTTTAAATTGATACTATATTCTTTTTAAAATGGTAATTAATACAACTATATTAATTACAACAATCTTATTATTCGGATATTTCAGTACTTAGCATTATGAATATAGGATGACAATATTTTTCACATCGATATTTTGGTATGGGGATATTTTATTGGTGATATTTTCTCAGTGAACCGAGCATGGCTGCACACTCTCTCCTCAGCATTCCTAAAGAAGAAAATCATTCCTTTCTTGATCCTGGTTTGCTCTAAATTAAACATGATTAATCTGACAAAACAGCTGAACTGAAATATAACAGGATGCAAACCTCACAACTACTGGTGACTTATCTGCAAACACCAAGGGGCAGATTTATGATAACTGGCGCATCCCCAGGGATGAGCCAGTTATTTAGCGCCACTGCTCCGCCACCCATGGTGCGCCGCATTTACAATGCGGCGCACCATGGGGAAAAAACGGCACAGATGCGTGACGCATCTGTGCCGTAAAGGTGACGCATTGCAGGAGTTGCGTCGCAAGCGCGACACAGCTCCAGCAAGGCTCCGGGGTGCCCCATCTTCACAATGCTGCGTCAAGACCTACGCCTGCTTCAAGCAGGCGCAGGGTTTTGACGCAGCATTGGCCTGAAAGTGACTGAGTGAAATCTTATAGATTTCACTCAGCCACTTTTGCGAGGCACACCTGCCCCGGAACGCCCACCCCGCGCCAGAACGCCCATAAGTGGCGCAGGGCTTTACAACGTGACGCATCTGCCTAGATGCGTGACGTTGTAAATGGTTCGTAGGGATGCGCCACGTTTACGCCGCAGTTGCGTGACGCAAACGTGGTGCATTCCCAACATAAATCTGCCCCCAAGTTCCCAAGCTTTTTAATCACAATGCAGCTCCTTGACACTTATGAAATGAATGGTTCTTTTTCTAAAGTGAATGCCATCAACACAAGAAAATGTATCTTTCCATATAATTGAAGCCTTCTTTAAATGTCCTTTAGGCGGACTCCCCAAGAAACATGAAAGAGGCATCCTATCCCACTTGCAACCAAAAAACTAAATTGCATCACTCTGAAGTGCCTGTGCTCCTTCATTTATGGAAAAATGCAAAGGCACAGGTAAGGCGGCAATGCATGAGAGCACACATACACCATCTAAACTATGAAAGAGCACCATCTTCATGGGGGCAAATCAAGCTGCAGTTGTGGGGACAAATACATTGCTGACTGTGCCTTTCACTCTATTTAAATGAGGGATATCTAGAGTGGATAAAAATGGCAGAACTGATGCTACTCCTGTTCCACCAGCAAACAAGGCATATTTTGGGGCTGATTATGATGTTGGTCGTTAAGTGCTAGTCAGAAACTTGCCGACCACGGGCGGCGACTTCCAATCAACACAGTTTGCGGTCGGACTACTGAATTACGATTCTGCCAGCTGGAACATAAACCAGCTGGTCATTCCAACTTAGTTCCGACTGGCTTTCAGAGTCTTCCAGCCAGTAGGAACCACACTGTAATCCCCTATGGATGGTGTTTCCGCTGTTGGGATTACAATGTCGTTTTCCCACAACCTTTCCATGCCGGCCTTTCTGACACAGAAAGGCAGCCAGAAGGTGACTTAGGGGGCCTATAGCAGGGCCCCTTGCCTCTGCAGTCTACAGCTGGTGGTCAAGGGTACCCCCTGAAAAATCCTGCACTGTGTAGCAGGCACCATGGGGTGCCTGCCACAGGGTGCAAGGTTTTACACACACACCCATTTCTCTACAGGAGCCAGTATTATGGTTGTGACACAAGCTCCGATAGTTAAAAGTGAGTATGCGACTGAACAGTGGTCTGTCGCATCATAATCAGGAGGTCGGAACCACCGACCTGTGGTCAGTCATTCCAGAGTCCAAGAAGGTTCCCTCGGACCAACATCGTAATAAACCCCTTTATGTACAAAGCACCAAATGGTGCATCTCACCGGAACCAAAACCACGTATAACTACGTCAGTGCCCAAAGCCAGAACCCCATTGAATACAGCTGCAGGTGTAGGAACACAAAGAAATGGAAAGTCTGGGAATGTGCGGAAACAAGAGTATATGGCTAACGCGGACCCCTCTACATTATGCATGACAATGACCTTAAAATTTCCTTGCACTGACTAGAGCACAGAGGCAGATTAGTATAGGATGAAGAGTGGCTGCTTTCTGGCTTGACTGCAACAGCTCGGGGCAAGCAGAGATGTCACCTGTACTTGCTACAGCTAAGCCATAGGTGAATTATGAAGTAGGACACCTAGAGGCAGATCGCACAAGACTTTGCAATGGTACAAAGTCATGTAAAGTGATGCAAACTGGAGAAAAATCTTGAAAATTACTTTTAGTAGCACTAAATGTAACACAAATAGTGCTTTGTACTGTTTTGTGCTACGTTATGTAAAGAGCATGGGAACGAACATTGGTGTTCTCAGGCTACCACCTATTGTTCCCTTGCTACTACATTTGGTTGTAGATGCAAAGCCATATCTACTAAAATAGATAGAACAGGGCTTTAAGCCAAAAAATATTGCCTCCTGGAGGCAGGCGCTAACAAAGAGAAATATTTTTTTATTTTCCCTAACTTTTCTCACATTGCATGTTTGGTGGACTGTACAGCGCACACACACACACACAATGGGGCACATGCATCAACCTATTTAGGAAGTGCAAACAGTGCGAATCGGTAAATTCGGCCGTTTGCGCTTCCTAAATACGTTTTTGGGATGCATGAAACATTTTTTCAAAATTCGGGTTTTTTTTTTGCATTTCCTAAAAATGCGAATGCATTTAAGGAATCGCATTTGTGCGATTCCTTAAATGCAATACATCATTTTTTTAAAAATGCGAATTTTGAAATAGGAAGTGCAAATTAACACAAGGTTGACCCTCGTGTTAATTTGCGAAATTGTTTCCAAAAGCACAAAAATGCATTTTGAAAAGTGTCATGTTACAGACACACATGTCCTTAGGACATGTGTGTGTGAAACATGCACTTTAAAATACATTTCAGGGGTGCGGGGGGGTCCTTTGGACCCCTCTCTGCACCCTTGCAATGCATCAACAAATTGCGATTTCCTAAAAAAAAAAATGCAAAACGGCATTGATTCCTATGGGCCTCTAGGCCCATAGGAATCAATGTAATGCCATTCCTTAATTGCGATTCGCAATTAAGGAATCGCAAATTCCGAAAATTGAGAAATCCTAAAAAAATTTAGGATTTCTTGATGCATAGGATTTTGCAATTCCTAAATTACGATTCCTTAATTTTCGCAATTTAGGAAATGCAAATTCCTACAATGATGCATGTGCCCCAATGTGTGAAACGTTATAAAGTTAGTTTGTACTCTAGCGTAGGCAGAGAACAGGAATGTGCTGTATAATGATAAATAATGATAAATACATCTGGCTGCAAAGATCTAGAATCAGATGACTATCTAACTCAGATCCATTAAGGAAGAGGCGATTTTAAAGAACTCTCTGATAACATATTTATTTAAACTTTAATTCTACCCTCCTCATCCGTTCCTGCATCCGATCTGTAACGCTTTGTCCCAGGACACTCATTGAGTAGCTGTGCACTGGATAAAAACCGACCATTCATTCTTTTATTCATACAGCACATTCCAATCCTACCCTTTCAGCGGGGAGCAGCGCAACAAGGTGACTTGCTGCATTGCATTGCATGAAATATTGATAAATGTCACCAGAAGTGTATGTGTTTTAAAGTTTGGAATTAAGGCTAGAATAAGTCAATTCTGTCTATTGGCTGAGGCACACCTCAAAATGCGAGGACTGAAACAAGGATGACAGATGAAGCCGTAAATTCTCTTTGGGAAAATTCAGCCTGACTTATTCACTTGCTCATCTAGGAGAGTCCATTTATATAAATGTTGAGTATAAACATTTCAGGTGACATTTATCAATATTTCATGCCCTATGTGCTTCCTAGAGCCTGCACAGGCATTCTTGTGCCATGGTGCACAGTTGTCTGCATTGCAGGCAGGATTGTTTATGTGCAGGAGGGATAACTACCTGCACAAAAACAATCCTTCGAGATGTTTTCCTCTTTCCAAGTGTGCTGGAGAATGCAGCACACTTAGAAGGAGGAAATAGCGTGGTCAAATGAAGACATTTCTTCTCATTGTGCCACTCTAGGGAAGGTCTACAATGTTGACGCATTTCCAGGTGTGCGTGTCTTAGTAAAACTGGTATGGGCCAAAATACATGGATGGATATGTGGGAACACCCACTCTCCACCCATGTAAGGACTTCCTGGCAAATAGAAGAGCAAGGCAGCAACTTGCGCTGCCTTGCGTTACTCTAGATATACCAAACCATGCAGGGCCTCACAAATGGACTTCCCTGGCTTAGTAAATGTGACTTAAGAATTATGTGACCCTTGCTTCACCCTGTGTGATTATGAGCTGTTGGATGAAAACCAAAGTAAGGATTGTTGTATAGAAGTAAAACTGAAACAGGGGTCCCTTACAACTGGTCTGTTTTTTTTTTATAACTTACAGGCTGTTACAATATTCTAGTCTAATACCAATAACAGCAGAGATGGCCATAAACTGGTTGTCATGGGCAAGGTAAGAGGTGAGCAGAAGAAGTTGGTAGAGACGGATTGTAGTATAATTTTCAGGGTTGGGGTTTTAGTTGGGAGTGACTTATTTCTCCATTTCTATAATCTGGTCAGCTCCCCTCTGCATAACCTATCATGCAAAATGAGTATTTTATCTGATTCACAACTAATTTGGTCCTCTCTAATCATGGAAGCTTACAATTCCAGGGGAAACAGCATTTACAACGCTGTCATTACATAGCGCTATTATTATAACGCGGTCGTTACAACGACCCCGTTGTTAGAACGTGATGTATTTACATCACAAGTCATTACGACTTGCAATAGGGGCACTGAGTTATTGAAAATGAATTCCAACACCTTCCCTACTCTGGCGCAAACTGGAGTAGGTATAGTAATTAATAATATTCCTAAGTCCAGCCCGCCCCCTAGTGCAAGTCATTGTAATTACTTGTGATGTAAATGCATTGTGTACTAACATTGCGGTCATTGCAACGACCATGTTGTAAAAGCATGCAATGTATTACATCGCAATGTAATGAGTCATATTCAATTCCAGAGCCTATTTTGACTGAATGGCACACTAAAATGCATTTCCCAAGATTATGTTGTTTAGACTTATGTATGTTGTAGATTATGATATTCCAATTGTGGCTATCCTCTTTTCTTGACTTCTTCTCACTAAGTTTGGGTTACAATGTTAGGAAATTTGGCCTGCAAGTTTGTCTTTGTGATGAAGGTGTCTATGGGCTGGGTCCTCCCAAACGTTGTGCACTAACATTACTTTTGCATGTTAGATAGCAACATTTCTTGTCTGAATTTCTGTCATCTTCTATGAGGAAAGAAATATTGGTGGCAGAATGAACAGAGTCTCTATTTTTTTTGTTTTATGTAAACTGAGTCAGAACTGACTGAGCACACTATTTTTCAGCACACTTGCTTTAGATTGAAGGCTTTTTTGACTGTGTCGTATGTAGCGGCTTCTGCAGCCTGGCTATCTCTTTCTTCTGAGATTCCATGAGGTTCACCAGTTCTTCATACATCCTACATTCTGTAATTATTTGGTCACAACTGCTTGGTCACTTATCACCTGCTGAGCCCTTTGTAGAGATAGACAGTACCATGCGACATTTTGAGCTGTCTAGTGTTATGACTCCTATGGCACATCTACTAAATCACTGATCTCCCAGAACATTCACCCATTTATGGTATGGTAATTTCTCATCATGCCAGTTTCACCAACCATGAACAAGACTCGAGATAGAGTTTCTCATTTTCAATTCACCTATTCTTATATCAAGCATAGATCGTATCCATTGTTAACTCCTCTCAAATATGGAGGCAAGAAAGTCTGAAGACTCCATATAGCTTGACACCAGCTCTTTTTTGTCTTGCCCCTTCATCCTACCCATTGACTGACATAAGGAAGCAGCTGGAGCCAGGTGAGTAGTGGTGTTACTAATGGAAAGGAGGTCTATGCTTGTTACTGAAGTTGCTATATTTTAAACTGCTACTCAGAGTAGTTGCAGTGCTTGGACGATCGTATGGTCTTACTTTAGCCATAAATGTTCATTCAGTGATCTAACCTGCAGTTAATAAACAGAGTGTGTTCATTTTCTTTGCCATACAAGGCCAGGAGCTACTTTTGGGGCTACGGGCTTGCACAGAAGGTTAGGCAATTGGACTGAAGTTATAATTCGATGTAGCTAACATCATTTTCCAAGCGTTTTCCCTTCAGTAATCCCTTGGGTGCCAGGGTGGATGCAGTTTGACAAATTCAAAGCTCTGAACTTTTTCAGGTAGCAGATACATTTAACAGTGGCCATGTGGAGCTCAGAAATAAAATGGGTCTGGGGAAGACAGCCCCCGCTGCTTTCCCGTTGGTTCGGGCCTGATTTTAACTTTTCATGTACCGGCGTAAAGGCCCTAAGGTCTGACTGCATTTTATGTACGCCCTAACTTCTTCTTAGTTAATGACGGTAGTCACATTCCCTATGTCTGACAATGGAATTCACCATCAGCCTGATTCATAAAGCTTTTTTGCGCTCGCAAAGGGCCGGATTCTGAGAATCCGGCCCTTTGCGAGAGCGATTTTTGCATTTGGGATTCAGCATCCCAAATGCAAAAATCGCTAATTGCGATGTCGCAAATGTGCGAGGAATGACATTTAAGGAATTTCTATTAGAGATTCCTTAAATGCAATTCAACATCAAATTTTAATTTGCGAATTCGCAATTTCTTGCCGCTATTTACCGAGAGGTCAGACCTCTCGGTAAATAGCAAAAACATAGAAAAATGCTTTTAAAAGCATTTTTCTAAGTTGCATGTTGCACACACACACATGTCCTTTGGACATGTGTGTGCGCAACACCTGTTCAAATGTGCATTTTAGGGGTGCTACAGGGTGTCCTTTGGACACCCCTGGCACCCTTAAAATCGCTATCTGATTTGCGAGTAGCAAATTGCTACTCGCAAATAAGGGATACTCCCCATTCATTCCTATGGGCCTTTTGGCCCATAGGAATGAATGGGGAGAAATTCCTTTTTTGCGAGTAGCAAATTGCTACTCGCAAATAGAGAACATGTAGGAATCGCTATTGATTTAGCAATTCCTACATGAATGCCGTTTTGCGTGTCCTCAATAGCGAGTCGCTATGATTCGCTATTAGGGCCACGCAAAACGGCCCGTACATGAATCAGGCTGCATATTCCTTGGTTTATGGCGAACCATTCTCATATCTTCCTGTAGAAGCAAATGTTGCCAGACTTTATCTCTCTTCGAACTGTAAATAGTGTTAAGCCATTTGATTAACGACATAGATGCAACACTTGATGCAACATTAATTTGGGTCAAATGTCTACTCTTCACCATGTCAAGGTTGAATAAGAACACATATAACCAAAATAGTGTAATCTGATTTGACGTCCTTTTCCTTTATATGTGGAAACATGTGGAATGCACACCTTGAAGCACATGATCTATGGCAGACATTCCTAAACATCTGCCATAAAATTCCAATTTCTGATAAGACCCAGTATATAAGGAATGCCACTTAACCACTAGTCAGGAGAGGTCCTTCACCCAGATTATCGCCTGTGATTCTGACAAAGTTGGTCTCACCGATGACCAGCACACGCCGCATTTCACAGATACTACATCTTGCCTGAAGCGGATGAAGTGAAATACCAGAGAAAAACTGACTGACTGACACCTACCACAGCGTTTGTCTTTCGGGGGGGGGGGGACACTTTTCTTTTGCCTACGCTGATAAAGAGCTCTAGACTGCAAGTTGCTCTGCCTTCCAAGCCCTCTTAGTATTGCACATAGAAGTAGACATTAGAGTGTTAGGTTGTAGATGACATTTTAACAAGTTCGAAATGTCTTTTTTGTTCTCGTTATTAACATCGTTTCTTTTTGTTGTTTTTATAATATTCTGTGTAGTTGTTTTAGATGAACTGAGAAACAGATTGTTCCTGTAGCAACGAATACTTTTACTTAAAAGTGCTCATTCGTCTCCGTGCATCGTGTGTGATATCATGAATTAAGAAATAGGTCTGTTACTGTTACCACAGTGCCCATGATCCCTTTATGGAACTGTTAGTTAGCTGAAAGCAATACTTCTATGTCAATTACACAGTGAATAGGGTTCGACAGGGCTGCAATAACCTCTTTTTCACATTCATTTTTGGTGCTTTGAACCAAGTTTGTATGTCATTTGTGGGTTGAAAAGTATACCTTTAGAGTTAAGCCAGAGTCGTAACTCGTGCCAGCCCGTTTTCGCTTGAATCTGGTGGACATACACGTTAGGGTGTGTACTGGCAAATTTGAAAAGAGTTAAAGATTAAGGGTTTCTTTCATGTGTTCTTTTAACCAGCAAAATGGTGACTGCACTGAACTATGAAAGCTGTAGAGAGGCACAGAGTGGAAGAAATTCTCTCTCAGTGAAAGGTAATTAAATATTGATGCCTATAGGCTTCATGACTATGGGCATTACTGCCTAAGATGAATTCATAGATTTACCTTTTGCAGCTAGTGTGGAAGTCATGAGCAGCAACCAAAACTATTATTTCAAATGACAGTCTTTATTGTATCTGAGAGTAATGCTTCTGGTGATGCAATTCTGAAGAGTTGTCTGAAACTTGACATTTAGTTTAACTCAGGCAGACATACAAATACCATCTCATAGTACTAGTAGCTGTGTTATTTCAGGCCGAAGCAGCAGTGGGGAAGTAAAATTCTTACCTTCTTGATGCTGCTAGCCCTGAAATTCTACTCCGAGAAACAAGTATGTTTTGAGTGCATGTATAATATGTATCAAACTCTGATTGACACATCTTTTAAGTTGTTGGCTTGTCAAATTTATAAACCGTAATCCTCCTTAGATTTAGAAGGAATTTAAGCATGAGATTGTCCACTAATAGAATTGTAAATTAGGGACCCCAAAGTTCAGGACAAAGGAGAATCTGAATTTTTTATTGGCAATAAAATGTACTCAATTTGTTTTTTTAAATGGAGGCTTGATTTGTTTAAGCCTTAGAAACTTGATGCTCAGAAGGGCAAATTATCTAAGCACATAAACTCCCTGCCTAAGAGGAGGTTAATTACAATAGTCATCTTGTTCATCAGTAGTTTAACCTGTGCCACTGTGATATTTTAATGCCACTGTGAGAGAAGTGTTTTGAAAACAAAAAGGTCCCTTTTTTGTCTTGTGGTGCACCAATAAAAAATGCATATCGTTCAGCACATTCAATGCTACGCATTGGAGCAGCCTACGCTTGAAAATCAAAATTAATTGTGAAGATAAAATAGAAAATGTGTACACTCAGTGATTTATTCATTACAGTTGCCGAATAATTTCTTAAACAGGCATGCACGGCTACTTGATAAATGACTGGAGAAATGCTGTCCTCATTCTTTGACAAAGCTGATAAGATTAGGAGTACGGAAAAATCAATGCTCAATTTGAGCCAGTGGTTGCCGGTATGAGCCACCGTAACATTTTTAAGGACCGGAACTCATTTCACCATATCAGACATTTACTGATAGCAAGAGAGGAAATACGGAGGAAGCAAAAGACAGAAACCCCGTCGCAAATGGAGAAAGTAGACACGTGCAACAGTGGGATAAAACGGGAGGGAGTGATTGGGACAGGATTAAAGCAGCCTGAGGTGAATTCAACACTACACAGTTTTGGTATTCGGCATGCTGACATTTATTTACACCGGCTGCAGGCTTCGGAGCGGAGCTTTGGGCACCTGCACTCATTTCTTTACAAATTAAGCCGTGGGTGAATAGAGGGGGAATTTACTGTAGTCAGTAAAATACCATTGCTGTATATTTCCGAATACCGATGTGTACATAAACAAAAGTTAGCACACATAAGTTCTCACTATGATCTGTCTGAAGCAGTATCCCTGTGGCGGGAGGGATTCTTCTCTGGGCCGATGCAAGTTTCCTGGCCAGTAAGAGTCCAAGGTTTACAAAGTTCTGTTTAGCACCCAAACATATTGTGACTTGGCGACTGGCAGGTAGAAGCACAATGTGTCCTCCATGCACCCAATCCGGCATTAAGTGGGGGAGGAGGCAGTATTCTCCCCAGAGAGACCACAGCTTCCCCAATTCCACAGTGTCCTGCCTGACCCTCGCTCGACACGTATTGATCTCCCTGCAGATAATTACCACCTTCTCAGAGCAAATGGCAAATATTCCATTGAACTTCTGTAAATTCAGGAAAAACTGCAGTAAAGGATCTGGTCATTCCAGGTGTGAAAGGTTAGACACCTTTTCAGGAAATTTAACTCATTCTCTCTGTTACCTCACATTAAAATATTGTCCACTATTGTTCATTCTGGCCATGGTATCTTCCCAAGAAGTTAGTGGGGAACTGGTAATGAGGGCCACAATTGTACTCTAGTCTTAACTCATAACAAGGCCCTACATATCATTGGGTTTAAAAAATGTTATGATTTGCATGGTCAACCAGCAGTGTTGTTGCATATTTATGAATTATGACTAAATGATTGATTCTTTCCAGCTCTGGTCACCAAAAATGAGTACCGGTGGACTACACCTGCAACCACCAGCTCAAAATAAAAATGTGGTGGTCCTGAACAGTAATATAGAATGAGATCCTAAAGTAGGTGGCTAAAGCTTGCTAGTTTTCCAGATGAGAGTTAGAAAATAAATCGCCTGAAACTTTGCTTACCTAAGTCTACCCAGAATTTCTGCCCTACATTTACAATTTACACGTAGCGATTTGTACCTCTTGCTGGTAAAATGAATTGGGCACATGCACACTCTTTCTGCCTTCGAAATGGAAGCCTAGTCACCTTTCGGTTTGATACTTGGCTTACATTGTTTGCTGCTGACCATTTCTTTTCAGATTTTTCTTTTCACTTTTAAATTCTGGCCCTCGGTGATGGTTCCTTTGACTTCTGTCTTAAGGACATCTAGAAATTTTGTGCATTGCAATCCAAGCTCCTCTCAAATGGTATTATTATTTGGATCATGTTATGGTCTCCGAGCTCACTTGGCAAGACCACAAGCCAACGCCTTAGTGACAATCACCAACCCTACCAAGTACCACACATCAGGTGTTAGACTAACGCATTTCAGTGTGGTGAGCTGCATCACCGCACTCAAATGCAAAGTCAAGCATTTATTATAGCACCTCCTGTCAAACTTGAAGTGCTGCTAATGCACTAGATTAGAAAAAGTTGGAATTTGGAAGTGTGCGTGTACGCTGCTCCCTGCAGACCTAAGGACTGGCTCAGCCGCTCCCAAGCAGCTCTAGCTGCTCTGGTAACAATTTAACTCATAAGGAGATGATTCATTCACCCGAGAGATAGTGACTGACATTGGAGTCAGTGCACCCAGTACTGAAACAGTCAGTGAAGTTGAGGTCAGGACAAGTTTTGTCATACATACTCTTTAATAGGCGGGATGCCCTGCCACCCAGGGCGTGAGCCGAATGAGCGGCAGTTCAATTTGTTAGCTGGCAATGCAGCACAGGAAGTTCAGCTCACAACTGCTACTCTTAAAAAAAATGATCATCGCACTAACCAGACACGTCACACAACCCTGTGGCGGCCAGCTAAGACTGAACTACTGGCTGTACCGCGGGGGAAGCCACTGATTGTGGTTCCTCAACCCAGTAGTCCACCACCAGAGCACCCCACAACAGTCTGTGCAGCTGGCTGCCTGCTGCCCTGAATGCCCGGATTTGCTATGCGATAATCTGAACTGAATAATGTTCCTTGTTTCAGCTATGAGCGGACCATACCCGAATTGCTGCACTCAACTTGCAAAAAGTAAGTGCCTTGAGTGAAGAATTCTCTGCTTTTAATAAAATTTGCTTTTTATAATAGTGCACCCTGAGCAACATATTCCCCTTGCTTTTCCTGTACATATGTGCATCCCCTGTTTTTTTTACAGTCTACATAGCCTAATAAACTGCTCAGTTCCAACAAACTGCCGATTTAGGGCTGTAGGGGTTCTACGGATCAGAAGAAGTGAGTCATCTGCATAGAATAGTATGGGGATTTTCCTAGCACCATGTACTGTCAATTCTACTAGCTGTAGAAAATAAGTTAAAGGACAAGAATATTGGCTGTTTCCATAGATAACCTTTTTTTTTCTTGGGCACAATCAAAAGAGGATACATCTAACTTTCACAGTCTTTAGGGTTTGTTTTAGGGTGTTACACCCCCCTAATACATGTTTTTCTGATAAATAGTACTGTACAGGAGCTTTCTGTCAGGTATGGTGAGATGTCTGTTGGATTCCCCCAGGGATTCTTACACACACAGACAAAAACACACCCACTCCTCCTGTCTCTGTTTTGAAAGTCCCAAGAAATGCTAGTTTTATTTACAAAACATTATGTTTTCTGGCACTTGAGGCCTGATTACGATGTCAGTGAGTCCAACACCACCGGCCTGTCAGTGGCAGGTCCACCGACATCAGCCCCTGCGGTCTGCTCGCCGCATTATGATGAGGCGGGAGGAGGCATCTAGCGGAGGGAAGGTCTGCAGCGCTTCCAACGGGCTCAAGAAGCCCGTCGGTGCATTGGAGGGTCAGTAATCCCTAAAATGAGGGCAGTGCCTGCTCAGGCACCGCTTAGGGATTCCAATGTCCCTTTCCGCTTGCCCTTTCAAGGCGGTTCACGCACAATGAAAATGCAGGCCGAAAGTGACTTTGAGGGCTCTGTGGTGTCCTGCAATATAACTGGTCGTGGGCCTAGAAATAAAGGTTAGCTGGACACACGTGCTACGTTGGTGGTTCAGTAGCCAACTGGCCTCGCCCAGGCTTGCCTGGCTTTTATTAGCAGACTTACGTTACGTTCACGCAAGGGCTGTACCAAAGCCACCTTACGCCTGAGGGGCGACACATGTGAAGGACAGTGGGAGGGGGCGTGTGCTGCAGTGGTAAACCCCACTGGCAGCAACACTACATTCCTCCTTTACCTAGGGATGAAAAGAACATAACAGGAAAACAACGCAATAGTTCAATAGTCTATCAAGTCAGCACACCATGCTGTGAGGATGGGCTGTGGAGCATAAACAAAAGTCCACTCAAAGTCTTTGGATCAGTCTCTGCTCAAAAGGTGGCAAATACAACATTTCAAAAAGCAAACAAAGGAACAGTCTTACTTTAGTCTCGGCGGGGTCAGCCATCTCGATCAGCTCAACGCCAACACTGTGCTACAAAGTCCCGGTACCTCTGGGAAGGCTTTGGACATGGACGCAGGCTGTATCTTGTTTGGCTCCGGCATTCTCCTGTAGCTGGGAGTGGCACTTCTGCGCTCCTGCCGTCGTTGACGTTGGACTCTTCCTCTGTACTCTCGGTGATTGGAGCATTCGGGGTGGTGTCTTCGGCTCGGGCCTTCGCAGCGCCAGCTTCCTCCGGTCCTGATGGCAGCGTCTGGGATGCTGGTTGCCACTCATCTTGATCAGAGTCCGGGTCTGGTACTTGCTTGAAAAACGAGATGTTTCTTGTGACAGTCTCTCCACCCCTGACAGCCGTGATCATGGTTCCTTTGATCTCTGTTACGGTCCATGGGTGTAGTTCAAATGGCAGGCGGAACTTTCCTCCGGGGTGGTGGTCTTTCACTAGAACCTTGTCCCCTACTTGTTTCGGGCTGTCCGATGCTCGTCTCCGTCTGGATGCCTCTTGGTTGGTTCTTGTGCGTTGCTCCATGGACCTGTTCTTCGGGTTTGGGGCGAGCTCCCATGCCGGGTGATGTGGGATGGTGTCTGCCATGACTCGGTTGAATGAGAGTCAGCTCGGGGAGATTCCTGTGGTGCAATGTGGTGTCAGGTGGTATTCCCGGAGGAACTGGTAGATAGCCAACTCCAGGCACTGGCCGTCAGCAATTGCAATCTGTATTGTTTTATTCAGTGTTCTCATCAGTCTCTCGACCTTTCCATTGGCTTGAGGCCATCTTGGCGTGATCCGTCTGTGTTTCACGTTTTGGCTCTGGAGATAGTCTGTAAATTTGCTGCCGTTGAAGGGCGGGCCGTTGTCTGTGCGGACTTCTTTCATGAGCCCATGAGTAGCAATTATCTTCTCAAACTTTGGTATCACTTCTGAGGCTGCTGTTGACGATACGATTTCCACCTCCGGATAGCGGGAGAAATCGTCTACCACGACCAGCATGTACTTGCCTCCAGGGAGGCTGCCGAAGTCTGCACTCACCCGTACCCACGGGGATGTCGGGCCTTCTTCGGTTGCCACGGGCGCCGGAGGGTTGGGAAGGCTTGTTGCCAGACACACAGGACATCTGTGGACCACTTCTTCGACTGCTCTGTCCAGCCCGGGGAACCATACTTTGCTCCGGAGTCTACTTTTGGATTTGACGATCCCCTGGTGCGATCCATGCGCGAGCAGGGCGGCTTGATGGGTCAGGCTGCTGGGCAGTACCAGGCGGGGGCCTCTCAGGAGGCATCCTTCGGTGGAGACTGACAGCTCATGTCGGATCAGATATAGGGCTTTCAGGATGGCTTGGGCGTCAGAGGTGCGGAAGGATGCAGGGTTCTGGAGTGCCTTCCAGTCTCCGCACTCGACGGCCTGGATCGCAATCTGGAGGCAGTCGTCATCCTTGGTGGCTCTGGACACTTCCTCCAGGGACATGGGACGTGGCTTCGACCTCTCGATGACCAGCCGAACGTATTCCTCAGTGGCAGCTGCCTCGGCGGCTTCCGCGTCCGTGACGGGGCGAGCGTGTCTGGACAGGTAATCAGCAGGATTGCGTGTGCCGGGCCGGTACTCCACGGAGAATTGGAACTCTTGCAGCTGCAACACCCATTTTTCTATCCTCGGGGGTGGGCGGGAGGAAGAGCCTTGAAAGAGCGGTATGAGGGGTTTGTGGTCGGTGATGACTGAAAAAGGGTGGCCATAGAGGTAGATGTGGAAGTGGCGGCACCCCCACAGAATGGCAATTGCCTCCCGCTCAATCTGCGAGTAGCGCTGCTCCGTTGGTGTGAGGGTACGGCTGGCGTAGGCTACGGGGGCCCATTCTCCACATGACTGCCGTTGTGACAGGACGGCTCCCAGACCGGTGGGGCTGGCATCCACTAGCAGTTGCGACTCATTCTGTGGGTTGAAGTACGCCAGTGTCGTGTCGGCTGACAGGGCCGCCTTTGTGTTGTTGAAGGATACTTGTTGCTCCGGACCCCATTTCCAGGTGGCGTTCGCATTGGTGAGGTCGCGGAGTGGTCCCGTCAGGTCGGACAAATCCTTTATGAAGCGTCCGCAGTATGTTACCATGCCTAGGAAGCTGCGGACTGCTGTTATGGAGGTGGGCGCTGGTGCGTTGTGGATGTCTCGCACTTTGTCTGGGTCAGGCCCCACTCCTTGGTCGGAGAACTTGTATCCAAAAAAACTTATGTCCTTTCGCAGGAATTCACATTTGGCCTTGTGGAGCGTCAGGCCTCTCTCTTGTAGACGGTCGAACACGGCTTGGAGCCGTCTGAGGTGTTCTTCCAGGGTCGGGGCATGCACCAGTATGTCGTCGCTTACGTTTAGGACTCCGTCAAGGCCTTGGAGGACGGTGTGGATGATGTTCTGAAACACCTCGGCGGCGCTGGAGATGCCGAAATTGAGCCTCGTGTACCTCCACAGGCCCACATGTGTGGAAAAAGTTGTGATTGGGCGCGAGTCCGGGTGCAGCGGGATCTGATGGTACCCTGACCGCAGATCCATCTTGGAGAACCATTTGGATCCAGCGAGCTCCCCGATGATGTCATCGATGGTTGGCGTCAGATGACGTTCTCTTTTGATGGTCAGGTTGGGGAGGCGCATATCCACGCATATCCTCACTGCGTCAGGTTGCTTTGGCTTCTTGGCTACGACGATAGGGGATACCCACGGGGTGGGTCCAGTCACCCTCTCAATGATTCCGGCTTGCTCCAGCATTTTAAGTTCGGCTTCCACTTTGGGTCGGAGGTGGAAAGCAATCCGCCTGTGTCAGAGGGCTACAGGGGCCACTGACTGGTCGATGTGGAGTCGGACGGGAGGGCCTCGTAGACATCCAATGCCTTCGAACAGCGAGGAGTGGTCTGCGACCAGGTGATCTAGGCCTTGTGCTTGTACTGTTAGGGCAAAATGGATGAGCCCCAGTTCACGTGCAGTCTTGCAGCCGAGGAGGAACCCTGACCCTTCCTGGGATACATAGATCTTTGTCTGCAGCTGCGTGGAGTTGTGAGACACGGTTGTCCGGAACACACCGCAGAGGCGCAAAGGGCGTCGGGTCCCGTAGGCAAATACTTGCACTCTGGTGGGGTGAAGCATGGGGGCATCCTCCAGGCACTGGTACACGCTGGCTGCCATTAGGTTTATCGTTGCGCCGGTGTCGATGAGGGCTCTGATCGCTTGGCTGTGGACATGGACGGTGCACATGGGTTTGTTGGACGATGTGGCTGCCAGAGTGTTGAGCATGCGCACCACGTGGACTGACGCGGCGTCCTCCTAGTCGTCGTCCATGTCGCTGCTGTTAGAGGTGGTCGGTAGTGGCGCTACCTGGCGCGCCTTCCGGGGCGGGGCGCTTTGCTTCTTTCGCTGTGATGACAGACAGACGCTTGCAAAGTGGTTGGCCTTCCCGCATGCGCTGCAGATTTTCCCTTGGGCCGGGCAGGCGCCTTTGTGTGGGGTGGCACCTCCGCACCATAGGCAAGATCGGTCGCGGGAAGGTGGGTGAGGCTGGTCCTTTTTCTGGGGCCTCGTCCGGTTGTCTGGGCGCTGTGACTTGACTGCGCACACTGGTTCAGTCTTGATCTTGACTGCTGGGCCTGGCTCCATGTGGGCTGCTCGCGCCTTGGAGAGCGACCTTGGAGAGGATGTCGCGCATGGGCATGGCGTCCGTTTCCATCACTCTCTCTCTCAGTTTCAGCGATGAACACCCCTGTATGAACTGCGCGCGAATTTCGTCATCCGCGTCCGGGAGTCTGCATGTGCTGGCTAGCTTCTTCAAACGCGCGTAGAATACATCCACTGACTCCTCAGGGAGCTGGCGAGCTTGACGGAGCAGGAATCGTTCATAGTCCGCGCTAGTGAAGGGTTCGAAATACCTCGTGATGGCGTCTCGCAGGGTGGCGTAGGTGTGCGGCGGGTCTCCCTCGGTGATGTCTTTAGAGATGTCATGAATTGCCTCCCCTCCTAAGTGTAGCAGCATGGCGCGACGCCGCGCTACAGCAATGTCAGCTGCGATGAAGTAATTCTCCAGGCGCTCAACCCATTTGCGCCATTGCGTGGCTTGTGAGGGAGGTGTCCCCGTGACGGAGAAGGGCTCCAGAGGAGGCACAGTGGCCATGGAGGCTGGAGCAGGGCACTGTGGGCCGACTGGGCACTTCTAGTAGGCCGGGGAGGAGGCCGTGAGGCGTCCACGTGGTCCAGGAGCGTGGGGCAGGGCGCAGCACGATGACTGGGAGCACTTGGCAGGCAGGAGAGGTTGTGTAGAAGCCACAGGCACGTGAAGAGAGAGACGGCACTCAGGATGCGCACACAGGCACCGGTCCGCCGGAAGCGTGAGGCAGAGCAGGGTCCGCGGGGCCGAGGACACGCTAGAAGCGTGAGAACAGTGCTGGAGGCGCGTATAGCGCATGCGCGGTAACACCGGGGGTGTCGCGCTGGGCCGGCGTCTGCAGAGGGCGCGAAGGCCAAAGCGCCGGGGCCGCAGGGGCTCATGGGGTACAACGCTGCTTGTACCTTGGTGGCGCCTCGGTCACGTCGACGCTGGAGGCTGCAGGGCGCTCGGCTCCGGAGACAGGCGGGAGCCAGGCGGGATCGCCGGAGGGCAGCGCGGGCCGCCGTATGCACGCAGGTGGGGCCGCCACCACTGTGGAGCGGACCGGGTGAGTCCGGCGGGCGATGCGAGCAAGGCTGCTCGGTGTTCGGGCTGCGGGGCAGCGGGGGCGCCAAAGACACAGCGCGCTGGTGATGAGCACGCGGTGGGGCCGATGAGACCACCGCCTCGTCGCCAATGTGGTGTCCTGCAATATAACTGGTCGTGGGCCTAGAAATAAAGGTTAGCTGGACACACGTGCTACGTTGGTGGTTCAGTAGCCAACTGGCCACGCCCAGGCTTGCCTGGCTTTTATTAGCAGACTTACGTTACGTTCACGCAAGGGCTGTACCAAAGCCCCCTTACGCCTGAGGGGCGACACATGTGAAGGACAGTGGGAGGGGGCGTGTGCTGCAGTGGTAAACCCCACTGGCAGCAACACTACAGGCTCCTAGCAGGGTCCCCGTAGCCCCTGGCCCTCCACTATAGGGCCTTCTAAACATCCCTGCACCATGTGGCAGGCCACGCATGGTGTCTGCCACATAGTGCAGAGATGTTTTGAATGTGTTTCTTTTCTATTGGAGTGTGTGCTGCAGCCCGGAGCACACGCAACAATAGATAGTATAGACATTTGGAATACCCTGAAGGCATCATAATGCAGGCAGCAGAACCTCCTAATTATAGTCGGGCGTTACTGCCAGGGCCGGACTGGCCGTTGCGGGCACTGGGCAATCCCCCGGTGCGCCGCAAGTATGGGGGCCGGTTTTGGGCCCCTGGGGGCCGTTTTTGTTACAGGGCCGTTTATGTAGTATAGCTGCAAAATCGGCCCTGCAACAAAATCGGCCGAAAACCGGTCCAGGAAAAGAGCTCGGCGACACTCCCAACCTCCCCTCCCCACCCGACCGAGCACTTTGCCGGGGCCGGTGTTGGTTTCCAGTCCGGCCCTGGTTCCTGCTTTCGCCATGATGGGACAAGAGTCCGCCCGCCATCCTAATCAGACCCTTAGTACTTCTACCAATTCATGCTCCTATCCTTTCCCATTCACCCTGCTTGTCACATAAATTTATTTCAAAATTATATGACAGCGTGATTATTGGGAAATCGTGTCTCTTCATTAATCTTACTGACCAAGCTACTCCTCAGGTCGTACAATGGAATAAAAATGCAATTCAGATAAACCAATACACATTCACTAAAATAACCGAGATCGTGGCCACCCTTTTACCAAATGTTACTTTGCAGTTTTCTTCTTGTCTGCCTGTTGCATTGTATTAAATGACAACACTACACTGTGGGTGGCTGCTGCAAAATGTGCAAAGTGCAGACTCAGTCACAAATTAAAACAAATTTCAATCCAAATTAAGATTATTTGTAATATGTGCAGTTTTGCATGTGCTGTTTTTAGCACCGTAGAGAAAGCAACATTGTTTGATAAAAAGGCCTGTCCGGCTAGCAATAGTACAGTGATACAAATTCAACTCGCCCAGTACTTGCTTAAGGATATTCAAGGAGCAGAGAGCCTTGGATATTTAATCAACATTTTTTTAATACTTCAACGTGGCATAAACAGCGTGCATGAGGGAACTTTGCAAATTGATCTGTGTGCATATTGACTCATGACTTTAATCATTTCAGGAGTTCAATCATAGTTTATTGTGTAAACAATGCTGTGCATAAACAGAAACAGCTTTTCATAAGCTTCTCAAAGAAAAAATTGCTTTAGCACATCATTATCACGCTGCATGAATGAGAATGAAAAACGTCTCCAAGTTAGAACGACCCAGCAGGTCCTTGAAATTAAATCATGATTTCTGCCCTGAAGCTCTTCATGTGGGGATGCACATAACTAGTCAGTGCACATGCATCAGTCGCAGACTTCTTAATGCTGATGACTAAAACCTTGCTTGTATTCAAATAAGACTCTAGCGTTTGAGAAAGCAAATTATCAAATATTAAAATAAACTAAATGTTTATCTCGCATGCCTTTTGGCAAACATTATTTCACTGGCAAAGATTAAAGGGGATAGGCATACATGTACTTGGGTATTTATCAACATAAGCCACGTGGAAGGAAACGTCAGTATGTGGTTTTTTGACATCCCCTTAAGAACATAGGGCCTCATTTATGAAAAGTGACGCATCGCTGCGTGAAAACAGCGATGCGTCACTTTTCACTGCGCACTCCTTGCGACATTCCTGATGCGTCATATTAAATGTGGACAAAGTTGCGAGACCTAATGTGGGAAACTTTCAGGCTAAAATGAGCAATCACTATGACACTTTGCACAGAGTGAAGTCTACCGAGAAAGACTTGTGTGTAGCAGATTGGGTTCGGGTGAAAGATCCCAATCATGTTCTTAAGGGGATGTCAAAATGTAAACCTCCTGTCAGAGTTGAAGCTGTGACCAGGAATGCAGTGAGAACCAACAGGAACGAATGGTGGAATAAGGGAAGTGTTGTGAAGGTGCATTATCATGATGTTCCTCCCCTTGATCTTTCTTCGCCATCTAATTCGTCTTTGCATGCTCGTGCTGTTTCTTTTTCACCCTCTTCTTCGTTTAAATAATATCCCAAAATGAAAGAGTATAAAGGTGGGTTTTTCTCTCATGTTGACTATATTCCAGCATTACCTCACTGGAATGTAGAATGTCTTATGTGGATTCTTAGTTGAGAGATTCCTTGTAAGTCAGGTACTTTGGTACTGCTGAAGCTGTGTCTAATAAATGCACGACCTGAAGTATTTCTATCTGATGACTTTTATTACATAATACTTCACCCCACAGTAGTAACAGGAGAAAAGCTACAGCTGGTGTTTCAATAGACTAGTTCACTTCTTCCACCTGTGTTTCATCCCATGTTCATAGGTTGGAGTCCTCGGGGAATGAATGTGGCCTTTGCAAATATGCCTGTTTTGTTTAACAGAAGGACTAACAAAAACGAGCCTTATACCAAATGCATTCCATGGTGTTGCTGTAGGGCTTTAACCCTCGCAAATCCACAGAAGAAACGTCAGGTCTCTTTTGCCACATTTCTTGACCTTTGCTTATATGTTTATGTTTATCACTATAGAAATTGTATTTCTTTCTGAAAATGAAAAGGAGACACCAGTGGTGTGGCAAGGGGCGTCGGTCCACTCTTATCTGTGGCGGCAGGAGTCGTCAGCATCCCCCCCTCTTAGATTCGAGAGCTGTGGGCAGCAAAGCGCAGGGGCCGCCAAGGGTGGCATAAGGCCAACCTACACCACTGGGGGACACCACACAACACGTAAATACAAAAAAGTAAGGGTTCCTAGGATCCGTAACAAATTTATTGTGCTTCCAGGAGGGGTGACGACAGAAGCATGGCAATGGGTAGGCCTGACCAGCCTTCTTCAATAAAGGTAGTATACCACCAAGGGCCTTGCATTTTACCTTGTACAGCAGAGGGTTATTCATGGTAGGGCTTGAGACTTTCCGATTTGGAGCGTTTAGAAGAATGACAGAGTCCTCAAGTGTGAACCCTTGCTCAAAATAGGCTTTATTCAGCCTAGGCTAAGTAGATGCACTAGAGCCTTGATACAAGCCCATGGATTCAGGTCAGTTTCAAATTCTAACTCCCAATTGTCACTCATTTTGTGTAATATTGCTTGTTTGACATAGTCCGAGTATATAAAGGGTTGCCAAACTTCTACTAGTCTTTATTGTCTTTTGTTTTAAATGCACAGGTAACCAAACCATTGTGCTGCCCCTCCGTTACACCTGGCATCTTTTGTCATATTTCCCCTGTCTTTTTTGCTTCCTGACCTCCCTGTTTTGACTGTTTTTGCTGGTTTAGTGTCTATCCGCATTTTCTCACTGCTGTTAAGTGTTAAAGTGCAAGTGCTCCTAATGTAAATTACATTACTGATTAGTGTTTCCATGATTGGCATATATGATTTACTGGTACGTCCCTAGTAAAGTGCACTGGGAGTGCCAGGCCCTGTAAATCAAATGCTGCTAGTGGGCCTGTAGCTCTAATTGCGCCACCACACAAGCAGCCATTCAAAGAGTTCTCAGACCAGTCACTGCAGTGTCTGCGTGCAGTTTTTACTGCCATGTCGACTTGGCAAGTGCACTCACTTGCCAAGCCCTACCCTTCCCTTTTATTACATGTGAGTCACCCCTAAGGTAGGCCCAAGGTACCCCATGGGCAGGGTGAGGTGTATTTAAAATGTATGACATGCACTGGTGTTTGTGACATATCCTGATAGTGAAATACAGTATATTTCATTTTTCACTATTGAAAGGCTATCTGTCCTATAGAATAGAATGGGGAGTATTGGGTAACATTTTACAAGTATAGCTCCACATGGGGACAAGACAGAGAAATGGAGTTTAGTATGCCTGAACCCAGAATGTAGAAATGCATCTTTTAGTAAAGATGATTTTTATGTTCTGTATTTTAAAATACTACTTTTAGAAAGTAGGTATTTTCTTGCTTAGTCATCCTGTGTGCCTCTGCTCGGTTGTGTATTGACAGTCTGTATTTAGAGTGACAGGGGCTGGGGATGTGCATTCTCTTCAGACAGTCACTGGGGGGGTTGAGATGTGCCCTGCCTTTCATGGATGAGTCAGGGCTGAGCTGAAAAGACATGGGATGCATTTAAGGCAGTAAGAGGAGATTTACTTGCACCTAAATTGGTCTGGTCTTCCTTGGACAATCCAGTCTCCATCTGCTGCCCAGACGCTGGGCGGCCAGAGAAGCCCAAACTGGCTTGAACTAAGCACAGACACTCTGCTCAAGAGAACAAAGAGAAACTGAGTATATACGTTGGGGTGAGCAAAAAGGGTATGGAGTTCCTCAGAATCAGAGTGAACGAACGTAAAGATGCAGATGGGAGTAGCATCAATTGGTGGTGGTCCCACTTGGAGTGGAAACAGGGCGGAGGGGGGATCACCCTTGTTGGAACTAGAGCTCTCACACACCTAGCAAGCTAGGTGTCATGCTTCGTCATATGAGCCTGCCCCTTATCAGGTCGGTGCTGTAATACCTGATGGGCACCCAGTACGGGGCTCTTTGGCAGGGATCTTCGGTTCCTGCCATTGGGTGTGGTGAGGGTTAGAGGCCTAGTGTGTGTAGATGTGAAGTGAGTGGATTAAAACAGGTCAGTCAGTCCTAACAGTAATTTATTCTGGAATGTAAACTCCCTGGCTAAAACAGGAAGAGTGGCAGTGAACTAGATGTAAGGTTTCTAGCTGTGTATGGTCTACTCTAAAGTGATCAACATGTTTCGTGCTCTCAGCATCAGAAGGATCAAAGCACTTCATCAGGACCAAAGAAACTATCTACACGACGTGATGAGTGTAAATCTACATACCACGTATTCAGGTAAGTACCCAAAGTTGCTGTCTAATGAGGCCCGCTACGGAGTCCAGCGGTCTTGAGGACGTCACTGTGTGTCCCACGTTCTGTCAACTCTGACATCTTGACCTACCCTGGCGCCATGGGCCCAGACCCCAGAACTTTACAACTGGCTGGGATCAAAGAACGTGCCAAGAAGAAGAGCTGGAAGAACTGCCAGTAGGAGTATTGTCCCTTTACTGTATTGTTGCTTTGCTGGGTTGGCCTGCAGTTGCTGCTTCTGCCTTTGGCAGTGAAAAGACTGGACTTAGGGGCAAGATGGCCTCAGCTGGACTGTAGCGAGTAGTCGCATCCATTTTCTCTCCCTCCTAGGACTATGCCGGGGCACTGATTAGGATGCTGTGCACCCCCGATGGCTTTTGAAAGCTGGATGTAAGCGGGCTTAAAGGAGTACAGAGCAATCAGGAGGCAACTATCCCCGTTCATTTTGGGCCTCGCCGTGTTAAAGTTCAGTGTGAACAGCCTGATGGCCATTCTCTCCCGGTCAAAGCTGGCTTTCAAGATGCCCCCACGGCCCCACAAGCAAGAGAAGGGGAAGGAGTAGCTGGAGACAACTGTTGTAAAACCCATTGCAGAAAATACAACAAAGAAGGACCCATCGACTACAGGTCCGATGCAGTGGTCCCTTGGAGCAGTGCGGAAAATGACAATCCTCGCCTCGAAGAAGTAAACGGAGAAAATGGAGCTGCAGGGGAAAACAGGTGAGCGAGGCAGCCTGGAGGAGTTACGGGCCGCATCGATGCAGAAACCTGGGAAAGAGGGCAATAAGCAGAAAAGTAAGGATCCCACAATGAGCGAACCTACCCTGGCTGAAGCCTTCAGCCCGAAGCCTGCGGAGCAGCTGGACATCAACCCGACTGGAAACGAAGACGGGGCCGTCCTCAATGATGCTGCGAGCGAGGTTGCTAGGCAACGCCCAGGCACGATTGCAAGCTCATCGACGGGAGATCCCGCGGCAAGTCAGGAGAGCGGCGAGGCGAACTTCGCTTCAGAGAAAGGGGAACCTGGCGGGAACGAGGTGGTACTGAACACAGCAGACGTGGGTAATGCTGACATGTTGAGTGCTCTAATGCTGGTGGAGACCAGATTGAATACCCCGCGCCAAACAGTGAGTACCTGGTGGAGCAATATTAGCCTGACAAACCAGGAAGACATGGCAAATGATATCTTTCACAAGGGCCTGGAAAGAGGGTCTGGAGGCTCGCCAGAAGGGGACTGTTTTTTTTCTCTAAACGAAGACTCTGAATCTTTACAAACCAGCAAAGTGAGTTCTGGGGAAGGGTCAAACACAGGGTCTAGTACCTCTGGCAAGAAGAGTACTCAGAAAAAACGACATTCCAAAATAAGGATGCACGGCCCTAGGTCCCCTGCAGACACGGATAAAAGGTTAGTATGGAACTATTCCGCCACCTCACAAGTATATCATGACGAAAACAATCTAGCATTCACACCTGGGGATGCCCCTGCTAATACCTCAGCTCAGCCTGCTTCATTAGACTTACTATTTAACACCCTCAAACAGATGCAGGGGGAAGCAAGAGCAGAAAGCCGCAGAGCTAGACAGGCTACTAAGAAAACCCAGAATACACTAAGAAAAGTGAACAAACTCTACGATGAAGTGGCGGACAGAGTTACACAGATTGAGGAGAGAACGGGAAAGCTGGAAGAAGATGTGGGTAGTTGGCAGTCCTTCAAAACGGCGCAGGAGAAATTGGCAGAGGACGTTCAGTGGAAACTGGAGGATTTTGAAAATCGCCAGAGGCGGAACAATGTTAGACTCTTGGGTGTGGCAGAGGGGGCAGAGGGGCAGGATGCCAGTTTATTTGTGATAAACCTGTTAAGGGGAGCATTTCCTGACGCTCTCTGGCAATGGGAGAACGAGGTTCAAAGAGCGCACAGGTTCCCGTTCACGATGAAGAAAGGGCGGGGAGCAGGGGGACTGGCCAGGGGAGCATTCCTCAGGCAATACTGGTGAAAGTGGGGAACTAGCTGCTCAGACAGGAAATCATCGACAAGGCTAGACCAGACTTCAGGCGTTCATTCAATGGCACCACCTTCTTTGGCAGACATGATTTCTGTCACGTCACGGTGAAAAGAAGGTGGAAGCTTAGGCAGTTATACACACCCTTCCAGGCTCTAGGCTCAGAGGCTTACCTTTTGTTCCATGCCAGGCTCAAGATAATTACAAAAGGGAAAGTAAGGATGTTCTTTTCAGAAATGAAGGCACAGCAATTTTTGGAGGAATTAAAGGGCCAGAAGGGCGGCTAAGTGACCTAGGTCTGCTCACAAGACAAGACAGCCCACCACTTCAGCTGGTTGTGTAAATAAGGTCTTTTCATAGCTGCCAAGGTTTCAGATTGCCATGTGTGACATTTTCATAATTTCAGTGAAATTATGAGTGACATTTCAACAAATATGAGTGACACTTTCTCGCGAGCTAAAATCATCCAATGAAGATGAGGGAAACTTCTAAAGATCAGAAATTACAGCCATATGAGCAACAAGAAACTCCAAGAAGTTCTTAAAACTGCTGCAGAGCACCAGAAATGGAAGGGCACTAACCCTAGTGCTCCCTCCTGTAATATGACTGTACTGTAAGGAATGGGTAAGGCCTCTGGGTCCTCCTTCCTAATGATGCTGCAGTTGGAGCATGGCCATGCATCATCACTTCAGGGCCTCTCTCTCATGTGGTGGGAGTTGACCCACCAGCTTAAACAGGATGTGCGAGAGGCCGGGAAGGCTGAACCGAAAGCGAACCTGCCTGGCTGGCCATCTGCGTTGTGCTGGTGGGAGCAGGTAGGGCCTCTCCTCCTCCCTTTAAATGATCATGCAGCCGGGCTATTGCTTAGAAACTTGACCCCAAGGCCTCTCTCATGTGGTGTCTGATACCGTCCATGCCCCAGGATGTGTGAGCAGAGGAGCCCGAATAAAGTCACTGCTAAGCAGGTGTCACTGCTTAGCAACAAGATGGGGACCGCTGGCCTGGGTCTCGAGGAGTCTGAGTCATCATAGGCAAGTGGCTACAATAAGAAGTTAACAGCTCTGAGCTCTTAAGTTGCCGAGTGTCTCTTTTCTCTTCTAACACACTGGTTGCTACCTCCTACATATTGTTTACTTTAGACACTTGCACCAGTGCCTCCATTGCCTACGTAAGGTTTGTTCTTGTGGTTTGAGCGTCTGCCATTTATTGCAGTATATTAAGCTCTACTTGTTACTTTGTACGCTTTATAACTTGTACACATGTCCCTTTTTCCTCCTGTAATGCACCGTTTGCAATCTCTTGTATTTTGTTTGCTCACGATTGTCACTTTTGCCTCTGTAACTTAACGTTTGGTTTTTGTAATTTGTTGTCTCATAAATAATTTTCTCCTCGTGTATCAGTATTATCTGTTCCTATTGTGAAGGGCTCTGACACCACGGGGTAACTGTCGGCGTGACGCATAACATAATTCAAACTTAGTGACACCGGCCGGCTTCGCGTGCGCATCGTGGACACTGACAGTGACTGACACTTACTTGTTAGTGAAGTGTCGACCTGCTGCTGCCTGCAGCTGCCTATGATGACCTGGCGGACCACGATGTGCACTGGCCCTGACTCTGACACTATGCCAGTGGTGCCTGTCTTCATCCAGGAGGCTGCTCAGCTCTGTCCACTCCAGTCGACGCGCCCACGACAGACTGCACTCCTCGGCCGTGCTTACAGTCTCCTGGTGGCCTGAGACTGACTTGCGGGCTCAGCTGAGCTGCCAGCTGGTGACAAGGTGCAGCTGGCTGCCGCCTGCCGCAGCTGCAGTGTTTTAGCGGGGCCGGCCGCAGGCGGCCGCGGCGGGGGGCCATGGCTGAGAGAGACAGCGTCTGCAACCTGCACTCTCTAACACCTCCTGCCGCTTCTGCACTTCTTCCTGTTCCTCCGGACGTGACGGCACTCCCGCGGCTGGCTCATCCGGATTTAATCCCGGCCCCCTGGTGTGCCACACGATGATTGACAGCTCTGAGCTGCACTAATAATCGACTCCTAGAGAGCAGCCCGGCCTCCCCTGCCGATGAGGAGTGAGTAGCCGCGCGCGATGCACCATTCTTACGCATTCTAGTTTCCAGGGCAACAGGAGTCCGACAGCAGGCAGCTCCACTGGAGCGCTCTGGCACAGGTGGAAAATGTGTGACAATGCATTTCAGTACGGTGAAGCGGATCACCGCACTGAAATGCGTGAGCGTCACACCTGTTGCATGACACTTGGCAGGACTGTCTTTTCACTTAAAATGGGTTGGTAGGGGGGTGCCCCGCACGAAGGGGGTAGCACAGCAGGTATCACAGCGGTAGGGGGAGAGGGATGCATTAGCTGCAAATTCAAAAGCAGCCGCACATAGGTCATGTGTGACCAATTTGCTTGTAAGGGGTAGGAGGGGGGTTCGGTTTGGTGGGTTCAAGGTGGGGCAGGAGGGGCTGGGGGGGTGGGAGGGGGTCTTTTAAAGGGGTGAAAGGTATGCACAAGGTTTGCTTACACAGCACATCGCAGCACAGCATGTTACAGACTGGACACACACTGTTATATACTTGTTTGATAAAACTGGCATCAGGGTGGCAGGAATGCAATTCAATACTTTTTAATGAGTATTAGAATTGCCTCAATAAACGTTTGCGGCCTCAATGATGGGAATAAAAGGCAGAGAGTGGCTGCATTTTTAAGAACAATTAGGTTGGACATAGTATGCATGCAAGAGACCCATATTGAAGGGACTAAGAACTTTCTCCTGGAACAACTAGGTTTTGCAGTACTAGCTTACACAAAGCAGGGGACTAAAACTCGTGGTGTGGCCATATTAGCCAAAAGGGGAGCTACCATTGATAAAAGGAAAAAGTAGGATTTATGGGGGAGGTGTGTACTCCTTGAGTGCTGTATTAAGAACAAGACATTAACATTGGTTTCCGTTTATGGTTCCACAGAGGACGATCCAGATATCTTCGAGTTTCTGGATACGGAGCTCCCCCTATGGCCAGAACCTGTAATCTTCTGTGGCGATTTTAACATCAACGGCCTGTCTGGTCTAGCCAGCGAGAACGGACAGGTCTATTATGGCCACAAGAGGCGGACTTGCCAAGCAATTCTTAATTTGTCATATCACAATTCATTAGCGGATCTATGGGCACGTTTGAATCCAGTGGGGTCCGGCAGTACGTTTTATTCAGCGTCCCATATGATCTCCGTTAGAATGGACTACTTCTTGATCTCGAATTCCTTAGTCACAAGGGCAAGGATAGAAAAACAACCCAGAATTATATCTGATCACAATCCTCTAATACTAACGCTTAAGCTGGCGAGAGGGGAGGTAAAAGAAAATAATTGAACGTTTTAGAGGGCTCTATTGAAGGACAAGGAATACATTAAGCACATTCACGAATGGCTCGCTATGTTTTGGGTGATCAACAGAGGTAGTGCCCCCCCGGGGGTTGCTTGGGATACTTGTAAGGCCGGTATCAGAGGGGAGACATTAAGTTATACACTACATAGGAATAGGCAGGATAAGATCAAGATAGAAAGAAATACTAAAAAACTAATAGAACTAGAGAAAGAGCTGAGTATAGCTATAGAAAGGAAGGCGCCCCTAGAGGATATCCTCCTCAGGATCAAGTTAAGTAAAGCATAGGCCTGTGAGTGTATCTCTAGTAAGGCGGCTGCTAACTATCTAACTAAACAAGAAAACTGCTATGAACTTAGTTAGCGAATAGGGCATACTCTTGCGATCAGGACAAGGCAGAAAATGGTGGCTGGGGAAATCAGAGAGATCTCGGAAGGCAAGGGAGGTGTGACCTTAGACCCACTTGAAATAAGGAAGGTATTTAGGCATTTTTATGCAGATCTCTATTATCAAGATCAGATTGCAGATATAACACTTATTAGGGAGTACCTTGAAGGTATCCCGCACACGATTATCTCTGAAGAGGAAAAGGGTGCACTTGACCTTCCTATAAAATAGTCATGGCCCTGGGAAATCTCCCATCAGGAAAAGCAGCAGGCCCGAACCAGATCCTGGCCGAATTTCATAATGATTTTAAGGAGGCGATAGGCAAGGATATCTATACCACACTGCTACAAGCACAACAAGGCATATCAATTCCAAAATCCTGGGGGGCTGATATAATAGTTATATTAAAAAAATCTAATCGATCCATTACACTAATGAATGCAGACGCATAAATATTCTCCAAAGTATTAGCAAGAAGGTTAGGCAAGGTGATCGGGGATATGGGTACTTCCATGCAGCATGACTTTATCCCCGGAAGGGGTACAACACAGCACATAAGACAGATGACAACATTGTTTGACACCACAGAGGTCTCAAGGGACCCTGCTGCTGCCATAATGTTAGATGCAGAGAAGGCCTTCGACAGGGTCACCTGTTACTAGCTGTGGATGGTCATGAGGTGGTGTGGAATGGGAGAAGAGTATGTAGGGGCCGTACAGGCCCTGTATAGGGATCCGTCGGCTAGAGGGAAAATCAATAAGGCTTCACCAGTCTGCTGCCGATTAAGCGGGGGACCAGGCAGGGGTGCCCCTCCTCTCCACTGTTATTTGCGCTATATATGGATCCACTGCTACGAAGGCTAGAACATAATAACAAGATTCCACCCAGTGTTACGCACGGAAAGGAGTATAAAACACTTGCGTATGCAGATGATGTTGCCGCCATCACGTCGTCCCCATCTGAGGCAGTCAAGGACATTGAACTAGAGGCTAGGGGTTTTGGGGCAATATCAGGCTATGCGATCAATAGGGCTAAAACACAGATAGTTAAGAACAGTGCCATATCTTGTAATGACGATAGAGTGGTTCCCTCAGCTGTTTATTTGGGGATAAGAAACACATCGGACTTAAATACTCTAGTAGAGCAGAATATCGAGGCACTAATAAAGAAAGTTAAAGGTGACCTTGAAAGGCTACATAACCTACATCTAACAATAGTGGGTTGCACAAATGTTATAAAAATGCTCATACTGCCGAAATTCCTCTACTTGTTTAGGGCAATACCACTGTTATTTGACCCCAAATGGTTTGGCAGAATAGAACACACACTAAATAAGTTTATCTGGGCCCACGGCAAAACAAGGAGAGCTTATCGCTATTTCACCATCCTTAAGGAGAAAGGGGGCTAGGGGGTCCCAGATTTTACAATGTACTACTGGGCGGCGGCACTCCAATACATGCAGGAGTTAATAGGTGGAGCAGGGACAGGAGTAGGGGACTTGGGAGGCAGTCCCAGGTATACCAATCTATACACTATTCTGTTGGGAGTGAAGCAGGGAATGGCTTTTTAATCTGCATTGATTTTAGCAACTATAAACGCACAAAGTTTAAGACATTACAAGCGGCGTATAAAATCTGGGCAGCTTTCTCCAAGAAATTCGGTATTGGGAGATTCAATAGATACACCCGTATGTTAGCAAATGCCTCCCTGCCAATGGAAATATTTAGGGGCTCAGTGATGTCGGATTGGGGGATGTGTGGTATCCAGAAAGTAGGAGATTTCCTGGGTCCTGAAGGACTGCTTCAGTTTTCGGAAATACAGTCTAAGAATGGAATAGATAGTAGGAGCTTTTTCAAATACCTACAGGTCAGGAGTTTTATTGCTAGCAAATACGGTGCAATCCATGGAAAGGTTAGTGGGGCTGTCAAACCCAAACTGAGTCCCTTACTGAAAAGGTTGATGGGGCTGTGATGGCCACAGAGCAAACTCAAACAGATTCATGTGTTGTGAGGCCTGAAACTATGGATCACTCCACACAGATAGAGAGCATTAAGGAGAAAGAGAAATCTCCCTCCCACCAGACTTTAAGAAAGGATCAGCCTCCTCAGGGAACTGATCTTACCCCTTGTGAAGAAACTGCCCCAGAGGTAGTCAGGCCTAGCCTGGCAGAGCCTTTGATGTCAGTAGACCCTTCCAAGGTGGGACCCAGTCTGGAGCAGGTAACCTGCCCCTTTCTACCCTGCCTCAGCCAGCCCAGGGCTGTAGAGATCAGGGAGGCCAGTGGTGGACCCCAAAACCCACCCCATCAGCAGATTAGGGGCACCAGAGCTAGCAGCCCTAGCAAGGTGAACAAGTCAAAAACTCCTGAGGGATCTCCCTTACACTTAGTTAGGAGCCTTCCCCAGATGGATTCTGTTGGGCACAGCCAAACCTGGGACCCAAAGGCACCAAACCTGTCGTGTCCCTCCAGTAAACCAACAAAAGGGACCCAGCCTCCAGCTGTAGGCAGCCAGAGGTTGACCCTGAGAGCACAGTGCAACTCAGTCATGGGAAGAAAGGCATCCATGGTGGATAGTGATTGGAGGAAGCTGAGCCCTACATTAGTGGAACCTCACTTCAATACTCCATTCCCACACCAGCCTTTTACTTTGCCAAAACACACCACAGGTAGAGATTCCCTATGGTGGAGACCCTCTCATACCCTTAGGGTGAGGGATTGCTTAGTGGACCATGAGACAGGGGGTAACCATTCTAGTGCAGGTACTTCCTTATATGGCCACGAAGGCAATATAGGCTTACCTGGTCAAGGATAGCCTTATCTCCTTTTGTTATGGGAGGGGGGTATGTAGGAAGGTGGTACCTGACTATGGTTACCCCAGATTCTTTTGCCTAGTGTTTAGCTGGTTTTTGACTTAGTTGGCCTGGGATCCGGCTAATCAGGGCCCCAGGCTATCTGCTCTCTCTTTAAAATGGACTCCATGTACCCTAGGTACATCTCCAATTGGATATTGGGTCACCTTATCAGCCCCTGTACAGTGTACTATAGGTACCCAGGGCATAGGTGCATCCAAGGCCTACCAGGGGCTGCAGCATATATTTTGCCACCCCTGGCTGGCCATCCAAAATGACACAACTGGCTGATCACTCAGCTGGGGCAAGGTGGTGTAATCACCTCTTGCTTAGATATAGTATACCTATGTCTAAACCCATATCTGGACACATATACACCTATAAGTCACTCCCATGGCAGGCCTTAACAATCCTGGAGGCAGAGTGCTTGGTTTTATGTGAGATGGTGCTCTAGCATGAGCTGAGCCTGTCTGCAGCTTTCGGAACCATGTTCCTTAGCTGTTCTGGGATATTGCCATACCATATACTCTTAAGTGCATTATAATCCTTGTGGTTACTTGCTAACTTTGGTTTGGCTTTATCAAAACATGTCGTGTAAAGTGTCATATGCTTTGAAATACAACCCCTTCACCAGTCCTGGCGACGGGGGTAGCATTCCACCCTTCTAGAGGGAGAAGACATGTTACTTTCCTTAAACGTGGTTACATCTAACCAGAGCCTCAGCATCACAAAATGGATGCTGCTGCCACAGACACGAGTCTGGCCTCCTGCTGCTGACCGAAACTCCAGCAGGGGGAGCTTGGACAAAAGGTTTATTGTCATAGGGAGGTATTACACCACCCCAGACAGGAGATAGTGGATTGGGGCAGGGTGGGCTGAATGAAACTAGACACTGCCTGGGGCACACAAGGTATCCCATACAAAGTCCAGTTCAAACTGGTGCTGGGGCACTCCAGCCCCAGCTCTGGCATGAAACTGGACAAAGGGAAAGGGGTGTAACCACCCTCTTCCTGGGTCCCACCCATAGGAGGGACCTAGCAGGTGATCCAGCCCCTTGATTTGGAATAAAGGTAGGAGCTGTGCCATGGCACATCAGATCATCCTGACTGAAACTTTGAAACAAAACTCTGGACCATTCGACATCCTACTCGATGTAGAAGTCTGAAGAATCTCCCTTGTGGTCAAGGTGTGGCCACCCTGTGCAAGCAGGCACCATAAGCGCTCAAAGGTTTTCTTTGCCGTTGCTCCAGACAGAGCTCGAATGACAGAGACTGACAAGACCCAGACTCCCAGACTTCCAACAGCCCGATCCACAGTCCTAGCAAAGCTGAGACCCATGGAGGCGACGTGAGACGTGGGACCGGCCATCTTGGAAAGCCAGCAAAGTGCTTCCTGTGCAGCTCCCGAGACACCCTCGAGGCTGTGCTTTGAGGATTGAGAAGCCCCAGCCCCGAGCAGCCTGTGCACCAAAGATCACTTCTCCACACTCACTCAGTGCTGCGTTGGGCCCTTTTGCACTTTTCCTGCTCGACGCGTTGTCCAGTCACTTGCCCGTGGGCTAGTGGCCTCTGAGACAATGAACCTTCAATTTTGAACTGCTGGTCTGGTTGCACCAGACTGGCCCTAGCTTCTCTGAAAAGGAGCCTCCGATCTGACCTTCCCGGTCCAATCCAGAAGCCATCTTTGAGTCCTGCGTAGGTTACATTTGCCAAGGCTTGGTGACTTCGATTCGAGAACCGACAGCAAGAACCTTTGTGGGACAGCTCGTGTCCACCAGATGGTCATCCTCGATCCTTCCTGGTCTACGTGGCTGCAGAGACAAACTACTCAACAGCACCTGATCGCAATCCAACATTGCCTGGTTCCGTCCTGGTTCCATCCTGGTCACTGGCTAGTGACCTAGACTCTGTCCCCTCTGCTTTCAGGTACTCTACATCTTCGATCCACCCTTGCATCCAACCGGACTCTTCTCTCCTGGCCGCCTGCAGCATCTTTTCTTCCAGGCTCCACAGAACTCCACGAAGAAACCGGACGCACTGAGGCACCTATGCACCCGCTTCCTGTGGGTGAGGTAACGAGGGTACTCCGGTGCCCCTGTAGTGATTTACATCCCTAGTGTCCTAGTTTCCAGTGGCTAAGTTCTAGTCCAGTCCGAAGTCTCCTAAACCTATAACTTTCTGATTTTTATGCACCATTGACTTGTATGGTAAACGCGGTTGCCTATAGACACTGCACCCGCATCCTGAGGGCCTCCTATGTCCTACCCTTCGTTAGTCCAGTGTAGGCCCACCGATTCCCAAGGCCCTAGGCCTTACCATTGTTCGTGACGTGTAGCTATAAGTTTTGGAAAGACCTCTATATATTTACACAAAGGTTCCAAAAGGGAACCGCAGCCCGAAATGATAGGGCGACCAGGTGGGTCAGTCATCCGTTTATGTACCTTCGGGAGGGTGTATACAGTTGGAATTCGTGGGTGTTTATTGTTCAAAAACTCATGTTCTAGCTTACTGTTCAAGCCATCATCAAAAGCTGTTTTTGTGACCATCACAATGCAAACTATACCAAATGAACTTAAATTATGGATGAATTGATTTATGGCCAGGTCCCATAACAGGGATGATTGTTGATCCTTTTGTGTAATAACAAAAAACTGTATTCTTTTTATGTCAAGAATCTTTGCAATTCTTTTCTTTCCTTTCTTTATCACTGAACACCATCTGACTCACATCTTTCTATTTTGCACGCTCCCCTAGGAGCAACCAATATGACCTATGTGTACTGTGAGCTTTTTACATTTTTCAATAGTGGTTAAAAATAAATAAATTACCACATATTTATTTTGCTGTTGCATTGTGAGATTGTTCAATTTATTGATGAAGAGTAGATTATTATACTCTATCAATTGAATTATGAAGTGTTGACTAATTGTGATATTGTGAAGAAATAGTCTTTGGACCATTGTATTATAATACTGGGGGATAAGATTAAACGGGGATTGGTACTGCAGTATATAAGGCGCACAGCACCGGCTATAGCACTGCTTCAGGAAATGCACTTGGTGGGATCAACATGCAAGGCCCTGGACCGCAGGGGCTATAAAATGGTAGCCCACTCTGAGTTCTCCACAGGCTCCAGAGGGGTTGGCATCCTAATACGGAAAAGATTTCCCTTAAGTGTGCAATTAGAAGAGGCCCTTGGAAGATTTGCCGCTGTAACGTGTCAGTGGGAGGGAAAGCGATTCAATATTGTCTCGGTGTACGTTCCCCCTGCCCTCCACTCGGTGACCGTTCCAGCTCTTAGCGCATTCCTATTGGATTTACCGGTGGGTAAACTTATTGTGGGGGGGACTTCAATGCAGTAGTGAATGGAGAACTAGATTGCTACCCAAACAGAACGGTAGGGGCGGGTAACTCATGTATGAATGGGCTTTTGAACGCAATGGGCCTTATAGATGGATGGATATACAAATACCCCGGGGAAGGTGGATATACTTTCCAGTCAGGGGCACATAATAGTCTCTCACGTATTGACTATTTCTTTGTCTCCGCAGACAGTCTCCCTTGATTGACTGACACAGAGATACGGCCAAGGGGTATCTCAGATCACTCACCAGTCTGTTTGACCTATACCTCCCACATCAAAGTGCGCAAACAAATTTTTCCCATTTCCACTGGCTATTTACAGATCCCTAAAATTAGAAAGGATATTGTTGCAGTCACAAAGCACTATTTTCAAGATAATTCAGACTCAGTGCAGTCCCCTGGCGTTCTCTGGGAGGCCTACATGACTGTGCTGCGGGGGCAGGCAATTTCTTCCATTACGGGACACAGGCGGGCGATGCGGGGTGACCTGGTGGCAATTGAGGCTGAACTGGTAGTACTTCAGAAGCTACACGAGGCCGACCCCACTGCAGAGGCAGCTCATAATCTACGCCTCAAGCAATGTGAGCTAACCGAACTTCAAAAGGCACGAGTCAAGCTACGACTTGAAACCACTAGGCTTACTATTTACGAACAGGGTGATAAGACAGGCAGACTTCTAGGCTGGCTAGATAAGAAAAAAAGGGCACAAAGGACGATTGCGCAACTTCGTACCCTGACAGACGAAATAGTCACGTCTCCGTCAGGCATCACAGACACTCTAGCTGACTATTATGAACAGGTCTATACATCTACCTCGCAAATGACAAAGGAGGAGGCCTAGACTTATATTAAAGACATAAACATGCCCTCTCTGTCAAACGAGGAAGACCTGCTGTTGGAATCTGACTTTACAAAAGACGAGGTTCTGGCTGCAGTCCACTCACTGCAATCGGGTAAGGCTATGGGACCCAATGGGATTCCTATTGAACTCTACAAACATGTCTCGGATCTAGCTGTTCCATATCTTCAAGCAATGTTCCAGGACAGTCTGAGTAAGGATGAGCTGCCACTAGAACAAACAATAGCTACTATAATTACGATACCTAAGCCCCCGCACGAATGTACGTCATACCACCTGATAACCCTACTTAACGCGGAAGCCACTAACTCCACATCTTGAGACACTAATACACCCGGACCATTCTGGGTTCATGCCCAACAGAAGTACTGCTCTTAATTTACGTCGGATACACACAGTGTTAGTGCAAATACCGAGTCTCCCAGAGCCCGCTGTTATCCTATCCTTGGTTGCTCGGATGGCATTTGATATGGTGGAATGGCCATATTTAATCGCGTTCCTCCGGCACCTCGGCTTTGGACCCAAGTTCTGTGCATGGGTGGAGCTACTCTACACTAAGCCGTTGGGGCATGAACTTTCCGCTGAGCCGTGGTACGCGCCAGAGATGCCTGTTGTCGCCCTTGCTCTTTGCGCTGGTTTTAGAGCCATTGGCAGCTTGGGTCCGATGGAACCCCATGGTTAGGGGCCTCAGCTGGACAGCAACATGGAAGGACCGCATATCGCTGTATGCGGATGATATCCTTCTGTATTTGACCCTCCCCAGGCGCTCAATTATAGTGCTTCTTAACATTTTTGAAATTTTCGGGCAGGTTTCGGGATACAATATCAACTGGTCTAAATCGGTCTTGTTTATCCTTAAGAGCCCTCCCCCTCGGTTTCCGATGGATTGCCCATTGAAAATGCCTGAAAAAAAAACCTTTAAGTATTTAGGGATTTGGGTAAAGCCTAATCAAAACGCCTTCTTGCGTCATAATGTGGAACCCCCGCCTTTTTGTTTTCAGGCATATGTTAAACATTGACACTCCCTGCCCTTGACCATTCTGGGTAGAGGGTCTTTGTATAAAATGATGACACTGATCGACTACTATATGTCCTCGAGAATACCCCTTATCTTGTCGCCCCGAAATACTTCAAGTCAGTAGAGGCACTGATCTCGGGCCTCCTCTGGGGCAGTAAACCGGCACGTATATCTTGTCAAAAACTGGTCAAGAGCTGGTATGATGGAGGGATTGCCCTCCCAGATATCCAGTTATACTATTGGGCGGCGCAACTGAAGATTATAAATCATTGGCTGCATGCCCCTCAGGTTGAACCGGCATTTAAGGCGGATCAATACGATCTCGGTGAGGCAGGTGTGCTTGGCGCGCTCTATGATAAAAGAGGCACCTAAGCCCTGATCAGCCCAATGGCACACACAGTAAAATTATGGTACGTGGCTCAGGCCCGTCTTAAATGTACAGACATAATTACTCAAATGACGCCGCTTTGGTCGACTCGTTGGCTGGGCACCCGGCGTAATAGTAAAGGCTTTGGAGCATGGGACCTGATTAGGATCTCAACGGTGGGGGATTTATGGAAACAGGGTGACATTCTGACATTTGAGCAACTCAGGACCCAGTATGACTTAGCTCCTACGGAGCGATTTCGATACCTGCAAATACGCCACGCCCTGGGGTCACTTCCCCGGCCTGGTGATGTTGTGCCCGAATCCACTCCACTTGAGGATAGGCTTCTAACAGAACATATGCCCAAAAAAGCAACCTCCTTTATATATCGTAAGATAATTAATAATTTACCTGAACCCACCTTGAAATTAAAAGACTCATGGGCCAATGAGGTGGGAGAGTTAGAAGAGGCGGATTCGAAGACTGCGCTTTCTTCCCTCCGGGAAGTGGCTATACCCTCCAGACTTAGGCTTGTACAACTGAAAATATTGCATCATGTGTATTACACTAGGATTACTTTACACGCGATTGGGAGAGCCCCACACAAATATTGTTTAAGGGGATGTGGGGAGGAGGGGTCATTCTTTCACACCATCTGGGACTGCCCCCTAGTGGCCCCATATTGGGCCAAGGTCATAAGGACTATGTCACAGGTGGTAAAGGTATCGGTGACTCCGGATCCTAGGTGTTGTTTATTGAACATCTGGGAGCCAAATGATTTAACGAATTCCACACAGGACTGGATGACACTGGGCATAATGTACGCTAAAAAAAACCTAGCCAAATTCTGCGGCTCCCCAGCGGTGCCTGCGGTCAAGGATTGGTGCAGCTATCTAGACTTTGCAATGATGGCGGAGCAGGCTGTGTACCTGAACCGGAAATGTCCACGGGAGTGGGTCCGACTATGGGGTGCATGGAACGAATACAGGGGCTATTTGTGCGAACCGCCGCTGCTTGACAGTGAGGATGATTCGGAGTGAGGGTGGAGGGGAGATATGGATCTTTAACACTATGCTGGGTACTTAATTATCATGATTGTATGTATATTTATCATATTTATCAGCTGTATTCTCAATTTGCATGTTTCGAGTGCTGATCACTACACGCACACTGTAAGATCATTGTATGCCCTGTGTTTTCTTTACAAAATAATAAAAATGTTTTTTTTTTAAAAAAAGGTTGCTACCAGATTTTATCAAGTGCATTACGAGCACCATTACGTAACGTACCTTCTACCCGACAGAACCAATTATTGTTTAACTTATCCATACCCAGGTTCTGAGGGACACAGGGTTACCCCATTATTCTTTAACCATAGATTGTAATTAGGCATTCGGAAGCTAAATCGACGATGAGCATCAGAAAGCCTCTTCGGGAGCTTTCCGACACTCATCATAATCAGCCCCAGAGTTGGTTACACCTTTAATGCACTACTTTATCAAATCTATACTATATAGCAAACTGGAGAATTACATCAACAAACTCTACATTTGTCTGTGATCATAATGTGAAACATAAGGATGGGAAAGATTATTTTTTGTGTTCAAGCAGATATGTTCTCTTAAAGAATAGATAACTTTTACATGACAAAATATTCTTGAACTTTCGGACTGTTTAAAGGTAAGGCTGAGTTTTCCAACAGATTTTCTTTGAGAGTTGACAAGGGCCTTAATTAAAGCTATTGAGTTCTGCCTTGTAAATAACTAACCCATGTTTACTATATCATTATACATGGCCAACATATTTCTTTGTGTGAAATGGAGGTTTCTTTGAAAACCCCGTCACAATTATGAGTCTGGTCTCATAATCTTACAATAATTTTGGTTTTACAATCAAACCTTTTGCCAGAATATTAGTGCATTGCGTCTCTCCTACGTAAATAAGCAAATACATCAGCCAACACTGCCCTGTTGTGCTCATTTCCACTTGTTTACTGAGCATTTAAAGAAGCTAATTCGAACTTCACAGGGAATTATATCATTCTCGAACAGTGTCTGGCTGAGAAAAATATTATAAGCTAATGATTAGATTATAAACTCCAAGGGCTACACAATCTGCTTTGTTCACTTTGAAAATGCTGATCTTTGACATTTAATAACTTTATATGTAATAGGTTAACATGAAATGAATTGAAACAATGAATTACATTTATGTTTCAAATTATCTATGGTTGAGATACAGATTAGATATCAAGCGGGTCTGGTAGTTTGAATAATGCAAAAGTGAAGAAAGTGATACCAATCCTCTTACACAAATAGGCTGTCAGAGACATCAGATTAATTGGCTAAGTTAGTATAAAATGTACATTCTCCCTATAACAGCATTTATATTTGAATCTTAATCAATGTAAAAGTATGAGAAAATTAGGGGTAAATGACTGCACTGATTAATGCTATGGTGTGCTGTTCAAGTTTGGAGATAGGTCCTGAGGAACTTGCAATTGTGTAACCAACATTGTCCAAGAAAGTGCTTCTAAAATACTCAATATTCTGCTTTAATATCTAAAGTTAGTTAAGAATAAACATGTACATACATCAGTGTAGGCTTTATGATTCCTTAATTGTGATGATTAAGGAATCGCAATTAAGGAATTGCAAAAGCCTATGTATATAAGAATCACTATAAAATTAGACATTCCAATGGGCCTACAGGTCCATAGGAATGAATGGGAGATTGCATGTGCAATTTGCGAGTACCAATAGGTACTCGCAAAGTGCGCATGCAATTTTAAGGGTGCAAGGGTGTCAAAAGGACACCCTGTAGCATCCCTGAAATTGCTCTGTGCACTCATGTTGCACACACACATGCCCCAAGGGCATGTGTGTGTAACCTACAACTTTGAAAAATACACTTTAGTGCATTTTTCAAAATTTTTGCAAATTACCATCAAGTTCAACTTGATGGTAATTTGCTCCCCCTAGTAGCAAAATCGCTATTCTAAAGTGGTTCTTGCATTGCATTTAAAGAATCACAAACTGCAATTCCATAAATGCAAATGCAATTTGAGAAATCACAATTAATTGCGAATTCTCAAATAGTGAGTGCCTCGAACCTAGACCAGTTATAGTTACCCGAGCTAGCTAGCTATAACCTGTGCCCTGCCATGCACTGCTTATTACCTCACATATTACATCACTTATGACATACTCTATAACATAATTTATAACATCACTCATGACAACACTGATCTATCATCTAATGAGTGTGCTAGTTTATTTTATAGTTTACATAGTGGTTGGTAACTACCATATTACTTCTCTACCTTATTAACAACTGCCTGAGTCCAGCTAATAGATGTGATTTCTCCATCCTGGCAGAAGCAATATCTTTATCTATTTCCCTGCCCACATTAGTGCAGGCAGAGAAACAGATCAAAAGTCTATTCCCAGCTGGAGGGAGCACTTTCATAGCTCACGCATGCTGGGAGCAGACTAGGGTTTGCTCCCACATTGCAGGAGATTTTAAAAATGCTCCTGCCAGGTGGGAGCAAACACAGATTTCCCAACTGGCGCCGGTGCAGGCAGGGAAACTGCTGTGTCTTGGGGTGGTCTCCTCAGTACATAGCAAGTGAGCTGGCCCCTTTAGAAAGTTGTTACAGCAAACAAATGATGGACGGAATGCGGACAATGCAAACTTTCTCCCCCAGTCAAAAGATCTGGGTAAAATCCATCTTTCTTTTGCCCTTTATGCAACCCTGGTTTGGATCCAGCCATATGCAATCCAGTCTTCACCCTGTGCCCCATGGGAAAAGTCCAGACCGAACTGCCAGGGTAGGTCCTCCCTGGACCAGAAACAAGTATCCTGGGACCGGTTTCAGGGTATGTCGCCCTTCTTCAGCCAAGCTAGCTTGAATCCAGTGGCACAGTGAGCAAGGGAACCACGTCTGGGCATACCCATCCCACTTAGGGCTAAATGTGTTACAGTAAACAAATGATGGACGGAATGCTGACAATGCAAACATTCTCCCCCAGACAAAAGATCTGGGCTAAATCCATTGTTCTTTTGCCCACTACGCCACCCCAGTTTGGACCCAGCCATATGCAAATCAGTCTTTGTTAGGGGTTGTACACAACAAAGAGCTTGTCCCCTCTCCTTTAGGTAGTGGTCCCACTGATAGCTTCCATTTACACAAAATATGTTTGTACCCTTCTCATTGATAGTTTCCATTTACACACAATATGTTTGTCCCCTCTCATTGTACTAGTGCCCCCACTGATAGCTTATTTCCACTGATTAATCCATTAGGCTTTAGGTTTGTGTGTTTGGAGTTCTTTTTTCACGTTTGGTATTCTTACTTTTACCAAAGCTTTTTTAGGTGCCACTCCCTAGGCAACGTGCAAAGCCTTCTCGTGTTTCTCCTTATTTTGCATAAAAACCGAAGCGCTGCACGCGCATGAGAACCACACCCAGCCCTGTCTATAAAAGGCAAACCCTGATATTCACCCAGTGCTAGTGCTCGTTGTGCTCCCGCCTTACCTGAGAACGGTTCCTCCTGTTTATTGGCACTGGCTCTCCTGCTACTTTCTGGACCTGCATCGTCGCAGGCTCTTCCTCCTTCCAGCTACCGGCTCTTCAGAGTCCCGGTCCCTCTCCTGACCAATCGAATCCACCTGCAAAAGAGAAAAAGGACAAGGTCAGATCAAACTAAATTTCCTCCGAACATTAAGTAAGTGCAACACCCATTATTTCCGACAGGCTCATTTTTCAACTCTCCCAAGAGTTTCATTCAGACTTTGGTGAAAAGAAAAACGGACATTTGTTTCAGGTACTGCACTCGAATTGTGGAACTTTGTGAATGGAACATTGTTTTACTTGAAACTTAGAAATCATTACCTGCTCGACGTGCAGTTAAACAAGAAATTTTTTAATTACCTACAGTACTTTGATGTAAGAGTACAGAACTCGTTTGGTGAAAATCCTGGGCATGTGTGCAAAGTGAGTATGTTATTCAGAACTCCAGGTTTAGCTATAGGAAAGTAATGTTTGACATTTGTAATCCAAATCACAGTATTAGATTTAGTTTTATAGAAACTTCGCAGTATTTGAAGTTACATCCCAGAACATTGAAACACACCAACCTGGAAGCTAAAGACCAGGACTAGAGAGGTACTTCACTCCAAATTTAGTAAGGAAGCGTCAGGTACACAGTTAGGGATAGGTTTTATTTACCTGTTCTTTGCTTGTTTCTCATTACTGTTCAAGGCAGGGGAAACCCATTAGGCACCTGTTTCACATGAAGTCTGGGTGAGCCACATATGTACATCAGCACTTCAACAGTGGAGAACGAAAGAGCGGTGTTGTCTCTCTCTCTTTTTTATTTTATCCACTTCCCCCTTCCCCTTCAGCTTCTGGTTCTTTGTACACTGTGAATAACTAGTGTGCTGGAGCAAGCAGTTTCAGGGTGGGATTGGACTGTCTTCATTCTCCAGCAGAGCTGACCAGATACTCAGGTGAGCTGGGCTTTGACAGTCTTGACCCTGTGCCCCATGGGAACAGTCCAGACCAAGCTGCCAGGCTAGGTCCTCCCTGGACGGAAACAAGCATCCTCGGACCGGTTTCAGGGTATGTCACCCTTCTTCAGCCAGGCTTGATTGAATAAAGTGGCACAGTTAGGGCAAAAAGTGTTACAGCAAAATAATGATGGACGGAATGCTGACAATGCAAACATTCTCCCCAGTCACATGATATAGGTAAAATCCATTGTTCTTTTGCCTACTACGCCACCCCAGTTTGGACCCAGCCATATGCAAATCAGTCTTGACCCTGTGCCCCATGGGAGCAGTCCAAAGTAAACTGCCAGCCCAGGTCCAAAGCTTGGGGGGTGGGAGCGCGCCGTCCCCCTGCTCTTTATAGTGAATTTAGGCCCATGGTGAGGGCTTTCCGGGGCCTATAATGGTTTAGCGAGTGGGCCACGTGGCCCTCTCCTCATTTTTAAAGGATTTTGGCCCACTGGGGTTGGCTCCCCTAGGCTGATGATGGCTAGAGAAGGGTGGCATGCATGACACCTCCCCATATTTGATGACGGCTTCTCAGGGGGGGGAGCTGTGCTACTTCCCTCATATCAATAAATGTGGATCCAGGGCATGGAGTCTCCAGGGCCAAATGTGGCCTTAATTACACAATGTGTTTATTTTTAATCCTCTGTGAGTCATGCATTATTGTGGCAGAAACTGCTAATTTTGTTTTTATATTAGCCCCAGCAGGGGTCACTCTGGGTCCCCTCATGGGGCCCAGGAGGGCAGGGTATCCCTACCCTGTCCCCTTTTAAATTTTTCTTTTTACAAGTTCAGGACAGGAGACTAAAGCCTGATTTAAATATTGATGGGAGGGTTACTCTGACACGATGACGATGAATATCCCATCTACTGAAATATAAATCCCTTAGGATATAATGTGGTTTATATTTAGGTGGATGGGATATCTATCACCGTTGTGACAGAGTAACCCATCCGCCAAGATCTAAATCCGGCCCTAAGTCCCCGAGTCTAGCAACATTTTTCTGGTGAATTGGCTCAAGTGAAATAGAGCTCAGAACACTACAAGTTTAAATTGGCGCTCCAGCGTGAGTCTCTCAAGCCTCTGGAGGTCTACTCCATTCAGATAGCTATATTTCTTATCTTTATTTCTTAAAATCTACTTAACAGATATACACCAAACTACAAAAAACTAAATAGGGGGACCAAGATCTAGCTTCCTGCCAAATGTAGTCGTCCAGCAGTTTTTGCTGGAGCCCTTATAAAATAACTCTATAGAAAGTGCATGAAGATTTTGTGTTTTGTGACCCCCCTTTTTCTCAGCCCCCACTTGACAGGCCACCCCAAAAGATTCAATGAACAAACTAGTCAAAAAGTAGCACCTTTCTGAAATGTTTTGTGGAGATTTGTCAGATGGGGTCATAGTTATTAGCAGCACAACATTTTTTTTCCCTCTGGAACAGTTGATCTAACTATAACTACCCAGTGACAAATGCAATACTGTGTGTGTATATATGTATATGTATATATATATATATATATACATTCTTTGCGTAATTTGCACTGATGGCACTTGTCACTTTATATGTCCATATTGCATTTGCACTTTATGGTAACATTTATGCACTTTATTGCATATTTTGCACATTGACCAGGTCAGTTTACACTAATTGTAATGTATTCAATGTACCTTTAATATGGCTTCATAAACGGTATTTTTTTGCATTTTATGCATTTATTTATTGTATAAAAATTATTGCATGACTGTTATATTTTAAATTGGCCTTACATCATATTTTCGGAGAAGCAATAGATTTATTACCCAATTTGTTTACTACAATGGATTTTAGCCACTTCCAATATAGTTAAAAATAACTTTTTAAATATAACCTTTGGAATTGTTTGGAAAACAGACTTCCCAGTACTTAAATTTGGAGTATGTCCTTTCCTTTATCTCTATGAACACATGGTGCTATGTATGAAAAAAACAGAAAATAGAGAAAAAAACGCTAATTGAAAAAAGCTGTGAAGCACTGACTATTTAACTGTGAAAGTTTTACTTACTGACTGTCTGTGAGCAAGGGCGGATGCCCGAAACGCGTCAGATTTTGTTGGACTCAGCTTGTTAATAAACGTTGTGCCTTCAATCACGTTGGATTCGTGTGGCTTTCCTGGGTCGTTTTGACGGAGCTTTGGAAACTGCTGTTGATTTATTCAAATTTCGGGAGGTGATTGCTCCCGAGGCGAATCCACTCCCTCCAAGCCGGCTGCGGTGTGCAATCAACTTTCCTGAATGGAATTTCGTCAACTGCAGCCCCCGTGTTCGTTGAGCTGGATATTCACTCAAGATAAGGATTGCATCAGCGGTGTCTAGAATCATACCGGGCGGCCTGCCAGATGCTGTAAAGCTAACCTTGTGGTGAGTGCTCATTCACTGTTCTGACACGGTGGGGAGGAGTATCTGGCACCGGCGTGCGGCCTTGGGAGCGTATTGAGCTCGGGTCGCTCAGCGCTGACTAATTGGAAAAAGTCATTTTGAGTCCGACGCCATGTCAGCGGAAACCTTACGTGGTAGAGAGGCGGCGGCTGCCGTAGTCTATTCTAACCTTCCAAAGGTTACATCCAATTCTGGAGCAAATCAAAAAGCTAATGTGACTGCTAATGAAAATACAACGGAAAGCCAAATACGAGAAGCACTTAAAAGATTGGAAAAATGCATGTACCAAGAAATGTCTAAGTGGTGGGAGCATAAATCTCTCTCAATGTATTTGGAAGAGAATCATGTACCACGGGGTTTGCACATTTTATTAGCACCTAGCTATGACAAGCCCAATCCTAACATGTTGAAAGAATGGGGTCAAACAAACTTGGAATCCTCCACTAAATTGATACAAATCCTTGTGAAGTATGCATCTATTGACAGGGAAATATTAATCAAGGAGATTGAGGAAATAAATGACTCATTGCAGAAACTTGAACCCCATGAAATGATTTCTAAAGGACGTAAAGAGATTGATGAAAAACTGTCAAAACAGGAAGAAAAGATCAAGGTAAGAAAGGTTTACAAATTTAAGGAGGACTATGCTGAAGGGCGCATTTATACATTTGCGCGCAAGTTTGATAGCGCCAAACGTTCTAAATTAGCGCAACAAGCACAGCTAGCGCAACAAGCTAAACAAGGAAATACAAATCAAACAGAAGCCTCCACTTCAGCGCATGCACCATCTGCAATGACCAATAATCAAGAAATAAGCGACAATGATTCGCTCACAAGTGGTCAGACATCAGATGAGGATGGAAACATTCAGTGGGTCACCAATTCTCTGATCCTTGACCTTGGGGAAGAAGTTGATTCTTTAGTTTCGGATTGGTTACAGACATTAAGGCCCCAGACCAAACATCAACAGAAGGGGCAGCAAAGCGAGCCAGGTGCAACAAAAGGAGAAGCGAACGCCGGAAAAAGTGGAAAATCTCCAAAAAAAACAAAGCGGCAGTATTGGCGCAAAAAGAAATAAGTGACAATACAGTAATTAATTTATCTAATGTTACCCTGACTGAAGCAGAAAAACAACTTTTAAGTTTGGGGTTAACATATTGTCCTGCATCTGATTTCAATTACGCAAGAACTCGCATAGATGTCTATATGTACATAAGAAAACTAAAACTTAAGAAATTCTTCAACATTAAGGAGGGCTCAAATGAAAAAGAAAAATATAAAGAAAAGGATCATATTTGCTCTAATGAAAGTGATAATGTACCCCTAGCTCTACCCTCCAGATAAACCAAATCTTTGCTAACTTCACATCATTTGGCCTCTGACATTTCTATATCTCCTGATACGATTTCCACTCAGGAGGAATTGAGAGCGGCATCCATTGCACAAGTTGGGGCTAACATCAGCCCTTTTAAGCCTAAGTCAAAATTTAATCCCACCATGCCTCGGGGACTCAATTGATATTTTTCAGGACGTGGTGGTTGAGGATCTGAAACAACTACATCACAATGTGAAACATAAGAAACGTTACAAAAGCAAACATGAGAATAACTATTTTTCACTCATCAAAAAGTTGGGAAGTGATCATAACATCATTGTTACTAGTGCGGGCAAAGGGGGAAATATAGTCATCTGGCCCCAAGAAGCTTATATTGAGGAAGCAAAAAGACAATTAAATGATCCAACTTGTTATTCCAAAACAACCATCAAACATTTTAATGATGCTAGAGATGTTTTAAAAAAGTTGTTGTTTCAATGTAAAAGAGACGGCATGATTTCCTCTCAGGAATTTGACTTTCTCCATATTGAGTTTCCTATATTGCCCAAGCTATATCTACTCCCAAAGATTCATAAGCAGGTAGTACCAGTCCCTGGCCGGCCAATCATCTCGGCCATTGGGGGGGTGGCCGAACATGTCACACAGTACATTGACTATTTCCTCCAGGACTTGGTTAAAGATTTGCCTGTTTATGTTAAGGACACCGGCGATTTCATTGCCAAAATTAAAAACATCCCATGGGACAGTGACATGTTAATGCTTACATTGGACATTGAGTCGCTCTACACGAGCATAGAGCACACATCAGGCCTCAAAGCTCTTGATTTTTTCCTTGGAAAAAGACCTATCAACTGTTATTGTCACAACAAAGTATTTATTGAGTTAACCACCTGGTGCCTTAACAATAATTTCTTTTTGTTTGGGAATGATTTGTTTATACAGAAACGTGGAGTTGCTATGGGAGCCTGTTTTTCCCCCAGCTATGCGTGTTTACACGTAGGCTGGTGGGAGGAGCAGGTCCTCAGGCGGCAACACGCGGTTATTTTTGACGAACATGTTTGCTTTGGATCCGTTATATTGATGATGTTTTTGTTTTGTGGCGAGGAGATTTTATCAGTGCAGAGAATTTTGTCACCAGTCTTAATTTCAATCAGGAAAACCTCAAGTTTACTAAATCCATCAGTAATTGCAAGGCAGAGTTTTTGGATGTCAAAGTATTTGTACACAACGGACACTTGGCAACCAAACTACACAGGAAAAGCACTGCTGGCAATAGTATCCTTCACGCCAGCAGTGCACACCCCAGGCATGTAGTAGATAACATCCCACTAGGCGAGCTACTTAGGATCAAGAGAATCTGTAGTACAGAGATTGATCTTGATATCTGCACCACGGAGGCCCTTGATCGTTTTAGACAAAGGGGTTACCGCGAATCTATCTTAAAGACAGCTGTGCAGAAATCTAAAAAAGAACTTGTGAGTCCTTGCTCGATCAGACACACAACAGCGTGTCAGACAATGTCCCTGATGATAAAGAGGCACCCAGGTTAATTACCTCCTATAGTAGACAAGCGAGACAAATAAAATCCATTGTGACCAAAAGATGGCCGGTCTTACAAACTGATCAGGTTTTGAAACCTAGATTGCCTGACGGTCCCACCGTGACCTTTCGGAAGGGCCCTTCCCTTAGGTCACATATTTGCCACGAATTTCCAGAACTTAAGAAAAAACAGGATTGGATGAAATCCCTATTTGGGTCCAAGCGATGCACTTCTTGCAGGGCGTGTAAATTTGGCAAGTCAACTACTCAGTACAATACACCTTTCAGTCCTGACCCTATTAACATCAAGGGTCAATTTACATGCAAGACTGAGTTTGCCATTTACGTCCTGACATGCACATGTGGACTCAGATATGTCGGTAGTACTCGACAACCTGTGCATGTCAGGATTCTCCAGCACTTACGTGCCATTGTCAACAATGGTCCATCTTACCCGGTGGCCAGGCACTTTAAGAGCATTCATAAAAATGATTTACAATGCCTGACTTACTTTGTGATAGCCTCAGTGGACAAACCTACCAGGGGCGGCGACAGGGACAAGTTGCTTCGGAGACTTGAGTCCCAATTTATTTAGGAACTAGACAGTAGATTTCCAAATGGGCTCAACACTACAGATGATTTACATGTCTTTCTATGAACCTTTTATGATTAGGTTTAGGTTAGTTCGTTTTTTCGGCAGCCGCCTCATACCTCCAGGTTTTTTATTTTCTCCGATATATTAGTTTGTTTTCTTAAAATGATTGTGTTACTTTCACTATTTTTCCCTTAATAAGTGGCTTCATAGCTGTTGCCATATAAGTCTCTCTCACTTGTTAGTTTTTTGGTGATAGTATAGTTTTTTCATTCACTTGTCTTGGACACAGCCACGTGGTACTATTTGTAAATGTCTGTTTTCTGCCCAACTATATTGATAATATGAATTAATATTGCTTCTTCCCAATAGAATTCATTTCTTTTGGAGTATACAATCTTGGCCATTTACATCTTAATACCTATGCTCTTCAGTGCCGTATTATATTGAATACATCCATGACCTTGCCATTTTGGATTTTATCCTACTGTTACATTCTTTGCGTAATTTGCACTGATGGCACTTGTCACTTTATATGTCCATATTCCATTTGCACTTTATGGTAACATTTATGCACTTTATTGCATATTTTGAACATTAACCAGGTCAGTTTACACAAATTGTAATGTATTCAATTGTACCTTTAATATGGCTTCATAAACAGTATTTTTGTGCATTTTATGCATTTATTTATTGTATAAAAATTATTGCATGACTGTTATATTTTAAATTGGCCTTACATCATATTTTCGGAGAAGCAATAGATTTATTACCCAATTTGTTTACTAAAATGGATTTTAGCCACTTCCAATTTAGTTAAAAATAAATTTTTAAATATAACCTTTGGAATTGTTTGGAAAACAGACTTCCCAGTACTTAAATTTGGAGTATGTCCTTTATCTCTATGAACACATGGTGCTATGTATGAAAAAAACTGAAAATAGCGAAAAAAACGCTAATTGAAAAAAGCTGTGAAGCACTGACTATTTAACTGTGAAAGTTTTACTTACTGACTGTCTGTGAGCAAGGGCGGATGCCCGAAACGCGTCAGATTTTGTTGGACTCAGCTTCTTAATAAACGTTGTGCCTTCAATCACGTTGGATTCGTGTGGCTTTCCTGGGTCGTTTTGATGGAGCTTTGGAAACTGCTGTTGATTTTTATATATATATATATATATATATATATATATATATATTCACCAGGTCTCCCTCACGAGAGAAATTGAGCCGCAACCTTTCCGTGGGTGTTGATGCTTTGATGCTTTTATGAGCGATTTACAGCAGGCATTTCCTAATGCATTTTGGTCTTTCTCAAAGGAGGAGGGCGCTACGGCATCAAACAGCTAACAATGTTTTCCCAGCAGGAGTGTTTTTAACAAGTTACAGCCCTCTGGTGTCCGCCCCACAGGGCTGGCTGTATCTCTAAGACTGCTGGTATTTGTAGTCTGTTGTTCGTGGGTGATGCGGTTTGTTTGTTTTGCTGAAATATTTGTGTCACGGAATCCCCACATGCCACTTGTCAGGCTGTAGGGACGCATATATATATATATATATATACAGCAAAATGCCTGCATTTCTTCTGATTTCTTCCACCTCAAGGGGTTGGTGTGGGGCTAGATGAGCACAGAAACAGTATATTAATGCACAATATTAGCCGACTGCAGCGGAAATCAATGCCTGCACTCCAGGAGATTTTCAAAAGAAGTTTATTTGGCTGACACATTTTGACCTGCCTGGTGACTGGGCAGATCGCAAAGCATCAGCCAAATAAACTTCTTTTGAAAATCTCCTGGAGTGGGGCCATTTTCTTGTGCTGCAGCACTAGTACTATTGTGTATATATATATTTACGAAATTTAGTCTGCTTACTCTTTCGGGCAGCATTTGCTAGAAATGGACAAGTGGTTACCGATAATTTTCCCCACTTGGGGGGTAGCTTATCCTTTTGAAAGCACAACAAGATGTATGAATTGTTGCCGAATGAGCCTGGCGGCTTGCCCTTTATTTTTTCAGCTCACTTGGCTCACTTTATTGTTTTCTGGGAGACGGACACTGGTGATTGGCTCTGATCGTCCGTGACTACAGAAAGGGTTTTACATGAGGTGGGACACACCACCATTCGTCCTCATCCTCCTTGGACCCCAGCTCAGAGATGCCCTCTTCATGAAAATGGCTAAACTCCTAATACATATACTCTTGTTACAATAAACAGTTTTCCAGCTTTAAGGTTGTGCTCGTCTGGGGTATTTGATTAGGACGTTTCACACATATGTCTTTCAAAGATGGCGTGATCGACTTCAGTTAAGATGACATTGTGTTTTTCACATTATAGTAAGCTATATGAAAAGGATAAAGAGATCGAAGCACTGCAGGTAGATGCACTTTGCAAAACCTTGAACAGATTAAGGACTAGTTCTAGACTTTAGTTCACTTGATTTCTTGACACAATTACAGTGTATTTGGCCCACTTTACTAGGGCAAACACAATACTTTCTCACATATAATATTTCTATATGAGTGGACATCTATTGGGGAAGTTAACTGCTCAATTCATCCTGTAGCCCAAATTTCACAAATACACTAGCCATGAAACCCACCTACTTTTTGCAGAATTACAAAACATTGTCTGAAATGGGATTCACTTAGATTTACCCAGTGCTGAATTTGAGCTGGTGGTTTCGGGTGCTCAGCACCGGCACTTAATTGACGGAACCAGCACTTAATTGTCAAAACCCAGCACTTATGACAGTCTACCACATGGTGGCACTGTTTGTCTAATTTCGAGATACACACTGCACGAGTTGTTTAGTAATATAATATACATTAGAAGTGACAGATACCTACCACACAAGGCATAGCTTTGGGGTCCTGGAATAGTCTAAATTGTCATACTTGTAGGTGTGTGATAGTTAGCAGTTGTGTTGGTACCGTCATTGGCAGTGATGGCAGGGGCAATGGTTGGTGCAAGCTGCAGAGACCTTGTGAAAAGGGTCATGTCTCTTATATTTTCACAAATTAATCACTGCATTTAACCAAAGTTTGTTCTTCAAGTTGTGTGAAAGGAGATTAAAGATGTCTTTTAATGCTAAATCTTGAAGATGCTTGATAATCTACCACAGACCATGGTAAACTGGTAGAACATTCACTCTCCAAGCTTTATCTTTGTGCTTATGTATTGTGTTTCTTTATGAAGTTTGGGATGTGTTTGAAAGCAGAAGTGAATGGCTTCAGTTTGAGTGAACACTGCATTATCTCACATTACAGTAAGCATTACAGAAACTATAAGAGTTTGAAGCGTTGTAGCTGTGTATACTTTACACAATTGTTTACCAATTTTGGGCCTAGTTTAGTCTTCAATGTCTATGATTTTAAGAGATATAAACAGAGTATTAGGTATAGTTTTGTAAGATTAAAACTACTCTCTGTACTTCTTCAGGTACACTTCTTTTATTTCTGACTAACATTGAGTGGACAAAGGTGGTAGTTAGTGCAAGTGTACTGTTCAGTTTGCATGTGCTTCCCCCTGTACTAAACTTTTGTAAACAGCGAACAAACCCACCTACGCCCAAGTGATGAACAGCTGACGAAGCTTGTGAAGTCTAACTGGACAGGTTATTCACCCTGTCTGCAACATCTCCCAAAGAGCCACATTCTATAGACACCTAACTCCCTTTTGAACAACCAACCAAAGACGGGTGGTGTTTTCGCTGTACACAACCTCCCATGGACAGCCAAGTGCCTCCACACTATCAAGCCTCTTTAGGTGGCCAACCTTCTACTATGCACAGTGTTTGTCTTGTGCTGAAGTCTTCAAGGATAGCTATCCACTTGAGGGCAATGAACTGCACACAGGCAGGAAAGACCATGCTATGTATGGTCTTCACACTGTGCATTAGCCCTCATGGAAAGCACAGGCACCCAAACACCAAATCTATCGTAGGTGACCAAAAGCCCACTACACACTGACTTTGATCTGTGCACAACCCCTCATAGCTAGCCTACTTCATCCAGACACCAAAGGTACATTTATATGGCAGAACCTGCATTATGAATGGCTTACACCCTGTACTGAACCTTTCGTACATAGCCAACTCCCTATGGACAATAAACTAGGAACATATATGAGGAAATATCTGCATGGGGGTTTACTTTAGTAAGCTACACCCAATATGAGACAAAATCACTGTAAACCTATACTCCAAGAGTTATTTTGGTTTGCTTGGGTTCTTTGGTACTCCCGCTGGACCCAGGGCAGACCCCCATGTAATTCTGCAGGACTCTCAAAGGACCAGCCGACAAGCTTCAAGACCATGGTCTTGGGTTACCAAATAAACTTCATAGAATGAAGCTTGCATGATCCTGCAGGAGTATGGAGCTGAAGCTGCAGCTGACTCCTGTGAAAATCCTGTGGTACCCCAGAGGTCTGTGCTGGGTCTCGCAGTGGCACTTCAGTACCAAGGGGTGCAAAATAAACTGCTCCATCATGGTGGGGGTTATGGATTCTCCAGGCCATCAATCGAATTGGTAACCAGCCACGAACTGGTTATAGACCACAAAAAATTGCATTTTGGAATGCATTAGAAGCATTTGCTGCATTTTTTTCAGAAACAAAACAAGTTACTGAATTAGTATTTTAATGACCAGAGATTCCGAGTTGCTGTTACAGATTCGCAAATAGTATGTAACAACAACTTGCAAATACTGAATAGTCTCAAACTGGCACATGCATCAAGCAAAATTCTCCTCGCAAAAATTGCGAATCAGTAAAATAGTAAGTGAGTGCAAAACAACACTTTCCAATGCATCAACCCCAATAGCGAAAATTCAAGATAATCAGAAAAAATGCCCCTGCAAATTTAGCGATAAGCAAAATAGTGATTATATAATAGCGAAAACTAAAACTGCTCCTGCAAATAGCGAATAACTAATAATGAATCGCAAAACAATGCATCAAAACTCACTAATAGCGATTTCCCCAAAATTACTATTGAGCAAGGGCAGAATTAGGGGAATCTCAACCAAGAGGAAAAGTGGAGAAAACACACAAAAAAAATTACAGGTGCAACCAATTTGAAATCCTTTAAAAATGCATCTGGAGACCCCTAAGCCATTCACAATGGCAGCCCTCTATGTGCTTGCAAGGAGGATGAGGATAAATGCAGCAGCCCAGCGCAGGAGGAGGATGCAGAAGAGGGTATTCCGAGTGCACATAACATTGTTGGGTCAAAATGATGAAGAAATTTAAGATAAGTACTGTCGTGCAATGATAATGCTCCTAATTCCATATTTGGAACCCATACTGCAGCACCAGACGAGTAGGACCAATGCCGTTCCTGCACATGTTCAGGTCCTATGTAGCCTGCACCTACTGGTGTCAGGCAGTTTCCAGGGGGTCGTAGCGGTAGCCGGAGGTGTATCCCAAAGCGCACTCTCACGCTTCTTCCGGAAATTCCTTGACGCCATGATGACAATGATCCAAACCCACATCACCTTCCCCACAACCCCACAGGAGTTGAATCAGACCAAACTGGAGCACCATCAGGTGGCTCAATTCCCACATGTCATTGGATGCTTTGACTGCACGCATGTCCCCATCTGTCCCCCCTCAGCCAACGAGTACATCTTCCAAAACAGGAAGTCTTACCACTCCATCAATGTCCAGGTAGTGTGTAATGCTAAGCATATAATAACGGACATCATAGCACAATTTCCCGGAAGCACACATGACTCATATATATTCTGCCACAGTGGCATTCACAGGCATCTGCTCGGCGATGAATTTGGAGAGGGAACCTACTTGGTACATACATATACCTATTTATTACATCATTATACCAAATGTGATTGCATTACTGCGACTTACTCTTTGCTTCCCACCCGGAAGGTGACAGCACATATGCCTTGCGCGAATAGATCCTGACCCCTTATCTCAACCCAGCAACACCACAGGAACAGAACTACAACGCGGCACCCATTAGCACAAGGAATGTGGTCGAAAGGACATTCGGGATACTAAAAAGTCACTTCAGGATCCTTCATAAGACTGGTGGTGCATTATAGTACAACCTGAGACCTGCTGTAGGATTGTGGCTGTATGTGCCATGCTGCACAACATTGCCACAAGAAGAGGCATACCAATTGAGATAGACAAGAATGACAATGATGGTGATGACCAACCACACGCACAACATCGACAGGCACATGTAGCAAACACAGCCGAAGGTCAGAGGAGACGTACACACATCACACAACATCATTTATGAGGTAGGTAAGAATGAGCCATCACAAGATATTGTTGAATGTAAATGTTTTATTAACATGAGCACATGTCAAACAAAAGATTTATGTGTAGAAAATTATGACGGTGATTGCATAGGTTGATTAAGTCAAAATAAACTAGTTAACAGCAGTGGAGGGCAATCACAATGTTGAAATGGACCATGGTTTCACCACCATGGCCAAAGAGGTGAATATGCATGGCTAGCACCTTTTGCCACGTACCCCCACCAGCCTGATGTGTGCCTGTGGATGTGAAGCTGCGCGAACTGCACCTCCTGTTAATAGTCACTGGCACAGACACACTACTCAGGCTCGATACCTCCTCACTACCCTCCTCCCCTTCCAAGTTGCTGGCAATCACAGTCCCAAACCAGAGGTGTTTTACAGCAGTGGTCACTTGGCCTAAGGCCCTTGCACCACCCAACAGAAATGGCCTAGATAAATCTGCAATGCACGGAGCGCCGTGCCAATACTGCAGTGGTTTTGCTGAGCTTGGTGATGAAATGAAATGAAAATTTATAAAGTGCTAACTATCACTCCTAATGAAGTCTTCAGGCGCTGAACAACAACTAGTCAGAAGGTGATAAGAGCCTAAATAAGCTTTTGGCAACAATCCACTGACAACCCGAAAATCCATGTTTTTAACTGCTTTCTGAACGGCCCCCCTTGTTTGATGGACCTAAGTGTGTTGGGCATACTGTTTCAAGCTTTAGCTCCCAGAATGGTTGCTGACCATCCGTCTCTGGTGACTGGCCTGGATACTGGAACTCCGATCAGGTTAGTCGTGGTTGACCTTAGTGTTCTCATCGTTGTGTATGGCTTAAATCTTGCTGAGAGATAACCTGGCCCATGTTGATGAAAGGCTCTGAAGGTTGCTAGTAACAGTTTAAACAAGATTTTCTTACACACCGGTAGCCAGTGGAGGGTATTCAATGCCACTGTGGCCGATGCCCTACGTGGTAGGCCCAACACCAATCTGGCAGCTGCGTTCTGGACTACCTGTAATCTCCTTAGGATTGTTTTATTAATTCCCACAAGGAGACTATTACAGTAGTCTAGCCTTGATGATATGAGGGCCACTGTCACTGTCTTTTTTGCCACCAGGGGAATCAGATTAAGACATTTCCTCAATGTTTTTATGAATTCATAGCAGGTCCCAGTCAGTTTCGAGACATGAGGCTTGAAGGACAGACTAGAGTCAAACCATACGCCTAGGCTTCTGGCCACTTCCACAGTTGATGGTGGTGCTGTGGTGTCATCTGGCCACCAATCATTTGGATGAAAAGGATTGTCTTTCCCAATTGGTAACATTTCTGTCCTGCTAGTGTTACAACAGAGATGATTTTCCCTCATCCATTGAAGCACTGCCGTCAGACAGTTTTTAAAATTCCCCTCTGCCTTACAGGTGGTCTTATCCAGGGAGAGGATCAATTGGGTGTCATCAGCATACAATGTTGTCTCGATCCCATAGTCAGATGTCAGTGAAACTAGAGGGGCCATATAAACATTGAACAACAAAGGGCTCAAAGAAGCCCCCTGCGGCATCCCTGTAGAGATGACTTGGAATGATGAATTGAAGGGCCCCAGCGTGATCGATTGGGTCCTGTTAGGCAGGAAAGATGTTATCCATGACAAGGCTTGATCTGATATTCCACATGCACTTAATCTGGCGAGCAGGATTTAATGCGAAATCGAGTCAAACGCAGCTGACAGATCTAACAAGATCAGAACTGCCTTCTTTACCTTATCCAGAATAAATTTGATGGTATCTGCTATCTCCAACAAGGCTGACTCAGTAGAATATTTTGGTCTGAAGCCATACTGACGAGGATAGAGAGCCTTTGTCGTCTCTAAGTAATCCACCTATTCCTTATATACAATTTTCTTTGTAATTTTCCCCAGTACGGGTAACAGAGATATTGATCTGTAGTTAGTGAGATCTAAGGATGGCCCTTGTATTCGCTGACATACGTTTAGTGCGTTGTCCTGCAACGACGGCACGGGTGAGCTATTGTAGGCTCTGGTTTGTCTGCCCCTCCTCATCAACTGTTGTTAGGTCATGCACACAGTCTGACATTGTGCTTATGTTTTTGGCCTGCTTGGAGATCTGCCTGTTGATTGTACCAATGTGTCGCCCCTGCAGGTGCTGCACATGTAGCATCTGCAACTAAATGCCGCCATATATATTTGGAGCTGGTTCAACATCAGCCGCAATACAGGTCCTGGACCTGCGCCGTTGTCCAATTTGTACCTGTGCTGGTGTTGGAGCTCGTGAAGGGACACGTGGCTGGCTGCGGCTGTTGTGGTTGCTGGAGTCAGCTCTGATTCCATTTCTTGCAGTGCAGGTACATGTGCCCCGTGTTTTGGTAGTGGTGGTGGTGTACATTCAGGGTCCACAGGAGTCTCTACATCCATCTCTGCAGGTGTCTCAGAGATGATGAGCCGGTCACTGTCCTCTGAGTCCACCTGAGCTGCATCTGTGTGTGAAACAGTGCAGTGTTAGTCTTGTTTGGTCCTAAATCTGTATCTCACATATCCTACTTTGTAAATAATAATTCACTGATATATAAACACAGTCTGACATGAATTATTGATATGTTTTATTAAGCAGTGATGATTATACATGGGCACTTGGCTAACATAACTACATGCCCATGATGCTTTATGTGTATGAGGGAAAATATGGAATGGACTTCTCCCTGCACACTGTGATTAGCCTGGGGGTATGTGCATGGATATACAGTACGCAGAGTATTAGCGTTTGCATGCATCTTACCTTGTTGTGTATTTGCTGCGTCAAATGTATCCAATTGGGTTACTCCCATGACTGCCTCAGGCTCGATCACCTCCTCAACAAGGTCCTTCAGGGCTGTGTTAGCGGGTGCTTTCGATGGTACCCCTCCTCAGTCACCTGCTTCCTTCACCCTTTCGGCTACAGGCTCCTTGGCACGTTTCCTGAGGTCGTACCACCTTTTCTTCAGATCTTCAATGCTGCGCTGGGTGACTCCCACAGCATTCACTTTCTCCTTGATGCGCAGCCATATTTTGCGCTTCTCTACCTCTGGCACCTTCAGTGACAACTTGCCAAACAGATTGTCATGGCTGCTGCTCACCCCCTCAATCAGATGTTCGAGTTCCCTCTCCGAGAACTTCATCTTCCTCTTCCTGGGCGTGGCACTCTTCCGTGCACCATTTTCATCCATCCTGGCTACTTGAACTGTAGCTGGATTGTGAATGTGATGTGTCTCTGCTCAACTTCAGTACTCTGCCTCCTCCTCTGAGCTCCTCAGGGCACTGAATGAAGCATGCACTGGATAACTTACTAGTTGTGATGTCATCAGCCTCCTTCTAACGAGACCAGCTTTTTACGGATTCGCAAATACCGAATTTGCAACTACCGATTTAGGTATTAGCGGACTCGCTATTTGCTAGTTTGTGGGTTAGCGACTCGCAATCATGTATTCAGTATTTTTTTCGCGATTTCTAAGGGATCGCTAACATTTACCAAATCTGTACATGCATCCCAGTTTGCAAGTTTTTAATTACAATTCCTTATTTTCCACTTATAAGGAATCGCTTCAGGGATTTTTGATGCATCTGCACCAAACTAGAAATTTAGCTTATGCTAATTACCACCAAATCTGTTTAGGTGGTAACCTGGAGCAAACTATATAAAAAGGCCCACAATGCATCAGGGTGTTGCACAATCGAAGCTCTATACATGATTGTGGGAAGGATGTGGTTTCTCAATGCCCTGCAGAGGAGGAGGATACAAACCTAAAGTCCTTTTTTTGAAGCCACGCAAAGCCACTCTGCGTGACTTTGAATGACTTCATTATATTATTTACATTAACCCCTTCCCTGCTCATGACGAGCTCAGCTCGTCATGAGGCACACTGGAGCTGTGCTTATGACGAGCTGAGCTCGTCATGAATAAAGCCAAATAGCAATTTCCAGCACAGATGGGGAATTGCCTTAGCAGCCAAGGTGTTAATGGGCTGAGCAATACCCTGAAACAGTCAACCCCAGACGTCCCCATAATCAACAGCAAACTGTTACCTGTACTTCTTTACGCAGATGATGCAGTCCTTATGGGCCGCACTCCAAATTCTCTGCGTATTTTGATAAAAACATTTGAAGAGCACATGGATGGACTGGACTTACGTGTGAATTTAAAAAAATTGTTTATCATGTCATGTGGACCAGGGAAATGCCAGCTCAATTCTATAATGGTAGGGAATGACAAATTAATTTCCACTCAAACTTTTCCATATCTCGGGATGGTCTTTGCTGCGAACGGCTCGTGGACTGGGCATTTGGTCCACTCCGCGAGCAAGTTCTCAAAGGCCATCAACTCAATTTTAAGATTCCCCCGCCCAAAGAAAACAGGTGCAATTGAAGCAATTTTAAGGATTTTTAAATTGCAATGCGTTCCAGTAGCCATATATGGGGCAGAGATATGGGCTTTGGCGAAGAATTGGTGCATCCAGCAGGAAGAAAATCGGTTTTGTAGAAAGCTGCTGGGTGCACCGATTTCTACTTCTCAGTATATTTGCCATAAGGAACTTAACTTGTCGTTTATTTGTGATTTTATCAATGCCCGACCTGCGTTACTTTGGCACTCAGTTTGGAGGAATAAATCTGCTACTCTAACGCAAGAAGTTATAACTGACTGCAAAGTGCAAGAGAGGAATGAATATCCCTTGGCTCTCAGGGGTCTACCAGAGTCTATGAAGCATTGATAAAGGTAGCCTCTTCATAGACCCAATTGGAGCTGATTGATTCCATAAGAATGACTTACAAAAGCACTTTATGCACTTTATAACTCAGGAAGGGTTAGGGAAGAATCTAAGAAGTCCACAGTCTCTAGTTACATGGGCAGGGAATTGCAGAGGTACCCTTTACTAATATATCTTATCCTGCCAATGGTAAACTGGGAAAGAAGCCTTTTATTTTGATTAAGGACGAGAACTGTGAAATTTCTGTTAAATTTTCCTCTAGGCTATCGGCCAACCACAGAAAACATATGATGCCCCTATGACGGAGTGAGCGCACAAACTGATTTGCATTTTTTCTTCTTTTGTAAATATTATTTAAAATATGTAAAATGGTTTTTAACTCCCTTTTTTAAAAAACACAGACTGTTTTCACTGGGGAATCTTATCAGATGTTGCTTTGTTTGAACAATGAAGAAATAGACCTCTGCACTAACACTTTCTTGAGAATTACCACTGAGTCCGCAAAATGATGAACAATCCTTGACTTTCCTTTTGTTTAGTAAATTGTAAAATTTGTCTGGTGTCTATTACGGTTCATCAAGTTTTAGGTTTAAAGCATTTTATTAAGACATAACAAAAAAAGAAAAAAAGGGGGGACAAGGAGGGTATAGGGATTGCGAAATACACACGAATACAAGGATAAATAATCGAAGCGTGGTGCTAGACAATGGCAGTAGCATATAAAGGTGCTTTGAAGAGAGTCCTGGCGTGGTCGCCATTGTCAATAAAGCTGAAAAGCAAAAGAAAAGGCAAACGATAGATTGAGCCTCCCTCCCTCCCTGAACCCCTCCCCTCCAACTCCCACAACTCCACCCCACACTCCCTCCCCAACTTCCCCCCTCCCCAACTTCCCCCCGTCCGGTGCTTAGATTATTCATGCGCTCCGCCCCCCCTTCCCCCGCCCCATCTTACGAGAGCTCCCCACACATTGTCTATTTAAGCAGTCGGGTCTATGGGAGGCGTTAGTCTCAGGAGTCTAAGGTATCTCAGGCAGGTAAGTTCTCTAAATTCTGTGGTTAATAGCGCATGGAAGGGTTGCCACAACTCATCAAACTGTTCCACGTCCCCCGCAACCATGAGCGACAGTTTTTCCATGCCCAGGACATGCCAGAGTCTGTGGAGCCAACCTGTGATGGAGGGGACTGTGGTGGTGCGCCAGTGTATTAGTATATTCTGGACCGCTGAGCCCAGTGCTATCGCTATTTGCCGACCCCTAGGGACTTCAACAGGTACATTAGCTGATTTGGGAGGCCCAACAAAGCGTACGCCGGGAAGCGTGGCAGTTCTATGCCAAAGTGGGTGTCCACCTCGTCAATAACCTCCTTCCAGTAAGCCTTCAACAAAGGGCAGTCCCAAAGCACATGTGTGAGAGTCCCTGTCTGCCCACAGTCCCTCAAACACTCCTTCCCAATGTTCCTATTCATTTCATGCAACCTCTCTGGGGTATAATACCAATATGTAGACACCTGTGTAAAGGTTTCGGTGAGCCCCGTGTGGTATGCTGAGTGTCTCGCGCGGTATGCAATCTGATCCCATTCCCTACAGCTAAGTGTCCTCCCCAGCTCCCTATTCCAGCGCTCCCTGCCAGGGTTATAAAAGTGAAATGGGGGAGGTTGCAACATCTTATATAGGTCCGAGATCAGCTTAGAGTCCAAGGTGCGAGTCACCAACCACCTCTCATACGGTTTCAGTCAACGGTCCGCCATATCGCGTACCTGCGGCTGAAGCGCCCAATGTCGAACCTGCATGTACCTCATCCTCTCTGTTTAGGCCAGTTGGTATTTCTGTCTAAGGTGCTGAAATGAGACCACTCCTTCTGAGTCATACATCTGGAAGAGCACGCGGCAGCCCGCCGCTCTCCAGTGCATGAATGCACCTGGTTCTAAACCGGGGTAAAATCAGGGTTCTCTGCTATGGGAGCAAATGGAGAGGGGAACGAGGTGAGATCATGGACTTCATTAACAGCGTCCCATACTCGCATGGGGACCCGTGTAACAAAGGACGCGTACAGATTGGGGGGACGGGGGACCCGTAGCAAGAACGGTATCTCCTGTAAGGGACGCCCCGCCACCGCCTGGTCCCGAAAGAGCCAATGCTTGTCAGATTCCCATCTGCTCCATTCCACCAAGTAGCGCAACTGCGCCGCCTGAAAATATTTCCGGAGATCCGGGATGCCAAGGCCTCCCGCCTCCGGAGCTAGCGTAGAGAGAATCCTCTTCAGTCTCGGCTTATGGCCCTGCCAGACGAAGCGTGCAATATCTGCTTGCGTCTGTCTGATCCATCCCGTGGGCGGCTGAAGCGGCAAGGCCCGAAAGAGATAAAAGATCTGGGGCAAGACCGTCATCTTGACCGCAGCTATTCTGCCGAGCCAAGACAGCATCCCTTTACCCCAGCGGCTCAATTCTTCCTTGATTTTCCTGCCCAAGGCTGCGTAATTGGCCTTCACCATCGCCGGTAGCGTCGGTGCTAAGAGAATCCCCAGGTAAGGTACCAGGGTTGATGACCACTGCATAGGAAAAAGCCTCTGCAGGTCTCTTCTCGTATCAGCCGCCAGGGACACATCCAGGGCCGCTGACTTGCCCATGTTCATCTTGAAGCCCGCCACTTTCGAGAAATCATCCAGCTCCTTAATGCATGCTGGGAGGGCCCTCAATGGGTCATCCAGGGTCAATAGGACATCGTCCGCATAGTGACTAACCGTGTGGACATATTGTCCCATCTTAACCCCTATCGCATCCGTATTCTGGCGAATCCTTTGGGCGAACGGCTCCATATAAAGCGCAAAGAGAAGCGGGGAGAGCGGGCAAATTTGCCTAGTGCCCCTTTCTATCTCGAAGCTGCGGGAGCTACAGCCATTAGCTCTAACCGTCGCCAATGCGGACTTATAGCAGTTAAAAATCATCGAGCAGAATTTTTCTCCGATACCCTTCTTCCCCTGCACCTGTTCAAGATAGGGCCAATGTACGCGATCAAATGCCTTCTCCGCATCCACCGCTAGCAACATTCTTTCTCCGTGGATTCATGAGGCTTTCTCCAAGACATGCACCACCCTCGTAGTGTTATCGACTGTCTGTCTGCCTGGGACAAAACCAGCCTGGTCCGCCTCCACCAGGCCTGGCAGATGTAGAGCCAGTCTGGACGCCAGTATCCCCGTGTATAGCTTGCGGTCAACGTTCAGGAGGGAGATTGGCCTGTACGAGCCGCATTGGGTCCGGTCCTTCCCTGGTTTGGGAATGACCGATACCGTAGCTCTCAGTAGGTCCGGTGGAATAGCCCCCGGTGCAGAGAAAGAGTTGAAAAGGTGGGCAAGGATAGGTGCCACTACCGGGCAAAAGGTCTTATAGAAAAGGGACGTGTAACCGTCCGGGCCCGGGGCCTTCCCATGCTTGAGCCTGGAGATGGCGGCGATCACCTCCTTAACGTGAATATCACGTTCCAGATGCTCCGCCTGTGCCAGGGTCAGGGCCAGGAGGTCCACTGACTCCAGGTAATCTGCGGTATCTTGCGGCGAAGGGGGCTCCCCTGCGTAGAGGTCCTCATAGAACTTACGGAACACCTCCGCAACAGCTGCGTCCTCAGAGACAGCCACCCCATCAGAGTCCAACAGTTCCTTGACCGAATTCTGCTGGTGCGCCACTCGAAGCTTATTGGCCAGGAGTTTGCCGCATCTGTCCCCCCCCGGTGTAAAACGCATGTTTCAGGCGCAGCGCCGCATACTCTGCACTATCCATATCTAACGCCAACAGGAGTTTCCTGGCTGCCTTCAGCTGTTTCCATATCCTAGGGGCTCCTGTACGGCGGTGTACGTGTTCCAGTTCTCGAACCTTGGAAGTCAACTCCTCCCTCTTGCTCTGTCTCTCCCTATTCTCAGCCGAGGAGAGAGAGATAAACTCCCCCCTCAGGACTGCTTTCAGCGCCGCCCACTGTGTCGCCAACGATGTGTCTGGATTGCTGTTATGCGTTTGATACTCCCGGATCGACTCCTCAATGTGTTTCACTACAGATTTCTTGTGTAACAGGGCGTCCCTGAGACGCCAAACACCCCGGGAGGGGGAGACCGGCGGCAACATGAATGTGCCCGAAACCGGTGCGTGGTCTGACAATGACAGGACTCCTATATCCGCCGACGTGGCCGAGGCACACAATGGTCCGCTGACCAGCAAGTGGTCTAGCCTCGCATACGTCTTGTGCACGTGCGAGTAATAAGAATAGTCCCTGTCCACGGGGTGCAGCGTGCGCCAAAGGTCATGCAGGTCTAGATCTGCGAGCTGGGCCTTCCTTGCCTGTGAGAGCTCCCCAGTTTGCGGGTTTCTCTGCGGGGACCTATCTAGTGTAGAATCAAAAACCATGTTCAGGTCCCCCCTAAAATTATATGTCGATCCGGGGAGGCCGTCATGTCCACCAGTGCCGAGTCTAGAAAACGTTCTTGGTGTTCATTCGGGCTGTACAAGGAGCCAATGGAGAATGTCATGCCCCCCAGCTTGAGGCGGTACGCTAACAGCCTCCCTTTCTGTTCTGCGAGTTTGTACAGTACCTCTCCCCTGAAGGAACTCGATATCAATATTGCTACTCCCGCCTTTTTAGAAGTAGTGGAGGAAAAGAACTGCGTGGGAAACTTGCGAGAGCACAGCCTATGACAGTCTTGTGCTAACAAAAGGGTTTCTTGCAGGAGACAAATGTCCGCCTGTGTTCCCTCCAACAGAGACAAAACTGCCCTTCTTTTAACAGGATTATTTAACCCCTTAACATTAAGGGTCCCCACCTTAAGCGTCGCCATGTTTACAAGGGCCAGTGTACGCTAAGTAGCGGGAACCCGCTCAGGCAGGGCAGGTCACGGGGTGGCAGCGCAAAGGTGCTCTAGTGAAAAAATGCATAAATGTGTAAGGTACTGGACGGTATCCCCCCTCCCCCCGAGCTTCCCCTGAACCAACCCCACGGCAACGGGCCAACAATCCCACCTCCCCTCCCCAACTTGTGCAACCCAATGTCCCAGCCATGTTCCAGAGTGGACAAGTCCGTGGAAAGTACTTAAAGTGGACGTCCAGACACTCGTTCTTCCTGCCTCCCCCCACCCTCCCCTCGGCCCCAAACCTGCTCTCCTCAGATGCTATGTCCTTCTCCCCTCGCAGCGTTCCTACGCCGTCAGGGCCACGCCGTTCGTGGCATCAGAGTCCCTGGCCGCCTCCCTCAATGCGTTGGCCATTTCGGCCCTGATGGCGGGTGAATCCGGCCTCCCAGCACTAGCCACCGATCGCCGTCTCGCTGTTCTCCGCCGTCCACCTCTATCTGAGTGCCTCCGGCTCAGTGTCGTTCTGTCTTCTTCCATCGCTGTGAGTCCCAGGACCCCACATATCTCCTGCAGGGAGCGCAGTTGGTGTAACGTGCCATTCCAGCGAAAGATGAGTCGGAAGGGATGCCCCTAAGTGTACGGTGTTTCATGTTCCCTCAAGAAGTCCGTCGCAATCTTGAAGGCCCTGCGTTTTTGCAGCGTGATAGCAGACAAGTCCTGAAACAGCGCAACAGAGCGTCCTCGGAAGCTTAGTGGTTGTTTTTTGCATGCCTCCGCCATTATGCGCTCCTTCACGGGGAAGTCAGGTAGGTAGGCCAAAATGTCCGGTGGAGGTGTCGTCGATGACGGCCAACCCTATGGGCCCTATCGATCCGGATTGGGAAATCCGTTGGCTCACCCAGGATTTCCCTAAACATGTCCCTTAGGTAGCCGGCAATATCAGCCCCCTCTTCGGTGGACGGAACCCCCGGACTCGTATGTTATTCCGTCTCGACCTGTTCTCCAGGTCCTCGTTATGCCCTTGAGCACGTGCTGTTCCCTGAGGCGGAGTACCTCCTGCTGTACGTGGACAATCTCCTCGTCCCTCCGGTGGACCGCCGTCTCCACTGTGTCCATGCGCTCACCCAGGCCTTCCACCTCTCTGCGCACCTCACGTAACTCGCTAGCCACCTCCTGTTTCAACGTCTGGAAGTCCTCTTTGAGCGAGCTAAAAAAGGCCTCCATGAAAGATCTCGTGACTGGGGGCCCCCCCCCAGTCGGGTCTCCAGAGCCTATGGAGGAGCTCGGTGACGGCTGTGCTTTATCCCGTTGCTGCTGGGCTCTGCTGAGCATGTCTGGGAGTGTACGATCCCCCTTCTTCACGCCCCGGCTACTCGCCATCTCCCCTCTGTGGGTCGAGGGTCACCGCTCGATGGTAAGAGGGGTTCAAGACTCCCGGCAGCAGGTTCCGGTGTCTCCGGGTCCCCGCGTGTGAGGCCGGTGCTGCTAGGGTGAGGCTCCAACACCTCAGGCCTTTGTTCGTCCTGCTCCTTCGAGGTCAAAATGGCAGCCGGGCGTCGCTATGTAGACCCTCCCACCACAACTTTCAATGTCCAAACTACCACACCGTCTCAGGGCTTCAGCAGTGAGTCCGCAGGGAGACCACCCGGTCCTTACTAGTGCCAGCCGTGCTGCCCCTTCGATTCGTACTCCATCCCGAGCGTCCGCCAGGGCCGGGGGTGCGTAGCAGCCTAGGCCGCAACTTCAGGGTTTCATCTCCTTCGTCTCCTCGGGTACAAAATGGCGGCCGGGCGCCACCAGGAAGACCCTCCTCCTCCAACGGCCACCGTTCAAGCTTCCACACCGTCTCCGGGATCCGGCAATCAATCCCCTTCGAGATTTCCCGAGTCTTGGTAGGGCCAGCTGCACTGCTCTCTCGATCCTCACCCCTTCTTGAGTTCTAGTCGGGCTGGGAAATGTGTGGCAATCCAGGCTGCAGCCGCGGTCCCGAGTGTTGCCGCTCCTGGTCAGCGGCCATCTCTCCTCGCAACATCCCCCACCGGCATCCCGTCCATCACATCGGTTTCAAAGCCACAGAGCAGCTACAGCGTGGCAAGCGGACTCGTCGCTGACCAGCCGAGGTCTCCGTGCCGGGGTTAGCAGTAGGGCTCTGTCCACGGGCTCCGCCTCCAGCTGCTCGCGCCTGCCTTGATTCAGCGGCACTTCGTGGTCAATCCGCCGTCGCCCAAACGGCCTCTTATATCAGCACCCGGGACCTAATTCTGGCACCACTGCACGCACCAAGGCTTCCGCCACTCGTCCAGCGGCCGCTGTGCTCCAGCGGGGGGAGAGAAGCTATCGAATAAGGGCTTGGGCCTAGTCGGGCCGGAGGAGCTGCGGGAAGAAGCGTTTGCTCACTCCGCCATCTTGGCCACGCCCCCAATCATCAAGTTTTAATAGGGACTTTTATAATACCATTGTAAATTTGTCGATGTGCTTTTATGAATTCTTGGAATTCGAATAAAGATTTATGAAATGAAATTAAATGAATGACTTGGAGTAATACAATTGTTCCTTTGCATCAGGGGTGATGTATGTGGCATTAGAGACTCATTGCCTTATTTTCTGGACATATGTATGTCTTCCTGCCCCTCTATTTCTGACTCATGTTCTGTTGGTGCTGGAACATCTGTATAGAGATGCAATATGTAAATATTTGTAAATTAATGTTTTTATGTTTGTATAATTTAGAATATGATAGGTTTGGGCTGTGCTGTAGCTGTTCATAATGGAGTAATACAGATCCCATAATGTACTACTTGGGGAGGCCTAGCACTTCTAATGTTTTTTTTTCTAATAATCTATCCTAGCTAAACATTCCAAATCCTAACATGGTTACAATATTACCACACACATTACTGCAGACATGTTGTTGCGACACTATAAGTGTATGTATCACTCTTACATTTTGAAGTTAAAGGAATCCAGCAACGGTTTCTGGCTCCAGGGTTGGCTCAATCATTTCCCCCAGAGGAGTTGGTGGTAGCTGGGTTGCAGGTCTTCTTCCTGTTGCACAGGCCTCAGTTCTATGAGTTGTAATCTTCTCTTTTCTCCTCGCTCGGAGGTCATACCACTTTTGCAGATCTCTTCAATGGCTCTCTGTGTGACCCCCACAGAGTAAATCCATTCCCGAATGTTCAATCAGATTTTCTTCTTCTGTACCTCTGATACGGAGAGGAATGTTTTCCCAAACAAGGCTATACACTCTTCTGTGAGTAGTTCAAAATATTTTTCAGAGAATGTTAATGTTCTCTTCCTCCCTTCAAGGTCCTCTCCTCCTCAGGATTCTGCCTCAACATTTTCCTACTTTCCCTGGGTGGATGGTTGTGACTGATGCCGATCCCAATTGGATTGTGTTGACTATTACCTGTTTCAAGACTCTGCTGTGTTCTTCTTATAAGCCTGCTGCTGCTCTACTTCCTTTTTCTGATGTTATCACTCATTGGCAGGTAAAAAAATCAGTATTTTCAGTTCGATTCACTATATATTGAATTGCTATTACGATTCTTTATATAGTGATTGCGACTGGTACTGAATCGGAAATAGGCAGACCCTCACACTCGTACATACAAAATACCGATTCATAAATTGCATTTCGGTAAACATAGCAATTTATAAATTGGCATTCATTTTCTTTGTACATCCAGCCTATTGTTTTTTAATTATTTGAATGTGATTTTGTTAGTATATTAATTGTATGTGTTATGATTGTTTATATGAATGTTCTTATTTTTTTAATATAGGATACATTTTTATGTGATTTAGATTTTTTATTTAATTTGTATTAGTAATTTATAGCACTGTAGTGGGTTGTTGGTTCTGATGGGAGTAGGGTGGGAGTTAATTGGGCAAAATATGAATTGTTTGAACATGTGGTTAATTATATGATTGGCATTTATTATGTAAATTATTTAATACTGAATATTATTTTTTATGTTATTTGTAGACTGTTAGGTTTGTAGGGTATAGGGTGGAGAGTTAAGTAAATAATGAACAATTAATTATTTTTGTTTTTTATTATTTAATGGATTTTTAATTATGTAATTTTTGTAATTCTTATTTATTTTACATATACTTTAGTTTTGGGCTGCTAGGTTTGTAGGCATCTAGGATGGGAAGTAAATTTACTAATATTAATTAACAATTAATTATTAATTGTTATTTATTGATTGAATTGATTTTTAATTACGTGAAATATGGAATACTGATTTATCTTACTTATATTTTAGTTGCAAGATGCTAGTTTTGTAGGGATATAGGGCGGGAAGTTAATTAAGGGATACCCATAACTGCAGCAGCCTTACCAGGTTGAGAGGGGGCCAGGACTAAGTGCCCCAGGGTGCCTCATGCGTTCTTCTCAGCGCCAGCATCAGCACCTGCGCCCGGAGGCGTCACCTTAAATCACAGAGCAGGCTCCCTTAGTGAGGGACGCCCGCAACTTCAGCAGCCTTACAGGGTCAGGGGGGGCCAGGACTCAGTGCCCCAGGGTGCCTCGCGCGTTCTTCTCAGCGCCAGCGTCAGCACCTGCGCCAGGAGGCGCCACCTTTAAATCACAGAGCAGGCTCCCGCAGTGCGGGACGCCCGTAACTGCAGCAGCCTTACCGGGTCGAGAGGGGGCCAGGACTCAGTGCCCAAGGGTGCCTCAGGCGTTCTTCTCAGCACCAGCGTCAGCACCTGCACCAGCAGGCGCCACCTTTAAATCACAGACCGGGCTCACGCAGTGCCGTATGCTCGTAACTGCAGCAGCCTTACCGGGTCGAGAGGGGGCCAGGACTCAGTGCCACAGGGTGCCTCACGCGTTCTTCTGAGCGCCAGCGTCAGCACCTGCGCCAGGAGGTGCAACCTTTAAATCACAGAGTGGGCTCCCGCAGTGCAGGACGTCCGCCGGTGACGCCAGGGCAAAGCCCGGGCCAAGGGTGGGCCCATCTGTGCCAGACCGTGGCAGGGCAGGGCCACACCCTTTCATGACTGAAGCTTGTCATATAGATGCTGCTTTTCTATATACTGTGTTAAGTTAGCATGAGTTTATTAAATGTTTAAACGACATATTTTCCTTTGGTTTCAGTTTGCACATGACACATAATTGTTATTGCAGCTTTCAACCTAGATGAAAGATGTGATTTATTTGAGAATAATATGTTATTGCTCTGATATCAGTCGTGCTTGGTACACTGTCTGAACAGTCAGTGCTGAACCCTCTAAGAATAACCTAACACAAGGTTGCTGGGAGCTCTGATCCTCGCACCACTAGACATAACACAAATACAGTTGCTGCCAACATTGGGCTCTAAGCGAGTTTAAGATAGAGTTACTGAGAATGCAAAAACACACTTGATGGTGCTTCGCATGCAGAGAGCTGGTAGCTGATGATGTGATCCTCTCCTCCTGACATTTAGAGGTATGGGCCCGCCCTGCTAAAACCCAAATGAGACCTTCTTAGATATAATATAGTATGCTAAATAGGGAGCGCGAAAAATAGGTGATACAAATTTCTATTGATTTTTGCATTATAATATGCTATCACCGCTTGCTTATTATGGATTAGTGACTATGCTGATAACTCTGATTTTTATAATATGTCTTCTCGTATTATATAAGATACTGCGTTTTGAGAACCTTGCATTGAATAATAAATATTTCAAAATTGCACACTTCCTCTTTTACTCCACGTTCTGGTTTGAAATGATTATAGAGCAAAAGAGTGTTCATGTGTTCCACGATACCTGAGGTAACCTAAGTTCATGTTCTGGTTTGTCTAAGTCATTGGTAGTTTGTTATGACCAATGAGACACTGTAGCTAGCTCGGTAAGGGGATTTTGGATACTGAGGTGAGTTTTGGGTCACCCTAATTCACTGAGATTCCTTATCTCTATGCACAGTTCTGTAAGAGAACGGAATCCCTGCTACATGGCGCCCATACGTTGTTGGCCTTATATCATGACACTCGAGTAGTATATCATTCAAACCTTGACCCCTTCATTCCCGTTTCCGGAAGACGGTGGTGTCGGAAAAACCTGCCTATTTTTGAAATAGGTCTTTTCAAGCTTGAATCTATCTAAAACGGTTTCCTTGAATTACTACCCAGTTGTCCTACATAGTAATCTTTGTTTTTTCACTTTCCTGTGCAGTCATGGCTCAAGCCGTGGACATTCCGCTTCATAGTCGCATTGCGGTGCGTGATCATTTGCGGGCTTATAATGTTCCTTTGGAAGGCTTGGCTGTGATAATGGTGGTTAGTGCGGAACATGCTTATCCATACGAATTGTTTTATTCGTGGGTGACGTTTCCGGCGGTGGACGCAAATTCTGGAGTGTTCCACACATACACTGCCAATCCTGTGCCTGCTGAGTATGCTCCGTACAGGGCACAGGAAGTACCTATTGATGTTTGGCAGCATGGAGTTTGGTTTGGTGGCGCCCTACCCCATTCTTTGACCACTCCGAGATTAGGTCGTTTGTCCATTCCAGGCGCAAATTGGCCTGCTTTGGCTGGATTTACACCTCACCCTAATCACGGCAATTGTACTTTGGCTGAAATTAGGCGACTTCATGTTGTCGCTATTGCCGTGATTAGAGCATTAGTACATTACACGAGCCGTAATGTTCAGGTTGCAGCCCCTGGAGGTGTGGCGCTTCCAGCAGGGCAGGCTGGTCTGAAAATCAGTCCTGTCATGGTTAATTCTGTTATGCACAAAAAGCCCCAAGATAAGGATGATTTTCCTTTCTGGCTTGCGGAGAAATTTGACCAACTGGAAGCAGTGTTTCCTAATACGACTCCTGGTGAAAAACACCGGATTCTTACTCTTAGTTTGCCGAAAGATTTGGCCCCTGAGCTTGTTGACTGTGGAACCTGGGGTAAGACTTTTGCAGCGGTCTATTCGAAGTGCTTTGGCACCCCATCTGTGTCCAATCTGTCTACGGTCCTTAAACGTGTTCAAGATGATCACGGACCGGAGTCTGCGGTTGAGTTGGGTATGCGCCTGTGTGGCTCCTTTGATGTAGTTTGCGATCTGATCCTTGCGAATGTTAAGGGGGATGCAGTGAACTTTCAGGTGGCTAACGCTTTGGCGGTCGTTCCCAATGCCGAGAAGTCGAGAAACCCCGACAGTTAGCAAGGATAATTGTGGCGGCTTATAAAACAGTTGGCCGCAATGCCAAGGGTCTTAAGCCTTTTTCTGATAAAGAGAAAAAGCAGCCCCAGGGACAGTCTTCGGTAGCGAGTGTTCAACCCAGTTCCAATAAGAAACAAAATTGGCCTAAAAAACAGAAGCAGGGAAAGCAACAGCAACAACAACAAACACAGGTTTCTCGTCCTGCGTCTCCGTTGCCTGCGCAGTCGGAACGTGTTTATGATATGCGCGACCGCGCGATGATTAAATCACCTGATCGGTTTCAGGCTTCTGACCAACGCTCTCCTCGTTCCTTTCAGGACTCATCGGCTCCGTCAACCGGTGGTGGAGGGGGCGGCAGGGGCCGGGGTGGCCAGCAAGGACGTGGTCAGCCCCGCCCGCGCAACGGTGCAGACAAGCAGGAGGGCTCTACGCCTAAGAGACTGCAGTTTGCCAAGAAGAAAGTTGCAGCCTTAACGGCGCATCGATATGCCCCAGATTGTGAGAACGTGGCTTCGGAATCTGACGTGGGCTCTGACTTGCTGGACAGCGCGGTGGAGATTACCATAGTGAGAGAGGCCCTCCGTCCACTACTAAAGGTGAGAGCGACTGACACTTATGTTGTGATTGAAACAGCTGATACAAGAGTTGCTCCCCCTGATAGACTTTTTGAAATTGTCCTGTTACTTGAAGGTGACATACAGCGTACCATAAAAGGGGTATTTTGGGAAAATCATTCGTCTACGTATGACATTTTGCTTTCGGAGGCTGACTGGCCCCCACCTTTTGTTCTCGCAGCTCCGAGAGGGGAGGAGGTAATCCTCCCCAGTTTCGCTAACACTGTTTCGAGAGTGGAAGCGCTGCACTTTGCAGAAGAGTGGGCTCTGGCGCTTGCACCGGCTGTGTACCGCAATCAATGTGGCAGGGATAAATTGTCCCCAAGCCACGAGATTCCTTTACGGTCTCAGCCGCAGCCTCAACCTCAATATCCCATACGACGTGAAGCCAAAGCTTCGGTCACAGCGATCCTTGAACAATTGGAGAATCAAGGTGTAATTGAAACATGTGTGTCACCGATGAATAACCCCCTCTTTACTGTTAACAAGCCGGACGGCTCATATTGTTTGGGTTTGGATTACCGGCATTTAAACTTGCATTGCCGTAACTGTGCAGTACAGAATACTCACGGCTCTGCCTTTGTAAATAGTCTTGTGCGTAAGCGGTTCAAAACCACGCTTGACATTTCCAATGGTTTTTATGCCCATACATTGGAGAGTCTAAGTTCCCAATGTACTTCCTTCACATGCGATGGTGTCCAAAAAATGTTTCGGCGTCTCCCAATGGGCTATGAGAATAGTCCTGGAGTTTTTTCCGCCCGCATTGTCTCTCTGTTGGAGAGAATCGACCCGAATGCTTGTTCGTATGTGGATGACATTTATCTCACAGACAACGCGCTTTGGGAGCATCTGTGTCGAGTGAATAGTATTATTTGTAACTTTGCAGACATGGGTTACAAGTTTAACTTTGCAAAATGGCACATTGCAGAGTACACAGTGTTGTTTCTAGGCTATGAACTCAACAATGAAGGAAAAGGCTTGGCTCCTCACTTCCTGGAGAAATGCGCACAGTTGCGCTCTCCGACAACACTGAAAAAATTACAATCTTTACTAGGCTTTTTGAATTTCGGAAGAACATACATTCCGGAATATGCCCAGCGTATCAAGCCTTTGTATGCTTTGATACAACCATCTTTTTCCAAATCATGCTGGCTGCTAGAGCATTCAACTATTCTGCAGTCTTTGCAAGCTGATTTGCTCGTTTCTGAATATTTACAGATTCGTGATAACCAGACCAACCTGGTGATAAGAATTGTCCCTGGGACGGTAGGTTTCACGTACCTAACTTTTAATGAAGGAGATACAGTACCTATTGCTTACAAGTCACACTTGTACACTTCGGCTGAAATGCGCTTTTCCACTGTGGAAAAAGTTTTGACGGCTGTGCAGATGGCAATTCTCAAGGAACGTGCCCTGTCACAGGGAAAACGCATGTTGGTTGTTACCCCGTGTCCTGCCTTGGAGGCAGTTACGAAAGCCAGTGTACCAAATTCCAAAGCTTTGCACCCTCGGTGGATTCGATGGGCTGCATCCTTGACATCCCAGGATGTCACGTTTATTTTTGACGCCTTTATACGGTCGCAGGAGTACTTACAGTATGAATTTGTTCATCCTGCTCCTTTAGCAATGCGGCCGTTGGAGGATTTCCATTGCATCATTTACACCGATGGTTCGGCGCAGGTGGCGCATGGCTCTAAGCATGCCTACGTTTCCGCATGTGCCATTGTGGTTGGTGCCATGGTGAACGATGAGTTCAAGTCCAGTGTCGTGCACACGCAGACACTTGGGGACTGCACCGCACAATTAGCAGAGCTTCGTGCTCTGATGCTTGCATTGGAGTACGCAGATCCTAGTGTGGCGACTTTGATCATAAGTGACTCTTACTACTGTGTCCAGTCTTACAATGAAAACTTGTTCTTTTGGATTCAGAATGAATTTCATGATTCCAAAGGTAGCACAATAAAACATAAAATGATCTGGGTCCGAGTGGCGGAACTTAAGGAAAAGTTACCACTCATGTTTGTGATTCATACTCTTGGCCATCGGCGCGTGGGAGTCCACGCTGTTGGTAATTCGCTTGCTGATGAAGCAGCGAAGTCAGCAGTATCAAAATATTTAGTTGCAGCAGTTACACGGTCCAAAAGTAAGATAGATGATGACATCTTGGCAGCTGTTGCTGCCACTGAGAAGGGAGGTAAATATCCTGCGGGGTTCCCTTCGAAGTACACATACCACTTAAGTCCCGATAAGGTTCCTTATGTGAAAATTCCTGATGTTGGCGAACGTTTAATTCCCAACCTGGATCGCAGAGCTACTTTGATTACAGCAGCTCATGAAGGTGTGGCATCTGCGCATGTGGGCGTCTCAGCCACTGTAACTCAGCTACAACAGAGGTTCTGGTGGCGGGGACTGTACAAACAGGCGCGCGATTATGTCCTTCAATGTGACATTTGCCAGCAGATTAAGCCTTCAACTGCTGCGCGTCCGCCTCAGACACAGTTGGACATTTCTAATAAACCACTGGGGTGCGTTTATTTAGATCACTGCGGTCCTTTTTCTTCTGACACTGCGTACGAGTACATCTTAGTAGCAGTTGATTCATGCACACGCTTTGTGTGGGTATGGCCCCATCGGAGCGCTGATTCACGGACTGTCATTAAGGATTTGCGAGTCTTTGTAGGGATTTTTGCCTGTGGTATCTTTCATTCGGATCAGGGTCCGGCTTTCGCCTCTAAGGCGTATAAGGATGCTATGGTTTCGTTGGGGGTCCAAGTCAAGTTTTCGCCTCCGTACAGACCTGAGGGTAACAGTGTAGTGGAACGAATGAACCGAGACTTAAAGCAATCTTTGACAGCTCGAGTTATAGGCACTGGCAGAAACTGGTTGGCCCATCTCAGTGGCGTGCAGCGTGCGCTTAATAATCTCCCTAGAAGGTCTCTGGGTGGGCGGACCCCATACGAAATGCTCTTTGGTATCAAGATGTACGTCCCTGACCTCGACGGTCTAGACTGCAAGGCCCAGGCCGCGGCCTTTGATGTAGATGAACATTGCAATGTTTTACAGGATCTACAAAAGACCAGAGACAGTCTAGCTAAGGAACATTTGCCCTCCACATTGGATGATGCGTTGCAGATCCCGGTAGTTGGCTGGCTACCCCAAGTTGGAGAACTGGTTCGAGAGAAGATGGATAACAAGAAAGAGTTTGGTCCCTCATATCGTGCACCGGTTCGAGTTCTTGGAGTGAAGGGCACGAGAACAGTCATATTACCACCACTTCCAGGTCGTAAGGCAAACAGATTTATCTCAATTGACAATGTCAAGACACACAGGGTGGCCGATTCTTCATAGCATGACACCGGCAGTATCCTGTCCTTCCATGGTGAGGCACTCTGTGTTGGCCATTACTTCTGGTGTTGAGCCGGAGGTGTCCCTCGAGATGCCTGCTATTTCCAGTCCTTAATTACATACTATTCCTGTTACTAACACTGATGAGCTGAACTACACCTATCCAACTGATTTATCAATGCCGGATTTGCAGACTCGTTTGGCCGGCCAGTCTAGATTCTCTTTTGACTCTGTTTCAGAACATTCAAAGAAACACTCAACTATTGCAAAATATGCCACTTTATTTAAAAACATTTTTTAATTCCCCCTTGGACATACATTTGGATGATTCTATTTTCATGTTATCTTGTTATGTCAATAAGTTTTGTGTTTTATTTTTTCCGTCTAATCGATGGCCACTATGTCAAAGAAAGAACTGGAATTCGGCACCTTAATGGAACATTGGCCCCTCTTTCCTCTTCACATTCAGCACTCAGACTGAAAAGAGATTTGAATACAGTTAACATTACTGCATGGCCTGTTCTTGATGGGATTGTGTGGGATGCAGTTAGGTTTCAAATACATGGCGCCACTGAAGTGATTAATGTTCCGAATGTGCTTAGAGTAAACATGGGGGATGTGGTTGAACAAAATATACGTTCTGATGATTGGGATATTCAGGCCGTAGAAGCATTATTCTCTGATTTGAAATATTATGCTGCCTTTGATGCTGAGGATTTATACTTAGATTCTGTTAATTATGGTGATTTGTTTTGCTTCCAACATTATGGCAATCATTTTCTACATAAAACAAGTTCCAGGAGGGTTGCTGTAAATTACACACAGTGGGAACATTGCCCAGCTCCATTGGGAGGCAGCTCCAGTACATTTCTGAAAAAATACACTTATTTTACAGACTTTAATCAATCAAATCCTGAGTCATTTTATTTCAAAATGACACAAAAGTCCATGTCCAAAGTTAGACTTACCAATACAAAATTGCTGTATTTGAAGTCCTTTCTAGACAAGTTAGCTGTAGATGGCTACGAGTTATGGAAAGGAACAATTGACCTCAAATCGGTTTGGGGTACCAAAGATTGGCAGGTACAAGGCACTGAGGCTTTGCACCGTGCATGTCTCATCCCGAATCACATGTTGTTTCTAAATTCTACTATTTCCCAAACAACATGCTTTGGATTGGCTACTTCTAAAAAATTAAATACACCAATTATCCCCGAATTGGAAGAATATTCAGGTTGGGGTAATTTTACTGAATTGTCCATTCAGGAGTAACAAACTCTATTGCATAATTCATCCTTTAATGTATCCAGTTTGGATCCGAAGGGTTGGCTGATGTGGCATAGAAGTGCTGATTCTTGCCAACGTCGTTTTCTGGGTTTGACTGAAGGGTTCACACAAGTCAGACCTGATCCCCGTTTTGAAACTGATTATACTGTCAGCACTTACTCTGTGGGGAAACTGTGTCAGAATTGGTTACAACATTCCACGTTAGCTGCAGTTAAACTACATCTATCTCAGTTGAATGATAATGTGGATTTAAATGATTTTATAAAAGGCCCAGCTAATGGTAGGTCTAAACGGTGGATTTATGCGGTTTACAATGAAATTTGGAAATTTTCACAAATTGAGGCTGCTAAGCTCCTAAGGGCGATTGACCAAGCAAATTTGGAAAAAGTGCTTGCAGTTGTCGATAACAGTATTAACATGCTTTCTTCCCGAATTTACACGTTGAATAATATGGTTTCTTCTGTAGTTGACATTGTGAATGATGAGGTGTCTGTATTATACCATGGTCAAAATCAATTGCGTTCTGTAATGCAGTTTACGTGGACACTACAGACTCTTAAGGCGGGCCACGTGCCCTAGAGTTACATGAACGTGTCCTCCCTATTTGCCCCATTTAATTTGACTGACAAGCAGCGCATGCTTTCCATGCGAGATGCATCATTTTCTATGTTACATATTGAAAAGTTAGAATCTTTACCCTTTTCTGTAGCTATTACGTTACCAATTGCTTTGTACAAATTTACTAATTGTATGCGGTATATTGCAATAGGGCGATATGAACCACTAGGCAGTGCATTCCTCCATGAGGCATGGTCTTTACCATACACATACAGATGTCTGAAAGATGGAAAGGAAGTGAATCTAAATGGTGAAGAATGCACACAGTCTCCTGACCGTTCACTAATATGCAGACACATCCATTTGCATGGTTCTTGTAATCAGGAACGGCCTAATTTAGCTTGTGTTTTGAAAGGCACGCCAGTTCCAGCAATAGTTCCCACATTTACATTATTGACGAATGGTAGTTATTTGCTTTTGAATAACGAAGAGTGTTGTGGGTTAATGTTCGGTATCGCTTATGTGGTTACTGTATCAGAACGTGTGGTGTGTTGCAAAAATGTGCTACATCCTCCCACACATGGGAATTCAGATGTTTCCATCTGGCCGCGCATCCCAACCTTGAAAGCGGAGTTCAATGGTATGAGTAGAATAAGAGCTCTTTTGTCTCAAAAGGAAGTGGCCCTGAGCTCGGCCCGTGAAACTTATGTCCTTCACAGCTAACACACGCACAGAGGTGCAGGCACTTTTAAATACTGACTTGCCGTTTCATTTCTGCGAATTAGTTAATCAAATCTTTAATGCCTCCTCCACGTCTGGCTTAGCTCATTTTTTTTGTTAGCAGTGGTCTCGTGACTACATTTGAAAAGATTTTTGGTGTCATCCCCGCTTTCTTCCATTCTATATTTTCAAGTTTGTTTGGCGGATTCCCTGTTTTGCTGGCTTTGGCTGCAGGCATTTTGATATTATTCTGCTTCCTAAAACATGGATGCCCATCCTGCGCAAGAAGCCGCTCAGTTCCTTCTGATTCTGTTTCGCAACCGGATGCTTGATTACTATGGCACCCTGCCGCTTGCGACTTTAAGCACGGCATTAGGATTATCGTTTCGATTTTCCTATTTCACATGTGTCCAGCCTGTGTTTCATTGCCTAAGCTGCGATTTCGACTGGGCCATTGATTTGTGTCTCTACTTGCCGATATCTCCTGACGTCGATTTCAATCACCTGATGGGCCTCGTAGTTGCTCACGAGTTGGTTTGTTCTGGCGAAAGGATTATGGCCTTGGCAGCGATGCATGGACTAATGGGTCAGTGGGACATACCCGCAGCGGCGCATGAGTTTCTGGCACATAGTGTTCTTGAGAACCCACCGAGTTGTCCTCTGATGTTGTTAGAGGGTCCGGTGCTGGAGGAGCACGTATGTTCTTTACCATTGCTTAATTGGATGGCTGAACTATTTTCGGATGATGACAGTGATTTCATGTTGGAAGCTGTTGCTACCTATTTTGCATATTCTATCCACCCATGAGTTGCTTTGGAGACTTTTATTATAATGGCACGTGACTTTTTAGTAATTCTGAATGGTGCCTTTTTCTTACGAACATTCAACTCTGCTTTCATGTTATGCCTCTATTTTAGTATTGGCTTATGTTTTTTTTTACCATCCTCGGATCATTTGGGGGTGTCATATAGATGCTGCTTTTCTATATACTGTGTTAAGTTAGCATGAGTTTATTAAATGTTTAAACAACATATTTTCCTTTGGTTTCAGTTTGCATACAACACATAATTGTTATTGCAGCTTTCAACCTAGACGAAAGATGTGATTTATTTGAGAATAATATGTTATTGCTCTGATATCAGTTGTGCTTGGTACACTGTCTGAACAGTGAGTGCTGAACCCTCTAAGAGTAACCTAACACAAGGTTGCTGGGAGCTCTGATCCTCGCACCACTAGACATAACACAAATACAGTTGCTGCCAACATTGGGCTCTAAGCGAGTTTAAGATAGAGTTACTGAGAATGCAAAAACACACTTGATGGTGCTTCGCATGCAGAGAGCTGGTAGCTGATGATGTGATCCTCTCCTCCTGACATTTAGAGGTATGGGCCCGCCCTGCTAAAACCCAAATGAGACCTTCTTAGATATAATATAGTATGCTAAATAGGGAGCGCGAAAAATAGGTGATACAAATTTCTATTGATTTTTGCATTATAATATGCTATCACCGTTTGCTTATTATGGACTAGTGACTATGCTGATAACTCTGATTTTTATAATATGTCTTCTCGTTATATATAAGATACTGCGTTTGAGAACCTTGCATTGAATAATAAATATTTAAAAATTGCATGTGTCCTCTTTTACTCCACGTTCTGGTTTGAAATTATTATAGAGCGAAAGAGTGTTCAAGTTTTTTACGATACCTGAGGTAACCTAAGTTCATGTTCTGGTTTGTCTAAGTCATTGGTAGTTTGTTACGACCAATGAGACACTGTAGCTAGCTCGGTAAGGGGATTTTGGATACTGAGGTGAGTTTTGGGTCACCCTAATTCACTGAGGTTCCTGATCTCTATGCACAGTTCTGTAAGAGAACGGAATCCCTGCTACAAGCTCATGCCATGTTAACAGCTGGACCAGCTACACATGGCAACCTGACCCCGGACTTAGCCTCAATAGTCAGGACCTCCTCAAGGGACTATGAGCGGTGAGACAATAAGAGCTGTTATGCGCTCCGTTTACATGTGTGTGTTACTTTTATAGACTGTGGACTTGGCGTCACCTCCACATTATTACTATCCTCATTACTCGGGACGTCAAGCACTTTACATTTTTATCACTTTGTATCTCATGATAATATAAGGTATTATCCTAGTGATCTAGATCTTGGGATATTTTGTATGTATGTCGTTTTTATTTATTCTATTTTATTTTATTTTAATATAGCTATAATCTAGTTCTCAGCGGTTGTATTTACCACAATTTATCCTTCGTAGGGGACTTTCTATGCCTCCCTTGTAGTGTATACACCTGGATTTGGCGATTTACTATTGTCATAAATAATATATTATACATACCATATAAGGATGTCGAAGCGTAAGCTATTGAAAACCCCCCAAAACGCGGCCGATCCATCATGTTCGACTATTGATGCTTATTTACTTAAGGCGGTTAGCGCCATTAATGTTGAAATTAACAGGGCGGAGCGCCACCTATCATTAGGAGTGGGCACTGGAGGACCCACACGTCCCGGATGCAAAGGACAGCGCAAACAATATTCAAGAGTTTATCAGCCTGATTCATGAAGCAAAATTGCGCTCGCAATAACTGCGAAAATGCTATCGCAGGCGCAATTTCCCTAATCGGTATTCACCACGATAATAGTGAAATCGCTAACACAGAATTGCGAAATCGCAAAAAGAATCGCAGAATCCCGGCAGTAGACCATTTGCGATTCGGAAATAGCGAGAAATCACGGAATCTGCGAAAAAATTGTGAAATCGCAATATCATCGCAATCGGGATTCATGAAAAATCGCAATTTGCAAAAAAAAACAAAATCACAGTTTGCGAGGCGCAATTTAGGGACAACCCAAAGCAGGTGGTACCCATTAAACCCATAGTAAAAAAAAAATTGAAAAAACGTTGGCCAATCAGCAACTGGCGCTGGCCTGACCAAACACACTTAAGGAGAAGCAGCATCAGCATAAGGAGTGTCACAATGCCAGGAATGTCCATGGTGGTCAGGCGGCGAAGGCTACAGCGAGCAGCACGGAGGAGATGCAGAATCCAGGACAGGATATTCCGCCAGCGGGTCACCCTGCTGGGCCAAACCAGAGAGCAAATGTACGCAAAGTACCGCCTGAATGGGGCAATGATCATCAAGCTAATTCAGGACCTTGACCCCCTGATGCAGCACCCAACAAGGCGGACCAATGCCGTGCCAACACATGTCCAGGTATTGTGTAGCCTGCACCTCCTGGCCTCCGGGAGCTTCCAGGGGATAGTTGCGGCTGCTGGGGGGATATCCCAGCCCACCATGTCCCGCTGCCTAGGAAGTTTCCTTGACGCAATGCTGACCCAGCTACACCACCACATCAAATTTCCAACAAGCCAACAGGATTTGGATGAGACCAAGCTTCAATTCTACAATGTCGCCCACTTCCCACATGTGATAGGATGCATTGACTGTACCCACATCCACATCTGCCCACCAGCTGCAACGGAGTACATGTACCGCAATCGCAAGTCCTACCACTCCCTCAACATCCAGATGGTCTGCAATGCTAAGACATACATCACGGACATAGTGGCACAGTACCCGGGGAGTACACATGACTCATTCATATTCCGGCACAGCGGCCCCCACACACGACTGGCCAGGGGAGACTTCGGGGAAGGACACCTACTTGGTAAGTACACTTTGCCCACAATGTCACACTTCGATGAAGTAGCTGCGCTGCACAGGCACTCACCCTCTGCTCCTCTCATTCAGGTGACAATGGCTACGCCCTGCGTGAATACCTCCTCACCCCATACCTCAACCCTGCTACACCACAGCAACGGCGTTACAACGTATCACACATACGCACAAGGAATTGCATTGAGAGGACTTTTGGGCTACTGAAGAGCAGATGCTGCATACTTCACAAGACAGGTGGGGCCATGTACTACAGTCCTGATGTGTGCTGCCGCATTGTGGCTGTGTGTGCAATACTACACAACATTGCTACCAAGCGCCGGATACCCGTAGACATCTCTGGCAGTGAGTCGGAAGGGGACGACCGGCCACCTGCACATGTGTGCCATGCACGCGGGGAGAACCCAGCTGAAGGCCACAGACGCCGCAACCACATCACAATGAACAGTTTCTAGTGCACCCACTCCCCTCACCCAACAAATCACAATTGCATGCAAATGGAAATAATGACAGGACGCCAATGTATGATGCAAGAATAAATATTATTGTTGGATTCACAATAATAGTGTCAAGTTGCCATCCTTCCTATGCAATCAGTATTGCCCCATACCGCTGCGTCCAAAACACAGGGCAGGCTTGTAGTGTCAGCATGACCCTGTAAAAGTACATGTAACTCAGGTGCGCCTCCGGCGCACAGCACCCAAGCGCCTCTCCGGCTCCTCCTCTGCCACCCCACGTGACCCTGCAGTGGGCCTGGTGCTACATCGTAACACCGCAACCTGTGAGGCAGACAGGCTGCTCACACTGGAGGTGCCCTCGCTGGTATCGTCCCCCCCGACATTGCCTGGTAGAGTGGGATGGAGTGCCAGCACGGCAGTGGTGACGTGCTCTAACACTCTGGCCACATCCTCACAGCATTGGATTAACTGCTGCTGCTGAGCCAGGGACCGTCGCGAGAGCTAGGACGTTGCATTCCCTATCACGTAGTTGGATCTGGTGTATGCGGACAGCCACGTCAGTAGCTGCCGGTGGCAGCGGCGTGCGGTGTTGCGCTGTGATATTAGTGCAGCAGTGTTGGCTGCCGTCATGTGGTCCATCCTCTCTGCCACATTTGCCACATTGCGCTCAATGGTATGTAGCTGCATTTGTATGGCCCCTTGCCGGCATGCCTGCAGCTGGTGAATGCGTAGCATCCTACGCTCAATGCTCATGCTCGGCAAGCACACATCCATCCCCCTCCTGCCGCTGCGTGCATTGTTCTGCAGGCGAGCCCTGCCATGCCTGCTCTGCTGGCTGGCCACAGTGGGTGGGCGCTGTGTCACCGCAGTCGCTGGACCAGATGTGGAGGCTCCAGCTGCTGGTGGGGTTGAGGTCGGCAGAGGTGCTGCGCCTGATGGTGGAGGCGCAGATGCTGTGGGCCTGGCTGCAGGGGTAGGTGGTGCGCCTGATGGTGGAGGCGCAGATGCTGGGGGCCTGGCTGCAGGGGTAGGTGGTGCTCCTGATGGTGGAGGCGCAGATGCTGTGGGCCTGGCTGCAGGGGTAGGTGCTGCGCCTGTTGGTGCAGGATGTGTTGGTGACGGCACCTCCTCGGCATCCTGTGGTTGCTCATCGATGAGCAGCCTGTCACTGTCGCTGCTGTCTGCGCCACCTGTGAGGGGAAGTGGACGTTCATTAGTTGCATGTACCTGTCACACGTGCAGTTGCTACATGCATGCTGGATGTCATTCCCTGGCTGACTTTGGGACCTGTCTGGCTGCATTGGAGTACTTGTACATTGTGGGCAGACTACATGTCCCACAATGCTTTAGGGCATTACCTAATGTGCACGGATGGCATGACTTTGGAACATTATGGGAGGCTATAGGGTCATGACCATTGATAGGGGACAGGGTCGCAGTCGCATGCCACTTACCTTGGCTCTCTTGGGTGGGGCGGGATGAGTCCAATCTGGTCACCCCAATGCACGTCTCGGGCTCCAATGTATCCTCGACGCGGTCCTCCATGGGGGTGTTGGGAAGGACTGTAGGTCCTACCCCTCCAGTGGCCAGGGTCTCGCCCAGCCTCTCAGCCACCTTCTCCTTGTCACGAACTCGGAGGTCGTACCACCTCTTCTTGAGTTCCTCCAGTGACCTGTGTGCCACGCCCAAGGAGTTCACTGTGGCCGCTATCCCGACCCAGATTTGCCTTTTCTGTTGCTCAGGCACCCTCCTTGATTCTCTCCCAAAAAGTTTTGAGTGGTTCTCAACCACCCCTTCAATGAGGTGCTCCAACTCCTGTTCGGAGAACTTCATTTTCCTCTTGCGCCCGGTGTTGCTGGGCCCTGGTACAGCCTCCTCTGCCATTGCTGCAGTGAGATTGGGTGTGGAATAGCAAGTTTGCTGGTGTCCTGGTAGGAGCTGAGTTACTTGCTGCCTCGAGGTCTGCCTCACTGTTGTGAATGGGGGTGGGAACTGGCTGCTTCCTGGTTGTGATGTCATCACTGTGCTCGAAATGTGACTTCCCGTTTTCCCGATCTCGCGATTTTGCGATCTCGCATTTTGCGAACTCGCAATTAGCGATCTCGCAATTAGCGATATCGCTATTTGCGATATCGCAATTCCTACAGGGATGTTGCCGAAAATAGCGATTATTCTGCAATTTCCTTAAATCGCAAACGCTTTTTGCTGCCGCGTGCGATTCGCATTTTTTTCTCGGTAAATTTCATGAATACCGATCTGTGATTTCTAAATTGCAATTCGCTGTTAATCGCAATTTGAAAATCGCAGATTTCGGTTTTCATGAATCAGGCTGTATCTCCCTTGTGAACCTGGTGACCCCTGCCCCCATCCAAGATCTATCATTGCAAATTGAGGCCCCGCGATCACCATTATTCAGTTGCCCACCAACCCCTTAAAGGAAAAGGAATTGCAGGAAAGACCAATCTAAACCTGGGACTATTAGTAAAACTAAAAAAGTCCCCCCTTTGAATCCTACGAGCAAGGTACCTGAGAAAATTCCTGACACAAACGTTATGTCCGATGAGCAAGTTAATTATATCGTAGCCCTCATAACACAAAAAATGGAATTAACTATTAAACCATTGTTTGATAAATTAAATAAACTTAATGGAGAAGTCATCCATAAGAAAGATATGTTAGGCTGGAAGGAGTTTAATAATTTATACAATATAAATTACCTAATAGGAAACTTGGAGTACTGATATTGTTCCCTTTGATGGATTCACTGCTTATGATTTACCAGCAACCCCATCGCCATCTGGTAGAGCAATGGGGGGTTGTTAATACTCTTAAAAAATTATTTTCCCCTAAGAGTTAAAAGAAATATCAATATAGGGCACCACTCGCAGCTACTTTGGCTACATCATTGGGATGGTCGGGATATCCTACTGATCAATTTTTATAACAACATATTTGATTCTACCCGCCATTATGTAGTTATGGAACTGAAATTGGAACTCGATAACTTGGCTATTGTGGATATTTCTAATTTGGATATTGTATGGCTCGGAGACTTTTATATTCCAATCTGCCTTTTGTCTATGACAAAAGTCAGCGGGTTTCAAAATTATGAAGGTGACGATTACATACACTTCCCACACACTGCCTACGGTGATACCCTAAATGCTGTTCTGGCAGAATTTGATTTAGACATCATGCAATGTGCATGGGATGGGTTTGGGAAGGAGATTCCCACCTTTACTCGAAGAACAGCACACAGCACTATTGACCATGCAATCATTTCTGCCAATATTGTGAACCTATGTTCCACCCCGTGGATTGTTGATTTGTCATTGAGTGATCACAATTGCATTATTGTGCTACTGCTTCTATGGGGGAGCAAAACAGTAGAGCAATGCACAGTTACTGATAATATTGTCCCTTGCCGCCCAAACGGCACCAGATTTAGATGGAAGGGTACCAACTCAGGTGAAATAACAAAAAATATTGTTCAGGTTTGTGGTTCTGAGATTGAAGACAGTTTAATGGTTGAGACCGAACCAGATAAGATCTTGACTAATTTTAGTATAATTAATGATTCAATCTCTAAATTGTTTACTGCGCCACCACCTAGAAAACACATACAGGCCAGGGGTTGGTTTAATCAGTCTTGTACCGTCTCCTTGAATCAGCTGAAACAAGCACTTTCCAATAGAACAAAGGATGAGGTATTAGTACATGACCTAAGATTGGAATATAAATCTAATTTAAAATGAAGAAAGAGAGAGCTCCAATAGGAGGCATGGGATAACCTTGCACTAGCGGCAGATACATCCAACAACAAGCTGTTCTGGGATACTGTGAACTCTGAATTTCTTAAAAATTATTCCTTCCCAGAACTTCTATGTCACGTCAGCTGTGAGGAGTGGGTGGCCTATTTTACCAGTATTTTTAACCCAAGCCACCTAGATACTAAGGACCCTGCCAACCTGTATAAATAGCCCATTACCCTCCTAGACATTACCCTTGACGAAATCAAGATAGACATTGCAAGCAGCAAAGAGGGAAAAGCACCAGACCCGGATGGTGTTCCAATCGATGTTTATAAAACTGTCCTGGATCTATGGGGTCCGATACTAACAAGAGTTTTTAATGCTGCAGTAACGGAACGTTGCCCGTCTAATTGGGGGGAATCCATTATTATTCCTCTCTATAAAAAGGGCAACAAATCTGAGGCCAAAAATTATCGGCCCATTTCCCTACTTGACTCCTCAGTAAAAATTATGAGTAGGGTTTTATTATTAAGGCTGGAGGAATGGGTACTGGAGTATGGTATTTTGACCCAGGCACAATACGGTTTTAGGAAGGGGCTCGGCACGTTAGAACAGTGTATTGGAGCTCTTAGTCGGAAACTACACACGTGCTAAACAGGGACAGCTCTATTTATGTTTGGTCGATCTGAGCAGCGCTTTTGATTTAGTGGATCATGCTATTCTACGGCCAGTTTTACTTAAAACCCCAAACCCCCAAAACTCATTGTCCATTTTTTAGCCAGTCTGTACAAGAAACTATCGACAAAAGTATGATACGGCCATATGGGCGATTGCACCCCTAATTTGAATGTATAATGTGGTATCCGCCAAGGCTGCATCCTAGCACTGTTGCTTTTTATTCTATTTATTAACGAAGTGGACGCAGCACTTAAATTGTCTAGTGGACGGCAAGGAAGTCCCAGTCCTCCTGTATGTGGATGACGCAGTTCTTTTATCTAGAACGCCGGTAGGTTAATCGATGGGTTTGCGGTTTTTATTAGGAAGAGGAAGCTGATGATTAATAAGGCGAAAAGATTCTCAATCGTATGTGGTCCAAAATTCAAGAGTTTGAAACCTTTTATCATTGATGGTAACAAAGTGCAAAACGTAGATAATTTTTGCTATCTAGGTTTATCCTTTTCCTGTGATGGGAAAAGGAACCGCAAATTGTCTAATGTTCAGAAGAAAATTACCAAAAGTGTATTTGCATCTAATTTGTTGGATCTTCGCATCAATGACATGGTCAATATTTATAAAGCAAGATGTACCTCTGTTGCACTTTACAGGGCTGGGGTATGGGGACACCACCCAAGTTATGATATGCAAATGTAAGAAAACTCCTTTTTAAAAAATCTCTTATGCCTGCCGGTTTCAGCCTCCTCTGAACTTATTCATTGTGAAGTGGGCCTTAATTATTTGTCAGATTTAATTGCATTGAGACCCTTTTCTGTTATGGAGATTCATATGGTTAAAGGAGGAGACTATTTTTACTTAGTCTATCATTACCGACTGCCTGCGATTGGATAACTGTCTTAAGATCCCCTGGCTCAATCATTTAGCTAATACCTTCGGAGTCTTATTCAATCAAACAATCCTGGAAAACCCAAATGAAGTATCAGGGTTGTCCAAACAGGAGATAAAGAGCACTTTCTGTGTCATAAGAACAAATGCAGGCTGAAAACAGTAGGGATGCAAGCCACGTATCAGCTCTACCATCTGCATATTGATACTGTTGGTTTCCAAACTTATCTATCATTTGTCACAAGACCCTCTCATCTTTATGTCCTAACTAGAATGAGGCTAGGCCTTGTGCACCATTTAGTTGCGTTCCCTACACTGAAACAGTGCCCTGTCTCCCCATACCCCTGTGACGGGCATACTAAGCAGAGTACCTTGCACTTCTTACTTTTATGTGATTTGTATCTGACTTTTAGATTGCTTAACTCATACCACTGTTTAAAACATATGATGCTAAAACCACTAATGCTGCAATAACCCTACTATTTACGCTACGAGAAGCAGAGATTTGCTTTTATGCTGCAACTTTTATTTTAAGCTCCATCAATGCCAGGATGAGAATGATGTTCCAATGTAACCAACAAGTCCCCCCAAGACTGCGAATGGTTATACTAACTGCGCACTTTGCACTTTCTAAGCCTACGTGTTTTGGATTTTGCTACCAAAAATTGTTTATGCCAAAACAATTGTCCATGAAATGCTGTTATGAGTTTATTGTTTACCCTAAGAGAACTGATGTGGTTCTATTTGTATTTCACTGAAAATGCTGCTAAGAGTTTACTGTTTACACTAAGAGAACTGATGTGCTGCTATTTTTATTTTGCTGAGAATTGAATGATGTTTTAATGAAGTCAGATGATTTTATTGATGCTGATCTTTTTTTAAATTTTGTTCATGTATTTTTCTCATGTATTGTGCTTTTCTGGTTGCTTTGTTTTAACCGAATAAAGCTTATTGAATCAAATCGATTATAAAATTCAATAATTATTATTTGTAAAGTAATTATTTAATTCAATTCTAAATATGGAAATTATGGAATACTTTTTTATTTTTATTTTATTGTAGTTCCGGGCTCCTACGTTTGTAGGGGTCCAGGGTGGTAAGTTAATCATGTAATAATGAATTATTTAATTGATTATAAAATACATACATTATGAATATATTTTTTTACTTATAGTTTAGGTGTGTGCTGCTTTGTTTGGGTTGGAAAATAAGTAATTATAATTAAATAACAGGTATGTATTAATACACAATTATTGAATATTAATTACATACATTGATTCATTGTTTTTAGTTTGGATTGCCCTGCCAGGAAACACCATTTAGTTCATGGTAAACCTGTGCATTGAAATCACAAAATGTCCCAAAGCCAAGGGAAAAACTCAGTGTGTGTCAAGAACATTGGCTTTTCTTTATTTCAAGAATAAACTACAATTTTGGAATATATTCTAGAAATATATAAATGTTACCAAGTGGGTGTGCCGAATATGGCACCTGCACAGTAAAGCTTTGCTACCATCCAAAGAGGCACCACATCTGTAGTTCCATTGAGACACGGAGGTCTTCATCTACCTAGTGGGGATCTCTAAATATGACAGCCAGTCTTCTACCAAAGCTGTGGAGGCCACAGCCTCTGTTGCTGCTTTTCCTCATGTATAGAACACTCTGTGGCCAGTCACATAACTATATTACAAAACCATCCAACCAGAAGCCTCATATCCGACAACCATGGTCTATTAGTAGAAGACCTATGGAGTACAACATCCCCCACCTTACCCCACCCCATGGCTATCACTTTCACTACAAATATGACTAGACAATGAGTATCTGAAAGTCAAATGATCTTTATAGGGCTGCCACTCTCCATTCCTAACTGTTGATTGACTGCCTTTCTATCACCAGGTCTTTGCAATCAAAAAGACTTTTTAGGAAGTGCATGTACTATATTGATGTTGGGAACTATACAGTGTGTAATGAAGTACGTACACTGGTAAAGGTTTGAAGTTTACCTTGTTTTTTAGATATATAAACTTGAGTAAGAGGTAATACGTCCTATCCACTTTATCCACTTTACAACTCTGAGCAACTGTCTACAAAGGAATACAGATTCCTTCTACTTTTAGAACACGGCACATGCTAAGCATTCTAAAGAGAAGGCAGGATTATTACACATATTCCCCCTTTCAAAAAAAGAAAGAAAAGAGTTTAGAGTAAAGTTGAGAGTAAAAGAAGGAAGGAGAAATATATGAAGAGCAACAAAATAAAATGAAACATAATAAAACATAAGCAAAACTTCAGTGTAAAACATAGTCAGCAAAATAAAAATAAACTATATGCAAGACTTCAGTGTAAAACATAGTCATCAAATCTCATTGGAAGAGTTCCAACACGCACACTCCTTCTTGGTTTTGACGAAACAACAGAAGAATCATTGCGAGTGACAAACATGTTATGTGCGAGAGCAATTCTGTTGAGGTTCCAGATACGACCATCACTTAATTTGATAGCATTTAAAAATTATTTCTTAACAAAAAAAGGCGAGGACATTTTTTAAAATCCAGAAGTTCTTTGAGGAAGACGAATTCTCACTCTGTCACCCACATGCACACAAGTATGTGAAACAGCATGCCTGGAGTCAAAGTATGCCTTACTCTAAGTGATTTTCAAGTCTTGACTTACTTGCCAAGAAACTGAACCAGGGGTCGTATTGTTGTCAACACACTCTTTTTAAGAATTAGAAGTCAAATTCGTCCCATCACTCAAACTTAAATTCAGACTCTACTCTCTTGTTTCCTCTTTCATCCAAGATTGAAACATAAGAGTGTTAGGTTTCCTACCACGAAAAAGTTCAACAGGAACTAAAGAGGTTGTCGAATGAGGAGTCAGATGATATAACATCACTCTTTTGGGGTAAATATTTGATTTACCGTCTTAATTTCTATGCAGGTAAGTACTTAATCAATAATAACTCAATCGGAAAGAAAAAGGAAGAGTCCGTGGTGTTAGAGTTCTTTAGGGTTTTATTCCTTAAAAAGGAATGGTTCTAGAACTGGATATCATGTTCCTGCAACCCCAGGGGCTCAGGAAGGGATAGAGCCATATTTTATTGACAATACATAGCTTATATACTTAAGTTACATTATAGAAACCAATACAGTAGGCGTAACAGCTGAGAGAAACAAGATAACAGCATCCACGTGGTAGTGATACGTAATTAGAAGGCGTGAACTGGGCGTGAACATAGAGGTGTGTGCTAGAAAAGTCACAGATAGGTGTCACAAATGGGTGGCAACAAAGCAGAATCTTGTAATGTCAGCAGAAATCTGAGGCCGGGATGCGCGCGCAGCTGCATGACGTGTGATTGACGTGAAACTGGAGGGTGCAGGGGACTTGACATTTACACTGGCGGAAAGAGACAGAAGTCTGGCATGTCAGATCAACTTGTGCTTCTATCATATCTGATATCTGATGTTTGGGAACCATATTATCTAAACGGAAAAGGTCTCTGGGGCAGAAGCTATTCTATACTGACTGTGAGTGCGTGTATAAGCGCCTGAGTGTCTACATGAGAATGCGAGGGGCATGGGCCTACCATGGTAACAGAGGCTATGAATTACTTGCACGGAGACAGTGAGGCCGGGCCCTTTTGCTCTGCAGCTGGGGGGATGTTTACTTAAACTAGTAAGCAGGAATGTATTTTCGAGGAGCGGAACAGATAATTCGAAGGTTGAAGTCAGTCTTGGCAGGCAGCAGGCTGAGCTAAGCGCCGGGAGCCGCACAGAAAGTAAGTCAGAGGTCACGGGTACAGAGGCTGCCTGGGCTGAGGCTCTCGGAGTCAGGAAGCAGAAAAAGAGGCTCGATGGCAGAATTCAGGGCCTACTTCGCCAGAGCTGAAAAACGTGTAAAGTACACCACAAAAAGACGTTGGCATAGCATACTTAGGAATGGACTATTCAACCCATTCAGGGTGGGTCTGAAAGAGGACATGTTAAAGTTAGACGCAAATGTATTTGCGTCTTCATAGCTGGCACAGGAGGGAAGTTACATGCACTTTGAGCTGGTACATGGAGATGGTGGGGTACCCGTTAGGGAACATAACTTGACCAAAAATGTATATTTCCTCATTCCCTCCTTGTTCCCTACGGACCCTTCATGATATATCGATCCTCATGAATCGATCAGTTTGTTCTTGTAACATCATTTGCTCTTCTTTCTTCCTCTCACGTTTTGAGAGAAAACTGGAATGTTCAATACATGATGTGGCACACAGTCCACAAATCGCTGGCCCACACTGTAGGCACAGGCAGCAACTGAATACTATGACAAGGCCAATACCTAGGAAGGATAGGATCTTCCATCCCCAAGCGGTTAACGTTGTCCAGAACCAACCGGACCAAGTCCAGGTGCCTGGATTCTGATGTATCTGATTTGCAATTTTATGAAGACGTGTAATAGCTTGATATACCATTGGCGCGTTTTCTGGGATGAAAACACAGCAACTTGACCCGATGACCTTACAAGCTCCGCCTCTGTCTGCCAGGATGACGTCAATAACAAGACGATTCTGAAGAACAACAACCCGCATGGCGGACTGCTCCTCTGTTAAGTTACCTAGGGCGGAGGCAGTTTCATTCACTACTGCTTCAAGTGTTCTAGTCAATCTGCGTATTAATTTACTATTTTGAAAGGGGCCTGTGAAGAAAAAGAATCCTTTATTAAAATCTGTGTATTGCTCCCATGCCGTTTCTGTGTAGTCGACAATCGGGAGATCTCTTCGGAGCCTATTCTTTACTAGATTCGTATTTCTGTGATAATTAGGAGGAGCTAGGAAAAGAGGGGGCAGAAGGAAGGCAATGTAACAGGTACCATCCCAATCTGGAGGCAAGCGTATGTATGCGGTATGGCCACAAACAAAATAGGAATGACGGGTAGCTCTAAAGGAAGATTTGCCTTGGTCACTGAATTCGACCACAGTAGTACATTTGCTATGACCTAAGTGTACTGAACCTTTCTTACTGACACATAAATCACCAGTGACTGGTAATACTGACATAGCAGGGAGAACGAGTGCAGCTTCCGATTCAACAGTAAGAATCATAAGGTTAATTGTATAATTACCTAATCCATATACTTCATTTTCTAGATCAGTTCCTATTCTAGTGGGAAGTCCCTTCTTGTCAGGGTAACAGGCATTAAGCAGAACTAAGTTCAAGTTTCCCCAAACCCAGCTTCCTTTGAAAACAGCAATATCAGGATCTAAGGAATTAAATATTCTAAACCATGCACCACAGGAGCCATTGTGAGTGAACGGGTACGGAAAGAGGGGCAAAACTCCCTTGTATTTCTGGTAGGGAGGGAGTCGGCCACATATCCAGCAGTTTGTAGCATTGTTAGTCTGATGGGAGTGATGTAACATACTAATGAATGTGTTGTTGCGCAGCGCAAGTCTGTAAGAAAGTTTGTGGGGAGGTAATTCACTAAAAGAATGTTCAGCAGTAACATTGTAAGCAGATTGTTCACGTTTGAAGATAGGGTAGTATATGGGAAGCAATATACTAGCAACAATAATCAGAAGACTTAGAAAAAACATAATCAATAATGTCACTATACAGTGACTACGGAGTGATTTGCAATATGTACGTTTCTTGAGTTGTCTCTCTCTCTCTCTATCTCGATCTAGGGGATACATGTCAGAAACTATTTAACCGATTCACCTAGGGGAGGACTTAAACAATTAAACTGTCTGACTTGCTAGATCGGAGTTTCATGCGGTATTCTTCTTGGGGAGTTTTCTCTTGTTTCGGAACTTTAAAGTCACTAGGTTCGATACAGTCTTTGGAGGGGGTGGACGAGTCTGGGTCTGGTTTCAGTTCGTTGCACCTTTTAATATGACTCGTATGGATCCACCCCTTTCTGCCTTCCACCATGATCGCGGTCCTCGTTGTAAGAAGGACGGTCTTCGGCTCTTTCCAGCGGACTTTTCCTGTCAAAGTTCCTAATTAGGACCAGATCTCCTGGACGGACATCATGCGGCTTTACATCAGTGTTGTCAGGGAAGGCTGCGGCAACCTGTGAACGACATGATTGGAGTGCAGACATCAAGGAGGCAAGGTAATCTGTCAACATATTACAATCAACATCGGTAATTTTCTTAGGAATGGGCGTCCCCCACATATTCGGTGGTCTGCCAAAGACCACTTCATACGGGGATAGTCCTGATCTCGAGTGGGCGACCATCCTCATATAGAACAATGCAACTGGCAGGGCGACTATCCAGTCGACCCCTTTCTCTTTACAAACTTTAACAAGGCGGGTCTTTAATGTCTGGTTATGCCTCTCTACAAGGCCAGCGGCTTCGGGATGTCGGACACAATGGAATTTCCACTGATATCCTAGCAGCAAGGAAACTTGTTTCATTAATTCGGATGAGAATGGCTGTCCGTTATCTGAGTACACGACACGAGGCAAGCCGTACCGTGGGAAGAATTCTCGAAGCAGCTGCCTGGCAGTGGTCGGAGCAGTGTAATCTGGGACAGGATATGCTTCGGTCCAACGGGAAAGTGCACAAACAATTACGAGGACATATTTGAATCCTCGACAATGATCCATCTGGATATAATCCATCTGGAGGACTTAAAAAGGGGGATCGGGAGGATGAAATCCACCTTGCTCTACAGGGACACTTTTACCTGGATTGAACTGACAACAGATCATGCAAGTACGCACTTTCTGTTTTGCTGCTGCTCGTAAGTGTTTGTTGTACCAGAGATTCTGTAAACTGTCTAACATCGCTTTCTCTCCTAGATGTGCTGGACTATGTGCTGTATTGATTATGACTTGAACCATAGAGTCGGGGAGAAACCATGTAGATTTTCCCTTCGTCATCCAACCTTGATCTGTCTGGATCCCTCCTAGTTCAGTCCATTTCTTTATTTCATCTGCAGTAGCATGTGTCTGAATATCGATTACATCTAGTGTGGGATCCCTAACTGACATACAATGTGTCGGTACTATTGTCTTTGTCACATCAGTAGTCTGGGTGTGAGTCAATGCTGTATGTTTTGCTGTCTGGTCTGCCAGGTCGTTACCCTGGGAAACAGAATCTGTAACTTTAGTATGTGCTTTACACTTCATGACAGATATGCCTGAAGGCAGAAGTATTGCTTCTAACAGTGCTTGAATGAGGGGACCGTGTTGGATCTTGGCACCGTGAGAGGTCAAGAAACCTCGTTCTTGCCATAACATTCCGAAGTCGTGTACGACTCCGAAAGCATAACGGGAATCAGTGTATATGTTAACATTTCTGTTCTTGGCTAGTATACAGGCTCGGGTCAGAGCAACAAGCTCTGCTGCTTGAGCGGACAGTGTGTCAATACGATGTGTTTATTTAACTTCAGTTTCAGTGGTCACTGCATATGCGGCCACTAATTCTCCTGTACTTGTTCTCATGCATGAACCATCCACGTAAAGTGTCAGGTCTGGATTTGTCAATGGAACATCTGTTAAGTCTCGTCGGGGCTTTGTTACTGTATTAATGATCTCTATACAATCATGCGGAGCTGGATCTGTCATAATCGAAGGTAACAATGTTGCGGGGTTCAGAATGCTGCAGCGTCTGATTTCTATGTGTGGCTGGAATAGCGTCAATTCATAACCTGTCAGCCGTGCTATAGTCAAGTGCTGAGTCTGGGTTCTGTTTAAAAGAACCTCTACAGAATGTGGAACTTGTACTGTTAATTGATGTCCTAAAACAATTGAGTCGCTCTGTCTAATTGCTAATGCTGTTGCTGCTACTGACTTTAAGCACGCAGGGAGTGCCTGGGCTACTGAATCCAATGTACTTGAAAAATAAGCGCAAGGCTTATGTGAACCTGCTTGATCTTGAGTGAGGACAGACAACGCTGTACCATCACGTTCTGTAACAAAAAGTGTAAAAGGTTTACTGTAACATGGTGTCGCTAAAACTGGTGCTTGGCATAAGGCTTTCTTTAATTCCTCAAAGGCTTGTGTGTGTTCCTGAGTCCAAGGAAGGGCAGTCGAAGTCGCTGCCTCTTGTGTCGTTAACTGGATGAGTGGTTTAGCTAGAAATGCATACTGAGGGATCCATTGTCTGCAGTACGAGGTGAGGGCTATAAAGGCCCACACTTCCTTTTGTGTCTGGGGTTGCGGCATATTTACAATTAACTGGATGCGATCAGGAGTGAGCTGTCTCCCCACTTTGGACAGCAAGTGACCCAAGTACACAACTTGCTGAACACAGAATTGTAGCTTCGAAGGAGACACCTTGTGTCCCTTGTCGGCCAGAAAATGTAACACTGTCAGTGATGCTTGTTCACATTCGGGCTCACTTCGTGCGGTGATCAGCAGATCATCGACGTATTGCAGTAAAGCGGTGTTAACTGGCATTTGAATACAATCTAGTTGTCTTTTCAGTGCTTGACTATAGATGCTGGGGCTTTCTGTGAATCCTTGAGGTGCGCGGGAAAATTTGAAACCGTCCATTTAAACTGAATCCGAAAAGGTATTGGCTCTCTGGGTCAATAGGTACACTGAAGAAGGCGTTCTTGAGATCAATTACAGTAAAGAACGTTGCTTCAGAATCAATAGCAGTCAATAAGGAAGAGATATCGGGGACCACAGGATACTGTGGTACAATGCATTTATTCAGTTCTCCTAAATCAATCACCAGCCGATATACTGGCGGTGCATTGGGATCAGTACGTTTAAGAATCGGAATGATAGGGGAATTACAGATATTGGAGTCGGTCTCTACGACTACTCCTTGGGCAATGAGCTCTTCCATGATTTCCAGTAAAGCCACTACAGCATCGGGTGGTAACTTGTATTGTCTGATTCGGGGTAAAACAACACCTGGTTTCAGTGTAACACGGTATGGTGTAATGTGCATACAACCTACATCAGTTGGGCCTTTTGCCCACAAGTGATCTGGTAAATTTTTTAATCTGACATCAAACTCTCGTAACACATAGTGACCCTTGAAATCCCGCAGAAAGAGTCTAACTCCCTCCGGGGAACAACATATCACTGCTCCTAGAGCCTTCAATGTTTTGATACCTAACAGATTTTCTGGACATGATTTCGTAAGTAACAAGTCTGTAATACGTGATAATGGACCCACAGCCAGGGGGACAGGTTTCGATACCTCATTTACAATAGGCTGTCCTGAAAAACCAAGGGAAACATTCTGTGAGCCTGAGAGGGGTGCCCCTGGGACTTCATCATGGCTGATTGTTGTGCGGCTTGCCCACTGTGTACATAAGGACCCTCTTGATCTACAGGAATCTCAATAAGAGGCAAGCCAACCTCCCTCTCTAGGCTGTTTCATGTGTATCGTTGATAATCGGGGTAAGCGGACTGGGCATATTGGTACATCTGTTGTGAAACTTGCTGAGTCGCGGCAATGGGCTGTGGCTGTGATACCGCTACTGTCTGTGCTGCATGTGGCGAAACATGCATAGGCTGTGTATTCTGCATGGGCTGTACATTCTGTGAAGTCTGTTGCTGGGCATGATCTTGTCTAGGCGGATGCGGTCTTTCTTTAGTTTTACCTGTTGCTATATTATGTTTCAGAACTGGACATTCATGTACGTAGTGACCTGGCTGCTTGCAATAGTTGCATGTCCCTTTAACGGGAGCTGCGGCGTGACCTGTCTGGGTCGTACCCTTTCTCTGGCTGTCGGCGGGAACTGATTGGGCCACTAACATTTTCATTTTCGTGTCTTTCATACGTTTCTGTTCATGATCCTGTTCTTCTCTAATTCTGTTCTGATGGTATTGTAACATTTGTAACATCTGTGATGGCGTATTTGCTTGCCATGTACTCTCAACCTTGTATACACGATTTTTAACTGCCAACAGGGAATTCTCCACTAACTTTGATACAAAAAGATGCGGGTACGACTCGCTACTTGGTTTAAGACCACTATTAATAATGAAACATTTCTCGAATCTTGAATAGAAGTCACTAGTATCTTCATCAGGTTTCTGTTTACATGCTGAGATTGCGTCCCAATCTTCCTTTCTAGTTGTCAGTAATCTTGGCAGAACCTGTACTATCAAACCTGGTAATGCTTTAATTTTCTCCCCAAGGCCTAGCCCTGGGGTACGTTTTTCCTCCTCGTCTTCTATTTCTGCCCATACAATCTTTTTTTCTCCCACTTCCCATTCTTTTTCCTTGAGTTTCTCGTAGATGCCCGTGGGCAGCAGTACTTTTAACATTTTCATGATATCTTCATATGTGTAATCCCCCATCAGTAACATGTCTTTAAGTTCTCTGTGAAAACCCGCAGGGTCTTTATCATGGCACGGTACTAGTTTCTTCATTTCCAATAGTTCCAACTTGGTCAGAGGTGTGTGTACATACACACGTTTCAAGTTATGATCGGTACCCATAACTGGATGTACTTCTCGTAAGGGGTTCTGACTTTCAATGCCATGCAGACGCTCCATATGATACATATTTCTTTCTGGGGGCGGAGCGGGAACATATTCGGAGCTTAAGAACGTGTTGTATCTGTGTCGTTGTTCTAGAATTATTTGTATTAACTTGGTACTTAGACCTCTCCATCTGTCCATGAGTAGTGCTTCTAATGTATCGTGTAAGGGACCTGAATCAGAATGTTGGTTTCTGTATAACGTGAGGAGGTGCTGAATCATGTATACACCTGCTAATTTCTGCTCGTCTGGGGAAAGGTTCAGAAATGTCTGCGCTACTGTGTCATCATTGTATATGTTCGGATTGTCAGCCCATAATACTGCTGACCGGGCTAGTTCTTGTTCATCCATAGAATTGAGTACATGGTACCCCATTCGTTCTCGAAGCCTTTTATCAGTCTCCTGGAACTGATGTTCAGGAGAATTCGGTTTTGTTATGCCAGAGAGAAAAACTCTCTTGCTTTCCGGACGAATGCCTTTCCTAAGGTAAGTTCCCTTACCTACATACGCTATCGTGTCTGTAGTCTTTTCTTGTTCTTCAGGTTCTTCCTCCTCCTCGGAGGAAGCTTTTTCTTTCTCTTTTTCGTGTATTTCTATCACTGCTTTTCTTATTCTCTTGTACATACTGGCTATGCAACCCCCTTTATCATGTTTTCCTTCGGATATATTTTGACCCCACTTGTTGAGTCCATCTAATTCCTCCTGTTCTGTCTCAGGCCTGTCTCGTTCTCTTATCAAACAATTTATAAAAAAGCGTAGTATATATGCTTGAGTGTCAACTTTCTGATGTGCCATGGCCTCCTTAATACTGTCAGGGTCGTCCCCAGTCTGTACAAAATGATATATTCTATCTAGGCGCTCTTTCATTCCTGCGAATATTGTTAGGTAATCTGTAGCTTGTCGTAAGCGTAGTGATGCCATCATCATTCTATCGTCTTTGCCGGGTACTGGATCATATCTGCAAACTGCAAGCGGTTCTTTGAATATGTCGAGGCGGGGTGATTGGAGCGTAAAACGGTTCTGCATATCCCTAAGGTGTAATCTGTGTGTTGGTGGCGGGGTCTGGTAACCCCCGGTCGCACCTCCTGAGGCGGAAGCTTGGACATTATCTCTCTGTGGAGTCTGTATCTGTACTTGAACTTGTCTTTTAGTAGGATCAGGTAGAAGCGGTTTTGGTAGATTAATTTTAGGTGCGGGAAGTGGTGGAGGTGGAGGAACGATGGGCTGTTGAACTGGGAAACCTGGTTGCAGTAATGGCGGGATATGGTCTGGAGGCGGGTTGCCACCCCCGTCACCCTCAGTAGGCGGGACGCGGACAGGCAGATTAGTGTAAGCGGGTGCTACATCCTCTAGATAGGAATTCAGAAATATGTCTTTAGTGGTCCTGTGTGTTACTTTAGTTGGAACCAATGGTGGCGGCAGATTTTTCGGTATTTCTGAAGTGGCTTCAGGCGAACCCTCGGCCACAAGATACATACCATTTACGAGATTGTTTCGTGCACGGTCTATTTGCTCTGATTTGACTCAGATACCTTCAGTAACTAATTCGTTTTCTTGGGCTTTATCTGATTCTTTAAGTCTGTCTTCTCTACGGAGTGCTTTTTCAGCACGCTTATGTGATTCCTTACGCCAAAATTCTATGGCGTCCTTCTGAGATTGTCTGGCTTTCTTTTTCCATAGTGCTTCTTCTACCTTCATGATGCACTCAGCATCCCATGTTCCGGTAACAGGCCATCTGTGTCTCTCGTCTAGATGCTTAGTATAATCGGCCCATAAATCTAGATACAGTATGGCATCTAAGCCATGCTTGTGGTACATAAAATTTCCAGGAGTGTCCCTAGGGGGGATAGGAATTTCTTCCTCTAGTATCCCTTTCCTAGTTCCTATCTGCTTTAACTTGTTGAAAAACGGCATCTTGTTTACTTAATACTGAATGCTCAATCCTTGCTACTTAATACTGAATACAGCTAGTTACACAAGAACACAATAATGCACATTAAAAACAGTCACTCATACCACGACATTAATCACATGAAAGACATTTGAGACATATATGACTACCCCCCTTTTCTGGATGTACTGCTAAATAGCACAGATACACTGCTAAAAACAGTGCAGGAACTTGAATAACTGATGTACTGCTAAACAGTACAGATACACTGTCTAAAACAGTGCAGACCGAATTTGTGTACCCAAACCCGTCTTGATACGTCCCAGCAATGGTACTCACCGGGAAGCACGGAAACAGAAGGCCTCGGAAAAACTCGACTGGACCGGACTGGACTCGACTCGACTCGACACGTGGATACTTCGGAAACTGGTGGGCCTCTTGACACCTCGGACCTTGCTTCTTTCGGCTAGGCTCTGGTCGGGATCGTCCGCACTCCTCACCGCCTCGTCTGGGTGCTGATTGCAGTCTTCGTCACCTCCGTGGGCCAGAGGGAGATACAGGAAATCCTGCCAGTACGCGTAGTTTCCGTCTAACTGATGGCAGGGGACAGAGCTTGCAACGCACCAACCGGCGCGTGGGGTGGGGGAGGGGTCCCTGTTCGGGCGCCAAAATATTGTGGTAAATATTTGATTTACCGTCTTAATTTCTATGCAGGTAAGTACTTAATCAATAATAACTCAATCGGAAAGAAAAAGGCAGAGTCCGTGGTGTTAGAGTTCTTTAGGGTTTTATTCCTTAAAAAGGAATGGTTCTAGAACTGGATATCATGTTCCTGCAACCCCAGGGGTTCAGGAAGGGATAGAGCCATATTTTATTGACAATACATAGCTTATATACTTAATTTACATTGTAGAAACCAATACAGTAGGCGTAACAGCTGAGAGAAACAAGATAACAGCATCCACGTGGTAGTGATACGTAATTAGAAGGCGTGAACTGGGCGTGAACATAGAGGTGTGTGCTAGAAAAGTCACAGATAGGTGTCAAAAATGGGTGGCAACAAAGCAGAATCTTGTAATGTCAGCAGAAATCTGAGGCCGGGATGCGCGCGCAGCTGCATGACGTGTGATTGACGTGAAACTGGAGGGTGCAGGGGACTTGACATTTACACTGGCGGAAAGAGACAGAAGTCTGGCATGTCAGATCAACTTGTGCTTCTATCATATCTGATATCTGATGTTTGGGAACCATATTATCTAAACGGAAAAGGTCTCTGGGGCAGAAGCTATTCTATACTGACTGTGAGTGCGTGTATAAGCGCCTGAGTGTCTACATGAGAATGCGAGGGGCATGGGCCTACCATGGTAACAGAGGCTATGAATTACTTGCACGGAGACAGTGAGGCCGGGCCCTTTTGCTCTGCAGCTGGGGGGATGTTTACTTAAACTAGTAAGCAGGAATGTATTTTCGAGGAGCGGAACAGATAATTCGAAGGTTGAAGTCAGTCTTGGCAGGCAGCAGGCTGAGCTAAGCGCCGGGAGCCGCACAGAAAGTAAGTCAGAGGTCACGGGTACAGAGGCTGCCTGGGCTGAGGCTCTCGGAGTCAGGAAGCAGAAAAAGAGGCTCGATGGCAGAATTCAGGGCCTACTTCGCCAGAGCTGAAAAACGTGTTAAGTACACCACAAAAAGACGTTGGCATAGCATACTTAGGAACGGACTATTCAACCCATTCAGGGTGGGTCTGAAAGAGGACATGTTAACGTTAGACGCAAATGTATTTGCGTCTTCATAGCTGGCACAGGAGGGAAGTTACATGCACTTTAAGCTGGTACATGGAGATGGTGGGGTACCCGTTAGGGAACATAACTTGACCAAAAATTTATATTTCCTCACTTTCCCGGATGACAGTTTTCCAATCTTTATTCTGAGACCTAGCCAGCTGTATAGAATCTTTAGGTACACGGTTAAACCTCTCTACCATCCCGTTAGTCTCTGGATGATAGAGAGTACAACGTTTGTGTCTGATCCCTTTCCCTGCAAGATAAATCTCCATCTCTTTCGAAACAAGTTGGACTCTGTTATCAGAAAGTAGACTATCAGGGAAACCTTCGCGAGAAAAAACGTCATCTAGGAAAGCAATGACATCTTTAGTCTCAGTACTCTGACAAATCTTAATCACTGGCCATCGCGAGAACAGGTCAATTAAAAATAGGTCAAAATATTGACCAGAATTACCAGAAATTGGGCCAAGAATATCCAGAGCGACTTCTTGCCAGCAACGAGTAGGAGGTTCACAAACAACCATAGGTTGTACTCTAGTCTTGCATATTTTATCAGAAAAGTTGCAATCCTGACACTCCCTCACCATGCGTTCAACCAAAAGATCAATTCCGGGCCACCAGAAGTACAAGTGAATTCTCTCTTTTGTTTTTGAGATCCCTTGGTGTCCCTGATGAACCTGTTGAACGATTTTCTCTCTAAGGGAAATAGGTGGAACGAGTCTAGTGCCTCTACGAAGTAACCCTGAGGATACAGACAACTCATGTCGCACGTTCCAAAATTTCCTAGTCACTTCATCTAGACTTTTTATACCTTTCCAACCTACAGTCACCAACTCACAAACATTAAGAATGATTGGATCATTTGACATAGAAGTCTTCCACTCATCCTCGGTCAAAACACCGTCAGTCACCACAGACTTTATAATCGTCAAACTCACATTCAGCACCTGCATCATTGCATTTGTCACTCAGGTCATTTCTCACAAGACGGGACAAACAATCAGAAACTTTGTTTTGTCTACCAGGTATGTGATGTACAACAAAATCATAGTCATGTAAGGCTACAATCCACTTTGTGAATCTTGAAGACGCAGCATCAAGATCCTTCTTTGTAAATAAGTCTTTCAATGGTTTGTGGTCAGATTGAACGGTAAAGGAGGTTCCCCCCAGAAATTTCTTAAGTTTATTAATTGCCCAAAATATACAGAGAGTCTCTTTTTCAATGACAGAATACTGTAATTCAGGTCCCGTGAGTGCTCTTGACAAAAACATAATCGTTGTTTCATGATCACGATTGACTTGTTTAAGAACGGCCCCAAGACCTCTAAAGCTAGTAACTGTAACAAGTACAGATGGTGCAGACATGCCGAAGCTGTAAAGAGAAGGAGCATCGCTCAAGGCTTCACTTCACATCCTTAAATTCGTCCTGACATTTCTCTGACCAACTAAACTTTGCTCCCGTTTTTAGAAGTGTTCTAAGAGGGTAGGTAAGAGAGGCACATTTTGGAACACATTTGTTATAATACTCTGCCATTCCAAAAAAGGTGACAAGTTCATCTCTGTTTTGAGGTGCAGGAAGATCAGTAATGGTCTTTACCAATTTCTCCTTAGGTTTGACCCCCGGTAGTGACCGGATATTTTGTCCTATTTCTGAGTGATGGTGACTTTGGTCTACTACCATCCTAGTGTAGTGGTTAGATCCCTATTTTTAGCCTTTTTGTAGGGCTTGCCTATTGGCTTTGGCATGATTCTATGTCTCTTTTGCCTCTTTTTGGGCCTAGAGGCCTAAACTAGAAGGTAGCCATCTTTTCTTTGCCTCTGCTGACTGAGGCGCTTGCAGGCCAAAGGTAATGTTTCAGTTATAAGCTGTTTTCGCTCTCTGCAAACCGGTTAAGACTAACCCTTATCAAGGAATGTGCTTAGTGCTCAAGTCTCCAGACGAAACAGCAGGTGGCCACTGTGGGAGCGTCTGGAGCAGGGAGCCTGGTACAGGAATTTGATAGGAGGTAGCTTGCTGGCTGGAAATTTCCATGAGCAGAGAGCCTCCCATATTATCAGAGAACAGAAGAGCAGAGAGGTCAGATGATTTTTGGAATTGAAGAAGTCGGTTGGATCAGTTTGGTCAGATGGAGTCAGTTGGTTTGCAGAGCTGGATCTGAGAGATGGAGCTGTGAGTTGGACAGCTGATCTGTGGAGCAGTTACCAGGCTGATGGAAGAGTTGGAATTGTTAGAAGACAATGAAGTTACATTTGAACTGCAGTTGGAGTGAAGCTAGTACGTTAGTGATGGTGAAGGAGAGAGAGTCCTGATTCCACCAGAGAGAGGAACAGACAGTTGGACCCTTCTTAACAGGGTGAGGTATTCTTGGCTAGTTTGCACTATATATAATCATTCATCCCCCTTTTGTTTTCTAGGTTATATTTAGGTTCCTGTTTGCATCAATAATTCCCTACTGTATTATTGCAATGTTTTCTTTGTCTTGTTCTCTTTCTAATAAAGACCCCAATGTGCATTAGTATCCTTTTTATGTTTTCCTTTGGGAGGGAGTAAGTGGGCTTTTCATAGCCAGGTGCTGCCATACAGAAGTCTGGTGATCCCCTTCTTACAGGTAACTGAAGACAGTGAAGTGTACTACTTCTGATCAGAGAATAACTGCAAATGCATTAGTCAGATATGTGTATCTTTTAGGTGTGTATGTGTGCATTCTCATGATTAATTATTTTCCCTTTCATCTATATTGCTATTCCTCCTTGTCATCCTATTAGTGTGTAAAGAGGCTCCAATACGTAGTAATTGCACTTGAGAATTGTTTACTAAGACAGAATTAACCTTTCTTTTTAGCCAGGTGCTGTTGTATAGAAGGATGGGCAATTCCCTTCTTACAGGTAACTGAGAAATGGAAGACAGGGTAGTTTTGATAGGAAATAACTTCCAGTGAATATTAGGTACTTAGGAACTTCCCAATAGAGAGAGAGAGAGTAGAAGGTATTAATAGGAAAGTGAGATCGCTCAAGATAGGACGTTAATGAAAACACCAATTGTGATTGGTGTGTAATGAGATTGCTCAAGATAGGGCATTAGTGAGGACACCAATTGTGGATGGTGTGTAGTGAGATCGCTTAAGATAGGGCGTTAATGAGAACACCAATTGTGGTTGGTATGGTAGAGTGAGCTGCTCTCCAGTATGAGAAGGAGGGTAGAATAGCCAGGGCCAGATTGTCGCGGGGCTATAAGGTGAGATCATAGGATGAGACATGGAATTCCGTAGTTATTAGTGACTATTCTTAGTAATCCCTTAGATCTAGCAGTGTTTTTGATGGGATAAGCTTGTATATTGCGAACTCCCCATTCCCGGGTAAGTACTCAGGTACTGTTGTAAATAGGATCCAGGAAGGGATGGTGTTACGTTTTGGCCGGGTTTGTTGCATCTAGGTGAGTGGATAGTTTTTGGTCCGAGAATCCGGGCATTACACCCCCTTCTTAGAGAGTTTGTGACCTAAATAGTCAATCTCCTTAAGGTTGAATTTGCACTTACTCTCACGTAGTGTCAAACCATGTGATTTAAAACAATCTAGTACAGCCTTGAGTCTTTCATCATGAATATTTTGAGTAGAGCCATGAACTAACACATCGTCTTGGTATATCTTTACACCGGGCAGTCCCTGCAAGACATCCTCCATAGCTCATTGAAACACTAAGGCTGCCGAATTGAGTCCAAAAGGAAGTCTAGTAAACTTGTACGTACCAAACGGTGTTATAAAAGCTGTGAGATTCTGTGAATCTTGGTCAATCTTAATTTGGTGGTACGCAAGATCAAGTATTGAAAATACTTCAGCATCAGCCAGCTGAGTCAACATCTCTGCAATGTTGGGGTAAGGATACCGATCAGGCACACCTGCACGATTGAGAGAGCACAGATCAACACAGAGCCTGACTTCGCCTGAGGACTTTCGGGCAAGAACCACCGGAGCTAACCAATCACTTGCCTCGGTCTTAACAATGATACTTTCCTTGAGTAATTTTTTCAATTCACTCTCCATGGAATCTCTCAGAGCTAACGGTACATTCTGCACCTTACAAGTTACAGGAATGGCATTAGGTTTTAAGATGATTGTGTGAGTGTAGTCGGATAGAAAACCTAGACATTCACTAAAGACTTCCTTGAATTTCAATCGTAGATCATCTACCTGATCTACTTTAGTAAGTTCAAGTGAGGAAGAGGATGTACGTTCGGTGGCGGGGTGGAGTTTGTCTCTTGAAGAGGGTGAAAGGGTCTTTCTCTCAAGACAATGCAGGGATTACCCCAGGGAATAAGCATGACTCCCATTTCAGCTTGATGAATCCAACTCACTATGCTATCTCCTTTTGAGGAGATATATATTTTCCCAGCTGTGAGTCGATCTCTGAATTCAATTTCACCTTCAAAATAACCAAAGAGTTTGATAGGTTCCCCCCGTAAGCAAGGAGCCTTATATCAGGTTTCAAAACTTTTATTTTTCCCTTGAGAAAGACATCATAATTAGACTTCGGGACCAAAGTAATCTTAGCACCCGAGTCAAACAACATTTTAACTGTATGTCCATATATAAGGACGCTATCAATAGGGTTTGAGTACTTCATTTGAGAAGCATTAGTGAAGATCTCACCGCAATGTAGATCATCAGAACTGGATTCAGATCCACTCTGTATCCAAACCTCTTTAACACGTTTGTTTGCTTTATATTTTTTCAGGCTACAAGCTTTGGCCAGGTGACCAACTTTCCCACAGTTGAGACATTTTGCATTTATAGCAGGGCAAGATTTATCATCAGCTAGGTGACCAGAATTGTCACAACGAAAGCATTTCCCAGGGAAAGGTTTTCTTTGCCAAGACGTTTGAGATTAGAAGCGTTTTGTTTTGATGACACGAGATTCAACATTCTTAGAAGCTTTTACTTGAGAGACAGATTGAACCTTTGCCTCTAAAGTAGTTGGAGAGTTGGTTTCTTTTTTCTTTATGGTTTCAACACATGCTAACGAGTGCTCAATACGATTTGCAATTGCGATGAATTTGTTGAGTTTGGGGTCATCTTTCTGCCATAATTCATCATTCACTTTCTCAATTGTACAACTAAGCATGAATTGGTCTCATACTCTTTCTTCGAGAGCACCCTCAAAGTTGCAAGTGGATGCAAGTTTACGCAAGTGAGATACATACATTTCTACAGTTTCTTTAGGTTGTTGAGGTCTTTTCCCAAAATGATAGAGTTCCAAAACTGTGCTCAGTTTAGGTAGAAAATGTTTGTCTAATTTTTTTATGCAAATGTCAAATTCATTGAGAATATCAGATTCTGAGTCATCAAGATCAGGTAAGTGTTCAAATACTTCTTGCCCTTCTGTACCTAAACAATGCAACAACAAAGCTGATTTCCTCTCGGCACTGAGAGAAACTGCACAAACCCTGGCGTAGTTAATAAATACTTTTTTCCACTTGAACCATCGTACGGTAGGTTCTCTGGGATTGGAAAGAAAAAATGGTGGTGGCGTGACATTTTGCATAATCAGAAGAGGAGTGGAACAATTTCAAACGATAAAATGGCAGTATTAAATAACAAACACTGTAGAATGAGAGTTGTGCTTGTTAACGTTAAAGGAACTTGCTCAGAGAATGTTTTAAATAAGCTTGTCAAAAAAAAATCTAATCTTTTTTTCTAAAATAAAAAAAATAGGTGTGAAATTTACACTGTGCGTGTCAGTGAGGAAAGGCTTGACAAGCAGTAAAGCTGTGCGTGCCAGTGCGAAGATAAAATGTCAATTTTGCAGGGTTGGGCCCTTTAAGCTGTGCGTGTCAGCGCACAGAGAAGGAATGAGGAAGTAATGCTTATGACACGCTCATAAGTGAAACAGCTGTGCGTGTCAGCGTTCGCCAGAGAAACAATAGGGTGACGTCACAGTAACAGTGTATGCGCGTGGCACTCGAGATGTTGGCGCGCGCAGGAGTTCTTGTAGAAAGTAGTCATGCGCATTAGCTCGAGAGTTACGCACTGTCCCGTTGTCTCGCGCAGGAGCAAAGGCGTCTATAAAAATCAAAGTACTTACAGAAAAGCCGCGTCTAAAGTCACGGCAGTCGCAGCGTGTAAAGTCTTAATGTCCATGGGGCCCGTCCGTGGGCGAACAAATAACTCTACAAACTGCAAAATGTAGGAAAAGCTTTATACAGTCACCAATAATTGGTCAATAAGGATCACTGACAGAACATCGATAATCAAAATATCGAGAGGACAAAATATCGAGGTAAAAATATCGACTGCAAAAATATCGACTTCCTATCTTCAAACAGGTAAGTAAAAAAATATCGACTCCAAAATATCAAGTGTAAAAAAAATAGACTGTCAAAATATCGAATTTTTTAAATGTCTTAAAAGTAAATTAAAAGTAATATAATAATACATTAATTTAATGTAAACATATTTAAAATAATTAAATAAACGAAAAATTTAGATATACTTAATGTAACTAAAATAAAAAAAATATATATTTTTAATACATATATATATACATATTATTTACAAAACATATACAACATTTTTTACGTAGGATAACAAAAGGGTTAAATTTACTGTAACGACTCCAGTGAGTGCAACAGTAGAGAAAGCATTGGATAGCATGGAGGTAAAAATTACTATTCCCACTCCAGAGAGTGCAACAGTAGGGAAAGCGTTGGATAGCGTATGGGTAAAAATTTCTATTCCCACTCCAGCGAGTGCAACAGTAGGGAAAGCGTTGGACAGCGTAGGGGTAAAAATTACTATTCCCACTCCAAAGAGTGCAACAGTAGGTAAAGCATTGGATAGCATAGGGGTAAAAGCTACTATTCGCACTCCAGAGAGTGCAACAGTAGGGAAAGCGCTGGATAGCGTAGGGGTAAAAATTTCTATTCCTACTCCAAAGAGTGCAACACTAAGGAAAGTGTTGGATAGCGTAGGGATAAAAATTACTATTCCCACTCCAATGAGTGCAACAGTAGGGAAAGTGTTGGATAGCGTAGAGGTTAAAATTACTATTCCAACTCCAGTGAGTGCAACAGTAGGGAAAGCGTTGGATGGCATAGGGGTAAAAATTACTATTCCCACTCCAGCGAGTGCAACAGTAGGGAAAACATTGGATAGCGTAGAGGTTAAGATTACTATTACCACTTCAGAGAGTGCAACAGTATGAAAAGCGTTGGATAGCGGGGCGAGGAGCGAGCCTTCGGAGCGCGGGTACAAGAGGCCGCTTCCCGCGCCCCCCAGGCCTTTTCTACCCTCCTGGTCCCTCCCCTTGACCCGGAAGCACTCACACCACTTCCGGGTCAAAGGGGGAACCCATAATCAATCAGGGGTGGAAGGTGGGCCGGGCCCAGCCATGTGTGCGTGGGGGCCGAGCAGCCCCTCCTTTTCTAAATGCTGCTTGAATGACTGTTTTCTTATATTATACAGGCAAGTGTTACCTGCTACAAGAAAGACATACCCCATTTATATTGATATTATGTTTAAATATTTTGTAACTCTTATTTCTTAAATACCTTTAAACAATATTACGCTTTAGAAATGTAAAAACAAAAAAAAGATATTCTTATTTTTGTTTTACTGACCAGCTAAAGAACAGATTCCATATTTACACTCTGGTTCGACATTGGGATCAGAGGCAATTTCTACATAACAAGGATAGTTATGTTAGGATTTTGGGGCTTAGATTGTAATGGTGTACATCATTGTTAGATTAGTGCAGCGAGGATGTTCCTGTATTTGTGTGTGTCTTGTGCCTGTTGTTACCGCATACTGTATTTACCGTTTTTAAACTTCCAAGGCCCGATTGACAAAGTCGATATAACGTGTGCATGTTCATCATACCCCTAAGTGAAACCCTCAGATATTTTTCTTTCCACTATTACTGTTTGGCAAGTTACAACTAGGTGTAGACATACATGTCTCCAGGCCCTCTAATGAGAGGGTTAAGCCTCCGGCAAATGAACTGATGACCATACAGTTACTAAGACTAATTTTAAAACCATCACAGTAGCTGAGACCTTCCTTACCGAAATGCTGACCTCTGCCACCTAGATGGAGAGCTCGCTCCGGGTAAGTATGGGGACAATTTAAATATTCATTTTTTGAGGGTGAGGCTGTCATAGGACTTACCCCCAGAGTCTTTAGTCCAGAGCTGCGAGGTGAACACATGCTGGCAGAATACAGAAACCGTTTTAAAACACACTTTTTCTTTACAGCCAGCTGAGAGGGAGACTGATGCTTCATGGCCTGCATGCAGGCAGCTATATGCGCCCATGTGTATGTTAGCGCCCTGGGCCGGGGCCCAGCTGGTCAATGATAAAGGTCAGTTCTAAGTAAATTTACACCTGCTTTGACACCTTCAGGGCTGTAGTAACTTTCAAAATGTATTTTGGGAGTTGCATTTGTCGTACACTATGATGTCGATACCTAAATCTATTTTTTTTCACCAAACACTTCTCAGCTACCTATGTGGAAAAAAGGAAGGAACAGCCTTTGTTGAAAGTGTCCTAAAACAGTATAAATAATATTGTGGTCTCTTAATCTGACCGCTAAGTAGGCGAAAATTGAAAATCACTATTGGCTCGATGTTCCTAAATAGGCTACATTTAGAGTTGTGCACTTTCACTTCATAGCACACACCGATGAAACACTTCTTTGGTACAGCTTTTCTTTTCAGTTTGTTTTAAACAGATTGATACATTTATCTGCTCTTGTCTGTGACGCAGAGTAGTGAGTGAAGTGTCCATTTTAAGTGCCCTTTTTTTTCTCCATTTGATTTATGGCAATTTTATATAGCATCGATTGCCCAACTGTTCGCCATTGGCCGCTCATTTTCTGTGCTTTCAATTGGCACTGCTGCCAATGCCCATTGACTGATGTACGCCATTACACGGTGCTTCTACATTATTTCAGCACTGTAAACTATCCAACCGTGTAATGTGCTTTCAGGAATGACACACACGAGACCGTATTTGCCCATTTTCCTCCTATTCCAGACCAGGCCATATGTGTTGGGTTTAATCTTCTATCCTTTGGGGTTTTCTGAAAATATCTCCGGCCACTCCGCCGCATTTGATGTACGACCACTGATGTTGTTGAGACAATTTTCCTGCTGTGCATTCAGTGTTGCTATTAACCATACAATGTTCGTGTCATACATTCATTTGGTCTATTCAACAAATCCTCAAGATATACCTTTAAAACTGCCCACGTTTTTTAAAGTCTACCATTTAAAGAAACACTATGTTAATGTATTTTGTTTTCTGTCATAACAAACCTGTCACTTTTATTTTAGATACACCCCTCACCCTGTGGTGACATAAGCAGGCCACTCACACAGGCACATCTGTGCCCCCTGTACTCTCTCTTTTTTTTTTTCATTTAAAAAAAAAAATATATATTTATTATTTTCCAAATCCTCTTGATGACCCCAACCCCGCCCGCCATTTACTAATAGGTTCCAAAATTCGTAACCCCAATTGTCCTCCTTTCCTTGCATAAATGGGTTTTTCTAAATTATATGCTGCCAATAAATTAGACAACCATGTTTGCAAACCTGGGGGGTTCTTATCCAACCAGGCCCTCGCTATGCATAACCTATACCCAGCCATGGCAACAAAGATGAAATCTCGCTGCGGGATACCATCTTCGGGGACTACTCCTAACAATATGTGTACAGGTTTAAGACTTATCTTAATACTTAAGGAGACCTCAAAGAAATTCTCTATATCTCTTAAGAGTGTGTGCAGCTGTGGACATAGTGCAAACATATGTATTATATCTGCTTCTACTGAGTTGCATCGCGGGCAGGTAAAGCCTGTAGTCCCACCCCATTTCGCTATCCTTGCCGGGGTACAGTAGAGTGAATATAGGGTTTTATAGTGTTGCGACTGCAACGACGCAGAGCAGAGAAATGTCTGTCCTAAATCCAGTGAGTCCTGAAACCACCCTATCTTGCCTTCCAGTTTCCCTGCCCATTTATCACTATACTTATCCATATCATCCTGCTTTGCATCTAAGAAGCTGGCATAGAAACTTTGTATCAAGCGATCCCCCCCTGATCTTATTTTCTCTATTATCTCAATTCTGTTAAACCCCACCTGCCCCCCATGCTTACTCCCTAGAAAACTCCTTATCTGCAGGTACTTAAAATAATCCTGCCTATCCAATCCGAACCTATCCCTCAAATCCGAAAATAATACAAAACCCTCCGAATTCCTAACATCTCCTATCTGAACAATCCCCTTTGCCGCCCACCTTTCCATTGTCATATCCCCAAAAACCTCAGTTGGAAATGATCTATTTTTAAACAACCTTGTATACCTCTTAAATCTCCCTATGTCCAACTTTTTCATAAAAGCACTCCATACCTTAATACCCGCCTCGACTGTCTTAAACCAGGTCCTTTTATAGTACGCATACTCTACGCATGTTAAAAAACAGTTTTCCACATCCTCTCCCAGGACGGCAGCATAAACTGTAGAGGAACAATCTGTTATTCTTTGATCTAACCCCCCCTCCTATCAGCCATTGCAGATACTGAATTGCAGCAGCCCAATCATATAATCTAAAATCCGGTGTCCCCCACCCACCTCTTTCTCTCTGTAGTGTCATGAACCTATATGCCCTACAAGTTTTGCCCTGCGCCCAAATAAATCTATTAAGAATACCTTCCAGTGTATTGAACCATTTTACTTCGAAGAAAAGAGGGATTGCCTTAAAATAATACAAAAATGTAGGCAATATAAGCATCTTAATTATGTTAGTGCACCCCATTAAAGAAAGATGGAGGTTATTCAACCGTTCCAAATCCGATTTTACACTAACCATCAAGGGAGCCATGTTGTTCTGCACAACAATTTCCACATCAGCCGGTATTGCCACTCCCAAGTAGACTGCCGACTCTACAACTCTTGGGTCTATACCCCCTTGTACATGCTGATTACAGACTATCTGGGTCTTAGATTTATTCAGACTGTAACCAGAGACCTGGCCGAAATTCTGAGCCTCCATCTTCACCTCCCTAATGGCGCCCTCCGGGCTGGATGTTATAATGGCTACGTCGTCTGCATAAGCCAGTGTTTTTGCTTCGCAACCATTCTGGCTCATTCTGGGAATCCCTTGATTACCTTCCAACCTACGCAAAAAGGGATCTAGATATAATGCAAATAGAAGAGGGGATGATGGGCAACCTTGTCTAGTTCCTCTTTCTATTTTGACTGCTGCTGAATACCCCCTATTTACTCTAATTCTAGCTGATGGGTTCTTATATAAAGTCTGCATTGCTTTAATAAACCGTTCCCCTATACCGCTCCACCTTAGGGTACACCATAGATATTCCCAATAGGCTCTATCGAATGCCATCTTGGCATCGAGAAAAAGTGCCGCCATAGGGTCTCCCAGGATACCTGCCGCATCAAACATTGTGATCACCTGCCTGGTGTGTTGCGTAGTGCCTTTGCCCGGTATGAACCCATGCTGTGAGCAGATTACTAAACTCTCAATAATCCCTGCACGTCTCTTGGCTAACATTTTCGAGTAGACTTTGACATCAGCGTTCATGAGGGTAATCGGTCTGTAAGAGCCTGGCTGATTTGGTGGTTTCCCTTTCTTAAGAATCACAACTATATCCGCTCCATCCCATGAATCAGGAATTGCTTCCCCAAGCTGTGCTTGCCTCATAATGTTAAACATATCTGTGCCTAATACTCCTTGAAATGTTTTATAAAATTCCACCGGCAGCTGGTCAGGGCTGGCAGCTTTACCCGAGGGAAGAATACTTAACGCCCTTAAAAATTCCTCCACCTGAAAAGGTGCTTCCAACTCCTCCTTACTTTCCGTGGCAATAAGTGACGGAGTGACACCCCTCAAGTACCCCTCAATCTCTCGAAGCTCTCCCCCACTACCCTCCTGATATAGGGATGCATAAAACTGGCTAAAAACTTCCCTCACTCCTTCTACCCCTACAATACTATCTCCTTGTCCATCTATGAACTCTGAGATATCTGATGCTGCCAGCCTCTGCCTAGTTCGGACCGCCAACAGATGGCCCACCTTCTCACTAAACTCATATGCCCTGTGCCCCCTGTACTCTCACAGAGACTGTACTTACCCTGTACTCACACAGTGACTACTTTCACCTTGTATTCAAATAGACGATTCTTCCACACTGTGCTCCCAATATACACAGCTCACCCTGCAATCACACAGACACACACTTCACTCTGTACTCACACCAGCAGACTACTCCCCCTACACTCACACCGGCATACCATTCACACTACACTCAAACAGGTTCTATCCTCACCTTAAAGTCATGATACACACCACTCACATGGGCACACCACTCATAATAAGCTTGTCAAGGCATGGCCTCAATATCCTTCCACTGCCTCCACAGAGGCACTGCCTTACCCCTGCAGTTGAACAGGCACACTGCTCACCTAGCTTTCATACAAGGGCGCAACAAACACCCCCATAGCCCCCGCCTTGCGGGGGCCCCCAGTCTTCAGAATGTGAAGGGGCCCCCTCCGCTCATCTGTAGAGAGCTGTGAGAGAGGGGCTTACTCTAAAGAAGCTGTAGTGTGCAGCCTGCTCTGAACTCCTCACGCTGACCCAGGACTGAAGAGAAACAAAGTAACAAGTTAAATTGTTTCTCTTCAGTCAGAGCCAGGCCCGGAACAAGGATGGGGGTGGGGGCCCTCAGAGAGAGCATTCTCCACAGGGCACAGCCTCTGAGAAGGAACGAGACAGGCAGCACAGAGCAGACAGGGGTAGGAGAAGGTTTGCAGCTCCAGGAACAGGATCTGCTGGGACGCATTAGAAGGTAAACAAGCATTTGCAATGCAATTGGTCTCGCATTTGTGAGAGTTAGAGCTATTGACGTTGTAAAGGACAATGTATTTTACCTATGCATTTTCTGTTTGGAGTGGAGTGAATATGTGTGGTGTCAAGTGGACAAATATGGGTTGGATTGGAATTGTTAGTTGTGGAATTGTGTTGTGTGGATGGGATCTGTGTAGTGAAATAATATGGCATGGTGTGCAGTGTAAATATGTGGATAGTAATTATGTGGTATTGAGTGTACTGGAATTATGTGGAGTGGGATTGTGTGTCATGGCGTGGGATTGTGTGTCTTGGAGTGAGATTACCTGGAATGGTATTTTGGGTGATGGAGTGGATGTAGTGCAGTTTACTTACGTGGTGTGCTGTTAAATATTGTAGCATGATGTTGAATTTTGTGGCGTAGATTGGGTGTATGTGGTGTGCTGTGCAATTGTGTAGCTGGTTTGAATTATGTAGTTGGCTGTTAAATGATGTGGTGTGGAATGGAAATGTGTAGAGTTGAATTTGTGCGACATGGAAGTGTGCGCTTTTGAGTGAAAATGATGTTGAATGGTATTATGAGGCATGGTGTGAAGTGTAGTTATGTGGAATGTTGCTACGTGGCATGAACTGGATTTATGTGGAGTGTATTTTTGCAATATTGAGTAGAGCTTATTTATATGGAGGAATTATGTGGTGCTGAGTGGTGTTATGTGGAGTGTAATTATAATGTGTGATGAATTGTGTTGGGATAAATTGCAGAATTGTGTGACATGTGGAAATATGTGGCATGGTGTGGTGTATAATTTTGCGGAATGGAATTATGCATCATGCAGCAGAGTTGTATTTTGTGGAGGGTAATTTGGTGGTTTGGAGTTGAGTGTGAATATGTTGTGTGAAGTATAAAATTATATAGTTTGAAGTGGAAGTATGTGTAGTGGAATTGTGTTGTGTGGAGTGTAATTATGTGATTTTGAGTGGTATTAAGTTATGTGGAATGTTATGATGTGGTATTACGTGGTATGGCGTAAGTTGAAATATGTGTTTTAAATTTTTTAGGATTGTAATGATGTGGTATGGAATGTTGTAGGGTTATATTATTTATATTTGAATTTTGTGGCATGAAATTATGAGATGTTCAAATGTGCTGTGTGTGGTAGAATTAGCATAGCTGCCAAGGTATCAGATTGCTGTGGGTGAGATTTTCATAATTTCAGTGTAATTATGAGTGACATTTCAAAAACTATGAGTGACACTTTCTCGTGAGCAAAATCAAGCAATGAAGAGGAGATAAACATATAAATATCAGAAATTACACCCATTTGAGCAACTAGAAACTCTAAGAAAGTATCTGTACTAAGGTGCGCTAACAGCAGACTACTTAAAACTGAGCAGAGTCAGACTGCGTGAATGTCACCCAATTTTACAGTTAAATTATGAAAACGTCACGCTTTCCAATCTGAAACCTTGGCATCAATGAGTGAATCAGATTGAAAATGTGCTCTAATTGTGGTGTATTCCTCTGCACCTTAGTGGTGACCAGCCTGCCAGGTGTCTTTGCAAACTTGCAAGCTCCAACCAGTTTTCCATCAGCTACATGTTAATGTAACTCTACAAAATAAATAAATTGGATGTTCTCTGCAGAAATCAGAGGTTTGCCTGCACCAGATTACACTTACTCCAGCACTTTAAAAGTGGCAGTCCAGTCAAGGTCCAATCAGGCCTCCCATTATGTCTGGTTACTCTGCGTAGAAATGCTGCAAATAGTTTTTTTTTTAATCCTAACCTGTGGTCAGATTAAACCTTCCATAAAAAGCTGCTTTCATCTATGCATAATGAGTCCATTTCTGGGATGCTAAAATCACAGTAAGACCCAGTGACCTTCCCTCTAGTGCCTCCTCAGTGATCTTCTGTCTGAGGTGGGGGGGAACTGGGCTCTAACATGTTTTAGGACTATGTGGTCTAGACTGCCCTGGGCTGAAATATTTCATCCATTTAGCCAGGAGTGTGAGAGGAGGGGAGATCTGAGCCTGAAGCAGTGTGTGCAGTGGTGCCTCTAATGCTCCCAGACAAGAAATAGGCCACAGCTCCCTGTGCCATGGTAGGCACCTAGACCCTCGGCGCAATCAGCTCGTCTGCGGCACAAGGGCTGTAGGTGCATTAATACAACACCTGCTGGACAGAGGGGAACCTGAGGCCTCTTCTGTATGTCTGTAAAAAATGCCTCACAGGCCTGTGACTAGCAGGCAGTGGTCCTCCGAACTTGAGAGGCAGGATGAGGCAATATAATAGACTGTTAGAGCATGCCTCTTGATGGACTCAAGTTAAAAGAGTAGCATTGAGGACCGCGGGAAAGCCAACAGGCTTTGGATGGCTGCGAAGTGACTGACCACAGTAACAGGTGGGACTAGGAGAGATGACTGGAGGCGCTAACCCTCAGAGGAGCTATAATTCATGGCAGTAAGGGGAGGGGAGGTTATGTCTATGCACTCTGGAAGTGTAATGTGTGGTATCAATACAATGTCACCTGGGTACAGTAATGCTTTTGGAAACCATAGGGTCACATTTAGAAATTACTCAATGTAACACCCCTAATCAGTGAAGCTATATATCTATCTTGCATCTAAAGAAATCAACGCTCTGACAAAGGTAAGAGTTACCAATGCTGCTTGGTCACAGGAGTTACGGGACCTTCACAATTAATGTTTTTGTTTTTCATTCGGGTATGTCTGCTGCTGAAAGTAGCTAATACTGCCATGTGAAAGTATCGAAAAAAAACAAGTAAGATCCAGCCTGGAAACAGACTACCACATTTTATTCCTTTAATACTTCCTCATCATTATTTCTGTTTCCCCAACAACAAAACAGCATCTTCGCCCTTCACTTTCATTACCTAGTGGGTGCCCACCCCGCATTGCTGCCTTTTTTATACCTTAGCGGGTGTCCACCCCGCGTTCCACCGCTGCGTCCCAAACCGCATTCTGAAATCTTCTACCAAGGCCGCCGGTGCTGCCCCGGCCCGACCCGGAAGCCAGGCGGCCTTGCCTGACTCGGGGCGGGCCCAGGGCGCGTCATTTCCACTTTCCCCCATGGCCAAGGATCCTCGAAGGCTGACTAAAGTCCCTGTCCTGAGACGGGGGACCTGATGAAGATGCGCCCAGACCCTGGTGAGGCGTTGTGGTTGGCGGGGCTCCCGTGAGCGAAGCGGAGCCCCAGAGGAAGAGTCCTGCGCTGTCCTCAGAGAGGGGACGGCACCGCCGCATCACAGAGAGCACCAGCCTGGAGCCTGGTAAGGAGGGGGCTCGTGGTTGTCCCTGTTGTTTTCCCGAGTGGCCCTACTTGTCAGCGGGCCGCTCCTGCATTGGCAGCATTCTTTGTTTAAAGAGCCTGTGGATGGCTCTACACTGGCCCAAATTGCTTAACGTGTCCCAATGGGCCCGGGTCACTGCCCGCATCATTGGTCCCAGAGCCTCCGTGGCTCCAACGAGGCCCCAAGTGTTTCCGGGCCCATGTTTGCCTCATTTGGCCCACAGAGCCCTGTGGTGGCTTCCATGCCTTTTTGACACCAAATCTCTCAGAGCCCAGATGGCTCTAACGTGCCCATTCCTCCTAGAGCCTAAAAAGCTCTCCTGGGCCCTTAGTTATTTACTGAGCCCTGTGTGGCTCCATCGTGTGGCACAAGTTAATTTCAGGGCTACTGAGAGCCAATGCCGCATTTTGCTGATTTTCAGCTGCCCAGCAATTAGTGGGCAGCTGCACAGTTTAGGTTCTTTCTCCTAAGGGGACAGGTACTTTTAATCCAGGAGTGAGACGCACTCCTTCATCCCTACCTTGGCCTGAACAGCTGCGCAGCACTTAGTGCCAGCTGAAACGTTTAGGCCTTCATTGAACTTCCCAGCTGCCCAGCAAGTAGTGGGCAGCTGCCACGTTTAGGTTTGCGCCAAGTGCGCCCCCCTTGACTGTCGTTGCATTGGCAGCGCGCCCTGACTTTATGGACAAAGGGCATTTGAGCCCCTTATAGATGGCCAGTTGGCCCTGGGGACTCTTAGGTTTATAGGGCACAAGGCTCTAATGTCATTTATATAGGTGCTAGGAAATGTAATGTTTGTAGAATGATTTATGCACCTTGATTTATGCTCATAGATGTGCTTTTGTGATTATTAGGTTTTACCTTATATTTTAATTATCTACTGTGGTCTAAGTTTGATTTCTTCCCTGCTACAGGTTATGTGCTTTTATGCTTGTTAGGTTTTACCTACTGTCCTATGCTTTCTTTTGATTCTCTCCCGTGGTCTAGGTTTGATTTATTCCCTACTGCAGGTTATGTTATTAAGTGTATTTCCTGATGTTTAGGAGATTATGGTTTACCCTATTTTTAGCTTATGAGGTTGGCGCAGAATATAGTTCTCGCCTTATGTGATACTGTGCCTATTACGATTTATATTACAGGTTGACGCTGAGTATAGTGTCCGCCAGTGATTACTGGCTGTGTTTTAAGTTCATATATATTCTTACTTTTACTATTCTTTACCAAGTGCTAATTCTGACAGTGGCCCACGTGGCCCTGTCCTGTGTAAATAATCCCTTGTAAATATTGCCCATGCCAGTTTGCACAGTGTATATTGTGTGATTACTATCTGATGTGTTTTTATTATAATACAAAGGCTATTTTTATATAACCTTGCGTGGAGTTCCTTTTGTGGTGTGCCTAGTGTGTTGTTACTGTTGTGTTGTGCGAATGCTTTACACATTGCCACCGAGATAAGCCTAACTGCTCGTGCCAAGCTACCAAGGGGGTGAGCATGGGTTATCTTTCGCGTGCAAGTCCCTTTCCTTGACTAGAGTGGTGGTCTATGCCTGGCTTTGGCGCAAGCCTTAGCCAACCAGAGATCCCCATTTCTAACACCAGGTCACATCACCCACTCCAGAGCTCTGGTGCCCTTCTCAAGCCCCTAGCTCCCGTCAGGAACCTGTCCTCGCAGATGTCACATTTAAAGCGGCTGACATCGTAGGGCTGCCGGTGTATGGCGTGTGCGCGCCTGCAACAAATCCTTGCAAGACCTAGCTTTGTGGAGACACTACGGAAATATGGCAAAATGTTGTAGGCATAGAAAAGGGACATTCATTACAGGACTACCACACAGGCAGCTGTACTGCATAACTAAATTTACCGCATCGCATTTAGGAGAAAGGGGAAGCACCAGAAAACAGACGGCGGCCACATGGGAATAATACCATACAAGCATTGATTAGCCACACTGGTACCCGAGGAGGTGCGATGCCTGTTATGCGTGATTTTGCATTTCAGTGCAGTGATGCGGATCACCACACTGAAATGCGTTAGTCTAACACCAGGTGCGTGGTACTTGGCAGGCTGAATTAAGTGGTGTGGATGTGGACAAGCTATGCACGCTAAGGCTTTTATGTCATGGGGTATAAAGTGGATGTTTGTCTATTTTTCTTTGTAAAATGAATATGGGCTGTTTCTTTACCTTCCAGTACATTCTTGAACAATTTGTTAAGCTAAATGTGTTGTTTCATTGTGTGGACATGCAGGGAAGAACGAGTGCCTGGCAGACTTCCACAATTATAAGCAGTAATTCCAATACTAGAATGAGTTACCTGTTTGCTTTACAACAGTTAGTAAAAAAAGTAAGTGCTTTGTGAGCCTGTTTAAGTAGCAAAGGTTTTAAAGGGACTTGTTTTTGTGCAAGGTATTGCTTTTCCCAGTTCACGGAAGGGTTAAAAAACATCTCCAGATAATAATAGGGTTGACAGGATGCTGCAATAGCCGACTGGATCTCTGACATAATATAGAATGCCAAAATATCGACCTACCAAAATATAGAGGTAAAAATATAGAATGCCAAAATATCGACCTCCTATCTCCAAACAGGTAAGTTCAAAAATATTGAATCAACAATATTGATGTAAAAAATATAGTTAGTCAAAATATCGATTTTTTTTAAAACGCTTTAAATTAATTAAAAATTAATGAAATAATAAATATAATGAACTTAAACATACTTAAAATACTTAAATAACCTTACAATTAATAAATAATTAATGTAAGTAAAGAAAAAACCATACAAATTGATTTGTTAATACATATATATATATATAGATATATATATATATATATATATATATATATATATATATACGTAATATTAATTTTAAAAAATTAAATACTTTTACCGTAGGATAGCAGAAAGGGTAAAATGTACTATTACCACTCCAGTGAGTGCAACAGTAGGGAAAGTGTTGGATAGTGTAGGGGTAAAAGTTACTATTCCCACTCCAGAGAGTGCAACAGTAGGGAAAGCGTTGGATAGCGTAGGGGTAAAAATTACTATTCCAACTCCAGAGAGTGCAACAGTAGGGAAAGCACTGGATAGGTAGTGGTAAAAATTACTATTCCCACTCCAGAGAGTGCAACAGTAGAGGAGCGTTGGATAGCGTAGGGGTAAAAAATACTATTCCCACTCCAGAGAGTGCAACAGTAGGGAAAGCGTTGGATAGCGTAGAGGTAAAAATGACTATTCCCACTCCAGAGAGTGCAACAGCAGGGAAAGCGTTAGATAGCAGAGGGGTAAAAATTACTATTCCAACTCCAGAGAGTGCAACAGTAGGGAAAGCGTTGGATAGCGTAGGGGTAAAAATTACTATTCCAACTCCAGAGAGTGCAACAGTAGGGAAAGCGCTGGATAGCGTAGGGGTAAAAATTACTATTCCCACTCCACAGAGTGCAACAGTAGCGAAAGCGTTGGATAGCGTAGGTGTAAAAATTACTATTCCCACTCCATACAAATTATTTACCAATTAACAATAAATTAATTAAGGAATTAGAAAATAATTAAAAATTTGATACAATTAAAAAAAAATATTACCCTATAAACCCACACCCACTTCAGAAACTAAATTTATAAAATTAGCATAATTATCAATTAATAAATTCATTAAAATTAATTACCAAATATATTTTAATTATTTACCTTGATAATTAATTAACAATTATTTCACAATAAATACAAATAAATACATTAACATATTTAATTATTTATAATTAAATAACTTCCCACCCTATTCCCCTATAAACACACAACCCGCTACTGAAAATAAATTACTAAAATTAACATATTTATCAATTAATCTTAATTAATTGCCAATTATATTTTAATTATTTACCAATTAATAATTATTAACAATTAATTCAAAATAAATGCCAATAAATAAATTAACATATTTAATTAATTATTAATAAATTACTTCCCACCCTATTCCCCTATAAACCCACAACCCGCTACATAATTATATTACGCAAGAATAAAAAAACATGAAAATAATTAATTAATATAAATAATAAAATAAATATACACTTTTCAATCATATACTAACATAAAAACACTTTACAAATTTATATTAACTTACTTACCTCAAATTCGATATTTTTGTAGTCTATATTCTGTCCATTCTATATTTTTGTAGTCTATATTCTGTCCATTCGATATGATGTCCATTCGATATTTTTTAATTCGATATAAATGCTATCCTATTCGATACTTTTTGTAGTCTATATTCTGTCCAGTCGATATTGTGTCCATTCTATATTTTTTAATCAATATTAATTCAAATCGATAATAAAAACTCGATATTTTGACTGTATACCAGTGACATTGGGGAGGGCAGCAGCTGAAAGGGTCTGTCGTTACTGGTAGGCAATGGTTAGATTGGGACCGGCCATCAGTCTTTCTGTCGGTGGTGGACAGGGGAGCAGTGGGCCGCGTTCACGGGTTCACAGTGATATCCAAGGGGTGGTTTTAAAGGCGGCCAGAAAAGCATAACTGTGGGTTTCGTAGGGGTGAGAGTAGAGTGTAATGAATGCGTTAGTAGCAGGTGCAAAGGCAGTGGTCTGTATTTGGAGGTGGTCAACTGAGGGGGCTTCGCTTGAAGGTGGGTCATCAAGTAGGAGGATGAGTTTGATGGGCTAGCTGGATGCAGTGTTATGTAACTTTGCTGGAGGGAGCAGCAACAGTTTTTACTGATGCATGTAAATCACACAATGAAAGGGTGGATGTGACCAATGGAGGAACCAGAAACCTTTTTTTATGGCTGGTGTGAGCTCCTGCAATATGGCGGGTCGCTGGCCTGAGAGCTCTTGACTGACGCAGAGAATAGGGGGCCCCCTCCTTGTACTTTGCAGGGGGCCCCCTCAAGTTACATTATGCCACTGCTTTCATACAGGTGCAGTTTCACTGTAAGCTCATAAAGGCACAATTCTCATGTTTCACTAATTCACACACAGCTTCGCCAGCATTCAAACTCACACCACATACCTTGTATTCACACAGGCACACTGCCTACTCTTCACTCACACAGGTGGAATGTTCATTCTGGACTAGCACAGTCACTACGCTCATCCTGCACTCTGACAGACACTCCAATCACCCTACACTACAGGCTCTCACCCGGCATTCATATTGCCAGATGGCTCTCTCTACACTCACAGATACTTCCCTAATCCACAAAGAGAAACCCAAAACGACATCTGAAATAATAAAAAAAAGTAATTATACTAATTGCAGTCCATTCTTTTGTATTTAGATGTCATTTCATTTCCAGTAATTAATCCTCCTTACATGAACTTAGTAGCAGAAAGAACATCCAAAACTGGGAATCCATAAACTCTAAATCTGGCACTGGAAAACTTCAAACCTAGAAGCTACAGAGGAAATTTCAAGAGTCTGGATTTAGGATTTCAAGAAAATGGTGGTCTGAAATGTTCATATCAATGTCACGTCGTGTAGAGTTGTTCTTTTTGAATGCATCTTTACATTTTAGATCTTTTTCTGTACGTTATGTAATTTAAGGGGAATTTACTTGTGCTTTAGAAAATTATATGCGTGTCAGAGAGATGTATGATCACACTCAATGACCGAGAGGCTGTTATTCAACAGTACTTTTGCATGTGGAATCCTCACCACTCCCTCATCTTCCTCTCTGGTAGTACCTGCCTCCAGTTCTCCTAAAGTTTCAGTGGTGAGGGAACCTAAATTGAGTGCATTGTCTACATTCCCACCAAAAATTAATGGTGCAATACATTTATAGAAGTGATGGTTTCTGAAAAGAGAACAGGGAAATTGTATGAATAGAGCAGTCTCATTATGATGACTGTTTTTTCTAACCAAAAACAAGGGAAGTCTAGACATTAAAGTTGCACTAAAAGCTTGTAGTGCGCATAAGCATATAGAAAGGGGTAAAGAGGCACATACTGTTGACATAAACAACAACAATTATTTGTAAAAGGCTCATATCATTCGAGGGACAGGTTCTAGCTCTATTTACTTTACTTTACTGATCAGAGAAGCTTTAAATATATCTGTGTGCAAAAAGTTTAAAAAGAGTAAAAACGGCTAGGAATTTCTGATTTCAAAGCCAATTTACAAATTAAAACGCTGCTGGGCTTCATTTATGAGAAATGACGCATCGCTGAGGGAAAGCAGCGATGCGTCACTTCTCAGTCCTTGCGACATGCTGGATGCGTCATATTTATGATATGATGCATCGTGTCGCAAGCAGTTACAGATACGTCAGTATTTCTGACGTATCTGTAAGCGCAAAAGTGACGCATTGCTGGAGTGTGTCACAAAAGTGACGCAACTCCAGCAATGCGTCCTTTCACATGGGGCAAGCCCCATGTGAAAGGGCCTGCGTCAGTCTTACGCCTGCTGTAAGGCAGGCGCAAGATTTTGACGCAACAGTGTCCTAAAAGTGACGCAGTGAAATCTCATAGATTTAACTGCGTCACTTCTGCGACCCTTCCTTGCATCAATACGCCCCATTGCATACATTATACCTGGCGCAGGTATAATTTGGCGCAGGGGTTTACAAAGTGACGCATCTACCTCGATGTGTCACTTTGTAAATATGGCGCAACAAGGTGCATTTTTTACGCCACTGGTGCGTCATAAAAAGTGACGGACCGGCGACGTAAAAGTGACGCACAGCCTCATAAATGAGGCCCTGCTGCTTTTAGGGTTGGGAAAAGTCATTTTTTACCTGAAAACATCAACATTCTACTTCTGATGTTCAAAACCTGACATTGCAGAATCAGCAAGTTGTGGCTTTCACCACTTCTTTGGATTGACACCTAGCCAGTACTTGACAAGCCCCTTTGGTATTTCCACCTTTGTGTCTGATGCCGGCAATTAATGAGGAAAAGCCTATGGTAGATTGTTGGCCATCTTGTAATGGGAATAAAGCATGGTGAAGCATTTGAAAGACTGCTCATCCAAATGAAGAATAATTTGTACAAAGATATGGGCATGAATTCAGTAAAGCTGTATACAGATGACAAAACAGTAAAATCAATTATGAATTAAAGCATTGTTATTTTAATATTCAAATAGGAAATGAAGGAATACAACTTCTGTTTCAGGAGCCTCAGGCTATGGCATACAGATATTTTGTGCGGCCGTCTGAGAGAATTTGGCTGTCTGCAAAATATAATGAGTATGCTTTTAAAGCATATTACATACAGGGTTTATTTACTAATAAGAATTAACGTTCATGACTAACTGTACCTGAGGCTAATTTTCCTGATTGGGATTCAGACAGCCCCCCCCCCAGGGGAAAGGGGAAAGGGATTAAGAGAAGAAAAATTTTGTTTTCCTCTCCGGTCTTCAGATTGTCTTGCCACACCCTGAATAGGGGTCAATGGGTCCCAGAGGGTTGTGTTATGAAGGAGTTAATCACCTGGTTTTCTGTCTGAGAAGAAACAATAGATTAGATGGGCATATGTGTGAGCAATCGAATCCTTCTCACCTCTCAAGCCCTAATCCTTAATGAAATCATAGTAGATGAAATTACCATACAATGTCCACTCTCTTGCTACTCTTGGTGATGAATAACTGATGATACGGGGGACACTCTATAATAAGAATAGAGTGAGTTTTGTCACTATGAACCCAGCGACACTCCCTTACCTACATTCCTACCCTCCTACTAGATAACAGACGTACAATCACCTGTCACTAGCATGTCCTGGACAAAGATGTCTTCCAGGAGTGTTTGTTTAACTGAGACTTTAAGGCTGCACTTCGGATCACTCATGCCGCTCAATTCTCTCAAGCGCTTGTGGGAACTGGTGCTGTCAGATTGTCCCATTTATTATTAGGTATCAAAGGTCCAGTACTGTTTTTTCTCTAAATTGCACTGTTCTGTCACAATGCTTTGGTTGTCTGTGTTCAATTGTCTAAATATTTCAATCTTTGTCTTCATTCCTATAGGATCTAGTGAAATATTGCGTCACACTACCCACTACCACTAGATGTGGGAAACCATCACTGGGACAGCCCGCAGGGATAGTAAGTATATTCGTCCAGCGCTACGCATGTTCATGTTACTGTGTGAATTGGTATTTAATGGTTTGTTCTGTGTTCTTTTCTCTTTTCCTTTCAGGTTGCTGAAAACTGAAAACTGAAGGAGTCATGCAGTGAAGAAGTCCACTGAGGAAAGTAAGCACCATTGAAGAACTTTGCAGCTGAAGCTGGTTGCTCGCGAACACAGGATCCTCTTCCAAAAGTAGCTTCTGTATAACAAGCAGGGAGAAAGGGCGGACATGGCTTTTATAGCTGGCCAGACCCATAATGGCCCCTCCTGATCCAGCAAGAGCTTGAATTCTCTCAAGAGCCAAGGTGCAGAGTTGCCCTTCCACCTACTGAGCCTTTTAGGGGGGTATGGGGGAACTTCTCTTGTTCAAACTTGTGGCGGCCTACAACCTGTGGTTTAGGACGTTCTTCCTGCTCTGGATGTTGGGGGCTGGGAACTCCAGTTTCAGTGATTTAAGGGCTGAGAACCCCAGGTGCAATAAATGGGGGCAGCCATGACAAGTGGTGGCCTGGAGGACCAGGACCAAAATAACGAGGCTCTGGAGGACCCAAACAAGGTAACCTAGATCAAGTGGGATAAAGAAGGGCAGGTCCATTGGCTGCAGTACCCGTAAGACCACGTGGACATATAACAGATCTAGGAGGACCCGGGCAATCCACACCAGGAGGGGAAAGACTAAGAGGGTCAGGACATGAGAAGCAAGATGGATCAAGACCTGTGATACCAGGATTAGGAGGTTAAGGGTGAGGAGAACCAGGACAAAGTGACCAGGGTCAAGGCCAGAAAGGAACAGAGTCAGATTGGCCAAGTCTCAGGATGCCCAAAAGGTAAGGTTTACGATAACAAACACAACAGGACAAGAAGGGCCAAGACCAAGGAGACTAAGACAAGTATGGATGGTGGACTAGGTCCATGAGAAGTATGTCCAGGAGAAACAAACCTATAAGAACCAGATCAAGAGGAGCAGGTCCAATGGACATATAATCTTGATAAAGGCAAGAAGTATGAAAAACAAAAATAGCACAACCATGACCAGAAGAGCTAGGGAGCTGAGACCAGGGACACGAGCAATTGGAGCCAGAATGGACATTTCTAATAGCATCTGAAAACAAAGTGTTAGAGGGACCAGGAAGATCAGCGAAAAAATAACCAAGACTGTGAGGAGGACCTGGGTGAGTAGCAGAAGGAGGTTCAGGATATGGGACATCAGGCTCGGGCACATACTGAGGCCACGGTGATTGGAATAAGAGAGAGAAGAAAACGAGGACCAAGATGGCCAGGCTGTTCAGAAGAAGTAGGATGGCCAGGATGACCAAAGCAAGGAGGACCATGACCAGCATTTGTAGAAGTGCGAGGACAAGGAGCAAGTGGATCAGGACTGGATACTGGAAGACTGGGAAGATTAGGAGCATGTTGATTATGGTCAGGGGACCAGAATAAGCAAGGAAGATGAGGGGGGCTGTACCAATGATACCAGTGCCAAGAATCAGAGCCAAGAAGCCCAGGACCAGATCAAGGAAGCTTAGAAGAATCAGCACCAAGAGGACCAAGAATAGGACTAGAAGTGCTGGGAGGATCATGACCATACGACCAGGGCCTACTAATGAGCAGGACAAAGGCGAGGAAGATTAAGAGGGCCTGAACAGCCAAAACCAGGTCTGGACCTCGTTGTATAGGAAGCCAAGGATCAGAATGATGAGGCTCAGAAAGACCCAGACAATGAAAACCAGGACCAAGAGGGCCAGGCCATTGGGTGAAGTGCTAGAAGGATCACAAGAACAAGGCACAGGACAGGTAGACCAGGATGACCCAAACCAGAAATACAAGGGTTAAGAGGGCAAGGCCAAAGAAAACCAGAAAACGAGAGGCCAGGTGGGCTGAGGGGGACCTGGACAAGGAACTGATGTACTTTAAATGGGATGAGAAGTGTGACCAGTATCAGAATGACCAGGTCAAGTGGATCAGGGTCAAGAGGATCAGGAATGAAGTAGAAGAGCTAGGGGAAAGGGGGCTGGAAGAACAAGGATGGCTAAGAGGACCCTAACTGTTAGAACCGGCTGTCTCTAGTTGGCAGAGGTATGCACTTCTGACAAATAGGGACACTCCTTTTCTAGTCAGGGCAAGGGGATCACACCCTTCGATAACCCCTGCTCACCCCCTTGGTAGCTTGGCAGAGCAGAACAGGCTTATCTCAGAGGCTGTGTGTTAAGCAATTATGACCACATACAGTAATACAGTGAATACACTACAAATGGACACGACACAGTAGTATTATAAAAATAAGTATTTTTATATAAGGTTTAGCACAAGACCAAATGACGGCAAAAACTGTACACAATCGGAATAAATACTCTGGGAAGGAAAAAGGGATAGTTCAAAGGTAGTTTCTTTCTTCAGCACAAAAAGTCTTTAGTATCAAGCAATCTTCTTCTTGGCAATACTGTTCTCAGCAACAGGGTAACCCACATGGGGGCTACACGACGTGGAGGCAAAGTTAATCCAAGGGTTCGGTGTCGACCGCGAGGAGCGCTACGTCGAGCCTGGAGTCACACGGACCCCCCAACAACACAGTACCTTGGAAAATGAAGCACACGATGATCAGCGGCGTTGAACGGTCCGGCGTCGCGCCTTCGGTGTCAAGCAGGCCTCAGCAGGCGTCGTCGATGATGCGGTTGCACAGAGTGAGCAGCGCTCACGGCGTCGGCGGGCACACGGTTGATGCGATCAGCAGCGGTGCAGACACGAGGTCCTCTGGAGCTAGAGCCGTACTCCCACTCACTGGCGTTGCTGCTGGCGTCGGTCGGGCCCGGCGTCCGGTCGTCGTGATTGCTGGTTCTTGCAGAGGGGCTGGATTCTCGCTTCCAGCGAATAGCACTTTTAGCAGGTGAAGTCCTTTAGCCCTGTGACTTCAGCAGGAGACTGGCACTCTTCCAGTCCTTGGAGATTTTCTTAGCAAGCGTGAGAGTACACACACAGTTCCTCTCTCCTGGTTCCTTGGCAAAAATAAAGAAGCACTGCAGGATTCCCCCAACAACAGCACACTGGCAGAAGGGGTAGTCAGTCCTTAGATCAGCAGGCCTTTTGTCCTTGGTTACAGGGTTCCTTGTCAGAAGTGATCTGATTTCCTAGTTCAGGGGTCCTTCTCTTATACCCCTTTTCGTCTTTGATCCCTTTGTCTATGCCGGGGATTTCCCAACATCCTGGGTCTGTGGTGGGTGGAGCTAGGCAGTAGCACCTGGCCTATTCATTGAGCAGGGCTGGGTCCTCAGACTCCCAGCAGGAGGTGGAGCCAGCATTGATACTGGCAGGAGCAGAGCTATCGCCCTCCTGGCAGGAGGTGGGGCTAGGATCGTCCATGGCAGGCACAGAGCCATCAGTCTCGTAGCAGGAGGTGGAGCCGGCATTGTATCAGGCAAGGCAGGCTATCAACAACTACTCTCCCCCTACTCTCAACTCAAATGTCCCACTCATCCCACACTGACTCATCCAGACCTGTGGAGCCACCCAGCTCCTGTCACACACACGCAAGACCAGCAGAAACCAGATATGATTAGACAAGAAAATAGACACTTTCTAAAAGTACTATTTTCGAACCCAGAGTCCAAAAACCATCCACACCAACGGATGCGTAATTAAACCCCGAGTTCAGGGATACCAAACTCGACATTGCACCATGCTCCCCGAGCCAGCTAGGATCATAGCGTTAACGATCCCGGCGGCCCATTCTATCCAACGGAGAGCAGGCTACCTCGCAATAGTGAAGCACGAAGATGGTGGTACTTCACTATCAGGACATGCCAACTTGGTCAGGCGTGTCCTACCTTAGACGTACAATGCACCCTGCCCGTGGGCTTACCATAGGGGTGACTAACATGAAGTCAAGGGAAGGTTGGAGGGACTGGCAAGTAGGTATACCTGCGCAGCCTGCGTGACAGTACAAGACTGCACGTGGGTCTCGCAATGACCGACCCGTAGACATTCTTTTACGAGGCCGCTCCTGTGGGTGGCACATCACGTGCTGCAAGCCCACGAGCGGCATTTGTATTTACAAGCCCCGGCACTCCTGGTGCACTAGACTAGGGACTGACAGTAAACCAAATTAGGCCAAACATGGATACAATAGATACATCAATTTAACATCGGGAGCACTTGCGCTATGGCACTGATCAGCAGTGACACGGCGCCCAAAGCATATACCAGCAAAACATCGTAAAACAGTAGAGGCAAACAGAAAAAATGGAGGAGAGACTCAAGCCAATGATGTCAGGTCTAACACGTGTCCCCTCCAGCTGAAATGTGGGGAGAACTACCCTTGACCTAGGGAGTCCTCAGCACTAAGGCGGAAAAATCTGGACAGACCATCAGCATTGGCGTGATCTGTACCAGGGCGGTGTTCCACCGTAAAGTCCATCCCCTGTAGGGAAATGCACCACCTCAACAGTTTTGGATTCTCACCCCTCATCTGCATCAACCATCTGAGGGGCCCGTGGTCTGTCTGAACCCGGAAGTGAGTCCCAAACAGGTAGGGTCTTAGCTTCTTCAGCGCCCAGACCACAGCAAATGCTTCTCTCTCTATCGCACTCCACCTCGTTTCCCTGGGAAGTAACCTCCTACTGATGAAGGCTACAGGCAAGTCTCGGCCCTCTTCATTCACCTGAGCTAGAACAGCCCCCACGCCATGCTCTGAAGCGTCCGTCTGAACAATAAACTCTTTCGAAAAGTCGGGTGCCTGGAGAATGGGTGCTGTACACATTGCAGTTTTCAGGGTGTCAAAGGCCGTTTGACAGGCGTCAGTCCAGATCCCATTTCGCGGCTGCTTCCTGGAAGTCAGCGAAGTCAAGGGGTGCACGATGTTACCGTAATCCTTGACAAACCTCCTGTAGTAACCCGTGAGACCTAAGAAGGCTCTCACCTGAGTTTGGGTTTTGGCGGTGCCCAAGCCAGGATGGTATCAATCTTGGGTTGCAGGGGGGCCACCTTACCGCTCCCTACTTGGTGCCCCAAGTACACCACAGAACCCTGCCCAATCTGGCACTTACTGGCTTTGATTGTGAGGACTGCTCCGCGCAGGGCCAACAACACTTCCTGGAGGTGGCGCAAGTGTTCCTCCCAGCTGGCGCTGAACACTGCGATGTCGTCCAGGTAGGCGGCACTGAAATCCTCCAGTCCAGCCAAGACCTGGTTGACCAACCTCTGGAAGGTGGCAGGGGCATTCTTCATCCCAAAGGGCATCACCCGGAACTGGTATAGCCCATCTGGTGTGGAGAATGCTGACCTCTCCTTTGCCCCATCAGTCAAGGCGATCTGCCAGTACCCAGACGTTAAATCGAACGTACTAAGGTACCGGGCAGCCCCCAACCGATCTATGAGCTCATCAGCTCTGGGGATGGGGTGCGCGACAGTCTTCGTGACCAAATTGAGTCCTCGGTAATCCACGCAGAACCGGAGTTCTGGCGAAGCACCCGGCGCTGCAGTCTTCGGGACCAAGACCACTGGGCTGGCCCAAGGACTGCTAGAGGACTCAATCACCCCTAATGCGAACATTTTGGAGACCTCCTCCTTAATGTACGCTCTGACCTTGTCAGTCACCCTGTAAGCCTTGTGCTTCACAGGAGGGCTGTCTCCGGTGTCAACGTCATGGACACACCAATGAGTGACACCCGGAACCAAGGAAAACAGATCCGGGAATTGTCCCAACAGGTGGCGACAATCCTGTTTCTGTTCAAGAGTCAGTGTGTCAGAGAGGACCACACCATCCACTGACCCGTCTTGCTCTTTAGCACACAGGAGGTCAGGAAGAGGCTCACTCTCCTCCTCCATTCCATCATCTGTAGCTAGGAGCATGCCCACTTCGGACCTTTCTAAGTGGGGCTTCAAACGGTTGACATGCAGGACCCGCAAGGGGTTCCTGGGAGATTTCAAGTCCACCAGGTAGGTGACATCGCTCTTCTTCTCCACAACCTTAAACGGTCCAGTTCACCTGTCCTTGAGCGCACAAGGTTCCACAGGGGACATGACCCACACTTCCTGACCAGGCTGAAGCTCTACCAGAGTGGCATTCCGGTCGTACCAACGCTTCATCTCCTCCTGGCTGGCCTCCAGATTTGCCTGAGCAAGTTCTCTGAAGCGCCGAGTTAGGTTTCGAAAGGCCAGCATGTAGCTGTATACATCCTGGGGAGGTTTCCTGGGAGATTGCTCCCAGCCTTCTTTGACCAGACTCAAAGGTCCTCTTACCGGGTGACCGTACAAGAGCTCAAAGGGGCTGAACCCTAGAGCCTTCTGCGGCACCTCACGGTAAGCAAACAACAGGCATGGCAAGAGGACGTCCCATTTCTGCTTCTTTGGTTCTTCAAGACCCATAATCATGCCTTTCAGGGTCCGGTTGAATCTCTCAACCAGCCCGTTTCCTTGCGGGTGGTAAGGAGTGGTGAACTTGTAGGTTACCCCACACTCCTTCCACAGAGAATTCATGTAGTTCGAAATGAAGTTGGTGCCTCGGTCTGACACCACCTCTCTGGGAAACCCCATCCGGGAGAAAACACCCATCAGTGCCCGTCCCACCACTGGGGCCGTCACTGTTCTGAGAGGGATGGCTTCCGGGTACCTCGTGGCATGGTCCACCAAGACCAGGATGAACCTGTTGCCCAGGGCTGTCTTGGGGTCCAAGGGCCCAACAATGTCAATACCCACCCGGTCAAAGGGGGTGTTGACCACTGGAAAAGGTTGGAGAGGAGCCTTCTGCTTCCTTCCACTTTTCCCACTTGCCTGGCAAGTGCGACAAGTCTTGCAATGGATGTCTACATCCCTACGCATCTGAGGCCAATAGAAATGGGTGACAAGCCTGTCATAGGTCTTGTCCTGCCCCAGATGTCCAGCTAACGGTACGTCATGAGCCAAACCCAGTAGGAAGGCTCTGAAGCGCTGGGGTACCACCAGCACACGGGCTGACCCAGGCTCAGCAGCCTTAGGCTCGCTATACAGGAGGTCGTTCTCCCAGTACACAAAATGTGATCCTGCCTGATCACCTGAGGATTGGACTGAGGCCTGGTGCCTCCTGCCCACAAGAGAAGGGCACTCCTTCTGTTCCGCACAGAATTCCTCCCTGGAGGGACCACCGTCCTGCTGCCAATGGGTCAGCTCGGGCAGATCTCCCAGTTCGGCAATTTGTTCCCCTGTGGGCTCCAGGGCATCCCCCTCAGGGTCTACCTCCTCCTGGACCACGGGAACTACGGGGGCCGGTTTCCCGTGCCTCCTGCCTCTTCTCTTCACAGCTGGGTCCTGGGCCGTACTTTCAGGCTCCGGGACCCCATCAACACCCTTACTCGCTGTCATGGATCGAGTGGTTGCACACACCCACTCTGGCACACCCAACATTTTCAAGTGCGCCGCTCTCTCCACCTTAGCCCAAGGGGAGTCTTCTAAATGATTGCCCAGGAGACAATCGACAGGCATGGTGGGCCTCACAGCAACCTGAAGAGTACCTGAAACTCCCCCCCATTCAAAGGAAACCTGAGCCACCTCACACTCTTTCTGGGAGTTATCGGCAGCTATCACGGGGTAGAATGCGTGGGGAACCATCTGCTCTCTGGACACTAAGTGAAACTTGACAGCTGTCACACTCGCTCCGGTGTCGCTGAGAGCTTCCACTCTATGGCCATTAATGGTCACCCACTGCCTATATTTACTAGTGTTACTAGGCAGAGGGGGTGGAGGGACCATTTGCATGTCTCCTAGCGAGACCAGGGACATTTCTGCGGGACCCCTCCCACCATGGACAACCATCTCCTCCCCTCCCAAGGCTACACTCGCCAACTGACGAGGGGGTGCATGCGGCGGTGCATTCGAATCCTTTTTGGGACACTGGGGGTCATAAAACCGGTGTCCCACCTGCCCACAACCGTAGCAGGTTAGGGGGCCCCTATGAACAGGTTTACCCATCGGGGCCCCTGGCTTCTTCTCAGGGGGAGGCTGGGAACCTTTCCCTTGGTTCCCTTGGGGATTACTTTGGGGCCCTTTCTGAGACTCCTTCTGTTTACCCTTGTCCCCCCCACTCTTCTGCTGGGGACCCTGCCCACCTTTGGCTGAGTCTCCCACTGGACCCTTGTGGACCCTGGTACTGACCCAGCGGTCCGCCTCCTCAGCAAGTTTTCTAGGGTTAGATATCTTGCTATCAATCAGGTGCTGGCGCAGCTCTGGAAAACAGTTATTCGACAAGTGCTCCCAAGCAAACAAATCATAAAGAGCTTCGTAACTTTCCACTTTGCTGCCCTTTACCCAACCATCCATGGCTCTGCAAAAATAAGACACATATTCCACCCACGTCGTACCAGGCAACTTCTTACATTCTCTAAAAGCTTGTCTGTACTTCTCGGGGGTTAAGCCATATCGCAACATTAAAGCATCTTTCATATGAGCATACGACATCCTATCCGCAACAGGCATGTCTAACAGGGTATCTCTTCCCTCATTCACAAAGCGACCCCACAACCCCGCTCCCCAATTCTTCTCAGGGACCTGGTGGGCCAACAATGCTAACTCATATGCTTTAAACCATTGACCAATATCTTAATTCCTATTGTAATCTTTGATCACATCTTTCGGGAAGTAAAACTTACTTTCTGCAGGCTCGGATGGAATGCTGCCACCAGAGGGATTCAACTCTAGCTTCTTAGCTTGGATATCCAGTTCCCTCAACCTGGCTTCACGCTCCAAAGCTAACTTCTCTCGTTCAAACTCCAACTTTTTGATCTCTAAATCAACTTCCCTTCTACCTCTTGCATTTTCTAACTCCAACTGCCCATTTATTTTTAGCCTTGCCATCTCCATGTTGTAAGCTCGCTCTTTCGCCCTTTCTTCTCTTTCTTCAGGGGAAAGACCTTTGGAGGAAACACTGCTTCCGGGAGAGGGCACAGGTCCATTCACTGGCACCTCCTCATCCCCTTCCTCTGTGGGTACCACCACCACTTCAGAGGGATTTCTGGACTCCCACCAGGCCTGTAATGCTTTATAAAAATCATCTTTTCTCGAGAGGCCTGTGGTAGGAACTTTAAACTGGTCGCAAAAGTGTTTCAGCTCATCTTTCTTGTATTTCTTAAGCTTGTTCCTTTCGAACTCCTCCACAACAACGATAGCAGGGGTAGTGACTCCGTTGTCACTCATGGTTAAAACTGGCAGTGTTCAAAAAATCAAGTTTCAGGAAAGCGGAGAACAAAAATAGGATCCTTCCGAATTAGATTGTGACTGCGTTATGGTCTGCTTTCACTACGTAGTGCACACTAATCACTGTACATGGGTCATAAATGCAAGGTCCAAAATCCTCACCGCTGCATCCAATGTTAGAACCGGCTGTCTCTAGTTGGCAGAGGTATGCACTTCTGACAAATAGGGACACTCCTTTTCTAGTCAGGGCAAGGGGATCACACCCTTCGATAACCCCTGCTCACCCCCTTGGTAGCTTGGCAGAGTAGAACAGGCTTATCTCAGAGGCTGTGTGTTAAGCAATTATGACCACATACAGTAATACAGTGAATACACTACAAATGGACACGACACAGTAGTATCATAAAAATAAGTATTTTTATATAAGGTTTAGCACAAGACCAAATGACGGCAAAAACTGTACACAATCGGAATAAATACTCTGGGAAGGAAAAAGGGATAGTTCAAAGGTAGTTTCTTTCTTCAGCACAAAAAGTCTTTAGTATCAAGCAATCTTCTTCTTGGCAATACTGTTCTCAGCAACAGGGTAACCCACATGGGGGCTACACGACGTGGAGGCAAAGTTAATCCAAGGGTTCGGCGTCGACCGCGAGGAGCGCTACGTCGAGCCTGGAGTCATAAGGACCCCCCAACAATACAGTACCTTGGAAAATGAAGCACACGATGATCAGCGGCGTTGAACGGTCCGGCGTCGCACCTTCGGTGTCAAGCAGGCCTCAGCAGGCGTCGTCGATGATGCGGTTGCACAGAGTGAGCAGCGCTCACGGCGTCGGCGGGCACACGGTTGATGCGATCAGCAGCGGTGCAGACACGAGGTCCTCTGGAGCTAGAGCCGTACTCCCACTCACTGGCGTTGCTGCTGGCGTCGGTCGGGCCCGGCGTCCGGTCGTCGTGATTGCTGGTTCTTGCAGAGGGGCTGGATTCTCGCTTCCAGCGAATAGCACTTTTAGCAGGTGAAGTCCTTTAGCCCTGTGACTTCAGCAGGAGACTGGCACTCTTCCAGTCCTTGGAGATTTTCTTAGCAAGCGTGAGAGTACACACACAGTTCCTCTCTCCTGGTTCCTTGGCAAAAATAAAGAAGCACTGCAGGATTCCCCCAACAACAGCACACTGGCAGAAGGGGTAGGCAGTCCTTAGATCAGCAGGCCTCTTGTCCTTGGTTACAGGGTTCCTTGTCAGAAGTGATCTGATTTCCTAGTTCAGGGGTCCTTCTCTTATACCCCTTTTCGTCTTTGATCCCTTTGTCTATGCCGGGAATTTCCCAACATCCTGGGTTTGTGGTGGGTGGAGCTAGGCAGTAGCACCTGGCCTATTCATTGAGCAGGGCTGGGTCCTCAGACGCCCAGCAGGAGGTGGAGCCAGCATTGATACTGGCAGGAGCAGAGCTATCGCCCTCCTGGCAGGAGGTGGGGCTAGGATCGTCCATGGCAGGCACAGAGCCATCAGTCTCGTAGCAGGAGGTGGAGCCGGCATTGTATCAGGCAAGGCAGGCTATCAACAACTACTCTCCCCCTACTCTTAACTCAAATGTCCCACTCATCCCACACTGACTCATCCAGACCTGTGGAGCCACCCAGCTCCTGTCACACACACGCAAGACCAGCAGAAACCAGATATGATTAGACAAGAAAATAGACACTTTCTAAAAGTACTATTTTCGAACCCAGAGTCCAAAAACCATCCACACCAACGGATGCGTAATTAAACCCCGAGTTCAGGGATACCAAACTCGACATTGCACCATGCTCCCCGAGCCAGCTAGGATCATAGCGTTAACGATCCCGGCGGCCCATTCTATCCAACGGAGAGCAGGCTACCTCGCAATAGTGAAGCACGAAGATGGCGGTACTTCACTATCAGGACATGCCAACTTGGTCAGGCGTGTCCTACCTTAGACGTACAATGCACCCTGCCCGTGGGCTAATGTAATGGCAGAGTTTTTGGCTTTATTTAGCAGTGATATAGATCATTAGTCTTGCTCGCATCTAGTATAGGTATTCTTAGCCTGTGTTGGCCCTTTTAAGCCCTTTTTTCCAGATCTAGAAGAGGATAGCTGCTTAATATGCCTTTATTCTTGACTTTAACCTGTCTATTTTCTATTGGCTTTGACATATTAGACACATTGGTATGGTTTATGTAGGTATTCTGACAGAGCTAAGGAGCATTTCACCCCTTTCAGGCCTACAGGCCTAAAGCTAGAGAGACTCCATCTTGATGGAAGCAGAGAGGCTTTTTAGGGCAAAGGCAATGTTTATAGTTATAACTGTTGTCCGCCCTAAGCGGACCGGAGAGAACCGGCCAGAGCTGAATCTAATCAGGAATTGTTCCCGGGCTCAGGTCTCTAGACGAAACAAGCAGACTGGTCACTGTGGGAGCGTCTAGCGCAAGGAGCCTGGTGCATGGGATTGGTGGGAGGAAGCTGCTGGCTGGAACTTTCCATGAGGAAACAGCATTCTATATTTGTGAAGTGCAGAGGCGGAGTTAGTCAGTCGAGGAGAGAGGGAGTCGAGGAGAGAGGGAGTCGAGGAGAGAGTCAAGCAGAGGGAGAGTCCAGCAGAGAGTCGAGCAGTGGAGTGGAGTTGGCAGAGAGAGAGAGAGGGTTCAATCTGGAGAAGAGCTGAGTTGAATAGTGAGCTGGAACTGAAGGAAGCAGTCAGAAGCAGTTGCTTATCAGGAGGAGGTGTGAATATCTGGAGTCTGAAGTAATGCCTTTTAAAAGAGATAGAGGAGAGCTCGTGGACTAACCTATGGGAGTAGATGGAGTTAATTGGACATTGGCGCAGAGACAGAGTGAATAAGCTAGTGGAATGAACGGTGATCAGAGCGGCAGGAACCATTAAGATTGAAGACGGAAGGTGGAGAGACAGTTCGTGTGGGGGAGAGGAGTCCAGAGACAGAGTGATCAGCGCAGAGGTGTACCCAAGAGTGCAGGAGAGAGAGAGAGCATGAGATGAGCCAAGGCACAGACGAGAGAGGAACCCAGATGACAGCTAGAACAAGACTTCACACTAATCAGGTGATATTGTTTTCATCACATTAGCTACACTTACACTTTATGTCTAATCTTTTCCCTTTCAGCGGAGTGTTCCTGTTATGTGTAATCCTTCTCTTTCAAGCGGTGTGTTCTACCTATAGTCTTTGTTAGATTTGTATAAATGTTTATATTGCTATAATAAAACAACCCCCAGTTTATAACAAACTGGTGTGTAGCCCCTATTCTTGTTCACTGAAGGTAAATATAGCTCCTAGGTGTTTGCTAGGCACGTGAATGGATGAGTAATCCCAATCAGGTAAGTGGTGATCACATAAATAGGGAGTGAGTGGACCTTTGATGCCAAGAGCAGGGAGTACACTATAATCTGGAACTATATTCAAAGTTATTATTGTAGTTTCATCCCGAGTAGACAGCTGAGATAATATCCCAATATATATATATATATATGTATAGGTGTTCATAGGAATGTGGTCGTCGTTGATATGCGGCGTTAATGAGAACACTGGGTGGGAGACCAGTGCCGATACCCACAGGATTGTGGCTTGAGTAAATGAGAGCACTAGGTAGTTGAACTAGTGTGTAGTTTCGCAGGATCGCGAACACTTTGGAAAAGGGAGCATTGGGTTCTGCAGGCCCGTGTGTAGACACACCGGATTGTGTGTCATATCTGCCCTAGGGTAGAACGGTCTGGGTCAGGGTGGCCGCGAGACCAACTGATGTGAATAAGTGTGGTGTAGGGTATGGATATCCCTAGTAATCAGTGAGTATTCTTAGTATCCCTATAGATTTAGTGGTGTTCCTAATAATATGAGCTTGTATATTGCGAGTTCCCCATCCTCAGGTAGGTACCAGGTGCCTGGATATAGGTGGTCCTGGGGAGGGAAGGTGAGTACGTTCTGGCTGGGTTGGAGGGGCCCCTGGGGGCTGATCCCACCTACTCAGAAAATCCAGCCATTACATCTTACCATAGGGGTGACTAACATGAAGTCAAGGGAAGGTTGGAGGGGCTGGCAAGTAGGTATACCTGCGCAGCCTGAGTGACAGTACAAGACTGCACGTGGGTCTCGCAATGACCGACCCGTAGACATTCTTTTACGAGGCCGCTCCTGTGGGTGGCACAACACGTGCTGCAAGCCCACGAGCGGCATTTGTATTTACAAGCCCCGGCACTCCTGGTGCACTAGACTAGGGACTGACAGTAAACCAAATTAGGCCAAACATGGATACAATAGATACATCAATTTAACATCGGGAGCACTTGCGCTATGGCACTGATCAGCAGTGACACGGCGCCCAAAGCATATACCAGCAAAACATCGTAAAACAGTAGAGGCAAACAGAAAAAATGGAGGAGAGACTCAAGCCAATGATGTCAGGTCTAACACTAACCAAGATGAAAAAGCATACAATGACTAAAACAAGGAGGAAATAAAACAAAATGATCAAGTCTAGTGGGAACAACAACCATCAAGAGACTACTGGCTGTGAGGACCAGGAATAGGAAGACTAGTGCTAGGCAAACCAGACTGAGAGTGAGAGACTAGGAGAACATGACCTGGAGAATCAGAAGGAGTTGTCCAGGCAACCAAAGTCTGCAGGAGAAGAGCTGAAAAGACGATGTAAAAGAAGACCAGTGGGACTACAAAAAGAGGAAAAGGAAGATCAAGTCACAGAGTCTCAGGAGTATCAGGACCTGGCATACCAAGACAAGAAGGACAATGACAAAAAGGACAAGGAAGACCAGACAAGGAGGGCCAAGATAACAGGAACCAGAATAAACATTCTGGGTGGCTTAGAACAGAATGACCTGGACAAAGAGGATCATGACTAAGGGGACAATTTAGTGATGACACAGACTGGCAAGGAGAAGGAGGACCAGGCCCAATAGTATTACAACAAGTTATAGTGGAGGTGGACCAGGTAAATTAGTCAGGGCCAGAGCAGGTGGACCAGAGCAATTACGACCTGGGACAAGATGGGGAGGATTAGATGGACTTAAACCATCAGAGTAAGCAGGACCAGGAAAATGGCTAGGAGGACCAGTTGGGCCACAATCCAGGGGACCAGGACCTGAAGTACCAAGTTGTGCAGGCAGACTAAGAACTGGGGTATCAGGACCATGCTGGCAAGGACCTGGGGAAAAAGGACAACCAGAGCCACAAGGACCAATTGGACCTGATCACAACCCAAATCAACAGGTGCAGCCCAAGAACAGCAAATAATGAGGACTAGGACCCATGGACACAGTACTAGGTGGACCATGAAAGCAGGGAATAGAGCAAGGAGAGTCAAAACAGGAAGACCAGGAGTACCAGATCTAGAAGATCCAGGACAAAAGGGTTCAGTGGAGAAGGACCCATCAGGATCAGGGTGAGGATGATAAGGAGGCCAGGAAGGGCTAATACAAGAAAGGGCAATGAGCAGAGCCAGGAAGGTGAGGGTCAGGAAGGACTAGAACTAGAAGCACAGGGTTGATAATAACAGAACTAGGGTGGCCAGACTAGTCGAACCACAATGAGGATCAGGAGAACCAAAACAACATGTAAAAAGCAGAATAAAACACCAGCAGTGATAGCTTCAGTACCAGACGAGAGGTCTGTGGAACTCTAAAGGCTAGATGAAGAGGGGCAGAGACACATATGTGGCAGAAGTTTCTGAAAGGTCAGCGAAGACTCAATGAGTGTCAAGACCAGTAGAATAGTCTGTGTGACTCCCACACCTATGAGTTGATAGTCCATATAGTTGTATGTGCAATTGATATGTAATGTGTTGTTATGCACCCTGATGGATAGTAGCTACAGTTTCCCTAGATAGTGGAAGTATATTGACGGCATCCCTCTGGCTGGATGGTGGAGACCCAGACATTGAAGTGAGGGAGGAGAGATGTAAGGCTTCCCACAGAATTTCTGAGAGGCTCGTGTTAGCAAAGATATTCTGATTAGTCCTTCCTGAGTGACAACTCAGTGCAAATGTGAGGAGTGAGAGGAAGGTCAGAGGTTTCTCTTGCCAAAGCTGATAAAGGGGCATATTAACTAGAGAAGTGGCGGAGCGTGGCGTTTGCTCCTTGGTTAGTAACAGGCGCAAAGGCAGTAGCGTGTGTTTGGAGGTAGTCAACTGAGGGGGCTTCGCTTGAAGGTGGGTCATCAAGTAGGAGGGTGTGTTTGGTGGGCCAGCTGGATGCTGTGTTATGTAACTTTGCTGGAGGGAGCAGCAGCAGTATTTACTGATGCATGTAAATCACGCAATGAAAGGGTGGATGTGACCAATGGAGGAACCAGAAACCTTTTTTTATGGCTGGTGTGAGCTCCTGCAATATGGCGGGTCACTGGCCTGGGAGCTCTTGACTGACGCACAGAATAGGGGGCCCCCTCCTTGTACTTTGCATGGGGCCCCCTCAAGTTTCATTATGCCACTGCTTTCATACAGGTGCAGTTTCACTGTAAGCTCATAAAGGCACAATTCTCATGTTTCACTAATTCACACACAGCTTCGCCAGCATTCAAACTCACACCACATACCTTGTATTCACACAGGCACACTGCCTACTCTTCACTCACACAGGTGGAATGTTCATTCTGGACTAGCACAGTCACTACGCTCATCCTGCACTCTGACAGACACTCCAATCACCCTACACTACAGGCTCTCACCCGGCATTCATATTGCCAGATGGCTCTCTCTACACTCACAGATACTTCCCTAATCCACAAAGAGAAACCCAAAACGACATCTGAAATAATAAAAAAAGTAATTATACTAAGTGCAGTCCATTCTTTTGTATTTAGATGTCATTTCATTTCCAGTAATTAATCCTCCTTACATGAACTTAGTAGCAGAAAGAACATCCAAAACTGGGAATCCATAAACTCTAAATCTGGCACTGGAAAACTTCAAACCTAGAAGCTACAGAGGAAATTTCAAGAGTCTGGATTTAGGATTTCAAGAAAATGGTGGTCTGAAATGTTCAAATCAATGTCACGTCGTGTAGAGTTGTTCTTTTTGAATGCATCTTTACATTTTAGATCTTTTTCTGTACGTTATGTAATTTAAGGGGAATTTACTTGTGCTTTAGAAAATTATATGCGTGTCAGAGAGATGTATGATCACACTCAATGACCGAGAGGCTGTTATTCAACAGTACTTTTGCATGTGGAATCCTCACCACTCCCTCATCTTCCTCTCTGGTAGTACCTGTCTCCAGTTCTCCTAAAGTTTCAGTGGTGAGGGAACCTAAATTGAGTGCATTGTCTACATTCCCACCAAAAATTCATGGTGCAATACATTTATAGAAGTGATGGTTTCTGAAAAGAGAACAGGGAAATTGTATGAATAGAGCAGTCTCATTATGATGACTGTTTTTTCAAACCAAAAACAAGGGAAGTCTAGACATTGAAGTTGCAATAAAAGCTTGTAGTGCGCATAAGCATATAGAAAGGGGTAAAGAGGCACATACTGTTGACATAAACAACAACAATTATTTGTAAAAGGCTCATATCATTCGAGGGACAGGTTCTAGCTCTATTTACTTTACTTTACTGATCAGGGAAGCTTTAAATATATCTGTGTGCACAAAGTTTAAAAAGAGTAAAAACGGCTAGGAATTTATGATTTCAAAGCCAATTTACAAATTAAAACGCTGCTGGGCTTCATTTATGAGAAATGACGCATCGCTGAGTGAAAGCAGCGATGCGTCACTTCTCAGTCCTTGCGACATGCTGGATGCGTCATATTTATGATATGATGCATCGTGTCGCAAGCAGTTACAGATACGTCAGTATTTCTGACGTATCTGTAAGCGCAAAATGACGCATTGCTGGAGTGTGTCACAAAAGTGACGCAACTCCAGCAATGCGTCCTTTCACATGGGGCAAGCCCCATGTGAAAGGGCTTGGGTCAGTCTGACGCCTGCTGTAAGGCAGGCGCAAGATTTTGACGCAACAGTGTCCTAAAAGTGACGCAGTGAAGTCTCATAGATTTCACTGCGTCACATCTGCGACCCTTCCTTGCGTCAATACGCCCCCCTTGCATACATTATACCTGGCGCAGGTATAATTTGGCGCAGGGGTTTACAAAGTGACGCATCTACCTCGATGTGTCACTTTGTAAATATGGCGCAACAAGGCGCATTTTTTACGCCACAGGTGCGTCATAAAAAGTGACGGACCGGCGACGTAAAAGAAACGCACAGCCTCATAAATGAGGCCCTGCTGCTTTTAGGGTTGGGAAAAGTCTTTTTTTACCTGAAAACATCAACATTCTACTTCTGATGTTCAAAACCTGACATTGCAGAATCAGCAAGTTGTGGCTTTCACCACTTCTTTGGATTGACACCTAGCCAGTACTTGACAAGCCCCATTGGTATTTCCACCTTTGTGTCCGATGCCGGTAATTAATGAGGAAAAGCCTATGGTAGATTGTTGGCCATCTTGTAAAGGGAAGCATTTGAAAGACTGCTCATCTAAATGAAGAATAATTTGTACAAAGATATGGGCATGAATTCACTAAAGCTGTATACAGATGACAAAACAGTAAAATCAATTATGAATTAAAGCATTGTTACTTTAATATTCAAATAGGAAATGAAGGAATACAACTTCGGTTTCACGACCCTCAGGCTATGGCATACAGATATTTTGTGCGGCCGTCTGAGAGAATTTTGCTGTCTGCAAAATATAATGAGTATGGTTTTAAAGCATATTACATACAGGGTTTATTTACTAATAAGAATTAATGTTCATGACTAACTGTACCTAAGGCTAATTTTCTTGATTGGGATTCAGACAGCCCCGCCCCAGGGGAAAGGGGAAAGAGATTAAGAGAAGAAAGATGTTGTTTTCCACACCCTGAATAGGGGTCAATTGGTCCCAGATGGTTGTGTTATGAAGGAGTTAATCACATGGTTTTCTGTCTGAGAAGAAACAATAGATTAGATGGGGGTATGTGTGAGCAATCGAATCCTTCTCACCTCTCAAGCCCTAATCCTTAATGAAATCATAGTAGATGAAATTACCATACAATTTCCACTTTCTTGCTAATCTTGGTGATGAATAACTGATGATACGGGGGACACTCTATAATAAGAAGAGAGTGAGTTTTGTCACTATGAACCCAGCGACACTCCTTTACCTACATTCCTACCCTCCTACTAGATAACAGACGTACAATCACCTGTCACTAGAATGTCCTGGACAAAGATGTCTTCCAGGAGTGTTTGTTTAATTGAGACTTTGAGGCTGCACTTCGGATCACTCATGCCGCTCAATTCTCTCAAGCGCTTGTGAGAACTGGTGCTGTCAGATTGTCCCATTTATTATTAGGTATCAAAGGTCCAGTACTGTTTTTTCTCTAAATTGCACTGTTCTGTTACAATGCTTTGGTTGTCTGTGTTCAATTGTCTGAATATTTCAATCTTTGTCTTCATTCCTATAGGTTCTAGTGAAATATTGCGTCACACTACCCACTACCACTAGATGTGGGAAACCATCACTGGGACAGCCCGCAGGGATAGTAAGTATATTCGTCCAGCGCTACGCATGTGCATGTTACTGTGTGAATTGGTATTTAATGGTTTGTTCTCTGTTCTTTTCTCTTTTCCTTTCAGGTTGCTGAAAACTGAAAACTGAAGGAGTCATGCAGTGAAGAAGTCCACTGAGGAAAGTAAGCACCATTGAAGAACTTTGCAGCTGGAGCTGGTTGCTCGCGAACACAGGATCCTCTTCCAAATGTAGCTTCTGTATAACAAGCAGGGAGAAAGGGCGGACATGGCTTTTATAGCTGGCCAGACCCATAATGACCCCTCCTGATCCAGCAAGAGCTTGGATTCTCTCAAGAGCAGGAATACTCAGAAGAGCCACGGTGCAGAGTTGCCCTTCCACCTACTGAGCCTTTTAGGGGGGTATGGGGGAACTTCTCTTGTGCAAACTGGTGGCTGCCTACAACCTGTGGTTTAGGACGTTCTTCCTGCTCTGGATGTTGGGGGCTGGGAACTCCAGTTGCAGTGATTTAAGAACTGAGAACCCCAGGTGCAATGAGTGGGGGCAGCCATGACAAGTGGTGGCCTGGAGGACCAGGACCAAAATAACGAGGCTCTGGAGGACCCAAACAAGGTAACCTAGATCAAGTGGGATAAAGTAGGGCAGGTCCATTGGCTGCAGTACCCGTAAGGCCACGTGGACATATAACAGATCTAGGAGTACACGGGCAATCCACACCAGGAGGGGAAAGACTAAGAGGGTCAGGACATGAGAAGCAAGATGGATCAAGACCTGTAATACCAGGACTAGGAGGTTAAGGGTGAGGAGAACGAGGACAAGGTGACCAGGGCCAAGGCCAGAAAGGAACAGAGTCAGATTGGCCAAGTCTCAGGATGCCCAAAAGGTAAGGTTTACGATAACAAACACAATAGGACAAGAAGGACCAAGACCAAGGAGACTAAGACAAGTATGGATGGTGGACTAGGTCCATGAGAAGTATGTCCAGGAGAAACAAACCTATAAGAACCAGATCAGGGAAACCTTCCTACTGTTTGTTGGATACTCTGGGCATCTCGATTGAGAAGAAACCTACGGGCCTGAACTGACCTTTTGCTGCCCGGTGTAAAGCGTCTGCCTGTATCTTCACCTCTCGCGTTTCCCGCTTCGCGGGAAACGCTCGCAGCAGGAGTGTGGCAGAGCTAAAGGAGGCATAGAACACCATCGCCCATAACACACCTGGGCCTGAAGCCGCCTCCCCGTCACGCCTCCCACAGGTGGGATAAAGCCGAGTCCTGAACAGCGCATCGCGGTACGCGCGCGGTAGGCGCCGGGAGAAGCCCGGGACAAGGGCGGGACAGTCTGAGACAGTCCGAGACTGGCCGTTACTGGACTGGGCCGGTCACTCTGTCCGTGTAACAACCCAAGTAAGCTGTCTGAAGTAAGATCATACCATTCATTATATAAACATTGTTACCCTGAGATCGCATGAAGCGCGCACCCGTCTGGCCGTTACTAGTTTGTGCTGTTTTGTAGTGCTTAAATTCACTTGAGAAGATGCCAAAGAAAAATGGCAATGCAGCGCCAGAGACGCTTAACACCATGGACAATTATATGGTCCAGGTGGTAAATAAAATAAGCAACGAAAGAAGGCAATCGTTGGGTTTGAGTCAATCCCCTGTCCTTCTTTCAGTGAGCCCCTCCACTAGTGCGCAAATGTCGGATATAACATTGCAAAACCTCAGCATGAATATTCCAGATACCAACCTTCTTGACATTGGAACTCATGATCAAAGTGTTGAGTTGTTGGTTGACGCCGAGACAAATGCAGTGTCTGACCATGAGTCTCAGCCGGAACTTATAGCAGAAGAATCGTCACCCTCAGCGCCAGTGACCAGGGCGATGAGAAACTGCAGGAAAACCCAGCCTAAACGGGGGGGGGGCACGTACAGGGAGGAAAAGGACAGTTTCTCCACCAAAGTCTAAGGGAAAAAAAGCGGAGCATGAGGAAGACAACCTTAGACAAATCATAGACGATGACCTATTCAATAGGATTGTGGACATGATGGATCAAAAGATAAAGACCATCATTAAGCCACTGATCGGGAAAATTGATAAGCTTACTGCAGAAGTGAAAAGGATGGGAGGAGTGCAATGTAAGGTTGTAGAAGAACTAGAGAATGTGGTAACTATTGTCTCTAAACCAGTAGATACTATGATAGGAAATAATGGGAGCGCAATAGTAGTAGAGGAAGGGCTGTCAGAGATCATCCCGCCTGGACAGGTACCAACAGCTGTACTCACCCAAGAAGAAGCGAGTATGGCTCCCACACTTCCACCCACTGCACCAACACCGCCATCCCTAGGGGATGAGCCTTCACAATTTATAATGGAAGCTTCACCTCTGGTACTGGTACTAGCGAACGTACCCACCTTACCCCCTGGCCAGACGGAATCTATTCCATCTCTGACAAGTAAGGCGTTACACTGGTTGACAAGCAACATGAAGATGACACATTATGGGAAAGAACAGTTGGCAGGGGAAATTGTAATGGCGAGGAGGATGACATGGATAGGGAACAGGCAAAAAAAGTTTAAAGGGGATTGCGTAGTGTTAAATTTTTCAAATGCAGATGTGCTCCCAAATGTCCTTTGGACTGGGGTGAGTGTGTGACATTGATCCACTTTCGGTCCATCACCTGTTGTGTTTGACTTTGGACTGGGGTGAGTGTGTGACATTGATCCACATTCGGTCCATCACCTGTTGTGTTTGACTTTGGACTGGGGTGAGTGTGTGACATTGATCCACATTCGGTCCATCACCTGTTGTGTTTGACTTTGGACTGGGGTGAGTGTGTGACATTGATCCACATTCGGTCCATCACCTGTTGTGTTTGTCTTTGGACTGGGGTGAGTGTGTGACATTGATCCACATTCGGTCCATCACCTGTTGTGTTTGTCTTTGGACTGGGGTGAGTGTGTGACATTGATCCACATTCGGTCCATCACCTGTTGTGTTTGCATATTCCGCCCCAAATGTCCTGTCAAATATTTTTCCCCCCCAACGAAGAAGTGGTTCTATAATCCTTCTTACCCTTAAATTCTTTTATAGTGAACAACAAAATGCAATTCAGCCAATTGTGCCAAGATCAGGGTGGTCCATAAGAAACAACAGAGGGGGAGGGGGCTTTAGACCCACGCATGATGACTATGGAATCGGCCCAGTAAATAGATTTGGCACAGGACCAGGTGACTACCAGAATGCGGTATTTGCAAGGTCCCCTAGATTACACTGGAATACAATTAACAGGTGGGGGTCGGGTGCCCAGGTAAATGACCGTGGGAATTGTGGAAATGGGTTTGGAGCCTGGATGGCCGACGAGCAGTTACCAATGCGCCCCAAAACACCACTACCTGGGTGGAATGCCGTAACAAATGGATGGGGATTAGGGGCACCAGACCACGATTGGGGGTTTGGAACAGCGAATAGGTTTAGTGTCCTGGCATACTTAAATGATTGCGATTGACGCATGGGTGGCCCAAACACTACATCAAATGGATCAAAGGTCCCATGTATATCAAGTAACTCTAAAGACAGGGGCAGTGGACTTTGTAATAGTATAAAAAGGAATGAGGATATAAGGTTGGAATGCCGTAAAATGCAAGCCGCCACTGAAAGGGAAATTGTTCCTGACCAAACTCTGGCTGAGGGCGTTGGTGGCCCCCTTAATAAGAATATCAGTATTCCCCACGATCAGGTAAACGTAGTAGAGCCAGTGGGTAATCTATCTGTTGATGGAAGCCTGCACCTAGGAGTAGGGGAGTGGGTACCCTTGAATGCACATGTGGCGAAGAAAACTGTAGAAACCTGCAAGATACTAAGTTGGAATGTTGCTGGTCTTAATTCCAAACGCAATGATAAGGAGTGGTCAAGTTTCGTTGTAAGACATAACATTATCGCTCTCCAGGAAACCTGGGACACTACTACTAACTTCTGGTGGGATGGTTTCACTAGCTTTGCCAAGGCAGCTATCCCTAGCCGCGCTGGCAGAGCTAAGGGAGGCCTGTTAATGCTATTTTCCCTAGATCTGAAGGGCTCCTTAAAACAGATTAGTACAGACTCATACAATATCCTCATAGTAGAGAGAGAGATCAATCCCACTAGGAGGTCTCTATATATCAATTTTTATAATTCAGGGACTAGGGACAATAATGGTAGTAATATTGCCACCTTAGACATTATACTAAGGTCAGGCAGTCTGAACATACAGCGTAACACAGAGTATATTTTATTAGGTGATTTTAACATTCATCCCTGCACGTTAGCATGCAGTTTAAATAATAAGGAATGGGGAGAAGGTTCTGAGGGACCTCACTTTGAACACACCATAGGGGGAGAGGAGCTAGAAGATTTCTTGGCAAACTTTGACTTGTATGAACCAGAGGGTGGATCAAGAATGGCAACATTCACTGGCACCAGCCCAGGAACCATAATTGACTATATCTTCATAAAGTAAGGTATTTTAAATCAGGTGATCTCCTATTGTACCGTGCCATCCCACCACAGTGACCACAATCCTGTTTTACTTGAGGTGGCTTGGGGAGATTATATGGGGCCTAACCCGGGAAAAGCGAGACTGGATCACACTTTGCGCACCACCGATCAGGGTAGAAGGGTCAAGTGGGCTAAGGTGGTCCCAGATAACTTCTATGCAGAGGTTTTTCCGAAAATTAAGGAACAGGTGGAGGTATGTCAGAACCCCTGTGCCCTGGGTTGTGAGACTATAGGGGCCTTTGAGTCAATATGTGGTCAGGTGGCGCTGGATCTCATGGCTAAGCCAATGAAAGGAGTTCCGAACAAGAAGCGCTGGTTTGACACTGCATGCTCTAATGCACACAGGTCGTTGATGTTAGCCTTGAAAAAAGTACCAAGGGTAAAGGGCGAGATTGCTAGACTTAGGAAAATCTACAAGTCAGCCATTAAAAACAGAAAAGACAGTATCAAGCGGGAAGCCTGGGAAAATCCACGGCTATCCTGAAGGACAGTCGGAAATTCTGGGAGATAATTAAACAACCATTCTTTTCCGACCAAAGTAATGAGTCCACGGACTGTGTTATCCCAGACGACAAGTGGCTGTCCCATTTTAAAAATGTGTACGGGGATAATGACCAGGTAATTCAAGATGCATCGCTGGCCCCTTTAGACGCCACTCCAATACTTTTTCTTGGTACAGAAGTGGAGAAAGCTATTCTGGCCACAACTAAGCATAAGGCCCCGGGCCCCGATGGGGTGCCAGCTGACTTTTTCTTATATTCCCCAAAGCTGTGGGCAGAGGTATTGGCCAATGTTTTTACTGCCGTTAATAGTAACCCTATACCATCCTCCTGGGCCATCTCAACCATTGTCCCTATCTTTAAAAAGGGTCAGCGGGACGATCCCGGTTCTTATAGGCCCATATCCCTCTTGGACTCCTCAGTGAAGATCTTAGGTAGAGTCCTTTTGTCCAGTCTGAGGGATAATGTAGAGAGCTGTGGAGGGCTGTCAGAGATTCAGTATGGGTTTAGAGAAAGGAAAGGCACAATCGAACAATGCTCTAATCTGCACCTGCTCATATCAAAGTACACGGTGGCCAAGGAGGGGTCCTTATTTCTAGCATTTATGGACCTCTCCTCGGCCTTCGACTTGGTGAATAGGGCTAAGCTATGGACGACCTTGCTGAGGATGGGGATCGACAAGGCTTTAGTAAGATTCATGGCTTCCCTACATCAGGAGCTTTTTGCGGCCGTACGGGTCACAAATGAGGGTAGGTGCACGGCCCTTTTCAAATCCCTTAAGGGGGTTAGGCAGGGCTGTATCCTGGCCCCCTTACTCTTTACCATCTACATCAACGGCTTGGGTGCACACCTGGAGGAGGAGGAAGTAGATGTCCAGCGTGCAGGAGCAGTTAAGATTCCAGCGCTCCTGTACGCGGACGACGCCGTGCTAATCGCGCGCACGGGTGTCGGCCTTCAAAGCCTCCTAAATTCTTTTGGCACATTTATGGAACAGCTTGACCTAAAAATAAATGCTAGCAAGTCACATACCATGGTGGTGGGACGAGAAAGTAGCAAGAGGAGATCAAAAACTTTTACGTGCAGAGGGGATATGATTTCTAGAGTCCCAACGTTCCCCTACTTGGGGGTCCTCTTTGATCAGAGAGGATCTTGGGGCCCCCAAGTGAGGGTGAAGAGGTTGGCGGTTATTAGATCATTGTCCGCCCTCTTGGGTTTTGCGGAAAGGTTGGGGGCCAGGCCAATTGAAGCGCTGTTAAAAATCTATAAGAGTAAATCGGTTGCCATTGCTTCATATGGTTCCCCACTCTGGGGCTATGTAAATGTAGACCCAATCCAGAGAGCGGAGAACAGATTAATTCGATCACTCCTCTCTGTACCGCAGTCAACACCAACCTACTCTATACATATGGAGGTGGGTTTAGACTTTCTAACTGATGGGTTGAACATGGCTCCCCTGATCTTTGGTTAAAAACGTGGCTTAATGAAGATCTCCCGCTCAATCATAAGATTATGTTTGATGTCTTGTCCCTAGACCATTTCAAAAAGATACCCTGGCTGGCCTATCTGCAGAAGGCTTTCTCAGACTTGGGGCGTCCAGAGCTCTTTATCGCCCCCCAAGACATTAAGGCCCAAGACATTGACTTTGTTAAAAAGAACTTTATGGGGAGGGCACGAGCATCCCGTGAGGAAAGGGAGCTAGTGAAACCTTCAGTAAGGGGTCACTATCTACTTGGTAACTCACTCTCTTTAGCTCCTTATCTTGGTTTTGTTACAATCCCATTCCATAGGTTTCTTTTAACTAAGTTTAGGTTTAATTTGTTACATCTTTATTTAGGCTCTTTTAAAACATGGGAAAAACCGGAACTAGCTCCTCCCTGCAGCTGTGATCACTTCTCAGACCAAGATACTATGCATTTTGTTATGTTTTGCGGGTTTTATTTAGAGCCAAGAAAAAAATACCTGGTACCAGTGCTGAAGGAGGCGGGTTTCACGCAAGTGAGACCGGCCTTGCTCTTCTTACAATCATTGATTAATCCGCGCATTACCTTCTGTATAGCTAATTTCTTGGTAGCTGCAGCTAGGATGAAAAAACATACTCATTAGTTCCATTGTTATTCCTTTTAACTTTTGTATGCCTGCGTTTGTTTTTATTGACGTATTTAATATGTATTAAATGTCATTGAATTTTATTGTTATATTTTAATATGTATGAATTGTTCCTAAAAAATCCCTGAATGAAATGTTTTTAATTTCTTTGTATGACTTTTAATTAAGTCGAATAAAGATAAATTGTTGTTGAATTGTTGACATATAATCTTGATAAAGGCAAGAAGTATGAAAAACAAAAATAGCACAACCATGACCAGAAGAGCTAGGGAGCTGAGACCAGGGACACAAGCAATTGGAGCCAGAATGGACATTTCTAATAGGATCTGAAAACAAAGTGTGAGAGGGACCAGGAAGATACGCGAAAAGATAACCAAGACTGCGAGGAGGACCAGGGTGAGTAGCAGAAGGAGGTTCAGGATATGGGACATCAGGCTCGGGCACATACTGAGGCCACGGTGATTGGAATAAGAGAGCGAAGAAAACGAGGACCAAGATGGCCAGGCTGTTCAGAAGAAGTAGGATGGCCAGGATGACCAAAGCAAGGAGGACCATGACCAGCATTTGTAGAAGTGCGAGGACAAGGAGCAAGTGGATCAGGACTGGATACTGGAAGACTGGGAAGATTAGGAGCATGGTGATTATGGTCAGGGGAATAGAATAAGAAAGGAAGATGAGGGGAGCTGTACCAAGGATACCAGTGCCAAGAATCAGAGCCAAGAAGCCCAGGACCAGATCAAGGAAGCTTAGAAGAATCAGCACCAAGAGGGCCAAGAATAGGACTAGAAGTGCTGGGAGGATCATGACCATACGACCAGGGCCCACTAATGAGCAGGACAAAGGTGAGGAAGATTAAGAGGGCCTGAACAGCCAGAACCAGGTCTGGACCTCGTTGTATAGGAAGTCAAGGATCAGAATGATGAGGCTCAGAAAGACCCAGACAATGAAAACCAGGACCAAGAGGGCCAGGCCATTGGGTGAAGTGCTAGAAGGATCACAAGAACAAGGCACAGGACAGGTAGACCAGGATGACCCAAACCAGAAATACAAGGGTTAAGAGGGCAAGGCCAAAGAAAACCAGAAAACGAGAGGCCAGGTGGGCTGAGGGGGACCTGGACAAGGAACTGATGTACTTTAAATGGGATGAGAAGTGTGACCAGTATCAGAATGACCAGGTCAAGGGGATCAGGGTCAAGGGGATCAGCAATGAAGTAGAAGAGCTAGGGGAAAGGGGGCTGGAAGAACAAGGATGGCTAAGAGGACCCTAACCAAGATGAAAAAGCATACAATGACTAAAACAAGGAGGACATGAAACAAAATGATCAAGTCTAGTGGGAACAACAACCATCAAGAGACTACTGGCTGTGAGGACCAGGAATAGGAAGACTAGTGCTAGGCAAACCAGACTGAGAGTGAGAGACTAGGAGAACATGACCTGGAGAATCAGAAGGAGTTGTCCAGGCAACCAAAGTCTGCAGGAGAAGAGCTGAAAAGACGATGTAAAAGAAGACCAGTGGGACTACAAAAAGAGGAAAAGGAAGATCAAGTCACAGAGTCTCAGGAGTATCAGGAGCTGGCATACCAAGACAAGAAGGACAAGGACAAAAAGGAAAAGGAAGACCAGACAAGGAGGGCCAAGATAACAGGAACCAGAATAAACATTCTGGGTGGCTTAGAACAGAATGACCTGGACAAAGAGGATCATGACTAAGGGGACAATTTAGTGATGACACAGACTGGCAAGGAGTAGGAGGACCAGGCCCAATAGTATTACAACAAGTTATAGTAGAGGAGGACCAGGTAAATTAGTCAGGGCCAGAGCAGGTGGACCAGAGCAATTACGACCTGGGACAAGATGGGGAGGATTAGATGGACTTAAACCATCAGAGTAAGCAGGACCAGGAAAATGGCTAGGAGGACCAGTTGGGCCACAATCAAGGGGACCAGGACCTGAAGTACCAAGTTGTGCAGGCAGACTAAGAACTGGGGTATCAGGACCATGCTGGCAAGGACCTGGAGAAAAAGGACAACCAGAGCCACAAGGACCAATTGGACCTGATCACAACCCAAATCAACAGGTGCAGCCCAAGAACAGCAAATAATGAGGACTAGGACCCATGGAAACAGTACTAGGTGGACCATGAAAGCAGTGAATAGAGCAAGGAGAGTCAAAACAGGAAGACCAGGAGTACCAGATCTAGAAGATCCAGGACAAAAGGGTTCAGTGGAGAAGGACCCATCAGGATCAGGGTGAGGATGATAAGGAGGCCAGGAAGGGCTAATACAAGAAAGGGTAATGAGCAGAGCCAGGAAGGTGAGGGTCAGGAAGGACTAGAACTAGGAGCACAGGGTTTATAATAACAGAACTAGGGTGGCCAGACTAGTCGAACCACAATGAGTATCAGGAGAACCAAAACAACATGTAAAAAGGAGAATAAAACACCAGCAGTGATAGCTTCAGTACCAGACGAGAGGTCTGTGGAACTCTAAAGGCTAGATGAAGAATGGCAGAGATACATATGTGGCAGAAGTTTCTGAAAGGTCAACGAAGACTCAATGAGTGTCAAGACCAGTAGAATAGTCTGTGTGACTCCCACACCTATGAGTCGATAGTCCCTATAGTTGTATGTACAATTGATATCTAATGTGATGTAATGCAACCTGATGGATAGTAGCTACAGTTTCCCTAGATAGTGGAAGTATATTGACTGCATCCCTCTGGCTGGATGGTGGAGACCCAGACATTGAAGTGAGGGAGGAGAGATGTAAGGCTTCCCACAGAATTTCTGAGAGGTTCGTGTTAGCAAAGAGATTCTGATTAGTCCTTCCTGAGTGACAACTCAGTGCAAATGTGAGGAGTGAGAGGCAGGTCAGAGGTTTCTCTTGTCAAAGCTGATAAAGGGGCATATTAACTAGAGAAGTGGCGGAGCGTGGCGTTTGCTCCTTGGTTATTAGCAGGCGCAAAGGCAGTGGCCTGTGTTTGGAGGTAGTCAACTGAGGGGGCTTCGCTTGAAGGTGGGTCATCAAGTAGGAGGGTGTGTTTGGTGGGCCTGCTGGATGCAGTGTTATGTAACTTTACTGGAGGGAGCAGCAGCAGTATTTACTGATGCATGTAAATCACACAATGAAAGGGTGGATGTGACCAATGGAGGAACCAGAAACCTTTTTTTATTGCTGGTGTGAGCTCATGCTGTATGGTGGGTCGCTGGCCTGAGAGCTCTTGATTGACGAAGAGAATGGGGGCCCCCCCTCCTTGTACTTTGCAGGGGGCCCCTCAAGGTTCATTACACCACTGCTTTCATACAGGTGCAGTTTCACTGTAAGCTCATAAAGGCACAATTCTCATGTTTCACTAATTCACACACAGCTTCGCCAGCATTCAAACCCACACCACATACCTTGTATTCACACAGGCACACTGCCTACTCTTCACTCACACAGGTGGAATGTTCATTCTGTACTAGCACAGTCACTACGCTCATCTTGCACTCTGACAGACACTCCAATCACCCTGCACTACAGGCTCTCACCCGGCATTCATATTGCCAGATGGCTCTCTCTACACTCACAGATACTTCCCTAGTCCACAAAGAGAAACCCAAAACGGCATCTTAAATAATGAAAAAAAGTAATTATACTAATTGCAGTCCATTCTTTTGTATTTAGATGTCATTTAATATCCAGTAATTAATCCTCCTTACATGAACTTAGTAGCAGAAAGAACATCCAAAACTGGGAATCCATAAACTCTAAATCTGGCACTGGAAAACTTCAAACCTAGAAGCTACAGAGGAAATTTCAAGAGTCTGGATTTAGGATTTCAAGAAAATGGTGGTCTGAAATGTTCAAATCAATGTCACGTTGTGTAGAGTTGTTCTTTTTGAATGCATCTTTACATTTTAGATCTTTTTCTGTACGTTATGTAATTTAAGGGGAATTTACTTGTGCTTTAGAAAATTATATGCGTGTCAGAGAGATAACTTTTGAACCCTCCTGAGGCACAGCCGGGAGTAGCAAGGAAAACTGAGCATAACCTTGTTTTAAAACAGAAAAATTTCACTTTGCTTTTAAAATCACTCACCTTCCCTGTCACATCACTGCAGTGTGCAGGCACCCTTTCCTGCTGAAAAACGAGCACTGGTAAGGGCAAAATCGCAGTTTTCCCGCCAACCTCATTCCCCTCTCCCTGACTGGGACACGCCCACTTTGAGGCCACGCCCCCCCTCTTCAAAGTTATAAAAGAAGCACTGACTACTAGCGCCTTAGATAACTTTTGAACCCTCCTGAGGCACAGCCGGGAGTAGCAAGGAAAACTGAGCATAACTTTGTTTTAAAACTGAAAATTTTCACTTTGCTTTTAAAATCACTCACCTTCCCTGTCACATCACTGCAGTGTGCAGGCACCCTTTCCTGCTGAAAAACGAGCACTGGTAAGGGCAAAATCGCCGTTTTCCCGCCAACCTCATTCCCCTCTCCCTGACTGGGACTCGCCCACTTTGAGGCCACGCCCCCCCTCTTCAAAGTTATAAAAGAAGCACTGACTACTAGCGCCTTAGATAACTTTTGAACCCTCCTGAGGCACAGCCGGGAGTAGCAAGGAAAACTGACCATAACCTGAAACACTCCTGAGGCGGAAGCCGGGAGCACGCTGAAAAACTTGATTTTAAAAACAATCACCTTTGTATTTTCTGTGTCACGTTAAAATTGTACCTTTTAAAAAGCGCACTCACCCGGCAAACAGGCTTAGCGGGCTAGAGACACGTTGAAACAGCGACTCCTTCGCTGCAACGAGCAAACCCCTGACAAACAATTTCCCGCCGCCATTTACGGCGAGGAAGCAAGGCCACGCCCACCTGAGGCCACGCCCACCCCCCTCAGTATATATACGCGTTCTGAAGCGTGTAACTGACAGAACCTGAAACACTCCTGAGGCGGAAGCCGGGAGCACGCTGAAAAACTTGATTTTAAAAACAATCACCTTTGTATTTTCTGTGTCACGTTAAAATTGTACCTTTTAAAAAGCGCACTCACCCGGCAAACAGGCTTAGCGGGCTAGAGACACGCTGAAACAGCGACTCCTTCGCTGCAACGAGCAAACCCCTGACAAACAATTTCCCGCCGCCATTTACGGCGAGGAAGCAAGGCCACGCCCACCTGAGGCCACGCCCACCCCCCTCAGTATATATACGCGTTCTGAAGCGTGTAACTGACAGAACCTGAAACACTCCTGAGGCGGAAGCCGGGAGCACGCTGAAAAACTTGATTTTAAAAACAATCACCTTTGTATTTTCTGTGTCACGTTAAAATTGTACCTTTTAAAAAGCGCACTCACCCGGCAAACAGGCTTAGCGGGCTAGAGACACGCTGAAACAGCGACTCCTTCGCTGCAACGAGCAAACCCCTGACAAACAATTTCCCGCCGCCATTTACGGCGAGGAAGCAAGGCCACGCCCACCTGAGGCCACGCCCACCCCCCTCAGTATATATACGCGTTCTGAAGCGTGTAACTGACAGAACCTGAAACACTCCTGAGGCGGAAGCCGGGAGCACGCTGAAAAACTTGATTTTAAAAACAATCACCTTTGTATTTTCTGTGTCACGTTAAAATTGTACCTTTTAAAAAGCGCACTCACCCGGCAAACAGGCTTAGCGGGCTAGAGACACGCTGAAACAGCGACTCCTTCGCTGCAACGAGCAAACCCCTGACAAACAATTTCCCGCCGCCATTTACGGCGAGGAAGCAAGGCCACGCCCACCTGAGGCCACGCCCACCCCCCTCAGTATATATACGCGTTCTGAAGCGTGTAACTGACAGAACCTGAAACACTCCTGAGGCGGAAGCCGGGAGCACGCTGAAAAACTTGATTTTAAAAACAATCACCTTTGTATTTTCTGTGTCACGTTAAAATTGTACCTTTTAAAAAGCGCACTCACCCGGCAAACAGGCTTAGCGGGCTAGAGACACGCTGAAACAGCAACTCCTTCGCTGCAACGAGCAAACCCCTGACAAACAATTTCCCGCCGCCATTTACGGCGAGGAAGCAAGGCCACGCCCACCTGAGGCCACGCCCACCCCCCTCAGTATATATACGCGTTCTGAAGCGTGTAACTGACAGAACCTGAAACACTCCTGAGGCGGAAGCCGGGAGCACGCTGAAAAACTTGATTTTAAAAACAATCACCTTTGTATTTTCTGTGTCACGTTAAAATTGTACCTTTTAAAAAGCGCACTCACCCGGCAAACAGGCTTAGCGGGCTAGAGACACGCTGAAACAGCGACTCCTTCGCTGCAACGAGCAAACCCCTGACAAACAATTTCCCGCCGCCATTTACGGCGAGGAAGCAAGGCCACGCCCACCTGAGGCCACGCCCACCCCCTCCTTAACCCTTTAAAACAATGTGCAATCACCGGACGCGCAGCGGACGGGCGCAGCGGGCGCGCCGTCAGCGCGCCGAAGGCGCGCCAAAGGCAAGCCCGTCTGGGCCCGTCCGGACCCGGACGGCCCTTGGCCCCGTTACTCTGCCAGGCATCCTTCAGGAGCGAGTGGTGTATACAGCTGACACATTACGAGCCCTGCGTCCTAAAACCACCCTGCCCTGCCACCACACGGTTACAGAAGGTAAAATCTTTCTGACCTGTCCATACTGCAATCCGGTCCCTCCCCCCAAAAGCATTACACCGGCCCTGAAAGCCGGGCTCCTCAACTGCCGTTCCCTCCCGAAACACGCCACCGAAATAAACCTCCTAATCCAGGACCACGACTACGACCTAATGTTCCTCACAGAGACATGGCTCTCGGATTGCACTGATCCGGATGTTGTCGCAGCTCTCCCCACAGGCTATCTCTGCCAAACGTTAAATAGACCTAAAGGGAGGGGAGGCGGGATAGCCATAATCCACAGGCAACGATACGTTTGCAGGATGACGAACGCTGACATTGAAGATTGTGAGTGCGGCCAGTTTTCCATTCAAATCACTCCAGCCCTCACTGTAGCGGGACTTTTGACCTATCGCCCCCCGGGGGCCCCAGGCAATTTCCCCAACTCCTTAGTTGAAGCCATCTCTCAACTAGCCTCCTCCACCTCCAACTTCCTGTTATTAGGTGATCTCAATTTCCACTTCCTTGACCCAACGGATCGTGTGGCCGCGGACATTAGACATGACCTCACAGCCTTAGAGGTAGGTCTGATGAACAACGAGCCCACCCACGAGAAGGGCCATTTATTGGATCCTATCTTCTCCAATATTCCAACGATGACCACCGAGCCTCCGGTGACCCTTCCATGGACTGACCATTTCCTCGTCCCCTTTTTCTGGGAAACCCCCTGGTCTAATTACTCTATGCCTAAAACCCAGGTTACTGATCGCCAATGGCATAAATTGCCACTGGATATTTGGGCCCGTTCTCTGACCGAGTCCACTCCTAAGCTTTCCTCGGACCCAAATTTGGCAGATAAACAATTCAGTGACTGGATTACGTCGTCTCTGGACACTCTGCTTCCAAAAATCACCACTTTCAAGCAACCAAAAAAGATATCCCCTGCTCCGTGGTACACTCCGGAACTTAAAATCTTACGGCAAGAATGTAAAAAGACCGAACGTTCATGGAGACGTGAGAAAACAGGAGGGAATAAAAAAATCTACTCCATTTCTCTTCTCAATTATAAAACCGCTATCCGGATTACCAAAAGCGTGTTCTTCCAGGAGAGAATAGAGAGAGCAGGTGGCTCCGGGAAGGAATCATTCGCTATCCTGAAAGAACTTTCAAAACCACCAGTACAAGATCATGGACCCCCCTCTGACCCTATAGCCGATCAAGAGAGATGCCAACAACTGGCTAACTTTTTTCAGGACAAAATACAATTAATCCTGGATTCAATTCCCCCCTTGCACCCGAGGGAAGAAACCGTTTCTCCTCATTCGACTTCTCTCACCGGCCTATCCACATGGGGCCAGGTCACCTCAGATGAAGTGCAAACAACGCTTAACTCTATGAAAAGTGGCTCCCCTAGAGACCCTGCTCCTCTTCGGATGCTTAAAGAGGTAGCCCCTTCCATCATCCCCGCCCTCACCCAGTTGATTAATACGTCACTTCAACAGGGAGTTGTGCCCCAGAGTTGGAAGAAGGCAGTGGTAAAGGCCTTATTAAAGAAACCCACTCTGGACCCTGATAACCTGGCAAATTATCGGCCCATTTCCTTACTCCCAGGAGTAAGCAAAATTGCGGAAAAACTCATCAATAAGAAACTCTCAGAGTATTTAGAAGCCAACAACAAGCTAAAAAACTCCCAGACGGGCTTTCGACCAGGACAGGGCACGGACATCGCCCTCCTGGCGGCGGTAGAGGAAGCCAGAACGCTGCTAGATGGTGGAGGATCAGTGGCAGTGATCCTCCTCGACCTTAGTGCAGCGTTCGACACCGTGGACCACCAGCTCCTCATCGAAAGGCTGGCAAAAGTTGGTCTAGAAGGCACAGCCATATCCTGGCTCTCATCCTTCTTGACACAACGATCCTATCAGATCTGGGAGAAAGACGCCCGCTCCTCCGAAATGCCCCTCCAATGTGGTGTGCCTCAGGGCTCCTCCCTGAGCCCTACATTATTTAACATATATATGTCCACATTGGAGGAAGTCATTACCCCTTTCGGAGTGAGTGTCATCAACTACGCTGATGACACCCAATTAGTGGTGTCGTTGTCCCACCCTCAACAACAGAAAGCCGATCTCCTTAACTGCCTCACGCAGGTCCATCACTGGATGAATACATCAGCGCTAAAATTAAACGGGGCAAAAACCGAGGTCCTTGTACTCGGCCCAAAAGGAACCTCATTTCCGTTGGACATGTGGCCAACATGTCTAGGTCCCCCCCCAGACCCAAAGACAGAGGTAAAAAGCTTGGGTGTCTGGATCGACTCGGAGCTCTCCTTCGCCCCACAAGCAAAAAAGGTCGTAGGGACCTGCTTCGGTCTGCTTAAATCCTTGAGGAAAGTCCTGCCCCTTCTTCCTCCGAAATCGCAAAAACTTTTAGTCCAGGGTCTTATTATATCTAGACTGGACTATAGTAATGCGATCTATTTGGGTGCACCGGAAGCAACATTGACTAAATTGCAGAGGATCCAGAACACCGCTGCTCGGATCATTACCAACACCCCGGCCAGATCTTCGGCCAAGCCTGCCCTCAAACTCCTGCATTGGCTCCCCATAAGGGAGAGAATTAAATTTAAAGCCCTGTGTTTGGTGCACAAAACCCTGAATAACCAAGGCCCTCCAATTCTCCGAAACTTCATTACCCCTTACATAGCCACAAGAACCCTTCGCTCTAATGCAGAAAACCTTATCAATGCCCCAAGGTTTAGGAAAGCACGATCAGGAGGAAGACGGTTCGCGGTTCATGCGGCCCGTCTTTGGAACTCCCTCCCACGAGATCTTCGTCTGGAACCCCACTACCTCCGTTTCAGGAAACGATTAAAAACACATCTTTTCCCCTAGCCCTTATGCTCCTCCCGTTAACTCAGTCCTCAGTCATGTCTCTTAGGTTCCTCAGCGCTGGGATACTTCCGGGTGACTATGCGCTTTATAAAAATAAATAATAATAATAATAATAGTATGATCACACTCAATGACCGAGAGGCTGTTATTCAACAGTACTTTTGCATGTGGAATCCTCACCACTCCCTCATCTTCCTCTCTGGTAGTACCTGCCTCCAGTTCTCCTAAAGTTTCAGTGGTGAGGGAACCTAAATTGAGTGCATTGTCTACATTCCCACCAAAAATTAATGGTGCAATACATTTATAGAAGTGATGGTTTCTGAAAAGAGAACAGGGACATTGTATGAATAGAGCAGTCTCATTATGATGACTGTTTTTTCAAACCAATAACAAGGGAAGCCTAGACATTGAAGTTGCACTAAAAGCTTGTAGTGCGCATAAGCATATAGAAAGGGGTAAAGAGGCACATACTGTGGACATAAACAACAATAATTATTTGTAAAAGGCTCATATCATTCGAGGGACAGGTTCTAGCTCTATTTACTTTACTTTACTGATCAGGGAAGCTTTAAATATATCTGTGTGCACAAAGTTTAAAAAGAGTAAAAACGGCTATTAATTTCTGATTTCAAAGCCAATTTACAAATTAAAACGCCACTGGGCCTCATTTATGAGAAATGACGCATCGCTGAGTAAAAGCAGCGATGCGTCACTTCTCAGTCCTTGCGACATGCTGGATGCGTCATATTTATGATATGATGCATCGTGTCGCAAGCAGTTACAGATACGTCAGTATTTCTGACGTATCTGTGAGCGCAAAAGTGACGCATTGCTGGAGTGTGTCACAAAAGTGACGCAACTGCAGCAATGCGTCCTTTCACATGGGGCAAGCCCCATGTGAAAGGGCCTGCATCAGTCTTACGCCTGCTGTAAGGCAGGCGCAAGATTTTGACGCAACAGCGTCCTAAAATTGACACAGTGAAATCTCATAGATTTCACTGCGTCACTTCTGCGACCCTTCCTTGCGTCAATAGGCCCCCCTTGCATACATTATACCTGGCGCAGGTATAATTTGGCGCAGGGGTTTACAAAGTGACGCATCTACCTAGATGTGTCACTTTGTAAATATGGCGCAATTTTTACGCCACTGGTGCGTCATAAAAAGTGACGGACCGGCGACGTAAAAGTGACGCACAGCCTCATGAATGAGGCCCTGCTGCTTTTAGGGTTGGGAAAAGTCATTTTTTACCTGAAAACATCAAAATTGTACTTCTGATGTTCAAAACCTGACATTGCAGAATCAGCAAATTGTGGCTTTAACCACTTCTTTTGTCGTAATTTGACGATGGCAGAGTTAGCGCTTAGCTGTGCTACACGTTTTCCCGCTTAAATTGACTATACATGAAAACGCCATTTTGTATGTTACGGCGGCCATCTTAGACCATAAGCGGCCTCGTGGCTAGCGTGCCCTTTAGTCCGTTGTCCGTGCCACTGACCACTCGAGTTTGCCCAGCAACAGGCTATTTTTAGTACTGGTCAACCCGTACATGCGCAGTCCCCACTGACCAGTCGGCCCTCAGGAATGTGCCGCCAAACTGACCAGCGGGGTTGTAACCCTCCTGGTTGGTTACCGCTCTGGGGTTTGTGAAACGGAAACCGGGAATTCCAAGGGGGGGGGATCCGTTCTGCCAAGTGTAGCGACACCCGTCTTGGCCCGGAGAAGAAAACAACGGCTACCTCGGAGCTCAGCACTGTATTTTTCTTTTTTAGGTATCTGCATACGTGCATTGAGACTTTGTGAACTTTGTGAACTATTTGAGAACTTTTTGAACTATGGCGTCGTCTGCAGCACGAGATAAAAGAATACTTGGTGCCATTCTTTTCGTCTTGACCATTGTGGTAATAGCAGTGATAGCTTGGGTAGTTGAACTTGTGGTACCTGCACGTGAACATTTGCTGCCGACTACACCGGCTCCATCTGAACATTTTCACTTCACTTTGCCCTACCATGAAGAACGGCACCGACAGACTTATTTGAACAATAGTTTTATTCAGATCCTACATCATACGCATAACATGACAAATACGTCCAACTGTTGGGTGTGTGGGATGTTGCCTGGGCATCAGAAGAGAGGGGGTACACCACTCATTCCACTCCCGTTTTCACATAATGGATCCTGCAATGCCTGGTACACCCTTTTATTCACTTTGAGATGGCCAACAAAAGGGGGGGGTACTTTTCCGTCTGAATAAAATTTGCTATCATGATCGGGATGGGTATCCACGAGCTGAGGGTACTCGATTTGAATGGGAGGAGTATCGCCCCGATAATGTGTCTGCCCCACGTGTTTACAGTAATCAGCGGAATATCAACGTATCCAGTTCGCATGTCATTAATGTTATTGCTACAAAAGCTGATTTTTGTATACGCAATAAAGGTACAATTTCGGTTGGGAACAGTGAATGCAACACCACACTCACATTTGACAGTCCAATTGGCATATCATTTGTAGCATCTCGCAATACTTACTTTATCTGTGGAACGAAGGGTTATCATCAGCTTCCGTTGGGATGGTTAGGCACATGTTATGTATCTTTTGTATTGCCCCCTGTATTCATTGCCCCACCAATGTATCATAATGATTATATTTTGTATCACGACTTCGTACTGAATCGTGTTAAACGTTCCGTTGTTTTAGATGACATTGACCAGACCGATACTGCCTTACAGCAATATGTAGACTTTAATTTGGGACTGTTTTCCTTTGTGGGGGCCGCCCTGAATAGTCGAAAAATACGGCGACTGACCCGTGTTGTTGAGGCTGTAGCCAATGATACTGCTATTGCACTTAGAAATATTACGGAAGAGCTTCAGATTTCTAGGATCGTTACACTCCAAAATAGGATGGTCTTAGATGTCGTCCTAGCTGACCGTGGGGGGGCATGTAGAATTATCGGAAGCAGCTGCTGTGTATACGTACCTGACAATTCTCCATCTGTTTATGATGCCATTTCAAAACTACATAAAATAGCTGCTGAAATACACCCGGACAATGGAACTTGGACACTTTCAGGATGGTTCTGGTCAATGCTCACCACTTGGGGTTGGAAACTGCTAACGATTCTATGTATCATTGTTGGAATACTGTTCTTTGTATGCTTATGTATCCAATGTGGCCCAGCTTTATGCTCTATGTGTTTATCAGCTTGTGTACCATCGAGACGAGCTCTTGCCCATGACAAAATGATGCTTCATAAAGAAGTAACTCAAATAATGTTGATAGATATTGAAGATGAACACCCTGACTATGCTCACTATGAGGTAGCTTCAGCTAAACGCTAAAAGGGTCGTCTGTCGTAATTTGACGATGGCCGAGTTAGCGCTTAGCTGTGCTACACGTTTTCCCGCTTAAATTGACTATACATGAAAACGCCATTTTGTATGTTACGGCGGCCATCTTAGACCATAAGCGGCCTCGTGGCTAGCGTGCCCTTTAGTCCGTTGTCCGTGCCACTGACCACTCAAGTTTGCCCAGCGACAGGCTATTTTTAGTACTGGTCAACCCGTACATGCGCAGTCCCCACTGACCAGTCGTCCCTCAGGAATGTGCCGCCAAACTGACCAGCGGGGTTGTAACCCTCCAATGAGCTGGCTGTGTTCCAAAAGATGACCTTATATGTACATAACGCTTTGTAACTTTGTGCCGCCTATCTTTTATTTCCTGTAAACTGTATAAAAGAACGAGTCACACCGATGTTCGGTGTGATACTTCTTGCATTACCGAAGGGTGCTGTAGGAATGTACCACCACCCCATGGGGTCTTAATAAACTTGTTCTTTGAATTTTACAGTTTCCGTGCCAACAGTTCTTGAATGTAAGTGGGTTATCTTCGGAGCATGTAGGCCTTGGGAACCCGATACTACACTTTGGATTGACACCTAGCCAGTACTTGACAAGCCCCATTGGTATTTCCACCTTTGTGTCCGATGCCGGTAATTAATGAGGAAAAGCCTATGGTAGATTGTTGGCCATCTTGTAATGGGAAGCATTTGAAAGACTGCTCATCTAAATGAAGAATAATTTGTACAAAGATATGGGCATGAATTCAGTAAAGCTGTATACAGATGACAAAACAGTAAAATCAATTATGAATTAAAGCATTGTTACTTTAATATTCAAATAGGAAATGAAGGAATACAGATATTTTGTGCGGCCGTCTGAGAGAATTTGGCTGTCTGCAAAATATAATGAGTATGGTTTTAAAGCATATTACATACAGGGTTTATTTACTAATAAGAATTAATGTTCATGACTAACTGTACCTAAGGCTAATTTTCTTGATTGGGATTCAGACAGCCCGCCCCAGGGGAAAGGGGAAAGGGATTAAGAGAAGAAAGATGTTGTTTTCCACACCCTGAATTGGGGTCAATGTGTCCCAGATGGTTGTGTAATGAAGGAGTTAATCACCTGGTTTTCTGTCTGAGAAGAAACAATAGATTAGATGGGGGTATGCGTGAGCAATCGAATCCTTCTCACCTCTCAAACCCTAATCCTTAATGAAATCATAGTAGATGAAATTACCATACAATTTCCACTTTCTTGCTAATCTTGGTGATGAATAACTGATGATACGGGGGACACTCTATAATAAGAAGAGACTGAGATTTGTCACTATGAACCCAGCGACACTCCTTTACCTACATTCCTACCCTCCTACTAGATAACAGACGTACAATCACCTGTCACTAGCATGTCCTGGACAAAGATGCCTTCCAGGAGTGTTTGTTTAATTGAGACTTTGAGGCTGCACTTCGGATCACTCATGCCGCTCAATTCTCTCAAGCGCTTGTGAGAACTGGTGCTGTCAGATTGTCCCATTTATTATTAGGTATCAAAGGTCCAGTACTGTTTTTTCTCTAAATTGCACTGTTCTGTTACAATGCTTTGGTTGTCTGTGTTCAATTGTCTGAATATTTCAATCTTTGTCTTCATTCCTATAGGTTCTAGTGAAATATTGCGTCACACTACCCACTACCACTAGATGTGGGAAACCATCACTGGGACAGCCCGCAGGGATAGTAAGTATATTCGTCCAGCGCTACGCATGTGCATGTTACTGTGTGAATTGGTATTTAATGGTTTGTTCTCTGTTCTTTTCTCTTTTCCTTTCAGGTTGCTGAAAACTGAAAACTGAAGGAGTCATGCAGTGAAGAAGTCCACTGAGGAAAGTAAGCACCATTGAAGAACTTTGCAGCTGGAGCTGGTTGCTCGCGAACACAGGATCTTCTTCCAAACGTAGCTTCTGTATAACAGGCAGGGAGAAAGGGCGGACATGGCTTTTATAGCTGGGCAGACCAATAATGGCCCCTCCTGATCCAGCAAGAGCTTGAATTCTCTCAAGAACAGGAATACACAGAAGAGCCAAGGGGCAGAGTTGCCCTTCCACCTACTGAGCCTTTTAGGGGGGTACGGGGTTACTTCTCTTGTTCAAACTGGTGGCCGCCTACAACCTGTGGTTTAGGACGTTCTTCCTGCTCTGGATGTTGGGGGCTGGGAGCTCCAGTTGCAGTGATTTATGGGCTGAGAACCCCAGGTGCAATGAGTGGGGGCAGTCATGACAAGTGGTGGCCTGGAGGACCAGGACCAAAATAATGAGGCTCTGGAGGACCCAAACAAGGTAACCTAGATCAAGTGGGATAAAGAAGGGCAGGTCCATTGGCTGCAGTACCCGTAAGACCAAGTGGACATATAACAGATCTAGGAGGACCCGGGAAATCCACACCAGGAGGGGAAAGACTAAGAGGGTCAGGAAATGAGAAGCAAGATGGATCAAGGCCTGAGATACCAGGACTAGGAGGTTAAGGGTGAGGAGAACCAGGACAAGGTGACCAGGGTCAAGGCCAGAAAGGAACAGAGTCAGATTGGCCAAGTCTCAGGATGCCCAAAAGGTAAGGTCTACGATAACAAACACAATAGGACAAGAAGGACCAAGACCAAGGAGACTAAGACAAGTATGGATGGTGGACTAGGTCCATGAGAAGTATGTCCAGGAGAAACAAACCTATAAGAACCAGATCAAGAGGAGCAGGTCCAATGGACATATAATCTTGATAAAGGCAGGAAGTATGAAAAACAAAAATAGCACAACCATGACCAGAAGAGCTTGTGAGCTGAGACCAGGGACACGAGCAATTGGAGCCAGAAAGGACATTTCTAATAGGATCTGAAAACAAAGTGTTAGAGGGACCAGGAAGATCAGCGAAAAGATAACCAAGACTGTGAGGAGGACCTGGGTGAGTAGCAGAAGGAGGTTCAGGATATGGGACATCAGGCTCGGGCACATACTGAGGCCACGGTGATTGGAATAAGAGAGCGAAGAAAATGAGGACCAAGATGGCCAGGCTGTTCAGAAGAAGTAGGATGGCCAGGATGACCAAAGCAAGGTGGACCATGACCAGCGTTTGTAGAAGTGCGAGGACAAGGAGCAAGTGGATCAGGACTGGATACTGGAAGACTGGAAAGATTAGGAGCATGTTGATTATGGTCAAGGGACCAGAATAAGCAAGGAAGATGAGGGGGGCCATACCAAGGATACCAGTGCCAAGAATCAGCGCCAAGAAGCCCAGGACCAGATCAAGGAGGCTTAGAAGAATCAGCACCAAGAGGACCAAGAATAGGACTAGAAGTGCTGGGAGGATTATGACCATACGGCCAGGGCCCACTAATAAGCAGGACAAAGGTGAGGAAGATTAAGAGGACCTGAACAGCCAGAACCAGGTCTGGACCTCGTTGTATAGGAAGTCAAGGATCAGAATGATGAGGCACAGAAAGACCCAGACAATGAAAACCAGGACCAAGAGGGCCAGGCCATTGGGTGAAGTGCCAGAAGGATCACAAGAACAAGGCACAAGACAGGTAGACCAGAATGACCCAAACCAGAAATACAAGGGTTAAGAGGGTAAGGCCAAAGAAAACCAGAAAACAAGAGGCCAGGTGGACTGAGGGGGACCTGGACAAGGAACTGATGTACTTTAAATGGGATGAGAACTGTGACCAGTATCAGAATGACCAGGTCAAGGGGATCAGGGTCAAGAGGATCAGGAATGAAGTAGAAGAGCTAGGGGAAAGTGGGCTGGAAGAAAAAGGATGGCTAAGAGGACCCTAACCAAGATGAAAAAGCATACAATGACTAAAACAAGGAGGACATGAAACAAAATGATCAAGTCTAGTGGGAACAACAACCATCAAGAGACTACTGGCTGTGAGAACCAGGAATAGGAAGACTAGTGCTAGGCAAACCAGACTGAGAGTGAGAGACTAGGAGAACATGACCTGGAGAATCAGAAGGAGTTGTCCCGGCAACCAAAGTCTGCAGGAGAAGAGCTGAAAAGACGATGGAAAAGAAGACCAGTGGGACTACAAAAAAGGGGAAAAGGAAGATCAAGTCACAGAGTCTCAGGAGTATCAGGACCTGGCATACCAAGACAAGAAGGACAAGGACAAAAAGGAAAAGGAAGACCAGACAAGGAGGGCCAAGATAACAGGAACCAGAATAAATATTCTGGGTGGCTTAGAGCAAAATGACCTGGACAAAGAGGATCATGACTAAGGGGACAAGTTAGTGATGACACAGACTGGCAAGGAGTAGGAGGACCAGGCCCAATAGTATTACAACAAGTTATAGTGGAGGAGGACCAGGTAAATTAGTCAGGGCCAGAGCAGGTGGACCAGAGCAATTATGACCTGGGACAAGATGGGGAGGATTAGGTGGACTTAAACCATCAGAGTAAGCAGGACCAGGAAAATGGCTAGGAGGACTAGTTCGGCCACAATCAAGGGGACCAGGACCTGAAGTAACAAGTTGTGCAGGCATACTAAGAACTGGGGTATCAGGACCATGCTGGCAAGGACCTGGGGAAAAAGGACAACCAGAGCAACAAGGACCAATTGGACCTGATCACAACCCAAATGAACAGGTGCAGCCCAAGAACAGCAAATAATGAGGACTAGGACCCATGGACACAGTACTAGGTGGACCATGAAAGCAGTGAATAGAGCAAGGAGAGTCAAAACAGGAAGACCAGGCGTACCAGATCTAGAAGATCCAGGACAACAGGGTTCAGTGGAGAAGGACCGATCAGGATCAGGGTGAGGATGATAAGGAGGCCAGGAAGGGCAAGGAGCACAGCCAGGAAGGTGAGGGTCAGGAAGGACTAGAACTAGGAGGACAGGGTTGATAATAACAGAACTAGGGTCGCCAGACTAGTCGAACCACAATGAGGATCAGGAGAACCAAAACAACCCATAAAAAGGAGAATAAAACACCAGCAGTGATAGCTTTAGTACCAGACGAGAGGTCTGTGGAACTCTAAAGGCTAGATGAAGAGTGGCAGAGATACATATGTGGCAGAAGTTTTTGAAAGGTCAGCGAAGAATCAATGAGTGTCAAGACCAGTAGAATAGTCTGTGTGACTCCCACACCTATGAGTTGATAGTCCATATAGTTGTATGTGCGATTGATATGTAATGTGATGTAATGCAACCTGATGGGTAGTAGCTACAGTTTCCCTAGATAGTGGAAGTATATTGACTGCATCCCTCTGGCTGGATGGTGGAGACCCGGACATTGAAGTGAGGGAGGATAGATGTAAGGCTTCCCACAGAATTTCTGAGAGGTTCGTGTTAGCAAAGAGATTCTGATTAGTCCTTCCTGCGTGACAACTCAGTGCAAATGTGAGGAGTGAGAGGCAGGTCAGAGGTTTCTCTTGTCAAAGGTGATAAAGGGGCATATTAACTAGAGAAGTGGCGGAGCGTGGCGTTAGCTACTTGGCTTAACGCCACACTCAACCACTTCTGAAGCGCAGGGCTGCACCATGTTTACAAAAATATGGTGCAGCCCTGCATTTCCCTCTGTGCTGGCGCCAAATTTAGCAGCCTAGTGCCAACGCAGGCACCCTTGTACCATGGTGTAAGGTTGTCTGCGTTGAGGGGAATATTGTCTATGTGCAGGAAGGTGTACCTTTCCTGCACATAAACAATCTTTAAATGGCATTTCGAAACTTCTATGTGTGCTTCAGCATTTGGGGTAGAACATTACCAGTTCTGGAAGGGCAGGTAGCAAATTGGCATCAGCTTAATTGTAATTGTATTTGCATTTATATAGCACTTACTAGCCCTGACGAAGCATCAAAGTGTTTTTCCGGCGAGTAGCACGCTGCTCCGGAACCCTAAAAACAATTAGTGGTCAATTTGCATAGGCGAATATGAAATTAATTTGAGCAGTGGACATGTTAATCTGTTATTTGGATTGAAAAGGGATAGTGGAGGGATAGAAGAAGGCAGGGGGTACATTTATATAGTGCTTGCTAGCCCTGATGAGGTGTTGAAGTGCATTTGGCAGGTAGCACGCTACTCTGGATGCCCAAACTGTATTAGTGGAGAATTAGTGTAGGGAAATAAGGAATCCATTTAAGCGGTTAACATGTTATAGGTATAGGGTGAGATATAGGGTAGGGCATTGGAGATGCTGAATTAGAAGTAAGGTAATAAATATAAAGATACAAAAATACATGGAAGGTATATATGTATAAGGAAGGTAATAAAGGCAGCTGTGAGTTTTATTTAATAAACTTACACTTTGAAGTGTTGCTGTACTTTAGGTAAAACTTGTTTTAATATTTCATACTTCTTTCAAGTAATGACCAAAGGTTTTAATATTGCAATCGGAATAATGATTGAGATGATGGATTACCTCTTTTAAGATCAGTACCAAACATAAAATGTGACTTTCTGATTCTGTTCCCTATATTATGAATGCTTCATCAAATGTTTCACTAAGTAATTAATGAATATTAATTTGGCAGGTCATTCTTGTTGTTACATTGCAGCTCTCTGTATTTTATTCTCATGAAGAAACGATCAACAGTCCGTACTTACAGAGGATCTGTTATTCCTGATTACAGGTGAAGAGGTTGTATCAGTTCCAAACTTTTTACACACATTTTTGTATATATCACTTTTTTGCAGTACCAACATTCTTGTGGTCCTGAAGAAGGCACTGGATAACATATCCATTTTTGCTGAAACATGTTGACCCTTCACAGCTAGACAGTCATTTGTTAGACACTATCGTTTGCACTTTTTTTAGGTTTGATCTTTGAGGGATAATAATAAAAAGTTTTTCTCTCATCAGACAATTTCAACTCACTTTTTCAATAACACTTTTTTTGCACTGAACTAAACATTCCCATACGAATCTTCTTTTCACGTCTGGAGGTCCATGTATAGCATATGTATAGCTATAAAAAACATCTTCGAGCTCCCCTTTCCTTTTGAAAGGGTTGTAGCCCTTAGTGCCACTAGTGTGACACTATGAGGAGACCCAGATGAGGAAGCATGTCACCATTGGTGAGTGATGGGAATCCGTCCTATTAAAGGATTTTTCCTTTCCTTTGGTAGTCTACTAGCGATACATAGGCTCATTGGTACGGTTCTGAGGCTTTCTGTGGTTCCACATGTTTGGACAGACCTGTGGATATTGTAGTAGTGTAAATAGTGACGTTCTTCTGCTATTTGCAGAGCTACTGGCTAAGTTGTGCATAATATCTGCTACTTGAAGAGCCACAAGATGAATGATTACATTTCATTTCTATTTGTATGGCCACCAGGCAAAAAGTAAATAATTTCTACTATTTACCCAGCGACCAAGCAAATAGCAGAGAAAAGCCACTATTAACTCAGTGGCCAGCTAAATAGCCACCACCAGTTTATAACATGTTGTTGAGAACTTGTCGCAGTGTATCACAAGATGGTGGCAGCTTTTTGACTCAATTCTCTTGTAACTTGTAAAATATGACTGGGAACAACACATAACAAGGATTAAACAAGCACACAGACCCGGAAAAAGCTTCTACCATTTCCTATTTGCTATCAGGATCGGACTGGCCTATAAGGCAATCTGACAGTCACCATGGGGCAGGTGAGACAGTTTAGAGTGTCAGCAGTTTTTTTTGTGGCCACACATTATGTTCAGGTAAACAGTTTTTTTCTGTAATTAAAACAAACATTGCCTGCAGCAAGCACAAGTGCATACAGTCTCATATATATTTGCAAAGCACACACATAGCTTATCTTTACTAGTTCAAAACTGCCCTGATTGTCAAACGTGGACCACGTTTTTATTGATCTGGGTGTCACATTTATCTTGTTGCCCGGGCCTATTTTCTGTCCCAGTCCAACCCTGTCTGCTATAGTGTTATGTCATTAAAAAACAATATCCAAAGGCAAATTTTATGGGGTTTCAGGGCATTATAACTTTTACTATTATTTCACACAATGTAACGTGGCAACTTACATTGCGTGAAAGGGAGAGAGCAGAAATGCTCCATATTTACAAAGATGTGAAGCATTTCTGCTCTCTGCTTGCGCAGGCCCTCTATGTGCTGCCTAGCACCACCACAGGCATCCTTGCACAATAGGAATACTGCCCTGCACAAAAACAATCCAAGGTGGCATTTTCCTCTTTCTACGTCTGATGAAGAATGCATCACGCATAGAAAGATGAAATAACAAGGAGAAAAAAATGCTCTCCATGTTATACCATCCTATGGGATGCGCACTGATTGGATGCAATCCCAGGTTTACAAACCATATTAAATCTGGAACTGCCTCAAATGCACAGGTGGATGCATGAGAGCGCCTTTGCTCCAACAATAGAATGTCTACCACCTCCAAATTTAACCTATAGCAGTGCAAGCCGCCGTGTTGCATAACACTTCTTCATAAAGCCACACAAGGTTGTGCAAATCAATCATTCCTTGTATGGCTTTGTCTATCTTACTGAAGCCTTTGCGTTACCCTTGCATCGCAAAGACTAGGTAAAGGCTCAGTAATTCTGGGCCTTCAGTTTTGAGATAAGGGCAAGTAAAACCCCCTCTGCTGATTTCTTCATCAGTCAATTTTAGCTACTGTCATGACAGCATCCAGCTCATGCATTCACAGACCTACCCAGCAACTTGAAATTCGGCCATCACCTTGGCTGAACATAAAGACTGGGGAAACAGCACCATCAACAAATACCGGACACATAGCTCAGCTAAGCTACTATCCTCCTTACGGATCACAAACCGAGAAAAGGTAATAAAGTTACAAGAAGAGTGGATTGAGAAAAGCAACAAAAAATACAACAATTGTTAATAATGAATGTTCGAGCAATAAAAGAATACCTCTGCGTTACATTGTAGATTGGGGCTAAGTGTTAGAGCAGACATAAAGAAAACAAAATATATATATAAATATATAATGGGTTGTTTCAATGATGGTGCATGCAAAATTTCTGCAGCATCCATGTGTGACTAAAGAAGCACCAATCCCTCGAAAATGAGATGATTTCCATATTAGCTTGGCCTGTGTTTTTTGTTAAAAAAAGGAAAAAAAGGCAACCCTATCATAACCAAATGATAAGAGGTAAAACACAGTCATCCTGCTGTGCTGTGTGAAAAGGCTGATTCAACATAGCTATTTTGTTTCTAAAGAGACTAATTACTGAAGTGGTTTCACATAAGGAACGGGCATATCGAAGTGAGCTTATGCAATATTTGAACTCAGGTACCCATGCTTGATCAGCGCTTTCCTAAAAAAACAGCCATATATTTGTAGCGTCTTAAAGTTAGGGGACCAGGGAGCACATGCATCAAGCGATTTTGGAATCGCAAACGGTGCGAATCGCAAAATTCGGCCGTTTGCGATTCCAAAATCACTTTTTGGGATGCATCATTTATTTTTCATGTTTCGCAATTTAAGAAATCGCAATTTTTTGCAATTTATCAAATAGCGCTAGCATTTAAGGAATCACAAATTTTGCGATTTCTTAAATGCTATGCATGATTAATTTTATTTTGCGAATTTACAATTTTTAAGGGAAAAATTGCCATGAAGTAAACCTTCATGGTAATTTGCAAAAAGTTTCAAAAATGCAAAAAAATGCATTTTTGAAACTTACATGATACACACACACATGCCCTTGGGACATGTGTGTGAGTAAAATGTACTTACATGACAATCCAGAGGTGCACCCTTGAAATTGCATTCTCATTTTGCGATTCCTTAATTGCGAATTCGCAAAATGAGAATGCCTTCCCATTGATTCCTATGGGCCTCTAGGCCCATAGGAATCAATGTAAAGTGATTCCTTATTTGCGATTCGCAATTAAGGAATCGCAAATAAGGAAAATTAGGAAATCGCAAAAAAAATTGCGATTTTTTGATGCATAGGAATTTGCGATTCCTAAATTGCGAATACTTAATTTTCGCAATTTGCATGTGGCTATATGGGACATGCAATGTAAGTGTCTAGCCTGCACTCCTGTTTGTTTTTTCAAATGTTTAATCTTTTTATTGGAAAATAAACTTTATATTTTGGGAGCTACCCAGTGGGTCAGTTGAGCCCACAACTGAAGTTAAACTGCTATGAGAAGGCCTAGTGCAAACCAGGTCTGAACCGGGAGCTCTCGCTAGCTTGTCCCTAAGGTTTCAGTGTATATAAATCATTCGATGAGGTTTAAATCAATATTTATACAATAAATTCATACAACATATTTTCATGAAGTTCAAAAGCTTATTTAGTAAGCATTATTTCACTGCATGTGCTACAAACAATACTTGCAAACAGTAATTACAAAAAATGATAACATAGAATCAGGTCAATAATCAAGCCTGTGGTTCACCAAATAATACAATATACAAAATTAAACGTTTCCCGGTGCCGTGACTCGGCAAATGATCAAATGATTTATATACACTGAAACCTTAGGGACAAGCTAGCGAGAGCTCCCGGTTCAGACCTGGTTTGCACTAGGCCTTCTCATAGCTATATGGGACATACCATGAAAATCCAGATTCTCCTCAATGTAGTGCAACTAAGAGACTGAGTTACTAACATTAGTGCAACAAAGCAAGACAACTTGCTGCTCTGAGTCAAACAGAGAACATGAATGAAATACAAGTCAGTGATTTTCACTGCCTAGCATTACTCTGGATTTACTAAGCCATGTAGAGCCATGCAAGGTTGCATTGAGTGGCTTTGTAATTATCACTTGAGCCCTTGCATTGCCCTTTGTCACCTTGTGTGACGCAATGGAAATGCAAGGGCTTAGTAAATCTGGGCCTAACTCTCACTCTCAAGTGCAAGGAAGGGTGATGGTAGGGGCTGCTACACAACAATTCTGAGGCTCTGCCTCCAGCAGCAGGTGGTGCCGGAATAAGTGAATGCCTCTCACACCACACCAGTTGCACAGATTGATTATTTGCCTCAGAGCACTCCTCATCTTCAGAGTATAAAGACAAGGGGTGTGCCTATGTAGAGCAAAGGAGAGGCTGGACCTCAAACAATATGTAAACACTAAAAAACGTCACCTCTGCTATAGATCACCGACTCACTACAGACAGCCTGAGCCCGAATGTATACAATGTAATAATTACAATATGAATCTTTTTTTCTAAAAGAACTTTGTTCACACTCATAATGACGTACCACCTACCATGCAGTTAAGAACTTCAATCCAATGATAGTTAACCTTCATTGGGTTTCAACAAAGCATATCAATTAATTGACATGTATGAGAAATGTTAAAGTTAAAAGACCATTACCAGTGAGTAAGTATTTAGCTGCAAAAAAAGTCCACACATAGAATGACATTTTAAAGGAGGTAAAAGCAACAGTATTTTGGGTTGGTAAGGGTTAATATCCACCGCTCCGAGTATTGGGAATCCTAATGGCGGTATTATTTTACAGAATATAACATACGGTTCAAGAAATACGATAACTGCTGATTATTAACTGGTGTGGGATAAAGAATACACCACATTGTGGCACATTTACAACAAGACACATCTATGGAGATGCATCACCTTGTAAAACCCTGCATGATATTATACCTGTGTCAGGTGTAATGTATGCAGGATAGGCATTCCCACACAAGAAAGCCTCATAGAAGTCACATAGAAGTCACCAACAGACTCCAGGTCCGGCAAAGTGCGCAAGTCTGCACAACTCTGCACCCGACGCCCATGGCTTGAATTTGATTGGCCCAGCACTGGGGGGGGGGTTGTCTTGCACTCCTGGCCTGAGATCCGGTGGCCTCTAGCCTGCCTCAGGCCTCCAGCCGACACCTGCAGCCTCGGGCCGGGGGGCCCCCCCACCCACGACCAGGAGCTGGTAGGAGGACCTGACCCTAGAGGAACCCCTGCACCATACCTTCCATGGTTTTAGGTGGCCCAACCGACGGTGCCTGGCCAGCCCCAGCATCCTAACTTACCTCTCAAAGTCCCAGAGCCTGCAGTGTGTTTGCAAACTGGACACTCTCCATTGGAAGCTACAGGGTGCCCGACACCAGACCAGCACTTTGCACCCAGCCGTGCCAGTGCTGCTGATGGTGGACCTTTTGGGCTGGCTTGGACCCCCATTTGCCCTGAGCATAGGTCCAGGAGCTTTGCTCCGACAACCTTGTGGCCTTCTCATAGGCACCCGCCAGCCGGATGCTTCTGTCCCCCATTAGATAACGTTGGGCCTCTGCACTCTGCACCCGGGCGCCCTAGTGCCGCTCAGGGTGCAACTTCTGACCCCTGCCCACCACAAACTTTCAAGACAATTCTTTAAACAAGCTCTGCTGCCACTCCAGTAAGAATAATCATCAACGATTCCTTCACTACCTGAATATTTCCAGAAGTACTAAAAAAATCACACATACACCCCTTACTGAAGAAAACAAATTCGGACATGCTGAACCCTGACAACTACAGACCCATTACAAATGGACCTTTCCTGGGAAAACTGATAGAAAGAGCAGGGTTTGCCCAGATGTCACAACACATTGAAGAGAATGACATACTTTCAGACTTCCAAACAGAATTCCGTCTGAGAAGAGGCACTGAATCTGGCCTCCTTGCCATATGGGATGACCTGAAGAATACAGTTTATCGCAACGAGGTTGCTGCGCTACTCCTCCTGGACCTCTCTGCTGCTTTTGACACAGTTGACAATGACACTCTGAAACAAAGACTCTATGAAGCCGGCACAGAGGGAACTGCTCTAGATAGATTGTGTCCTACCTCTGAAACAGAACTAATGTCATCCCTACCCCACCTTTCTCGTCTAAACCATACTCCGCAAAAGCAGGAGTCCCTCAAGGTTCTATCATCTCCCTCATGCTTTTTAACATCTACATGAAGTCATTACCAGTAGTGATCAATAAATGTCACCTCACGTACTATAACTATGCAGATGACATGCAAATACTCCATCAACTGGTATGCCCAAAAGAAATTGGAAAATCACCAATTTTCAGCTGCCTCAGAGCCATGGATCAGTGGATGACTTGGAGCCATCTCAAATTGAATTCTTCAAAAACGGAAATACTCACGTGTCGTGATTGGAAACAGTACAACCCTCTTGCCACATCGCCCAATGAACTGGGATCACCGCCTAAAGTATCAAAGGAAGTAAGAAACCTCAAAATGACCATGGACTCCAAGCAGTCGATAAATGCCCAAGTGGATAGACTAGCCAGATCAAGCTTTGTCACTTTAAAAACGTTGCAACAAATTTTCCCTCATTTGGGATTTCCACACAAGGTTCAAGCTACTATCTCCCTGTTTCTGTCCCAACTCGATTATGCCAATAGCCTCTACCATGGATCACCTTTAACGACCATGAAAAGACTACAACGGATACAGAACTCAGCTGCCAGACTACTCTTGCATATCAAACAGCGAGACCACATCTCCCCTACCATGAAAGCCCTGCATTGGTTACCGGTTGCCAGAAGATCCACGTTCAAGCTGTTTTGTATCGCCCACAAAGCAATACATGGAATCGGACCGCTCTTCATCAGGAATAAAATCACCAAACACATTCAACGGAGGAACCTCCCCTCTAAAGGAGCATCTCTCCTAAAATCCCAAGATACAAGAAAAAAACCATGGGTGGCACATCCTTCTCTGTTCAAGCAGCCATACTATGGAACTCTTTACCCCCAACACAAGTTCCACAGACAACCACTTTATCTTAAAAAAACTACTCAAGATTTGGCTCTTCCCCACATAAGCACCATACACAAACAGAAATTTACAGCATATCCCTCTGTATATAAGCCCCTGTTTTCACTGTGGATATGTACCTATCTTTGTGTATTGCTTTGTATAAACATGTACAATAATTATGTTATTGAGAGAAAAAAAAATAATGCTAAATAAATAAATAAAAACCATCTTTTGTCTACATGTACTTACATCCATTCTGCATCTATGTACCTTCCATGTACTTGGATCTGTATGTCTGTTACTTTTCTCCTGAAAAAGAATATCCAATGCACTACCCTAATTCTCACCCTGTGCCTCTATAAATATCTTTATATACTCACCTCCTTTATGTATCTATACTGTAAATGTACTTATGCATCTATATATTTATCACTTTCTTCTAATTTAGCATTTTCCATGCACTGCCCTATTTCTCAGCATATACTTCTCTCAAAATATCCCAACCTGCTGACTCATCTCTAACTTCTTTCTACACTCTTTCCAATGCACTACCCTATATCTCATCCTATTCATCTATCAATATGTCCTCTACATCCACTCTCTCATTTATCCCAAACGCCATATCACTATGTTCCCCAAAATAACCCTTTCTAGACTCTCTCCTACTCTACCCCTCTTTGCATCATCTGACACCTCTTTTACTATACAGATCCCCTAAAAAAAACCTTTCTAAACTCTTCCCTCTGACTCCTCCCCTCCAAAACTCCTTTTTACTCATCCAAAAGCATCCTCCTACTGCTAAGTCCTAAAGAAAATCCTTTACTCTTTTATCCCTACACTATCCTTTTCAATCAAAATAACAGACTAACATGTTCACTTCTCAATTTCCGTATTCAACTATACTAATTCACCACTAATCCTTTATGGGGTCCAGAGTAGCGTGCTACTTGCCGATAAAGCGTCTCAACACCCCATCAGGGTTACAAGCGCTATATAAATGCAAACCTTTTCCATACTCTACCCCTCCCCTGCCCTTCTCAATCCAAATAACTGACTAACATATCCACCACTAAAATTACTTTCATGTTTCACCATACTAATTCAACATTAATCCTTATGGGTTCCAGAGTAGCGTCCTCCTCTCGCTTCAAAACCCCTTCAGGGGTAGCAAGCGCTATATAAATACATACCTCTTTCCCTCTTCTATCCCGCCACCTACACTTCTCTACCCAAATAACTGAATAACATATTCACTACTCAAATTACTTCATATTTCACTATACTAATTTTAAACACTAATCCTTTATGGGTTTTGAAGTGGCATGCTACTCTCCAGAAGAGACCTTCAACAATTCCCCACTAATCCTTTTTGGGTTTTCGGAGTAGTGTGCTTCAACACCCCATCAGGGGCAACAAGCGCTATATAAATACAAACCTTTTTCCCTCCTCTGTCAGTCAAAGAGGCTTTATTCGAGTATTTCTCATAAAAGCACAAACATACATGAATTTAAAACATCATTAAATAAGTACCTCGTTCAGATAAAAATAGATTACAAACATGGAAACATAAAACAAGGGAAGAATACTTAAGGTTAAAATTTACACAATGAGTCAGATGAATATTGTAAAACAATCCCTATATAGGTAGTCTCTCGGCTATAGCTTTCCGCCTGATAGACCATGCCCACCCCAAGAATTTAGCTGTTGCTATAGCTAGAGGCAGGCAAGTATTGGTGCAGATGATTCTCATGGCTACTGAGCTACTAGAGGTGCCTACATTTTTACAGACCGGTGTTTGCCAAATTTGCCTTGGGACAACATAGGATCTACAAGAAAACAGGAAGTGCCCAATAGTTTCCTTTGGAGTTCCACAGGCGGGGCAGGTAGTGTTATATGAACCCCTCCACCTGCCAGTTAAGGACCTAAGATGGAGAGCACCTACCCTCATTTGGAAAAGAAGCTTCCTGCCCCCTGGCTTGGTTATGTTGTCCCAGTAGAGTTCTCGGTTAGGGAAGGTTTTAGCTTCCAGATAACGACCTGTCATAGATTCAGCATCAGTTTTACAACAGTCCCGCTTGGCCACATAATCCCAATACAGCTACTTTAATGTTTTTTTGCTAGGAAAAAGGACGCCTGACGGGTTATCCCAAAGGAATTGGAGGCCAAGCACACATAACATGGTTCTAAGATCTTTTAGCCATTTGGTCTTGTGGAACACATCAGCTTCAATCATTGCTAGAAAGCCCTCGGCATAATGTTTAAGCTCTGGGGTAGTCCAGAGCCGCCTCCAATATAAAATTGGGCGAAGCCTCGCTAAGTCTTCTACAGCCTTCCTACCTAACTCATACCTAAGGAGGACCAATGGGGTGCTTTTGGGGAGACCAGTAATTGCCCTAAAGAACTTATTTTCGGACTTCTGCATTAAATGAAGCTTCCCGAATCCCCACAACTCGGCCCCATAAAATGCAGAGCTGAGGGCTTTTGCTTTATAAACCTGTAGTGCTGGTGCAATTGGTTTAGACTTTGATTTTCTATGCTCTACCCCAAGGGCTCCAGCTAATTGTCTATGCCTTAGTACCGCAAGATCAATATGCTGGGAAAATCTTAAATCATTAGTTACATAAATGCCAAGATCGGTAAAAGCTTTGACTACCTCTAAAGGTCGATGATTCATAAACACCTTAGGTCGGAAACTACAATGGGGTTAAAAATTATTAGCTTGTTTTAGCCACATTGACTTCTAAACCATGCTCCCCACAAAATTTGTCAAAAATATAGAGAGCACGTTGCAGGCCACTCAGGGTCTTTGATAGGATCAGGGTATCGTCTGTGAACATTAAAATTGGTATTTTAATGTCCGCCAACGAGGGTGCATCAACATTAACAGACAGCATTCTTGCTACTACCCCGTTAATAAATAATAAAAAGAGCAAGGGGGCCATCGCACACCCTTGCCGTACACCCCGCTCAACCGGAAAGTCGGCGGTGACCTCACCCTGCCTACCCCACTGGATCCTGGCTAAGTTCCCCTCGTGCAACCTCATAATCATAGTCAGTAGTTCCTCCATTAGTCCCAGGCTCCTCAACACTGACCACAGCTTAGTCCTGGGGACCAGGTCAAAGGCAGCCCGCAGATCCACAAATGCTGCATACAGGCTGCCCTGGCCTAGCACCACAGTTCGCCACCGTAATAAAGTAAAGCGGAACACCTGATCCACCGTACTGGTGGCCTTCCGAAACCCGGCTTGATAGGGGATAATGCATTATGTTCATCAACCCAATCCATAAGCTTGTTCACCACCATCCTCCCTACCACCTTTTGAATGGTAGCAATCAAGCTTATGGGTCTATAATTACCCGGCAACCCCCGGTCGCCTTTCTTATGTACGGGAATAATAATTGCACCCTTCCAAGATGATGGTATCAATGCTCCCTGAGCAACAGCATTAACAAAAAGAAGAATATATTTACCCCAGCGTTCCCTATCGTTAATAAAAAGATCCGCCGGGACCCCATCCAAGCCAGGTGCTCTGCCCCTGGACACTGCACTTAGGGCCAACAACACCTCTTGATCACTAAAGAAATTTTCTTCTGGATACACAGCCTTAAACCCCTCCATCTCACTGCCAGGCAAAGTTTCAGCATATTGTGGCTTAAAACAATTGACCCAATCCTCCTCCGAGACGTTATTATCGGGGCAGTCAGGTACACCACCTCTACCCCATTTAACAATGTTCCAGAAAAGCCTGGAATCTTTGGTCCTACATGCTTCCCTTAGCTCACTCCAGTGCCGCTCGTCCCACGTTTTTTTTGCTGTGGCTATACTATCTTTGTAGTTCTTTCTGGCACTACGAATAGCCACCTGTTCTCTGCTCTTGATAGCATTACCCATAGCTAGCCTGGCGATCCTACACTGCGCGTTGTACCACTTCGCAGGCCTAATAGGTGCCCTATTGATTTTCCTAATTGGTTTCTTGAAGTGGGATTTAAAAGCAGAAAAGAGATTATCATGAATAGCTGTTGCTTCTTTTGACCCTGGCGCGACTGTATTAACCTGCTCCAGCGCATTTATCGCCCTGTCCACCTAAATATTTATACTAGCCATGGACCGTTGGTTAGCCAAAACACATGGCAATTTTAGCCGACGCATGTTATTGGTGGGGACAGGCAAGGGGACACCATCCCACTCTATAGTTGGGTTCCCTTTTGAGTGTGACCACCATTTGTGCACTATAGCACAGAGGATCATGGTCACTTTCTAGCCTACGCCTGACTTCCATGTCATAGACCAGCTTCCATAATTTAAGGCTACACAGAACATAGTCTATCCTGCTTCTATTTCGTCCATTATCAAAGGTACAAGCCCCCCCTTTCACTCTTTGTTCTCCCATTTAATGCCCTAAGGCCCCTTTCAAGACAGATGGCATTTAGGCAAATAATGTCCTCAGACCAACGTTTAACAGGGTCTAAGTCTATTTTGGGAACTCCCCATTGCCTATCCTCTTCTGCGCCAGCAAGATCATCGCAGATATCCCAGGGGTTGAAACGTGTGATTAAAATCACCGGCAATTATGATATTTTTATCCAGGGGATGGGTTTTAAGTAGGGTAACCAAAGCCGCTAAAACTTCTGACTTCCCTCCCTTGTTACCCCTAGCATATACATTGTATATGTCCAGACGCCCTAGTAAGCCCATATCCAGTTTAAAAAATTGAATATCCTTGCTACCAGATTCTACCACCTTGACAGAAAGAGGCAAACTTTGCCGTACCCAGATAGTCAAACCTCCCTTTGGGCGACCCTTTCGACCTCTAATTGCAGGAACCGAGTAGGTCAAATACCCCTGGAGAAAGGAAGGTTCACACATCCATGTCTCTTGGAATATACAGACATCAAAACTATTAACAAAATCTACCCAATCTTGTGACTCCTGTTTATGACGCAGGCCGGCTATATTCCAGGACACCAAACTACCCACACCATCCTTGATGTTTTTTAATGGTTCCCCAGGGGTGCCTACCATGGGTGTATCAGAATGAATAGCATTACCAGCTATACCTACTGAATTAATATTGCCCTTAATCATAGACACCCGATTAAAAGGGTGAACAGGGGGGGGATTAGAGTCACAGTCCGAATTACGGCCAGCTTGGTTGGAACCAAGTCAGTCGCAATCATTGAGCCCTGATAGGGCATTGAATCTATTTGTAACTTCAACTTCGTCTCTATCCCTTAAGTCTCTCCTAGACCAAGCTCCAGTTGATGTCAAATGAGTTATATGCCACTTCCCCTGCCCTCTCATAGGGCGAGTTTGATTATTAAAATTCCTCGATGTGGGGGTCCTAATTGTGGATACTCCCTGAGTACCAGGTCTGTAGAAGAACCCAAGGGGCAAAATTTCAATACCCTGCCCCCTCACTAGTGAGTTTTGTTCTGTCTCCCAGAGAATCCTAGCAACTGAATTTGAGTTATTAAAATTTATGACTATACAGTCACCCTCTCTAGTCTTCTTTGAGCGACCCACCCATGCTACTCTATGGGCCATGAGTATATTGCGTCCTACCTCATGGCCGTCTTCCAGGATCTTTGAGAACCAGTGTGTAACCTTGGACTTTAATTGGTAGTAGCCCTCTGATAAACCAGCACGGAGAGGGGGAACATTAACCATAACCACCACCAAAGGAGTACTTTGGGGGGGTAGGTCTAGTATAGATTGGTTACCTGTAACTAAACCAATTTTACAGAGGGTAGGTGTCCAGATGCCGATCTCACTGGTTCAGCACGGACCTCCTGTTTTGATTGCAAGTCCCCCTTGTAGCCCTCGTTGATCTTATAGCTTGTCTTTTTCCCCCCTTGATCGGTCAATCTTGTATCATTGTGTGGCGCTAGTTTTTTTCTGTTCTGCAATGGAATTTTACAAATAGTGGGTAATTGTTCGCCTCTAGTGTCTGCAAGTTTAGGAGAGGCAATATGGTCTAGTCCCTTCCTCTTTTCACTAACTAAAGAGTGTAATATTTTAGAATTGTCCCTAGCGACTATTTCCGATTTATCCAAGCTAGCAGTAACTAATCTCAATCTCTAGATTACAGGGAGTAATAGGGATCTAATTAAATGTTCAACCTGCCCCACCAGAGACCCTTCACCTTGTGCAACAAAAGCAGGATTTGGTATGGGCTTGAAATGCACTGGATCAACAGACTCAGCATGGATCCTTACACCAGTGGACTTGGCCCCCTTTTTCATTTCCTTTGAAATCTTAGCTCTTTTGCATTTTGGCTCGCCCCCTCTTCTTTTCCTTTTGCCTGTCGCTCTATTACATGAGGGCAGTGAATCGTCTATGAGACAGACAGGAGTGAATTGGGGCACTGATATACTAGTGGGAATTTCTACTCGGTCAGCACTAACTGTCTGTATGTCTGATAAATTATTTTCCTCAAGGATATTTGCATGAGAGTCTAGTTCAATACTGTACTCAGGCAGACCCAAATCACTTAACCGTTGACTAATGCGATTCCCAGGCGTAGTACAATGCTGAATCGGCCCCAAAGAGGATCATTTAGAAAATATTTCCGTTGATAGTCTTTTCTCAACAACACTTATCTGGTGATCCAATGCCACAGAGACCCGTGTGATATAATTATCCAATGTACCCATAGGACCTCCGGTAGTAGATTTCTCTCCAACCTTCCCCCCCTTAGTCATCTGTGCCGCCATAACACCTAATAGACAGTATGATTTGATATACAAAGCATAGACCGAGGTAAAAACCCTTGGAGATCAATATCACAATACAAAGATGGGATAAAAACTAAGGGGGGTAGCCCAGCCCAGCCTCAACCGGCCTCTGACGGCCTTAGACGGCCCGCCCTTTGCCCTGGCCTTGTCCCGCGCGCGTCCCGCGTACGCATGAAGCCTGCCATCTAAGTAGGTGTAGAGGAAGGAGGGGCGGGAAGAGGACCAGCTGCAGCCGATCAACGCCGCACAGCACGCTTGTCCTCGCAGTCCCGCCTTGAGCCTGTGGGTGGTAGAGCAGGTGAGAGTCAACACTTCAGGTCTCCCAGCAATGACGTCCACACTCCCTCAGTCTATCAGGGCACGAGCGGCGCACGCGGAGCGGGGGCCGCGAGATGTTGCCTAGTTGTCCAAAGCGCAGCAGCTCCGCTAGAAGTGCAACAGTCCAGGGCTTTGGCAGCGACAGCAGCAGTTCCTCAAATGGCGGCCAAAAGTAATGCTCCCCGTTTTTCCCTCCTCTATCCTTCCGCTATCATTCCAAATCCAAATAACTGACAAACCTATCCACCACTTAAAGTGTACTTGCATGTTTCATACTAATTCAACACTAATCCTCTATGGGTCCCGGAGTAGCACGCTACTCGCCGAAAAAGTGCTTTGATGCCTCGTCAGGGGTAGTAAGCGCTAAATAAATGCAATTATATTACAATAGAAGTGACAAAGTGAAATCTAAAAGATCTTTCTGTACCACTTCTGGGATGCCACTGCATCAAAACCCTATGACTACTTGGAGCAGGCATAAGGAGTGACACAGTGTATTAGGAATAGGCCTCCCCATGCATTGCTGGAGTTGCATTGTGCTTGCGACATGACTCCAGCAATGCGTGACTTTTGCGCCGACAGATGCTTCGAATTTCTGTTGCATCTGCCAATCCTTGCACCATGGTGCGCCGTATTGTAAATACGCCGCATCCATGGTGGCACAAGGGTTTTGCAGGCAGGTGCAGGGAAACGGACGCATCTATTCAGATGCATAAGTTTCATGTAAATAAACCCCATAGGATTTACTTGCCACCTTACCCCACCTCCTCAGCCAGTGAGCACTGGCGTAACGAAATTTGAGAGGGCCCCCTGCAAGGTATGTGGAGGGGTCCCCTCCTGACTCCATCATCAGCTCTCCAGTCAGAGTTTTGTGCTGAGGGGGCCCCTGGAGCTTGAGCCCCCCGCACCACAGGGGTTGTAGGAGCCACTGCCAGTGAGCGAAGGCTGATCTCGATTAAGCATGGCTTCATTCCTTGCACGTACACTCCTGCACTCCTGGCTTGGAGCTGTGGCCTCTCATCCCCTCAAACTGGTGTTCAATCAATCAAACAGTATTTGTATAGTGCTGCTATTCACCCACAAGGGTATCAAGGCGCTTAGTTCCCTGAAGTGGCTTCGCCAGTACCAGTAACCACAAGCTACAGTCTTTAGAATGTGATTCTTACATTATTTCAGAACAGCTCATGTGACAGAACGCTTTTGGAGCTATTGAGCATTCATCGTTCTCTAGAGAAAGGAATTTCACTGTGTTCAGACCAACGCGCTGCTGGCTCACACAGTTTAGTAAACAAACAGCCATCTGAGTGAACAGAATATCAGTATCATAGAGGATTTCCCCTTGTATGCCGGAATATAACCACTTTTTAATGCATTGACAATGTTAGATTAAGAGAGATTCTCCATAAACAAATACGAGTGCAATACGAAGCACACAACCTCTCTCCAATCAGATGCTGTACTGTGAGTAACCATGTGTGTGGAGCCAAAGCCCCTCTCTGAATGGTGCTTCTTAAAGATCTTTTATTGTTGATCACAAAAGCTCTGGCAACAGCTACACTATCAAACAAGATCTAAAAAATAGAACAAAATGAAGTGTGACTACGCACAAGGACATGTGCGGGAGTACTATACGAACACAATTATATTGTTCATGGTTTAAAGTGTGAAACATGCTACATGATTCTGGTGCTCGAATGTAGCATAAATAACAACTCTCTTTGCAGAAAACAGACATATAGGCACAGATAATGAAACTACGTTACTCTAAGATTTTCCTTGTTCTGCGATCCAGGTGAAATTATTAAGCATGTCTCCTAGTCAGTTAGTACATTCATCATTAGTTTGTTTGCTTTGTGAAAACAAATGAAGAGATTTATAGTGCAACATGGTCAAATGAATCAGAGCACTTTTCAAAACTGGTATGAGCAGATAAATATAAAAAAAAGGTTTACAGAGTTTTGCTGCAACATTTTTTATGTTACTCAAACAAATAATAGAGGGAATGCTGAATGATCATGCCTTCGCCCCCAGTCAAGAGGTCTGGGTTAAATTCATCCTACTTTTACTCACCATGCCACCCCAGTTTAGACCCAGCCATATGTAAATCAATCTTGACCCTGTACCTCATGGGAACAGTCCAGGCCGAACTGCCAAGCCAGGTCCTCCCTTGACAGGAAACAAGCATCCTGGGACCGGTTTAGGGGTATTACCCCTCAGCAGCCAGGATAGCTTGATTTCATATGCACAGTGAGCCCGGGGCCCACGTCTGGGCATACCCATTCCACTGTTAGCAAACAATTAGAGTAATGTTCTGGTAATCTATGGCAAATTAAATTATGCACTTAATAGATATGAAAATCTTTGTTTCCTCCCTGATGAACCTTCGCTACTAGTGCAATATGATATATTGAATCAGCTGTTTACTTTGAAACTGCAGACCTAGGTTCGAGTCCCAGTTATAACATTGATTAAAAAATGCTGTGATTCGTGGGAAATCATTTTCTTGGAATGACAAAACTTGCTATTCCAAGCCGGTCGGGCACCGCTGTTGTCTTTTTGGAGCATTAGCCTCTGGCAAAGTCAAAAGCAATAAGTGACGTTGGGAGAGGCAGTCAGCAGATGGGTGGCGGGGGATTGGAGAAAAACATAAACATTACACTGAGACCCAGCAGTACAGAGAAGGAAAAAATGACTAGGGGTGGTTAGAGATAAAAGGGATCTAAGGGAAAGCGAGTGAGTGGCTTTTCAATCAATAGAGAGAGTCTGAGAAGAGGGAAAGACTTGAGGATAAGTAACAGCAAAAGCTGTTACTCCAGAGCATGAAAGAAATAGTTCACCATACTGGCAAACATGGTAGAGATTGCAAGTAGGGAAAAAGCCTTCGAGATCAATTAATTTCCTGAGACCTGACAACTGCGGCGTCTTACATAATGATGCCACACCGCAGTGCAACTAAACTGGCACCCATGTGGTTTTGCACAGCTGCAATAATGGGCTGATAACAATGTGTGAGACACCATTGGCAGATTGAGTGTGTGCTGGGCAGGAAGAAGTAGCTAGCTGTGCAGAGTGTATGATTGGCGAATCACAGTGTATAGGGTTCTTTTTCACTTAAATTCCTTGTATTTCTATATAAAACAACTTTCATCAATGTTGCTATGAATGCGCTGCATTGCTTTATCTTCCTGCAGATTATGCGCGGTGTTATCTCTTTGTTTGGACCTACATTAAACCCATCAGAGGAAAGAAGACATCTAGTTAATAATTCAAAAAGTTATCATTCTATGTAACTCTATTGACTTTCATCTACTCCTTACTAAACACAAACTGTCAACGGATATCCAAGGTGGGGTGTGTCCATTTTTTAATGTTATCTTTGCTTGTAATACTAAATAGTTTGCCTTCTTCCTCATACTCAAACTTCGTGTTTAAAATGGGGTTGTTGTTTGACTGGGTTGTCTGCTGTGGTCAAGCAAAAGCCACAGTCACTTGCAGAGTGAACCACAAAAAGTCACTAAATTTACCTGTGTTTAACTCTGGGTAGTTTTGCACAAAAAGCAGTCAGGATTCACTTAGAAGCAACGTGTAAAGTATTTCTGCAGCACACAGACAGTAATAAAGCGAAGACACAGTGCAAGAACATTCTAAAACCAATTTTAGAAAATAAAGTACAAATAAATTATTTGACGCCAAAATGGCAAAAATTCAATCAATAGACCCGGAGTTATGAATTTTTTACGTTTTTACTAAAAAGTAGAAAAGCACAAACCACAGACTTCTAGTCGCATGAGACTGAGTCAAAGTAAAAAAATATGGCCAGCTGTGATGAAGAGTGGTTCAGTTCCAAAAGGTGGTTTGGGCCTGGTCAGTGCTTACCTTTAGACTTAGAAAAAATCTTGAGAAAAATGTTCTGAATTTAGCGTGACCAGGCTGCATGAGGTGTCCGAAGAGGGAGCGTCATTGCTGGATAGCCTTGGGTCAAAGCCACAGTGAAGGTTTCTACGTTCGGATTTAGGGCTAGATGTACCAACAATTCAAATAGCGATTACCAAGTAGTAATTTTTGTTGAATCGCTATTTGGTACACACTAATGTACAAAGGGGTCATTTAGCCCCTATTCCTTAAATTGCGATTTATAGTGTGTCGCAAATAGATCTACCTCATGAATATTAATTAGGTAGGTTGCAATTTGTGACCCACTATGATTCACTGCCATCACAGTAATGGTGGACTGCTGGGATCAGCAGACTACCATGTCTGTGATTGCTTTTAAATAAAGCAATCTGTTTTTCTAAACACAATGTGTTTTCCTCAAATGAAAACAGGATGCATTTAAAAAGAACAAAAAAGAAATGTTTAAGTTTCATTTTTGAGAGTAGACAGTGGTCCCCAGGACAACTGCCTGCCCATAATAAAAATATTTTTTTCAACCATTCTCAATGGGAAGGAGTCCTTTGGGGGCCATTTCCGATTGTAGAATGTGTTACCGCCAACTCTAACCTCTTAAGTGCTGCATCGGGGCGTTGGCCGACGGCAGCACTACCTCCCCAGTGCTGCGCACGACCATTGGACGTCGATTCAGCACTAGTTCCAATGGACAGCGCAGCACTGGGGAGGGATATTTGCGCCGCATCTAAGGTGCTAAGTTGGCGGTAAAGTGCAAATGTTTTGCGATGCATTTCTGTTGCAAAACATTTGTATGTAACAATGCAAATCGGTATTTGGAATGAACGCCCTAATCACACCCCTACCAAATATAGATTTTCAAACCCACATTGTGATTCGTTAACAGGTTATCGAATCGCAATTTGGGCTTTGTACATTTGAAAAGGCATTTTTGCATTTGAAAATTGTCCAATTCTATGAATTCCAGAATATACCTGAATGCAAAATATAATCCTTTTTAAAGGGCACGCATATTAAGTAGTTGAGCTACTGATAAGCCATGCCATGATTCAAATAAACCACCATCTTTATTATCTTTGTGATCGTGTCAAAAATTCACAAAAGATTTTTGGAAAAGTTGCCAGAATTCTGAGATGGCAATATTGTTCTATAAAGCATACCAACTCTTGTGTTTGTTACACTATTTGTAAACTATATTAACATGTGAAATCTTCCAAATTTATAGTTATTGCTACTGGCAAAGATATAATTTATGAGCATACTATAATTCCCCTGGATTATGCAAAACAATAAATGGTAATGACCCACTTCAAATGCACTATACGTTTCAGAACCTCTCCAGTTTGGGAAATAGCAATAGACAAAAATACAATCTCTCTGTCAAGGCACTGAATCACAAAATCTCCGAGGTAACTCACCAGAAAAATTACATCCTTTTAACAAAACTTCACAATTATAGGGAAAGTGGATTAAAAGAATTAAGAGTATTCATGATTCGATATTATGGGTAAACGAAATAAAAGAGAAAAAACATTATGAAAGGAAACCTGCAAGACAATAAAATGTTAGTCTTTATTTGGAAATACACAACAAATATTACTGTAAACATAGGGGTTTATTTACGGGAGCCCCACAACACTTTTGCACCACATACACTGGTACACATATGACACAGGGCTCTCATGAAGATTTATGAAGGCATACAAAGCCACCCTGCATTGCTTTGAGTGGCCTCATAAATCATGAGTAAAGTGATGCAGTTCAAATCACAGTGTCGCCTTACTCTGCTTGCAGGAGGCATTCCCGGGGCATTGTGATGGGATTTCCCACACAGCCCCCATGGAATTTGACTCTGTCCTAGATTTATAAAGTGATGTAAACCTGGGGAAGCACCATATCCATATGCCTCCTGAGGTGAGTCATAGAGTTTTTCCTTTTTTTCCTGGGTGCTGCATTCTGCAGCACATACAGAAAGAGGAAAAACACCTCATAGAATTGTTTTTGTGCCGGAAGGCCCCCCTTCTTGCACAAAAACAATCCTGCATGCAACAGAGGCACTCTTGCACCATGGTGCAAGAGTGCCTGCGTTGGACCTAGGATGTCAAAATGGCACCAGGACAGACAGGAAAGACAGGAATGAACCCTATTGTTTAAATATGGTGCATGCCTGCCCTTTCACTTTGCCGTAGGGTAGCACAGCAGGGTGCCTTGCGGTGCTGCACAGCTTTACACCAAAATGTCATAAATGAGGCCCATAATGTTTTACAGTGTAAAAAACTGTTTTTGAATCTTTTACTATGGACCTCATGAATTCAATATAAATCTTCATCTAGATTTTACTGTAGAATACAAATATCTTGTGTTACTCTTGCCAAAATGTGAATTGCAAGCCATACACTGCATTTGTAGGGCAATACTTTAAAGACTGAGGGGCAGATTTACAAGCCCCTTGCGCCACTTTTGCGTCACTTTTCCCATGTTAAAAGTGACGTAAAAGTGGCGCAAGAGCCTTGTAAATAAGCCCCTGAATTTGTATCTCAGAGCTTTTCATACTTATTTAAAATGACATTTACTATATCTGTTGCTTTTTTGAGAATGTTTTATATATTTATGTTTCTCGTTTTTGAATGTTTCATTGTTACCATTATAATCTTAATTAATACAGGATTCTCCAGGTGCTAACTAATACAGGGTTCTCCAGGTGCCATGCAACATGAGGCTTTTGGTGTTGGTTCCAAGTTGTAAATGTTGTATGTATGTTATTAGTCAAAATTGCACTTTTCTATTTAAGGTTTTTATGGATATGCCTAAATGGTGCTTGTACAAAATAATGATTTAAAATTATCAGGGGGCAGAAAAATCAGAAAATAAATATTGTGATATACAAATATTGTGATGCACAAATATCATTGATAGAAATATCATTTATTGCGGTAAGAAATATCATTTTAAATAGCATAGATGTTGTCAATATCATTATCATTTTTTAGTATTGAGAATGTGTTCTGGTTGACATATTATGTGCCATTATTGTTTCTATAAAGTTATTTTTCTAAATATAGCTTGCTCAATCAATCAATATATTTTTATTCGGTTTCATTGAAAATCATAAAAGCATACATTAAGTCATAAATTCAATATATAAAATCAATACAGTCTATGATAAAAATGCTTAAAAGGTTTATAGCTCAATTAATCTTCCTGTGAACTTCTGAGCATAATTATGGCACTTAAAACGCATAAAACATTTAAAAGAGTGAACTCATCCATTAACATCTATAAAATCAAAAGGGTAGGCTAAACTTGTGAGAAGCCACTTTCTTTAAGTACGGGAACAATAAAGGTTCTCTTGGGCACAGTGTCAAATTTACAAAACAGGACCAAATGCATTGTGTCCTGCCACAGCCGCAGGGACCCAGGGATTTAAAATCATAACAACCTCTAGGGTGAGCTAAAGACAGATGCAGTATGTTAAATCTAAATCCTTTGTTTTTATACATTTTTACTCAGCAAAGGGAGTAAGTAACAAAGTGATAAACAGAAAGAAAAAAAAAGGAATTCGAGCTTCTATGAGAGATCACATTACATTAAACAGATAATAAGCAAAAAAAAAGAGCGGAGGGGGAAAGACAGAGAGAAAAAAAAGAAAGGGAAGTACAGTATTTTGACATGAAACATTAAATCGATTTAACATAGGGCCCCAGATTCGATGAAACTTCTTTCCAAAGTGATTGCCTCTGCTTTTGGCTATAGCCATCGCCCTTTCAAAAATCTCCCTTAGCATTGCCCACCATTCATAAGCTTTAGGTGAAGATATAGATATCCATGCACAGGCAATGCAGAGTCTTGCTGTTGCTATAATAAGTAAGATAAAAGATCTTAATCCAATGGCTATGTCCAGCTTATATCCAAGTATCAAATCCTTATCCGTAAGTGTGTGCATTGATTTTTAAGCGGGCAGTTATTATACAGAAAATATCCTTCCAGAAATCGGTCAGGTCATGACAAGTAATAAACATATGTAGGCTATTAGCAGCAACCAGTCCGCACTTGGCGCATTTGCATTTATTATGTAAGTTGATACTTATGGGGTCTGACCATTTAGCTATATGTTCTGGGGTATAGTAGAGCATATATAGCGTTTTAAATTGTTGTAACTTTAAATTAATAGAGCATATCGCAATATCTTAGCACTCCAATGAATCTTCAATATCCACTGGAGTTACATCTTGTCTTAATATCTCACTCCCTTTAGATGCTATTTGAAGGCTATCATTCTCCCATGTTTGAGAAAATAGTTAGTAAGCCTTACTGATAGTCAATTTTCCCTCTGAATGTAAGTAATTCAATATATCGGTAACTATAGGATGCCTAAATACTCTACTCCCCCATAGACAGTCTCTAATCTGTAGATATTTGTAAAACATATTTTTGGGGATACCATATGACTTCTGAAGGTCTGAGAACGTCAGGGAGCCAGTAGTATCATATAGATGATTAAGTAGATTCATACCATATATATTCCAGAATTTAGCTTGTGTGTCATGGAAGATTTCTGGGAAGCAAAGGGTTGCTCCATAATGGCTATCAAAGATGCGTAGGAGGTAGATTGCACTTAGCTGTTATATCCCGCCATATGTACACTATATCCCTCAGGGTCTTTAATTTTACTATTTTAAAGTATCATTACCAACAGCAAGACTATAGCAGCAGTGTAGCTTGCTTGGATCAAGAAGATCGTTAAGGCGTCCTGCAAAAGAGGCCAGAAGTATGTTTTAAAATCAGGTCATTGTAATCCTCCATATCTGTAAGGTATTTTCTAGAATTTTATAGCACGTCTTGGTTGTTTATAACTCCAAATAAAGCTACTAATAGCCCCCTCCAATTTTTTAAAGAAGTAATTCGGGATACGCAATGGTATTGTTCAAAATAAGTAAAGAAATTTAGGCAGAAAAATCATCTTAACAATATTGCAACGTCCTATGATATTATTAGGAAGTTTGTGCCATTCCTTCATTTTAGTAACCATATCTTTAAATAAAAGCTCATAGTTCAGTTTGATAACCTGTCCCAGATCTGCAGAAATCTGTACACCTAAATAGGTTACTGTTGTGACAATCCCAGTCATTGCTCTGTTTAACCGAAAGTTAGGTATAATCTGGGTTGTATTGACATTTGATTTATACCCTGAGAAATCTCCGAATGTGCTAGCTTCAATATGAATAGCCCTGGCTGGTTCCACAGAAAAAACGGCAATGTCGTCAGCATAGGCCATCACTCTTAATTCTTCAGAGCCTAGTAATGCTGGAAAATATGCGGGTTAGTGATTAATGATCTAATGAATGGCTCTATGTATAAAGCAAATAGTAAGGGTGATAAAGGACACCCTTGATGAGTAATCCTCAGTATAGAAAAATAAGCAGATTGATAATCTAAATAAATGAAATTAGCTACTGGGCTTTTGTACAGAGCACAAGTCCAGTCATAGATGCGGCCATGGATGTTATATACTGAAAGTATAGCCCAAAGACAGTCCCAAGTTACACGATCAAATGCTTTCTCAGCATCAAGCAAGATCATTCCTAAATCCTTGCTAAGTTTGGAGGCAGCATCAAAAGCAACTAGAGCTGTATTCACGTGTGCGGTTGTGTCCCTCCCGGGTATGAATCCATGTTGATCGGAGACTCATTGTGCCATATAAGGTGCAAGACGCATAGCCAATATTTTGGCAAAGATTTTTGCATCAGCGTTGATTAATGAAATCGGTCGATATGACCCACATTCTTCCTTCGGCTTGTTCTTTTTCAGAAAGAAGACAATGTTTGTCATATCCCACGACTTCGACACCATCCCCTTTACACCAACTTGATTCATGAGCTGGGACATGATAGGGGCCAAGCTGGTCTTAAATACTTTGCAGAATTCTAAAGGTATTTTATCTTCTCCTGCCTCTTTACCTGATGGGAGTGCATCGGTAGCATCAGAAATTTCCTCAGCTGTAATATCTAAGTTTTGGGCCATAAACTATGCATATTTTTTGTGGCCCTGGATAAGCAACTGCATGATAATCCATCTGCCTCTAATATCATGGGAAGTTCTAAGCAGAGTATAGTCAAGCTTTTTATCAACTAGAAAAGCAACTCCTCTAATTGACACCATTTATGAAGTGCAGACCACTATCTTATATCCCAGTTGTTTTAGCAGGTGCTTATCCTTATATCAAATGTGTTTCGGTCAGAGCAACAACATGGGGTTTATAATTCTGGAGTTATGCCCGTTATGCTGACGTTTGCTCACTGAGTTCAGACCGGCAACATTCCAACATATGATTTTGATTAGCCCCATTTATAAATCGTAAAAATAGCTAAAGCCCACATAGCACAACTCTGCAAGTTATCCTTTGCATTGAAGCAAAAAAGAAATGTTTGCGGCCAGGGGTTTATGGACCTCAGAACTCTATTCAGCAACAGTGCTAGCAATATTAGCAATACTGTAGTAAATATCAGAATTCAAAACATAATTGGTACAAATGACTGCACTTCTCACACTCTAATAGAAAGCTGTAAAAACCACTCAGTTACCTTGAGCAAGCACGTAGTTGTTCAATCATACTTTGATAAAGTCCTGAACTGTAAGTATTAGCAATATTATATTTGTAAGCAGTAAAGCTCAGATCAAACATTATTCCAATATTTACTCTCTTTGACATTTTTATCTTAACCCCTACTAACCAAACCACCCAAAACCAAACCCAACCTCACCCCACCCTGTATCCTAGAGAAGGAACCACCCTAACCAGGCTGTCGATGGACCTGACAGCCAACGAGAGCACTGTTTCCTCATGAGCTACCCGCTACAAGTTAGCATTGGCCCTGTCATACAAAAATGAGGATCCCTGGAATTCGACCATCCATACGTAAAGTATCATATAGGGTGATTGAGAAGTGAATAAACAGAGCCTGGCAGCCCTAAAAAGAAAAGGGAAAAAAAGAAAAGAGGAGAGGCAGAAGGGAAAAATATATATATATACATATTTTTTTTTCTTGGGAGAGAAGCCGATAGCAGATCACTTAAGTGTACTTTCAGTTTTCAAGAGTCCAGTCTCCCTGAGATTTTCCAGGAGTTAAGAGTTTTCTTGGCCTTTGCAGTTGAATGAAACATCCAGGTGTGTCCGCCACTTTTAACTTTAAGTTTTACAGGCTCTTGAAGGAACACTTATGCGTCAGGTGCCTTCATGGGATCAATCAGTTGGTGTAAGTTCCAGCGTTGTTCCATTGTTTCTTTGCAAAGGTCTTATCTCACAGAGAATGCAAGCGAATTGGTCATCCCTGGGCGAGCTCGAAAATAAACGGAGTGTCTAAGGAGAAAGTTTCCAAAATAGACAATTATAGGCCTGGGGTGCAGTCTATTTATTCTTGCCTCTTGACTCAGAAATAGAGGAAGTCTATGTGCCCTTTTAATCTGGAATCCAAATCCCAATCAGAGAGATCTGGGAATGACTTTTGAAATAGTTGAACGATATAGGCCCGAGAGTCGACTCCCTCCTTTTCTTCAGGGATACCAAAAAGTCGAAGATTATTCCTGCGTTGTCTATTTTCGAGGTCTTTGACCTTACTTCAGAGAAATGAGAGATGAATTTCATGTATTTCCATTGTATTTACTGTTGCTGCGACAGTATCTTCAGCATTTGACAGACGCTGTTGTACATGTAGCCTGATTAGAGCTACTTTGGATCTCAGCTCATGAAGCAATTGGAAGATGGTAGTCAGAGAACGCTCTTTGGTGTAGGCCCAGACTAGTAGTTGCTCTCCTTCTATATTTGGTGTATTACAAGTAGCAAAGGTCACTAAGGGAGGAGAGGGTTCTAAATCAGGTGACTGCCATATTTCCAGCTAAATGTAAATCCCCAGATGTGGTAGCGTTTGATTAGTCAGGCCGGGACTAGTATTAGTAGGTGGTAGGACCTCATTGATAGGAAAAGAGCAAGATAGCCTTGATAAGAGAGTTTTGACATCCCCTTTGGCAGTGACCCACTTTCGCAGAGTACTGAGTTTGCAAGGGCGTCCGCCGGTGTCTGGTAAGTTCGAGACTTTGCTGAGGTTTGCTCTTTGGCTTTTTGTTTCTTTTTCTGCTTGGCCCCTTTATTAGGCCCAATAACAACATCTGTCCCTTTGTTTTTCAGGGCACCATTTGTTCTTGTACCATGGCTCAGACCCTCATTACATCAGGAGTGGTAATTAGGAGTGAAGCAGTCGTCATGACTTTGTCAGCAGTGGTTTCACCTAGCACAACCATATACTGCTGGTCTACTATCAGTTTTGTTGTTATGCAGCATTCTTACTCATCCTCGTCCACCACATATGCTAAGTCTTTCTCTATAAAGTTATTATTCCCTGAAGGTCGTCATCTCCCTCTATTTCATTGTGACTTCCCCTCCCTCCAGCTGCCTGTTTACCACTCAGTATACTAGCAGTAGCAATTTGGCTATTTTCAGTGAGACACTCATTAAGTTGTTTGCATGCAGGAAGTCATGTCTCAATTCTTAGTATTATCTACCTTTAAGACTCCTTGTTGAGCATCAGTCGCGAGAAAATCCACACAATGGTTACTCAAAACAGTGTCCTGCAAAATCTGGACTACCGGGTGGTTTACTTGAAGCAGGCCTTGCACACTGTTTATTTGTGTTAAATAGACATTACCTTGTATCAGTGTAGACTTCAATAGATCATTGCTCTGATCCTTGCTTTGATCCTTAGAGGAAGTAGGAGCCACAGCGTTGTTACCCTAACAGTCATCTTCACAGCCATGTTCTGCCTCCATCACAGCAACAGCCATAGTTTGTTCCACTGAGGGGGGGGTGGGGGCGCAAGCCAGTATAACACCAGCTGCCTTGTTGCACTGGAGAAACTTAAAAACAGACTTCCCCATCTGAGAGCTGCACCCTCTCCCATCGATATGTATGCGCTGGTCAGGCAGATCAGGGATTTTAACTCTTATTTTTCAGAGTGGCAGCAGAGACAGCTGGAGCACTCTGCTTTCGTCCTCGAGGGGGAGCCATTCCTGTATACGGGTAATATAGCCCCGGCCGGTAAAGCAAACTACGGCTAAGTGAGCTCCGTTGTGTCACCCGCGAGGTCGGCGAAGTCCAGCTCGCAGCTCTGCAAGTTTGTAACAGACGGCAGGCTGAAATAATAACAGATTTCACAGTACTTTCCAAGTATATCCGACCGCTCAGTTGTCTGTCCAAACCTCCACAGAAGCGGTATTGGTTGAGGTTAGATCAGAGGCACCGGAGGCATTACAGCTGAGAGTGGTAGCGGGAGCAGACCCGCATACAGGCTCTGCAAGTTCTCAGGCTCCCAGGCTGCTGGCTCTCAAGCTCCCAATCGGCAGGCTCAATAATCTTCCAGCCACTCAGTTATTTATCTAAACCCTCAACAGAAGCGGTATCGGTTACACCAAAGGCATTCCAGCTGAAAAAACAGTAGCGGTAATGGGACAGACACATATGCAGGCTCTCAGCGGCGGCTTCAAACCGACATCTTCCTTCCCCACGTCAATCCATGCTTGCTAGTGGTCCTCCATGCTTGCTAGTGGTCCGTTAAATCTAAATCTTACAAGCAAAATTATGTCCCTATTGCTTTTTGTCAGAGCTAAGTAGGGTCCATATCCTGGGTGGTGATTAGCATTGCATACTTTTGTACAGAGGGTTTCAGCAATTCAACCTCCTCTCCTAATAGTGTATTCTTTTTAAAGAAGTGCTCTTTCGTCCATTTTTAATCCACTACATAATACCCTCAGGACTGGACAATAGTTCCGCCCTATCCAACTTGAGGAATGAGTCCCATATGTACGTGAGCCAGGGAAATTTTAGAGCATGATCAAGTGACAGTCCCTGAGTATTAAACGGTTCAGGCTAATCTTCTATTTGGTACACAACAATGGATGAAAAGCTCTTTGATCACTAGATACTTAACCCTCATTTCTTCATGCACACAAATAGTTGAAATAATTTATGGACACACAATAGATGCCTAATAAATTAATTTTCTTCTATCTGAAGTTCTTTTGAGGCTGCATAACCCCAGATGTCGCTCCCATACAATTCCTTTGAATTGCAGATGGCCTGATAACTCATATAAAGCCTTGAGAGGTCTACTCCCCAGTCTTGTTGCAAAGCTAAATACGGCCTCAATAGCCCTCTCAATTTCCTCTTTCTTTGCAGTAACTAGAGGTTTCCAGCTCAAATTGGAGTCGACTAACATACCCAGACAGGGAAAAACCATAACCTTTGCCAAGATGTGATTACTCATACTAAGGCCCCCATTACAATGGCAGTCAGTCGAATGTCCAACCGCCCTCGTATCGGGTCTGAGACCGTCTGACATGTGGTTGACGGCTCCAACTGTCCTATTATGATCCTACCACAGTGAAGGCAGTTGAAAATATGCCTTTTTCACTTGCGGTTTGTGGTGTGACCCAGAAATGTGCCGCAGCACAAGTCACAATTGAAAAAGGCATATTTTTAAACATCCGTGCGCTGTGTGCCAGTCACCAAGTGGTGCCTGGCACACCGTGCATGGAGGTTTGGGGGGCACCACATGTGCTCCCCTGTACCCATAGCGGAGGCCCACAGGGGATGGGGGCTGTGATAGGGACCTCCAAAGTGCCATTCCGCCTACCATTACATGGCTGTAGGACCGTCATGTAAATCAGAGGGGAAAAGGGACATTGTAATCCTTGTGGCAGTGCCTCAGCAGGCACTGCTCCCATTGCAGGAATTATGGTTGGACCAACGCTCCAACGGGCTCCTTAATCCTGTCAGAGATGTTTGTTGGTATCTCGAATCACTGTACTCTGACCGACTGCATCATAATGCAGAAGTCGGACCGCTATCCTGGCTTTTGGGCGGAGTGCCACCAACGCCTGTCAGTGGCAGTCTGCCCCTAAATGTTTTACCTCTTCTTGCATGAGGGCTGATCACCATGATAAAATATTTAGTAAGATTAACAAACAGATCCAACTCACTCATTAATATGTCAAAGGAATGCAAAAGGCTTTGCAGACTTTTGGCTGTCCTGGCCATCAATACAGTGTTATCTGCATATAAAACTACCAAAACGGGACAAGAACCAATGTGGAACCAGTGTACATTGGCGGCTATTGGCACCTTTTCCAAACCATTTATGTAGAGGGAAATTTTAAAAAGGTAGCAAGAATACGCCCTTGATGGACCTCCTTTCTTGTTTTAATACTATTGGTACATGCAGAGTCACTTGAGTGTCTGACTAAGGGCCTCATTATTATGTCGGTCAGGAAGCATTCCAAAAAAACTCCTTGTTGGAATCGTTTCTGACTGCCTCGGATTCGGAGAGTCCGACCGACCGATTAAGATGTTTCCAAACACTATTCAGTCGGACTCCCATTGACTTCAATGGGAGCCTGTGTTCTGACTGGCAACACAGGCTCCCATTGAAGAAAGGGATGGTTGAAAAAAACCTTGCACCCTGTGTCGGGCACCCCATAGTACCTGCCACACTGTGCATGGTTGTAAAGAGGGGTACCCCTATGGGCCCCAAGCGGGGCCCTCCGAGTGAAGGGAGGCCTGCTACGGGCCCCCAAAGTTGGTTTCTGACAGCCATTCTGTCTTCCAACTAGGTCTGAAGACTCATGATCTGTGCATCATGTCGGTTAGGCAGGATCTCTGTACTAGCAGACGCTTCTTCTACACCCACCACCCTTTGCTGCAGTTCTTCGATCTCCGGTGTGATCCCCCCGAGTTTACTGGTCATCTCCTGCATTTTACTATTGTCTTCCCCCAACTGCAGGAAGTGTTGTTGTGCTTCCTGTCGATGATCAGTTAGAGTCTGTAGGATTACATTGAGGGGGGAGAGAATGACCTCTGAGTCTTCTGAAGCTGTTAAAACCAATGCACTGGTTATGTTGATTGTAGATGAAGTTGTATGCGGGGTGACCACTGAGGCAGAGCCTAGTAAAGTAGCTACTGTAGTGCTGCTAGGCTCAGATAAGGGTTGTGTCTCCTCTGATGAAATTGATTTTGAGCCTACTTGCATTATAGGTACTATAGGCAAAGAAGGTGGAGCTGTAGTATGGCCGGCAGATAGGGAGCAGTCTTTCAGATAGTCGCCCTCCATTGGACTAGTGCCTGATAAACGCATTGCCATGCTCTTGACCCCCCTTTTGCCTGAATCCATTTCCGAAGAGGACTTTTATCACTGATGGGTTTCCCTCATAGAGTGGGAGCCAAAGTTGGAGTAGAGATGTTAGTAATTTTGGGATTCTTCCCTTTCTTTAGTTTGTTTTGGCATTGGCCTTCCCCCTTTTACACCCCAAAAGTGTGGATGCATCTACGGGGGAGCTAATTTAGTCTTCTTCGACAAGCTCCTCATAATCATCGTTAGAGCATTCCTCGCCCCCTTCGCCAATAACAACGAGCGGATCATCAGCACCCGGGGGTACCCTTTCGGCCGCTGGCCCTGCTGCCAGCTTGTGCACCCCCAAATCGGCAAGAGGAATTATAAGATGGGACCCTGGGTCTTACGTTTTAGGGGTCTCTGTTCGATCTGTCCCCTGGAGGAGCTCAGGCGCTAGTTTAGCTGTCTTATCCAGTGTTTCTACTCATTCAGTAGTTCCAGAGTCATTGGTATACCCTTCCTCTGAGTTCTCTGGATCCTTCTGCCCCCTCAGACTTGTATCGTAGTCCGCAATTGTTTTATCTACTACGGGCTGCTTCGTAATACCAGGCAGCCTGATTAATGAAAAGTCAGGATTATGATTAGGGATATTCCCAATAGGTTGAGCCGGTTTAGCGATATTGAAAATTTCGACCGAGTCAATGACTGCCGCCACACAGTTGCTAATATTCTTGCTAATAGCAACATTGTTTCCAGCATTCAGCTTCTTCCCATTAACAATAACATTGACAGCCGAGAGAAGATGATGCCTGTGCGGATGTTGCCCCCATTACAGCCGTGGTATTTGCTCCATCAATGACAGACGGAGTTTCAATAACAGCGTTTTTCCCAGCACGAGTCGCCCTGGGGACATTCTTTGGTGCCGTACCAGCTTGAACCACCGATCCCGCAGTAGCCGAATCGAGCAGCAACAGCGTCTTCACAGGAGCAGTCGGAGCGACCAGCAACGTGAGACCAGACCAACCGAGCCCTGATCCGCTGAGCAGCTGCAGAATCGGAAATTGAGCGGTCAGCAGCAGCCACCCGTGCCATCCTCGGGAGAAGTGCAGCATCAAGCAGTACTGGGTGGGTAGTTCTTCTTGTGTTCTTTGTTTTCTTTTTCCTCGCCTTTTGATACTTATAAAATAGGGTAGTCCTTTAATTTCCTCATTGGGGCAGGGAGCCTCCGACCGAGCTGCATCTCTGTGGCGTCTTCAACCCGCCATCTTGTTTCCCCCGACCGATACTGGATTTACATTTACGTTTACAAATGTGTGGGGAGACTCAAAGGTACTCCCCAGAAAAATACTTAGGTAGGTCGGCCTTAAAGACCCCATCCAGCTCCGGGAAACGCTACTCTTCAAGGCTTTGAAAAACAATGATCCGGAGGGCTCAAAGGTCCTTTTAAACCCAGCTGATCACCACCCTCTGTGGCTTTCTATATTGTATTAGAGAGGCTGCGTGGCCCCCATTCTAGAGCAGTTGAAAGCCTTGGGGGACACCACCCTCCAGTACCGGCTCCTGCTGTATCTCAGGTTGTCTACTCCAGGGATACTGCTGTTTGCTATGGCAAGGCGGAGTCGAGGTTCCTGCTCTATCGTAGCAATCTTGAGAGCATATTAACAAGTGCCCTTTCACCGCAATTTAAAAAATGCCAAAAATGCAGTGAAAATTATATCGCCATATTTACTAGGTGACAATAAGATGCATTAACGCATGTTAGCAGCCGGTATGGCAACGGCTTGCCTCGTATCTCCAATGAATTGCAATGTAGGCGTTCCCAGAGGCAAGGTACGTTTTCCTATAACAATAGAACATGGAAGAGGGGAGTACAACAATAGCGTTGTATTTACAAGGTAATACTGCACTTGAGGAACAATACCAAAACTCTTACTAATTGCGGTTTATGCCGGATCCTAGCAGCAGGCACACTTGTAATTCTAGACAAGCAACAGTTCTTCCTGGTTTTTACCAGGAAAAACACATTAATTATATTAAAAACAAAAACCTCACATAAAACTCTTCACAAATTAATAATTTACCTTTCAAATTGATTTGTAGATTAAGAAGAATGTCAGTAACACACCAGATTTTTTATACAGAATCTCTGTAATGCACTACTTAGCAAAACCAAAAAATGGCAAAGTTTCCCTGTCATTCGGCACACATATACATGTAAATATCAAATCATATTGCTTCCCACATTGATTTAAAATCTAACACACATTTCTATTGGTTACACATTTTAGCCCTTTCCAATTGACATAAGTTTCAACCCTACCCCCTATCTACTTACTGCCTGTTACCATGGTAACAGTACATGCAACACTGAACTAAGCACAAAGGGTCACAAGTTCAGCACACAATGTTGCTAATGCAAACAGCAAGTGTGCTTGACTTTTCAAAATATCACCTAATCTAATGATGTTGCATTCAAACAGTTTCTCATAACCAATAAGAAATATGCTTTTATAAAACAGAAACAATCACACTACTTTTCAGACTACAATGTTTTAAACAGCTAATCAATTCTATTGTTTTTTCAAAACAACACCTTATCCACCATTTTAGAAAAATCGTACTTTTCAAACTGCTTTTCATTTACAGAGACCACCTCAGTGCATTCAGACCTCCTTGCAAGATGCTTAGCAGTATGGATTGTTGGACACAACTATATTTTCTGGAGCCGAAGGTACGCAGAAAATGGATCCATTGACAAAGACCTAGGTTTACCAAATGTAGACATTAAATGGATTAGACAGATAGGGTTAAAGTGGCACCAATTGATGCCATTGGTTAAATCCTTTTTACATTTCCAACGCCCTGACCTCATAATTGTGCACTGCGGTGGCAATGACCAAGTCACTTTGACTGGGGTAGGTCGAAATGCTTATGAAGGACACCTTTGGAGAATTAATGTCACTTTTCCCCCAAAACTGCCTTTGTCTATTCTATTATATGCCAGAGGAAGAAATGGAACTGGTCCAATCAATTTTGTCCACAGATTGAGAAAGCTAGGAAACATGTCAATAAATCGGTTTCTCGCGAACCGGAGCTCCATTGAAATTTAAAAATGCAACTCTCTCCTTTTTCCCGGACTTCACTCAAACGGTGCAAAAGCAAAGAAGAGGCTTCCTGACGGTGAAGAGGAAACTGAGAGACAAGGGTATAAAGTATGCTGTGATGTTTCCGGCTCGCCTCAGGGTAGAATTCAACAGGAAGGCCTGTTTTTTTGACAATCCTGATGTGGCAGCTGACTGGTTGGATAGTATTCACATGCCTGGCACTGGGAATCAAGACCGAGAGGAGGCGGAGGAACAATGAACTCATTAATATGGAATGTAATGGGGTTTAAACTGTTTTAAGTTGCTGCGGGAGTGAATGGGGCGTGTAAATAGATCGCCCTGCTTGGCTATGTCTTGTACTATGTCGGTGAATTCAACATTGCAGAGGTGGCGATGAGGGGGTTGGAGGGGACGGGTCTGCCAGTCAGCCCTCCTCTGTTTTCTACCTTTAGTTATCATTAGACTAGATTGGGGGCGACAGGCACACTGCTAGTTGGGGATTGACGTTAACTACATGCAGGGGTGCAGGGTGGGAGGTGGAGGGCTCAGTTTTGTGAGTTGGTTTGGGTTTTGGTTTCTTTTTTGTTTATTCCATTTTTGTTTGGATCAGGTGACAGTATCCTATTACTATGTTAGTGGTCTGGGGTGAATGTCGCGTGCTAATCAGAGATCAGAGGTGAAAGTGTTGAGTTGGAACGTCAATGGCCTGGGTGACAAGATCAAACGTGGGATGGTGAATCAGCTAATTAGAAGACAGTCCCCGGAGGTGGCGTTGTTGCAGGAGACACATCTTGTTGGAAATCGATGTATGGCCCTGCATAGAGGTGGTTATAAACTAGTAGCACAAGCTGGGTTTACATCTGGTTCTAGGGGAGTTGGTATCCTGCTCAAAAACTCCTTCCCGTTTGATTTACTGGCTACATGGTCGGACCAGAGCGGCAGGAATGTAGGTATTTCAGGGCAGCTAGGGGGTAGGACAGTCACCTTCTTATCTATCTATGTGTCACCTGGCCTTCAGTCTGACACCTTTAAAGATCTGAGCTCCATTTTTCTGACCCTGCCTTTGGGTCTTCTGGTTCTGGGGGGTGACTTCAATGCTGTACTAGATGGTGGAATGGATAGATTCCCACCACGGCCACATGCAACATCACAGAAGTGGCTCCCTGATTTTCTCGAATCACTGGGGCTGGTAGACAGCTTGAGAGTGCGTAACCCGACTCAGAAATGCTTCACTCACATCTCGGCCGCACACAATAGCATGTCTAGATTAGACTACATGTTGGTTCCAGCAGCCATGGCATACACAATTAGAGATGCAAGATACCTCGGGAGAGGCATTTCTAATCATTCCCCGATGTGGTTGCAACTTGAGATTGGACAGTCGGCAGTGGGTAGAATTGCTCCGATTAATGCATGGCATTTAAGAGACCCTGCCACAAAGAAGGAGGTATGCCAAGTATTGGATTATTATTTTCTGGAAAATTTGGGCACAGTCGACTCTTCGGGAGGCATATAAGGTAGTATTGCGGGGTGCGGTCCTCTCTTTGATTGCCGGGAAAAAGAAGGTGCACCAAGCCGAGGTGGTCAAAGTGGAGGGGGAGGTAGTAGATTTGGAGAAAAGGGTAGTGGACACGGCAACTCAGGCGGACATACATTTGTTGAAATTGAAGCAAGAGAAATATAAGGGTCTCTCCAGGGAACGGGCAATCACACACCACAATGATGTGCAAAGCCGAATGTATGAACATGGGGATAAGGCCGGGAAGTTAATTGCTTGGCTTGAGCGCGGAGAGCGAGCTTCTCGTCTGGTGCCGGAGCTAGAGGGGTCGGTACCTGAGAAAGTTACCGACCCGCAGGCAGTGGCGGACACCTCTGAGTATTATAAAGAAGTGTACACCTCAGCGAATGGTTTTACCGAGACCGAGAATGGAGAGATGACTAGAGATATAGTCATGCCTAGCCAATCTAAAGAAAATAGGGCATACCTAGACTCACCCATTACAGACGACGAAATTGCACAAGCAATTAGAGGCATCAAGTCCGGAAACGTGACGGGTCCTAATGGATTGCCTGTAGAATTATATAAATTGAATGCCAGTAAAATCGCTCCCCATATCCGTGCCATGTTCCTGGAAAGCAGGGACCTGGGACAATTGCCATATGATGAACGGGTGGCAAAAATTGTGGTCATTCATAAAGCAGGCAAGGCTAAGACGTCCCCTTCCTCATACCGGCCTATTTTGCTTCTCAATGCTGAACCTAAGATACTGGCAAAGTTGCTTGCCACTAGGTTGGCCAAGGTCATCACGACTCTGGTGCATCCCGACCAGTCTGGCTTCATGCCGTGCCGGAATACAGCCCTGAACCTGCGGAGACTTCATGGGATCTTGGGGGACCCTTCGAAGATACTGGAACCGTCGGCCTTAGTGTCCCTAGATGCCACCATGGCATTTGATCGAGTTGAATGGGCCTACTTATTTTCAGTTCTAACTAAATTGGGCTTTGGCCCAGAATTTATTGGATGGAGATTGTTGTATGCCGTTCCTTTGGCCAGAGTGATTGTTAGTAACTGTAAATCAGCCGACTTCGCCATTGGAAGGGGCACGAGGCAGGGATGTCCGTTGTCCCCACTTCGCTTCACACTAGCGTTGAAGCCGCTTGCGGCATGGGTCCGGTGAGACCGGTCAATATGTGGACTGCGGTGGACCCTAGACTGGGAGGGTAAAATCTCGCTTTACGCAGATGATATCTTGCTATATCTCACAAAACCCAGAGTATTCCTGAGTAATTTTCAGACGTACTGACGATATTTGGCAGATATTCTGGGTTCACAATAAATTGGACGAAGTCAGTGTTGTTTGTCATATCCGGTAATCCGCCTGTGGTCCCACAGGCATGCCCTATTAAGATCGAACTAGTGGGATTTAAATACTTAGGCATATATATAAAATTGGATCCAAAAAGGAGATATGCTAATAATTTAGAACCCCCCTTGCGCCGGCTTAGAAGGGATGTGGAACGATGGAGAGCTTTCCCCTTATCATTGCTTGGAATGTCGGTTCTGTTCAAAATGATGGCCTTCCCCCGATTTTTGTATATACTCCAAACCTCCATGGATCCAGTGCCTACTACCTATTTTAGGGAGATTGAGGCGCTCCAGCGGCAGCTTCTATGGGATGGCAGGGCTCGTATATCTTTTGTCAAACTTACTCTTCCTTGGTATGATGGTGGAATTGGACTGCTGGACACGCAGGAAATATTATTGGGCTGCACATCTTGCGGTGGTGAAACACGTGATCCATGGCTCTCCCGGAGACCCTGGCTTTGCCATGGACCGTGGGCTGGCCCCAGGTGGAGACATAGTCAGAGCATTATATGCCAGACCTGGGAGATTTACTCTGACGGGGGCAGCAGGCAGAGACTCACCACGCCATCGGGCAGCCGTGAGGGGAACGGCGGTGAATCAGGCAGAGAGGGAGCGCCGGGAGACTCCTTGAACTCTGACCCGGTTGCGGGTTGCCTCTACGCCATCGGGCAGCCGTAAGGGGAACGGCACTACATCCCCCAGCAGCCTCGGGGGCGGCGGCGCACCAGTGACAGGTGCAGAGCGCCAGGAGGTGCTACTTAACAGCCCGCGGCAGCGAGCACTGTGGGGGCAGCAGGCAGAGACTCACCACGCCATCGGGCAGCCGTGAGGGGAACAGCGGTGAATCAGGCAGAGAGAGAGCGCCAGGAGACTCTCTGAACTCCGACCCAGTTGCGGGTTGCCTCTACACCATCGGGCAGCCGTGAGGGGAACGGCACTACATCCCCCAGCAGCCTCGGGGGCGGCGGCGCACCAGTGACGGGTGCAGAGCGCCAGGAGGCGCTACTTTTCACGACCCGCGAGTCGCGCCCGCGGGAGCGCCCGGGGCTAAGTCCGGGCAAAGGGCGGGCCCTCTGTGGCCCTCAGAGGCCTGAAGAGACTGGACTGGGCCAGGGTCTTTGGTCCAATTGAACTGACCCCCATTTTTTATTCTAAACATCAAAAGTAAGACATTTTAATACTTGGCGTTTTTGTGTTTTTATTGCCATATAGAGATAGTCATTGATAACTATATGGTCAAAAAGGTTTCCCAGATCAACAGTGAACGTAGGGCTTCCCTAGGGAAAGGAAGCACCACACCTTGCTTGGCTGACCAGCCGCCGGCTGCAGGGGATGCTGTGATGGTAGCTAACAGTGATAGTTTAATCAGTATAGAGCTCCCAATACCCACTGTGGTCGGGGCAGAGGTACACTCAGAACATATAGAGCAACATGATATATCTAGTGAAGAGAGGGAGGAGGTTCCTCCCGTTACAATGCCGGTAAGGATGTGCAGGAAAATACTGACAAAAAAAGGGGGGAAGCAGATTAGAACTGGAGGTGCCATTAATCCCAAAATTAAAATTGGCCCAGGAACTAACCCCTTTGTGTTTACGGGGGATAAGGAAGGCAGCCGTAACTTAAGCCTTAATATTGAACAGTTTACTACTTTTATTAAAAACTTGGAGTCTAAACTGGAGACAAAGATAGAGGAGGCACTTAGACCTTTGGTGGCCAGAATAGATACCCTGGTCAAGGAAGTGGACAGGCTTGGTGGCCTGGTCTCCCCCCAACAAAGGGCTAGGGCAGGACTGAGGGCCCAACCGGAGGAAGTTAGGGAGGTAGCGGTAGCACAAGGCAAAAAGCAGCACAATACCAGTAAAGCTGATGTAGTATCTAGCACCGCGAGCAGTAGGCCTCAAACACCACCAGTTATTCCATCCCAGCCTAAAACCTCAAACTTGCAGTTGCAATCAAATCCAACTATAAGCAATAAAGTTGTTCCTAGATCCCATAGAAGTAACCACTATCTTAATCTACCACCAGATTACGCGCCTTTTGTGGTGGTGGATGACTAATGTCCCACCGGTTGGTACCCATCCTGCTTCACCATGTGGAGAGTCACACACCTCACTTAAAAACAAAACAGTGTCGTGGTTAAATAAAAACTGTGGTTTTCCTATTGGGTATTCAGACCAGGTAATGGCGGTTAGGAGGGTGAACTGGGTGGGTCCATCTAAAAAAGTGGGTAGCGGGGGATTGCATCATGGTGAACTTTAAACACCCACAACATGTGGCCACTGTCCTCTTGAGAGCATCTTCTCTAGTATATAATGAGGACAGCACATGTGTACGCCCATTAGGGTATTTTTATGCTCACTTGTGTCATAATCCCCCCCAACAAAGACTTGTGACACCTCTGTACAATACCCAGACCCCGACTAATGACATGCGATTTATGTACAACGTTGTTAATTCAGGTGGAGCGGGAAATGTTGTTAACACGCAAAATAGACTCAACTACAGTGGTCAACATCAGCAGGGCTTTAATGTCAACACACATAACAGGTATGAGCTTTTATCTGGCCTGGAAATGTGTGACTGACATGAAATACCTATGGGTCAGGGTATGACAATCATTGAAGATTTAATACCCACTACTAACTCACAGGATAGAAGTGGATATAGGAATGTTGTCTCATGGAATGTTGCGGGGCTGGCTGCAAAGATGGCAGACGAAAACTGGGTCACTTACATCAAGCAATTCAAGGTTATCTGTCTCCAAGAAACATGGGTTGTAGAGTGTGACTTATTTTTAGAAGGTTATAAGGCTTTTTATGTACCGGCCACACCATCAATCAGAGGCAGGCCAAAGGGTGGCTTGGTGATATTTGTTTCCATTCTGGTCACTTCAACAATCCATAGTATTGATGTATATCAAGCCTGTGTGCAGGGTGTAGTACTAAAGGGAAAGAACAATAGGGTTGGTCTGGTGAATTGTTATAATGCTACTAATGGTACCACAGCATCTAATCAAATATCTGTACTTCATGCTTTTATTACCACTTCTATGAAGGATTACAGTCACAATTTAATGATTATGGGAGATTTTAATGTGCATCTGTGTGGCGACCCGTTGAAGAAATGTTGAGGGGATTTGCAGTGTGAAGAATTAATGGCTTACACCTGGAACACACAGTAGATGGGGAATTGTGCAATACCCTACTAGATAATTTGGACCTCTCTATGGGCATCACAATCAGGGACCCGCAAAGAAGCTTTGATATTCCTACATTCAAGGGGCATGGCAGGGGCACTTTCATTGACCACATGTTATTTTCACAGACCATGTTTCCCTTCCTAGAATCTTTTGATATTGATAAAAGTGAGTTTATTGACCACAACCCTCTTGTGATTCATCTAAAGGGATTTGAGATCACTAAAGGAAAGCAAACCCATAGTGAAGGAAGGCTGAGCACTACAGATGGGAGGAGGCGACTTAAATGGTCAATGGTAACCCCGGATCTTCTGTATAAGAACATTAAGGACAATTTTTCAGAAGAAATTACTAATTGTACTAGGAAGGGAGCAGATCCGTGGGAGGTGCTAACTGCCTACCAAGACCTGTCAGGGAAGGTGTCAGAGCTGTTGACGGTTCCAGTTAAAAATAGTTTGGAGAAATGTGGACCAAGGTGGTTTAACCACGATTGCTCCAAAGCTGCTCGTAATCTTAGGCTAGCATTGTCAGCTTCTCCGAGAATTCAGGAGAATATTAGAGCTTGCCGTAAAAATTATAAGTCTGCCCTTAAAACTCATAAGGAGTCTTTGAGAGAAGAGTCATGGTGTGAGATATTAGATCCATCCACCCTTAATTGCAGCTCCACATTTTGGGCGCTAGTTAAAAAAACGTTTCTGGCGGAAGAGCCAGGGGACGGGCTCGAGTGCTGCATAGCTAAAGAGGATTGGGAGCGGCATTTTAAAACATTGTATTGTTCAGAGGATACTGTAAGTGTGGGGTTAGCCACTGGTGATAGTGGAGGAACTATTAAGTTTGACAACAGGGAGGTGATTGAGGCCATAGAAGGATTGACAGCAAACAAGGCACCAGGCCCGGATGGGATTCCCCCAGACCTGTTTAAGTCAAAGCCGATTTTCTGGGCACCCATTTTAGTGGCAGTCTTTAATGCTGCTGCCAATGCAGGCTGTCCTGTGGCCCAGGGACTGTCGACTATTGTGCCGGTATTTAAAAAGGGAGATAGGGGTAGCCCCCACTGTTATCGGCCAATTTCATTAATTGATTTGATGATCAAAATCATGGGGAGAATTCTTTTGCGGAGAATTACATGCTGGGCGAATGATAATAACATCATGTCTATCTCCCAGTATGGGTTCTGTGTGGGGCGTTCCACCACAACCCAGTGTCTTAATTTGTTTCTCATTCTTAGTAAATATACGGTGGCGCAGAAGGGAACGGTCCATCTCGCCTTCATGGATCTGTCATTAGCCTTCGACTGTGTTAACAGGGGAAGGCTGTGGCAGTACATGAGGGAGAGGGGAGTTGACACAGGGTTCGTTGACTTTCTGGTGGACATGCACAATCACACCAGCGCTAATGTTAGATACTCTGCGAATGGTGATACCACTGATAAGTTTGACATAAAGAAGGGAGTACACCAGGGATGTATTCTTGCCCCTTTTCTTTTTAACTTCTACATAAATGAATTGGATGCTGTCTTACAGAAGGTACAGTCAGACTGTCCGCGAGTGGGCAGGCGGGGTATTCCTGTCCTTTTATACGCAGACGATGCAGTTTTAATCTCAAGGACGGAGAAGGGGCTCCAGCTGCTTTTAAATGCTTTTAATGCTTTTATGACCGACAGGGAGCTACTGGTCAACAATTCTAAATCATATATTATGCATGTTGGCCGGCAGCCAAAAAGGAACTTTGTTTTTAAACTTGATGAGGTGCCTATCCCGGTTACAGAATTTTTTTTGTATCTTGGCGTTTTATTTGACTCTAAACTCAGCTGGGGCCCTCATTTGGCTAAGAAAAAGGGGGAAATGTTGAGGGTCAACGCATCTGTTTTTAATCTTGCAAAAAAACTGGGGAAGAAACCAGTCAGTGCAATGGTTAAACTGTACAACGCCAAATCAGTTGCTACTGCAGTGTATGGTAGTGAACTATGGGGCTATGTATCAGGAGAACAGTTGCAGGTCTCTGAAAATACTTTCCTCAAATGTCTTCTATGTGTCCCCCCCAGTACCCCTAATCTTGCAGTCCATGAGGAACTAGGGACACAGTACCTATGTGACAACTTTGCTCTAAGGCCATTGACTTGTTGGGTTAACCTGTGGTTAAATGAGGATATACCTCTTACCCACCAGATTGTGAGAGATCTTGTATCTCAGGATAACTCTATGTGCATCCCCTGGCTAAAATACTTGAAATCCTGTTTTGCGGGATTGTAAAGGGGGATGTAATAGCAATTAAAAATGCATTTTGTAAGTATCAGCTGGCCGATAGAGAAAGTGTGGAACTGTTGAAGCCAAGTGTTAGGAAATATGTTATGTTAAAGACATGTGATAGCATAGAGCCCTACCTGGCAGGATCATTCAGTTCACATGAAAAATTTCTGTTGTCGAGGTTCAGATTCAACATCTTTCATCATCTTTTAATCAGACCCAAGTCGGACATTTTTAGCAAGTGTGCAGCTCCCTGTGGCTGCGACGGGAAGTCTCCACAGGATATGCTGCATTTTATGTTTTTATGTAGGTTTTATGAATATCCCCGCCGTCGTTATCTTGTTGCCCTACTAAGAAAACTTGATTTTAATCAAATCAGACCAGCTCTCATTTACCTACAGCTTCTGCACCAGGACAGTGTTCTCCAAATAATATCGTTTTTAGAACTAGCCGTCAGAATGAGAACCTGTCTGGACCAATGACCCTATAAACTTTATCTGTCTAACTGGCAAACTTATTGGACCTTTTTAATTACGCCTTTTGCATTCTATTATGCACTGCTTGCACTTTATACCTATCCTGTCTGTATACCGGTATTGGGACAAAGTAAACATGTCTTGTATAAAGTTTTTAATATATGGCAATAATGTGTGTAATGTTTTTAAACTGTTGTGTATACGTGTACTTTTATGGTTTGAAATATAACCGAAATAAAGTCTCTTTTGATTTGATTTGATTTGGACTGTGCCGGGTCTGACGGCACATGCGGTACTCGTCTGGCATGCGGCTACCAGAGGTTTGGGATGGGAGGGGAAGCTGATGATGGCTACCCCCTGTTTAATTCGAAGAGGCTTGGGAGCCTGTCGCGGACCAAAGGGTTTGACAAATGGGACCTCATTGGAATTAGACAGTATTAACCCTGCCATGTTGTCATGATTTGCTTGTCTGATGCTTTTATTTTGTTATGTTCTTTTTTTTTTCAAAAAGATATTCAAAAAATAAATAAATCTGTTTCTGCTTTTCTCCGAGATTATAGAATTTACCACAACAATCTGCGTTTCAATATGGATGGCATCTATAGGACAGATGGTGTACATTTTACAGATGAGGGTAACAGAGTCTTCCTCTTGAACTTTAGAGTCTGCATAGGTACCTACTTGTAAGTACCAAAATCTCTCAATAAACTCAAGGGCTCTTTTTCAAGCCACCCAATATCTAAACACATAAGCTTCATGTATATCTGAAAAATATTACTTTTTTCCCCTTCGAGTCGCGCAGTCAACGTGTTAGAGTCGTGCACCTAACGCGTGCTCACCAGAGAGCTTTAGCAAACAGAAATGGTGGTCCCTAGGACTGGAGGGGCCTTTGAGCCCCCTCAACCATTTTTTAAAAGGCCCAGGGGGTAGCAGGCCTTTCAGCCCCCCTATCCATCTATTTTACTAGTGGGGTGGCAGTTGAGCCACCCCCAGAAACCCATTAACACCTTGGCTGCTAGGGGTTTTCCCCTCCTGTGCTGACATGCCATGAATCCCTCTATTCATGACGAGCTCAGCTCGTCATAAGCACAGCTCCACTGTGCCTCATGACGAGCTGACCTTGTCATGACCTTGTCCTAGCACCGGGGGCGATCCCCGGTGCTAGGAAACCCCTCTGGGACCCCATAAAATTTAAAACTTTTGCCCCCGGAATTCGGCCCCCTGGTAGATAATTATTAAAGCCTGCACTTCCTTTTATTTGTTTGTTTACGACATTATCCGTGCACCCTAAGCGCACTTTACAGTTTTTAGAAGAAAAAAAACGTGGGCCCTGGGAGGCATTGTGGGACACTATAAACAGCTATAGAGGGTCTAGATATTTCTACGCTACCCCTTTGTACGTTTTCCACACTTCTTCCACTGACTTCTTCAACCTCGCTTCTATCGAGGCACAAAATGGCTACCAACAATTCCTGGTTTTGAATGTTAACCAATTGACAGCCAATCAGTGATGTCATCAGTAATGTCATGTGAGATGTTATCAGTGATGTCACTGACGATGTCATGAATGACGCAATATGTGACACCATCAGCAGTGCATTGCGGGCGCGCGACTTATAGTTAGCAGAACTAACTATAACGGAGGAATTTCTATGTTTTGTACAAATGAAATGGCCAGCTAACTTTAACACCCCAGAAACCTATGGTCTTTTTCTGTTAATTTCTAAGGTTTTTTAAATGCTAATTTCTAACTATAACGTCTCGAGCTTCAGTGTAATTGCCTTCTTCTGTAATATAGATGCTAAAAAAATTAGCACAGAGTCTTGGGTTGGTTTAAAGTCTCTTAGGACTGTCCTCACTGGTTGGTTCTTAGCCAATGTGGGACTGCAAGGTTCATATCCATTTTGTTCCGGCAGTAATGCCACTCTGACGCTACTGTACTTATTGTGATCACATGTTGGCCCCAATTTGACCTTTCTCCCCTGTGGGCTTTCCTGTTGCAGTGTCTCATGGACATTGTAGGCCATGTTGTTATTTTATACTTCATTTTGAATTACAGATTGGTGGGAAAGATGCAAAGTGCCCATGACTGTTTGGCTAGCCCAAGACGGCCGAACAAGTAGTCATGCGCACTTGGAGTGTGCAAACCACTCCCCCCACTGTGACCGTAGTCCCGTCTGCCCCATCCTAAACTAGCCCTGTAGAAAAGAAAAATAAATTGATAATGACTAGGATATTATCATTTTATTTTTATTTGTTTCTGCTCTGCGAGCAGTGGGGTGACGCTCCTCCGCCTTAGCGAAGGATTTGCCCCTGGGCACATTTTTCCAGTTTCTGCTAAGACACAGCCTCAATTATGTACGTTCAGAGTAGACAAGGAAAGTGTGCTCATTTACAAAATTGAGAAGCTTTTCATCTTCAAACATGTGAACTCTGGCAGTTTACACCTATGCTGAAGGGAGCACGCCAGTGAAAGACAGAGAAGAGTTTAAAAACTAGGCTCATTCTTTCACTTTAAAGAGGAGGCTGAGATTCTCTCATAGCTGGATGCAATGACTGCACCAGTCTGTAGTTAGATAGCTGGGGGTATCCTAGGACCCCATGCCCCCTCGTAAAAATCATCCTCTTGGGGCACCCTGTCTGCCACCTGATATGAAGTGCATAATCAGTGTGCCTCTCAGGGTCTTGGTACCCTTATGACGACATCACCTACAAAAGCAAAAAAAAGTGATGGGTAGAATTTTTGAACCAGTCTCAGCTACTAGTAATTATTTTGTGCTGCATTTCAGTAAATCATGTTTTTGCCAAGTTGGGCATTCTAGACAGTGGCCAGCCATGTGGAAATCAATCTTGGTCCTGCTCTATTTGATCAATGTAGTTTGAACTTCCAGGTCAGATCCCCTCTATGAGGGAATACGAGCAAATCTCACTGATGAGACTTTGATAGGCCGAAACCAGCAGTTGTGAACTGGCTTGGCCTTCAGGAGGCAGCAATTTAAAAAATATAAAAATATTCTTTCTTGCTACCCCAGTTCGGATTCATTAACGTGCCTCTTCCCTTACCACTTGCTAAAGTCGGCACTGCATTACGAAAACTAGAGTAAAAATATCAATGAATACATAAAAATCAAAACAAAATATTCTACAGACAATATTTCATTTACAGACCAAGGTAGAAATGGGTGGATGAACACGTTTGCAGAAGGTTGAAGTTTAATGACAAATGAGTTTCAAGGACATAATGTATTATTCTGAAATATTCTTCAGACATCAAACATTCTTTACTTCAGTACACTTGGTAGACTTGGTAAATGTTTCATTTGCCGCAGTGCTTAATTTGATAAAGGAATGCTGAGGTCCAAGGTTTTTCTAAGGGGCTCGCTGTCGATGTTGCTGAATGCCAGGATTCCCAAATGCAGGCCTGCAGGCCGATTTACTAAAATATTGCATCAGAGTTGTGTCACTTTTGTGGCGCGACACTGACGCAAAATTATTTTTGTTCTTTACAAAGCCATAGAAAGACACTTTGTGAGGCTTTGCAAGGGTTTGCAAATGCAAATTAAGGCAAGGCATCAAAAAGTGCTGCCTTGCTTTCCTTTACATTGGGAAGGCGTTCCATTGGTGGAGCATTGGCATTCTCAGTATCCACCCATGGATTTTGGCGAATTCCCACATTTACAAAGACTTGTCAACCTGGAAATGTGTTCCCAGTAGGGCGTAACCGGAGAAATTTCTCCTCGTATTTCCTCTTCCTATGTGTGCTGTATTTTGCAGCACACGTAGAAAGAGGAAAATTCAGCTAAGGATCGTTTTTTCCCAGAAAATTGTCACTTCCTGCATATTATGAAGTTAGCAGGCTAGTGGTTGTGGGCGGAGCCTAGGGGGAACAGGAAGAGGAGGAGATGGACAGAGGAAGGGGCAGTTAGAGTAGGGACAGGGTTGAGACAGGTTGCAGATAATAAAGCTCCTGAAATATAAGAACCTGTGTCTGTGGTTCTTTGTAGCACGATGCTACAACTGGCGACGAGGGTGGGATGAGCAAGACTGCAGCCCACAGAAGCGTGTGAGAGCACCCTGTCCCCTGCAGCGCTGGTAAAGAAAAGCCCGCTGCTGTGTAATGCTGCCAGCCAAAGGAGAGACCAACAGTAGGTGACCCTGCCCCTCCTGTGATTGTGGGAGCCCAGAGGGAGCCGCTACCACGAGCGCTGAAACGCTCGAGAAAGGGAGAAGTTTTCGCGCCGAAAGCGCGAGCCCCGCCTGATGCGTGAGCGTTGGCACGCTATCGGCAACGAAGAGCGGGAACTCAGAAAGCGAGTTGGGAGCTCACCCCAACCCAATCTGACGACTGCAGTGGCCAGAGACGAGTGAATCCTGAGGTGGATTGCCCCACGGAGGCCTGCTACCGAGCGCTGCTGAGCGCAAAATAATTGGAGCCTGAGCGAGCTCCGGTGTCGGAGAATCTCACGCTGGATGCGTGAGAATTAGCACGCCGCAGTCGAGGACCCTACAAAGTAAGGCGGGAGCCCACCCCAACCTCACCTGACGACAGTGGCGACCAGAGGGAGCTAAATCTGGAGGGTGCTGCTCCTGAAAACGACTGCCGGTGAGTCCTGGGTGAAGAAAAGGGTTGAATGCAGAGAGAGAGAAAGTAGTGCCTGCAGATAACCACTGCGGCCATCTTTGAATCAGGCAACTTTCAAGACACCTTCCCTGTGCAGACTGCAGGCGGCCATTTTGGAGTCAGGCATTGAGCAAATGAACAAGCATTGGCAGCAGAAATAAACAAGCATTGGCAAGGAAACAAGCATTGTCAACAGAAATAAAACAAGCACTGGCAAACAAACAAGCATTGGCACCTGCAATTAAACACGCATTGGCAAATAAACAAGCATTGGCAAATAAACAAGCAGTGGCACCCGAAGTCAAACAAGCACTGGCGAGTAAACAAGCATTGGTATCTGCAACTAAACAAGCATTGATAAATAAGCAAACAGTGGCAAGTGAACAAGCACTGGCAAGTAAGCAAGCATTGGCAAGGAAACAAGCATTGGTGTAACCAAGTGAGATTGCTGCAAAATGGCGTCCGATGAAGAAGACAATCAGCCTCCACCAAATGACGCCAGTCCCAAGGCCACAGGTGGGTCGCTCCTGCGGGCACCTGCGCCTCTCAAAGTGACAACTGGGGGAAGTATGGGTCCCAGATGGCAAGAATGGCTGGAAGAGTTTGAAGATTACGTCGAAGGATCGGATATTACAGGGGACAAAAAGAAGTTGATTGCCCTGCGCAACCTGGCGGGGAGAGAGATAGTTAAAATAATCAAGGACCTTCCTGCTACTGACGCAGATACTTACGACAAAGTACATGACGCTTTGAATAAAAGATTTCTTCACAAAAGAAATGTAGATTACGAACGCCACACGTTCCACTCTGCTCGGCAAGGGAAGGATGAACCCATGAGTGCCTTCATGATGCGCCTGCGGAGACTAGCCAAGCACTGTGAATTTGATAATTTCTCAACAGATGCTGCTATCAAATCACAAATAATAGACGGATGTTATTCTGATCAACTTAGGAGGCGCCTACTGAGAAAAGTACATGAACTAGATGACATAGAGGAGATGACACGGGTTTATGATCAGGCGGAGAAGTACGCAACCGATTTTGTAACAGAACACAAAGGAAGTCATGAACAAGTGGGACGTGTGCACGCCAAAAGTGACAGTCGAAGGAGCTCAAGAGACAGACAATGGAGGTCGCACACGTTTTCCCGTCAAGAACAATCAAAATATCAGCGACGAGAACCGTGGAAGAAAGAGAGAAAATCGGAAAGAGTGAGGAAATGTTACCGATGTGGGTATGATTACCCTCATGTGGACAGTTGCCCTGCCATGGGTCAGAGATGTCGGAAGTGCGGTCGAACCAACCATTTCGAAGTGATGTGTGGGGACTACAATAAGGAGAAACGAAGTGGTACCACAAGGACACCACGACCTGACACACGAAGCAGAGCCCCAAGAGTGTCTCGGTCCGACACCCGAAGACACCATGCGCGAGCTGTCCAAGACCAGACGGAGCAGTCCTCTGGGTCGTCGCACTCTATCAGAGAGTCACGTTGGTCCAGGTGGGAGCGGAGGTCACCCTCCAGAGAATCCAAACCGTCGTCCCGAGACTCAGCATACACCATCGAGTACCTGAACCTAGCGGCAGACCCAGACCAGCTTAAGAAATACCCTCGGCTAGATATCAAAGTTGGCAATCACGACACAAAGTTCGTATTAGACTCTGGTGCATCCTTAAACTATATTCCAGTCACCGAATACGAAAGAATGAGTCCACTGCCTCCTCTGACATTTGCACCCGTGAGAGTCTTCACGTGGATGGCCAAGAAGCCACTTCCCTGCCTGGGGAAGTTCTCGACGACCCTTAAACATGACAACACAACCATATCAGCGGTCATCCATGTCATCAAGGGCCCAGAGGCAGACTGTCTACTGAGCTTGCCGACAGCTGAACGGCTTCACCTAGTAGAAATTCTTTTCAAGGTCAGCGACAACCATGATGTGACCCGCCAGTTTCCCAGATTATTTCAGGGATTAGGCAAATTGAAAGACTGTCAGGTGCGACTGCATATTAATGAACAAGTCAGACCCGTCGCTCAACACCCTCGACGGGTACCATTTCATCTACAGACTGCTGTTGAGGAAGAACTCCAGGATTTGTTAGCTGCAGATATCATCGAGCGCACTGATGGCCCGACCCCATGGGTATCACCAGTAGTTATTGTCCCGAAGAAGGGCACGGCAAACAAAGTCAGACTCTGTGTAGACATGCGCCTGCCCAACACTGCAATCGAAAGAGAGCGACACCCGGGACCACATCTGAGCGATATGATCGCAGCACTCAATGGGGCCACCGTGTTTTCCAAGTTGGATTTAAATAAAGGATACCATCAGCTGGAACTGGATATAGGGTCAAGATATATCACCACCTTTGCAACCCATCTGGGGTTGTTCAGATATAAAAGACTGAGCTTCGGAGTTTCCTCAGCGGCCGAAATATTTCAGGAAACAATTCGGCAAGTCATTCAAAACATTCCTAACACACTCAACTATAGCGATGACATCCTTGTCTATGGTTCTGATGTACGAGAACACGATATGGCACTCAATCGTGTCTGTCATGCCCTATTGGAGGCAAACCTGACTCTGAACAAAGAGAAGTGCGAATTTCACCAGGCCACACTGAAGTTCTTTGGCCATATCTTTTCTGGAGCTGGCATGAAGCCTGACCCTGACAAAATTGTGACTTTAAACAACACCAAAAGTCCCCAAGACGTCAGTGAACTCAGGTCGTTCCTTGGAATGGCCAGCTATTGCGCTCGTTCTATTAGGAACTACGCAACGATCAGCCATCCCCTCCGCATCTTAACCAAACAAGGTCAACCATTTGAATGGACTCCCCAATGTGAGCAGTCATTCAAGGAAATCAAGAAAGCGGTGGAATCGGCGGATCACCTGTCATACTTCAACCCAAAGCGAAACACTGAGATAACTGTGGATGCCAGCCCCGTGGGGCTTGGAGCAATCCTGGCACAATATGAGAATGACTCAGATCAACGCCGTATCATTGCCTACGCGAGTCGTAGTCTGACTGACCCGGAACGGGCCTACTCACAGCCCGAAAAGGAGAGCCTAGCCGTAGTATGGGCATGTGAACATTTTCATGTTTTCATATATGGCAAACATTTCTCTTTAATCACAGACCATCAAGCTCTTATCACCATTTATGGAAACCCACGATCCAAGATGCCCCCGAGGATTGAAAGGTGGGGCCTACGGTTACAGGAATTTACCTTCACCATAATCCACAAACCGGGGAAGTCTGAAAATCCAGCGGACTACATGTCCCGGCACCCACTTCCATCGTCAGCCTCCAATTCATCCATCGCAGAAGAGTACATACATTTCGTGACTGACCGAGCTCTACCTCCAGCTATCCCCATGGATACCATTCGAGAGAGTACGGCACAGGATGTCATCCTGCAGAAAGTTCTTCACAGAGTTCGAAACAATCGATGGAGACATGACCCTCAGGAGGAAGAGACTGATCCCCTTGTTAAACGTGAAATGCAGGCCTTCCGGCATGTATGTGGCGAACTGTCAGCCACCACTGACGGCATACTGTTGCGAGACCAGAGGATTGTGATCCCCACTCAACTGAGACAAGGAGTGGTTGCTCTTGCACATGAAGCGCATCGGGGGGTTGTGTCAACCAAAAGAGCGCTAAGGGAACGAGTATGGTTTCCGTACCTCGATCAATTGGTGGAAGCCACCTTGAAGGATTGTCACCTCTGTCAACTCACCAGCAAAAGTGATCCTCCCGCACCATTACACATGACCACCCTGCTCCTTGGAGTGTGGCAAGAGGTCGCCATTGACTTCTATGGACCCCTGTCATCGGGCAAATACGTGCTGGCCATCATCGACGAGCATTCTAGATATCCCATTGCATGCTTTGTACCGTCTACAAACGCTTCTAGTACCCTTAAAGTACTGGATGAAGTCTTTGCAACATGGGGAGTTCCCAAGACAGTGAAAACAGACAATGGCCCCCCTTTCAATGGGCAAGACTTTGCAGCATTTGCAAAACACCTAGACTTTCATCATCGTAGGATTACACCCCTCTGGCCACAGGCAAACGGGACAATCGAGAGATTCATGGCCACACTCAAGAAGACCTTTCAACATGCTACTGCGGAAGGCAGAGATCTGCAAGTGGCACTCAATGAAGTCCTCCGAGCGTACCGCACAACTCCTCACGCAACGACTGGCCAGTGCCCAGCGACACTCATGCTGGGACGCCCCATGAGGAATCGCATTCCAACGTGGGATGGTGCCTTGAGAGCATCATCATCTGCAAGAGATCAACAAGAAATGATAGCAACTGACAAGCGCAATAAAGATAAAATGAAGTCATATGCAGATCACCGGAGAAGAGCGAGATCGCTATCATTACATGAAGGGGACCATGTTCTCGTCAAACAAGAGCAGCAGAAGAAGACTGACTGTCTGTTCAAGGACGAACCATTGTTGGTCACGAAGAGGAAAGGTACTATGCTGACAGCAGAGTCCGAGCAGCGGCGAGTCACGAGAAACATCTCGCACTTTAAGAAATTGTCACGAGATACCTCCAGAACCATGACGAGTGAAATGGACACTCCCAGTTCGGAAGAACCACATTCTGATGATCGTGAGAGCACTGCTCCGATCAATGAGACACTGAATACCAATAGTCCGAGAGCCAGGTCGCCACAACCTCATCGTGACATACATCCACCCAAGAGACTTATCGTAGAGATGGACTGAGAAGTCAGTATGTTTGTTTGTTTTGTTACAAAGGGGGGAGATGTTATGAAGTTAGCAGGCTAGTGGTTGTGGGCGGAGCCTAGGGTGAACAGGAAGAGGAGGAGATGGACAGAGGAAGGGGCAGTTAGAGTAGGGACAGGGTTGAGACAGGTTGCAGATAATAAAGCTCCTGAAATATAAGAACCTGTGTCTGTGGTTCTTTGTAGCACGATGCTACACTGCACAAAGACAATCCTGCCGATAACACAGGCACCCTTGCACGTTGGTGCAAAGGTCCCTGCTTTGGCGCTAAGCAGCAACCAGAGTGCAGCACTAGGAGGCAACCAAACACGCCATATCTTAGTTGCATTTCTGCTCTGTTCCTTTCATGCAATACAGCGCAGTAAGTCGCCTTGCTGTGTTGCATAAAGTAAAGTGTAAGTACATCTGCCCTCCCTGTCGACTTTTTATTCATCTTCACCCTCTTTCTTCTACAACTCTTTACCTTATTCTCTTTATATCACTTCTTTATATTATCCTTGCTTTCTCTCTTCCTTATTGTTTTCCTATCTTTCCCTTCCTCTTCCTGTCACCCTTTCCTTCCTTTGTCTGTCTTCGTTTGGCACAAAGCCTGATGATGAGAAATAAATATTAGCGCCGAAAATGAGTGCAGGTATCAATTTTCTTAAACAACCTGCACGCACCTAGCACCGGTTATAAGTTTCAGAGGACAAATTACAAAGAGTTTCTCGGACTTTTATAGTACGTTTCTGAATTATGTTCCATCAAGTGACCTTAATATTTATTGTGGAATAATATTGGGGCATATTACCAAGCAATAGCGATAATTATCGCTATTGCTTGGTTAGCGTGAAAAATTTACAGCTGAGCTGCGGCGATTTTTACCGCAAATAAACCTTGGTATTACCAAGGTTTATTGCAAATGCGATAAAAATCGCCGCAATGCATGAATATCGCTGAAAAGTCAGCGATATTCATGAATTACCGAGCTAATGCTCTTAGCCATGTTATCCACCTCCCATTGGATAACATGGCTAAAAACTGCTCAGGGCAGGTGTTAGGTTTTGGAGATATTCGCGCTTTACGCGAATATCCTCAAAAGTTGGTAATAGGAGATAGCAATGTTAGCGACTGTTTTCAGTCGCTAACATCTTGGCACGCCCACTTTGCAGGTCATTAGTGATAAATATCACTGACATGCAAAGTGGGGCCCAAGATGGTCGCTATCTCCTACTAGCTGTCGCTAACTGGTGTTAGCGACAGCTAGGTAATAGGGAGATAATTTTATCTCCGCTTTCTTGGCTTTTAAAGCCAAAAAAGGGGAGATAAACCCCCTTGATAATATGCCCCATTATTCCTAGAGGCACTTTAGGGAAATTTGCAGAAACCAGAGGATGCACTTCAACAGGTACCATTTCTACGTACATCTCATAAAAAGAAGAGGCTGGCTTTAGCTGGCTGCAAAACAAAGCATGATAAATTATCAAAACGACCCGGCCTAACTCAGCGTTTTCCAGGGCAAATCTCTGTAGATGTAACCTCTGGAATCCATCCAAAGTACCAATATCTGAAAAAATACATATCCATTTACCAATTGATTTGTTTTCATAGACGGCGCCACATGGGAGTGCGAGAGGCTTCTCATTTTGCAACTTAGGTCATCCAACACATTTCGATTATGCGCTTTTGTTCTCGTGTCTTTATTGTCTATTCTAAATTTCATTTTTCTATCGATAAACTATTTTTGGATCAGCTATGTGATAGAAATGCGTTCCAGCAGTGTGCTGTAAAGTTAGACTTTATTCTCACTTGAATTTATATCCATGCATATTGCTATTGTGCATTTATATTTATATTATATATTGTATTTATATGTATGCGGATAGGATATGTGCCCATGATTCCTGTTTAACTATGGGATCAATCAGAAGATTCCCAATTCTGCAGACACCGATACTGTTCGTTTAAAACATTATATAATTATGGAGTTTCTTTTTTAATGTAAAATAATAGAATTCAAATGGATGACTCATTTATTCTTCAAACAGATTTCTTTTTATTCGTTTCTGTCTTTAAACATAGAAAATTACATAGCCATAATCCAGAATAAACAGAGCCAGTCAAGATCTCATTTATTCCATTCGTTTAGTTTTCCTTCACGCTGAGGTGAGCATGAAACACAATTTCAAGGGAATGGCGTCAAATGAAACCATGAATTCAAAATGTTGCTTTTCATATGAGTAGTAAAACACATTTCGCCTGGTAGAATATTCGTGGGAAGCTATTTCTTAACAGGAAGATCAAGTTCCAGTGTTATAAGTAAGGTTCGATTAAAGGAAGCATTGGCAAAGCCAATGTGTCTGACTATAATGTGCTAACTGATGCAAACACAGCCATGTTTTCACAAATACTGTGTGTACGGGTTGGCACATTGTAGTCACACCTATTAGCTTTTCTACTGCTTGCTAAATATGGATAATGGTATATGTAGGATACTTTGGGGAAGTTATATAAAGAAGTCTCCTAATGAGCTGTTTAACGTCCAGGCCTCTTTGACTTCGGTATTTCTGTGGGTGCGCATCAGTGGCCTCCAATGTAATACCAATTGACAAAAATCCTACTCTTTGGTGGCCCCCTGCTCAGTTGGGATAAAAACGTTTGGCCTTAGGAGGTTCCATCACCTCATTCCCCCCACTATGGTAGGGCCCGATCTTGGGATTAAAATTGAAACCACAGCTTCCTTTTCCCCTCAGGTAGTGGGGGTAGTAGGCACCTGTTTTAGCCTGTTAAAAATGTGGAACATGTTCCTCTGCCTCCTTACCTTCTCACAGCAGAAGACAGTGATCCAGGCCTTTATTACATCAAAGGTAAAAGTGCCTTCAAGGGAATTTATTTTAGTATGTATTTTGTAATTTGTGATGGCTTTAAAAGAATGAATTCATAATCCTTAATGTGAACAAATCGAGTGCTATTAGACTCTAATTCAATGTAAACTCAATTTTAACAGGACACAACATATAAACAAAACACGAGGTGTATTAGAAAAATAGATTTGTATCAAAGGGAATTTTAAAGGATACACTTCATATACAGATAAGTAAACAAACAAAGAATAGGTCTGTGGGTACACACAGAAATAAATCAATACGTGACTCAACAGAACCTAAAAGACATCTATCCCCAGTTACATTGAATAAAACAAGATAGGGATAAGATGTAGGGTCGACGTTTCGGTTTCCTAAGAGTTATTTGTAGAAACCATCTTCAGGACTGCTGTCAATTGAAATCTGTACAGAGATATTGTAATCTATTCGACGTTTCCAGCACCCTCTTAGCATATAGAGCAGGTAGTGGACTTTGCTGTGCTAATGGTGACGTTTTGAGGTATGCAATCGCCCGATGAGCTGTAAGTCATCAAAAAAGTGAATTAAATCACAACTCCAAGTTAGAAGATAAATCTTTCCATATGTAGGTGGTCAATTTCAGAGCAGATAATTCGACAACCATACGGTGGTAATCTATTTAAAGTAGCAAGTAAAGATTGTATTGTATCAACCTTTGGGACCAGTATAAATGCCGAGCCAAGTCAGAAATTATCTTGCCGCATGCAGAAAATTAATTTCAAAGTGGAGATTCACCAAGTCATGGAGCGAGAAACTAGTGACAAGCAGAGTGGCGGGCGACGATTGTCCCGAATCGACTGCATGTAGCGCGGCACTCTGCTTGTTACTAGTTGGTGAATCTCCGCTTTGAAATTAATTTTCTGCATGCGGCAAGATAATTTCTGACTTGGCTCGGCATTTATACTGGTCCCAAAGGTTGATACAATACAATCTTTACTTGCTACTTTAAATAGATTACCACCGTATGGTTGTCGAATTATCTGCTCTGAAATTGACCACCTACATATGGAAAGATTTATCTTCTAACTTGGAGTTGTGATTTAATTCACTTTTTTGATGACTTACAGCTCATCGGGCGATTGCATACCTCAAAACGCCACCATTAGCACAGCAAAGTCCACTACCTGCTCTATATGCTAAGAGGGTGCTGGAAACGTCGAATAGATTACAATATCTCTTTACAGATTTCAATTGACAGCAGTCCTGAAGATGGTTTCTACAAATAACTCTTAGGAAACCAAAATGTCGACCCTACATCTTATCCCTATCTTGTTTTATTCAATGTAACTGAGGATAGATGTCTTTTAGGTTCTGTTGAGTCACATATTGATTTATTTCTGTGTGTACCCACAGACCTATTCTTTGTTTGTTTACTTATCTGTATATGAAGTGTATCCTTTAAAATTCCTTTTGATAAAAATCTATTTTTCTAATACACCTCGTGTTTTGTTTATATGTTGTGTCCTGTTAAAATTGAGTTTACATTGAATTAGATTCTAATAGCACTCGATTTGTTCACATTAAGGATTATGAATTCATCCTTTTAAAGCCATCACAAATTACAAAATACATGCTAAAATAAATTCCCTTGAAGGCACTTTTACCTTTTCTGTTTAATTACCCAAGCCCTCAAGGGTTTATTTGGGTCGCTCACTTTTTGTTAATCATTTATTACATCAAGGCTGGATTACTCCAACTCCCTATACTGGAGCTCACCACCTGAAGAGACTTCAGCTGGTGCAAAATGCTGCAGTCAGTTCCCTTTATGCCTTCCAAGGAGAGCCCATATCCAACCAGGCCTAAAAGAACTTCACTGGTTAATAATAAAAGAACGGGTTAGATTTAAAGGTTTAGTCCTGGCAAAAAGAGTGTTCTACATCAAAGGCCCTCAGTATCTATCCAATAGATTTACTCCGTACTGACCAGCACTATCACTGTATTCCTCCAATCCCTTGTAGGTAGCCACTCTACATTTTATGACGAATAAGTGGGGTGGTGGTTCATTTTCGTATCTGGCCACCAGGGAGTGGAATGCCCTTCCAGTTCAGCTTTGCGCTTCTAAAGACATTGCGACATTTAAGAACCTACTCAAGATTAGCCTCTTTAGTTCAGCTTTCCAGTCTCATTGTTATGTTGGGATCAGACTTGTTACTTACCACTGGAAACTCTTTAGAGGAGCTGACATGCTCTACAATTCCTAAAATAATAAAAATAATGCTGCAAGACAACCCGCTGTGCTGTGTTGCCCGAGAGGGAGAGAGAACAAATGTGCCATATCTACTAATATATGATGCATACCAGCATACGCCGCAAGACGCCAAGAGTTGCTCCTGGGTGGGGTACGCTGTGTGTCTCGCTGCCGCTGTGCCATCTTCGCGGCAGGAGACTACAGCTCCCAGTGAGCTCAGCGGCCACTTCCGGCCACTTCCGGCCTCACGCCCTGATCGCGCCCGGAGACGCTACAAAGCATGGCCGCTCCCTTGGTGGAGCGGGGGGACATACCAGCAGACGCCGCTAGACGCCGAGAGTTGCTCCTGGGTGGGGTACGCTGTGTGTCTCGCCGCCGCTGTGCCATCTTCGCAGCAGGAGACTACAGCTCCCAGTGAGCTCAGCAGCCACTTCCGGCCTCACGCCCTGATCGCGCCCGGAGGCGCTACAAAGCACGGCCGCTCCCTCAGTGGAGCGGGGGGACATACCAGCAGACGCCGCAAGACGCCGAGAGTTGCTCCTGGGTGGGGTACGCTGTGTGTCTCGCCGCCGCTGTGCCATCTTCGCGGCAGGAGACTACAGCTCCCAGTGAGCTCAGCGGCCACTTCCGGCCACTTCCGGCCTCACGCCCTGATCGCGCCAGGAGGTGCTACAAAGCACGGCCGCTCCCTCCGCGTCGCGGACGCACGCGGGAGGCGCCAGGCAGAGCCCGGGCAGAGGGCGGGCCGTCTGTGGCTGTCCGTGGATGACTGGGGACGGGACGGGCCACCCCCCTTTTCAGTGGCACTCAATTCTGAAAGTATTCGGCACTCTTCCACAAGGTACCGTTATCCGCTTTTCCATTTCATTTGCAGGCTATTGTACTAGTTGCCCCCCCCTGATAGTACGAGTGATAATCTATTCCTGTCCTGGACTAATCGTGTTTTTGATACTTTCATCCATACCTTGCTGTAATTAACGAGGCAACCTACAGCAAATATGAGTGTCCACGGCAAGAAAACTAAACTATCTGCTTCACGTCCAAATACTAGACTTCAGGCCACAATGCCGCAGCCCCTCCCAACATTAACCGCAATTGATAAAATGCTACAACAGACCATAGGGGTGGTTGCCAATGCAATTGAAAATACCGAAAGAAGATTATCCTTCCCACCCACAATAAGCTCTAAAGACCATGGCGAAGATTGCTCGGCTATTGCCATTGATCCCACGATCCTGGACTCTTAATTAACATCCACCTTTGCCGAGCTGCCTTGTGCACAGATTCCGGCTGAGACCTCAGTAGCTGATGATTTATCTTTGGCTTTAGTTGAGTCCTCTACTAACAATGACGATCAACCCTGTATCTTGACTTCCCCTCCCATTGTGGCAAAATTAAAATCTGGTAGGGTGGGCTCTAAGACAAAAAAGGATAGTCTTCCTAAGAATCTAGGTACAAAGAAACAGCCCAACCATAACCTGGTAACCCCATTTGACCATCCCCGGCACCAAACTACAGGTATACCCTGCTGGGTCACCAATAAGCATGGGCGAATTTTGCAAATCTGGCGTTCGCGAATTTTGCGAATTTGCGAACTCGCAATCCGCAAAATCCGTGAATTCTCACGAATTTGCGTTTTTTTTTTGTGTTCGCAAGGATTTCTGCCAGTTCGCGAGGGTTTGGTACTAGTTCGCAATCGCGAACTTACTTGTCGGCTCGCAACAGTCGCGACTATGTTGTTTCTACGTCTGGTTCATCATCACAGGTTCCCAGCACCCTCTGTTTCACCACTGCCACTCTCTGTTTCACCCATGCCACCCTCTGTTACATCAATGCCACCCTCTGGTTCATCATCACTGTAGATTATGGGGGGGAAAAGCAAGCACACCTGCCTTGCTTCAACTGACATGAATTAATTTGGGGTTAGTTTGTTAATGTGTCACTGTTTTAAAATTCCAGGTCTGGCACCTGCTTCCTTATCAGTAATTTGCTTTCTGTTGCAGTGCAATTTTTTTTCCAGGACCTTTGTGGCCTACTTGTAGCTATTCTATGAGCCTGCTGTGAGGGTCAGAGCAGGGTCATACAATTGTTGCAACTAGCAACTGAACTCTGGAGGGGCCCCAGTCAGGAAGCACTACAGGGAATGGTTACTAATGATGAGTTTGAACTCTTGCACCTGCCGAATGCTTTCAGTTTTGCAAAACTCGTTTTTCTGCAATTTCACGGGATTCGCGGGGCGTGAACACGCACGAGATCGGATTCGGAAGCCGCGAATTTGTGCGAATATGCGATTTGTTTTTTTGCAGCGTGTTAGTTCGGAAGGTTTTGTGCGTTTTCGCGAGCCGCTTGTAGCGCGAAGGCGCGAAGTTACCCTCACGGTTGTTTAAGGACGCGGCCATCTTGTTTGCATGACGTATTTCCGTTTCCGGGCGCGAAGTGTAATCTCGCAAAGTGTGCGGCTCGCCAGTACAATTTCGCGAGTGTTCGAGAGGAAAATCTTGCGCAAACTTACCCGCGCGGTCGTGAACGGGTGCGGCCATCTTGTTCCTCATTCATTGCTATGGTTCTGGGCATGCTCTTTGTATCCTCTCTAAATCTCTGCCATCCTTTGCTTGTCTGAAGTTTTTTTTAATGTATTTTACTTATTATCTATCCCTCTATTTTTCTAGCCCTATATTTTTGTGTTTACTGCTACTTTTGGTTATTTTAAACTACTTTTTTAAACTCTTTTCTTTTCTTCTCTTCCCTATTCTATTTTCTTTATTCCTTTCCGCCCACACCATGGTGAAGGGAGCCGGGAAGCATCCCGAGAAGGGGAAGGGTCCCGCACCCCGTGCCTGGCTCCCGTGTGGGCGTTTGAGGGGGGAGCAGGTCGTACCCAGGGAGATCTTTAGCCCGGAGGAGGTGGGCGCACTCATTTTTTATGTTCAGCGCCGCCTCCCCAGGACCATCATGGCAGGCGGCAGGATCGGTGTCGGGTACGGGATCCGGGAGCGCCGGAAGCGGTGGGATAAGGTGTGCTGGGCCATGTACCACCACTCTCGGGTCCGGCGCACCTACAACCAGGCCACCCACCGCTGGACGGATGTCCTGACCCGTGAACGAGATCTGCTCGACCTGCTTAGCCTTGAGATCCCCGGGCTTGGTGAGTAGTAGTAGCTATTTCTTTACTACTCTGTTTTCTCCTGATATGTTATTATAATGAAAATTTTTGTTTTTTACCAAGAGCAATAATGCTGCTCATTACATTGTAGGTAAATTATATTTCAAAATCTTCTGTGCATTTCAGGTGCACTGCTCTCCTTCTCAGTAGTGTTGCTACTATGCTTATTTGTTTTCGATTTTGTGTTCATTTCATTGGCCTGTGAAATTATGTATGAGTGTAGTTTAAAGAACTGCGTAATGCTAAACACTAAGGTTCAGATTTTTAATTACCGGCGCATCCCTGCAAAGTAGCAGGGATGCGCCAGTAATTGTGCGCCACACCACCATCACCCATGGTGCGCCGTATTTACAATACGGCGCACCATGGGCCCAAAACGTCCCCAAAGCGTTACGCATCTGTGCCGTAAAGGCGGCGCATTGCTGGAGTTGCGTCGCAACGATGGCGCAGCTCCATCAATGCTCTGGGGTGCCCTATCTCCCCAATGCTGCGTCAAGCGTACGTCTGCTTCAAGCTGGCGCAGGGTTTGAGTCACGCATCATTGTCGTTAAAGTGAGTGATTGAAATCTTGTAGATTTCCCTCAGCCACTTTTAGGATGCGTTCCTGCGCAGGAACGCCCTCCCTTGCGCCGGAACGCCCCCTGATGGCACAGGGTTTTACAACGTGATGCATCTCCCATATGCGTCATGTTGTTAATATACGCCGCACCATTGCGCCTCTTTTGTGCTGCTGCTGCGTCACAAAAGTCACGCAACAATGGAGCAAAAGAGCCGCAAGGGCCTTCTAAATCAGCCCCTACAGACTCAAGTCCAGTCCTTCCTTTGTACACATGGCGATAAGAAGAAATAGTGGTAGTGGATTGATAGTTTGAGTATTTTAATGACTGGTTAATGTAGTAGGAAACTTTAGTGTTGTCGCTGATCTGCAATCACGATGGACTTTGGCTGTCACTTCGCCTGCTGCGGACTGCTGCCTGCCAATCCTAGGCAAACCTTTTTAGTACTTTGTTTAGTGAGTTACATAAGAAGTTTCCAATTCGACGGTCCGCAAATCAAGCAATACTGATAACGTAGTAGACCACATGAGATTGATCAATAATATATCCCGTGGAATAGTTGTCTATTTGCTATTTCGCCAAAATATTTTGTTAGTTCTTTTGAAATGTTTGATTTGGTTGACAAATATCATCCATGTTTTCTGTTTTTCTTTCTTTAATGTTGTACATCAGCTTCCCCCAGGGGCAAGAGGAGGACACAGGAGGAGGAGGAGGGTGCTGTTCAGGATGCAGGCCAGGATCGGGCAGGCTAGGGCTCCTTTGCTGGCCCCAGTAAGTTTTAATTTTAATATAGAGTACTTATTTTTTCCTAGCGTTCCTCATTCGATTTTTTCTAAATCGTCTTTGATCTTCTTGTAGACTGGATCTAAATTCTTATCCTGCCTCGACTATGACTCCGTGTGGTATTACTAGATTATTCTTATTAGTCTGTCTGTGTAGCTAACTAAGATTGCACATTTGGCAATTCCATTGGACTCCCATTCTAGTCAGCAATAGCTCTATGCACTGAGTGCAGTCCTCCGGGATTGTCCATAATGTCTTTTCAAGTCTTCTAAATGTTTATGCTTTGACAATTGCCAACAATAAAAAGGTGAATGACCACCAAGAAAGAATAAGATACTACTTTACTTTTGGTTTGGATAGGAGGACAATCCATTCTACTACTGTTGCAGGGACAAATCTGCACAAACAGAACTATGGACACTAAATAATGCATTGCTTAGCTTATCAATTATAATAGGTGCTGTTAGACTTTCCACATACCTCAGTGATAACAGACTTTGTAGTTGAACCCCCAAACTCCTTACTGACTAGATAATGTGGCAGAGTCATTTAGCTCCTAAAGTCACCGATGATTGATCCCCAATGATGTCAGAGGCACGGACTCATGCTTGCAAAAATTGCAAAACCTTTACCTCATCCACTCTAGTCTGGAGGACCAAAAACCACAGAGTCTATTTAAGTTTAAAAGCTTTATTAAGAGTAAACACATTTATTAAAATCAAGTTTGTCATAAAAGTAAACGTTTAACTAAAAATGGAAAAGTGCTTAGTGCTGACGATTAATTGGACACATTTCTTGTGGTCGAGCCGAGCTCTCACCTGGTTTGAACTTGATCCTGCTCGTGTTCTTAGATGTCAAGCTTCTGTCTGTTAGGAGAAAAAGTGGTGCGTGTTAAAAATAAAAAGCAAGCATTCATCAGTTGTGCCAAAAAGTGCAGCAAGACAATAGCCTTCCCTGGAAAAAGGGACATTTTTACTTTAGAGTAGACAGTCACAAATTATTACATTGTATACTGTTTTTTTCACATTTCTTTCTTCCTCCTAGACCAAATATTATATAGTAGTGAGTGGTGTATTCTAACATTATTAAATGTACTTTGTAGGTGGAACATCTGGAGACGGGGCCAGCGCGGAGGTGGTGGTGGTATTGGACGAGGACAACTCTGGGGAGGAGGCTGTGGAAGCGCCGGACAAATCTGTGAGGGATAACACGGTGGTGGCGGGCAGAGATAAGCTATATATTCCTTACTTATTGAGATTGAAGACTGCAGAGTGTGCTTTCTGCACGGGTGTATTATAAATAAACCAGGTAGTAGCCTCCTCTAAATGTACTTCGACTTAGCTGTGAAGTTTTTGGCGAGAAGAATCCCAATCAGATCTGAGATGAACTTGATGGATGGGATGAACGAAAAGCGAAAGAAGGGTGTAAGTAAGTGTGGAAGGACGAGAAATGTAATGATGACTGGCAAAGAAGAATGATATGTGTTTGCTCGGTCTCCGAGGGGGCTGGGAAGGAAAGAATATGGTATGGTGCATGGCTGGGTGAATGATGAAGCAAGGATGGGTGGAAGGAGAACAGCCTGGGTGGGTGAAACAGAAACTGTATGTGTGCATATACTTTGAATGGATGGATGCCTGGATCATTCATGGTACTATCTGACTCTTAGATAGCATATGCGTATCTAGAGAGAGTAGACGGTCACTGGATGAACTAAGTGTTACTTTGAAGAGCATGTAACACCGCACCCGCACGTCCGTTCCAGTGTAGGAAAGGCATGGGAAAGAAGTTGTAATTTTGTCCAAATACTACCATGAATAGTAGCAGTAGTTTGTATTGCAACTGCAAGCACAGCATATATCCGGTTATTACGGTGGACACTCCCTACCTCTCTTAATAACTTTAGTTTAGTCGTAGTACGTCATTCATGTGTGGGTGTATCACTGTTCACTCAATAATAAGCAAAGCACCTAAAGTCATCCCATATGTCATCAAATACATCCCATGTGAAGTGATAGATAATCATATTATTTAGCTTCTTCATTTTCCTTTTCTAATACTCATTTGCACTATAGGGTGAAAGCTAAATTAATTAAGCAGTAGCCCTTTTAACAAAGTATTCTCAGTGCCACCCATAATAGAAAAGTAAGAGCTTCACCACCTGCATGTACTGGACTGGTACAGTAACGCAAGTCTGTCTCACTCACCATGGTGTGCGTCTGTTTTTCTCGGGTGCAAGTTCACTGCGCTGGCATTATGCCGGCCTGCATAAGATAACGTACCAATTTTCCTAAACAAGAGAAAAGAAGAAGAATAAGACTGGTGTACTGTCATAGTCGACTGTAATGGAAGTCCATAGTGCTCGTAAAATTTGTACCTTAAACTCCCACTAATGTTAGAGCAAGGATGAAGAAGTCGGAGGTTACATAGATACTGTCTTCAATAGTTATGTACTGTGCTTTCAATTTGCTACTTGTACTGTGACACAACTTTCTGCTCAATCATTTTGTGTTAATCTTAAGAAGCATTGGTTACAGACTATGTCTTTCTTTCTTCATATAGTTGCTCCTTCCAAATCCAAGAGACCATCAAGGAGGAGGGAGCTGGCTCAAATGGCCCGGCAACGGAGGCTGGATGCCACTGTCGCTGAATATTGGCTGCTGGTGGACCTGGAGGAGGAGGAGACGCAGTCTGGTACTACAACAACATCCACTGGGACAGCTGCATCCTCCTCCGTGCGGGCTGCCAGCCAGCGCAGTGCTCCAGCGGTACGGAGCCGGGCTACCAAAGCCAAACGCCACCGCCGAGCAACAAAGACAGCAGCTGCCCCCCACAGGATGTGCAAGGCATGCCGGCGCCGCTTATGCCTCAGACTGTCCTACCTGGAGCAGGAGGTCCTAAGCTATAAGAACTTGGTGGAGGGCCTCCACTTTGAACATGCCACCCTTCCCAAGGAGCATGATGCCCTGGCTGCTAAAGTCAACAACACCCTGCCGTAGTGTCCCTTGCCCCTTTTTTAGAGATGTTTGGCAGGTGGGAATTGAGAGTTGGTTTTTTTGGGGACTTTTGAAGGACAATCGTTGGGGTTAGGGAGGGTCTTGCGGGAGATTATTTTGTTAGGGCTATAAAAATATACTTTTTGAAACTTTATCTGACCATACCTGTTTTTTACTGCTTTTGAGTCTGGTGGGTGGGGGTTTAACAGTAAGTTTGTTTTCCTGAATAGTCCTAGGTCTTTAGTAGTACTACCGTCAATCTCTCGTCTCTCCTAATAATCCATTATACTACGTCCAACCAAACGCTTATCTTACCTGTAATTTCAGTTTGAAAGTAGGGCTAGGCCCAGGGCTGGCTCCACAGGAAATGGCGATTAAGGTTGCAATCCAGGGCGGATGAAATTTCCTCCTCATTGCGGTGGTACTAGTGGTGTGACACAGTGGCAGGTGCATGGCTATGGAAAAAAAGAAAATGAAACCTGGTTTGTCCTTACTGTAGCATTACAATGGTACGATGGAGAATATAGCGGGTGACAGTACACTAGACTACAACAGTGCCACAATGTAGCCTAACAAATGGTAAAGTATTGATAGTATAACTTGTACTTGTGTAGGATTTCTTTGACATTGGCTACTACTACAAGAAATAGTACTGAAGCTGAGTAAGTCTAGAATATATCCTCGGATTCCTTCACCAGCCTGTTGCTATGACCTTATCCTCCCCAGCAAGTGTGTGGAATTATTGATGTCATTTAGTCACACATCAAGCAAAACCACACAGCCCGGGGGAAGAGGGTTAGGGTTTGTAAAATGGATGGGAATGGGGGTTTCTTTTTGGGTAGGTTTTGTTGAGAGAAAAAAAATAAGCACAGCATGGACAAACAATAATTGAACATAAAGAAATTTTTGGGAACAAAGCTAACCATAAATCTTTTACGTGACATAAAGGAAGTGCATGCACTACTGAATGCATTGTTACTGAAAAGTAAGTAGTACTTTCGACAACCGTGAATGACAGAATGCGACAGTACAGGGCTACATTAAATTAGGTTTAAAAAATAGCCGAAGTAAAACCTATAGAATGGCTGTAGGGATCAATTTAGAAGCAGAGAGAGATCCAAGAAATGCAGTCACACACACTCATAGAAGAAAAGAATGGATCTGTATCTGTATTGTTGTAGTTGTCCTGTTGAATTTGGTAAGTAAGTTGCATACAGCAAACAATTCCTCTTATTAGCGGCACTTCTCCATTCCATCTGACGCTTCGTCCATCAATGTTGGTGACCAGAAGACACCCTGTCCACTGCCTGCCTGGCGGATGCTGAATTGCGGCTCGCTAATGTGAAGCCTGACTCCATCCTTTTTTCCCCATTGCACAGACTGAAACCCGGCCTGTAATTATTGAACGAAAAACAGCACTGATAAATAAATATAAGGTATGTACGCTGTGTAGTGCAAAAAGTCACACTTTGATTTTCCTAATAGACAGTGCAACATTTTTGAAAGTGCGTACTCTGTCTGAGTCACCTTTTGAAGGATAAATAAGTATGAGCAACTTAATTTATAGGATCTTTCCTCTCAAGCTAGGTGTACTGTAAACTGTGTTTTAGAACAAAATTAGACCTTCCCAGCAGTGCTCCCACCCAGACCCTTACTAAAGCCAGTCGCAAAATTGTAGAATACCCCCAACCAGATCTCAAAAAACGAGGCCTAGCAGAAAACTGGTGACAAAACGTACTTCTAAAGTAAAAGTAGGCCCAAATACCCCCTTACCCACCGTGGATTGTATTCAAACCACTTGCAAGCAAGCAAAAGTATCCATAGCCAGCATCGCTCCAAGACTCGAAAACCCCCCACCCAAACACATGCAATAGAAATAGTGCTAACCCTAACGAGCCCTAAGTTAAGAATAGTGGCAGAGGCTTTCTTTAACTATGCCAAATCCCCCCTTTCCCACCATGGATTTTCTTCAAATGACTTGCAACCAAAATTACACATTCTCATGAGTGCTCTAAGATCCCAGAACTCAGTTGCAAAAATCTAGAACACCCCGAAACACATGCAATCCTGCTGCTAGGGCTAACCCTAACGAACCCTGAGTTACAAAAAGTGCCAAAAGGCTTTTCCTTATGGATTTTGTCCCAACCACTTCTATCCGGTATTAGACCTTCCCAGGAATGCCCCAAGACCCGCCAACCCACCCGCCAAAAAGCACAACACCCCCAAACAGCCCAAAAGGAAAATCTCATACTTACAATATTTCTCGGCCTTCGGTCCAAACGCGCTGTGCAGCTAGGCCATATTTCCAGTTTTCCACCACGGATTTCCTGAAAAGCAAATGCAATCAAGATTAAAGTGTCCCAGCAGTGCTCCCAGACCCCAAAACTCACCCACAAACACCCATAACCCCCCCAAAGAGCTCCTCAAAGGCAAGCAAGTCAGCAAAAATACACAAAAAATTCTGCCTCCGATTTGGTCCAAACCACTTTTATCCGGTATTAGAGCTTCCCAGCAATGGCCCCAGAGTCTTCAACCCAGGAGAAAATGAGTAGAAGACCCCCAAACAGCCAAAAAGCAAAAGTACAAAAATGGGGACTTAGTCATTTTTTTGCCAATTTCCCAAATCACTCCGCGCGCGCTCTGCAGCTAGTCCCTAACTCCCTTCTGCCACCATGGATTTGCTTCAAACCTCTTGCAAACTAAAGTATCCATAGCCAGCAGTGCTCCCAGACTCTGAAACCCACCCACAAACACAAGGAAGCCCCCCAAACAGACCCCCAAAAATGCTACATTGAGCAAAATGTCAGAAATAGCACAAAAAAAATCAGCGTGGATTTTGTCCCAACCACTTCTATCCGGTATTAGACCTTCCCAGGAATGCCCCAAGACCCGCCAACCCACCCGCCAAAAAGCACAACACCCCAAACAGCCCAAAAGGAAAATCTCATACTTACAATATTTCTCTGCCTTCGGTCCAAACGGGCTGTGCAGCTAGGCCATAACTCCAGTTTTCCACCACGGATTTCCTGAAAAGCAAATGCAATCAAGATTAGAGTGTCCCAGCAGTGCTCCCAGACCCCAAAACTCACCCACAAACACCCGGAACCCCCCCAAAGAGCTCCTCAAAGGCAAGCAAGTCAGCAAAAACACACAAAAAATTCCGCCTCCGATTTGGTCCAAACCACTTTTATCCGGTATTAGAGCTTCCCAGCAATGGCCCCAGAGTCGTCAACCCAGGAGAAAATGAGTAGAAGACCCCCAAACAGTCAAAAAGCAAAAGTACAAAAATGGGGACTTAGTCATTTTTTTGCCAATTTCCCAAATCACTCTGTGCGCGCTCTGCAGCTAGGCCCTAACTCCCCTCTGCCACCATGGATTTGCTTCAAACCTCTTGCAAACTAAAGTATCCATAGCCAGCAGTGCTCCCAGACCCCGAAACTCACCCACAAACACCAGGAAGCCCCCCAAACAGGCCCCCAAAAATGCTACATTGAGCAAAATGGCAGAAATAGCACAAAAAAAATCAGCGTGGATTTTGTCCCAACCACTTCTATCCGGTATTAGACCTTCCCAAGAATGCCCCAAGACCCGCCAACCCACCCGCCAAAAAGCACAACACCCCCAAACAGCCCAAAAGGAAATTCTTATACTTACAATATTTCTCGGCCTACGGTCCAAACGCGCTGTGCAGCTAGGCCATAACTCAAGTTTTCTACCACGGATTTCCTGAAAAGCAAATGCAATCAAGATTAGAGTGTCCCAGCAGTGCTCCCAGACCCCAAAACTCACCCACAAAAACCCAGAACCCCCCCCAAAGAGCTCCTCAAAGGCAAGCAAGTCAGCAAAAACACAAAAAAATTCTGCCTCCGATTTGGTCCAAACCACTTTTATCCGGTATTAGAGCTTCCCAGCAATGGCCCCAGAGCCGTCAACCCAGGAGAAAATGAGTAGAAGACCCCCAAACAGCCAAATAGCAAAAGTACAAAAATGGGGACTTAGTCATTTTTTTGCCAATTTCCCAAATCACTCCGCGCGCGCTCTGCAGCTAGGCCCTAACTCCCGTCTTCCACCATGGATTTGCTTCAAAACTCTTGCAAACTAAAGTATCCATAGCCAGCAGAGCTCCCAGTCCCCGAAACCCACCCACAAACACCAGGAAGCCCCCCAAACAGGCCCCCGAAAACACTACATTGGGCAAAATGTCAGAAATAGCAAAACAAAATCAGTGTGGATTTTGTCCCAACCACTTCTATCCGGTATTAGACCTTCCCAGGAATGCCCCAAGACCCGCCAACCCACCCGTCAAAAAGCACAACACCCTCAAACAGCCCAAAAGGAAATTCTCATACTTACAATATTTCTCGGCCTTCGGTCCAAACGCGCTGTGCAGCTAGGCCATAACTCCAGTTTCCCACCACGGATTTCCTGAAAAGCAAATGCAATCAAGATTAGAGTGTCCCAGCAGTGCTCCCAGACCCCAAAACTCACCCACAAACACCCGGAACCCCTCCAAAGAGCTCCTCAAAGGCAAGCAAGTCAGCAAAAACACAAAAAAATTCCACCTCCGATTTGGTCCAAACCACTTTTATCCGGTATTAGAGCTTCCCAGCAATGGCCCCAGAGCCGTCAACTCACCCACAAAGAAGTAGAACACCCCCACAAGTGCTGAGTCTTTCTTCATTGGGCGTAATCCAGCCCTCTGCTTTGATGGAAATAGGAGTCTGGAGGAGGAGGATAGAGGAGCATGTTCTTCTGAACTTGTGAACCTGAGGAATGCAGACTGCGGCACCTTCAAATCAATAAGCAAACAAGTGAAGACAGTTCTGCTGATGGGCTTGTTTTTGTGATTAGGTGATTAAAGTTTGAATTATATTAACTGTGCACAACAAAGAAAGACAGACACACAGGAATAAAAGTGAATAAGGACGAAAAAGAAAGTTATTGATTCATTGTCTCATTTTCAGGGCTCGGTGTCAGGGTCCAGGAATAAGAATAAGGCTTCGTCATCATACTCTGCGAATTCAGGCAGGGTGAGCTCAGTGTCACCTGACAGAGAAAAAATTCCCTCATCTACGTTGCTGTCCACCTCGTCTTCATCCGGCGCGCTTTCTCGTACTCTGTAATCTGGTGGTATGAGGTGCTGATTCATCTTGATCATTGTTAACCTCGCCACATTTTTGGGCGAGAGGCGGCTCTGTTTGGGAGTTACAATGCCACCAGCAGCACTGAAAACACGTTCAGAAGACACGCTTGCGAGTGGGCAAGACAAGTAGTTTAAAGCCAGGTTGGAGAGCTGTGGCCACAATTCTTTTTTCCCATGCCAATACGCCAATGGGTCAGCATTAACATAGACCTCTGTTGAGTTATTCAGATAGTCCTTCACCATCGACTCAAGGTCCTCCTCCAAGGTTCCTCCACTTTGCTTAGCTGTTGCTGTGACCTTTTGAGAACCAAACCCAAGCTGAGCTAGCCAATCCTCTCCAGCCTCCAATGTTACTGTTGTGTCTGGTGCAGATGATCCGGTTGCCGGTGTCTTTAACGGCTGAGAGGTCACTTGTGCCACAGCCACAGGTGCAGAAGTGGATTGTTTTGACTGGGGATGGCCTGCTGATGCTGATGTACTGCCTTTTCCTTCAATTTTCTGCCGTTCTCTTTCAAACCTCTTGGCTGACAAGGCTAGCCAACGTTTGTACTTTGTAACATCTTCATCAGCAAAAGGAAAGAATGCTCGTCCTGCCAGCGCCTTTTTGTAGCGTGGATCCAGAATAGTAGCACAAATGTAATGCTGGTTTGAGTGGATCATTTTAAGACGTTCATCACCTTGTAGGCGCTCTAATAATTTCTCCGCCAAAACAAAAGGGTCTTTGTTGTTTTCATCTTTTTGAAACACAGAACACACCTCCTTCAGTTGGTGCTCCAGCATGTACAACAATGGGATAGCTTTTCCCAAATTACAGTCCTCCTTGCTGACTGCACGCGTGAAGACCTCAAAAGGACGAAGCATGCGTGTCAGGCTTTTAACTATGTCCCATTGCGCCGCACCCATCCTCAGGTCCTTCTGAGCTGTACCCTGTTTTAAGAAATAGTGATTGAGTACCGTATACTGCTCATACAGATGCTCAAGCATGTAGAAGGTTGAGTTCCAACTTGTTGCCACCTCCTGGATGAGTGCTTTCACTGGCATTCAACGTTCATGTAGCAGGCTCATCAGATGCTTCCGGGCCTTAAAAGAATGGCTGAAATGGTTGCACATTTTTCGGCAGGTCTTCACTACCTCGTACACTGCACTGTCTTTATCAGTCAATAATTTTTTGACAACCAGGTTTATACAGTGCGCCAAACACGGCACTCTGAAATATTGACCCAGCTTCATGGCCTTAACTACATTGGCACCATTATCCGTGGAAACATAACCAATATGGCATTTTTTTGGGGACAGCCAGTCAAGGACCTTTGTGTTAAACTCATCCAAAATGTTTTGTGCTGTGTGACGTTTCTCCAAACCAAACATGGCTAGTGTTGCATGTTTCCGAGCAGCTTTAAAAACTTGGTCCGGGTCAACACCTGCGTTTAGCTTTGCTTTAACCCCTGAAAAAGAGACCCAGTGTGCAGTGATGCACATGTAATCAGTGCCTGCACCACTGGTCCACATGTCTGTTGTCAGATGTATAGTGTGAACAGCACTCTTCTGCAAAGCTTCCCCAATCACCTCCAGCACATCTTTATATAGTGCTGGAACCGCAACTCTGGCAAAATAGAGCCGGCTAGGAACCTTCCATTTAGGGCAGAGCCCTGCCACTAATTCTAGAAAACCAACACCTTCTACAAAAGAAAAAGGGAGAAGGTCCAGAGCTAGCATTTTAGCCAGCTTAGTGTTATACAGACGCGTCAGTGAGTGGTTGCGTTCATATTGCGCTTCTGTAAACAACATCTTTTTAATGTTGCCCTGGACCAAGCATTTACGGGATGATTATGATGATGATATCTTCGACCCAGTTACGCTCGCTGATTAACCTTTTCGCATTGGTGTCTCACTCTCTCCCACACTCTTAGTGTGGCTCACATGGGGTGTGCTGCTGACAGGGGTACTGGGTGTAAGTGAAGTGTTTGACACGTCTTCTTCCTCCTCGTCATCATCAGATGAAAAATCAACGTTTTCATTACGTGCAATTAGGGCTTCCTTGATCGCCTGTAGGTACGCAAACCATTGGACAGCGTGCTGTCTCTTAAGATGACCACTCTGGCCTCCGGTACCATAGTGGGTACCAAACTTACCACGACTAACTGCAACCTTACAAATGCTACAAATGGCGAAGTTTTCCCTTTTTGGGCAAACACTAAAGAAGTCCCAAGCTGGGGACTTGAATTGTCTGTGGAGGCCGGAGGAGGCGGCGATACTGGTGGCGGTGGTCTTGTTGCTAATGCCAGATGAAGTGGGGTATGTGGATTGCCGAACTTTAGTACGTTGTGCACTTTCACCACCACTAATTGAGGTCGAGGTGGATGGAGGTCCCTTCTTGCGAGGAAGAAATATGGAAGCGGTAGGTGTTGGTGTACTAGTTAACTCCAATGATTGTTATGTTTCCATTGCCTCCTCGTCGACATCATCATCACGCTCAGAAGCTTCTCGGGCTAGGGTCAAAATGTCTCTTTGCTGCATGCCCGCTGGGGCTGCAGTGACCTTTATGTTGACTGGCTCGTCGTCGTGAGAGGCTTTATCAGCAGCAGTATCCGCCACTTCTTGTTGAGCCTCATCACACTCCATAACTATGAGTTTTTCGACGACCTTCCTTTTACACTTAAGTACCTTTGTCAGATCATGGTGTGCCTCACTCTCAGACGGCCGTGATGGTTCCCAATTTTCATCCAGATCATCAGAAGGAGGTGGGCTTGAAGAAGATGTAGACACCCCCCTTGATCTTTTCCTTGCTAGGGATGTGGAAGACAATGAATGATCATCAGGAGGAGTGGCTTCCTCAAATGATACCTCGGCTTGATTGTCATTCACTGGTGTGCCGCTACTTCAGGAGGAACAACTATTGTGGGCACTTGTGACCCTCCATGCACCTCTGCTTGCGCATCTCCTTGCGCTGCCTCTCCTTCCACATGTACTTGGGCTTGTACTTGCACATGTGGTTGTTGTTGCGGCTGTGGTTGTTCAACACTTGTAAGATGAGTTACAACAACCTGTGTTGATTCAGGGACATTGCTGCTACTTTCTTGCGATGAGCCCACATCACTGGTCGATGGTGATTGAAGAAGTACACTGACTGCCTCTGCAGCACTCAAGGGCTTGGACTTAAGTTGGCGTGGTGGTGGCGGCACTGAGCCCAATGGAGCGGGGGTGCTGCTCCCAGCTTGGTCCCCAGCAGATCCCGCTGCTGCTGTAGGTGTACTTGTTTTTTTACTCCCAAAAAACGTGGCGCCCGGCACACCAGCCTCCTTGGTAACTTGCTTCTTCTGCTCCTTACTGGCAACTTTCTTGCTAGAGGAGCTACTGGGACTTTTTTTGGGGCCATCTTCTTCAGAGCAGGTCAGAACAGCAGGCCGCAGTTGCACGAGTTGCAGAGTTGTCTGTGGCCAGACGTGACGTCGCGTGACGTTATGCTGCACACACACACCTGCTGCAGGACTTCTTCCTGGCACTGGTGGTTCTCTTGAGTCTTGTGCAGCTAACAGCAATGGAAGACGGAGGAACATCAGTTCAGTTATACACCCCAAAAAAATTAAAAAACACACAGAAAAATCAGCACAATCCCATGCCCTCCATGATGTTTAAATTCAAGACACCCCACAGAAAGACTAGGCCCATGCAACACTCACTACCCCTGGTGAAAAGGTCACAACAACAGGCCAAAAAAACGAAAATCACAGAAAAATCAGCACAATCCCAAACCATCCAGGCCCTCCATGATGTTTACATTCAAGACACCCCACAGAAAGACTAGGCCCATGCAACACTCACTACCCCTGGGCATAAAGGATGAAAACTAGGCAAAATGGTTGCAGGCCTAAAAACACTGCCTGCATTCAAAATGGCCACTTGCCTCCCAGCACATGGCCTGCCTGTACCAGCACTCAAAATGGCCCCCACCCACATGGCCTGTCCCCATGAACACCCCAAAAAATCGAAAAACACAGAAAAATCAGCACAATCCCAAACCATCCAGGCCCTCCATGATGTTTAATTTCAAGACACCCCACAGAAAGACTAGGCCCATGGAACACTCACTACCCCTGGTGAAAAGGCCACAACAACAGGCCAAAAAAACGAAAATCACAAAAAAATCAGCACAATCCCAAACCATCCAGGCCCTCAATGATGTTTAAATTAAAGACACCCCACAGAAAGACTAGGCCCATGCAACACTCACTACCCCTGGTGAAAAGGCCACAACAACAGGCCAAAAAAACGAAAATCACAGAAAAATAAACACAATCCCAAACCATCCAGGCCCTCCATGATGTTTAAATTCAAGACACCCGACAGAAAGACGAGGCCCATGCAACACTCACTACCTCTGGTGAAAAGGCCACAACAACAGGCCAAAAAAACGAAAATCACAGAAAAATCAGCACAATCCCAAACCATCCAGGCCCTCCATGATGTTTAAATTCAAGACACCCCACAGAAAGACTATGCCCATGCAACACTCACTACCCCAGGGCATAAAGGTTGAAAACTAGGCAAAATGGTTGCAGGCCTAACAACACTGCCTGCATTCAAAATGGCCACTTGCCTCCCAGCACATGGCCTGCCTGTACCAGCACTCAAAATGGCCCCTACCCACATGGCCTGTTCCCATGAACACCCCAAAAAATCGAAAAACACAGAAAAATCAGCACAATCCCAAACCATCCAGGCCCTCCATGATGTTTAAATTCAAGACACCCCACAGAAAGACTAGGCCCATGCAACACTCACTGCCCCTGGTGAAAAGGCCACAACAACAGGCCAAAAAAACGAAAATCACAGAAAAATAAGCACAATCACAAACCATCCAGGCCCTCCATGATGTTTAAATTCAAGACACCCCACAGAAAGAATAGGCCCATGCAACACTCACTACCCCTGGTGAAAAGGCCACAACAACAGGCCAAAAAAACGTAAATCACAGAAAAATCAGCCCAATCCCAAGCCATCCAGCCCTCCATGATGTTTAAATTCAAGACAACCCACAGAAAGACTAGGCCATGCAACACTCACTACCCCTGGTGAAAAGGCCACAACAACAGGCCAAAAAAACGAAAATCACAGAAAAATCAGCACAATCCCAAACCATCCAGGCCCTCCATGATGTTTACATTCAAGACAACCCACAGAAGGACTAGGCCCAAGCAACACTCACTACCCCTGGGCATAAAGGTTGAAAACTAGGCAAAATGGTTGCAGGCCTAACAACACTGCCTGCATTCAAAATGGCCACTTGCCTCCCAGCACATGGCCTGCCTGTACCAGCACTCAAAATGGCCCCCACCCACATGGCCTGTCCCCATGAACACCCCAAAAAATCGAAAAACACAGAAAAATCAGCACAATCCCAAACCATCCAGGCCCTCCATGATGTTTAAATTCAAGACACCCCACAGAAAGGATAGGCCCATGCAACACTCACTACCCCTGGTGAAAAGGCCACAACAGGCCAAAAAACGAAAATCACGGAAAAATCACCACAATCACAAACCATCCAGGCTCTCCATGATATTTAAATCCAAGACATCCCACAGAAAGACTAGGCCCATGCAACACTCACTACCCCTGGTGAAAAGGCCACAACAACAGGCCAAAAAAACGAAAATCACAGAAAAATCAGCACAATCCCAAGCCATCCAGCCCCTCCATGATGTTTAAATTCAAGACACCCCACAGAAAGACTAGGCCCATGCAACACTCACTACCCCTGTTGAAAAGGCCACAACAACAGCCCAAAAAAACGAGAATCACAGAAAAATCAGCACAATCCCAAACCATCCAGGCCCTCCATGATGTTTAAATTCAAGACACCCCACAGAAAGACTAGGCCCATGCAACACTCACTACCCCTGGGCATAAAGGTTGAAAACTAGGCAAAATGGTTGCAGGCCTAACAACACTGCCTGCATTCAAAATGGCCACTTGCCTCCCAGCACATGGCCTGCCTGTACCAGCACTCAAAATGGCCCCCACCCACATGGCCTGTCCCCATGAACACTCCAAAAAATCGAAAAACACAGAAAAATCAGCACAATCCCAAACCATCCAGGCCCTTCATGATGTTTAAATTCAAGACACCCCACAGAAAGACTAGGCCCATGCAACACTCACTACCCCTGGGCATAAAGGTTGAAAACTAGGCAAAATGGTTGCAGGCCTAACAACACTGCCTGCATTCAAAATGGCCCCCTCCCACATGGCCTGTCCCCATGAACACCCCAAAAAAACGAAAATCGCAGAAAAAGCTGCACAATCCCAAGCCATTTAGCCCCTCCATGATGTTTAAATTCAAGACAACCCACAGAAAGACTAGGCCCATGCAACACTCACTACCCCTGGTGAAAAGGCCACAACAACAGGCCAAAAAAAAGAAAATCACAGAAAAATCAGCACAATCCCAAGTCATCCAGCCCCTCCATGATGTTTAAATTCAAAACACGCCACAGAAAGACTCAGTGCACCCACCACTGAGTACCCCTGGGCAAAAGGCCCCAAAACAGCCCAAAAATCGAAAATTCCAAAATTGTAGTTGGAGCAACTGTAATGCCCCAAACAAACTTACTTGTGAAATTTCTAATCCAAAAGTGATCCAAAGAAAGTCAAAAAGGCCTCAAATCCAAATATCCAGCAGCATCCACAAAAAGTAATCCTTCCAGCTCCAGATCCAAATGAAAAGTGACCAGGAGATGGACAAGGCACTGGGAGGAGCCTGCTGGACAGGAACAGGAAGTTGAAGACTGAGGGGCACTTCATTCCTCCCACCCCCCCTCCCCAAAATGGACTCCTCGCAAAAAAAGTGCAGGCAAATGTCAACCTGAGGAGTTATTCAGATAAAAATCATCATTTCCAGGAGGTTTATGCTGCTTGCTGGTGGATTTCTTGTGCAGAATTGCAAATTTTGTATTTTCGCGAGTGCGAGATTGTTGCTGCTCGCCGCATCTACAAGCTCGCAATTGCGAAGTCCCGCGATACGTGATCACGGGGTACTCGCGTTCACAAACTCTCGCTGTGCAAGTTGGCAAGCCGCGGTGACGTAATCGCGCTCGCCAAATTCCCGTGGGATCCCGCAGCAAGATCCAAAATGGCGCAGCACTTGCAAAATATCGAGAAAAACAACTCGGCAAACGTTGAATGACGGTAAGTAAACGCCACGCGCCGCAAAATTGTATCACCAAGAAAAAAAATCCGCTGCCTGTGAATTTGCGGATTTTCAGTAAATTTGCGAGCGTTCGCGGATTGCGGTTTTACCGAAAATCCGCAAAATCTGCGAGCGTAACGGATTTTCCGCCCATGCTTAGTCACCAATATGGTGACGGATCTCCAGAACAGTTTAGAGCAAATAATTGCTTCCCAAATTAAACCTCTGGTTTCAAAACTGGATAGATTATCTTCCATGTTAAACAATAAGACTATGGGGACAACTAAGCCACATAATTCCCAAGGTAACTCGTTACCCCCTGTTCCAGTCGGTGACCCTACAGAGGTACCCAGTCTTGAGGTAGCTAAATCCACTGTTCCAGTAGTACTTAATAAAAAACCAGGACCAGCAACTACTGCTGCTAATTCTTTAAACCTCGTATCCCCTCCTACACCTGTAGCCAAACCTCTAGGCCCTACTATACCTCCCGCTGCGGGCCAAACTATTAAACCTAGTCAATATCCCAAGGAGGGCAAAAATACTGCACCTGTATGAGTGTCGATTGCTGGGGGCCCCGGGCACTGGGTCTTCTCCCTGTCAAAATCTTAGTTTTAACCAGGATTCCGAGGTTCCGGTTGCCCCAGACCCCCTGCATGAGAGCCGACTGCCGGGGGCCTTGGGCCCCAGGATCTCAGTTTCTTGTACTAGCACGGCCCGGGACCTCCCGCACGAGTGTCGACTGCCGGGGGCCCCGGGTCCAGGGATTTCCTCCTGTCGAAACTATAGCTCCAGCCAAGCTCCTGAGCTTCCCATGGCCCCATACCCCCCCGCACGAGTGTAGACTGCCGGAGATCTTGGGCCCTGGACTTGGATCCTGTCTCGCAATAGTAAGAAAGGATGCCCCTAGTGGGACTCAGACTTATAGTTCAGACAATATTACACTCAGAGAAGTTGAACTGGAAATTGAGAAACTGATCCCGAATAAAGCCCCGGGTCTGAATAAGCTCCCTGGAGATCTCTTTCGCTCTCAGCCAAAAATCTGGGCCCCATATTTGATGGTTCTGTTCAATGCTGTCTTACAGGGCTCCCCAGTACCTGAGACTTGGCTGGGAGCTGAGATTGTTCCAATTTTTAAAAAGGGCTGTCCGCTCGTTCCATCAAATTATAGACCAATTAGTCTACTCGACACGACTCAGAAGCTGATGGGCCGAATCCTGCTGGAGAGCTTATTGGGCTGGATGGAGGAAAACAACATTCTGACCACCCTCCAAGCCGGTTTTAGATCAGGGGTCTCGACTCTGGACCAGATCTTTCGACTCCAGGTCTTATACTGGAAAACTGCAAGAGTAGAGGGTGGCAGCCTCTACCTTGTTTTTGTGGACCTGCGGGCCGCATTCGATCTGGTCCCTAGGGAGAGGCTCTGGATGGTGCTGGAGGAACTCGGTCTCCCTCCTTACTTACTAGATGCCCTAACCCTGCTTCACACTGGGAATTACGCCCAGGTGAGGTGCGGGAAAAACGGGGAATTATCCGATCCTTTCCCTGTTACCCGGGGAGTACGCCAGGGTTGCGTACTGGCCCCTACTCTCTTTAGCTTGTATGTCAATGGCCTGATAGATAGACTTAATTGTGTCAGGGATAACGATGCTCCACGCCTGGCTACTGGTAGGGTGCCCGCTCTGATGTTCGCGGACGACACCTTGTTGTTGTCGCGGACATCATCGGGCATCCAGCGGGTTTTGGACGGGTTTGTTTCCTTCTGTGCCTCGCGGGGTTTGGAGATCAACTTGGAGAAAACCAAGTTTATGATCTTCAACCTCCCGAGGCACACCCGCCCAAACCCCACATTGAATGGAGCCCCACTTGAGCAAGTTAAGACCTTTATATATCTGGGGGTGACTTTGACTGAACACTTTACATGGGACCATCAAGTCTCCAAATCCTCCTTGAGACTTGCGCAGATTATGGGTGGCGTAGGCAGATTCTATAGTGCCTCAACCTTTAAACCGGCTACCCCGCCCTAGAGATATACAAAATACAAGTCAGGTCTGCAGCTTTATACGCTGCTGAACTCTGGGGACACACCAATGCATGTAATCTAATGAAAGTCGAGCAGTCTTTCATGCGACATCTGTTCGGTCTTCCTCAAAGCACGCCCCTGCTACCATTACGCTTGGAACTGGGTCTGGAACCTATTACTGACCTGGTGGCAGCTCGACCTCTGCTCTATTGGAGAAGGCTCTGGTCTGTGCCGGAGCTTGAACCGTTTAGAGCAGAATTCAATACTATTTGGGGGCAGCTAAAGAACAAGAATATACCTTGGTGTATCCCCAACTTTGGGATACACCGGAGGACAGCTGTATGAGGATGCAAAGGACTGTACTGGTGGCAGCTGTAAAATCGCATAACCTCAAACTGCTACACTGTTCTGCTTCCCTGGGCAGATTGTCCACTGTGTTCCTCATAACAAAAGTTGAATACAGGATGGAGGCGTTTTTGGACCTGGTGCAGCCTCCACTGGCAAGAAAACTATAAATTCAATTGAGGCACACTCCTTACCGGTTGGGGCATTCACATCCAGATGGGCAAAAACGATGAAGGCTAACTGCCCTGTCTGTAATCACGCCAGGAAAGACATTATACATATCCTCTTTTTTTTGCCCAGCATACAGTGGAATTCGGAAGTGCTGGATTATCCCATTATGCAAAAACTTGGGTTTTAGACACTGTGTACATGCTTGTAGAGTCCTAACTTATGACACTGCCCCTCTCATTGTTTTTTCCGTTTCCCGGTTTTTATTCGGCATGTGGCGGAGAAGAACTGTATTTATCCACAAGGAATAATGGACTACTGCTTTTATGCTTTACTATTCCTTTGATAACCAATGTTTAATAACTTTTTAACTCTGAAGTATTTATGTTTTAATATTGTGCTTGTACATATTTTTTTGCACTTTTATGGTCTTTGACCGAAATAAAGTTATCAAAGTGATGCATTTCTCCTCTCTGCCTTCGCTGGCTCACTGTGTGCTGCCTAGCGCCAAAGCAGGCTCCCTTTCACCATTGTGCATGTGTGTTTGCATTACAGGCAGGATTATTTTTGTGCAGGAAGGGATACCTTCCTGCACAAAAACAATCCATAGAGGCCTTTTTCTCTTTGTATGTGTCCTGCAGAATGCAGCACCTGTGGGAAGAGGAAATAATGAGAAATAAATACATTTCTTCTCATTGCACCCACTTGAGATGGCGTACAATTTTGATGCAAACCCTGGTTTATTGATATCCGTAAATCTGGGATTGCGTAACAATCCATGGGTGAATGCATGGGAATGTCAATGCACCACCCATTGAACAACTTCTCAATGCAAAGTAACGCAAGACAATGATTTGCTCCCTGGATTTATTAAGTCATGCAGAGCCATGCAAGGTGGCTTTGTGTATCCTAGAAAATCTCACATCAGGGCATATGTTCCCTTGTGGTGCCTGGTGTGCCTCAAGGGCAGCATACGCCCTTAGTGAATCTGTCAATTAGTGTATAGTGCAGAAAGAATGGTGAACATACAACTCAGGCTTTAAAGGATCTTAACCGCACACATTGTAAATGGCTAAATTTGGGAACAATCCAAATTCATGAAAGTGGCAGCTTTCATGAAAGAAACACACAAACAGAACATACTGCATCCCATTGCCTCAGAGAATCTGCTTTTTCACCATTTTCTCCTCAAGGTAGCAGAAAAGAAGATGATTACAATTAAAGTACACCACACATCATTGAACTACATTTTTTCCCGTAAAAGTTGTGCAGTCAAGAGACCATTGAAAAATTAGCATGCACTAATTAGAAACCTTTTCAGTGCTGTAAGACGGCCAAAATACCATCTTGACACAAATATGCTGCTATAAGGATTACCATAAGATGTATGTTAAAGTCAAACATTAATTAAATGGTTCCTTTATTGAAAGGTAAATTAATAATGTGTTAGTTATCTGTGTAAGAAAATGGGTTGTTGGATGAATAGGGTGGAAGACCCAATCAAGCAGCAACCACAATCTTGTCAGGGTAAGGCGCAAGCAAACCCTAAATTAAGCTGTGCCCACACCCTTGGTAGCTTGGCACAGAACAGTCAGGCTTACCTCAGAGGTAATGTTTAAAGTATTTGTGCAACACTTCAAACAGTCAAATAGTGAAAAAAACATCTCAAAAGCAATATTTTGCCATAAATATAAGAAGACCAAAACTACACAAATCCAAATAGTGCAATCATAGATATTGAATTTGAAAGATTCTGTGAAAATAGTGCCAAAAAGTACAAAGCAGAAACTTTAAATATCTGGTTGTGTCAGACAGAGACAAAGTCACAAGTTCAAGCCAACCGTGATGGAGTGCAGACCGGCTAGAAGGACCCAGTTAGGCTTGCTGAATACAGGACCTTAAATCCTGGTTTTGAGTATTGTGGGATTCGCGTTGAAGGTGCGCCATGCAGCTGATGCAATGCATCGGTTCCGAGAAGTGGTGATGCTGCGGTGCGAGGTCTTGTGGCGTTGTCATTGAGGATCACATTGACAGGGATGCAAAGTCTTGGATCCACAATGTGGTGCACAGCAGGCAATGTGTCCGTTCCGAGGAGTTGTGAGACTGCAATGCCGAGTCCAGCATCATCATCGAGGCTGCTGTCGATATGAGAAGAGAGGACCTGGGCTGTCGATGCATTGCGCCGCTGGGGTGATGTGTCAATTCGGATGAATGCAGAGGCTTTGCTGGTCTTCATGACTGATCTGTTGGTCCTGCTCGGGGAGGAGCCAACCAGCAGAGGAGATGGGAAGCACCTTAGGCCCTCTTCCAAGGGATCAGGACTAGGATGGCACCACTTGGCTGGGTGGATTCACACATGGCAGAGTTCAGGCGCAAGGCGGTTGGAAGATGTTATGTTCCTGAGACCACATACAATAGAGAGCTTATGTGTGCCTGGATTGGTCATCACTGAAAGGATCGGAGGGCAGAGCTGGTCACTGCCTTACATACACTTGAATAGGCTGCGTTCTGCCTCCACACAAAGAGATGCATACCCCATGCAGTTAGCCTGGAGCCAAGATGGGGAAGGAAGAATGCCTGTTGACTTTAAAAGGAAACCTATAGATGCTTCTCCCAACTTCAAAGGAAGGTCCAGGTATAAATAGTGGACATCAGACACCACTACTTTGATTATACATCTGGACCTGTGGATACTTTGCCAGGAAGAAGAACTGCTGTGCTGCTGATTGGTCTGCCAATCTGCTGGACTGCTGGAATGCTGGTCTGAAGGATTGTTGCCCTGCTGTGCTGACCTGTGGCCCTCTTGCCTGGGTGAGAATTACTGGACCTGCATCTGTTTAGCCCAGGACACCAGAGTGATTCCAATTGCTAGTAGGTTTGGCCTCCTGGGTAGAGACTCAGGGAAAGAAGGATCTAACAAACCTGAACCCAGCACCTGGACTCTGCCATCTGTGAGTCCTTCCCTGCTTAATCGTGCCACCCGAGTCTTGGACCCTTGGAAGTGGGCCTAAAAGTGCTGTCCAGCCCATCTGTTGACCCTTCAGAACCAACACATCTTCTCTGTTGTGCTGCGCAATCCTGAGGAGAACCGACACATCACCTCTGCTTCACAGGTTCTCTCAGTGAATGGACTGCACAGCAACCTCACAGCCTGCATCGGAACCACTGACTCTGCAAAACTTTCCTGATGATGCCCTTGCACCGCAAATCTCTTGTCCACGGCAGCCTTGAAGACGACTTAGATTCTCGCATTGCATCCTCACGGCTCTTCAGAACTGTCGCATCACCTCGACTGTGCAATGCATCCTTCATGCCGGACTTCGCGTCCCAATCCCTCATCAACAGGATACTCAACAATGCGGAGCCTCGCATTTCAGCTTCGCAGCACCTTGTAACCAATGCATTGCCTTGGATTTGTGACTCATCTTCGGCGCAGGAACTCGCAACACTCGTTACTTTTGTTTCAGCAGTCCGCCTGAACTTGCAACTTCAGCCCGGCCCTCCGCAACCAGATATTCACAGTTGCTGCTTTGCGCTTTTCCCCATTATTTTCATTGATATCTATAAAATTATCTGTTCTCGGTTCAACAGCTTTTCTTCATTTTTGTTTTTTTTATTTAGCAAAATGTACTCTGTTTTTCGAACCTGTTGTGAAATCCTTTTGTGTTGTGTTTCAGTGTGTTACTGTTTGGAGTGCTGCACAAATATTTTACACTTTGCCTCTAAATTAAGCCTTACAACTCTGGCGAAGCTACCCTTGGGTTGAGCACATGTTAATTTAGGGTATTTGCAGTGGAGCAACCACTATGGCAGCTCCATTATAAGCTCAACAAAATACTAAGTGTTTGTCATGATCTTTTGACCCTATTCAGCATTTCTATTAAACATGAAATCCAATAGCAGGAGTTTGTTAGAGGTAAAATACTATTGTCTGAAAGTCATCAATTGATTTCCCTACCAGACGATTCTGTGCAGTTTCTCATGTGCAAGGTGGTGTTGATGGCCCTGGTGGAGAAAGAGATTGGAGGAGAAGAACTGCTCTCGTTGGATGGGAAGGCCTGACTGGGTCTTAATCCCAAAGGAGATTGTGGCAGCAAAGGTGAGATATGCTCAGGTGAGTCATCACTGCCTAGATTGCCTAACGATGGTCTGCCTAGATTTGTGGTGGGGAGATGATTAAGACAAATAGTTTAACTTTTTTTTAACAACATATTTTATTAGGTTATTTTGCAATAGGAGGATCCATAGCCCTACAAAGACCTGCAAGGAAGAAAGGATCTTGTCATCACCAATAACCACATTTCTGTTATGTAACAATACCCACCAAACAGGCAGGTGAAACAATATAAACAATGTGCAGACAGTTCTCGATCTCCATAGTAACATATACAACATATCAATTTAAATGTATACATATAAGCAGGGCAGCAATGCTCTATCAAAACAGAATAGGTAATAATAAGTAACATGAATCAGGTGGCACCCTTTAGGGGTCTGCATTTGGTCAAGGGGGAAGGTCAATACCTCGATATGTTGCCCATTGGGTCCAAATCTTTCGGTGTTTCGCAGGGCATCCCCAGGCATCGAAAACAGTGATCTCAGCCCCCATACATTTGTCTAGTTCAGTCTTCCATTTGCCTAGGGTCGGGGGAGATGTCGCCTTCCACAGTTGGGCTATGTCCCTCTTGGCTATGGCCAGGGTCAGAAACAGTAAGTGCTGTGTGTACCGATTCCCCCGATATCGTCAGTAGAATGTAACAGGAAAAGTCGTGGGACGAGTAGGATCTCCCACAACAGCACCTCACTAAGTAGTAGTAACTGAGCTTATAAAGCGCCTGGTTACATTAGCCAGTGTGTCCCCGCGCTGTACCGCTGAGGAACCCATCCTGGCCTGTTCCTGTGAGGCGCCCACTCCTGGGCACCCCAAGGTGAAGCCAGGCATCCTTAGCGATTAGGGCGGGTGTGGATATTAAGCAAGCTATTGCCCAGAGTTGCAGAGTGGGACCCATGATTAGAGTAGGCACCACGGCGAGAATTATCGGGTCCGCGGACATTGAGCCCAAGACCCTGCCGCGACGGGAATTGAACCCTGGTCCTGGGTCAGATCTCTGCATCAGGGTCTGCCGCTCTAACCAATGAGCCACACTTCTCCACAGACCCAATCCTACGCCAAAATGACTGTAATGCTGTGCAGCTCCAAACCGTGTGTATGAAGGACCCCTTCTCCCGGCCACTCCTCAGACATGTGGGGGACTGGATAACACCCATCCTCCAAAGGTGAACTCTTGTAAAATGCGCCCCGTGTATGTATTTGAACTGGATGAGCCAGTAGCGTGTGCAAAGCGCCACACCCCTTGGGCAGGCGATGGCTTTCGGCCCAGTCATCATCGGTTAGATCTGGAATGTCGACCTGCCACGTAAGTTGTGTCTTGTCCAGGGTATTGGGTGTGTGGGTAGTCAGCGTCTGATCTTGTGAAGACCGAAATCTCCCATTAGCAATCAGCCCTACAATGGATGGAATTCGGGGAGGGCCTCCATTGCGCGAATGTGGGGGGGGGGATGAGTGCGTGTCGGAGCTGAAGAAATTTATAGTGACTTATTTAAGCCAAATTCGGTCTGTAATTGTTGGAATGATTTCAATGTGGTACCTTGTACACATCCCGAGGGTCGAGATCCCCACAAGGTCCCATCCCTGGAACCCCCCAAAGGCGGTTGCCGAGCAGAGATATGCACCCTGCCATAGGGGAGTTTGCTGGGTGAGTTTCCCATTCCAGCCCATCTGTCGAATTTTAGCCCACCATAGCTGTATCACTACTCTGCTCGCAGGCGGCAGGAGCTCTAGGCGTGCGGAACAGTATAAGTGGAGGAGAGGGACCCTTTACATTGCTGCATGTTCTATTGCATAGGCCAGATCTGTGGGGGAGTTATACCACCATTCATTCACTACGAGGATATGAGACACCACATAATAGGAGTAAACATCGGCAGCTGCAATCTTCCCACAGTACGTAGATTGTGTGCAAGTACTAAATGCGACCCTGATTGCCCTACCATTCCAGAGGAATTTTTTTGTATGGCTGCAGCTTATGCGAACCATGAGCATGGAATTGGATACAGGAAGTTTTGAAGGCGGTATAAGATCCAGGAAATGACACCATCTTAAAAATGGCTGAGCGTCCGTATATGGAGAGAGGGAGAGAAGACCATATTGCTGCTTCGTTATTAAGGCTTGCTACAAGTGGGGTGATATTATGCGCCCAGGAGTCCTTGGGGCACGGGGAGACATAGATGCCGAGATATTTGAAACCATCGGTTGCTCAAGAGAGTTGTGAAGCCCAGGCATCAAGACCCTGATGTCCACATACAGGGAACAATACATATATGACTGAATCTGCATGTTAGCCAGTAGTACCTCCAAACACTAGGAGGATTTCCCATATGTGGGGCCCAGAATACCAGGGGTCGGTCATGAAAAAGAGGATGTCATCCGCATGCAAGGCTATGTGATCCGATCTAGACTGAGACCAGTCGAAACCCCGGAGCACCGGGTCACTCCTGACTTATGCCGCCAGGGGCTCAATTGCAAGGGCAAACAATAATGGACAGGGGGCATCCCTTTCGGGTACCTCTCTGGATAGGGAAGGAGAAGGAGCCGTGTCCTGCAATCCTGACCAATGCCGCCAAGTTGGTGTATAGCAGATGTATATATGCCAGGAAGCGTGGTCCAAGATTGATCGCTTTGAGCAATTGAAATAGATACACCCAGCTCAGAGAGTCGAACGCCTGATCGATATCAGCCGGAAGCAAAGCAGTTGGCCAACCCAGTGCCGGGCCACTGCCACAGCGTTATGGACTCGCCAAATATTGTGACGGGTGGCTCTTTGCGCATAAAACCCGACTGGTCGGGGTTAATCAGGTCCGTGACACACTTACGTAAGCGATCAGCTAGGACTTTCTACAGCAATTTGGGTTCAAAATGTATGAGGGAAATGGGGCAGTAAGAGGAGTGGTCATCCGAAGGGCAGCCGGGTTTGAGAAATAGCACTATTTCTGAGTGACACCAATCCCCAGGCAGGGTAGCAAGTTATGTGTCCCCCTGGAAGGCTGCCAACAAATCAGGCCCCAAGATGTGTATGTCCTGCCACAGGAATTGCTTGGGGAACCCGTTGGGGCCAGGGGCACAACCAGGGTGGAGCGCATTGAGAGCCCCGGTTAGTTCATCCTTTAATCGGGGCTTCTAGGTGTTCACTGAGGTGATCAGGGAGTCACCGAGGCAGAATGTCTGTGAGCAACTCCACTATGAGTTTGGCCGAGATCTGTTCTTGACATGCCTAGAGGATTGTGAAGTGTACCGCAAACTCTCCGGTAAAACTCTCTGGTGTTGTATGTAAGGACCCATCTATACCATGACCGCAGGGGAAGTATCTGCTTGGCAGAGTATATGGAGCATCCTACTAGCCTTATCTCCCCACTGATAAATCCGGTGTTGTTACATTTCCCAAATCTCTTTGGCTTCGCCCATTAGATATTTTTGTAGTTCCTGTTGCATCTGTATCAGGTTCCGATGAATAGTCGGGCTTGAGTCTGCGTTGAGCTGTGAAGCCAGGATCCTCTGACGTGACTCTAGGCCTTCAGGTTGCTCCCATGGTGCCTGTTTTTCTGTGGTGCGATAACTGATTTTGGTGCCACGGATAGTCGGCTTAAGGGCCTCCCACAGGTTACCCCGAGAAGGAGCAGATGGGCTGATATCTTCCAGGTATGTAATGGATCGCTGCATGGAACATGTCCTGATAAGCAGGGCTCTGCAAGTGCCACGGGGACATTCACCACTGAAAGAGTTTTCTTCCGGAGCAGGTATGAAATGACGATCGGAGAATGGTCTGATAGCCTGCGGGGAAGATGTGTCACACATGAGAATCTGTGAATAAATATCCGGGGGACAAAGAAATAATCCAATCGGGACTGGAACCCATGTAGCGTAGACAAGTATGTGTAGTTGTGTTCTGTGGGGTGATATTCTCGCCACACGTCAGCCGAGCCCATGGTAGAGACCAATGTATGTAGTTTCGTTGGGCCCGGTAACAGTGGATTGTTCGGGCAGCGTTGACGGTCAAGCAGCCCCATTGTATCATTCCAGTCGCCCCCTAGCACGGTCAAGCCCTCTGGTATTTCACCTCACACACCCAATATCTTATCTATAAAGGCAGCCCCTAATGGGGGAGGAGCATAAATACCGCCTATGGTAACCTGTTCCCCATATATTGTACCTGTAACGAAAAGATAGCAGCCTCCCGGATCAGCTTTGTGTGTTATATGTTGAAACTGGACCCTGCGGTGTATAAGAATAGCTACTACCCTGGAGCCCCTAGTGAATCCTGCATGACATTCATGGTGAAAGCCAAATCTGGCAAGACACTGATCTTTTGTACCTAATAAATGGATTTCTTGTATCAGTAGGATGTCTTCCCCATACCTCTTTGCCTGACGTAATACAGCACCTCTTTTCACCTTATTTAATAGGCCCCTAACATTCCATGAGACCACTGTAAGGTCTTCTAAAGGGGTTAAATCACCTGGCATCGTTATCTCTGGGTTCAAGAATGACTAAAGTAAGAAGATCATCATCGAAATGGCCTGTCTGCATAAAACATAAGAACAAAAACATCATAAAACTACATTCCCCTGAGAACCCGCCACCACCCACCCGACACTGCCAAAAACAAGGAGTATCTGGTGCGGCACGAGGAACCGGAGGCCCCCAACGGGGAAGCCCCCTTCTCCCGCACCAAAGGAATCCTTCCCACCCTAGAAACTTATGAACACGAGGGGCGCAATAAGTCTGTGGCGTAACAGTCCCATGACCCAGTCCAAGCCCGCCCAGATGGCTATCACAGATAAAATCCCAATCCCAGTTAACTTACTATTTGGTCGCCTGTAGAGCTCTGTAAATTTCATGGTGGCCACTACGGACTCGCTGACATCCTGTCCAATCCAGAGCCCCATTGTTTTTTGGGCTTGATCAGCCATGTCCTTTGACTTCGTGAACTGTGAGAGGAGTCTGAGTCTAAAACAGGTGGAGAGTTTGACCTAAGCTGAGGGCGCTCATCAGTCCAAGCAAAAATGGCTTCAGGAGTATCAAAGAAGAACGACTTGGAGTAGTATATCACACGCATCCTGGCTGGGTACAGTAGCATACATTACACATGTAGTTCATACAGCCTGCGTTTCGTTGTGGTGAAGGATTGGCGTTGTTGTTGGACCAGTTGTGTAATCCGGAAATACCATGATGGAGCAGGATTCATGTCAGAGATCGCCTCTTTATGTGTCCTGGCATAGCGTAAAAATGCATCTTTGTCGGCATAATTCAGGATTCTGGCTATGACCGGCCTGGGAGCTGCGCCCAGGGGAGGCTTTTGTGTCAAGGCCCAATGAGCACGCTCCATCACAAAGGCCGAGGAGAGGAGATCCTTCGGAACGAGGTCCATGAGCCACCTATAGATCAAGCTAGTAATTGAGGCGCCTCCGCATCCCTCCAGCAGACCCACAAAATGTTGGTTATTTCGTCTCGGCCGGCCTTCCACATCTTCCACTCGAGAAGCTAGTTCTTGCGACACCACTGTGAGTTTGTTGATCTTCTTTTGGAGGTTGGACAACGTATCTTCCACTGTCAAGATTCTTGTTTTTGCCTCTGTGATTCGATCAACAGCCTTGCAGAGGTCCTGATGCTGCAAGGAGACTTCGGCCCCCACCGCTCAAATCATGGAGTATAGTGTGTCCCGAGCCTTATTGATCACCGCTAGGAGGGCTGCATTGTCTGGAGCCGAGCAGTTCCCCTCACCACCTGTGGCACCTCCAGTGGACGTCCTGAACTGGTAAATGGTGCCCTGTTTGGTGCCTGCCCCTCTGGGCTTGTCCTTGCCCCTGTCAGAGGCTGCTAGGGGCGTTGTGGCTGCACAAGGGAGAGGGGTCAGTAGCGCTGGATCAGATGTGTGCTCCAATATGGGAGGGAGGGAAGCAATAGGATCCAAATGTGTGCAAGCCCAGGCCACCAAGCTAGGTCACCAAAAGGCAGAGAGCCCTCTGGTCCAACCAGGAGCACGTGGTCAACACATCAGCCATGCACTGTCTCCTCAGGTCAGAGGGCCATCTCCGGAGAGCCCCACCACTTCTCCCATGGGTATCACAACAGAGGTTTTTGTGTGTATTGCGTGAGAGCAGTCTGAGGTATTATCAGGTACAGGATCTCAATTGTGGGGTCCCTCCCAGCAGCCACCAGCCGAGTGAGGTATCTAGTTAGGCTCCGGGCAGGCCGTCATCTTTATGCAGCCACAGTACACTCTAGACCCTTATCGTAGCAATCTGGGTCCCCTCTCCAGGAGTCACGCAGGTAAGATTGTCTAGCGAGTGTAGTTGGTCTCTCTGGAGCAACAGAGGCCCAATTTGGTCTACACGGCAGCACAGGGTCGCACCAACCATAGGGGGGGAGGGGAAGAGGGTGATAGCAGCAGCAAGCAGTGTGGGCATCGATGCGGGTCCGGCCCTTACCTCCCGAGGCCACAGCCCAATCCAAACACTTCCCAGATTGGGACCGGCAGCAGCACTTTGCTCTTGTATCCAGCCACGCTTCGACTTACAAGCCCGGCCGGCTCCACTGGCACAGAGTGGGCGCCAACCGGGCCGCATCGTCCCCAACAGTCCCACAACAGGAGGGACAATCGTCAGTCTATGGGAGATGCAGCCGTATTCCTGGCCAGGCGGCCTCAGAAACAGTGGATCACTAGGTGAGGGGGAGGAGCGGCAGTACCTCAACACCCAGTCGGTGTCCCTGGTCGTCTTTTGACAAGGGCTCAAGGCATCTGGCAGCACACCTTACTGCTTACTCTTCTGTCCCCGACCGGGACTCGACGTTGAGCACCACAGAATCACCACAGGCCTCGGCCTGGGCACCGGGGAAGGATCTGGCCCGGGCTGCACTGGATTGATGGCGCCGGAGAACTGCTGCTGAGACTCGGCCACCCCAGATTTTTGAGGATCACTGCACTCCTAATACTCATGGGCATCTGCAGCTACAACCATTTATTTCTCTGGGCAGGATATTTGCAGGATTTTGTCCGGATTATGGCCTGGGTGTACGGAGCCTACTCAGGCTGCGTTCGCCATGATAGCTTGCTAAGCCTCGCTAAATAGTTAACTTTTAATGAGAAGGCATGGAGAATGCACAGGGTAGTCAAACAGCACTAGAGAGCATTGCCATGAGGGCTTGTGCCTACACCCGAGAAGGATACACTTCCAACTCTAGATGAGGAGGCAGGCTCCTACAGTCACTTGAAGGATGCACTAGTGAATTAATTTGGTCATTCTCCTGAAGAGTACGATAAGACATTTAGCGAGATCACCTCTACAAGCATCAGAGGGCTGGGTTTAGGGGAGTGAAATAAATACTTATGATTGTCTAAGAATTTGATTTTAAAGGAGCTCATCCTGATGTACTATTCATCTGAGTTACACAAGCATATTGTAGGTTCCAAGCTGCCTGATCACAGAAAGCTTGGAAGTAAAGACAATGTTTGGGTATGGGCTAACGCCTCTTAGATATCCCCGGGCTATGATGAGGGAAATCCCAGGTGGGCGTGGCAGGCATGCAACATATAAAGGAGAAAGAAACAAGGCCCAAAAAGAGAACTCCTTAGGGTTTGAAAATATTGATAAAGTGAAAGACCACCAAACTACTTTTTAGTAATAGGAAGGTGGAATCCGGGGGAAAAAGAAGCCATTTCAGAAGGGAATGCCGCTTTGAAAATTTGCAGTTATGGAACATGAGAAGAGATTACTCAGGCTCCAAAAAGAAGATATTCACAAGTGGCCACTCTGCAGAGGTGGTCGGTATATCAGTACGGGAGGAGGAGTATCCAAAGCAAGGCAAAGATTATACACTAGTGTTCCTTATTTCGGAGGTGGACCCAGGAGGTAAGCTGGTGATCCCAGTGGGGTTTAGGAACAATTATCAGAGGGTCACAGTGAATAGGCTCCCTGTCGCTGCTTTGCAGGATTATTGTGCCAGTCAGATACTTGTGGTGGAAGGCCTGATTTACCCAGAACAGTATCTGCAATGAAGGGGCTATAGGTTAAGGAATGTTCAAGGTTGGGGGTGGTCTGACCCTCTGGGGCTATGGAATCCTTAAAGGTAGTGGAGATAGTTGTGATTAGATGGGCAGGTGTATATCCCTGGTTGTCCATAAACCGTTTCCTTGGTAGTGAGCTACCACAGGCCACTTCCTTGATGGAGGTGCTTCATGTACTGTCACAGAGCTAGGAGATATGAGAATTTGACCAACAAGATCCATGCTTGACAGGGTGAATCATCCTCGAGTGGGACTGTGTGTCCACCCTAAAAGTCCAGGCATCTCAGGATGTCTTCATGAGACAGTAAACGCGAGTGTTCAATAAGGGAGTGTGCAACTTGAGGGTATATCCCCCCACTCCGATAAACTTGGAGACCTGATAGACCTCATTGGGTTGCTCTTTGGCAGCCCACAGATTGGAAGTGCAGTCTACCAAAGCAAGAGATTGATTTGAAGCATCCCCCTCAGTGGATGGCCTGTGGCCTAAATGCTAATACTGACAGATGTCAGTGACGTCCGTTGGTCACTTGTGTTTTCCGCAGAGCTGGCCCTAATTAGGCGAAAGAAGTCTGACTAGGGGGCAAGGTTTGCCTTCTGGGATACATCTATGGGAAGGCTAGAGATAGTGCTCTCCCAGGTGGGATGGGCAGATGAGAATGGCTCCCCATGATTAACAATAGTGACTGGGGCTGAGGTCGAAAGAATGGGGGTACTGTCAAAGTCAAAAAATGACAGGAGGCCCAAAATGATTGACATTGTACCCCTCCATACATGGAGTGGCATTGACTGTGGGACGTGAGTATGGAGGAGACCAGGAAATGAAGATAGCTTTGTCACATCCCTTCTGCTTCAGCTATAGGAGCTGTAAAAAGAATGCCTTTTAACGGAGGGGGCTGTATTACAAAATGCCCTATTGTGCATGCTCATCTCCATTTTATAATGACCACTAACAAGCATCCTGGGACCAGTTTTGTAGTATGTCACCCTTCATCAGCCAGGTTAGCTTGAATCCAGTGGTACAGTGAGCAAGGGACCCACGTCTGTGCATACCCATCCCACCTAGGGCGAAAACTGTAACTGCAACAAATGATGGACGGAATGCTGAATGATTCAAACATCCCCCCCCCCCCCCAGTCAAGAGATCTAGGTTAAATCCATTGTTCTTTTGCCCACTACGCCACCCCAGTTTGGACCCAGCCATATGCAAATCAGTCTTGACCCTGTGCCTCATGGGAACAGTCCAGATTGAACTGCCAAAACAATGGATTTAGGCCCAGATCTCAGTACTGGGGTGAATGTATGACATTGTTCTGCATTCTGTCCATCAATTGTTCTTTTGCATTTGTCATCACGAGTGGGTCGGGCATGCCCAGACGTGGGTCCCGTGCTCTCCTTGCCACTCGAGTCAAGCTATCCTGGCTGATAAGGGCTAAAAGCCCAAAACCGGTGGTAGGATGCTTGTCTCCAGTGCAGGGAGGACCTGGCCTGGCAGTTCGGGCTGGACTGTTCCCATTGGGCGCAGGGTCAAGACTGATTTGCTTATGGCTTGGTCTAAACTGGAATCGCATGGTGAGCAAAAAAACTATAGATTTACGCCCAGATCTCTGTACTGGGGTGAATGTATGACATCGTTCTGCATTCTGTCCATCACTTGTTCTTTTTGCATCCTGTATGTTAGAGCATCCAGTTCAAGTCTCCTAATAACAATCATGCTGGAAATACGTATGTTATTTCCTGTATATCCTACACCCCCTCATCTCCTTTTTAGAACCAGGTGTTGTCTACTTACCTGAAGGCTTTTGGACCACCTGTAAGAGGAGAAGAGGAGAAAGCGGGATTAATCTTGCTGTCCTTTATATATATAATATAACCTACTCGCAGTGGCCAGTAGGTAGATCTATTTAGGATGTAGTTTCCATAGGAAGAGCATTTTTTCATTTGCCAGTAACTTTGGCGTTGTTTGACTTTGAAGCTCACTTCAGCTGCTGTCTTGAAAAATTCTCTCTGATCCATCAAGCGGCGGCTGAGAAAAAAGAGGGGGGCTCTAAAATCGCTTTATCTCCATGTCAATTTCCATAGAAAACTTTAGACACAGCTACAGCCCGAACTGCTAAACAGATTTACACCAAATGTGGCAGAAAAGTAGCTCCAGAATGCGACCTTTTTTTTAAATGGTGTAAATCTGTTCAGTAGTTGCAGAGAAGTTTAAAGAAAGTTTATATATAGAGACGCAAAGGATCCGCAAACCCTCAGATCTCGTGCTTGAGGTCTGATTGGCTGCTAACACTTCAAACCAGGAAGTATTGGCCGCCACCTTGTGATTTGGTTGAATCGAGTCACAAGAAAAAAGGTTAAAAAAAGGGGTCAGGGTAGAAAAACCCTGACCCCCTATGCCTCTATTCGGGGTCACACAGGGCAAAAAAGCAATATTTTAAAAAAATCTGTGGGAGTTGCGCTGGATCCACAACTCCTGCCAATATGTAAAAACAAAAAGCAAAGTGGGGTCGCCTGTGCTTCATTAAATAAAGGTCCCAGGGTGGGCTAGGTCCTGGGACAGTTTATATAGTAATGCAGGGCGGCACCCTTCACCCCCTGGGGGACTGCCACCTAATCAGGGCAAACATAATGAAGTGTGGGGAACGCCCTATAGCCTCCCACATACCCCCGCCTCCACTGGGCTTTTACACTTTCATGTGGGGTCACAAACCCCACGGCCCCAGGGGCCACTATCTCCCCTTAGCCAAAGTGTATTATAAAGAAATAGGTGGGGCCCGGTGTCCCTCTCTCGGTTTGTTCTTGGCTCTGGGGAATGCCACCTCCCCAAGGCAGCCCCTAGTCAAGAAAAGATAGGTGTCATGTGTCCCCCCTTCCTGGATCCGTAGATGGCCCTGGGGACCACCAGCACCGGCTCCAGCAATGCCCCAGGGTGCCCACCCATGAAACTTAGCAGTTTGCTATGAAATGGTGGGAGCATTTTCTCTTGCTTGCTCAAAGTGGAGCACCCTTTGTTGTTTACAAACAGGGAGCTGCATCAGTGGCGTAACAAACCTTGAGGGGGCCCCCTGCAGGGTACGTGAAGGGGCCCCCTCTGGACTCAATCTAGTGCTCCCCAGCAGACGTGCGGTGCTGACAGGGCCCCCTGGAGGGTGGGGGCCCCCCGCACCGCAGGGGATGCAGGGGCCTGTGTTACACCCCAGAGCTGCATGTGGGTAGCTCCCTGTGTGTAAAAATGTATGCCAGCTCCCACAGGAGGTGCGGAGCTATCCAGACTGGGGGCCTTCAGGCTCCCACCACCATCCCCAACGTGTAACACATGGAGGCCCTTGTTGGGACCAGGGTACCCACAATACAAGTCATGCCCCTGGAGATGCACCTGCTTCCATTTTTTTGTTAAAAAAATATATAAGATTAATTTTAAAAGGGGGCAGGCCTTAGGGAATTGAGTCCCCGGGGCTGAAAAATTACCCAGGAAGGGGTGTGTGTGGGGACACTCAGCCTCACCTTTCAAAAAAGAAAAGTAAAGAAAGTTCTTCTCCTCGGGGGATGTCGGCCCTGGGGCCAAAATCTACCCGGGGGAGGGTGGGCCACGCAGCCCCCATCATCTATTAAAAATAGGCCTGGCCAGGAGGAATGGGGTCTCCAGGGCGGAAAATGGCCCAAGGAACGGGGGCCACGCAACCACCCTTAATAACCTTTCTAAAAATAAAATAAACCATAAAACCTATAGTAAGTCGCCGGAGACCGCACCCTCTTCACCACCACTATGCAAATGCTCCTCATGGCACAGAAGTGGTTGGGGGATGAAGTGGATTGGATGCTGAGGATCCATGGGGTTCAGGAATCCCTTCTGTTAACTCCAATTACTCCCAGACAGCAGGATTGCTGAGAGGACTTGGGGGCCACGCCCCCTTTCACCTTCACTCTGCAAATGTACCTCCTGGCGAGCTGCAGGTTGGGGAATGAATTCCATTTTACTCCTTAGGGCCTCAGGACTAAAATGGACTTCTTCCCCTAACCAGTAGTGCGCCAGGAAGAGCATTTGCACAGTGATGGAGAAAGGGGGCATGGCCTCTGACAAACTCTCAGTAATCGCAAGTTACCCCATGAGTATCTCTAGTGGTATATTTTATGGAGTAAGCTGCACACATTTTTTTACATTGAAAATGGGATCGCATGTAAGCTCAGAATGTGTGTTTTCGTTGATTCCCTTTTCATGTATTATTGATCTGGAATTTTACTATACAAGTAAAGAAACTGACTAGCTGTTCAGCCCATATGCTTGAGTCATTATGGTATATTTTTCTCTCAACAATGTTTGTGACAGCGAATTCCGCCCTGGAACACCAGCAAATGACGGATCTCGTTTTCATTCTGTATGTAACTACTGGACTGTGCTTTGTATGTTACCTACTGAACTGTTGAATGTACCTAACACACTTAGAGAAGGCTTTCAAATTCAACTTCTGATGGTTAAATATTTTTACACTTTCACAAAAGAGAGATACATTCGATTTATATCAGAATCAATTTCTTCATGTCGAAAAAGTCAAATAGGAGCACTTTATGACATGTGTTGTACAAACAATGAGACGCACAGATATATATTTAATTCTGCAGAAGCAGGAGCAGTACATCATCAAAGATGACTCTGGCTCACACCATCTGCAGAGAAGTTCTTTCCTGCAGGCTTGCTTCGAGCTGTAGTAATAAGAATGTTGGTTTAAGTGGACCGTGGAGAAACAAACAGAAGCAAAAAATAAATGCTTGCATTGTGGGAAGAAAGTCTGCGCGTTTCTTTTTCTCTTTGTATTTATAAGGATATGTATGCAGTATATGGCTTCCTTAGGATGTCTTTAGCTTGAATACCTAACTGCTGTGACATCACCTAAGAGAAGTGGTCCCTTCCTCATTGTACTTTCGCCTTGCCCGGGTCACTGGAGACCCCAGCGCTACAGAGGAATGAGGCTGGCAGTCACAGCTGCTTTCTCTCACCTCTCCCAGGTCCCCATAGAGAGTGAGAGATGGGTGAACATGAGCAACACTATACCTGCACCAACTACCCTTACCCCTGTCAGCGTAGGTCTTTCTAGGCCCGCGATGAGAGGGGAAATTCAGACCCGGGTCCCCACTCTCAATGTGAAACAAAGGCTTTGGGCTGGGAAGTGGTCGGTTTACGCAAATGGTGGTGGGGGTGTGTGACATTTGGCAAGGGTTTTTTTATATTTGGAATTGGGCAGGTAAGGGTTTTTTCAGAGGGTGTCAAGACAAAAAGCAAGAGAAGGATCCAAACTCTAATATTGCATTACGGAAGCTCTAGAGAATACTGCTCAACAATAATAAAATGGAGGGCCACAGATGGTAAATTTCTTCTTTCATATATTTATTGAGAAATGAAAATTTGTTCACCAGTGGCAAGGGGAGAGAGTGAATCAAATTCAGCGGTTCATATTAAAGAAACCCACTCATTGGGAATCAAAGAACAGTCACTTTATGTGTAGGCCCAACAAGCATCTAAAAAATTCCGGCACTTTGAATTAAGTATTCTGGGCCATGTCTACGGTGTGCACCACTGGAAAATGACAGCGCTCACTATCCACCAAACATGATTCCCTTTTCCCTAGTTATGAACAGGGAACACCAGACACACACCGGCAGAGGGGCTTTCAAATTCAAAAGATACTTTATTCGGTTTAAATCACAAAAACCATAAAAGTGTACAAGCATTAAAACAATCCACAACCCACCCAGGATAAAATATAACATATAACATGGATAAAAAACAGAAATGTACAGAGTATAATGGCAGGATATTTTTTTCCTTTTAAAAACAACAGTGTACACATCAGTGACCTTAATTAAAGTTTTAAACAGTAGTTTATATTTATAAGAAGTCCTCTAAGGCCAAGCAATCTTTTTGCCAAGTCTCGTTGCGATGGTTAAAAATTTAGCCACATTGAAAATGACCCAAATCTCTGCCAACAATTGAAGGTACAGCAGGGCTGGCTTCACTTGCCTAAAACCCTTTCCTTTTAGTAATGGTATAATAAATTTAAGTCTAATACCTTTGAAGTGGTCACAGAAAAACAAAAAATGAGCCGTGTCCATGATTGAGCAACCATCACATTTGCATAATGGTAGGTCCTTACTCCTAGTCCAAACAGGGCGGCCAGAAATTAAAAGATGTATTTTATTCAAACGGAACCTTGTTAACAGGTACCTGTGATTAGCATTATTCACAACTTTGAGGTACAGTTCCGGTTCAGGGTCGGGTGAGGCAATCAGCTGGTGGGACCTGACAGAGGATTTGAGCAGCTCCCTGCCCTCTCTATCCATTCCTCTATTTAGAAAGAAGGTATTTTTGACCCATTTCATGTCCCCTTTCACCAAGCTTGTAGGTTTATCAAACAATTCTGGTCGTCCCAGTTTTACACACATTTGTTGCACGTACTTCAACCAGGTGATTTTATCCCAGTGGTCCAGGCTTAAGCAATCTTTTAAGATTTCGTGGTTTACATCAAGCTCTGGGTTTAACCAAACTGCCAACCATTTTAATAAGGGGGCCAGGGCAATTTTGTCTTCCAAATAGCCTACACCACACTCCTGGTGGACTATGTAGTTTGCGGTAGAATTAGGCAAGGAAAGAAGAGTTTTTAAAAAATTGTCCTCTGAGACCTGGAGCGATGAGACCTGTTTGAAGCCCCACAAGTCGGCCCCATACGTGGCAATTGCAGTACATTTGGAGGCGTATACTTTTAGTACTGCCTCAATGGGTTTCACTCCTAGTTTACGGGAGAATCTTAGTACTGCTGAGATTGAACGTGCCAGGGAAGTTTTTTTCTCCACCAGTTGGGGGTTCCACGTGGAGCCCTCATCGAAGACCACCCCCAAATAGGGAAATCTAGAAACTCGTGACAGCTTGTTTTTATTGCAAAATAATGACATCACATTTTTCCTTGACTTGGCTTTGTGACCTACTACCATGACGTGGGACTTCCCAAAATTAACACTCAGGTCAAGTTTATCCATAAAAACATAAAAGGAGTTCAGCAGGCGTTGGAGTCCTAGTGAGGTTCTAGCTAGGAGGGCAGCGTCATCCGCATACAGTAAGGCAGGCAGTAGATATTTCCCAGCCTTCGGGATATCCTTACTAACTCCACTCAAAGCTTTGCCAAGGTCGTTGATATATAGTGTAAAGAGCAGGGGAGCAAGAATGCACCCCTGTCTCACACCGTTAATAATGCTAATTTTCTCCGTGCAGTTCCCCTTTCTATCGTAGCGGACCGTTGCTGTAAGATCCCTATGGAGATCTGCTAGGAAATAAACTATGTTGGGGTCTGTTCCGATATTAAGGAGCTGGCCCCACAGTTTGGATCTGTTTACCTGGTCAAACGCCGAGGACAGATCCATGAAAGCGATAAACAATGAACCCGGCTTAGCTAAGGTGTACTTCCCAATAATCAACTGTAGATTTAGGCTTTGGTCAATTGTACTACGTCCCTTACGGAAACCGTACTGTAAAGGTGAAAGTGTATTGGTTTCTTCTAGCCAGGTGGTCAATTTGCCTAAAACCACCATCCCCAAAACCTTGACTGCAGAGTCAATAAGGGATATAGGTCGGTAGTTACCAGGGTCCCCCCTGTCCCCTTTTTTATAAATTGGCACAATTACCGACTGTGACCATGACTCAGGAATGCCCGTCTTAGAGACTCTATTAAAAACATTAGTTAAAACTTTGGACCAAAATAAAGTCTCAGCTTTGAAAAGGTCAGAGGGGACGCCATCGGGCCCGGGGGCTTTGTTACTGGTCATCAAACCAATAGCCACTGCCACCTCCTCCTCATTCACAGATAAGATGTATGGTGATTGAGGGAATGCGGTCGGGCATTCTACTACCTGGGTCTCGTCTTCATAAACCGAACTAAAGTGCATGTGCCATCGTTCTTCCTGGATACCACAATCCAATTCATTGTTGTTGGAGTCCGAGAAATAAGGTTGATTTACCACTGCCCAGAACTTGGCGCTGTTTTTTAATACATCTGTAGAGGTTAGATCAGCCCAAGCATCCTCCCTAATCTCACGCCGCCTTTTTTCAATTGTGGTCTTATAATCTCTCCTAAGGGCAGCTACTAGCCGTCTATCAACTGGTTCTGACTTAAGGGCAGCCTTGAGTTTATGGTTTGCCGCTGAACATTTTTTGTCGAACCAGCCGTCATTCCCTTGTGTTCTGCCTTTACCATGAGCAGTTAATTTGGAGAGAATATCAATGCAGACCTTTTTATACGCCTCCATTACTTCACCATCCCCAGCCCGATCATCCATACACAACATCAGGTCATCCCTACTACTCTCACACAAGTTACAAAAAAACTCATCTGGGATTACTTTACACCATTTGATTCTGCGTGCTTGATCCGTTAAGCGCAGATCATGCTTGTCTGTCAGGTTTTTGCAGCTATCCTTGATGAAAAATATGTTCTTTACTTTTAAAACCACAAGATTGTGATCACTAAAATGGGACCTTAAGATTGAGTAGCTACTACTTTGGGCTCCATTGGTGCTGTAGAGGAAGATATAATCGATCACAGAGCCACTGCCATGGCCCGTGAAAGTGGGGATATCCCCATCATCCGCCTTTGGTAAGATAAGCCCATGTTCAGCCAACATTATTTCCAAAAAGGTGCCCTGCTCTGAGTGTTCAAAGTGGGTATTTTCTTCGTCCGGGGTACCAAATAACACATTGGGGGGGCAGTTTTCCTTACATCTATGAATATTGAAATCTCCCATCAACAAAATGGTACAGTCATGCTCTGCCGACTCTTTAAAGTCGGCCAGAAAAGTACTTAACATCATCAAATTACTTACTGAACTGTCCCTGTCAAATGAGTTATAAAAATTTATGACCAAGACGTTATGATGATTCCTATAGGAGATTAAGACAGCAACACAGTAAGGACAACCAGTGGCTACTTGCGTATATGTCCCAGGGATTTTGGCAGAAATCAGAGTGACCAAACCCCCTCTGGCACGCCCCCTCGAGGATCCAACTGCTGGAATTGAGAAGGTAGTAAACCCATCCAGAGTCAGTAGATTTTCAGTGTCCCAGGTCTCCTGCAGGGCTATTAGATCCATGGAACCTATTAGGTCCCGCCAAATTGGGTTATCCACTTTGTTTTTAAGTCCCGCAATGTTCCAAGTTGCCATTGAGAAGTCCTCGCCCCCCCGGGGCCCAGCCATTTTTACATTAAGAGGCTCTCCTCCTTCCCCACCCTCACAGTTAGTGGTAATTGAACAGGACATCTGCCCGCCCAAAATGCTCTTATCCGTTTGCATAGAGAATGAGGTGTTGTTTTCAGGCTTTTCTGTACAGGGGGAGACCTGTATTTGTCAATCATTCCCGTCTAAGGTTGACAAGTAATCATATCGGTTAGAAGTGGGAAAATTGAAAAAATTGTCATATCCCTGAGCAAACTGTTGATAGTTGAGTGGGTGGCTATTATGGGGCTCTGCCGCAAAACCCCCATAGGGCGGTCTTCCTCTTCTTGACCTAACCTGGTTCCAGCCCGCATTAACACCTTCAACCCAGCCTGCAGGGTGTGCCTCCCAAGGGGGGTTTTGCCTATGAGTTATTTTTGACTCCTGTGGGCCCCTTAACCAACTCCATCTATTATCTGTTTGGTTACCCGGTAGATAGAAATAAGAGAGGGGCCTGGCGGTGACAGTACTAGCTTGGTATCTAGGGGACCCTCTACAAATTAAATCTACCACCTGTGTGTTCTCAAAGGTGACCACCACACAGTCCCCTTGCAGACTTTTCCTGTTTCCTCCCACCCAAGGGGCTCTTTCCACCATTAAAATGTTACTTGGCATATTAGGCGGTAAGGGATAATTTTTAGAGAGCCAATGACACACTTTATTTTTTAAGGCCTGGTTGGATTCAGTTTCTAGAGATGAAATTTCACTGACCCCAGTGAGAATCACTACATAGGGGCAGGCATCTGGGGGGAGATGGATGTTTCTACGGACCACGACCTTAGGTCCGGTTGTCGATGCCGGGTTTGGGGTCGGTGGAATGAGGTCATTTGATTTAACCTGGGGGGGTGGCTTGGGTTTAGTTGGATTCTCAGGTTGTTTTATCACCGTGGTCTTAGATTTAGTGGCTTCCTCAGCAGGGGTGTTACTTGTACTGTTAGAAGCGTTACTATTAACCACAGTAGCTTTTTTGCCAGCCATAGAAGACTTGGTGGCTGTATTAGTAGTGTGGGATGTTTTGGGGTTCATGGTGAGGCTAGGGGCACTAATATCTTTATGGATGTTAGTCAAGATAGATTCTATGCGGCGCAATCTAACCTCCATGGGTTCAAGTAGAGATTTTAATATGTTCAAGATGTTATTGTTGTCAAACATACTTGACCCGCACCCCTCCTGACTGTGTTGAACTGAGCTAGTGATTTCTCCACTTAATTCCATAATTTCCTCCAGACTTTTATCTATGATGGTATCGTCTGGAAGACTTAGAGGCAAGCCGTTGTTTGTTAAGTGTGTCCCCCCGGTATCAATTGTACAGACTGCCCCATTTGTATTTGATGGAACTGAGATGAAATTATTACGCTTATTGGCCGTTTGTGCTTTCTTCCCTTTAGTAGTGGTAGATTTTTTTACCTTTTGCTTGGGAATTGCTCCTTCTTTTAGACCCTTTTGGTGTATATCACTGGCCCCGGTGGGATTAGCTAAATCTATCCTGTCTGGGTCGCTTACTGTTATGAGATCAAGGTTGGGGGTGGCCTCCAGATCCTGCTGCGAGTTTAAGGCATCAAAATCCCCAGTGTCCCCAGGATTGTGTACCAAAGCAAGGGAAATAGGGCGACTCTCGGGGTTAGGCGTGCAGGCCTGGGCAATTGGGCCTAGAGATGATCTCTTGGCCATAGCCAGATCTTGCGACACCCTCCTATCCATTAATATTATACCCTCGTCAATCAGTGCATGCGTACGAACAATGAAATCATCTAGGGTAGCAGTTAATTTTTTTGCTTCTGCGACTGCCATGCTCCGGGTTTCACGACAGTTCATGGTACACCCCACCACCGATTTTTAAACAGCCTTAATGCACAGGGTAGAGGGTAATAAAGATCCTAAACATATAACAGTTAACTAATACATTGATTAGCAGCCCACAGACGCTAATCAAGGGTTTTTGACAACTTACAGTTCATGTGTCCATTTGTCCCTTAGGCGGAATGTAAACGAACAGGGGTGGTGGCCCAGGCCAGGCTCCTCAGGCCTCTGAGGGTCTCAGAGGGTCCGCCCTTAGTCCGGGCTTTGTCCCAGGTGATGTCCCGCACACGCGTCCCGCTAGCGCGTAATTAGACCCGGACTTATGCTGACTGGAAATAGAGGGGGCGGAGACACGGGAAGAGGCGGCAGGTGTGCTCGATGTCACACGCACAGCCTGCTGGGCCTCGCAGTCCCGTCCTCCTGCGCAGCACCTCTCCCACAAAGATGAAGATAATGCCCAGCGGGGCTCCAGGGGCTCCAGGCGCTGATTACAATGCCCAACGGGGCTCCTTGCAGCAACAGGCAAAAAGGCAAACGGGTCCAAGTTTCCTCTGCGAGCGGCTCCCGCGGAGCGGGGGCCGCGAGGAGTTTTAAATGGTCAGCAGGGGGCGGAGGCACGGGAAGAGGCGGCAGGTGTGCTCGATGTCACACGCACAGCCTGCTGGGCCTCGCAGTCCCGTCCTCCTGCGCAGCACCTCTCCCACAAAGATGAAGATAATGCCCAGCGGGGCTCCAGGGGCTCCAGGCGCTGATTACAATGCCCAACGGGGCTCCTTGCAGCAACAGGCAAAAAGGCAAACGGGTCCAAGTTTCCTCTGCGAGCGGCTCCCGCGGAGCGGGGGCCGCGAGGAGTTTTAAATGGTCAGCAGGGGGCGGAGGCACGGGAAGAGGCGGCAGGTGTGCTCGATGTCACACGCACAGCCTGCTGGGCCTCGCAGTCCCGTCCTCCTGCGCAGCACCTCTCCCACAAAGATGAAGATAATGCCCAGCGGGGCTCCAGGGGCTCCAGGCGCTGATTACAATGCCCAACGGGGCTCCTTGCAGCAACAGGCAAAAAGGCAAACGGGTCCAAGTTTCCTCTGCGAGCGGCTCCCGCGGAGCGGGGGCCGCAAGGAGTTTTAAATGGTCAGCAGGGGGCGGAGGCACGGGAAGAGGCGGCAGGTGTGCTCGATGTCACACGCACAGCCTGCTGGGCCTCGCAGTCCCGTCCTCCTGCGCAGCACCTCTCCCACAAAGATGAAGATAATGCCCAGCGGGGCTCCAGGGGCTCCAGGTGCTGATTACAATGCCCAACGGGGCTCCTTGCAGCAACAGGCAAAAAGGCAAACGGGTCCAAGTTTCCTCTGCGAGCGGCTCCCGCGGAGCGGGGGCCGCGAGGAGTTTTAAATGGTCAGCAGGGGGCGGAGGCACGGGAAGAGGCGGCAGGTGTGCTCGATGTCACACGCACAGCCTGCTGGGCCTCGCAGTCCCGTCCTCCTGCGCAGCACCTCTCCCACAAAGATGAAGATAATGCCCAGCGGGGCTCCAGGGGCTCCAGGCGCTGATTACAATGCCCAACGGGGCTCCTTGCAGCAACAGGCAAAAAGACAAACGGGTCCAAGTTTCCTCTGCGAGCGGCAGAGGGGCTTATTTATGAACCCCTTGTGCCGACGATGCGTCAAGTTGTGTGACGTGCCAGTGGCGCAACCTGCAGCATGAAATTTACAAGCACATGTAAAGACACCCTGCGTTCCATTACGTGGGCTTGTAAATGTTTCACTCAACACGTTGTGTGTTAGGGACAAGACATGGGCGTTTCTGTGGGTGTTCCAATGCAACACCCACGCCCACTTATGCATTTCCAGATTTGCGAGCAATCGTAAATCTGGAAAGCATCAGAATGCTACGCCAACCCCCAGAGGTGGTTCAACGAGGCACAACTAGGAGAAATGTTTTCATGTCTGCTTGGTTTTTCCTCTTTCAATGTGGCCTGCATTCTACAGCAAGCATTGGAAGAGGAAATCATCTCAAGTGATTGTTTTTGTGCAGGAAGTTGCCCCTTCCTGCATAAAAACAATGTCCCCATGAAGCAGGTATCCTTGCACTATGGTACAAGGGAGCCTGGGCCAGCGCATGGCAGCAGTTTGAGCACCAGTACAGAGAAAAACACAGAGCCTCGAAACTAACACAGCGTGGCACGGCAAAATTACTTGCAGCACAGCGCTCCGTTAATTCCTCATAAATGAACCCCAGAGTCTCGAATTGTTCTGTTGATGTAATCAGCTAACCTTCAGGCACCTCTACCAGAGAGCCTCCAGTTCATACTGGCAGTCTTTCTACCTTTTTATGGGCAGAGTGAACATCGATCACTTTCCCTTCCACTGTCCGCCTTAAAATGCATGTTGTTTAAGGGCGGGAAAAATGCAAAATAATTCCAGTGGCGGCTCCTCGGCTGAGGAGGGGAGAGTCGCCCCAATGTTTTTTCCAGCAGTACAAGAAAAAACTAAAATGCTAATAACTCAGTTATTGTCATTTAATTGTTTCGCTTTTTGCGAGGCAGCTGTGCGAAACTGAGGCGAGGCTTACATGCTTACAGAGCAGCCTAGGAGTGGTGTGCTCCCACTCCCAAGTGCGCAGTGACTGTTTAGCAGGCCCTCTCGGGCCGCCCACACCAGTCATGCACAATTTCCCTCTTCTCCACCCAGGTGTCAAGACAGCCTGGGTGGGAAACATGCCCAGGTCCTCATGCTTCGTGTGAGGGCCGAGCCTCAGAGCTCAGGCCAAAGACAACACTGTATTGCAGAGTTGTGATTGGCTCAGGGGGCTCAGGGGAGCCTGGGTGACCTCAAATCATTTAAACCAACTACTATCTGGGAGGTCAAAGGGACAAAAGAGTGATGAAGGGGGGATTTAATAAGCAATGCTCAAGGGCACAGCACAATCATATCAAAACAATACATCTGTGGCCAAGGGATCCCAGGGTGGTACAGGAAGCCAGATCAAATGATAACACCACAATTAAAAACAGAAATAAAGAATTGGAATGTGAAGTCTGGGAGAATTTGTTTCAGGCCATTGAAACCAAGAACAGTACCCTGGCCTGGCATGCAATTATTGCCCCATTGTTCATCAAGAGGTAGGCCCCAACCTGGAATCTGCAATTGCATCCATCGAATGGATGGCCCATTTTGGCTCAAAATTTGAATGCACAAGAGACGATAAGGGAACTCAACAGTATCCAGTGGCCCACTTAACAACTGCTCTAGTAACTCTTTACATTAGAAGAGGTGATAAGGGTGATACACAAAAGCATTGAGAAAAAGGTCTCCTGGACCTGATGGGGTCTCAAGGGATACCTATAAATCAGAACTGGCCCTATGGCCTTCACTGATAACTAAGGTCCTAAATTCAGCCGGAGCAGGATATGCACCCCCATCCTGGTTGCATTCTCGCATGATTCCTATTTTTAAGAAGGGATCAAGGAATAAACCAAAAATTCATCGTCCACTCTCCCTACTCTGCTTCTCTGCTAATCTTTTAGGGAGTGTCCTGTTGGAGAGATTGGAAACCTGGGCAGAGGAGAACACAGTTTTAACAAATTCCCAATATGGGTTCAAGAAAGGGCTTGGGATGGCTGAGCAGGTGCTCATCCTGAACCTCTTCATGGGAAACTACACCTTGGCAAAAGAAGGTTCATCGCACTTACGCCTTATTGACCTAAGATGTGCATTTGACCTGGTCAGCCACTGCAAACTTTGGGTCTGCATGGAAAAACTGGGGCCCCCAAAGGAGATAATCTTGCTCTTGGCACACTTGTACACCACTCTTGCATCTAAAGTCGACTATGGGACAAAAGGTGACCTGACCTCATCGTTTGACATAGGGAGAGAGATTCTGCAGGGGTGCGTACTAGCTTTGTGCCTCTTCTCCATATATATAAATGGCGTGGGAGAAGCAGTGCAGGCAGCAGGGGCAGACACCCCTAGATTTGGGAGGTGGACATTTCTATACCTCTTTTTGCAGACAATGCAACCATCATGTCCCTAACCCCATGAAGCCGCCAGAATTTGATAAATTACTTTTCTGACTTCATGGGAGAGAGAGATTTGAAAATTAATGCATCAAAAACCTTCACTATGAGCCTTGACCAAATAAGGGGCAGGCCCAATATTTTTAATTTCAAGGGCAGCAGGGTACAAACCAGTAAATGCTTTAATTATATAGGAATTAAGCTCTCCTGAAACTCTGACTGGAAACAACATAAGGATTCATAGATATCCAACATGATCAGAAATAATGGAGGTCTGTTCAGGTTTGCTATCAAGTTTGGCTCCAACCCAATCAAAGAACTGCTAACTTTAGATAACGCTGAAACTATCTCAGCAGCCACATATGTAGAAGGCATTTGAGGTGTTGGAGATGATGGAATTATTCTGAAGCAAGAGGATACGTTTCTTAGGAGTCTTTTAGCTGTACCCCAATCAACGCCAGACTCCAATATTCACTGGGAACTGGGAGATGATTTTCTAACAGACATTCTGGAATGTAACCCCCTTTTATTATGATGATTACTATAGCCTACGGAAGACACACACTTCACTAGATTAATCATCGTGGACTGTATGGGTCTTGATTAAACCATCAAAATGCCCTGGTTACCACACCTCAAACATATGTTGAGGGGCTACGAGAGACAGAGAGGGACACCTGGGTGCATCGTAGGTAGGCTGTGGGGTTTTAGGTTTAAACCTATAATAACTGATAAAACCCCACTGAAAGAAAAATAGCCCTCACCGGTGAAAACATATAAACACTGAAAAAAGACATGGACAACCACAAACTAAATGCCATTCAAAGAAAGGAAAAAGAGAGTGAAAGAGTAATGTGTTTCTTCCTGAAGGGGTCAATACAATGTAACTTTGTTATACAAGCTCGCAGTAACATTATTCTGCTTGAGTTTTGTTCTTTAGGGATGCCACTAAAATATTGTTTCTTCTTCCTTTTACTCTTTCAGATTTGAGGCCTTTGGTCTAAAGTTGCAGGGTTTAGTTTCATGTTTTTGGTCTAGTTTCATTATTTTATAAACTATAGAGAATTGCCAGCACCTCAGGCTTTAAACATTCAATGGCAGGTATAGTGACAAGTATATATATCACCAAGCATCTGGGATAGTGGTGAAAACATGACACCAGACTTTTGAAAAACATGGAACACTGTCTCACTTGTAATGCTCTGCAAAAAAGGTTCTATCCAAGTTCTACAAAGATTGGAGTGATATTGTTTGTATTTGCAGTGATTCAGCTACTTATATATAAAATCGTTGTGTGATGACCTGTCAAAATTGATTCCCGAGCTGAAGGGATTCCCTGTAGGATATCCTTGCCACTTGTTAGATGGTATGCTGAAAGCATCTTTACAATCTTCAGAGTTAATGAGGGATACTTTTGACTTTTTAGTCCATTCTTGCGCACTGTTTCCTTATGCACAGGAACTAAAATGCAAATATTTATAATTTTGTGCTTTATGTGGCATCAAAGAAAGAGTCATCCCAACGGTGTCCCTTAGCTGATGGTTCTCAGTCCAAGGGGCTATGAATGCTGAGAGGGCCTTTTCACAGAAGTTTACATGGGAAGGAAAGAGCGAGCTCACATGACCCAAAGACTCACTGAAGAAGTATTGTATGGTGTACTACAATAAGATTAATTTTCAAAAATCTATTTGGACCTCATATACACTGTCTATATACCATGTTCTTTTAGTGCCGAAAGCAAGCAATAATAAAAGCGAAACGTTCCATAAACACCGGAAAAACATTTTTTCTGTTGTTTTTAGTGGCACGAAAATGTGTAACTACTGATAACAACTGTTTTTTAAGATATTGAAAACACTGAAAAAACCCCACCAGAATTTACCAAAAATAGAAACTGAAAACAGGAAAGCCTAATCGTAGGTTATCACTGGTCACTCCAAAATAGACCTAAGGGAATATATACTCAAAGCCTGTCATGAGAAGAGGGCCCAGACATATATTCATAAGGTGTCAGTCGGAAGTTACATTGCACTGAATGAGCAGCCCAGGTATGAACTGTATCTCAAGTTAACAAACAATACTCATCACAGATACCTTCTGACTCACTTTTCTCTCCGTATCTTCCATCGTATGGTTTAATTTCCTAATATGGAAGGATGCGGTACCCTCACTCTGAAATGCCCATGTGATAATAAGTCAGAGCAATCTACCAAGCACATAGCACTTTTTTGTAGGCTCAATTTGGTGCATAGGAAATGTTACCTTAAATCACTCTTTTTAAAAGAGATACTATTTTTATCATCATGAGGCCTTCCAGCATCTGTATGTCTTGAAAGATGTAACTGTATGCTATTGGGTTGCTTTGTTTTTATTCAAGGCACTTGGGTCTTGGCACCATTTGAATATGTGAATTTATTTTACCTACATGCCCTATGCCAGTGTTCTTCAATCTGTGGGGCGCGCCCCCCCAGGTTGGCACGACACCATCTCAAGGGGGGAGCGCACTCCACACGAAGATCTTACCTTTCAGAGTCTCGAGATGTCACAAGTTCAAATGGGAATTCTCCCGTAACTGAGGGCTGGAGGGGGAGGGAGGGGAAATAGATAAGGCAGGACGTGTGCTTTTGTCACGTTATGAGCTAACAGTTAACTTTCCCAGGAGGGGGTTAATTGGTAGAGCTTGGATGCATTAGCTGCAGTGGGAGGCAGGGTCTCCTCTGCTAAAAAACGAACAGACAGTCCTGTTCCTTTGCGTTCGATTTCAAAGCAGAGGAGACTCCTTGCCTCCCACTGCAGCTGAAAGGACGGTCTTTCCTTGCTTTCAGTTTCAGCAAAGCAGACATCCTGCCTCCCAAAGTGGCTGAAGAATTTCAGCTTTACCAGTTTAACCCCGTCCTGGGATGAAGCTCTTAGTAGAAAGGAGACAAAGTTTATTTTACATTTACACAGGCAGGCGCTGCAACACCCCCACGGGCTTCAAGTTACCAACAAAAAAATGAGCCATGTGTTTTTTAAACAGCCTGCTTGTCTTGACATCAAATATGCTTATAAACAAACATTTGTAATGTGATGTTTCTGTCTTTGTTCCATTTTTTTTATCAGTCATGGACCATTCAGACAGCTATAGAACACAATTAAAATTGCTACTATTTATATTTGCTGCTCAAAGTATGCACAGACAAGTGCTGATAATACTGCTTCAGGTGACTGTTATTTTTGTACCAACTGGGCCATCAAAATAATGAGCTGGCAACCCTAACCATAAAACTGGAAGTTTGTTGGAAGATCAGCACATTTATTTTGTCCACCCTGATCCTTTGTTAATGCCACAATAGTAATAGTTTAACTTATCTGAAAACCTACACTGCCGTCAATAACCTGCTGAGTTAGTTCAAGTGTCTGTGAATGCACCCTGCATTCAGACAACTCGCTCTCATACTCGCCCTTCACTTTCATGCTCACCCTGCACGCACCGTGATCTCCATGCACTCACACTGATCACCATGCACTCACACCATTCACCCTCTCACCCTGCACTCACAGCGATCACAATGCACTCACACTGATCACCATGCACTCACACTGATCACCATGCACTCACACTGATCACCATGCACTCACACTTATTATTATTAATATTATTATTTGGGTTTTGTAAAGCGCGTAGTAACCCGTGAGCATCCCAGCGCTAAGATCAGGGCAGTCGAGGGGGTGACATAGGGAGAAAATCAGGGGAACAAGTGGGTTTTCAGAAGTTTTCTGAACCAAAGGTAGTCTGGTTCCATCCTTAGAGTGCGGGGGAGAGTATTCCACAGTTAGGCTGCGTTCAAAGAAAAACGCCATCCGCCAGTACGTGCCCTCTTCACTCTGACAGTGGTGATAAGGTGTTTGTGGTCAGAGCGAAGGGATCTTGTAGCTTTGTAGGGCCTGATGAATTTTTTAAGGATGGGGGGGGCCTTTGTCCTGCAGGAGATTGTGGGACAGGCAGAGGGCCTTAAATTTGACTCACTCTCTCACTGGGAGCCAGTGAAGATGTTTCAATGCTGGTTTGGCCGAGGATCTTGCCGGGGTATTGGTAAGAATCCGAGCTGCGGCGTTCTGGATCCTTTGCAGTTTGTTAAGGGTTGCTTCCGGGGCACCCAGATAGATGGCATTGCTAAAGTCCAGCCTTGACAGGATGAGGCCTTGGATGAGCAATTTCTGGGAGACAGGGGGGAGTAGGGGCAGAATCTTCCTGATAGATTTAAGGAGCCCGAAGCAGGTCCCAGAGATTTTTTGGGCTTGGGTCTTGAAGGACAGATTTTTTTCTAGCCAGATACCTAGACTCTTGATCTCAGTCTTGCGGACTGGAGGTTCATCCAAACAGAGGGGCCAGATGTTAGGGGGAAGGGAAAGCCCCTTTTGACCAAGGAGTAGGATGTATGTCTTAGATCCATTGAGTTTCAACGACGAACTATTCATCCATCCCTGAATATCTGAGAGGCAGCTATGGAGGTTAGATGGTTCCTGGTTGGGATGAGATAGAGACACCAGTAATTGAGTGTCATCCGCGTAGCTGATGATTTTCACACCGAACGGGATGACCACCTCCTCCAATGGGGACATGTAGACATTAAATAATGTCGGGCTTAATGACGAGCCCTGAGGCACTCCACATTGGAGGGGGGTTGCAGGGTGAGGTTCCGTGACGGTTCCGTGACGACTTGAACCCGTGTTTTCAAGTTTGTCGGAAATACATAATATTGGTATCAGTGAACCGCAAATGATCCATTTAGTATATCCTAGTGTTTTCGCTACGCTACGAGCAAGAGCACTCCTTCCATTGACATATTTCTGATATACCCATGGCATCCATCTTAGATCATGGCCGCCATTTTGTGTTTCCTTGCCCTCACATATGCAATAGCCTCTGATCACTTCATTCACTCCACTTTGATTAAGGACACGTAGCCTTAGCCGGAGATTCACCTCTTACATGACACGTGCACCTTAAACCAGATCACGCTGTAGCTGCATGACTCGACAAAGGCTGCCTCCTCTGCCCGAGGCCAGTCCTGCCAAACTGGTCTTCGTGTCCATTGTACCTGATCATGATTAGGCGGCCGAAGCCGGTAGCCTTGCCCATTTACAACCCACAAACATCCCTTATCCCGCTTTTCTATCTTCCACACCTGGCTCTGTTTCTTTCTTTCTGAATCTTTATTAGGGGGAGGTAACGAACTTTACGATGAGGCGGTCCGGGTCCTGAATGCAATATTGACAGGGAATTGTGACAAACTAGTGGGAACGCCTCTTTTCGCAATGTTTGGCCTCAGATATTATCGACGGTTCCTGTGTAACACCAAATATTTATTGTTTTAGACACAAAGGTTTTGGGAATGTATTACATGTAAAGAATTCGCCCCCAGCTTAAAATTTCGTATATAAGGAGCAACCCACTTTGTACAAATCGAACAGGCTCCTAGTCTCTGCCCGTGTGTAGATTCTGTGACTTCTGTGTCCCTGCAGTAATAAACCTTTGGTCTTTGACGCCACCATCGAGAAGCCCGTGTTTCTGTTCATTTGTGCACCAAGGCAGGTGGAACTCCGGGGTCTTTGGGTGTTGTACCCTGACACCTCTGGACGGAACCAAAAAGTCCAGAACTCCAATTGGCGCCCAACGTGGGGCGACGTCATTCGGTACCGGTCCAAAAGCCTGAAGAGTTCGAGAAGCTTCGTGTGAAGATTCCTGAGGGAGGCGCCCCACTTCATCGATCCCGGCATATCGCAAAAGTGGCCCGAAGTTCTCTTCCACGAGGGTTTCCCGTTCAGGACGGCTGCAGTGGGCCGTTGCCTTGACCGTCGCCCTGTCTTGGACCCGAAGTGGTGCAGTCCTTAGTACGGCGAAACGTGACGGGTTTCTCCTTGGTGACGTCTTCAGTGACTCAGTTAAGTATTTAGTGATAGCTAGCTGGTTACTTTTGTGAGGATTGTTAAAAATCCTTGATCGGTTCTTGGTTTGGTTTGGTTTTGTCAGATTATCACTGGTTGTTCTAGTTACGATAATCTATTTGGTTTAGTTTGGGTATCGATACATCAGTTCGTTTTGGTAGGCCTAAGTTCTTGGTTCAAGTGCACATATTTGTTCCGTGTTTGTTTGTTTTGTGTTCCGGACTGAAAATGGTAAGTCGGAAAATGTTGTCTTGTTTTAGTTGCAACAGTGACTCACGATTGGAGGACTCTTGTCTGGTTCCTCCGATTGGGACTCCCCTATATGATTTATATTGCAAGTATGGCGTGGGTCCTATATCTTATAATGAGATATGGGTCCGCTATTGTAAGAAGGATGGTGTCCTTAGTTGGCCACTGCATGGTAGTTTTGAACCAGAGATTCTCGACAACTTAGAAGCGAAATTGTTTAAAAAGAAAGCCCGGCCGGCAATGTTTGATTCTTTCCGTTATTGGCGGAAAGAATCCAAACAGAGAGAAATGAAAAGATTGAAGAAAGAACAGAAAGAACAAGAAGAGTTAACTCTAGAGCAAGCGACTAAACAGTTGCAGGCTAACGAGTGTGAGAAGGCCATAGATGTAGCCATTAGAGAGCATAACTTAGCGATTGACAAGTGCTATCCTGCCTTGCCATCGAAAATGGCTAAGATACTGGAGGACTCCGAAAACGATCCTCTGCTATCTTATCTGTTACGGTCACCTCCACCGTATGCACAAGGTGCTACGGCTCCGCCTGTCCCGAATGTTCAATTGCCGGTTGCTGGACAACCTGGTGCTCCTATCCCTCAGAATCAAGTTCCTGTACTTCCTGTGGTGAATGTGAATGTTCCTACAGCTCCTCCTCTTCCTACACTGCCAGCCCCTATACCTACCTCTGTACCTACTGCTCCAGAAACTATTTTCCTCGATACTCCTACTGTTTCGTCATCTATTCCTACCTCTACTGCATTCTCTATGTCTGCGAGTGTACTAACTCCCCTTTCTGTTCGTCGAAGAATCACTGATTCTGTTACTAATATGCTGTCTCCTATATATAAAACTTTGATTAAGACTCCCACTACTGATTCTGTTCAGAGACGGAGTCAGCTTCCAAGTACTGAGGAACGGGGAGTTTTAGATTCCACGGCTCTCAGATGGATTTCGAAGGGTAGAAGATATAGTACGAGAGATGTGTTAGACACATTTATGCAGTGGGGGGAACCAACACAACGATACGTCTTTGATGAGATGTGCTCGTTGTTACGTGAGGAGATAGAAGAAGACGATGTCGAATCAGATTTGGAAGATTTAATTAGGGTTCAAAAGGAGTTTGCTGCTGGAATGATAGTGGGTGAGAATATAAAGGAAGCGATGGAACTCATTTTAAGTTTTAGGAATGATCCATCTCTTCGTTCACCGAGAGATTTAGAGAAAGGTAAAGTGAAGCTAAGTCGCCAATATCCGATGAGGGAAGTTCCTCCGATTTGGCGCGAAGCTATTCAAGCTGATGCGGTTGCTGGTATTGCGGCCGCTCCAGCACAGTTCCAACGAGTGTGGATACACATTCCATGGAAGCGAGCAGAAGTGTTAGCGGTGAAACAGGCCTTGCCAGATCCACGTAAGAATCCGGCTGGATATTACAAGGAATTAACACAGACAGTTGAGGCTTGTATAATGAACTTAGCCGACATTGATATGTTGTTTGGTAATGTAGTTCCGCAACCAGTGTGGGCTAAAATTCGTAGAGAGGATCATCAGGCTGCTTTAGGTGGTGATTGGGCAGCTATCACTGCAGCAGATGGTCAACAAATAGGTGGTGCGAAACCCGAACCTTTGATTGCTAATCTGCCAGGTAGAATAATTGATCTAATGAAGACTCTGATGCCAGCATTACGTTTTAACTGGGACAAGTTGTCAGCATGTAGGCAAAAGAAAGACGAAAGTGTCTCGGACTTCTTCACGAGGTTCGAAGAGACTTTTGTGGATCATAGTGGTCAGGATATGAGTACAGAAGGAGGGCAAAGACTGTTTGTAGATAAATTTGTGCATAATTTGTTACCTGAATTATGCAATAAATTGAAAGACTCAGAAAGTGCGTGGGCTGTATCTACGACAGCGCAAATTCTTGCGACTGCACAGTACTACGAAAATAGGGATAAAGAAGAAAAGGAGAAATCAGAGAAGAAAACGAAAGATTTAAAAACTAAAGTTCTTTTGCAGCAGGCGTATCCGCCTCGTGCGAATCAGACTAATACGCAGCAAAACTCATACCAAAGGACAGATTATAGTACATCAAGGCCTCAATATCAGTGGAATCAGTGTGCGTACTGTAAGAAAGAGGGTCACTATAAAAATGAATGTCCGATCTTAGCGCAAAATAATGCAGCAGCAGCTCAGAGAGGTCGTGGTGGTTTTGTGCAGAATTCTAGAGGACGAGGACGAGGTGCTATGCCTCCACAAACGAATGATCGTCCCTCCAATCACTTTGATCAGCGAAATGGACAATCTGCTCAGCAAAATAGATCTCAACAATATCTTGTTGAAGACTATTGTGAAGTAGATGAGGGTTTTCAGCAAAATGGGTACTAGGACAGCCATGGACAGAGAGAGGGAGTAGTATCAGTTCCAGTGGATCAGAGTAGGCCTTATGTCGCAGTAGCAACATCAGGTGTAGTCGAACCGTTTCTGTTGGATACTGGTGCCGCGAAAAGTTCTATAATTCATGCGAAACTCCCTGGCGCACCTTTGTCTGGCTCAACAAATGTTTCCGTAGGTTTTTCAGGCGCCCCTGTGTACAACCCGATATCTGGTCCTTTGTCTATTTCTGTTGGACCGTGCCAATTGAAAGCACCCCTAATTTTGACGACAGGTTGTAATGAAAATCTGCTTGGTTTAGATTTGTTAAAACGACTATATGCGACATTGTACTGTTCTCCAGAAGGAGTACAGCTTACACTGGGTAAAAATATCACCTCTCCGATGTACTTGTCAATGGACGCACTCCCGCCGGAGCTACGTTCACTCCCTGATTCTCTTTGGGCGACTGGTCCCAACGATGTAGGTCTCCTAGAAATTCCACCGTATGTAGTAACTTTGAAAACGAATGTAAAATTTCCAAGAATTCCTCAATATAAAATCTCGAGTGAAGGTGAGCGTGCACTTTTATTGATTGTGCAAGATTTGATCAAGAAGGGTGTGGTTGAGGAAACTAGAGGAAATGTCTGTAACAGTCCTGTCTTACCGATTCTGAAACGAACTGATCCTACAAAACCTCCAGTTTATAGGTTTGTCATAGACCTTAGAGAAGTTAATAAGATTGTAATCCCGCAGTTTCCTGTAGTGCCAGACATTACTGCCTTGTTAACATTGATTCCTGCCACAGCTACATGGTTCTCAGTTATTGACCTAAAGAATGCCTTTTTCAGCATTCCGATAGCCGAAGAAAGTAGGGATATTTTCGGCTTCTGTTTAGGAGGTCGCAGTTTCAGATTTAAACGCGCTCCACAAGGCTATTGTGAAAGTCCATCCATTTACAGTCAAGCTTTAAAAAGTCAGCTAGATTCTTTTGTCCTTCCTCCAGGTTCTGCCCTAGTACAGTACGTAGACGATCTTTTAGTGGCTGCCGATGACAAGGAAACTTGCAAAGCAGCTACAATTTCCCTATTGCATCATTTGTCTAATTTGAATCATAAGGTGTCTCCTTCCAAAATGCAATACTGCTGCCAAGAAGTAACCTACCTAGGTCACCTCTTATCAAAGGAGGGAAGGAAGTTGACCCCAGAAAGAATAAAAGCCATTACGCAGATGAGTGTTCCACGCACACAGAGAGAAGTACGTGCCTTCCTAGGTATTACCTCTTACTGTAGGCAGTGGATTCCAAATTTTTCTCTTTTAGCGAAACCATTGGTAGCTTTGACTGGGAAAAATGTTCTGAGTCCGGTGCCATGGTCTGATGAATGTCAAGAGAGTTTTACTGAATTACGAAAAGCATTGTGTTCAGCTCCTGTATTGGGTACACCTGATTACAGCAAGCCATTCACGCTCTACGTTCACGAAAGAGAAGGTTGTGCGTTGAGTGTTCTGACGCAGAAATTTGGTGATAAACAACGCCCTTGTGCGTATTTTTCATCAACATTAGATCCGGTAGCTAGAGCGTTGCCTAGTTGTTTGAGGGCTACAGCGGCAGCTGCGGCTTCCATTCGACAATCTGCTGGTTTGGTGATGAACAACATGCTAGTGGTCATGGTTCCTCATGCAGTGGATACACTCATGAACCGAACGAAGACACAACACCTTACTAGTGCGAGATTATCTGGTTATGAGCTGACATTACTAGCGAGTCATATTCAGATCAAAAGATGTAATGTATTGAATCCAGCAACGCTGTTGCCGACTGATCAAGAGTCGAGTGATTCCGAGCCACATGACTGCTATTTCAAAACGGAGGAAGAGACAAAAGGTCGCATCGATTTGAAAGATACTCCCCTATCCGACCCAGATGGTACGCTGTATGTGGACGGGTCATGTTTTAAATTGGAGAATGGTGATGTGACTGCTGCCTACGCGGTAACGACTTTGAAGACGATTGTGGAGACTGCAAGAGTAAGTCAGAATTCTGCCCAAGCTGCAGAATTAATAGCTCTAACGAGAGCGTGTGTTTTAGCTGAGGGAAAGAGAGTGAATGTGTTTACAGATAGTCAGTACGCATTTGGCGTGGCCCATAGTTTTGGCCGGTTGTGGAGAGAAAGGGGTTTCATTACGTCCCATGGGACTAAGATCCAACATGGTCAGCTAGTTAACGACTTGTTGGAATCTCTAACCTTGCCGACTGAAGTTGCGATTGTGAAGTGCAGTGCTCATAAAGCAATCACGGATGATGTTGGTCGTGGGAATGCCTTTGCTGATGAAACTGCTAAACAGACAGCTAGAGACACGATGAGTAGAATGTATGTTGCTACGTCTGCAAGATGGATTGCTGAGTCTGGAATGTGTGAGGACACTATGGAAAGTGTGAAAGAGATTCAGAAAGAAGCGACTGAGGAAGAGAAACGTGTATGGAGAGAAAGTACGGGCAAGTTGGACTCGAATGGATGTTGGATTGATTTGACAGAACAGCAGCGTTGGATGTTGCCTGATGCGTATGTGCTTGCAGTAGTGACGATGGCGCATGGAGTAGCGCATATAAGTTCTAAAGGGATATGTAAGATATTGGCTCCGGTCTGGAAAAATGAGGGAATCAGTAAGTGTGCAGAGAGAGTGGTGAAAAATTGTATGGTGTGCTTGATGCATAATCCTGGCAAGGGAACTCCAACTCCAGCTGGTCATTTCGCTCCTCCTTCCTGCCCCTTTGAAGTGATTCAGTTAGACTTCATTCACATGGAACGCTGCAACAATTTAAAATACGTCCTGGTGGTAGTTTGTGCTTTTTCCAGGTGGATAGAAGCATACCCACTAAAGGACAACACTGCTCTATCTACTGCCAAAATTCTTCTCAAGGAATTTTTCCCTAGGTATGGAATGCCACGGATTGTATGGTCAGATAACGGAAGTGAGTTTATAGGGAAAGTTATGCAGAGTGTGTGTGCCGGCCTAGGATTGAAACAAAAATTCCATAGTGCAAACCATCCCCAATCTGCTGGTTTAGTCGAGGGTTACAATGGCACTCTCAAGCTTAAGATAGCCAAAATACAAGCATCCACAGGTTTAGCTTGGCCAGACGCACTTCCTTTGGCCTTGTTATCAACGAGAGCAACAGTGCATTCTAGAATAGGGCTTTCTCCATACGAGATTGTGTTTGGCCGCCCGGCAAATATCTGGGGTGTGCCGAGGCCTAAACAATTTTGCTCCATTGAATATCCTATGTTGATAGACTACCTTTACGACTTGACTGCTAAATTGAGTCTTATTCATCAACAGGTCTTCGATGCTTTGCCAAAACCTCCGGAGAGTCCAGGGCATCAACTGAAACCCGGTGACCACGTGGTGGTCAGAAACTTCGCGAGGACAAAGAATCTTCAGCCTCGCTACATCGGCCCCTTCCAGGTCCTGCTGGCAACGAGGACAGCCGTACGTGTCGCTGGCCGTAAACACTGGATTCACGCTTCTCACGTAAAGCGTGTTCCGTTGCCGCTGCCTTACGACGACTGGGTGAAGAAGGGAATTGGTGCCTCCGAATCTGAAATCACTCCGAAATTTATCCCTTTCAGCGATGCCGATTTGATTACTGACACTTTGAAACTTGACTCTCCTCCTGAAAAGACTCCTTTGAACACTGAACATTTGTCTCCAGCATCAGAAGAAACTTTGTTATCTGCGAACTTAAACTCTGCAACAGCTGCTAGTGATACACTATTTTTCGATCAAACAGTACCAGCGAAGCAGAGATACAACCTTAGAAGCCATAAAAAGGACAAATAAAGCAGGCAACTGCATATTGTGATTTTTGATATATTGAACTTTTGCCTTCAGCCAGGAAGTTTTGCTATTGTTTATTGTTTTTAAAATTGCCTTGCCGTCTGGGTAGCCGTAGGGTCGTGGCTGTGTGCCTAGTTTGAATTTGCAGGGGTCTGTCACAAGGTCGATCTTTCTGTTAGTTCTGGGAACTCCCAGGGCTGATAGAGGCATTTTCATCTACGTACACATCATCAGTGGTCGCGAGCGGATTGTAGAAGATGGAGCTTCCTGCGCTGCAACGAGAAAATGTGATTTACGTTCGCAGAAACAGACTTAATAGAATTCATCACAGCAAATGTTTTCTAATGCAATGTGCCATTACATTTTTGATTGTTTTAGCAACATTGGTGGGTGGAATCGTCTTTAGCATAAATTTGATTTTTGTGCCAGTTACTACAGTACCTCCCCTTGATCCTGCTATTTCTACTGTTTCTTCTATACACTCCTTTCACTCATTTCCGGAACATGAGCAAGCCAGACGCTCAGAATTCACCAACAACACTTTTGTACAGCTCTTGCACCAACACCAACTGGTAGTTAACACTACAGACTGCTGGGTGTGTGGCTTGATACCTCACACTATGGATAAAGGTATTCCCTATTTGGTTTTGCCTTACAGCTATAATGGATCATTTCAGGCCTTCCAAACCATCTTTGCTTATGCCCTTGAAACTTATCCTCCACGTCCACCGCGTTCCACTAAATATAACTCTGCTAACAAAGCTTTAGTCCAGGGAATTATTGACATGGTCAAGGACGTCAATAATACTCCATCTTACCCTAGAGACGAATTGCGAGTATATTTAAGTTGGAATACTTCAGAGTATCGCCTTAGTTTAGGAGAAAGCAAGCGTAAAAGCTCAACTCCAATCTGGGTCGTACCTCACCGAGGTCAGGTCTGTTTGCAAGGTAATGGGAGAAATCCGAGAGCTCAGCTAGGGAGGAGTGAGTGCGTAGAGACTTATGTGTTTCCGGCTAACTCTTCCCCTGCCTTTCTTACTGCTAGGGGTACTTATTTCATTTGTCGAGACAGAGCTTATACATGGTTGCCTGCCGACTTCTCAGGATCATGTTATATTGCTCGACTGTTACCTCCGACATACACTGCTTCATCTGATTACCACAGAACAAGAGTAGCAAGAGGTGTCTTCAGCAAGGAAGATACCGCTGGTCAGGAAGCTGGAGACTTCTTCAAAGGCTTCCTTCCGTTCTGGGGACCTATGGCCAATAGTAGAAACATACGTCAGCTAACACGGGTAGTTGAATCTACTATTACCGAAACTGCTGGTGCCCTTAGCAATCTGACAGCTGAGCTTCAGGCGGATAGGCTCATGACGTTGCAGAACCGTATGGTTCTAGACGTTATAATTGCAGATCGAGGTGGGGTATGCAGAATGATCCAATCGAGCTGCTGTGTCTTTATTCCTAATAATGCTCCAACAGTCTATGAGGCGATCTCTAAGTTGCACAAGATTTCAGACTCCATACATGTAGACAAAGGAAACTGGTCCTTCATGGAGTGGTTTTGGACTCTGATATCAGCGTGGGGATGGAAGGTTCTAATGGTCATTGGTGGCATCCTAGTATTCCTATTCTCATGTTGTCTGATTATCCAGTGTGGTCCTGCTCTGTGTAGTCTTTGTGCTGCGACTTGTCTCAGAAAACCACCTGCGTTTGGAGAAAAGACACGAGAAAGGATGATGATACAACAACATGTCACTGACCTGATGAGCATAGAACTAGATTCTGACATAGACTGAGTAATTGCCTATGTAAGGGCAAAAGGAGGGTCTGAGGTTCCGTGACGGTTCCGTGACGACTTGAACCCGTGTTTTCAAGTTTGTCGGAAATACATAATATTGGTATCAGTGAACCGCAAATGATCCATTTAGTATATCCTAGTGTTTTCGCTACGCTACGAGCAAGAGCACTCCTTCCATTGACATATTTCTGATATACCCATGGCATCCATCTTAGATCATGGCCGCCATTTTGTGTTTCCTTGCCCTCACATATGCAATAGCCTCTGATCACTTCATTCACTCCACTTTGATTAAGGACACGTAGCCTTAGCCGGAGATTCACCTCTTACATGACACGTGCACCTTAAACCAGATCACGCTGTAGCTGCATGACTCGACAAAGGCTGCCTCCTCTGCCCGAGGCCAGTCCTGCCAAACTGGTCTTCGTGTCCATTGTACCTGATCATGATTAGGCGGCCGAAGCCGGTAGCCTTGCCCATTTACAACCCACAAACATCCCTTATCCCGCTTTTCTATCTTCCACACCTGGCTCTGTTTCTTTCTTTCTGAATCTTTATTAGGGGGAGGTAACGAACTTTACGATGAGGCGGTCCGGGTCCTGAATGCAATATTGACAGGGAATTGTGACAAACTAGTGGGAACCCCTCTTTTCGCAATGTTTGGCCTCAGATATTATCGACGGTTCCTGTGTAACACCAAATATTTATTGTTTTAGACACAAAGGTTTTGGGAATGTATTACATGTAAAGAATTCGCCCCCAGCTTAAAATTTCGTATATAAGGAGCAACCCACTTTGTACAAATCGAACAGGCTCCTAGTCTCTGCCCGTGTGTAGATTCTGTGACTTCTGTGTCCCTGCAGTAATAAACCTTTGGTCTTTGACGCCACCATCGAGAAGCCCGTGTTTCTGTTCATTTGTGCACCAAGGCAGGTGGAACTCCGGGGTCTTTGGGTGTTGTACCCTGACACCTCTGGACGGAACCAAAAAGTCCAGAACTCCAAGGGGAGCCGGTGTCGTTCTCCCAGACCTGGAAGGAGCGGTGGTCTAAGAATGATGTGAACCAAGCCAGGGCGGTGCCATCCACCCCGAAGTTTTTGAGTCGCTGGATTAAGACCCGGTGGTTGACAGTGTCGAAGGCTGCACTGAGGTCCAGGAGGATCACTGCCACTGATCCTCCTGCGTCCAGAATGATTCTGGCCTCCTCCACTGCTGCGAGCAGGGCAATGTCCGTGCCCTGTCCCGGGCGAAATCCGGTTTGCGAATTTCTGAGCAGGTTGTTAGTCTCTGGAAACTGCGAGAGCTTTTTGTTGACTAGTTTTTCGGTAATTTTACTGGTTCCGGGGAGGAGGGAGATTGGCCTATAGTTGGCCATGTCCAGGGGGTCGAGTGAGGGTTTTTTAAGGAGCGCCTTAACAACGGCCGCCTTCCAGCTGGGGGGACTTTTCCCTGGAGCAGTGAAGAGTTGATGAGGTCAGTTAAAGGGGGGGGGGCGATCGTGGGGGCCACTTTTTTTAGAATGCGTAAGGGCATCGGGTCGCTAGGGGAACCGCTTTTGATTATCGCTAGCGTAGTTAGAACCTCTTCAGTAGTTACCGGGCCGAGAGAGTTTAGGTGGGCGGTAGTTGGCCCCAAATTAGTGCCACCCTCATCAATGAGATTGAGGTCAACAGGGGGTAGGGAGGCGAGGATTTTCTGGATTTTCTCATCAAAGAATTTGGCCAGATTAATGCATTTCTCTTCCGAGGTGTTGGAGTCTGGAATTTTCTCTGGTCTCGGATCTGGAACTTTGAGTAATTCTTTTAAAATGATAAAGGTTTCCCTGGCGGAGCTGGATGAGTTTTTTATCCTTTCCTCAAAGAATGTGCTTTTGGCATTTTGTAATGCTAGTTTGTAGTTTTTTAAGGAGGTGCGGAAGGCGACTTTTTTGTCTATGGTTTTATCCTTTCTCCATGCGCGCTCTGTTCTTTTGCACTCCTTACGTAAGAGGTTAAGATCAGGAGTGTACCAGGGAGCCGGGTTCACTCTTTTGACTCCTTTTAAGGTGGTATTTCTAGGGAGAAGATTGTCCAGTGAGTGGGTGAGCCAGGAGTTGAACTGACAATCCGCAGTGACTGGGTCGGAAGCCAAAGGGGGGGTGGTGATCCTGAGTGTGGCAGCCCATTCTTCTGACGAGAGTTTGTGCCAGCGTCTGTCGGTAACCCGGGTTTTAGACGGGAGGGTAGGTGGGACAAATAGAGGCCAGTGAATGGGTATCAAGAAAGGGTCTGTCCAGGGTAGGGCAAGAGGAGTGAGGGTTTAGAGGTCTGAAATGTTGGTGAATACGGGATCCAGAAGGTGTCCTTTGTCATGGGTGGGCTCTAGATTCACTAGTCGGATATCAAATGACATGAGGTCAAGGAGGAGTTCGGAGGCAGTTGTGTCTTTAGGGTCTAGATGGAGATGGAGGTTTAAGTCCCCCAGGATTAGAAAGTTAGGAGTAATAGATGCCATCTGGGTGACTGTGTCAGCAAGAGCACTAGGGAATTTGGCTGGGGCTCCCGGCGGGCGGTATATCAGTAGGCCTGAGAGTGAGGTTGCAGGAGATATCTGTAAGGCAAAGTGGCAACTTTCGCAGTCATCGATAATACCATCATTTGGTTCTACAGGAGAATTGCTCTCTGTAGATTATAGACAGGCCGCCTCCTCTGCCGAGGGGTCTGTTCTGAGAGTGGATTTGGTAACCAGGTGGTAAAGCATTGACAATGTCAGAGTCAGAGCAGGGGGTGAGCCACGTTTCCGTGAGGAACAGAATGTCGATAGCATGATCATGCACCAGGAGGTTGATTTCGTGGGAGTGTTTAGGTAGGGACCTACAGTTGAGAAGGCCAAACTGTAGGCCGTGGCAATGTGCGACAGTGGGCGCCGGATTGCAGAGGTCACAGGTAGTATAAGGTTTTTCTCCTGAGTAGGTGTAGTTACACTCAGAGTTTTTCGAGGGGTTAAGTGCAAGGAGCCTATCTCTGGTGTAGGTTAGCCGACCAGCAGGAGAATTGGGCATAGTGACTGGGCCTGGGGCCGGCTGGGCCCGGACGGGCCCAGATGGGCTTGCCTTAGTCGCACCTTTGGCGCGCAGACGGCACGCCTGCTGCGCCCGTCCGCTGCGCGTACGTGGAAAGCACATTACTTATAAGCGGGGTTGGGGGCGTGGCCTAGTGCGAGTGGGCGTGGCCTGCAATCAGGCTGGGTGATGGCGCCAAAGGCAATTTATGTTCGCCCGTGGCAGCGTTTTACTCGACTGCGTGGGGGTCAAAGGGTGCGAGGAGAAGCTCCGGAGAGCACTGGTCAGGTAGGCAAACAGTTATTTTTTAAAGTATCGAGTGACACAAAAATTCTTAAAAACAGCTTAAAAATACAACACAGAAACAAACTCCCAGCTGTGCCTCAGGAGTGCCGCGATCTACAGGCGGGCTCTTAATCAGTCGGCTTTATGTAGTCGGGGCGTGGCCTAGTGCGAGTGGGCGTGGCCTGTGATCAGGCTGGGTGATGGCGCCAAAGGCAATTTACGTTCGCCCGCGGCAGCGTTTTACTCGGCTGCGCGGGGGTCAAAGGGTGCGAGGAGAAGCTCCGGAGAGCACTGGTCAGGTAGGCAACCAGTTATTTTTTAAAGTATCGAGTGACACAAAAATTCTTAAAAACAGCTTAAAAATACAACACAGAAACAAACTCCCGGCTGTGCCTCAGGAGTGCCGCGATCTACAGGCGGGCTCTTAATCAGTCCGCTTTATGTAGTCGGGGGGCGTTGCCTAGTGCGAGTGGGCGTGGCCTGCGATCAGGCTGGGTGATGGCGCCAAAGGCAATTTACGTTCGCCCGCGGCAGCGTTTTACTGGGCTGCGTGGGGGTCAAAGGGTGCGAGGAGAAGCTCCGGAGAGCACTGGTCAGGTAGGCAAACAGTTAATTTTTAAAGTATCGAGTGACACAAAAATTCTTAAAAACAGCTTAAAAATACAACACAGAAACAAACTCCCGGCTGTGCCTCAGGAGTGCCGCGATCTACAGGCAGGCTCTTAATCAGTCCGCTTTATGCAGTCGGGGGCCTGGCCTAGTGCGAGTGGGCGTGGCCTGCGATCTGGGTGGGTGATGGCGCCAAAGGCAATTTACGTTCGCCCGCGGCAGCGTTTTACTCGGCTGCGCGGGGTCAAAGGGTGCGAGGAGAAGCTCCGGAGAGCACTGGTCAGGTAGGCAAACAGTTATTTTTTAAAGTATCGAGTGACACAAAAATTCTTAAAAACAGCTTAAAAATACAACACAGAAACAAACTCCCGGCTGTGCCCCAGGAGTGCCGCGATCTACCCTGATCACCCTACAGTCACACTGATCACCCTGCACTCACACTGATCACCCTGCACTCCCAGCGATCACCATGCACTTACACTGATCACCATGCACTCACACGGATCACCATGCACTCACACTGATCCCCCTGCAATCACACTGATCACCCTGCACTCACACTGATCACCCTGCACTCACACTGATCACCCTGCACTCACAGCGATCACAATGCACTCACACTGATCACCATGCACTCACACCATTCACCCTCTCTCCCTGCACTCACAGCGATCACAATGCACACACACTGATCACCATGCACTCACACCATTCACCCTGCACTCATAGCGATCACAATGCACTCACACTGATCACCATGCACTCACACCATTCACCCTCTCACCCTGCACTCACATGGATCACAATGCACTCACACTAAGCACCAGGCACTCACACTGATCACCCGCTCACCCTGAACTCAGTGATCACTCTGTACTCACAATGCACTTGTGCTGTTCACCCTGTACCACACTATTGTGTTTTTATCTAGGAACCTAAATCGATATTTCTATTTTATGCCCTTGTACGGTTATAATCAATAATATCCCTATAATGGCATAGGAATCATATCCATATCTAGTTGTAGCCCATGCAGTCACATTAAGCAAGGTTACTTCCCCGGACTCCTAGAAAGCACAATGAGTTCTCTAAACAAACCAAACCTCCAGCAACCTGGGAAATCCCCACTTGCTTTTGTTTTCATTTTGTCCTAGAACTCCTGTGAAGCACTGTAAGAACGGCCAGTTCTTAGTGACATCTTTATTGACGTCTTATGTCCAACCTTACCTCAAACCAGGCACCTTTCAGGTATAAATATACCAACGTTACCTTAAGCAAACACACAGTGGTGGTTTTGGAGCCGAGCAGCTAACTACTTGCCCGAGAGCCCAGCTGATGCGAGAGCCCACGGACGCTGCCCCTCCTCCTTTGACGCACTGAAAGAGACGCTGTCTTTTCTCCTGCAGAGAAAATCCATCCCCGGTGTTCTCAGCCGCCTTCGCGGGCTGCTGGGATATCGAGTCCTGAAAGGGAGATACCAGACCTCCTGCATTCTATTACCCAGGTAAGGAGCTGACTAAACCCGTAACGAGAATTCTTGAGTCAGATTCTTGGCAAAACCAACTTAACTTAAACTGCTACTTACTTACTCCTTCCCACGTATTAGGCTTAGGTCAGGTACACCGGGGTAGGCGTATTTAGAAGCACCAGTTGAGTACCTTAGTCAGTGTATATGTATGTATATATTTTATCCATTTTAAAGTATCTTATGGCTAAGAAACCATATCAATGCTTTTACAGTATTATTTCATAATACTCTTTTTACTGTACGCACTTTACTTTACATTACATATTGCAATTATGGCAATTCATTTCTCTTGCGTGAGAAAGAAGACTGCTCAATAAATTACACCTTTTATTGAAAACGCCCGTCTCTCTTTTCTCTGCACTCTGGTGAAACTAAGTACGCACAATGACTGAGTGAAATAGCTGTCTATTGTTTTCACACAACTCTAGAGATACACTCTTATTCTGAGGGAGCAAAGTTGTCATATTATATGGTTGTCAGAAGCTAATCCCTTCTTGTATATCCAGGGAGGTTAAACTCCTCCTTGTTAATTCGAGAAAGTTTCTAGTGACCTCTGAGCTAGCTGGCAAACCTTAAGTCTAATATAGTCAGTAGAGACCTAGTCGACCTCAGTCCTACGTCTACACTGCTGAGTATATTATTCCAATGCACAGAGCCTATTGGGAATATAGGAACTACACTACAACACCCTGCAGTCACACAAGCACAGTACTCGCCCTGCACTCATGAAACATTTCACTCACATGTCTTCCTTTCTGCTCAATGTGCATACTCACTCAAATAGGACCATCACTAACCATACATGCATTTGTCCCACTCTGCACTGACATCCGGACCCAAATTCATATGGTCACCTCACTCATCCTGCAGTCACTCCTCTTACCCTTCTCTCACACTGTCGCATAACTCACCATGTACTCACATGGGCACTCCTACCTCCCAAAAAGTGCAGAGGGTTAATATGCCTGCTATAAAGAATGTGTACCATGCAGATCAAAGAACTGAGTGTGGGTAAACTATGAGTAGCGCTATAAAAAAAGGAAATGTTTGCCAGAAAGGTGCTACAGAGAGATGGGGTGCATTGTTTGTGAGTGATAGTGAGGAAATTCAGGGAGAAGGAGGAAATGGGGGCCAAAACAGACCATTGCACTTTGTGCGTCTAGTGCTAGGGCGAGCCCTTGATGGGAGTGTTAGCCCCCCCGAAGTTCGGGTCTAGTTGCGCCCCTGTACACAAGTATGGGCATGTCGTGCCCCATCAAAGAATATGTAGTGTACCAGATTCCAGAAATTTCTGTCAGGTTTTGGGGGGGCCCAACATCTAAAAAAATTAAGCTGGGGGGGGGCTCAACCTACAAAATTCTGAAGACCTCTGCCCTATGCGATAAGCAGTGATCATGTATCCTACTTGTTTCTTGTAGAAATAAGGTTTCTTTTTTCTAATTCATTTTAGGATAAAGTAGCCTTAACTGTTACATTTTAGAAATGGTATTTTAGCATGCAGGTATGACATTTTGATTATTTTATCTTGTGTTGTCAAACATGAATCTTTATCCTTTTATGTCATCTTTATTATGTATTGATGTGACACTTTTATGGTTTACTGGCTTACGCCGAATAAAGTTATACTTGACTTGACCATCAATCACTTTCCCTACCACTGTCCACCATAAAATGTATGGTGTTTAGGGGAGGATAAACGCAAAAATGCAAATCAACTCCCAAGCACAGGGAGAAAAATCACTGTGCATCAATGGTGTTTATTTTTGTTGTTCTGAGAATGCAAACTTTTGCTTTAGAACTTCATTTTCTTAATACAAAAACATTTTTCAATTAAGCGCTTCGCCACAGTATCCATTGGACAAACCTTCAGTGCTGTGCAGGGAACTGCTGCAGCAGCAGTTTCTTACCCCACAAGGCTGGTGCAGATCTTTAAAGCTGACGATTCTCTCCCAAAGTCCTTGGCAGACAGTCAGACTGTTAGCGAGAAGCTAATAGAGGCCCTCAGTCATCGATTAAGTTCTTTGCAGAGAATTACTATAATTACTCTCTTTCCATCAAGGTATTTCTTGATTTGTGTAGAAAAATGTTTTGTTTGTAAAGCCCTGGCTTGCGATGAAAGCTACTTGTTAGGGCTGCGAATAGGAGCGAGAAAGCTTGTCCGAACCCTGTCCCCTTCTCTTAACAATAAAGATCCATGTATGTAGAAGATGAGGTCACTTGAAGATTAAAAAATTAGAGTCTTCTTTAAAGTGTGTTCATACTCTTGGGGCCCTGCTCCTTACGGAGCGAAGGTAAAGGCTGCCTCAGGGCCTTCCAGAAAGACCAATTCAGCCTTTTTGAGAAAACCTAATATATATATTTTTTTAGTTTTTAGGTACCATAGTCTGCTACCTAGCTGCCATTCACAAGAAGGTGGTGGAAGCAGTCATAGTGCCTAACAGAAAGAGATGTCCTTGCATCCGCTACCACCATTTGCCAGGGAAATCCCCACTCTGCAAGGATCAGGTGGCAATTTTGACAGGTTTTGATGGAATTATGCTTGCAAATTTTGCTAGTTATAAATCATATTGCCTTATTCTCTCAATCTCGTGGAGGGATCAATTTCTCTATAGACCTTCTGTTGAGGTTGCTCTACAAATTGTTTTCTCCTATCGGTGTGCTCCATTCTTATCCTTCTATCACATCAATGCTGAGCATCCCACACATAACTGAACCACTGAGCAAGTCTACTGTGCACAAATTATGTTCTCTTATGGATGTGGCTGAACAGAGTTTTTTTAAATCTTCAAAAATTGATTAGTAACATGGGGGCAGATTTATGTCGGACTTGCAGCACTTCTGTGACGCAGCGGCGGCTAAACCCTGTGCCACGCTGCGACATACTTACATCGTGACGCATCTATGGAGATGCGTCACGGTGTAAGGTCCTGCGCCACATGAAACCTGAGTCAGGTTTCATGTGGGCGTTTCCACGCGGGGGGGCGTTCCGTCCCAGGAACGCCCCTGAAAAGTGACTCAGTGAAATCTACAAGATTTCACTGAGTCACTTTCCCAACGCTGATGCGTCAAAACCCTGCGCCTGCTTGAAGCAGGCGTAAGGCTTGACGCACCACGTTGGAGATAGTGCAAGTTGGAATAGTGCTGCAGTTGCGTGCCGCACGCAACACAACTTCAGCACTGCGCCAACTTCACGCCCTAGATGCGACACATATCTGTTTATTCCTCCGCCATGGTGCGCCGCATTGTAAATGCCGCGCATCATGGGTGGCGCAAGGATAAACTTGCGTGCCGTATCTTTCCTTGCGCATCTCTGCCGAGTTGCAGAGATGCGCCAGGCAACATACATCTGCCCCTTAGTGTAGTCAAAAAAAGTGTAAGCTAATAAAAGTGCAAAGCCGTGATTGTTGAGTATGTTGTCCTATGTCCTGCGGAAATCTTTTTACCTTGAGTCATGATTTGAAAATTGTCAAATAAATATACCTATTTAGTCCTACGCTATAATAGCTGTGGAAATTGATTGGCTCGACTAGCAAAAACCATTACATTAAATTACTGGCTGTGCATGATGGATCTAGGGTGAGGGAGGACTGCCCATCCTCCTAATTTCGTCACAGCAAAATCTTGGGCATGTGTCCTTAATGCGGGCTTGTGGTGCTGTGTACTTGTCTGATCTTGATAAAACTTCAAAACAACTTTCTGAGGAAAAGCAGTAAACTATGTAGGTCTTAGTACCGAATGTTGATGATTGAAATGAGAGTATGATGAGTTTATAGGTGGGCTGTTTTATATAAATTTTATTTTGAATACAATTTTGGATAAACATTGCTGCAGCTATATAGCTACAGCATGCATTTCATATTGTCTAGGTGAAATGAATACAGTGTATCTTCCTACAAATGAGGCTGAACTATGTCTGGTCAGGTGACCCAAACTAATGATATTATATCCTACGGCACTTTTAATATGGAGGTCGGTATATCTGTCATGTTTGTAATGGAGTAGGCAGTGTTCCAAAATATAAATCAGGACCTAAATCTAGTAATCTTTTTAATATTAGCAGAAAAGTCATAACTGTTGTCAATTCAAAGTTTCTGGAAGAAGTTGAATGTAAGAATAAAATGCAATATACAGATGTAGGCATTGGACAAGAAAATATGTTTTGCAAGATAAAGAAAAACCCAAGTATTAGCACGATTTATTGAAATCGCAATATGCGCAATCTCTATTCATCAGCTACAGCTTTGGTAACGTGCTCTTAAATCCCTTTTCTTTTTCCCTCTGTAAAGAACAGATAATCACTGGTTAACACCAATATTTATCGAATTTGGAATAAAAACTTGAAGGTGTATGCTATTGTGCCACTGTACAGTAATATTTAATGTCCAATTCTGTATAGCTAATTATGTATATCATTTAGTGTTCAAATCTCTAAAAGCAACCACTAACTCTGTAAAAAGAGAGTACGTGATTTTAAGCTTACAATTTTGCAGATGTCTCTGGTGAGGCAAAAATTGTTTTATGACATGAGACGTATTTTGTAAAAATGTGTGACGATGAAATTAGAGGCCTCATTATGATGTCATCGGAAAGGCTCTGAATGGCATTCGGATATTCCTAACCCAAGAAACTTATTTCTGACGGGCTCATAAACATTTCCGACTTACCAATTATGATAGAAGATAACTGTTTTATCTGCCCGACTCAGATTTGACTCGGCATTCGGAAACACAGAGTCAGTCGGAACCAAATCTTACATCTCTATGGACTGCGTTTCCGACCGAGCGATTATAATGCCGGATTCAGACAGCCTTACTGAATCGGTTTGTCCGACACTGAACAGCTGTTGGAAACAGACTTTGGGGGCCCGAAGCAGGTTCCCCTTCACCCAGAGGCCTCTGTATAGGGTATATGGGGGTACCCAAGGGACCCCTCTTTGCAACCATGCATTGTGTGGCAGGGAGCATGGAGTGCCCACCACAGGGTACAAGGTTTTCTGCAATGACCCCTTTCTTCAATGGGAGCCTGTGTGGTCGGTTGGAACACAGGCTCCCATTGAAGTCAATGGAAGTTACCGAATGGTGTCAGGAACATTGTAATCTGTCGGTCGGACTCCTCAAACCCGAGTTAGTCAGAAACGATTCCAACATTGTGATGAGGCCCTATGTCTTTTAAAATGTATGTTTGGTAACTGTAGTTATTTTATGTAATGAAATTCAGACTAAACAATATTTGATTGATTGACAGTAGTCAGATCCTCCCGCTTTTCTGATTTTCACTCTGGTGTACTTGACAACGGAAATGAATGATCTTTATTTTGAGTTGAAGGTTTTAAGGCCATGAAGAAGGTCTTGAAAATATTATAGCTAACTTAAATGCATGAGCTAAAGCTGTAGAAGAAAGGTTGATCTCTCATAAACAAATATAATGGTTCTTTACACCCCTTGCCTTCCCCTGCACCTCTTGAATTCCAATGCCATGTTGAGCTTCGTTTTATAAGTCACATTTACCAGTCCAAGACTTGAAAGCTCTGCAAAATGTCATAGCTGTGGTTGTTTCATATTTTCTCCTTTTTTCTGGACCAGTACATTGCACATGAACTTTGATTGGCTTTATGAAACACAGCCTTAATTGGTATTGCACATATTGTGTAAATGACACAGTTTCATCCCTCTGCTATACATATCATCAAGCAATTTCTATAAACAGTTCTTTAAACCAACATCAAATGTGATTAATAAATACAAATGTTTCAGACACATGCTCAAACTTTGTTTGGATTTTAATAGCGTTTTTGTCAAAACTGACCAACAGCCTTGTGTCAAGATAACGAACTCGCAAAAGAACTTGCAGTGATGCAGTCAGGTAAGTATTAAATCAAAGAAATCATAAATGATGAGTGGAATGTCTGCATATGTCTCTGCCAATGTCAATCACTCATGACGGTGATCCACTTATAATTGTCCATGATTAAGTGATAATTCACAATCTAATAATTAGACTGACAATCTCAACATAGAATTTCTAGGTCACCTAGTAGATATTACAGCAACCTTTTTCACAATATAAAGACATAGTGCAAAAATACATAAATAACATATAATCAACAGAAGGTGTGAGCACGCCTAGGAAACTTTCTTCAGATTTCATTTGGTTAAAGAAAAATCATGAATGATTTAACAAGAACTGAGACAAAAACTTTTAAACAAGGAATTAGAAACATTGAAAGAAAGGGACGAATCCTACACAGACACATTCACTTCATTTCATATCCCAGCCTGGGCTTGTATTGCACAAAGCGCCCCAGGGAAGATAAAGGTATTTGACACACTTTGATAGCACAGAAATGGTTGCCGACTTTGTGCGCAGAGGGGTTTGCCTTTGGGGTGCCACAGCCACACAGGCTGCACGTGAATTGCTACAAATTCATACCCTGGTCCCAATGATATAGACCTTGGCTCTTTTGCACATGCTCCAAACAGTAAAAGAAAAGTAGACTGATGAGCACAGAGGTTAACCCCTTCGCTGCGGGGGTAATTCCCCCACTGTGCTGGGGGGCGGGGGAGGGCGCACACAGCGCCCGCATGCTCATGACGAGCTCAGCTCGTCATGAGGCACAGGCAAAGAGGGGTGGGTAACCCAATAGACCCTTGCGGGCTTCGGGCAGATAATGTATCACAAAAAAATGCCAGTAAGGGATTTGTTTCACAATATTATTTGCAGCAAAAAGGATCTCTAGTAAATAGAGTTATAGATCCTAACTATGTACATCAGTGGCTGTAATATATTCTGTGGTCAAACCATTTTAGACCATGCAGAAGTCAACTCTGTGAAGCTACCACACTAGCTAAACAGCAGAAAGAAAGAAATGCAACACAAAAATGCTTAAATATCCAAATTATTATTATTTATAGAAAATTGTCAGGGTTAGTTCATCAGTTTACAGAATAAAACATAGAAGATTCCAATGTACAGAGAAAATATCAATTGATCCAATAGTACAAAAGAATAACGTCCCAGCTATTATATATAGTACAGTGACTACTGCTGAATTTGCAGTGAGAAACTGGATGCAGCGTGTCAATGATAGCAGGAGTGGACGTGAAGGTCGATGTTTCGGTCTTGTTTGAGTTAATTAAAAGACCATCATCAGGACAGATTAATAGATATGAGCCGATGACCCTTGTCCAGGTTTAGAGTCTGCTGATAAAGACAGTCTCATAAATTTGATTCGTTGCAAGTTATATCTGCACAGTTTCAATTTCACTCGAGGATAAGACCACTTCTCCTTTGGATAGTTCTTGTGTTCGCAAAGAAACACAGAAAAGACTTTGTTTGTTCCCTTGTTCGAGTCAAAGACTGAACGTGCTTAAGCCGAGTTCGGGGAGGCAGTCATGAGGCACGACGCTCCGGTGCTCATGACGAGCTGAGCTCGTCTCAGGTGCACCCGTTCCCGTGGAACACTCAGAACAGCAGGGGAATTATCCCCACGTGTGAGCGTTCCAAAAATGTAGTTTACTCCTCAATAAACTGACAATCTGTTGTAGAAAAACAGTAGGCAACGGCCTCCTTTACAGATCCAAAATGTATTAAATTAAATGCATTTTAATTAAATATTTCTTTCATATGTCTACTGAAATAGGACCAAGTTTTATCGTGAAGACATATTTAAAAATGTAAGATAGTGGGACTGATGCCATAATTACACATTTACTTCTAGTGTTTTTGTTGAGTAACTTTATTGAATGTCAACAAATAATCAATATAACATGCGTATATATTGAAATTTCTTTTTAAGGTTTTGTCTGCCAATAAATCTCATGCAATGATATTATCAATGGTTGAGCATCCTTACCTGAATGCAGATTGCTCCTTAGGAATTAAGTTAAATTCAGACACCTATTTTAATAAGCACTCACATAAAAAAAGCTAGCAAAGAGTTTTTCTTCAGCATCCAACACAGTTTGGGATCTGCTTTGAGACCTTTTTTATACAGGGGTGTATAATAGCCCCAGGCCAAAGAGGGAGGAAAATTACCTGATTTCCATACTTTTTGTAAACATAACATAACGTAACTCATTACAAAGCAGAAGGTCGGGTTTAATCACATCGAAGGGTATCACATCGGGACCTGCAGCTTTCGAAGGGTGGGATTTCCTTGTTACCACCTTTATTTCCTCATTAGAAATCGTAAGGTCAGTGTTATCAGGGCACAAGTCCTAAATAAAGAAGTGGGGGGACGCTCAGAGACGGAAGTGACATCACGACAGGAAGTGACGTCACAGAAGGTAAAAAACCTAGAAGTGGGGGGACGCTCAAATACGTGAAGTGACGGCACGACCGAAAGTGACGTCACGAAAGGAAAAAAAACTAGAAGTGGGGGTACGCTCAGCTTGGAGGGGGCTATCTTTTGTGTGAAGAGGGCTTGCGGCCTCGCTGGCGTGTCGCATTCCGCCTGTGCAAACCCTAACCAGTTCAAAATTCAGTTAAAAAAAAATATAATAATTTACAAAACAGCAACGAGTACCTAATATTGCCTAAACCTTTCATATATCATTCTACAGAGCTCATCTGAAAGTGACGCAATGACCTACTAAGAATGTCCGTAATCGAGAATAGTCTTACTTAGTAGACAAAGTTTGCAACAGCCCAACTTTTGACCAGTGCACTCGGGTAAAACTAGATGGCGGAAAAGTGAGAAAAAAAAACATGAGCCTTGCAAGGCATACACTGATGTCTAATGCAGTTGCTTTTACCCACTGAGCTAGCTAACCAGACAGTTTACCCCGAAGAGGAGGAGCGCGAGAGAGGCGGGGCAAGGCTCAGAATCGCACTCAAGGAACTTTTGGAGGGGCTGTTTGTGCTTTTGTAACCTGACTCCAGCCATGACGTATCACTGAATGGGCTTGCCGGGGGTGCCTGTGTCGGAAATGGCTCACTTGCTGGAATGGAGGCGCCCTGCCTGGGGCCTTAATTATACTGTCTTTGGGAACTGTCGGCTCAGCACATGACCCGGAGCCGTAGACAGGGCTAGCGCCAGCTCAGCACAGCTTTTGCACAGGGGGGACGGCGTCCACCCGGTAAGACCCATTAAAATAAGTGGGGGGACGCCGTCTACCCGCGTGGTACCCCGACTCGAGCCCTGAGTGTTATGATAGCTTGGTAGTACAAAGAGAGTGGAGTCGCAGCACTATATAGATTATTTACGTGCATTTTCCATTTCTCATAAGCTATATAGAAATCATTTGCCGGTTTTATAGACTTGGTACTCGATCTGACCAAGGACTAACATAATCTTGAGTTGTGAGATTTAATGGAGTGGTACATGTTTGTCCAGGCTAAATACTGGGATCTCCTTCGTATTTTCTGTATTTCAAGACGAAACTGCTTCTTTTCATTTTTATCACAAGATCTCGCAGACTCGCTCTCCATTTCCTTAACCCCTTCCCTGCTCATGACAAGCTCAGCTCGTCATGAGGCACAGTGGAGCTGTGCTTATGACGAGCTGAGCTCGTCATGAAACAATGGGATTCATCAATCAATCAGCACAGGAGGGGAAAAGCTCTAGCAGCCAAGGTGTTAATATCCCTCTTAATAATTTCTATGATTTATTTTTGCTAAAATTCCCATAGTATCCCTATTTTTGAGAGCTGAATATGCTCTCTTTTAGTTGTATTTGTGGAAATAAAATAAAACATATTGCATAACAGATTCTCACAATTGTTAACCTAGTTAATAGATGGTTCTGACAAGTAAATGTTTATAAGCTTTGCTTGTTTAATAATATTAGTGTAGGATTGAAACAAGCATTCCACTTAATTTGTATTAAATTGGAAGAATTATTGATCCCATCTAAATACTTATCATATGGACTCCTAATATAATAATTACAAGTCAAAGTTATCTGTTGTAGGTTATGATCACTGACTTTTCTTGGGATGATCTGAGTCAAGGCACAGGAGCTGTAGACTAGAAGCGAAAAGTCAATAATACTTTGGGACTTTGCAGAGAGAAAAGTTAGGTTACCCAGTTGATCTGTCACAAATCTTCCATTTAAAGCACAAAACCTTAGGTCTATGAAAAGTCCACATATTGCAAAACTTTTTGGTCTTAGGTTGTCCCACCAGTTATGCTTAATCGGTTCTGGAATATTCCAGACTAAGGGCATGATTACGATGCCAGTTGGACTGGATTCTGCAGTCCTGTCAGAAGTGGTGCAGCTGCCGTGGTCTCATCGGATGCGGCTGGTCCGACAGCCGGATTACGATGCATGTCTTCTGTACTCCGACCTACAGCTGACCTATAGCTGACCTATTCTTAGGACACCCCCGCGCCACACGGCCACCAGCTGTAGCGTGTGCTCCCAGCTGCTCCTCCCTCCCTCGCACTTGGCCATAAATGGCGACCGTGCGGCACAGGTGAGTGTGACCTATTCTTAGGACACCCCCGTGCCGCACGGCCACCAGCTGTAGCGTGTGCTCCCCGCCTGCCGCTGCCCTCAGCCTCGCTGAGCCTGCCTGCTGTCCACGCCCCGCCGTCGCTCGGTGTGGTCCCCTGCGCTAACTGTGTTTTCTCTTTAATTATCTGTTTCCTTGTTGCCTAATTTAGGCATTTTGCCCCTATTGCCTGTGTTTGTGTGTCCCCCTGTGCTGTTTTTCCCTGTAGTGCCCCCTGCGCCCACCCGCCCCGCTCCCCGCTTCCCGCCGCCATGAGAGCGGACACGCCCCCTTTTCCTTCTGAGCACTCCCCGCTCCCGCCTCCCAGCTGCTCCTCCCTCCCTCGCACTTGGCCATAAATGGCGACCGTGCGGCACAGGTGAGTGTGACCTATTCTTAGGACACCCCCGCGCCGCACGGCCACCACCTGCAGCGTGTGCTCCCCGCCTGCCTCTGCCCTCAGCCTCGCTGAGCCTGCCTGCTGACCACGCCCCCGCAGTCGCTCGGTGTGGTCCCCTGCGCTAACTGTGTTTTCTCTTTAATTATCTGTTTCCTTGTTGCCTAATTTAGGCATTTTGCCCCTATTGCCTGTGTTTGTGTGCCCCCCTGTGCTGTTTTTCCCTGTAGTGCCCCCTGCGCCCACCCGCCCCGCTCCCCGCTTCCCGCCACCGTGAGAGCGGACACGCCCCCTTTTCCTTCTGTGCCCTCCCCGCTCCCGCCTCCCAGCTGCTCCTCCCTCCCTCGCACTTGGCCATAAATGGCGACCGTGCGGCACAGGTGAGTGTGACCTATTCTTAGGACACCCCCGCGCCGCACGGCCACCAGCTGTAGCGTGTGCTCCCCGCCTGCCGCTGCCCTCAGCCTCGCTGAGCCTGCCTGCTGACCACGCCCCCGCCGTCGCTCGGTGTGGTCCCCTGCGCTAACTGTGTTTTCTCTTTAATTATCTGTTTCCTTGTTGCCTAATTTAGGCATTTTGCCCCTATTGCCTGTGTTTGTGTGCCCCCCTGTGCTGTTTTTCCCTGTAGTGCCCCCTGCGCCCACCCGCCCCGCTCCCCGCTTCCCGCCCCCGTGAGAGCGGACATGCCCCCTTTTCCTTCTGTGCCCTCCCTGCTCCCGCCTCCCAGCTGCTCCTCCCTCCCTAGCACTTCGCCATAAATGGCGACTGTGCGCACGTGCAGCGTTGATGCGCAGCGGGCGCGCCGATTGTGCGCCGAAGGAGCTCCAAAGGTTAGCCCGTCTGCGCCCGTCCGCCGCTGGACCGCGCCCAGCGCCCGGACCCCTGGCCCCCGCAGACACCAGCCCACCCGCCGGACCTACGACGCCACCGACCTCTACGCACTCAACGTCGGTCGAATCCCCGGATGCTAGCGAGCCACCCCGAGACGCACCCACGGACCCTTCAGCTGCCACTCCTGCAAGTTCTCCTGCATCCGTTCCTGCACGGCACCCGCACCCACCAAGCTGAGCACCAGCAGCAACCACCTGAAGTGCATCCTGCTCAACACCCGCTCCGTCCACAGACACGCCGTAGAGCTCTGGAACCTACTCGACACAACATCACCAGACGTCGCCTTCCTCACGGAAACATGGATGAACGCCTCCTCAGCACCCGACATCGCCATCGCCATCCCGGCGGATACAAGATCACCCGGAGGGACCGCGGCAATCAGACCGGAGGAGGCATCGCCATCATCCACAGGAACACCATCCGCATCACGACCAACACCGACGACACCCCCACCCTCGCAACCGCAGAACACCTGCACTTCCAGATCCGCACCGACCCCAATACCACCCTCAGAGGCACCCTCATCTACAGACCCCCGGGACCACGCACACAATTCAGCGAAGACATCGCCGACTTCATCAGCCCGCACGCCCTCCCCTCCGCTGACTACATCCTCCTCGGGGACCTCAACTTCCACCTGGAGAACAACAACGACCGCAACACCACCACCCTGCTGGACAACCTCGCCAATCTCAGTCTCAAGCAGCTGGTGACCACCCCCACCCACTACGCCAGACACACACTCCACCTCGTCTTCTCATCCAGCAAGGACATCGCCTTCAGCCACGCCACCGGACTCCACTGGACGGACCACAGCTGCGTCCACTTCAGCTTCAAAAAGAACACGATCCACCACCACCAGCAACAGGTTGCACGCAGAAGCTGGAACAGGATCACAGCCGATCAGCTCACCGCATCCCTGAGCCAGGACCCCCCGCCAGCTCAGCGAACCCCAGCCAGGCCGCCAACAACCTCACGAAGTGGATCAGCAACTGCGCAGACGACCTCGCCCCCTCAGGACCCCGCCTAGCAGACCCGGCAGTAAGAAAGCACCATGGTTCACCGACGAACTCAAGAGCTCCAAGAAGAACTGCGAGCCTTCGAGAGAGCCTGGCGCAGAGACCCAACACCAGATAACATGACCACCCTCAAGCTCGCTACTCGAAAACACCACCAACTGATCCGCACCACCAAGAAAACCACATTCAAGGAACGACTGGACAACAACGCACACAACAGCAAGGAACTCTTCAACATCGTCAAAGAGCTCTCCAACCCCAACGCCGGAAACAACGACATCACCCCATCACAAGACCTCTACAACTCCCTCGCCTCCTACTACCACAACAAGATCGCAGACATACACAACAGCTTCATCACACAGCCAACGCACCCCACGACTGCACCTGCACCCCCCGCCACCACCCTCCGCGCTTAGACCCAGATCAACACCGAAGAAACCCGCCGCACGATGAACTCCATCCACTCCGGATCTCCAACCGACCCCTGCCCGCACCACGTCTTCAACAAGGCCGAAGCTGTCATCGCACCCCACCTGCGGGACATCATCAACACCTCCTTTGACACCGCCACCTTCCCGGAGAGCTGAAAGCACGCCAAACTCAGCGCTCTACTGAAGAAGCCATCAGCGGACCCCACCGAACTCAAAAACTACCACCCCATCTCGCTCCTCCCGTTTCCGGCCAAAGTCATCGAGAAGACCGTCAACAAGCAGCTGGCCGCCTTCCTTGAGACGAACGGATCCCTCGACCGCTCGCAGTCTGGCTTCCTGGCCAACCACAGCACCGAGACCGCCCTCATCACCGCCACTGATGACATCCGAACCCTGCTCGACAACGGGGAAACAGCTGCCCTCATCCTCTTGGACCTCTCCGCGGCATTCAACACTGTCTGCCACCGCACCCTAGTGCAGCGCCTCTGCAACGTCGGAATCCAGGAGAAGGCACTAGAGTGGATCATCTCCTTCCTCGCCGGAAGAACTCAGAGAGTCCGCCTCCCCCATTCAGATCAGAAGCCACCGAAGTCATCTGCAGCGTTCCTCAAGGCTCCTCGCTCAGCCCCACCCTCTTCAATGTCTACATGAGCCCCCTTGCGGCCATCGCATGCCAACACAACCTCAACATCATCTCTTACGCCGACGACACCCAGCTGATCCTCTCCCTCACCAACGACCCCGCCACCGCCAGAGCCAACCTACACGAAGGGATGACAGACGTAGCCTAGTGGATGATGAACAGCCGTCTGAAGCTGAACAAGACAGAGGTCCTCATCCTGGGCTCCTCGCCCTCCGCCTGGGACGACTCCTGGTGGCCCCCTGCCCTGGGCAGCGCACCCAAACCGACAGACCACGCACGCAACCTGGGCTTCATCCTGGACTCCTCCCTCTCCATGACCAGACAAGTCAACGCCGTCTCCTCGTCGTGCTTCAACATCCTGCGCTTGCTACGTAAGATCTTCCGGTGGATCCCCACCGAGACCAGAAAGACGGTTACCCAGGCCCTCGTCACCAGCCGACTGGACTACGGCAACTCCCTCTACGCCGGAACCACCGCCAAACTCCAGAAGAGACTCCAGCGGATCCAGAACACCTCAGCAAGACTCATCCTCGACATCCCCCGACACAGCCACATCTCCGGACACCTGAGAGACCTGCACTGGCTCCCGGTCAACAAGAGAATCACCTTCCATCTCCTCACCCACGCACACAAAGCCCTACACAACCAAGGCCCAAGATACCTCAACAGCCACCTCAACTTCTACACTCCCACACGTCAGCTTCGATCGACCAGCCATGCCCTCGCCGCCGTCCCCCGCATCCGAAGAGTCAACACAGGAGGAAGGTCCTTCTCCTACCTGGCCGCCAAGACTTGGAACTCCCTCCCGACCCACGTCCGCCTGACCCAAGACCACCTCGCCTTCAGGAAGCAACTCAAGACCTGGCTGTTCGAGCAGTAGCGGACCCCCCTCCCCAAGCGCCATGAGACCCTCCGGGTGAGTAGTGCGCTATATAAATGCTTGATTGATTGATTGATTGATTGATGGAAAAACTGCTGACTCCGGCAGCGTTTCTCTGACCACCAAGATGATGGTGGGAGAAGAACAGCATCCAAAGGGCTGTAAAGGGTTCTCCAAATTCTGCTGTGAGTTTCAGATAACCCGACTGTGGCAGTCGAAATATCTGCCTCGAGTCATCAGAAACAATAGATTTGGGGTGCATACTCACCCAAATCAGCTTCTCTCAAACTGTCTCAAGCATTGATCCCTTTATCCAGGTCCCCCCTACCTTGCGGTAGCTGAACCCTGAAGACTACAACCCTTTGGGTGCTGGAATGCAGATAAGTCCGTCGGTAACATGTATCCCTATCAACCAGACTGTGCACAGGTCTCCACACTCCAGAAATGTGGTACAAGGGGCACAAGGCATATCCCCACTTATGTCATTCATGTGTGTACATATCATGTTTCCTGTAATTCTTCACACACTTGATTTGATTTGACTTGAAAACAGGTTTATATAGCGCTACTAGACGTGGAGGTATCAGAGCGCTTTACATGAGTTACAGCGAGTTACAAGTTACATAGTTACATCACTTAAATCAAAGAGTCACAGGGGGATGAGGAGGGGGAGGGAGGGAATACACAACAGGAAAAACGAGGAAAACAATGACAGATGTCCGGCTGGGTAGGTGACGGCCAAGGGGGTGAAACCAGGGGCCAGACTCCCCTTTAGCTGCATATAACAGCTTCACCGGGCATCGGCCAAGGTTGCTCATGTACCCAGGAGAGTACAAACAGATTTGACAACCATGGGGCATTATCAGAAGTCCATCAGAAGTTCAGAGGAACGTTATTTATGAGTTATATATGGTGCATGTAGGTATCAGAGCACTTAACATTAGGCTACACAATATTAGCGAGAATGAAAACAAATACACATTACATCAAAAATTAAGCAACAAATTGAGAGAGTAAAGAAAGGTGAGACAAATAGAGAGGAGGGGGAGGGGGAAGTGTGAAGGGGGAGGATGAAGGGAAAGACAGCAGGAGAGACAAAAGGAAGTCTGCCCAAAGACCGACTGGGTAGGTGATGTCCGAGGATGGAATCCATAGCCCATTACCCCAATAGCTAAACAGATAGCTCTATCGGGCATCAGTCAGATTGCTAGTTCTCAAATGATGAGGGAAAGTTCACAGAAAAAAGTCCATTGGATAGACCGGGTGGGAACTATGAGCAAGGACGGGTGAGGGCAAAGGTCAATAGTTGGAAAGAGGAGAAGAGTAGAGAGGAGGGGAGTAGGGGGTATGGTGAAGAGGAGCAGGGAGAAATGTCCATTAGTGAGAGGCAGGAGAGTTTTCCCAAAGACCGGCTGGGTAGGTGATGGTCAAGGAGAGAAATCCATAGCCCATCTCCCCTTTAGCTCGCAATATTGCTCCACCGGGCGTCTTTCAGAATGTCTAGGTCTCAGCTGCCGATAGAAAGATCTCTGAGTCAAGTGTCATGGAGGGTGAGGGGTGAGGTGCAGCTACAAATTAGAGGGTGTTAGATTTGGGTGTCTCTAGTTGGCACAGGTAGGTACTTGTGACAAATAGGGACCCTCGCCTCTAGTCAGGATAAGGGAATTACACTCCTAAAATAACCCCTGCTCACCCCCTTGGTAGTGTGGCACGAGCAGACAGGCTTTATCTCAGAGGCGTTGTGTTAAGCATTTGTGACCACATACAGTAACCCAGTGACAACACTACAAATGGACACCACACAGGTTTTATATAAAAAATAAGTAGACTCTATATAGAGTTACCATAAACAACAAAAATACACAATACTATTACTTTAAGATGGTAGATTTTAGCTTAGTTCAGTTCAGTTCTTAGATGCAACCCTTTGCGTCAATGTACCTTAGGTTACGTTGTTCTTCCACGGCAAGCAATGTCACTGCAAGGGAAACGCAGCAAAGTTCAGGTGCAAAGAAATAAAGCTGTGAAGATCTTCCAGATGCAGAACGCTTCTCAGGGATGTGAGAAGTTCTAGTTCGATGCGTGGACTGCAGCGGCGATACCCTGACGATGCGACAGCAGCAGCTCCAGCGGCGACACTCTTCTCCCACGATGCATGAAGCTTCCGTTCCATGTGACAACTACAGCGGCGACATACACGATGCGAAAGCAGCAGCCCTGACAGCGGCGTGCTTCACAGGGATGCGAGGTGCTCTTCTTCGATGCGGTGCAGTGCGACAGTTCCAGCGGTGACACCCTCCTTTGGAGTTGCAATGGCAGGCATAGCGACGGCAACACGCTCTGACCTCATTGCGAGACTCTTCTCTTGATGCGGTGCAATGCAACAGCTACAGCAGCGACACCCTCCTTCAGAGTTGCGAAAAGCAGCAGTAGTGAAGGCGAAATGCTTCGTCTTCGTTGCGGCACGCTTCTCTCCGATGCAGTGCAGTGCGACACTTCCAGCGGTGACACCCTCCTTCGGAGTTGCGATGGCAGGCACAGCGACACGCTTCTTCTCGTTGAGTTGCGCTTCCAGCTCCTTGCGACACGCAGTTCCTCAGGAGACCCAAAGCAGCAGCAGGCACTTCCAAAAGAACTTTGGGGAGCTGGGGGGTGAAGTCTGCAGTCACGGCCCGTGGAGGGAGTACCGGTGGGGCAGAAAGGCGGGGTGGGGGAGGGGCAGGGTGGTGGTGCTAAAACTGGAATATGGATAATTGGAGGTAAGTACATAATTTAATAAATAAAACGAATTTCGGAGCACGCCGTGCATCGTAAAATGTGATGCAGCACGTACTACAAAATTTGTTTTATTAATTCAATTGTGTACTTACCTCCAATTATCCATTTTCCGTTTTTTAGAACCCGGCCACCCTGCCCCTCCCCCGCCCCGCCTTTCTGCCCCACCGGAACTCCCTCCATGGGCTGCAGCTGGAAGTCTGTTGTCCCTGAGACTTCAGCAGGAGGCAAGCTCTTTTTCAAGCCCTTGGAGATCCTTCACAAGTTGAAAGCAAAGTACACAAAGTTCCTTTCTCCTTCCTTTGGCAGTAAGGCAACCACTGCAGGCCAATCGTCCAAGCAACACTTCAGCTTGAGAATAGCCTCTCCTCAGTTTCTTCAGGTTCCTCTCCTCATTAAAGATTTCATCTTGTAGTCCAAAGTGATCTAATTTCATGGGATCAGGGTCCCAAAATGTATACCCCAAAATCCTTTGTTCTCTGAGGGGAGAGGGGCCTTTGCCCAATCCAAACCAGTTCTGAAGCACTCTGTTTACCAGACTTCTCCTTTCCTTTCACAGTGCAGGGCAGGCACATCAAACGACCCACAGGAGGTGGAGCCAGCATTGTGGAAGGCAAGTACAGTCCTTGAGCACTTTGTTTACAGGACTCCTTCTCTTCTTTCAGTGTGCAGGGCAGAGACATCAGCCGCTCCCCAGGAGGTGGAGCCAGCATTGTGGAAGGCAGGCATAGCCCTATTCAAGGTTCAGGTGCAACTCCTCCCTCCCATCTAGAAGCAGATCTCTCTATTCACCACTGGGCTCACTCATCCTGTCTCTTGGTATCCCCCAGCCCTGTCACTCACAAAACCAGATAAAGGAATACATAACCAACCTAGCAGAGGTAGGCTTGAAAGGTTAGGCAAGCAAATACCTACTTTCTAAAAGTGGTATTTGTAAACACAGAATGTTAAAACCAACTTCATTAAAAGATGTATTTTATCATTCTGAGTTCAGGCATACTAAACTCGAATTTTTACCATGTTCTCTGAGGCAGTTAGGATTATAAACATGTAATAATTTAACAGCCCATTCTGGCCTATTGCAGACAGGTAGCCTTGCAATTGTGAAAAACGAAAATGGCTTTAATTTACTATTAGGACATGCCAAACACATCAGGGCTTGTCCTACCTTATACTTACAATGCACCCTGCCCTTGGTCCTACCATAGGGGTGACTGATATGAAGAAAACGTAAGTTTTAGGGACTCGCAAGTGGGCGCACTTGCCCAGTCAGCATGACAGTACCAGACTGCAAGCAGGCTCTGCAATGGCAGACCTTAGATACATTTTACAAGGCTGCTTCTGTGGGTGGCACAACCAGTGCCGCAGGCCCACCAGCAGCATTTGGATTTACACACTCAGTGCACTAGTCTTGGGTCTGACAAGTAAACCAAATAGCCAAACATGGAACCACTGATTAATACATCAATTTACAATAGGGAGCACTTGCACTGTGGCACTGGATAGCAGTGGCACAGTGCCCAAACCATCTAACACCAGCAAAAATACATGAGGCAACAGCAAAAATGGAAGGGAGACCCCCCTACCTTGCGGTAGCTGAACCCTGAAGACTACAACCCTGTGGGTGCTGGAATGCAGATAAGTCCGTCGGTAACATGTATCCCTATCAACCAGACTGTGCACAGGTCTCCACACTCCAGAAATGTGGTACATGGGGCACAAGGCATATCCCCACTTATGTCATTCATGTGTGTACATACCATGTTTCCTGTAATTCTTCACACACTTGATTTGATTTGACTTGAAAACAGGTTTATATAGAGCTACTAGACGTGGAGGTATCAGAGCGCTTTACATGAGTTACAGCGAGTTACAAGTTACATAGTTACATCACTTAAATCAAAGAGTCACAGGGGGATGAGGAGGGGGAGGGAGGGAATACACAACAGGAAAAACAAGGAAAACAATGACAGATGTCCGGCTGGGTAGGTGACGGCCAAGGGGGTGAAACCAGGGGCCAGACTCCCCTTTAGCTGCATATAACAGCTTCACCGGGCATCGGCCAAGGTTGCTCATGTACCCAGGAGAGTACAAACAGATTTGACAACCATGGGGCATTATCAGAAGTCCATCAGAAGTTCAGAGGAACGTTATTTATGAGTTAGATATGGTGCTGGCTAGACATGTAGGTATCAGAGCACTTAACATTAGGCTACACAATATTAGCGAGAATGAAAACAAATACACATTACATCAAAAATTAAGCAACAAATTGAGAGAGTAAAGAAAGGTGAGACAAATAGAGAGGAGGGGGAGGGGGAAGTGTGAAGGGGGAGGATGAAGGGAAAGACAGCAGGAGAGACAAAAGGAAGTCTGCCCAAAGACCGACTGGGTAGGTGATGTCCGAGGATGGAATCCATAGCCCATTACCCCAATAGCTAAACAGATAGCTCTATCGGGCATCAGTCAGATTGCTAGTTCTCAAATGATGAGGGAAAGTTCACAGAAAAAAGTCCATTGGATAGACCGGGTGGGAACTATGAGCAAGGACGGGTGAGGGCAAAGGTCAATAGTTGGAAAGAGGAGAAGAGTAGAGAGGAGGGGAGTAGGGGGTATGGTGAAGAGGAGCAGGGAGAAATGTCCATTAGTGAGAGGCAGGAGAGTTTTCCCAAAGACCGGCTGGGTAGGTGATGGTCAAGGAGAGAAATCCATAGCCCATCTCCCCTTTAGCTCGCAAGATTGCTCCACCGGGCGTCTTTCAGAATGTCTAGGTCTCAGCTGCCGATAGAAAGATCTCCGAGTCAAGTGTCATGGAGGGTGAGGGGTGAGGTGCAGCTACAAATTAGAGGGTGTTAGATTTGGGTGTCTCTAGTTGGCACAGGTAGGTACTTGTGACAAATAGGGACCCTCGCCTCTAGTCAGGATAAGGGAATTACACTCCTAAAATAACCCCTGCTCACCCCCTTGGTAGTGTGGCACGAGCAGACAGGCTTTATCTCAGAGGCGTTGTGTTAAGCATTTGTGACCACATACAGTAACCCAGTGACAACACTACAAATGGACACCACACAGGTTTTATATAAAAAATAAGTAGACTCTATATAGAGTTACCATAAACAACAAAAATACACAATACTATTACTTTAAGATGGTAGATTTTAGCTTAGTTCAGTTCAGTTCTTAGATGCAACCCTTTGCGTCAATGTACCTTAGGTTACGTTGTTCTTCCACGGCAAGCAATGTCACTGCAAGGGAAACGCAGCAAAGTTCAGGTGCAAAGAAATAAAGCTGTGAAGATCTTCCAGATGCAGAACGCTTCTCAGGGATGTGAGAAGTTCTAGTTCGATGCGTGGACTGCAGCGGCGATACCCTGACGATGCGACAGCAGCAGCTCCAGCGGCGACACTCTTCTCCCACGATGCATGAAGCTTCCGTTCCATGTGACAACTACAGCGGCGACATACACGATGCGAAAGCAGCAGCCCTGACAGCGGCGTGCTTCTCAGGGATGCGAGGTGCTCTTCTTCGATGCGGTGCAGTGCGACAGTTCCAGCGGTGACACCCTCCTTTGGAGTTGCAATGGCAGGCATAGCGACGGCAACACGCTCTGACCTCATTGCGAGACTCTTCTCTTGATGCGGTGCAATGCAACAGCTACAGCAGCGACACCCTCCTTCAGAGTTGCGAAAAGCAGCAGTAGTGAAGGCGAAATGCTTCGTCTTCGTTGCGGCACGCTTCTCTCCGATGCAGTGCAGTGCAACACTTCCAGCGGTGACACCCTCCTTCGGAGTTGCGATGGCAGGCACAGCGACACGCTTCTTCTTGTTGAGTTGCGCTTCCAGCTCCTTGCGACACGCAGTTCCTCAGGAGACCCAAAGCAGCAGCAGGCACTTCCAAAAGAACTTTGGGGAGCTGGGGGGTGAAGTCTGCAGTCACGGCCCGTGGAGGGAGTACCGGTGGGGCAGAAAGGCGGGGTGGGGGAGGGGCAGGGTGGTGGTGCTAAAACTGGAATATGGATAATTGGAGGTAAGTACATAATTTAATAAATAAAACGAATTTCGGAGCACGCCGTGCATCGTAAAATGTGATGCAGCACGTACTACAAAATTTGTTTTATTAATTCAATTGTGTACTTACCTCCAATTATCCATTTTCCGTTTTTTAGAACCCGGCCACCCTGCCCCTCCCCCGCCCCGCCTTTCTGCCCCACCGGAACTCCCTCCATGGGCTGCAGCTGGAAGTCTGTTGTCCCTGAGACTTCAGCAGGAGGCAAGCTCTTTTTCAAGCCCTTGGAGATCCTTCACAAGTTGAAAGCAAAGTACACAAAGTTCCTTTCTCCTTCCTTTGGCAGTAAGGCAACCACTGCAGGCCAATCGTCCAAGCAACACTTCAGCTTGAGAATAGCCTCTCCTCAGTTTCTTCAGGTTCCTCTCCTCATTAAAGATTTCATCTTGTAGTCCAAAGTGATCTAATTTCATGGGATCAGGGTCCCAAAATGTATACCCCAAAATCCTTTGTTCTCTGAGGGGAGAGGGGCCTTTGCCCAATCCAAACCAGTTCTGAAGCACTCTGTTTACCAGACTTCTCCTTTCCTTTCACAGTGCAGGGCAGGCACATCAAACGACCCACAGGAGGTGGAGCCAGCATTGTGGAAGGCAAGTACAGTCCTTGAGCACTTTGTTTACAGGACTCCTTCTCTTCTTTCAGTGTGCAGGGCAGAGACATCAGCCGCTCCCCAGGAGGTGGAGCCAGCATTGTGGAAGGCAGGCATAGCCCTATTCAAGGTTCAGGTGCAACTCCTCCCTCCCATCTAGATGCAGATCTCTCTATTCACCACTGGGCTCACTCATCCTGTCTCTTGGTATCCCCCCGCCCTGTCACTCACAAAACCAGATAAAGGAATACATAACCAACCTAGCAGAGGCAGGCTTGAAAGGTTAGGCAAGCAAATACCTACTTTCTAAAAGTGGTATTTGTAAACACAGAATGTTAAAACCAACTTCATTAAAAGATGTATTTTATCATTCTGAGTTCAGGCATACTAAACTCGAATTTTTACCATGTTCTCTGAGGCAGTTAGGATTATAAACATGTAATAATTTAACAGCCCATTCTGGCCTATTGCAGACAGGTAGCCTTGCAATTGTGAAAAACGAAAATGGCTTTAATTTACTATTAGGACATGCCAAACACATCAGGGCTTGTCCTACCTTATACTTACAATGCACCCTGCCCTTGGTCCTACCATAGGGGTGACTGATATGAAGAAAACGTAAGTTTTAGGGACTCGCAAGTGGGCGCACTTGCCCAGTCAGCATGACAGTACCAGACTGCAAGCAGGCTCTGCAATGGCAGACCGTAGATACATTTTACAAGGCTGCTTCTGTGGGTGGCACAACCAGTGCGGCAGGCCCACCAGCAGCATTTGGATTTACACACTCAGTGCACTAGTCTTGGGTCTGACAAGTAAACCAAATAGCCAAACATTGAACCACTGATTAATACATCAATTTACAATAGGGAGCACTTGCACTGTGGCACTGGCTAGCAGTGGCACAGTGCCCAAACCATCTAACACCAGCAAAAATACATGAGGCAACAGCAAAAATGGAAGGGAGACCCACGACAATGGTGCCAGGTCTAACAGAGGGTAGGTGCACCGCCGTAGAAGAGACTGCCGCAGTAGCAGTGGTTGCATTGTAATACATCAGGGAAAATTTCTGTGCCTCAGCGATCGGAATCGGAACACACCTGCCATGGTAAGATGGTTGAGCCATATTGCACATGTATTATCAATAGTGAAACTTGTTATTTTGTACAACATTGAAACAGTCACTTCAAATGCAAAAAATGACTAACCTTTTAATCTGGATTGCAATGTTTTCAAATGTGTTAATCCTAATTTAAAACCACAATTCTAAAACCTTCTATATAACATTGTTTTTAACCCTTCCCAAACACCTGGTTTATATATTACCCATTTGTTTTTTACCATCTATTCATCTCCATCTGAATATCATTACACCAACAGCCAGTCACAGCCTGGCTAAAAATATAAAATAGGAGCAAACAGAAAGAAACCTTTTCTGTGCTTTCAGTATGTTGCTGAATCTGTTAGTGGGTTTGCCCATTCTTTTGTGGAGGAATGATGTGAGGAGGAGGAGGAGAACAGAGAGGCTTTTTAGGCAAAAGAATAATATATTTGGTATGTACAGCCAAGATGTGGTTCCTGATTCCACTTTCCATCTGAAGTCATCATTGACAGTGTTGGATAATGAGCTTCTGGTTAGCAGAGGTATGCATCCTGTATAAGCAGGAACCACAATCCTGGTCAGAGAAACTCAAAACACACCCTAAATTGTCTTGTTCTCACCCTCTTGTAGCTTGCTGCAGAGCTGTCAGGCTTAACTTTAGAGGCAATGTGTAAAGTATTTGTGCAACACTTCAAACAGTAAAACTGTCAAAATACCATAACAAGACTTCACATCAGGTTAAGAGAATAAGTTTATAAATAAAACAAGACCGAAACTTCAAAGAAGAAGTTGGGATATGTATTTTTAAAGAATAAAATGTAAAATAGCACTTAGAAGAAATAAGTGCTTATATAGGATAGTTGGTCACAACGGACCAGGGCAAAGTCAAAAGTTCAAGCTGACCGCAATGCACCCAGTTAGGTTCACTGAGCAAAAGTTCCTTGATCTGGGCTGCGTCACTCTCAAAGAAAACGCGAGGTGGAGCTGAAGTGATACGTTGGTGTCGAGCCAGGTAGTGGATGAGATGTGTCGATTTTCTCCATGCAACAGCAGCGACGTGTCAGTTCCAAGTGCGAGATGCTGGTTAAGGATATGATGTGCTACTACACTCTGGCAGCAGAGGACCTAGCAGTTCAGAGGGCAGTGCGCTGATTCCAAAGGCAATGTGTCAGGTCCACTCCATGCAACAACAAGAATGCACTGGTTCTGAAACACACAAAAGCAAAGATATGCCGGCTCCAACCCATGCAAAGGCAAAGATGCACCAGTCACGATGAGGATCCATGGGTTAGATTGAAGAAACACCTTCGGCATCACCTCCAACAGTCCAAGACGGGGGTGGTACCACATGGCAGAGCAGAATCACAAATGGCAGAACCCAGGTGCAGATGTAGGGGAGATGGACGTCTTTTCTGTCCCTGAGACTTTAAATGCAGTGGATAGCCAGCAAATCCTTGGAGTCACTCTGGGTTCATGAGATTCAGGCCCAGTCCTTCTCCCCAGGCAGGGGAACAGCAAGCAGCAGAGCAGCACAGCAAGACAGGAGTCCAGCAAAGTAACAGTCCAGCAGAGTGGCAGTCCTTCAAGCAATACAGCAGTTCTTCTACCTGGCAGAGTCTTCACAGACCTTTTTACTGAAGTCATGGCGTCAAAGATCCAGTACTTGTACCCTGTTGGACCATTGTAGTGGGGGAGCCTTCAAAGAAGTCTTCAACGTGCACAGAGGTCTTTCCTTTCTCCGTTGGTGCCAGACTCACTGCAGGGGTTTATGCAGCCCTTTGTGTGTGGACAGGACACAGTCTATTCATGTGTAAGTGTGAGCTTCTTCCTCCTTTCACCCAGAATGGCCCACCATGTCACACCTAAGCACCCTTTGTGTGTGGCAGTCTATAGGGAGTACATAAAGCCCAGCTGTCACTCAACTCCAACTGAACAGAAACAGGCAGTAGGCTCCAAATGGCTAAAGCAGGAAAATGGCAACTTTCTAAAAGTGGTGTTCAGGATTGCAATTTAAAATCCAACTTCACTGAACATTGTGATTTTAAATTGTGATTCCAGATACACCAGACTTGGAGGTCTCATCTCTTCCCAATTGGAAATTAGTTACACTTATGAAATGAAATCAGGTAACCCCAATGCTATCCTGTGGGAGAGATTAGCCTTGCAAGAGAGAAAAATAAATGTAAGAGCCTTTCACCACCAAGACATGTAAAACTTAAAATATATGGCCTACTTTTTAAATATACTGCACCTTTCTTTGGGCTGTCCAGGGCCTGCCTTAAGGATGACTTATATGTATTAAAAAGGAAAGTTTAGTCTTGGCAAGATGTTTAACTTGCCAGGTCGATGTGGCAGTTTCAGATTGAACATACAGGCTCCAAAATGGCAGGCTTGGGACATGATTAAGAGGCTACTTAAGTGGGTGGCACAATCAGTGCTGCAGGCCAACTAGTAGCATTTAATTTACAGGCTTTTGGCACACGTAGTGCACTTTACTAGGGACATATGAGGAAAATTAAATGTGCCAACTGGGTATGAGCCAATGTAACCATGTTTAGAGGAGAGAGCACATTCACTTCAGCACTGGTTAGCAGTGGTAAAGTGCTCAGAGTCCTAAATCAAACATGAACGAGGGCAGAAAAGTGGAAGAGTAAGGCAAAACATTTTGGGGGACACCAAAGAGAGGGCCATTTTCCAACATACATGGTCTCTGAGTGGGAGCAGGATCTTGATTATTATACATGCTGCTTCTGGTCTATCCCAGCCTATGCCAAGATATTAGCTGCTTGTTGGACGTTTTGCAGGGTAACTCCCAACCATTTTGCCTTCACCGCTCCTGTTCTCTGAATTTCTTTTTGTTGGCTTATTGAAATAGTGGTACTATATGGGCCAGGGGCCTGAAACTTAAATGCTACATGTGGACCTGCACCACCTATTGTACCACCCCTTTAAGTGGTCCTTTAAGTAATGTCTGAAGTCTAGCATTGTAACCTTTGTGCTGTTGTAAACTGTCAATTTGACCTGGCAGAAAAAACCTTTTGCCAGACCTAAAGCTTACTTTCTGATACATATACGTCACCCCTAAGGTAGTCCCTGAACAGCTGATAGGACACAATATTTTGCCTTCAAAAGGTAGGGCATTTGTTTTAGGTTAAATGTCCTGATAGTGAGAAATTTCTTTTTTACCACAGTGTGTCCTACATCTTCCATAGGATAACATTGGGTCCCCTTATTACATTTAAAAAGGGCTAGCTTTTGATTAGAAACAGGTAGAAATGAAATGTTCAGACTCAACAGATTTGTAATTTAAAATCCTATTTAATGCAAAATTGGATTTTAAGTCTTGATCCTGAAAATTGCACTTTTAGAAAGTTGGCATTTTCTTGTCCTAACCATTTGGTGCCTGCAGCCTGTGTCCAGTGTCACACAACTGTGTATAGTTAGCAGTTGGCCAGTGTGTATTTCTCCCAGACAGTGAGATGACGGAGGAATAAATGTTGGCAGGATGGGACATCCTGCCATGATGGGAGGGGTGGAGCTGTTCCCTGTCTCGCTTATGTTTCAAAAGGTCTACCTCCAGCACACTCACAAATAACTTGACACTAGCACTTTAACATCCCAGATCCCTTGAAGCCTGGACAGATGAAGTAAGTAACAGTTTCAGAACCAGATGAGGGGGGAAGTCTAGAAGTTTCTCCAAATTCAAAGTCTGGTAGCAGGTATTAATATTGGGCCCTCAGACGTACTCTTCAGTAAAACCCTGGGCCTGTGGACAACTGCTGAAGGACTGACTTGCATTTCAGAAGACTGTCCTGATGCTTAAGGCACGCCTTGCTTCTTGAAGGATTGAGGACCTTCTTGAACTGTGGGTACCAGAATGACTCCAAGGGTCAGTTGATTGACCTACTGTTCTGAGCTATGTGGATACAACAAGCCCAAGAGGCCTCCCTGCAATAGCGGACCTGCCCAGACCTGGCCTCTGCTGGAGTGAGTTTCTGATCCCAAGAGATGCCTCTCCAGGTCCTCGATCCTTAGCTGGCATCAGATCAAATTCCTCCTTTGGGTAAGGGATCTACATGCTGCCTGTCTAACTCTCCTTGGTTAGCTGGAGGAATTTGTGCATCAGAGAGAAGGTGCGTGCCTGTTCCTTATTAGTTTTCAAATACTTTATCTTAAATGGTGAGAGATATTTCCTGCCATGAGTTGCTTATGACCTGTAACATAACTTAGGTCATCGATTCACATTGCACAAGGTCCGGATATCACCATGGCATTTCATTTAAATGTAGCACATGGGATTCTAGGAGTTACTGTGCTCAGCTCCCAAATTGATTACAATTTCATTATAATTATTTTTTCTAAGTTCAGAAACAGTGGGAGTTGAATTACTACTGGCACAAGGATCTTTTCAAATATGATGCCATACAGATGTTTTTATCTCACACATGTTCATTGTTATATGACTGTGTGATGTTGCTATGTTGTATCAAGCATGCTTTTGTTAGTTTGGTTTGTTGTAACCAATATTTGTTGTTTCTAACATTGACATGGCAGATATTGTGTCACTTTACCTTACTACATAAAGTACATACCTAAGCATAGTTTAGTAAATCAATTATCTTTATTTAGATATAACACATATATCTTTAAAAGAAGGTTACAAAATTCACATTGTGTATCAATAAATAAGATTAAAAAATCTTGAAGAATAAAAACATGGTCAGTTGACAGTCATTATAGAAACGGAAATTGTCTTCTCTTAAGCCTCTTTAAATAAAATAGAGTAGCTTGAAGCATGATGTATAGGGAAAAAAGTCGTCTCTTCCTCCCTTTTATATTATACTCGGCATCAATGGTATCCTACTTTTAGGAAGCAGCCGACATTCCTGAGGTTACTGGTCATTTTATTTTAACCTCCCTAAGAGTTGGAAAGTGGGAGGGGCACTTTAGCAGGGCCTCTTTTGATTGAAATTACGGTATGCTTGCAGAATGAAGTTTATGAGTCTTATGTTTAGGGATGTGTTTTCCGGATTTAAAGCTACCATGATAGCTTGCCTGCAAGTCCTGGCACCCAGCCTATTCCATTCTGGTTTTAGTCTCCGCCTGCGTTCTGAATTAAAAGCTGGGCAGAGGCAGATCACATGCAACATAGTTTCAGCTGTTTTGCCACACCCTCTACAAGTTAAATCTTCAGCGGTGCGTCGCCAGGAGGGTAAATCTTTCAGGAATCGCCAGTCGCCCATTCTAATGGCGATAAGGCTGCGTTTTAGGTGGAGTGAATATGTACAGGCCAGATAGGAGGCGGGGGCTAGCCGTCTATAAGAGTTTACAAGAGCCCAGGCGTGACTGAAATTCAAAAAGAGTGCTTTATCGATGATACTTGATCTCATTCTCACACCCTTTTTGATCCCTATTTTGAATGCTGTCTGACTAGGATTCAGGGCCCACAAATCACTTGCTGACATTTGCTGAATGGCGTCTTTAAAGAGACGGCCGTATGTTCCACCTGGATTTTTCTGGGTTATTTCTTCCCAGACTAGGGATTCTAATGTATTGGGGTCCGCTTGTCTTAGTTTGTGACAGAGATTAAGATATGCCCCGATGTTGGAGGCATCGTAGTTTATCAGTCCCATCTCCAGTCTTATCTGTGCAGCAGATGCGGATTTTGGCAGCTGGAGAACCTTTTTATAAATTTTGGTTGGATAGTTTAGTAAAAAGCACACTTGGGGCCTGATTCTGGAAGCTAAAGTTACATTTTGTGTAAGTTTACACTTTAAATTAAATTCAACAAATCTGTGCTGGGATTTACAAATCCACAAGTCCTAACTTTTGAGGTGCAGAGATCTCTGCTCTTACAGGAGCGCCTCTGCAGTCGTTGGTATACGTGGATCTGCCCACATAAAAATATAGGACCATTGGAATCATAAACAACCACATGTACTTTATGAATTAAATATCAAGTTTAAATTTACAGAAACTGTAACTTTACCTTTGTCAGTCTGGAACATTGTATGCAAAATATCTTGCAATTTTGTCAACCAGTACTAAGGGCCTGATTACGATGCCGGTCAGAGAAGCAGTCCAACTGGCATGGTTGTGGGAAAAATTCAACCGCCGGGACCGGGATCTACCCAACTGCCCCATTACGATTCATGCACTCAAAATCTCCAAAAGTGGTGGTCGGAAACACATCAATTTCGACTGATCAGGTCAGAAAGCTTTCAGCTCCGACCGATGTGGTCGGAAAGCTAGTGATTTCATTTACGGCAGGAGCTGTGGGGTCTGCAACCGCATTACATTTTGTGGTAAAGGAGCAGGTAGAGCAGCGGCAGGACTTGTAAGGCAGGATCAATGGCATCCTAGGAGATGGACAGGTGCGTGGAGTTGAGATTGTGCCATCTGTCCCTCTATTTCCGCCAATTCTGATGAGCCGGTTTAACCACCTCAGTTGGAAGGCCTGATAGGTGTATCATAATAGGGTGGGCGGTTGGAGCGACTTTCCACCCAGCTGTCTGTCACTATTGGCCCCTTCCAACTCTGCCGCAGTCGTACTTTCCTGTCGGAGTCGGAAGGACCGCATCAGTCGGCTAACTGCCTATCAGTGCCCATTGTAATTTGGCAGTCAGGAGAACCGCTTTTGATGCGACCTTATCGGTCTATTTCCAACTCCAACGGACCCGGAGGTACTTCTAACCTCCATAGTAATCAAGCCCTAAGTCTTGCGATATGCTTTGTACTGTCATGAAGTAAAACTATTTTTTTAAGGAAAACAGCCTGTAGCCAGGCAAAATGGAGGATTTCCCTTGGCTGCTTTCTTCACTTACAAGACCCAGATGTAAGTGAATGCTGTTTGCAATTTCCTAATTGCAAATTTTAGTGATTCACAATTAGGAAATTGCAAACGGCGATGTGCAAATGTGTGTCACACACCTATAGCAGTTCCTAATGGGGTCGCAATTGACCTACCTCATTAATAGTCATGAGGTAGGTCGCAATTTGCACCCCATTGGTAATTGCTAACAACAAAGATGTGGTTACATCATGGGGTCAGCAGATCATCATGAATATGACTGCTTTACAATAAAGCCTTTTTTCAAATGCACCCCATTTTCCTTGGAGGAAAATAGGAAGTGTTGCAAGAAAAAATATTCAACATTTTGAATAGGCCTACTCCTGCTCTGAAAAAAAAATTGTACTAACATTCACAAATGGGAAGGTGACCTTTGCAGACCCTTTCCCATTTGCAGAGGGTTTCCACCAACTGGAAGTTGGTGGTAAAAGGCAAATGTTTTGCGACTGCATTTCACATCCCTTCCTAACATCGAATCACAAGCAATGTTTGCAATTCGGTAATAGAATCAAATCGCAAATAGGGTTGGTACATATGAAAAGTTTTTATCTGGTTTTGCAAATTGGGACATTTGCATGCAGAAAAAAGCTTCTTACATCTGACCCCAAGTGCACAGTTTTTGAAATGACTTCCATGGACTTCAAATAACTGATAAATAATGTGTATTGTGAATTATTTACATTTTTTACATATAATTCACAGTATTTAAATTGGACTGCAAAGGATATGCATTAGTGAGGTGAAGATGCTACAATGTCAGGAATTTGTATTGTGCTTGTTTTCATTTTCTGTACATTTTTAACCACACATCTGTGTTTACTTACACATTTCAGCCAAACAGGATGGCCAACTAACATCTCACCAGAGGCAGCAGAGAAGATCCTCAGCTCACAGACAGGGATGCCCACTGGACACAACAACTGAGGAGAAGGAAGAAGAGAAAATCAGCTTGGGTAGTATTCCCACCCAGAGAAGTAGGTGCTCTGCATCAAAAAAACTCCAGGCGGAAGTTGAAGGGGCTTGAGGGGGTGGAAATAGATGTCACTCGACGGTCAAACTCCAGAAGACGTGTTGCCGCTTTGGACTCACGAAATATCTCACCAGCCTTGCGCACTCGGAGGAAGCTTTTCTGGCCTGAATTTCGGGGTCCTGCTGTATACATCAAAGGGCTCAACTATTTTCTTTGGCCCCCTTGAACTAATTTGAACAGGACTCCGGCCCGTTTAGTACCCCTTGTGTTCCATCATTATTTTTACCTACTTTTGATTCTGACGTCCTCCTCCAGAGAGTCTCTTTTAGGGCATTTTTCCTGGACCTCAGGTGGTCATCAGCTAGCTTTAAACTCAGGCAGGTTCCATCTACCCTTCGAGACTGTATTCTCATGCTATTTCCAGCCACTAAAAACAGCCCTTCTAAATCTTGGTATCTTCATTGAAAAGATTGAATATTGTTGAAAACTGAAGTAATCCACGCCCCCAAGAAATTGTACATATTTGGTTTCCTTTGCGCCCTGACGAAGGAACTGTGGATCATTATGCTTTCCGAAACACACGTCAGCGCTTTTTTGCTTGTTTAATTTTTTGTCTCTCTCTGTTTTGCTTGTAATTTTGTTTGTTATGATTGTATTGTTTTTTTCTAATTGTGTACGGTGTTGTGGTTGCTTGCGGAGGATGCCTGTGAGTATGAGTATGATTGAGGGCTGTATGATGTTTATTTAATTGTATTATTCTGTACATATTTGTATATATACCTTGAATGAAATAGTTGCTATCTAAGGATCCTTAAGAATAAAATCATATGTTTTTTTAAAGAAACTTGCTTGTGTGGGACTATGATGCTATATATAAAGTAATGGATGTATCACCTATAGATTTACAATGTTCTAGGAGAGGTTTTTTGTGTTTTTGATGGTGGAAATAGATGTGGACACCACCAGCCAGGTCTTCTACTTGCCTACAATTACTAGAAGTGGTGTCCCTAGCATAGGCCACCACACAATCTGGGCTGACTCCAACACCTCTCTAACTACTGACAACCGTATTCCATTGGAACCTCCAGATGTATCTTTGCCATTCCCTCTCCTCCCACTGCCACCCTACAAGAGGATTTGAGGGACACAGCTACCTCTGACACCCCTCACCATTCGTGTGAGCTACAATCCTATCCTTTTGAGTCTGTTCGTGTGGCTGACGTCGAGGAGGTGATGCCATCTTGCAGAGGGACAAATTTCTCTGAGCATCTGGGACTTAATGGGAGAAGACTGGATGCTCCAAGAGACTGTTCCTGTGCAGCTGAAAACCTTAACTGACGTCATCAATACCTTAACTGCAGCTATATTGCTAACATTATCTTATGAACACACCCATCCTGCTGTTCTCCAGTCCCAAAGTTTGTCCTCCCTTGGTTTTTCCCCAGGTACTCCTTATGTTGCCTCTTCCCATTGGGTATCTGGTCCTGCACCGGCTATCCACCTCTTATCCACATATGAGGAGGACTTACATAGCATCGTCAAGACTGAGAGTGAGAATGGCCAGTGACTTTAGACTCCATGCCTGGACCCTTGTTACCAGAAAACATGGCTTAAGGGTCAGATATTAACAATTATTTTGACTGTGGACTTATATGTTAGGAGTACATTTTAACGTTTAATTAATTTATTTTCAGATTTGTATATAGACAGTTTTCCTTGGCGCTTCCTGACTTTTTTTAGTCCTACCACCTCCAACTTACCTTTACCTTCCTGCTTCCAGATTTTATGTCTGTTAGTTTCTCCCATCCCTCTTGTCTGTTTTTATAATACTTTTTATGATTTGTGTTTTTTTAATATATCTAATATCTAAACATTAAAAAAACATTCAAAATCTCTATGTTCTTTTTTCTGCATAACGTTACTTGCATTTAATGTGGTTACCTCTAAAGGAGTTGGTGTTTACTAAAAATAAATAAATAAATAAAATCTAGTTTTAATATCTTGGCTTGTGACCAAAAATGTCTTACTGGTTAAAATGTATCCCCCATGAAAAGTGAAATGGAGATAATTGTACGACAATTTGAGAATTTCTTTTTAAACATATAAGTCAACTGGTCTGAGGTGTTGAACAGTATACATGTTTATTTGAACATAATTGTGCATCAAAAACAGATGTTGATAGGCTTTGCGGGGGAACTTTCCAAGTACTCCCACTACTCAACTGTGGGGTGAAGGTCTTTTTATGCATGTGTGTGTGCATGTCTGCCAGTTATCTGTGCAAGTGGGTGAGGTGTTGTGCTGGTGGTGCCAGTGGTTGTTAAGGTGGTGCCAGTGGGTGTGCTGGTTGGCCCAGTGGTTGCGCTGGTGGGACCAATGGTTTTGCATGATGGGGCAGGAGGTTGTGCTGGTGGGTCTTTTTGTTGTGCTGGCAGGTGTACAGGTATTTGTATAGATACTTCTGCATGGGTTGTTTTTTAAGCTAGACTGTGAAATGCTTGAACATTCCCTCTGTCATCTTCATGAACAATGCATGTTGTCTTCCACTCTTTTCACTATAAAATCTGAGTTCATCTTGGTGCATTCTCATTATTTCTTGGCAACATCTCACAATATTATCCAAGGCATGGATCTGCTAGTCATTCAACTGAGAGAGTCCTTGAAGTGATTCTGAGATGTGAGGCAGGGTAGACCCTATTGCATGAATATCCTGTCACACATTAATCTGTTCCTAGAAGAAATAATTCTTCCAAGGCCAACATGAGCCCATGCCAACACCCTCCCCTCGCATAGGATGCTCTCTGACATTACCAGCATATCCACCAGTAAAGAGATGGGTGGCATGTGGAAGATTAAAGAGAGAAAACGTATGCATAGGAAATGCCTTTACCTCACCAGGGGTGTTCTCCTCTTCAGATGTTTGAGAGAAGGCTTAACCTCTTGAGTGCTCATGACGAGGTCAGCTCGTCATGAGCCACGGCTCTCCGGTGCTCATGACGAGCTGAGCTCATCATGACCGCGCCCGTTAAATGGAATGCTCGCACGCTGGTCTAATTCCCCTGCTGTGCTGAGCGTTCCATTGGAAGGGAGTGGTGAGCACCGGTGCGCCGTGGCTCTTGACGAGCTGAACTCATCAAGGGCACCGGGGCGCTGTGCACGCCCCCCGCCCTCCAGCACAGCGGGGGGAAACAGACCCGCACGGAAGGGGTTAACATTCAACTTCATGGAATGAGTGTATAGGAAAATGTATCTACACATGCACTTCAATTGTGAGGGCTTTGTGAGGTGATGATTGCCTAGCCCTCTGTACCCTCTTTGCCTGTTTAGGTGAATGCTGGGGACTGGCAAATCTCGGAAGTACAGTAGGAGGAACAATGTTGGCTTAGACATAAAGTGACATACAGTCTTTTAGGCAGTGAGCCAACAATTCTCTCCTCTATATCCATGTCCTTCTTCTCCTCGACCAGCTCCTGGTCATCTTCATCCTTCTCATCAGGGGAGTAGTTACCAGTGGTGCAGTGGGTGCAATGCACCTGGGCTGGGAGGTGTGAGGTGGTCCAACTGCAGCAGCCGCTTGAGCTCTGAGAGGGCACCTATGTATTGATGCTGGAGTTCCAAAGGGAAACAAACATTAAAGAAGACTTTACATTTAGTTTTGCTTGTGTCACATTTGCTTTGTGTTCAAATACAAAGGGCAAATGTCAGTCATGTCTACTGGCAAATTGTTTTTTATTCTTTTAACTTGTAGACTGGTGTTTACTTTACTTTCACTATGGCCCAGTTTGAGGATTTTGTTGAATAAACTATGTCACAGCTTGCTGGTGTGAAAGAGAAGTATGTTTGATGTTTTTTTTCTAAGACAATAGTTAAATGCCTATTAATGAACAGTACAAAGTGTAATGGAAACAGAGATGTTAATGGTATCAAAGCAATCAAGACACTTTACTTCATGATGCACAAATAATGAGTCTTTAACCCCTTCCACGCGGGGCTAATTCCCCCGCTGTGCGGGGGAGAGGGAGGCAGTGCGCGTTGCCACGTTGCCGCGTTGCCGCTGTGCTTGTGACGAGCCCAGCTTGTCATGATGCACAGTGGAGCTGTGCTCATGACGAGCTGAGCTTGTCATGATTCCGCCCACTTCCGTGGATTGCCCACACAGGAGGGGAATCAGCCCCGCGTGGGCGTTCCGCGGCGGTTATGACGAGCTCAGGTCGTCATGAGCACAGCTCCACTGTGCCTCATGACGAGCTGAGCTCGTCATAAGCTTTGAAAAGGTTAATTCGTGTAAGAACGAGTGCCATTTCCCAAAACTCTGCACAGCTGGTGGCCAGTATAATTAAATGCCAGCATACCAAATGCCAAGGCTGGTAGTCTTTAATCCACTACCAGATACTCCCTGCCCATTTTTCTCACTCTTGCAGGTTCCTGTTTTCTCCCTATATTATTGAAGCACATTTTGTTGACCTTTTATTGTATTTATTTATTTATGTTAGCATGTGCTTCTATTACTGAGAAAACAACCACTTTGTTTTTTAGAAGGCAAGTTGGACAGTTTTTGGTGCCAAGACAAATCTCCACGAAGATCAAACTGACTTTATCTGCAGTGCTGGTGCAAGTATGGCTAATGATAGATTAGATACAATCTGTGGACCTTCAGGCTTTAGTGTAGCTTACCTCAACTGTTTGAATAATACAAGTGACCCAATGCACCATAAACTCTATCTTTACCTCCTATGCGACCATCTATCCAAACTCTGCTTCTTCCTCATTATTGGTGTACCTGTGTGTCAGCAGTAAACTTGTGTGAGCCCAGGATGGATGCCATGTTTAGAGAGTGCATTGTGAGCGGTGTGCTTGTAAGAATGCAGGATTCACATTGTCTTTCATGAGGGCCATGTAAATGGTCTACAGGTTGAAAGTTGTGCTTATGTGACTATAGAGTCAGGCATATGCCTGTGTGAGTGCAGCATGAGATATATGCTTATGTGAGGGGAGTAGAGTGAACTTGAGTTCCCTGAATGTTGTATCTTTGTGTGATTGTACTTTGCAAGGGGCAAACTTATTGAATTGTGTAATGCTTATTAGGGATATGGCTTTGATTATGGCAGATGCAAAACTCTGTTGAAGGAGTTTGAGGAGTGTCAGGGCAGCTGACAGACTGACTGAGAAGTCCCTCTAGGAAAAGGCCATAGTTACTTTACTCACAATACGGCTAATGTCAACGTGGTCACGCCACTACTTCTTATCTTCCTGTTTTTCAGCAGTACTGGCTGCAGATACTGTTGTTTGGAGGAGGAACAGATTCTCTTATCGGACTGCCTGGTGTCCTCTGCTTGTACGTGAATCTGCATCATGGGATGAGCCACTGTCCCCAGAAAGCAGACGATTGCAAGAGTTGAAGTACATCACATACAAGTGTCAATGGTAAAGCACAACAGATTAATGAAGTACATCTTCAGCTGGCTTTGAAGTTACATTTAATATGGGGTTTGTGAAACACAACATATGGTATGTCAGATTTTAACAGGGATGACATAGTTAAACATGTTAACGGGAACGTGAAATTTACCAAGTCCAGCTACAGATCGGTGTTTTTTGGATATCCGCCATGATTACATCTGCTGAACCTGGGTCCTTGAGGCTGGGCTGGAGAAAGAGTTCCTCAACCCAGCAGCTTCAAAAACAACTTTAAGGATTATGAACTTTATGGTCAATTAATAAGTTAACATAAAAACACAAACAGACACATAATACAAGGTAATACACAAATTAAACACCACCATAACATCATTAGAAATCTTTGCTTACACTCTGAAATGATTCCTAAAATAGTTATTAATTCTCTATAAATTGTATGCATTGATTTGTACATATCCAAATTAGCACGCTTACCTGACAAGTGGATGGTGGAGGGCCTGATTGCTGCTGACAGTATGTCTCCGGGTGGCAAATGTGTTGTAGTGGAGATTCTCAGAGGACGATTGTTCCTGACTGTATGTTAAATTAAGGAGACACATGTATATTTGAGCAACTATGTGTAAGTGTTGATGGACAAGGCAAAGAAAAAGGTTCTGCAAATACGCTATAAAAATATGTTAATACCTGTGAAAAGCACACTGACTGTTAGATATGAAAATTCTTATTATACCATCACATTGGCGAATATGTTTCAAAAGCTAAAAGGTAATTCAACTACCGAAAACCATTAACTTGCATAATAATGTTAGTGACAACAGGATGTGTGAAAAAACACATACCACTACCACTAACATGTCAGACATTTCATCAGAAGATAAGTCATGACAAAATTATGAAATGAGTGAACTTAATTTAATGGTTAATACTATTTTTCATTGTAGATATATTTATGTTTTATTCCTTGTGTACTTTGCTGGCTTTTTTTTTACAAATGACCAAATAAAGATATTATGATGATGAGTGAACTCACAAGTGTTTATCATCCTCCAACTGTGTGGTGCCTGACCAAGTGCAATTTCCTTGTGAGGTGCAGACGTCCCTGATTATTGTTAAGATTTAATTGAATATCTCAGCTGACAACAAAGATCCATTGTCCCAGAGAGACACACAGGGTTCTTGTAGATGAGTAAGTGATGAAATAAACCTCATATGTCAGCACTTTCAATTGAAGCTCCTAGTGCAAAAGGGTTGCCTATGAAAAGGTGATCTCCTTCACTCACTTATCAGAATGTCTCCAGTCCTTCTAAAAATATCTGTACAGCAAAATGGATGAAAAGAGACATTCAAACCCCAGGACACAAAGAACTGTATGAACGTTTAAAAGAAGCATCCAGTGAATTATGTCACAATAAATCTTATTGCTATGATAGCAGGACTGACTAAAGAGAGCTGTTTAGTTTCCTCTGCTTTGTCTGGCCCTTTTAACCTAATCTATGTGATGTCTCCTGCCTTTTCATCCCTCAGTGTAACATGGCTTTGTCTACGCAATTCTCCTACTCCAACAGAGAAAAAGAAATGTTGAAATTGCTACCGTCTGCTTCTTTACAGTCAAGCTACTAGTCTTTGTTTATCCACTTTTGATGATACCATATGGTGAGAGTTTAATAAAATGAATTATGCATATTTGCACAACCTACATATTTGCTGTACAAGATGCGTCACTATTTATTTTATATACGTGTATCTCTAGGGCAACAGCCGTCTTTAAAGCTGCAGGTTACCTTTTATCTAATTCTTTAAAAAAATCATGCATCTTGAAGATAGCCCAACAACTTCAGAAGGAGGTTATGATGCTGATAATGTTGGTGTAGCTTTACAATGACAAATTAGTCCCAAACGATGCTATTGCACTATTGTATACCATTCCACTGCGTCTCTATATGCTTTTATTAATTATTAATGCCTATTAAAACATTGGAATGTTGGTAGCGCCTTTGAAAACAATGGGGTGCTCTGGGCTTATAATGGCTGGTATAAGCCTGGAGCTCCATCATTCAAATGTTTCTTTGTTCACAGCTCTGGCTGTGAACAAAGGCTTCAGGGAGCCTGAGGGGATTTCAATCCCCTCGTGCTCCTATAAGGCTTTTTTTTGTTAGAACATTCTACCCTCTAGTGTCAGAATGTTCTAATAGCCTTATAGCCCTTCGTAGCTGGGCTATACTGGCTATTAAAGTCCCTCTCTCTTGTTTTACGCTGGAGAGGGCCTTTAATAGCCGGTATAGCCCTCTACGGCAGGCTATAAGGCTATAATATGTATTCAGGAATTCTTTAACAAATCAGAATTGGAAAGATGCCAAAAAGTCTGGTGGGAGGCAAAAACATACCACAAACAGGGCTTATAATACGGTACTGTGTGGCACCTAGGTAATGTTGAAAGCTTCAAACCCACAAGATACACCCTGGAAAATGAAATAAAGCTGTCTGATGGCCATGATGCAAAAACCCTATCACGCTCATAGTTAGGGTCATGAAAGAAAAAGATGCATTACAGTAGTCATCAGCTATTCAAACGATGAAAATCAGCTGGTTAACAAAACGGAACACAGTAAAATACTTGCTGATTTAGTTTAATTCTTTTAACTTTATAAATATTGCCAAAACATTGCTAGTCTGGAAATGGGGCCTTCTGGGTGTTTACTGGGGAATATGGAAAGGGGGAGGCACAAATGTTAACGTTTTTAGTGAGACATTTACCTAAATTATTGGATTGTATTTACCAGTGCATGATGTACAACAACCTGCATTGTTTTAAAGGTAGCATATGGTTCTGTCACATTAGGTGGGAACACTTGAAAGTTGACATCAATTACTGTGCTACAGGCAGCTAAAAAACATGACGATGCAATAAGAAGACTCTTCTTTGAGGAATCCCTCTCTAAATAACTGAAAGGAACCACCATGAGCCAGCTCCTGAAGTATCACCAGGGCCATCAGGTGGGTCTTTTGTAGAGAAAGCCTGTCCTCAACAGTGGAAGCACAACATTTGGAAGACCATCTCCCACAGATTGGTTGAAGTATTTCATTATTCATATCTGCAGCTGACCAGATGATCCATAGGTGGTTGAACTCCCTATGTACCAGAAATTTCAGACAGTGTCTCTTCTGGCCTGATTTCGGTCAAGTGATAATGGACGATTCTTCAATTTCTTCAATGAAAACTATAGGAGATAACAGTTGAATTACCGCCGCCAGAGTAATAGAAAGAAAGAAGAAATTTCACCAGTGGTTTGTCCTCCATTTATAACATTTTCTTTGGAAAATGAAAGTTGTTGTGGTTGACCTAGTACTTGAATTAGAAGGGGCTTGTAATAGCAAATCCATCAGTTTGTGAAACCAAATGCTAAAAGTGAAGGTAAAACCACTATCTAAATATTCTGCAACATATTATATCTTTCATTGAGGACATACTGCTAGTGAATTCTCCTCGAAATTTACCATTTTATCTATATATTTACATATTTTCTATTGCAAACAAATGATTGATTAGGTTCCTATTCATGAGTGATAAGGAAAAGTGCTAAATGCTCAGATAAAGAATCTACAAGAGGAAAATCATTCACAGAAGTTCCATAAAGGAAGAAAAATCAAGTGGTAGATTCACCAACACAGGGGAATCCATCAAAAGAAGATAAACCACCTAACACAAAATCAGGCCCTTAGACATTTCAGCACCACCCAAAATTTACAAAAACATGTAAAGGTTGACCTAGAACAAATTTCGACCCTTATTTATAAGAAGTGACGCATCCCGGTGAGAAAACAGCGATTCGTCACATTTACTTGCATCCCCCTTGCGACACTTATGATGCGTCATATTTACAATATTCGCAAGGAGTTACAGATACGTCAGTATTTCTGACGTATCTGTAGATGCAAAAATGACTCATTGCTGGAGTGTCTCACAAAAGTGACGCAGCTCCAGCAATGGGTCATTTACACATGGGCAACTCCCATGGTAAATGTGCCTGTGTCAGTTTTCTTTTGCCTGCCATAAGGCAGGCTTAAGATATTGAAGAATTTGCACCCCAGAAATGGCGCAGTGAAATGATTTCACTGCATCACTTCTACGACCCTTTCCTGCGTCGGAACACCCCCTCTGCATACATTATACCTGCGGCAGGTATAATGTAGTGCAGGGGTTTACAAAGTGACGCATCTACCTAGATGCATCACTTTCTAAATATGGAGCAACCTGGCTAATTGTTTACAATGCTGGTGCGTCACAAAAAGTGACGCAGAAACGGTGCAAAAGTGACGCAAGGGCCCATAAATAAGCCCATTAATTTGTATTCAAAAAAGCTCTTTGGCAGGGTTGTATTTATATATTTATTCACTGAAAAAAACAACGGTTACAGGGACTTTATAGTTAGGCTGACATTTTACTCATGCAAAACCAGAGAAGTTCTGCCGTTATAGTTAGTGAGCTATCTATAACTCGTACCCCCACAATGCACTGCTTATTACCTCACATATTACATTATTCATGAAATGGTCTGTGACATCACTAATGACTAATGAGATCTCAGATGACATCACTGATGACATCATCTAGTGACTGTGAGTGTTTAAAAAAGGTTTAATGTAAAATTGTATATCAAGGTGTATTGGTGAGTCATTGGGTGAATGACTGCCTGAGTGTATAAGTGAGTGATTAGGTGTTAGTGAATGTATGGGTGAATGACTGGTTGTGTGAATATCTGTATCTGTTTGTCGATAGGTGTCTCAGTGGCTATATGGCAGTGTGAGTAGCTATGTGAGTTTCAGTATAGGTGACTGATTGGTTGTCTGAGTATCTCTATGGGTGTCTAAGTATCTGTGTGGAAGGGTGATGAGTGAGTGGCTGAGTCAATGGCTGTATGCGGTAATGAGTACGTGTGTGTGGCACTGTATTAGTGAGTGGGGGTGTCTATGGCTGTGTCGTGAATGAGTGCCTGTGTTAGTGGTATATGGGTGAGTAACTGGGTATGTGAAAGGCAGTGTAGGTGAGCGATATGGTATATGGATGGATGAGAGAATGTGATGGTGGCTGTATGGGTGACTGTGTGCTTGTGTCAGTGACTATATAGGTGAGTGAGTACTTGTTAGTACCTGTATAAGTAAGCGAGTAAATGGATGTGTGATTGACTGTATGAGTGAGGGAGTAGGTATGTGATTACTTCTATGGGTGAATGACTCAGTGTGTGAGTGTCAATATTAGTGTACAAGTGGATATGTCAGGGGCTGTATTAGAGAATGAATTGGTGTATGAGTAGCTGTATGGGTAAGTGAGTGGATGTGTGTGTTGATCTATGAATCAATGAGTGGCTGCGTAAATTCTGGTATGGTTGTGTGAATGGGATTGGAATGATAGTGTGGAAGTTGGAGTGGGTGCTTAGGAAAGGTTACATGGGGGTGTGAATGGATGAGTCAGAGATTCTGTGGTTGATGTTGATAGAGCGCAAGCTCACCTGCTCAACATACTCACCTGGGCCCATAAAACTAAGCATATATTTAAACAGGTAAACTTACACTCAATCAATTTTTAAATGTTACCATTCGGGATCTATACCATCTGTCTTACCAATCCAAGCCACCAATACCTATAGTCCTAAAGGATCAAGGGAGTTAGCAAGAAAATAGGTAGTATAATAACATTTAGCATTTCATTAAATAACCACAAACTCGGGAAAGGTTTAAGTTCTTTTATCTAAACTTTAAAATGCTGAAATCATGAAATCAATAATTTCTTATTTAGAATAATGAAGTTTGAAACAAACATGTGCAATAATTTGGAATGAAATATCGTTATGCATTAGAAAGAGGATGGGTAGAGAAAAGGGAAAACAATATATTGACAAACCCACACTTTATAGTTACCTAGAATGGTGTGAACATCAACTCTGGCCACGGGATGATATATAGAATAATAATCCCAAAGTGCAGGTGCCAGCAGGAATCAACAGGTGCCGATTAGAATTAGGACAGGTTACGGACCAAATTGGATCAGGACAGGACCACCACAGGCTAGAACCGGCACCCACAGCTAAAGTGCAATGCCTGCATCACACCCTTCGCTGCTGCTAACATCCGAACCCCAATTGGGTCATCGAACTCCTTCCCAGAACCCCGATTGGGTTATCGAATCTTCTGAGAGAGTGCTCCGCCAGCAATTCTGCTCTCGATCACCTATTGAGTGCGTTGGGTCAGGGACAAGTCAGCTATTCGGACAAGTCGGACAATCTAACTTGCTAAGCCTACCCTAGTTATACTATTTTCCAAGTCAGTGTACCACCCCCAAATGTTGCAAATGCATGAATCCCACAATTTTATTGGTCAGAAGACGAGGAGAAGTCATCACACCATATTGATATGAGGTAACTTGTCAATCATGTATTTAAATGTTCCCTCCCATTACTTTATCTTCCCATGTACTTTTTATTCCGCCCGGTAGTGAAATGTAACAATAAGACATTTAACATTTTATTCTTTTCAGCTTCCTCTGGCAGGGTGAGGAGTTCACTCTTCTCATAGTTCTTTCCATCCATGTCAGATTTGGCCTTGTTTCAATGCCACAGCTTTAGCGGCTTGGGATTTCTTTCGCACAGGCGCAGTCTCTCCAAGATGGAGTTCAGAGATACATTTAGGCCCAAATACGATACATGCAAGAATAGAAAAGAAACAGTTTTAGAGACACAGAATAAAATGAATGCACTGTATACCATTTCTTTCTACTCTATTCCCATTATTTTATTTAAACTGTTGCATTAAAGGTTAGGCAAAACAAACAACTTAGTCAAGCAGCTATGCAGTCTCCTTGCACGTTAGGACACAGAACAGCCATCTTAGTTCTAATGCGCAGAAGCAAAAATTTCCCACCAAGCAAAATAACACATGAGTGTGACAGACACATGCGCAGTAGAAAATCCAGTGTAGCAGCAGCTATTTTAATGCAAGCGGATTATAGTTAGTAAAAGCACAATGACAAGCTTCTCCTAGATACCTAAATGTCGTGTAATGCAATATTAATATGACAAAACATGTTATTTAGTACATTAATATTATTTTCCAGAGGGCTGAATACAAGCAAGTCACTTTACGTGTGCAACCTTGCTCCATCAATGCCATCACCGATGTTATCAGTGATGTCATTTGAGATGTGATCAGTATTATCATCAGTGATGTCACTGACCATGTCATGAGTGGTGTAATATGTGAGGTCATAAGCAATGCATTGGGTGGCATGAGTTATAGATAGCTCACTAACTTAAATGGCTGAATTTATCTGGTTTTGTATGAGTGAAACATCAGCCTAACTATAACGTCTCTGCAACCATTGGTTTTTTCAGTGAGTTTCTAAGGTTGTTCAAATTCTATTTGCTAACTATAACGTCCATGTAACCTTTATTTTTTTGGTGAATATCTATGTTTTTTTAACTAGTAGTCACATTTCTAGAGTAATGGAGAAATGGGGCTGAGCCTTTGAACAGCTCTCTGGAATCCCACTGTGTAGGACTTACATGAGGGTTTCTTGGCCCCAAGGTCCATCAGGAGTAAAGTGGACTTCATGCTATAACCATTAGTGCACCATGAGCTTTGTTTGCAGAGTTGTGGAGAAAGGGGATGTGTCCTCCTAAGACGTCTTAGCAATCTTGCTGTGTGAAACTTCCTGGAGATACCAGGGGGGTAGTTGGGCCCAAGGACATCTGTGGGGCCAACTACCCATCCTGTTACCTCCAGTATGTCCCACACAGCGAAATTGCTGAGACATGGGAGGAGGGCATGCCTCCATCTCCACCTCTCTGCAAACGCATCTCCTCGTGCACCATTAGTAGAGTGGTGAGGTCCTCTTGGCTATTGAGGGATTTTAAGGGCCAACTACCCTCTTGTTACCTCCAACAAGTCTCACACAGTGGGTGTGCTAAGATGTTCACAGTGGCCACACCCCCTTTCTCTACCACTCCGCAAAAGTACCTCCTGGTGCTCTACTAGCTGGCGGTTGAAGTCGCATTGGCTATTGAGGCTCCTTGGGGGCCAACTATCCCTCATGTTACCTACAGTGAGATCCACACAGCTGGATTGCTGAGAGGTGTACGGAGGCCATGCTCCCTTTCTCCACCACTCTGCAAAGGTGCCGCCTGGCACGCTCCTGGTTGGGGGAAGAAGTCCTCTTTAGTCCTGTGGCCCTCAGAAGGTAAGAGGCCCTCACCACTCACCAGCAGTGTGTCGAGAGGCAGAGAAAGGGGGCATAGCCTCCAGCCACCTCTCAGCAATCCCGCTGTCTGCATCTTACTGGAGGTGACACTGGGTCTTTTTGGCCCATAAGGGCTCTCACCAGCAAAGGGGACTTCATCCCCCAAACTGCAACGTGCCAGAAGGCACTGTTGCAGAATGGTGGAAAAAGGGGCAAGGCCTCTGGGGAGTTGCCATATGTTTTCTTTTCTATTTTCTAGGAAGAGGGACATCATAGTCCCCATTCTCTAGCCCACTTTTACCCCCAGTGACCCTATCCCCTAGGGCCTGCCCATTTAAATAAAATAAAATCTAAAAAAGAAACAAGGGAGGGTTAGCAAGCTAGAAAAAGAAGGTGGGGGGTCAACAGGGGAAAGTTTAATGACCACGGTAGCTCAAACCCCTTATATCAACTGAAGAAACAAACAGGAGGTACCTGGTCAGATTACTTATCTACGTGCTGTGTCGTGCTCGGGAGACCATTACACAAAACTGTCCTCACAGTGATAATACTGGGTTAGAAAAATTCCCATCAGCCCACCCTTATTGGTGGAGTGTCGTCATGTGGGATGTAGACCATGAACCATGATTTCTCCCAATGCATCTAGTGATGATGCTGAGATAGGTTCTGGAAGGTGATATTCTTAACCACAGTATTTCAGAGGTAGGACCAATGGAGTGCAGTGCTAGTGAAAAAGAAAACAAAGGTGATTGTAAAATTGGCTCCTGGGACAAAAAATATGTTTATTCAGTATTGTCCAGGGTCAAGAGTAAAAACAACGCCGCATAGTCTTAAAAAATGGCTATGTCATGGCGTAGTGCATAGTGGTCGACATGTTTCAGCTATGGGGACAACTTAGTCCGAGCTTTCCTCAGGATCTTTAAGATGTTATGCATCTGCACTAAGTGAAACAATAGGTGTAGTTAACATTTTGGATTAATCCTACCGGATCTTTGAGCCCAAAGTATTCTGATAGTCATCCAACTGGTCGTAATTTTCCTGAATAGGAAAAAAGGGGGTGTGAGAGGCAATTGTGAAATAATGGCACTATAAAAACACAACACAACAATAGTAAGCAGGGCGGCAGAAAACTGTTCTCCGCCTATCAGAAGCTACATAAGTCTACTGATTTATAACTCAATTAGTTACATAATGTTCATTGATCTATGTTCTACTCACCCAACAATCCGTGGGAGAACACCTCACCTCACCCGGCACCCACTCGGGAAGAAGGAGGCCCCGCTCTGTTAGAGATGGAAAAGTGTAGTGACCTCTAATGCAAAATCTATTGAGGTTCAGAGTGTATATATGCTCTACTTATCCATATATATATATAAACACTAACAAAAACTAGTTGATTAAAAAGAGAGACTCAACCCAGACAGAAAACATGGTTATGACTAGGCTAGGGGATGATACTAGTAGTGAAAATGGTTCAATAGGTGGGCTGTGGATACTGGCTAGACCCACATATAGGAGTTTTTGTAGGAGAGACCAAAGAGGCTAAATTGGTGCAAGTGGGACAACCAAAGTAATGTTAAGTAAACCACAAGACTAAAGTTAAGTAAACAGGGCTAAAGCTTAATATTCCTAATTACAAGGTCTTAGGTTCAGATGGAGCCATACCTGTCCTACGGTACCCCAATGGCCAGCGTCCAAGTGGGAGTGGAGGTGATCTCAGCTATGTAACGCTCTATGTTAAATACACACTCTAATTGGTTAATTACGGGAAAAACGCGCAAAAAAACGCGCAAAAAACGGCGCCTTTTCAATGAACCGAGCGCTGCCTGGCTCTTGTTACAAATGGCAGCAAACGGTAAACGCGCTTGCGCTGTAAACTAGCACCCTCTGAGACGCTGGCGCTCTGGCGCCTGTAGTGTGTAGGCAGCCAAAGTCGGAAACACGCATGCGCCGTGTAAGAACGCTGTGCGCCAGCGCGAAGTGACAACACCGCTCGTGTATAGCAGCAGTAGCGGCTACACTGAATGGATTGTCATGTAGAGCGCGCATGCGTCAACCGGGAGCGCAGTGCGCATGCGCGAAGGGAGAACATCCTTCGCGTGTAACAGCGGTAGCTGTCACATTAGATATATTGTAGTTACGCACGCGCATAGCTGGTGGATTGTTCGTATTGTATTTTTATGTGTACCCAAAGCTGAGTCATGCCTTTGGAGAAATATGTGAATACAGAATATCATAACAACAATAGTAATCTGTATTCCACAGGCATAAAGGGATGTATGTAAGCAAGCCTGATAGGGGAAAGCAGTAATGGGGAGGATAGAATGCCGATCCACACACAGGGGACTCAAAAGTAGGTAAATATGTAAATACAGAACATCATAGCAGCAATAGTAATCTGTATTCCACAGGCATAAAGGGATGTATGTAAGCAAGCCTGATAAGGGAAAGCAGTAATGGGGAGGAGAGAATGCCGATCCACAAACAGAGGGGTCAAAAGTAGGTCATACATATATAACTGTTATATGTGTTGTTAGCACAGCCATGGTTAGTTATAAAGATGCCCATGGTATGTCATCATTGAGCCCCTTTGAATCGCTTTGTAGCTGGAAAACCCATTTCTGCTCTTTTCTAAACAGAAATTTAGAGACATCGTTTATATGAGTGGGGATGTATGGATGTTCTAGGACCACCCATCTCATGTCTTCTGCTGTGTGTTTGCGGATCAGGAAGTGGTTAGTGAGTTTGGTTGCCTGCTTGTGACATCTAATGGTGCTCTTGTGCTCTCCAATCCTGATTTTGATTTTACGGGTTGTATAGCCAATATATCTGAGAGAACAAGGGCAGGTGATCATATAGATCACGTTCTCTGTATTGCAGTTAGTGTGTTTCTTAAGGACCCAAGTCCTCCCCGAACCCAAATCAATGGTATTGGTTTTACTAGTCTGAGGACAGACACTACAAGATCCACATGGGTGATGGCCAGTGACTGGTGGGAGATCCCATAGAGTGGTTGGTCCTACGGTGTTTTGTATCCTGGGTCTCGTATGGACCAATGTGTCACGTAAGCTTGGCGCTCTTTTAAATGAAAAGAGCGGTAAGGGGATGTTGGCATTTGTAGTATTAAGAATCCCCCAGTGTTTTCGCACTGCTTTCTGAATTCTGTTAGATTGTGCGTTGAAGGGGCTCACAAATGTGAGTCTCTCAAGAGGTGGTTTAGGAGGACGTCTATCCAACAGTGCCTCACGATTGTTGTTAGAGGCCCTTTTCCATGCTCTTTTCACAAGATATGTTGGGTATTCTCGTTCTTGTAATTGTTTTGAAAGGGTCTTTGCATGTTTGTTGAATAGTGCTTGAGATGAACAATTCCTCCTCACTCTGAGGAATTGTCCCACGGGGAGGTTCTCCTTCAACGAGCGTGGGTGGTGGCTGTTGAAGAGCAGCAGAGAATTTACCGCCATAGGTTTAGTGTATAATTCACTTTGTAGACTGCCAGCCTCAGGAAAGATAGACAGATCTAGGAATGAGAGTCTGACACAACTATGTTCTAGTGTGAATTTTAGGAACTGGTTTCGTTCGTTCAACCATAGGTGGAAGGACTCGATCTCACTCTCAGTACCTCGCCATACCATCAGGATGTCATCTATATATCTCCTCCATAGCACCACTTGGTTAAAGAAGGGATTGCTATGGTGGAGAACAAGATCTTGCTCAAATTGATGGACATAGAGGTTGGCGAGGCTAGGGGCAAAAACGCTCCCCATCGATGTCCCTGAGACTTGAAGGAATAATTGTTCCTCAAATTTGAATTTTTTTTCTTTCATAGCTATTTCTGCGCATGCAAGAATGAAGTTCACAGGAGTGATGCTGTCTAACTCTTCCAATGATAGAAGGTATCTGATGGTGTCAAGAGTATCCTGCTGGGGTATGCAGGTGTAGAGGGACTCGACATCAAAGCTGGCTAAAATGTCGGTCTCTACATTAAACTCAATATCAGGTAGTAATCGTAGTACATCGGCAGTGTCTTCCAAATACGTGGGCATTTTCTTAACGAGAGGTCTGAGAAAGACATCTACGAAGGTAGACAAAGGCTCCAGTAAAGAGCCAATCCCAGAAATGATGGGACGTCCCGGAGGTGGTCTGGTGGCCTTGTGGATCTTAGGTAGACAGTAGAAACCAGGGGTAACGGGGTTCTCTGTTACCAAAAATCTTGCCTCCTGCGATGTGATCCACCCTTCATTCAGTCCTTCATCTACCAGATTTTTAATCATTGACAGTAGGCGAGGAGTGGGGTCTTCCGACAGACGGCGGTAAAATTGCTGGTTGTCCAGTTGTCTAAGACATTCTTGTCGATATTGGACCATGTCTAGAACTACCGTCGCACCCCCTTTATCCGCCGGTTTTATAATGATTGTCGGATCTTTAGTGAGACTGGTGACAGCCTGTCTCTCTGCTTTTGAAAAGTTTTGGAAGGTTGTGGACTCCATGTCTTGTATTTGTGCAACCTCATGTCTGACTGCTTGTTCGAATGTAGTTACAAGCGATGGCACTTGATGACTCAGGGGGGTAAAGGTGGATTTTGGTCGTAACCCGGTGTTCCTGGGTTCATCACTGCTACTGTCAGGAGATTCAGTTCTGTCTTTAAAAAAGAAATGCAGGCGCACTTTGCGAACAAATTTCTCTAGTTCAGTCCTCATCAAGAAAGGGTCCCCTTTGTTGGTGGGGACAAAGCCAAGGCCTTTTCCCAAGACTGTCTGTTCAGCCGGTGTCAAAATACGGGAGCTTAAGTTCACTATTAGATCGCGTTCGTCTCTGCACTGCTGCTCTGTTGAGCTGCCTTGCTGCTCCGTGTGTTGGGAACTGAGATGTCCGGGTCCCATTGGACCGTTTGTTGTCCTCTTCTTTTGCCCCGGTTCTGGCCGAGGATTCAGGGTTAGCAAGCGGCACCCCTGCCCAGCCAATTTCGGCCCAGGAGTCCCAATCCCCTAGTGCCTGGCAATTGTTTTTTCTTTTTTGTAATAACATACATTTTTTTATAATAGTGAGGTGGCCTCCTGGCCCCCTTCCCAGGCCAATTTCAACCCCCAGGGCCTAAGCAATTTTATTTATACTATAATTACGTTTATGATAGGGAGGGGACCACGCTGCCCCCCACCCCAGGTGATTTCAGTCCTGGAGACCCCATCCCCTGAGGCCAGGCCTTAATATATTTTTTTAATTGGAAGGGGGTAAGTACTGCCCCCCTCCTTGGGCCAACTTAACCCCTGGGAACCCTATCTCCTGGTGCCTGACCTCTTCATTGAGGTCCGGGCGGAGCCTAAAGGCCCCGCAGCACCTGCCAGTTCTCCACCTTCTTCAGGAGCGAGCATCGAAACCTAGGTAACTGTTAAAAGGCATTTCCCTGGGTCCCAAGCAATGTCTATTTACCTGCTCAATTCACAGCGGGCTGGTATACAGACATTGCTCTGCTTTCAACAAGCAAGATCATTTTTGCTCTTGCTTGTTGAAAGCAGAGCAGTTGTTTGCTATTGCTTGGTTGGAGATGCCATAGCAAACTACAATATCCCTGGGTGGGCACCCCGGGACATTGATGAATCTGGCCCTTGAGGGTGGCCGTCCCCAGGGCCATCTAGAAGTCCTGGAGGGGAGGCAAGCAGTACCCTTCTTTGTAAAATAAACCCCGGGAGGTGATGGTCCCTCTGGGCTGGGTGTTCGCAATGGATCCCCTTCATGTTTTTGTTTATGACCCAGGGAGGGGGCGGTCCGCCAGATGTGGGGGGGTTGGGCAGTCCTCCTGCATCCCTAAATTAAAATTCCCAGAAAGGTGGAAGTCCACAGGGCAGCAGGAGAGTCTGTAGGGCCTTCCCTGCACTTTAAGTAAATATTATATATGTCCCCTGGGGAGGAGGCGGTTGCTGGGACTGTGATGGGGGGCACTATGGCCTCTTCAGCATTATTTTTTAATTTACTCTCTTCCCCGGGAGGTGGCAGTCCCTGGGGCAGCGTGGGAGGTGCACGGCTCCCCCGCAAATAACTATATGTCTGCCCTGGGGAGGTGGTGGTACCCCAGGGCTTTTAACTACCTGAGGAGGGGGGCCCATGTGCCCCCCTCCTATATTTTCAAATGCCCGTGGGACATGGACTACCCGTGGGCCTAATTAAATGAAGTACAGGAGCGTGCGCTTCATATTTTTTTAATTTTTGGCGGGAGTCGCGAACGCAACATGAACAAATACTTTGGGGAGGGGAACCCTTTGGAACGGTTCAACCGAGTCACATGGCTGCTAACACTTCCTGGTTTGACATGTTGTCAGCCAATCAGATTTGTTTAAGTCCCAAGATCAGGAGGGTTCTTGCATCCTTCTCGTCCCTAGATATATGACTACTAATTTCTTTAAATTTACACCATTTACAAAAAGATCGCTTTCTTGACCAAGAGCTACCTTTCTGCCAAATTTGGTGTAACTCCATTCAGCAGTTCGGGCTGTAGCTGTGTCTAAAGTTTCCTATGGAAATTAACATCGAGAAAAGGCATTTTTGGACACTCTTTTTCCTCAGCCCTCACTTGACGGATCACCCCGAAAATTTTAAGACGGCAGCTGAATCGTCTGACGTATTAGTTTTGAGAATTTCGTGAGGATTCGTCAAACTACGACAAAGTTATTGGCAAATGAAAAAAACGCTCTTCCTATGGAAACTGCATCCTAACTATCTACTGGTGACAGCCAGTAGGCAATATGTACCACACACATCTTTTGCAAATCATCACAGGGGATCAACCTTTCTGCGCCTTTCTTCCTGTTACATAATGCCTTAACAAAGAAAAAAAATAAGATAATGAACCCTGAGAAGCATAATTGGAGCTCCTAGGGGAGTGGTCTTGGCAGTGAGTTCATAGTTTTAAAAGCTCATTACTCTGACATGCGTGTTTCGTGTTGATGTCTGAATTTACTCCATGATCTGCCGTGTGTATCTCATGCTCCTGGGAGATGTCTGCCAAAAAATCATGGAATTTTCCCGCCTGTATGGGATTTGTTCTGAGGCTTTATCCATGGTGACTAGACTTGCATTTGAAAATCAAACTTGACACCTTGTAAGGATAATTATTAACTGTATTTTGCTTTATGACTTTAACAATGAACTACATTCTAATAAAAAAGTGCATGAGGAAGTTGGCTTTGAAGTTAAGGGTTCTCCTGGGGACTTTAAAGAAGGCGATCTAGTAATTGTGGCTCTGATCTATTTCACAGTTTTAGTGTTAGTTAATTTTTTATAGCCATCCACCAATATGTCAGACTCTTCATCTGTATTACATCTTAAAGTTTAATTGCTGAGCCGTATATGATTTGCAGATGCTGCCCTCGGAATTTATAACAGAAAAGGGAAAAAGCATAACATTTGGACATGCTTTGACCAGCACTATCTAAATCAGTTAAACCAGTTCTGAAAATGGATCTTTCTTTACACTGTTTGAGAACTACAAGAACAGCGGGCTGTTTGCCTGTACCTCAGCTAATGCTCGTCGTGCAGAAAGCAATTACGCTTTTCTGCAAGCATGACACAATGTCAGAAATGTTCTCGCTAATTTCAAATGCTAATGCTTCATATGTTCCTAAGGAACACCCGAGTTTAACACACGTCTTTATGCTAAAACGTTCTACTTTCTTAAGGAACATGCTAGTGTCATTCTTTTTATGTGAAACCTTTATACCTGCACAAATTAGGTAACACTGTAATGCACTTATGCGGAGAATGCTTACCTTTCCAAGGAACATGCACGCGTAATGCATGTCTTTATGCAAATAGTTTATATATTTGTAAAGAACATACTAGTGTTATACGTGTAATGCCAAAGATTCAAAACTACCTAAAGAACAAAACAGTGAATAACATTGTCTTATGCCAAGAATGCATACCTTCCCAAGTCTAATGTATATCTTTGTCCTAAGACTTTAGAACTTGCCAAGGAATATGCTAGTGTTATATATTTGATTATTATAAGGCTTGTATTTATTTATGCAAAAACGACATATTTTTCAAAGTACCTGCTACTGTAATTCATGTATTTCCACTAAGGCATCTTACCTTCCTATCAATCATGCCACTACCATACACTTCATTATGTTAATGCTCTTTTCCTCCTTCTCTGTGAACATGCTAGTGTCACACTTTTTTATGCCAAATCCACAGAGCATATAACTGTATTACACTTTTGCTGATAATGCATACCATAGCAAGGAACATGCTATTGATAGAGCGTACCGCGCTTTAAAAATTTGTAAGGGGCGCATTATACTCATGAACGAATTACACTCACATATATTCTATGTGTGGTTGAACTTTGTGCAAATCAAAATGAAGTTTATGTATCATCATATGCAAATCTGTGAAGTAAAATCATGACGTAATTTATAGAATTGATTCATATTTTGTATGTATTTAGAGAAATCATGTAATTCTGCACATTTATGTTGACTAAAAGTAATCAGAAGTATTGACTGTTATAAGATTTATATAAAGGCCTGTGTAGCGAGTACATATTAAAAAGTGTTTTAAGCTAGCCAGAATAGTAGGCCTAATTTGTTTTCTTTCAAGGTTTCATTTCTCCTCGTTTGCTCTTAAGGTCAGGAGCTCATTAAAACGTATGTGTGTCGAATGTTTTTCGTTTCACCCTTAACACAGGTGCAGGAATTTGACCTAGTTCATTTAGATTTAAGAAGATACATGGGAGGAAAGAAATACCTTTGAGGCACTCAGACAAGAGAAAAGGGAGGACACCTTCCATGCCTGGAGACACTTGGGAACCAAGGTCGGTGGACAGTAGTGTAAAACTAATTGGAATTTGTGGAAAGTTACGGACGAAGGTGTTCACTGAACAATGTACCTTGTGACTCGTCAGGTGTGTGACTTTGCCTTTTTTGTATTAGGTACAGGGACAGATCTGCAGGACTTATGCTTTTGACTGAGGGAGGAGAGCATCTTAGAAAGAGCTCTGTAGCTTTAAGCTACTTGACCGATTTGACGCAAGTGTACTTCTTCGGAAGTCAACACGTGCTGACACCTTTGGGGAACATACTAGGAAGAGAGGAAAAGGGATGCCCCTTAAGAAGTAGACTAAGGACAGATTATTCTAAATTTGGAAATACAAATGAAAAAGGATATGGACGCAGCATCTATACTCTGCTATGTTCTTATTTTGGAATTTATCATTTTATGCCTATTTTGTCATATGAACTATATTCATAGATTGGGCTCTGTATTAGTTTTTATGTATCTTTATGCTTTGATTTTGAGGTATGTCTATATTTTGTTGTTTCTGGCCTTGTAGTAAAACTACACAAGCTAAATTCATAGTTCGTGGTTATTGGATACTGATAGGAGGGAAATTGTATAATTGGTAAAGTGTATTCTTCCCTACACACTTTTTAGCAGGCAATAAAAGACCATTGGCGGGAGATACTTAAGTGAAATCAGGGAGTGAATTTCAGCCTTATCAATTGAGAGCAAAGGAGGATGGTTGCCTATAGAAGTGAGGGGAGATTCTAGAAATTTAGAACAGAATTAGACTTATAGAGCCCAAAAGAGAACCTATGATAGAGAACAGAGAACAGCGGGCGTTGCCGGAGATCGGCGGAAGCTGATGGTGTGTCGAAGACAGCGGTAGCATGAGTATGAATAGTGTGTGTGTTAGATTGCGGTGAATTGATTGTGTGAGGTCTTGCGGGGTTGGAATGATTGTCGAATGAACGCAAGGTTATTGGTTTACTGATATGAACAATTACAGACCAGGAGGTTTTGATAAACGGACTCAAGAGAAGTCCAAGATCCCGGGACAGGTTTGGAATTGGGATTGTCTGATCATTAATGTGGGTTTCGTAGAGCGCTATCAAGAGTTCACTTGGAGTAAGGAACTTTGTGTGAATGATTTTGTAGAGTTGCGTGTGGTAAGCCTCAAGCAAGGGGTGGACTGCAGCGATTCGAGTGACTGACAGAGGTCAACGGTCACTAAGGGTGAATGTTCTTGAGTGGCTGTATGCTATCGATCTTTTAGATGGCAGATGATTACTTGGCTTTATGTAAGTGTAAGTTGTTGTGGCCGCCTGATAGGTAGTTACTTGGTTCCGTTGCTTTTGGGTAGTCAGTTACTTGGTTGCGTGAATGTGAGAGCGAATGTACAGGCTGAAATGGTAAAGGAGGGTGAACCGCTGCAGAGAGAGAACGGTGATGGCAGAGAGTGCTGTGCTGTGATAGGCCAGTTGGTGCAATGCCGCACTGGGATTGGAGGGTTCTCGGCGAAAATTCTTGGAAAAGAAAATTGTGTATTGTATTGAATTAAGTTCAAAATTAGATGTTTTAAGGTATTGTAGGATTTATGTAGAGGAGATTCAGGTGCAGTGACTCGAAGTGGGGAAGAAGCCCCACCAGAGGATTCCCCTGCACATTATATGGCAATGAAGGTAGGATTACATTCAATAATGTAGCTTCAAAATTGGCATTAGATTACAGAAAAGGAAGGAGAATTGGTGTTCCTCCGATCTGGGTCTTTTCGATTAGATATGCCGCATCAATTGAGAGGTGTAATGTCTTCATTAAAACCTCCACCTAGACCCACCCAATTTGAATCATTGGATGCATGAATGTTGGTTGCATAAGCTAGGAGAAGAAAAAAACTCTCAAGGAAGGATGTTAAAAGTCTCGAAGTCATATCAGGAAGCTAGGTGGAATGCACAGTTAAAGAGATGGAGGGTAGGTACCCTAGAGTGAGAGAGATTGTATCCATTGTTGCTGCAGGGAGCTAGTGCAAAGACAGGAAATAATGGAGAGGACAGCTATGCAGATGACAGCTTGTTAGACAGACTGTTGGCAGATTGCCCACCACCTTACAACCCTCAGTCTGAGGAGGAAATATGAAACTGGTAGAGGGAAGCCCAGAAGGAGTGGCAACTGATCCAACAGGAGTAAGTTCAAGAGTAGTGGGAAAGATTTTGTTAGGATCAGAAGTGGAAAATACTGAAATGAGAGGAACTAACTGAGACATACAGTTGCCAGAAGCCCTTACGGTACCAGTTACCATTGGAACAGTAATCTCAATATACAATCCGAGCATGGGCGATAGCGGGAGGCAACAACAAACAGGAAGAAGTGAAGATGCTATCTCTGGAGAGAGTCTTACAATGGGGACAAGTGGGCCCTTGGGGCCTGTGGAGACTAGTACGCCATTGGCAGCAACAGCAGACCCTTCCAAGGTGGGTACAAGATCAGAAGTGAGACGAACAGGAGCATTGGCAAATTGAAGGTCAGAAATAGGAATTTGGGTTCCATCAGTACAGGAAAGTATGAGGAGTTCAGCTGAAAGAGGAATGAGACAAGTGGTGTTCAGAATAAGACCTGGTGCCTCAAATGTTAGGATGGAAAGTCGAGTAAGGAGTCAGAGTTGTGAAAGAGAAGGCCGGTCTGTCGATCAGGATGAGGCGACGGGCGAAGGTTGGAGAAGTCAAAGTTGTAATAGAGAGGGATCATGCAATGTGACAAATCAAGGAAGAATTGGAGTTGCAGTGAAGGCAAGATTGTTAGATGTTTTGAAATTGAAGGCAGAGTTCGCTGAGGTGATAGTAGGAAATCTGCCATTGCAAAGAATAGAACTATATGAATCAGATGAGTTGCTCTTTGTGGCCAAAGATGTCACTCAAAAGGCGAAAATAACTCATGAGGCATTGGGTCAGTTGGCACAGAAGTATGATGTGGATGTACAAAAACAAAAATGTTGCAGGAAAATCACTGGTTGAATTACACAGACCAGGAATTAGAGGAAAAGACAGTAGTTGGGTAGAAGGCACACATTCGAGAATTAGTCATAGGAATGAGGGCATGGAAAGCACTAGCTAGATGGGAAGAGAAGTGGTCTATGAAAAAGACCTTAAGGAGAGGAAGAGGAGATACCCCGCCTCCCGGAGGGGGGCCAGAGAGAGTAGGGAACTTTCCATTACGGGAAGTACAGAATGGGGGTACATTCATGTACCTTGGAGTAGGGGGTCATTTGGCATCGTTCACAATTGATTTCCCTCAGCTGAGGGGGAAGCCTGAGCAATGGTACAAACAAATTGATCGGTTTCTGAAAATCTCCAAGGTTATGTAAAAAGATTTGAATACTCTATTTGATATCTCGGTCCCAGGGGTTTTGTGGGTGGTGTGCAAGATCGCAACTGAGTGGCCCACTGCAGAACCAAGTAGGGATCCCATAACTCATGGTCCATCGCCAGAGGTAAAGAAGAAATATGAACAGGCACTTTCGCGGCTGTAGTCCAAAGTAGCCCCTCAAACTATTTATTGGCTCAAGATAGATCGTACCGCCCAGAGCCAAAGGAATCAGTGCATGATTATTATGAAAGACTCTTATTGGCTTTTGAACAGCATAGCGGCCTTGGTGCCCTCGAACAAAAAGGGCAGTTTGTCTCAAAATTTGTGCTAGGATTGAGAGCTCAGATAAGTTTGCAGATTCAGCAACATCTGATATGTTGGCAGAATAAGATGGTGGACGAAATTCTGAGTTATGCTAAGTACTGTAACGATCAGGTAGAGCCCATGCATAAAAAAATGAAGGATAAGTTGATGATGGTGCAGTTGAGGAATGCTGAGAGGCCAGACCAGATGCAGGGAAATGGACGTACCATGGGTCGACGGCAAGGGAGTGGTCCCAGGATGGGACAAAACATGACAAGTTACCAGGGACAGGGAAGAGGACGAGGAATGGATGCAGGTTCATGAACTGAATGGGTTAACGCGAGGAGAAACACTGCTTGTCATTATTGTCACAAAATCGGAAATTGGATGGGCGAGTGTCGCTCAAATCCTGCCAATCAAATACAAAATGAAGAAAATGTACAGGTATCCGATAGACTGGACATGGTGACTAGACATAAGTCGATGTAGGGATAGGCTTGGTACCTCAGGTTTAGGCGCAGGTGCCTCAACCCCCTGGGATTGCTGCAGGAAACTACATATACCAGCAAATACCCTTCATTGAATTGACCAACAACTATGATCAAAATACATCACAAGTAATGTTTGAGAGGGGGAGGAGGATTGTACCTTGGGAGCAGTATTAGCAGTAGATCAGAGGCGACCCTTTGTGGTGGGTTATGTTGATGGTCAACCGATCACGTTTCTAATTGCCACTGGTGCTGCTCGATCTACTGTGAGGTGATCAGTAGTTCCAAATTTGACACTTTCTGGACAATCGATTCAGGTGGTAGGAGTGATAAAGCAGAATATGACTAATCCCCTAACTAATGAGTTGCCTTTGAGGATAGGAACTAACCCTGTGTTTAGTTTACATAGTAGCTCTAAGCATTGCTACGCGAAGTACATTTCTCACTATGCAAGCTATGCGAACTGCGTAGTGCGTAGTGAAAATGCTGTTCGCACTGATTGCACAGTGCGGGTGTCGCAGGGATTCCGTTCTCATACAGAACTGTGCATAGAGACTTGGAACCTCAGTGAATTAGAGTGTGCCAAAACTCACCTTAGTACCCCAAATCCCCTACCAGACTAGCTACAGTGTCTCACTGGTTATCACACACTCCCAATGCTTAGACAAACCAGAACATGGACTTAGTACACCTCAGGTAACGTGGAACATATGAACACTCTTTTGTTATACAATCATTCCAATCCAGAACAAGGAGTAAAAGAGGACACATGCATTTTGAAATATTTATTCAGTAATGCAGTGTTTTCAAACGCAGTATCTTAGCTAATACAAGCAAACATATAATAAGAAACAAAGTAATCAGCATGGTCACTAGTCCGTAGAACACAAAAGGTGAAAGCATAGTATTATGCTAAAACGAATAGGGTTCAGTAACACCTAATTCTCACCCTCCCTAGCTAGTATATTATATTATATCTAAAAAGGTCTCTTTGGGTTTTAGCAGGGCGGCCAAATACCTCAAGATCCTAGTGGTAAGGGATCACATCATCTTCCACCAGCTTTCTGCATGCGAAGCACCATCAAGTGTGTTTCTATGCCCTTGTGCAAAGCAATATAAAACGCGCCTAAAGCCAGAACTTGGCCGCAGCTGCATGTATGTTATGTCTAGAAACGTGCGAAGATCAGACCTCACAACAACCACTGTGTTGAGATATCCTTGAAGGTTTCTGCACTCACTGTACAGACGCAGCTCACCAAGCAAGGCTGAAATCAGAGTAACAACATATTATTCTCGCATGAATCAAAACATTCTACTAGGCTCAAAGCTAAAGCAACAGCTATGTGCCGTGTGCAGAAGCAGCAGAAAGGTAAAATGGCGTTTAAACTCCTAATAAGCTCCTGCTAACTTAACACAGCATATAGGCAATGTATATCTATATGACACCCTCCCTTGATCCGAGCACAGATAAGATAAGATAAGATAAGATAAGATAAGATAAGATAAGATAAGATAAGATAAGATAAGATAAGGGACTCAATTTTGAAATGCAGAGTTCAATGAAGTAGTCAGTTCAAATTCGAGCAGGTGAGGAAAAAGAATTTAGTCCGCCAAAAAATCCAAAATCTCACCAGCATGACAATTTAGTGTTCACTGTTATTAAAGTCAATAGGTCCGAGAACAAAAATGTCCATCAGAATTTTCACAAAAAAAAAATTGGAAAAAGTTTCATGATATCAAAGGCCTTGATAGGAGTCAGCCAAACATTGAGTATGCAAAATAGGCAGCAACTGCTTCCAAAAGGAAGTCACTGTTATTATCCGAAAAATAGTGAGAAAGAACATACATGCTCTTCAATTACCGGAGCCTCTAGTACCATCAGAGGACAACTCGGCGGGTTCTCATTGAAGCTGTGTACCAAGATTTCTTGTGCCGCTGCGAATATATCCCAACGACCCAGTATTCCATGCATCGCTGCAAAGGCCATAATTCGGTCCGTCAGAACAAAGCAATTCATGAGCAACTAAGGGACTCATGAGATTATTAAAATCCACTTCAGGAGACACCATATTGCAGAGACACAAATTCAGGGCCCAGTCGAAATCGCAGCTCTGGCAATGAAAGACAGGCTGGACACAGGTGAAATAGGAAAATCAAAATGATAATCCATATGCTGCACTTAAGGTGGCGAGTGGCAGGGTACCATAGTATTCAAGCATCCTGTTGCGAAACAGTGCTAACCGCGACTGCTCGTCTTGGAACACAGGACAGGCATCCATCTTGAATAAAACAAAATAGCAACATAAAGCCAGCAGCCAGCACCAGTAAAACGGGAAATCCACCAAATAGGCTGGAAAATATCAAATGGAAGAAAGCAGGAATGACTCCAAATATCTTTTGGAAAAAAGTCACTAGACCACTGCTTACTACTTTAAAAAAGTGTGGCAGCCCCGATGTGGAGGATGCCTTAAAAATAGTATGAATCAGCTCACCGAAATGTAAAGGCAGTTCAGTTTTTAATAAAGCATGCACTTCTGTGCGGGTGTTAGCTACGTGAAGGAAAAATCTTTCACGAGCAGATGTCAGGGCAACTTCATTTTGTGACAATAGGGCTCTTATTCGACTCATCTTATTGAACTCTGCTTTCAAGGTCAGAATCCTCGGCCAGATGGAAACATCCAAGTTCCCATATGTGGGTGATTACAACACATTTTTACAGCAAACCACCCGCTCACTGACTGTAACTACATAAGCTATGCCTTTTAACAACCCACAGCAATCTTCATTATTTAAAAGTAAATAACTACCGTTTGCTAATAAAGTGAAAGTGGGGACAATAGCGGGCACGGGTGTACCTTTTAAAACACACGCTAAATTAGGCTGTGCCTGATTACAAGAGCCATGCAATTGTATGTGTCTACACATCAATGAGTGATCTGGTGTTTCTGTGCACTCCTCACCTTTCAGATAAACTTCTTTTCCGTCCCTGAGGCATCTGTAAGTAAAAGGGAGCGACCAGGCTTCATGTAAATAGGAGCTACCAAGAGGCTCGTACCTACCAATGGCAAAATATTTCATGCAATTTGTAAACTGGAAAAGCGCAAATGGTAAAGTTATTAACCCGTGGATAAGCCACGTAGCAGTAGTGGCCTCTGCCACTGAAAATGGTAAAGACTCCAATCGTTCAATGTGTAACATGGAAAAAGACGCATCTCTCATTGAAAGCAAACGTTGCTTCTAAGTCAAATTAAAAGGGGCAAAAAGAGATGAGACATCATGTAATTCCAAGGCACTTTTCCGGCCTTCAGAGTCTGCAGGGTCCATGCAAACTGCATAATAGATCGTAATTGATTTTGACCATGGTAGAAAACAGACACATTATCCTGTACAATTTCAACAACAGATGACACAATATTATCCAATGTGTAGATGCAGGAGGAAAGTGTGTTAATGCTGTTATCCACTACTGCAAGCACTTTCTCTAAATTAGCTTGATAAATAGCCCTAAGCTGGGTAGCCGCTTCAATCTATGATGTCTTCCAGAGTTCATTATAAACAGCATATATCCATCTTCTAGACCTACCTCTAGCAGGGCTTTTTATGATATCATTCAAATCAACCTCGTCAGTCAGTTTAGACAAATGCAGTTTAACTGACGCTAATGTAGAGTGTTTGAGCCAATTCTGACACAATTTGCTTACTGAATAAGTGGTTACAGAATGGTCACTCTCAAAACAGGGATCTACCCTGACCTGTGTAAAGCCTTCAGCCAGACCCAAAAAACAATGCTGGCACAAATCTGCACTTCTGTGCCACATCAACCAACCCTTGGGATCTAAACTGGATATGTTAAAGGTCGAATTTTGCAATAGAGATTGCAACTCTCTAATCGAAAATTTTGTAGAATTTTCCCAACCTGAATATTCTTCCAAATCAGGGAAGGAAGGAGTATTTAATTTTTTAGAAGTAGCCAACCCAAAGCATGTTGTCTGTGAGATGGTAGAATTTAAAAACAACATATGATTTGGGAAGAGACATGCACAGTGCAAAGCCTCAGTGCCTTGTACTTGCCAACTTTTAGAACCCCAAACTGATTTAAGGTCAATTCTTTCCTTCCACAACTCGTAGCCTCCAACAGCTAGCTGGTCTAGAAAGGACTTCGAGTACAATAACTTAGTATCGGTAAGTCTAACTTTGGACATGGATTTTTCTGTCATTCTAAAATAAAACAAAGCGGGATTGGACTGGTTAAAGTCAGTAAAATAAGTGTACTTTTTCAAAAATGTATTAGAGCTGCCTCTTAAAGGAGCTGGGCAATGCTCCCACTGTGTATTGTTTACAGTACTCCTCCTTGAATTAGTTTTATGTAGGTAGTGATTGCCAAAATGTTGGAAGCAAAACAAATCACCATAATTAGCAGATTTTAAATCTAAATCTTCAGCATCAAAGGCAGCATAATATTTCAAATCAGCAAACAAAGCCTCTAAGGCTGAACATCCCAATCATCAGAACATATGTTTTGTTTAACCACATCCCCCATGTTAACTCTCAGCACATTAGGAACATTAATAACTTCAGTCGGGCCATGGATTTGAAACTTAACAACATCCCAGACTATCCCATCCAGGACAGGCCAAACAGTGATGTTAACAAAAGCCAAGTCTATCTTCAATCTGTGGGCAGAATGTGACGAGGAATGGGGAGCCAATGTTCCGTTCAGATGTCGAATGTATGTTCTCTCCTCAACATAGTGTTCAATGATGAATAGGAAAAAATAAAACACAAAACCAATTGACATAAAAAGGTAAAGCAGAAAAATCCCCAACCAAATGTAAGTCCAAGGGGGAATCAAAAAATTTTTTTAAACAATTTTGCATAAGCCCTAAGCCTTGTGGCCTTTCCTGAAGTGTGTGAAACAGTGTCAAATGAAAATCTAGATTCTGTTGCTAAACGAGTTTGCAAATCAGGCATCGATAAGTCAGTTGGGTAGGTGTAGTCAGTTTCATCAAGTTGAGTACCAGGCAAAGCACTCATTAAAGGACTAGAAACTGCATGCATCTCAAGGGCCACCTCCGGCGCATGATCCGAAGCAGTGGCCAATACAGAATTTCTCACCATCGAAGGACATGAGACTGCCGGTGACATGCTAAGAAGAATCGGCCACTCTGTGTATCTTGAGTCTTCCAAATGTTCCTTTGCCAGACTGTCTCTTGTCTTTTGTAGAGTCTGTAAAACATTGCAATGTTCATCTACGTCAAAGGAGGCAGCAGCAGCCAACGAGTCTAGACGGTCAAGGTTCGGTACATACATCTTGATGCCAAAGAGCATTTCGTATGGGGTCCGCCCACCCAGAGAACTTTAAGGGAGATTATTAAGAGCACGCTTAACGCCATTAAGGTGGGTCAGCTAGTTTCTGCGAGTGCCTATAACTCAAGCTGTCAGTGAATGCTTTAAGTCACGGTTCATTCGTTCCACAACACTATTACCCTCAGGTCGGTATGGAAACAAAAACTTGACTTGGACCCCCATCGAAACCATGGCATCCCAATACGCCTTAGAATCGAAAGCACGACCCTGATCCGAATGAAAGGTACCACAGGCAAAAATCCCTACAAAGACACTCAAATCCCTTATGACAGTCCGTGTATCAGCGCTGCGATGAGGCCACACCCATACAATGCGTGTGCATAAATCAACTGCTACTAAGATGTACTTATACGCAGTATCAGAAGAAAAAGGACTGCAGTGATCTAAATAACCATGACCTAATAGTTTATTAGAAATAAGCAACTGTGTTTGGGGCGGACGCGTAGCAGTTGAAGGCTTAATCTGCTGGCAAATATCACATTGAAGGACATAGTCACGCGTCTGTTTGTACAGTCCCCGCCACCAAAAACGTTGTTGTAACTGAGACACAGTGGCTGAAACGGCCGCATGCGCAGACGCAACACCTTCATGGGCCACTGTGATCAGTGTACTTCTGCGATCCGAGTTGGGAATCAATCTCTCCCCAACTTCAGGAATTTTCACATAAGGAACCTTATCAGGACTTAAGTGGTATGTGTACTTCGAAGGGAACCCCGTAGCATATTTACCTCCCTTCTCAGTGGCAGCAACAGCCGCCAAGATATCATCATCAATCTTACTTTTGGACCGTGTAACTGCTGCAACTAAATATGTTGATACCGCTGATTTCGCTGCTTCATCAGCAAGCGAGTTGCCAACAGCGTGAACTCCCACACGCTGATGACCGAGAGTATGAATTACAAACACGAGTGGCAACTGCTCTTTAAGCTCAGCCACTCGGACCCAGATACTATTATGTTTTATTGTGCTACCCTTGAAATTACGAAAATCATTCTTAATCCAAAAGAAGAGGTTCTCATTGTAAGACTTGACACAGTAGTAAGAATCACTTACGATTAATGTCGTCACACTAGGATCTGCGTACTCCACTGCAAGCATCAGAGCACGAAGCTCTGCTAATTGTGCAGTGCAGTCCCCTAGAGTCTGCATGTGCACGACTCTGGACTTGAACTCATCGTTCACCATGGCACCTACCAAAATGGCGCATGTGGAAACGTAGGCGTGTTTAGAACCATGCACAACCTGCGCCGAACCATCAGTGTATATGATGCAATGGAAATCCTCAAAAGGCCGCATAGCCAAAGGTGCAGGATGAACAAATTCATATTGCAAAAACTCCTGCGACCGTAAGGAGGCATCAAAAACAAACGTGACATCCGGAGACGTCAATGATGCTGCCCATTGTATCCACCGAGGGTGCAAATCTTTAGAATTAGGTACACTGGCTTTCGTAACTGCTTCCAAAGCAGGACACGGGGTAACAAACAACATGCATTTTCCATGTGTCAGAGCGCGTTCCTTCAGAATCGCCATCTGTACAGCCGTCAAAACTTTCTCCACAGAGGAAAATCGCATTTACTAGTGTACTATTGTGACTTGTAAGCAATAGGTACTGTGTCTCCTTCGTTAAAAGTAAGGTATGTGAAACCCACCGTCCCAGGGATGATTCTTATCACCAGGTTGGTGTGGTTATCACGAGTCAATAAGTATTTAGAAGCAAGCAGATCAGCCTGCAAAGATTGCAGTATAGCCGAGTGCTCTGGCAGCCAGTTCGATTTGGTAAAAGTTGGTTGTATCAAAGCATACAAAGACTTGATACGCTGGGCATATTCAGGTATGTATGTCCTTCCGAAACTCAAAAATCCCAGCAAAGACTGTAATTTTTTCAGAGTTGTCGGAGCGCGCAATTGTGCGCATTTCTGCAAGAAGTGAGGAGCTAAACCTCGACCTTCATTGTTGAGCTCGTAGCCCAGGAACAACACTTTGTACTCCGCAATATGTGATTTTGCAAAGTTGAATTTGTAACCGAAGTCTGCAAAGCTACAAATTAAGCAGTCAACTTGACACAGATGCTCCCACAGTTTGTTGTCTGTGAGATAAATGTCATCCACATACGAACAAGCATCTGGGTCAACTCTCTCTAAGAGAGAGACTATGCGGGCAGCAAACACTCCAGGACTATTTTTGTAGCCCATCAGTAACCGTTTGAAATGTCGTTGGACACTGCCTCAAATAAAGGAGGTCCATTGGGAACTCAGACCATCCAAATGGTGGGCATAAAAACCGTTGGAAATGTCAAGAATGGTTTTAAACCGCTTACGCACGAGACTATCCACTAAAGCAGAGCCCTGAGTTTTCTGTACTGCACAGGTACGGCAATGCGAGGTAAAATGCCGGTAATCCAATACCAAATGATATGAACTGTCAGGCTTGGATACAGTAAAAAGAGGGTTATTCATTGGTGACACACAAGTTTTAATCACTCCTTGATATTCCAATTGTTCAAGGATTTCCGCAATGGAAGCCTTAGCCTCGCACTTTATGGGATATTGAGGTTGAGGCTGAGGCACAGACCGCAAAGGAATTTCGTGGTGTGGGGAAAATGTATCCCATCCACAGTGTGTATGGTACAGAGCCGGCGCAAGGGCTTTAGCCCACTCTTCTGCAAAATTCAGCGCATGCTCCTTCGAGACAGTGTGTGCGAAACTAGGGAGGATTACCTCCTCCCCTCTCGGAGCCACGAACACAAAAGGTGGGGGCCAGTCAGCCTCCGCTAACAAAATGTCATAGGTAGTCGTAAGATTCTCCCAAAATACCCCTTCTATGGTACGTTGAATGTCACCTTCAATGAATAGGACTATTTCATAAAATCTGTCAGGGGGAGCTACTCTAGTGTCAGCTGTCTCCACAACTACATAACGGTCAGTCACTGTCACCTTCAGTAGTGGACGCAGGGCTTCTCACACTATGGTTATCTCTGCCGCGCTGTCCAGCAAGGTCAGAGTCCATGTCTGATTCGGAAGCTGTGTTCTCATTCTCTGTGGCATATCTGTGTGCTGTTAAAGCAGCAACTTTCTTTTCTGAAACTGGGGTCTCTTCGGTGTAGAATCGTCCTGCTTGCCTTTACCATCTTTCGGGTGGGGCTGGTCGCGTCCTTGCTGACCACCCCCCCTGCCGCCTCCTCCACCACCGGTCGAAAAGGCCGATGACTCCTGAAAAGAATGAGGAGAGCGTTGATCAGAAACCTGAAAACGATCAGGTGATTTTATCATCGCGCGATCGCGCAAATCATAAACACGTTCTGTGGGCGCAGGCAATGGAGATGCAGGACGAGACTCCTGTCTCTGTTGTTGTTGTTGCTTTCCCTGTTTTTGTTTTTTCGGCCTATTTTGTTTTTTGGTCTTGGGCTGGTTGTCAGTTTCTGACTTCTGCCCTTGGGGTTGTTTTTTCTCTTTAGTAGAAAAAGGCTTGAGACCCCTACTATTATGGCCCACAGTTTTTTAAGCCGCCACAATAATCCTCTCCAACTGCCTGGGTTTGGTGGCATCGGAAATCGCCTGCAAAGCATTGGCAACCTGAAAGTTCACCGCATCCCCCTTGACATTCCCAGGCATGAGATCGGAAACCACATCAAAGGTGCCACAGAGGCGCATACCCAATTCAACCGCAGCCTCTGTTCCTTGCTCATCCTGAACACGTTTAAGGACCGTCGGCAGGACAGTCATAGACGGAGTGGCATAACACCTCGTGTACACCACTGCAAACGTCCTACCCCAGGTCTCACAGTCACCTATTTCAGGGGTCAAGTCTTTTGGTAAACTAATTTTACGAGTCCTGTGTTTTTCACCAGGAGACGTGTTAGGAAATACTGCTTCCAGCTGGTCAAACTTCTCGGCAAGCCAGAAAGGAAAATCATTCTTTTCTTGGGGGCGCTTGCCCATCACAGCATTGATCATAACGGGACTGAGTTTCATTCCGCCCTGTCTGGCAGGAAGCACCGCACCACCTGGGGCCCCGCCCGGGAGTTTACGGATAATTTATTGCACTAACGACCTAATCACGCCAATTGCGACTACATGTAGTTGTCTTAACTCAACCACTGAACATGCTCCGTGTTCAGGATGAGGTGTAAAACCAGCCAGAACAAGCCAATTTGCACCTGGAATGGGCAAAGGACCTAACCTCGAAGCAGCTAAAGTATGGGGTAGGGCGCCGTCAAACCAAACGCGATGCTGCCAAGTATCTATAGGAATCTCCTGTGCCCTATACGGTGCATATTCCTGTGGCACAGCCGTGGGAGTGTACGTGTCGAACACATGAGTATGTGCATTCATATCTGGGAAGGTCACCCATGAGTAGAAAATCTCACATGGGTAAGCCACCTCTGCACTCACTACCATGATCACAGCCATGCCAGCTTTGGGGACATTATAAGTCTGCAAATGATTGCGCACCCCAATACGGCTATGTTGCGCAATGTCCACCGCGGCCATAGTGACACAGAAAGAAAGAGGTACAAAGTAAACTTTGTAACACAACTGGGTAGTAATTCAAGGGAACCGTTTAGAAAGATTCAAGCTTGAAAAGACCTTTATAAATATAGGTAGGTTTGTCCGACACCACCGTTATCCGGAATCAATGGTGTAGGGGTTAAAGACGGAACATTGAACTACTCAAGCATCATGTAATAAGACCACCAACGATTGGGCGCCATGTCGCAGGGATTCCGTTCTCATACAGAACTGTGCATAGAGACTTGGAACCTCAGTGAATTAGGGTGTGCCAAAACTCACCTTAGTACCCAAAATTCCCTACCAGACTAGCTACAGTGTCTCATTGGTTATCGCAAACTCCCAATGCTTAGACAAACCAGAACATGGACTTAGTACACCTCAGGTAACGTGGAACACATGAACACTCTTTCGTTATACAATCATTCCAATCCAGAACAAGGAGTAAAAGAGGACACGTGCATATTTGAAATATTTATTCACAATTGCAGTGTTCTCAAACACAGTATCTTAGCTAATACAAGCAAACATATTATAAGAAACAAAGTAATCAGCATAGTCATTAGTCCGTAGAACAAAAAAGGTGAAAGCATGGTATTATGCTAAAATGAATAGGTTTCAGTAACACTTAATTCTCACTCTCCCTAGCTAGTCTATTATATTATATCTAAGAAGGTCTCTTTGGGTTTTAGCAGGGCAGCCCCATATCGCAAGATCCTAGTGGTAAGGGATCACATCATCTTCCACCAGCTCTCTGCATGCGAAGCACAATTAAGTGTGTTTCTTTGCTCTTGTGCAAAGCAATATAAAATGCGCCTAAAGCCAGAACTTGGCCGCAGCTGCATGTATGTTATGTCTAGGAACGTGCGAAGATCAGACCTCACAACAACCACTGTGTTGAGATATCCTTGAAGGTTTCTGCACTCACTGTACAGACACAGCTCACCAACCAAGGCTGATATCAGAGTAACAACATATTATTCTCGTATGAATCAAAATATTCTACTAGGCTCAAAGCTAAAGCAACAGCTATGTGTCGTGTGCAGAAGCAGCCGAAAGGTAAAATGGCGTTTAAACTCCTAATAAGCTCATGCTAACTTAACACAGCATATAGGCAATGTATATCTATATGACACCGGATGCTTGTCCTCACTGTGCAATCATTGCAAACGGCATCTTGCACAGTGCAAGCGGTCGTTTTCTGACGCTCAAGTAGAATTGTGTTCGAGTGGCAGCTTTATAAATCGTACTAGTAATTTCTTATCGCGAGCAGTAGCAAGCATATGCGACCACTCGCAATTAGATTTGTGATCTCCCCGCATTGAGAAACTCGCCGGGAGGTGTATTTTCCACGCTCGCGATCGGCAACTTGATGTTGCTGATCGCGAACAAGGAAAACGTCTCGCCGGGAAGTTGATTTGGCTCTCTCGCAGTCACCAACTTGACGTTGAGGACCGTGAGCAAGCAAAAATTGCCCTCTACGCTACTTGCTTTTGCACTGTTCTATGTGCAATGCCCGTAGCGCATAGTAACACAAACTACACAAGCTCCGCGATTGCAGCGTAGTCCTATGCCCAAGCCTAATAGGAACCTTTCAGGACCGACACCAAGGGGCCGATTCCGATTCACTAAGTAAGACACGGACCCTCACAGTGAACCGTATGAATCGTAAAACATGCAGTACGACCGAACAAGTACGATCCAGACCGGGGAATGAGAACACGATTAGTCCGGAAAACATCGCGTATGAGTGATTTGTACGGAGAGCTACACAATCACATACGCACCGTATCCCTGCAATCATGAGGTGTACGCACCGTACCCCTGCAATCACGGGCTGTAAACACCCTACCCCTGCAATCATTGGGTGTACACACCGTACCCGGGGGGGATCCGTTTCGTACGCGATTCGAGTCGAAATATGATTTTCCGGACGTTTTGAGCTCCCGTAGAAAAAGAGTCGTACAGAGTGTTGACGAGACGAATCAAACTTGCTGGGTTGGAAAATACTGCTTCTATTCGTACGGATGTCGCGTACTGCGTGTTCCGAATGCAATTTGAATAGATTTTTAAGTCGTATGGTCTTTCATACGATTCGTACGGAGATCTGCTTTGGGTCCGAATCGGACTTCATCATACGTACGGAGACGTTTAAGGGTATGATTCGTATGGAAAATATGCTCCGTAAGGCTATTTGTAAGGGATTTTACCGAATCTGAATCGGCCCCCAAGTTGTAGTGTTTGATTCGAGTCTGGTGTGTCTACTAGGACGAAATCTCTTGTGCAAGTTGAATTGTATCATCTATTGTTCTCTGAAGGGAGTGGAATTACAGATCTGTTTTGATGATGCTGTTTTTAAAATGGCCAATCAGAATTTGTGTATGGAGATGTTCATTGTACTGACCAAAGACAAGTTACCAGTGGAATTGGGGGACTCTGTGAATCCTGTGGTGTGGGATTTTACAGTGGAGGAGATAGGTTTGATCCAAGGAGTCAAACCTGTCAAGATTCGGATAAAGCCAAATACAGACTTCCCAAGGACGCCACAATACAAGTTAACACCTATGACAGTGGCGGGTATAACACCATTGATTCAATCCATGATTGTGCAGGGCATACTGAAGGAGATTAGAAGAAGCCCCTGTAATTCACCTATAATGGGGCTACAGAAACCTAGTGGCAAGTATAGAATAGTGCAGGATTTGCGACGGGTTGATGAGATGGTGATTCCATGTTGTCCTGTGGTACCGAATTCAGCTGTGATTTTGTTTCAAATACCTTGTGAAGCTGAATGGTTAATGGTCATTGATCTAGGTCAAGCATTTTTTTTGATACACCTCCACGAAGACAGCCAATTTTTATTTGCTTTCTGTTTGGAGAACAGTCTGTTAGCTTGGTGTCGTATCCCACAAGGATATACAGAAATTCGTCTATCTTTAACCAAATTTTGAAAAAAGAATCTTGAGGGTCTAACAATGCAACAGAATTTTGTTCTCGTGCAATACATAGATGACCCTTTGGTCGCCTCAGAAACTGAAGACGCTTGCAGGATAGATACTGTGGCGTTGTTGAATCACGTGGCAGAGAATGGACATAAGGTGTCACCTGGCAAACTTCAGTACTGCTTGTCTAAAGTACAGTATTTGGGGCACCGAATTGAAAATGAAATGAGAAAGGTGTCACCAGATAACATAGAGGTGATTTTGCAAATGGGTACTCCAAAGACACAGAAGGAAGTCAGAATGTTTTTGGGAATGGTTAACTATTGTCAACAGTGTATCCCACATTTTTCTCTGCAGGCAAAGTCTTTGTTAAGGTTAACGCAGAAGGACATAAGTGAACCAGTACCATGGGATGACTATTGTTTGAGGGTCTTCCAAGAGCTAAGGGAAAGATTGTGTCGTGCTCCAGCTCTTGGAATGCTTGAATGCCTGATTATAATAAAGCGTTTTTGCTTTTCTGTCATGAGAGGGATGGATGTGCATTGGCAGTATTAGCTCAGACACATGGGGGTGCCCAGGGGCCAGCAGCTTTTTTTCAGCCACCTTTGATCCGGTGGCTTCCGGGTTGCCCATATGTCTCAGATAAGTTGCTGCAACTGGTGTCAGCACTGAGAGGTGTAAAAGAAATGTGATGGGTCATCCCCTTACAGTATACGTACCGCACGCGGTGGAACTCCTGATGACGAGAACCAAACTACAGTACCTGACTAACAATAGGCTCACCATGTATGAGCAAGTGATACTAGCATCTGAAAATGTGACTTTGAAAAGATGTTCTATGTTAAACCCTGGCACACTGATGCCATATCCACCTGTAGAAGTTGAAGGAGCATGACTGCCTAGATGTGACTGAGCTTTCTACCAAGCCCCGATCTGACATTGTCGATGAACCTCTGAATCTGATTTAATCCTTTTTGTTGATGGTTCATGTTTAGGAGACAATGCAGGTTGTTTGAGAGCAGCTTTTGCTAATTGTACTATTTCTGGAGTTGTGGAAGCCACTTGTTTACAAAAGTTTACTCTGAACAGGTGGCAGAAATTATTGCCTAATATGTGCATGGTTCATCTCTGATCGAGTCTGAGTGACTGTCTACATAGACAGCAAGTATGGGTTTAGAGCAGTTCACAACTTTGGGCAGTTATTGTCACAGGGAGCGTTCCTAACTTCATCAGGATCTCCTATCAGAAATGGGGAATATTTGAGACAACAGTTAGAAGCATTACAGAAACCAAAGGAAATAGTGATGGTAAAGTGTGCAGCAAACGGGAAGGGGGAGGATTTTGTCACCAAAGGAAACCATTATGCCGACAAAGTGGCTTGTTTTTGTGCTATACATGCTTGTATTTTTAATGGAGATTATGTGTGATGAGCACAGAAAAGACTGAGCTCAGCATGATGTTGGCTATGGTGGATACCTAGGATGAAATTAAAAGACTACAAGAAGAGGTCCCTGAAGAGGAAGAAATAGCATGGGTTAGAGCAGGTTGTGAGAGAAGAGGTGATGGCATTTGGGTGTCAACAGATCAAAGAGTACTGTTACCCAACTGTCTATTGAGCCCTATGGCAAGGCAGATACATGGAGAAATTCACCTCGGAAGAGACTCCATGTTGAGGGTGTTTCGTCAGACATGGTTCAATCCACGGTTCCGTGCGTATGCTGAGACAGGTGTGTTACATGTCAGCAGATGAAAGAATAAAAGAAAACGAAGGTTGCTTTGAGTCGTATTGGGAGGTCAGTGTAAGGTATCGTCTTTCTTCTACCTTCATTGTTGCTTACTGCTTTTATTATGTAATATGTTCCAAACCTTCTATGTTCCATTCCCCACATCCTCGAGAGAGTGTGTTCCTTCAAACATGTTTATGTTTGAGGGTGCATCTCTCGAGGATGCAATGTCAGTTTAACCATTCGTTTGCTCTTCGGTTTATGTGTTATTGATTCAACTGTAATACTTACTGCCAGCTGGTGGCGCTCCCGTGATATGGTGTATTTTACTGGATTAAATCTTCTTTGGGATCTTTACCTACGCTTGAGATTCATTCTTATTGGATGATTAATCCTACTTCACATTTGGCGACAGGATTTGGGAAAATCCGGCATTTTCAGCATTTTTCACTATTTTCTTGGTTCGTTATTTGATCTACATAACGATAATTCCAAGAATACATTTGTTCCACTGTGCTTGATTGTTTAACCAGATCGCTGCTGTGCATTTTCCCCTCCTGTGCTGGAAAGAGTGATTTTGCACCTTTCATGACGAGCTCAGCTCGTCATCAGCACAGCTCCACTGTGCCTCATGACGAGCTGAGCTCGTCATGAGCATGGAAGGGGTTAAAGAAACACGTGTTTCTCACCGCTTTTTGAATCGTTCTTCAAAGAGGTTTCTTCAGCGTTTTATGGATTTTTCTTCAATTCGGTGATTCACACAGAGCTCTCTTAGTCCAAACCACGCGAGAGAAGTCTCTGGTGATGTCATCGCGCAACGGAAGCATTTCATAAAATTAAATGAATGTCACTTGCAACGTGCAACGGAAGCATTTCAAGCCTGATTTACTGAAGGAGACACTACGCGCTTGTTCCCTGTTCATTTTTAAAATCTTTGCGCAAGTGTTAAACTTTAAAGGAAACTTCAGAAAAATGGTATGTGCATTTTATTGACATTTCGCAAAATTATTATTATAATTCATTAGCACATTTGGAATTTTACTCTGTTGCCAAGACTGATATTTTATTATTTAAAAACCTCAAGAGTTCAACTCCAATTCATATACTTTGAAGCTATTTGAAGCTATTTAACATAATTTACATTATCTACAACAAGTTATTTAAACATGGAAAATAATCAACAAGTAATTATTTTAAATAAGTTTTTACCAGTTAATGGCAAACCAGTTGAACTTTGGAAAATATGGTTTAAAAGATTCGAGAATTATTTAACAACAATTGATGCTGAAGAATACACAGCTAAAAGAAAATTAGCCATTCTTTATAGCCATTTGGGGAGAGCTGGAAGAGAAATTTTTGATAACTTACCTCCTGCTGTTCCACCTCCAGGCAGAGGTGATGGATGGAATGTTTACAGGGATGCAGTTCATAGACTGAATATAACATTTTTAGTACAACCAAACGTTATTTTAGAACGTTATAATTTTAGAAAGAGAAAACAAAACATGGATGAAAGCGTGGAAGACTTAATTTCTGTATTAAGAAACATGTCAGCAGAGTGCAACTTTGGAACTGATTTAGACATTTACATCAGAGACCAGTTTGTTTATGGTTGTTGCCATAAAAAGATTCAAGAAAGGATTTTAAGTTGCAGGGATCCCACATTGGCTGAAGTCGTTGATATGGCGAAAAGCATTGAAAGAAGTATAGTGTCTTCAAAAAGTATTCTTGCTGAAAATTCTGTTCCTGTTAATTGTGTTCAAAATGACTTATCAATTAATGCTTTAGCTGTTAGAAATAAGTTTAGCAAACCTCAACAGCCTCGTACTAATACTTTTTGTTTCAGGTGCGGATCAAGAACTCATCTTGGTAATAGCCCAATTTGTAATGCCCTTGGTAAGAAGTGTACAAACTGTCATAAGTTTGGTCATTTTAATAGTGTTTGCAAAGGTAAGCGTACTGTGCATGTTAGAACTGTTGAAACACATGAACCCTATCAGATTGATAGCTTATCAGGTTTTGATGTTGTTCCATTGGAATCTGATATGCAGCATTTAAACATCAATACTATAGAATTACCAACAATGTCAAATGAGGTTAAAGACATTTTGGCTTTTGATTCATGTGGGAATTTAATTGATTGTGAACACATTCCTGATCCCACCTGTCAGGTACTTATTGGTAAACACTCACTCGACATGATGGCTGATTCTGGCGCTCCGGTCACAATTGTTTCTGATGTCATTTTTGACAAGTTATGGGCTCATTCAACTGTTTTGTGTAAAGTTGACATTATTCCAAAGGCATACGGAGACAAGGATATTGAGATGCTTGGTTTCTTTATGTCTGAAATAACATGTTTGGGTAGGAAAACTTATACCAAAGTTTATGTAGCCATTAAAGGAAAATGTATAGTTGGTTGGCAGGATTTAGCTAAAATGAACTTAAAACTTGTCCCTGGATCTAAAATTCCAGTTCAATTGAATGACGTTGTTATTTCTATGGTAAAAGAAGAAGTCAATGAATCCTGTATCAATGACATTATAAAACAATTTCCAGAGGTATTTAATTCAAATGTGGGTAAAGTTGAAAAATTTGAACACCTTATTAGGTTAAAACCTGATGCGATTCCAGTTGTGCACAAACTCAGGTCAACTCCCCTCAGTGTTAGGGATGATTTAAAAAAGTTATTGGATAACATGGTTTCTGACAAAATTATTGAGCCCACAAATTCTTCCCAGTGGGTCAGTCCAATTGTTATTGTCCGTAAAAAGGATTCTAGTATCCGTTTATGTGCAGACCTTTGGTCTTTAAACAAAAATATATTGATTGATTGTCATCCCATTCCTAGAATTCAGGACCTTCTTACTGGTATTGATGGATGTAAATTTTTCACACTATTAAACCTGCGTAGTGCTTACCAACAAATTCCTTTATCCTCAAAGTTAACTGATTTGAATACATTTATTACACCATTTGGTGCTCATAAATATTTGAGGTTGCCCTTTGGCCCAGCTTCGGCCGCAAGTGTCTTTCAAAAGTTTATGGATTCTTTACTAGGCAAAATCTAAAATGTTCAGGCATATCAGGACGATGTTCTTATTTTTTCTAAAAATATTGTGGACCATGTTAACACCTTAAAGGAGGTGTTGTTGTGTTTCAAGAATGTTGGCATTACGTTAGGAAGGGATAAATGTACATTTTTAAAATCAGAAGTTGATTACTTAGGTCATTGCATTAGTTCAGCAGGCATAAAACTAAAATTCTCGCTCACAAAAGCCATTTCAGATGTTCCAGCTCCTGGTAACAAAGATTCTTTAAGGTCTTTTCTTGGCATGACAGAGTATTACTCTAGATTTGTTTCAAGTTACTCCCAGATTGTTCAACCTTTACGGGATTTACTTAGGAAAAATAGTAAGCTTGAATTGTCCGACGTTGTAAATAAGTCATTTATGTCAATTAAGGAAGCAATTTTAAACTCCCAAGCTTTGTCATCTTTTACCCCAGGAATTGAATGTACTATTTCAGTTGATGCCAGCCAGTTAGGTCTAGGTGCAGTTTTGTCTCAACACACTGGCTCTCTGGAACGTACAGTGGGTTTTGCCTCTAGGTCTCTGTCCACTGCAGAAAGAAATTATTCCACCATTGAGAGGAAAGCATTGGCTTGTTCCTGGGCTGTGGAAAAGTTTAAGACTTATATTTGGGGCACGCACTTTGTGTTACTAAGTGACCATAAACCGTTACTTAATTTATTGAATGGAAATGGTACTGGGAAGGCTTCAGCACGTTTGGTGCGTTTACTATCTAGATTACATGAGTTTAATTTTACAATTCGTCATGTGTCCGGTGGTCTCAATGTCAGAGCAGCTTGTCTCTCGAGACTTTCTCTCCAGGAGGATTATGTAGAGACAAAGTTTACTGATGTTGAATGTGTGGTAGCATCTATTTCTGACTCAAGAGAAGTTTTTCCATTTTTAACTCAAGATTTATGGTTCAAGGCCTATGATGATGACAAAGTTTTACAAGCTGTAAATAACATGGTTATTTGTGGTTGGCCAAAGGAACGTTCTTTACCTGCTTCCCTTAAGTCTTTCACTCAGGTTTCCGATGATCTTTCTATTGTAAGTGGGATTCTGATGCGTGGTGATCAATGCATTCCACCTTCTTCTTTACGTATGAAATTGGTGGAATGCGCGCATGAGGGTCATTTAAGCATTGGAAGCCCTTCTAGAAAACTCAAAGAGTTGTTCTGGTGGCCTGCTTTAGACAAGGATATTGCTTTATTTATAGATAAATGTGATTCTTGTCTCTTATCGGATAAACATTGGAGAGTCAATAAATTGCCTCTTCATCCTGTTTCCATTCCAGATGAGGCATGGTCTAAAGTTGCTTTGGATTTTTCTTGTCCTTTTAATTTATTGCCAGCTAGTGATCGCTTTATAATAGCTTTAATTGATTACCACTCTAAGTGGGTGGATGTAGATTTTTGTGATTCTCCTTCTTCTTCTTCTGTTATCAATTTTTTGGAAAGAGTTTTTCACGTAGAGGGTTATCCAAAAGAAATTGTGACAGACAATGGTTCACATTTTTCTTCCATGGCCATGCAAGATTACTGTAAAGCACATGACATTAAACATTTGAAAGTAGCACTTTATTCCCCTGCTGCTAATGGTTTAATTGAAATATTTAATAGATTTTTAAAAGAGGTTGTGCAAACAGCTCTTGCTAGTAATCTCCCTGTTAAAGAATTTTTGAAGAAGAAAATTTGGTCCTATTTAATCACGCCACACTCTACAACTGGTATTTCCCCGTTTAGACTTTTGAAGAAAAGAAATCCTAATGGTGTTATTTGTCCAAACTGGTTGAAGGACTTAAGAAAGGACACTTCTTCTTGTATTTCTTGTCATGATAAGAGTTTGTTTAAGGAGAATGTTATGAAGAAGCAAGCCCTGCAAAAGAAGTATTTTGATGCTTCTTCTCATTTTGTTATGAAAGATTTTCAGGTGGGTGATTGGGTTTTGTTCAGGAACCCAAGGAAATGTGTAAAAGGTATGTCAAAATGTTCTTCTCCTTTTCAGATTGTCAAAACTTCGAAAGGGTCAGTCTTTCTTGAAGAAAAGGGGTGGTGGAGTAAAAGAGCTCTTGATAAAATTTCTAATGATCAAGCTAAAAGAATTAGTGTATATAAAACTGATTCAAAAGATCTTGAATGCTCACATTTTCCTTTAGGTACCCCATCTGATTATCTTCATAACAATGCTTGTTCTTCTGTTATTCCCTCCACTTCCTCTGCAGGCATGGTTTTGCAAACTTCACCAATGTCCTCGCAAATGTCTTCTATTTCAAGTGAAGTTTATGAGCCTGTTAGACCAAATCATAATTGTTCCATTCCTTCTAGGTTTAAGGATTTTTATATGTCTTAAGTTTATTTGTTTGAATTGCATTATTCTTTATTATAAGAAGGGAGATGATGTAAGGTGTCGTCTTTCTTCTACCTCATTGTTGCTTACTGCTTTTATTAGGTAATATATTCCAAACTTTCCTTGTTCCATTCCCCACATCCTCGAGAGAGTGTGTTCCTTCAAACATGTTTATGTTTGAGGGTGCATCTCTCGAGGATGCAATGTCAGTTTAACCATTCGTTTGCTCTTCGGTTTATGTGTTATTGATTCAACTGTAATACTTACTGCCAGCTGGGGGCGCTCCCGTGATATGCTGTATTTTACTGGATTAAATCTTCTTTGGGATCTTTACCTACGCTTGAGATTCATTCTTATTGGATGATTAATCCTACTTCACAGTAAGGAGGTCCTTTCAATCGATTGCGGTTAGACTTCATAAAAATGCCCAGGTGCAATGGATTAAGATATGTTTTGGTGGTGGTGTGTTTCTTTTCACGTTGGGTTGAGGTGTATTTGTAGGCTTGGGCAGCAAATTCCATTTCGATTACGGAATCTGCGGAATTTGGCTAATTTCGTGTTCCGCGGAGACCACAGAATTGCCAAAATTCCGCAATTTGCAACTTTGCCAAATTTGTTGCTTGTTCAAAATGCGTGTTCGCAAGATATTTCTCCCTGAGCACGCAAACAGCATTCGCGAACAGGGAAAAAGCATTGTGAACGCGTTCGCTGAAATTCTGTATGCTTGCGGAGATTTTTTACCATTTTGCAGAGTTTCGCATAGCGGGACTATTCAATTTCTGCCCAATCTTAAGTATTTGAATACGAGGTGGCACAGTCTCACATTAGTAAAATTGTTCCTCAGAGAGGTTATCCCATGGTTCAGATTTTCGACCTCATTGAAATCGGACAGAGTAATTCATTTTCATAGTGAAATCATGAAGCTGTTGTGTGCTGCCTTTCAAGTGGATCAGAGACTGCATTGTGGCTATAGGCCGGAGGCTTGCTGCCTAGTAGACCAGATAAATTGGACTATAAAAACGAGAGTGGCAAAGGTTTGCTCATTGACATCTTTAAAATGGCCGGACGCGCTGCTCTTGGTGCTGATGAGTTTGCGTAGCACTCCAGATAGGAGAACAGGATTGTCCCCCCTTGAGATTTTAATGCAGAGGTTGATGCGTTTGCCAGCGACAGCATTGATAAACATCACAGATGAGTTGGTGCTTGATTATTGCAAGGGATTAGCTGATGTGGTTAATTCTGTGTCTCACCAGGTCGAGGCTGCAACTGCTTCCACCTTGAGAGGACTCCTGCATGAATTAAGCCCGGGGGACTGGGTTTTGGTCAGAAAGCACGTGAGGAGGGGCTGCCTTGATGCACGCTGTCACGGAGCCTATCAAGTGATTCTGGTTACAAGCACAGTTGTGAAGTACAGAGGCTTACCGAACTAAATCCACACCTCCTAGACTCACAGTTTCAGCACCCTCAGAGGAAACAGCTCCCCTTGATCAAAGTCACAGGGCAGAGAATAGAAATTCGAAAGAGGAGACAAGCCAAGCTGTGAGGGTTGCTACTAAAGAAGATCATTCATTTGGTCAAGCTGGAAAAAAGTCATGCAGGATTAGATTCTGGCATAAAGATTGAAAGCGACTAAAGTATTGGAATCGGAGCTGGTAAATCACACAGAATTGGAACAGGACACAGGGGGTAGAAGAACAGAAGCTGGAAGTGAGGAAAGAAACTGAATCTGAGGCTTAGTTCAGAAAAGGATCTTGCTCCCATCTCTGAAACCTCTGAATCTGAGCAAAGTGAGACAGAACCAAATCAAGAAGGCCTAAGAAGATAAAAAAGAGAACGAGTGCTGTTTTGAAAATACACTGCTCCTGAGTGGACATACCTAGTCACAGATGCAGAAACTGGTGAAGTCCGGGAGACTGAGGTCTGGGAGAGAGTTACGTGGAGAGAATACACTGGTATTGAGAATGAACTGCTAGTCCCAGGAGTTGAGGCTCTCGGTATTCTGACTCTAACAGTGCCTAATCCTCCAAGACTAAGTGGACTGAGACTCCTAATTCTAAATCAACTTACATTACCAACATTTGGTTGTCAGCCCACAGCTCATGAATTGGCAGTATTTTGTATGGAAATCCTGGAACTTGTTGCTGATATTCTGGGCACTGATATAATCTATGATGAAAATTGAACTTAATAAAGAGAAAGAGAGCATATGAACATTTTTCTAAAAGAAGATGACCTAGGCTTGAGTGGAAGACGCATAACATTAGGGTATGATCAATAGAAGAAGAAAGAGGGATAGGGATGTATATTTATGAACTTTATCATTATCAACTGAATATAGAAGAATCCAAACATCAAAAAGTAAATCTATTACAAACTTTGTGTATAAATCCAAATAGGGAGATAAGAGACTTAGTTATTTCATTCCTGCACCAGATTGGAAAACTTATTCAACATGATGTCTGAATATTCAAGCCTTAGGCAGAAATGCATGATAGGCACACTCACAGTGGGAGTAATCGTGGGTATTACAGTAGTGATTATCACTTCCATAGTTGAGTCTAATGAATTGGAAGAAGGGGTAATAAGGGGATCTATGCCTCCTACATCAAATATATGAGAGGGTGCATTAGAATCAGATGAGGATATGATAAGAGAAACTAGTTGTCTGTTACACGTAGATCTTTCCAAGGGTGATTTTATGTTGAATGCGTATGCAAGGTTGTTGTACGAGAATGTGGTCACAATGGAAGCAAAGGATTGCTATGTATGTATGCAGTTGCCAGCATCAGTAGCGGAAGGTATCAAATAACATCACTTGCCCCTGACTTATGGCATTACGTGTAGCGTGCTACTGAGTATGTTTTATGGTAAGGCCCATTTCGAGAACTATTTATCTAATTATGATGTAGTGCTCCCTGAAGTTCCTGTATTGAAGTATTTGAATAAGTATGATTATTATAAAAAGGAAGACAGGATGTCAAAGTATTTTGTACCCACAGTGTCTTCAGATGCGACATATGCTCATAGACACAATTTGACATGCATGTTATCTGAAATAGAAAAGAAATTAGTGGACCAGTTAGAGGATAGACACAGACAGACATTATTTAGGCCTGATCCCAAACATGAAGGGATTCCATGGACCCAGGAAGAGTTAGATCATAAGGCAAGGGGAGTTCTGATGCAATAGCTTTAATCCAGCATAAAAGGGGAAATTATGTATTAGACAACCACAGACATATTATGACAACAATTTTCTAGGAAAGAGTGAATGTAAACATATTTTCTTGATTGGGGAGTCAATAAAGAAAACGCTAATGGATACATTGACCATAGTGCCTAGTGCATATTTTGTATGTAGAAGGAATGCTTATGCTCAATTACCTTCAAATTGGTATGGGACATGTTATGTGGCTCTGGTATTTCCTAAAATATTCTATGTGGAAGATTTGTGGCCATTGTAAGGGAAATAATCACGCAGAGAGAAACATTGTACTTGTGCCGGGAAAATTGTTGGTGATGTGTTTGGCTCAATAATACCAAGTTTGGGAGTGGTTTTGAGGTTGTCAACATTAGTGGACAAGTTGTCCATGAATACAGGGCAAACTTTATTGCTTGATAATAGGTAGATGCTCTCTATAAGGGCCATGGATCTTCAGAACCGTCTTGCGTTAGATATTTTACTAGCAAAGGAAGGTGGAGTCTGGAAATTATTGAGGGTTCAACAGTGCTGTACTTATATACCGGACAACAACAAGGATATAAAGAAGTATATAAGTAACATCACTGAGGTACATCACAATATACATGATTTGGCCACAGACGGGATTTTGTACAAAATTGGTCAAGGATTTGAAAGGATTGGAAGTTGGTTTGGAAATATAGGACAGGGCATTGTTGCTTACATTCTAAAACCAATCATATTAGTTGTGATCTGTATTATCATATTGTTGGGTGCTTTCAGAACATTTACATTGCACAGAGCAAGACAGGTTGAGAGTTATCTTAGGAGATGAGAAAAGCAGATGGAAAGACTGCAGGACAGTCACTATCAGAACCTTAAGAATATGGAGAAGTTCAGGCAGGGAAGACAGGCTACAACCTCTATTTACGTCGGTCTTTTCTGTGAGGAGCACATACTGTGGAAAGATTTTCTGTTGATGAAACATGTCATCAGAGGTTGGAACTGAGAGAGCGCACAGGGCTTTAAAAAGTTGTAAGGGGTGCATTATACTCTTAAATGAATTGCACTGGTATATATTCAACGTGTGGTTACACTTTGTGCATATTAAAATTAAGTTTATATGTCTTCATATGCCAATCTGTGAAGTAAAATCATGACATGATTTATAGAATTGAATAATATTTTGTATGTATTTAGAGAAAAAATTGTGCACGTATATGTTGACTAAAAGTAATCAGATGTATTCGCTGTTATAAGATTCATATAAAGGCCTGTGTAGCGAGTGCATATTAAAGAGTGTTTTAAGTTAGCCAGAATAGTAGGCCTGACTTTTGATCTTTCAAGGTTTTATTTCTCCTTGTTTGCTCCAAAGGTCAGGAGCTAATTCAAATTTATGCATGTAGAATGTTTTCCGTTTCACCCCTACTGCTGGTGCAGGAATTTGACCTCGCTAATTTAGATTTAAGGAGATACAAGGGAGGAAAGGAATGTATTTGAGGAGCTCAGACAAGAGAAAAGGAGGGACACCTTCCATGCCTGGGGAAACTTGGGAACCAAGGTCGGCAGACAGAAGTGTAAAATTAATTGGAATTTGTGGAACGTTACTGAAGAAGGTGTTCACTGAACAATGTACCATGTGATTCGTCAGGGATGTGACTTTTTTTTATTAGGTACATGGACAGATCTGCAGGACTTCTGCTTTTGACTGAGGAAGGAGAGCATGTTAGAATGAGCTCTGTAGCTTTAAGCTACTTGACCCATTTGATGTGAGTGTATTTCTTCGGAAGTCAACACGTGCTGTCAACTTTGGGGAACTTACTAGGAAGAGAGGAAAAGGGATTCCCCTTAAGAAGAAGGGTAAGGGCAGATTATTTTAAATTCAGAAATACAAATGAAAAAGTATTTAGACACAGCATCTATACTCTGCTGTGTTCTTATTTTGGAATTAATCATTTTCTGCCTATTTTGTCGTATAAACTATATTCGTAGTATTACTTCTTATGTATGTTCATGCTTTGATTTTGAGGTGTGTCTATATTTTGTTGTTTCTGGTTTGTAATAAGTTTACAAAAGCTAAATTTGGAGTTCGTGGTTATTGGATACGGATGGGAGGGAAATTGTATAATTGGTAAAGTGCATTCTTTCCTACACACTTTTTAGCAGGCAATGAAAGACCATCGGCCGGAGATACAGAAGTGAAATTAGGGAGCGAAATTCGGCTTATCACTACTATAATACCAGCATTCATGCAAAGGCTACATATCTTCCCAAGGAACATGCTAGCCCCATTGCATTATTTATGCCAAGGCATGATAGCTTCTGAAAGAACATCCCAGGGTAATACTCTCCTTTGTGCTAAGTCTTCATGTTGCCCCAAAGATGTGAAAGTGTAGTACTTTTCTATAAGGAAATACTTATTTACATCCATAAAACATACTGGTGTCTGATTTTTACCTTCTCTTGCTTCTTTCTTACAATGTTTGCTGCTCTGTGCAGCTGCAGGGAAGAACATGGGTAAGGGAGCTGTTCCCAAAACGCGTGCTGCCCGGGGCAGACCACCTCTCCATTTGCTATGCCACTGCTCTACCTCCTCATGCACTCTAAGACCTGTTCAGTAACATCCCTTCCCTTTTTTCCTACTAGTTGCCTGCATATCATGCTTTCTCTGTACTGAAATTAGACTTTTGATGGGGGCACAGAGCTAGGGTTAGGGCCTTCTTTCAGTTGCCACATAGTGGATTCATCCACTGTGCACTAGGCAGCACCTCCTCTCGGGCACTGTCACTTTGTAGCCTCTGGACTGCTTGGGCCACCTTCCCCCAGTGGGGTTTTGAAGGCCTCTGCTTCAACTTCAGGGACAGGGGACCTACACCAAACTTGCTGAACCCAAGGGTGGTAAATGGTCAGTTTTCCTGAAGTATCAAAACCTCTACCTCTGACCCTCATGCTGTCTTTAATGTCTTTAAAGTTTCTTGTTTCAGATTCTCCTTTGATGGTGCTGCTTATTGGATAGGGTTCTCATGCAATAGGATTTATTTATTTTTTGAAGCAGAGTTATTTTCGCATTACACTATACATTTAGGGGAAGAGCATTCTCCCTTAAGGTATCTTAAAGAGTTATTGCATCTGTGACACAACATTTTTGAAATTGTAGTCCGGGTTGTAAATCCTAGACAAAGATTTTCTGGTGAAGTCAGGGGTGGATGTAAGACTTTCAAGGTGTAGTGTAGTTCCTATTTTCCCAATAGGCTCTGCGCATTGGAATAACATAAACAACAGTGTTGACGTAGGACTAGGTCTCTGTTGAATATGTTAGACTTAATTATGAAATGCCAGCTAGCTCAGAGGTGACTAGAAACGTTCTTGAGTAAACAAGAAGGTGTTAACTTTCCTGATTAGACAAGAAGGGATTAGTTTCTGACAACCGCATAAACATGACAACTTTGCTCTCCCAGAATAAGGAGTACATCTCCAGAGTCACGGAAACAATGGATAGCTATTTCACTCAGTTAATCGTGCATGCTTAGTTTTACCAGGAGTACAGAGAAATAGAGATATGGGCGTTTTCAATAAAAAGGTTATTTAGTGAGCAGTCTACTTTCTCATGCAAGAGAAGTGAATTGACATAATTGCAATACTTGTCATAAAATAAAATGCTTAAAGTAAAATGAGTATTATGAAATAATACTGTAAAGGCATTTATATGGTTTCTAAGCCATAAGATACTTAAAATGGATAAAATACATACAACGATAAAATAATGACTAAACGTACTCAACTGGTGTTTCTAAGATATGCCTACCCCAGTGTACCTTACCTAAGCCTAGTACAAGGAAGGAGTAGATGAGTTACAGTTTTTGCCAAGAATCGGAATCAAGAATTCTCTTTGGGTCTTATCAGCTCCGTACCTTGGTTATAGAATGAAGGAGGTCTTGTATCTCTTTCTCAGGACTTGATCTCCCAGCAACCGCAAGGGTGACAGGGAAACACTGGAGCTGGATTTCTCGGCAGGAGAAAAGACAGCGTCTCTCTCAGTGCGTCAGCAGGGAGGGTCGGCTTCCTTCGGCACCAAACCACCGTGTGTTGCTTAAGGCAGATGCTGGTATATTTATACCTGGAAGGTGCCGAGTTTGACGTAAGGTTGGACATAAGACGTCACTAAAAACTTGCAGTTCTTTCAGGACTCCAGGAGTTCTAGGACAAATCAATACAGAAGCAGGGGGAATTCCAGGGCTGCTGGAGGCTTGGTTTGTTTAAGAATGCGTTGTGCTTTCTAGGAGTCTACAGGAGTAGCCTTGCCGTATTTGGACTGCGTCGCGCACAGCAATATTGTATCACCAAGCAAAAAAATCCGCTGCGTGCGAATTTGCGGATTTTTGGCAAATTCGCGAGAGTTTGCAGATTGCGAATTTACCAAAAATCCGCAAAATCCGCGAGCGGATCGGATTTTACGCCCATGCTTAATTTGGACTGCATTGGCTATGTCTTAATATGGGTATGATTCTTATACCTATATAAGGGTATGATTTGATATAACCACATAAGGGCATGAAATCGGCAATATTAACTAGAGTCCTAGAATCATCTACATCACCCACTCCACATATAATGTCCATCATTACTAAATACTAAGCAATGTTTAAGCATATCTAAGCATGTGTTTTCCATCCCACCCCAAAATACATAAAATGCATTTGAAATGGTATATACACGAAAATTAGTATTATACTGTACGTTTTTTGTAAGCAGTGGTGTCATTCAGATAATGCATATATTGTACATTTAGAATGTTGGCTGAATGAGTCACAACATTTACATTGATGAAATGGCTCTTAATGCAGAAGAGAAGGTCGAGACCATTTCATCACATATTTACACAAGACTGTACATGTGCTAGAGACTAAGTAAATATTGTCTCTAGAGTTTTCTAAAAATAGAAATCTTGTTCTCTAAGAATAGTTCTACTTTAAGCAGAGTATCATGTGCCAAAAAAGGTAAATTTTTTGGGAACTGGAAAAAAATAAATTTTGCTCTCTGGGGAAAAAAAATAGTTCCAAAGTTTTTTAGGTTCTGTTTAACAAAACTGAAGGCCGAATTCAGATTTCAGGGAACGCCATGTGCTTGCTTTTTCACCAGTTATTCTCATTGATAGGGGAGAACATCAACTCAGATAGGCTTGCAAAAAAATTAATCTACAACAGTAGGTGAAAGTTGGGCCATTTCCGAAAAAGTGGAAATAGTGCATATGTGAGATGCAGTACCATCAGTGATATCTGGATCAGCAATGTTCACAGAAGGTTGTGCCTGTGTGCCGCTTTCATCTCGTACCTCAACGCCACCTAATAATAATGGTGAGGTCTCAACGAATGCCGTCATCAGAATGGGTAGCCGCTGTGGACAACACGTTGCATGAGCCATTACCGAACCAAGCAAAGTATCGATATCCATAGGTACTGCTGATGGAATTGAGAGACAGATGTCTAAAACGCATTCTTCTCTGCATAGCAGGCATCGTAGAACAGGTAGGATGCAATCTTGCCAGATTGGTCTGAATGAAAGAAACTAGGTAGTATTCAGATCTCTTAGCCGAGCCAAGCTGAGGACTTTAGTAATCCGCTCTCGGTACTGTATTGTTAGGATAATGTCTTCCATTGTAGCCTGTGTTTTGTCTGTGACTTGACTCACATATCGAAGCAGAAGGAACAAAAATAAGATTCCTGCTACGAGTCCCAAGATGAGAGGCAGGCCGCCGAACACAGAGTGCACGAAATTCGGGAAGATGCTCAGGACTGCTTCAAAGGGTGCTAACAGTCCCCAAAAAATTGTCTTAAATACATGTGCGATGCCACTGGTATCAGACATGTTTAAGATTTGCCTTAACATTTCTACGAAATGTACAGGGCAATTTGTCAATAATAATGTATGTATCTCTGCTGCTCTCCTTGCAACTTGCAGATCATACGTTTCTCTAGACGAGTTAAAGGCACAGTTGTTTGTAAAAGAATAGACTTCATTCTGCTTAAAGTATCAATTCGAATAGAAGAGATTTTCAAAGATGGCCATATTGCCGCCTCCATGTCTAGCTAGTTGTTTTGATACAATACTTGCATACAACAAGTGACCCTGGAAGTAACGCTCACGAGATAGGCCATTCCTGGCACCATGCAACAACAGCTGTGGTCACTTATTAGAACGTAGCTGCAGTTGGAAAGCTGTCTGAAAAAAGGCTCTATCTGTGTAGCAGGGGTGCCGTGCAGGTGGCATGAAAGGTTATTTGATGAACCTTTGCAGGCTCCTTGTAAGTTAATTCCTTGACACAGAAGTGTACCGCTTAGTGAATTTTTACAGTTGTTACCACTAAGGAATACCTCTTTCTTGCCCCCAATCCAACATCTATGTCTGTAAGGTAAATTCCAGGTTGATTTGATGTACCCTTTACCCAACCTTTCATACAGGCCTGCTGGTATATATTTTTGGCAATATTGAAACAGAAAAGTTGTTATCGGAATTGTGATGGTGCCATGTATTATCCATTCAATGACCGGTCTTTCGGAGACTGTCAATGGTAATCTTTCTAGTTGTTCAATTCTCAGCACCGTATAGTCTGCCCCACTTTGTGCCAAAGAGATTTGTTTATCAGTTTGATGTTTGTTGGTTTTTGTATAGCGCACTGTTAGACCTGTCTGGCTTTTTGGCGAAGTCCCTCCTAATTATTATTTATTTTGTCCCCTTTTTGCCCCTCATACCCTTATTAATTTTTTGTCTACTGACTTTTTGTAGGTGTTGGCCAGGGGGATAGGTGTTCTTTCTCCCCGTCATAATCTTTTACCTCAGGCCCAGAGGCCTGTTCTGACAGGAAAGTTGGCACCACCTAAAATGGTGGCCACCAACTGCCCCAACTGTCACACACAGAACTTGGCCATAGCCTAACATAGGGCATTCTAGAACCTTCTTGTCCATTCTGGACCACTGAAGGGCAGCCTATATAAGGCGTAATGTGGGGCAGCCATTTTGTCTACCTGTGGAAGTCAGCTGGAAGACAGGCTGTAGCTAAGGGTGGGAGAGGTTAGACATAGGGTTGACCTCCTAGATAGGGAAGCTGCCTTGGGTTGTCACCTCAATATCCCCCTTTTGGGTTACTTGTCCTGACCCCGCTGTGAAGGGTTACTGGAGACCCTGGGTGCCTAGCTTGCCCCTTGTCCAAACTATACAGGGGAAGTCCAAGGAGAAGGAGACTGCAGTGCTGCGGCGCGCAGTCCTCTGCCCAGCAGAAGGAGACTCAGGAAGGATAGCCTTCTTCCCTAGATCCCAACCCCTATCTCAACTTGAGCACTAAAAGGACCTGGTAGAGTGGGCGCTGAGGTTAAGGAAACGAACTAGCACAGTTCTCCTACCTTCCTGGGTGCTGAGGAAGACTTGACTCCTGGGTTTTCTGGGAAGCCCTGGTTGTTTGTGCAGTTGGCCGGTCCCTGGAGTTCCTGGTGAAGGGAGCCGGTTTCTGGAGACAGCGCCGCCCCCACTGTGAGCGGGACCCCTGGGGTGCTGATCGTTTTCTGGAGACATCGCCTGCCCCGGGATCCACTGAGCCTGAGAGGTTATTGAGGCTTCTCTCTGTGGACGGGACCCCGGGGGCGCCTTCCGCGCTTCTAGCGCATTGCCGGCAAAGTACTGTCTCCCTTGAAAAAGAGGAAGGCGAGTCCCTACTTGAGCGCGCCTTCGCGCATGCCCCAATCGTGAACCAAATTCCCACAGGAGGGGCCTAGGAGCGAGCAGGCCCGAACGAGTAGTGTCCTTCCTGGAAGTGCCTTCGTGAGGAGAGGCGGGACAAGAGCGAGCGCTTACGTGCATGACCGCCGAGTAAGTGATTTCGTGAGGAGAGGCGGGACGAGAGCGAGCGCTTCCGCGCATGACCGCCGAGAAAGTGTCTTCGTAAGGAGAGGCGCCGGGGGAGCGCCGAGTGTTTCTGCCTTCTCCTCCTGCTCGAGCGCCACACTGAAGAGCTGGCCCGAGCAGGGAGGGGGAGCTAAGAGGCCCAGAAGGGGCCTGGGGGCATCGTGATTTCGGTCCCTGACGCTCCCTAAGTGAGAGACTCACCAAGGAGTTGGCCCAAACCTAGTAACACCGAGGAGACCCCTGAGGCGAGTGAGCCTCTGCAGCCTCGGTTCCTAGCCCCTCCTTTTCTGTGTCACCTTTCCCTCTTGGCGCAGGACAACTTCAACAACAGCTGAAAACAAGTAAGGAGGTGTACTAAAAAGGGGGAGAGTGGCACTAAAGATCATCTGGAAATAACTCACATCCTATTAATTGCCACAGCTGAGTGACACACAGGAGGGAGTAACTTGAAGGGATCATTAGCAACTGTGTATTAGGAAGTGAGGGGGGTTGGTGTTGGGAGAGACCAGTATTGGGCACAATATAGTAACCAGTGGAAATTACTTCTGGAGTCTTATGAAATGCACAATTGATGTGGGTCTTTGATCTGGGAAAGTCTAAAGTGTTATGATTAATTCATTGACAAGTGTATTGTCTTATTGAACAGGATAACATCTTGGGAAGTGGAATATTGATTTGAAGACAACTAAATGTGATGTACTGAAGAAACTAATTGATAATCTGCTAGTAACTTAAAAAGTTTAACTGCTGATTCTAAAGTGACCTGAAATGTTCTGAGCTATTTATATTTGAGAACAGAGAGTATATTATTTTTATAAAGCAGTACGTATTTTCACACATTTTTGGTGTAGTGTTTTCTTTTTGAGTGCTATTGCGTGGAATTACTTTTGGGTGGTCTGCAACCTTTACACTGTGCCTCTGATATGCTAGTCTTGCCCTAGGCCAGGCTACCCAGTTCCAACATATTGGTGCCTAGCGGTGGGATCCTGACTTGGTTGCAGCTACTCACTAGTAATTTGGCGTAATACACCAAACCTACACCAGGAGTTTCCTCCCAATTAGTCTTTTTGTTTTTTCCAAATTTATTCCTGGTGGTGGGTGGAGTTGGCTTTAGGTTGCCCTTGCAACTCCGAAATTTCTGGTGTGTATCTAGGTTTGCCTGACTCACAATGGAGTTCGCTGTGGAAAACCTAGAGGTCTATTCCGTGTCACAATTGAAAATGTTCTGCCAACAGATGGGGGTATTTTTCAAACATGGTGCCAGGAAGGGGGAGCTCCAGACCAGTCTTAGGGCCTGGGTGGAGGCACACCAAGGAAAGAAGGAGGAGGATGAAGAGGTCGACCAGGACACGGTGGGGGAGGTAGAAGAGTTATTCCGCCATGAGGGGGAAAACTTACTCACAGGACCAGTGTCCTACTCCAGAAGGCGCAGTAGCATCTCTGGGGGAAGCCTAACGGAAGCCGAGCTCACCGATAGGAGGGAGAAAATACAGTTAAGGTGGGAGTTGGCTAAGTTGGAGCAGGAGAAAGAGGAGAGGAGGATGGTCCACGAGTTTAGACTGAAGGAACTGGAGCTCCAAAGTCTGCGACGGGGGTCCTCTCCTAGTAGGAATGGTGGCAGCGAACCAAAGGAGTCAGCCAGGGAGACCAAACCCTATATACCAAAGGACCTGATAGCGAGCTTCAGTCAGGGGGACGATGTAGCTAAGTGGCTGGCTGCTTATGAGGTTTCTCTGAGGGTTCATGGAGTGCAGGAGAAGCACTGGGGGGGTAGTTTGTATAAGTACATGCCTCCTGCTGGTCGGGACACCTTGCTGGCCCTGGATCCAGAAGAACAGACAAACTACCCCACCATGAAGCTGGCGTTGTTAAGGAAGTTCGGGCTCACCCCAGAAAGGTACCGACAGAAGTTCAGGGGGAGCCACAAGCTGAGCACTCAGAACTGGGTGGACTTCCTTGACTACGCCAGAAAGGCCTTAGAGGGTTGGGTCAAGGGCAGTGAGGTAAAAGATTATGAGGGGCTGTACGATCTATTTTTGAGAGAACACCTCCTCGAGAAAAGTTTTCCCGAGCTGCGCCAACACCTGGTGGACAGCAAGCTGACCAATCCCCGGAAGCTTGCAGAGGAGGCGGACATCTGGACAAGTACCCGGGTGTCCTCCAAGGGGACTGGAGGGGAATCTCAAAAAGCCGGACAGGGCGCCCCCCAGAAGAAGGAGGGGGGGGAGAAAAAGAAAGAGTTCTCTAAAGGTCCCCAAAATAACTTCCAAGGGAAGGGAGCAGGTTTCACCCCTAGGGCAAACCCGCCCCGAAACCCTGATCCTGGCCAAAGCCAGCAGCCCAGGGTTCTCCACTGTTTTGAATGCGGTGGCGTTGGACATTATAAGGGAGATGTCAGATGCCCAAAGAGACCACCCCCTCCCACAGGAGGAAAGTCACCGGGAGTAGCTAGTGTAGCGCTCGGGGAGGAGTTGCCCTTAAATAAGGGGGGTGAGTGGGCGGGTGTCACCTTAGTGTCCCTGGGAGAGCGGGAGATGGCGCCAAAGATCCAGGTGCCCCCAAATACTACAAAGTATGGGCAATGGGTTACCATCAATGGCCAGAGAGGGGAGGCTCTGAGGGATACAGGAGCCAGTATGACTATGGTGAGAAGTCAGCTGGTGTCCCCAGAGCAGGTTGTTCCTAATGTACTCCACCCCGCCGCGATGGCTGATGGCAGAATGGGCCACTATCCAGTGGCTGAGGTTCCCTTTGAGTGGGAGGGGGTTGCAGGTTCACTTCGAGTTGCCGTAAGCCCTGCCGTGCCAGTTGATTGTCTGTTGGGGAATGACATGGAACACAACACTTGGAGAGAGGTGGAATACCGGACGCATTCTGCAATGCTGGGTACACCTGACTGGGCCTGTGTCAGCACATGGTCTGCGACTGCCCGGAGAGGGAGTTCGCCTGGGTTGGAGCCTGGAACAATGGCCCAACCCGCTGCTAAGAAGGGACAGAGAAAGCCTGCTCCGGCTTCCACACCCCATGAGACAGATCGGCCACCTGCGGTGGTGGACCAGGAGTCCGTGGAGGGGGAAGTAGACTCTCTGGAGGATTTAGCCATCCCTGCGGAGTGGCATGTGGAGGGAGGTCCTAACAGAGAGGAATTCTGTAAGGGGCAGAGGGAGTGCCCCACCCTTGAGGGACTGAGGCGACAGGCTGAAGCCCAAGCAGCAGGTGATGTTACGGGACATTACCATATTTACTGGGAGGATGGACTCCTCTACAGTGAACCCAAGGTACCCTTGCCTGGTTCATCGAGGGCCTTGGTAGTCCCGCAACAGTACCGAGCCTTTCTTTTGGAATTGGCTCATGCCATACCCCTGGCAGGACACTTAGGCCAGGACAAGACCTTTGCACGGCTTGTCCTCCACTTTTACTGGCCTCAGATGAAAGTGGCGTCCAACACATACTGTCGGACATGTGTAACCTGCCAGGCTAGTGGGAAAACAGGGGTGAAGCTAAAGGCTCCCCTGGAACCACTTCCAGTCGTTAGCACACCCTTTGAGAGGGTGGGCATCGACATTGTAGGGCCTTTGGATCCACCAACAACAGCTGGTCACAGGTTTATCCTGGTTCTGGTGGATCATGCCACACGGTACCCAGAGGCAATACCTCTGAGGACAGTCACTGCACCTGTAGTGGCAAGAGCCCTAATGGGAATCTTTACCCGAGTGGGATTTCCCAAGGAAGTTGTGTCCGACAGGGGGACCAACTTCATGTCAGCTTATATGCGGGCAATGTGGAAGGAGTGTGGAGTGACCTACCGGTTCACCACTCCTTATCACCCCCAGTCGAATGGACTGGTGGAGAGGTTTAATAAGACCTTGAAGGGCATGATCAGAAGTCTGCCCAAGAGCCTGCGGAGGAAATGGGATGTCCTCCTACCCTGTTTACTCTTTTCCTACAGGGAAGTGCCCCAGAAGGGAGTGGGCTTCAGCCCCTTTGAGCTTCTGTATGGGCACCCTGTACGCGGTCCTCTCAGCCTGGTGAAGGATGGTTGGGAGAAGTCTCCCAGGAAACCCCCCCAGGATGTGGTGAGCTACATGCTGGCCTTCAGGAGCCAAATGGCAAAGTTGTGGAAGCAAGCTTCTGACAACTTGGAGGCCAGCCAGGCAGTCATGAAGGAGTGGTATGACCACAATGCTCACCAGGTGGAATTGGAGCCTGGACAGAAAGTGTGGGTGATGGAGCCTGGAGAGCTTAGGCACTCCAGGATCGCTGGACAGACCCCTTTGAGGTGTTGGAGAAGAAGGGTAAGGCCACATACCTGGTGGACCTTAAGACCCCTCGACAGCCCCTACGGGTGCTGCATGCCAACCGACTCAAGCCCCACCATGAGAGGCCCGAAGTCATGTTGATGATGGTGACTGACGGGGAAGAGGAAGCGGAAAGCGAACCTCTCCCAGATCTCTTTTCGTCCCAAGAGAAGGATGGGTCAGTGGAGGGAGTGATTCTCTCTCCTACTCTAACTCCTGAGCAACGGGAGGACTGCCGCCAGATCCTGGAGCAGTACTCTTCGTTGTTCTCCCTTGTCCCGGGAAGGACCCACCTGTGTACCCATGATGTGGACACAGGAGACAGCCCACCAGTGAAGTCCAAGACCTACCGGCTGTCTGACAAGGTGAAGGCTAGCATCCATGGAGAAGTTGCCAAGATGCTAGAGCTGGGAGTAATTGAACCTTCCAACAGCCCTTGGTCCAGTCCGGTGGTGCTCGTGCCAAAAGCCGCACCACCAGGCACCACATCCGAACTAAGGTTCTGTGTGGATTACCGAGGACTGAATTCAGTAACCAAGACTGATGCTCATCCAATCCCTAGGGCGGATGAATTGATTGACCGGCTAGGAGCTGCCCAATATCTGAGTACCTTTGACCTCACTTCAGGGTACTGGCAGATCTCCTTGACAGATGGAGCAAGGGAAAGGTCAGCCTTCTCCACGCCTGAGGGACACTACCAGTTCTGTGTGATGCCCTTTGGGCTCAAGAACGCCCCTGCCACATTTCAGCGGCTGGTGAACCAGGTCCTCTCTGGATTGGAGAGTTTCTCTGCTGCCTACTTGGATGACATTGCTGTCTTCAGTAGCAGCTGGGAGGACCATCTGCAGCATTTGCAGGCGGTTCTCCAGGCCCTGAGACAAGCTGGATTGACCATCAAAGCCAGCAAATGCCAGATTGGGCAGGGGTCGGTTGTGTACCTTGGACACTTGGTGGGTAGGGGGACTGTGCAGCCCCTGCATGCGAAGATTGAGGCAATCATGGCCTGGGAACCCCCCAAGACACAGACTGAGGTCCGAGCTTTCCTGGGCCTCACAGGCTACTACCGTCGCTTTGTGAAGGGGTATGGCACTATTGTAGCGCCCCTCACAGAGCTCACCTCCAAGAAACAACCTCGAGGGGTAGTTTGGACAAAGGCTTGTCAGCAAGCCTTTGAAAAGTTGAAACAGGCAATGTGTGCGGCACCGGTCCTGAAGGCCCCAGACTTCTCCAAGGAGTTCATTGTCCAAACAGATGCATCAGAACATGGCATTGGGGCAGTGTTATCGCAACTGAATGAAGAGGGCCTGGATCAACCCGTAGTCTTCTTATCCAGGAGACTGCTTCCCTGGGAACAGAAGTGGAGTGCCATTGAGAGGGAAGCTTTTGCGGTGGTGTGGGCTCTGAAGAAGCTGCGGCCATACCTCTTTGGCTCGCACTTCCTGGTTCAGACTGACCACCGACCCCTTCGTTGGCTGATGCAAATGAAGGGGGAAAATCCCAAGTTGCTGAGGTGGTCCATTTCCCTACAGGGAATGGACTTCCGGGTGGAACATCGGCCTGGAGTGGACCACGCCAATGCAGACGGTCTCTCCAGGTATTTCCGCCTTAGTGATGAGGACTCCCAAGGGGTTGGGTAGTTCTCCCCACTTTCAGCTGGGGGGGGACGCGTGTTAGACCTGTCTGGCTTTTTGGCGAAGTCCCTCCTAATTATTATTTATTTTGTCCCCTTTTTGCCCCTCATACCCTTATTAATTTTTTGTCTACTGACTTTTTGTAGGTGTTGGCCAGGGGGATAGGTGTTCTTTCTCCCCCTCATAATCTTTTACCTCAGGCCCAGAGGCCTGTTCTGACAGGAAAGTTGGCACCACCTAAAATGGTGGCCACCAACTGCCCCAACTGTCACACACAGAACTTGGCCATAGCCTAACATAGGGCATTCTAGAACCTTCTGGTCCATTCTGGACCACTGAAGGGCAGCCTATATAAGGCGGAATGTGGGGCAGCCATTTTGTCTACCTGTGGAAGTCAGCTGGAGGACAGGCTGTAGCTAAGGGTGGGAGAGGTTAGACATAGGGTTGACCTCCTAGATAGGGAAGCTGCCTTGGGTTGTCACCTCAATATCCCCCTTTTGGGTTACTTGTCCTGACCCCGCTGTGAAGGGTTACTGGAGACCCTGGGCGCCTAGCTTGCCCCTTGTCCAAACTATACAGGGGAAGTCCAAGGAGAAGGAGACTGCAGTGCTGCGGCGCGCAGTCCTCTGCCCAGCAGAAGGAGACTCAGGAAGGATAGCCTTATTCCCTAGATCCCAACCCCTATCTCAACTTAAGCACTAAAAGGACCTGGTAGAGTGGGCGCTGAGGTTAAGGAAACGAACTAGCACAGTTCTCCTACCTTCCTGGGTGCTGAGGAAGACTTGACTCCTGGGTTTTCTGGGAAGCCCTGGTTGTTTGTGCAGTGGGCCGGTCCCTGGAGTTCCTGGTGAAGGGAGCCGGTTTCTGGAGACAGCACCGCCCCCACTGTGAGCGGGACCCCTGGGGTGCTGATCGTTTTCTGGAGACATCGCCTGCCCCGGGATCCACTGAGCCTGAGAGGTTATTGAGGCTTCTCTCTGTGGACGGGACCCCGGGGGCGCCTTCCGCGCTTCTAGCGCATTGCCGGCAAAGTACTGTCTCCCTTGAAAAAGAGGAAGGCGAGTCCCTACTTGTGAGCGCCTTCGCGCATGCCCCAATCGTGAACCAACTTCCCACAGGAGGGGCCTAGGAGCGAGCAGGCCCGAACGAGTAGTGTCCTTCCTGGAAGTGCCTTCGTGAGGAGAGGCGGGACGAGAGCGAGCGCTTCCGCGCATGACCGCCGAGTAAGTGACTTCGTGAGGAGAGGCGGGACGAGAGCGAGCGCTTCCGCGCATGACCGCCGAGAAAGTGTCTTCGTAAGGAGAGGCGCCGGGGGAGCGCCGAGTGTTTCTGCCTTCTCCTCCTGCTCGAGCGCCACACTGAAGAGCTGGCCCGAGCAGGGAGGGGGAGCTAAGAGGCCCAGAAGGGGCCTGGGGGCATCGTGATTTCTGTCCCTGACGCTCCCTAAGTGAGAGACTCACCGAGGAGTTGGCCCAAACCTAGTAACACCGAGGAGACCCCTGAGGCGAGTGAGCCTCTGCAGCCTCGGTTCCTAGCCCCTCCTTTTCTGTGTCACCTTTCCCTCTTGGCGCAGGACAACTTCAACAACAGCTGAAAACAAGTAAGGAGGTGTACTAAAAAGGGGGAGAGTGGCACTAAAGATCATCTGGAAATAACTCACATCCTATTAATTGCCACAGCTGAGTGACACACAGGAGGGAGTAACTTGAAGGGATCATTAGCAACTGTGTATTAGGAAGTGAGGGGGGTTGGTGTTGGGAGAGACCAGTATTGGGCACAATATAGTAACCAGTGGAAATTACTTCTGGAGTCTTATGAAATGCACAATTGATGTGGGTCTTTGATCTGGGAAAGTCTAAAGTGTTATGATTAATTCATTGACAAGTGTATTGTCTTATTGAACAGGATAACATCTTGGGAAGTGGAATATTGATTTGAAGACAACTAAATGTGATGTACTGAAGAAACTAATTGATAATCTGCTAGTAATTTAAAAAGTTTAACTGCTGATTCTAAAGTGACCTGAAATGTTCTGAGCTATTTATATTTGAGAACAGAGAGTATATTATTTTTATAAAGCAGTACGTATTTTCACACATTTTTGGTGTAGTGTTTTCTTTTTGAGTGCTATTGCGTGGAATTACTTTTGGGTGGTCTGCAACCTTTACACTGTGCCTCTGATATGCTAGTCTTGCCCTAGGCCAGGCTACCCAGTTCCAACACGCACATACACTCCATGGAGCATCTTGGCGCTGATCAGTAAGGTTAAAAATAGAAAATAATGACGTTGTGTTTATCAGACGCCATGGCAAGTAACCTGAACGCAGATTTTGTAATGTCCAGCCTAACTGTACAATAGAACGTAATTGGGACTGGCCATGTTGTAACATTAGCATATCCTGTTGTATTATATCAATAGCAGATGATACAATGCTGTCCAGTGAATAAATTCTGGAGGACAGAGTTGTTAACCCATTGTCCAGTACAGACAGTGATTTTTCCAAATTAATACGATCAATTTCTCGTATTTGTTCTGCAGTTTCAATTTGTGTTACTTTCCAAGCTTCATTGTAAGCTGCGTATATACCGGCATATATGAAATGTTTTTGACACTGTTTGCGAGGTCCCAGTAAGAAATCTCGCAAGTCAGCACCTTCTTTAAGTAAAGTGTTGCTTAATTTCAGGTAGTGTGGATTTCTGTAGTCATTCGAGGCATAGCTTTCCTACACTATAGGTTGTTATTATCCCTGGATGTTGTCTCTGGGAATATCTTGGGTCTGGCCTATTCTGTTTGAACCCCTGTCTTTTGTTCAGGAATCTATATTGACAGGTATTAGTGTCTGTGGGCCAGATCAACCATTTTTTCCAATTATGAATTGTTCTGTTCTGTTTTGAAATATGGGATACGTCTATCTCCAATTCTGTAGTGCTATCACTATGAGGTGTGGGTTTTGGTATAGACCGTTTGTTTAGGTCTTTTATCTTGGCTAAGCCAAGACAGATTGTTTGTTGAATGGTGTCATTCAGGAACATTATTTGTTCTGGGATCATGCAGGCTCTGAATAATGATTCTAAGCCTTGTACCTGCCAGTCTTGTGTACCCCAGACCGTTTTTGTCTCAATGTTGTTTTTCCAAAATTCAAAACCAAAGCAGACATTTTTTCATAAAATTTTTCAGAATAAATCAGTTTAGTATTTGCAACATGTTTGTCATTCCTGTCTTATTCATAATTTTAAAATAAAACGTTTCTGGATCAGTGATATTAAACCCTGAAAAGTATGGGAATTTCTCATAAAATGTTTTTGAGCTGCTTTTTGGCGGAGTTGGACAATTTTCCCATTGATTATACATAAAAACATTTCTAGGATTTGCTGATTTATGCAAATAGTGAGGCCCATAAAGATTATAGCAATACATTTATTCATAATTTGATGAACCTTGTAAATAATCATGTTCTGTATATTTAGCTGACATTTCTAAATCTGACATCATATTGTTTATATTTTCAAAGTGTCAATCATCAGAGAAAGTACTAGGTGATACAAAGTCACTGAAAGAATTCTTGAACTGATGTGGATATTTCAAGAGTTCAACCGGGCCATAGATGTCGTAATCAGTAGTGTCCCACGCTACACCACCAGGAATAGGAATGGCTGTGATGTTCACTGATGATAGTTCTCTTTTTTCAATGTGAGAGGATCTGTGAGGTTTTAGCACCAGGTTGATGTTCTGACTTGCTGTGTCCATTGTACTGTATTTTCCATCAATCAATCTTCACAAGCTTAGAATTAAAATGAACCAGAGCAGGAGGAAAAGTACAACTAACACAATCCACAATTCAATCCACGGTGAAATCAGATATGTTTCCCCAAGTTGATGAAAGAGTTCTGTAATTTTGTCTTTGAAAGTTTTGTTTGCTGGCTTGTCTTCATGTTCAGTTGGATCATCAGAAAAGTCATCGAAATTGATGATAGCCAGATGCAGTTCTGTAAATTGTTTGGATGGCATCAGGATTGTTATTAATCTTTGTAGTTGCTTCTTCCTTTTTGATATTGGTATAGTCTGAGGCTAGATCATTGTAGACAGATGTTTCTTGATGAACTGTTGCAATTTGGATTTCAAGAGGGACAAGTTCCATGGCTATCTTGCATAGTCCTTTTTTATTCACTGCAGGTTTATCGAATGTGATTAGTCTCTCAGTTTGAACGTCTTGGATTGTAGCAAGGTTTGGTCTTCTGCTACTTCTTGGGAGTCCACTGTGCCTACTACTTAATATTGGCCACATGGTTGTGGTTTTACCAGGTCGATTGATACAACTCTGTTCTCCTTTTTACCAGCAAGGGGCGGTAGTACGGCTGATCTTGTTCCGCTGATAGCTAAGACAGGTACTGCTTTTCTGTAAGAAGGCCCAAATTCCTTCTTCACCACAATTTTTTCTCTGACCAGATCCCCAATCTTTGGAATCCAGACAGGTCTTGCTGGGAGAGGTGGTTTTTCATCAGTGGCCATTGGCTTTAGCTTTGTGTTACTTAGACTTCTTCTTGTTTCATTCAAGTCTTGTAAAACAGCCAAACGATCTTTGATATCAAAAGCTTTTTGTTCCACCACTGAAGTCTGACAATCGAGATCTTCGATTATCATTCTTGTACCAAATAAAAGTTCATACGGAGTGATTCCACCCAGAGAATTTCTTGGTAGATTATTAAGACTACGTTGGACACTTATTAGATGTTTGACCCACCCATCACCCGAACCTAATACCCTCGCTGTTATAGATTGCTTTATGTCACCGTTTTTTCTCTCCACTACCGCATTTCCCTCAGGATGGAATGGACTAGAGTACCGCAATGCAATGCCCAAGCTGGTCATGGCCTCCTTGGAAGCTCAAGAGCTAAACGCAGGACCCTGGTCAGATTGTAGCATGCCAATTGCGTATGTGCCGATAAAAACTCGCACATCTTTTATAACAGTTCTGGCATCAGCCGAGCGCGGGGGCCACATCCAAATGAATCTCGTCTTAATATTTATGGGATCGCATTTGTCCGGTCGGACGCCTGCGTGTAGATAGTCTAATGCTGTCTAATAGTGGTGTCTGGGCTGGTCTTACTGTGCTAGAATCAGATATCTAGTCCGGTTCATAACTGCGATCTCTATTGCAGTCCTGACAATCCATTGCAAAGTTATAAACTTGCACGCTCATTCCCGGCTACCAGTATCTTGATTGCAATTCTATTAAATATTTCAGGATCTCTTGGTGCCACAGACCCATTCCCATGTACTTCTTGTATCAAGAAGACTCTCCGGTTCGTGTTTGGAATTACTCTATTCCCCGCTCCAGGGATTTGAGCAAAAGGAACGGAGTTCGCATCAATTATGCATGTATTTCCGTGTGGATAATTCAGAGGTAACGCCGCATAATTGCCTTCCATAGAGGCTTTTACAGCAAGTAGCGTTTCACCATCTGTTTGTTTTTTAGAACGCTTTTTTGTAGCTACGAAAGCCGGTTGACCAGCTGCCGCTGTGGCTTTATTAGCCAATGAATTCCCTGCAACGTGAACGCCATCATGTTGAAGACTCTGCATATGTATCACGTGAGTCTTTCGTAGTTCTTTCTGTAAAAGAACTACTTGTTCCCAAAGCTTTTTATGCTTTATTGTGCAACCTCTTTCATCTTTGTAACCATTTTCAATCCAGGTCTGCATGGAATTATTGTAATATTTGATGCAGTAATGCGAATCGCACACTATTAGTGTGGAGAATTCGCGATCTGCATTTTCAAGCTCCATCTTAAAAGCATGTAGTTCAGCTCGCTGAGCTGTACAGTTTCTGAGCGATTCAGTTTTAGTGATTAACGGTCTAAATTTACCTATGCGCCAGCGACCTTTTACAATCACGCACGCAGCACTATATGCTTTTTTATCCACAACGTAGTGTTGTGCAAATCTGTCTGTGTAGATTACATAGGTTTACTGTTCCAGAGGTAAACTTTCAGTTGGCAGAGGACATTCGTATTCGTATTGGAGAAATTCTTGCGTTTTTAAGTTAGGATCAAATTCGTATACTACGTCTGATGTAGTAAGAGAATTAAACCATTGTATCCATCTCGGATGTAAGGCTTTAGCATTCTGAATGCTTGCTCTTGTTACTGCTTCTAGGGCAGGTATTGGTGTAATGATTATTATGCATTTACCTTGTGCCAGGGCTCTTTCTTTTGCTACAGCAGTTTGTACTGCAGTTAGAATCTTTCCAGTGGAACTGAATTTCATTTCAGCTTGTGTGTACACGTGTGATTTGTAAGCTATTGGTACCGTTTCTTCCTCATTAGAGGTTAGGTATGTAAATCTGCATCTTCCTGGGATGACTCTGATTACAAGGTTGCGTTCGTTCGCTCGTATTTGCAGTTTTGTTTAAGTTAACACGTCTGTTTGTGATGATCGTAACATTTCTGGGTGTTTCTGAGTCCAATTAATTGCTTTGAAATCAGGTTTTATTATTTCGTAGAGCTGTTTAACCCTCTCTGCATAATTTTGAATGCAAGTTTTTCCGAAATTCAAGAAACCTAGAATTGATTGTAAGTTTTTCAGCGTTTTTTGGGCTTGGAGTTCTGCACACTTCTCTAAGAAGTTGTCTGCTAGGCTTTTGCGTTCACTTGATAACTCATATCCCAAAAATATGACAGTGAGGTGGGCAATTCGTGACTTTTTAAAGTTAAATTTGTACCCTTCAGATGCGAACCCAAGTATTATGGTGTTTACTCTTTTCAAGTGTGTCTCCAGGTTATCGTCTGTTAGATAGATATCGTCGACATAAGATAATGCCTCATCATCATACATTTGTAGTAAATCTGTTACTCTGCCTGAAAATAATCTTGGGCTATTCTTGAATCCCTGTGGGAGATGACAAAATTGCTTTTTGGCCCCCATACTGGAGAAAGCATTCAAATACCTGCTTTCTGGTGCTATATTTTGACAGAAGAAACCCTTTGAAATATCTAATGTCATTTTACATTTTTTGCGCACAATGTTATTCATCAGTGCTGCACTGTGTGAATTTTGTACTGCAAATGTTTTGCAACAGGAGTTTAAGTGTCTGTAGTCCAAAACTAGACAATATGAATTGTCTGGTTTGGATACAGGAAACAAATGATTATTCATTTGTGAGGTGCATGTTTCAATCACCCCTTGGTACTCAAGTTGATCTAAGATCTCCCTGACTTGTTATTTAGCTTCTTGCTTAACAGGATACTGCCTTTGTGCAGTAGGTGGATTTTTTAACTGGATTTTATGGTGAGGAGAATCCTCATCCCATCCTACATGATTTGTATGTAATGCAGGGGCTTGGGCACTGACCATTTTCTAGCATATGTATATTTTTTATGAATTGGAATGTGATTTGAGAAGGCAGGCATAATCATTTCTTCGCCATGTGGGCACTCCCTGACAAACTCTTGTGGCCAGTCCTTTTCTGCTAGAAGGATATCATAACCTTTAGATAGGTTCTCCCAGAAGAGACCACTTACTTTCCTAGTTTTGTCCCCCTCTATAAGTAATGTTATTTCATATAATTTATGGGTCATGCTAGCTCTGGTATCTGCAGTTTCCACTTGAATGTATTCAATTGTGTCCACTGTCTCCAGAAGATTCATCAGGATCACTTCTGCTGCGCTGTCTAGCATTGTCTGGGCCCATTCTCCATTCTTGAGTTGTGTCCTCAGAATCCTCTGCGTGTTTTCCTTTAATACTGGCTACCTTCTTTTTGGGAAACTGTAATTTTTTACTTTGATGAGCAGGTTCTTTGTCTTTGGACTTGACGCGCTCTTCTTTATGTTCTGACCGTCCTCTTCTTTCCGATTTCTGTGAGAAAGTCTGAAAGGACGTGTATCAATATCTTGATATCTGTCAGGTTTCCTCAAATTTTCCCTATTTCTAAGGTTATATCTTTTTTTAGAGGACTCCCGTTGGGGACACCTACCCCCCCCCCCCCCCCCCCCCGGTCTGGAGATCTATCTCTCCGTTGGGGAGACCTTCCTCTGGTCTGAAACTGTTTTTCTTCGGGAGAGGTCTGTTTATTACCTTCCCACTTCTTTTTAGGAGTTATTAAGTTATTTTTAATGAAAGTCTTTTCTGTTAGTTGTTGTTTTAGTGGTTTCACACCCAAACCGTCTCTACCTAATTCTTCATAGGATTTTTCAATTATTCTGGCAAGTTCAAAAGGTTGGTCTGCTATTTCTGTTTCTTTTCATTTCTGGCAGATCGCCACGGATGCTGCTTCTCCTTTTATGTTGGCTAGTAGTATAGCCGAGACTAGCTTAAAGTATTTCAGTAATTTCATACCTAGATTTAAAACAGGCTCTGGACCGTATTCATTTTGAATCTGTCTTAGTACGTCTGGTATAACCGCCATAGATGGAACACCATGTGTTTTTGTGTAGATTGAAGCAAAGACTGTTCCCCAAGTGTCTTAGTCCTCCACATGTGGTGCCATCCCCATTGGTAGGCAGATTGTCAGAATTCTATGTTTTTCGTGAGGGGTAGTATCAGGAAATACTGCCTCTATTTGAGTAATTTTTTTGAGCTAACCAGAACGGAATTTGTTTCCGTTTTGCGGGTAATTTACCAATGACTGATTGCATAGTCTGTGGTGTAATTTTTTTTAGTATTCCCCTGGTGAGGGGTGTGCTGTTGAATTTTTACAGCAGGTTGGACTGTTAACACCTTGACTGCTGCAGCAAATCCCGCTTGGTGCTGTACTTTTCAGATTTCCATTGTTCATGACGAGCTCAGCTTGTCATAAGCACACGACCAGTGTACTGCATGACGAGCTGAGCTCGCCATGAGCATGGAAGGGGTTAAAGTCTGCATGGCATATTGTACCAATTGTCTATGTATTTTAATTAATTGTTTTAGTTGAACTAAAAGTTCTCTGTTTGAAATTTCTTCAATGTCAGGATGTGGTGTATAGCGGGCTAGAACCGGCCATGTGGCTCCTGGTCTACCTAGAGGACCGAGCCTGGTAATGTGATTTTGTTGTTTCAGGGCGCCATTAAACCAGAGCTGATGCTCCTGGTAAGTTAGTGGAATTTCAACGTGCTCAAAAGGAACGTATTCCGCTGGGGGTTCCCCTGCTTTGTAGTAGTGGAACACGTGTGTTACAGCATTTGCTGCTGGAAAATTTATCCAGGAATAGAATACCTCTGTCTGCCGACATTCATATGCCTCAACAACAAATATGACTGTACCACCTCTCGATGATACACTTTTTTCTATAAGTTTTTTAGTTACACTCTTCCTTACATTTACCGGGATGATTATTGCATCCAGGTTGTTTTGCTGAAGACTTGTGTCTTCCTCTAATAGTTGAGTTGCTATTCTAGCTCCCTCCCTTTCGTCGTCACTCTCCGTCATTTTGCTGACTGAGAGTTTTCAGAGCAAGTTTCAAGGAAACAAAGATTAGATGCACAATATTATGGAACACTGTATCCTTTAACGTTGACTAAACCAAAAACTAATACATAGGAATCTCTTCCAACTAAGTTCTCGCGGATATTAACCTTTTACCCATTCCAGACATCTATTGTAGTTTTTACGGAAAAAAGGGTTCTCTGTGAAAAAGCACGACTGAGTTTACTCTAGTATCTAGCGTTAAATTATCGCCTTACCAAACGTTAGGCGGCATGTAGTGTAGTTCCAATTTTTTCAATAGGCTCTGGGCATTGGAATAACATAAACGACAGTGTAGACGTAGGACTGAGGTCGACTAGGTCTCTATTGAATATGCTAGACTTAATTATAAAATGCCAGCTAGCACAGAGGTCACTAGAAACTTTCTCGAGGAACCAAGAAGCTGTTAACTTTCCTGATTATATAAGAAGGGATTACTTTCTGACAACCGCAGAAATATGACAACTTTGCTCCCCCAAAATAAGGAGTATATCTCCAGAGTCGCAGAAACAATAGATAGCTATTTCACTCAGTCAATCGTGCATGCTTAGTTTCACCAGAAGTGCAGAGAAATAGAGAGACTGGTGTTTTCAATAAAAAGGTTATTTATTGAGCAGTCTACTTTCTCTTGCAAGAGAAGTGAATTGCCACAATTGCAATACTTGTCATGCAGTAAAGTGCTACAGTAAAACGAGTTTTATGAAATAATACTGTAAAAGCATTTATATGGTTTCTAAGCCATAAGATACTTAAAATGGATAAAATACATACAGCGATAAAATAATGACTAAACATACTCAACTGGTCTTTCTAAGATATGCCTACCCCAGTGTACCTAACCTAAGCCTAGTACAGGGAAGGAGTAGATGAGTTACAGTTTTTGCCAAGAATCTGAATCAAGAATTCTCTGTGGGTCTAATCGGCTCCGTACCTTGGTTATAGAATGAAGGAGGTCTTGTATCTCTTTCTCAGGACTCGATCTCCCAGCAACTTGCAAGGGTGACAGGGAAACACTGGAGCTGGATTTCTCATCAGGAGAAAAGACAGCGTCTCTCTCAGTGCGTCAGTAGGGAGGGTTGGCTTCCTTCGGCACTCACATCAGCAGGGTGTCGAGCAAGTAGATAGCCGATCTGCTCCAAACCACTGTGTGTTACTTAAGGCAGATGCTGGTATATTTATACCTGGAAGGTGCCGAGTTTGACGTAAGGTTGGACATAAGACGTCACTAAGAACTCGCAGTTCTTTCAGGACTCCAGGAGTTCTAGGACAAATCAATACAGAAGCAGGGGGAATTCTCGGGCTGCTGGAGGCTTGGTTTGTTTAAGAACACGGTGTGCTTTCTAGGAGTCTATGGGAGTAGCGTTGCCGTATTTGGACTGCATTGGCTATGTCTTAATATGGGTATGATTCTTATGCCTATATAAGGGTATGATTTGATATAACCACATAAGGGCATGAAATCGGGAATATTAACTAGAGTCCTAGAATCATCTACAACAAAGGTTCTCCTATGAAAATATTTCTGGTGTTATGCTGAGACCTCTTTGATTGGGACTATGCTCAAGTGAAACAGTTAGCCTGAGAAGACACACTCCTGCAACTGCAGTCAGTGCAGGTAACAGTGTGGGCCAGTGAGGTCACGTGGGGGGATGCCGAGGGAAAATTAATGATTTATTTTATTTTCCCAGGGGCATCGCCCTTCGAAATCCCCCCGCACGGCCTCACCGCTGTTACCTGCACAGAACATGGCGGCCCTCCTGTTTGCGTTTTTTCTAATGATTAATTTTAAAGTGCTTCATATGGGCCAGGAGCAGTGTTAGTTCTCAAAGGATTTAGTTGTTACTCAGTTGGTCCAGGCCAACAAAATTCAATATCAATTTAGAAAATAAAATAAAAAGCATTAGGCTTTACAATGAAGACGAACGGGAATGTAAAGTGAAACAATGAAGGATTATTAAAAGAATTAAAGGCTTTACAGTATGCAATATGAAAGGTTAGAATCAACTAGTTCATAGCATGAGGCTCATAATAAAGTGAAGGAAATTAACAAGCAGAAGCAAATACAGGTCAACTTTAAGAAATAAAACAAAGTTATTAATCAGAGGTCAGACCACTGTGGAATTAAATCCTGAAAGTCATGGACAACCGACTGGGATGGGCTTCTTATATAATGCACAATACAATAAAGTACATACTTGAATACAAATGTATAAGGGTTCCAAGGGTTTGATTAATCAGGTTAAAGGAAAAACTATACCATATCTGAAATTACTTTTGGCTGCACTATCCCACAATTTCACATAATGCAGTTCCCATCCCCAGAGCACTTTAGACACGTCAACAGTTAGTAAAAAGATGGTTACATTATATACAAGGTCAAGTTCACACCTGTGGTTCCAATAGGCTAGCCCTTAAAACAATTCTATGTCAGTATAGAAGGGCTCCTCCATTTTAGGTTTCCACCCTCTTTCTTCGCTGCTTCGCAGGCAGTAAAGTTCCCTTTTTTCTTTCTCATTCCTGATTGATTGCTAGATAGCTTGTTAAACGTTATTTAAGGCCTGGAGCACTGGTCTACTTTCCGACTGTGCCAGGGGCATCTGTGTATTTTATTAATTGTGGTTTTCTGCTTTCCAGATCCCCAGCGGCTGCAGGAGAGTTTTCCCCCCTTATGCAGCGCCTCCACTTGTCGGGGTGCTGTCCAAGCCCGCTACGGGGAGCTTGCACCTCTCGTTGCTCCCGCGGCGCGGTCTCCTCAGACGAAGAGCCACGCTGCGAGTGTCACATCACCGTAAGCCGTGTCCCCTACTGCCAAACCTTAAAGCCACTTGGGGGGGTCTGTATTTCCTTGATTTCCCTCATTATCTATGCCCCGATGTGGGTCCTTATTGCGGCTCAGCGGCGTCAATTGCCCCAGGGTAGAAAGCACCTTTTTGTTTCCTCACGCGCTGGTTGGGATTTAGACCCCATCGGTTTTTCCGAGGCTCTGCGCACTTTTTGGGGTTAGTGCTGCCTCTATCGCGGGTTGGTCTGCAAAATATATTGCAGTCCTCAGGTCTGCCCTCATTAGTATCTAGATACCCAGACACCCAAACACCCATAGAATTGAGGTTTTCACCTCCCCCATTCTGTGAGTGGCCCCTTGTCCTGCTGAATTTTAACAATGGTAATTAGCATTACCAGTTTGACACCATGGGGCAGGAGGTGTTCTATGAGGAGGAGGAAACAAAGCAATACCTTCCCTTGAATGATGCCTTTGTGGAGGCTATGTGACCAATCCATTTACCAGTGTGTAAATGAGGTTGTGTGCCCTATGGAACAGCTCCTATCTGACTGTATCACCTGGTAATGCGTTAAATTGGCGCAAGCCCACATGGGAGCCCCAGCACCGGATCTTACTCCAACCACTGGGGAGGGTCCCCCGTCCCCTAAAAAGTGTTGTGCTGATGGTGGCTCGGAGGAGTCGCAGGGGATGGACAAGGACACTTTTGAACGCCTCAGAAGCGTGTTACTAGTAAAAATGGTGCCCCGTGCCACTTTCAGCCCCGGGCCTATTTCAACCCCTTCTCCAGCCTTCCCGTCTCCTGACGGGGGTACGCTGGTGGATACGGATGACGAGGAGAGGTCTTTGTGGTCTTGTTCTACCGCCCCATGGCCACAGGATAGTACGGGCATACTGGATCCGGATGATTCATCCGCGGTTAGCAGCCTGTACTCCTGGGAAAAAGGTGGCTAAGTTTGTGGCGGGTCGCCTATGCAAACCCTTGGAGAAACAGGCCAGAGGGTGTTTAAGGGCTCAGTGCCCGCGGCCCACATTGGAAGGAAAAGTAGCTTTCACTCCAGAGCTGGATTCCAAGATGGCCATCTTCTTGGCCAAATTTATGAGGGTAAGGGTATTGATCGTTCCTGGCGTTCCTGTCAGGACAAGCTTTTAGAATGCCATAGGACCCCTTATGAAGATTTTGGATATGGCAAAGGAGGCGAGAAGGTCAAAGGCTCCAACAAATCCTCCGAGGTCCTCTTGAATTGGGCTCAAATGGAGTTATCTTTTTGGGTAACGCCAATTGTGCCCTTTCGACAGAATGTCGGAGGTCACTGTTGCTCAAACTAGATCTCAAATTTGGTGACTTGGCCTCCTCGGAGGCAGGAGCAGTGGCGCAAGGGTGCCTCTTCGGAGACCCCTTTGTCAAGGAGCTGGGCTAGTTTGTGTCTACTTTTACCTCGTTGGACAAGGCCAAGTCCAGAATCAATCAGGTTTTCCAGGCCCATTTATCCCACGGGGCCGGTCGTGGTAGTGTTGCGCGACCCGCTGTGGTGGACAGCAAAATCCAGGTAGGGAGCAAGGCTCTGGGCAGGGACAGTATGACTCTACCGCAAACTATGAATTTCTACCCCACCAGGGGTCAATGATTCCAAGGCAGAGAGGCTTCAAAAACATCTCAGGCGGCAGTAGTGTCAACGGTAAGTGGCATACCTGCAACACAGGTTCATATCGGGCCGGTGTGCAGCCTTCCAGGGTGCTTGGGTGAATATCACACAAGACGCTTGGGTTTTGCAAACCATCCGAGGCTTTCATATCAAGTTTTACGATCTGTCCCGCCAAGAGGGCTTTCCGAGCCCAATTGCCTTCTCCGTTGCCGATGCACAGCTGGTCGAAAAAGAGGTATGCAAGATCCTCGGTAAATGTAAATGTAAATGTAAATGTAGGTGTATTTATATAGCGCAACCTCTCACCCAAAGGGCATCCTGGCGCTTGCTTACGGAACCCGTCCTGGTATTCCCCTGTGAGAGGCCCCGGCAGGGTGTCCACAGGGTGAAAGCCAGGCATCCCACCGCGAGGGGCCGTCGTGGAGATTAAGCAAGCTATTGCCCAGAGTTGCAGAGTGAGACCCCGTGAGTTGAGTAGGCACCGGAGCGAGAATTGTCGAGGCCGTGGAGTTTTGAGCCCGAGACCCGCCGAGGCGGGGAATCGAACCCTGGTCCACGGTCGATCCCAGCTTCCGGGTCTGCCGCCTCTAACCACTGAGCCACACTTGTCCACAAAGCAGCCATTTGGCAGTTTTGCCCCCAACAGTTTCCTCAGCAACATCTTTCTCGTGGACAAGGGGGATGGGGGTCAACGTCCGGTAATAATCCAAAGAATTCAACGGGTGGTTGGTTTACTGGCATTTCAAAATGAAGGGCATTCATCTCCTCCGAGACGTCCGCCTCCCGGACAATTGGATGGTCCGGCTGGACCTCAAAGATGCCTACCTAGTGGTTCCCATTCACCCTCTGCACCATTGGTTCCTATAGTTTTTCTGGAGGAATCAGACTTACGAATTTACCGCCCTTCTGTTAGGGCTTTCATCAGCACCTTGGTGTTTCACAAAGGTGCTTCACCCAGTGGTAGAATTCCTGAGAAGCCAAGGGATATGCATGATTGTCTATCTGGACAACATCTTGCTCATGGCATCATGTCCAACAAAGCTGGCCTTTCAGCTATAGCAGACGATTTCCCTCTTACAAGGGTTAGGCTTTGTCATCAACAAGGGCAAATCCGTCCTCTATCCTGCTCAGAGTATAGTGTTCCTCTGGTTTGTTGTGGATTCACTTTGCTCGACCTTAAACCTGCTGTCTTGGAAGATCTCCAAGTTTGACACGAGCTGAGGCAGACCATCTCCAAGACTCATACTTTACTCGGTCAGATTGCCTGGTTGGTGGGCCTTCTCTCCTCATCCATCCAGTAAATCTTTTTGGGGCCCCTACACTATCGTGCCTGCAGTGCCTGAAGGCACACCATCTCAGGAGAGGTCTGTTATACGATCAGATGGTTTCTCTCTCAGCGGAAGTCAAAGAGGAAATGGCCTGGGTGGCTCACCCACCTGGAGGCATGAAACGGCCTGGCAATCTTCGGGTCGGTCTGGACCTAGTGATAGAGTCCGGCCCCAGCAGGTCGGGGAGGGGCGCCCGTTGCATGGATTTCTCCACCAGCACCACCTGGTCATTAGACGAACTGGCGTTACACATCAACTGTTTAGTACACCCAGCGGGGTCATCCCCGATTTAATGTTGGAACAGGGAAAAGTTACGTTCATGTGTTCTATTGAAAATGGACATCTCAGCGGTCCGCTATGTCAATCACCTGGGGGACCTCGTTCCTGAGCCCTTGCTAACCTGGCAAAGGAATGTTGAGATTATTGCCTGGCTAATCACATTTCGGTGACAGTGGAATATTTGCCAGGCTAAGCCAACGAGGTGGTAGATTGGCACTCTATGCATATGAGGGACTCTAGCCAGTGGAAGTTGGATGTTCAAGTCTTCAGGTGGTTGGACAGTCTCTAGGGACCATTCTTGACCTCTTCTCATCCAGTATAGTCCACCAGCTCCCACAATTCTTCAGCTGGAGACCGGACCCCTCACAGAGGCCACGGATGCATTCTTCGGGGAGTGGGGCCAAGAGAGGAGTTACGCCTTCCCTCCTTTCTCGATTGCGGTGCAAAAGGCGGTTTAGATCCGCCAACAGAGGGCAGAAGTGGAAATGAAAACTCCGTATTGGAAGTCTCAAGTTTAGTTTCCGGTCCTTCTGGAACTTTCTTGGGATTCTCCAATCCTACTCCCCCTGTTTACTCATCTTCTTCTGAATCCGGACAAGGAGCAGCATCACCTCATTACCCAGGGTTTTCTCCGCCTCATGGCATGGCGGCTATCAGTCGACGCTGGTCGCTCCCAGGCCATTCGAGATCAGCTGAGACCCTCTTGTCCAAAGCCAGGGCAGACAGTACTTCAAAGCGTTATTGTTCCGCCTGGACCAAGTGGATGCGCTGGTGTCTTCGATAAAATTTGTATCCCTTGGTCGCAGGAGTTACTCCTGTACTACACCTCTTGCCAGATCTCTCGACAGACGCTGGTGTACCACTCCATTAATGCAGTGCGTTCCACTATTTTGGCGGCTCATTTCCTAGTTGAGGGACCTCTAATTGGAGAAAACCCTTTTGTCTGACGCAGGGTATTCTGCTTTCATTACCTCAGGAGTCGCGTTATTCTGTCCTGTGGGATGTCAATCTGATCTGGAACCTCTTCTTTTCTTGGCAGCACAACAGGTACCTTTCTTTAAAGGAAATCTCAGACAAGTTGGCCATGCTTCTGTGCCTGATCTCCTATCGCAGAGTCTCTGGCATGCGAGCCTTGGATTTCACAGCAAGAGTTTTTCCCCTGAAGGTGTCACATTTACGGTGGGTCATCGCTCCAAGTTTTTCTCGAGATCAATCTCCTATCCAGCTTTTGCCGAGGTCCCCAAGCTGTGTGTGGCTAATTGCCTCAAGGCATAGGAGTATATGATTCTTGAATTTCGCCCTCCGGGCGAGCGCCAACTCCTTATTGCTTTAAGGAAACCACACCAGGCAGTCTCCTCCCTCACCATTGCTAGGTGGGTCCTGTGGGTCATGCAAGAGGCGGGCATTGATACCAAGCAGTTTGGAGCTCACTCAGCCATGGGTGCGATGGCTTCTAAGGCCTTTTCTCTGGGAGATCGTTTGGAGGACTTAATACGTGCCACGGATTGGTCCTCGGATTCCACCTTTAAGTGGTTTTATTTCAAACTGGTTGTGGATGTCGCCCAGTTGGTGGTAAGTAAGCTTTGAACTAGCATAATCTGAACCTCCGGTCTTGGCATAGAACCAAAATTTGCCTAGCATATGTAACAGTAAGCTTCAATTCTTTTAAGGACACAGAGGGGAGGATTATCACCCCCAGAGCACGTCTTCATGCAAATCCCACCCGTATGGGGTAAGTAATCAGTTTTACTTTTTTTCATGCATTCTGCATTGATCTTATGGAATATTACGTATTGGCTACGATATATTTGAGATTTAAGCTCAGGTTTATTCTTACAGAATCTCTGGTTGTCTTTTTTTGTTTCCGTGAATAACGGCTCGGAACAGGACCAGTAACTCTGTGGCGTGACTTGCACAAAGAAAGAGGAAGGACACCTAAAAGGGAGGAGCTTTATATACTTTATGGACACTGTGAAAGGACTTGTGGTGGTTCATGCCCTATGGAATTATGGGATTTGTACTCTCAATGTGGACTGAGTTTTGTATTTCTTGAATTAAATGGTTGTTTTGTCCCTATGTTGTTGGGATAAAATCTTTTATACTGCTTTTCTGGCTGCTGTGAAGTTTATGTAGTGAGTAAAACTGAGAAAGAGAAGCCTAATCCTTGCCTCTGGGTCCTTAATAGAATTGAAACTTACCATTACATAAGCTAGGCAAATTTCGATTCACTATCAGTGGAAAATTGTACTCTTGAGCTCCTAGGGAAGACACATCATTTGATGTATTGGAAAGGGATATTTTTTCATAGAACAATGTTTACAACATTAATGGTACATAAATCATCTGAATAGAGACTGAAACAGAAATGAAACAAAAAACTTTGTGCTAAAAGATGGTTGCATCAAGAGTTGCCATTTTAAATGCGAGGCCTACATTGACTAACATTGACATAAACACAATTTGCTCGACATAAGGTTCTTAAGTTCAAGTTTCATCTTAATTTTCGCTTTTCATCTTAACATTATTATGCATAGAAATATAAAAACCTTTTTTCAATCTCATCGGGCACCGCATTTGAGTCCTGGCTGCATATAGCCATAAAAAGCCTTACTGTATCACCCAACAGATGCCAATACAATCGTATTAATCTAAAAAGAGTCCTTACATTTCCTCTCTTCCTGGTGGTTAATTTGGAAACCTCTTGTCTTGTTCAGGATTTTCCTGTCCTCACAATTATGAGGGCCCACAATTCTAAATAACAGCTGCCCCTGTTAGGAATCTGTAAACAACCATATTGAAGCACCTCATTACACTATGACCATGATTTAGGTCATTCATACGGCACACAACAATAAATAAACTATGTTGTATGTTCCCTAATGATGGTTATCAGTATCATCAGTACTCATTTTATCAACTCAGAAGAATAAAAGGTTGAACTATAGGTACACATTCCTGTGAGCTATTACAATGGTCAGTAGATTAACACGGTGGACTCTATCACCAGTTAGAGTCAATAAGAACTCCAGAAATTTGTCTGGGAAAGGATTGAGATTTATTGTGACATCATTGACTAAATGTCATAGCACCTGTCTCCTCTTCAGAATGGCTTTCTTTGATTTATTGAAGCTGTGGAGTGATGATTTTAAATGTCTCAATCTACATTCCTCCTCATAAAATCGGGCTCAACCGTGTCTCAACCTTAGGTGTCGGACAAAAGGCCCAGGCTCTTCTGTCCTCTTTTCTCTCCGAACTAACTCAGTCAGTCAGCCTGGGCGACTATAACTCATCAGTCTTTTCTCTTCCATGTGTTGTTCCACAGGGACCGTCCCTGAGCCCTACCCTGTTTAATATATATGTGACGGACTTAGCACAAGTAATCAAGACTTTTGGAAAGGGTCTCACGTCCTAAGCTGATGACACACAACACACAACTTGTGCTAGCGGTGCATAAAGACTGGTAGGCAGTGGCAGCTAGCTTTCATGATGGCATGCTGGCTATCAGTCATGGATGGCAAACAATTGCCTTAAAGTAAATTCGGACAAGACCGAGGTAATGGTTTTTGGCAACCTAACTTCGGGATGGTCTCCGACATGGTAGCTAGAGAAACTGGGATCACTCCCTACTTCTGTTAAGAAGGCCAGAAACTTAGGCGTCATGTTTGACGAGAGCCTCACTTTTAAACAGCATGTCAATGCGGTGGTTTCTTCGTCCTTTTACATTCTAAGGATGATAAACAAATTGCTACCCTATCTCCCGATGAGTGCTGGAAAAACTCTCATTAGTGCTCTAGTTATGTCAAGAGTTGATTACTGTAACAGACTGTTAATTAATGGACATGAAAAAGTGCTGAATAGTCTGCAATGGCTACAGAATGCAGCCGCTAAGATATTGTCAGGTACTCCAAGGTTTAAGCCAATTTCCAGTGTTAGGCGTCAACTCCATTGGCTGCCCATAAAAAGCAGAACTAAATTTAAGGCGCTATGCATTGTTTATAAAGCAGTTCATGGCACAGGGCCTGAATACCTGAAAAAAGCTTTCCGAGCATATGCGCCAAGCAGAGCCTTACGCTTCGCAGCCGCCAAACTTCTGATCGTTCCCAGAACAAACAAAGTTAACTGGGGTGACAGAAGGTTTGTAGTGGCAATGGCTAAACTTTGGAACCTGCTCCCCTTACAAATTACGACCAGTCCAACACTATTATCTTTTAGGAAACAAGTGAAAACTTGGTTATCCGAGCAATATGTTATGTTATGTTATGTTATGTTATGTTATGTTATATTGACTTATATAGTGCGCAGCTGCCCCAGGAAAGGGGCGTCCCAGCGCTTCTGGCAGCACACAAACAACTGATTACGATGAAGCTCGGCAAGACAGTATCCAATAAGCTTAGTTTAGGGGAAAGAGATGGGTCTTGATTCCTTTTCTAAAGGCCAATATATCTTCAAGTTCTCGTATGTGTGGAGGTAATGAGTTCCACAACTTTGCTGCCACATAGCGGAAGGAGCGTCCTCCCGCTCGGCAGCATTTGACCCGAGGTACACTGACCAAGTGTTGTTCCGCTGAGCAGAGTGCACGGGTAGGAACATATGAGATCAAAAGGTTACAGAATAATTTGGGAGTTGAGAGTTTTAGAATATTAAAAGAAAGACATAGTGTTTTGAACTGAATTCGCTGGGCCATCGGGAGCCAGTGTAGCCTCCGGATGGTATCAGTGATGGAACAGAACCGAGGAAGGCCAACCAAGGCTCTCGCAGCCGCATTTTGATTGCGCTGCATCTGCATGATCTCGGCTTGATTGGCACCCAGAAGCAAAGAGCTAGCGTAGTCCAATCTTGACAGAATAGTGGATTGGACTATTAGCTGTCTAGTGGGTGCATCAAAGAACTTCAAGATAGGTTTAAGACCTTGAAGGATGCCAAAACATGTGGCTGCTACTTTTTTTGTGTGGAGACAGAAGCTAAGAGAGGAGTCCAGCTACACCCCTAGGTTTTTAACTTCACTTTTAGGCTCCGGGGCTTTACCCAAAGCCTCGGGCCACCAGTGACTGCCCCATAAGTCAGTTCTCTTGCCGACCAGCAATACTTCAGTCTTATTTGCATTTAATTGCAAACAATTAGATCTCATCCAGTCAGCCACGGCTGTGAGGCCGCTTTTAAGCCTGGAGACGTTCGGAGTTGATCCCTCCATTAGTACAACCACTAGCTGCGTGTCGTCCGCATATGAGACTATAGTGAGGTCCCACTGCCTGGCGACCTCAGCCAGTGGCCGAACGTAGAGGTTGAACAACGTGGGACTCAATACTGAGCCCTGGGGGATGCCCTGCTTGATGATGTGCGCCTTTGATAAAAAAGGAGGAGTAGAGACGCGAAAGGTCCTTTCTGTCAAGAAGGATCTGAACCAAGTAAGAGCAAGGTCTCTAATCCCTACCTCCTCAAGCCGATGGAGCAGAATCTTCTGAGAGACCGTTTAAAAGGTGGCACTGAGATCCAACAGGATCAGTGCTGCCGTTTGCCCACGGTCAAGAGTGGTACAGAGAATATCTAAAAAAAGCTTTCCGTGCATATACGTCCAGCAGAGCCTTACTCTCCGCAGCCGCCAAACTTCTGATCGTTCCGAGAACAAAGAAAGTTAACTGGGGCGACAGAAGATTTGTAGTGGCAATGGCTAAACTTTGGAACCTACTCCCCTTAAGAATTACGACCAGTCCAACACTATTATCTTTTAGGAAACAAGTGAAAACTTGGTTATTTGAGCAATATTAGCCTTCCCGCTATCCTTACAGTCCTTAGCGCCGAGACACCCTTGGGTATTTGCACACTCTATAAATTGTTAAAATAAATAAATAAATAATATTAACTGCCAATTCGGAGCAGTAGTAAAAAAAAGGTTCAGCCTGATTCCTCAGCAAGTACATGTTATGCTGGTGGACTGTTCCAACTGTGGTACAGTCTGAGAGGTGTTCACTATAAAAGAATAAAAGAGACCTGAGGGAATGGCCTCTTGGTTCTTGTTCACAACTACAGAACCATTTCTGTGTCATAATTGCCTGGGGGCCTACATACCACCAGGCCTGTCTCCCAGACCATCCAACAACTGGCGATGAGGGCAGTCAAGCCCTTGTGCATGCTTGCACTCCCACCTGGCTTTCCTGCAGTCCTTTGGTCCCGTGATCGGCCTCTCGCTGGGCAGTTTATTGCTGCTGCGGTGTGGCCTGGGTACAATACGCCACATCACATCAAGAAAGGTGAGGCTACTGTTGGTCTAACTTTGCCTCCTGTCCACCAACATGGGTGGCTTCCCCTCCCGTGCCGCACCTCTCTGGCCTCTCCACGACACTAAGGGGCTGGTCCTCTGCTAGCCCCACGGCACACATTTCTCTCTCAGCTCACTTAAAATAGCCTGTCTCTCTGTGCTGTTGCCCTGTGGAAGAGCCCTGACAAGCTGCATGCTGCCTGGCTCTTGTCTGGCCTGAAGTGGGGTCAGCCTAAGGGAACCACCTATTCCCATCCAGAGAAGGCCCCAGAAGATCAGGACCAACAAAATATATATATTCTCATCATCATGGTACACAAGCAGTGCAATATTTTCTTAAGAGCCATTCTCTAAGATTTGTACTACACAATGTGGTGTTGATTGAGTTCTTGACCTTCTGTTTGAACAACAACATGTTCTTGTTTCAGAAACAACACTTTAGACAGATTAGAGGGACGGCGATTGGGACCTACTTCGCCCCCAGCTACGCAAACTTGTTTGTGGGCTGGTGGGAGAAGAAGGTCGCCTGGGCCAATGAGAATCAACATTGGGTCTCTTCAATAATTGGGTGGCACCGATATATCGACGACCTTTTCATTTTTTGGAAAGGTCCATGGACTGAAGCCGAAGCTTACATAAAACATCTGAATGACAACACGGTGTATCTGCATTTCAGCGACAATATTAGTGACACTGAAGTAGACTTCTAAGACCTCAACGTCTTCATTAAGGAACTCAAAATTTGCACCTTACTATTTCACAAGACCACATCAGGGAATTCTATCCTAGAATCCAATAGTTGTCACCCAAAACCCCTTAAGAATAGTATTCCGTACGGGGATTTACTACGCCTCAAGAGAAATTGCACATTAGAAAAAGACTTTGAAGCGGCAGCCCAGGTGTCAATGCAAAGATTTAAAGTGAGGGATACTTAGATCAGATTCTATAACAAAACTATGAAAAGGTAAAAAAAAAAAACAGATCATGTCTATTAAAAGACAAAAGCAAACCGACCAGTAATGATGACTATAGCCCCGCTTTATCACAACTTTTTCACGAGATTTCAAACAGATCCAACATACACTATCTCGTAATTGGCATATCTTAAAGGCAGATGACGTAATTGAGGTTGATATACCAGATTATCCCAAAAAAACATACAAAAGAAGTTGATCACTAAGAGATCTTTTAGTGCACAGCCATTTTGATTCAGTCCCCAGAACCACTGTTCCCAATAAGCCGCGCGCCTGAGCGGCCGCGCACTTCTATACCACTGAGCGCGCAGTGCAATGTGTGGAGCGCGCACACATAGCACATCCAACGAGAGTATTCGAGCCGCCGCTTTTAAAAGGCGAGCGGCGCGAAAAACAGGGATTTCCTGATTGCGGAGTACGGCCAAAGTGACCATCTTGAAGTGAACACTCGGGAGCGGCAGGTAAGTTTTACATTGAGGGCACTTGCTGTCTTTTGTTTCTTTCCCCAGTAGTGACACCTGCCACGTGTGCTTTTCGATTGACCTGAATCGCATGCATAGTTTGCAGACTTAATGCATTGTTCATTAGTAAAGCAAGGCTGCGGGAGAGATGGTGTGCTTTTATTTAAGTATTTGTTAATTGCAGCCCCTTTACAAACTGCGATTAACATGAATACTTTAAAACAAAAGCGCACCATCTCCCCTGCAGCCTTGCTTTACTAACACAAGAATGCAGCAAGTCTGCGGCGGCTGGTGAATGTACTAAGTAGTGGGGTGAAAACATGCATAATAAATTGCTCTGAGTGAGCAATCGAATAGAACCAGTATTTCTCTCCCATTTGGGATTAGTGAGGCATCTGGCATTCACCTGCACAGTTGCGTTAGTGGCAAAATGCTCTACACGCCTGGCTTTAAAAGGGCCTCGACTGCTCCGAATTTCTGTTTCTCGCTGATGCTTTTCCTTTGCAGCGCGATGTTGCCGATAATATCTTGCACATAAATCAAGTTGACCCATTCAGCCCACTGGCTAAATGCTCAGAGAAGCCAGCACGACTGGATTCCGGGTATGGAAGCGTCGAGAAAAAACACTACTCAGCGAGGTTTGCTAAGGGCCATGCCACGAGAGTCAGTGTGTACAGAGGCATTAAGTGCACCAAGAATAGCGGCGAGCGAGTGCAGCGTCTGCCCCGTCAGGAAAGGATAGGCAACATTGTCATAGTAAAGCCAGTATTACAGAGCACCACGCAGAGAGGGAGTTAAATCACAAGTACATCATGTGACATCTGGGTCCGATTAACAGACAATTTACAGAAGCTTCATCTGGAGGTAACAGTGTTTTTTTTGCGTAAACGTGACCCAAACATATTGAAGCGCTTTACATGGGCACAAGTTAAATTACACAGAGTTTCAGACACTGGTGGATTGAGTGATGTGCCCAGAATCTTAGGCTCTTGAGGTCCCGGAACTGTCTGTGTATGGTATGGATAAACCAGTCCATGCTGAGTCAGGGAACTGAGCCCACACAGCGATTTGCACCTCAGCACAAGTCCTTCCCGCCTCAACTGGCTTTTAATCTGTCTGCTGCCTTTGAATAGTGTGTTCTGTGCGACACACTTAACTTCCCCCTAGAAATAGATTGTTTACATGAGACTGAACGCCCAGACTGCCTTAGTTGGTCGATGCTTTTTGTTTTCTTTACTGATGAAGTGATGATACCCGTTTGTGTTTTCATGTGTCACTAGGATGGGTGTGAAATTGAAAACCAGCACTGCCTCACAAGTGAAAGGCTGTTATGTCCATACAGATTCTACTTGGTGTGTGCAGAGTCCTCAAATTATTGGCACCATCCAGACCGCTAAATGTCCGGATTTACGAGAAGCATGCACCTGTGTGCACACAGGGGACAGTAAAGACTTGTGCCAATGGTGCCTGCTTGACTTTGTGCTTCCTTCTGTGAATTGAGTGGCTCGCAATACTCGCAGGGGTTGTTGAGAATAAAAGAAAAGGAAAAATTTACCTGTCGTGGGGGTGGGGGTGGTGGTGGTGTTTAGAATAAAATTGAGGTGACATTCAAGCTTGTCTCTTACAAATATGCTCTTTCCTCACCCACTCTGATGGTAGTCTGTTTTGCATAAAAGGATTGCATCTTCTGAATATGCTTTAATCCATAAACTAAACCCTGAGGTGTTACATGATTTGCTTTAAGGTAGCCTAACTGAGTGTTCAGTGCTAACCGTGCACCCTTCCCAGCCACTTTCACTGTTGTTGTTATTCTCTACCCCAGAAAGTTTTTTTCTTCCCCGCCCCCTTGCACCAAGGTTTTCCATTTCTGCCACCTCCTGATCTGTGACTGCACTACTCCCCTACCCACTTGTAGCAATGTTTCCCGTTCTGTCATCTCCTGGTCTGTCACTGAACTTCGTCCCTGCCTACCTGCAGCAATGTGTCGTTTTCCTGCCAGCTTTCATTTTAGAAAGCTGACCTAGGAATGCATTCTGCCCGTTGCTTACCGTTGGCTTAGGGGGTTGTAACTCACATTTTTATGCTTTCTATTACTGGCTTTTTTTGCTTTAGGCTGTTCAGCTTGAGTTCGTCCCTCCTGTTGCCCAAACTTTGATTACTGTATTATTCCGGAAACTCACTTTCTGTAAACAGGCCTTTACATCTTGGTCTTATCTTGTCACATTTGCTGTGCATTCAAAGACAGAGGTCGAAAGTCAAGCTCTCTCTTCAGAGGGGACTTGGTTTTGACTTTTTTTCTCTAACTTCATAATGAGTGAATGTATGCGACAATCCTGCTGAGCATCCATGTAAGAGGAGAGGGTGTAGGATTTTTTTTCCTAGCGCATACACAACTGAACTGTGCTGATTTTTCAAAATAGATCATTATCAGTACAAATGAAGCAATTTATTTTGTTATTCTAAAGTGTGCTGGAAACAAATATTTGATTATGATGAAATCACATCAATACACTAGGTGGTGACTTATGCACACATTATTGTTTGAGTTTTACCCTATGTTGGTATAAATGTAATGCTCATTTAAATTGAAAATGTGTTGTCTGTAATGGTAGTTCGCTACCACACCATGCATACTCCACTTTATACCGCTCCACTTCGCTCTATGCCCTTTGACTCTGACACGCCACTCCATTCAACGCCACTCCACTGTACAACATGCTACTCCACTCCAAGGCACTCCACAACATGCCATGACACTCCACTCCCCTCCACACCACTTACCCCACACTACTCTACCGCACTCCACCCCTATCTATTACACTCCGAGTCACCCAATCTACCCCGCTCCTCCCCAATCTACCAGTTGGAGTCTTGTGCTTTTCTAAACCTGAAATGTACTTGCCTGTATAACCAATTCATGTAATGGTGTGTTTATCCAATTTGCAAACTGACCTTAAGCCCCTTAACGTGGAGCTGTATGTGAATATTTACCATCTTTTCACTTTTTTAAGTAAACGTTTGGAGTGACATTTGTCGCTGCACACGTGCGCGGTCTGGTTCCTGGCGCACAAAGCCATGGTTGTAGTGTACAGAGACCCTCCAATGCCGCACACAGAGGAAAAAAATTAGAGGGAACATTGCCCAGAACACCTAGATTGGGTAATTTGACTGGATTTTTTCCATGTCATCGCTGTAAAGCTTATAGAACAAGTTCTAAAATGACAAGCTACAAAATACCGGGCAGAGTCGCATGCCGGAAAATCAATACATTTCTTACATGTACCACACCATATTGTGTGTACTATTCAGAATGCCTCTGTAAACTCCAATATATCGGCAGCACAATACACCCTGTCAAAAGAAGAATACTTGAACACGGAAGAGCCATAGAGCACAACAACCCAAACTTTCCAGTTGCAAGGCATTTTGCCAAAGAACATAACAGTGAGCGCAACCTTTTTTATGTCTTGATCATGTCCCCATTAAAGATCGTGGAGGGGACAGGGAAATTCAGTTACGAAGACTTGAATCGAGATTTATCATAGATCTCCAAACTAGAACCCAGTTAGGCTTGAATACCGAAGAGGAGTTAGCCATGCACTTAGGTAAATAACCTGTCCTCATATTGATTTAAATGATCTAAAGTCCTAAGGGCTGATCTAAATAATGTTTCCCTTATTTAATTGCATTTGTTGAACCTTTATTATTGGCACAGACCTTATGGCCACACACTTACCTCGCACAAAGTCTGCACTATAGCACCAGCCTATCCAAGGCTCAATTTTCTTTGATTTAATGAAATAGATCATGTATATGATGATGTACTTATATTTTACAAACATACTATGCAATGAACTTAATTGTAGATATGTATTATAAAGTGTGAGGAAGAAATGAGTACATATGTATATAACTAAAATTGTGTACATAATCAAAATTATTTGCATAATATCAAATGAGAATATGATTGTGCTAATTAATTTGATGTATTCGCCCATCCAGGGCTTTATTTTTGTCCATGCACATCGAAGGAATCATGAATATATTCAGTGCTTATTAGTCATAATACATGAGAACGAAGTACATGTTAAGATGGCCGCTCAAAAATCAAATGAACCTGCGTACATTTTTTATGTTGATGATTTGACAGGAAATAACGTAATTTCATGAATTGCTGTGTAACTTTATTTAAAAGCTAAACAATATGTTGTGCGGTAACAATTGGAAAAAAGCGCGATGCCGAAACGCGTCCTGTTTGCAGTTTTCATACTGTAAATAAATCTGTATTGCTTCAACCACAGAGTGCGGTCTATTCTTTTACAAGGAGTGAAGGAAGCTGAGCGACATATATATATGGTTGGTGTTTGTAGCGTTTGGGAGCTTAATCTGGAATAAACGTTAATATTGCAACACAAGAAGGTTTTGTTGTGCGATCCAATTCCTTTCCAAGTGAGAAGAGTTTGATATATATATATATATATATATATATATATATATATATATATATATATATATATATATATATATATATATATATATATATATATATATATATATATATATATTCACTGAAAAAACCATAGGTTTTAGCCCATATATAGTTAGGGATTAGCATTTACAAAACCTTAATTTACTCGCACAAAACCATAGAAATTCGCATATATAGTTAGATGCAATAACTATATATTGCGCACCCGCAACCCACTGCTGATGATGTCGCATATTACATCATTCATGACATGGTCAGTGACAACACTGATGACATCACTGATGACATCTCAAATGACATCACTGATGACATCTCAAATGACATCACTGATGACATCACTGATGACATCTCAAATGACATCATCCAGTGACTGTATGTTTCTGTAAAGTTAAAATATGTCTTACATATTGAAGAATGAGTGGATGTATAAGTGTTTGGATGAAGGATTTAGTAGGTGCATGACTGACTGTATGAGAGAATGATTAAATGTGTCTCACTGAGTGCATGGGTTAGTGACTAAACTGTCTTAATTTGTGCATCATTATTACTGTAGTTCTGTAAACTGCTGCATGTGTTGATCAGTAGCTATATGAGTAACTATATGGGTTATTGATTGGTTACCCAAATATTTGTATGGGAGAGTGAGTGTGTGTGTGGGGGTGGCTGGGAGGTGTGTGACTCTGTGCATAGATGTGTGAGCAGTTGATTCAGTAGATGTATGGGTTCAAAAGTGCATGTGGAAACAGCTGTATGGGCGGTTGACTATCTGCATGAGTGCATTGGTGAGTAATTGGATTTCTCAGTGCTACATGTCTAAGTAAGTACATATGTAAAACACAGTACATGTAAGAGTTGACATATATAAATAACTGTGCATAAGAGCCAGTGAATGTGGATCATTGTGAACTTGTATCAGGGATTGTATAAGAGAGTAAATATGTGTTAGTATATGTTTGATTAAGTAAGGTGTGTATAACTGTATAGTTGAGGAAATGGAGGTGTGATTGATTCTTTGCATGACTGACTAGGTGTGTGAGTAACTCCATGGATGAGTGACAGTCTGTGAGAGTCTGTTTACACGGATTGTCTCTAAGGTTATATTAGAGTCTGAAGAGGTTGATCGTTATATCACATGAATGATATCATCAGTGATGTGATCAGTAATGACAAATGAGATGTTATCAGTGATTTTATCAGTGATGTTATTTGAGATGTCATCAGTGATGTCATCAGTGATGTCATTTGAGATGTCATCGGTGATGTCATTTGAGATGTCATCAGTGATGTCATCAGTGATGTCACTGACCATGTCATGAATGATGTAATATGTGACATCATCAGCAGTGGGTTGCGGGTGCGCGATATATAGTTATTGCATCTAACTATATATGCGAATTTCTATGGTTTTGTGCGAGTAAATTAAGGTTTTGTAAATGTTAATCCCTAACTATATATGGGCTAAAACCTATGGTTTTTTCAGTGAATTTCAATGGTTTTTTAATAGCAAATATCAAAAGCTGTCAAATGTCAAGTACGTGATAGGTAAAAACATTTTCGTGTTTATGCACGCTGATGTGCTTTGAATGCTGCCCCCCCCTCTTTTCTCTTAGTAGTACTCTCTCTTTGCAGATAGTGAAGGGTAGTTAACGCAGGCCTTTTCCCCCGTTGTAATCCGTCGTGCCTGCTTGTCTCTCCATTTGATTGATTGTTATCCAAGCATTTACTGTTTTAGAATTGATTCTCTTTGGTTCATTCTCTATTTACAAACAAGCACAAAGTCGCAATACTCTGTTTAGTCTTTGCAGATAGTGAAAAATCGTGTAAAAAAACTAAAGTAATCGAGCAAAATCAGTAGGCCACTAATGGGATCTCTTTTTGACCTCGCTAAAATAGAAACATTAGGAACAACCCTTCATGAGAAATACGAAACTAGTGAGATGAACTGAGCTCCACACCATGATGGCTGCAAGACAGCTCGGCTCCGACACCCACACCCCCCCCAAAATAACGATAAACTCTATGAAAATATTATAAATATATACAACACACCAGCAAAGTAACAGGGTAAAACATTTTATTAAATAACTATTTACATAACTATTTTATACTTTTTGTTGCCTGATCCGGCTAGCTCAATCGATCGAGCATGAAACTCATGCACTCTGATAGCAAGCGTTGCTGCTGATGCTATGCAGACAAAAACTGGTTTTCAGTTTGTACATTCTTCAAGATTTTTCCATCCAAGGCTGGTTGAGAGTTTGTAGAACGATGGCTTCAGATTTTCAACATACGATGTGGTGGCGCGGACTGGGAGGGGGCGCTTGGCTCCTACCCCCTCCCCAAGTCGTGTTGCCCTGGTGTTGCCTAAGATCGCCCCCGACATAGGCGGCCGGCTCCCGGGGTCCGGCGGAACTTTTTGCCTTTTGATGATTCTTCCATTCTGGACCTTGTCCCACAAACCGTTTGACCTGAAGACATGCTGAAGTGGGGCGCCCCTTTACCGTTTCAGTTGCCATTCCGCCCGCTTTTGCTACACTGTGCCTCTTCCGCCATTCAGCTGTTTACCGCCCGCTCTTGCGACTGCAGCGTCTCACTCACCATGTAGTTGAGTTGCTCCCGCTCTTGCAATGCAGCGATAGGCGGCTGCCACAGGACTCTCAAAATGGCGGCCGGCTCTTCAGATTTGGGCGTGGTCCACTAAAATGGCCCTGGGACATCTTGGAACTCGGACGCTTGTCTGCTAGGGCTTGGGCCCCATTCTCGAAAGCGTCCACTGAGCCTTGAAGATTCTACAAAAGTCTTGGGGGCCCCCGACTCCCGCAGGCTTCTGGTGGGGAGCGGCTGCCATGATTGCTCGTGGAATGGCCACGACTGAGCTACGAGATGGTGGTGCTCTCATGCTGACGCCAGCTTCAGTCTGAAACATCCAGAAACACTGTCGACTACCAATTCGATCAGTTCCGGTAGCGCCCCAACGTGACCCGGTAGGGAAGAACTTGCCCTCCCCTCTTTGACTGATGGTTCTTGTTGCCTGTCCCTTCTGTTGTCATTTACCAGAACTTTTTAGACTGCTGAAAGGGGTTGTGTTCCAACCGCTGGTTGATGGAGACATTTTGACCATATTCTGGACCTACGTTGTCGCGTAATGCGTTATATGACACGCCGCGTTAGCGCACCCGGAAGTGCTCCGGTGCGCGAAGCGCAGCTTCCCGGAAGCGATCCGGGGCGCGGCGCGCAGCGCGTAACGTAAGCATAACAGGTCATATGACTTGTTAATAAAACTTTTCATTGGTTCATTTTACTTTTGTTATTCTAATGATGAAAGGCTTGGTCATATGACCTAAAAATTACGCTTTTTATTGCTTTCGAACATTATTTTTTCTTAAACATATATGTTATAATGTTCCAGGCTAATGTACTTTCCCGGAAAATTTACAACTGTCCTGCAAGTAAAATATATTCCTTTTTCTAGAAAAAGGGCGTTTCTTCGTCCCATGACGGAGCCGTTGAGCAAAAGATGCTCGGCCTGCTGTCTTAGTCGCCAATACGCCTGAATATCAGATTCTTATCGATCACTTTATGTTGCAGGAGTAGAAAACACAACAGCCCTTGACCATTTATCTTTACTGCGTTCCTGCGTATTATACCTTTTATCCGTCATGTAATTGGACTGCTTTATTTCACTTGCCTTTTACTGACTCGAAAACAGTGACTAAAATTAAAAACTTTACCAATGTAAATACTACTACCATGTTTTGTTTTAAAAACCTTTATTGTGAAAATGTCAGTATACAAATACGGGCCTATAACCACGTGGGCCGGCCACGGAGCAAACTGGAATCATATATGATGAGGAGACATTTACACTGTAGAGGAACGTAATGAGCGGGCCATTAGGTTGCAAGAACTAAGGTGTCTAACAGTTGCGGAATCGGTGGACGTACATTTTGTAATTAAAATACGACAGGGACACTTACAATAAAATTATCTAGATATACATTTGCGGGCAAGTACCATGGGTGACGTTAATTCGAACTTTCAATAGTACAGTAATCAATAACACATCAGAAATTAATATCAATAGGGATGTCGAAATATTCAATCAATTCTCGTCCCCGCCCGCCATGTGCTTCAAAACTGCATACGTATCTCGTGATATCAAGGTTGTGCAACCAGTACACAACAAGGAGTTACGAGTCCCATTTATACCGGCGCCATTTTGGGCGAGGCCGGGCAGGTTCAGGATATAGTCAAAATGTCTCCACCAACCAGCGGTCGGACCAGAACCCCTTTCGGCAGTCAAAAAAGGTTCAGTTAAATGACAACAGAAGAGATAGGCAACAAGAACCATCAGTCAAAAGAGGGGAGGGCAAGATCTGAAGCCATTGTTCTACAAACTCTCAACCAGCCTTGGATGGAAAAATCCTGAAGAATGTACAAACTGAAAACCAGTTTTTGTCTGTATAGCATCAGCAGCAACGCTTAAGTCAGCTTTCTGTGAAGCCGCCATTTTGATTCAATCAATAGCGTCCCCCTGCACACATTCAGGGACCTGGTCGTGTCTTCAGGTCAAACGGATTGTGGGACAAGATGCAGAAAGGAAAAGGAAAAAAGTTCCGCCGGACCCCGGGAGTCGGCCGCCTATGTCATGGGCAATCTTTGGCCACACCAGGGCAATAGTGAAGCTGCAGCAGGTGCAAATAAGCTTCAGGCAGTGTTACAAGCGCTGCTCAGAACTCTCAACTATGACACCACCTCCGTGCCATCCGGATCTTGGCGCCTTGTGCTGGTTCCGGCCTATTCATACATCGGTCCGCTACTGACACCACCTCATAGGCCAACGGGGCACCCCACGCCGACTTTCGGCGCAGCATTGTAGGATGGCCACACCAGTGCGGCAACTTGCTAGACACCACCTCGGTACCATCCAGATCTCGGCGCGTTGTGCTGCCTTCGGCCTACTGTAGCCGCAAGTGCGGACGCAACTCAGCTGGATAGCGAGTGAAACACCAAGGGGCGCCCCACTGCAGCCGAGGAGCCTCCATCTTGGGGGCGACGCACAGCATCACATTGATTTCCAATGCAGTCAGATCCTCAAACAGCCCCCACTGACTGACGCGACCTCACAGGCCAACGGGCGCCCCACGCTGACTTTCGGCGCAGCATTGTAGGATGGCCACACCAGTGCGGCAACTTGCTGGACACCACCTCGGTGCCATCCGGATCTTGGCGCGTTGTGCTGCCTTCGGCCTATTCGCACATCGGTCCGCTACTGACGCCGCCTCACGTGCCAACGGATTTTCTACGCTTTTTATAGCCCTATGCCGCATAACAGGTCATGTGACTTGTTTATAAAACTTTTCATTGGTTAATTTTACTTTTGGTTTCCTAATGATGGAAGGCTTGATCATATGACCTAAAAATAACACTTTTCATCGGATTAAAACATTTTTTTTTCCCAAACGATGAAAGCCCCACCTTGTTTCTGGATGTTTCAGACTGAAGCTGGCGTCAGCATGAGAGCACCACCATCTCGTGGCTCCGTCGTGGTCATTCCACGAGCAATCATGGCAGCCGCTCCCCACCGGAAGCCTGCAGGAGTCGGGGGCCCCCAAGACTTTTGTAAAATCTTCAAGGCTCAGGGGACGTCCAAATTCCAAGGTGTCCCAGGGCCATTTTAGTGGACCAGGCCCAAATCCGAAGAGCCGTCCGCCATTTTAAGAGTCCTGTGGCAGCCGCCTATCGCTGCACCGCAAGAGTGGGCGCAACTCAACTACATGGTGAGCAAGACGCTGTAGCCGCAAGAGCGGGCGATAAACAGCTGAATGGAGGATAAGGCACAGTGTAGCAAAAGCGGGCGGAATGGCAACTGAAACGGTAAAGGGGCGCCCCAGTACAGCAGACGAGCCTCCACCTGGGAGGCCCGTTCACGCCGCCTCTCCCCCCCCCCCCCCGGGGCGCCCCACTCCGTTTTTCGGAGCAGCATTGTAGGATGCCAAAACCAGTGCGGCAACTTACTGGACATCACCTGGGTGCCATCCACATCTCAGCGCGTTCTGCTGCCTTGGGACTATTCGCACAACAGACCGCTACTGACGAGGCCTCCCCCCGCACCCCCCGGGATGCCCCACGCCATTTTTCGGAGCTGCATTGTAGGATACCAAAAACCAGTGCGGCACCCAGGTAACATCACCTGGGTGCCGTCCAGAACTCAGCACGTTGTGCTGCCTTGGGACTATTCGCACAAAACACAGCTACTGACCATTGTTGCTTCTTTTTTCAAAAAAATGTTTAAATGTATTTACTGTTTTTGTTGCGTTGTATATATTTATAAGTTATTAAAGTGTTATAATCCTACTACTTTGATGGAGTGCTATATATTTTTAATGTGACACATAATTGTAAAAACTTTGATGTACAAAGAGGCATCCCTGGAATCTTCCGCTTCAGGCTCGGACCCACACACCCTCACAGTGAGAATCCCCTCCCAAAGCACAATACAGGATGGTTATCAGATAGTAGGAACGCGTGTGGTGTGACGGATCTCATCGGGTGGGGGCCTTGATCTACTATAACTCCTTTGAAGAGGGGTGATTCTCTACAGCTGGGGCCATAATCTACATCTGCAGGGCTAGGTGATAGCCTGGGACCGGCCTGGACAATCGGACACAGAGGAAGAGGAGTGTCAGAGGGTGCTGTAGTGAATAGGGTGAAAGGGAGGTGTCGGGCGGGCACAGGGTGTGATTCTCAGAGAAGAACAGCGTAGATGGGAGGAGGTTTCTGGCCCATGCATGAGAGAGAGAGCGGGGGTGACCAGTGCATGGGGGAGATGCTTGCGAGGGTGGGGAGCCATGCTGAGGATCGGCGGCGTGCAGAGAGTGGGTCTGGTCAAGGCATCTAAAATGGCTGCTGTGCTCAACAAAAGTGTGGCATTGCAAAAAAGGCAAGATGGCGCAGACAATGTTTATCAATAAGGATTAATTTATAACAATTATTTTTAACAAAATATTTACTCGCAGTGACAAAATGGCGGTCAATAGTTCCTGATTTCCATCGAATCGAACGTTAACAGACGTCACGCAGCAAAAAAAAAAAAACGCTCACGCACAGCCACTGGAAGACATGTATCAACATATATGAGCCTCCTCAGCCACCCTCAGAAAACATAAGGGGTCAGGATACGTCTCCCGTACCCCCTTATACCTAGTAATTTAATTAAATCGAAACACAAAATGGCGAATTCACGTTTCGCTACCAGTTTGCGACCCAGTTCGCGAACCGAGAAGCGCTTCTACCGCGAAAAATCAAATTTTTATTATTTGCCCCACGGGACCCTTTAATAACCCCAACATCATTCCTAGGGGGTCAAGAGGGGTCTACCTTGCCCCCTTTCATTAAATTCCCCCTTCGTTTTTCTCCTCCTCTTGTCTCTCGATCCTACCGAGAGACAAGATGGCGGCCGCACCGGACTGTTTAGAATGTTGACAGACACCGGAGAGCCAATCAGCTTCGCTACGCAAAGCTCCGTTACGCGAAAAGTACGCAATCTGGTGCGCTATCTGGGACGCTGTCACAGATATATCTGTTTTTTTAAACGTTAATTTCTCAAAATCCACTGGAGCACATATATTGAGACCCAGCAAAGGCACATCGGGCTAACAGTCTCTATAATTTTGCCAAGTTTCGTGTAAATCCATTCAGCCGTTCGAGCTAAAAGTGAGGCCAAAGGCCCTATGGAAAAATGAATGGGAAAAACGCAATTTGGGACCCCCCTTTTTTCTCAGCCGCCCCTAGACGGAACCCCCCCAAATTTTCAGGGGCTGCTCGGAAAAAAAATGTGCCATTTTCCTGAAAATTTCAGCCGATTCCGTCCACAAACGCCAAAGTTATTAGACATAGAATTTTCAAAAGTTCCATAGAGAAAAAATCCTAACTATATATACCTACTGGCGACCGCCAGTAGGTAATATATATATATATATTTATATATATATATTATATATATATATATAAAGTCCAGAAGTCCTGAGTATCGGCCTCAATCACCGAATTTCCCAACAGGTACAGACCACTCAGACACCAAACAATTGAATTCTATGTGGTTTTATTTCCCCATTACCACCAGCATGACGCCTCTCGGCCACGTCACCGCAGCCTTGATCACATGGCAAGAAAGTGCCAACAAAGTGCTTAAATACAGTGTAAGTGAGTTCGACACAGGTCACCAGAAGTATAGACATTGAAGACATACTAAAAACCTCATATAAATTCATGGAAGACAGGTACATGTTAAAACATCGCAATAGGTATCTCAATAAATAATACATACATACAAATAAAATATGTATAGATAAATAAACATCGATGCACTATTGAAAGAATAGAAAGCTGAAAAATTAGCACCTCCTTCTTACCCCTATTTCTTATATATGGACATTGAATTGTGGTTGATAAACCCTATGTTATCTCATTTAATTGTCAGAGTAATACCACACTCTATTTAATTTGCATGCCCTGTACATATTCTCAAAATGAATGATGGCTTCTGTCTTAGTAAGGTTCGGTTACGCTCTGATATATTCTGTGAAAAAAATATATGTAAATTTGAAGTGCAAGTGCATGTGCAAATATCGTGCAAATTAGTGCAAAAAATGCCAATTTCTAAAACACTCTTGGATAAAAGGATATTAAAATGTCATATCAAAATACCAAGTTAGAAAAACGCATAAAAAACTCCTACTTTCTCTGTAAAAAAACACACATCCGGACGGGCAACATGATCCAAATGATATTAACGACACAGTGTCTTAATGTATCTAAGTTACAGAATCCATATCACAGTGATAATCACTACATGTGTAAATAATTACTAGACACTGAGAATTCATTATTTACATTCTGAAAGTGCAAGTGCAAGATTTATATTTTGCAAACTCCGATTGAAAAAGTTACGACTAAGTAAGTTCAAAGTACCCAGAAACGTGTAGTGTTGCAGGGGAGGATATGGTGTCATCAGCATTTCGGTCTCAAATAAGGAGTGGACAAGACTATACCCTATGGTATTGGCTGGAACACAGTAAAACAACAAAGCTGATAGATAGATGTTCTATAAAAAAAGGTGTAAGTCCTCCCCTGTGTTGATCCCATTAGGGATCCTCGTATCTAATAAAAGGATATATTTGCTGTCCAGCTGCCTCAATTGTCTCTCCCTGTTGCCTCGTTTTATATTCTTGGGTACTGCATCGATTATAAAGTACTTCAAGTCATTCAGGTTTTTAGCATGGACTAGTTCAAAGTGGCGGGCAACCGGATAATTAGCATCCGAATTTACGATTGCCCTTAGGTGTTGGAGGATAGGGTTAAAGGCTTGAAGCTTCATGCTGCCTACATACTTGAGCCTGCATGTGCATTTGAGTACATAAACCGCAAAATCTGTGCGGCAAGTGTAAAGCCCTTTGATCTGGATAGGGTTGGGGTTGAAGGCAGAGCAATATTCATTGGTGTTGATGTCAATTTTGCATGCCCTACAAGAGCTGCACCGATGGAAGCCCGTTTTATTGGACAACCAGTTCTTCACATTTCTTACTTCAGGACTGGATTTCAGAAGGGAATCCCTCATAGAGGGAGCCCTCCAGAAGGTGATATAGATGGATCATCTGGTATCAGTGGGGCTAGACTGATATCAGTTTTAAGCAGCGGCCAATGCCTTTTTAGTGTCCCCCTTACCTTCCTTTCTTCTGTGTTGAAAGTGGTGATAAGGCACAGTCTTTCTTCTTCCTTAGCTGGGTCTGAGTTATCATCTAACTGTTTATTGTCAATGCTGCCTGACAGGTATTCCTCCCTGCTTTTGCTATTGGCTCTCTCCCTAGACTCTTTTAGTTCTTTAGGTGCGTAGCCACGGGCCAGAAATCTCTTGTATGCCTCCGTTTGGCAGGCCTCCAGCTCAGATTCAGAGCTACATATCCTATGCATCCTAATGAATTCGCCATAGGGTATGCTTTTAATTAGATGGGCCGGATGGGCACTTTTGCATGTAAAATTGCGTTGCCCGCAGTGCTCTTCCTGTGAAGCCTGGTTTCAAGTTTATTTTTCATTGACATAAACTTCTACATCAAGGAATAGAATGTGGGTTGTACTAATTTGGGACGTGAATTTGAGGTTCAGATAATTCTCGTTTATCACATCCACAAAATCCCTTGCAGATTCTAGTGACCCTTTCCATAACATGCAAATGTCATCTATAATCCTCCAGAAGTGCATTATGCTGTTAGAGAACCTGGATTTCTGTGTACCAATGAGGACATGCTCCTCCCACCACCCGACATGCAAGCATGCATAAGTTGGGGAAAAGCATGCCCCCATAGCCATAGCCACACCCCTTTGCTGTTGGTATATTTCCCTGTTGAATAGAAAGTAGTTGTTCATTAAGCAAAGTTGTATCATTCTTAGTAACATGACATTATGTTATCTAAATACGATGTTACGTTGGTCCCAAAAATATTTGACAACATTAAGCCCATCTGTATGTTGGATGCTGGTATACAATGTACTAATATCAAAGGCAATAAGTACAAGATCTGGTTCCCATTCTACTTCCTTGAGTTTAGTGAGAAAGTGACCCGTGTCCTTAATGAATGAAGGAAGGTTCTCTACAAAGTCATGGAGAAAGTAGTCCATATACTTGGAGACTGCTTCCAACAAGCCTCCCTGGGCTGAAATAATTGGGCTCCCAGGTACTGGGGTAGTCTGCGTGTGGATTTTAGGAATGAGATAAATAGTCGGGGTTACTGGGAAATCATTTTTCAAAAAGGCATGTTCTTGTTTGCTTAAAAGTCCCTCTCTTTTCCATTGGTTCAGCTCCTTATTCACTGTGTCCTTCAAGCATCTGATGTCATTGAAATTCCCTTTTCTGTAACACGTTTCATCGCCCAAGTGACGTTCAGCTTCCTCCATGCAGAGGGTTCGTGGCCAGATAACAATATTTCCTCTCTTATCAGCTTTATTGATTATAAGATTGGAGTTATCTCTGAGCTTTTTCATGAGACTAATATATTGCTTATCCATATACTTGAGTCTTTTTGTTCTTCTAGACACGCTTGTAGGATGTTGGTGACTATGTGGAAACATTGTAGTCTGACAAGGGCGTATAAATCACGTGTTTGCGCCACAAATCCATTGCTGATGGCTCACCTGTGAACAAGGCTACCGATGTAGCTGAAACGCATCAGGAAAAACATTATTTAGCTGTCATTTTGCAGAATAAAGAACCTGTTAATTCCAACGAATCTGGTGTCCGGCGCGCCTCTATTTGATTAGAAGCTGTGGTTGGATGTTTATGGAGGTTGTCCGCCCCCATGCGCCGTGACTGTCTTGCTGCGGTCCATGTTCCTTGCGGATGTCTTGCGGTGGATTTTTTTCAAAAGGAGCGGGACCCACCAGCAGTTTGTCAACTAATAAGGTACGGAGTTCAAGCCAAAAGGTTTATGATTATACTCCTGGCAAAGGACATTTGAAGGACACTCCTCTCTCTTATGCGGATTCTAGGACATGCAGCTACAGCAGTAATCGAATATAAATGACAGCTATGCAATTACTGAGTAGAAAACAACGGATTTTGAAAGAACTCAGGTATGTTTAACGTTTCAATGCTAAAACACCTGTTTTTCAACAAGGAAGTGAAAATTTTGCTTTGAATACAGAAATGACGAGAACTGCTTTCCAAGTGCATGACCGGATTTGTAGGATGTTGGTGACTATGTGGAAACATTGTAGTCTGACAAGGGCGTATAAATCATGTGTTTGTGCCACAAATCCATTGATGATGGCTCACCTGTGAACAAGGCTACCGATGTAGCTGAAACGCGTCAGGAAAAGCATTATTTAGCTGTCATTTTGCAGATTAAAGAACCTGTTAATTCTAAGGAATCTGGTGTCCGGAGCATCCTCTATTTGATTAGAGCAGTACAAAAGGGGTTGGTGATGGACGGAGCATCTGAACCAATCAAACACTCACACCCAGTCAACAGATTTAGGTTTAATCCATCACCGTTCTTTAGCCCACTCTGCCACCCCAGTTCAGACATGGCCATATGCAAATCAGTCTGACCCTGTGCCTCATGGGAACAGTCCAGCCCGAACTGCAAACCTGGACCGGAAACAAGCTTCCTAGGCCCGGTTTCTGGCATTCCAGCCGTCTTCAGCCAGGCTTGCTTGAATCCAGTGTCAACGTGAGCAAGGGACTCACGTCTGAGCATACCCTGCCAACGGATGTATGTCGTTACAACGCATACTTTTACTCCGCGTACCATTACAACGCGGTATTTACAACGCATACCGCTACAACGCATAGCGCTTTGGGGTGCTGGATAGTGGTAAGTATAATTTACTATTCTAACTCCAGTCCCCGGGACCCTAGGGAAGGTGTTGGATAGTAAATTAAACTTACCTCTTATCCTAGAGCGCCCCCCAGCGCAATGCGTTGTAACGGTATGCGTTGTAATGCCCGCGTTGTAGTGGTAGTGCCGAGTAAAAAATGCGTTGTAACAGGTGAATACCCCTGCCAACTTATGGTGAACAAAGCGGTACAAAAGGGGTGGTGATGGACTGAGCATCTGCACCAATCAAACACTCTATTTGATTAGAAGCTGTTGTTGAATATATGAAGTTCAGCGAAGGGTTAAGGAAAAGTTCAGAAATTCAATGGCGCTCTACAGGTAGTGGTTGGAGGGTGATTAAGAGGTTTGGGTGGTTGGTGCTTCTTGTTCAGAGATAACCCTAATCTCTGAGAAAAGAAGGGAGAGAAGAGCTCTACCTTCTGTGTACATGTAAGCAAAGTCAAGCGCACACAACCTGAGTTAGTTCATAGGTACAGTGTAGTAACATTGGATGAAAGGATAAGATCAAACTCCAATATTATTATCTTGTTTGTTTTTTATTTATTTAGTGAGTATATTGATTTCACAAAAAACCAGCCGACACGACCCAGAGAACATACGGACGACATCCCAACCCCTTCGGAAACGGCAACAAGCCGACAACCAAAGACAAGCGGATTGGCTTGCCTTTATTTATCCGACCTCATACCCGGCGACGGACCCTGATACCCGTAACACATTCACTGGACGCTTGAAAAGCGCTTTCATCTTGTGTCTATTATAACTCACACCCGATTAGGACTGGGTTGGAATTATCACCGGTCCCACGATACTACGCTCAACCTAACTTCGACAGCCCTGAAGAGTCACGGGTCTACTCCGATATTGACGAAACACGTGTTGGCTGTTTTTTTTGTGAAATCAATACACTCACCAAATAAATAAAAAACAAACAAGACAATAACATTGGAGTTTGATCTTATCCTTTCATCGAATGTTACTACACCGTACCTATGAACTATGAACTAACTCAGGTTGTGTGCGCTTGACTTTGCTTACTGTTGTTGTTATATATATATATATATATACTCCAACTTGCCTCCAAAGTGCCTCGTGCACAGATAGGTACGCAGACAGCAAAAAGTACGCCAGAGTCGGACTTCAATTTGTGATGCTTTTATTTAGTGCAAAATACGGTGCATGTCGTCAGACGCGTTTCGGGCACGTCCGTCCCCTTGCTCACTGATACCTGACGGTAACACAACACTGATTTTTAAAAGACGGATAATCTACATTTTTCGCGCCAACCAGTAATTGAACATGGCAACAGAAATAGGACTATAAGGTACACATCACAGGTAGAGCCTGGAAAAAGCAGGCGCCATTTTAAAGTGCATACAGTGTAACATTTTGACATCAGACGATTGGCAAAAGGTAAACAAATACTCTTATTAAAGCCTTGATTGTGTGCTGTAAACATTGATAAATCTTAAAAAAGTGCAAATGTGCTGTTTGCTAATTAAAAGGGCCCTTTTAAAAAAAGTCATCATGACATTAAACCTCAATCAATAGCATATTCAGTGCCAATTCGTATTTACAGAATAAGCTCAAATGCATAGATATTGTGCCATGCTGTCCCTCCCGCTATTCTCTGTATAAATACATTTGTCAGACCCTCCAGGATATCGCGATTTCGCGATGTGCCGTGAAATCGGCACTTTAGTAAAAATGCAGCGATTTTTACAGAAGTGCCCGCGAAATCGGCACTTTTGTAGGAATCGCAGCATTCTTACAAAAGCCGCCTATATCCTGAGGGGGTCTGACTTACGTTGTTTATTGGGCGGGCAGGAAGGACACAGAAGCACGAAAGAATAACTTTCAGGGCTTAATGGGGCATTAGCAGCTCACTGTGACGGGCTTTGAAGTGCCCCTCCTGCGTCTGGCTCCCCGCTGGAGACCCTCCCGGTGACTGGGGTGAGGCCCCGCCCTCTCCACTGGAGCCGAGGGTCGAAAGAAAGGGCGATTTACAATTTAGTGAATGTCCCTCTGCTCAGTACATCTCTTGAGATGGGTGTTATTTATACTCTGAAAGGGGGGAAGGAGTAACTCACAGACTCGGCCTTTCACACGTGCAATGTTAGTAAACATTCCGTAATAGGGGTGGTTATTTTCAGTGCCTGGGAACAGCAGGAGTGCGAAATGAGCATCTTGGTACAAAAAAAGAAGATTAAGTATTGTGAACTCTTATCATTGCGCTGCACATACTAATTCATGAAATATGCTTTTAGCTCTTGCAGTCTCCCCGTAGAAGTTCGTGATGTTATTATCAACACATCTACCGGGGCTGAGTAAGCTGCCACGTGACCTAACGCACCAGAATCCTTGCTTTGGAGGAATCATATCTCTTTAAGCAGACTGCCCGGCTCGGTGCACGATCAGACAGCAGGAATTGCAATCTGCAGTCTACAGCGCCTCGAAAGCAGAGACTTGCTGCAGAAACCGCGCGCTTGCCGCCCGTGATCTTTTAAATCAATATAGATATATTTTAATCGTCACGGTTAGAATCGGAAATGGGGCGGAAAGTGACCGTGGCCACGTGTGCCCTGAACCAGTGGGCTCTGGATTTAGAAGGAAACTTGGAAAGAATTGCAAAAAGTTTTGAAATTGCAAAGGAAAAAGGTGCCAGGTACAGACTTGGACCAGAACTGGAAATATGTGGTTATGGTTGCGCAGATCACTATTACGAAAGTGATACCCTTCTACATTCATTCCAAGTCCTGGCCAAGCTCCTGGAAATGCCTGTCACCCAAAACATAATCTGCGATGTGGGCATGCCTGTGATGCACAGAAATGTCCGGTACAACTGTAGAGTGATCTTCCTAAACAAAAAAATTCTCCTGATTCGACCAAAGATGGCCTTGGCAAATACAGGGAACTACAGAGAGCTGCGCTGGTTTTCACCCTGGAGCAAACCAAGGCACGTGGAAGAATACTTTTTACCAAGGATGATACAAGAGGTGACCGGACAGGAAACAGTGGCCTTCGGGGATGCGGTTATAGCCACTGTAGCACCTCGAGTACTGTACTCCAAGGCGCCCGGTTTGACGAGCGCGGGCACGTGAGGGTGGGTACCTATATATAAATATTTATGGCATGCCCATGTAGAAGGGGGCACTCGAGCCTTATGCGGGTCTCAAGCTGTAGGAAAAGGGAATTACTTAAACCCACAATCAAGAGTGTTTCTATGGAGGAATGCTTACATTAGTATACATACATAGCTTCATGTTGTTAAATAACTAAAAAACCGAAAATATTGTTGTAGGAAAAATGGCCAAATCAAATGCCGCAAAATTGCCGCTAAATTTCCATATTTGTGCCGCTAAATTTCTATTTTTGTGCCGCTAAATTTGCTAATCCATGCCGCTATATCCTGGGGGGGTATATTTTGTCAATACGAGATAAATACATTTGTTAGTACGGGATAAATGGACCGAATTACCGAATGGCCTGAATCATTTTACTTTTGGAAAAATGTCAGATATTAACATTTGTAAACATAATACCCTTGTGCAAATCGCAGCATCATAAAAAAATAGCACGTATTTACAAAAGATAGGCAACAACAATCAATTATATGGGTTTAACAGTGAATAAATGCCATTATACACCTCACCCCAAATGTAAGCAGATGTAAATGCATCAATGCAATGCAATGACAGTACAAATACATGATGTTCCAAAACCGCCCATTGGGTGCATCAATTCCATAAGTAGCATCCTAAGGCACCTTTCTACCTAGTGGATCAGTCTTAGGACGGGTCAAATGAATGACTTCCTATCATTACGACATTCCTAATGGATAAATTGTGCATGGCCATGTGTTATACCATGGGGCGTTACAAGCTTGACGATCCAAAAATGTCAATAGCAGTGCTGGAACTGGTGTTAAAATGCAAAAGAGTTAAAGTGCACGTGCTAAAGTGCTCTGAATTCTTATATCAAAAAATTAAAATACATTTTTAATTCAATATTTCATATTTGCCTAAAAAAAAAGATCAGGAATACTCAATTCTTTGCACGTTTAAATTGTGCGTAAGTTACTGAGAGCCCTCAGTCTATCTCTTCAAAAAACACATAGAATTTCCCATGAGGTTAATCTATTGGGTCAAGAAAGGACTGTTCATAAGAAGTTACGTAAATCTTCCCCCATATTAAGGCCTCCTGGGGTCTTGCTGTTAAGTTGCATGATATATATGGACTCGAGTTGTCTCAAAGTCTTCTCATAATCACCCCCTTTCTTGTTGGGCACGACTGCATCTATCACGAAATATTTCAAATGTGATACATTTTTATCGTGAGTGGTCTGAAAATGCCAAGCTCCTGGGTAGCTCTGGTCGGCATTTACTATTGCACGTAAATGCGGTAGGATACGAACATGGACTGCCAACTTGGTGCTGCCCACATACATAAGATTGCAACTACATCGTAGTACATATACTGCCAATTCTGTGCGGCAAGTATAATGTTCTTTGATGGCAATCGGGGCTGTATCAAATGGGGTAACATAGGTGGAAGTGTTAACCCCAAATTTGCAGGCCCGGCAGGAACTACAACGGAAAAATCCTTTCCGTGGCGATAGCCAATCAGTTTTAGATGTCGTCTCTGAACTGTTTTTGACCAGATCATTGCGCATACTTTAGGCCCGTCTAAAGGTGACCTTGGGGGTCTCAGGTAAAACTTCTTTCAATACATGATCAGTCATGGCTATTGGCCATTGTTGTCTTACTATTTTGCCAATCTGGCGTGACTGTCGGCTATAACCTGTCACCAGCCTCAAAGCTCCACTCTCCTGCTTCTTACTAGATGTTTCAATGTTTACTCTATTGTGATCTAAAAGCTCGAGCCGATTTAAACTGTTGGCTTTTCTCATTACCTCGTCTAGGCTATTAGAATTGCAGCCTCTTGCCATGAGTCGATTTTTAGCTTCCCCTTGATAGATATCCCTAAGTTCTGATGTACTGCAGGTTCTATGGATCCTGAGAAATTCCCCATAAAGGATACTTTTGATGGTATGACGGGGATGGAAGCTATCGGCATCTAAAATCGTGTTTCCTGAGGTGGTTTTACGGAACAAACTAGTGAGAATCTTATTGTCCTGGATTTCTACATGTACATCTAGAAAATTAGCTTCCTTATCACTTATGTTGGCTGTAAAATATAAATTCAGGTTATTGATATTGATAGCATTGACAAATTTGTTGGCCTGTGCCACAGTCCCACGCCAAATAACAAAGACGTTATCAATGTACCGCCAGTATTTTACGACATTGTTCAACCAATAGCCCACATGTTGTCCCTTGAGTACATGTTCCTCCCACCAGCCTACGTGGAGCCCCGCGTAGCTGGGGGAGAAACATGCACCCATGGCCACGCCCCTGAGCTGTTTGTATACCGTGTTGTTAAATAAAAATACGTTGTTATTTAAACATTTCTCAACCATCTTGATCAACATTTGGTTGTGCCAGTACATTTCAACTGGGCGTTTATCAAGAAAAAATTGCATTGCTCTTGTACCATCTGTGTGGGCTATACTGGTATACAGTGTTGATATGTCCATAGTTATCAACAAAAGGTCATCTGACCATAAACACTGATTGATGTAAAATAAGAACTCTGTCGTGTCTTTGATATAAGCTGGTAATGAAGTCACAAATTCTTGCAAATAGTGATCGATGTATTTGGATGTATTTTCAAATACACTATTTATTGCAGATACAATTGGTCTGCCTGGAACAGGTACTTGTTGTTTATGTACCTTAGGGATAAAATACATATTTGGAAGAACAGGAAATTCTTTGTTGAGGAATTTCAGTTCGTCTTTAGAGATGAGCCCATCTCGTTTCCATTGGTGCAAATCCTTGCGGTACGTTTCTTGGATACATTTGACTTCTGCCATGTCAGTTTTCAAATAACATGATTGATCGCTTAAATGTCGATTTGCCTCTTCAATGTACTCTTTCCTGCCCCAGATCACAGTATTTCCGCCCTTATCGGACTGTTTGATTATAATGTTTTTGTTATTCTTCAGTTTATTCATTAGAGCTGTATACTGTCTCATTTGATAGGAGGGCAGCTTATGTGATTTGTCCGTTTTGTGTTGCAATGTCTTGAGTTCTTCAATCACCCTGTCTGCATATACATCGATAGCATCTCTAGGCATATTGGGGAAGATGTCGATGGTGGTTTGAAAGGACTCACAGAAGGGTCTCCTATTGTAATGCCTTCCTGATTTGCTATTTCTTGCGCACTGCTCTTGGTATCGTCTTCATTGCGCAAATCGTGTAAGGCCCGCATCAGCCCCACATCCTTTGCCTGTAATCCACTGAGGGCATCCTTTTTCCCTATGTCCAAGTTCTTTTTTGTTTCCAAGCCAGTTTTAATGGCATAGTATTTTTTAAGTTTGATTTTTCGGATACATTTAAATATATCTACCCTTGTGTTGCAGTAGGTAAAATTGCTCTCATGGCAATAGGAGAGTCCTAGAGATAGTAGTTGTTTTTCTGCTGTTGTGAGGTCAATTTCGGTTAAGTTAATGATAGTATTCTCATCAACTATTTTTTGTTCCTCCAAAATCGTTTTTTCTTTTGCCTTCCTTTTTGTTGTGGCGCACCTGCGTCGCTGTCTTCTCCTTGCATTTCTCCTCTGCCTTGATTTTGCTGTTGAGTCCTCGGACGCAAGGTGGATTTCCTTTGCATGCGGATATATTTGATTTCTTCCGCTAAGGTCAAGTGCCCCATAACCCCTCGTTTTGAACCTGGGACACTGTCATCCGACTCATTTTCGCTGGGTATTAAACTGGTCTCTGACCCAGACGCAGTGGACTCATTACCTGCTATAGTACTCGGTGTTGGTAACCTTGTATTTGGTATGTTGGTGGCTCTTTGTCTGCGCATGTGGTCGTATTTCCGGGCAAATGTTTAGATCTGGCCCAGCTCGTAATCCTGTTGATCACGAGCGAATTTGAAGGCCTTTCTTGTTTTGATGACCTCTTCTTGTTTTTTGAGGCGTTCCTTCATCTCTTTAATAGTTTTATCAATATGGGCCCACTCTTTATTGAATTGTTCTTTCTCCAATTCTTTGGTGATACGTGCGACCTCTTCCAAATTCGTTTGCCGATCTATTTTGGCATATTGTACCAACAGGCATACTAAGCGCATAGAAGCCTCAAGGTTACTCTCAGCCCAGGCTTTCAATAGCAGGGGGTTGGGATTCTCAAAGCTTGGGACAAGCATAATGCGCAGGCTGCGCGGCACTCTCCCCACTTCATGATACTTCTCGAGTGATCTAATTTCCCACCACTTAGTGAGCTCTCTCCTACTGTTTTTCTCTAGTCCTTTCAAAAGTGTTTTGACATCAGGGTTCTCGTTCGTATCTGTTTTTTTATAACTTGTATTGCTATCCTGACCAACTTAAGGCAAATTGAGAAACAGGGCATCAAAAGCTGCTTCTCTTTCCAGTTCTTCCGACATGATTTCACCGAAGATAATATTTGCAGTATATTAGCATAAGGGGTGTCATATGGCTCGACCACCCCAATGCCGATTCTTCAGGCACCTCCCCAACCTGCAAGTGTATCAACTCGATGTCTCTCACCATTGTCGTTGCTGCCGTGGTCCGCCCTTCGACTGACTCCTCGGCTGCGCCGCTCTGGTGCTTAGTTGCTCGTTATTCCTTGACGTGCAGGGGGCTGACATCCGTTGCTCAAAGGGAACAGGAACTCCAAACAGGCCCGTATTACAGCCAGCCAACTTATTAGTAGAGGGGTCTGCGTGTTTCAGGAACCGACCAAATCCTGATGTAGATATACTCCAACTTGCCTCCAAAGTGCCTCTTGCACAGACAGGTACGCAGACAGCAAAAAGTACGCCAGAGTCTGACTTCAATTCGTGATGCTTTTATTTAGTGCAAAATACGGTGCATGTCGTCAGTCGCTTTTCGGGCACGTCCGTGCCCTAGCTCACTTATACCTGACGGTAACACAACACTGATTTTTAAAAGACGGATCATCTACATTTTTCGCGCCAACCAGTAATTGAACATGGCAACAGAAAAAGGACTATAAGGTACACATCACAGGTAGAGCCTGGAAAAAGCAGCCGCCATTTTAAAGTGCATACAGTGTAACATTTTGACATCAGACGATTGGCAAAAGGTAAACAAATACTCTTATTAAAACCTTGATTGTGTGCTGTAAACATTGATAAATATTAAAATAGTGCATATGTGCTGTTTTAAAAAAGTCATCGACACTAAACCTCAATCAAAAGCATATGCAGTGCCAATTTGTATTTACAGAATAAGCTCAAATGCATAGATATTGTGCCATGCTGTCCCTCCCGCTATTCTCTGTATCAATACATTTGTATATACCAGATAAATACATTTGTTAGTACGGGATAAATGCACTGAATTACCGAATGGCCTGAATCATTTTACTTTCGGAAAAATGTCGGATATTAACATTTGTAAACATAATACCCTTGTGCAAATCGCAGCATCATAAAAAAATAGCACGTATTTACAAAAGATAGTCAACAACAATCAATTATATGGGTTTAACAGTGAATAAATGCCATTATACACCTCACCCCAAACGTAAGCAGATGTAAATGCATCAATGCAATGCAATGGCAGTACAAATACATGATGTTTCAAAACCGCCCATTGGGCGCATCAATTCCATAAGTAGCGTCCTAAGGCACCGTTCTACCTAGTGGATCAGTCCTAAGATGGGTCAAATGAATGACTCCCTATCATTATGACATTCCTAATGGATAAATTGTGCATGGCCATGCGTTATACCATGGGGCGTTACAAGCTTTACGATCCAAAAATTTCAATAGCAGTGCTGGAACTGGTGTTAAAAAGCAAAAGAGTTAAAGTGCATGTGCTAAAGTGCTTTGAATTCTTATATCAAAAAATTAATATATGTATAATAACTTTTAAAAGGGGAAAGTGTCAAGAAAGCCATATAAAAGTACAGCAGATACGGAACCATTCCTCCACTACTGCAAAGAACTGCATGCCAGGATTCTGGAGGAGAGGCAAGGTGCAGTGCAGGCCATTGAACCCTCATCTCATGCAAGTAGGTAAAAAGAAAAAAAGTTAAGAAATAAGTGAAACATATTGAAAAATTGAAAGGTACACTAGACTGGCACACCCCGTGCAACCCCCCCAATCATCCAAGCAGCACCAATACACAGAAACAGGCAACCACTCCTAACCCATCTTCTGCTCCTGGAGTTCTGGACCTACAGCTCCAGACTTCTGCTTTGATCCATCAGCAAACGCCCAGGGTCAGTGGTTACACGTTACTCCCAGCAAGGTCACTTCCGTGACCAAAAACCATCTTGTCTACTGTGCCTCCCATTGATTCTTTCCTACTTGATGGCCCACCATATGCTCAAGCAATGAATTGGATGGACTGACTTGAATGTCTCGAGACATATTTCGCAGCAGTGGCATTGAAAGTTGTCCGTCAGCGCCCTATGCTCTTGCATCTGTGAGGTGCGGTGAACCACAAGCTTGGAAAATCAGTTGTGGAGGCAGGGCTGTCCTACACATACAACACACTGAAGGAGGCACTGGCTGCACACTTTGAGCCTCTGGCCAACCCTGATTACAAACGTTTTCTACTGCGTCAGGTAAGGCAACTGCCCAAGGAATCAGTGGATAGCTTCTATGCTCTTTTGAAAGATCTAGCAAACAAATGCAGGCTGTGGGATGAGAATGATGAAATACGGTGCAATTTATTCAAGGATGTGCATCTGCTAAGTTGAGAGAACACATGCTCCAAGCGCGTCTCCCTGGTGTGGTTCTCTTTTATACCTGTGCCACACCCAAGGGAATGAGGACGCGCTGTGCGTAGCTGACGTGTTCTTGTAGAGCTGTGAAAAGAACCGTAGGAAACGCTGCACTTAAAAGATGCGTGTCATTGTAGCCTTTGAAAAGACATTCGCATCACGCTGTGAATAAGGCGTGTTTTCTTAGTTAGAGCCCTTACGAGTGTTAATCTTTGTTGGAGTGCTGACTGTCCTATTTCTCTGACCTCCACCACTACCTTATAGATCAAGAACAGACAGCCATATTGGAACATTGAAATACAACGATGGTGCATACTGCATATGAATACTACACAAAATGACTATGGTAATGTGTTTATGAAACCAAAGGTACTTCAATGAAAGTACAGGATACTTACACACCTGAGTTCAATAAAAGCAAGGTTTTTACGGTAAACATATGCACACCTGAATCACGCTAGATACTGTAACAGCGCCACCAGTATCAAGCTAAAGGTTTGGCGCCATGCATCTTGCCTCACAATGCCTGTGAGCAGGAGTGTGTTCCTCTAGAGCCGCGACCCAGAAGCATGACAGTACTCCCCCCTCCCAAGCGGGCTCTACAGGCAGGCTTTGAAGGGAAGGAGTCATGGAAACGACACAGCAAGCGAGGTGCATGAACATTGGTAGCTGGCTCCCAGGAATCATGTTCTGGACCATACCCTTTCCAGCAAACTAGATACCATAAATGTGAATTTCTTCTACGTGAGATTAAAATACGGCGTCCTTCGTACTCTTCTTGTCCGTCAATCAATAAAGGACCCGGCTGGAAAGAGCAGTTTTGAAGAGCTGGTTTTAATAGAGAGGTATGGAATACTGGATGTATTTTCAAGTGACAAGGCAATCTTAGTGTGTAAGTGACTGAGTTAATCTGTTTGACTACATCGTATGGTCCTTTGAATTTTGGATGGAATGCTTTATTTTGTTTGAACTGAAAGTTCTTAGTAGAAAGCCACACTTTGTCTCCTGCTTTGTATTGCGGGTCAGGTCTTCGATGTTTATCAGCTGAGGCTTTATAACTTTCTTTTGCAGAGTTCAGATTGTGGGTAGTTAAGGAATGGACCTTTAGGATTTGTTTTACTCCGGCTGAAATTGAAGGAACCAGATCTTTATTTCTGGGTAAACTGATTGGCGATATGAGGGATGGAATCCATAGGTTGAGTAAAATGGAGAAGCCTGTATAGACGTGTGATGTGCTGAATTATAGGCTATTTCAGCCAACCAAAGTAAGTTTACCTAAGAATCCTTTGAGTTTGAGATGTAACAATGAAGGTGTTGTTTTAGAGTCTGGTTTAATCTTTCTGTCTGACCATCCGTTTGAGGGTGATAACTTGTGGAGAGTGCTGGTGATATTTGTAAAGTTCGACACCATTGAGACCAGAATTTTGCAGAGAACTGGGATCCAAGGTCAGAAATTATTTTCTTTGGCAGGCCATGAAGACGAACAACGTGGAATAAAAACAATTTGGCTAACTCACTGGAAGTTGGTAGTTTTCTGCAAGTGATAAAATGTCCTAGTTTAGAAAAACTGTCTATTACGACAAGAATACAGGTATGCCCTTGATCGTTTCGTAAATCTGTTAAAAAGTCCACAGAACAATGTTCCAAAGGCCTTTGTGGGGTTGGTAAAGGCATTAATAGACCTCTAGTTTTTCCTTGATTCCTCTTATTCCGAGCACAAGTTTCACTATTGGCAACCCACTGGACCACACCTTGATTGATAGTTTTTGCGACCAAAAGTTCCGTCAGATTGCTTCTGTGGCTTTTAGCTTCCCTGGATGCCCAGAACATGGATGATTGTGGCGCCAATCAAACACTGTCTTTTTTGTAACTGCTCCGTGGGTACATATAAGGCATTTTCATGAAAAGGTAGATCTTGGATGATTTGTCGACTGGTTTCTTGCATGAGCCATTTCTTCCAACAGGAAAGTTGTCTCGTACTAAATCTAGAAACTTTTCAGTGGTGATGAGGCAAATTAATTTGTCCGGATCAATTATAGCCTGTGGCTTTTCGGGGGTGTTGAGTGGTGTAGATTCTTGACGTGTGAGTGCATCAGCGTTCTTATTGTCTGAACCAGGGCAAAAGGTAACCACAAAATCATATTCAGAAAAGAATAATATACACCTCATTTGACGTGGAGTTAATGAGTGAGCAGTTTTCATGAACTGTAAATTACCGTGATCCGTGAAAACTGAGATTGTATGTCTTGCTCCCAAAAGACGATGACGCCATTCGGTGAAAGCCTCTTTAATTGCCAATAGTTCTTTTTCTGCAATTGTATAATTTTTTTTTGCTGGTGACAATTTCTTTGACATGAATGCTACAGGGTGTGGTTGACCATTAACTTGGTCTCTAGGTAGGGTAGCCCCTATTGCAGAGTCTGAGGAATCAGCTTCCACAATGTAAGGCTGTTCAGGGTTGGGAGGTGCCAGAACTGGAGCAGATGTAAAGTTTTTTTTAAGTTGCTCAAATGCCTTCTGAGCTTCCGGGTTTGTCCAGACCAAGTCACGCCTACAATGCAAAGTCTGGTTTCCAAATCTTGACGGGTCGTGGAGCAGACAGTTCGCCAATGCCCTTTGTGCCAGGCAGCCGGTCTGGCAGAACCACCAGCCGAAGTAATTTATCCCTGGCAGAGAGCAAGTGTTGATTTGGAAGTCTCCTGATCGGAGGCACATGTTAGTTGTCATTATTGATTTCTCAGACTACCCAGAGGTCATGGGCTCAATGACAGCCAATAACAATATCCTGGAGAAAATTATGGCCATGCATGGACTTTTGAAAGAATTGTGCACCTATAATGGTCCTCCTTTCTCCAGCCCTAGAATTCAAGAGTACTAGCGGTCCCGGAGCACTCAGCATCACAAGGCCACACCACACTGGGCACAAGCCAATGGAGAGGCTGAACGCTTCATGTGTTCTTTGAACAAAGTCCTACGGATTGTTTTAGCTCATGGTCATAACATGGAGTGTGTGTTATACACCTTTCTGAGGGAATACTGACTCACACCCCACTCAAGAACCCAAGTCAGTCCTGGCTCACTATGCATCAATCGAACTGTGGGTGAAGTCATTCCCGACATGGACCAGTTATCAGATCTACAGGTGCAAGTAACAGGAAAACTGAGACATCGTCACCAGATATGATCACGTCCCGAACTTGTGGAGCCAAGCCAAAGTCTTTTGCAGTTGGTGATTTGGTCATTGGAAAGAATCAAAACTCAAGAAGCAAATTCATGCTACCTTTCGAGGTTGATCACTGGCGAATTCAAGCTGTGAAAGGCACCATGATCACAGCCCAGAAGGCAGGAGAAACTTTCTTGTGGAATGTGTCCTGTTTTAAATGGTACCAGGCACCTGCTAGCCCCGATATGGAGACATTTCCTAAAACCGTGAATAGTGAAGTTGGACATGGTGGTGGTGGTGTCTAAGAAGCAGGGGCTCTCCACCTGTTGAATCTGACACTGGACCTGCTGAAGCTGTAGAGACTGCCATTTGTCCTCCAATGGAGCCAGGTCCCCAGAGTGTTCCAGTTGCACATCCGTGTCCACCAGCAAGCATGGATGGTGATGTTCCAGAGGATGGTGATAAGCAAGGAAATGGGAGGTATCTTCTCAAACCATGTCCTGCAAAGTCCTTTCCTCTGAAGGACTTTGTGTTGATCTGTAACATAGTAAAGCAAAATGTCTTTCTTTGTCTCTCTTTCTCTCTTTCTTTTCTTCTGTGCACCCTTCATCTTCTTTGCGTGGAGGGGGGCACATGCATTTGTTTTAACACCTGTGTATCGGTCTGCCGTGTGTTTGGTTTAAATAAAAGAGGAATGTTATGTTGGTGGACTGTTCCACATGTGGGACATTAAAGGGGGGGGGTCACTGAGTGGACCCACCACTCTGCAGACAATGGTTGATACCAGGCGGGGGAGGAAATATAGAATAAAAGAGACCCTGGGGAACAGCTTTGTGGTTCGTGCCCACAACTACACAACCGTGTCTGTGTCATCATTGTCTAGGGGCATTATACCACCAGGCCTGTTACCCAGCCAATCCAACAGTACACAGCTTGATTACTCACCACTCTTAGGTATTGGGTAGACTCTGCAAACCTACAGTCTACTCCTTGGGAAAGCTGACTGATTAGTTGGTTGCCTCTGTGTGGTTGTTTCCAGTGGTAATTTTACCCTTTGGGTGCTCATGATGGAATGGTTCTGTCATGAGCACCAGTGCTCCTGTGCTCATGATGGAACCATTCCCTCAAGAGCACATGCTCAGAAAATCCCTCTGCTGCAGACAGCAGAGGTATTTCCCTGTTTTTTTGCCTGGGGAAGCCTATTTTTGGATTTCCTTGCAATGACAAACTGTGCATGTTTGCTAGGTTTCCCTAGGTGCCAGCAGAGCTAGGGTTCAAAATCTACAGTTAGGCACTTGTTAAAAAACGGTCCATTTTCATTGTGAATATGTGTTGTGTCCACGTTGCGTTTTGGGCCATTTCCTGTCTCTGGCACTAGGCCTACCCACACAAGTGAGTTACTATTTTTCTCAGAAGACGTTGGGGAATGCGGCGTGAGTGGAATTTTGTGAATCGAAGAAGATTCCAGAACTTTCTACCCCTGAAATATGAGGAAAATGGGATTTTTTGATGAATATTGAGATTTGCAAGAGATTCTGTGTAACAGAACCTGGTGAGAGCCAGACAAGTCACCCCATCCCCTGGGTGTCTAGTTTTAAAAAAATTAATAGGATTGCTAGGTTTCCCTATGGGTGCCGGCAGAGCTAGGGTTCAACATCCACAGCTAAACACTTTGCCAATAATAGGTCAATTTTCACAGTGAAAATGTGGTGTGCCCACGTTGCGTTTTTGGCTGTTTCCTGTTGCGGGCACTAGGCCTGCCCACACAAGTCAGGTACCATTTTTCTCGGAAGACTTCGGGGAAAGTGGGTGGGTAGAATTTTGTGGATCCATGCAGATTCCAGAACTTTCCACCATAGAAATCTGATGAAAATGTCATTTGTTTTGATGAATTTTGAGATTTGCAAGGGATTCTGTGTAACAGAACCTGGTGAGAGCCAGACAAGTCACCCCATCCTACATTCCGCTGGGTGTCTAGTTTTCAAAAATGTATAGATTTTGCTACGTTTTCCTAGGTGCCGGCAGAGCTAGGGTTCAAAATCTACAGTTTTCACTGTGAAAATGTGGTGTGTTCACGTTAAGTTTTGGTCCGGTTCCTGTCGCGGGCACCTTACCTACCCACACAAGTGATGTGCCATTTTTCTTGGAAGACTTTGGGGAATGTGTGGTAGGTGAAATTTGGTGGATCCATGCAGATTCCAGAACTTGGGGAACTAGTCAGAGAAAATATCGCGGACAAGAAGGAATTTGGGCCTACTTACAGACAACCAGTACCTGTCCTAGCAATCCACGGATCAAGAACAGTTTTAATGCCGACCCTTGCTGGTAAAAAGGAGAATAGATTTGTGTCCATTGACCTGATCAAACCACACTATGTGGCTGATACTAAGCAGTAGGCCAAGTGGACTTTGACAACGTAACAGACACACGCCTCTAGCTACAATCCAAGAGGTTTAAACTGAGAGACTCATCACCTTTGAAGATTCTACAGTGAGAAAAGAAGGACTATGCAATAAACTCATTCCTCTTGAGACCCAAATGACAGTTCGTCCTGATTCACCTGTCTACAATGAAGTAACAAGTGATCAAGTGGTTCCAGCGATTTCAACGAATCCTGATGCAATGCCAACCATTCACAGAACTGCTGCTGGCTATTTCATTAACTTTGATACGTTTTCTGAGGATCCCAGCGGACCTGAAACGATGCCAGCACAAAGAACTTTCAAAGAACTAGCAACATACTTTTTTCATCACCTGAAAAAGACATATCTATGGACTGTTTTGGGAATATTGGTTAGCTCCGGTAATAACCCTGGGTAAGCTGATAAATGGAAGATATATTCAAATTGACACAGCCACACAAATCATCCCATCGTGAACAAAGAGTCTTGTCTCAAAAAATCATTGGAGGGGGAAAAAGAAGAAGTTGTAGTTCATTCAGCTTCCTTAGGCTAGATCAAAAAAATCAAGTAGGGGGAATGAACCACTTGTCCTGTGTTCCCAGGGTCTATGGTAATGTAGGATGCGGGGAGCCGGCAGGGACCGAGGGGGGCGTGAGGACCCCCGGCGGTCCCCAACGTCGTGGGCCAGCGCCAGGGGATGGGGTCCCCGGGGCCACAAGTGGCCCGGGAGGGGGATATGCGGCCCCCCTCCCAAAAATAAATAAATAAAATGGCCGTTCCCGGGGGGTGATGTCCCCGGGGCCAAAAGTGGCCACAGAAGGGGGGCAAGGCAGGTGCTGGGGGGCCTGAGAGCCCACCCGCACATAATTAAAATAAGCCCTGGGGGTGGTGGTCCCTGTGGCTGGGTTCCCTCTGGGCCCCCCTTTACATAAGTATTGCCTCTAAGATTTGGCCCCTCCGGGGTCTATTTGACAAAGAAGCGCGGGAGTCCACGCTTCGTTTTTTTTTTTATCAACAGGATCCTTGTGGGACCCCCCCGAAAAGGCCTAGGGGGTCAAGGTCTTTCTACCCTGCCCCCTTTTTGCGTTTTTTGCATTTTTTATTTAGGTTTCTTGTGCCTCGGTTCTACCTAGGCACAAGATGACTGCCAACACTTCCTGATTTGGAGTGTTGACAGCCAATTAGCATGCAGCTCGTGCTCGGCAGGGTGCTCGGATCCTGCGCGGCCATAGATATATATGTGATTTTAAATGTGATTTTTTCAGGAACTACTGATTTTATCAGGAACTACTGAACAAATTTACACCACTTAAGCAAAAGGCATGAGTCTGAACCAAGGGCTACCTCTTTGCCAAATTTGGTGCAATTCCGTTCAGCAGTTCGGGCTGTAGCCGCAATGAACAGTTCCTATGGCAAATTGCATGGGGAAAACATGTTTTAAGACCCCCCTTTTTTCTCAGTCCCCACTTGACAAAACACCCGAGTCTTCCAGAATAAGAGCGTACCGGAGCGCCCCACCAGTTTTGAAAATTTTGCAAAGATTCGTCAACCAGCGCAAAAGTTATTGTTGCGGATATCCTATGGATAATAGGTCCTAACTATAAATACCTACTGGCGACCGTATATATATATATATATATATATATGTATATATATATATATATATATATATATATATATATATATATATATATATATATATATATATATATATAAATATATATATCCGGATTCCACTCTCCATGCCATATTTCCTAGAAACTGACTCTTTGTTTCTATCAGCAGCCGCTGGTAATTTTATTTAATTTTTATTCGTGCATTGCTGTGTCCATAACCAAACGCGTTTCTGCGATCCCAGTCGCCTTGCTCGCTGGTAGTTTGTGTTCAAAACCCTCCTCTTATTTAAATTACATACAACCCAGTGATTGGTCGTGACCAGATAATAGACATAGATGACATACTTGAAAACTAGCATCAACCATGTAGGGGTATCTTTGAAGAAGACAGATTCCGATATAAGGATACTGTTTCTGCCTTACAGTTTCTGAAATATTCTGTAAACAATCCACACATTAAATAGATTTGTATATAATAAATAATATATACATCAAGCTATAATAAATTAAGCCATTTCGTTTCCTGTGCAAATACGCGTGTGTGTAACTTCATCCTTTAAATCAAAGATGCAGTGCTATCGTTTCAGCACTTCATCATTATGTTAAAACTAAACAAATGGCTCTCACCATAAACAGTGCAAAGTGCAGCTTCTAAAGTGCTAACAGGAAACATTCCTCACATAGTGCAAAAGGTTGACCTTCCAGCCGGGAGTATTAAAAAAGCTTTACACTGAGTCAAAATTAATATATTTACACAAAAGAGACGGGATCAGGGATTTCGGGCAGACGACTGATTTCATTATTGCAAGAATAATACCTGTACAAATACTTTTTACAACTCATGGGACTAGGACTTAACGTTCACAAAACTCTGTCTATTATGTTGAACCCAACTGTGATTGATCTGCATTTAAAAAAGCTGTTCCGGGAGGGAAACCAGTTTCCTTTATTGAATATTTCTGGGCTAATTTTAACTAGGTCTGATTTCATGGAGTGGGCTTTGCGAAAAGTAAAGTTGGGTTTGTGAACATAGATTTCATTAAGAACGCTGTCTGTCATCACTATTGGCCACTCTGTATTCACTATTTTTCTGATGGTCTGTGATTGCCTGCTGTACGTGGATATAAATCTACATGTTTTACTAGATCTCTCTTTATCACCAGTTTTATTGAGCGGAAAAGTATCTGCTCGGGTGATAACATTCTGCCTATTCTGTAGGAGTGTTCCTCTTTCCAGTCTATTGACATTGTGTAAAGCTGCTTTTAAATTTTTCTCGCTGTAGCCTCTCTCTAATAGCCTGTGTTTTGCTATTAATAACGCCTCCTCATAAGCAGTTTCTGTGCTGCAGGCTCTCTTAATTCTAAGAAATTCACCATAGGGTAGGCTCGCTATGGTATGGTGGGGTGAAAGCTACTAGCATGAAGCTGGGTATTACCTGCTGTAGGTTTCTGGAATAGGCTGGTTTCAATAACATTTGCCCTGATGGTAACCAGAATGTCTAGGAAGCTGATGGAAGTGGAGTCTATGTAATGTGTGAATCCCAGTATAAGTGTATTCACGTTGATGGTATCAACAAATCTCACTGTTTCTGCCTCTGTACCCTTCCAAACGATAAAAATATTGTATATGTACCTCCATAGCTGTATAATATGTTCGTCATACAGTGCTCTGTGTTCCCCCTGAGGACATGCTCCTCCCACCAGCCTTCATGTAAACATGCAAAGCTGGGGGAGAAGCATGCCCCCATAGCCACACCCTGTTTTTGTCTGTATACTTTTCCATCAAAAAGAAATCTGTTTTTGTGTAGGCACCAATAAATCATTTTCAACAAAATGTTGGTGTGGCTATAGCATTCAACATTGCGCAGTTTCAGATAATATTCTACTGCTGCTAGGCCATCACTGTGTTTGATACATGTGTACAGGGATTTAATATCCACTGTTAGCAGCAGGTAATCATTTTCCCAATGCACTTCACTTAGTTTAGCTAGAAAGTCACGGGAGTCCTGTATATACGAGGGCAATCCTATGACAAATTCTTGTAAGAAAAAGTCCATGTATTTTGACGTCTTTTCAAAGATACTGTTGATAGCGGAGATTATTGGTCGTCCCTGTAGCGGATCAGTTCCCTTATGCACTTTCGGGATAAGGTAAAACGTGGGTAGGGTGGGGTGAGCATTCAATAAAAACTTATTTTCAACATTAGTAATCAACCCCTCTCTTGCCCATTTACTTAATTCCTTTTTGTAGCCCTCATTCACTTTATGGTCGGCCGCTCCATTTGAGATTTCATAGCACTCTTCTTCATTTAGGTGCCTAAATGCTTCATCCCTGTACACCTTTTTGTCCCAAAGGACGATATTGCCCCCTTTATCCGCCCTGTTGATGACTATAGAGTCATTGTTTTTCAATTTGTCCATGAGTTGAAAGTATCGTTTATCTTTCTCCTTGATTTTTTATTTGGTGATGCACGTTTTTTTGTAGAGTGTCTTCAATTCATCAATGACCTTTTTCGTGGAACACGTCTATTGCGTCCCTTGGCATTATTGGGACAAAGGTAGAGGGGGCTTTGAACGGGCTTTGACTCCCCCTCCTCATTGAGATATTTTCCCCATCCAATAATTCTTGTGTGCTGGGGGCAGCCTCTTCAGATTCCTCTGTTCTCAGATTGTGCAATGTCCGTAATAAAGGGATATCTTTAACTGCAATGCCTGTTGTCACTTGTGATTTTTGCACTGCTAAGGTTGACAATTGTCCGGTCTACATTGGTGTTCTTTTCTACTTCTTCCAGTTGCGTTTTTTCTGCTGCCAATTTCCGCGTCCTCTTGTTACATTTCCTGCGTTGGCGGCAGCTTCTGTTCCTTTCGGTGTTTGTGGGTTTTGTTTTTGCTGGTAACGCGGTCTTAGGGACTGGATTCTTTGCTCCCTGATATATTCCAGTTCCTCCGGGTAGGATAAAGGGCCCAGCGATTCCATTGCTTGCCCTGTGCTTCCTCTGTCAGAATCTTCATTGCTGGAAATCAAACTCCCTTCCGAATTGGAGCTCTCCGGTGAGGCTGTTGATGTTGTTGCCTGGTTTGTTTTCTCGCCACCGCCTTGTGCAGCAGGGGCCGTTTTATTACATTTTTGCCTTTTTACCTGATCGTATTTTCTCGAAAATGTGAAGACCTGACCCCTGTCATAATCGTTCTTGTCTCTGGCAAATTTCCACACTTTTCTCTTTTTAATGGTGTCTTCCAATTTCATTTTTCTTCTGTGCATTTCCTTTATAAATTTGTCTACGGTGATTTTGTTGTTGGTATCAGGGAGGGCGTCAATTTCCTCTTGTAATCGTTTAATCTCCTTGAGATCAGCTTCTCTATCAACCCGTGCGTATTTAATTAATAAGCATACTAAGCGCATCGACACATCTAAATTTGATTCTGCCCATTCTATTAAAAGCATCGGGTTGGGCTTCTCGAAGCTCGGTGCGAGCATAATGCGGAGTCCTCGGGGTATACGGCCTGCTTCGTGATATTTTTCTAAGGACTTGGCCTCCCACCATTTGGTCACTTTACTTCTGTGATGTTTTTCAAGCTGTTTCAGCACACTTCTAAGGTTCGGATGTTGATCTACTTTCTCCGGTACTGCCCCTTGATTGACCTCTATTACCGGTAGATTGCCAAATAAGTTGTCTGCCGTTTTCTCCCTTTCTCCATCGGAAAATTCCATTTTCACACAGCAATGTATTTAGCACTTTAATTGTTTGCAACTCCCGTCGCAATGGCTGCGCGGGATACCGGCGTCTGCTCAATACCTTCCCTCCTGCTCAAAATAGTGTCTTTAATGGATTTGTGGATCTAACAACTCACTGTTTAGTGCAACCAGCACCTCCTCGTCTCGTCCTCCGACTCGCCGGGCTGTGATGGTCGACCAAATCCTTGGGCTGTTCTCCACGCTTTCCTCACACCAAACAGGGGGCTGGAAGCGGAAAAGCTCTCCCGAGCTACGTGTCCGGTTTGACTTGTTCAAAACTTCCAAGCCACTTCCTGGGAAGTTGTCCGTCGATGGGAGGCCAAGTCGTGCCTCACTGATGTGAATCAGGATTCCACTCTCCACGCCATATTTCCTAGCGCTCGTAAAAGATGAGAGAAACGGACTCTTTGTTTCTATCAGCAGCCGCTGGTAATTTTATTACATTTTTATTTGTGCATTGCTGTGTCCATAACCAAACTCGTTTCGGCGATCCCAGTCGCCTTGCTCGCTGGTAGTTTGTGTTCAAAACCCTCCTCCTATTTAAATTACATACAACCCAGTGATTGGTCGCAACCTCATAATAGACATAGATGACATACTTGAAAACTAGCATCAACCATGTAGGGGTATCTTTGAAGAAGACAGATTCCGATATAAGGATGCTGTTTCTGCCTTACAGTTTCTGAAATATTCTGTAAACAATCCACACATTAAATCGATTTGTATGTAATAAAATATATATACATCAAGCTATAATAAATTAAGCCATTTCGTTTCCTGTGCAAATACGCGTGTGTGTAACTTCATCCTTTAAATCAAAGATGCAGTGCTATCGTTTCAGCATTTCATCATTATGTTAAAACTAAACAAATGGCGCTCACCATAAACAGTGCAAAGTGCAGTTTCTAAAGTGCTAACAGTAAACATTTCCTCACGTAGTGCAAAAGGTTGACCTCCCAGCCGGGAGTTTTAAAACAGCCTTACACTGAGTCAAAATTAATATATTTACACAAAAGAGAGGGGATCAGGGATTTCAGGCAGACGACTGATTTCAATATTATTTTCATATAAACACCCTGACCCCCTAGGCCTGCTTAGGGTGTCGCACAGGGACCCCAAAGGCCCCCAATTTTATTTATTTTTTTAAATCACGGGATGCGCGTAGGCTACGCGTACCCTGTCTAATCCCCTTCAAAAAACAAGCATGGTCTACCGCACTTTAATTCTAAATAGCCCCTGGGAGGCCAAGTCCCGGGGGCTTTATTAAAAAAAAGTGTGGGGGTGGCCCTATCCCACCCACACTGCCCCTGGGACCACCACTCCCCCCCCCCGGGCAAAGTATGTATAATAGCAGGGGCACACGGCCCCCCTCACAGCCCAGGGACAGCCACCCCACGGGGCTTAAATGTTTAATGATGGGGGCATACATCATGATGAAGCACCCCCAGCATGGCCCCCCATGGCCCCGGGGACCACCACTCCGGGGCTTCTTTTAAAAAAAAAATGAAAAACCCGTGTGGGGGTGCTTGAGCCCCAGGGACTGCCAACTCCCCGGGGCACTACATTTTGAAATTGGGGGGCCACCATCCCCAGGGCTTTTAACTGTTGAGAGAGGGCCGCGCGGTCCCCCTCCTGGAGCCTTGTAATGGCCCTGGGGACCGCCAACCCCCAAGGCCGGCTCCTGCAGTGTCCCGGGGTACCTACCCCTGGGACACCGCTGTTTGCTATGGTAGGGTAGGAGCCTCGCGTCTTCCGCCCTAACATAGCAAACTGCTTTGGTTTTTGAAAGAGAGAGCAGATAACCTGCTCTCTCTTTTAAAAACCAAAGACAATTGCTTTTCTGCATGGGGAGCAGCATGTTAGCTGCTCCCCATGCAGAAAAGCAATGCCGGCTCCCACAGGATGCAGTGAGCCGGCAGGGACCGTGGGGGGCGTGGGGACCCCCACGGTCCCCAACGGACTGGGCCAGCCCCGGGGGATGGGGTCCCTGGGGCCAGAAGAGGCCCAGGAGGGGGGCCATGCGGCCCACAGCCCCCCTCCCAAAAAACTAATAAATAAAATGATCAGCCCCGGGGGATGGGGTCCCGGGGCAAAAAGTGGCCACAGGAGGGGGGAGGAAGGAAACCCCACTCCTAATTAAAAAATATATTAGAAAAAAGGCCCATGCCCAGGGGGTTGCGGTCCCTGGGGCAGACTATGGCCTTGGGAGGGGGGCCGTGCGGCCCCCTTCCCGATTTTTTTTTTTTAATTACAAATTGGGGGCAGGCCCTCGGGGATGGGGTCCCCAGGGCCAAAAAAAAGAAAATGAAGGGGGACTCCACAGCCCCCCTTCTTAAAAGTAAATAAAAAAAGAAAACAGGATTGGGAGGGGGCCATGCCCCCTCATTGCACCTCCCTGCAAACGCGCTCCCGGCGCATTTGCAGAGGGGGTAATATTTCCCTTACATACTGGGGTCCCTGGGGGCCAACTAGCCTACCAGGAGCCTCAAGTATGCACCAGGGGGCTGTGTTGCAGAGAGGTGAAAAAAGGGGCATGGCCTCAATACACCTCTCCGCAACGCAGCCCCCTGGCGCATACTGGAGGTTCCTGGTGGGTTAGGCGGCCCCCAGGGACCCCCAGTATGCAAGGGGAATTAGTTACTGTCAAATGAGATGTCAGTGATGTCATTAGTGATGTCATTTGAGATGTCATCAGTGATGTCATCAGTGATGTCACTGACCATGTCATGAATGATGTAATATGTGACATCATCAGCAGTGGATTGCGGGTGCGCGTAATATAGTTAGTACAACTAACTATATAGGAGCAATTTCAATGTTTTTTTAAATGCTAATTCCTAACTATATAAGGCCTGAAACCTATGTTTTTTTAAGTGAATTTGCAAGGTTTTTAAAATGCTAATTCCTAACTATAAAAGGCTTGAAACCTATGGTTTTTTCAGTGAATTTGCAAGGTTTTTTAAATGCTAATTCCTAACTATATCAGGTGTGAAACCTATATTTTTTTCAATAAATTTCAAAGGTTTTGTAAATGCTAATTATATTAGCGGATAACGTTTATATATGTTATTATCCATCTGGGACCACCTGAGCAGCCATCTTGTTTCTCAGGAGAAGTGAGGCACAAGAGAGCACAAAACAAGAGTGGAAAATGCGAAAAGGGTTGAGACACCCCCACCTCCTAGTCCTTCTCAGGGGGTCCCAGTTTTTTTTAAATCGCGGGGTACGCGCATGGTGCGCGTACCCTATGCGTACGGTGCGCGTACCCCGTGATTATTTTTTTTTGTGCTTGGGGGTCCTTGTGGGAACCACTGAGAAGGGCTAGAGGGTTGGGGGGTCTCTACCCTATCCCCTTTTCGTGTTTTCCACTCTTGTTTTGGGCTCTCTTGTACCTCGGTTCTCCTGAAAAACAAGATGGTGGCCAACACTTCCTGGTTTGGACAGTTTGGAATGTTGATAGTCGACTGCCAGCCACTCAGAAACTCGCTCGCGCACGTAAGGGTACGCGCACGTATGCATACGGTACGCGTACTGTACGCGTACGGTTCGCGTACGGTGAGCGCATATAGATATACATTTGGATCAAATTCAATGTTCTCAACAACTACTGGAGGGATTTTCACCAAATATAGAAAAGGCACTACTGCATACCTGTCCCTACCATTTTGCAAAGTTTGGTGTAATTCCGTTCAGCCGTTCGGGCTGTAGCCGTGTCTAAAGGTCCCATAGAAAATGCCATTTGAAACATTTCAAATTCAATTTTCTCAAGAACTACTGGAGGGATTTTCACCAAACATAGCAAAGGCACATCTGCATACCAGGCCCTACCATTTTGCCAAGTTTGGTGTAATTCCATTCAGCCGTTCGGGCTGTAGCCGTGTCTAAAGGTCCCATAGAAAATGCCATTTGAAAATTTTCAAATTCAATTTTCTCAAGAACTACTGGAGGGATTTACACCAAACATACAAAAGGCACTGCTGCATACCAGTCCCTATCATTTTGCCAAATCTGGTATAATTCCGTTCAGCCGTTCGAGCTGGAAAACATGTTTTGGGACCACCCTTTTTTCTCGGCCCCCTCTTGACAAATTCCCCCAAAACTTTCAGGGAAGGAGCGGAGCGCAGGGAGGCAAATTTAAGGAACATTATAGGCAGATCCTTCAATCGGTGCCAAAGTTATCCCCAATAGAATGTTCGGCATTTCCTATGGTAACTAGGTCCTAACTATATATACCTACTGGTGACCGCCAGTAGGTAATACACATATATATATATATATTCACTGAAAAAACCATAGGTTATAGACCATATATAGTTAGGGATTAGCATTTAAAAAACCTTATTTTATTTGCACAAAACCATTGAAATTCCATATATAGTTAGTTGCACTAACTATATATCGCGGACCCGCAATCCACTGCTAATGATGTCACATATTACATCATTCATGACATGGTCAGTGACATCACTGATGACATCACTGATGACATCTCAAATGACATCACTGATGACATCACTGATGACAACACCCAGTGACTGTATGTTTCTGTAAAGTTAAAATATGTCTTACATATTGAAGAATGAGTGGATGTATAAGTGTCTGGATGAAGGATTTAGTAGGTGCATGACTGACTGTATGAGAGAATGATTAAATGTGTCTCACTGAGTGTATGGGTTAGTGATTAAAGTGTCTTAATTTGGCAATCATTATTTATGTTGTTCTGTAAACTGCTGCATGTTTAAATCAGTAGCTATATCAGTAACTATATGGGTTATTGAATGGTTGCCCAAGTATTTGTATGGGAGACTGAGTATGTGTGTGGGTGGCTGGGAGGTGTATAACTCTGTGCATAGATGTGTGAGCAGTTGATTCCCTAGGTGTATGGGTTCAAAAGTGCATGTAGAAACAGCTGTATGGACAGTTGACTGTGTGCATGAGTATATTGGTGAGTGAATGGATATCTCAGTGCTACATGTCAAAGTAAGTACATATGTAAAACACACTCCATGTGAGAGTTGACATATATAAATAACTGAACATAAGAGCCAGTGAATGTGTGAGTGGCTGTATGAATCATTGTGAACTTGTATCAAGGATTGTATAAGAGAGTAAATATGTGTTACTATATGTTTGAATAAGTAAGGTGTGTATAACTGTATAGTTGAGGAAATGGAGATGTGATTGATTCTTTGCATGACTGACTAGGTGTGTGAGTAACTCCATGGATGTGTGACAGTCTGTGAGTGCCTGTTTACACTGAGTGTATCTAAGGTTATATTAGAGTCTGAAGATGTATTATCACATAAATGATATCATCAGTGATGTAATCAGTAATATCAAATGAGATGTCAGTGATGTCATCAGTGATGTCATTTGAGATGTCATCAGTGATGTCATCAGTGATGTCATTTGAGATGTCATCAGTGATGTCATCAGTGATGTCACTGACCATGTCATGAATGATGTAATATGTGACATCATTAGCAGTGGATTGCGGGTCCGCGATATATAGTTAGTGCAACTAACTATATATGGAATTTCAATGGTTTTGTGCAAATAAAATAAGGTTTTTTAAATGCTAATCCCTAACTATATATGGTCTATAACCTATGGTTTTTTCAGTGAATTTTCAAGGTTTTGTAAATGCAAATTCCTAACTATATATGGTCTATAACCTATGGTTTTTTCTGTGAATTTCATTGGTTTTTTAAAAGCTAATATCTATAGCTGTAAAATATATTCTTTATTAAGTGACGTATCACGTAGCCCGTGAGACGCCTCATGATGCATCGCATAACCGTGACGTATCGTCTCTGCAGCGCAAACCAAACCCAAAACGTAAGCGCGCCAGAACACGCTTAAAGATATATATATATTTTTTTAACCTTAATTAGACAAAATCCACACGTGCACATATCACAAACGTTCAAAAAACACAATATGTCGGACTCCCGTTACGCTGCCGGTTAGCTGCCCGGTTAACGTACCAGGAAGCACCTTTACCACGAAAAATCGCATTTTTTTTTTCTTTTGCCCCGCAGGGAACTTTAATAGCCCCCTCATCAATCCTAGGGGTTCAGGAGGGGTCTGCCTTACCCCTTTCATTCATTTACACCTTTTTTTTTTCCACCTCTTGTCTCTCGATCCTACCGAGAGACAAGATGGCGGCCGTTCCGGACTGTTTACAATGTTGACAGCCAATCAGCTACTCCTCAGACTCCCGTTACACTGCCGGTTAGCTTCCCGGTTAGCTGTCCGGTTAGCTGCCCAGTTCGCGTACCAAGACGCGTCACTACGGCGAAAAAATCGGATTTTTTTTTTTTTTTTTTTGGGCCCCGCGTGGCTTTATAATATCCCCCTCATCAATCCTATGGGGTCAGAAGGGGTCTACATTGCCCTCTTTCCTTCATTTCCCCCTTTGTTTTGGTCTCCTCTTGTCTCTCGATCCTACTGAGAGACAAGATGGCGGCCGCTCTGGACTGTTTACAATGTTGACAGCCAATCAGCTACTCCTCAGACTCCCGTTACACTGCCGGTTAGCTTCCCGGTTAGCTGCCCGGTTAGCTGCCCGGTTCGCTTACCAAGACGCGTCTCTACGGCGAAAAAATCGGATTTTTTTTTTTTTTTTTGGGGCCCCGCGTGGCTCTATAATATCCCCCTCATCAATCCTAGGGGGTCAGAAGGGGTCTACCTTGCCCCCTTTCCTTCATTTCCCCCTTTGTTTTGGCCTCCTCTTGTCTCTCGATCCTACCGAGAGACAAGATGGCGGCCGCTCCGGACTGTTTAGAATGTTGACAGACACCGGAGAGCCAATCAGCTTCGCTTCGCAAAGTTCCGATACGCGAAAAGTTCGCTAACCGGATCGCTGCCCGGAGCGCTGTTACAGATATATATCTTGATTTAAACGTTAATTTCTCAAAATCCACTGAAGCACATATATTGAGACCTAGCAAAGGCACATCGGGCTAACAGTCCCTACAATTTTGCCAAGTTTCCTGCAAATCCATTCAGCCGTTCGGGCTAAAAGTGAGTCCAACCGCCCTATGGAAATTAACATGGGAAAAACGCGTTTTGGGACCCCCCTTTTTTCTCGGCCCCCCCTTGACGAACCCCCCCCAAATTTCCAGGAGCTGCTCAGATACAAAATGTGCCATTTTCCTGAAAATTTCAGCCGATTCCGTCCACAAACGCCAAAGTTATTAGACATAGAATTTTCAAAAGTCCCATAGAGAAAAAATCCTAACTATATATACCTACTGGCGACCGCCAGTAGGTAATATATATATATATATATATATATATATATATATATATATATATATATATATATATATATATATATATATATATATATATATATTACCTACTGGCGGTCGCCAGTAGGTATATATAGTTAGGATTTTTTCTCTATGGAACTTTTGAAAATTCTATGTTTAATCACTTTGGCGTTTGTGGACGGAATCGGCTGAAATTTTCAGGAAAATGGCACATTTTGTTTCTGTGCAGCCCCTGAAAATTTGGGGGGGTTTCGTCAAGGGGGGGCCGAGAAAAAAGGGGGGTCCCAAAACGCGTTTTTCCCATTCATTTTTCCATAGGGCGTTTGGCCTCATTTTTAGCTCGAACGGCTGAATGGATATGTACGAAACTTGGCAAAATTGTAGGGACTGTTAGCCCGATGTGCCTTTGCTGGGTCTCAATATATGTGCTCCAGTGGATTTTGAGAAATTAACGTTTAAAAAAATGTATATATCTGTGACAGCGTCCCGGTTAGCGATCCGGTTCGCGTACTATTCGCGTTACGGAACTTTGTGAAGCGAAGCTAATTGGCTCTCCGGTGTCTGTCAACATTCTAAACAGTCTGTAGCGGCCGCCATCTTGTCTCTCGGTAGGATCGAGAGACAAGAGGAGGCCAGAACAAAGGGGCAAATGCCCATAAGGGGGCATAGTAGATCCTCCTTGACCCCCTAGGTTTGATGTGGAGGCTTTAAAAGGGCCCCGCTGTGAAAAAAAAAAAAAAAAAAATGGTTTTTTTTCGTGGGGTGCGCCCGGTACGCGTACCCGAAAGCGGTCTGGGGAGCGTACAATAAGGAAACAAGAATGATTGACTTTTAACTTATTGTATGTTTATCAATTGTTCATTTTGTTGTTTTTTTTTTGTTTTTTTTTATTTACGTAGCTACATGTAGGTACCAATGCAGAGTCTATAAATTAATAAACGCCGTTTCCTTTGTAGATATCTTGCTTGTTGTTAAAGAAGTTATTGTGGTATATGGAATTCATACCATAGTCTGTCTGGAAAGCCGAAACAACATGGTGGCAGGAGATGATAAAGAGATGTTAAATACACATTGGGGATTATATAGTGGGAGAAAGGAAGTAACTATGAACAAAGTTAGTATGTAACACCAAAAAGTTGCACAGTATATTTAAAGTCTGACTTCACGTTATAATCAATTTGCTACTAGTTTTCAATATACATATAAAAATAAATAATGTGTCAAACAATTTTTGAATTAAGAAATAAAAATTTATTTTTCAGATTGTTTTTCAAAATTTAAAAGAAAATCTAAAAAATCGTGATCATGTTTTTCTTCATTTTTCAGTAGAAAATCTACTGCATCTACACATTGCACAAGTTCATTGTTTATTGTATCGTCGTAGAAATCCTTGTCAACTTCTGTCTCCATTTGTTTTTCTGTTTCAGTTTTCAAGTTGTTTTGTTGTCTTTCCATTTTGAATTCTGAAAAATGAATTTTTAAAAAAGATATCAGTACAGATAGGGCATTGTTGGGTTTCAGTACAGACAGGTAGTTTGGTTATTTAAACAGTGTTTTTTTCTTTGGGCAGTGTATGGTATCAAATTGGAAGTAGAAATATGAAGAAAATTATCAAATAAACTCTTAGTCAATTCTGAATTATACTAGAGAAGTCTAACTCTATCCTTAACTCAGGGCCGGCGCTAGGCATGGGCAGCGTGGGCTGCCGCTCATGGTCTCGCACTCAGCCCACCAGCATGGGGCCACGCACTGGTGATGTGTCCTTTTGTTTTCCTGGAGATCTATCACAAAGAAAGGTGTCGCCTGCAATTAAGGTCTATTGCAGGGGGGCCCCTCCTTTGGCCTCTCATGGATGGTGTCAGGAGGTATAGGGGAGGGAGAAGGAGACGCTCTTTGAATTGCAAGGAGACCATTGACAGACACTGTGGGGTGCCCATTGTTCAGCATTTTGGCGCACCCTCAGTTTTAACTTTTAGACCACAATCAATTCTCACACCTATGAAGGTGTGAGAAATGCGTGTGGATTAAAAGTTAAAACTGTGGGGGCGTCAAAATGCTGGACAATGGGGCCCCCACAGTGTCTGTGAATGTTCTCCTTCTAAGTGGTCACTTATGTAATTTGGAGGGGGCCTTGCGCACGTTCCCTTTTAGCACAGGGCCTCGCAAATCCTTGGACTGGCCCTGCCATAAGTAAAACAGAGAAGTCTATTTTATTCTATAAGTATTACAGAGTGATAGAATATAACTGTCTCAAAATGTTTTTCTAATTAGCTTTCAGTACAGAACATACTTCAGTTTTATAAATAATATCTTACCTTCTAAATATAATTTGAAGTTATCAGTTGATTTTTTGTTGTTCTGCACTTCACGAAGTAGTAGTCAAAATGGGTGTGTTTCTCTCTCTTTGTTTATATATATTCAGGTACATAACCAATCAAATGTCATGATATAATAGTAGAAATTGAAAGTAATATTTTAATTGGTGGTCATTTCCAACACTTCCGATATGTTTTGTGAAGTAATTTACCTTAGGGATTTTAGAGAGTTCTACATGCTAAATGGCTAAATGGTATTCCAACGAAATTTGTGAAAATGGTAGGGATTGGTATGTAGTATGAGCTACTGTTTAATTGGTGAAAGTGTCTCCAGTGGGTTTTCTGTAAATTACTTTCCCACCTTTTTTGAGCGAGTGCTTGTCAGTGCGTTTCCCGGTACGCGAACTTGCAGCGTTACGGGAGTCCTCCATTTTGTGTTTCGGTAGAATTGAGATATAAGATGGAGGGTAAATAATGTTCAGAATGGGTAGATTGGGGTACTTTAGACGTATCCTGTTTCCCTAAGTTTTCTGAGGGTGGCTGAGGAGGCTCATATATGTCGAGAAAAAAAATTGTTTTTTTTGCGTGGTTAGCTGCCGGTACGCGAACTGGTAGCGTACCGGGAAGCGAATATAGGTGAAAATAAGTGAAAAAAGGTACATTCGAAATTTCAAAAGAGTACACTAAGTTAAGGTAGCTCTGAAAAGAGCTTTTGGGTTCTGTGTATGTTCTAGAAACTTATAAGTAGGAACCAATACACATTCTTAAATTTAGTATGAAAACTCTGTTCCCCTCATCTGAGAAATGCACGCCATCTCCTCTGTAGATATCTTGCATGTAGTAACGCAAGTTATTGTTGTAGATGCAGCCCATTCCATGGTCCCTCATGTAAGCTGAAACAGACTTATTTACATGCTTCCTCGATTTCTCAATTTGTGGACAAAATTGATTGGACCACCTCCATTTTTGTCTTTGGCATATATTGGAATATACCAAGGCAGTTTGAGGAAAAAGTGTCATCAATTGCTCAAAGGTGTCCTTTAAAAGCATTTCCAGACCTACCCCAGTCAAAGTGCCCAAATCGTTTCCTCCACAGTGCACTATTATGAGGTCAGGGGTTGGCAAATGTAAAAAGGTTTTCACCAATGGTATCAATTGGTGACATTTCAATCCTCTTCGACCAATCCATTTGATTTCCACATTTTGTAAATTGAGGTTGTGTAAATTTCTGTTATCAGCATACCTGTGAGCCCAGTGGATGTAGCTATGTCCAAGAATCCAGACTGAAAACATAGCTAGAGGAGTTTTTGCTGCAGTCAGATGAAGTGTGGGAATGAAATGGCAGTTGAAATAGTGATGTTTGTAATGTAAAAAACTGTGGAGTTTAAGTGCAAATGATTCATTAGCAGTGATTGGTGTATTTCCATTGCTGAAAACAGAAAGTTAGGGTGCATGGATGTGTTCTTTGAAAGATGTATTTTGAATGGTTATTTAAAAATGTAGTTATGAAAGATTGCAGTGGATTAGCAGGTGTACTGAGAGTTCAGAGTTCATTTGAAACATTGTTGTGTGAACTTGTGGCCATGACAGGTCTGGCAGGCGGTAGTTGCTATGGAAAAGAGGTAGAAAGGGCAGAGGGGGGAAATGTGTTGATTTGAAAAAAGTGAGGGAAGAGTTTTTATTGGCTGACATGAGAGATATGTGTGTTGAATATCAGCGTTTCGGTGCCTTTGTTGGTTCCAGCCTCTGGAGTGCATACCTTTAATTCTGGTAAAGAATATTTGGTGTGTTTCTGAGACTGTTTTGAATTTCAAAAAGAATTTGTAAAGGTGAGTTATCGTTTATATATTTTAGATAAAGAGTAGTATGCTTTTTTGCGTAAATAAGAAAGTCAGCTGTGTATTTTAAATGATGTTTTGCTTCAAGTGTTTGCATTCTGCTTTCAAAGGCGACTTTGCATTCTTCAATTACAGAATCGGAAAAATTATTGGTTCGGTAAAATACCGAATCGGTAACTTTACCGATTCTGTAAATTTGCTATGTAGGGGGGACTCTTCTGAGTCCCAAAGGCCTTAACGAATCGATATTTTAGCATGAAATCAAACTTCATGGTAAAATACCGATTCCGGTGTGCATGCACATGTGTGCATGCACACCTATGTCATGTGAAAGGCTAACCTGCCTTTAGGTCAGGTGTGCCTGCCACATGGCACCTGTGCCTGTTTTGAGGGTGCCAGAGGGTGTCAAAGTGATACCCCCTGCACCCTTGTGAATTCTTTAATTACCGATTCGGTAAATACCGAATCGTTAATGCCTAATTATTCCTATGGGCTTCAAAGCCCATAGGAATGATTAATTGTTTGAGTTACATAGCCATGTTAAAAGAAAATGATGCATAAGTGTTGCACGGGCATTGTAAATACCCTCCTTTGTGTGCTTAGCAATTTCAAGTCACTTTCCCTGGGTTCAAGGGCCTTGTAAATACGTCCCCATGTGTGTCTGGTCATTTGAAGTCACTTTCCTCGTAGTGCAAGGCCCTTGTAAATACGCCCCCATGTGTGCCTGCCACATTTTCATTTTGATTGTTTGAGTTACATAGCCATGTTAAAAGTTATTGAAAAAAAGGTGCAAGTTCCTTAAAAAAACGTTTTCATGTGTATTAGGGCATTTTAAGTCTGTTTCCCATGAATGTAGGTGTATTATTGTTTTACATAAAAGGTTTAAAAACTTTTTTTGAAATAAAATGCATGCACACTTAGGGCCCGATGTTGGTGGTCGTTTCAGACCATTTACCGACCGGTTACGTCCGATTTTGGCCGTTTCCGACCGGTAAATGGTCAATCGGTATGTAGGGGCCTAAATCCAAGGCCACATGTAGGTAAATCTACATTTACAGAATCGGAAAAATTGTTTTTGATGGTAAATACCGATTCGTAAAGGTTCCTGGCACTCTGAAGAGTCCCACCTACATATGTGTGGCTTCAAATCGGTATATTTACCGATGTTTTATTTTACCGAATCAGTAAAATTACCGACTCGGTAATTTTACCGATTCGGTAATATATTGCCTCCTACATAACAAATTTTGTAAACTGATCGGTAACGGCCGAAAATACCGTTTTTCGGCCGATACCGACCGATCTACATCTGTTCCTTAAAGTTTTATGGAAAGATTTATGATGGTTGTGCGCCTCTTTTGTGTTGCTGTTGCGTCACTTTTATAATGCAGGAGAGATTTAGAAGATGCACCATGTTGCAAAACAGCAGCCGCGGGTCGTGGAGGGAGTTACGGTGGGGCAGGTAGACGGGGAGGGGGAGGGGCAGGGTGGAGGGATATAGGGCCCGATGTAGGTGGCCGTTTCAGGCCATTTACCGACTGGTAACGGCCGATTTAGGCCGTTTCCGATCGGTAAATGGCCAATCGGTATGTAGGGGCCTAAATCCAAGGCCACATGTAGGTAAATCTACATTTACAGAATCGGTAAAATTACCGAATCGGTACAAATTCGAATCGGTAATTTTACAGATTCTGTAAATTCCATATGTAGGTGGGACTCTTCTGAGTCCCAAAGGCCTTAACGAATCGGTATTTTACCATGAAATCCAACTTCATGGTAAAATACCGATTCTGGTGTGCATGTACATGTGTGCATGCACACCTATGCCATGTGGCAGGCAGACCTGCCCCTAGGGCTTGTATGCCTGCCACATGGCACCCAATCCTGTTTAAGGGGTGCCAGGGGGTGTCAAAGTGACACCCCCTGCACCCTTGTGAAATTCGGTATTTACCGATTTGGTATTTACCAAATCGGAAAATACCGACTTTTGCCGATTCGGTAAAAGGGAACATCTGGATTACCTACATACCCACCCCTCACATTTACCGATTCTTCATTACCGAATCGGTAAAATTCGGTAATTTTCGGTAATGAAGAATCGGTAAATGTTACTTACCTACATCTGGCCCATAAACACTGGCATATGGATTATTGCAGGTAAGTACACAATTTAATTTGCGTAAAGTTTCATGTGGGCTTTTTGTTGCAGGGTGGTCAGTCATTTGCATGAAAGCCCTGTAATATTATCACTATCACAGTAAAATTAAAAATATTTTTTGAATCATTTTTATAGCATTGTTGAATCAAATTCTTACTGTTATTGATTTACTGTTTGGTAATAGTGGTTAATACATTTTTTTATTATATTTCACCTCAGATTCAACTGCAGATTATTTGGAAATTAGACAATGCCGTCTAAGGATAGAATTCGAAAGGCTACGAAACGTCAAAGACAGCAGTTGACTAACATTTTGCAGCAGTCCTCTACATTAGAATTACCTCAACGGACGAAGAGAACACCGGGTAAGAGAACGAAATCATTCCTTAGAAACATTTGTAGAAACAAAAGTATAACTACAGAACAAGTTTTAGTCCAGAAAAAGAGAGCCAATTTAAATGGAAAGGAAAGGCCCGTCAAAAAAGTTTGTGCTACAGCAGGAGATAACTCTGTGTATGGCAGTAGAAGGGCAAATATATTCAGGGACATTCGTAAGCGAATGTTCCGCAACAGGGTAATTGTCAATTTGCTAAAACAATTTAAAAAAGGTCAACAGAAAGTGTCATTTTATAAGAAAAAGAAAAATGTAGAGAAAATTATTGATCAGGCTTTCAAAATTAAGCGAAAGTTATTTATTTTGGTAATTATTAGAATTAGGAAACTAAACAAGGTAATCTTTGTTTTCAAATCTAATAGTAGATGGAAGAGAGAAGTAAATCGAAGCAATTTTTGTGAAGTTTTCTTAGGAGAATGGATGCATAGTTCAAATAGTGAGGCATTTTTTAATGAGGAGAGTTATTTTCAGGACAATGATTTGGTGCATGCAGTTGACAGCAGTGGTCGAGCATATGAGGTAAAAGATGGTCGCCCGGTTGAAAAAGAAATACTTGTGTCTGCAGATGCAGAAGAGGCGTTAAGTGATGAGGTTTTAGGGAGACGACCTAAGGGACCAGTGTACACCTGGAAGTGTAGTTCTATTTGCAGTGTGCGACAGGATTCCATCAATTTGCTTTGTGATTTTATACGGACATTTCATAAGAAAAGTGTAAAGCAAAAAATAAAGTTGTTGCAAGAATTAGATCGTTGCAGAGTGAGACAAGTGACAGGTTTGCGTGGTCATTCACTGGCTTGTCTTTCTAGGAGAGTATGCCAGAGTGTATTTCATCATTTTAGGATGCTAGCAGTGCATCATAATAAAGTGAGGAAATTAGTTAGAATGTTGTATTATGCTAAGAGTCTAGCAATTATGCTTAAAAAATTAAGCAGAGCTCTTTTGCATGGTTCTGAAGTAGATGTGAAGAATATTTGTCAAGAAATTGAGTTCTGTTACTTTGCTGGTAAAGAGAACAATGTTGATATTGAACCACTAGAAGAAGGTAATGTAGAAGACAGTGAACAGATTTTCAGTACAGATAAGTTTCACAAGGAAATTTCCACGTTTATGGTGAAATCAAGTGAGAGGCCTAATTTCACTTGTGTGTGTTGTCGACGGACTTATTATAAGAATCAGACTAAGTTAGTGGATATATATGCAAAGAGTGATATGGAAAACAATAGTGAATGGAAGGATTTTGCCACATACTTGATGGTAGAAAATTGTTTTGATTTGGGAGCGGACGAACGTATGTGTACTTATTGCTATAACAAATTAAACCAAAACCAGATGCCTGCTAGAGCTGTTTATAATAATCTGGAATTAGATGACATTCCTTATGAATTGAAGGATTTAAATACTTATGAATCTATTTTGATTCAAAGTGTCCATCCCTTCCAGGCTATTGTACGAATGGAGCCAAAGACAGGGAAGTTGCCTCCATCAGATTTACAGAGAGGATTAAAGGGAAGGGTTGTTTATTTGCCTTTGGATTTGAAGAAAAACATTAATACAATTGGAGTAGAGAAAGTGGAAGAGGAACCTCTGGTTATCATAGTTAATGGTGTTCCGACAAAGAGTAAGAAAATCTGGCAAGATTTAGTGGATGTTAGGAAAGTCAAAAAGGCAACATTGTATTTGATAAAAAATAATAAGTACTACAAGCATGTATGTGTTGCAGAAGAGGAAGTAAGTGAAGAAGAGGACAGCGATTTGTGTCCTGGTCAAATTGAGAAAGTAGAAGCCTCTAAAAAGGAAGAAATATATGAACATTATAGTGTTCATCCTTTGCATTCCAAGGAAGTCATGGGGAATGCTATTGAGTTGTTTCAAATGAAACAAGCCAAAGGGAGTCCCATTAGTGTTTGGGAGGAAAGTTTGGAAGCTCGGTGTTTCCCACAGTTATTTCCCACAGGTCGAGGAGGACGATATGATGAGCGACCTGTTCAAATTCCTGCTTCAGAATACCGGACTTTACGATTGTATACAGAAGATCCTAGGTTTCGACAATGCATTCCCTATTTATTTCATCTATTGTTTGAAAGTGATCTCTCTGGATTGTCTTATGCAGTGAACCACATCTTGAAAAGTGGTGTACAACTGCGAAATATCTCGGCAAGGGACTTTATGGATAAAGTCAATGTGCAAGACAGTATTTTGGATTCTCACCTGATTAATCTCATGGCTTGTCAGCGTGGTACTAATGAGTATTGGTACCGCCGTCATGGTGACTTAAAATGTATGCTGAGGAACTTAGGAACTCCCACATGGTTCCTCACTCTCAGCTGTGCTGAGTATGGCTGGGAAGACTTACTTGAATTTCTACGAGAGGTAAATGGAAACATTGAAAATATTGAATTTAAGACACCCGGAGAACTGTGCTCTTTGGATCCTGTGAATGTATGCAGGTATTTCAATCATAGATTTGAAGCTATGATGTCTTTCATCACGAACAAGAAAAATCCACCTCTTGGAGAGGTGTTGGATTTCTTCTGGAGAAAGGAGTATCAAGCAAGAGGTGCTCCTCATATACATATGCTGCTATGGATCAAAGATGCACCCAAATTTGGAACAGATCCGGATGACTTAGTGATGAGTTTCATAGAACAGTATGCTACATGTGCTGTTCAAAAGACAAACGAAGACAAAAGTTTAAGAGAACAAGTTTTACGGTTTCAAAGCCATCGTTGTGGAAAGTACTGTCGTCGTAAATTCAGAAACAAGGACAAGTACTACACCAAATGTCGTTTTTCATTTCCACGGTCGGTGATATCCAAAGGAAGAGTGAACAATTTCATGTCTTCGCTGCGACATAATGTGACGAGGAAATCACCCAAAAACACATACAATTTGAAAAGAAACGAAGAGTCCAAGTACATCAACGACTACAACCCAGTGATTTTGTCCATGTGGAATGCTAACATGGATATACAGTTTGTGGCTGACAACTGTATGGCTGTGGCTCGGTATGTGACGTCTTACATCACCAAAAAAGAAAAGACAGAACTGAAGGATATGTGGGAGGATATTTCCCATGAAAAGAGCCTCAGTAAGAAGTTGTACAGTTTCACTCTGAAGATGTTGTCGCATCGAGAAATTGGAGCTTACGAATGTTCAGAACGGTTACCTTCAGCAAGTCTCTATGCCAAATCTAGGAGTATCATTTGGGCGAGTCTTGGTCTTGCTGCAACGCGTAATCGAGTTCTGAAACCTGTACGGGAAATTGAGTATTTGGCGGAGAAGGAGCCAAACAGTACAGATATTTTGAAGAGCAACATGTTGGATACATATTATCCAAATAGAAGCAGTCACCTGGAGAATGCTTGTCTGTATGATGTTCTTCAAAATTACGTTTTCAAGAGGAACATCAAAGAAGATATTGATAAAGGAGTGTATGCTGTAATTGGAAGTGAGGGATGTCTGGTTAAGCAAAAAAAATGTCAATTGATAAATCATCGAAAATTGGATTGCGAATCTCCCGAAAGAAAAGAGTTTTTCTATTTAGCTCTTTTGCAACTTTTCAAGCCTTGGCGTGCAGAAGAGGATATGCTTGGGGATTTCCTCTGTTACGAAGACTCTTTCAATGCAGCGAAGGAGTCCATAGAATGTCCTGTTTTTCCAAAATATCTACAAATGTTGAATGCAGAAATTGAGCAGGAAGCAACAATTGCAGCCGGGATTGCTAGAGACAGTTCTCAGGACAGTCAGAGTTCTGTTTCATTGAGTCAGGATCCACTAGGAGAACCAGTTATTGAAAATGAAGCTGCCACTGCCATGATTGAAGTGGAAAGAGCCATGGCACATGCTCAGAAGGATGCGGTTAACTTAGAAGAATTGGAAAGACAACTTAACGTTGAGCAGAGGAAAATATATGTCGAAGTTACCAACCAAATTGAGCATGGATTAAGTCATGAGAAAGAAGAGTGCTCATGTACGTCGTTGAAGTCTGTCCAACTGTACATGAGTGGAGAAGCAGGAACTGGAAAAAGTTTCCTTATTAAAGCAATTTCATGTTATCTGCAGAAAAGGACTGATTCATCTCTGTCTTGTGTTGTGACCGCTCCAACTGGACTGGCAGCTCATAACATTAAAGGGATTACTTTGCATCGGTTACTGATGCTGCCAGTGGAGCATGATAACAAATTACAATACCACAAGTTATCTGGAGATGCTTGTTGTGAAGTATCTAGAGTTTTGAAGAAGATGAAACTTCTTATCATTGACGAAGTAAGCATGGTTTCCAATGTCATGCTTGCTTTTGTGCATTTAAGAATGCAGGAAGTTCTTAAAACAGAGTATGATGTGTTATTCGGTGGCAAACACATCATTGTTTTTGGTGATCTTCTGCAGCTGACACCAGTGAAAGGACAACCAGTGTTTAAACTGCTTACACATGAAGATACCAAGAAGTGCCTAGGGAGCATTGGCAACGTTAACATATGGTTAAACTTCAGTTATGCTGAGCTGCGTGAAAATATGCGTCAGGCGAAGGACGAAGATTACAAGAATATTCTACAAGATATTAGAATCGGGAAAGTGACTGAGCGTGGTAAAGAAGCTTTACATGCACGCTTACTGTCAAATTTATATCCAGAAGAAGACGTTCTGCCAGAGGATATTTTTCAGAAAATTACTGTGAAGAAATCTGGAATATGTTTGATGCCAACTCTTGCAGAATGTTCCATCTTCAACAACAAAATGTTGAATTTAGAAAAACAAGAGATTGTGAAACTGGAAGCTATTGACAAAATAGAGCATATGGGAGCAACAATTATTTTGTCAGAGAATTTGAAACCTAAATTGGATTCATTAGAGAAGACTATATCTAAAACTGCGGGTTTTGAAAAGACTTTGAATGTGTGCTTAAATTGCCGAATCATTTTGAGAAGGAATTTACATGTTGAAAGAGGTCTGGTAAATGGATCAATGGGTAATGTTGTTGATTTTGAGAAATACAGAAATAGAGATGGAATTGAATTTTTAAAAATTAAATTTGATGGCATTGAGAAAGTACAGCTAATTGGTCGTTGCTCTGCTAGGTTTTTGCTTGTTAAAGACTTATATGTTCGCCGTAAGCAGTTTCCTGTTTGCTTGGCATATGCGGTGACAATTCATAAATCGCAAGGTTTAAGTGTAGACACTGCTTTAGTGAATATTGGCAGTTCTGTATTCAAAGAGGGTATGGCTTATGTAGCATTGTCACGAGTCAGAACTTTATCGGGTTTGTACTTGATTGACTGTGATGTCACAAACATTTGTGCGGATCTAGATTGTGTTAAGGAATACAATAGGTTAAGAAGAGAGTATGCACCACATTTGCCTCAATATCCTTTGATTGAGAAACGTGTGGTAGGTCGGAAACGAAGAAATATCAGTAATAGTAGGGATGTTGTAGCAAAAAGACCAAAAGTTGATGAACCCAAAATTGTAAGCAGGAATAAAATGAATTCTGTTGAAAATGTTGTTGGTTTTAAATTTGAAAATAGTTCTGGTGTCAACTGCTATGCTAATGTAGTTGTTAATGTTCTCTTTTCACTAGAGACTTTCAAATAACAGATTGTGATCAATTCGGAACAAAGTTTATGCTGTTTGTTGAATTCTGTGTTAGAGAAATGTAGTGCTGATAGAACGAGAGTAGAAAGTGTGTCTGAAATTCGTTTTCTGTTAGACGAATGTTCAGGTCAAACAGAATTCTCAGAAAATATTCAGCAGGATTGTCAGGAGTTTTTAATGTATATGCTTGATGTATTGCAAGATGAGGGTGTAGATGTAGATTATCTATTTGGCGTTTCTTATCAATGGCAGCATGACTGCGAGAACTGTAGGCTATCAAGTACTACTAGTGTAGACTCAGAAAGATTTATATATTTAACTTTGCCTGACAGTAAATCAGTATCCTTCAATAAGCTAGTAAAGGCAGCCGATCAAAATATGGAGTGCAGCCAATGTAAGTCTGGAATGCTGTCCACGTTAATTTTACGAAGTTATGGCCAGTATGTCATTTTAATGTTCCAACGATGTAGGCCTGATGGAACTAAATTGACAACTTTAATTAATAATTTTGTGGCTTTGCAGTTGTCAATATCAGGAAGGACTTTTATAACTACTGCAATTATATATCATAACGGTCCTTCAACTAATTCAGGACATTATACAGCTTATTTGAAATCTGGAAACGGTTGGTCATTCTGCAATGATTCTGTTTTAACTTTCAAAAAAAGATTGCCTTTCCAACTTCAAAATTCTTACCTGGTGTTCTTACAACCAAAATTCTAGGAAAGGAAGCTTGGGATTTGTTTAGAGGAATTTACAGAGGTTTTAATGGCTCCTACTCTATATTGCCTTGTGGATAATTGTAGTACAGAGCGAAAACTGTTTGTTTTTATAAGCAAAGTCAAGCAGCAGATCAAAATAAGGAGTAGAGGAAATGTAAGTCTGCAATGCTGTCCACATTATTTATTGAAACTTATGGATGAAATGTCATTTTACAATTTCAACTACATAAACTGGAAGAAAATAAGTTGTTCAGTCTAATTAAAAATGTTTTGGCTACACAGTCATCGATTTCAGGAAGAACATTTGCAACTGCAGCTATTATATAATATGCTGGTCCTTTGACAACATCTGGATATTACACAGCTTATTTAAAATTTAAAAAATGGCTAGTCTTTCAGCAAACATTACCAATTGAGTATGAAGCAATGTTGCCTTTTGACTTGATTTTTGAAGTCAGAATTTAGGGTAGGTAATTAGACTATAATGATTCTAGGTGTTGCTGTAACTTAGTGTGCTGTTTCAAATTGCTTTGTATGTCTCAGTTTTCTTAAAACAATTGAGTTTATCTTTCAGAAAGTGGCGGGCAGAAAATAGTAACAGCACAACAGAGTATAAGCTGTTCATAGGATATCCTTTGACGTCATAGAAAGTAAGTTACTTTGGAGAAGTTCCTATTTCTGCTTATTTATATTATTTGGGTTTTTTAAACACAATCATTTTGATTGTGTTTTTTTTTCCCCGCTGTTATATGATGAATACCTTCAACTCACTGTTTTCAGTGAAATTTGATATTTTCTGATAACAGCAAAAATAAACCATTAAATATGTTTTATTAATTTTCTACTTTGAATTGTGATTTCTAATTTGTATATGGATTGGTGTGGCTCACTGGTTAGAGGCGGCAGACCCAGAAGCAGAGGTCGGCCCGGGACCAGGGTTCGATTCCTGACGCGGCAGAATCTTGGGCCATGGTCAGCGGATTCGATAATTCTCGCCTCGGTGCCTACTCCAACCATGGGTCCCACTCAGCAACTCTAGGAAATAGCTTGCTTAATCTCTACTAACGGCCCCATCAGCGCCGGGGATGCCTGGCTTCACCTTGGGGATGCCCTGGAGGGACTATCTCACTTGGAAAGCCAGGATGGGTTCCCCAGCGGTATACAGCGCCGGGACGCCTCTTTGCTGGGGCAGCTGTGCGCTTTACTAGTATACCACATTTAACATTTAACATTCATTTTGTCTCATGCTCACTCTTTTTTTACCACCTTGTATTAATTTAAATTTTTTTGTTCTTTCTTACACAGATTAAAAGTATAAAAATGATAATACAGTACGGTAATGACAATTATAAGGTAAGCGTTTAGTACTCTTTACGTTACATGTCTATCAGATTTAACTTTTATTAGTTCCTCTGCTTTTTTTTATAACCCTTAGTTTCCTGTCTTTGCTACTTCCTTCATTTCTTTTGCTATTACTTATTTATACTACTCTTTTCACTTCTTTTATCAGTCCCTCTTTCAACAGTAACTGTGTGTTACTCCCTCTATTTGTCTTTCTTTTCACATTACTCTCTGTTTATTGACTCGTCTTTTTTTTAAAAAAAAAATGTTTAGTTCGCTCCCGGTTCGCGTACCAGAACGCTAACCGGAAAGCGTAACAAAAGAAAAAGAGGATGCTAGAGTGCTAAACATTCTAGCTTTTTTTTTCAAAAGGGAAGGTAGTTCTGAAAAGAACTTTTTTTTTATTATTTTTGATGTTTTATATTTTTTTTGTGTTTTTTTTGAGGAAGGGGAAACAAAAACTGATTTGCTTCAAAGGGCTCAACAGGAGCAACAAAAAAAAAATTACTTTCTAGGACGTTTTGGACATTGATGATTTTCATATGATCTATTTATTAAAGTAATACTCATCTCTCCGCATGAAATTAATTTTCCACATGCTACACAAGTAAATCTCATCTGCCCAAAGTTCTTTTGCAGATTTGGGACCGTTTCCCTTGCCTCTGACTCACTTATTGCTAAGTCATTGGTGGATGTTTTTGCCGGTCGGGGGTTATCCACCAAATCTCGAAGTTGTGCTTTTGAATAATTAAGAGGGTGCCACCTCTCCATGTGCCAATGCATGGTATGATTACCATAGCTATATTTTTTTTCGGTCCCTCTCGAGAGTTTTTTTTTGCAGATGAGGCAGGTAACGTACCTGGCATTAACTTTCTTTTCATGAGAAGGAAAAGAAAAAAATTGCCAGATAAAATTCACTTTCAGATGGGACGTTCTTGGCATTTTTTTCAGAAAGCCACTTGTCCCTTGCTCCTGTTCCTCGTCTTCCTCTTCTTCTTCTTCCTGGTCGAAGATGACCTGGCTAGTCGGTCCTCTCTTCTTTGGTGGTGGTGGAGGTGGTGGAGATCCACCAGCTGCAGCTAATACAAATGCCATGTCTTAGCAAACAAAAACAGGTCTTTCTCTCATAAAAATGAAAGTCGGAGTGAGGAAAAAAGGTGGGACTTTCATCATTTGAGAAAAGAAAATGTTCTAAACCAATGAAAAGTGTTTATTTTACGTCATATGATCAAGCGTTCCATCATTAGGAAACTAAAAGTAAAATGAACCAATGAAAAGTTTTAAGAACTAGTCACATGACCTGTTATGCTTACGTTACGCGTTCCGCGCCGCGCCTCGGATCGATTGCGAGGCTTTACGTTTCGCGCCTTGGTTCGCATTCCAGAACGCTTCCGGGTGCGCTAACGCAGCACGTCATAAGGGGCATTACGTAGTAACGCGATATGTTGCGTTTACGGGACGCGTCACGATGTGCCTTTCTAACGCGGTATTTGCACTAACGGAACGTTTACCGATTCGTGGACCGGCAGCGAAACAAGAAAAAATAATTTAAACTATAATATAAATTGAATTAAAAAAATATAATACAAATATATATAAAATATATTTGTGAATTAGAATAAGAATATATGTTACAGCTATAGATATTAGCTTTTAAAAAACCAATGAAATTCACTGAAAAAACCATAGGTTATAGACCATATATAGTTAGGGATTAGCATTTACAAAACCAAGAAAATTCACTGAAAAAACCATAGGTTATAGACCATATATAGTTAGGGATTAGCATTTACAAAACCTTAATTTACTCGCACAAAACCATAGAAATTCGCATATATAGTTAGTTGCAATAACTATATATCGCGCACCCGCAATCCACTGCTGATGATGTCACATATTACATCATTCATGACATAGTCAGTGACATCACTGATGACATCACTGATGACATCTCAAATGACATCACTGATGACATCACTGATGACATCTCAAATGACATCACTGATCACATCACATATGACATCTCAAATGATATCACTGATGACATCACTGATGACATCTCATTTGACATTACTGATCACATCACTGATGATATCATTCATGTGATAATACGATGAACCTCTTCAGACTCTAATATAACCTTAGATACAATCCGTGTAAACAGACACTCACAGACTGTCACTCATCCATGGAGTTACTCACACACCTAGTCAGTCATGCACTGAATCAATCACACCTCCATTTCCTCAACTATACAGTTATACACACCTTACTTATTCAAACATATACTAACACATATTTACTCTCTTATACAATCCCTGATACAAGTTTTCAATGATCCATTCAGCCACTCACACATTCACTGGCTCTTATACACAGTAATTTATATATGTGAACTCTCACATGTATTGTGTTTTACATATGTACTTACTTTGACATGTAGCATTGAGATATCCATTCACTCACCAATACACTCGTACACAGTCAACCACCCATACAGCTGTTTCCACATGCAGTTTTGAACCCATAGATCTAGTGAATCAACAGTTCACACATGTATGCACAGAGTCACACACCTCCCAGCCACCCCCACACACACTCACTTTCCCATACAAATACTTGGGCAACCAATCAATAACCCATATAGTTACTCATATAGCTACTGATCAACACATGCAGCAGTTCATAGAACAACAGATATAATGATGCACAAATTAAGACAGTTTAGTCACTAACCCATGCACTCAGTGAGACACATTTAATCACTCTCTCATACAGTCAGTCATGCACCTACTAAATCCTTCATCCAGACACTTATACATCCACTCATTCTTCAATATGTAAGACATATTTTAACTTTACAGAAACATACAGTCACTGGATGATGTCATCAGTGATGTCATCAGTGATGTCACTGACCATGTCATGAATGATGTAATATGTGACATCATCAGCAGTGGATTGCGGGTGCGCGATATATAGTTATTGCAACTAACTATATATGCGAATTTCTATGGTTTTGTGCGAGTAAATTAAGGTTTTGTAAATGCTAATCCCTAACTATATATGGTCTATAACCTATTGTTTTTTCAGTGAATATATATATATATATATATATATATATATATATATATATATATATATATATATATATATATATATATATATATATATATATATATATATATATATTTATATATATATTTATATAAATTCACTGAAAAAACCATAAGTTTCAGGCCTTATATAGTTAGAAATTAGCATTTAAAAAACCATTGATATTGATCCTATATAGTTAGTTGTACTAACTATATTTCGCGCACCCGCAATCTGCGGACAAAATTGATTGGACCAATTCCATTTTTGCCTTTGGCATATATTGGAATAGACAAAGGCAGTTTGAGGAAAAAGTGACATCAATTGTCCAAAGATGTCCTTCAATAGCATATCCAGACCAACCCCAGTCAAAGTGCATAAGTCATTTCCACCACAGTGCACAATTATGAGGTCAGGGTGTGGGAGATGCATGAAGGATTTCACCAATGGTATCAATTGGTGACATCTCAATCCTCTCTGGCCAATCCATAAAATATCCACATTTGGTAAATCAAGGTTTAAAATTCCTCTGTTTGTTGCATACCTTTTTGACCAGAATACAAAGCTGTGTCCTACAAACCATACTGAAAGCATATTCAATGCAGATCTGGTTGTACTCAGATGAGGGCTGTAAATGAAATGGCAGTTGGAAAGCTTGCAGTTTAGAAAAAAAGAGGAGGACATTCACTGCACTTGAAGCTTAAGAAATGATTGGTGCTTTCTGAAAATGCAAAAGAGCATATTAGGGAGCATAGTTTTGTTTTTTAAAAGAAGCAATTCTAATGGTTCAGAAAAGGTCATTTAAAGGAACATTGCACATGATTAGCTGTTATATTGAAAGCTCTAACAACCTTGATGCATTCATTTGCAACATAGTATGATTAACTTTTAAACTCTGTTCTTCCTTAGGTGGGGTTTACCATGGTAACAGGTTGAATGAGCAGTAGGGGGATGGGTGAATATTATGTGAGTTTGAAAGTGTAGAAATGTAGAACCAATTGAAATGTTAGTTTAGTTTTGAAATAGTGTGGGAAGACATTTCATTGGTTATGAGCAGAAATAAGTGAGAAGAATGAGTGGGAAACTGCCATTTCTGTTTCCAGTGTCTGAGCTGCAGTTCATGGATTCTGCTTAAGAAAATCTGGTGTGTGTTTCACACTGTTCTACATTTTCAAAAGCGATTTTAAAGGTGAGTAATATAGAGAGAGTGCTGTTTGCAGTATTGGGGAGCATAACAAGCATATTGGGCTTCATTACTGTTGTATTTTGAACATGAGTCAGGTTTCTGCATTGTAGTGTAGTGCTCATTTAAATGGGTTGTGCTCTGTGTGTAAAATGATTTACCATGCTAAATGTTTTTTGATGAAATGTGTGGCTTAAAGATGTTTGACAAGGATCACAGTGAGTGTCTGTGTGAATTAAGGAATCATATTTTCACCTTTTTCCATAATGTTAACTGAATGGTGCATATTAGAAATGACATTTTGAAATGAGTTAGGTTTCAGCAATGTAATGTAGTGCATATTGAAATGGGCTGTGTTCTGTGTCTAAATCGATTTACCATGTTAAATGATTTTTGCAGAAATGTGTGGCTATAATATTTTTCACAAAGGTCACACTGTGTGTGTATGTGAATTAAGGAATTATATTTTCATAATTTTTCCATAATATCAGCTGTGTGTGCACACAGTTTGTATCTTTTAGCTTACATGGTACACTTCTTTTTAAAGTGTTTCTCATGCTTGGATTCAATGCTGGTACAGAGATAGTGCTAATAGTTTAATTTGGCTTGTAAATATGCTCCTTTTTTACAAGCGCCTGAATACCGATTCAGTAAAATGACTGAATTATACAGAATCGGTAATTTCAAAAGAGAAATCACCTACATCCGAATTACCTACTCTTAAATATTGAAGTGGTGTGATTACGTATTTATCAGTAGGTAAATCGAGCTTACGCACATCTGGCCTATTGAGTTGTAACATATTTATATACATATGTTACATTTCAGTGCTTTGGTAGTAGTACGGTATACTATAGGTAAACACCTTATAACTTTATGCTGTACCACATCCTTATAGTTTTGCACTTTGACATTCAGTATGACAAACTTTTACATACAAACTTAGAAATTTAGTTCTTTTTTTAACTAGTAGAGGTAGTTGTAAAAAGACCTGTTTGGTACGCACCCTTGCGAGATTTGTAATTGCTTTAATAAAGTTATATATGTTGTTTAAAAGTTGCTTAAATAAAGTTATATATGTTGTTTAAAAGTTTAAAATAAACATGTTATTTATTATCCCAGATAATGTGTACTTTTATATTGTACAATGAATATGTAGATATAACGATAAAACTTTCGGGGGTAAATAATGAATTCCTGTGTACATGCACATCTGTGCATGTACATTTGTGCCATGTGGCACACATACATGTCGTAAGACCATATATGTGTATGACATGGCACACAAGTCAGAAACAGGAGTGCAACAGGCTGTCAAAGTGACAACCTGTCCTCCTTGACAATTCGGTTATTTTACCGAATCGGTATTTACTCATTCAATTATTGCCATTGATTCCTATTGGTCTCAAGGCCCATAGGAATCAATGGCAATTACCGAATCAAATGACTGAATTATACAGATTCAATAATTTCAAAAGAGAAATTACCTACATCCCATTTACCTACTCTTAAATATTGAAGTGGTATGATTTGGGGCCCAATGTAGGTAGGCATTTACCGGTCGGTAATGGCCGAATGACTTTTCCTATGTAGGAGGCATTTATTTACAGATTTGGTATTTTTACCAATTCTGTATTTACCGAATCGGTAAAATTACCGAATTGGTAAATACAGACTTGGTAAAAAGACCAAATCTGTAAATTCTAATTTAGGTAGCACTGTTGACAGTGCTAGAGGCGTCTAAGAATTCGTTATTTACCACCCAATACAATTGGGTGGTAAATAAGGAATTCCTGTGTACATGCACATCTGTGCATGTACACCTGTGCCATGTGGCACACATACATGCCCTAAGGGCATGTATGTGTGTCACATTGCACACAAGCCAAAAACAGGGGTGCTACAGGGTGTCAAAGTGACACCCTGTTCCCCCTGGCAGAATTCGGTATTTACTGATTCAGTAATTACTGAATCGATATTTGCCATGTATTCCTATGGGCTTCAAGGTCCATAGGAATCAATGGCAAATACAGATTCGGTAATTATCGAATCAGTAATTACCAAATTTTACCGAATCGGTAAATAATTCGGTAAAAATACCTACATCCCCATTGCCAGTTCTTAAATACCGAATTGGTATGATTCGGTATTTAAGAAGTGGTAATCTGGGAATACCTATATCGGGCCCTCAGTATTTATGAGTAGGTAAATCGAGATTATGTACATCTGGCCCATTAATTTGTAGCATATTTATATACATATGTTACATTTCAGTGCTTTGGAAGTAGTACAGTATACTATAGGTAAACACCTTATAGGTTTATGGTGTACCACATCCTTATAGTTTTGCACTTTGACATTCACTATGACAAACTTTTACATACAAACATAGTAATGTAGTTCTTTCGTTAACCAGTAGAGGTAGTTCTAAAAAGAACTGTTTTTTTGGGGGGAGTTTTGTTTTGCTTGAAAAACGTAGAAAAATGAACTTTTTACACAAAAAAATGTTTAACAGGAACAAACTATGAAATTGAAAGAAAAAAATGATTTGTTGCATCTGTGGTTCCTGTTCTTCTGTAAAATTACTTCAATGGACTGTTGTCCGAAGGCTACTAATTTACTGCAATGTATGCATTGCATCATAACATTTTTCAGTTCTGGCTGAATGTTCGCCACAATTGAAGATGGCATTGGTGGTACTCCGGTTCTTGCTGTAGATGTACTAGGAGAAGAGTCCTCCTCCTGAGATCTTTGCACCACAGCTCTACTCCAATTGTTGGGGTGTATATTTTTTACATGGCATTCCATGGTGTGGGTTCCAAATGAATATTTCTTGTTTGGATTTCCTCCTGATAACACTGTGTCACAGATCTTGCAGATGACCAGTGGTGCATTTACCTTCTTCTGATGTTCTGGAAAGCTAAGAAATGTCCAGACTATGGACTCCTTCTTCTTACTTGGGCGAGAAAATTACATTTGAAAAATTTCAAATTCAATTTTCTCAAGAACTACTGGAGGGATTTTCATCAAACAAACAAAAGGCACTGCTGCATAACAGTCTCTACCATTTTGCCAAATCTGGTGTAATTCCGTTCAGCCGTTCGAGCTGTAGCTTTGTCAGAATGTCCCTATCGAAATTAACATAGGGAAAACACATTTTGGGACCCCCTTTTTTCTCGCCCCCGCTTAACGAATCCCCCCAAAACTTTCAGGGAAGGAGCGGAGCGCAGGGAGGCAAATTTAAGGAAAATTACAGGCAGATCCCTCAATCGGCGCCAAAGTTATTCCCAATAGAATGTTCGGAATTTCCTATGGTAACTAGGTCCTAACTATATATACCTACTGACTATCGCCAGTAGGCAATATATATATATATATATTCACTTGAAAAAACATAGGTTTCAGGCATTATATAGTTAGGAATTAGCATTTTAAAAACCTTGCAAATTCACTTAAAAAACCATAGGTTTCAGGCCTTATATAGTTATGAATTAGCATTTAAAAAACCATTGAAATTGCTCCTATATAGTTAGTTGTACTAACTATATTTCGTGCTCCCGCAATCCACTGCTGATGATGTCACATATTACATCATTCATGACATGGTCAGTGACATCACTGATGACATCACTGATGACATCTCAAATGACATCACTGATGACATCTCATTTGACATCACTGATCACATCCCTGATGATATCATTCATGTGATAATACGATGCACCTCCTCTCACTCTAATATAACCTTTGATACACCCACTGGTAAATACAGACTACCATTCTTGAAACCATTGACACACCAATACCAGTTACTACATACGCACTCACTGATTCCTAGGTCTACACACAAATTCAATCATTCACCCATAGAATCACTCATACAGTCACTCATCAATACAACACTATCATATGCACTCATACACCTATACAGACACTCACACACTGCCACTCATCCATGGAGTTGCTCACACACCTAGTCAGCCATGCAAAGAATCAATCACACTTCCATTTCCTGAACTATACAGTTATATACACAACACCTTACTTATTCAAACATATACTAACACATACTTACTCAATTATACAATCACTGATACAAGTACACAATGATCCATACAGCCACTCGCACATTCACTGGCTCTCATGTATAGTCAATTATATATGCCAACTCTCACATGCACTGTGTTTTACATATGTACTTACTTGGACATGTAGCACTGAGATATCCATTCACTCACCAACACACCCATGCACACAGTCAATCGCCCATATAGCTGTTTCAACATGCACTCTTGTACTCATACACCTAGTGAATCAACTGCTCACACATCTATGCACAGAGTCACACACCTCCCAGCCACCCACACACACACTCAGTCTCCCATTCAAATACTTGGGCAACCAATCAATAACCCATATAGCCACTCATATAGCTACTGATCAACACATGCAGCAGCTTACACAACAACAAACATACTGATGCACACATTCAGACAGTTTAGTCACTAACCTATGCATTTAGTAAGACACATTTAATCACTCACTCATACAGTCAGTCACGCACCTACTAAATCCTTCATCCAGACACTTATACATCCACTCATTCTTCAATATGTAAAAGATATTTAAACTTTACAGAAACACACAGTCACTGGATGATGTCATCAGTGATGTCAAATGAGATGTCATCAGTGATGTCATCAGTGATGTCATTTGAGATGTCATCAGTGATGTCACTGACCATGTCATGAATGATGTAATATGTGACATCATCAGCAGTGGATTACGGGTGCGCGAAATATAGTTAGTACAACTAACTATATAGGAGCAATTTCAATGGTTTTTTAAATGCTAATTCCTAACTATATAAGGCCTGAAACCTATGTTTTTTTAAGTGAATATATATATATATTTAGGACCTAGTTTCCATAGGAAATACGCAACATTCTATTTGGAATAACTAAATTCTCCAAGAAGATGGGGCACTTCGCTCCTATCCTGAAAGTTTCGGGGTGATTCGTCAAGCGGGGGCCGAGAAAAAATGGGGTCCCAAAATGTGTTTTCCCCATGCAATTTTCCATAGGGTCCTTTAGACACGGCTACAGCCCGAACTGCTGAACGGAATTACACCAAATTTGGCCAAAAGGTAGAGTTTGGTTCATAGATCACGCTTTTTGTTAAATGGTGTAAATCTGTGCAGTAGTTTCTGAGAAAATCAAAAGTAAAGTCATAGATATATCTATGGACGAAGTAGGGTACGCGTATCTTACGAGGATCAAGCGCGTACCCTTTCGAGCATGAGCTGCATGCTAATTGGCTGTCAACTATCTGTCAATACTCCAAACAAGTGTTGGTAGCCATCTTGTGTCTCGGTAGAACCGAGGCACAAGAAAACTGAAAAACAAGTGCGCAAAAGGCGCAAAGGGGCAGGGTAGAAACACCCTGACCCCCCTCGGCCTGCTCAGGGGTCCCACAAGGACCCCCCAAGGCCACCAAATAAATGCATTTTTTTTTAAATCGCGGGATGCGCGTAGGATATGCGTATCCCCCAAAAATAAAAAAACCCGAAGCCTGCTTTATTTGCAATTATCCCCCGGGGGGGCCAAATCCCAGGAGCAATGTACTTAATTATAATGGGGGTTCCACATTTCCTGGTGCAGTGGTGGGAGGGAGCCTCGACAGAAGCAGGAAGTTGTGAGCACGGATCCGATTCCGGCACGGGCGGGCTCGATACGCTTTACTGCTACGGGTAAAGTTTGTGATTGGCGCTCTGTCTCGCACCACTGCTCCCATGCCGTTGGACATGGCTCGTGCTGCCGCAATGGTCGGGCAGGCACAGGGAGGCGCCTCGCGTGGCTCAGAACAATCGGTGCGAGAAGTGTGGGCGCGTGAACGGGAGGAGGCTGAGAGCCCTGCATCCCCCAGGACACAAGGACCCCAGGGGAGCGATGACCCCCGCACCACAGGGCAGGAGCCTGAGCAGAGCCGGGGAGCGGAGATTGGAGCCCGGGGCTGTTCCGCTGCTACTGCTAGGGCTGTGCGTGAGTGTGGCTGCAGACCCCCGGGGGGTGAATTGTCTTGGGTGAGGAGAGTAGCGCCCCCCTCTCTAGGTGTGGGCATGAGATCCGTACTCCCACACTCACTGACCCAAGACTTGTGGCAACTAAAATCTTTCCCTCTCGAGAAACTGATCGCCTTTGCATCCCATATAGCGCCTCGCAAGCGAACCAAGGTTCAAATCGCTCCTGTAGATGCTCTGTTACCCTCCATGGGCTTTGAACCTCTCCCTCTAGACATACTTTAAATGTCTCTCCTCCCTTGAATCTTCGGCCACCCCCATGACAGTGGTCCCTCTTCTGATAGATTTGGACACCCTTCCTGATACGTTACCCTACATGATTTTTTTTTTCAATCAACTTAGACTGCATGGGATCGACTTGCCTTTCTGCTAGTGTTGACCCCAAGATATCTCAAGTTAGACTTAGAAGTCCCCGTGTTGATTACCCTTTCTGACTTCAACTCCCCTCCCCCTTTATTTTCTTGTACCCAGCTATTGATAGACTTGAACTGCCCTCCTACCCCTCCCCTTTGGATTGACCTGGGCTCCAACCAAATTATGATTGGCCCCACCCATTTTGAGAGACTTGGACCCCCCTCCCCCCACCACCACTAAATCCATTTTCGAAAAACATCCACTCCCTCCTTGGCTAGCCTTGGACCCCTCTTTTTGTGGTGTACTGTGTCCGGCGTTAAGTTTAATCCTCACTCTTGTATGCACAATAGGCTGAACGGAAGAACACCAAGATTAGCATTGTGTAATTTGGGTAATTTGTGTAGTGCTTTATGCCAATAAAAGGGCACCTGAAAGCACTCCTATAAGCACTATAGGATGAACGGAAGCAGACCAGGACTGTCATAGTGTTATGCAGGTAATCTGTGCAGTGCTTTATGCATGTGAGAGGATATCTCCAAGCGCTAGAGGTGCTGAAGAGATGGAAAGAGCAAGATCTACGAACTTTCCGAACATATGAGGCTGTCAAATCTAAAACCAAGGCTGGAAACGTGGTCTCTTCCCAACATGGTGTCGAGCTTAACTAGATCGGTTCTCTGTAATGCAACATGTGAGGCAACTGCTTCATGGTGCTTTTGTGTGCTCGTTAGTTATTTATCGTGTCTTATTAGCATTTTATGGCACTTTCTGCCACATGTATGACTGCATAGTGCTTACTCCATGTGCCCCGTTGCAGATGGCTTCAATGTGCTTTTCTCTGGTAGATGAGTTGTTTGGTGTACCTTACGCTCCCGGAAGGCAGTTGCTTCAAGGCGCTTGCCACTTGTGTTGGACTGGTGCAGAGTGCCATATATGTGAGAATGGCTGAGAGAACATAGATGGAAGAGATGCAACAGAAGAGGGGAGGGGGTGAAAGGTACAGGATGGGGGGAGACACATGCAAAGGATAGTGCGGAGAGGAGTTACAGGCAGCACGAGGAAAGCTGCGTGATGCAAGAAAGGAAGAAGGCGACGGCACGCATTTTCAGAAATAGATGGTGCTGCTGTTAAGTCCTGAACATTTCTCTATCGTTCCCTCCTCTGTTCCTCTTTTGAAAGCCTCTTGAAGACCTCTTGTACAGCACCTAAAAGCCGCAGACGTTGCTATGAGCATAAAGAAGTGGTACCCCTGGTCGCTATAAATACCCCGAGCAAAACGAAGAGAAATAAAGTGCTGTGAGGCGGTCATGAGGTGACGCGCTGCACTGTGCAAGAAGCAGTGACTAAATAAATGCAAGCCAACCTCGGTGGTATGGGGTGAACTGGGGTTAACACTGCCCCTCTCATGCCAGGGCAGCCACTCCTCACCTTCAGTCATTACTGTGACTTCCCCCATCCCCTTTTCCTATTCCCTCCGTGGCTAATAACTGTCTCTCTTTGTGCTTCCTTCCACGGCAGCACCTCTCTCACCTCTCCTCTCTCACCTCTCCTCCCTCCCGTCTCTCCTTCCTCTGCACAGCCATTTGTACCCCCCACTTTCTGCTGCCCCCTCCTTCTTGATCCATTCGCCAGTCACCCTTTTCGCTTCCATCTACCTCTCGTGGGTTTGATGGCTCAGCAAACTAATGCGTGTACCAACTGCAGGGATCTGTGTTAGACCCCAAGGTCACAGGCTCAAATCTGTGCGGGCCGCTCAGCTCATCAGCCTCCCAATGTCGATAAATCCTCTGTAATTCATCACACTTTGCACTTAACCGTCCCCACTGCTCAATGCACACATCCTTGTACTAAAATCCTGTGTGTTTGTATTAGACGATGTATTGGAAACACATGCTTCATGTCTTAAGTCAATTCACGGTCGACTAATACCTGGTGTTTTTTCATACCTGCCTATGTACAGAGCCTCGAAACACCACAGTGATGTCAGTGCTATAGTAAACACAAATACATTCTTACATTGATTGCCGTTGAGTGGGATTAGAATAAACATCTGTTCTGCAGCACCAGGATACCCAGGGGTGAACATGTGCTTTACAATGTTACGTTTACACCTCTCGGCCCCTATAACAATACTCACTCACTTCTTTCATACGCCTCTTTTCTATACCCAGCAATCAATCAGTACACTTATAAAGCACACTTTACACCCGCCTCTTGTGCCCTCATTTAGTTTATATCTTCTGTACTCTCCTACCCCAATGTCTGACCTCGACCCATCCCCTCCAAGCTTACACCCCTTTAATCCTCATTGAACCTTCTCCTCTGCTAGATCCATTCTTTCCTTTTACTATTCGCTTACTAATCCCTCTGCGCCTATATGTCTTCTGCTTTTAGTTCCTCCCGGCACTCCTTAGCCCCTCCCTTTCTGCTTTCTCATTCTTTCACCTTTCTTTTCATAATTCCTAAATTGTTTTCTTAATCCTTCCTTACCCCGGACAGCCCCCTTTCACCACCAATTTCCGTCTTCTTTACCCACTGTAGTCATTTTCTCTTCACCATATTTTCTTTCCTTTTGACTTCCTGCTATCCCTTCTTTACACACACCACCCCTCCCCTCCTTCTCTGCGCCCTCCCGCTCCACACTTTGCACTCTACCTGTCTGCCTCTCCCTCCTTGGCAGGTTTGTTCTCGGGGAAGGGGTCCCTGCGAGGCTGTGGTGATCCCAGGGATGCTTAGTCACGCCAATGAAGCTTCATTGTGCTGTAATGAACGTGGCTCTGAGTCCCAACTGGGCCTGCAGGCACTGGTGCACCAAGGTGGGCGTGGCCTCACTTTCCAGGTATATTGTTGTGGTGACAATGCACGGAAGTGGCCCCTGTGGGAGTGGAGTAGGGTAAACTGTGCGTGTAGGGGTGGGGGTGAAGGGATACGCCCTGCCCCCATGTGACAACCCAGACAGCCTGGGCATGTGTAGTGTAAACTTAGCGGGGGGAGATGTAGAGATACCTCCCCGCCCCTCTGATATCCCAGGCAGTTTATAGTTGGCGCGGGAGGGTGTAGTGACACCTCCCCGCCCCCTGTGATAACCAATACAACCAGGGCATGAGTTGTTTAAACTGGGGCCGGGGGTAGATGTAGTGATGCCTCCCCGCCTCCTCTGATAACCTACACAGCCTGGGCATGTTTTTTTTTTAACCGGAGCATGTGTGGGGAGTTGGTGGATATAGTGACACCTCCCCACCCACTGATATCTCTGCAGGTCTGCTGGGTGTTTGCTTTCCTGCCAGGTGTGTGGCTCACATTACAGCCGCAGTGACGCGACTCCGGAGGGCAGGCTGGGAGCCTATTTTTCACCCAAGTCATATTCTGGGGAGGATGGGTGGGGTGGACGCTAATACTGACTGCCACATGTCCCTACCTATGCAGCACTAAGACCCCCATTCCATACCGTGTCCTGCCTGCCGCCTCTCCAAGTCCTACTGCCCACCCTCACTACCTTGTTTACCTGCCCTGTCTCAATCCTAATGCCCCAGTATTTTCTTCCCCCAATCTTACTGCCAACCCCCAGTCCTTCCCCCATACTTTCTGCTCTATTCCACTCTCCAGTGCCGCGCTATAGCCCCACCTTCCAGTATTGCTGCTATGGTAATGTTTGTAGGGCACACATATTACCCAGTGGGTACCCTAGCGCCCAAGTGTGTGTGTGTGTGTGGGTGGGTGACCCATTGGAAGAACCACATTTTGAATTTATTGAGGACATCCAGGATGGTGGAGGTGGGATAGGTGGTTATACTGTCCTACTCCCTCCTCCCAGTACTGCTGCCCCATCCCTTCTCCCAAAGATGCTGCCCAGTTCCTTCCTCCCAGTCATTCTGCCCTACTGCATCCTCCTGGTACTACTACCCCGTTCCTTCCTCCAGTAATTTTTCGCTATTCCTTCCTCCCAGTCATTCTGCCCCATTGTCTCCTCCCGGTACTGCTTCTCATTTCATTCTTCTCTGTACTGCTCTGCCATCCCCTCCTTCCAGTACTCCTGCCCCTTCTCTCCTTCCAGTTTTACCTCCATAATTCTTCTTCTTGGTTTTCCTCTCTCATGCCCCCCCAAACCTTGGTTTCTCACCAGGACCCTGGCATATGCTCTGACTGGCACTACCTACTCTGAGCCGAGCTGTCTGTTAGCGGGAGAGTGGTGTTTGCAGTCTGTGCACTGCTCTGTTGGTGGGAGAGTGGTGCATGCACAGTGTACACTGTTCTCTGTTAGTGGTGCATGCACAGTCTTAGCACTGTCTGCTGTAAGAGCTGTGCTGTCTGTTAGCAGGAGAGTGGTGCTTGCAGTCTGTGCACTGCTCTGTTGGTGGGAGAGTGGTGCATGGATGGTGAGTTTTTAGGTCTTTACCTGCAGACACATTTAGCTGTCTGTTGTCGAAAGTCACCTTGTGGACCATACCAAAAACTTACTGTGGGCTTTGAGAGCCCCCATTGCTTATCCATTTGTGGGCTTTCTAGACACTTTCATTTACTTGCTTCTCATTCGATGCCTTCTTTCTTCCTCTTGTGTTTGTCTCTCTCCTGGATCATAGATTCTTTGCCATCCTTTGAACTGGATATCTTATATACTTCCACTGATTGCATGCAGGGAACTACTTTTATTCTTTTAATTTCAGCACTCTATGTGCTTTTTCTTGCTCTCTCCCAATGTGCATCTTCTCCCCTTAAATCCCCATTGCTGCCACACTTTCCATGTTGCTCCTGTCCCCAGCTTGTCCATTGCTTCCACATATATCAGATTTTTATTTTTAAAAACTCTACACCCCAAGCTTTTTGTTACTCTCCCACTAACCATTAGAACAGCATCTCTCTGGATTACCCAGCCACTACCTCGGCTGGTGGGATTAACTGTTCCACTATTGCTTTCAGATTCTTCCACCACTACTCTCCCACCCTTCCCTGGACCCTCTGCCAACTTTGTGGTATATATATCTTGTTGCACATTTTTTCTATGCTGTACAGCATCAGTAAGAAGCATTTTAGTTTCCATTTCTTATACAACATTGTCAAAAAGAATTGGGTAAGCCAATAGATCTACATCAACAGCCAAAATGGAGGACCTATTGACTGGGCTTATGCACATAACATGGTTTTAAAAATGGTGGTCAATCCACAAAGGATTTTAATGGCTCTAAGTAGACTACAGCACCCAAACAATTTGTAAAACATTGATGGGAAAGTAGATGTTTAAATAAATTAAGTAGAGTTGCTACTTCAATGCATACGTTTGTGCTACATGTTTATCAGAGCAGTGGCTGACAACATGACATGCCAAAAAATTGAACCTTTTGAAAATTTAAGAATGATTGCAGATATATTTTCTGTATTTATATAAGCAACCTTACTTCCACATAGACCTATCATACATTGTGTATTATGGATGTTTGAGGGCAGGGTTACCAAAAAAGTACTGCAGTGGGGTTGGGAAAAATGGTTGAGGTAAAGGGAGCCAGTCCAAGTTCTCTATGAAAACCATACTCATGTGAGGCGTTTTCAGACAACCTACATGATGAAGAAAGTTATAACCTGCATCAGGGCATTGTGTTACAATAATTATCATCTGTTTGATTGTTTAATAAAAAAAAATGTAAAAAACAAACTCATCCTATCTTATACAAGCGTTTAGGCTTTCTTGGTCAGCGACAATGAACCAAGTATTGGCTGAGGTGGGCAGTATAGACCCTCCTCTGATGGCAAAGACAGCCTGCCAAAGTTAATCAGATGGTGTGCAATTTTCAAAGGCTCAAAGGCCCCTCCAGTCCTTGGTGGAGGAGTTTGCTGCTCTGGCTGGCCAACTGTGTGGTGTACTGCCCAGTGACTATTGCCATTTACACCTGTGTTGGAGAGTATGTAAGTGCAGGCTAGAATATCTGAGAAGAACGTTACAACAGAGGCCACTATTATGTGCATCACACATGTGATCAGATAAAACCTTGCAAACAGTGGGCGGCAGCACTTATCAGCACAGTTAGAGCACATGAAAACCCGCACATTACAGCCCTCCTTCATACATGTCCCGGACATGAGAGAGGCCTTGGTCATCTATTGTGAGAACTGAAAAGACCTTTTACAAGGGAGAGCCTGGCAGTCAGTCTCCCAAAGTATTGCAAGATAATGGTCTGTGCCGTGACTTTGAATGCGCTGCCACCACCAGTCACTCTATAGCCTAGGTGAAGAGGGCAGTAGTCACTCCCAGTCAAAATGGAGTGCACTTTGGTGTCTCCTTCACTCCAGAGGCCAATTTTTTATACTGTCAAAAATGTAGAGTTAATAGAACACTTCCAATGTGCTTTCAGGATTGTGATGTTCTCTGGGGACAATAAACACAGGGCTCTCCGGAAATCTGCAAGAGCAGGGTGGAACTTTCTCCCCTAGAGCAGAACTATTTGTTTTTTAATGACCTCACCATGCATTTTAGGGGCAAGATCATTCCAGTTTAATGCTTACAACAGTGATATATCTTTTTGTTTTTTTACCCAACATTATCCTCTCATCCTGTATTTGTGGACACTAACGGATCTGGTTCCGTTGATTCTGGTCTTTGAGAAGAATGAGGACAGTGATGCCTTGCCTGTCAAGAATTGTGGTTGCCGCTTAGCCTGACATTACCTGAGCAAATACAAAGACATTTCATCTTAATAACAGGGGTAGAGCAAGTATGGTATTGATTATGTTATCATTTGAACCTTGCCCATTTTCTAAATTCATGATAGTGTGTCAGATTGGACAACTCAAACACACCACTATTTCCCGGTTTACCACTGATGCACATCAACATAAGGTGTACCTTGTAAATGTGCAAAGAGGATGAGGTAGACCATTTACGGTGATCTACTCTGTACAAAATGCCATACACAAGTCTGAAGTGTGTAGGTAAAGTGACCAGAAGGAAAGACAAAGCCCATGTTCTTCAACAGCAGGACTCATGGGGAAATATCCACCTCTCAAAGAATTGTCAGAGCTGTCATTCATGAAATCTACTACAATGAGAATCCAACACTGTTACAAGTCCTAGGCATTCCCTGATAAATCCAGTGCACAAATAGGGGGATTATAATAAACCTAATTAAATATGTGCCTGAAAATTACTTGCAACATGGCACTGGGTACGCTGACGACAGACAGAAACTTTTTTCCAGGGCTAGTGGACGTACTCGTCAAATGGATGTAGATTCACACTCATTTAGTAGGACTGACGAAGTCAGTAACATGACCGGCCCATCCATAAGGTCAGGTTAGGTATGATTGGAACAGCTATTGTGTGCCTCCTAACGTTAATGCCAAAATACTAGAAAGGCCTGAGAGTATGTTTGCACAGATGTCCAGAAGCGCAAACTGTTATTCAGCATGGAGTCTAAACAGGCTTATTCTATCCCTGGGTGGTAATGTTTTTAAGCAGCTTCTGTGGTGCTCTCTGTCACAGAGTGGGAGCAAGAGCAAGGGCTGGGTCAGCCCACTACTGATTCTGAAAAGTAATTCTAACTGCACTTACAGTAACTTGAATTTCCTTCAATAGGGTAACATTGACTGGTTTCACTTGGAAATTCTTCTAAGTGTGGAGATTTGGAACTTTAAAAAATTCACCTAAAAACAGCCGAACAACAAATTCCGATTTACTCACCTGTTATCAGGAGAGACCTCAGTGCTGCATCTTTCAGCCCAGTACTGATCTTGAAAAGTAATTTTAACCGTACGTACCAGTAACTTGAATTTCCTTCCATAGGATATCATTGCCTGCTATATAAAATATATATAAATTAAAAAATAAATAAAATTAAAAAAATAAAATATTACGTCAATATTTTTTAAAACATTTTTTTCAATTTATATTAAAAATATGTAATGTAATTTAAAAAATAAAATATCTAAAAATAAATAGTTTAAAACAATGTAGTAAATCAGTATAAAAAAACAAACAATTAATACATTTAAAAGTTGGCATTTACAAAACCTAGGAAATTCACACAAAAAAATAGGTTTTAGGCACTTTATAGTTAGGAATTAGCATTTAAAAAACCTTTGAAATTCACTGAAAAAACTATAGGCTTCACACACGTTATAGTTAGGAATTAGCATTTAAAAAACCTTAGAAATTCACTGAAAAAAAACATAGGTTTCACACATGTTATAGTTAGCTGGACATTTCACTCATACAAACCCAGAGAAATTCCCTTGTTATAGTTATTTCAGCTAACTATAACTCGCGCACCCGCAATGCACTGCTGATGGCGTCACATATTACATCACTCATGACATGGTCAGTGACATCACTCATGACATCACTGATGACATCACTCATGACATCACTGATGACATCATCCTTGTGAAAGAGTGGCAGACCTCCTCTCACCGTAATATAACCTTTGATACACACATTCAAAAATAGAAACTAACATTTTCAAAAAAATGGAGATACCAATACCAGTAAAAACAACCTATTCAGTAATTCCAACATCTACATACACATGAACTCAGTCACCAATAGTTCTATATAGTCACTTATACATGTACTCACTCATCATATGTACTCATATCCTGTTACACACCGACACTCATCCATAGAGTTACTCACACACATACTCACATATGCAAGTAAACTATCAAACATCCATTTACTTGCATATACAGCTATACACACACCACTAGACTTACTTCTACAAAAACGTACATATGCTTAATCTCTTAAACAATCACTTATAGAAACACATACTTATTTATACAGGACTCTTCCAATCTCTCACTCTCACATATACTCACTTATATACATCAATACTCACATATACTAGTTTAAAACATAGGTAGTTACTCATAAATATACTATTGAGGCAGTCATTCACTCACTAACACACCCATACACACACTCATCCACCCATATAGTCCTGCACACATGCTGTCTTCAAAACACATACAAACAGTGAGTCACTCATTCATGCATCTATGCGCTAAGTAATACACCCCACCAAACCATACAGACACTCATACTGATACTCAAAAAACCAACTAATAACCCATATACACTCTCATGTAGCTACTCACCAACCCATGCAGCCACTTATACACAAAGTGAGATAATGATACAGATATTTACATATTTAAACAATACTTGCTAATAAATGTATTCACTAAGATGCCCTTAATAAGTCAGTTATACAATCAATTGTACAAAAAAACATCCATTTAGACAGTTATTTACCCATTTATTCTCCATCGACCTTTAGATATACATATATAAAAAAACATTTATTTTTTCAGAAAGACACACATTCACTGGATGATGTCATCAGTGATATAATATGTGATGTCATCAGCAGTGCATTGCGGGCGCGCAAGTTATAGTTAGCTAAACTAACTATAACAAGGGAATTTCAATGGTTTTGTATGAATGAAGTGTCCAGCTAACTATACCATGTGTGAAACATATGGTTTTTCAGTGAATATATATAAATATATATATATTCACTGAAAGAAACATAGGTTTTACAGACGTTATAGTTAGGAATTAGCATTTAAAAAACCTTAGAAATTCACAGAAAATACCATAGGTTTCAGGGACGTTATAGTTAGTTGAACATTTGAGCTAACTATAACTTGCACGGCCACAATGCACTGGTGATGACGTCACATATTACATCACTCATGACATGGTCAGTGACATCACTGATGACATCTCAAATGACATCACTGATGACATCATCCACGTGAAAATCTGATGCATATACTGATGCCCTAATATAAAGTTTGATACACACACTCTAAAATACAGACTACTATTTTTGAAATCATATACACAACGAATACGCATTCGCATGAAGTCGCCCCAGCTGCTACTTTCGTATCCGACGGGTACGCAATACCAAGTCACGCGTTACATCATGTACGTATGGTGTCGTGCCCGCTGCGTGTTACCAGGCCCTGTATTACGTCACAGATGTATGGTGTCATGCCGGATACGCCATTCCCTTTTTTTTGCCTCAAAAGTATATGTTAATAACTTTAAACAGTATCTGACAGCAAGCGATAATCTAAATATTTTAAACATTTATATATTTCTAACTGTATTAAACGTATATTATGATAAATTTATTTTCTCAAAATCGAATCAGGTGCGGCCTCCTTGTAAGCTTGCTGTGCTTGTCATGTGACCTTAAAAAAAAGCATTTGATTGCTTCATAACATTTCCCATTATAACAGTTGGCCTACCCCACCCATTTTAGTCATTCTCTCAACAGTGTTTGATGAGAGACACCACTTCACCGTAAAAAGCTTTTTTGAAAAGTTTTTTTCTGTGTAAACATAACTTATATTACACACAACATGCAACCATCATCTTGATCAATATTCATGGTCTGTATATTAAGCCTTCCACGTGTGATGGCCATGCATCTCATATGTTAAATCAAAAAACAAATGTGTGTTACACGATGCCCCTGGTGTGTGTGTGTGTGCACATAATTGTGCTGCCTTTCGGCCTGGGTATTGGTGACTCTAAGCAGTATCATCAGCCACGGGCAGAGTGCACATCCTAGAACACATGTCATAAAGAGTAATGTGTAGATTTGAACTGCTGTACGCTCTGTTGTCAGGCTTTACCAATATAGTACTGTGTCATATGTGAGACTTTCAGATTCACGTTAGACATACATTGCTTGACTGTAACTGTAAAGAGCGCTCTTCACTGTGTATAACGTAGTCTCACTGCAGATCCTCCCTCCATCCGAGCATATTCACATGTGTACGCTTTGCGATAGCAACACTTTCAATAATAACGCACACCATTGACATGCATGTCTGCGGAGATCCACAACCTTGACAACGACATGTGATATTGTCTATTCAATGTTTTCAAACAGCATCTCATTAGCAATAGTTGCCGCCCCCCTGATACATGCTACATTAATATATCCCCGGAACAATTATTCACACCCCTTCGCTGACCTGGCATACGCAAGCCCAGCCCACTTTGCGTACGTATAAATAGGATAATGACCACGCCACATGTCCCAGTTCTTCCACACTGCCTCAGGTGATATGGCCACATCCACCTCGCATATCGTGTAATAAAAAAGGGATCCTTGAGGTGTACACCATCCTGATAATCAACACTGGTTCTAAATGGTGAACCCTACTGCCGGTTGTGTTTCCAAAGCTATTCATGAGGTGAACACCATCCTGAAATCAACACTACAACTGAATTGTGAACACTGCTTGCCGTAGTGTTTGCTCACACAACAATGACAGCAGGTGAGCAGTGGGGCCTGGGTGAAAGGGGCTGCAATTGAGAGCGGTGCTGATTGAGGGGTGGGGTGCATCAGCCTGGGTGCGCAGGTCCGAACAAGCGATGTTGATTGCGTAATGATGTGATCTCTGACCTCATTCAGTTCCTTTGTATGTGAATCCTTGTTATAACATATTATTATTTAACCTTGTGTATTGTCGGCACTCCAACTCCTCTTTGAACCACGATTACCACTAACAGTTGGTAGATCGTACTTGAAAAACGAAGGATGCACTCAACTGGTGTTTTCAATTAAGCTTGAAATAAACCTTCATTTACCTCCAGACGTTTCCACCATTAATTTATTTCTCCCTTTTTCAGACACTGAATTGACCGAAAAAGGGCGGAGTGGTTGCTCATCCCGTTATGATGCCCTCGGCATTCTGACGCCTTCCATCATGGTATCAAGACACTGTCCCTGACCGGATACCTGCTCTCCCACCCTACAAACATACCCCGGACTCAGAGCTTGCACCGGCATGTCTTTGGACACACCGATGGTGGCAGTTCAGTGGTAAAGCCTCGGTGTGCAGGACCTACAATTGAGCACAGTGCGGTGGAAGGGGCTGGGGTGGATCAGCCTGGGTGCACAAGTGCAAACAAGCGATATGGCCGTCCGTAATGATGTGATCTGACCTCATTCAGTCACATCTCTGTCTCATTTTAATGACCTGCTGGACCGGACTGTAGGCCTGAACCAGCGGGCAGCACTACCCTACAAACACGTGTAGAGCGCGATGCCGTGGGAGCGATAGGGTGCTTCAGCCTGGGTGTGCAGGCCTGAACAAGATGTTGCCATGCGTAATGATGTGATCTCTGACCTGATTCAGTCTCATCTCTGTCTCATTTTAAGGACCTGCTGGACCGTACTGTAGACATGAGCCAACGGGCAGCGCTGCCCTACAGACACGTAGCATTGGCTTTTAGGGCACTGTAGTGACCTCATTACTAAGTGTACATGCACACAGGCTTCCACCACTGCATTACACTTGCACATTATTCTTCTAGCATGCGCTCTGTTCCTTTCAATGTAAACATTAGCATAACATATTATTATTTAACCTTGGATATTCTTGTGCACTCCAACTCTTCTTTGAACAGTGATAACCCTAACAGTTGGTAGATCGTACTTCAAAAACGAAGGATGCACTCAACAGGTGTTTTCTGTTAAGCTTGAAATAAACCTTCATTTATCTACAGACGTTCCCACCATAAAATTATTTCTCCCTTTTCAGACACTGAATTGACCGAAAATTTGCAGAAGCTGCTCACCTCGCCATGATGCCCTTGGCATTCTGACACCTTCCATCGTGGTATCAAGACACCGTCCCCGACCGGAGACCTGCTCTCCTACCCTATAAAGGTACCCCGGACTCTGAGCTTGCACCAACATGTCGTTGGACACACCCATGTTGACAGGTGAGCAGTGAAGCCTTGGTGTGCAGGATCTATAACTGAGCACAGTACGGGGGAAGGTGCTGGGTTGCAGCACCCTGGGTGCACAGATGCAGGCAGGCGATGCTCCTATAGCTAATAATGTAATCTCTGGCCTCATTCATATGTTTTATTTTAGGGACTTGCTCGAACACACTCTTTCTCGCGGACCCCAGTATCCTAGACAAACGGATGATGGGACTTAAACAGTGAGGGCTGGCTCCACTACACCGACGCTCTGTCTCCTCCTCCCTCTGTTCTTTTGACTCTCCCTCCCCTTCTCCCTTCCACCCACTCCCTCTCCCTCCCATTCTCACTATCTTCCTTTCAATCGGACTACTTTTCTTTTCATCTTCCACATGTCACACATACTTATGTTAAATTTTTGTCTTTCAGGTTTTGTACGCTGCTTCTGGAGGAGTCCCACCCACGTATTTCATATCATACTGTTGTTTGTTCTAAATAACTTGCATTTTCATTTATTTGTGTTGTTTTATTAAAGATAATTTTATTTCAAACAAATAAGTGAGTGTACAGGTCTTCTTTTTCTGACAACACTTGTCTGTAGTTTATTGTGAAAATCGTCTGTTTATAGGAGGTTTAGAGAGAAAACATTTTTAATTTTGTGGTGCACCTACCAAATATAAACCAAAAGACTATTACATAAATGAAGCCTGCGTAATTCTACAACTGCAAGGGTTCTATGAGTGTATCACTTGATAACACGATGAGTACTGCCCGTATGATTACAGTACCAATAAGGCACGGCCTAGCACCACCGCGACTTCAGGGACTGCCGAAGCCCACCCTACATATTTAAGTAAAGCCCCGGAGGGTGGCGATCGCCAGACTTCAGTTGGCCTCAACGCCCCCTGAACAATTAGTAAACAATACCTGAGAAGGTTGCGCTCCCCCACGCTATGAAACGCCTCTGTGCCCTTCAGCTTCTAATTTATATGTGAAACTAAGATCCCCAGTTCTACAGAGACCCCGCAATATAATATTAGGATTAGCCATGGAACATTACCCACCAGGAGCCTAATTTAAATCAACGAGTGAGAGCCTGCTTTTTTTCCCTCCATTTTTACCATCCGGATCCGCTCTATTAAAGCGATATGAGGTTTTCCTCCTCTCGCTTCAACTAGTCAAACAAGGATTTGCTATCACAGGGTGGAAGCCATGCATCTGCCCTCTAATAGCAAACATAAATGTCCCGCGGATGCACACCCCGGACACATTGTATGAGCTGCGCCTGGGAGGTCCCACTCCCTAGGACCATGATGCAATGGTTAGTATAAAAACATACTAACTCTACTTACACAGGTGTAGTACAGTGACCAGAGTGATGTCACTCACTATGTCATGAATGATGTAATATGTGACATCATCAGCAGTGGATTGCAGGCACACGAGTTACAGTTAGTACAACTAACTATAATGGAGGAATTTCAATGGTTTTGTACGAGTGAAATGTCCATCTAACTATAACATCCCTGAAACCCATGGTTTTTTCAGTGAATTTCTAAGGTTTTTTAAATGATCATTCCTAACTATAACCTGTCTGAAACCTATAGTTTTTTTCAGTGAATTTCAAAGGTTTTTTAAATTATAATTCCTAACTATAACATATGTTAAACCTATGTTTTTTTGTGAATTTCAAAGACTTTTTCAATGAAAATGTTTAAATATATTAATTGTTATATTTATTTCTTTGGTACTGATTTACTACATTTTATAATCTATTTATTTTTAGATATCTTATTTTTTACATTACATAACATATTTTTAATATTTTTCTTTTAAGAAAAGCACCATATTTATTTGATACATTTATTTTTTAAATATTTTTATAATATTTTCTTTTACAATTTTTTTAGCAGTCCCGCACTCAAAGCTCACCTCTCTCGATTACTGCGCGTAACATAGCCGCCATTTTACAATTGTTCCGTAGGATCCACATATGGTGTGCGCTGGGTGCGTATTTCCATGCGCGTTTGCTATGCGACCTGTACGCGACTTTAAGGGCATATGCGACATATACGTATCACACCATGCTCGCGCGTTTCCGCATGACTTCATCTACTTCTTTAACGTGGTGGGCGCGACTTCCGTGGTGTAATAAACTTATATTACTTTTAAATGCAATTTCACAGAGTCGCGCTTGGTACGTGTTGCGTGTACGCACCCAACGCGGATCCCATGTGACCAAAAAGAAGAGATTTGATTGGTTTATAACAGTTACTGTTCTAACTGATGAAGAACCCCACCCATTTTAATTACTCTTCTTAGACCTTCCTTAGGGCAAGACCTGTTCTGAGAAGAACCTCACTTTTCGAGGTAACACCTCTCATCAGCCCGGCTAGCTTGACTCCAAGTGGTGTGGAGTGCCTGGGACCCACGTCTGGGCATCCCCAGCGCACTTAGGGCGGCAATTGCAAAAACAACAAGTGATGGACCGAATGTGGATCAATGTCACACATTCCCCCAGTCAATTGCCGCCCTAAGTGCGCTGGGGATGCCCAGACGTGGGTCCCAGGCACTCCACACCACTTGGAGTCAAGCTAGCCGGGCTGATGAGAGGTGTTACCTCGAAACCGGTCCGGTCCTCGGATGCTTGATTCCGTTCTGGGAAGGACATGGCTTTTGTAGTTCGGACTGGACTGTTCCCATGGGGCAACAGGGTCAGAGCTGATTTGCATATTGCCATTGTCTAACCCAGGGTGGTGTGGAGTGCAAAAAAACGATGGATTTGGGCCCAGATCTTTTGACTGGGGGAATGTGTGACATTGATCCACATTCGGTCCATCACTTGTTGTTTTTGCAATTGCCGCCCTAAGTGCGCTGGGGATGCCCAGACGTGGGTCCCAGGCACTCCACACTACTTGGAGTCAAGCTAGCCGGGCTGATGAGAGGTGTTACCTCGAAACCGGTCCGGTCCTCGGATGCTTGATTCCGTTCTGGGAAGGACATGGCTTTTGTAGTTCGGACTGGACTGTTCCCATGGGGCAACAGGGTCAGAGCTGATTTGCATATCGCCATTGTCTAACCCAGGGTGGTGTGGAGTGCAAAAAAACGATGGATTTGGGCCCAGATCTTTTGACTGGGTGAATGTGTGACATTGATCCACATTCGGTCCATCACTTGTTGTTTTTGCAATTGCCGCCCTAAGTGCGCTGGGGATGCCCAGACGTGGGTCCCAGGCACTCCACACCACTTGGAGTCAAGCTAGCCGGGCTGATGAGAGGTGTTACCTCGAAACCGGTCCGGTCCTTGGATGCTTGATTCCGTTCTGGGAAGGACATGGCTTTTGTAGTTCGGACTGGACTGTTCCCATGGGGCAACAGGGTCAGAGCTGATTTGCATATCGCCATTGTCTAACCCAGGGTGGTGTGGAGTGCAAAAAAACGATGGATTTGGGCCCAGATCTTTTGACTGGGGGAATGTGTGACATTGATCCACATTCGGTCCATCACTTGTTGTTTTTGCAAGCGCTAGATGTTTCTGCACCAGCGCAGGGGAGAGCACTGGAATGCGACATACCATTGTAGATATGTCGCATTCCTGTACTCTGAAAGTGCCACTGCGGGGTGCACACAAAGGGCTTGCAGTGCTACGTTGCAGCACTTTCTTCTAGATCTGCCCCTCAGTATTCATGTTACCTTTTCCCTGCAACTTAAAACAGCCACAGAACATCTTTCCACATATATCTACTGGGTCCTTCTCCATTTTCTTCACTTGTGTACAAACACGGCTATTGTGCATTTTAATACTTAGTTAAACTTACTTTCACAATGAAATAAATACAAAATGCTAGATATTTTTTTCCAGTTTTTTTATAAAATAAATTTGATACTTTAGAATTAGAATCTGTAAAAGAGAAGACAAAATACAGTTATAATACATAGTACTACACTTTTTAGAAAACAGAATAATTTTTACATTTCACAAATTATTTTCTTTGCCTTTTTTGCTGTTCTCAGAATAAATTGAATTTCACTAGAAACAGTGATTTTAATCGTACTCATCACATAACAGCAGGGAAAAAAAACAATCAATAAGATTGTTTAAAAAAACTAAATTCCATCCCAATAAAATGCTTTAAAATGCAAATCACACATATATAAAATGCTTACTGGTAAGAACATGTTATAATTTAAATTTATAAACACTGTAAATGCTGTTGCTTAAAACTATACGCTGAGACAATGAGTAGGAAAAAGTCTGTAATTAAAACAAACACTTTTCCTCAAGGCCAAATAATATTCTTGAAATCCGTTATATTGAAATTTTGCACCAGCAATCATATTAATACATATTAATAAATTCATCAGAGGCCAAATTTTGTTCCTAAAACTTTGGCTTTAAAAATATTAGGTAGGAATTAGGTAATTTGTTTGGCAAATGCCACATTTTAGATAGGCAGTGTAATGTCCAGATGTTGTGGAAGGACCATCATGGAAAATTATTGCTACTTAGTTGACTTGCTACAAAATGTTTTATTACAGTTTCTAATTTTCTTCCGTCAGCTGTACATCTTTGCATCATTAAAATGATATATTGTCCATATCTTTGTATAAATAATGTTGACAACATTTCTGATTTGCATTGGCTGCACTCCATGTTCTGATTTGCTGCATTAATGAAAGACACTGACTTACAGTCTGGCAATGTCAAATATATATATCTTTCAGTGTCTATGTTAGTGCTACATGTATACACACAATTTTCACAATGATGTTGCCATTTATAACAAAGACCAAAAAGGTTTTCAATTTGTATACCTTCATTTTCCAATATGGTTAGCATATACATTAGAAATTCCTGAGCATCTTGTTGGATATTTTGCGTAAATTGTGTAGAACCAGAACATACAGCCAAAAGATTACGAATATCACAAACACTTTTTATTTTACTTTTATCAGTTCTCAATTTTTCATAAACTCAATACAACAATGAACAAAATCTTTCTTCCCGATTCTCTATAATTTGCTGTTGCAAAACTTCAAGAAAAAAACAACATTGACCACTACATTAGCATAACAGTTGACACCTGAACGGTTTCCAAACTGATAACCAACACTCTCTTCAACAATGTCCTCTTTATTTTTGCTTGCAATCACATCATTATCTTGTTTTTTCCCTTCTCTATACCTTCACTACAGACTTTCTCATATCTTCCTTTTCGACCTACTACACAAATACAGGATATTGACCTAAATTGGAAGCATACGCTCTTCCTAACCTATTATACTCTTTTACACAGTTTGCATCTGCAGTAATCTTTGTGTCATCAAAATCTATTAAAAACAAACCAGATAAAATTTTGACTCGTTGAAAAGCAACATATGCCATACCTCCTTTAAACACAGTATTTCAAATGTTCACCAAAGCACTGTCTACACTTAAACCTTGAGATTTATGAATAGTCACTGCATATGCCAGAGAAACTGGAAACTGTTTTATATGGACATATAAATCTTTAAGAAGCAAAAAGCAAACTGAACGCCCAATTTGTTTTACTTCTTCAATCTGATCAAATTTAATTTTTCAAAATTCAATACCATTTTCTTTAGATAATTAACAAAATCCACAACTTTGCCCATTGCTCCATTAACTAAACCTTTTTCCACATCCAAATTACGCCTTAAAATTACCCTACATACATATAAATTCTTTTCTAAACCAGCAGTTTTAGGTATCGATTTTTCTAAAGAATCCTATTTTGTTTTCAACTTTTCCGCCAACATAATAGTGATTCCTTCATACTCAATTTTATCAATAGCTTCCAATTTTTTATCATTACTTCATTTTCCAGCTTCAAAAGTTGTTTGTTGAATATAGAACACTCACGCAGAGTTAGCATTGAGCAGATTACTGATTTGATTTCTGCAATTTTCATATATATTTTCTCAGGAACGTATTTTCATTTGGAAACAAATTGGAAAGTAATCAACACTGCAAAGCTTCTCTGCAATGTTCTGTCAGTAAGCCAATTCTTATATCTTGAAGAATAGTTCCATAATCAACATCATTTGCCTGTTGCATATTTGTAATGAGTTCCTTGTATTCAAAATATGACCAAATGTTTAAATTTCCAACACTACCCAGAGACTTTCTGATGTCTTCATGCGCAGGTATTTAAAATACTGGTTGTCCTTTTACAGGAGTAAGTTGCAGTAGATCTCCAAAAACTATGACACGTTTTCCTCCAAATAACACGTCATACTCTGTTTTAAGAATTTGCTGCATTCTTAAATGCACAAAAGCAGGCATTAAGTTTGAGACCATGCTTACCTCATCAATAATCAGAAGTTTTATTTTCTTCAGCACTCTTGAAACTTCACAACACGCTTCTTCAGATAGCTTGTGATATTCCAATTTGTTTTCATGCTCCATAGGTAGCATAAGTAAATGATGTAATGTAATTCCTTTAACGTTGTGTGCTGCTAACCCAGTTGGAGCAGTTACAACGCAAGCTACATGTGTCTCTGTTCTTTTCTGTAGCTAACTGGTGATTACTTTAATTAAGAAACTTGTTCCTGTTCCTGCTTGTCCACTCACATACATTTGGGTAGGTTGAAAAGATGAGCATGTACATTCTTTCTTTTCATGAAGAAATCCATTATCAATCTGTTGTCTCACTTGCTGATATATTTCTTTCTGTTCAACATTTAGTTGTTCTTCCATGTTTGCTAAGTCGTTACATAACCGATCTGAGCATTCATATGCTCCAATTTCTCGATGGGATAACATCTTAAAACTGAAACTGTACAATTTCTTACTTAGACTCTTTTCGTGAGAAATCTCTTCCCACATTTCTTTCAATTCTGTCTTTTCTGATTTGGTAATGTAGGACGTTACATATCGAGCAACAGTAATGAAATTGTTCGCAACATATTGAATATCCATGTTAGCATTCCACATGGACACAACAATCGGATTGTAGTCATTTATGTATTTTGACTCTTCGCTTCTTCTTAAATTGTAGGTATTTTTGGAGACTTTCTTGTGATGACATATCGCATAGCTGACACAAAACTGTTCACTCTTCCTTTGGATATTACAGGACATGGAAATCCAAACCGACATTTGGTATAAAACTTGTCCTTAGACTTGTACTTTTGTCAACAGTATTTTCCACATCAATGGCTTTGGAATCATAAGACTTGTTGTCTTAAGTTTTTTTTCTTCTGTGCTTTTGGGTACAGCACAGGTGGCTTATTCTTCAATAAAAGACAAAACAGTATCATCTGAATCCGTTCCAAATTTTGGGGCATCCTTGATCCATAACAGCATATGTATATGAGGAGCACCTCTTGCTTGATACTCCTTTCTCCAAAAGAAATCCACAACTTCTCCAAGAGGAGGATTTTTTTATTGCAGATAAAAGACATCATAGCTTCAAATCTATGATTAAAATACCTGCATACATTAACAGGATCCAAAGAGCCCAATTCTCCAGGTGTCTTGAATTCAATATTTTTTATATTGGAATTAGCCTCCTGAAGAAATTCAATAAATCATTCCAAGCATACTCTGCACAGCTTAGGGTAAGGAACCATGTAGGCGTTCCTAAGTTCCGTAGCATACATTTCAGTTCTCCATGAGGATAGTACCAATATTCATTAGTACCACGCTGACATGCCATTAGATTAATCAGCTGAGATTCTAAATGATCATCCCTCTGCTGCACTTTATCCATAAAATCGTTAGCGGAAACATTTTGCAGATGTACCCCTGTTTTCAATATGTGATTGACTGCATATGAAAGTCCAGACAAATCACTTTCAAACAAAAGATGAAATATATAAGGAATACATTGTCTAAATCTTAGATCCTCCGCATATAATATTGTTGTCCGATATTCAGATGCAGGAATTTGCACAGGTCGTTCATCATATCGTCTTCCTTTTCCTGTTGGAAACAACTGCGGAAAACAACGAGCTTCCAAGCTCTCTTCCCATACACTCATGGGACTTCCCTCTGCTTTTTTCATTTGAAACAACTCAATAGTGTTCCCCATCACTTCTTTTGAATGAAGTAGATGTACACTGTAATGTTCATAAAATTCTTCACTTTTTTACATATCCACTTTTTCAATTTGTCCACTTGACGTTTCAGTATCTTCTGCTAAAAGTATTTCTTCTTCTCCGATATACACATTTTTATAGTACTCATTGTTTTTTATTTAATACAAAATCGCCTTCTGCACTTTCCTAACATCCACTACCTCCTGCCAGATTTTCTTACTCGTAGAAGGAACGCCATTAACTAGAATCACTAGTGGTTCATTTTCTAAACACTCTACACCAATAGTTTCAAAATGTGTCCTTAAATCTAATGGTAAATATACAACTGTTTCTTTTAATCCTCTCTGTAAATCTGAAGGAGTCAGTTTTAGGCTCCATACGAACAATAGCCTGAAATGGGTGCACACATTGAATGACAATAGACTCATAGGTATTTAAATCTATCAATTCTGGTGGAATAGCAACCAACTCTAAATTATTATGGGCAGCTCTAGCGGGCATTTTAATCTCATCTAATTTGGTATAACAATATTTACAAATGCGCTGATCAGAACCCAAATCAAAACAATTCTCTACCAACAAATAAGTTGCAAATTCCTTTGACATATCATTATTTTCTCTTTCACTTTTCAAATATAGATCAACACTCCTAGTCTGATTTTTATAGTGAGTTCGCCGGCAACAAATACGAGAGTAATTTGGCCTTTCACCTGAAATCACCTTAAACTTTGTAATTTCACCTTCAAATTTTTTTGTACAACTAGGTTCAACATTGTCTTTAACATTTTTTTCTATTAATGTCTGAGTTTATTCACTCTTTTGTGTTCAGGACCAAAGTAACAAAACTCAATATCATCACAAATCTTCTTCACATCTGAAACTGACCCACGCAAAAGAGCACTGTTCAACTCATTCAATTTTAGTGCTGGACTTTTTGCATAATACAATCTTTTGACAAACTTCCGCATTTGAGTATGATGTACTGCCAACATCCTGAAACGATGAAAAACACTTTGACATACTTTTTTAGAAAGACAAGCTAGAGAATGACCTTGCAAACCAGTACGTTTTCTCACTCTGCAAGGGTCTAGTCCTTGCAACATCTTAATCTTTTGTTTAACACTTTTTTCCACTATATTCTCGTAAGAAATTACGTAAAAGATCAATAGATTCTTGTTGTACACTATAAATACTACTGCAATCCCACGTGTACACTGGGGCTTAGCACGTCTGCCTAGAACTTCATCAGCTATCCCTTCTTCTGCATTTCTGGGAACCATTTTTTCTTTGTCAATTGGCAACCATTTCTAACCTCATAAGCTCAACCACTGGTGTCAACTGCATACAACTAATCATTGGTCTGAAAATAACTCTATTCATTGAAAAAAGGCTCTGAACTTGAACTGTGTTTCTATTCACCCCAAAAAAATCACAAAAACTAGTTCTGTTAATTACTTTTTTCTTCTTACTTTTGGCCTTCATTGAATGGATAGGTTTATCTAGTGATTGAATTCTGTTTAACACTAAAATAAACAGTTTTCTTTTTACTTCAAAAGCCTTTTCAACAATGGATTCAATATGCTTCTTTTTTTTATAAAATAGTGATCTCTTTTTATATTTCTTCAAATCTTTCAGCAAGTTATGTACTACTCTATTATAAAATATTTTCTTTCAAATCTCTTTATACTGATTTTCTCCTATTTTACCAAAAGTCGATTTTTTTGATTCTACATATGCTTTTTTTCCTTTCCTATTTTTCCTATTTTTTTTTCTTGTTGAAGCGTCATCACTGCTTTCAACATTTTGGGACATATGTAGGCAAATGTGAAATACCGATTTCTTAATACCGAATTTAACTGATTCGATATTAAGAAATTGGTATTTCCGATGTAGGTAAAAAATCGGTATTATTTTCTGATTCGGTAAAATTCAAAAAAATAATTACCAAATCCTTAATACCGATCGGTAATACCGAATCTGTAATACCGAATCAGTAAATACCGAATCGTTAATTCAAAATCCCTGCAATTGAGGAATCAGCCAATTCTGTGCATCCACACCATCTCCCAACCAGGAAGTGGCCACACCCATGCAGGTGCACTGAATCAGAATCTGCTGAAGAGGCAGGGAGTGCAGAGGAGAACACAGGAGCAATTGAAAGGACTTTTCCTGACACAAACTGCAGAATGGCCAACAAGGAGAGCGAAAATGAAGGAGCAGAAAGGAAAAGAAATCTAACATTTAGTGAAAGGGAGCTGGAGGTCCTGATTGAGGAAGTAGCAAGAGTACACACAAAGCTGTTTGGGAAACAGTCATTTTATTTTCCCGAAGATGGCAGTATTCCCTACTTGGGCACAAAACATGTCTTAGATGGCCTGACTCCTGAGGATTTTTTGAGCTTTTTATTCTTTCCCCCTCCCTTCTTCGGGAAAATAAAATAACTTTGAGGTGGAAGGGAATGGAAATGAAGATAGACATCAGAAGATGACATCTGCCCAATTCTTATCATGGAATGTCAATGGTCTGCACGTGCGGGGTAGAAGAGAGCGTATTTTACAATACTTACGAGATTCCCCAGCACAGATCATTGTCATCCAGGAATCACATCTCCTAAAAGCTGAGGCCAATATATTTCTAAAAAAGCAGAGATGGATAGACAAATTTATCAGTACTGATCATAATGCCAACATAAGAGGTATACTCCTTCTATGCAAAAAATCAGCTAAGGTTCAGATCCTAGAATATAAAGAAGATCAGAGCGGAAGAGGGCTCTTGGTGAATATGTCCATTGACGGTTGGGTGTGTAATCTAGTCGGATATTACGGTCCTACTTCGAGACAATAAGGAACCATCTGACGACCTCCCAAGGTCCAATAATATGGGCTAGAGATTTTAACATTGTATTAAACCAAAAATTGGACACATCTACTAATTCTAAAGCCCACATTCCTACCAAATCCAGACAGTCCCTTAGAGGAATAATGGAACAGCTGGGTCTGGCAGACCTATGGAGAGAAAAGGCGGGTAATAAACTAGGGGTATCCTACAGGAATTTAAAATACAAACATAAGTCAAGAATTGACTTCGCGTTATTTAGTTACTGCCTTAAAAATTCCCTTTCTGGGATTAATTATATTCCCTCTCACCTATCGAACCATTCAGCTCTTTCATTTTCTCTAAAACTTACAGCTCAAACCAAACATCCATCCTGGTCATTCGATCGCACTATCCTGTTAGAACAAGAGGAAGTTAGATATCTGGTGAACGAAACAAGTTCGTTTCTGGATATAAATCTAAATTCAACAACACTTGACACGGTATGGGAGACTCTGAAAGCATTTCTGAGCGGATGCATAACAAACAGAGCCTCCCATCGGCAGAATATATATCGAATGAAGATTACAAATCTTGAGCAGGAATTAGAAAAGATCGAGCAGAGGCTTGGGGCATCAATTGGTTCACTTGAAGATCAAAAAAACGTATGTGAACTGAAAAATAAATTAGAGAGTATATTACAAGAAAGAGTTTCGAAGAGGTGGGAGGCAAGTAAAATCTCTCATTTTGAATTCGGAGAGGCAGCGGGCAAGATATTAGCATGGAAGGTCAAGGCAGACCAAGCGAAAAATTACATCAGAGAAATCAATGTCGAAGGTGAGAGCGCAGCCAGGACCTCTAATCAGGAGATAGGTACTGCTTTCAGGGAGTTCTTTGAGGGGATATATAGGGAAGATACCCCAGATGATCAGTTGGCAAGGGATACATGGTTGGACCAGATCTCTCTACCATCCCTCTCATCAATACAGAGCGAAGGGATTGAGATGGAAATATCTGAGACCGAAGTTAGGAAAGCCATTAGGCTACTTAAGCATGGAAAGGCGGCAGGTCCTGACGGGCTACCAGGTGAATTATATCGCGCCTTGGGAGATGTTATTGCCCCTATTCTAATGGCCCTCTTCAATGGAATCTTAAGGAAGGGACAAGATCCCCCAAGATCTTGGGGTGAGGCGACCATAGTATTGATCCCTAAACCAGGCAAGGACCCAACCTTATGTGTGTCCTATCGCCCAATATCATTACTGAACAGCGATTATAAGATCTTTGCTTCCATTATGTCATCTAGATTGGGTTCAGTAGTGGGGGAATCGTACACCATGACCAGAAGGGATTTATCAAAGGGCACCAGTTATCTGACCTGACGTACGATTTGGTGGGGACAATAGATATTGCTTCGACTTTTTCACTTCCATTGGCTACACTCACTCTAGATTCGACTAAAGCCTTTGATAGGGTCAATTGGCCCTATCTAGGTGCTGTTCTGAAGAAGTTTAACTTCGGTGAGAAGTTCTATCCAACTGTATCACTCATGTACAATGCTCCAACATCACGGTTACTAATCAACGGTGCATTGTCAAACTCTTTTAAAATCTTGAGGGGTACGAGACAGGGCTGCCCGCTCTCCCCCCTCCTCATCAATCTGTACATCGAACCATTTGCATAAATTTAAAGGGGAGATGAAAATATTCCATCAATCAGATTTGGGGAGTGGGAGAGGTGGGTTGCACTTTATGCAGACGACATTCTTATTTTAACATCCGACCCGGAGACATCATTCCCAGCGGTTATCAAGAGGGCCAAAGAGTTCGTTCGCATCTCGGGGTATGAGATAAATGCTAGTAAAACTGACATCATGGCATGGAATATCCCCAACTTACAGCTGGATGTGACCAACTCAATGCGATACCTGGGTATCCGGGTGGTTCAAGATGTCTGTAACATCGCTCAAGTCAACTTAGAGAGAGTGTACAATGAGTGTAGGAAACTGTTAAAATCGTGGTCCAATCTTCCTTTAACCCTACTAGGTAGAGTGAGTCTGATAAAGATGTCTATCCTCCCCAAATTTACATTTATTTTTAACACCATTCCCCTGGCCTTTGATAGTAAAACCTTGGATAAGTGTCAGAGAGAGATAAATTCCTTCTCCTGGAATTATAAATCGGTGAGAGTGACATGGAAGAAGTTGAGGAGGAGGAGGGAAAAAGGGGGGCTGTCCTTGCCCGATTTGCAGTACTATGGGCCTTTCAGTTGTCCATTCCAGAATGCCTTTAAAATCACCATCTAATACATCTGCTGGGGCAATGTTTAAAGCCATGTTGGTTGGTGCTACACTACCAACCGATGGATTTTTGTTTAAATTTGGGGACCAAAAATACTTTTAAAAAGTCAAGTTAAAAATCCTTATGTCCCAGGCAAAAGCCTGGCTACAGATAAGGAAAAGACTAGGTTTGCTGTATTTCTCAAACTATACACCTATCTGGGACTCCCCGGGTTTACCGCCATGCCTGAAAGACAGACTGGCAATACCGGTGAGAGATGGTGGAATACCAAAATGGGGAGAATTGCTCGCAGGAGAGACCCTGAGGTCTTGGGAGGAGCTACGGGAACAGCTGGGCCCCGAGTTTTCGAGACATCGAGCTTACCTCTCCCCCTTAAAACTTTCTAAATTTATCCCAGGCAAGAAATGCAACAAGTACAATTACATCGAGGCCTCGGACGTCCATATGTTTAAGGATTGTCCTTATATAGCCCAGTTTTGGAATGAAGTGAAAGCAACCCTAGACTCTATACTTAACACCTCTGTGTCCATCACACTACCTCTTATTATCTTTGGATGGGATAATAGTATAACCGGCCATGCAAGGTCACTTCTGTTCTATGCAGTCTTGCAGGCTAGAAGACAGATATGTAAAGTCTGGATAGAAAATACGGCACCATCACATGCAAATTGGTTGTCTTCTATGTATGAAACATCTAAGATGGATATGACGAGATCTTGCAGTACACGTAACGTGGCTTTTTGGGATCTTTTGGTTCAGGGGAAATAGTTGCCGGGGTTTTTTTTTTTCCCTGTTCCTATGAATATGCCATAACACTCCAAGAACTAGCCCCCCCCCCCCTCTGTTCATGGCTGGTTCTACAGGTTATTAACACCAAGATGGAGTCAGGACAGGCACGATCCTGTTCACCCCCTGTACCTCTTAAGGTCATCTACTGCCGACTCGCCGGGTGGGTAATAGCAAAAATCATGCATCTCAAAACACGACACGCATGGCGGTTGGCGGCTAACTAAGAGGAGGGCAAGGCAAATGAGGACAAAAAAGAAAAAGAAAAAGAAAAAAAAGCTGTTTGGGAAACAGTCACTGCAAGTGCCAGAATCCCAGAAAATAAAAATTTCGACTGGAATACAGGAACATGTAAATGCCATTGGAGTGACTCACCGTGAAATTGACGTACTGAAGAAAAGGTGGTATGACGTCAGGAGCCTAGCAAAGAAGAAGATGGCCGAAAGGAAAAAACAAGCCAGCCTGACAGGTGGAGGAAGAAATAGAGCCCCTGCCCTGACTGCATTGGAACTGCTGTTGTAGTCTACCATTGAGCCTGAGAGCGTCAGAGGGATCGGGGCTGCAGACAGCTCAGCCAGAGCTGGCAACAAACAAGGTATGATGCATGCACACCAAGATGCGCCCCCACTCCCTGACCCCCTTCCCCAATGAGGCACTGTGAATCTCACTCCAGTACATGTTTTGGTAAAATCCAGCAATGCATTATGGGAGATGTAGTCAGTGTAATATCACACAGGTGCCAGATGCCACAGGGCTAGGGAACCAAGTCCATCTTAACAGGGTGTGTTTGCAGGTCTGGAGGCAAACATGTTAAAGGTCTTGTGCCTGCAAGGGAAAGCCATCCAATCAGTTCAGCGGCAGATGAGACATGTGACAGCAAACATGCAGAATATAGAGAAGGGCATCTGCTCAATGAACACAACACTGGTTGAGGCCATGAGGGACATGTCTGAGGGCATGAGGGACATGTCCCAGTCAGTGAGGCTGCTGTCCAGCAAGCTTGATGAGGACAGGATGGCACGGCGCAGGGAGAGGCAGAAAATGGAGAATCATACCAAGGCGGTGAAGCGCTTCTCCAGTGCCACTTCGCTACTCTGCAGGCGCTCCGTGGCCATGCAGGAAGGGATGGCACAATGCAGCCGTGATGTGTCAAGGGGGCTTGTTAAAGTGACTACTTTACTTAAAGTGCTCCTTAATACTCAGGCTGCAAATACTGGTGTAGGTGATGTGGAGGACAGTGAGGAGACAACAAGTCGCAGCAGCATAACACCCCCTGCAACTGAGTCCAGGAGGAGCAGCAGACGTCAAGCTGCTGGCACTGGATCGATTGCCAGTGATGACAGTCTGCAAAGGGAATGCAGCAATGTTCCAAGTGGCCGCAGGTGGTAATCCAAGCCACACTTAGTCTAGCTGACTGGGTGACTTAACCCATGACAGCTTTGTAGGGTGTTTACAAATAGGACTGCCATGTTGAGCCCTTCATGCGGTGGCGTAGTGCCAATATATTAAACGATGTCATTTATATACAACAACTGGCTGTGCCTCCTTACTTACTCAAAAGTAGTTGCGTGTGATCTCAGCCTGTCTCTGTCTCCCATCTGGTGCTGGCGCCACTCCTGCTGCGTTGGGTTCTGGCTGTGCAAATTCATCATCATTGTCCTCAGAGTCAGTTAATTCAACTGCTGTACCTTTCTTTGTGGCAAGGTTATGCACCATACCACAAGTTGCAATGATCTTGCAGCAGATGATGGGTGTGTACTGACGTGCGCCTCCGCTTTTGTGGAGGCAGCGGAACCTGCTTTTCAATAGTCCAAACGTGTGCTCCACAACGTTGCGCGTTGATTTGTGTGCCACATTGTATCATCTCTCATTTGGTGTTGATGGGTTTAGGTAAGGAGTGAGGATGAATGACCGCACAGCATAAGCGCTATCACCTAGGTGGGGAAAACAGTACTATTGATAACAGTCATCAACACATTCATTTGCAGTATACATCAGGGTGTGTCACAGTGATTTACCTAGCAGGTATCCTTCTCCAAATTCTCCCGCAGCCAGGGTGTGTAGATCCCACTGTTCTGGAAAATGTATGAGCCGTGGGTGCTCCCTGGAAATTTGGCGACAATGTCGTTGAGTAAGTTGCCTGCATTGCAGATTACCTGTACATTGATGGAGTGGATTGATTTTCTGTTTTGGTAGATGTACTCAGTGGCTGCAGGTGGGCAGATTGGAATGTGTGACCCATCAATGCACCCGATAACATGCGGGAACTGTGCCTTTTGGTAAAAGTCTGTCTTGGTTTTCTGCAGTTCCGCCTGTGTGGTTGGGAAGCTTATGTAATGAAGCATTCTCTGCATTATGGCATCTAGGAACTTGGTAAAGAAACAGGACAGGAAGCTCTGTGACACACCACCCACTACATCTATCACCCCCTGGTAACTGCCAGATGCAAGTAGGTGTAGGCTACAGAGCACCTGCGCATGTGGTGGTATAGCGTGCGCCTTTGGTGTTGGATGGTCCAGGAGTGGGTGCAGGTCCCTTATCAGATCCAGGATGGTTTGGGTGTGTAGCCTGTACCTTTCATGGATCTCTGCCTCAGTCAGTTGGAAGAGTGTGATGCGCTGTCTGTAATCGTACTCCTCCCGTCTCCAGAGCCTCTTTCCTGCCACCTTGTAATAACATAGAGGGCCGATATAGTGATCACACTGTTGCATTTTGGGGCTGTTTAAATACTGTGCATATGATAACCACCTGCTTTGAGTCAATGGTAATTACAGACTCTTAAATAACGAATTTGTGGAAATTCGGTATTACCGAATTTTTCTACATCTCTTTTCTCGTTTTTCTCATTTCTTATTTACCAATTCGGTATTTGGGTGTTCGGTAAATCCGAATCGGTAAGTTAGTAATCGGTATTTATCCATTCCTTACTACCGATTCCTTTCCTACATTGGGGATTGCTAATTACCTGTCGGTAACGCTAAAAATTACCGATTCTCGGCATTACCGACCGGTATTTATCTACCTACAGCTGGCCCTTTGAACCTTATTTTTCCATCTAGAAACATTTTTAATAAACTTCTTAGTGATCCTACCAAAAGAGGTTCTCTTTTTGGCCACATTATGTTCCTCATCCAATACTTGTTGTTGAGTTTTCTTCAAGTAAATATCCTTTAGCTCTATTTTTCTTTTCCGACCTGTTTCAGGCATGATAACATTATTTTTATGATGATAAACAATATCTGTAAAAAATGAACATAGATAAAAGTATATTACTGATCTTATAAATTATACTTTTCTAGTACTATGCAAACACATTCTATATAGATACTGACAGAGAAATTGCATACTTTAAATACAAATGTGAAAGTGGTTACACTACACCACATGCACAGTGCATAGGAGTTTAAAGCACTCTGTGCCGTAAAGCCTGGCTCACTATATGAGTACATGCATACTAACTGAATAGTTAGAATAGTACAACAAAAGACACTAAGTACATTTATAACTAGTTGAATTTTCCTTTACTGATTGAATTAAACATAGTACTGAAATATTCACTGTGGCATTGCAAGAGCAGTGACAGGATGTGTGCTTTAGTGTAGGTATACTGACTGGAGAATTGTAGGCCTGAAACACAATTGTAAAGGTGATTAGACCAGTACATGCATTGGGGCTTATTTATAATCCTCTTGCCCCACTTTTGCGTCATTTTTACCATGGAAAAAGTGACGCAAAAGTGGCGAGTGTATAGGAGTTTAAAACAGTCCATGTCCTAAAGCATGTTTTTTATTTTAAAAAAGCAGAGAAATGTGCGCAGGATGCATGGACCCACCGTAAAAAATAAATAAAAACAAAGTACGGGCTCCAGTTCTTGTTTAAAAATTAGCTACCTGGGGAGGGCCAAATCCCGGGGTCTAAAATATTACATTTCATTGGGGTTCAGAGGGGCCCTGTAGCCCGGGGACCACCATTCCTCGGTGCTAAAAAATAAATAGGGAAGAGGTGTGGCGCCCCGGCCAGGGCGACTGATGCTGGAAGCTGGGGATCACGGTTCGATCCCCAGCTCTGGCAGCAGGGGTCTGCACAGCACCATGCGACTTTGGGCAATAGCTCGCTTAATCTTCCCAACGGCCCCAGTGCTGAGATACCCCATCGGGGTGATTCGTGCGCTATAGAAGTACTGCATTTACATTTACATTTACAAATGTGTGGAGAGACTCAAAGGTACTCCCCAGAAAAATACTTAGGTAAGTCAGCCTTAAAGACCCCGTCCAGTTCCGGGAACTGCTACTCTTCAAGGCTTTGAAAAACAATTATCCGGATGCCTCAAAGGTCCCTCTAAGACCCACTGATCACCACCCTCCGTAGATTTTAATATTGTAGGAGAGATGCTGCGTGGCACCCATTCCAGAGCAGTCCAAAGCCTTGTGGGAACACCACCCCTCAGGAGCGGCTACTGCTGTTTCATATGGCAGGCTTGGAGTCGAAGTTCCCGCTGTGTCATAGCAAGCTTGAGAGCATAATAACAAGTGCCATTTTGCCGCAATTATTTTCAAAAAAAGCCAAAATGCAGTGAAAATTATATTGCCTTATTTACTAGACACTAAGATGCATTAACGCATGTAAGCAGCCGGTTTAGTAACGGCTCACCTCGTATCTCCAAGTTGCAATGTAGGCATTCCCAGAGGCAAGGTACGTTTTCCTATGACAATAGACCATGGAAGAGTGGAGTCTAACAATAGCGTTGTATTTACAAATTAACCCTGCACTTGAGGAACAATACCAAAACTCACGCTAATTGCGGTTTATGCAGGATCCCAACAGCAGGCACACTTGTAATTCTAGACAAGCAACACTACTACCTGGATTTTACCAGGAAAAACACATTAATTATATTAAAAACAAAAACCCCACATAAAACTGTTCCCAAATTACTAATTTACTTTTGAAATGTATTTGTAGATTAAGAAGAATTTCAGTAACACGCCAGATTTTCTTATACAGAATCTCTGTCCTGCACCACTTAGCAAAACCAAAATGTTTCCTTCTCATTCTGCACACATATACATGTAAATATCAAATCATATTGCTTCCCACATTAATTCAAAATCTAACACACATTTCTATTGGTTACACATTTCAGCCCTTTCCAATTGACATAATTTGAACCCTACCCCCAATCTGCTTACTGCCTTTTACCATGGTAACAGTACATGCAACACTGAACTAAGCACACAGGTCACAATGTTCTTAATTCAAACAGCAAGTGTGATTGACTTTCCAAAATATCACCTAATCTAATCTAACGGTCCATTCAAACAGTTTCTCATAACCATTAAGAAATATCCATTTAAAAAACAGAAACATATACCCTACTTTTCAGACTACGATGTTGTTAAACTGCCAATCATTTCTATTGTTTTTTCAAAACTACACCTTATCCACCATTTTAGAAAAATCTTACTTTTCAAACTGCCATTTCATTTACAGAGACCATCTCAGTGCATCCAGACCCCCTTGCAAGATGCTTACACTATGGATTGCGGGACACAGTTATATTTTCTGGAGCCAAAGGTACGCAGAAAATGGAGCCATTGACAAAGACCTAGGTTCACCAAATTTAGACATTAAATGGATTGGACAGAGAGGGTAAAGTGGCACCAATAGATACCATTGGTTAAATCCTTTTCACATATCCAACACCCTGACCTCATAATTGTGCACTGTGGTGGCAATGACCTAGGCACTTTGACTGGGGCAGGTCTGGAAATGCTTATGAAGGACACCTTTAGAGAATTGGTGTCACTTTTTCCCCAAACTGCCTTTGTGTGTTCAAACTGATGCCAAAGGCAGAAATGGAACTGGTCCAATAAATGCTGTCCACGGATTGAGAAAGCTAGGAAACATGTCAATACATTTGTTTCTGCTTTTATCCGAGATTATAAAATGGGGTCCATTTACCACAACAATCTGCATTTCAATATGGATGGCATCTATAGGACAGATGGTGCACATTTTACAGATTAACTTTAGAGTCTGCATAGGTACTTACTTGTAATTACCAAAATCTCTCAATAAACACAAGGGCTCTTTTTAGAGCCACCCAAAAACTAAACACATAAGCTTCAGGTATATGTATATCTAAAAAATATTACTTTTTTTTCGCTTGGAGTGGCGCACCCGACGCATTAGAGTTATGCACCCAACGCGTGCACACCAGAGAGCCATAGAAACAGAAATGGTGGTCCCTAGGACTCGAGGGGCCTTTGAGCCCCCCTCAACCATTTTTGTAAAAGTCCAAGGGGGTAGCGGGCCTTTAAGCCCCCCCACCCATCTATTTTACTGGAGGGGTGGTGGTTGAGCCACCCCTGCCACCCATTAATGTTTTAGCCCCGGAGGGGGGGCAATCCCCGGTGCTGGAAAAACCATCTTGGACCCCATAAATTTTAAAACCTTTTCCCCCAGAATTTGCCCCCCCGGTAGCTAATTATTAAAGTCTGTTCTTCCTTTTATTTCTTTGTTTACGGCATGAGCTGCGCACTCAAAGCGCACTTTGCCGTTTTTAGAAGAAAAAAAATACGTTTGGGGCCCTGGGAGTCATTGTGGGACCCTCTAAGCAGCTTTAGAGGGTCAAGATATTTCTACCCTTCCTCCTTTATACATTTTCCACACTTTTCTACTGACTTCTTCAACCTCGCTTCTAATGAGGCACAAAATGGCTGCAAAACTTCCTGGTTTCGAATGTTAGAAAATAGGTCCTAACTATAACTACCTATATATATACATATATATATATTCACTTAAAAAACCATAGGTTTCAGGCCTTATATAGTTAGGAATTAGCATTTAAAAAAACATTGAAATTGCTCCTATATATAGACATACTGATGCACACATTCAGACAGTTTAGACACTAACCTATGCATTTAGTAAGACACATTTAATCACTCACTCATACAGTCAGTCACGCACCTACTAAATCCTTCATCCAGACACTTATACATCCACTCATTCTTCAATATGTAAAACATATTTAAACTTTATAGAAACACACAGTCACTGGATGATGTCATCAGTGATGTCAAATGAGATGTCATCAGTGATGTCATCAGTGATGTCATTTGAGATGTCATCAGTGATGTCATCAGTGATGTCACTGACCATGTCATGAATGATGTAATATGTGACATCATCAGCAGTGGATTGCGGGTGCACGAAATATAGTTAGTACAACTAACTATATAGGAGCAATTTCAATGGTTTTTTAAATGCTAATTCCTAACTATATAAGGCCTGAAACCTATGGTTTTTTAAGTGAATTTGCAAGGATTATAAAATGCTAATTCCTAACTATATAAGGCCTAAAACCTATGGTTTTTAAGTGAATTTGCAAGGTTTTTTAAATGCTAATTCCTAACTATATAAGGCCTGAAACCTATGGTTTTGAAGTGAATTTGCAAGGTTTTTTAAATGCCAATTCCTAACTATATAAGGCTTGAAACCTATGGTTTTTTCAGTGAATTTGCAAGGTTTTTTAAATGCTAATTCCTAACTATATCAGGCGTGAAACCTATATTTTTTTTCAATAAATTTCAAAGGTTATGTAAATGCTAATTCTATCAGCGGATAACGTTTATATATGTTATTATCCTCTGGGACCAACTGAGCAGCCATCTTGTTTCTCAGGAGGAGTGAGGCACAAGAGAGCACAAAACAAGAGTGGAAAACGCGAAGGGGGCAGGGTTGAGACCCCCTGAACCCCTAGCCCTTCTCAGGGGGTCCCCGAAGGACCACCAAGTGCAGAAAAATGTATTTTTTTTTAATCGCGGGGTATGAGGGACAAGGCTACGTTCGAGCTGTAGCCTTGTCAGAATGTCCCTATGGAAATTAACATGGGGAAAACACGTTTTGGGACCGCCCTTTTTTCTCGGCCCCCGCTTGACGAATCCCCCCCAAAACTTTTCAAGGAAGGAACGGAGCCCAGCGAGGCAAATTTAGGGACAATTACAGGCAGATACCTCAATCTGCGCCAAAGTTATTCCCAATAGAATGTTCAGAATTTCCTATGGGACCTAGGTCCTAACTATTTATACCTACTGGTTATCGCCAGTAGGCAATATATATATATATATTACCTACTGGCGGTCGCCAGTAGGTAGTTATAGTTAGGATTTTTTTCACTGTTAAATCCCAAAATTCTATTTGGAATAACTTTTGGCGCCGGTTGACGAATCTGCCTCTTTGAGCTCCGGTCCTTCCCTGAAAGTTTGGGGGGGATTCGTCAAGTGGGGGCCGAGATAAAAGGGGGGTCCCAAAACGCATTTTCCCCTTGTTAATTTCCATAGGGCGGTCAACCTCACTTTTAGCCCGAACGGCTGAATGGATTTCCACCAAACTTGGCAAAATTGTAGGGACTGGTTGCCCGATGTGCCTTTGCTATGTCTCAAGATATGTGCTACAGTGGATTTTGTGTAATTTAGGTTCAAAAAAATATATATATCTATAAGCGCGCCCCGGTACGCGCACCGGGGAGCGCACCGGGCGCGCCACGCGACTTACGCACGGAAAGCTGATTGGCTTTTGGGTGTCTGTAAACATTCTAAACAGTCTGGAGCGGCCGCCATCTTGTGTCTCGGTAGGATCGAGACATGAGAGGTGGCCAAAACAAAGGGGAAAATTATCATAAGGGTGCAGAGTACACCCTCCCTGACCCCCTAGGTTTGATGTGGGGGCTTTAAAAGGGCCCCGTGGGGCCAAAAAAAAAAAAAATCGATTTTTGCGGGGGAAGCGCCCGGTACGCGCACCGGGGAGCGGTCTGGGAAGCGTACTATGGGGAAAAAAGAATGACAGACTTTCAAAAATTGTATGTTTATTAATTGTTCTTTTTGTTGTTTTTTTTTTTATTTAAGTACCAACATGTTGGTACCAATGCAGAGTCTATAATTTAATATACACCGTTTCCTTTGTAGATATCTTGCATGTTGTTACAGAAGTTATTGTGGTATATGGAATTCATAGCATAGTCTGTCAGGAAAGCAGAAACAACATGGAGGCAGGAGATGATAAAGAGATGTTAAATACACATTGGAGATAATATAGTGGGAGAAAGGAAGTAACTATGAGCAAACTTACTATGTAACACAAAAAAGTTGCACAGTATACTATAAGTCTCACTTTATATGTTAAACATTTTTGTTCTACTTGATGAATTACATATAAAAATGAATAATGGCTCGAACAATTTTTGATTATTAAATATAAATTTATTCTTCTGATTCTTTTTCATAATTTAATAAAACTTCTAATAATATATTGTCTGGAATGTCCTCATTTGTATTCTGTGATTCCATTGATTCTACACACTGAACTAATTCATGGTCCAGAGACTCATCCATAAAGTCAAAGTCATCATTTTCAGCAATTGTTTCTTCTGTGTTGTTGTCCAAAACAATTTCAAAAGAAATATCCTGTTCTCCTTCCATTTTGTTGCTGTAAATTGCATTAACAAAAAATATATCAGTAGAGTTAGGGCACTGTTGTGTTTAAGTTCAGACAGGCAGTTTGGATTTTTTAATAGTGAAGCTATCTTTGGGTAGTGTATGGTATTAGGCTGGAATTAGAAATATATAAAAGTGTATGTGATAAAGCCTAAGTAAATTTATAATAATATAAGGGAAGCCTAACTGAATCCATAACTATAACAGAGAAGTCTATCTCAATCTATTTCTATTACAGTGGGATAGTATTTAAGTAACAGAATATTTTTTCTCAAATTAACTGAAAGTTCACAACATACTTCACTTTTCCAAATAACAACTTACCTTTAAGAAAGCAGTTGAAGTTATCAGTGTAATTTCTTTTCAATGGCTGTGTTTCCTTCCCTTTTTTTATATATATTCATGTACATAACCAATCAAATGTCAGGAAATAATTGTAGAAAATGTAAGAAACTTTTTAATTGGTTGTCAATTCTAACACTTCATATGTGTTTTGGTCATGTAATTTACCTCAGGATATTTAGACAGGTCTGCAGCCTAAATGTCTCAATGGAATTTCACCAAATTTGGGCAAATGGTAGGGACTGCTATGTAGTAGGGCCTATTCTATAATCTTTGATGAAAGTGTCTCCAGTGGTTTTTCTGTAAATTACTTTCCCACCTTTTTTTATGGAGCGCTTACCGGTGCGCGCTCCTGTACGCACACCCGCAGCGTTACGGGAGTCCTCCATTTTGTGTTTCGGTACAATCGAGACAGAAGATGGAGGACAAACAACGTTGGGAATGGGTAGAAGGGGGCACGGTAGACACTTCTTGACCCTCTAGGTTTTCTGAGGGGGGCTTAGGACGCTCATATAGGCAAAAAATTAAAACAAAAATTGAAACATTTCGCGGGGGGAGCGCTCGGTACGCGCACCGGTAAGCGTACCGGGGAGCGTACTTTGGTGAAAAATAGTGAAAAAAGTTAGAAAAAGATAAACGTTTTGAATGATCAGAGGTAGGGTAGCTCTGAAAAGAGCTTTTGGGTTCTGTGGCTGATTTAGGTACCTACAAGTAGGTTCCAATGCACAGTCTTAAATTCAGGAGAAATATTCTATTCCCCTCATCTGAGAAGTGCACACCATCTCCTCTGTAGATGTCTTGCATGTTGTAACGCAAGTTATTATTGTATATTGAACCCATTCCACAGTCTCTCATGTAAGCAGAAACAGATTTATTCACATGTTTCCGTGCTTTCTCAAATTGTGGACAAAATTGGTTGGACCAGTTCCATTTCTGTCTTTGGCATATATTGGAATATACCAAGGCAGTTTGTGGAAAAAGTGTCATCAATTGATCAAAGGTGTCCTTTAAAAGCATTTCCAAACCAACCCCAGTCATAGTGCCCAAATCATTTCCACCACAGTGCACTATTAAGAGGTCAGGGTTTGGCAGATGCAAAAAGGTTTTCACCAATGGTATCAATTGATGACATCTCAATCCTCTCTGGCCAATCCACTTAATTTCCACATTTGATAAATCAAGGTTGTGGTAATTTTTGCTTGCTGCATACCTTTGAGCCGAGTGGATGTAGCTATGTCCAATAATCCATACAGAATACATGATGTGAGAAGGTTCTGGTGCAGTCAGATGAAGTGTGGGAATGAAATGGCAGTTGGAACTGTAGGATTTTACAAAAAAATAATTGTGGAGTTTCATTGCTCTTGAATCACAAGCAATGATTGGTGGATTCAGTTAGTTGAAAACAGAAAGTTAGGGTGCATGGTTGTGTTGTGTGTAAGAAGCAATTTGAATGGTTAAGAAAAAGTTACTTAAAGCAATAATGCCCTGGATATGCTGGTGTATTGAGAGGTCAAACATCCTTGCTGACTTAATTTGCAATATTGTAGAATAAACTTTTGAACCTGAGAGTTCAGTTAGGAGGGAGTTGCTATGGTAACAGATAGAAAGGTCTGAGAGGGGGAAGGGTGTTGGTTTGAAAATAGTGAGGGAAGACTTTTGATTGGTTGAAATGAGGCATATGTGTGTAAAGTTAGAGATTTTCTATGCCATAGGTTCTGCGCAGTTTTTTAAAAATGTTATTCAAAAAACGATTTTGGGTGCAAATGAATGGTATTTTCATTTGGCCCTTACTTATGATTGCCTTGTGCAGCCAGTGTATCACTTTAAACATGGGAAATAAGTGACGCTCTTGTGGCGCAAGGCCTTCATAAATAAGGCCCTGAGTTTGTTGGCTGTTGATTTTTTTTTTAACAGTGAGGTTTCAAAAGTGATAATCAGTGGTTGTACATAGTTTCTGCTCAGTTTTTCTAAAATGTTATTCAAAAAACGGTTTTGGGTGCAAATGAATGGTATTTTCATTTGGCCCTTATTTATGATTGCTTTGTGCAGCCAGTGCATCACTTTAAACATGGGAAATAAGTGACGCTCTTGTGGCGCAAGGCCTTCATAAATAAGGCCTTGAGTTTGTTTGCTGTTGGTTTATTTTTTGCTTTTTGATAATGCTTGCTATGAACATTTGCAAGATAGAGGATTTGTATGTTGGGAAACAGTGAGGTTTCAAAAGTGATATTGAGTGGTTGTACATAGGTTCTGAGCAGTTTATCTAAAATGTTATTTAAAAAACGATTTTGGGTGCAAATGAGTGGTATTTTCATTTGGCCCTTACTTATGATTGCCTTGTGCAGCCAGTGCATCACTTTAAACATGGGAAATAAGTGACGCTCCTGTGGCGCAAGGCCTTCATAAATAAGGCCCTGAGTTTGTTGGCTGTTGATTTGTTTTTTGCTTTTTGATAATACTTATTATGAACATTTGCGAGATAGAGGATTTGCATTTTGGGAAACAGTGAGGTTTCAAAAGTGATATTGAGTGGTTGTACACAGGTTCTGCGCAGTTTTTTTAAAATGTTATTCAAAAAACGATTTTGGGTGCAAATCAATGGTATTTTCATTTGGCCCTTATTTATGATTGCCTTGTGCAGCCAGTGCATCACTTTAAACATGGGAAATAAGTGGCGTTCTTGTGGCGCAAGGCCTTCATAAATAAGGCCCTGATTTTTTTGTTGTTGGTTTTTTGTCTTGCTTTTTGATAATACTTGCTATGAACATTTGCAAAATAGAGGATTTGTATTTTGGGAAACAGTGAGGTTTCAAAAGTGATAATCAGTGGTTGTACATAGGTTCTGCGCAGTTTTTCTAAAATGTTATTCAAAAAACGATTTTGAGTGCAAATGAATGGTATTTTCATTTGGCCCTTATTTATGATTGCCTTGTGCAGCTGGTGCATCACTTTAAACATGGGAAATAAGTGACGCTCTTGTGGCGCAAGGCCTTCATAAATACGATCCTGAGTTTTTGTTGTTGTTGGTTTGTGTCTTGCTTTTTGATAATGCTTGATATCAACATTTGCAAGATAGAGGATTTGTATTTTGTGAAATAGTGAGGGTTCATTAGTGAAAATGAGTGCTTGTACATAGGATCTTTGCTGTGTTTCTAAGATGTTATTCCAAAAACGATTTTGGGAACAAATCAATGGTATTTTCATTTGGCCTTTATTTATGATTGTCTTGTGCATCCGGTGCATCACTTTAAACATGGGAAATAAGTGATGCTCTTGTGGCGCAAGTTCTTCATAAATAAGGCCCTGAGTTTGTTGGCTGTTGATTTGTTTTTTGCCTTTTGATAATACTTATTATGAACATTTGCAAGATAGAGGATTTCTATTTTGTGAAATAGTGAGGGTTCAGTAGTGAAATTGAGTGCTTGTATATAGGATCTTTGCTGTGTTTCTAAAATGTTATTCAAAAAACGATTTTGGGTGCAAATCAATGGTATTTTCATTTGGCCTTTATTTATGATTGCCTTGTGCAGCCGGTGCATCACTTTAAACATGGGAAATAAGTGACGCTCTTGTGGCGCAAGGCCTTCATAAATAAGGCCCTGAGTTTGTTTCCTGTTGGTTTGTTTTTTGCTTTTTGATAATACTTGCTATCAACATTTGCAAGATAGAGGATTTGTATTTTGGGAAACAGTGAGGTTCCCAAAGTGATATTGAGTGGTTGTACATAGGTTCTGCGCAGTTTTTCTAAAATGTTATTCAAAAAACGTTTTTGGGGCCAAATCAATGGTATTTACATTTGGCCCTTATTTATGATTGCCTTGTGGCACCAGTGTGTCTCTTTTAACATGGGACGCATTGGTGGCGCAAGGCCTTCATAAATAAGGCCCTGAGTTGCTGTGGTATAAACTTTAATATGTTGCAAATTAGTGTTTATATTGTTTTCTTTTTGTCATTACTTTGTTGTTTGCTAATAGTGGTCTTTTATGTGTTATTTTTTTCAGAACCACAGATTGAAATCAACATTTTAAAAGCAAGAAAATATGCCATCAAGGCAAAGGAATAGAAAATATGCCATACGTAAAAAATCAAAATCATCAAAGGAAATACAAGAATCTTCTACAACAAGTACTTCAAAAAACACCAGAAAAGCTCCTGGTAAGACAATTAAGTCTTTTCTTCACAATTTATGTAGATCAAAAAGTAATGTTAATGGTCATAAGAAGATCCAGAAGCAGTCAACAAATTTAAAAAGGAAGGAGAGGCCCTCAAAAAATGTCTCTATTGGATCAGGAGATAAGACTATGGATAGAAATAGAAGGTTAAATCAATTTAGGGACATTCGTAGACGAATGTTTCGCCATAGGGTAGTTTTAAATTTGCTAAAAAATGAAAAGAAAAATAAACAGAGAGCTGCTTTTTACAAGAAAAGGAAAAGTGTAGAGAAGATTGTTGATCAGGCTTTTGAAGTTAAGAAAAAATTATGTATTTTAGTAATCAATAGAATTAGAATACTTAATAAGGCAATTGATGTTTTCAAATCGAACAGTAGATGGAAAAGAATTATTAATCGGACTAATTTTTGTGAAGTGTTTTCTGGAGAATGGATGCATAGTTCAAGTTCTGAGCCATTTTTTAATGAGGAGAGTTACTTTCAGGAAAATGATTTGGTGCATGCAGTTGACACCAGTGGTCGAGCATATGAGGTGAAAGATGGTTGTCCGATGGAAAAAGAGAAACTTATGTCTAGAGATGCAGAAGAGGTGTTAGGTGATGAAGTTTTAGGGAGAAGTACTAAGCGTCCAGTGTACACATGGAAATGCAGTAGTATTTGTAGTGTGCGACAGGATTCAATCGATTTGCTTCGAAATTTCTTACGTACATATAGTAAGAAAAGTCTAAAACAAAAAATGAAGATCTTGCAAGAGTTAGATCCTTGCAGAGTGAGAGAAAGCACGGGTTTGCATGGGCATTCACTGGCTTGTCTTTCTCGAAAAATATGTCAGAGTGTTTTTCATCATTTTAGGATGTTAGCAGTGCATCATAATAAGGTGAGGAAATTAGTGAGAAGGTTGTATCATGCAAAAAGTCCAGCACTTAAGCTTAAACAGTTAAATAGTGCTCTTTTGCATGGATCTGAAGTGGATGTGAAGACTATTTGTGAAGAAATTGAGTTTTGTTATTTTGGTAACAAAGAGGACAGTGTAGAAATGGATATAGTATTGGATGGTAACGTGGAAGACAATGTACAGATTTCAAGTACAGAAAAGTTTGACGAGGAAATTACCAAGTTTAAGGTGAAATCAAGTGAAAGGCCTAATTTAACTTGTGTGTGTTGTCGACGGACTCATTATAAGATTCAGACTAGGTTAGCTGATTTATATGCAAAATGTGAATTGGAAAATAATAGTGAATGGCAGGATTTTGTAAGTTATTTGTTGGTGGAGAATTCTTTTGATTTGTGTTTTGATCAGTGTATTTGTAATTATTGTTTGAAAAAATTAAATGAGAATAGAATGCCTGCCAGAGCTGCTCATAATAATCTTCAGTTGATAGATATTCCTTCTGAATTAATGGATTTAAATACTTATGAATCAATTTTGATTCAATGTGTCCATCCTTTTCAAGCTATTGTTCGCATGGAGCCTAAGATAGGGAAATTACCTCCTACAGATTTACAAAGAGGATTAAAGGGAAGAGTTGTTTATTTGCCTCTAGATATCAAGAAAAATATTGATACAATTGGTGTAGAAAGAGTAGAAGAGGATCCTCTGGTTATTCTAGTTAATGGGGTTCCGACAAAGAATAAGAAAATCTGGCAAGATTTAGTGGATGTTAGGAAAGTCAAAAAGGCAACGTTGTATTTGGTCAAAAACAATGAGTACTATAAAGATGTAAGTGTTGGAGCAGAGGAAACGGCTACAGAAGAAGACAGTGATTGTTCAGTTGGCCAAATTGAAAAAGTTGATGTGTCTAGAAGTGAAGAAATATATGAACATTATACTGTTCATCCTTTGCATTCCAAAGAAGTAATGGGGAATGCAATTGACTTGTTTCAAATGAAAGCAGCAAAAGGAAGTCCCATTAGTGTATGGGAAGAAAGTTTGGAAGCTCGTTGTTTTCCACAGTTATTTCCAACAGGTCGTGGAGGACGATATGACGATCGACCAGTTCAAATTCCTGCAGATGAATACCAGACTTTAAGATTATATGCTGAAGATCCAAGGTTTCGGCAATGCATTCCGTATTTGTTTCATCTACTGTTTGAAAGTGATTTGTCTGGGCTTTCTTATGCAGTTAATCATATATTGAAAAGTGGAGCTCATCTGCAAAATGTTTCAGCAAGGGACTTTATGGAGAAAGTCAATGTGCAAGACAGTATTTTGGAATCTCAGCTAATCAATCTCATGGCATGTCAGCGTGGAACAAATGAGTATTGGTTCCGTCGTCATGGGGAATTGAAATGTATGCTAAGAAACTTAGGAACTCCTACATGGTTCCTTACTCTTAGCTGTGCTGAGTATGCATGGGACGACTTACTTCAATTTCTACGAGAGGCAAATGGAAACATACAAAATATAGAATTGAAAACACCTGGAGAACTGTGTTCTTTGGATCCAGTGAATGTTTGATATTTTAATCATAGATTTGAAGCTATGATGTCTTTTATTACCAACAAAAAAAATCCTCCCCTTGGAGAGGTTTTGGATTTCTTTTCGAGGAAGGAATATCAAGCGAGAGGTGCTCCTCATATACATATGCTGTTATGGATTAAAGATGCACCCAAATTTGGATTAGATTCGGATGAAACAGTGATGAATTTCATTGAACAGTATTCAACATGTGCTGTTCCAAAAACTACTGAAGAAAACAGTTTAAGGCAACAAGTTTTACGTTTTCAATCTCATCGTTGTGGAAAGTACTGTCGTCAAAAATTTAAAAACAAGGAAAAGTACTACACGAAATGTCGTTTTGCGTTTCCATGACCAGTGATTTCTATGGGAAGAGTAAATAATTTGATGTCATCTCTACGACATACTGTGATGAGGAAATCTCCCAAAAATACATATAATTTAAAAAGAAATGAAGAGTCCAGGTACATCAACAACTACAACCCTGTGATTTTGTCCATGTGGAATGCTAACATGGATATTCAGTTTGTTGCTGACAACTCTATTGCTGTGGCTCGATGTGTGACATCTTACATCACAAAAAAAGAAAAGACAGAACTGAAGGGAATGTGGGAGGACATTTCACATGAAAAGAGTCTAAGCAAGAAATTATACAGTTTCAGTCTGAAGATGTAGTCGCATCTAGAAATTGGAGCATATGAATGTTCTGATCAGTTATCATCAGCAAGTCTCTATGCCAAATCAAGAACAATCATTTGGGTGAGTCTAGGTCTTGCTGCAACACGAAACCGAGTTTTGAAATCTGTACAAGAAATTGAATATTTGGCGGAGAAAGAACCAAACAGTACAGATATTTTGAAGACAAATATGTTGGATACATACTATCCAAATAGAAGTACTCACCTTGAGAACACTTGTTTATATGAAGTTCTGCAAAACTACAGTTATAAGAGGAACATTACAGAAGATATCAATAATGGAAAATATGCTGTCATTGGGTATGAAGGATGTCTAGTGAAGCAGAGAAAAGGCCATTTGATTAATCATCAAAAATTGAGTTGCGAAGCTCCAGACAAAAGAGAATTTTACTATTTAGCTCTTTTGCAACTCTTTAAGCCATGGCGTACAGAAGAGGAACTACTTGGAGATTTTCTGTGTTATGAAGACTCTTTTAATGCAACTAAGGATACCATAGAATGTCCTGTTTTTCCAAATTATCTGCAAATGTTGAACGAAGAAATAGAGCAAGAAACCACAATTGCTGAAGATATTTCTAGAGACAGTTCTCAAGACAGTCAGAGTTCTACTTCATTGAGCCAGGATCCACTAGGAGGACCAATTATCCAAAATGAAGCTGCAACTGCCATGGATGAGGTGGAAAGAGCTATGGAACAAGCTCAAGAGGATGGAGTTAACTTAGAAGATTTGGTAAAGCAACTAAACGTTGAGCAGAAAAAGATATATGATGAAGTCACAGAACAGATTGAACATGGATTCAGACATGAGAAAAAAGAGTGCTCATGTACATCATTTGAGCCTGTCCGACTGTACGTAAGTGGAGAAGCGGGGACAGGAAAAAGTTTTCTGATTAAAGCGATTTCAAGTTATCTGCAGAAAAGAACTGATTCACCGCTGTCTTGTGTTGTAACTGCTCCAACTGGTCTGGCAGCACATAACATTAAAGGGATTACTCTACATTGTTTATTGATGCTGCCAGTTGAGCATGATAATAAATTGCATTACAACAAATTATCTGGAGATGCGTGTTCTGAAGTTTCAAGAGTCTTGAAGAAAATGAAACTTCTTATCATTGATGAAGTAAGCATGGTCTCAAATCTAATGCTTGCTTTTGTGCATTTGAGAATGCAAGAAATTCTTAGAACAGAGTATGATGTGTTATTTGGAGGAAAACACATTATTGTTTTGGGAGATCTATTGCAGTTGACTCCAGTAAAAGGACAACCAGTGTTTAAAATGCTCACGCATGAAGATACCAGGAAGTCCCTTGGAAGCATTGGAAACGTTAATATATGGTTAAATTTTAAATATGCTGAACTGCTTCAAAATATGCGACAGGCAAAGGATGAAGATTATAAAAATATTCTACAAGATGTAAGAATTGGAAAAATAAATGAGCTTGGGAAAGAAGCTTTACATTCTCGATTAATTTCAAATTTGTATCCAAATGAAAATATTCTTCCAGAGAATATTTTTAAAAAAATGACTGAGAAGAAATCTGGGATATGTTTGATGCCAACTCTACAAGAATGTTCCATCTTCAACAACAAAATGCTAGAGTTAGAAAATGAAGAGATTGTGAAACTGGAAGCAATAGATAAAATAGAGCATATGGGTGCAACAATTGTTTTGTCCGAAAATTTGAAAACCAAATTGGATTCATTAGAGAAAAGTATTTCTAAAACAGCTGGTTTTGAACAGACTCTGAATTTATGTTTAAATTGTCGTATCATTTTGAGAAGGAATTTAAATGTTGAAAGAGGTTTGGTAAATGGAGCAATGGGTTATGTTGTTGATTTTGTGAATTATAGAAATAGAGATGGAATTGAATTTAAAAAAATAAAATGTGATGGTATTCAGCAAGTACAACAAATCAGCCGTTGTTCTGCTAGATTTTTACTTGTAAAAGACTTATATGTTCGCCGAAAACAGTTTCCTGTTTGTTTGGCATATGCAGTAACAATTCATAAATCTCAAGGTTTAAGTGTAGATAATGCTTTAGTGAACATTGGAAGATCTGTGTTTAAAGAGGGTATGGCATATGTGGCATTATCCCGAGTCAGAACTTTATCAGGATTGTACTTGATTGAGTGTGATGAGACAAAAATTTGTGCAGATCTAGATTGTGTTAAAGAATACAATAGGTTAAGAAGAGAGTATGCTCCACATTTGCCTCAATATCCTCTGTTTGAAAAACGTGTGGTAGGCCGAAAAAGAAGAAATGAGGATAATTGCAGTGAGGTAATAGCAAAAAAACAAAAAGTAGATGAAACTGTAATTCAAAACAGAAAGAAAAAGGATTGTGATGAAAATGTTGTTGGATTTCAGTTTGAAAATAGTTCTGGTGTCAACTGCTATGCTAATGTTGTGGTTAATGTTGATTTTTTTCTTCAAACTTTACAAGAACAGATTGTTGAAAATCGGGATCAAAGATTGTGTGGTTTATTGAATTCTGTGTTTGAGAAATGTAGCAGGGATAGAGCAAAAATAGAAAGTGTAACAGAAATTCGAAATATTTTAGATATGTGTTCTGGTCAAGATACATTTTCACAGAACATTCAGCAGGATTGTCAGGAATTTTTAATGTATATGTTTGGTGTTTTGGAAGATGAAGGTGTAGATGTAGATAATATTTTCAGCCTTTCTTATCAATGGCAGCATGACTGCCACAATTGTAGTTCATCAAGTAATACTAGAATAGACACTGAAAGATTTATATATTTGAATTTACCAGACTGTGAATCAGTGTCATTTAAAAATCTAGTTAAAGCAGCAGATCATAATATGGTGTGCACCCAATGTAACTATCCAATGCTATCCACATTATTTATACAAAGTTATGGTCAGTATATAATTTTAGTTTACCAACGATGTAGACCTGATGAAACTAAATTGACAACTTCTATCAAAAATGTTGTGGCTTCTCAGTTATCAATTTCAGGAAGAACCTTTACAACTGAAGCTATTATTTATCATGACGGTCCTTCGACAACTTCAGGACATTATACATGCTACTTAAAATGTGAAAAAGGATGGAGTTACTGCAATGATTCTCATTTGACTTATAAACAACGTTTGCCTTATGACTCTACAAATTCTTACCTAGTGTTTTTAAAACCAAAGTTTTAGTAAAGGGAATTGGCCTTTGAAGACGGGAATAGATAATAATTGTTAGTTAGTTAGTTAGTTAGTTAATCTAATGTTTTAAAATATTTATCTCATATAAGTACTGTAAGTGGATCTCAAAGTAAAAAATATTGATATATCAGACACGATTTGGCCGTAAGAAAAGTGTAAGGTATGATGTTCTTAGATTTTTTTTTCATAGGAAGTCGATGAAATGGAAGTTATAGAGAACAGCAGACTTTTTTTCCACCAAAAGGATCTTCACTATCTTCTATTTGGCCTCACGGAAAAGTAAGTGAATTAAAGATTAGTGTACTTATATGAGTTATAAGTTTTTATGTTTTTTTTAACACAATCTTTTAGATTGTGTTTTTTTTTCCCGCTGTTATATGATGAAGAGTTTGAACTCACTAATTTAAGTGAAATTCAATATTCTGAGAACAGCAAAAAAAACGATGTAATATGTTGTATAAGTTATTCTATAGTTTGCATTGTGTAATTTATATTGTATTCCCATTGTCTCAAACTCATTTTCCTTTTTCCACCCTTATTTAGCTCTCTTTACTCATTTACACTGCCTTTTTTTAACTTTGTTTCATCGCTGTTCCTTTACTCCACTTGATTCACAACTCCTCAATCCAATTTCAACTGTCTGCATTTCCTCTCTCCCTTCCACCAGTTTTCATCTTTCTCACATTCTCTCAGTACCACTGCTTTAGTTCTCTTCCCCTCTATTTCCTTCTTTTGCTCCTTTACTCTTTTTGCAATCTTCACTCATTGTACTGCAGTTCACTCAGTCCTTCTCTTTGTCTTTCTGTGTACTTACTTCCTCACTCCTTTTTTCTCTATCGTTCTATATTAACCTCAATCCTTTCATCCCTTCACTATGTGACTCCCCTTCACTCACTCTCAGTCACCTTCCATTCCTGTTTCTTATTAATGGATCATCATTTAGACTCCTTTCCCTCATTTTCCTTTTACTTAATTCTCTTTCCTGATTTCGTTTTGATATCTCACATTCTTTTAGTATTTTACTTATCTTCAGTAATTTGTTCTCCTTCTATTTCTTTTCCCCTCTTTTTTGTCTTTCTACATTACTTTATTTCTGTTTTTGTATCCTTCACTATTGCTTTATTTCTTAGTACACTTTTTTTGATTTTTTACCTCTTGACCTATTTCTTCTATTTTAAAATATATATTTTATTAATTATAACTTGTTTTTTCTTTTGTCTTTCACAGATACAAAGTGTAGTTTAAAGATGTAAGTAAGTTTTCATTAATTATATGGTAAGTGTGACTAAAAAATGTACTTTGTCATCACCCTTTGCTTTAACCTCACTACTTTTATCTCACCCTACCTCACCCCTGTTTCCTTACTCTGCTTCCCTCACTTATTCTTATCCTCCATATTTACTTCTCTTTTCCTTACTTTCCTACCACATTCAACTTCTTTCAATGCCCCTGCTCATCCACACTCCCTCACTTACCTTTTTTTTCTGCTTCACTTAGTCCCTTTCTGACACTCCTTCCTTTACTCTCTCTCTTTTTTCTCTCTATCACTCCCCATATCTTACCCTTATTTACTTTTATCCACCCTCTTTCACTCCTCTTTACTTACACTCACTGCTATTTTGTTTCCCTCTGTCACCGCTGTTCCTTTTCTCAAGTTCTATCACTACCTGTCTTTCCCCATCCTTTACTCTCCTTCTTTTTACTTTCATCACCCATTCACATTCTCCCAGAACTTCAACTTTAGTCTTCTTCCTCTTTCTTCTCTTCTTTTCCTCCCTTATTCATTCTTCTTTTCTCATTATTTTTTTTTCTTTTTTTTTTAAAAGTGCGCTGACGGAGCGAGCCCCAGTACGCGAACCGGGGCACTCACCGGTACGCGCACCAAAGTGAAATAAAAAAAAAAAATGAATATACTTTAAAAAAATATATATTATATTAATATACAATAAAGGTTCATTTTTATAAAAACATACCTTTCTCAGCTATAGACATTTGCGAAAAAATAACCTTAGAAATTCACTAAAAAGTACATAAGTATGAAGCCCTAGAAAAAGTTAAGAATTAGCATTTTAAAAACCTATGAAATTCACAGAAAAAAACAAAGGTTTCACACCAGTTATAGTGAGGAATTAGCAGTTAAAAAACCTTTGAAATTCACTGAAAAAACCATAGGTTTCACACCACTTATAGTTAGGAATTAGCATTTAAAAAACCTATCAAATTCACTGAAAAAACCATAGGTTTCACTCCAGTTATAGTTACCTGGAAATTTTACTGACATAAAACCATTGAAATTCCCACGTTATAGTTAGTTGGACTCACTATAACTTGCGCGTGTAATGCACTGCTGATGACATCACATATTACATCACTCATGACATGGTCAGTGACATCACTCATGACATCACTGATGACACCATCCTAGTGACAGAGAGACTGACCTACTTTCACTGTAAAGTAACCCCTGAAACACATTTTGAAAAATAAAAACTAACATTTAAAAAAAAGTGGACATACCTATACCAGTTACAACAACCAATTTATATACACATCCACTCACTCACCAACACTTCTATATAGTCACTCATACATATACTCACTCATCATATGTAGTGAGACACCTATACATCTATTAACACACCAACAGTCTTCCAAAAGTTGCTCACACACATACTCACACGTGCAAATAAACTATTGAACATCCATTTATTTGCATATACAGCTATACACACACTACCACCTTACTTCTAAGGAAACGTACACATAGTTAGTCTCTTAAACAATCACTTATAGAAATACATACTTATTAAAACAAGAACTCTTTCAATCTCTCACTCTCACATATACTCAATTATATACACCAATACTCACATATACTAGATTAAAACATATGTAGTTGCTGATAAAGACACTAGTGAGACATTCATTTACTTACTAACACATACATATACACACTCATTTACCCATACAGTCTGGCACATATGCTGTCTTCAAAACACATACAAACAGTGAGTCAGTCATTGATGCATTAGTGTGCTAAGTAACACCCCCACCAAATCATACAGACATTTATACTGATACTAAAAAAAATATCTAAAAAGCCATAGAAACACACATGTAACTACTCACCAACCCATGCACCCACTTATATACAAAGTGAAACACTGATACAAACATTTATATATTGAAACAATACTCACTAATATATGTATTCACTATGATACACTTAATAAGCCAGTTAACCAATCATTTTTTTAAAGAAAAATATCCATTAAGACACTTATTTAACCATTTATTCTTCCATCGACCTTTACATATACATATATGAAACATATTTATTTTTCAGAAAGACACACATCCACTGGATGGTGTCATCAGTGATGTCATGAGTGATGTCACTGACCATGTCATGAGTGATGTAATATGTGATGTCATCACCAGTGCATTACACAGGCAAGTTATAGTGAGTCCAACTAACTATAACGTGGGAATTTCAATGGTTTTATGTCAGTAAAATTTCCAGGTAACTATAACTGGAGTGAAACCTATGGTTTTTTCAGTGAATTTGATAGGTTTTTTAAATGCTAATTCCTAACTATAACTGTTGTGAAACCTATGGTTTTTTCAGTGAATATATATATATATATATATATATATATATATATATATATATATATATATATATATATATATATATGTGTGTGTTCATACCGGGTGGTTCCCTTTCTCCCCAGTTAGGCGCTGCTTCAAAGGTGCGTAGCTCTCACGGTTGAACCAAACCACCAATAAATCCAACAATTAGTCTCCACAGGAAACCAGAAAAGAGCCGCAAACTCCAGCCTCATTTGTTTCTGAAAATTTGATTTATTAATCAATCCATTACGTAGTCTCCGCACAGATTTAGACCAATGCGTTCCAGTAGCTCTGTACTACCTTGATCACGGTTAGTTGATTTCGCGGGAAAACATCATTTAAAAACTTTTTACCAACAGGAAGACATCATTACCCAGCTTACTGTGTGTCACGAGAGGGGAAGGAGGCTACTCCAGGAATTCTGGGTCTTGTAGTCCCAATTATTCCTTTCGTGACACGAAATTACGTTTCATATGCAACATTCAATATGTTTTCATCACATACAAATGCTTCTTATTTACAATTTACAAAAGACACCACTGTGATCAATTTACAGTTCTTTGCAAAGATGCGCGCTCATGGTTCTACTAATTATATCACCATGTATCAATAAAGTTTTCATTCAATATGTCCTCTTCCAATGCATTTGTTAATGTTATTTAATGCGCTTTCAAAGTTCCTATCTCCTTTCTGTTTATAGCCCTCCAGTGGGCAATAATAGTGCTGGTATGATTTATATACTGGGAGATGTTTAACAGTTTTTTGCTTTGATGTTGCATAATCGTCCCTTCTTTAATGGAGAATTTTGAAGTTTCCAGTTTTTACAAATGTATATACAGTTCTTTCTACTGATTCAGTCCAAAGGGTGTCATGGTGCGGAAATTCAATATATGACGTGACTCTTTCTGGCTTAAGGTTTTTTCTTGGTGGCCACCTCTCTCGGATATAGGTATTGTTTCTATTCCGAAGAATTTAAGGAGTTTCCAATTACCATTGTGGTGAGTTTCCATATGTTTGGCTACCGCGTTGTTTCTGTCTTTATTCACCGTAGCACGAACATGCTCAAGAATTTGTTTTTTTAGCTCACATATAGTGCTCCCTACATATTTCAACTTGCAGGGGCACTCTATGATATAGATGGTGTATTGACTCTTGCACGTGATTAGTTCTTTTATTTTCCGGATTTTATTGTTGGCCATCGTTGTTTCTTTTATTGGGTTCGCTATTTCACAAACTTTACAATTATGGCATTTTATGAATCCCTTCGTTTTCAACCAGGGTGTTTTTGAGTTTTTATTTCTGAAATGACTATGAATCAATTGATCTTTTAAGTTTCTAGCTCTCCTGTACGTAATCACTGGATGTCTTCCCATTTTCTCTCCAATCGATGGATCTAGCTGCAAGATCTTCCAGTTTTTCCTCATGATTTGTAGTATTTGTCTCGACTCTTGACTGTAGTCCATGATCATTCTTATGGGTTCCTCTTTTAAAGCAATTTTAACAACATATTGCCTACATCTGTAAAAACATCGACCAAAATTACGTTATGTATATGTTTCTGTGTATTCTTTATTGTCTATGTAAAATTTATGGATTCTGAAAAAAACTTTTTATGAAATACCCAAAGAAAAGAAAAAAATAATGGATAAAATATTATTTTTCTAAAAAAGATATAAAAAATAAATCATAATTCAGATACATATTGTACTTATCATGTGCTTTATTTCAACATCATTTGTTAAATGTAAACGATATATGAATCACATTAGGGCAGTAAATATCTTATTGTTTGCTAATTAAGTCCTTTACTTACCTGTTTGATTAGTCCCTACAGTTAGCAAACTTAACAATAGGTAGGGGTCCCCTGCTTTCAAAACAAAGCCCATTGCAGCTCCATTTTGTTGACAATACAATTGATCTCCGAAAAGGAATATGTTGTTGTTTAAACATGAGGAAATCATACTCAATAGCATGTCATTATGTTCCTTATAATGGATATTTCTTTCCTCTAAGAAGTATTGGCAGGCCTTGAGGCCCATGGTGTTGTCAATATTTGTATAGAGGGCAATTACGTCCATCGTTATCAGGAAATACTTTCTATGCCAAGTCAGTTTTTGTAGGATTCCAAAAAAATCTGTTGTCTCCTTTATATAGGATTTTAGTTGTTCCACATATGGCTGCCAAAACTTCCTGGTTTCGAATGTTGACAACCACTTGACAGCCAATTAGCATTCAGCGCGTGATCGGGATGGTGCGCTTAGTGTGCGCGCAAGATGCGCGCATCCACCGGGGCCATAGATATATATACTTTTACTTGTAATTTTCTCAGAAACTACTGAACGTATTTACACTATTTAAGCAAAAGGCATGAGTCTGAACCCGAGGACTACCTCTTTGCTAAATTTGGTATAATTCTGTTCAACCGTTCGGGCTGTAGCCGTGATGAACGATTCCCATGGAAAATTACATGGGGAAAACACGTTTTGGGAACCCCCTTTTTTTTTCTCGGCCACCGCTTCAAATAAAATATTTTAGACCCCGGGATTTCTCCTTCCCAGGTAGCGCACAGGAGCCTGCACTTCGTTTTTATTTTTGTTTACGGCGGATCCATGCACCCAGCGCATATTTCTCAGTTTTTTCAACAAAAAACCCATCTTTTTTGGGCCATAGGGGTCCTTGTGGGACCCCCTAAGCAGGTCTAGAGGGTCAAAATATGCTTTACCTGCCCCCTTTATACATTTTAAACACTTGTTCTACTAATATCTAGATCTTTACTTCTAGCGAGGCACAAAATGGCTGCCAACACTTCCTGGTTTCGAATGTTGACAACCACTTGACAGCCAATCAGCATTCAGCGCGTCATTGGGACCGGGCGCTTATAATACGCGCATCCATTGAGACCATAGATATATATTTACGTTTAATTGTAATTTTCTCAAGAACTACTGAACAGATTTACACCATATAAGCAAAAGGCACGAGTCTGAACCAAGGACTACAAATTTGGTGTAATTCCGTATAGCCATTTGGGCTGTAGCCATGATGAACGGTACCTATGGAAAATTACGTGGAGAAAACACATTTTGGGACTGGAGCGCTCCACTAGTTTTGAACATTTCGTGAAGATTCGTCAACCGGCGCCAAAGTTATTCCAAATAGAATGTTGCGGATTTCCTATAGAAAATAGGTCCTAACTATAACTACCAATATATATATATATATATATATATATATATATATATATATATATATATATATATATATATATATATATATATATATATATATATATATATATATATATATATATATATATATATGTGTGTGTGTATATATATATATATATATATATATTCACTGAAAAAAACATAGGTTTCACACCAGTTATAGTTACCTGGAAATTTTACTGACATAAAACCATTGAAATTCCCACGTTATAGTTTGTTGGACTCACTATAACTTGCGCGCCTGCAATGCACTGCTGATGGTGTCACATATTACATCACTCATGACATGGTCAGTGACATCACTCATGACATCACTGATGACACCATCCAGTGAATGTGTGTCTTTCTGAAAAACATATATGTTTTATATATGTATTTGTAAAGGACGATGGAAGAATAAATGGTTAAATAAGTGTGTAAATGGATGTTTGTTAATATACGAATTGATTGGTTAACTGCCTTATTAAGTGTATCTTAGTGAATACATATATTAGCAAGTAAATTTTAAATATTGAAATGTATGTATCAGTGTTTCACTTTGTGTATAAGTGGCTGTATGGGTTGGTGACTGACTCACTGTTTGTATGTGTTTTGAAGACAGCATATGTACAAAACTGTATGGATGGATGAGTGTGTATATGTGTATGTTAGTGAGTAAACAACTGTCTTACTATTGTCTTTTCAGTAACGACATATGTTTTAATCTAGTATATGTGAGTATTGATTTATATAAGTGAGTATATGTGAGAGAGAGAGATTGTAAGAGTTCCTGTTTAAATAAGTATGTGTTTCTATAAGTTATTGTTTAAGAGAGTAAGTATGTGTAAGTTTTCTTAGAAGTAAAGTGGTAGTGTGTGTATTGCTGTATATGCAAATAAATGGATGTTTAATAGATTTTTTTGCATGTGTGAATATATGTGTGAGTAACTTTTGGATGACTGTCGAAGTGTAACAGGATGTATAGGTGTATCACTACATATAATGAGTGAGTATATGTATGAGTGACTATATAGAACTGTTGGTGAATGAGTGGATGTGTATATAGATGGTGGAATTACTGAATTGTTTGTTGTAACTGGTATGGGTATCTCCTTTTTTTTGAAAATGTTAAATACTATTTTTGAATATGTGTTTCAAGGCTTACATTACACTGAAAGGAGGTCTCTCACTCTGTCACAAGGATGGTGTCATCAGTGATGTCATGAGTGATGTCACTGACCATGTCATGAGTGATGTAATATGTGACGTCATCAGCAGTGCATTGCAGGCGCGCAAGTTATAGTGAGTCCAACTAACTATAACGTGGGAATTTCAATGGTTTTATGTCAGTAAAATTTCCAGGTAACTATAACTGGTGTGAAACCTATGTTTTTTTCAGTGAATTTGATAGATTTTTTAAATGCTAATTCCTAACTATAACTGGTGTGACACCTATGGTTTTTTCAGTGAATTTCATAGGTTTTTTAAATGCTAATTCCTTTCTATATCGAGTTGCTAACCTTTGTTTTTTTTTACAATTTGCTGTTTTGTGTAAGTATTAATTTGTACGTTTTTTTTTTTAATCATTTTTTCCTGGGGCGCTCTGGGTGCGCGCTCCGGTAAGCTCTCCGGAAAGCGCACCCAGAGCGCTACTTTTGTTCGTGAAAAAAATATGAATGAAAAGTTAATAATAACGCGAAACATTTCGTACCATACAAATAAAAGCAGTTTTTTTTATAAGGAAATGAAAATGATTATGCATTTCCGTAAAACTATGAAGACGTCACTTCGGCGCGTAGCGTAAGCGCCCCCGGAAGCGCCTACATTCGCGCCGCGTATGCGCCCCGGAAGCGCCTACGTTCGTGCCGCGTATGCGCCCCGGAAGTGCCTACGTTCGCGCCGCGTATGCGCCCCGGAAGCACCTACGTTCGCGCCGCGTGTGCGCACCCGGAAGCGCTCCGGTGCGCGCAGCGTCAGCGCAACAAGTCATGTGACCTTAAAATAACACTTTTCATTGGTTGCTTACATTTTTTTTTACAAAGAAGGAAATCCCCCCCCATTTCCATCACTTCTTCTTTCACTTTTGTGACTGAAAGACCTGTTTTTTGCTCCTGGATCTTTCTTGGTTTACCATGGCTGCCAGAGAATCCAGCAGTGATGAAGAGCCTGAAGTCATCAATGAAGAGGCTCCTCAGCCAAAGGTGAAGGAGCATTTTATTTGGAAATTTTTAAAATACCACCTAACTAAAAAAAGGTGAATGCTCCAAAAGTGGAGTGCAGGATCTGCAAACAAGGCCTGTCACGGGGTGACCCCAAAAAAAATACTCATTTGGGAACTTTACGATGATCCGGCATGTGGAGAGGAAGCACCCCCAGAATTTTGCCCGGGAAAGTGTCAGGGCTCTGGCACAAGAGGTTCCCAGTGATGGGGCCTCTACATCCACCGGAGGAGCAACTACTTCTGGGAGGGGGCAATCGCAGGAGCTCGTGCCAAATATTCAACCTGCTTTTAACCATGGTGTCCTGATATGCAGATACTGCAATCAACTCCTTACCTATGGGGAGCAAAGTGTCCAGCTCATGGTTCGAGCATTGGAGAACCATCACTGCCCTTCCCACCCCTAATTTTTTTTGGTTTTTTTGCTCCTGTTGAGAAGTTTCCATTCCCTGTTTTTGTTCCTGTTTTGAAAAAAGAAGAAAACAAAAAGTTCTTTTCAGAACTACCTCCAATTCTCATCAATGAGCTATATTCTTTAAAAAATGAAAAAGAGTAAGTGAAATGGAGTGCATTGATAATGGAAAGGAAAATGAGTAAGAAAGAACAGAAAGGTATGAGAGGAGAAAGGAAGTGAAGTAGGGGGACTGAAAGAAGGTGAGTGTTGGGAAGGAAAGTAAGGAGAAGAAGAGTGAATATGGGGAATGTTGATATTCAAAGAAAATGTTGAAAAGGAACGGGGGTGTGGAAGGGTAAGAAAAGATGCATTGCTGGAGTTGAAGGCTGAAGGCCTCATTTATGAAGCCATGCGTCACTTTAACGCCACCAGAGCGTCACTTTTTGTGACGCATCAGTCCAGTAAAAAATGCACCTTATTTATTCATATTTACAAAGTGGCGCATCTAGGTAGATGCGTCACTTTGTAAGCCCCTGCGCCACATTATTCCTACGTCAGGTGTAATGTATGCAAAAGGGACGTATTGACACAAGAAAGGGTCGTAGAGGTGACGCAGTGAAATCTATGAGATATCACTGCGTCACTTTTATGACGCTGTTGCGTCCAAATCTTACGCCTGTTTCACAGCAGGCGTGCAGGCCCTTTCACATGGGGCTTGGCCCCATGTGAAAGGATGCATTGCTGGAGTAGCTTCATTTTTGTGACACACTCCAGCAATGCATCACTTTTGCGCTAACAGATACGTCTAAAATACTGACGTATCTGTAAGAACTTCCAACATAATACGTCATAAAATTAATATGACGCATGAGTAGAAGACTGAAGGACTCATTTATGAGGCCAGGCGTCACTTTAACACCACCAGAGCGTCACTTTTTGTGACGCACCAGTGCTGTAAAAAATGCACCTTATTCAGTCATATTTACAAAGTAACGCATCTAGGTAGTTGCGTCACTTTGTAAGCCCCAGCGCCAAATTATTCCTACGTCAGGTGTAATGTATGCAAAAGGGACGTATTGACGCAAGAAAGGGTCGTAGAAGTGACGCAGTGAAATCTATGACATATGACCGCGTCACTTTTATGACGCTGTTGCTTCCGAATATTACGCCTGTTTCACAGCAGGCGTGCAGGCCCTTTCACATGGGGCTTGGCCCCATGTGAAAGGATGCATTGCTGGAGTAGCTTCATTTTTGTGACACACTCCAGCAATGCATCACTTTTGCGCTAACAGATACGTCTAAAATACTGACGTATCTGTAAGAACTTCCAACATAATTCGTCATAAAATTAATATGACGCATGAGTAGAAGACTAAAGGACTCATTTATGAGGCCATTGGTCACTTTAACGCCACCAGAGCGTCACTTTTTGTGACGCATCAGTCCATTAAAAAATGCACCTTATTTATTCATATTTACAAAGTGGCGCATCTAGGTAGATGCGTCACTTTGTAAGCCCCTGCGCCACATTATTCCTACGTCAGGTGTAATGTATTCGAAAGGGACGTATTGACACAAGAAAGGGTCGTAGAGGTGATGCAGTGAAATCTATGAGATATCACTGCGTCACTTTTATGACGCTGTTGCGTCCAAATCTTACGCCTGTTTCACAGCAGGTGTGCAGGCCCTTTCACATGGGGCTTGGCCCCATGTGAAAGGATACATTGCTGGAGTTGCTTCATTTTTGAGACACACTCCAGCAATGCATCACTTTTGCGCTAACAGATACGTCTAAAATACTGACGTATCTGTAAGAACTTCCAACATAATACGTCATAAAATTATTATGACGCATGAGTAGAAGACTGAAGGACTCATTTATGAGGCCATGCATCACTTTAACACCACCAGAGCGTCACTTTTTGTGACGCAGCAGTGCTGTAAAAAATGCACCTTATTCAGTCATATTTACAAAGTGACGCATCTAGGTAGTTGCGACACTTTGTAAGCCCCTGCGCCACATTATTCCTTCGTCAGGTGTAATGTATGCAAAAGGGACGTATTGACGCAAGAAAGGGTCGTAGAAGTGACGCAGTGAAATCTATGACATATCACCGCGTCACTTTTATGACGCTGTTGCTTCCAAATATTACGCCTGTTTCACAGCAGGCGTGCAGGCCCTTTCACATGGGGCTTTGCCTCATGTGAAAGGATGCATTGCTGGAGTAGCTTCATTTTTGTGACACACTCCAGCAATGCTTCACTTTTGCGCTTACAGATACGTCTGAAATACTAACGTATCTAAAAGAACTTCCAACATAATACGTCATAAATTTAATATAACGCATGAGTAGAAGACTGAAGGACTCATTTATGAGGCCATGCATCACTTTAACGCCACCGGAGCGTCACTTTTTGTGACGCACCAGTGACGTAAAAAATGCACCTTATTCAGTCATATTTACAAAGTAACGCATCTAGGTAGTTACGTCACTTTGTAAGCCCCTGCGCCACATTATTCCTACGTCAGGTGTAATGTATGCAAAAGGGACGTATTGATGCAAGAAAGGGTCGTAGAGGTGACACAGTGAATAAACTGGGGGCCTCATTTCTGAAAAGTGATGCATCGCTGCGTGAAAACAGCGATGCGTCACTTTTCTGTGCGCACTCCTTACGACATTCCTGATGTGTCATATTTAATGTATGACGAATCATGTCGCAAGGAGTTACAGATACGTCAGTATTTCTGACGTATCTGTAAGCGCAAAAGTGACGCATTGCTAGAGTGTGTCACAAAAGTGACGCAACTCCAGTAATGCGTCCTTTCACATGGGGAAAGCCCCATGTGAAAGGTCTTGCGTCAGTCTTACGCCTGTTGTGAGGCAGGCGCACGATTTTGATGCAACAGCGTCCTAAAAGTGACGCAGTGCAATCTCATAGATTTCACTGCGTCACTATTACGAGGCTTTTTGCGGGGGAACGCCTCCTCTGCATACATTATACCTGACGCAGGTATTATGTGGCGCAGGGTTTTAAAAAGTGACCCATCTACCTAGATGCGTCACTTTTTAAATATAGCGCAACGAGGCGCATTTTTTACACCGCTGGTGCGTCACAAAAAGTGACGCACAGGCGGCGCAAAACTGTCGCAAGGCCTTCATAAATAAGGCCCTGGATTTTCCCCATGCTTCGCTCCCCGGTGCGCGTACCGAGCGCTCCCCCCACGCAAATCGAATTTTTTTTTTTAAATGCCCCGCGGGACCCTATTTTAGCCCCCACATCAAACCTAGGGGGTCAGGGGGGGTCTACCCTGCCCCCTTATAGTCATTTCTCCCTTTTTTTATGTCACCTCTTGTGTCTCGATCCTACCGAGACACAAGATGGCGGCCGGTCCGGACTGTTTCGAATGTTTACAGACACCCGTGAGCCAACCAGCTTTTCGTGCGCACCTCGCGTGTCGCGCCCGCTGCGCTCCCCGGTGCGCGTACCGGGGCGCGGCCATAGATATATAATTTTTTTTAACCTAAATTACTCAAAATCCACTGGAGCACATATCTTGAGACATAGCAAAGGCACATCGGGCAACCAGTCCCTACAATTTTGCCAAGTTTGGTGGAAATCCATTCAGCCGTTCGGGCTAAAAGTGAGTTCGACCGCCCTATGGAAAGTAACATAGAGAAAACACGTTTTGGGACCCCCCTTTTATCTCGGCCCCCTCTTGACGAATCCCCCCAAACTTTCAAGGAAGGACCGGAGCTCCGCTCAGGCAGATTCATCAACCGGCGCCAAAGTTATTCACAATAGAATTTTGAGATTTTGCATTGAAAAAAATCCTAACTATAACTACCTACTGGCGACCGCCAGTAGGTAATATATATATATATAAAAATGCTTCATGCCGTAAAAACCAATTAAAGTGTGCTGAACCTGGTACCTGTGTGGCTTGTTCTTCATCCTTCCAAAGGGAACTTGGATTTAGATATTTTGTGCGCGCCCACAGGGCATTTGAGCCCTCACCCCACAAGTTGTTCAGCGTTAGCAGTGGCAAACGCTTTGGAAGACCTCACGGACTGGGGAAACGCTGAACCACCACAATTCGCTGCTGTAACCTACCCTTGAGGGACCGTGATCACATGACGGAGTTTCTTGCACTGCTTAGACGCTCCGAGGTAGCGGTTGCGCTTTGTTGGGGGGGTTGAGGTCCAGGACAGCCGCTTGCCCACTTGGAAGACCCAGGTGCTAGGGGAGATGAGGCAGGCACCGCCCACTGGGGTAGTACTAACAATGTTTGCCTGCCTTACTGAAGATCGGAGCGCCGAGTTTTGAGACACTCCCTAGTATCCGCCAGAAATCTCCAACCAATCGTAGCGAAGTAACCTGGTTAAAAGGTGGACAATTATGAGTTTTTAACAATGGAAGGCATTTGAAAAAGTTTGACTACGAAACGCGTTATGCTGTAAAAACCAATTAAAGTGTGCTCAACCTGGTAGCTGTGTGGCTTGTTCTTCTTCCTGCCGAAGGGAACTTGGATTTGGATATATATATATTCACTGAAAAAACCATAGGTTAGAGACCATATATAGTTAGCTGGACGTTTTATTGACATAAAACCAATGAAATTCCATATATAGTTAGTTGCACTAACTATATATTGTGCACCCGCAATCCACTGCTGATGATGTCACATATTACATCATTCATGACATGGTCAGTGACATCACTGATGACATCACTGATGACATCTCAAATGACATCACTGATGACATAACTGATGACATCTCAAATGACATCACTGATGACATCATGACACACCAATACCAGTTACTACATACGCTCTCACTGATTCCTACGTCTACGCACATATTCACTCATTCACCCATACAATCACTCGTACATACAGTCACTCATTATTACAACACTGTCATATGCACTCATACACCTATGCAGACACTCACACACTGCCACTCATCCATGGAGTTACTCACACACCTAGTCAGTCCTGTAAAGAATCAATCACACTTCGATTTCCTCATCTATACAGTTAAACACAGAACACCTTACTTTTTCAAACATATACTAACACATACTTACTCTCTTATACAATTACTGATACAAGTACACATTGATCTGCACAGAGTCACTCACCTCCCAGCCAGCCACACACACACTTAGTCTTCCATACAAATACTTGGGCAACCAATCAATAACCTATATAGCCACTCATATAGCTACTGATCAACACATGCAGCAGCTTGCACAACAACAGACATATTGATGCACACTTTCAGACAGTTTAGTCACTAACCCATGCATTCAGTAAGACACATTCATTCACTCACTCAGTCAGTCACGCACCTACTAAATCCTTCATCCAGACCCTTATACATCCACTCATTCTTCAATATGTAAAACATATTTAAACTTTACAGAAACACACAGTCACTGGATGATGTCATCAGTGATGTCATCAGTGATGTCACTGACCATGTGATGAATGATGTAATATGTGACATCATCAGCAGTGGATTGCGGGTGCGCGATATATAGTTAGTGCAACTAACTATATATGGAATTTCATTGGTTTTATGTCAATAAAATGTCCAGCTAACTATATATGGTCTCTAACCTATGGTTTTTTCAGTGAATTTTCATGGTTTTGTAAATGCAAATTCCTAACTATATATGGTCTATAACCTATGGTTTTTTCAGTGAATTTCATTGGTTTTTTAAAAGCTAATATCTATAGCTGTAACATACATGAGGAGCTATATATATAATAATATATATATATTGCAAAATTGAAAAGTGTGTATTCGAGACAAAAATGTGTGTATTTTCAGCTCTCATAACCTGATGTCTGGAGATAAATGGGTGAATGTCTAAAATATGGTTATAGCTGATATTTAAGTGTTAAATCATGTGGTGTGAAGAATTATTACTAATATCATTAAGTTGGTGCCCGGGCATTGCAGTGGAAGACGAGAGAGATATGACAGGGAATAGAACCTGAATAGGGAAAACTGAGGCATTAACAATGACTTCCCACATCGCGAAGCAATGGATGGCGAAAATGCGCGCTTGTTTGCGCCAATTATTGCGCCATTAGGAACAGTTAGCCACATGTTCAGGAAACAAGCAATGGTCCTAAATACAGCTTCCTTTAGAATGAACATAGCTATGCACCTTCTCTCTATAAGCTGTCTTGCATTCCACAGAGTTCAGTTTGCATCAACATCCTGCCAGGTAACCATCTCTGTGCTTTAATATCCAAATAACATGGCATAAAATACACGAATTTCTGTTCAAAGCTCTAATTTGATTCGCACCTGCTGTCATGCTATGTAACTTCATTCAAGTAATTTATTCTGATTACTGTTATCATCAAAAGTGCAGAGGGTACTCTGAGGTTGTGCTAAATTATTATGACATACAATGATGATGTATTACTTTTGAGGTGGAATTTGCGTACTCTTAAAATTTTTAAATAATCTTGGTCAAACCAATCAGTGCAGCTTGTAAAGTTAGTTAAACTAAAAAAAAGGGGGTGCAAAAAGTCACTTTTGGGATCAGCAAACCATGATAAGAAATCGAAATAAACCACTGCCAGAAAAAAAGACAGTTCAACAGACTGAATCAATCCAAATGCAGAGTTAGTTACATCGGACACAGTTGCACACTGAGGGGCAGATTTACAAGAACCTTGCGCCACTTTCCATGTTAAAAAGTGACGTAAAAGTGGCGCAAGGGGCTTGTAAATCTGCCCCTTAGTATAGTGAACAGACTAGACAAGGCCCATTGTCGTACCAAATACCGCTTACTACATGACAATTCATTGGAGCACATCAACACACGTGTAAATATTGTTTTGTTAAGAAGTGGAGAGAGAAGTCTGTTATCCTCTGCGCATTTGCATGATTTTTCGCCCCCACCCTCCTGACGACACAAGAGGAACATGGAAGCAGCGTAACCATCAAGTGGGCAGGAATCCTACCTCGCTGTCCTGGTAAAAGTGTGTCCAATCCATGGCTGCTTGATTTTCCAGTTTAACTCCACTCAACATGGCCCGGAGTCGGCCCTTTCTCCCGTCTCGTGCCTGTGACGTTCCCAAGAAGCAGAATGGATAGGTCCGAGGGCCTGGTAACACGGTGGGGTGGAGAGGCCCCCCCCAAAACAGTGCGGGAAGCTGACTCCTCTGAGGTGGACTGGGGCGCTGTGTTCCCCCAGAGAACTGTCCTGATCCCAAGGTGACGTACGACGAATTCCCACAGACACCCAGGTCTCTTCTGAGCTTGAGACTCCGTCCCCAGGTTTTTATCACCTCAGTGGCCCTTTCAGACCCCCCGCCCCCTCCACCTCTGGGCTCACACGTTTTTTTTTTCCACAATCGCTCTCCTCCTCCCCTGTGACACGTCCATCCTCCTTCGACACCCCCTCTCCTCACCCCCACCCTCGGCTCTTCCTATTGTCCACCTGCGGAGCCAAATCACTTTAAAAAAGAGAAGATGAATTCGTTAGCCCCCCACCCCCCTTTCCAGGCCCTGTCTAATGAAAATGCTAATGCCCACAGCTGGCTCGGGGAGCTGGGCCCACTTTGCAAAAATGTTTGACTTGATATGGGTGAAATAACACAATTTTAAGATAATCGCTCGTCGGATTTCACTGCACTGATACTATCCGCCCAGTCCCAGAGAGCCCCAATCTATGGAACTAATTAATTTTAAGGTCAGCCCATTTTAGCACGCGCGTAGCTCTGTCCCTCGTCAGAGCAAAGATTCTATATGTGTACAAAATATCCTGTAATGAGAACGTGCTACTAATGGGTCTGTCCCCCCGCAGCACGGTGTGTATTTTACCACACGCAGAAGCTGCAGCAACTTTTGTAAGGCCCTCCCTCTGACGTGCCATCTCTCACGGGCCCCGGTGTCCACTCGCACTGTACCCAGAAGCCATTTTCCTGAACAATTACAGCTTGTCTGGTCAGGCTGAAAATACTGTTGTAAAAGCACCCACGGCGTAAGAACACCCCTGTACTGCCCGCGCCCCCTCCGCCACCGCTCCAGCCTCCCTCTTGGTCTCGGGGGCCCCCTCGGCACAGGGTAGCCCGCACCTGTCCGTCCCGCCTCCTCTTCGTCCTGGTGCCGGCTGCTTCCTTCTCTCCTCGGGGAACCCTCAGCACACGGGAGCCCCAGCCGCAGACGACGCTTCTGTTCCAGGAGGCAGGGCTCCTTCCCATCACGGGAGCCCTGCAGAGTGAGCCACGATCTTCCTTCTTTCCCCCTCGCGGCGGGGCGGGCATTTCCGGCCGGCCGCGCTGGGATTGGCCGGCCGGCCCCAGCACTTCCGGGTCGCCGCGGACAGCGCGGCGGCCCGATTTCAGGCAGGCAGGCGGGGAGGGTGCGCGCACGCGTGCGCGCCGATAGATATATAATTGAATTTGAATGCAAATTTCACAGCAAATACTGGACGGATTTACACCAATTAAAAAAAAGCGTAATCTGCGAACCGGTCTCTTCAACTTTGCCAAATTTCTAATAATTCCGTTCAGCCGTTCAGGCTGTAGCCGTGTCTAAAGGTCCTATGGAAATTTGCATGGGGAAAACACGTTTTGGGACCCCCCTTTTATCTCAGCCCCCACTTGACGAACCCCCCTCAAACTTTCAGGAAAGGAGCGGAGTGTAACAGGCCATCTTCTTTGAGAAATTCACGTAGATTCATTAACTGGCGCCAAAGTTATTCCCAATAGAATGTTGGTGATTTCCTATGGAAACTATGTCCTAACTATGTATACCTACTGGCTACCGCCAGTAGGTCATATATATATATATATATTCACTGAAAAAACCATAGGTTATAGAACATATATAGTTAGGAATTAGCATTTACAAAACCTTGAAAATTCACTGAAAAATCCATAGGTTATAGACCATATATAGTTAGGAATTCGCATTTACAAAACCTTATTTTACTCACACAAAACCATTGAAATTCCATATATAGTTAGTTGCACTAACTATATATCGCGCACCCGCAATCCACTGCTGATGATGTCACATATTACATCATTCATGACATGGTCAGTGACATCACTGATGACATCACTGATGACATCTCAATTGACATCACTGATGACATCTCAAATGACATCACTGATGACATCACTGATGACATCTCATTTGACATTACTGATCACATCACTGATGATATCATTCATGTGATAATACGATGAACCTCTTCAGACTCTAATATAACCTTAGATACAATCAGTGTAAACAGACACTCACAGACTGTCACTCATCCATGGAGTTACTCACACACCTAGTCAGTCATGCAAAGAATCAATCACACCTCCATTTCCTCAACTATAGAGTTATACAAACTTTACTTATTCAAACATATACTAACACATATTTACTCTCTTATACAATCCCTGATACAAGTTCACAATGATCCATACAGCCACTCACACATTCACTGGCTCATATGCACAGTTATTTATATATGTCAACTCTCACATGTACTGTGTTTTACATATGTACTTACTTTGACATGTAGCACTGAGATATCCATTCACTCACCAATACACTCACGCACACAGTCAACCGCCCATACAGCTGTTTCCACATGCACTTTTGAAACCATACATCTAGTGAATCAACTGCTCACACATCTATGCACAGAGTCATACACCTCCCAGCCACCCACACACACACTCAGTCTCCCATACAAATACTTGGGCAACCAATCAATAACCCATATAGTTACTCATATAGCTACTTATCAACACATGCAACAGTTTACAGAACAACAGACATAATGATGCACAAATTAAGACAGTTTAGTCACTAACCCATGCACTCAGTGAGACACATTTAATCACTCACTCATACAGTCAGTCATGCACCTACTAAATCCTTCATCCAGACACTTATACATCCACTCATTCTTCAATATGTAAGACATATTTTAACTTTACAGAAACATACAGTCACTGGATGTTGTCATCAGTGATGTCATCAGTGATGTCATTTGAGATGTCATCAGTGATGTCATCAGTGATGTCACTGACCATGTCATGAATGATGTAATATGTGACATCATCAGCAGTGGATTGCGGGTGCGCGATATATAGTTAGTGCAACTAACTATATATGGAATTTCAATGGTTTTGTGTGAGTAAAATAAGGTTTTGTAAATGCGAATTCCTAACTATATATGGTCCATAACCTATGGATTTTTCAGTGAATTTTCAAGGTTTTGTAAATGCTAATTCCTAACTATATATGTTCTATAACCTATGGTTTTTTCAGTGAATTTTCAAGGTTTTGTAAATGCTAATTCCTAACTATATATGGTCTATAACCTATGGTTTTTTCAGTGAATATATATATATACATACATATATAAACATATATCATCTGTATATCTATATAAATACAAACATAAATGCATGCATACATATACTTATATGCATACAGATGCATGTTATTTACACGAAAGTTGAAAAAACACTAATAAAAGCAAAGCTAAAAAGCCACCTCATTACAAACAGAATGGCTTTAACTTAAACGAGGGCGAGATCTATTGCATTTTCAATGCTTGTTTACTTTGGTTCCATCAAGAAGGCATTCAGATGTGTCACACATTTGCCATAAATTCTGAATGTTAGCACTCTAGTTGCACATTAGATCACTGTAGTAAAGCTACTGCTCACCAGGGACGTCTGCTGCTGGTATTCAAAGTGCATGTTTCAGTCTGCATGTCAGAATTTTTTTAATGAAATTGAAGAGGGTTTGAGAAGTCACTCAAAATGTGCCCTAATTTTTCTTTCTGCAGCACTAATCATAATTCATATGGCAAAATATACCCCCTCATTTTGTACCTTTTTAAATTAAATGTTTTAAGAGTTACCACTTTATTCCAATCAAGATGGCTTCAGGTGTGCCATACCTTTGTAATAAGTAGGACTGTTAGCGCTCTAGTTGTTCTTTAGAACACTCTGGGACATTCTGTCATTGGGCTATACTTGGGCTACATCTGGGTGATATTTGGGCTACATTTGGGCTCTTTTGTCTCTGGTGGCCATTTTGGGAGACTGCATGTCAGAATTTTTTAATGAAATAGAAGAGGATTTGAAAAGTCACTCAAAATGTGCCCTAATTTTTCTTTCTGCAGCACTAATAATACCTTCTATTGCATAATATACCCCCTCATTTTGTTCCTTTTTAAATTAAATGTTTTAAGAGTTACCACTTTATTCCCATCACGATGGCTCCAGGTGTGCTATACCTTTGTAATAAGTAGGACTGTTAGTGCTCTAGTTGTTCTTTAGAACACTCTGGGACATTCTGTCATTGGGCTATACTTGGGCTACATCTGGGTGATATTTGGGCTACATTTGGGCTCTTTTGTCTCTGGTGGCCATTTTGGGAGACTGCATGTCAGAATGTTTTATTGAAATAGAAAAGGATTTGAGAAGTCACTCAAAATGTGCCCTAATTTTTCATTCTGCAGCACTAATCATACTTTCTATGGCAAAATATACCCCCTCATGTTGTTTCTTTTTAAATTAAATGTTTTAAGAGTTACCACTTTATTCCAATCAAGATGGCTTCAGGTGTGCCATACCTTTGTAATAAGTAGGACTGTTAGCGCTCTAGTTGTTCTTTAGAACACTCTGGGACATTCTGTCATTGGGCTATACTTGGGCTACATCTGGGTGATATTTGGGCTACATTTGGGCTCTTTTGTCTCTGGTGGCCATTTTGGGAGACTGCATGTCAGAATGTTTTAATGAAATAGAAAAGGATTTGAGAAGTCACTCAAAATGTGCCCTAATTTTTCATTCTGCAGCACTAATCATACTTTCTATGGCAAAATATACCCCCTCATGTTGTTTCTTTTTAAATTAAATGTTTTAAGAGTTACCACTTTATTCCAATCAAGATGGCTTCAGGTGTGCCATACCTTTGTAATAAGTAGGACTGTTAGCGCTCTAGTTGTTCTTTAGAACACTCTAGGAGGCTGCAGTAGAACACAAAGGAATCAACTGACAGTCTCTGTCCTTGTTGGATGTACATGTTTTACTGAGAATGTCAGACTTCATTTTCACATGACTGAGAAAGATAATGTGAATTTACAGAAAATATGCTTTCAGTTTAGCTTATAGATCCCCTTCCAAACCACTGTGGGAAAATCATGAGATATTAGTTTTCTTTCAAACAATATTCATGATATCACAGCAGAAGGTTTTTTCACATGGTAAAATCACCTTAGAACCCACCACAATTCCTAAAACGAGTATGGTACCATCAACAAATGATTTATAATGTAACTAAAGTCCTAAAACCCTCTATTAACTACAATGCTTTTTAATGAGGTGCTATCATGTATATTGGTCCCAAGATGGCTGCCAACACTTCTTGGATGAAGTGCTGACAGCCAATCAGATCAGATGTGTGGTTAGGCTCCGCCCAAATATATATCTTTTTTTGAACCTAAATTACTCAAAATCCACTGGAGCACATATATTGAGACCTAGCAAAGGCACATCGGGCTAACAGTCCCTACAATTTTGCCAAGTTTCGTGCAAATCCATTCAGCCATTCGAGCTAAAAGTGAGGCCAACCGCCCTATGGAAATTAACATGGGAAAAATGTGTTTTGGGACCCCCCTTTTTTCTCGGCCCCCCCTTGATGAAACCCCCCCAAATTGTCAGGGGCTGCTCAGAAACAAAATGTTCCATTTTCCTGAAAATTTCAGCCAATTCCGCCCACAAACGCCAAAGTTATTAGACATCGAATTTTCAAAAATCCCATTGAGAAAAAATCCTAACTATATATACCTACTGGCGACCGCCAGTAGGTAATATATATATATATATATATATATATATATATATATATATATATATTCACTGAAAAAAACATGGGTTATAGACCATATATAGTTAGGAATTAGCATTTACAAAACCTTATTTTACTCACACAAAACCATTGAAATTCCATATATAGTTAGTTGCACTAACTATATATCGCGCACCCGCAATCCACTGCTGATGATGTCACATATTACATCATTCATGACATGGTCAGTGACATCACTGATGACATCACTGATGACATCTCAAATGACATCACTGATGACATCACTGATGACATCTCAAATGACATCACTGATGACATCACTGATGACATCTCAAATAACATCACTGATGACATCACTGATGACATCTCAAATGACATCACTGATGACATCACTGATGACATCTCAAATGACATCACTGATGACATCACTGATGACATCACTCATGTGATAATACGATGAACCTCTTCAGACTCTAATATAACCTTAGATACACTCAGTGTTAGCAGACACTCACAGACTGTCACTCATCCATGGAGTTACTCACACACCTAGTCAGTCATGCAAAGATTCAATCACACCTCCATTTCCTCAACTATACAGTTATACACACCTTACTTATTCGAACATATACGAAAGCATATTTACTCTCTTATACAATCCCTGATACAACCTCACAATGATCCATACAGCCACTCACACATTCACTGGCTCTTATCCACAGTTATTTATATATGTCAACTCTCACATGTACTGTGTTTTACATATGTACTTACTTTGACATGTAGCACTGAGATATCCATTTACTCACCAATACACTCATGCACACAGTCAACCACCCATACAGCTGTTTCCACATGCAGTTTTGAACCCATACATCTAGTGAATCAACTGTTCACACATCTATGCACAGAGTCACACACCTCCCAGCCACCCACACATACACTCACTCTCCTATACAAATACTTGGACAATCAATCAATAACCCATATAGTTACTCATATAGCTACTGATCAACACATGCAGCAGTTTACAGAACAACAGACATAATGATGCACAAATTAAGACAGTTTAGTCACTAACCCATGCACTCAGTGAGACACATTTATTCACTCACTCATACAGTCAGTCATGCACCTACTAAATCCTTTCCAGACACTTATACATCTACTCATTCTTCAATATGTAAAACATATTTAAACTTTACAGAAACACACAGTCACTGGATGATGTCATCAGTGATGTCATCAGTGATGTCACTGACCATGTCATGAATGATGTAATATGTGACATCATCAGCAGTGGATTGCGGGTGCGCGATATATAGTTAGTGCAACTAACTATATATGGAATTTCATTTGTTTTATGTCAATAAAATGTCCAGCTAACTATATATGGTCTCTAACCTATGGTTTTTTCAGTGAATTTTCATGGTTTTGTAAATGCAAATTCCTAACTATATATGGTCTATAACCTATGGTTTTTTCAGTGAATTTCATTGGTTTTTTAAAAGCTAATATCTATAGCTGTAACATACATGAGGAGCTATATATATAATAATATATATATTGCAAAATTGAAAAGTGTGTATTCGAGACAAAAATGTGTGTATTTTCAGCTCTCATAACCTGATGTCTGGAGATAAATGGGTGAATGTCTAAAATATGGTTATAGCTGATATTTAAGTGTTAAATCATGTGGTGTGAAGAATTATTACTAATATTAAGTTGGTGCCCGGGCATTGCATTGGAAGACGAGAGAGATATGACAGGGAATAGAACCTGAATAGGGAAAACTGAGGCATTAACAATGACTTCCCACATCGCGAAGCAATGGATGGCCAAAATGCGCGCTTGTTTGCGCCAATTATTGCGCCATTAGGAACAGTTAGCCACATGTTCAGGAAACAAGCAATGGTCCTAAATACAGCTTCCTTTAGAATGAACATAGCTATGCACCTTCTCTCTATAAGCAACTAACTATATATGGAATTTCAATGGTTTTGTGTGAGTAAAATAAGGTTTTGTAAATGCTAATTCCTAACTATATATGGTCTCTAACCCATGGTTTTTTCAGTGAATTTTCAAGGTTTTGTAAATGCTAATTCCTAACTATATATGGTCTATAACCTCTGGTTTTTTCAGTGAATTTCAATGGTTTTTTAATAGCAAATATCAAAAGCTTTAAAATGTCAAGTACGTGGTAGGTAAAAACATTTTCGTGTTTATGCACGCTGATGTGCTTTGAACGCTGCACCCCCCCCCCCTCCCCCTCTTTTGTTTTAGGAGTATTCTCTGTTTGCAGATAGTGAAGGGTAGGTAACGCAGGCCTTTGCCCCCGTTGTAATCCGTCGTGCCTGCTTCCCTCTCCATTTGATTGATTCTTATCCAAGCATTTACTGTTTTGGAATTGGTTCTCTTTGGTTCATTCTCTATTTACAAACAAGCACAGAGTCGCAATACTCTGTTTAGTCTTTGCAGATAGTGAGAGGAACTGAGCTCGACGCCATGATGGCTGCAAGACAGCTCGGCTCCGCCGCCCACCCCGCTCAAAATAACGACAAACCCTATGCAAATATTATAAATATATACAACACACCAGCAAAGTAACAGGGTAAAACTTTTATGAAATAACTATTTACATGGCAGCCTGCTGCAACATCGATCCAAATGCATGCCGCCGTTCCCGGGATTTCTCCCCGACTACTCTGCGGCCTACGAGATGGAGAGGCCGGGGCGTTGACTAGGCGGGGCCTCCGGCCGCAACCACAGCGCCAACGATCGCTGCTGACGGAGGGGAGCCTTGCCGGTGAGAGCCACTGATCTGAAGAACAGCTGCCTGCGGTGCCTCCCTGAGCCGCTTGACGGAGGCCCCCGAGGGGCAGTGTTGTGGTGCGGACTGGGAGGGGGCGCTTGGCTCCTGCCCCCTCCCCAAGTCTCGCTCGGCCAGCTGAGTTTCACCCACTCTTGCGGCCTACGACATGGAGAGGCTGGGGCGTTATGGATCAGTATGGGCAAATATACACTTGGGGATTCACAAGCAACAACAAGCCTTTGTATTTGGGGCTCAAAATCAACAACAGTGGCAGAGAACAGAAGCAAACTAAGCACTCAGGGGCTACGTTTAAACGTAACATCATCTCCCCAGAGGTACATCACCTTACACAGACATGCACTCTGATCTCCTTGGCCTCAGTCAAGCATCAATAGTAAGATTTTCATAGTTGACTAGGCGGGGCCTCCGGCCGCAACCACAGCGCCAACGATCGCTGCTGACGGAGAGGAGCCTTGCCGGTGACAGCCACTGATCTGAAGAACCGCTGCCTGCGGTGCCTCCCTGAACCGCTTGACGGAGGCCCCCGAGGGGCGGTGTGGTGGCGTGGACTGGGAGGGGGCGCTTGGCTCCTGCCCCCTCCCCAAGTCTTGTTGCCCTGCTGTGGCCTAAGATCGCCCCCGACATAGGCGGCCGGCTCCCGGGGTCCAGCGGAACTTTTTGCCTTTTGATGGCTCTTTTATTCTGCACCTTGTCCCACAATCCGTTTGACCTGAAGACACGTCCTGCGGTGCCCTGGCAATGTGGCCTGGTCCCTGAATGTGTGTAGGGGGACGGTATTCCTCACTCGGCCAGCAGAGTTGCGCCCACTCTTGCGACCTACGACATGGAGAAGCCAGGGCGTTGACTAGGCGGGGCCTCCGGCTGCAACCACAGCGCCAACGATCGCTGCTAACGGAGGGGAGCCTTGCCGGTGAGAGCCACTGATCTGAAGAACCGCTGCCTGCGGTGCCTCCCTGAACCGCTTGACGGTGGCCCCCGAGGGGCGGTGTGGTGGCGCGGACTGGAAGGGGGCGCTTGGCTCCTGCCCCCTCCCCAAGTCTTGTTGCCCTGGTGTGGCCTGAGATCGCCCCCGACATAGGCGGCCGGCTCCCGGGGTCCGGCGGAACATTTTGCCTTTTGGTGACTCTTCCATTCTGCACCTTGTCCCACAATCCATTTGACCTGAAGACACGTCCTGCGGCCTGGTCCCTGTATGTGTGCAGGGGGACGGTATTGATTGGATCAAGATGGCGGCTTCACACAAAGCTGACTCAAGTGTTGCTGCTGATGCTATGCAGACAAAAACTGGTTTTCAGTTTGTACATTCTTCAGGATTTTTCCATTCAAGGCTGGTTGAGAGTTTGTAGAACGATGGCTTCAGATTTTCAACATACTACTCTTCAACATTCTTCATAAATGTAACAATGTGAGACTCACTAGGAGAACGGCCGTTTATCTTTCCTTTCAAAATGCTGCCAACAATATTTTCTGAATGGAAGACACCATCTTGTAGCATAAAGGGCTGCGTCAAGGGTGATATTGCCCAGAATGTCTTGTTTTCTAGTGCTGGTAATGACGAAGCCAGAACTGCCGAAAGGGATTCTGGTCCTGCCGCTACTTATTGGAGACATTGAACTATACTCTGAACCTGCCTGGCCTTAACCAAAATGGCGCCAGTATGGGAGCGACTTGCAACTCCTTATGACGTTCTAGTTACTTAGCCTTGACGTTATGGGGGATGTATGCGGTCTTTGTGCACATGGCGGGCGGGGAAGGGTACTGACTGAGAATACGGACAACCCTATTGATGTCGATTTTTCATTATTGTTTATTGTATTAATAAAGCTTCGAAGTAATGTTACCCATGATACTCGCCCATGGTGTGCGTATGGACGATTTTATTGTAACTGATCCTGTTATACTTTCAATTAAAAAATCAACCTTCACTGATCCTGCAACCGTTTGTCACGTTTAGTTTTTTCAATTAAATGGCTCGCTTGTTACATACTCCTATACCCCTGGCTTTTGAAAGACACCATCTTGTAGAATAAAGGGCTGCGTCAAGGGTGGTATTGCCCAGAATGTCTTGTTTTCTAGTGCTCGTAATGACGAAGCCAGAACTGCCGAAAAGGATTCTGGTCCTGCCGCTACTTTTTGGAGACATTGAACTATACTCTGAACCTGCCTGGCCTCGACCAAAATGGCGCCAGTATGGGAGCGACTTGCAACTCCTTATGACGTTCTAGTTACTTAGCCTTGACGTTATGGGGGATGTATGCGGTCTTTCTGCACATGGCGGGCGGGGAAGGGTACTGACTGGGAATACGGACAACCCTATTGATGTCGATTTTTCATTATTGATTATTGTATTAATAAAGCTTCGAAGTAATGTTACCCATGATACTCGCCCATGGTGTGCGTATGGACGATTTTATTGTAACTGATCCTGTTATACTTTCAATTAAAAAATCAACCTTCACTGATCCTGCAACCGTTTGTCACGTTTAGTTTTTTCAATTAAAATGCTCGCTTGTTACATACTCCTATACCCCTGGCTTTTGACCCTTTCCTACGCGCGGTCTGTACTACCCCCCTCGGGCGATCTATGTAATGAACAGACTACCATTGCCGAAACACAAGGGAATGCATCTCAGAGAGATAAGTCAAGTACGTGATAGATAAAAACATTTTCGTGTTTATGCACGCTGATGTGCTTTGAACGCTGCCCCCCCCTCCTCATCATTTAGATTACCACCGCCCATTGCACAAAAGCGTACCGGGGGCTCCCCACGGGGCCCTTTTAAAGCCTCCACATCAAACCTAGGGGGTCAGGGAGGATCTACTATGCCCCCTTATGGTCATTTCCCCCTTCGTTTTGGCCTCCTCTTGTCTCTCGATCCTACCGAGAGACAAGATGGCGGCCGCTCCGGACTGTTTAGAATGTTGACAGACACTGGAGAGCCAATCAGCTTCGCTTCGCAAAGTTCCGTTACGCGAAAAGTACGCGAACCGGAGCGCTACCCGGAGCGCTGTCACAGATATATATATTTTTTTGAACGTTAATTTATCAAAATCCACTGGAGCACATATATTGAGACCTAGCAAAGGCACATCGGGCTAACAGTCCCTACAATTTTGCCAAGTTTCATGCAAATCCATTCAGCCGTTCGAGCTAAAAGTGAGGCCAACCGCCCTATGGAAATTAACATGGGAAAAACGCGTTTTGGGCCCCCCCTTTTTTCTCGGCCCCCCCTTGACGAACACCCCCCAAATTTTTAGGGGCTGCTCAGAAACAAAATGTGCCATTTTCCTGAACATTTCAGCCAATTCCGTCCACAAACGCCAAAGTTATTAGACATAGAATTTTCAAAAATCCCATAGAGAAAAAATCCTAACTATATATACCTACTGGCGACCGTGTCATGAATGATGTAATATGTGACATCATCAGCAGTGGATTGCAGGGTGCGCGATATATAGTTATTGCAACTAACTATATATGCGAATTTCTATGGTTTTGTGCGAGTAAATTAAGGTTTTGTAAATGCTAATTCCTAACTATATATGGTCTATAACCTATGGTTTTTTCAGTGAATTTCAATGGTTTTTTAATAGCAAATATGAAAAGCTGTAAAATGTCAAGTACGTGGTAGGTAAAAACATTTTCGTATTTATGCACGCTGATGTGCTTTGAACGCTGCCCCCCCCTCCTCTTTCCTTTTAGGAGTATTCTCTCTTTGCAGATAGTGAAGGGTAGGTAACGTAAGCCTTTGCCCCCGTTGTAACCCGTCGTGCCTGTTTCCCTCTACATTTGATTGATTGTTTTCCAAGCATTTACTGTTTTAGAATTGGGTGCTCTCATGCTGACGCCAGCTTCAATCTGAAACATCCAGAAACACTGTAGACTACCAATTCAATCAGTTCCGGTGGAGCCCCAACGTGACCCGGTAGAGAAGAACTTGCCCTCCCCTCTTTGACTGATTGTTCTTGTTGCCTGTCCCTTCTCTTGTCATTTAACAGAACTTTTTGGACTGCTGAAAGGGGTTGTATTCCGACCGCTGGTTGCTGGAGACATTTTGACTATATTCTGGACCTGCGTTGTCGCGTAATGCGTCATATGACGCGCCGCGTTAGCGCACCCGGAAGTGCTCCGGTGCGCAAGGCGCAGCTTCCCGGAAACGATACAGAGCGCGGCGCGCAGCGCGTAACGTAAGCATAACAGGTCATGTGACTTGTTAATAAAACTTTTCATTGGTTCATTTTACTTTTGTTATTCTAATGATGAAAGGCTTGGTTATATGACCTAAAAATAACGCTTTTCATTGCTTTCGAACATTTTTTTTTTCCCAAATGATGAAAGCCCCACCTTTTTTTTCTCACTCTGACTTGTAAAGCAAAGGACCCAGATGCATTTACAGTTTATCACTAACAATGTTCCAGGCTAATGTATTTTCCCAGGAAATTTACAACTGTCCTGCAAGTAAAATATTCCTTTTTCGAGAAAAAGGGCGTTTCTTCGTCCCATGAGGGAGCCGTTGAGCAAAAGAGGCTCGGCCTGCTGTCTTAATCGCTGATAGGCATGAATATCAGATTCTTATCGATCACTTTATGTTGCAGGAGTAGAAAACACAACAGCCCTTGACCATTTTTCTTTACTGCGTTCCTGCGTATTATTCCTTTTAACAGTCATGTAATTGGACTGCTTTATTTCACTTGCCTTTTACTGATTCGAAAACAGTGGCTATTATTCAAAACTTTACCAATGTAGGTACTACTACCATGTTTTTTTTAAAAAACCTTTATTGTGAAAATGTCAGTATACAAATACGGGCCTATAACCACGTGGGCCGGCCACGGAGCAAACTGGAATCGTATATGATGAGGGCACATTTACACTGTAGAAGAACGTAACGGGCGACCGATTAGATTGCAAGAACTAAGGTGTCTAACAGTTGCGGAATCGGTGGACGTACATTTTATAATTAAAGTACGACAGGGCCAGTTACAATAAAATTATCTAGATATACATTTGCGGGCAAGTACCATGGGTGACGTTAATTCGAACTTTCAATAGTACAGTAATCAATAACACATCAGAACTTAATATCAATAGGGATGTCAAAATGTTCAATCAATTCTCGTCCCTGCTCGCCATGTGCTTCAAAACTGCATACGTATCTCGTGATATCAAGGTTGGGCAACCAGTACACAACAAGGAGTTACGAGTCCCATTTATACCGGTGCCATTTTGGGCGCGGCCGGGCAGGTCCAGGATATAGTCAAACATAACAAATGAGGCTGACGTCTCTGAAGCAGTTGACGCACAGCAGGACATAGCAAATAAACATGAAGTCTTTGAAGCTGTTAACTCACTGCAGGACAAAACAAGTGAACCTGAAACCTCTGGAATAATTGTCGCTCAGAAGAACAATACACAAAACTCTGTAGTGTCTGAGGAAAGTAAAACAGAGAAAGGCACTGTAGTTTCAGACACACTTAACACTAATGACTTAACAAAGATATCGTCTGTCTATGAAGCAGCTGTCATGTTCACAGAATTGACAAAGAAGTGTGCAGACACCAATGCTATTAAGAAACACAAGGAAATCCCTAACGCATCTGCATTCTCGGAAGAGGTTGACACAGATGACATCTTAAGGAACAAAGAAAGACAAATTAAGGATGAGGAAGTTGCCACTTTAGTTTTTTCATCAGCTAGTGACAGCAACAAACACATTGTAATGGAGATTAGAGAGGCTACGGATGGGTGAATAAATTATCAAAAGAAATGGCGACTCCCCCCTTTAGCAGATTAGCTAAATCTTTGCGTAATTTGGGCATAAAAGTTATATTATTGGAAGGAGATGGTTATAGTTCTGGTTAATTTCCATTCAGAGTGTCCTACACAGCACCACTCTAGGTAAACACTACTTTATGTAAAACCTGGGACATAGCACTCATTGGAATGTTTGTGATCTTTCCTGTTAAGTTGCATCATAAGTTATTTTAACCATTCCATATAAAGTCATGCATAAAAATGAATACACAGACACAAATAACATGTGTATCCAAAAACAAAATACAGATTTCGGCCTTATTTATTGCCTCTAGTTTTCAAAGGCAAATTTCTGTGGAAAACATGCACATTAAGGGTTGCCTTTCCTTAAACCTTTGTTTTTAAAAAAAAATTGGAAGAAACAAAAAGTCTTCCCTTCCATAAATAACCCAAGACTTTTATTTTGTTATGGCAAGGGAACGAAATAGAGAATAAACTATAGTTGGTCACCATGGGGTTTAAAGAAGGGATGGTTCTTCACCAGATTAGATATTTACCCAGACCCTCATTCTCCAATGTGATGAACTAGGCTAAAATTCTTCTGGTGCCTGCACCCTGTCACAGAATATCACCCCAAAACATGGAAGCGCCCAAACACCAGATTGAGTTGAACCCCACAGTAAGCCTTATTTCTTCAGGGCCTCAGAATTTCTTTTACTTTGCTCATGGAAATTGTGGGATATAGGAGAGATAAGGTGTCACCATTAAGAAAGGGTAGTATTTAAATTTGCATATCAATTATGTTTAACCTTTTAGACATATGATATGCTAGCTTGAACTTATGCTTTACATTTGAAGCCTAATTCAACAGCTTAAGTAAGTAGGTTTTCGTATTTGTAACTTTAAAGGGTGATCTAGCAAGCTGTAAAGATTTTCTAAAACAGTGGAGCGTATTTAGTTTTTTAATGTACATGTTTATGAAACGATTACACAAATGAAACATTTGTGAGTTTTAAATTTCCGGAGAAGTATAATTCACCAATAGTTTTCTCTGTAGATGTTTTTCCATTAACAATCCCAGTTCCATCACCCGCCCAGGATATCACTACTGTTCCCCATGTCATAAAACCTTAGGATGTTCAATAACTGAAACAGCTAATATGGGTTTACTTACAGGGTACATCTTTTGTTCTGTTTTGTAAAGTAAAACTATTGTGAACGCAAGTATTATACACAGTAAGTGTTTAATATAGCATTTGTCAGTCATTGGTTAAGCAGCTAGGACCTGTTCACTCTTGACACCCCAGGTGCTGTGTATGTTGCACTATAGTGCTGCATCGGGTACATTGTTCTATTTATTTCTACAGCACCCTCAGTGCATGAACAACTATAGCAAGAGTAGAAAATATGATCATTGCCTTTTAGTCTAGACTTCATTTTATGTGTTTTGAGTGGGAGAAACTCATCTGGACACGCTGTCTTTCGGCGCAGCATTGTAGGATGGCCACACCAGTGCGGCAACTTGCTGGACCCCACCTCGGTGCCATCCGGATCTCGTAAGTTGTTGTGCTGCCTTCGGCGTACTGGAGCAGCAAGAGTGACTGCAACTCAGCTGGACACGCCGTCTTTCGACGCAGCATTGTAGGATGGCCACACCAGTGCGGCAACTTGCTGGACACCACCTCGGTGCCATCCGGATCTCGTCACGTTGTGCTGCCTTCGGCGTACTGTACCAGCAAAAGTGACCGCAACTCAGCTGGACACGCCGTCTTTCGGCGCAGCATTGTAGGATGGCCACACCAGTGCGGCAACTTGCTGGACACCACCTCGGTGCCAACTGGATCTCGGCGCGTTGTGCTGCCTTCGGCCTATTCGCACATCGGTCCGCTACTGACGCCGCCTCATGGGCCAACGGGTTTTGTATGCTTTTTATAACCCAAAGCCGCATAACAGGTCATGTGACTTGTTTATAAAACTTTTCATTGGTTCATTTTACTTTTGGTTTCCTAATGATGGAAGGCTTGATCACATGACCTAAAAATAACACTTTTCATTGGATTAAAACATTTTTTTTTCCCAAACGATGAAAGACCCACCTTTTTTTTTCTCACTCGGCAATCAAAAAAGGTTCCGTTAGATGACAACAGAGGGGACAGGCAACAAGAACCATCACTCAAAAAAGGGGAGGGCAAGTTCTTCCCTACCGGGTCACGTTGGGGCTCCACCGGAACTCATCGAATTGATAGTCTACAGTGTTTCTGGATGTTTCAGACTGAAGCTGGCGTCAGCATGAGAGCACCACCATCTCGTAGCTCCATCGTGGCCATTCCGCAAGCAATCATGGCAGCCGCTCCCCACCGGAAGCCTGCGGGAGTCGGGGGCCCCCAAGACTTTTGTAGAATCTTCAAGGCTGAGGGGACGCTTTCGAGAATGGGGCCCAAGCCCTAGCAGACAAGCGTCCGAGTTCCAAGGTGTCCCAGGGCCATTTTAGTGGACCAGGCCCAAATCCGAAGAGCCGGCCGCCATTTTAAGAGTCCTGTGGCCTACACAGCACCACTCTAGGTAAATATGCTGCCTTGGGACTATTCGCACAACAGACCGCTACTGACCATTGTTGTTTCTGTTTTAATAAAAAAATGTTTAAGGTGTTTACTGTTTTTGTTGCGATGTATATATTTATAAGTTATTAAAGTGTTATAATCCTACTACTTTGTTGGAGTGCTATATATTTTTAATGTGACACATAATTGTGAAGACTTTGATGTACAAAAAGGCATCCCTGGAATCTTCCGCTTCAGGCTCGGTCCCACACACCCTCACAGTGAGAATCCCCTCCCCAATCACAATACAGGATGGTTATCAGATAGTAGGAACGCGTGTGGTGTGACGGATCTCATCGGGTGGGGGCCTTGATCTACTGTAACTCCTTTGAAGAGGGGTGATTCTTTACAGTTGAGGCCATAAACTACATCCGCAGGGCTACGTGATAGCCTGGGACCGGCCTGGACAATCAGACACAAAGGAAGAGGAATGTCAGAGGGTGCGGTAGTGAATAGGGTGAAAGGGTGGTGTCGGGCGGGCACAGGGTGTGATTCTCAGGGAAGAGCAGTGCAGATGGGGGGAGGTTTATGGCCCATGCATAAGACAGAGAGCGGGGGTGACCAGTGCGTGGGGGAGATGCTTGCGAGGGTGGGGAGCCATGCTGAGGATCGGCAGCGTGCAGAGAGTGGGTCTGGTCAATCTAAAATGGCTTTTGTGCACGACAAAAGTGTGACATTGGAAAAAAAGCAAGATGGCGCAGACAATGTTTATCAATACGAATTAATTTATAACAATTATTTTTAACAATATATTTACTCGCAGTGACAAAATGGCGGTCAACACTTCCTGATTTCCTTCGAATCGAACGTTAACAGACGTCACGATCGGCGGCGTGTAGAGAGTGGGTCTGGTCAAGGCATCTAAAATGGCTGCCGTGCACGACAAAAGTGTGGCATTGGAAAAAAAGCAAGATGGCGCAGACAATGTTTATCAATACGGATTAATTTATAACAATTATTTTTAACAATATATTTACTCGCAGTGTCAAAATGGCGGTCAACACTTCCTGATTTCCTTCGAATCGAACGTTAACAGACGTCACGCAGCAAAAAAAACCAAAAAACGCTCACGCGCAGCCGCTGGAAGACAAGTATCAACATATATGAGCCTCCTCAGCCACCCTCAGAAAACATAGGGGGTCAGGATACTTCTCCCGTACCCCCTTATACCCATTTCTCACATTGTTTTTCCTCCATCTTGTAATTTAATTAAATCGAAACACAAAATGGCGAATTCCCGTTTCGCGTCCCGGTTCACTACCCGGTTCGCGAACCGGAAAGCGCTTCTACCGCAAAAAAATCAATATTTTTTTATTTGCCCCACGGGACCCTTTAATAACCCCAACATCATTCCTAGGGGGTCAAGAAGGGTCTACCTTGCCCCCTTTCATTAAAATCCCCCTTCGTTTTTCTCCTCCTCTTGTCTCTCGATCCTACCGAGAGACAAGATGGCGGCCGCTCTGGACTGTTTAGAATGTTGACAGACACCGGAGAGCCAATCAGCTTCGCTACGCAAAGTTCCGTAACGCGAAAAGTACGCGAACCGGATCGCTACCCGGGACGCTGTCACAGATATATAAATTTTTTAAAACGTTAATTTCTCAAAATCCACTGGAGCACATATATTGAGACCCAGCAAAGGCACATCGGGCTAACAGTCCCTACAATTTTGCCAAGTTTCGTGCAAATCCATTCAGCCGTTCGAGCTAAAAGTGAGGCCAAACGCCCTATGGAAAACTCAATGTTAAAAACGCGTTTTGGGACCCCCCTTTTTTCTCGGCCCCCCCTTGACCAAACTACCCCAAATTTTTAGGGGCTGCTCAGGAACAAAATGTGCCATTTTCCTGAGAATTTCAGCCGATTCCGTCCATAAACGCCAAAGTTATTAGACATAGAATTTTCAAAAGTTCCATAGAGAAAAAATCCTAACTATATATACCTACTGGCGACTGCCAGTAGGTAATATATATATATATATATATATATATATATATATATATATATATATATATATATATATATATATATATATATATATATATATATCAAACCAAATTCGTGCCTGCCGATCCTGGCAGTAAACTCAGGCACGGACCTCAACAATCGCCAAGGAAGATTTTGAAAAGACTCCAAACAACTCCAATGTTGTGAGGAAAGCAGTGTAGATTTTATTCAGCCGTTATCCACAAATGTGCAGGCATAGTGCCTGTCATGACACATTTCGTTCACCAGTAATGAGCTTGATCACATGATGCGCCCCATCAGCAGGGAACCAAATAAATGTGCAGTAATGGCTCTGAAAACAACATCGCCAAGTAAATAAAAATAAACAACAGACTGGAAAACATATCAGATGATCCCATCTTAGTTAGTAAATGAAAGTAAAGAGCTACACAAGTTTGTTAATGATCTTAAAACCAATTGTAAATGCATAATATAGGCGAAAATCAATTTAGCAGTCATCATGACCTGACAGCAGCTCAAATGTGCAAATACGCAAAATGTACATTTCATACTAAAAAAGTAACAATGCCTGAGCACAATGCTTAATGCAGTGCATGTAGAGTCCAGGTATAAATAAATGTGCAAATACGCAAAGCATCAAAATGACTGATATAGTGCAAATATGCTACACAAGTTGGTTAACGATCTCAAAAATAGTAAGCATGGGCGGATTTCGCGGATCCACGATCCGCGGATTTGCGTATTCGCGGATCCGCAAAATCCGCGAATTTGCGGATTCGCGGATTTTTTAAATGGGGGCGGGTCTTCCATGCGAGTTCACATGCCTCTTGTGTGTAATATGTATAAAAGGTCAAAGACCGATCAGAGCAGCAGATCAAGAGAAAGAAGATCCTGGTCACAGGAACAGCACGAGGATTGCGCTCGTGAAAGTCAAGGATACAAAGGCCTCTATCCAGCATCACGGCTGATTTTCGACGGTAGATTTGGGAAGAAGGCACACCTGCCCAGCCTCGACGATGCTCATGATTGTTTTTGGGCTGATGAATGAGTCACTGAATTTGAGCTTCAACTAGTTCCAGCGACCATGTGTGTGTTACTATGCACACCGATGTGCGCAGGGGTCCCTTGAGTGAGCTGTCCATCCATCATCCTGTAACTATTTTAAGATGGCGCCGGCAAGCTGCCAGCGCCATCCTAAAATAGTTACTAAATTAGCTTCATCAGGAAGCACTAATAGATAAAATAAAGCAGGTGCTCGAGCACCTGCTTTATTTTATCTATTAGTGCTTCCTGTTGAAGCTAACTTAGTAACTATTTTAGGATGGCGCTGGCAGCTTGCCGGCGCCGTCCTAAAATAGTTACAAAAACTTCAAGCTTGAAAGCTTGAACTTTTGCCCCCCGAATCTCCGCTCGTGGATTAGGGGATTTTCAGTAAATTCGCGGGATTCGCGGATTGCGGATTTACCGAAAATCCGCGAAATCCGCGAGCGGAACGGATTTTGCGTTCACACTTAAAAAACAGTTATAAATGCATAATTTGAAAGTAAACTCAATTTAGCAGTTATTAAGACCTGATATAAACCCCAGCTCTAATGTGCAAATATGCAAAATGGACATTTCATACTGGAAAGGGGCAATGCCTATATATATATATATATATATATATATATATATATATATATATATATATATATATATATATATATATATATATATATATTCACAGAAAAAACCATAGGTTATAGTGGATATATAGTTAGGAATTTGCATTTACAAAACCTTGAAAATTCAATGAAAAAACCATAGGTTATAGGCCATATATAGTTAGGAATTAGCATTTACAAAACCTTATTTTACTCGCATAAAACCATTGAAATTCCATATATAGTTAGCTAACTATAAGCGCTAACTATATATCGCGCACCCGCAATCCACTGCTGATGATGTCACATATTACATCATTCATGACATGGTCAGTGACATCACTGATGACATCACTGATCACAACATCCAGTGATTGTATGTGTCTGTAAAGTTTAAATATGTTTCACATATTGAAGAATGAGTGGATGTATAAGTGTCTGGATGAAGAATTTAGTAGGTGCATGACTGACTGTATGAGTGAGTGATTAAATGTGTCTCACTGAGTACATGGGTTAGTGACTAAACTGTCTTAATTCGTGCATCAGTATGTTTGATGTTGTGTAAGCTGCTGCATGTGTTGATCAGTAGCTATAAGAGTGGCCATATGGGTTATTGATTGGTTGCCCAAATATTTGAATGGGAGGCTGAGTGTGTGTGTGGGTGGCTGGGAGGTGCGTGACTCTGTGCATAGATGTGTAAGCAGTTGATTCACTAGGAGTATGAGTTCAAGAGTGCATGTGGAAACAGCTATATGGGCGGTTGACTGTGCATGGGTGTGTTGGTGAGTGAATGGATTTCTCATTGCTACATGTGCAAGTAAGTACGTATGTAAAACACAATACATGTGAGAGTTGAGATATATAAATAACTGAACATAAGAGCCAGTGAATGTGTGAGTGGCTGTATCGATCACTGTGAGCTTGTATCAGGGATTATATAAGAGAGTAAATATGTGTTATTATATGTTTGAATAAGTAAGATGTGTATAACTGTATAGTTGAGGAAATGGAGGTGTGATTGATTCTTTGCATGACTGACTAGGTGTGTGAGTAACTCCATGGATGAGTGACAGTCTGTGAGTGTCTGTTTATACTGAGTGTATGTAAGGTTATATTAGAGTCTGAAGAGGTTCATTGTATTATCACATGAGTGATGTGATCAGTGATGACAAATGAGATGTCATCAGTGATGTCATTTGAGTTGTCATCAGTGATGTCATTTGAGATGTCATCATTGATATCATTTGAGTTGTCATCAGTGATGTCATTTGAGATGTCATCAGTGATGTCATCAGTGATGTCACTGACCATGTCATGAATGATGTAATATGTGACATCATCAGCAGTGGATTGCGGGTGCGCGATATATAGTTAGCGCTTATAGTTAGCTAACTATATATGGAATTTCAATGGTTTTATGCGAGTAAAATAAGGTTTTGTAAATGCTAATTCCTAACTATATATGGCCTATAACCTATGGTTTTTTCATTGAATTTTCAAGGTTTTGTAAATGCAAATTCCTAACTATATATCCACTATAACCTATGGTTTTTTCTGTGAATTTCATTGGTTTTTTAATAGCAAATATGAAAAGCTTTAAAATGTCAAGTACGTGATAGATAAAAACATTTTCGTATTTATGCACGCTGATGTGCTTTGAACGCTGCCCCCCCCCTCCCCTCTTTTGCCTTAGTAGTACTCTCTCTTTGCAGATACAGAAGGGTAGTTAACGCAGGCCTTTACCCCCGTTGTAATCCGTCGTACCTCCTTGTCTCTCCATTTGATTGATTGTTGTCCAAGCATTTACTGTTTTAGAATTGGTTCTCTTTGGATCATTCTCTATTTACAAACAAGCACAAAGTCGCAATACTCTGTTTAGTCTTTGCAGATAGTGAAAAATCGTGTAAAAAAATAAAAGTAATCGAGCAAAATCAGTAGGCCACTAATTGGATCTCTTTTTGACCTCGCTAAAATAGAAATATTAGGAACAACCCTTCTTGAGAAATACGAAAATAGTGAGATGAACTGAGCTCCACACCATGAGGGCTGCAAGACAGCTCGGCTCCATCACCCATCCCGCACAAAATAATGACAAACCCTATGCAAATATTAAAAATATAGACAACACACCAGCAAAGAAACAGGGTAAAACATTTTATTAAAAAACTATTTACATAACGTTGGTTTATAAGATGATGTCAGTAGTGGACCGATGTGTGAATAGATCGAAAACAGCACAAGGCTCCAAGATCCGGATAGCAAGCTCCTGGATGTTGGGTGCCATAGTTTAGAGTTCTGAATTTCAGCCTTTTTCAATGCCTGTGCTTTGTTGAATCAAAATGGCGGCTTGACACAAAGCTGACTCAAGCGTTGCTACTGATGCTATGCAGACCAAAACTGGTTTTCAGTTTGTACATTTTTCTAGATTTTTCAATCCAAGTTTGGTTGACTTTGTAGAACGATGGCTTCAGATTTTCAACATACGGTGTGGTGGCGCTGACTGGGAGGGGGCGCTTCGCTCCTGCCCCCTCCCCAAGTAAGATTTTCATACGTGAAAGTACGTTAATGGTTTTGGTCCCTGAGATGCTTCGATGTCACTACCATTCTCAAATAGCATAAGTTCTAGATGTTGGGTGCCATAGTTAAGAGTTCTGAGCAGCGCTTGTAACACTGTCTGAAGCTTATTTCCACCTACTGCAGCTTCACTATTCTCAAAGTAAGTGAGTGTCGTTTGTGGACCTGACTGCATTAGAAAACAATGTGATATGTTACCTTCCTAAACAGCTTGACGGAGGCCCCTGAGGGGCGCTGTGATGGCCATGGACTCGGAGAAGACGCTTGGCTCCGACACCCTCCCCAAGTCTTATAGCACTGGTGTAGCCTGAGATCGCCCCCGACATAGGCGGCCGGCTCCCGGGGTCCGGCGGTACTTTTTGCCTTTTGATGACTCTTCAATTCTGGACCTTGTCCCACAATCCGTTTGACCTGAAGACAAGCTGTAGTGGGGCGCCCCTTTATCGTTTTAGTTGCCATTCCGCCCGCTTTTGCTACACTGTGCCTCTTCCGCCATTCAGCTGTTTTCCGCCCGCTCTTGCGACTACAGCGTCTCGCTCACCATGTAGTTGAGATGCGCCCGCTCTTGCGGTGCAGCGATAGGCGGCTGCCACAGGACTCTCAAAATGGCGGCCGGCTCTTCGGTTTTGGGCCTGGTCCACTAAAATGGCCCTGGGACACCTTGGAACTCGGACGCTTGTCTGCTAGGGCTTGGGTCCCATTCTCGAAAAGCGTCCCCTCAGCCGTGAAGATTCTACAAAAGTCTTGGGGGCCTCCGACTCCCGCAGGCTTCTGGTGGGGAGCGGCTGCCATGATTGCTCGTGGAATGGCCACGACGGAGCTACGAGATGGTAGTGGTCTCATGCTGACGCCAGCTTTAGTCTGAAACATCCAGAAACACTGTAGACTACCAATTCGATCAGTTCCGGTAGCGCCCCAACATGACCCGGAAGAGAAGAACTTGCCCTCCCCTCTTTGACTGATGGTTCTTGTTGCCTGTCCCCTCTGTTGTCATTTAACAGAACTTTTTGGACTGCTGAAAGGGGTTGTGTTCTGAACGCTGGTTGGTGGAGACATTTAGACTATATTCTTGACCTACGTTGTCGCGTAATGCGTTTTATGACACGCCGCGTTAGCGCACCCGGAAGTGATCCGAGGCGCGGCGCGCAGCGCGTAACGTAAGCATAACAGGTCATGTGACTTGTTAATAAAACTTTTCATTGGTTCATTTTACTTTTGTTAATTTAATGATGAAAAGCTTGGTCATATGACCTAAAAATTACGCTTTTTATTATTTTCGAACAATATTTTTTTTTCAAACATATGTTATAATATTCCAGGCTAATGTACTTTCCCGGAAAATTTACAACTGTCTTGCAAGTAAAATATATTCCTTTTTCGAGAAAAAGGGCGTTTCTTCCTTCCATGACGGAGCCGTTGAGTAAAAGAGATTCGGCCTGCTGTCTTAGTCGCCGATACGCCTGATTATCAGATTCTTATCGATCACTTTATGTTGCAGACATGAAAAACACAACTGCCCTTGACCATTTATCTTTACTGCGTTCCTACATATTATACCTTTTATCCGTCATGTAATTGGACTGCTTTATTTCACTTGCCTTTTACTGATTCGAAAACAGTCACTAAAAGTAAAAACTTTACAAATGAAAATACTACTACCGTGTTTTGTTTTAAAAACCTTTATTGTGAAAATGTCAGTATACAAATACGGGCCTATAACCACGTGGGCCGGCCACGGAGCAAACTCAAATCGTATATGATGAGGAGACATTTACACTGTAGAAGAACGTAACAAGCGGGCCATTAGGTGACAAGAACAAAGGTGTCTAACAGTTGCGGAATCGGTGGACGTACATTTTGTAATTAAAATACGACAGGGCCACTTACAATAACATTTTCTAGATATACATTTGCGGGCAAAGAGTTACGAGTCCCATTTATACCGGCGCCATTTTGGGCGAGGCCGGGCAGGTCCAAGATATAGTCAAAATGTCTCCACCAACCATCGGCCAGACCAGAACCCCTTTCGGCCCTTTATGTTACAAGATGGTGTCTTCCATTCAGAAAATATTGGTGGCAGCATTTTGAAAGGAAACAGAAACAGCCGTTCTCCTAGTGAGTTTCACATTGTTACATTTAGGAAGAAAGTTGAAGAGTAGTATGTGGAAAATCTGAAGCCATTTTTCTACAAACTCTCAATCAGACTTGGATGGAAAAAAAAACCTGAAGAATGTACAAACTGAAAACCAATTTTTGTCTGTATAGCACCAACAGTAACGCTTGAGTCAGCTTTGTGTCAAGCCGCCATTTTCATTCAATCAATAGCGTCCCCCTGCACACATTCAGGGACCTGGTCGTGTCTTCAGATGAAACGCATTGTAGGAAAAGAAGCAGAAAGGAAAAGGAAAAAAGTTCCGCCGGACCTAGTGAAGCTGCAGCAGGTGCAAATAAGCTTCAGACAGTCTTACAAGCACTGCTCAGAACTCTCAACTGAGGCACTCAACATCCAGGACTTGCCATTCGGATCTTGGCGCCTTGTATTTTTGTTTTGTTTTTGATGGAGGGGAAAGAACAAAAAACAGACATTGAAAAAGGCTCAACAGTGCAGGGCGCCTTGTGCTGGTTCCGACCTATTCACACATCGGTCCGCTACTGACATCACCTCATAAACCAACGGGGCACCCCACGCCGACTTTCGGCGCAGCATTGTAGGATGGCCACACCAGTGCGGCAATTTGCTGGACACCACCTCGGTGCCATCCAGATCTCGGCGCGTTCATTCATTCAATAGCGTCCCCCTGCACACATTCAGGGACCTGGTCGTGTCTTCAGAAGAAACGCATTGTAGGAAAAGAAGCACAAAGGAAAAGGCAACAAGTTCCGCCGGACCTAGTGAAGCTGCAGCAGGTGCAAATAAGCTTCAGACAGTTCTACAAGCACTTCTCAGAAATCTCAACTGAGGCACTCAACATCCAGGACTTGCCATTCGGATCTTGGCGCCTTGTATTTTTGTTTTGTTTTTGATGGAGGGGAAAGAACAAAAAACAGACATTGAAAAAGGCTCAACAGTGCAGGGCGCCTTGTGCTGGTTCCGACCTATTCACACATCGGTCCGCTACTGACATCACCTCATAAACCAACGGGGCACCCCACGCCGACTTCCGGCGCAGCATTGTAGGATGGCCACACCAGTGCAGCCACTTGCTGGACACCACCTCGGTGCCATCCGGATCTCAGCGCGTTCGAGTCACTGTGCCGGAAGAGTAACCGGAACTCAGCTGAACACGCCGTCTTTCGGCGCAGCATTGTAGGATGGCCACACCAGTACGGCAATTTGCTGGACACCACCTCGGCGCCATCCGGATCTCGGCGCGTTCGAGTCACTGTACCGCAACAGTGACCGCAATTCAGCTGGACACGCCGTCTTTCGGCGCAGCATTGTAGGATGGCCACACCAGTGCGGCAATTTGCTGGACACCACCTCGGTGCCATCCGGATCTCGGCGCGTTGTGCTGCCTTCGGCCTATTCGCACATCGGTCCGCTACTGACGCCGCCTCACGTGCCAACGGATTTTCTACGCTTTTTGTAGCCCTATGTCGCATAACAGGTCATGTGACTTGTTTATAAAACTTTTCATTGGTTCATTTTACTTTTGGTTTCCTAAAGATGGAAGGCTTGGTCATATGACCTAAAAATAACACTTTTCATTGGTTTAGAACATTTTTTTTTCCCAAACGATGAAAGCCCCACCTTGTTTCTGGATCATTCAGACTGAAGCTGGCGTCAGCATGAGAGCACCACCATCTCGTGGCTCCGTCGTGGTCATTCCGCGAGCAATCATGGCAGCCGCTCCCCACCGGAAGCCTGCGGGAGTCGGGGGCCCCCAAGACTTTTATACAATCTTCACGGCTGAGGGGACGCTTTTCGAGAATGGAGCCCAAGCCCTAGCAGGCAAGCGTCCGACTTCCAAGGTGTCCCAGGGCCATTTCAGTGGACCAGGCCCAAAACCGAAGAGCCGTCCGCCATTTTGACAGCCATGTGGCAGCCGCCTATCGCTGCACTGCAAGAGTGGGAGCAACTCCACAACATGGTGAGCGAGACGCTGTGGCCGCAAGAGCGAGCGCAACTCAGCTAGATGGCCGCCACCTGGGGAGGCCCGTTCACGCCGCCTCCCGCACGCCCCCCCCCCCCGGGCCGCCGCACGCCAATTTTCGGAGCAGCATTGTAGGATACCAAAACCAGTGCGGCAGTTTACTGGACATCACCTGGGTGCCTGTCGTACATGTTGTGTCAGCCATGTGACACTGGACACAGACCGCTACTGACGAGGCCTCCCCCCGCACCACCCGGGACGCCCCACGCTGTTTTTCTGTGCTGCATTGTAGGATCCCTAAACCAGTGCGGCACCCAGGCGACATCACCTGGGTGCCGTCAAGAACTCTGCACGTTGTGCTGCCTTGGGACTATTCGCACAGCAGACCGCTACTGACGAGGCCTCCCCCCGCCCCACCCGGGACGCCCCACGCCAATTTTCGGAGCAGCATTGTAGGATCCCTAAACCAGTGCGGCACCCAGGCGACATCACCTGGGTGCCGTCCAGAACTCTGCACGTTGTGCTGCCTTGGGACTATTCGCACAAAAGACAGCTTCTAACCATTGTTGCTTTTTGTGTTAATAAATGTTTAAATGTTTTTAGTTTTTGTTCTGTTCATTATCGTTAAAAGTTAATAAAGTTTTATAACCTTAATTTGTTGGAGTGTTATCTATTTTTTGAAAAACGGGTGAATGGGGCCTTGAATCGGGTTATTGTCATGTGTGGGCTTTGGAAGTGTGCTGCTGCAGGATCGGACATTTCAAACTCAAATGCACGTTCTTTTTCTTACCTTTCCGAAGCATGGAGCGCAATAGCAGGCAGAGAAAGGGTGATGCACGTGTTGAACACTACCTGACCTGGCAAGTTGCTGGCAGTGCCCCCCCGCCCGCTCCTGAAAGAGGGCACACACACACCGCCGCCCCGAGTACTTCACAAATCTTTAAAAGACCATGCGCTTGTTCATGAGGCTTAAATGGTTTATCACCTCTTCTAGAACCCCTACATCGACCCTCTGACGTTTCATGGAAAAATTACCATGTAACACAATACCAAGCCCTGTCAGCTGAAACCCCCAAGGAATCGTGGGGCATATTATCAAGGGGGTTTATCTCCGCTTTTTTGGCTTTAAAAACCATGAAAGCGGAGATAAAATTATTTCCCTATTATCAAGCTGTCGCTAACACCAGTTAGTGACACCTAAAAGGAGATAGCGACCATCTTGGGCCCGGCTTTGCATGTCAGTGATACTTATCACTAATGACATGCAAAGTGGCGTGCCAAGATGTTAGCGACTGGAAACAGTCCCTAACATCGCTACCTTCTATTACCAACTTTTGGAGATATTCGCGCTAAGCGCGAATATCTCCAAAATCTAACACCTGCCCTGAGCAGTTCTTAGCCATGTTATCCAATGGGAGGTGGATAACATGGCTAAGAGCATTTGCTCGATAATACATGAATATCGCTGACTTTTCTGCGATAATAGCAAGGTTTATCTGCGATAAAAATCGCCGATGTGCGGCGATAATTTTTGTCTCTAAACAAGTTATAGACAAAAATTATCGCTAGTTGTTCGTAATATGCCCCCGGGTTTTTGCTTGCAGAAATCGGGAGGCGGGAGACTAGCACTGAAATCAGTACTCACACGCCTGAATCAGGAGGATTGGCATGTCTGAATTCTCTACAGCTGGGGCCATAAACTACATCCGCAGGGGTAGGTGATAGCCTGGGACCAGCCTGGCATCTAAAATGGCTGCCGTGCACGACAAAATTGTGGCATTCGAAAAAAGGCAAGATGGCGCAGCCGCTGGAAGAGATATATCAACATATATCAGCCTCCTCAGCCACCCTCAGGAAACATAGGGGATTAGGATATGTCTCCCGCACCCCCTTATACCTAGTACTTTAATTAACGAAGCACAAAATGGCGAATTCCCGTTTCGCTACCAGTTTGCGGCCCAGTTTGCGGCCCGTGAAGCGCTTCTACCGTGAAAAATCATTTTTTTTTTATTTTCCCCACGGGACCCTTTAATAACCCCAACAACATTCCTAGGGGGTCAAGAGGGGGATACCTTGCCCCCTTTCATTAAATTCCCCCTTAGTTTTTCACCTTTTCTTCTCTCTCGATCCTACCGAGAGACAAGATGGCGGCCGCTCCGGACTGTTTAGAATGTTGACAGACACCGGAGAGCCAATCAGCTTTCTGCGCGCAAAGTTCCGATAAGCGAAAAGTAAGCGGACCGGATCGCTGCCCAGAGCGCTGTTACAGATATATATCTTGATTTAAACGTTAATTTCTCAAAAACTACTGGAGCACATATATTGAGACCTAGCAAAGGCACATCGGGCTAACAGTCCCTACAATTTTGCCAAGTTTCGTGCAAATCCATTCAGCCGTTCGAGCTAAAAGTGAGTCCAACCGCCCTATGGAAAACTCAATGCAAAAAACGCGTTTTGGGACCCCCCTTTTTTCTCAGCCCCCCCTTGACGAAACCCCACCAAATTTTCAGGGGCTGCTCAGAAACAAAATGTGCCATTTTCCTGAAAATTTCAGCCGATTCCGTCCACAAACGCCAAAGTTATTAGACATAGAATTTTCAAAAGTCCCATAGGGAATTTATCCTAACTATATATACCTACTGGCGAACGCCAGTAGGTAATATATATATATATATATATATATTTATATTCCCAAATTCGCTTTTCCAGCACAAAGTTAGTGCTGAAGCTGTTTTATTTCGCCCGCACCTCCACCATAACACGTTTCACCCTGTTCCCAGGGCTTGATCACATGACATATATATATATATATATATATATATATATATATATATATATATATATATATATGCAAACAACATCACGCGCTGCTTCTGCGACGCAATCCAGGCCACACCAGCAATACTCTTTCAGGTTGTTTTTATTAAGATTAAAAAGTTCAGGCATAACGCGTTTCGAGTCCCTTGACTCTTCATCAAATGCCGACAGCTTTTACATCAGTGGGTTTGTTGCAGATTATAAAGGAACGTAACTTTAAACACTGAAAGAGGACTAATGTCTGTATTGTTCCGGATTTTAAGGGGACAGGCTTTAAGTTTTCACAGTTCAATTCAGCTACAGAGGTGGGTACCGTTTGTATTCAGTAGTTAATAGTAACGTTTACACAGTGTGTTCATTTTTCAAAGGTTACCTTAGCTGCCCAGTCTTTTTGATGTGATGTTCAGTTACATGGGACTACAGTTCCCAGAATCAATTGCGCCTGTCCTCCGTTTTCTTCACCGGATTTCAGTGTTTGGTGATGGCAAAACTCCACTAAACACTGTGTGTGCCGAGTGCGAATATATATATATATAGGTTGAATGACCCTTTCTTTGATTGTTCCTCCCTTAATGTCATCAGATCCCTGATGACAGTCTCTGAAAAGGTGTCAATGGCATCTGTCGCTCCTGTAGGGACGAATTTTGGAGCATATGAGGGCGATTGCAAATAAAGACATCTCTTACCCCGTTGCTCGTCATTTTGCTATAAAACATCAGAGCAATAGAGATCTCCTAGACTATTTCTGTTTGGACCATGTGCCGGAACACATCAGGGGGGCACTCGACTTCTTAAACTTAGGAGACTGGAGTCACGCTATATTGTTGACTTAAAAACTAAGGCCCCGGGAGGTTTCAATATCGGGGAAGAAATGTCTGCACATTTGGGATAAGATAGAATCTTACAGTCCAAGTCTGCTAATATGTAACATTATGGAATTATTGTTATGTGTCGCTGATCTGAATTTGCGTACAATGTTTTCTCTCTTCTTTTTCCCCTTTTTTCTCATCTTTGAAAAATGTACTGTATGAACGTGTAAATTGATTGTGATGATGTGGTTATTCTTGAAATATGTTATTTTACTGTGCGGGGAGAATTCAGTTGTACAAGACATAGTAAATATTATTGGAGTGGTTTTTTGTGTGGGCAACCATTGCCGATCCACGGCTAGATTATATGAACTATGGCCTTTAAATAGACGAAAATGGTTCAACTCGATACACAAATGTGAAGATGATCGAACACAATTCCTTGACACACTTATTATCAAGTGTGTGTCATTATTGTAATTTTACCACTCCAATATACTATGCAGTACCATGTGATCAGGAAGACACGTTTACGAACTGGGACAGGAGGCAATACGATTGAGTGTTGCAATTGCCGATCCACAGCGAGATTTTAGTATTTGGGAATTATGTGTAAACATTGCTGCCACATGCCCTTTGAATTTTATAACAGTGCATTATGTAACTGTGTTAGACAAACATGTTCTAAGATGGCGCCCGTATGAGAATACGAGGTTTCGTCCCTTGTTTGTGTCAAATCCCGACAACTCTCGCGCTTTAAAAATGGTGCCGCAAAATGCATTCTCTATGACACTGACGAAGGGAGTCTTTCCCGAAACGCGTTTGTCTGAATAAAGTTTGGCGTTCGAAGCTTTTTGACCCCGCGAGTGCTGCATGTCTTTTTGGCAGAATTAAGAAGACACTGTTTGGAGCTTTAATATTGGCGCGGTACACCGCCGCGCTGCAGCACCCGCCTTTGGAGTGACTCGCTATCGGTGTAACTTTGGAGCAGGATATATATATATATATATATATATATATATATGTATATATTATTTTAATTTTTTTTCACTGAAAAAACCATACTTAGGCAGGTTATAGTTAGGAATTATCATTTAAAAAACCTTAAAAATTCAATGAAAAAAACATACATTTCAGGGGTGTTATAGTTAGCCGGACATTTTACTCATACAAAACCATTGAGATTCTTCCGTTATAGTGAGTTGTACTAAGTATAACTTGCGTGCCCGCAAACCACTGCTGATGATGTTACATATTACATCATTCATGACATGGTCAGTGACATCGCTGATGACATCTCAAATGACATCACTGATGAGATCATCCAGTGAATGTGGTTTGGTTTGTTATTTATATATTTATTATATATATAGGAATCTGCATGGAAGGCTGAGTGGATGTAGAAGTGTCTGGATAGAGGATTTAGTACTACTGTGATTGACTGTGTAATTGAGTCATTTAAAGTGTCTCACTAAATATATGGGATAGTCATTTAACTGTGTGAATATTTGTTTCAGTCTGTGTCTTGTTGTGTAAACTACTGCATAAGTTGGTTACTAGGTATGTGAAACTCTATATTAGTTTTTAATTAGTTAAGTGAGTATTTGTATGAGAGTGTGAATGTGTGTGTAGTTGTATGGAAGGTGTGTAACTGTCTAAAGATGTGTAAATAGTTGATTAAGTACATATATGAGGTTAAGACTGTATGGGAAAACAGTTGTTTTGGGTGATGAATCTCTTTATGGGTGTGTTGATGAGTAAATATATTCCTCAATGATATATGCCCAACAAAGTAGAAATATAAAAGGCAATGTATGTGACAGTTGTTGTATATAAATAAGTAAACATAAGACTCAATGATTGTATGAGTGACTGTATCGAAAACTGTATACTTGTAATAGTGATTTTATAACACACTACGTATGAGTTAATATCTATATGAATAAATAAAGTGGTGTTTTTATAAGTCTGTAGCTTAGTAAATGTAAGTATGATCAAGTGCTTGCATAAGTGGGTAGGATGGATGCATAAGTGAATAGGGTGTGTGCTGGTATGTAATGTCGATGAAGGTGTATAAGTATATTTAATAGTGTTCTATTGATCTTTGTTAGCATGTATGAGTGAATCTATAGACAAGTGTTTAGATGTGTGTGTAGATCTAGGAATCACTGAGTGGGTTTTTAGAAAGTTGTATTCGTGTGTCAATGGATTCAAATATGGTACTCTGTATTTTACAGTGAGTCATCAAAGGTTATACTAGTGTTTATCTGATTGCCACATGGATGATGTCATCAGTGACGTCATCAGTGATGTCATTTGAGATGTCATCAGTGATGTCACTGACCATGTCATAAATGATGTAATATGTGACATCATCAGTAGATATCTGATTGTCACGTGGATGATGTCATCAGTGACGTCATCAGTGATGTCATCAGTGATGTCACTGACCATGTCATAAATGATGTAATATGTGACGTCTTCAGTGGATTGCGGGCGCGCACATTATACTACTATAACAGAGGAATTTCAATGGTTTTGTATGAGTGAAATGTCCAGCTAACTATAACACCCCTGAAACCTATGTTTTTTTCAGTGAATTTCTAAGGTTTTCTAAATGATAATTCCTAACTATGACCTGCCTGAAACCTATGTTTTCTTCAGTGAATTTCTAAGGTTTTTTAAATGATAATTCCTAACTATAACCTGCCTGAAACCTATGGTTTTCTCAGTGAATTTCAAAGTTTTTTAAATGTCAATATCTAACTACAACATCCCTATAACCTATAGTGTTTATTAAGTGAATTTAAAAAAAACACGTGTATACTTTTTAGAGTAAAAACAAACTTAACAGAAGTGTTTTATAACTTATAATTATACCTCCTGGTTTTCCGGTATTTTTTGGGGGACATTTCCATCTGTATTAATCCATATTTTTTTAAAATAATTGTATGTGTATTTACCCATTTATATTTCGGGTTTTGTAAAAAAAATGAATCCGAAATTAGTATATTCCCACATTTATTTTACTGATAAATATGCACTCATGGCTGAAAGACTGACCGTTTTCACTCATGTAAACACTCTTAAATGATAAACTATACAGAACCTTCATATTAAAATGTGCAAGTTTTCTTATCCGGGGATATATACTGCTCTTTAAGGTTCTTTACTAAAAGTCTTTTATGGTTTTTACCCTTTTACTTTTAGAACGACAGACCTATTGGCCTACTACTCACCATTGACAGCATTTACAATCGCTCAATAAATAACCCAATTTCCCTAATTATCCACACTTTTAAAAAAATACAGAGAGGAAAATAAATACTTTTCTGTCTGTATTTATCTGTAAAAATCATTAAAAACATAATTCAAGGAGCCCTACTTATAATTTAAGAATGTTTTCAACTTAATTAGCAGTAATTAACATATAAGTGTGGTAAAAGTATGATGCAGCACCTATAATACCTGACTCTGAAGAACAGCGTTCACGGTTCGATTCCAAAGTCCATCAGCATCTTAACCCACCGCTATCTCACTGTAGGTAACATCTTGCTTAATCTTCCCAACTCCCCAAGCGCCGGCACACCTTTCTGGGGGTAGCTTTACGCTTTACAAATGCTGACATTTTTTTAATTAAAAAGCATAGTGATAACAAATATTAATACGTTTTTTTTTCTTCTATTGTAAACAATATTTTTTTTATGTCTTCTATTTAGATGTTTTTAATCATGGGAATGCAAAGGACATGGTTTACCGGGGACACTTTTTAAACTCTCCAACGTATGTGGATAATAAGGACCTTATACGTGTTACTATGGAAATCAAAACCTTTACAGCTTCACAGTTTGTAACTTTTCCCAACACGTGCACAAGAAAAACAGTTAAAACGTGAGCATGTGTAAGGTGTAAAACGTGACATCTACATAGGTGGAGCCGAATCTTCCTTCCATAGACTACTAAACAACCAAAAACAATATAAACCACACCTATTGTGCGATTAGTTTCGTTTTCGCGAGTTATTTCTGCGTCGCCAAGCTGTGATGCAGGTTCCCTTTTCTAGCCACAGATTCTTGTTTTGCGTCAACAAACATATTCCTGAGTTGTAAGTTGTAAGTTGTTTCATTATGGCATAGTAGATAGTTATAATTTGTGGCTATTTGTCAATATTTAAACATTTATATCTAGAAAATAGTGTTTTTGCATGTGTTTCCCTTTTTCTCCGTAACGTCTGCAGCTTGTTTTCAGAAACAGATACATTATAACAAACAATGCTCCTTTTCTGGCGCCTTTCAGCTTATATATTGTGACTTTCTATATTATAATATTGACACTGTACTTCGCTTCAGAAGTGTTACTGACCCATCAGCGGAAAACCTAAACATATACAATCAAAGCCACGACCTTCCAGTTGTTAGGGTTTTTTCCCCCCTAGGGATCATATACTGTTAATATGTATATTATAACATCAACAGTTATGCTGATCTCAGTGGAGTTCATGACCCGTAGGCACAAAGAGTAAAGCTATATAAGCAACGTCACCAGCTTCTGGTTTTTAGTCTGTTCCCCCCTTTTGATCATATACTGTGAATACATATATTATAATTTTTACAGTCATAATGATCTCAGAGGAGTTTATGACCCGTTGCCTCGAAAATCAAACTTTTCGACCTCCCAGAGAAAAGAAACTCGGAAAATAATTACCGCTCGAAAGTATTTCGTTATGGATCTTCTGTTAAATAGATAACTTTATTTTCCTTTTTTTTTTACTGTAACAATGGTATCAATCGTTATATTGTAATAGATTGTGCTATTGTTACAGGAGAGGAATAGGAGATTTTTGGGCGCCATCTGTAATACAGTTTACGAAACATTAGAACATACTTGATCGAGTATTTTTTTCAGGGAGCATATTTTTTACGAAATTTCAGAATAAAATATATAGCTTTCATACATACTTTGTTACTTTAAATATTCGATAAACCCTACATTTCTGAATGTTATTTTCTAATTTCTATTCTTCTCATTTGTGGTTCCTATTCATCTTCTCCCTAAAGAATATATAGGACCATTTCTGCATATTATAATAGTACTATCCTATATATTCTTAAGTGGGTATGTGATTTGTTAGCGGAACAGTGTGCGACCTCTAAGCACAACGACAGACCGTTCCGGAATTCTACAAAATACAAATTTGGAAAATAATAATGCATACATTTCTATATAATATGAAGTCACTCGTATTTAACTGTTTTTTACTTGTTCTCCTGACCTCAGATAATGTAGTGCGGGAGTGTTTGTTGTAGCAAGTCTATTTTATTTTATCTAAAAGTAACTGATGCCCTCTTACATTATCAAGACTATGGGGCAACACTTTATAAACTGTAGCAGAAAAAAGGAGGGTATGGCCAAGCTTAACTGATATTTTCTGAAATTCCATTTTTATTTGTCACCCCTTTCACATATACAGCGTCAGTTTCTGAAGAAAGTTTATTTTTATTTGCTAAATAAAAATTGTTTCAAACCTAGACTGAAATCTTTGCTGCGCAACCACACCTCCCCATCAGAAAAGTAAACACCACATTATAAGTAAATAGTGCTCCTTGGAAGTATCCCACCCGCAAACTTGATAAAAAAACACAAATTGTTGTCGCTTTAACGGCAGCAAACTACAACAAAAACAGTAAAAATGGACTTCAAAATCCTTTGTTATCTTACTGCAAGATATTGCTGTTTGCTATGCAAGAGTGAGAGCCACCCCCCGGCTATAAAATAAATGGTGCCTATCCCCGGGATACTTCTGTTTGCTAGGAGAGGGCAGGAGTCTTGCGGCTCCCGCCCTCCCATAGCAAACTTGGTTTGGGTTTTGAAAGAGAGAGCAGGGAAATCTGTTCTCACTTTCAAAATCCAAACTAGATTGCTTTTCCACATGCATGTTAGCATCTCTCCATGTGAAAAAGCAATTCCAGCTCCCAAAGGACGTGGGGAGCCAGCAGGACTGTGGGGGCATTTTGGCTCCCCCCACGGTCCCCAACATTTTTTATAATACCCGGGGGATGGGGTCCCCGGGGATATTAGAAATTACTGATAGGGGCTATTTTTTACTATAAAATTAGACGTCATGCACCCAGCGCAGCGCTCAGTGAGGTGCCCTGGTGTGCACGCGCTGGATGCACAACTCATAATCCGTAGGGTGCATGATTGCTGTGCCTTTCGTGCACAACTTCTGCGCACAACTTCTGCGCGTTTGGGAACCGGTATTGCTTTTCCACATGGGGAACTACTAACATGCAGCTCCACATGTGGAAAAGCAGTCTGGTTTAGATTTTGAAAGAGAGAACTGATTTCCTTGCTATGGGAAGGCGGGATGAGCACCCCGGGACACTGCAGGAGCCGGCCCTCCCACAATACATAAAGCCCCGGGGAGTGGTGATCCCTGGGGCTTTGGGGACCTTGGAGCCCCCAACCATTTTTTTTTTTAGCCCCAGGGGATGACGGGGCCCTTGAGTGCTACAGGAGGGGGGCCACACAGCCCCCCGTGGCCCCCTCCCACTATACATAAAGCCCCGGGGAGTTGTGGTCCGCGGGGCTTTGCGGACCTTGGAGCCTCCCCAACCATTTTTTTGTAGCCCGGGGGGGGGGGTGACGATTCCTGGGGCTGGGGGCCCATCTGGGCCCTCTGTAAAATTTAATAATTTTGCCCCCGGGATTTGGCCCACCCGGGGGCTAATTATGAAAAAAGATCAATTTTTTAATGTATTTATTTTTACGGCAGAGTCCCCGCACCCTACGACACTTGTCGCTTAAAAAAAAAAAAAGAAAAATATTTTGTGGGCCCTGGGGGTCCTTCTGGGACCCCCTAAGCAGGTCTAGAGGGTCAAAGTATTTCTACCCTGCCCCCTTTCTACGTTTTGCACACTTGTTCCACTAACTTCTTCAGCCTCGCTTCTACCGAGGCACAAAATGGCTGCCAACAGTTCCTGGTTTCGAATGTTGACAACCACTTGACAGCCAATTAGCATTCAGTGTGTGATCGGAAGGGTGCGCTTATGATACACCCACGGTGTGCTCAGAGTCCGTGGATCCACCCCTCCCATAGATATATATATGTTTTTAACTGTAATTTTCTTAGAAACTACTGAACAGATTGACACCATTTAAGCAAAAGACACTAGTCTGAACTGAGGACTACATCTCTGCCAAAGTTGGCATAAATCCGTTCAGCAGTTCGGGTTGTAGCTGTGGCTAAAGGTCCTAAGGGAAATTGCATGGGGAAAACACTTTTTGGGACCCCCCTTTTTTCTCAGCCCCTGCTTCACGAATCACCCCGAAACTTTCAGGGAAGGAGGGGAACAGAGCTGGCCATTAGTTTAGAAAAGTTCGTAAAGATTCATCAACCAGCGCCAAGGTAATCCCAATAGAATCTTGCGGATTTCCTATGGAAAATAGGTCATGACTATAACTACCTACTGGCGACCGCCAGTAGGCAATATATATATATATATATATATTCCCACGTTATAGTTAGTTGGACTCACTATAACTTATGCGCCTAAATGCACTGCTGATGACGTCACATATTACATCACTCATGACATGGTCAGAGACATCACTCATGACATCACTGATGACACCATCCAGTGAATGTGTGTCTTTCTGAAAAATAAATATGTTTTATTTATGTATATGTAAAGGCCGATGGAATAATAAATGTTTGAATAGGTGTCTAAATGGATTTTTCTTTTTTTTAAATTGATTGGTTAACTGGCTTATTAAGTGTATCTTAGTGAATACATATATTAGCGAGTAACTTTTAAATATTGAAATATATGTATCAGTGTTTCACTTTGTGTATAAGTGGCTGCATGGGTTGGTGACTGACACACTGTTTGTATGTGTTTTGAAGACACCATATGTGTAGGATTGTAAGGGTGGATGAGTGTGTGTTAGTGAGTGAATGACTGTCTCACTAGTGTCTTTATTAGTAACAACATATGTTTTAATCTAGTATATGTGAGTATTGATGTATATAAGTAAGTTTATGTGAGAGTGAGAGATTGTAAGTGTTCCTGTTTAAATAAGTATGTGTTTCTTTAAGTGATTTTTTATGAGAGTAAGTATGTGTAAGTTTCCTTAGAAGTAATGTGCTAGTCTGTGTATACTTGTATATGTAAATAAATGGATGTTCAATAATTTATTTGCATGGGTGAGTATGTGTGTGAGTAACTTTTGGATGACTGTCGGATGTATTTGTGTATCACTACATATGATGAGTGAGTATATGTATGAGTGACTATATAGAACTGTTGCTGAATGAGTGGATGTGTATATAGATAGTGGAATTACTGAATTGGTTGTTGTATCTGGTATGGGTATCTCCATTTGTTTGAAAATGTTAGTTTCTATTTTTGAATATGAGTTTCAAGGGTTACATTACACTGAAAGGAGGTCTTTCAGTCTGTCACAAGGATGGTGTCATCAGTGATGTCATGAGTGATGTCACTGACCATGTCATGAGTGATGTAATATGTGACGTCATCAGCAGTGCATTGCAGGCGCGCAAGTTATAGTGAGTCCAACTAACTATAACGTGGGAATTTCAATGGTTTTATGTCAGTAACATTTCCAGCTAACTATAACTGGTGTGAAACCTATGGTTTTTTCAGTGAATTTAATAGGTTTTTTAAATGCTAATTCCTAACTATAACTGGTGTGAAACCTAGGGTTTTTTCAGTGAATTTCATAGGTTTTTTAAATGCTAATTCCTAACTATATATAGGGCCTCAAACCTAGGTTTTTTGTTAGCAAATTTCTATAGGTATGAAATGTAATATTTTTTATAATGAAGCCTATATTGTATATTTATGTAATACTATTTTTTTTATGTATATTGTTCATGTTTTTTATTTTTTTTTGCCCTGGAGCGCTCCTTGTGCGCGTCCTGGTGAGCGCACCGGTAAGCGCAGTCTTGCTGCATGCCCCAGGGCGCGTACCGGTGAACGTGCTGTTAGCGCTTTTGCCGCAAACGAAAACATCATTGTGAGGTATCGCGTAGCCGCGTCCGCGTGATACGCACGGCGTAAGCGCACCCGGAAGCACTCGAGCGCATACGATTGCGCTATGTAACCATCCGACGTGCTTACGCGACGCGCCCCTGGTAGCGTAAGCACGTCGGGTCATGTGACCTAGAAATAACTTTTCATTGGATCAGGACAGTTTTAGTTTCCAAATGATGAAAGCCCTGGTCATGTGACCTGAAAATAACACTTTTCATTGGTTCAGGACAGTTTTTTTTTCCTAATGATGAAAGTCCCCACCTTTTTTCCTCATTCTCACTTTGTTCTTTGAGTGAGGAAGACCTGTTTTCATTCATTGAGAAATGGCTACAGTAGCAGCAGCAGCAGGAGCATCTGCACCACCACCACCACCACAAGGACCACCAAAACACCACATTGGTGGTGTAGAAGAGGAGGAGGAGGAGGAGGAGGAGGAGGAGGAGAGGACGTTCCTTCCTGAAGACAATCCCCCTTACAAACCGAGACAGCACATTGTGTGGGAGTTTTTTTAATTCCCAAGAGGCCAGAAGAAAGTCAATGCAGCAAAAGTGACTTTGCCTGATCTGTGGCTGTGAACTTTCCAGGGGGAACCCTACAAAAAAATATTCTTTTGGTAATCACACCATGATTCGCCATATGCAACGCAAGCATCCTAACAACTATTCTGCGACAGAGGTGAGAGAACTGTCCAGAAACCTTCCCCAATCTTCTTCCAGAACCTCAACAAGCAAAGAACCCACTCCATCGGGTCCAGAGGCAAGGGAGATGGTCCCAAACATCCAAATCAAGTTTGGATTCTATTGTGGGACTACAATTACATATGGCGAACAAAGTATAAACCTAATCAACCGTGCAGGAGATAACCATATCTGCAGAAAAAAAACTTAATTTTTTCCCTGATTTGTTTTTTGCTCCAGTTGAGCCGTTTACAATTCCCTGTTTTTTGTTTCTCCCCATAAAAATTACAAAAAAAATATAAAACTGTTCATAAAAGCCCAAAAAAGTAAAAAATGTTCAAAAAAACAAAAAAAAATATAAAACAACAAAAAGACAAAAAGAATTAAAAAAAACAGTTCTTTTTAGAACTACCTCCATTTTATAAAAAAATGCTTCATTTTTTAAAAAATCTGTCATTCTTTTTTGTCCCCACGGTACGCTCCCCGGTACACTCCCCGGTGCGCGTACCGGGCGCTCCCCCGTGCAAATCGAAAAAAAATGTTTGTTTTTTTGCCCCGCGGGACCCTTTTATGGCCCCCACATCAAACCTAGGGGATCAGGAGGGGTCTACCCTGCCCCCTTTTGGTCATTTTCCCCTTTGTTTTTGCCACCTCTTGTGTCTCGATCCTACTGAGACACAAGATGGCGGCCGCTCCGGACTGTTTGGAATGTTGACAGACACCCGAGAGCCAATCACCTTTCCGCGCGCGAACTCGCGAAGCGCGCTGGTGCGCGCCCCGGTGCGCGTACCGGGGCGCGCTTATAGATATATATATTTTTTGGAACCTAAATTACTCAAAATCCACTGGAGCACATATCTTGAGACATAGCAAAGGCACATCGGGCTACCAGTCCCTACAATTTTGCGAAGTTAGGTGGAAATCCATTCAGCCGTTCGGGCTAAAAGTGAGTTTGACCGCCCTATGGAAATTAACATGGGGAAAACACGTTTTGGGTTCCCCTTTTATCTCAGCCCCCGCTTGACGAATTCCCCCCCAAACTTTCAGGGAAGGAGCGGTGTTCTTATCTTTGTGGATACTGTGTAGTAAATGAATGAAATATATTTATCCAATAAAACCGGTGAAGTATGAAAAACAAACCTTCATATATGGGAAACAAAACAAATTGGTAGAAATTGATACTTAGGACCCTTCTATGATTCTAATGAATGGTATTGTCAAATGAATTTGTATTTGTACAGTTATTAATTTGAATTAGAACACTGACCGTCTGTCTCCTGTACCCTTGACTCCCCCTCCGTAACGATAAACATTGATAAAATGATGAAATTTCACACTTCCGGCTGGAAGTAGTGAGTAACAGAACTTTGAATCAAACAATTTTAATTATTTGAACTTTGCACACATTTGGGTGTTTGCCATGTATATATGAATAGTTATTACGGCGTAATGGCAATATTGTGGGAAATTAACATTAACCAACTGTTTAGAAATGTTTTGTATCCCTTAGACTAGGGACAATATCAAACAGTGTGGTCTTTTTTCTAGAAAAAAATGTACATTATATTCGGTTAAGTATATGCACAGATCCTTGGATTGAATTATAATTGTCTATACTATTTAAAATGTTATCTAATAACATGTGTATCTCAAGGAATCCGGTTTCTATTACCTTTGTGCCATCGAACGTATGTTTGTGTAAAAAGTACGACGTTTATTTTCATGGCGAAATATTGGCCAATAACTGTGGTTTGGGATTATTTTAAAAAGTAGGAGGGTATTTTCTTACGTTATACCAGCGAACAAGGCGTCAGGGAACGCCGAAACGCGTTTGGTTTCTTGGGCACTGCAATGCACTTTGATATCTGATCAATAAATACCTGCGGCAGCAAAACTTACTAAGCGTCCGTTTTCTCTCATTTCCTTGGAAACGCTGTGCAAAGAGTGGCGACGAGAGTGGAATTTCGATATATATATATATATATATATATATATATATATATATATATATATCGCAAACAGGTTTTCTCCTTCCACCTCCACCAAAGCCTCGGCGGCGAAGAAAGAGACACGAACCGCTTCTGTTCTCAGGCAAGATGTTTTATTTTAACCTAGCAGCAGTCAACAGATGACGCGTTTCGGGCTCAGGCGCCCTTGTTCACATAAAGGCTGTATGTGGTTAAAGCCGTTTTTAAATAATATGCCCTTCCCACCAAGGTCACGTGTTCAGCAAAGAAAACGATGGACATAGCAAATAGACTACATGATTTGTGCACAATCAATGTAATTTAACTATCCCATCACGCCATAAATCATTTTTACATGACCTTAACACTGTTTCCAAATACATCATTATATACATAGGAAATTTATCTTACTGTATTATAGCGTCATAAAAGCTTTTTCTGAAATTACAATATAATTTCAAAGCGCAAATTTCATTTTTGGCATTTTGTCAAACATTCCTGGATAAATCCAAATGCACTTAGAAGAGTGCAAAAATTCATAATAGCTGCATAAATGCAAATAGCTATAAACTGATTTGTGACTTCAGTTAAAAAAGGGGATATACAAAAGGATAAGTGCATGGTAAAGCTGCTTCCCAGATTTTTCTACAAAAATATATATACCCTGTGCAAAACATGTTAAAAATGGTGGAAAGATAAAGATGCATCTTTCAACCTGACCTCAGCTGAGATATGACATAATACAATGTCTCTACCATAGTGTGAAAAAGTGAGGTGAACACTCAACAATCGTCATAATTCGTATGTCAAAGGACATTCAACATCTCTGTATTGACCACGAATTTGACAATACAAACACAATCAAAAAATCGGATAACAATATCTCGATTAAGCAGAAAACAAACTCAAATGTTGTACAGTGTGTATCTTCTCATTTAGGGCAGCAATCAGAATACATAATTACAAGCATGTGTACATGTCTTCGGTGTTATTCAGACCATTCGGGCATTTGCTATCGAAGTTAAGGATAAATTTCGTCTCCAATCTCCTAAGCAAAGCTTCTCTGTTCCCCCCTCTGCGTGGTTTGGGGACTGCTGATACCACATAGTATTTCAAACAAGATAAGTTGTTATCATGAACTTGTTTGAAGTGGCGTGCCACCGGATAATTGGGATCGCTATGTAGGATGGCACGTAGATGTTGAAGTATTCTCTCATGTACCTGTAGCTTTGTACTTCCGATGTAATTAAGTCCACAGGTACAGGTGAGGACGTATACTGCAAACTCAGTTTTGCAGTTATAGTTTCCTATTATCTTATGTGGTGTGGGACTGAATGGAGTACTGTATTCTGTTGTGCTTACCCCGAACTTGCAAGCCCGGCATGAGGAGCATTTGTAAAAAACATCTTTGGGTTTTAACCAATTGGGTTTAGTTCTAATCTCAGGGCTGGTGAGATCTAACACAGCTCCCATGTTTCTCCCTCTGCTGAATGTTATAGTGGTGCTAGATGGCAAACTCATTTTCAGAACTGGGTCAGTGAGTACTATTCCCCAGTTCTTATTAATGATGGATCTGATTTTGCGCTCGTTCTCACTGTAGGCTGTGATCAGTCTTGGACATTGGACTTTTTCAACTGCCCCGGAGACTGTTGATGGATCAGATCGGTCTTGCGGGACAGGCTCTTCCCCAATGGGATCTGGAAGTAAGCTGGCTCTAGATCTAGAGGATGTCTTAGCTAAAGCTGATGTCAAGATTTTATCTGAATAGCCTCTAGCTTTCATGCGACGCATGGATTCTGCAGCACAAATATTGAATTCAGCTTCCGTGCTACATATTCTTTTCAAGCGTAGCAATTCCCCATAGGGGATGCTGGCTATCAAGTGCCTGGGATGGGCGCTGGTGGCATGGAGTGTAACATTACCAGCGGTGGACTTTCTGAATAATGTGCTCTCTATTCTGCCATTTGCTGCATACAGCTTAACATCCAGATATTCCAGGCTGAAGTTATCTATGTGGTGGGTAAAGTGGAGATTCAAACTATTTGTGTTGATGTTGTTGATGAATTCCAACGCCTTATCTTTGCTACCCTGCCACACGATGAAAATATCATCGATGAACCTGTAATAGTGTATGATATTTTCTTCATATATGGAAGAATAGTCTTTTTTGAGCACTTGCTCCTCCCACCAGCCAACGTGCAAGCACGCATAGCTGGGGGAGAAGCAAGCTCCCATGGCCACACCCCTTAGTTGTTTAAACAACTCCTTTCCAAAGAGAAAGAAGTTGTTATGGAGACACCACTTCATCATGCTCACTAGAGCCTTGTTGTGCTGATAGAATTCGCACGGTCTTTGGTCCAAAAAGAATTTTACAGCTGATAATCCTGCCTGGTGGTCTATACTAGTGTACAAGGATTCAATGTCTAATGAAATTAAATACATCCCATCTGACCATTGAATATTCCTAATTTTACCCAGGAAATCACCAGTATCATTGATGTAACTGGGCAGTGTTTTTACATGATTCTGCAGAAAAAAGTCTATGTATTGGCCCACCTGTTCCGCTGCGCTGCCAATAGCGGAAATGATAGGCCTGCCAGGGGTGGGGAGAACACACTTATGCACTTTTGGTATCAAATAAAGTACTGGTACAATTGGATTTTCATTGTGCATAAATTTAAACTCATCATTGGAGATTAGGCCATCGCTGCGCAATTGTGTTAACAGTTTCTTGAGCGAGTCTGTAGCCAATTTGTATTTTTTGGTGTTAGATGGCTCATAACAATCAATATTGTCAAGCTGACGTTTTGCCTCCTTAATATACTCTTCCGGGGCCAGATTACTAAATTACCACCCTTGTCCAATTTTTTAATGATGATTTCGTTGTTCTCCCCCAGTTTCTTCATCAAATTGGCATAGTCCTTTTTCTTTTGCTCAACATGTTTTCTTTGTTTGAATTTCTCAGACTGTATTTGTTTATTCAATCTTTTGATGTCTTCAACCACACAGTCGTGGAACGTATCTAATGCATCCCTTGGCATCATGGGGATATATTTGGATTTTTTCTTGAAGGGGCTGATCCCAGCACCTTTCTGTAGCAGATTGATGTTATTCATTCTAATCTGGGTAGATGGATCACATTCACTCTCGCTATTTGCTGCCTCGCCAGTATTCAAATCATGAAGGTCCAGGTAAGTTGGAATATCTGCAGCCCTAATCCCTAGACTTTCCACATGAGTAGTCATTCCATGTTGTAGCTCTCCGTCTTTGTCTTTGGCATTTTTCAAAAAGAAATGTTTTTTCAATTTAAGTTTTCTAACAAATCTAAAGACGTCAATTCTTGTGGAGCTATAATTAAAAGTTTGGCCAGGACAGAAATTGAGACCCAGAGACAACAATGTCTTTTCAGCATCAGACAAAGGTACTTTGGACAAATTAATAATAGTTTTGTCCAGATCTACTTTCTCCTTGTCCAGTTGCTCTTCTTTTTGTTTTTTCCTTTTTTGTTTGTTCATTTTTCTTCTTTCTTTTCTTCGTCTGTTTTTTCTTGTATTTTTTGCTGCTGTTTGCTGTCCTTTCTCGGTCTCAAAGACCGCAGTCTCTCTGCTACTAAAAAATCCAATTCCTCTCCCGCATCAAGTACAATTGTTGGTGTGGGCCTTTCTCCGCTTTCTATGCTGGATTCGCTGGAAATGGAAATGGAATCAAAGCTGGTGCTTTCTGCTGCTGCTCCTCCTGTTACAGCAGATTTCTGTGCATTTGTCTCCACATTACTTTTACCCTTTTGTTCCCCAAATTTTTTGCGGTTCTCATTGTTGTACTTTCGGGCGAAAGTGAAGATTTGCCCGTTGTTATAGTCTGCTTCATCCCTAGCAAATTTGTGCGCTTTGCGTTGTTTTATTTTTTCTTCGTGTTTGCGCAGCCTTTCATCAATAGCGATTCTCGCAGTTTTGATATAGTCAACTTTGGCAGATTTCTTTAGCTCTTCTTCAATACTTTCGATTTTTTTCACTATTTCCACTCGATCAATTGCTGCATATTTAATTAGAATGCGGACTGAGGTCATGGAAGCTTCTAAGTTATTCTGTGCCCATTCTTTTAACATTGCAGGGTTGGGGTTATCATAACTTGGGGCCAAAAGGATACGAAGACCTTTTGGAACCCGCCCAACCTCTGCATATTTAGTAAGTGAGCAATGCTCCCACCACTTAGTTATCTCCAAGCGCATGTACTTCTCAAGGTCTTTCAGTAACGTTTTCTCGTTGTCATCCGCCCCTGCCGGTGTGCTTACAGTGGGTACAACGTTAGAATTTGATGTAGGTCTTTTGCAGAACAATTCCTCAGCTGCCGCTTCACGCTGGCGTACAGCCTCGTCTGTCATGCTGACTGATAGGTTAATATTGCAAATGCAACCCGAATCGTATCTCGAGTCACTTCGTTGTGCCTGTTCTCTCCCCACCTCTGCCACAATGCCGTCGTCACTCACCGGGTACTGCTTCCGCTTTTCCTTCGAACCCGTCTGGTTCTACTTGCCGGTCAGTATCCCTTTACTCTCGTGTGACGTGTGGCGGCGCGAGGGGGCTGCTGCCAATGTTTCACCACAAACCACTTGCTTCTTCGACTTCAGGGCGGCAGCCGCTTCCGGGTGAGAGGGTTCGTCAAAACGGAAGAAAGTCGGGCTTCCGTGAATTACAAATCGCAAACAGGTTTTCTCCTTCCACCTCCACCAAAGCCTCGGCAGCGAAGAAAGAGACACGAACCGCTTCTGTTCTCAGGCAAGATGTTTTATTTTAACCTAGCAGCAGTCAACAGATGACGCGCTTCGGGCTCAGGCGCCCTTGTTCACATAAAGGCTGTATGTGGTTAAAGCCGTTTTTAAATAATATGCCCTTCCCACCAAGGTCACGTGTTCAGGAAAGAAAACGATGGACATAGCAAATAGACTACATGATTTGTGCACAATCAATGTAATTTAGCTATCCCATCATGCCATAAATCATTTTTACATGACCTTAACACTGTTTCCAAATACATCATTATATACATAGGAAATTTCTCTTACTGTATTATAGCGTCATAAAAGCTTTTTCTGAAATTACAATATAATTTCAAAGCGCAAATTTCATTTTTGGCATTTTGTCAAACATTCCTAGATAAATCCAAATGCACTTAGAAGAGTGCAAATAAATATATATATATATATATATATATATATATATATATATATATATATAGATATATATTCACTTAAAAAACCATAGGTTTCAGGCCTTATATAGTTAGGAATTAGCATTTAAAAAACCATTGAAATTGCTCCTATATAGTTAGTTGTACTAACTATATTTTGCGCACCCGCAATCAGCTGATGATGATGTCACATATTACATCATTCATGACATGGTCAGTGACATCACTGATGACATCACTGATGACATCCCTGATGACATCTCATTTGACATCACTGATGACATCATCCAGTGACTGTGTGTTTCTGTAAAGTTTAAATATGTTTTACATATTGAAGAATAAGTGGATGTATAAGTGTCTGGATGAAGGATCTATTAGGTGCGTGACTGACTGTATGAGTGAGTGATTAAATGTGTCTTACTAAATGCATAGGTTAGTGACTAAACTGTCTGAATGTGTGCATCAGTATGTCTGTTGTTGTGTAAGCTGCTGGATGTGTTGAACAGTAGCTATATGAGTGGCTATATGGGTTATTGATTGGTTGCCCAAGTATTTGAATGGGAGACTGTGTGTGTGGGTGGCTGGGAGGTGTGTGACTCTGTGCATAGATGTGTGAGCAGTTGATTCGCTAGGTGTATGAGTACAAGAGTGCATGTTGAAACAGCTATATGGGCGGTTGACTGTGTGCATGGGTGTGTTGGTGAGTGAATGGATATCTCAGTGCTACATGTCCAAGTAAGTACATATGTAAAACACAGTGCATGTGAGAGTTGGCATATATAAATGACTATACATGAGAGCCAGTGAATGTGCGAGTGGCTGTATGGATCATTGTGTACTTGTATCAGTGATTGTATAATTGAGTAAGTATGTGTTAGTATATGTATGGTGTTGTGTGTATAACTGTATAGTTGAGGAAATGGAAGTGTGATTTATTCTTTGCATGGCTGACTAGTTGTGTGGGTAACTCCATGGATGAGTGGCAGTGTGTGAGTGTCTGCATAGGTGTATGAGTGCATAGTATTGTATTGATGAGTGACTGTATGTATGAGTGATTCTATGGGTGAATGAGTGAATATGTGTGTAGACCTAGGAATCAGTGAGTGTGTATGTAGTAACTGGTATTGGTGTGTGTAGTGACCGTGTTTTTGGCTCTATTTCTGAGTGATGGTGACTTTAAGCTTGCTACCATCCTGAATCCCTATTCTTGCCTTGTGTTGGTCCTTTTCAGGCCTTTTTCCAGACCTAGAAGCATAAACTAGAGGATAGCTGCTTTATATGATGATAGATCCCTTATTCTTGACTCTAATCCATCTATTGCCTATTGGCTTTGACATTATTATGTGTCCTTTCATCATCCTACCTATAGTAGAGGGTGGATCCTGTATTCCTGACTTTATATTACATATTGGTATGGTTTGTGTATGTACTCTGGCAGAGCTAAGTGTTATTTTATCCTTTTCGGGCCTACAAGGGCCAGAACTAGAGAGACTCCATTTTGCTTTCTGTCCCTGCAGACTGAGATGCTTGCAGGGTAAAGGTGATGTTTTAGTTATGAGGTGTTGTTCACTCTTTGCAAACTGGAGAGAACCGGCCAGAGCTGAATCTAATCAGGAAATGTCCCTGGGCTCAGATCTCTAGACGAAACAAGCAGTTGATCACTGTGGGGGCGTCTGGAGCAGGGAGCCTGGTGCATGAAATCGGTGGGAGGAGGCTACTGGCTGGAACTTTCCATGAGGAGAGAGCATTCCATATTAGTGAAGTACAGAAGAGGAGGAGGGTCAGTGAGTCAGTTGGAGTTGGGGAGAGCAGTGAGTCGATGTTTGGAACAGAGAGAAGTCAGTTAATGCTTGGAGGGAGAGAAGTCAGTTGAAGCTGGAGAGAGAAGTGAGTTGATGTTTGGAACTGAAGGAAGCAGTCAGAAGCAGTTACTTATCAGAAGGAGTTGTGATCAGCTGGAGTCTGAAGTGATGCCTTTTGGAAGAGACTGAAGTTATATTGTGGATTAGTCTGTGGGAGCAGCTGGAGTGAATTGGACATTGGAGCTGGGATAATCAGACAGAGTGAAGAAGCTAGTGGAGCGAACAGTTATCAGAGCGGCAGAAACTATTAGACTGAAGCTGGGAAGTGAAGACAGTTTGTGGGGGAGAGGAATCCAGTGCAGAGTGATCAGCGCAGATGCGTGTCCAAGAGTGCAGGGGAGAATCTGAGACTAGCTAAGGCACAGACAAGAGAGGAACCCAGATGACAGCTAGAGCAAGACTTCATACTAATCAGGTGATATCTGTCCTGTTATATTAGTTTGCTTTACATTTAAACATTAACCTTGATCCTATTGTATTGCTAATCCTTTTTCTTTCAGCGGTGTGCAGTATAATCCATTCCCTCTTTAGCTGTTTACAGTCCCTGTCAGTTACATGTGGATGTGTTATAGTAATAAAGCTTTCCATTATAATAAAGAGACCCCGCAGATCTGTGTATGTGTCTATTCCCCTTTTACTTTTCAGGCTATGTGTTATAGTGCAGTATTATATTGTTGATATTATTATAATAAAGGAACCCCAGTTCTTAGTGAACCAGTGTGTATGTTTTATTCTTATACAGTAAAGTTAGCCTTTCTTCTAGTCAGGTGCTATTATATGAACGGATGCTACCCCGATCAGGTAAATGGTAACTGAATAATGAGGGAGAGAGGAGCCCTTGAAATAGAGAATAAGTTGTACACCGTGTAATTCGGCCATTCTTGTGAGATCCATAATATTGTAGTATTGTACCTCTAGTGAATAGTGAGAGATTCCCCAACATGAAGAGCTAAAGGTATTCATAGGAAAGTGATCGCCGTTATAAGGCGGCGTTAATGAGAGCACCAGGGGGGAAACTGGTGTGTATACCCACAGGATTGTGGCTTGTGTGTGTAATAGTGAGAGCACCAGGGAGGAAACTGGTGTGTATACCCACAGGATTGTGGCTTGGGCGTTAAAGAGAGCACCAGGGGGGATACTGGTGTGTATACCCACAGGATTGTGGCTTGTAGGAAGTTGAGAGCACCAGGGGGGAAACTGGTGTGCATACCCACAGGATTGTGGCTTGCGAGAGCACTGGTTGCAGCCAGTGTGTAATGGTAAGTAATCAGAACTGCCCCAGGGTAGATTAGTCTGGGCCCATGTGGTCGCGAGACTATATTGTATGAGTGTGGTGTAGGGCATGGACGTCCTTAGTAATCAGTGAGTATTCCTAGTAATCCCCATAGATTTAGTGGTGTTTTTGATGATATGAGCTTGTATATTGCTAATTCCCCATCCTCTGGTAGGTACCCAGGTGCCTGGATAGATGGGTCCTGAGGAGGGAGGTGGTTACGTTTCGGCTGGGTTGGTGGTGTCTTGGTGAGCTGATTCTATCTGGTCCGAAAATCCGGTCGTTACAGTGTGTCAATGGTTTCAAGAATGGTAGTCCGTATTTAACAGTAGGTGTATCAAAGGTTATATTAGAGTGTGAGGAGGTGAATGATATCAGTGATGTGATCAGTGATGTCAAATGAGATGTCATTGGTGATGTCATTTGAGTTGTCATCAGTGATGTCATCAGTGATGTCACTGACCATGTCATGAATTATGTAATATGTGACATCATCAGCAGTGGATTGCGGGTGCACGAAATACAGTTAGTACAACTAACTATAAAGGAGCAATTTCAATGGTTTTTTAAATGCTAATTCCTAACTATATAAGGCCTGAAACCTATAGTTTTTTAAGTGAATTTGCAAGGTTTTTAAAATGCTAATTCCTAACTATATAAGGCCTGAAACCTATGGTTTTTTAAGTGAATTTGCAAGGTTTTTTAAATGCTAATTCCAAACTATATAAGGCCTGAAACCTTTGGTTTTTTAAGTGAATTTGCAAGGTTTTTTAAATGCTAATTCCTAACTATATAAGTCTTGAAACCTATGGTTTTTTCAGTGAATTTGCAAGGTTTTTTAAATGCTAATTCCTAACTATATCAGGCGAGAAACCTATATTTTTTTTCAATCAATTTCAAAGGTTTTGTAAATGCTAATTCTATTAGCGGATAACGTTTATATATGTTATTATCCTTCTGGGACCACCTGAGCAGCCATCTTGTTTCTCAGGAGAAGTGAGGCACAAGAGAGCACAAAACAAGAGTGGAAAACGCAAAAAGGGGGCAGGGTTGAGACCCCCTGACCCCCAAGCCCTTCTCAGGGGGTCCCAGAAGGACCACCAAGTGCAAAATATATATATTTTTTAAATCGCGGGGTACGCGTACCGTACCCCGCGATTTTTTTCGAATTTTGTTTTTTTGCTTTTTTGCCCTTGGGGGTCCTTTTGGGACCCCCTGAGAAGGGCTAGAGGGTTGGAGGGTCTCTACCATGCCCCCTTTTCGTGTTTTCCACTCTTGTTTTGGGCTCTCTTGTGCCTCAGTTCTCCTGAAAAACAAGATGGTGGCCAACACTTCCTGGTTTGGACAGTTTGGAATGTTGACAGTCGACTGCCAGCCAAACAGAATCTCGCTCGCTCACGTACGCGTATGGTACGCGTACGGTACGCGTACGGTGCGTGTACGGGGAGTGCATTTAGATATATAATTTGCTCAAATTCAATTTTCTCAACAACTACTGTAGGGATTTTCACCAAATATAGAAAAGGCACTACTGCATACCTGTCCCTACCATTTTGCCAAGTTTGGTGTAATTCCGTTCAGCCGTTCGGGCTGTAGCTGTGTCTAAAGTTCCCATAGAAAATGCAATTTGAAAAATTTCAAATTTAATTTTCTCAAGAACTACTGGAGGGGTTTTCACCGAACGTAGCAAAGGCACATCTGCATACCAGGCCCTACCATTTTGCCAAGTTTGGTGTAATTCCATTCAGCCGTTCGGGCTGTAGTCGTGTCTAAAGGTCCCTATGGAAATTAACTTGGGGAAAACACGTTTTGGGACCCCCCTTTCGGCCCCCGCTTGACGAATCCCCCCGAAACTTTCAGGGAAGGAGCGGAGCGGAGCTGGAAAAAATTCTGGAAAATTACACACAGATTCCTCAATCGGCGCTAAAGTTATTCCCAATAAAATGTTGAGCGCATATAAATATATAATTTGCTCAAATTCAATTTCTCAACAACTACTGGAGGGATTTTCACCAAATATAGAAAAGGCACTACTGCATACCTGTCCCTACCACTTTGCCAAGTTTGGTGTAATTCCGTTCAGCCGTTCGGGCTGTAGCCGTGTCTAAAGGTCCCATAGAAAATGACATTTGAAAAATTTCAAATTCAATTTTCTCAAGAACTACTGGAGGGATTTTCACCAAACAAACAAAAGGCACTGCTGCATACCAGTCCCTACCATTTTGCCAAATCTGGTGTAATTCCGTTCAGCCGTTCGAGCTGTAGCCTTGCCAGAATGTCCCTATGGAAATTAACATGGGGAAAACACGTTTTGGGGCCCCCCTATTTTCTCGGCCCCCGCTTGACGAATCCCCCCGAAACTTTCAGAGAAGGAGCGGAGCACAGCGAGGCAAATTTAAGGAAAATTACAGGCAGATCCCTCAATCGGCGCCAAAGTTATTCCCAATAGAAGGTTCAGAATTTCCTATGGTAACTAGGTCCTAATTATATATATCTACTGGTTATCACCAGTTGAAATAGGCACTGGCCTCCGGTAATTGTGAAACTTTGTGTTTGTGTTTACAACATGAAAATATGCACTTGCACTTTAATTATTGAATTGTTTTCTATGAGTGACATTACTGAGTTATGTTTACTCTTATTCAGGGATTTTAACATTTGTTTACTTGTATTTCTGCTTTTAAGCAGAATAACAAATGTCTTTAGCTGTAAAATACCCATTTCCGATGTATTTAACAATGTTAAAATGGCAGCCGTATTTACAAACAACTGAATTCTTTACTGTGAGTCCTTCTACAGTTTTCACTACTTTTTTACATGCATTAAAGGAGGGTTCCATGATAACGCAAAAATATCGTGATCAAGGGAGCTTGACTCCCGAAACGCGTTGATGACATTGCTGTAACTTAATAAAGAAGCCAAAGAAAACGATATTCGTGAGTGCCTGGATGATTTCCATGTGAATGCAACTGGAGTTGGAATCCTATTTTCCATATATATATATATATATATATATATTGTATTGTAGTGTGGTAAGAGTGTTTGTAGTCATTACTCTCATCATTGTTGGATTTTAACCAAAAACTGTATTTTTCATGTGCATTATGCTTATTTTCTTATGTGTTAGCAATAGACTTTCCTCACTTTTTATTCTTGACACAATACTGGAGGTTACCACCAGGGGGTGGTAACGGAGGAGCAGTAATGCATAAAAAAAGACAGTGAATGTTTAGTTAGTCGCAGCGTGATCAAGGGTACTTGTACTCGAAACGCGTCGCTGATGGTTCCGTGAGAGACTAAATAAAACAACATCTTGCTGATTTCCTGTGGTCCGTTCCTTTTCTTTGTTGGCGTGGAGGCGTGGGTCCCGAGCGCAGAGCAAGCGAAGAAGGATATCGAGTGTTTTGCATATTTAAACCGGGAGAGGATTTGCGTCCGTTAAACGGACCCCTTCGCCTTTGGCTGGCAGCCGCTTACAAATCATCTTGCTTGTTTCTCGATTGGGATTCCTAGCGGCTGCTCCCGTGATTGCTACTATCTCACCTGTGACTGGCGGCGGTGGAGCAGTTCACTGAATTGTGTCGGAAGACGCGGAGCAGCGAGCAGCTTCTGCCAACCACGAGCGGTGAGTGTAAACAGCACTTCTATTCATCAGTGATGTCATCAGTGATGTCATTTGAGATGTCATCAGTGATGTCATCAGTGATGTCACTGACCATGTCATGAATGATGTAATATGTGACATCATCAGCAGTGGATTGCGGGCGCGCGATATATAGTTAGTGCAACTAACTATATATGGAATTTCATTGGTTTTATGTCAATAAAATGTCCAGCTAACTATATATGGTCTCTAACCTATGGTTTTTTCAGTGAATTTTCAAGGTTTTGTAAATGCAAATTCCTAACTATATATGGTCTATAACCTATGGTTTTTTCAGTGAATTTCATTGGTTTTTTAAAAGCTAATATCTATAGCTGTAAAATATATTCTTTATTACGTGACGTATCACGTAGCCACGTGAGACGCCTCATGACGCGTCGCATAACCGTGACGTATCGGCTCTGCAGCGCAAACAAAACCCGTAACGTAAGCGTGCCGGAGCACGCTTACAGATATATATATTTTTTTTAACCTTAATTAGACAAAATCCACACGTGCACATATCTTGAGGCCTTGCAAAGGCACATCAAACAAACAGTCCCTACAATTTTGCCAAGTTTGCTGGAAATCTATTCCCTTAATTTTTTTTTTACTGTTTCTCTTGGTTTTCCCCTTGTTACGCTTACTGGGACGCTACCCGGTACGCGAACCGGACGCTCCAAAAACACAAGATGGCGGACTCCCGTTACGCTGCCGGTTAGCTGCCCGGTTCGCGTACCGGGAAGCGCCTCTACCGCGAAAAATCACGGGGGACTTTTATATCCCCCTCATCAATCCTAGGGGGTCAGGAGGGGTTTACCTTGCCCCCTTTCCTTCATTTCCCCCTTCTTTTTTCACCACATCTTGTCTCTCGAACCTACCGAGAGACAAGATGGCGGCCGCTCCGGACTGTTTACAATGTTGACAGCTACGCTGCCGGTTAGCTGCCCGGTTAGCTGCCCGGTGAGCTGCCCGGTTCGCGTACCGAGATGCGCCTCTACGGCATAAAATCGCCCCAAAATTTTTTTTTTTATATTTTGCCCCGCGGGGCACTTTAATGTCCCCCTCATCAATCCTAGGGGGTCAGGAGTGGTCTACCTTGCCCCCTTTCCTTCATTTCCCCCTTCGTTTTTCACTACATCTTGTCTCTCGATCGTACCGAGAGACAAGATGGCGGCCACTCCGGACTGTTTATAATGTTGACAGACACCGGAGAGCCAATCAGCTTCGCTTCGCGAAGTTCCGTTACGCGTCAGGTACGCGAACCGGGGCGCTAACCGGAGCGCTGTCACAGATATATATATTTTTTTAAACGTTAATTTCTCAAAATCCACTGGAGCACATATATTGAGACATAGCAAAGGCACGTCGGGCAAACCATATCTACAATTTTGCCAAGTTTCATGTAAATCTATTCAGCCGTTCGAGCTAAAAGTGAGTCCAACCGCCCTATGGAAAAATGAATGGGAAAAACGCGTTTTGGGACCCCCCTTTTTTCTCGGCCCCCCCTTGACAAAACCCCCCCAAATTTTTAGGGGCTGCTCAGAACCAAAATGTGCCATTTTCCTGAAAATTTCAGCCAATTCCGTCCACAAACGCCAAAGTTATTAGACATAGGAGAAAAAATCCTAACTATATATACCCACTGGCTATCGCCAGTAGGTAATATACATATATAAACATATATAATCTGCATATCTATATAAATATAAATGCATGCATACATATACATATATGCATACATATGCATGTTATTTACATGAAAGTTTTAAAAACACTAATAAAAGCAAAGCTAAAAAGCCACCTCATTACAAACAGAATGGCTTTAACTTAAACGAGGGCGAGATCTATTGCATTTTCAATGCTTGTTTACTTTGGTTCTATCAAGAAGGCATTCAGATGTGTCACACATTTGCCATAAATTCTGAATGTTAGCACTCTAGTTGCTCATTAGATCACTGTAGTAAAGCTAGTGCTCACCAGGGAAGTCTGCTGCTAATCATGGTTTGCAGCCATTTTCCCGCATTTTTTATCCCGCAGACTTTCAGTCCGCATACCATTATCCCGCAAGGTCATTGACCTCGCATACCATTATCCCGCATTTTTTCGAAACGCATGTGCATTTATCGCGCATGCCTTTACAAAGAATTACGTTTTAAAGGCATGTATGGTAAATGCATTTGCGTTGTGAAAACCACGATGACGAGAGAGGTAAGTGGGTTTGTGTTAATTTTTTCGTGGGTTAGTGATTGTGTAGTGTAGTGTAGTGTTGTGTAGTGTAGTGTTGTGTTAGTATAGTGTAGAGTTGTGGTGGTTGTTTAGTGTAGGGTCATGCTGGGGGTAGTGTTTTAGGGTTTAGGGTTGTGTTGTAGTGTTTGCGTAGTGTAGGGTCATGCTGGGGGTAGTGTTTTAGGGTAGTGTTGTAGTGTTTGCGTAGTGTAGGGTCATGCTGGGGGTAGTGTTTTAGGGTTTAGGGTTGTGTTGTAGTGTTTGCGTAGTGTAGGGTCATGCTGGGGCTAGTGTTTTAGGGTTTAGGGTAGTGTTGTAGTGTTTGCGTAGTGTAGGGTCATGCTGGGCGTAGTGTTTTAGGGTTTAGGATAGTGTTGTAGTGTTTGCGTAGTGTAGGGTCATGCTGGGGGTAGTGTTTTAGGGTTTTGGGTAGTGTAGTGTTTGCGTAGTGTAGGGTGATGCTGGGGTGTAGTATTTTAGGGTTTAGGGTAGTGTTGTAGTGTTTGCGTAGTGTAGGGTCATGCTGGGGGTAGTGTTTTAGGGTTTTGGGTAGTGTTGTAGTGTTTGCGTAGTGTAGGGTCATGCTGGGGGTAGTGTTTTAGGGTTTTGGGTAGTGTTGTAGTGTTTGCGTAGTGTAGGGTCATGCTGGGGTGTAGTGTTTTAGGGTTTTGGGTAGTGTTGTAGTGTTTGCGTAGTGTAGGGTCATGCTGGGGTGTAGTGTTTTAGGGTTTTGGGTAGTGTTGTAGTGTTTGCGTAGTGTAGGGTCATGCTGGGGGTAGTGTTTTAGGGTTTTGGGTAGTGTTGTAGTGTTTGCGTAGTGTAGGGTCATGCTGGGGGTAGTGTTTTAGGGTTTTGGGTAGTGTTGTAGTGTTTGCGTAGTGTAGGGTCATGCTGGGGGTAGTGTTTTAGGGTTTTGGGTAGTGTTGGGTAGTGTTTTAGGGTTTAGGGTAGTGTTGTAGTGTTTGCGTAGTGTAGGGTCATGCTGGGGGTAGTGTTTTAGGGTTTAGGGTAGTGTTGTAGTGTTTGCGTAGTGTAGGGTCATGCTGGGGGTAGTGTTTTAGGGTTTTGGGTAGTGTTGTAGTGTTTGCGTAGTGTAGGGTCATGCTGGGGGTAGTGTTTTAGGGTTTAGGGTAGTGTTGTAGTGTTTGCGTAGTGTAGGGTCATGCTGGGGTGTAGTGTTTTAGGGTTTTGGGTAGTGTTGTAGTGTTTGCGTAGTGTAGGGTCATGCTGGGGGTAGTGTTTTAGGGTTTAGGGTAGTGTTGTAGTGTTTGCGTAGTGTAGGGTCATGCTGGGGGTAGTGTTTTAGGGTTTAGGGTTGTGTTGTAGTGTTTGCGTAGTGTAGGGTCATGCTGGGGGTAGTGTTTTAGGGTTTAGGGTTGTGTTGTAGTGTTTGTGTAGTGTAGGGTCATGCTGGGGGTAGTGTTTTAGGGTTTAGGGTAGTGTTGTAGTGTTTGCGTAGTGTAGGGTCATGCTGGGGTGTAGTGTTTTAGGGTTTTGGGTAGTGTTGTAGTGTTTGCGTAGTGTAGGGTCATGCTGGGGGTAGTGTTTTAGGGTTTAGGGTAGTGTTGTAGTGTTTGTGTAGTGTAGGGTCATGCTGGGGGTAGTGTTTTAGGGTTTAGGGTAGTGTTGTACTGTTTGTGTAGTGTAGGGTCATGCTGGGGGTAGTGTTTTAGGGTTTAGGGTAGTTTAGTTGTTTAGTGTATGCTAAAGGCATATTCGTTCTAAAAGTTTTCGTTATTTTAATTTGCGGCCTAATAGTACATGCAGGATTTTTTTTGCGGACTGATGGTATGCGGGATTTCGTCATATATTCGCTAATCATACTTTCTATGGCAAAATGAACCCCCTCATTTTGTTCCTTTTTAAATTATATGTTTTAAGAGTTACCACTTTATTCCAATCAAGATGGCTTCAGGTGTGCCATACCTTTGTAATAAGTAGGACTGTTAGCACTCTAGTTGTTCTTTAGAACACTCTGGGACATTCTGTCATTGGGCTATAGTTGGGCTACATCTGGCTGATATTTGGGCTACATTTGTTTTTTTTTGTCTCTGGTGGCCATCTTTGGGCTACATTGGGCTACATTGGGCTACATTGGGCTACATTGGGCTACATTTGGGCTCCAACATATATATAGCCCAATGTAGCCCAATATATATTTTTCAAAGTTAATTTTCGTAAAAACCACTGGAGCCTATATCTTGAGACATAGCAAAGGCACATCGGGCTACCAGTCCCTACAATTTTGCCAAGTTTGGTGTAAATCCATTCAGCCGTTCAGGCTAAAAGTGAGGCCAACCGCCCTATGGAAAATTGCATGGGAAAAACACGTTTTGGGACCCCCCTTTTTTCTCGGCCCCCCCTTGACGAAACCCCCCCAAATTTTCAGGGGCTACTCAGAAACAAAATGTTCCATTTTCCTGAAAATTTCAGCCAATTCTGTCCTCAAACGCTAAAGTTATTCGACATAGAATTTTCAAAAATCCCATAGGAAAAAAATCCTAACTATATATACCTACTGGCTATCGCCAGTAGGTAATATATATATATATATATATATATATATATATATATATACACACATATATATATATATATATATATATATATATATATATATATATATATATATATATATATATATATATATATATATGTTGCAAGAGCTCGTCCTGGCTTCCACGAAACCAAACAGCCACACCAGCAAAGAGACGAGGTAGACCCGTATAAGTGCTTCTTTTTTATTTAGTCGTTAAAGTGCAACCACATCAGCCACGACGCGTTTCGGCAGATCCCTGCCTTGATCACATGACAACAGTGTCGTGGGATGCACCTCCTTTTAAAGTGCAAGTGCAAGAATGGACATAGAAGATATACTATTTACAAATTTGTTTTCATAGTGTGACTCGTAGAATACATAGAGTAATTGTAAAATACATTTCTTAATGGCATAAGGCTCAATCTTTAAAGAAAGATGTACCAGTAAAATACATTGAATTATTAATGCCACATTTTCTAAATATCCATTCATTAAACTTAAATTGTGCATCACCGTGGATCTAAATAAAGAGAAATTTAAAACTAAACACATTGGTATAAACGTGATAGCAAAAGAATCTCTTATTTTATAATGAACAAAAAAACGATACCCTTACGTGAAAAATTGTGTTAAATTATCCTATAATGTACCTTACCAAAAAACAAATAACGATTAGAGAGACTTTATAGTTTTTCATAGGGATAAATACAGGGAAAAGGTTATTCTGAACGGACTTATGTACATATCTTTGTTTGTCAGAGGGTCCCTCCAATATGTATGCAACCTAAGTTTTGTCTATCAACCTGAGTGATTCCCACAATTGAGCAACCTGTACAAACATTAATAAATTAGCATTATTGTTCAATCCACTCATGATATAATTAAAATTGCATAAATAGATAAAAACCAGTCTGAAATATCAAAAATATATATCAATAAATAATTTGATTATCTCCCCTCCTGTATAAAATCCATAAGTACAATACAAAAACAGGTTCATCAGGTATATACATCTTTGGAAGAAAAATGGAAAACATTGATTTCATTATGTTGGACTCAATTGATGAAAGCTATATGGGCATCATACTATCTTATGCTGTCAGTGAATCATAACCTCCTAAGGAATGAAGATTTATTCTAGGAATGTATATAAATCTTCAGTCGTGTTTAAACCTTTAGGCTGCTTGGTATCTAAAGACAAGATGTAATGTGTCTCCAGTCTTCGCAGCATGCCCTCCCTGTCCCCTCCTCTTCTCTGCATGGGGACTGCGTCAATGATGTAGTATCTGAGATCTTTTAGATTGCCACCATGGACCTCATGAAAATGTCTCGCCACGGGATAATTGGGGTCGTTGTTGGTGATCGCCCTGATGTGTTGTAGAATCCTCTTGTGGCTGGGGAGTTTGGTGCTGCCTACATACTTTAAATTGCAGGTGCACTCTAGTATGTAAACCACAAATTCGCTTTTGCAGGTTAGATGAAACCTAATGTTTTGTGGTTTAGGGCTAAAGGCAGTTAGGTAGGAAGTTTTGTTCACTCCAAATGAACAAGCTTTGCAGCTGGAGCATTTGTAGAAGCCTTTTCGTGCTAGAGACAAACCAGTGTTGTCCCTATATTCAGGACTACTTCTCACCAGCACATCCCCCATCGAAGTGGCTTTTCTGTAGGTGATTGAGGGGTATTCAGGTAGGGAATCTCCTATTACTGGATCCTCTTTTATAAGATGCCAGTTACGTTGAAAGATTTTACGTAGCTCCCTATGCTGACGATTGTAGCTGATAATCAATCTAGGTGCCTCATCAGATATTGTGCTTCTACATGTGTTTTTTGTTGTAGAACTTTCAGCATGGTATAGGAGTTCCTCTCTAGATTTTAATCTAGATTTGGCCATTGCCGCATCAATTGTTTTGGCACTGTACCCTCTGTCTAAAAACCTACACTTACTCTCCTGTTGGTGTCTTCTGAGTTCCCCCTCATCACTGCAAATTCTACGTAACCGCAGCATCTCCCCGTAGGGGATGCTGTGGATGAGATGGCTGGGATGTGCGCTGCTGGCGTGAAGTAGGGTATTTCCTGCAGTTTGCTTCCTATATAGAGTAGTCTTAATTTTGCCTTCATCAATTTTAATGAGAACATCAAGAAAGGAAACTTGGCAGTCACTTATGTCAGAGGTGAAACATAAATTAATGTCATTCATATTGATGTTATCTATGAAATTCTGTGCCTCTTCTTTGCTGCCCTTCCACACCATGATCAGGTCGTCAATGTACCGTAGGTAGGACACTATGTTGTTATTGCAGGTATCCCGGTATTGCTCCCTAAGGACCAGCTCCTCCCACCAGCCCATAAATAAACAGGCATAACTGGGGGAGAAGCTGGCCCCCATGGCTACACCTTGGACCTGACGGTACATTGATTTATTGAAGAGAAAAAAGTTGTGTTCTAAACAAAACAAAAGCATATCAAGCAACATTTTGTTGTGCATCGTGAACTCAATAGACCTTTTGGACAGAAAATGTTGAACCGCTTTTATCCCGTCCCTGTTACGAATACACGTATACAAAGAGGAAACATCTAAGGTTATTAAATGGTAACCACTTTCCCATTTGACCTTGGCTATTTTGGATAGAAAGTCCCCTGTATCCTTCACATATGACTCCAATTTTAAGACATGTTCTTGTAAAAAGAAGTCTATGTAGTGTGATAGGTTTTCCAGGGGTCCATCACAAGCCGCTATAATCGGTCTTCCTGGGGGAGTTTCCTTGTTCTTGTGTATTTTGGCTATGAAGTAAATCACTGGCGTGCGGGGATGCTCTTTTTTTAGGAATTTAAACTCCTCCATGTTTAAAAGTCCCAAGCTTTTCCATGCCAGTAGTTTGCTGCTTAGTTCATCTTGCATCTGTTTGTACTTGATTGGTGAGCTGTGGTGGTAACATTGGACATCGCTGAGCTGTTTGTATGCTTCAGTCAGATATTGTGAAAGGGGCCATAACACGATGTTTCCTCCCTTGTCCGAATTTCTTATTACCACTTCATTTTCATTTTTGAGTTTCTCTATTAAATTGTCATATTGAATTTGTTGTTTCGTTCTTCTTCTCTTTGTCATTTGGATTTTGGTGTGTAATTTTTTGATTTGTGCAACCACAGTCTCGTTGAAAACATCAATGGAGTCCTTAGTTGTGACCGGTACAAACTTGGATTTTCTTTTGAACGGTGTTTCCGGTTTTTTGTTTGCCAGACTCCTTGTTTGTTGGGAACTGAGGACTGGGAAATCTTGTGAGCTTTCCACATTTTGTGACTCCATGTTTGTTTGGGAACTAAGCCTAGTGTTGATTATGTCTTGGACAGATGTTAACAACTCATAATCTTGTGCCAACAGATTTGTAGAGTCCGTTTGTGGATCATTTTGTGTAGGCTTATTCTTCGATTTGTTTATAGATTGGGTTTTATGAAATTTGCTAAGTTTTAGTTTTCGTATGAACAGGAACACGTCAGCCCTGGTTTTGGTGTAATGAAAATTGCTCTCAGGACAATACGATAGTCCTAGCGACAGCAACTGCTTCTCCGCCGTTGTCAGGTTGATGTTTGCCAGATTTATTATCGTATTTGAATTTGTGGGTGATTCCTGTGTCATTGGGTTTTTGTCCCCTGTTTGTTGTTCCAGGCACCTCTGCCCCGTCCCCCTCGCTTTGTTGCGTTTCCTCTGGGCGGCCCTCCGCTCCCGCCTGCTCCTTGTCCGTTTTTTGCCGGTTGTTGTTTGCCAGCTGAGCGAAGAGTATCACGTCTTGTCTTGCTGATGTACTCTAATTCCTCGCCCATCGTTAATTTAGAGATGTCCTCCTCCTCATATTCAGACCCGCTTTCGGTGTACACACTTGAGCCTGATGCCGAAGACCTCTCTGACTGGGGTTCGTTTTCAGTTTGTGCAGAGCTTATATATAAATTCACTGAAAAAACCATAGGTTATAGACCATATATAGTTAGGAATTAGCATTTACAAAACCTTATTTTACTCACACAAAACCATTGAAATTCGCATATATAGTTAGCTGCACTAACTATATATCGCGCACCCGCAATCCACTGCTGATGATGTCACATATTACATCATTCATGACATGGTCAGTGACAAAAAATGTTCAGAAACAAAATAAAAAAAATATAAAACAACAAAAACAATTAAAAAAAAGTTCTTTTCAGAACTACCTCCCATTTATAAAAAATTGCTAAAATGTTTAGGGACTCTGGCAATCTCATGGGGAAAGTAACGTGAAAGTGGCTCAAAGTCCTTGTAAATATGCCCCATGCTGGCTATGAAACTCTAGCAGTACATATTAAGAAACCTAAATGACTTCAAGAAACGTTTTTAAACACATCAAGTAAGCAAATTATTCTCCCAGATTCATGGGGAAGTGACTTAAAATGCCCTAACACACATGAGGGCGTATTTACAAGGCCCTTGCACCACTTTTGCGTCACTTTTAACATAGGGAAAATAACGTAAAAGTGGCTCAAAGTCCTTGTAAATATGCCCCATGCTGGCTATGAAACTCTAGCAGTACATATCAAGAAACCTAAATGACTTCAAGAAACGTTTTTAAACACATCAAGTAAGCAAATTATTCTCCCAGATTCATGGGGAAGTGACTTAAAATGCCCTAACACACATGAGGGTGTATTTACAAGGCCCTTGCACCACTTTTGAGTCACTTTTAACATTGGGAAAATAACATGAAAGTGGCTCAAAGTCCTTGTAAATATGCCCCATGCTGGCTATGAAACTCTAGCAGTACATATCAAGAAACCTAAATGACTTCAAGAAACGTTTTTGAACACATCAAGTAAGCAAATTATTCTCCCAGATTCATGGGGAAGTGACTTAAAATGCCCTAACACACATGAGGGCGTATTTACAAGGCCCTCGCACCACTTTTGCATCACTTTTAACAGGTATTGCACCGTTACAACGCAACTTTTACAACGCACTACCATTACATCGCAACTTTTACAACGCAAATAATATTACAATGCATGCCATTACAACGCATGTCATTACATAGCAGATACTGTTACAACGCATGCCATTACATCGTAAGTATAGGTAAGTATATAATTTTTATTTAATTTTATTTAACATTATTTTATTAATTTAATTAATATTAAAATTAAAATAAAATATTAAAATATTATTTTAAGTAATTTTGGGGTATTTTAGGTTTTAGGGCTGGGTTTGGTTTTTGGGGTACAGGGGTATTTTTAGGTTTTAGGGCTGGGTTTGGTTTTTGGGGTACAGGGGTATTTTTAGGTTTTAGGGCTGGGTTTGGGTTTTGGGGTACAGGGGTATTTTTAGGTTTTAGGGCTGGGTTTGGGTTTTGGGGTACAAGGGTATTTTTAGGTTTTAGGGCTGGGTTTGGGTTTTGGGGTACAGGGGTATTTTTAGGTTTTAGGGCTGGGTTTGGTTTTTGGGGTACAGGGGTATTTTTAGGTTTTAGGGCTGGGTTTGGTTTTTGGGGTACAGGGGTATTTTTAGGTTTTAGGGCTGGGTTTGGGTTTTGGGGTACAGGGGTATTTTTAGGTTTTAGGGCTGGGTTTAGGTTTTGGGGTACAGGGGTATTTTTAGGTTTTAGGGCTGGGTTTGGGTTTTGGGGTACAGGGGTATTTTTAGGTTTTAGGGCTGGGTTTGGGTTTTGGGGTACAGGGGTATTTTTAGGTTTTAGGGCTGGGTTTGGGATTTGGGGTACAGGGGTATTTTTAGGTTTTAGGGCTGGGTTTGGGTTTTGGGGTACAGGGGTATTTTTAGGTTTTAGGGCTGGGTTTGCGTTTTGGGGTACAGGGGTATTACGACTTTAAATAAATTAAATTAATCAAATTAATTAAATTAAATTAAATTAATTACAATATTTACAATTATAATATTAATTGAATTACATAACTTATATTAAATAAAATTAATTTCTTTTTTTATTTATTTAATTTATTATAATTAAATTATATTATTCACAATTTTTAAATTAATTAAATTTCTTTAATTATATTAAATTAAATTATATTAAGTATTATTTTAAATTTAATTAAATTATATTTATTGTAATAAATTACATTATATTATTTACTATTTATAAATGTATTATATTTCATTAATTATATTACTTTAAATATATTAAATTAATTACAATTTTAATATTAATTAAATTACTATAATTAAATTAATTACTGTTTTTAAAATGTTTAAATTATATTTATTATTTTAAATTAATTAAATTAACTTTATTAAATTTTTTTTAAAAAGATATACTTACCTATACTTACGATGTAATGGCATGCGTTGTAATAGTATCTGCTTTGTAATGCCATGCGTTGTAATGGCATGCATTGTAATGGTACCTGCATTGTAAAAATTGCGTTGTAACGGTCTGCGTTGTAAAATAACGCGTTGTAACGACATAGATCCCTTTTAACATGGGGAAAATAACGTGAAAGTGGCTCAAAGTCCTTGTAAATATGCCCCATGCTGGCTATGAAACTCTAGCAGTACATATCAAGAAACCTAAATGACTTCAAGAAACGGTTTTAAACACATCAAGTAAGCAAATTATTCTCCCTGATTCATGGGGCAAGTGACTTAAAATGCCCTAACACACATGGGGGCGTATTTACAAAGCCCTTGCACCACTTTTGCGTCACTTTTAACATGGGGAAAATAATGTGAAAGTGGCTCAAAGGCCTTGTAAATATGCCCCATGCTGGCTATGAAACTCTAGCAGTACATATCAAGAAACCTAAATGACTTCAAGAAACGTTTGTAAACATATCAAGTAAGCAAATTATTCTCCCAGATTCATGGGGAAGTGACTTAAAATGCCCTAACACACATGAGGGCGTATTTACAAGGCCCTTGCACCACTTTTGCGTCACTTTTAACATGGGGAAAATAACGTGAAAGTAGCTTAAATTCCTTGTAAATATGCCCCATGCTGGCTATGAAACTCTAGCAGTACATATCAAGAAACCTAAATGACTTCAAGAAACGTTTTTGAACACATCAAGTAAGCAAATTATTCTCCCAGATTCATGGGGAAGTGACTTAAAATGCCCTAACACACATGAGGGCGTATTTACAAGGCCCTTGCACCACTTTTGCATCACTTTTAACATGGGGAAAATAACGTGAAAGTGGCTCAAAGTCCTTGTAAATATGCCCCATGCTGGCTATGAAACTCTAGCAGTACATATCAAGAAACCTAAATGACTTCAAGAAACGTTTTTAAACACATCAAGCAAGCAAATTATTCTCCCAGATTCATGGGGAAGTGACTTAAAATGCCCTAACACACATGGGGGCGTATTTACAAGGCTCTTGCACCACTTTTGCGTCACTTTTAACATGGGGAAAATAACGTGAAAGTGGCTCAAAGGCCTTGTAAATATGCCCCATGCTGGCTATGAAACTATAGCAGTACATATCAAGAAACCTAAATGACTTCAAGAAATGTTTTTAAACACATCAAGTAAGCAAATTATTTTCCCTGATTCATGGGGCAAGTTAAATATTTGTTTAAAGAAGCAGACACCATTTTTTCCTTCTCATAAATTTAAAAAGCATTCCTTTTCCTTAAAAATGATTTTCAAGTCAAAACACAGCACAGCTCCTATGTACAAGCACACCCTGTCAGTACTAATACTTCACATTATCTCCAATTACAATTTCTCAAAGAAACAAAATCTTTTTGTAAAACACTTGACACAAAGCAACATTTTAAATACACAACTTTCTTCCTAATTTTCTCCCTAAAGCATACTAGTCTCTATCTAAATTAAATGAATCTTTTCTCACCTTAGCAAATGCTTTTTGAATTTCAAAACAGTTCAGACACACACCAATTTTTCTTTAGCAGAGCAAATGGTATGCACTCCAGAGGCTGCAACCAACAATGGCACAGAAATGCTGTAATTCATCACACATATCTCTCATGTCACCCAATCAAAACTCTTCCCTCACTTTTTTCAAATCAACACCCTTCCCCCCTCTGCCCTTTCTGCCTTTTTTCCATAGCAACTACCTCCTGACAGACCTCTCATGTTTACAAGTTCACACAACAATGTTTCAACTGAACTCTGAACTCTCAGTACACCTGATTATCCAGTGCAATGTTTCTTAAAATGATTTTTTCTTAACCATTCGAATTACATCTTTCAAAGAACACATCCATGCACCCTAACTTTCTGTTTTCAGCAATCAAAATCCACCAATCACTGCGACTGAATCATTAGCACCGAAACTCCACAGTTTTTTTCATTACAAACTCCTACTGTTTCAAATGCCATTTCATTCCCACACTTCATCTGACTGCAGCAGAACCTCCTCTCACCATGTTTTCTGTCTGGATTCTTGGACATAGTTACATCCACTGGGCTCACAGGTATGCTGATAACAGAAATTTACACAACCTCAATTTACAAAATGTGGAAATCAAGTGGATTGGCCAGAGAGGATTGAGATGTCACCAATTGATACCATTGGTGAAAACATTTTTGCATTTGCCAAACCCTGACCTCATAATAGTGCACTGTGGAGGAAATGATTTGGGCACTTTGACTGGGGTAGGTCTGGAAATGCTTTTAAAGGACACCTTTGAGCAATTGATGGCACTTTTTCCTCAAACTGCCTTGGTATATTCCAATATATGCCAAAGACAGAAATGGAGGTGGTCCAATCAATTTTGTCCACAAATTGAGAAAGCGAGGAAGCATGTAAATAAGTCTGTTTCAGCTTACATGAGAGACCATGGAATGGGCTCCATCTACAACAATAACTTGCATTACTACATGCAAGATATCTACAGAGGAGATGGTGTGCACTTCTCAGATGAGGGGAACAGAGTTTTCATCCAGAATTTAAGACTGTGTATTGGTACCTACTTATAAGTACCTAAATCTTCCACAGACCCAAAAGCTCTTTTCAGAGCTACCCTAACTATGATCACTCTAAATAAATTTTAAATGTAACTTTTCTTTAACAAATTTTCACGATTTACGCTTTCCGGAGCGCTACCCGGTTCGCGCACCGGGCGCTAACCGCGCGAAAATGTTTTTTTTTTTTTTTGGGCATATATGGGCCTTCTCATCCACCCTCACAAAACCTAGGGGGTCAGGATATGTCTCCCTTGCCCCCTTTTACACAATCCCAGCATTGTTTATCATCCATCTTGTGTCCAAATTAGACCTTAACGCAAGATGGCGGACTCCCATTACGCTACCGGTAAGCTACCCGGTTCGCGTACCGGGTAGCGCTTCCACCGCGAAAAATTGAATTTTTTTTTTTTTTATTTTGTTGCCCCGCGGGGCCCTTTAATAGACCCCACATCACTCCTAGGGGGTCAGGAGGGGTCTACCTTGCCCCCTTTTATTCATTTCCCCCTTCGTTTATTTCCACCTCTTGTCTCTCGATCCTACCGAGAGACAAGATGGCGGCCGCTCCGAACTGTTTAGAATGTTCACAGTCACCGGGGAGCCAATCCGCTTCTCCTCGCGAAGTTCCGTTACGCGTCTGGTACGCGAACCGGGGCGCTAACCGGGACGCTGTCACAGATATATATATTTTTTTGAACCTAAAATACTCAAAATCCACTGGAGCACATATCTTGAGACCTTGAGACCTAGCAAAGGCACATCGGAATACCAGTCCCTACAATTTTGCCAAGATTCATAGAAATCCATTCAGCCGTTCGAGCTAAAAGTGAGTCCAACCGCCCTATGGAAAACTCAATGTTAAAAACACGTTTTGGGACCCCCTTTTTTCTCGGCCCCCACTTCACGAAACCCCCCCAAACTACCAGGGGACGCTCAGAAACAAAATGTGCCATTTTCCTGAAAATTTCAGCCAATTACGTCCTTCCACGCCAAAGTTATTCAACATAGAATTTTCAAAAATCCCTATTCAAAAAAATCCTAACCATATATACCTACTGGCGACCGCCAGTAGGTAATATATATATATATATTCACTGAAAAAACCATAGGTTTAAGGCCTTATATAGTAAGGAATTAACATATAAAAAACCATTGAAATTCCCCATATATAGTTAGCTGGACATTTTATTGATATAAAACCAATGAAATTCCACATATAGTTAGTTGCACTAACTATATATTTCGCACATCCGCAATCCAATGCTGATGATGTCACATATTACATCATTCATGACATGGTCAGTGACATCACTGATGACATCACTGATGACAGCTCATTTAACATCAATGATCACACCACTGATGATATACTTCATGTGATAATACAATGCACCTCCTTACACTCTAATATAACCTCTGTTACACCCGCGCTGCCCGCGGCGACCCGATTTCAGGCAGGCAGGCGGGGAGAGTGCGCGCACGCGTGCGCGCCGATAGATATATAATTGATTTTAAATGCAATTTTCTCAGCAAATACTGGACGGATTTACACCATTTAAAGAAAAGCGTAATCTGCGAACCAGTCTCTTCCATTTTACCAAATTTCAAATAATTCCGTTCAGCCGTTCGGGCTGTAGCCGTGTCCTATGGAAATTAACATGGGGAAAACACGTTTTGGGACCCCTCTTTTTTCTCAGCCCCCACTTGACGAATCCCCCCCAAACTTTCAGGGAAGGAGAGGAGCGGAGCAAGCCATCTTCTTTGAGAAATTTGCGAAGATTCATCAACCAGCGCCAAAGTTATTCCCAATAGAATGTTGGGGATTTCCTATGGAAACTAGGTCCTAACTATATATACCTACTGGCTACCGCCAGTAGGTAATATATATATATATATATATATATATATATATATATATATATATATATATATATATATATATATATATATATATATATATATATATATATATAATCACGCAGATATATAAGGGCATGCATGTATATAACAAAGGGTTTACAGTTGCCTGATATATACTTACATTTTCATTCTAAATATATGTGTGGTAATGATGAGTGGTAAAGACAATGCATGATAAAGGTATTCTGCTGTAAAGGCATGTGTGGTTATGTCATACATCCATTTAAGTGCATCTAAAAAAATATTAAATGGAGGGTGGGCAATTTTAAGGAAGCCTATAGCCTCCATAACAATCTCAAAGAAAGAGGCTAATCCAAGATCCTTGTTCCCAGAGCATTCAAAAGAGCTTAGCATTGTCTATGTGTGACATTGCAAGCCCTATACAACAGAGCCAAGAACTATCACATTCCTAGTGTCACAACCTTTAGTCCCTGTGCTAACAAGGATACCAAGATAATCAAAAACCCTCTGTCCTTTTTGACTGCGAGAGGCCTTAAAAAAGTAAACAGAAAAGTGATGGGTGGAATGCTTGAATTAATCTCTGCCACTTGTAATTACTCAGTGCCTCTCCCCTGTCCATCATAAACTGGACCCATGTGCAAATCAGACGTGTTCCTGCTTTAATAGGAACAGTCCAGACCAAACTGCCAAGCCAGGTCCCTTCTGAACCAGAACACAAGCAACCTAAGAATAGTTTTGGCCTATTTCGGAATCTTCAGTTGGATGCAGCTTGGTGACACTGGCACAGTTGGCACAGGACCCATGCTTGGGCATACCTGTCTCACTTAGGGAGTTTCACTGAATTATGTTTTAAAAAAATGGTGGGCGGGATGTTTGAAGTAATCTCAGTCACTGGTAATTACGCGGGCTGTATCCTGGTCCATCATTATTTTGCGCACATTGTCTCCTCAGATTGGACCCAGCCATATGCAAATCAACCTTGATCTGTTTAACCCAATCTGGGTAGAAAGAACACTATTCACCTCTCAGTCATACTGTCTAACCACCTTGAGTTATTGCCTGCCAAGTTTTTCACTTAGGCAATGTCTCCAATCTGCAACTTCTACAAGGAGAATATTGTGATGGGAAGGTTAGGTGGAAGTCACTCTAGCTGATCTAGATGCTACTAGCATGCTGTGAGGTATACAATGTGAGCATTTTTGTTGTGTGCATTGAATATAGTAATGATGGCATGCATGTACAAGTAGGTGTCTGTTATGTTCCTGGTTCTGGCCCGCCCATGACGCTACGAGCGTCCAAACGTTGAGTCATGTGACTTGCTATAATAAAGAGGGGCCCCGCACGCACGTAGGCAGATATACGTGCAGACGGAGAGCCAAGAAGTTATTCCCAGTGTCCGACTCAGTTATTTCTAGGGCCACGTGTCAGGCCTAGGTAGACCTAGATGCCCCGGAGTGTAGGTCCCAAGTTGACACCCCTAAGGCTGCCACTCCCCACCTCAAGAACACAACAACTGGCGATGAAGGTGGCTGCCGAATCCTCGCCGGGGGTGTGTGTGTGCCTGCTGTCCCGTGCGGCGGCCGCGAGCCCGCTCTTCGGCTCGTGGTGCTCGTGCCTCACGGCATCACACGCCCCTGCGGAGCGCAGTTGGGACGAAGACTTCGATCCCTGGGGGAACACAGGTGAGCCGTGTGCCGCCGTCCCACGTCGATTAGTGGGGCCGTGCTGCTCACCGTCATCCGACAGTGTGCATCGCCGCGATCGTCTACCCGCGGCAGGGGGACGTGTGCTCTTTTATCGGTGGTTTCACACCCAGCGCCGCACCTGGCCCCTCGGCACGTGCGTGAAGCGCGCTTCTGTCCGTCTCGCACGGCGAACCGGGCGGCGCCCTGCCTTTTCCCACGCATCAAGCGGACGCGGTGCCTGCTTGTCTCGCTGCTGGCCTAGCTTGCCCGTGGTAAGTGCGCCGGTCGCACGCGCCTTTCCGGGCTCCCTGCTGAGAACTTCTCCATCACGGAACGGCCGGGTCCTGCGTCCCTATAATCCAGTGTCTAGCAGAGACCCACTTCCGGCCCCTTCGAGTGCCAGCTCCGTCGGACTTCCAGCCCATCGAAGGCCTGATCAGGCGCCGTCGGGGCGATGGCCACGATTCCGCCCATAGAACCGTTTGTGGTGGAGGGTGCGCCCTCGGCACTAGCCCCAAAATGGAAAGAATGGGTGGACAGACTCCTTGTATTCTTCGAGGCCACGAAAGTCCACAAAGAGCAAAAGCGAGCCATGGTGCTCCACTTAGGAGGCAAGGACATACACTCCATCGCCAGAATCCTCACAGAGGCGACCCCCAAAACACATCACACGCTGATAAATGCCCTTAATGCCCACTTTGAACCGATGGCCAACCAGGATTACGAACGATTTGTATTCAGGCAAGCGCGCCAGCTGCCGGAAGAGTCGCTGGACACCTACCACACTAGACTCAAAAAGCTAGCGCTATCCTGTGGATTCGCGGACGTGACGGAAGAAATCCGAGGGCAAATAATACAGGGCTGTGCCTCTGCCAAATTGAGGGAAAGAATATTGGAGGAATCGGGCAAACCGCTAGCCGACATTCTCACTCTCAGCCGCACAAAAGAACTATCCAGAGCGGCGCACATGGAGGCCGCACTGCAAGCAACCGTCAAGGTGGAACCCGTCAACAAACTTCAGGTCCAAACGCCACCCAAGTGGCACAAAAAGACACCCCACACACCGAGCGGGGCATCTGGACATTCATGCGGATACTGCGGAGGCCCGCGTCACCCGGCACCGGAATGTCCGGCAAGAGGGAAGCGCTGCTCAGGATGTGGCAAGCTAAACCACTTCGAAAAAGTGTGCCGTTCAAAGAAATTCCGTAGGCCCCGCCAAGTGGTAAACACAGTGACGGAAGGCGAGCAGAGCCAAAGTGACATGGACGATGACGAAGAAGAAGAACGGTCGGTGCACAAAGTACACATGATTGGCACCGCCGCCCGTCGCACCAGACCGCTTCCCCAATGTTCAATCCGGGTGGCAGACCAAGACATAATGGCGGTAGTTGACACGGGAGCGTCCATAAACCTCATGAGTGCATCGCTCTACAGAACCATGGCAACGCCTCCGGCCCTGAGCCCTACTCCCATCACTGTCTTTGCATATGGACAGGACATACCTCTCAAAATCTGAGGAAAGTTCCGAGCGGCCGTCCGCCACGGGGACAAAATCATCAACGCGAACATTTTCGTGTCGGAAGAAGGACAAGGAATGCTGCTTAGCTGCAGAACGGCCGAAGACCTGGGCGTGATGACATTTGCTTTTGGTGTCCACGAGGAATCGGTACAGCAGCTCCTCATGGACTACCCTGACATATTCGAGGGTATTGGACGTTTCAATGGCCGAGAAGTACACCTGCACGTCGACCCCACAGTACAGCCGGTGGCCCTGAGACACAGACGCATTGCGTTCCATCTCCGGCCCTTAGTGGAAGAGGAGCTTCGAAAACTAGAAATGGCCGGCATCATTGAAAAAGTCTCTGGCCCCACCCCCTGGGTGTCGCCCATCGTGGTCACAAGGAAACCGAAACAGCCAGGGGCAGTTAGAATCTGCGTGGATATGCGCCTCCCCAATGCGGCCATAAAGCGAGAGCGCCACATAACTCCCACCATTGATGACCTGATCGGAGAAATGGCCGGAGCCTGCTGGTTCTCAAAGCTAGATCTACGGTCGGGATATCACCAGCTAGTACTGGACAAGGAGTCGCGAAACATAACCACCTTCTCAACTCACATCGGCATTCGAAGGTACACCCGGCTCAGCTTTGGAGTTTCCAGTGCAGCGGAGGTGTTCCAGAATGTTATCCAGGAGCTGATCGCAGGCATACCAGGGGTGATAAACGTCAGTGACGATATAATGATACATGCTCGTACCATCACAGAGCACAATCAACGACTAACCCAGGTGTTCCGCAGGCTGAGAGAAGCCGGCCTTACGCTCCATAGAGAGAAGTGTGAGTTCCTGCGAACCAAGATAGGGTTCTTTGGGTATGTCTTTTCCGCAGAAGGAGTCAACCCTGACCCCGACAAAGTAAAAGACATCAAAGACGCACCACCTCCCACCTCTGTCACCGAAGTCCGGAGCTTCCTTGGCATGGTTAATTATTGCGGGAGATTCATCAGAGACCTTGCCAACCTCACTCTCCCACTACGTGACCTCACAAAAGACTCCACGCCATGGACCTGGGGTCCGGTACAGGAGAAGGCATTCCAAGACATCAAGGAGTCCCTCTCGAGCAACACAACACTTGCATTCTTCGATCCTCGAAACTCTACCATAATAGCGGTAGATGCCGGGCCGGCCGGATTCGGAGCTGTTCTGATGCAGAAACAAAGGGACGAAATGGACTGGGCGCCGATTGCATTTGCAAGTCGGTCCCTTACGGACACGGAGCAGCGGTACTCCCAAATTGAAAAAGAAGCCATTGCCATCCATTGGGGATGCCGGCACTTTCACCTGTATGTGTATGGCAAGCCGTTCACGGTGGTGACCGACCACAAGCCGCTGGTGGCCTTATTCTCGGGGACCTCGACAAAACCGCCGCCCCGTATCGAGAAATGGATGCTTCAATTGCAGGAATACAACTGCAACATCGAATACCAGCCAGGGGCAAAGAACCCAGCGGACTACCTCTCCCGACATCCTAGGCCAGCCACTCCAGAGGAAATGGAAGAGGCAGAAGAAACGGAGCCCTACGTTAAATGGGTGATTGCACGGTCTTGTCCGCGACCCCTCTCTGTAGTTGACATTGCGAATGCCACGGCGCAAGATGCCTGCTTACAGAGGGCCAAAGAGGCTCTCCGAACAGCGAACTGGCACCGGGCCAAGGAGAGCTGGAAGGTGCTCACATCAGAAGCTCAAAAGATCATGGAGAGCCTGCATCATGTCAGGGAAGAGCTAAACGAGGACGACACTGGATGCCTGCTGAGAGGGCATCGCCTGGTAATACCCGCTGCGTTGGCCGACCAGGTGGTGCAACTGGCGCATGTGGGTCACCAGGGCATGGTCAAAACCAAAGCACGTTTAAGATCAAAAGTATGGTTTCCCCTGATGGACGAGATGGTGGAACCCCGACCACGACAGCCATGGGAAAGAGTCAGTATGGACTTTGGCAGCCTCCCGGATGGGAGACATACTTTAGTGATGATTGATGACCATTCCAAATACCCGGAAGTGGAAATCATAACCAGCACGAGCGCCGGGGAAGTCATCCCCAAGATAGAGAAAATTGTTGCTGCTCATGGGGCGATGCGTGAACTCCGCACAGACAATGGGCCCCCGTTTCAGGGACATGAACTGGCTGATTATCTGTCCTCCCTCGGCACCCAGCATCGGCGCATCACCCCTCGCTGGCCTCAGGCCAACGGAGAGGCAGAGCGATTCATGAGAACCCTGAACAAGGTTATTCGCATTGCCCATGACAAGGGCCAGTCAGTGGAGATGGCCATCTTCACGTTCCTCCGAAGCTACCGACAGACCCCACATTCAACCACAGGGGTAGCTCCAGCACATGTCCTCATGGGGCGAGTGGTGACCGACTCGATCCCTCACCATCCAAGGTGGACACCTGAGGGAGCAAACGAAGACCGAATTGCGCAGAAAAGGAAAGCCACGTTTGCTCAAATCAGTAAGAAAAGAAGGGCTGTGCTGGTAAAATTTAACAGAGGTGATCTAGTGCTTATCCGAAACAGAGTAACCAGTGGAAAGTTCAGGTTGAACTATGAAAAAGGACCATGGCGAGTGATCGGCGTGAAAGGCACCCGCATCGTAGCCGTCCGGGGGCGGGAAACGATAACAAGAAATGTGTCCCATTTCAAGCAGTTCCATCCTGAGCCGACATCACCCTGCCCCCCAACGTTCGACAATGAAACTGAGGCTGCAGTCAGCTCCTCACAACAGGAAGCAGCACCCAGCCAAGAGGTCACCCTGAGAAACAGCGCCAGGGCAGCAGTGAGCGAGGAGGCGAATGAAAGTTCGGGGGCCCTGGAAGACATGCAATATCCGGAGGCGGGAATTACTGAGGCGCCGATGAGTGTCTCGAGTCGAAGGGAGTCGCAACATGGACTCAGAAGAAACCCCACACCTTCCTGTCGGCTGCGCGACTACTTCACGTAAGACTGTTCATGAAAAGTGAGAGTAATGTCAGTGATCATGACCAGTGATTTTTGAATAACAGTTTGAGCCGAGTGTGCCAAAAGAAAATATCATGACAGACTGGTTGCTAATGTTGGTATATTCTGTTGTTGTTTTTCTTCATGTTTTAGGAGGAATGTTATGTTCCTGGTTCTGGCCCGCCCATGACGCTACGAGCGTCCAAACATTGAGTCATGTGACTTGCTATAATAAAGAGGGGCCCCGCACGCACGTAGGCAGATATACGTGCAGACGGAGAGCCAAGAAGTTATTCCCAGTGTCCGACTCAGTTATTTCTAGGGCCACATGTCAGGCCTAGGTAGACCTAGATGCCCCGGAGTGTAGGTCCCAAGTTGACACCCCTAAGGCTGCCACTCCCCACCTCAAGAACACAACAGGTGTCCCCTTTTACCTCCTGGTTTTGTGTCGTGATGAAGTAGAAAGTATAGTTGTCCGCTGCATTCTTTGACAGCACTGTGTGACTTCTAGTGATTGTGCCCAATTATGTTCTCGTTGTTTTCTAATATACTTGCAGATAGTGCACAGTTTTCTACATAACCGGGGTATGGATGTATGTATTCATTCATGGTTGCTTCCATGGCTTGAAGTATGTGCTGCCTGTGCCTCCATCATTGCTTTTTGGAGACCTACTCTAAAATAAATTAGTGAATACGATTGTAATGACTCAGCAATTACGTGTCACCCTCTGTCAGACCCTGCCTGCTACGTCTTACTTCATAGACCCGCGAGAATTAGGAAAGATGCAAACTATTTTTTAATGGGTTTAGCTGAAACATGATGATATATGGAACATACAAACAGAGCCATTAATGGCAGATTATCGCAATTGCACCTTACCTTTATTATGATGTATATCAGGGCTTGAGAACACAGCATTTATCACGGCTGCGCGGCAAATATCTTTAATTGCGGCGGCAACGTGGACGTCAAAGGTGGGCACTTTTACTCAACTCAATCAAAGCTCTCCTGAGGATTCCGTCAACTTCTTTATGGGAGGGTCACCGAACGATTTCCGGTTCATTATGCTGCAGCTAGGAGTGTGCACGAGGAAAAAAATGATTGAGTACGCAGTAATAATATTTATCGCTCTCACTGATTGCGGCCAAGTAGAAATCACTCCAAAACTTAAAATGATCTGTTATCCTGCAAACTCAGTTGTTTCCGATAATAAGCATCGGAGAGAAATGTTACGGAAACTGAACGGCTCCCAGAAAAGTAAAGCAAACAGGGATTGCATTTAACTGCTCTCACGGTTATGTTAAAGCACGGCAGCTGTTTGTTTTTAGAATGTGAAATTGTTGTTGCAGCCAATCGTTGCAGTTTTTTAATCACACAGAAGTTTGACAGTGAAAGTGATCTTGAGCTCCAGTGAGATCATTTTGAGGATTGTGAGAAAGTGGATTATTTGGGTAGTTGTAAGAATTCAGGAAGTAGTAATTTCACTATTCTATACCAGTTTGAGTTATCTTACTTGAATTTAAACGTATCAAGTCGAAAGTACAACACAATAAACATCCCAGTCGAATTTATGAAAAAAGTCTGCATTTTACAGGACAAATAGACACCAAAACGGCAAAAATCACACCAGGGAAACTGTTTATATAGGTTTTCATAAATCAATGTAATTCACTCAAAATGTTTCGTAAATCGCTGCTTTTGATTTGTGGCAGCAGTCTAAGAGGCTCGGGTCGGTCGGATGCAGGAGCCTCGTTGGTCTCTGTCAAACTTTGTCCAGGGCAAATCAAGTTAAAACTGTCAAATTAGCACTTTGCAGATGAAGGGCTTATTTAGCCTGAGTGTTCCTGGAGTTTAAAAAGAAACTAGCTAACTAGCCAGTGGACTCCATTCTGTGGCCCTTGCCGCCACTGGGCGCAGATTCACCCTTGGGTCTCACACCACAACTTTAGCAGCAGGAGCAGTCCTCTCTTTCTGAAATACTGTCTTTGATTCAGCAGGCGAAGTCCTCCTTGATGCAACCTTTCATTCTGAGATCCACAGGCTCAGCAGGTGAATTCCTTCTTCTGTTCTTTCAAAGTATAGTAGTGCTATGAGGCTGGTACCCAGCTGTGTCACATTTATGTCAGTTGCAGGTGTGTGGGTGGGGAGGACTCCCTAACTAATGAGGGTATAATTCCTAATAGGCAACCCTTCCTACAGTGCTTCTCTGTGCCTAAATCCAAGATGTCAGAACCATTCCTCCCACACCTGAGGAGTGTCCAGGGCAATGAGCAACTGCTCCTGGAAAACCATTGCTGCAACATTTTTTCCCCTGCAGGAAGAGATGCCAGCCTGTTGAACTAGAGAAAAGTGAGGGCAGGCTGAAGAGGCACTTGCATTTGCCTGTAAAAGGTGGCTGGCCCTTTGAAGTGTGGCCATCTGTGGCCACAGAACTCTGGCCATGCAGCAAGGAGGAGGTCCCACGTACCACCAGCAGGACTTTTTGTCCCTTTTCATGAGAGTAATTTACATCTCCTGGCAGGAGGGCTTCAGGTTGCCTCAGGTGGTAACTGCTGTAGTAAATCAGAAACGGCTACTAGAAACATTTGGCAAGAAAGTGGTGGCTTTCAAAAAGTCACCTTAAATCCGCCTATAGCAATATTTTGAGTTTAACGTAACAATTAATGTGATACCTTGAATTAATATTTTTAGTGTTCCAAAATGGAAGCTGATACTCAGCAGTTGTGCTAGTGTAACCTCATATTGGTCAATGGTACAACAATCCTGCTAAGGTGAACATTACACTGGTGAGTCCTCACTGTCAGGACATGTGAAACATAAAAGAAACATGTACTCTTTTTAATATTTTGCACCCTGCCTTATGGCGTTCAAGTTGTTACAGTAGGGGTGACTTATAAATATTAAAAAGGAAATTTGAGCTTGACAAAAAGGTTATTTTGCCAAGTTAAGTTGGCAGTTTAAAAGCTTTGTCACTGCAGTGGTGGCACAATAAGTCCTGCAGTTAACTAGTGACATTCAACGCACAGGCCCTGGGGACATACTGACTATATTCTAGGACTTAGAGGTAAGTTAAATATACCAATCAAGAATTAGCCAACTCCACATGTATTTGAAGAATCAGAGCACTTGCACTGGAGCCTGGTCAGCAGGACCCAGTGCACTTAAGAGTAAAAAACAGCAGTATTGCTACAGAAATTTTGGGGACGTATCTTACAAATAAAGGCATTTTCTTACATGCTTTTAGAATTTAAATTTGATTTGTTCTGCTACAGGGACAGTGACAAAGGACCTTACTGCGTGTACGGCATTCCTAGGACCACCATACTCTTGGTGGCAGTCTGACCACTGTCACCTCAGGGGGCCTGCCTGCAGTTTACGAGTGTGGCAATCAATCCCGCGGTGGTGGCGCAGCAGCATGGGTCAGGAATATGCTGGTGATGCCGCTGCGGCACGACCAAGCATTTTCCAAGTTGCTTTTCCACTGCCTATTTCAAAACGGTGAGCCCGCCACGAAAAGGGTGGCAGAGATGCAGCCATGAGGGCTCTAATAGGGCCTCCTGCGGCTTCTTGTCCTGGAGGTGCACGCGAGGGAGCATATGTTGTGCCCTCCATGGAATTGCACTCCATGCAGAAACATGCTGTAGGTGCTGTAACGGCAGCGGTCTGCTGTTATGGCTCTCCTATGAGCCAAACACATCCACTGCTATGAGACCCCCGGAGCTCCGCCCAACCAACCTAAAATAAGCTCATAATCCAGAAGTCGGGTGCACCACTGGCTTGGTCGTCCTCCTGCACGCGCAATTGACGGTGCTGCAGGAGGACAGCCAAACTCAAAATAAGGCCCTATGTGTGGTGCACTGGATCAGATGTATATCAATTTGCTTTAATGATTTTTGCATGCAGATATGACCTTAGTATTCTGGGGATTAGCTGGTGAAAAAATATAATTTTATGGTGGAGTCAAAATCCTAAATGACAATAGCATGATTGAACTCAAGGCTCTAATACTAGAGTAATCTAGTGAACCATTCACAACATGGCCTTTTCGGAAGTATTGTAGAATGAACAGTTATTGTGTAAAAGCTCATAATTGGATGACTTTCTTGTTTTTCTCACTTGCCTACTCCTGATTCTCTGGCTTTTCTCTCTATTCTTGTTGTTGTCCTCCTTAAGAGCACTTCAGTGTCACACTCTTTTGATTGAATGTGGTATTTTTACACTGATGATTTCTGACCTTGCTTTGCAGTGCATTAAGGGGCTATTTCTCTCTCTCTCTCCTCCTCTTCCACCTACTCTCTCCCCACCCCAACCAGCATCTTTTTTGCCCTCCAGCCCTGTGGCCCTTTCTGTGCCACCGGCCATGTTCTCAACAAGCAGCAATCTCAAAATGTTTTTTAACCATTCCAAGGTGCTTATCAACGTGTAATTCTAAGGACACATGTGCATCACTATCTTTAAAGGACACTTGTTATAGTTTAATAAATTCCATCCAAATATGTACACCGGTGAATTAGGTGCACCCATCTTAAGTTGGAATTTGTAATATATAATGGCAGCCATATTTGAACATAATTTATTCAAAATATAACAAAATGCATTTAAAGAGGGCCAATATAAATGCATGTGTATCAATCGCAGTCAGTTTAGTTTTTGAACAGGTTAGCCCAAAATACATTTTCAACAGGGTTTCATACATTATTGCAAAATTCTTTCAAACATGGGCGCTGTGGATGCACACACATATTCTGTAGGTATTTATAAAGGCATGTTGTAATATTTCACCAACTCCCATTCAAAGATGGTCACAGCAGATTCACACACATTTGAGGATGCCATTAAGGAAACAAAAGCGCTGTCTAAGTCAATAGGTTTCCGAAGCAAGATGTACTTGCTTAGCCAATGCTTGCTTTCTTCCTGGTTTGGGTTAAAAATAATGGATTAACCTGATGCTTTTGATAATTAACCTTCTTGTTCCGCATGACGGATAAGTAGACATTATGTGAACTCTTTCACGCAAAGCAATCTAGTAAACATGATGAAGGCATTGTAAAAAAAACAAGGCAGTTGACCAGTTTAAAAAATGCATGTAAAACAAGCAGCAAACTGAAATTGAGGGTAAAACTATGTAACCAATAAAAAAAATTAAACAAAGCCCAGACAAAATCCAGAAAGTCTATTGGTCAAAGAAAACTCTACACTACAGATTTATACTATCCCTAGTAATAAGTTAAATCCTGGTTGAGGAGTGTTGAGAGATTCTGCGTCGAAGATGCATTACTCAGCAGAGGTTCCAATTAGCTGAGGGGCTGCGATGCAAAGTCCTGTATTATTGTTGAGGATGCTGTCAATGAGGGGCTTGCAATGCGAAGTCCTGCATCGAAGATGCATCATGAAGTGACAGTTCGGAAGAGGCTATGGGCTGTGATGTGAGGTTCCGCATCGGAGATGCACTGGGGATGCAACGCACTGCAGTAGTTCTGGAGCGGGTCTGCGAAGAGCTGGGTAAAACTGTGGTGGTTCTGACCACAGGTGAGCTGGCAAAGCTCCTTCAGGCACACTTCCAGAGGGTCCAGGACTGGGGTGGGACCACTTGTGTGTAGGACTCACATCAGACATAGTTCAGGTGCTTGTTTCAAGATGCTAGGAGCCTTTTCTTTCCCTAAGGTTCTGATTAGGGGTCCAGCTAATTAGCCATGCCCTGGGTTCAATATGTAGGTCCGTCCTTTCACCCAGATGGCAGAGCAGCAGGCAGAAGGGCAACATAGTAGTGTTCCTTCTTACAGAGAAGCACAGCAGTCCTTCTGAGTATTTCACTTGTCCAGAGGTGCACTAAAGGGTTGGGTCTGAGGTTCCTTTTGTTATACCTGTTGTTCACTGTGAAGGAGAAGAAGGTTCTCAAGGGTTCCAATCCCCAAAGTACTTGGAATTTAGTTCCTGCCTGTTCTTGCCCCATCTTGTCTGGGGTCACAAAAGGCTAGTGTCAAACCCTTTTCGAGTGTGCTCTGGGAGTTCATTTGTGATATGCAAGTGTGGTAGGTGACAGCTCCTCACCATCATCAAGTCAGAGATGGCCCATCCTGCCCATACCTTTTCTCTTTTGTCTCACTGCCTGAGAGCAATACACAAAGGCAAACTACCAGCTACACTTAGTCAAATCACCCCGGATACAGGCACCAAATGATTAGGAAAAGATAATGCCAACTGGGTCATACGACTAAGTGTAGCTTAGTCCATTGATCAGTTCTGGTGCAATGTTGGCTGCCAGCTGTTCTTTGCTTGCAGTGAGTTATTTCTTTTTTTTCTTTTTTTTTTTATTGAAAGTTCATAGCAATATAATGTACACAAGCAGAGCAATATATATTGATATAGAAATGAATATACATAATATAAATACAAGAGCGATTGATATATCATAAAACATTATATGCAGTAGAGGAAAGATTAAAAGGTTGATAATCATACCAGAGTCAGGAAATTTAAAGGACATTTAAACGACCCCACACCTCGAAATCCTCCATGCAGCCACAGGCGCCCAGATCCGTAGCCCCATATCCCTAGATTTGACTCCCTTTAGGGCATACAATTCTGACTCAATGTTATGGATCCCTAGCATCCTGCAGATCCACATTTGGAAGGTTGGGGCCTCAACAGTGAGTTATTTCTGTTAGTCTGTCCCTCATGCCCCCCTGCACCTGTTGCCAAAGCTTCCCCCTATTCTGCAACAGATTCTTCTGTTATGTCATTATATGTGTCCCATTAACAGACTTTCTGTGTCACAATATATGTTTTACCACTATATCATGCCGGAGATAAGCCTTTCCCTTGGTGCAAGTTTCATGGTGACAAAAACAAAAATATTTGTGTTGTTCACTTCACTGATGAAGATTTCCACCTGAACAATGAACCACAGTAAACTTCCATGTCTCCCGTTAGCATTCCGGGTCTCATAGCATTTCTGACTTCTATTACAATGGTAGTCCTGTGCACAGACTATTGTTCACCCATAAAAGTATCTGAAATTTAGGTCAACAATATTGCAAAGAGACAACCCCAAACAGGGGTGCACTTAACCCACAATTGATCAATTTTCTACATACAGGCAACAAAAACAGATAGCGTTGCTGGTAAAGGTAATACCATTGCCAATTATGAAGCTAATGTTGTTCCCACTGTGTGGCAGGCACTGCAGTAAAAGGGAAAGGAACAAACATAGGTGGAAACCAGTAGGCCAGTGTTATAATGTATATGTGGTTAATAATTTTAATTGGCCTAATGGAATTAAAGACACTCAGTAATGGGTTGTAATTCAAATGACAACATAACCTCAGGTTTGGTAAAGAAACCCATAATTCGTATGTTCATGTTTTTATATAATTGCAAAAGGTACTCCTGGCTCCTCTTGGCTCCTTGATTGTTCCATTTTCTTGGGGAGCTTAACTGTCTCTTGTGTGTTCTCCAGCCAGTAACTACTTGAATGCAGTTTTGTGTATAGTGATAATTTGTTGGGGCGTTGTATCATTGCACAGTGCTTAAGTGCATGTAGGGCAAAAGAGTGCTTAATTGATTCTGTGAGTGTTTGAGTCCCTCCTGAGGCGGAAGCCGGGAGGCTGTGTTGCTTGTGTGGCTAAATTTTAATTCTATCTGTTCCTAATTTGTTTTTACTTGCAAGCTTACAAAACTCGGCAATTCCATCACTTTTCAGCAACTGCACCCAAATAGTTTGATTGAAAAAGCTTTGTTGGCTGACTCCCTCCCCCCTCCCTCCCGCAGCCCTGGGCCACTCCCAGCCGAGCATTGACGCTGTGGAGTTGGTCCCGGGCACAGAATAGCGGCGAAAACATAGACGGGGGTTGGAGGGTCTAAGGAAGTTTAAAGACCAGCCCAGGTTAACATCCCCTGGTACAATATTTAACTACAGAAAAACCTTGGGGTCTAGAGTCACAAAAAAAGTTAATAGTGCTCTAGGGACTATACTCATTAATTCTGTCAGTAAAGTACTAAAATGGAAAGTAAAACAGTCCGTTTACAATGTTTGCAAACCAACGCAAATGACCGCCAGCAAAGGTAGGTGAGACCCAAGGTCCAGAGATGGATTACCATCAAAATTCTTGTTAGTGATCTAATTTTATCATCTGGCCATCCACAGTACAGGGCTGGATCATCTCTAGATCATTTGAGACTAATTCCAGTGCCGTCTGGTAGGACTGGGGTCAAACCCACAATCAAATGTTGACCATGCGTGGGATCACTAAATCGGATAAGGTGCAGTGCAAAAAGTGAAGGTGTAGGAAAGTGAAGTTAAAAAGGAATAGAGGAATTACAGTAAGGAAACTTTAATGTCTGCAAGCCTCTTTTTATTAAAAACTAGAACAGTGCAAGGTAACAGTATAAACAAATGACTGCTTAGGGGCCAACATGTTTCTGCCAGATCGGGGATTCACTCCCTAGGCTTTCTTCAGGGCCTCTGTTCTTAATTACTTTTGCTACTGCTAGTGAAAAGTGCACTCTAAATTAAAAAAACGAAAACAGTGACAATATAAAGGATATATATTCTTAGTCCTCCATGTCAGCTGGTGTATCAATCACCTAAAACACAAATGCACAGTGGTATAATTGCATTGGAAATACAACAGTGTATATCAACGTTGGAAGGACTGCAAGAGTTCCCTACTCACCCTTCTTGACAGGGGAAAACACCTCACCTCACCTGGACCAAGCTCAGAGTAAGGGAGGCCACGCTCTGAGATTAAGAAAAAGAAGGGGAACCCAAAATCAGACCCAGAAAAGGAACTGTGCTTTTCTATCCTGAAAGAGTCTGTTACGAACATCTTAACTGAGAGAAAAATTCTCTCCAACCTTTACCTTTCCTTGCTCACCCATGAGCCCTTAGACTATATACTTGAAAATTGCTTTAGGAACAAGTGCCCATATTATCTAGCAAATGTTTAGTCAGCATGAACTTGTGGTCAGACTCACCTCTCCGTCGTTGCCCCGAACTGATTCTGAGGTTGGGGGAGGCTCCGCACTAGAGGAGTGTCCGTTTATTTGTAAAGTGAAGATTGCCAAATTCCCCTATGAGCGCTCGTTTTTGTCAGCATGTGAGTGGGGAGGTAGCTTAAGGGTACAAGGAGGCAGTATGAACGAGCTGACGCGGTATGATTGTGTACATCGTGTCTTCTCGCGAGATCTTCCTCGAACTACATGAATCTGGGAAATGTAGTTCGTAGCATGTCATAATCCGATATATACCAGTTATTTACCAGGAACAAGCACCTATGGGCATCATAGTCTCAAAAACATATACTAGATTGACAACACGAAATAGCGAGAACGAGCCAACACAGTATGCAGTCCCGCTTCATAAGTGTTTACATCGTGTCTTCTCGCGAGATCTTGTTCGAACTACACAAACCTTGGGAATTGTGGTTTGTGGCATATCAGGGTCATGTATTTGTCAGAAAAACAGCTATGGGCCTCTTCCAGAACCCCCAGAGGCAGCGTGATTTATCCGCAGGAGGAGGTCCCGTTCCCCTCCCTTTCGTGGCGGCTGTATCTTCTACTATAACAGTGCTCCGCCTGAGGGTACCTCGAACCACACTAGCAACAGGCTCTGCAAGCCCATACCGCCTTCAAGTTTTAAATAAGAAAACCCGTGTATGCACTCTTCTCTACTTACATTCGGGGAGAACAAGCTTTTTGTTCTGGAGACTAAATACGATCCAATCATACCAGGAACTAATGATCTTCGTATTTCCACGTAATACCAACCATTGATTCATCTAATATATCTAATACATAACAGGGTATCTGCTCAGACCCCTAAACAAGACAGACATTCAACTATAGTCTTGATAAAGGTGGATCACATTTTCGCCCAGAACCACCGAAAAGCGTCGACGCCCATCCCCTGTACAATTCAACCCTTTCCTCCCCTGTTGATATAGAAATTGGTTGTTATGAAACATGGGTGTGATGAAATTATAGCTTTGAATGTACCATCTGTATTTAACAATTTTTATGTTTTACAAATTTCTGCCTGTCTTTTGTATTGTGCAGGTCACAATAGATTGTACTATTAACTGTAATTTTAGTTTTTATTATTATGTCTAGGAATTCTATGATGTATAGATAAATATAAATTGTTTTTATTACTTACTTCTTTAATAAATTTTGCTGTGTTTCATTTTTAAGATTGCATTAGTTTTTGATTTTATCTTTTTGACTTGAGGCTATGTTTTAGCTTGTTCTGTATATATCTCAAGGGAACTAGTTTACTTTTGGGTTGAATACCCCATTTCCCTTGATTATTCCAAGGAGTTCTTCTCTCTTCTAATAATTCAAATTGTACAGAACCAGGTGGCCAGACTGGCTTATAAAATCCCGAAATGGCAGTCGGCGAAACCACTACTTCGCAAACTCCTCTGGCTTCGGGTCGAACAGAGGGCTGCGTTCAAGATCGGCTGCCTTACATTCAAAGCTGTGTTTGGAACTTCCCCTGCCTTCCTCAAATCCTTAGTCATCCCCTACTGTCCGGCACGCAACCTACGGTCCTCTCATCACCATCTCTTAGCTGCCCCCCCAATTAAGCTTAAAAAATTTGGTGGCCGTAGATTTGCCCACTTGGCCCCTAATTTCTGGAACCCGCTGCCCCTTCCGCTCAAAACTTCTAATTCCCTTCTGGAATTAAGAAAACTCCTGAAAACCAGTCTCTTCACACAGCCCGGCTAGCTCCCCCTCTTTTTACATCTCTCAGCACCCAATCAGCACCAGGAAACTTATGGTGACAGAGCGCTATACAAAACCCCATTAAGTTAAAAATTGTGTTGCCACTATCATTATCAGCACAACCGTGCTTTCTTTGCTTAGATGGTAATCTGATATTTGCTGCTGGCAAGTTTAGAAACTCTATGAAGGAGGTCTGGGAGTGGACGGGTAGTACTGGCTTCAGATAAGTTCTCACAAAACAAAAAGAGTTGTTGGAGCCTTTCATTCTGCTCTAAATAGTTGGTAAATTGTACATAGCTGGTTGATACCTTCTTTGCCTTCACATCAGTTGTCTAGAATGCCTCTTCCTTCAAGACGTGAAGGCAACAAAGGAGACTTTTTATATCAACAAAAATACTTGAACACTGAAGTTGTCCGTAGTGGCACATGCAGCATTAAAATGCATGTCCTTTATTCATTGGTCCCTCCATGAATGTCATTGCACCTTTGTCAGAAACTTTTTTTAAAATGTGTTTAGTGCATTTAAAATTTTAAAAAGTCAGGATCTAATAAATTAAGCATGAAAAGCAATAATATGTAATCAAAGCAAGCATCCAACGAACCAGACATGTGGGAGCTAGCATGACAACAGCAGGTAACGTGTGAACCCCAGAGAGCAAGTGATGTCATTCATACAGTCAGTGCCAAACAAGGAACTTCCAATATGGCCTGGGGACTGGGACCCGTAGCGTCACCCCGGCTGCAGGTACACAGCTGCCACACCTCTTCTCCCAGATGCCACAGTAAGAAGCAAAGCGCATTCATCTCACTTGCAAACTGGTCTTAGGTCACTTAACAAAATTTGACAGGGACAGCATGTGTGAGCAGGTCATGCGGGTGAAGAAGGGGAAGCAGGTGATAACAACGCTGTGTCTCTAATCCTCCCTTGACTATCCAACACGCATGGGGTTCTCTGCAACTCTTTTGCTTCCTCCCTTCGCAATTCTTCCTTCTTGAAGTCCACTCACTTGCTTGGTTCTCTACTCCAGCTGCCCAGGTCATGGCTAGAGGCAGATTTCCAATTCATCGTTAGCTGCCTCCTGACAAGTATCAGAGCTAGATCCACAAACCGGTTGGTTGCTTTCTGAGCCGCCCTAAGCATATATAAGCCCAGGTGTGGAATTTTAGTTTGCGATCTGAACATCATCTGCGCCAGCTTGTCACCTATGTACTACGTGCACGGCAGCCATTTTAGATATCATGGTCTCCCTGTCCACGATCGATCGCCAGCGCGCCCCTCTGACCCAGCAAGCATCCTCCGCGCACCCTGGCTCCCCCTCCCTCCTCCTTATGAGCATGACCCTTCTGCATGACCCTGTCCTTGGGAGTCACGCCAGCGCCTGACCAACACCTCCTCTCCTCCCATGAATGCCCCTCTGTTGATAAACCTCCCCTCTGCGCTGGATTGTCCACGCAGCATGAATACCACTCCATTGATGGCCCCTCACCCCGTGTCCGACTGTCCACACAGGTCCGAGGCCACTGCCTAAGCCGGGAGATATCATTTACTGCCCCTTATTGTATGAGGTCGCTCTCCTTCAAAGGACCCTCTATTGATCCAGGCCTCCCCACCCCCTGTGATATGATCAGGCGCACACATCATAAGACTCGAAGGAACACTCAGCTGCGTGATGACCCCCTCCTCTTATCCGCAGGTTGAGGACCTCTATTGTAAAGGTATATGGGGGTGGGATTAACACGAGGATTACGGGGATGTCTTTTCCTTGCCTTACAAAGTTCTGATTGTAATAAAGGAAGGTCACATGCCATAAACCAGTGTATAAGAGGCCAGGCCTCCGAGAGGCTGTTAGAGCACCTCGAGACGATACCTTGTTGTCTGATCTGATGTGTTCTGCTCCGTCGGAATAAACTTCTGTTTCCTGCCTTCTGGTCTCCGGCGCCTGCCTCATTGCTTGGTAAACTTGAATGGTACAAGGGCGGTTAGCGCCGGGCAAATCTTGAGAAAGGTCCTAGCCCTACCTTTTTCCACAATTGGCGTCCCAAAGCGTGGGGCCCATCAGCGACACGTGGATCCAGTGGGAGAGGTCCCGACGACAGAGTGAACGACTGCAACGATCGGGAAGAGCTCGTGTCCGATAGACCCTCGTCTGACAGCCGATCATCCGACCTTCACTAGTTCTGAACAGACCTCTCTCGAGTGATCTACGGTCCTGACTGGGAACCATCAGGAGTGCCACGAACATCACGAAGGAGAGAGGACGATCGGGCGCTGGATCCAGAGGACAGGAAACCGTCCATGCGGTCCGGGTAAGGTCGTGTAAACACGACGAATTGAGGAAAATTGTTTTTGTTTGGATAATACTAGTATTACGCTTTGTTGAAACCTCTGGAGATTCGCTGTCTGCAAACGGAGAAAAACAACAGGCTCTCTCTTTGCAAACAGTGAAGGATAGGTAACGCAGACTTTTGTCCCCGTTGTAATCCGTCGTGCCTATTTTCCTCCCCCACTGTTTCCCGAACTGTCGTTCGTGGATTATTGTCTGGAGATTCTTTGTCTGCAAACAGGGAAGAACAAGGTCTCTCTTTGCAGGTAGAGAAAGAGTGGGTAACGATAACTTTTCGTGCCCACTTATTCTCCCCACTGAATTGTTTTGATTGACCGATTGTTCGGTATTGGTTCGTTTGAGGTATTCACCGCCGGCAAACAACGGAGAATAGAAATATTCTGTCTAGTCTTTGCCCGCCGTGATAAGATAGGTAGTGCAGACTTTTTGTCCCCGGTGTAATCCGTCATGCCTATCTTCTCCCCACTGGTTGGTAGCCTGTTTAGCCCGGACCGCTTATTAGAGATGAAGCATCCAGCTCCACTGGAGGGCACCCCTAATAAGGACATGTTCACTAAGTATGGACTAGTCGCTATAGCTTACACTAAACTATGGCATAAATATACGAAAAAGAACCCTGAAAGTCAGTGGCCACTGATAGGTTCCTTTAGTGAAAATAAAATAAAAACATTAGAAATAGCGCTCCAGAAGAATAAGACCACGCCCACTATGCTCGACAGTATCGGCATGTGGCGCAAGGAAACGGAACAACGAAAGAAAAGAGAAGAAGCAAAAATAGGGAAAGAATTACGAAAGGCAGCCCACCTAGCCGCAAAACAACTAGAAGAAGAAAGAAAAGAAAGAAAAGAAGCTACACAAAACCAAGAATCAGGGTCAACAGGCCAATGTCCTGTTAGGACCCCCTCTGCGCTCTACCCTAAACTACCCTCCAAACAACGGGCAAACGATGAGTTACTGCTAGGTCCCCCAATCATCTACATGCCCCCTCCATATGCTCCCAGCCAACAAAACCTGCAAGCCCCGAGTGTGAGTGAAAGTGACCCTAGCGCTAGTGCACCGGCCCTCACGGCCTCCGCACCAACCATATTAACAACTTCGTCAGACGACCCCGAGGCTAGCAAACAATCATCAGCCAGGTTAAGTAGGTTAAGCAAAGATGAGCGGGATGGGATCAACGAAATAGCAAAGACATTGGTAGAACGAAGGGAGAGCGAAGAATACACAATGAGCGTATATAATTCACATGCCGACAGCCACAGACGGCATTTCATTTTGCGATTCAGCTACCACACCCTGAACGCGTATGAAGATAGGTATCAGAGTAAGGGTCCCGCTAAACTAACAACACTATATAGGAAGATTGATGTTGGAGATGGGACTGAACGTGAGGCGACGGAGCTCTTCATGCAAATGCTTGAGGTCTTCCGCCACCTCGCGGAACAGACACCAGAAGCCAAGATTACGGTCCCTGAAACAACCTCGACAGAAGTAGCCAATACTATGATGCCTATCAGAGAAGCGGCTCCTTACTGGATCCCGCCACGGGGCCAGGGAACGAGCGATGATATTAATAATGAAAATGCAAAGGGGAGGGTTGTGTACAATTGGGTTTACCAACCATGGGACCGACAAGACATCCTAACCTTTAAGCAAGCCCTGCCCGACTTGAGAAAGAACCCGACGGCATTTTATACCGAATTAGGCACAGCCTTGGGTTCGACAATAATGACTTTAGCAGATATTGACTTGTTCTTTGGGTTATGCCTGCCAGCTGATGTGTGGAAGCAAATCCGGAAGGCTGACCACACGGATCTGTTTGGACATACCTGGGACCAACTCGGTAAACTAGATAGACAGCGAGAGCCGGGGAGTAAACCAGTGAAGGACATACTGGAACTCCCAGACAAACTGGTCCAGAAGTTAAAAACCCTGGTCCCGGAAAGAAAAGTAGACTGGTCGATAGTCACGGCCTGTCGACAGAAACCCCAGGAAGATGTGTCAGAATACTTCTCCCGATTTGAGACAGTGTTCTCCGACTACAGTGGCCAAGACATGACCACCGCAACCGGACAGCACCTGTTTGTGCAGAATTATGTAAAGGGACTAACACAAGAAGTCTCCCAAAAACTGCAGACGAGTGAGAGTAGTTGGGGGGCCTCCAAACCCGCAGCTATCCTTCAGATGGCTAAGTATTACGAGCACCAAAAGAATGAGAATGATAGGGCGTCCGAGAAAAAGAAGAAAGATTTAAAGGAAAGGGTAATGATAGCCCAGATACAGGGTATAGCGCTAGGACGGGAACACCAAAGGGGGAACTACCAATCAACCACCCCCAGAGATCTACCTCCTAAAGATCACACCCCAACATCCCACTCTGGACGGAGAGACATTAGCACTGACCAATGCGCCTTCTGCAAAGGGCTCGGCCATTGGAAATTCCAGTGTCCGGTTCTGCTAGAAATGAATAGAAATAGGGATTCCAGGGATGTGGCAGGTGGCCCGAGAAATAGAGTACAAGGACGAGGGAGCACCAACGACACCAGCAATGACAGATCAGGGAGACTGAACACGTTTGACCGTCCCCGACAGAACCAATATCAGCTGTCCGAAGGTGAACATGCCCCCGACTTTGCATAGGACTGCCAGGGGCAAGGGAGGGATCCAGTCGAGCTCTGTGTTGACCAGCAAGGTCCTTATGTCACCGCTAAGGTCTTGGGTACAGAGTCTCCATTCTTGGTAGACACTGGGGCGACACGTAGTGTGTTATCAAAACGACTGATTCCAAGGGCACCCTTGTCTGGCTCACACATAACGTCGATAGGTTTCGATGGGACGCCCTCCACTAACCCCCTGTCCGTACCTATTTCCTTTGACCTAGAAAACAACACTACTGACGCGACATTTCTACTCTCCTCCAACTCCCCTGACGCCATTATGGGTATTGACTTACTGAAACATTTTCGAGCTACCATTAGGTGTTCCCCAGATGGAATACGAGTCATCCTGTACGACAACCCAGACATGCCCAGATCCCCTCCCCCACGACACATGTGCTCCATAACTGACCCTGACCTGTCCCTGCTTGACACCCTGCCTCCGTACCTGTGGGCCAAAAATGACTCTGATGTGGGGCGAATGATGATTGATCCTATTCACATAACTGTACGACAGGACGCTATGCTCCCGAAACTCCCGCAATATCGGATATCGCCAGAGGGTGAGAAGGCACTGGTAGCGATCATTCAGTCTCTGGTAGATGCAGGAGTGGTTGAAGAGGTGGTTAGCAACGTCTGCAACAGCCCAATCCTACCTATTGTTAAGAAGCAAGGTGAAGGAGATGAGAAAGCGTACCGCTTCATCATCGACTTGCGAGAGATTAACAAAGTGGTTGTACCCCAATATCCTGTGGTCTCTGATATCACCACCATTCTGACCCTCATCCCGTCCACTGCCACCACCTTCTCTGTTATTGACCTTAAAAACGCGTTTTTCTCTATCCCCATTCATCCAGACAGCCGTTATCTCTTCGGCTTCACCTTAAAATCCCGCTCGTACCGATTCTGTAGAGCTCCCCAGGGATACACTGAAAGTCCCAGCATTTACAGCCAGGCCCTCAAAAGACAGCTGGATGCCTTCCAGCTACCAGAGGGAGTGGTGTTGATCCAATATGTCGATGATATCCTTTTGGCGGCCGACACCACCCCGCTTGCAACGACAGCCACCGTCCAACTCCTACACTTTCTTGCAGAGAATGGCCATAAAGTCTCCAAAAAGAAGTTACAGTTCTGTCAGCCACAGGTGACTTACCTAGGCCATCTTCTGTCCAAAGAAGGGAGGAAACTTACACCCGACCGAATCCAAACCATCCTAGATACCCCCATCCCGAAAACACAAAAGCAGGTCCGCTCTTTGGTTGGCCTAACCTCTTTTTGCAGACAGTGGTTGCCTAATTACAGCCTCATTGTGAAACCATTACTTGCCCTGCTGACCAAAGATGTCCCCTCCCCGCTTCCTTGGACCACTGAGTGTCAAGCCTCCTTTAAGGAATTACGGGATGCACTCTGCTCAGCGCCCGTCCTCGGAACGCCGGATTACTCCAAACCCTTCTCCCTCTTCACCCATGAAAGGGAGGGATGCGCATTGTCTGTCCTAACTCAATCAATTGGTCCTAAGCAGCGCCCTTGTGCCTACTTCTCCGCCACTCTTGATCCTGTAGCCAGAGCTTTGCCTGCCTGCCTTCGAGCAGTAGCCGCCGCTGCTGTCTCTATCCGTCAGAGCGAGGGAATTGTACTTTCCAACTCCCTCACAGTGCTAGTACCCCATGCAGTCGACACCCTCTTGAACCAGACCAAAACCCAGCACCTGACTAGCGCACGACTGACAGGGTATGAACTGACGCTACTTGCACCCCACATCACACTTAAGAGATGCACGACTTTGAATCCTGCCACATTGTTACCCCTGCCTGAAAATGACCCCGATATTCCTCCCATCCACGACTGTGTGACCCTCACGGACGAACAAACTAGGAGTAGGGTTGACCTCCGAGACACTGCTTTTCCTGACCCCGATGGAGAGCTATGGGTAGACGGCTCATGCATCAAACTCCCAGATGGCACCACCTCAGCTGCCTATGCAGTAACGACAGCCCGAACAGTAGTTGAGACAGCCTGCATCACACAACGATCTGCCCAGGCAGCAGAGCTGATAGCCCTCACCCGAGCATGCATCATAGCCGCAGGGACCACCACGAACGTATATACGGACAGCCAGTATGCCTTCGGAGTGGTCCACCATTTTGGGCTCCTGTGGAGGGAGAGGGGATTCCTGACATCCCACGGCACCCCGATCCTCCACGGAGATCTAGTCTCCGCTCTGATTGAAGCAGTTCTCCTCCCCAAACGATTAGCGGTAATCAAATGTCAGGCACACAAAAGGGTGACAGACTTAGTCGGACAAGGGAATGCGTTGGCCGACATCACTGCACGAACCACAGCTGAGAATAGGACGGTGACACGCATGTACATGACCAGGTCACAAGCAGAAACATGGAGTGACACAAGGATAATGATCAGAGACATACAATCGGCCAGCACCCCTCACGAGCTGACTAAGTGGGCAAGGGTGGGTTTGAAGGATGAGGAGGGCTGTTGGCGAACGAAGGATGCCAGCAAATGGTTGCTGCCCGACTCATATCTGATTCCCATACTGACAATGGCTCACTCCCCCGCACACATAGGATCTGCACCCATGATCGAACTCATTTCCAAAGTCTGGCATAACGACAAAATCCCTGACTCAGCCAGACGTCTAGTTCAGCAGTGCCTTATCTACCTGCAACACAACCCCGGGAAAGGAACTGTAGTGCCCCGGGGAGGGTTTGGGACCCCCAATCACCCCTTTGAGGTCCTTCAGATGGATTACATCCAACTAGAGAGATGCCAAAACCTGAAGTATGTACTAGTCATTGTATGTGCCTTCAGTAAATGGGTAGAAGCCTATCCAACCCGTGACAACACTGCCATGACTACTGCCAAAGTGTTACTAAAGGAATTCTTCCCTCGCTATGGCCTTTGTCGAATTTTATGGAGCGACAATGGCCCCCACTTCATAGCTGAGGTTATCCAATTAATCCTAAAGGGGTTGGGGGTGAAGCAACGATTTCATGCAGTCTTCCACCCCCAATCCGCCGGTCTAGTGGAACGCCATAATGCCACACTGAAGCTGAAACTGGCAAAAATAGTGGCCACCACGGGACTTAACTGGCCGGATGCCCTCCCACTGGCCTTGTTATCGATGCGCTCCACTCCCACCAAGCACCATTTGACCCCCTACGAGGTCGTGTTTGGGCGACCGATGAATCTCTGGACTGCTCCCAAACCGACCTCCATTCATGACGTCCCGGACGTCCTACTGTCTGATTATTTGTGCAAGTTAACTAAAACGTTGTCTGTCATTCATCAACAGGTGCAGCAGGCCATCCCCGATGCTTCCAGGGGCCCCGGCCACGACATCCAACCAGGAGATTTCGTATTGATACGAAATTTCCAGCGAACCAAGAGTCTGGAACCTCGGTGGACGGGCCCCTGGCAAGTGCTGATCACCACCCGAACGGCACTCCGAGTGGAGGGGAAGAAGCACTGGCTGCACGCGCATCATTGCCGAAAGGTCTCTGCAAACCTGGCCACGACAGAAAACGTCAGCACCCAAGAAGAGCTCCTGAGCAAAGACCGACCGATATTGGACTGTTATCCCGATACTGAGGCACTCGAACTTGCAAAATTATCTGATCCCACTGTGCCATCCAGAGAAGGGTATTTCCTGCGTCGAAAGGAGGGAGTTTCGGCTAAGTAGGCCACGGACTAAGTTAAATCTCAGAACGGTGACCTAAACACAATCAAGGGTTGCCGGGAGAGAAGCTAAACGAAGTCTGTGGTTCTGCCCACTACCGAGCCCCTTGAAGGTGATGGAAGCGCCAAATAAGAAGATGATGGAAGCGCCAGATAAGAAGATGATGGAAGCAACGGGAAATACCCAGTATAGAAATCCAAAGACTGACAACCTGCACAAATCAAAGACAATTGCACTCTTCATTGTCTTCCTCTTCTGCCTCCTCCTCATGACCTCCTTCTGGATTCTGGAGGAAAGCACACCGGCTCATGAGGCATTGCTACCTACTGCACAGCCAACACCCCTGAAAGAGCATCACCTAATCTCTCTGTCGCCTCAGCTCCGAGAAAGGCGCAGGGAATTCTGGAACAATTCCTTCGTGCAACTGTTGCACCAACACAACCTTGCTGCAAATGCTACGAACTGTTGGATCTGCGGGTTGCTCCCGCATGCCACTGGACACTCCATCCCCTTCATCCCTTCACCCTTCTCAGTTCACGGCTCTTGCCTCGCCTGGTTGATCCTCATGCAAGAGAGCCACAGGGACAACGCCACCTCCAGCCGGACAGTGTCACACTTCTACTCTGGGTTCTGGCTGAACAAAACAGGAAAGACCCCAGCTGCCCTGTGTCCTGCGCTCGCAGGCGCCACCTTCATCAAAGACATTCCAGCCAAAGAACGAGTCGAAGTACAGGTACTCCACAATCCGGCCAGAACCACCTTCACTCATCTGCAAAAACAAACTACCGCCACCCTGACTGTGGCTCTGTCCGTAATCAATGTCACTGGCCTTGTGTGCCTAGAGGGCCAGGGAACGCAACTGGTGGGCCACAGCTCCTGCCGAATCACCAGAACATTGGACTCAGTTGACCCCCCTTCCTTTGTTGCTTCTCCGAACATGTACTTTGTGTGTGGCACCAAAGCTTACACCTGGCTCCCGAGAGGCTGGAAAGGCGTCTGTTACATTGCCTTCGTTCTTCCACCCACATATGTAGCCCCTGCCAACCACCACCGGCAGAGGCGTGCAGACGACCTTGGACAAGCCGACTCCACCGGAGCACAGTTCCTGGATGCAGCAAAGGGACTTGTTCCTCTGTGGGGCCCAATGGCAAACAGCCGTGCTATCCGACACCTGACCCAGGCAGTAGAAACAACGATCAACATCACGGCTGGCATCCTCGCCAACAACACTGCGGAGCTACAGGCGGTCCGCCTCGTGACCCTTCAAAATCGTCTTGTCTTAGACGTGGTCCTAGCCGACCGAGGAGGAGCATGCCGCATCATCGGATCCAGCTGCTGCACCTACGTGCCAGACAACTCGCCTTCAGTCTACAAAGCCATTGAACACCTCCACAGACTGTCCTCAGAGGTTCACCAAGAACAGGAAGGATGGTCGCTTGGGAGCTGGTTTTGGGACACTTTGAAGAATTGGGGTTGGAAGTTGTTTTCCTTCGTGCTGGTACCTGTTGTGATATTATGTGGGTGTTGCCTAGGTATCCAATGTCTGCCACCTTTGTTCGGCCTTGTTTCTAACTGTATGTGCCCAAAGACTTTGTACTTCCGAAATGAGCACATGAGCCCCCTCTATGAAGTAGAAATACGTGGCCTTATGGGGATAAATCCGAACTGACAAGTTGGCGAGACATGTTAAAAGGGAGGACTGTGGAATTTTAGTTTGCGATCTGAACATCATCTGCGCCAGCTTGTCACCTATGTACTACGTGCACGGCAGCCATTTTAGATATCATGGTCTCCCTGTCCACGATCGATCGCCAGCGCGCCCCTCTGACCCAGCAAGCATCCTCCGCGCACCCTGGCTCCCCCTCCCTCCTCCTTATGAGCATGACCCTTCTGCATGACCCTGTCCTTGGGAGTCACGCCAGCGCCTGACCAACACCTCCTCTCCTCCCATGAATGCCCCTCTGTTGATAAACCTCCCCTCTGCGCTGGATTGTCCACGCAGCATGAATACCACTCCATTGATGGCCCCTCACCCCGTGTCCGACTGTCCACACAGGTCCGAGGCCACTGCCTAAGCCGGGAGATATCATTTACTGCCCCTTATTGTATGAGGTCGCTCTCCTTCAAAGGACCCTCTATTGATCCAGGCCTCCCCACCCCCTGTGATATGATCAGGCGCACACATCATAAGACTCGACGGAACACTCAGCTGCGTGATGACCCCCTCCTCTTATCAGCAGGTTGAGGACCTCTATTGTAAAGGTATATGGGGGTGGGATTAACACGAGGATTACGGGGATGTCTTTTCCTTGCCTTACAAAGTTCTGATTGTAATAAAGGAAGGTCACATGCCATAAACCAGTGTATAAGAGGCCAGGCCTCCGAGAGGCTGTTAGAGCACCTCGAGACGATACCTTGTTGTCTGATCTGATGTGTTCTGCTCCGTCGGAATAAACTTCTGTTTCCTGCCTTCTGGTCTCCGGCGCCTGCCTCATTGCTTGGTAAACTTGAATGGTACAAGGGCGGTTAGCGCCGGGCAAATCTTGAGAAAGGTCCTAGCCCTACCTTTTTCCACACAGGTAGCAGAGCTGCAGGGAACATTCAATATGTTAATCTGTGACCCTTTGTATCACCTGTATTATGAAAGTCCAATACATGGTTTGGATCAGGCTGGAGCAAACCATATGGAAAAACTCAGTCTCCGGCATGCAACAGTGAGGGCCGTCCGAGAGAACATAACATGTGGGTACCAGGGTGTAAGGTATGCCCGATGCTGGTAGTAACGTTGAATGAGTTGAAGCCTACCATTTTGAGATACCTTGGGGTTAGATGCCAGCACTGGAACAAGATCTGTCTCCCATCAGACCATAGTGGTGAAAGGCCCATCTATGCCCCATTGATAGTGCTCAGTACTGTAATGAAATAGCCCTGGTCATTCCCGAGATGAGAAATAGGTAACATATACATTCATGTTCCAGGAGTTCTGAGGAGTTCATCCTGTTTAAGCTCCATGTAGTAGAAAGTGCCCAGCTTCGGATGTCGTACTTTGAGGTCTAAGAAAGAAATCAAATCATTCCTGTGAATAGATCCCCCATTATATTGACCCTCCCACATCAGACCCTACCGCTAATCTATCCCAGCCTCCGGGCTGCTTCCAAGAACGAGCCATCAAGAGGGGTAGTTCGCAAGTGTACGCAGTTCTGGATTGTGTCCTCCGTAGTGCCCTAGTCCATGCATACCATGCTGTGTGGTTTAGACCATTATCTCTGTTACGCATCAAGATGGGAGTGTGGAGCATCAGAATACGAGTTAAGAGAGTTCTAATATGCATCTTGCGCTTGTGGTTGTCTACCTCGTCCCAGACTGTCGATCTCCAATGAGAAGCCTATTGCAGCTGATCAGCCAAGTAGGATAATTTGAAATATGGTGCTGCCATTCCGTCCTCATCCATCAGCAGTCATAACTTTTGAAGGGATTCAGAAAAGGGTGTTGGATCTAGCCCTGATCTCTTGACTGGGTGAGAGCTTTCTGCTTAATTCAGAGACTCTGTCCCTCACCACCCCTTGTTGTAAATATTTTTGTCCACCCTAAGCGTGGAAGGGTATTCTCAGATGTGAGACCCTTGCTCATTGCACCATCAGGATTCAAGCAAACCGGGCCGAAGACGGCTGTAATGCCAGAAACCGGTCCCCGGGAGCTTGTTTCCTTCCCAGTGTAAGAATTGGCTTTTGTAGTTTGGTTTGCCCTGTTCCCATCATGCACTGGGACAGGAACAGACTAATTTGCATACAGTCAGGTTCTGAAACTGGGATGGTGCAGTGAGCTAAAAAACGGTGTTGGATCTAGCCCTGATCTCTTGACTGGGTGAGAGCTTTCTGCTTAATTCAGAGACTCTGTCCCTCACCACCCCTTGTTGTAAATATAACTTTTGAAGGGGCAGCCTACAAATAGAAGATCCCAAGTACAGTGTGGCAAGCAAACTATCAAATTCCCGGAAGTAGGGTCTAGGAAGATCAATTGGAAGGCTTGCGAAGAGATATAATAGTCACAACAGCATCTAGGATATGGTAATCTGCCCATTAACAGAGATAGACAGGGTGCTCTAAAAGGATATTAAGCTCTGAGCTGCGAACATGGCCCTGGTGTTGTTGCCCTTCCAGAGCAGCTCCGGTATTCACCCCTAAATAATTAATGGAGTCACTCTCCCAGAGAAACTGCAGAATAGCAGAGGTGGGCCAAATATCATCCACGCTGGTCTGAAAGGAGAAGAAACATGCCTTGCGCCAGTTCATCTCAAGTCCAGATAACCTTCCAAGGCTAGACATTGCTGCCACTGTGATCTCCATGTCAACAGCTGTTCCGTGCATATATAAAAGCAGGTTGTCTGTATTTAGGGAGATGTACAGATAGTCTCCTGACACCTTCAAACCCCGGAATTACCCCTCTCATTGCACGTCAATGAAAATGGCCCCAGTGCAAATAACAGCGGGGAGAGGAGGCAGCCCTGCTGGGTGCGGCATTCCACAGTACACTCCACAAAACACACCTTGGAGATCACTGAACTTGTTCTCACACTTGCCACTGGTAAGGCGTACATGAGCTGAGCAAACACAAGGAGATGATGGATGTAACGCTGAACCTTTTCAGACATTCACCCCCAGTCACAGATCTTGGTTGGATTCAGTCGTGTTCTTTAGCACCCCAGTTCAGACCCAGTCATATGCAAATCAGTCTTGACCCTTTTTCTTTTGGGAGCAGTCCAGTCCATCCCAGACTGTCAAGTCAGGTCATCTCTAGACTGGAAACAAGCCACCTGGGACCAGTTTCAAAGTTTCACCCCTCAACAGCCAGGCTAGCTTGAATCCAGTAGCAAAGTGAGCAAGAGACCCACATCTGGGGATACCCTATCAACTTAAGGCAAACACAAGGCTGGGTCCAAACTGGGGTGGCGTGGTAAGACAAAGAACAATGGATTAAACCCAGATCCTTGTGACTAGGGTTAATGTTTCCATTGTTCAGCATTTCATGCATCAATTGTTCCTTTTCTTTTTGTCGCAGAATATGGGAAGGTGTTGGAGGGATGGGCGGAAACAAGCGAGGAGACTGTATGTGTGTAATATTGGAGTGTTTTTATTCCAAATCGTTTCTTAAAGCATACAAATGGGAGTTTCCTCCAAATAATAAATTAATTTATAACAGTCGGAGTTCTTTTCCAGATAATGTCTTAAAGCAAGTAGAAGTTCTATCACTTATTCTCCTTCTCTTGATTACCTCTAGGCATTCCTGTATTCTGGAGGGGGTTCCAGGAGGCTTGCAGAGAGAGCAGAACAATAGAGATAAAAGGAAGTTAAGTATGGCAGTAGCTTTATTCAACTTGGTGTATCAACCCTTCATCACACCCAAGTGGAGGTAATTGTGCAAAAAAATAAATAATATATCTTAGTTAGTTGTTGTGTGCCCAGTTGTCCTACTCTCTTCATGACCTATTAAGTTTCCTTAGGTTTTCTCCTGTGCGCTTTATAAGGAAAGGGGGGAATTCAATAGAACCAGTGGAGAGGTGTGCTTTACAGAGAAGAATTAAGCCCATATGGAAAAGCAGGGAAGTTAAAAAGACTTAATTCCTTGACCCACATCCCAAACTACCCATCTTTATCCTCTTTAGGTTCACATACCCCATTTTGCAGCAACTCTCCAGAGTTGCAGCGGCTCCAACCCATCCTCTGGGGACCACCACTCCTTGATCCTTGCTTCTTTCCCGATGGCCTCTTTCCCAGGTTCATCTCCCTTGATGGCCTCTTTCCCGGCGGCATCTCCCCTGATGGTGCCGTTCATCTGTTTCCTCCTTCCCTTTTCTCCTCCTCTGAAGATTGCGGATTGGATAAGGTGCTGCTCACACCTGGTTACGAATTGGTCTGTTTCTTGTGCTGTTTCCTGTTTCTCCTGGGAAAATGAATGATAGTCAGTTTTCATTATTTGGTTTATTTTCCAGCCCTTGCTTCGACATCAGGACACTGGAGGAATGGAGACCCCAGCGTCGATTCAGTAGGTAAGTTGGGGTTTAGTGTGGGGGTTTAGGCTGCCTTCTTACAGAAGGATATTCCAAGACGTGAGCCCCATGCTCACTGCACCACTGGATTGAAGCTAGTCTGGCTGATGAGGGGTGATGCCCCAAAACTGGTCCCATGGTTCTTATTTCCGGTCCCTGGAGGATCTGGATTGGCAGTTCAGGCTGCACTGCTTCATGAACAGGGTCAAGACTGATTTGCATTTGGCTGGGTCCAAACTTGGGTGGCCTGGTGAGCAATAGAATGATGTATTAAACCCAGATCCTAGTGACTGGGGGGGAAGGTTTGCATTAATCAGCATTCCCTCCAACAATTGTTCCTTTTGCTTTTGTCGTACAATAGCTTAGTCCATCTGACAAAGGGCCCTCTGAACCCCATCCCCAGAAGGATAGCAAATAAGAAGCCCCAACATAGGGTGTCATATGCTTAAAATTATCTACTGACATAACCAGGGCATTGGGCAGAAGCAACGCTTGACTGTCAAAGTGCCTTTGTCAGAAACCTAATCTGTGTTTCCATGTCCCTTAGAATGAAAAGATCATTAGCTGCTACATTTGTAATACATTCTGAAACAAAGAAGAGCTTATTGCTCCTTTTATACCCTGTTTACCTGGAACAAGCACCCAGGTATTATGCATACACCACTAAGTAGCTCAGGTTCATGCTTTGCTATTGTCTATCAATAAATGTTATGCACATTCATAACCATAGAATCCTGCCACATTCAGCAAGGTTTCTAAATTTCAAAACACTGGAATGTACCGATGATCTATGCATGTAACTTCATGTAACAGACCTTCATGACATAGAAAGAGTTAATATTGGCCTCTTAAAATTGTCAGGGCTTATTACTCAAGAGAAGATCAAGGATAAGGGTTCCCTTCTAAAAAGGAAAGGGAGAGACAAGCTGCATGTGTAATTTAGTTCAAAGAATTAATAACTACACTGATGAACACCATATAAAGGTAACAATAATGTTGTGAACTTTCATTTAAAAAGGCATTCAACATCGCAAATGTATATTTAAAAAAATAATTTGGTCATTCAAGTAAGGAAATGCTGAGCTGGATTTACATGAATAATTATGAAGGGTCAATTTAGAGTTGAGTGGTCCACAAATGTTTGGAGGGAGTACTAAGTTATAGTTAATTTAATTTACATAATTTTATCAATCATACTATGTTTATCATGGAGGAAATGTTTCTGGATAATTTAATTTTATATTGATGTCTTTCACCAGAAAAAAAGAGGTATTTATTTAAAGAAGTTCAAACCTGGCTCAAAGAGGCGAGATGTTTTCGAAGAACATAACATCATGAGAAGGCCCAAACATAGAGGTTACCCTGTCAAAACCTTAAATTGTCCAACAGTCTGTGCTTGAATGTAGTGCCATATTTAGAGGTGGGTAGTAGTGGAACACCTGCCCAAAAAATAGTGATGGATTAATCTGTTCTCCTGTGTCCACCCTTTTATTTGGAGTGGAATGGGGGCATTGTTTCTGATAGTTGATCAGTTCCACTGTGAGGAAGACCAATGACAAAGAGATGTAGATGCCAGGATTGATGAGGAGCCACCCATGGTGTTTGGACAGAATATCAGAAAAAATTGTAATACAAAAATACCACTACAGGATTATAGTGAGATGAAAAATCATTTCACAGACATAAATATCAAAGGTAAATATGACATTTGTAGTTGTTTTTAATGATATTATAAGATGTATCTTTTATTAAAACAATTGTGTATACAATATAGTTTTTCTACAATATTTGTGTTAAACTGTTGTGTTAGGTTTAATATATTTTAGGTTGGGAATGCAAAAATAAGTTGATGTATGTATAGCGATTTATAACAAAAAATCATAATGAATATTGTTTTACATTTAATCTGTTTTAAAAAATCTTAAATAAAAATACATGTTTATTAAAATTGTTAGTAGTGGGATGTTGAGTTTATATGTGAAAAAGAATTGGGAGATTTCTAAAGTATGGTTTTAAAAAATATATATTTTATTCTTTATCTTAAATTTACATTTTGTAAGCATTATTTTTATATTTTAGATATTTTAATGTTTATGAATTTATATGTAACAGTTTGCCGTTTTTCACCATGTTTGAATGTTTTGTATTTTAAGTAAAACCTTTATTTTTAATTTTCTTTTAAGCTTGTATGTAGTTCTTATTCTTTTGTGTTATTTTATATATATATTATGTAATTGTCTAATACAGTTCATGTATTTCACAAATGCTTTAAAGTGTAATTTCCAATTGTTTTTTGCTTATTCCTTATTTTTTATAATTGTTTCATAATATTAAGTAAATTATTTACGTAAACATTTATTTTTTGTGAATTGATTGTTTTCACTGTTTTAATTGAATAAAGTGAATGGGAAGGCAAGATTTCTGTAGTATTTGGTTTTATATTTATATGTTATTGAATTTTTTAGATTGAAACTGTAACTTGCATTTGTATTACAAATCTTACATTTTGAAAGTAAAGGTTTAATATATATTGTTCTTTTTGTGCTTGATAATTGTTCCATTTGTAAATATAAAATGTAATGGAATTTTAGCTATATGTGTAGTTTTTGTATGTGTGTATTGCCTTTGGGCTGATTACAAAGTGTGCCGGTCTTGTAGTGGAATGCCACTTTAGCACAGCATGTGCCCCCCTTCAGGCACCCCACGGCCCTGAGGCAACAGGGGACCCTGTGGGGACTCCTTTGTTTCCTCACTGCCATTGTTTTCAAGGCAGCCTCATTGACATGAAAAATGTAGCGTGAGGAAAAGTCCAATATGCTTGGTGGTGCCGCAGTGGCACCGCCAGCATATTAGGGACTCTGATCACTGCGACGTTGCGATAGGATACATAGTACCTGCCAGTTGCGTCAGTCTTGTGGAGGCCCCACCTCCTAATTTGTAGGAGTGCAGGTAGCTCGCCACCTCGTATTCAGCGGTCCAATGAACCGCAGAACTCATAATCAGGACGTTAGACTTTTCATAAAATTATATTATTTTATTTATTTATTTATTCAACTTTATAATTATTTTTAATTTACATTCTATTTTTTGTGAAATGTGAATTTTAAAAATAGTTAACTCATATCAGCATTATATTAATGTTTTTTATGTTAAATTCTATTTAATTTTAAATGATTGATTGTACTCATTTTTAAATGTTTTGGATAGTTTTTATTATGTTTCAGTTTCTATTGCTGTGCTTATTTTTCTGAGTATTTATGTAAATTGTAAATATATATTATAATCTATATATTTTTTTTATAGTTTGTTATCTAAATTGATCTATTGTGCTGTAGGAACATTGGAGTGGGAGTAGTAAATCTGATCTGTTTAGTGTTACTCACTTAATAATTAGGGCTACCTTACTTCTGGGGCGTTTTGATTTACGCTACCATTGTAGGTCAGCGTTCCAGGCTTCATACCGGCTTCCCTATTTCTGTACCATGACAACCCGGATTCGCTCAGCGGGCATGCTGCTTGCACGCTGAAGGCACACCTAAAGCAAGCCCATCTGCTCCCGTCCAAGCCTGACCTGGACCAGGGCCCTGGAACACTGATCAATTGCCCTCAGGTAGGATAACCTACTCTTCTTTACAGTGACTTTCTTTTCAGTCCCGCTACACCAGGAGCTTACTTCTTCTCCTGAAACCCAAAATGAATATGTTAAAATGCCCACACTGTGATTTCATGATCTCCGATTCTTGCACAGCACCTGTAGCCCACATCATGGGCCACAGCTCATCTTCAAATAATGATTCGTTGCAATCACTCAACTCCACTCATTTAAGTTAAAGTTTTTTGTATTACCTGATGTTCATTAGGGGAAATACCTGTTTGAATTTTTCAATTTTTTAACTGATACTGTGTTCCTTACAGAAACATGGTTGAATAAAGCCTCTGCACCAGAAATTGTAGCCGCCGTGTCTTCAGATTATTGCATCCTCAGTTGTTCATATGAATAAAAAAGGGGGAGACATTGCACTTATTTTCAAAGCAAGGTATGCCTGCAAAATACATAAACGTATCATCCCAGACTGTGAAGCTGTATTGCTTTCCCTCACTCTTTCTAACAATTTCACCATGTCACCATGTTCTGAGATATCACCCCCACTGGTCCAGTGGCCAAACAGAGCACCAGCAAAAGGGATGACCTACCCATTTACAACATAAAGTATTCTAGCTTTACAATCCTCTGGGATTTTAATATCCATCTTAACAATAAGTAATTCAAAACTGCTTCCTCTCTTATTGATCTTATGGCCCTGGATGTCAAGCTTGTTAACAATGGTCCTACCCATGTGGTTGGTTGTTTGCTTGAACTTTTGCTTGAACCTATTTTGTCAAATGAGAAGAACCTGCAAGCTGATCAGGCCTTACCTCTAACCTGTTTTTACCTCTTTTGCCGTTTTCTTATCTCTCACTGTTTTAGGTGCATCCTATCCAGGGGCATCCAAGCCCACATCCTCTAGCAGTAACTGGTCGAAGTCCAATGTTTCTGCTCTGAATTCAATTCTAGAGTTCAGTTTGTCTGACTCTGCCAAAAACTCAGTGTGTTCTGATGCTTCTATCATTGGTAGGTGATTAGGCCGGCATTGACTCTTCATTCCTGGCAATGACTAGAAAGCCCCCCAGAACACTCCCGCCAGCCCCCTGGTTCAATGACACACTGCGCAAATACAAAGAGACCGGAAACCACTTGAGGGAACTAGGAGAAAATCGTATAGTGCAGATGAAAAAGCAAAGTACAAGGTGTCCCTAAAAGTTTATCACAAAAGCTGTCACACAGCTAGAGTCTCCTTTTTCTCTGATAAAGTTAACATGCCCCAGAGCTGGTAAAAAAGTTCTTTAAACTTGTTAAAAGGTTTTCTGACCCTGCAAAAACAGTTCAGATTGTCCCTCTCCCACAATTCCACTGCAACAAATGTACCACTTTATTCTTGAAAAAAGTTGCAGATATTCAAGCAACGTTCTCCCCTACATCCAACTTTAACTCTGCAGACACCCAGATTTCTCCTTCTCCGATTTTAGAGCAAAGGGTCAGGCTGCCAAGACCTGCTAATTGAGCTCATTTCACCTCCTGGACCCTGCAACTTTCAAATCCCTACTCACTTCCATTAAGTCAGATTTACCTATTGACCCGTGCCCTCTCCTAGTGTTTGGCAATCTGGAACCTTTGTCGATGGATTTACTCACACAGCTTCTAAATTCCTCAATTTCAGAAGGTATAATCCCAAGGGCATGGAAACATTGAATGATGATGCCCCTACTAAAAAAAACTAATCTAGGCACTTTCACCTGGTATAATTATAGACAGGTATCCCTCTTGAAAACACTGTCAAAAACCCTAGAAATGCAACTGAGTAAACAACTCACAATGTATACAGAACAGAATGGCCTTCTCTGCCATTCACAATCAAGCTTTAGAGCCGGCCATAATACAGAGTTAGCACTACTAGCAGTTACTGAATATTTAAGGCAAAAACTAAAAAATTGTGGCATCCCTGCACTGAATCTGTTGGACTACAGTGCACCATTTCATACAGTCAACGATTACACTCTACTCCATAGGTTAGAGGCCGTAGGGGTGCAGGACTTGGCTTTGTCCTGGCTGAGCTCTTTCCTTCGGGACCCAGTCTTCCAAGTCCATACCTATCAGCATTGTTCTAAGCTAAACCCTCCTTCTTCTGGGGTCACCCAGAGCTCCACCCGTAGCCCAAATATTTATAATTTATATGTAGGCCACTTGCGGACATTGTAGAAAAATGTGATCTCACCCTCCTGGCATACATCGACGATACTCAGATCTGTGTTTCCTTGTCATCCCAGGAAAAAACAGTGCAGAGGCACAGAATAACTGCCTCACACATGTCTGCCCCTTGATGAACACTAACTCCTAGAAGTTATATGGAAGAAAGACAGAGGTCTTACTTTTGTGCAACCTTCTTCACCTCTAATGCACACGTCTGTTGCCTGAGGTGATGGGTTCTTTACCCACCCCAGTGCCAGTAGTCCAGAAATTAGGAGTCTGGCTGGTTGAGAATCTTTCGATGAGTCACCAAATCACCAAAGTGGCTGCCACCTGCTTCAGGATCTTGAGATGGCTCATAAAAAGTCTTGGATGTCTCCCCCCCCCCTTTGTCAAGCGAACAGTCTTCCGGGCCTTGGTCATATCGAGGCTTGACTACAGAAACATTCTTTATCTAGGGGTCATGAAGTACCTCCTCAGGCTGCTTCGAATCGTGCAGAACGCAGTGGCAAGACTACTTCTGTATCCCCCCACCCTCAAGTTCCATCCCACTGCTACCCTGCTCCGCAAACTGCACTGGCTCCCAGTTGAACGTCACATTCAATTCAGGGAACCTTGCTATATGCACAAGTGTCTTTCAAACTCCAGCTCCTCCTACCTTAGATCCTTGGTGGTTTTATACAACCTAGCCAGTCTCTGCACTCAAGTAATTTGGAACTTGCTGTAGTAGGTTTAGATTAAGCATGGGCGGAAAATCCGTTACGCTCACGGATTTTGCGGATTTTTGGGAAATTCGCAATCCGCGAGATTTGCGAATTTCCCGCAAAATCCGCAAATTCGCACGCAGCGGATTTTTTTGGCGGCGCGCGGCGTTGGTGATACAATTTTTGCGGCGCGCGGCGTTTATCATCGTTTGCCGAGTTGTTTTTTTCGATAGTTTGCGAGTGCTGCGCCATTTTGGATCTTGCTGTGTGATCGCTGGGAATTGGCGAGCGCGATTACGTCATCGCGGCTTGCCAGCGATAGTTTGTCAACGCGAGTACGGCGAGATCACGTCTCGCGGTACTTCGCAATTGCGAGATTTGAGATGCGGCGAGCGAAAATATAAATTTGCAATTCTGCACAAGAAATCCACCAGCAAGCAGCATAAACCTTCTAGAAATGATGATTTTTATCTGAATAACTCCTTAGTTTGACATTTGCCTGCACTTTTTTAGCCAGGAGTCCATTTTGGGGAGGGGGGCAGGGGGGTGGGAGGAAGGAAGTGCCCCACAGTCTTCAACTTCCTGTTCCTGTTCAGCAGGCTCCTCCCAGTGCTTTGTCCATCTCCTGGTCACTTTTCATTTGGGTCTGGAGCTGGAAGGATTACTTTTTGTGGATGCTGCTGGATATTTGGATTTGAGGCCTTTTTGACTTTCTTTGGATCACTGTTGGATTAGAAATTTTACAAGTAAGTTTGTTTGGGGCATTACAGTTGCTGCAATGAAAATTTTGGAATTTTCGATTTTTGGGCTGTTTTGGGGCCTTTTGCCCAGGGGTACTCAGTGGTGGGTGGACTGAGTCTTTCTGTGGGTTGTCTTGAACTTAAACATCATGGAGGCCATGGATGAATTGGGATTGTGCTGATTTTTCTGTGTTTTTCGATTTTTGACCTGTTGTTGGGGCCTTGACCAGGGGTAGTGAGTGGTGCATGGGCCTAGTCTTTCTGTGGGCTGTCTTGAACTTAAACATCATGGAGGGCATGGATGGAATGGGATTGTGCTGATTTTGCAGTGTTTTTCGATTTTTGACCTGTTGTTGGGGCCTTGACCAGGGGTAGTGAGTGGTGCATGGGCCTAGTCTTTCTGTGGGGTGTCTTGAATTTAAACATCATGGAGGGCATGGATGGAATGGGATTGTGCTGATTTTGCAGTGTTTTTCGATTTTTGGGGGTGTTCATGGGGACAGGCCATGTGGGTGGGGGCCATTTTGAGTGCTGGTACAGGCAGGCCCTGGCCATGTGCTAGGAGGCAAGTGGCCATTTTGAATGCAGGCTTTGTTGTTAGGCCTCCAACCATTTTGCCTACTTTTCAACCTTTATTTATGCCCAGGGGTAGTGAGTCTTGCATGGGCCTAGTCTTTCTGTGGGTTGTCTTGAATTTAAACATCATGGAGGCCATGGATGGAATGGGATTGTGCTGATTTTGCAGTGTTTTTCGATTTTTGGGGGTGTTCATGGGGAGGGACATGCCATGTGGCTGGTGGCCATTTTGAGTGCAGCTACAGGCACTGGCCATGTGCTGGCAGGCAAGTGGCCATTTTGAATGCAGGCTTTGTTGTTAGGCCTCCAACCATTTTGCCTACTTTTCAACCTTTATTTATGCCCAGGGGTAGTGAGTCTTGCATGGGCCTAGTCTTTCTGTGGGTTGTCTTGAATTTAAACATCATGGAGGCCATGGATGGAATGGGATTGTGCAGATTTTTCAGTGATTTTCGTTTTTTGGGCCTGTACTTGTGGCCTTTTCACCAGGGGTATTTGAGTCTAGCATGGGCCTAGTCTTTCTGTGGGCTGTCTTGAACTTAAACATCGTGGAGGGCATGGATGGAATGGGATTGTGCTGATTTTTCTGTGTTTTTCGATTTTTGACCTGTTGTTGGGGCCTTGACCAGGGGTAGTGAGTGGTGCATGGGCCTAGTCTTTCTGTGGGGTGTCTTGAATTTAAACATCATGGAGGGCATGGATGGAATGGGATTGTGCTGATTTTGCAGTGTTTTCGATTTTTGGGGTGTTCATGGGGACAGGCCATGTGGGTGGGGGCCATTTTGAGTGCTGGTACAGGCAGGCCCTGGCCATGTGCTAGGAGGCAAGTGGCCATTTTGAATGCAGGCTTTGTTGTTAGGCCTCCAACCATTTTGCCTACTTTTCAACCTTTATTTATGCCCAGGGGTAGTGAGTCTTGCATGGGCCTAGTCTTTCTGTGGGTTGTCTTGAATTTAAACATCATGGAGGCCATGGATGGAATGGGATTGTGCTGATTTTGCAGTGTTTTTCGATTTTTAGGGGTGTTCATGGGGAGGGACATGCCATGTGGCTGGTGGCCATTTTGAGTGCAGCTACAGGCACTGGCCATGTGCTGGCAGGCAAGTGGCCATTTTGAATGCAGGCTTTGTTGTTAGGCCTCCAACCATTTTGCCTACTTTTCAACCTTTATTTATGCCCAGGGGTAGTGAGTCTTGCATGGGCCTAGTCTTTCTGTGGGTTGTCTTGAATTTAAACATCATGGAGGCCATGGATGGAATGGGATTGTGCAGATTTTTCATTGATTTTCGTTTTTTGGGCCTGTACTTGTGGCCTTTTCACCAGCGGTATTTGAGTCTAGCATGGGCCTAGTCTTTCTGTGGGCTGTCTTGAACTTAAACATCGTGGAGGGCATGGATGGAATGGGATTGTGCTGATTTTTCTGTGTTTTTCGATTCTTGACCAGGGGTAGTGAGTGGTGCATGGGCCTAGTCTTTCTGTGGGGTGTCTTGAATTTAAACATCATGGAGGGCATGGATGGAATGGGATTGTGCTGATTTTGCAGTGTTTTTCGATTTTTGGGGGTGTTCATGGGGACAGGCCATGTGGGTGGGGGCCATTTTGAGTGCTGGTACAGGCAGGCCCTGGCCATGTGCTAGGAGGCAAGTGGCCATTTTGAATGCAGGCTTTGTTGTTAGGCCTCCAACCATTTTGCCTACTTTTCAACCTTTATTTATGCCCAGGGGTAGTGAGTCTTGCATGGGCCTAGTCTTTCTGTGGGTTGTCTTGAATTTAAACATCATGGAGGCCATGGATGGAATGGGATTGTGCTGATTTTGCAGTGTTTTTCGATTTTTGGGGGTGTTCATGGGGAGGGACATGCCATGTGGCTGGTGGCCATTTTGAGTGCAGCTACAGGCACTGGCCATGTGCTGGCAGGCAGGTGGCCATTTTGAATGCAGGCTTTGTTGTTAGGCCTCCAACCATTTTGCCTACTTTTCAACCTTTATTCATGCCCAGGGGTAGTGAGTCTTGCATGGGCCTAGTCTTTCTGTGGGTTGTCTTGAATTTAAACATCATGGAGGCCATGGATGGAATGGGATTGTGCAGATTTTTCAGTGATTTTCGTTTTTGGGCCTGTACTTGTGGCCTTTTCACCAGGGGTATTTGAGTCTAGCATGGGCCTAGTCTTTCTGTGGGCTGTCTTGAACTTAAACATCGTGGAGGGCATGGATGGAATGGGATTGTGCTGATTTTTCTGTATTTTTCGATTTTTGACCTGTTGTTGGGGCCTTGACCAGGGGTAGTGAGTGGTGCATGGGCCTAGTCTTTCTGTGGGGTGTCTTGAACTTAAACACCATGGAGGGCATGGATGGAATGGGATTGTGCTGATTTTGCAGTGTTTTTCGATTTTTGGGGGTGTTCATGGGGAGGGACAGGCCATGTGGCTGGTGGCCATTTTGAGTGCAGCTACAGGCACTGGCCATGTGCTGGCAGGCAAGTGGCCATTTTGAATGCAGGCTTTGTTGTTAGGCCTCCAACCATTTTGCCTACTTTTCAACCTTTATTTATGCTCAGGGGTAGTGAGTCTTGCATGGGCCTAGTCTTTCTGTGGGTTGTCTTGAATTTAAACATTATGGAGGGCATGGATGGATTGTGATTGTGCTGATTTTGCAGTGTTTTTCGATTTTTTTGTGCTGTATAACTGAACTGATGTTCCTCTGTCTTCCATTTTTTTTAGGTGCACAAGACTCAAGAGAACCACCAGTGCCAGGAAGAAGTCCTGCAGCGGTGTGTGTGTGCAGCATAACGTCACGCGACGTCACGTCTGGCCTCAGACAACTCTACAATTCGTGCAACTGCGGCCTGCTGTCTGACCTGCTCTGAAGAAGATGGCCCCAAAGAAAGGTCTCCGTAGCTCCTCTAGCAAGAAAGTTGCTAGTAAGGAGCAGAAGAAGCAAGTTACCAAGGAGGCTGGTGTGCCACCCGCCACGTTTTTTGGGAGAAAAAAAAAAAGTACGCCTGCAGCAGCAGGATCTGCTGGGGACCAAGCTGGGAGCAGCACCCCTGCTCCATTGGGTTCAGTGCCTCCACCACCACGCTAACTTAAGTCAAAACCCTTGAGTGCTTCAGAGGCAGTCAGTGTACTTCTCCAATCACCATCGACCAGTGATGTTGGCTCATCGCAAGAAAGTAGCAGCAATGTCCCTGAATCAACACAGGTTGTTGTAACTCATCTGACAAGTGTTGAACAACCACAGCCGCAACAACAACACCATGTGCAAGTACACGCCCAAGTACATGTGGAAGGAGAGGCAGCAAAAGGAGATGCGCAAGCAAAGGTGCAGGGAGGTTCACAAGTGCCCACAATAGTTGTTCCTCCCGAAGTAGGGGCACATCAGGAAATCGACAATGAAGCCGAGGTATCATTGGAAGCCACTCCTCCTGATGATCATTCATTGTCTTCCACATCCCTAGCAAGGAAAAGATCAAGGGGGGTGTCTACATCTTCTTCAAGCCCACCTCGTTCTGATGCAAGTGATCTGTCTTGGGAACCACAACTGCGGTCTGACAGTGAGGCACACCATGATCTGACACCGGTACCTAAGCGTAAAAGGAAGGTCGTCCAAAAACTCAAACCTATGGAGTGTGATGAGGCTCAACAAGAAGTGACAGATACTGCTGGTGATGAAGCCTCTCACGATGACGACGAGCCAGTCATCACAATGGTCACTGCAGCCCCACCGGGCATGCAGCAAAGAGACATTTTGACCCTATCCCGAGAAGCTGCTGAGCGTGATGATGATGTCGACGAGGAGGCAATGGAAATGGAATCATTAGATTTGGAGTTAAGTAGTACACCAAAACCTACCGCTTCCATATTTCTTCCTCGCAAGAAGGTACCCACCTCGACCTCAATTTGTGGTGGTGAAAGTGCAAAACGTACTGAAGTTCGGCAATCCACATCCTCCACTTCATCTGGCATTAGCAGCAGGACCACCACCACCAGTATCGCCGCCTCCTCCGGCCGCCCAAGACATTTCAAGTCTCCAGTTTGGGACTTCTTTAGTGTTTGCCCAAAAAAGGAAAACGTAGCCATTTGTAGCATTTGTAAGCTTCGAGTTAGTCGTGGTAAGTTGGGTTCCAACTATGGTACTGGAGGCCAGAGAGGTCATCTTAGGAGAACGCACGATGTCCAATGGTTTGCGCACCTACACGCGATCAAGGAAGCCCGAATTGCACGCAATGAAAACGTTGATTTTTCATCTGATGATGACGCGGAGGTAGAAGACGATTCAAACACTTCACTTACACCCAGTTCCCCTGTCAGCAGCACACCCCATGGGAGCCACACTAAGAGTGTGGGAGAGAGTGAGACATCAATGCGGAAAAGTTCATCAGGGAGCGTAACTGGGTCGAAGAGATCATCATCATCCCGTAAATCCTTGGTCCAGGGCAACATTAAAAAGATGTTGTTTACAGAAGCGCAATATGAACGCAACCACCCAATGACCCGTCTGTATAACACTAAGCTGGCTAAAATGCTAGCTCTGGACCTTCTCCCTTTTTCTTTTGTAGAAGGGGTTGGTTTTCTAGAATTAGTGACAGCGCTCTGCCCTAAATGGAAGGTTCCTAGCCGGTTCTATTTTGCCCGAGTTGCGGTTCCAGCACTACATGAAGATGTTCTGAAGGTGATTGGGGCAGCTTTGCAGAAGAGTGCTGTTCACACTATACATCTGACAACAGACATGTGGACCAGTGGCGCAGGCGCTGATTACATGTGCATCACTGCACACTGGGTCTCTTTTTCAGGGGCTAAAGCAAAGCTAAACGCAGGTGTTGACACGAACATTGTTTTTAAAGGTGCTCGGAAACATGCAACACTAGCCATGTTTGGTTTGGAGAAACGTCATACAGCAGAAAACATTTTGGATGTCTTTAACACAAAGGTCCTTAACTGGCTGTCCCCACTAAAACGCAAGGTTGGTTATGTTTCCACGGACAATGGTGCCAATATAGTTAAGGCCATGAGGGACGGTTACTATTTCAGAGTGCCGTGTTTGGCGCACTGTATAAACCTGGTTGTCCAAAAATTCTTGGGTAATAAAGGCAGTGCAGCATACAGTGTATTGGACACCTGCCGAAAAATGTGCAAGCATTTCAGCCATTCTTTTAAGGCCTGGAAGCAGCTGAGGAGCCTGCTATATCAACGTAAAATGCCAGTGAAAGCACTCATCCAGGAGGTGGTAACACGTTGGAACTCAACCTTCTACATGCTTGAGCGTCTGTATGAGCAGTATACGGAACTCGATCAATATTTCCTTAAAGAGGGTACAGAGGAGCTGAGGATGGGTGGGCCGCAATGGAACATAGTTGAAAGCCTGACACGCATGCTTCGTCCTTTTGAGTTCTTCACGCGTGCAGTCAGCAAGGAGGACTCTAATTTGGGAAAAGCTATCCCATTGTTGTACATGCTGGAGGACCAACTGAAGGAGGTGTGTTCTGTGTTTGGAAAAGATGACAAAAACCAAGACTCTTTGCTTCTGGCTGAGCAATTATTAGAGCTCCTACAAGGTGATGAACGTCTTAAAAAGATCCACTCAGAACAGCATTACATGTGTGCTACTATTCTGGATCCACGCTACAAAAAGGCGCTGGCAGGCCAAGCATTCTTTCCTTTTGATGATGAACATGTTCCAAAGTACAAACGTTGGCTAGCCTTGTCAGCCAAGAAGTTTGAAACAGAACGGCTGGAAATTGAAGGAAATGGCAGTACATCAGCAGGCCATCCCCAGTCAAAACAATCCACTTCTGCACCTGTGGCTGTGGCACAAGTGACCTCTCAGCCGTTAAAGACACCGGCAACCGGATCATCTGCACGAAAGACAACAGAAACATTGGAGGCTGAAGAGGATTGGCTAGCTCTGCGTGGGTTTGGTTCTCAAAAGGTCAGAGGCACAGCAAGAGCTAAGCAAAGTGGAGGAACCTTGGATGAGGACCTTGAGTCGATGGTGAAGGACTATCTGAATGTCTCAACAGAGGTCTATGTTAATTCTGAACCATTGGCGTATTGGCATGGGAAAAAAGAATTGTGGCCACAGCTCACCAACCTGGCTTTAAACTACTTGTCTTGCCCACTCGCAAGCGTGTCTTCTGAACGGGTTTTCAGTGCGGCTGGTGGGATTGTAACTCCCAAACGGAGCCGCCTCTCGCCCAAAAATGTGGAGAGGTTAACAATGATCAAGATGAATCAGCACCTCATACCACCAGATTTCAGAGTACGAGAGAGCGTGCCGGATGAAGAGGAGGTGGCCAGCAACATAGATGAGGGAATTTCTACTCTGTCAGGTGACACTGAGCTCACCCTGCCTGAATTCGCAGAGTATGATGACGAAGCCTTATTCTTATTCCTGGACTGTGATACCGAGCCCTGAAAATGAGACAACAAATCAATAACTTTCTTTTTCATCCTTATTCACTTTTATTCCTGTGTGTCTGTCTTTCTTTGTTGTGCACAGTTAATATAATTCAAACTTTAATCAGATAATCACAAAAACAAGCCCATCAGCAGAACTGTCTTCACTTGTTTGCTAATTGATTTGAAGGTGCCGCAGTCTGCATTCCTCAGGTTCAGAAGTTCAGAAGAACATGCTCCTCTATACTCCTCCTCCAGACTCCGATTTCCATCAAAGCAGAGGGCTGGTTTACGCCCAATGAAGAAAGACTCAGCACTTGTGGGGGTGTTGTTCTACCTCTCTGCAGGTGAGTTGACGGGTCTGGGGCCATTGCTGGGAAGCACTAAAAGTGGTTTGGACCAAATCCAAGGCGGAAAATTTTTTGTGTTTTTGATGACTTGCTTGCCTTTGAGGTGCTCTTAGGGGGGGTTCCGTCTGTTTGTGGGTGAGTTTCGTGGTCTGGGAGCACTGCTGGGACACTCTAATCTTGATTGCATTTGCTTTTCAGGAAATCCGTCGTGGCAACCCCGACTTATGGCCTAGCTACGCAGTGCGTTTGGACCGAAGGCCCAGAAATATTGCAAGTATGAGATTTTGCTTTTGGCCTGTTTGGGGGTGTTATGCTTCTTGGCGGGTGGGTTGCCGGGTCTTGGGGCATTCCTGGGAAAGGTCTAATACCGGGTAGAAGTGGTTGGGACAAAATCCAGGCCGATTTTTTTTTGGCTATTTCTGACATTTTGCTCTATGTAGCGTTTTCGGGGGCCTGTTTGGGGGGCTTCCTGGTGTTTGTGGGTGAGTTTCGTGGTCTGGGAGCACTGCTGGCTATATATACTTTACTTTGCACGAGGTTTGAAGCAAATCCATGGTGGCAGAGGGGACTTAGGGCCTAGCTGCAGAGCGCGCACGGAGTGATTTGGGAAATTTGTGAAAAATTGACTAAGTCCCCATTTTTGTACTTTTTCTCTTTGGCTGTTTGGGGGTCTTCTACTCGTTTTCTCCTGGGTTGACGGCTCTGGGGCCATTGCTGGGAAGCTCTAATACCGGATAAAAGTGTTTTGGACGAAATCCCAGGCGGAAAATTTTTTGTGTTTTTGATGACTTGCTTGCCTTTGAGGTGCTCTTAGGGGGGGTTCCGTCTGTTTGTGGGTGAGTTTCGTGGTCTGGGAGCACTGCTGGGACACTCTAATCTTGATTGCATTTGCTTTTCAGGAAATCCGTCGTGCCAACCCCGACTTATGGCCTAGCTACGCAGCGCGTTTGGACCGAAGGCCCAGAAATATTGCAAGTATGAGATTTTGCTTTTGGCCTGTTTGGGGGTGTTATGCTTCTTGGCGGGTGGGTTGGCGTGTCTTGGGGCATTCCTGGGAAGGTCTAATACCGGGTAGAAGTGGTTGGGACAAAATCCAGGCCGATTTATTTTTGGCTATTTCTGACATTTTGCTCAATTCAGCGTTTTCGGGGGCCTGTTTGGGGGGCTTCCTGGTGTTTGTGGGTGACTTTCGTGGTCTGGGAGCACTGCTGGGACACTCTAATCTTGATTGCATTTGCTTTTCAGGAAATCCGTCGTGGCAACCCCGACTTATGGCCTAGCTACGCAGCGCATTTGGACCGAAGGCCGAGAAATACTGCAAGTATGAGACTATGCTTTTGGCCTGTTTGGGGGTGTTATGCTTCTTGGCGGGTGGGTTGCCGGGTCTTGGGGCATTCCTGGGAAAGGTCTAATACCGGGTAGAAGTGGTTGGGACAAAATCCAGGCCGATTTTTTTTTGGCTATTTCTGACATTTTGCTCTATGTAGCGTTTTCGGGGGCCTGTTTGGGGGGCTTCCTGGTGTTTGTGGGTGAGTTTCGTGGTCTGGGAGCACTGCTGGCTATATATACTTTACTTTGCAAGAGGTTTGAAGCAAATCCATGGTGGCAGAGGGGACTTAGGGCCTAGCTGCAGAGCGCGCGCGGAGTGATTTGGGAAATTTGTGAAAAATTGACTAAGTCCCCATTTTTGTACTTTTGCTCTTTGGCTGTTTGGGGGTCTTCTACTCGTTTTCTCCTGGGTTGACGGCTCTGGGGCCATTGCTGGGAAGCTCTAATACCGGATAAAAGTGTTTTGGACGAAATCCCAGGCGGAAATTTTTTTGTGTTTTTGATGACTTGCTTGCCTTTGAGGTTCTCTTAGGGGGGGTTCCGTCTGTTTGTGGGTGAGTTTCGTGGTCTGGGAGCACTGCTGGGACACTCTAATCTTGATTGCATTTGCTTTTCAGGAAATCCGTCGTGCCAACCCCGACTTATGGCCTAGCTACGCAGCGCGTTTGGACCGAAGGCCCAGAAATATTGCAAGTATGAGATTTTGCTTTTGGCCTGTTTGGGGGTGTTATGCTTCTTGGCGGGTGGGTTGGGGTGTCTTGGGGCGTTCCTGGGAAGGTCTAATACCGGGTAGAAGTGGTTGGGACAAAATCCAGGCCGATTTTTTTGTGGCTATTTCTGACATTTTGCTCAATTTAGCGTTTTCGGGGGCCTGTTTGGGGGGCTTCCTGGTGTTTGTGGGTGACTTTCGTGGTCTGGGAGCACTGCTGGGACACTCTAATCTTGATTGCATTTGCTTTTCAGGAAATCCGTCGTGGCAACCCCGACTTATGGCCTAGCTACGCAGCGCGTTTGGACCGAAGGCCGAGAAATACTGCAAGTATGAGATTATGCTTTTGGCCTGTTTGGGGGTGTTATGCTTCTTGGCGGGTGGGTTGGCGTGTCTTGGGGCATTCCTGGGAAGGTCTAATACCGGGTAGAAGTGGTTGGGACAAAATCCAGGCCGATTTTTTTTTGGCTATTTCTGACATTTTGCTCAATTTAGCGTTTTCGGGGGCCTGTTTGGGGGGCTTCCTGGTGTTTGTGGGTGACTTTCGTGGTCTGGGAGCACTGCTGGGACACTCTAATCTTGATTGCATTTGCTTTTCAGGAAATCCGTCGTGGCAACCCCGACTTATGGCCTAGCTACGCAGCGCGTTTGGACCGAAGGCCGAGAAATATTGCAAGTATGAGATTATGCTTTTGGCCTGTTTGGGGGTGTTATGCTTCTTGGCGGTGGGTTGGCGTGTCTTGGGGCATTCCTGGGAAGGTCTAATACCGGGTAGAAGTGGTTGGGACAAAATCCTCGCGGAAAAGCCTTTTGGCACTTTTTGTAACCTAGAGTTCGTTAGGGTTAGCCCTAGCAGCAGGATTGCATGTGTTTCGGGGTGTTCTAGATTTTTGCAACTGAGTTCTGGGGTCTTAGAGCACTCGTGAGAATGTGTAATTTTGGTTGCAACTAAGTCATTTGAAGAAAATCCATGGTGGAAAAGGGGGGATTTGGCATAGTTAAAGAAAGCCTTTGCTACTATTCTTAACTTAGGGTTCGTTAGGGTTAGCAGTATTTCTATTGCATGTGTTTGAGTGGGGGGGATTTCGAGTCTTGGAGCGATGCTGGCTATGGCTACTTTTGCTTGGTTGCTTGCAAGTGGTTTAAATGCAATCCACGGTGGGTAAGGGGTAATTAGGAAGGGGGTACTTCGGCCTACTTTTACTTTCAAAGTAAGTTTTGTCACCAGTTTTCTGCTAGGCCTCGTTTTTTGAGATTTGATTGGGGGGTCTTCTACATTTTTGCGACTGGCTTTAGTAAGGGTCTGGGTGGGAGCACTGCTAGGAAGATCTAATTTTGTTCTAAAACACAGTTTACAGTACACCTAGCTTGAGGGGCAAGATCCGCTACATTAATTTGCCCATACTTATTTATCCTTCAAAAGGTGACTCAGAGTACGCACTTTCAAAAATATTGTACTGTCTACCAGGAAAATCAAATTGTGACTTTTTGCACTCCACAGCCTACATACCTCATATTTATTTATCAGTGGTGTTGTAATATTATATCACTTCCTGTTTTTCGTTGAATAATTACAGGCCGGGTTTCAGTCTCTGCAATGGGGAAAAAAGGATGGAGTCAGGCTTCACAGTAGCGAGCCACAATTCAGCATCAGGCAGGCATTGGACAGGTTGTCTTCTGGTGACCAACATCGATGGACGAAGCGTCGGCTGCAATGGAGGAGTGCCGCTAATAGGAGGATTTTTTTTCTGCAGGCAACTTACTTACCACTTCCAACAGGACCACTACAACCACATAGATACAGTATCCCTTGCCTTTTTCTCTGACTGTGACTGCATTTCTTGGATCTCTCTCTGCTTCTAAATTGATCCCTTAACACATCACTTAGTCCACTCCACTATCACATCTGCACCACACATAGTCATTTGTAAGTGCTCCTACGTAATTCGCAAGTCGCAGCACGCCCCAGGCCGTAGAGGACTGGGATGGCCCCAATGATGAAGCATGTCACCAAGGGGCAACCCTGGTGAGTGAGGGGACACCTAGAAAACAAGCAATTTCTCCTTTTCTATCTACTATACCTTCCAGACCAACCCCACTGAGTGTTGTTGTGAATGGATTTATAGTGATCAGCAAGGCTCTCGGGTATCTGGCTAAGTACAGAGACCTTATGTTGAATATCGTTATCAATAATTCCACACAGGCCCTGTACTGTCGCATTCTTTCTTCCACAGTTGTCGAATGTACTACTTACTTTTCACTGACATGCATGCAGTAGTGCATGCACTTTCAAAGATTGATGGATAGGTTTGTACCCAAAGAATTGTTTATGTTCCATTGTTTGTCTATGCTGTGCTTTTTTTTACAGGGTGTCTTCTGGTGACCAACATCGATGGACGAAGCGTCGGCTGCAATGGAGGAGTGCCGCTAAAAGGAGGATTTTTTTTCTGCAGGCAACTTACTTACCACTTCCAACAGGACCACTACAACCACATAGATACAGTATCCCTTGCCTTTTTCTCTGACTGTGACTGCATTTCTTGGATCTCTCTCTGCTTCTAGATTGATCCCTTAACACATCACTTAGTCCACTCCACTATCACATCTGCACCACACATAGTCATTTGTAAGTGCTCCTACGTAATTCGCAAGTTGCAGCACGCCCCAGGCCGTAGAGGACTGGGATGGCCCCAATGATGAAGCATGTCACCAAGGGGCAACCCTGGTGAGTGAGGGGACACCTAGAAAACAAGCAATTTCTCCTTTTCTATCTACTATACCTTCCAGACCAACCCCACTGAGTGTTGTTGTGAATGGATTTATAGTGACCAGCAAGGCTCTCGGGTATCTGGCTAAGTACAGAGACCTTATGTTGAATATCGTTATCAATAATTCCACACAGGCCCTGTACTGTCGCATTCTTTCTTCCACAGTTGTCGAATGTACTACTTACTTTTCACTGACAGGCATGCAGTAGTGCATGCACTTTCAAAGATTGATGGATAGGTTTGTACCCAAAGAATTGTTTATGTTCCATTGTTTGTCTATGCTGTGCTTTTTTTTACAGGGTGTCTTCTGGTGACCAACATCGATGGACGAAGCGTCGGCTGCAATGGAGGAGTGCCGCTAAAAGGAGGATTTTTTTTCTGCAGGCAACTTACTTACCACTTCCAACAGGACCACTACAACCCCATAGATACAGTATCCCTTGCCTTTTTCTCTGACTGTGACTGCATTTCTTGGATCTCTCTCTGCTTCTAAATTGATCCCTTAACACATCACTTAGTCCACTCCACTATCACATCTGCACCACACATAGTCATTTGTAAGTGCTCCTACGTAATTCGCAAGTCGCAGCACGCCCCAAGCCGTAGAGGACTGGGATGGCCCCAATGATGAAGCATGTCACCAAGGGGCAACCCTGGTGAGTGAGGGGACACCTAGAAAAAAAGCAATTTCTCCTTTTCTATCTACTATACCTTCCAGACCAACCCCACTGAGTGTTGTTGTGAATGGATTTATAGTGACCAGCAAGGCTCTCGGGTATCTGGCTAAGTACAGAGACCTAATATTGAATATCGTTATCAATAATTCCACACAGGCCCTGTACTGTCGCATTCTTTCTTCCACAGTTGTCGAATGTACTACTTACTTTTTACTGACATGTATGCAGTAGTGCATGCACTTTCAAAGATTGATGGATAGGTTTGTACCCAAAGATTTGTTTATGTTCACAATTGTTTGTCTATGCTGTGCTATTTTTTCTTGTCTCCCAAAACCTTTCCCAAAAACCCCCGTACCCATCCATTTTTCAAACCCTAACCCTCTTCCCCCGGGCTGTGTGGTTTTGATTGATGTGTGACTAAATGACAGCAATAAATCCACACACTTGCTGGGGAGGATAAGGTGATAGCAACAGGCTGGTGAAGAAATCCGAGGATATATTCTTACTCTGCTTGACAAAGAACCATTGCTAATGTGAAAGAACTTCAACCGAATTAGTAGTTATACTTTACCATTTGTTAGGCTACAATGTGGCACTGTTCTACTGTACTTCAGTCACCTGCTATATTCTCAGTTGTACCGTTGAATTGCTCAGGAGGACAAACCAGATTTCATTTTCTTTTTTTTCATAGGCATGCAACTGCCACTGTGTCACACCACTAGTACCACCGCTATGAGGAAATTTTATCCGACCAAGATTGCCAACCATATTCGCTGTTTCCCGTGGAGCCAGCCCTGGGTCTAGCCCTACTTTCAAACACAAATTACAGGTAAGATAAGCGTTTGGTGGTTTGGGGGTATAATGGAGTATTAGTACAAGAGACGAGAGACTGAAGGTAGTACTACTAAAGTCCTAGGACTCTTGGATTCACTTCGTCTGTGAGAGGCACTTAGTGTTGAAAACATTTGGGCATTTACACTTAAAGGAAGAAAATGGAACTAAACTTTCAGGAAAACAAAGTCAACGTTAAACCCCCACCCACCAGGCAAGCAGTAAGAAACGGGTATGCTCAGATAAAGTTTGAAAAAGTATATTTATATCCCTAACAAAATAATCTCCCGCAAGACCCTCCCTAACCCCAACGATTGTCCTTCAAAAGTCCCCAAAAACCCAACTCCCAATTCCCACCCCCCAAAAGTCTCTAAAAAAGGGGCAAGGGACACTATGGGCGGATGCTGTCAACTTTTTGGGCCAGGGCATCATGCTCCTGGCGGAGCAAGGCGTGCTCTACGCGGAGCCCCTCCAACTGGTTGGAAAAGTGGTGGAGCTCCTGCTGGAGGCGGGACACCATCAGGGTACTGCGGCGCAGGCGTGCCTTCAATGCCTTGTAGGTGCAACGGCTGTGAGAGGAAGCTGTAGCTGTTGTCCTTGCTACTCGGCGGTGGCGTTTGGCTTTGGCAGCCCGGCTCAGTCTGGGTGGACCACTGTGCTGGGTGGCACTGGCAGCCCGTGGGGGAACGGAGGCCGATGCAGACGACGTAGTTGTTGTGGTCGACTGCACACTTTCTTCGTCCTCCAGGGCCACCAGCCGCCGATATTCGGCCACAGTGGCATCGATCCTCCGTTGCCGGGCCGCTCTAGCCAGCTCCTTCCTCCTTGTTCGTTTGGAAGGAGAACCTATATGAAGAAAGAAAGACATAGTCTGTAACCAATGCTCCTTAAGATTAACTCAATCATTCAGCAGAAATTTGTGTTGCACTACAACTAGCAACTTGCAAACGCATTACATAACTATTGAGGCCAGTATCTATCTAACCTCACACTTCTTCATCCTTGCTCTAACATTAGTGGGAGTTTAAGGAACAAATTCTACGAGCACTATGGACTTCCATTGGAGTCGACTATGAAAGTACACCAGTCTTATTCTTCTTCTTGTCTCTTGTTTTGGAAAATTGGTACGTTATCTTCTGCAAGCCGGCATAATGCCAGCGCAGTAAACTTGCACCCGAGAAAAAGAGACGCACGCCATGAGGAGTGACCTAGACTTGCGTTGCGTTACTGTACCCGTCCAGTACATGCAGGTGGTGAAGCTCTTACTTTTCTATTACGGGTGGCACTGAGAATACTCTGTTACAACTCAAGGGCTACTGCTTAATTAATTTAACTTTCACCCTACAGTGGAATTGAGTACTAGAAATGGAAAATTGAAGAAGATAAATAATCTGATTATCTATCACTTCACATGGGATGTTTTTGCTTATATATGGGATGACTTTAGGTGCTTTGCTTTTTATTGAGTGACCAGTGATACATCCACACATGAATGACTGAGTACTACTAAACTTATTAAGAGAGGTAGGGAGTGGCCACCGTAATAACCGGATCTATGCAGTGCTTGCAATACAAACTACTGCTACTATTGATGGTAGTATTTGGACAAAATTAAAAGTTCTTTTCCTTGCCTTTCCTACACTGGAACGGACGTGCGGGTGCAGTGTTACATGCCCTTCAAAGTTACACTTAGTTCATCCACTGACCGTCTACTCTCTCTAGATCATGGGTACTCACAAACTTTCTCTCAGGGGCTACATTTACAGTGTAGTTTGGGGCCGAGGGCCACACTGGTGGGGGCGGAGTCAGAGGGGGCGGGGCTAAAGCAAAACGATAACTTGTGACCATGATGCTGCACACAGGTCCCTGCAGCAGATGCCCTCACCCACTGAGCCACCAGACCCAGCATTTACATACATCCCTCTCCCTCCTGCTCTCCCTCCTGCCCTCCCTCTCCATCTCTCTCTCCCTCCTGCCCTCCCTCTACCTCCCCCTCTGTCATCTCACTGTGTGTGTGTCTATCTGTGTCAGCCTTCAGCCCGGGTTGAGACCGCTTCCTCAACGCGCACACACAGACAACAACACCAAAGTACTTAACAGGTCTTTAAAATACCATTAACATATTATTGAGGCTTTGTTTGTTGTAGCACCCCTGCTTCTCCACCCTGACAATCACTGCTTGCCCGGCCCCACAGAGGCTTTGTTCTATTTCACCTCTTTGTGGCCTTGCATCTCCACTCTGCTCTGTGGGGGCTGGGGGAGCAGTGATTGTCAGAGTGGAGATGCAGGGGCGGTAACAGGTGAAATACAAAAAAGCCTCTGCTCTGTGGGGGCCGGGGGAGCAGTGATTGTCTGCAAGGTCTGCGCACCGGCAAGGAAGGCTTGCCGGGCCACCACCGGCCCGCGGGCCGTACTATGAGTACCCCTGCTCTAGATACACATATGCTATCTAAGAGTCAGATAGTAGCATGATCCAGGTATATGGACACATACAGTTTCTGTGTCACCCACCCAGGCTGTTGTCCTTCCACCCATCATTGCTTCATCATTCACCCAGCCATGCATCTCATATTCTTGCCTTCCCAGCTAGTCTTCAATCTCAATAAGTAAGGAATATATAAGAGCTTACCTCTGGCCGCCACCACCACCGTCTCAACTCTCACAGCCGCCGCCTCCTCCCCTGAAGAATCGCCCTCCGCCTCCGTGTCGAGCACCACCACCTCCACACTGGCCCCGCCACCAGATGTTCCACCTACAAAGTACATTTAAGAATGTTAGAATAAAGCACTCACTAGTCTTTGGTCTAGGAATGAAGACATGTGAAAACAATGTAATTTGTGACTGTCTACGTTAAAGTTAAAAAAAATGTCCCTTTTACCAGGGAAGGTTGTCTTGCTGCACTTTTTGGCACAACTGATGAAGGCTGTTTTTTTAACACGCACCATTTTTCTCCACACAGACAGAAGATGGACTTCTAACAACAAGATCAAGTTGAAACCAGGTGAGAGCTCGGCTCGACCACAAGAAATGTCTTCAATTAATCGTCAGCACTAACCACTTTTCCATTATCAGTTAAACGTTTAGTTTTATTATGACTTCATTTTAATAAATGTGTTTACTTTTAATAAAGCTTTTAAACTTAAATACAATCTGTGTATTTTGGTCCAGAGTCCAGACTAGAGTGACTGAGCGAAAGGTTTTGCAATTTTTGCAAGCATGAGTCCAGATAGAACACTTCAAAAGACATTATGGACAATCCCAGAGGACTGCACTAAGTTGATAGAGCTATTGCTGACTAGAATCATGGGAGTTTCGCCAACCGTGCAATCTTAGTTAGCTACACAGACAGACTAATAAGAATAATCTAGTAATACCACAGGGAGTCATAGTAGAGGCAGGATAAGAATTTAGATACAGTCTACAAGAAGAGCAAAGACAATTTTGAAAAAAGCCAAATGAGGAACGCTAGGAAAAATAGGTACTAGTCTAAAATGAAAACTTACTGGGGCCAGCAGAGGAGCCCTCGCCTGCCCGATCCTGGCCCTGTTGAACAGCATCCGCCGCCTGCTGCTCCTGTGTCCTCCTCTCGCCCCTGGGGGGAGCTGACGTACAACATGAAAGAAAGAACAGAAAACATGGATGATTGTTGCTTGTCAATGTCAACCAAATCAAACATTTCAAAAGAACAATAACAAAATATTTCCGCAAAATTATATTGATTAGGGTTAGTTTTCATTTATTTGCGGACCTGTGACTTCGAAAGTCACGTAACTCACTAAACAAAGTACTGAAACGTTCACCTAGGACTGGCAGGCAGCAGTCCGCAGGCAAGACGCAAAGTGACAGACAAACTCCATTGTGATTTCAGTCAGATCAGTGACAACACTAACAGTTGCCTGCTACATTACCAGTCATTTAAATAGTCAAACTATCAATCCACCGCCACTATTTTTCTTATTGTCAGGGGTACAAAGGAAGGGGCAGATTTAAGCCCCTTGCAGCTCTTTTGCGCCGTTCTTGCGTGACTTTTGTGACGCAGCAGCTAAACAAAAAAGGGCGCCATGGTGCGGCGTATAATATTATAACAACCTGACGCATTTGGGAGATGCATCCCGTTATAAAGCCCTGCGCCATCAGGGGGCGTTCCGGCGCAAGAGAGGGCATTCCTGCGCTGGAACACATCCTAATAGTGGCTGAGGGAAATCTACAAAATTTCAATCAGTCACCTTTAGGACAATGATGCGTCACACAAACCCTGCACCTGCTTGAAGCAGACGTACGGCTTGACCCAGCATTGGGGAGATAGGGTACCCCAGAGCATTGCTGGAGCTGCGCCATCGTTGTGACGCAACTCCAGCAGTAAAGCTTCGGTGACGTTTTGGGCCCATGGTGCGCCGCATTGCAAATACGGCGCACCATGTTTGGAGGTGGTAGCGGGCCGCACAATTAATGGCGCATCCCTGCTACTTTGCAGGGATGCGACGGTAATTGCAATTCCGCCCCTTAGGGGCATACTTACTTACGCGTTCTGGCGCATCTCCAGAGATGCGCCAGATCAAATGCGTCACGCAAAACTACCCTTGCGACACGGCAGATGCGCCTCATTTACAATGCGGCGCGCCCTGGCGCAAGGGTAGGCACTTGCGTGACGCATCTCGTCACGTAAGAGCGGCGCATCGCTAGAGTCACGTCGCCAACGCAATGCAACTCCAGTAATGCTCAGGGCCACCCAATACTTAACATGCTGTGTCAGTCCTTTAGCCTGCTTCGAGCAGACATAAGGAATTGAATTGACGTAGCAGCGTCGCAGAAGTGCCTGCGTTAAATCTTGTAGATTTCACGCAGGCAATTTTGCGAGGCGCACAGCCGCCGGACCGCCCACCCTGCGTACTAGGAACGCACCCATTGTGGTGCAGGCCCATGGCTTTATAACGTGACGCATCTCCCTAGATGCGTCATGCTGTAAATGACTCGCAGGGATGCGGCACGTTTACGCCGCTGTTGCGTCACGCAAGGCAACGTAAACGTGGCGCAAGGGGCTTGTAAATGTAATATGCCCCCTAGTGTCTAGCATTACGCAGTTCTGTAAAGTACACTCATACATAATAGTTACTCAGGCCAATGATGAGACCACGAAATAGAAAACAAATAAGCATAGTAGCAACGCCACTGAGAAGGAGAGCAGTGCACCTGAAATGCACAGAAGATTTTGAAATATAATTTAACTACAATGTAATCGTCATCAGCGGCATTATTGGCTTGCTCCATGTAAAAAACAAATATTTGCAATACAACAACACAGAGCAGGAGAAAACATCATAGTAGTGAGTGATTAAATGGCTACTACTACTCACCAAGCCCGGGGATCTCCAAGCCGAGCTGGTCCAGCAGGTCGCGCTCGCGGTCCAGGAGGTCGGTCCAGCGATGGGTGACCTGGCTGTAGGTGCGCTGGACCCCGTAGAGGTGGGATATGGCCCAGCACACCTTCTCCCACAGCTTCCGCCGCTCCCGCATGTTGTAGCCGCCGGCCGCGATCCTGCCGCCTCCCGCGATGGTCCTGGGCAGGCGGCGCTGGACGAAGTAGACCAGCGCGCCCACTTCCTCCGGGCTGAATATCTCCCGTCGCGTCACCTGCTCCCCCCTCAATCTCCCGCATGCTGTCCTGGCACTGGGTCCAGCACTACTCCCCGCCGCCGCTGCGGCCCTCAAGTGCCTGGGCAGCTTCACGACGCCTGGCTTGACCATGGTCTGGGCAGGTAAGGTAGGAAGAAGTAGAAAATTAAGAAAGAATAGGATAGGGAAGAAGAAAAGAAAAGAGTTTAAAAAAGTAGTTTAAAAGTAAAGAAAAATAGCAGAAAAGACAAAAATATACAGCTAGGAAAAGAGAGGGATAGATAAGAAGCAAAATCGTAAAAAAAAAACTGAAAACAAGCAAAGGATGGCAAAGATACCAAGAGGATTAAACACCATGCCCAGACACAGGAAATGAATGAAAAACAAGATGGCCGGCGCCCGTTCACGAGCGCGAAAGTAAGTTCGCGCAAGATTTTCCTCGCGATCTCGTGCGAACCTCTAGATTTCCTGCGCGATCTCGTGCGAACCTCTACTCGCAATGCGCTTACTGCGCGAGATTATACATAGCGGGCGGAAACGGAAATACGTCACGCAAACAAAATGGCCGCGCCCGTAGTCGACCTTGGGGTAAATTCGCGTGTTGCGCTGCAAGCGGCTCGCGAATACTGCAAAAAAACTCGCGAAACAACAAGCCGCAAAAAAATAAAATGCTCATTCGCACGAATTGGCGGCTTCCGCGGTCGGTTTCGCACGACGCCGCGCCCCGCGAATAGCGCGAAAAAAACCGAAAAACGATTTCAGCAAAAGCAAAAGCAATGAGCAGGTGCAAAAGGTCAACCTCATGATTTGTAACGATTCTTTGTAGTGCTTCCTGAGGGGGCCCTCCAGAATTCGGTTGCCTGCTTGCAACTATTGTGTGACCCTGCTCTGACCTTAACTGTATGCCACAAAGGTCCTGATTTACAGCTAAAGGAGCAGACAAGCAGGTGCCAGGCTGGAACTTGAAATTCTTTCAGTGACACATTAATTAGCCCCTAATTCATTATTGTCAGTTGGGGCAGGGCAGGTGTTGTTAATAAACTAACCCCAAATTAATTCATGTCAGTTCAAGCAGGGCAGGTGGGCTTGTTTTTCCCCCCCATCTTCTACAGTGATGATGAACCAGAGGGTGGCATTGATGTAACAGAGGGTGGCATGGGTCAAAGAGAGGGTGCCAGTGGTGAAACAGAGGGTGCTGGGAGGCTGTGATGATGAACCAGATGTAGAAACAACATAGTCGCGACCGTTGCGAGCCGACAAGTAAGTTCGCAATTGCGAACTAGTACCAAATCCTCGCGAACTGGCAGAAACAATTGCGAACACACAAAAAAAAAAAATCCGCAAATTTGCGGGAATTCGCGGATTTTGCGGATTGCGAGTTCGCAAATCCGCAAAATTCGCGAACGCGAGATCCGCAAAATTCGCCCATGCTTAGTTTAGATATGAGATCTAGACGATGAGACCAATCCTTTTTCTTTTTAAGCCAATACATGTGGAACTCTCTTCCCCTTGACTTGAGGGCCTACAGCTCACTTTAAATCTTTTCAGGAAACTTAAATCCTGGTTGTTTTAAACTTTGATATCAAGAGTTTCCCCTGTGATTTCTCTGGGAACCTATTCTGTGGCCTAGCGTTTTTGAAACCCTTGGTTGGACAGCCATGCACTGTAAACATCTGAATAATAATAGTAATAATAATGATAATGATAATAGTTTTCAACATTTTCTTTGAAACAGTTGAGACTGGAGTGGAAATAGTGAATTAATCGCTTCAGTGTCCAACACCTTCCCTAAAATGAATTAAATGTGAGTAGAAGTAGTAAATTTCATCCCTTTACTCTCCCACCCTTTCTCCAAAATGGTTTGTAGTTTACACTTGTGTATAGTGTATTGTGTGACAACAATAACCAACATATGGTAATGTCTGTACATGCTATTTATGTTAATTAATCCATATTTTAAATATATATTCATGATATAAGCTGTTTTGTTCCAAAGAATTAAAATCATGTCATTTTCAAATGTTAAAGTGGCCCAAAATGTTTACATACTTTTTTGACATAATATGATGTCTTGCATTTTGTACACAAATGTTACAATATTATTATTTCATACATGTATTATAATACATACTAGATTGTATTCCTACATTTTAGAATGCATTTTAGTATATATTATTAGTACAGGTTAGTATTCAATTGAATCTTTATAGTGCTGTTTAATGTATAATTTAAATAATTTAAATCTTCAATACAAGGTTTGACATTTTCTGAACATATATTCATTTTTTCAAAAATGGTTTTATAACTATTCCATTGATTTCTATAGGAAATAGTATTTTTTTATATTTTCATATAGCTGCCATTTTGTATTCACCTAGCTATATTTTTTACTCTGTTAGTGCCATTTTTAGGAGGATTAAATTTTTGGGTTTGCTGTTGCTGTTGAATGGATAAAAGAGGAGCTTTTAAAAGTTTTGGTTTTTGGGTAGTTCGGTTGGGGGGATGTGAGTAGGTATAGTTAGTGGGGATTGTGGTGTTAGTTGTACTTGGTGTGCTTGCTTAGGGGTAGTTTGTGATTTGTTGTTATGTGGTGTATTGCAGTAGGCGGATACTTTGTGACTAGTATTATGGTATTGTAGATATATTCATGTGTTGCACTATGTTTGTTGAGTTGTAATGTTATGCTTGCATTTTTGATGTATTGAATGTGAGGGTGGGTATGTTATGTTATTTACAGGTTAGGAAGTAAAAGTGTAATGTTCGCTCCTATTTTTGATGCATTTTTTGTGAGGTTTATGGCTTTCAATGACTGTGGGTTACTGTGATGGATTTAATTAGGGAATTTTATTTTGTATTTTTTGGGTGTATCCTAGTTTATGTTTTTTTACTTTTTTGCGGATTTAATTTTTGGGAAGGTAGACGAAGTACATCAGGTACGCAACTTTAAATACTGTGGGGCTCATTACAATTTGGCCAGACTTGCGTCCGACCGACACAGCTGCAGAATGGAACCCTCCGACCATAGTTCAGTGGTTCTGAACGCACAACTTGGATGCAACCACCCTGTGGGCGGTTGGAAACATACATTTTTCAAAGCTAGCTTTTGTGGCTGGCAGAAAAGGCCCATAGCACAAGGTGCCATTGAAAAATGTATGTCTGAAAATGTCGCTGCACTGTGTGATAGGCACCATGTGGTGTATGCCATACGGTGCAGGGATGTTTAGGGGCCCCCTAGAGGAGGGCTAGGGGGGAAAGGGGCCCTGCTGAGGCCCCAAAGTCCTTTTCCAACAGCCTTTTCATGTCAGAAAGGAGACATGGAAAGGCTGTAGGAAAGTTCCATCATAATCCTGACAGCGGAGCTGAGGCTGGCTCCGCTTTCATTATGGGATTATGATGCCGTCTGACACTCTGGAACAGCAGCAGATGGTCCCTCCGCCCGATGCCCTGTTCCACTGCATCGTAATGTGGACTGCAGGGGTAGATGTCGAGTGGACCGCAAATGACTGTCGGTCAGTTGCGGTCCACCCAATATCGTAATGAGCCTCTTAATTTTTATTTATTTTTGTTAGTGAAATGTTTTATTTGACATCTTTATGTATTTTGTTTGTACTGCAATATTTTATATGTGTGTTATTATTCAGGTGCTGCTTTGAATGTATTGTATGATAAATTGTTTTTGTTTTCTCACGAGAATTTTAAATGAAATATTGAAATGAATTATTTGTATGCATTAGTTTTATTTTATACTTCAGTAATATAATTTTACTATGGACTGATATATAAAAATAATTAGTTTAAACTTTATTTACATTTGTTTATTTTGGTAAATGTTCTTTTTTAGTTGAGAGTATATAGGTAGGGAGGTGGTTTCTGAAATTGATTTAGCTATCATTTCGAAGTAGTCTACTACTTGGTGATTAACAAAGAGTCTGACTTTGAATTGTAGCATTTCATGAATTTCCCTGGTTTGTCTTGTTTTTTTAAGTTTGGGTTGTCTTACTAATCTAACCTTAGTTACTTGTAGCTGTGTTCTCTTTTGATCTTAATTTGTAGAGCGTTGTTTTACGTCTTTTAATTCTTACTTGGAAGGCAATGCCCCACCCTTCCTCTGTGTTGGTGGTTTTGTTTTTGTTGAGCCATTGTGCTGTCATAGACATACCGCTACTGTATTTGGAATTTGGGTTGGCGATGTTACACGTACATATGCCAGAGCTATTAATGTTTTCATGTAAAAGCTAAACTATCTGTTTGTTGTATATTCTACAATTAGGGCATATTTTCACAGATGTTTCGAAATACTTTGAGTCAAGTTGTGATATCCGCCTTATATGCCTGTGTATGGGTATCATTTAGGTATTGTTTGTATCATTGTATGTTGAAAGTCTGCTATAATTGTGTGTTTAGAGCATTTGATAGTTTTTACTTAGATTTTATTTAAAAGTTCATATTATGTTGCATTTTGGTCATAAGGCAGTATTGCATGAATGAGGAGTATGCTAGTGTTATGACATTCACCGTGTATATCTGTGTGAATGGTGTCGGGCACATTTTAAAAAGTTCTGTCAATCATCCATATTTTCAATTGTTTAATTACAAATATGATTATCCGTCCGTTGTAATTGTGATTGTTGTGTAGGGGGAAGGAATCATCATTATGTGTAGTGGTTCGGTGTTCTGAAATTTGTATGTCTTAGTTTTGTTTATGGGGGGCAGGGGATTGATTTGTGGATTCTTAGTATGTGATATTAATAGGTTTAAAGCAGGAAATGCTGGTAACTCCCTAAAGTAAGTACTTTAGGGAGTATATCTTTTAAAATATTGGTAGTGGGATCATGGGAACAAGTGATATCCTTTTTTAAATCTTGATGTGTGTGTTTTACTTTTAAATAAACCTGGCAAACTTTAACCTGCGCTGAGCTAAATAAACTGGCTTATTGAATTATAGGTTTTGCAATACTTGGTAGTCTGCCACAGTACTCAAAAGTAGTGCTAAAAATACCAGCCGCTTGTTCTCTCCTTCTTGCTAACTTATGCTCTTATACAGCTATATACAGCTGCATATTCCTTAGCAGAGGATCATTCACTTTGTGCACTGAACACATCACTGTTATATTATATCTCTCAGCAAACAATGTAGGTCCAGTCAAAAGAGCAACAAACACATATGCGTGAATAATTTGAGTTCATCTCTGCTCATCTGAATAATATCCATGATTACTACTGGGACCTGAACTATACAAAATATTTCCTCTCATGTTCTAATCAAACAATATTTTGTTTCAGCTCAGTCACAGAGATATATTCATAACGGTTTCATTCTGCACATCTAAAGCATTCCATTGCAATTTGCCACCTGAATTCTGGTCATGGAAAAAAGATGTATCAATGCACTAGTTGGCCTAATAGCTATCAAAACATCTGAAAATCATTCTATTGCAATTTCCTCTGTGACTCACCAGATTAAAAAGAAATGCTCAAGTCGAACAATGTGCTGATATCAATTTCATCAAGTCAGAATGTTTTTCAAATTCCTTGACAGTCCCTATAGGAGGAAAATAGAGTTTCTGAGTTTGTATATTTTTCTGAGAAAATTATAATGGAATGTTCTCTTTCGTTTAGCACACATATTCTCATTTCTTGAACCTAAAAAGTTTTGCAAATGTTTTCAGAGAGATTTGTTTCCCAAAGATGACTAAACATCTGCATGTTTACTTACCATTCACCCTATCTGATGAAATGCAGCGTGATAGACCCATTCGTTTTCCTTGCTTAAAGACACTAGCACTGACTACTTCAAATAAAGTTTACTGCGAGGACTGGGAAACCACTGAGAACAACTGATAACGGCAGTTGTCTGTCATGGACAATGCATTCATATATACATGCATGCCCCCACAGATCTATAGGCCATCATCATGTTCCTGTTGTCAAGCAGGTTTCGTCCAAAAATTCCTAGAGATCTATTTTTTTAAGTACAATTCTTAATTTCTTCTTGAAGCTCGCTTAAAAGTTAATCTATCAGTAGGACTTGAGGAACTAGAAAAATTAACCTGCACCTCAGGAGCAGAATCAGTTTAAAAAGATGAATCCTTTAGGTTATGCAACAATATTGAAATATGGCTATTCACAAGAGTGATGTTAAAACAGTAGTTAACCAAAGTGATTCTCTCACTTCCCCTTTACTCTGCCATGTCAACTGGGTCTCCAGAGACATAAGCATGGCAGTTCGAAGGCAGCTGGTGATCTCATCCATCCTCTCCCAGTCTCTACAGACCCAAGGGAGATGGGAGAAGAGGATCTTTACTTTGCATCTGCCAACTTCCTTTTTCGATGTCAGGGAATTTGGAGTTAGGGTTGTCCAGAGAGTAGGTGACAGGAATCCAGGTTTTATTTACACTGGTACTTCTTTTTAACGAATTGTACATGGCACCTTTATTACTTGTCTTCCCCCACATATGTGTTCAAAGCAGGGGCAGATGTTTTTGGGGAGGCATATTTAACATAAAATTACAGATAAGTAAAAGGTGAATTCCTGGAATGTTACTCACCTTGGGACTCCAATTGATGACAGAGGATCCCATTATCTTTTTGGTGTTACCTAGAACCCCTTGGTGGAAAACATTCCTGGTATTTACAGTTACCAATGTATTTTTCTATGAATAATTAGGAAGTGAAGCTGTAACAATGTGTTATGTCCTTTTGACTTGATTTTGTAAGGGATTTATATTCATACTTCCTTTTGAAATTCTCATACATTCCTTGAAGGAAAGCCCATCTCTTTGGAGAAGCAGTACTAGAACTACCAATGTAGTCTTAGCCTAAAATTCCCTGTCTTGTATGTGGTTAAAAAAGTAATAAAGTCCCACTGGCAGTCCTTCTAGTAACAGTTTTAGGAGAGCAAATATTCATATGCACAGTTTGTGTACATGAAACACCTCCATATTTCACCAACATGCTTTAAGCAGATGTCTCTTCTGGGTCAATGTGGAGAACTGTACCACCCATACCATGCCCTTTTCGTGATAAAATATCCTACAAAAGAAAATAAATACCAAGGGACTCCAAATATGTTACTTTGCATAGTCAAACCTCCTGATCTATGCTTGTTATTGTACTGGACCCACCAGTACTCCACCTATAGGAACAACATATCCACAGAGGACTCCAACAAAAAAACTGGTCCTCTACTCATCACGCTATATGCGTATGACATAATCCTGTATGTGAGACAACCTAGTGACAACCTCGATCCCATCCTTAGAGAGGTGGGTAGATTTGGGGCGCTATCTGGCCTACAGATAAACTGAGGCCAGTCAGAGATACTCTCACTGACTCCCTGCACCCGGACGATTGACACTGACTACCCCATTGTAAGATGTGAGGACTCTGTAAAATATTTAGGGATACACATCCATAGAGACCCAGAGCAGATATTGCGACTGAACTATGGACTTGCACTCGACAAACTGTCCAGTCAAGTGCAACCTTGGTTAAAACTGTCAATAGCGATGGCAGGTAGAATTATTATAATCAAAATAGTCGTGATTCCCAAATTCCTATGCCTGTGTCAGACTTAAGGCTCCCTGTTTTCAGTTTTTACTGATTTTTACACATAAATACAGACAGAAAACCATGTATTTTCTTGTCTGCATTTATTTTCAAATGTGGATAAAAACTGAAATTGGGTGCTTTTTGAGTGATTTTAAATGCACTTTGCCATGACTGGCAGGCTAATAACTGTGTGGATTGAAAAGTAAGGGGGGTAAAAAATAAATTAATTTTAGTAAAAACAATTAAACAGCAGTAGATCTGCACAAGGCTGGTACTGAAATGTGCATATTTTCATATAAGTGCATTAATTTATCTTCTGTGGGTGTTCATATCACGGAAACTTGGCAGGCACTCAAGCATGACTGCTTATTTATTGGTTGAATAAATGTGGAAATAAGCCAGTTTCAGCTTTATTTTTTTCACAAAGCCTGTAATAAATATGGATAAACACAGATAAAATTGACTAAAAATAAATATGGATAAATACACATGGAAATGTAAAAAAAAAATACCATAAAACCGGGAGCTCTATTCAGAATATACCTATTCCACTGACCTCCTCTTTACAACATTATGCACATCACTCCTATGCCTAGTATTCAGCAATAAACAGCCTAGGATTAGATGGGACACTCTGACACTGCCCTACGAATGAGATGGGTTTGGGGTGCTGAATTGTCTGATTTACTACTTAGTGGCCCAATGCAGTTTTGCTAGGCACTGGTATCACCGGACGCCAGAACCCGGTACACCAACCAGAAGCGGACCTCACACACCCAATCCACTCTCAGTGAGTTTACTTGAAGGTCTTAAATGTGACCCACAGGACATCCAAACTGTCTCAACAACTAGCTGGGCATGAAGGAAATTAGTCAGATCCACGCGAGGCCACCTACTTTAATCACCTGCCCGCCCCCTCGAGGGCAACACCTGGCTGCCCATCACACAAGAAGAAATCGTCAAGTGCACACTAACTAAATTCTCCCTCGACACACTGGGAGACTTATTTCCCCAAGGCCATGTTTTTCCCCAGACAGAATATGCTAGATTGCACAGCGAGACACAGATGGATCATTTCATACTACATAGACTAGAAAACGCAGCGGCAGAAACCCCCAGGTAACCACTCGAACTACTAGAATTTACTCCCTTGACTTTACTCATCAAAGATCCGGGTGAGGAATACCTAATGTCTAAACTATATCAGGCCTGTATCACATTACTCCTCACTAAGGATTCCTGAATAAGAGAGGCATGGGAGCGGGATATGGGCCACGGTATATCCGATTTCCAATTGCAGCACTGCTGCACACAAACACGTAAAACCTCGATCATTATTTGCTACATTTTAAATTCTTATGGCGGGCATAAATCACTCCCAACAGAGCACACCGTATAGAAAACGCTCGCTCACACGCATGTCCTAAGTGTCTGGTCCCATTGCAGACTTGCACCAAAATAGCCGGTTTCTGGACAGCGGGATACATTGAATTATCATGCATGATAACTCAGACGCTCACACCTGACCCATTACAGGCGCTACTCGGGTATGTGCACAATGCCTCAAAAGAGGTATGTAGGTATGTGGCAACAGTTTTGATGCTGCCAAAACAGGAAATTGCAATACAGTAGGATGATAAACATCCACCAACACTGAAGTGCTGGATTTCCAGCTTGATATATTGTAGCACCCACCAGTAGAGACAATATTCACAACTTCAACCATATCTTCTAGAAACACAAAATGACCCAGATCACACTTGTGAGCTGGTGGTTTAACAACACACGTGCATGAAACTCTTGCCCTATAAGGAGCGCACACTTACGACTCCGGCCTATGTTTGACTAGTCGATGGGTACATAATTGACAGAAGTTGCGAAATGGATAAAGTGTTATTATTGATCATAGATTAGAAATTGTCATTAATGCTGTCTGAAATGCAAAATGGTATGGACTAATATCTGTCATAAACCTATGGTTTATTAACTGTATGAAAAAGGAAAAAATAAAGTTTAAAAAAATAGATCTTGTGCCAAATAGAATCATTTCTGACATTCAGATACATTTAGCCTGTGCCATCCATGATACCTGTTTAAGTCTTCTCACCAACTCATACATTTAGGAGAGGGGTCAGCTTTCAAATTCCTAGCAATCATATGTTTTAAAACTGGTGTTTGCTCAATTATCATGGTCTGGCTGTTTAGAGAGTACCACTAGGGCCTTATATTAATATTGCCTTATTACAAATGTGTGTCTCCTTTTTGTTTTATTGCAGAAGGAAATACATTCTAAACAGATTCTTATCAAACAGGGACATATCACAAACACATGGAGATGAACAGTCTGGTCTTGTTTGCACCTTAGGCATGAACAACAATTCAGTAGTGATATTTCCTTTATTTTGACACAGGTGGTAAAGGAGTGAAGAACTGTTAAAAAAAACTAAACTGTTTTCTATATTTAATAACAATGAAGGTAAAACGATTTTTTTAAAGATTTTTAAAAATGATTTTCCACTGTATATTGACCACACTGCTACTCCCCATGTGCAACCCGGACTTCAAATCTTCTATCCATTCTGGTACAGCAAACCAACTTAGTTTCTTTTATTTTCTTATAAAAAGACGAAATGACCTTCTATAATATTCAAATGAATATATTGTTTTAATAAATAAATGTTTAGATTTCCACTTGTCCTGCAATGTTTTCTGGTGTCCCAACTGCCAACCTGATTTGAATACACCTTATAAACACGTCACCTGGTACCCTAATAGTGACACAAAATTCAGAAATTATATTAACCTGTCTTGGCAATTGAAGGTGGGGATATGATCTTGAAATAAAGAATCTCATTGTGCTAGCAGCAGCAAATTTAAGTTGGGCCATACTTTTATATGAATATGAATTTGAGGCAATTTTAAATAATTTTGAATGTCCAACCCCACTGGTGAAGTATTGTTAAGCAATTTTAGGAACAGACGTACGACCATTCCATTTTGTGAATCGTAAATTGTGTCAAATTGAATGTACAACATTGTCTCAGACACTGTTTGTGATTCCCAATGGGGTTGCAAATTGCATGCACCATTAATATTCATAAGGCAAGCGCAATGTGCGACGCAGTTGGGAATGGCTAGCACTCACAGGGATGATGGCCTGCTGGGGTCATGCTTTTAAAGAAATCAGTTTTTTTTTAAATGCATCCTGTTTTCCTTAAAAGAAAACAGGGTGCATTTAAAAACTTTTCAGTTTCATATTTTAAGGGCAGGCGTGGCCCCTGGGACCACTGCCTGCCCTAAGAGAATATTTTCGCACACACTCACAAAGGGGAAGGGGTCCCCTGGTGACCCCTTCCCGTTTGCGACTGATTTACCACCTACCTGAAGTAGGTGGTAAACTGCAATTCTTTGCGGCCGCAAATGCGGTTGCAAAACAATAGTAGCTTGCATTGAGACTCCCTTTTAGGAAGGAACGCCCCTTCCTAATTGGACAGTCAGTGACATGCAAAATAGGGTTTTTACATGCCAGGACCCTTTTTTGAAGTCACAAATAAGCCGGTCTCCCATTCGTAACTACAAAAAAACGGTTGTACATCTGGCCCCTAATCTCATTTTTATTAAAAAATGTTGATATAGTGGCAACATAGATAAAGGGGAGATCAGTGCAAACTTATTTTAAAATGTAAGGTTTGGACAATTTTTTGGGGCTAGAAAAAACTGAAACAGCGGTCTACTTGCCCAAAAGCAAACTTCAAAATTAGAGTGTGCTAAGCCTTCTTGTATCAGCCGTTGTTCTTTGTGGGAGAAAGGAGGGCTTCTATTGGAATATATAAATGATTTCAATATAGACTCCAGGATCCTAGAAAAGATGGTAGAATGAAGCTTGGATGATGTTGGAATTAAAATGAGCTTTGTTAATACCACTATCTTGACAAAATTAGCTTTTCCTCTTATTGAAAAGTCTAAAATCCTAATAGCTTTTTTGGGGGGATCATTGTGAGACTGGTACATTTGCCTGATTCATTTGTTATAATTACTTCAATATATGTAGCCTTATGTTTTGCATAGAAATAATACTCTTGGTTTTACTGGTCTGTATACCACATCATCACCTCTGTTTTCTTATCAATATTTAATTTGTATCCATAGAATTTCCTGAATTCTATCAAACTTAACATTATACTGTGATAGGCAGATAGATTGCTGTTAGATTCAATAGGCAATCTGTATAATGATCTTTTTTCTTTGCCTTCCCCCCTCGGAGACGGAGTTAGAATTACCTGTAGTCCTCCTAGCACTGCAAAACTTGCACTGTGCTTAGTACCAAGTACTGCGACATACAGTGGGACATTTTTAATGATCCACCATATCATGTTAGGACCCTGTAATTCATTGTAAGATTTTGATTTGTCAATAATCCTTGCGAGATGACTTCACAATCTAACATATTTTAAAATGAGATTTGAACTGGGTGAGTTTGCAGGAGTCTTTGACCTGACTGACCATCAGTGATTCATGCTGCCTATTCTGCAAGGATACACTTGTTAGCTGCTTCCTTGCCTTCCTTCTTAAGTCAAGGTTTTCTCCTTTGTCTCATCGCCACACCATATACTGACCCAATCTATGCGAAATTAACAATGCTCCCAGTCAGTGCTGGTACATTTCTTAGGGCTTGATTGAGATCTTGACAGATTGGGTCCCCCCATCGCTTTATTGATAATCTTTCCACGCACTGACTCAGCAGTCTTTCCTCCCTATTTAGATGTTGTCTATTGCAAAAACGAAAGACTGCTGCTGTCCTGCATTCACCGCCAGGAAATCCTGGCTGTGTTTATGGTGGGAGAGAAAACTGCTAGTTTCTCTGCCAGGCCAATCAAGAAGTGCCTTCCTGCCAATGCAGCTAGGGCAGGGAAAACCTCCACAACAGAGATGGCGTAATGGAAGGCATATAAGGCACAAACTCACCTTTACTCACCTTCCCACTTCATATACCACCATGGACCCGATCCTACACCTCCTACCTCTGCTACTGCTGGCTGATTACGATGGAAATCAACACCATCGTCGCCGGACCAAAAGTTAACCTCCCTCATTACCTGTTACATGTTTTCACTTGGCTCATCACATATGCTCAGGACTTGTGCATTATTAAATTGGTCACACACGTGATAGCATATCAATGTTCACTTCATATGTCTCCAATGTTAAAGTTTTAAAAATGTAAAGTAACACACCTGTATAACCACATTGTATTCATAAATGTTGTGCCATCCACCTTAGAAATCAAGGACACTTGTGCAAAAATGATATAAAAAAGTCACAAACTCACCATACAGGTGTGTGTAAAGAAATTAAAAAAAACATATCTGCCATACATCATTAGGACAAGTGCAATGTAACCTCATGTAGAAATTGCACTAGACAAGCTGTAACCATCACCTCATAGATTACCTGAAAAAATCAATGGCAGTCCCAAATTTGAAACATTCTTCACATTCATCCATTTAACATTTACCCTTGTCCAGTGCAAGTCCTGTATTTTACAGAAGTTGAATTTGCACATTATATTATAATGTGAAATGCATATGTGTACATACTTATCACTAATCAAAGTGAAACAAACACACCGGTAGAAAAATATCGGTAAATAATGTCTCAACATCTATTTGTTGGTGCAAGTGTCCACTACTATGTTGAATGGCTACACCTAATTCCAAATCACCATCTCTTACCATAGTAGTACTTACGTAGTAGTTCCTGCCATCATGCTAAAAGAAAACTAGGTAAAACACATTTTACACTGAAACATTGCTAGAAATCAGGCAATTGCCAAGGAAAATTAATGCCAGGACAAACTTGGTGAGAAGAAAAATTGTGATTTATTCACAATGAGAAAACACCCAACTAGCATGAACAAGGCAAATGCCAGTCCATAAGTGTCCACAAAGTCTTGTGCACATGTGTGCTGTGGCACTCTGCTTACATCTAATTTCACTGCCAGGGAACATACCCGGGAAGGGGCATCTAATGGGCAGAGCAGACACCACAAAGATGTGAATTTGTAGGAGTGTTTGGGTTTGGGAGGGGTGTCCTTGGGTTTGGGGTGGTTTTGGAAGGGGTTGATTTGGGTTTGAGAAGAGTATGTGCTTTTAAGAGGGGTGGTTTTGCTTTTGGGATGGGCCCATTGGCTTTTTAGAGATTCCTTGGGATAGTAGTGGTGGATATGGTCTTTTGAGATATAGGTTGGGAAATGGAAGGGATGGGCTGGGGAGTGGAAGTGGTAGGTGTGCGTTTGGGAGGGTGGAGGAGGGCATGGCAGGGATTGAGCAAGGACAAACAGAAGACTTTCATTGGTAAAATGGGTAGGAGGGTCAGGAGGGAGTTTAAGGTTGGGAGGTAGAGGTAGAGGGAGTGGAAGTGTCTGTTATACAAGTGTCATCATCATGTTGATTTTGCAGGTGTCTTAGGTTCTTGTGTATTTCATGTGTCTTGCTTTGTTGGTATGTGTTGTATGGCTAAGTGTGGGCATTTCAGTTTGTTTGGGTATTTGTGCGGTGGAGGTGCTGGGTATGGTCATGGTGAATGTGTCTGTGGTGGTGCAGAGGTTGACGGTATCACTGGTGTTGAGATAGTAACAAAACCGTCAATATAAGGCTCTTGAGTATTCTATGACTCCTGGAGACATAATACATGGAGATGTTTAATACTTTCCAACAATTCTTTATATTTTAGCTTCCTCCTGATCCCAGCAAAGTTCCATGACTGTATCTATATTTGAGTCATCTTATCGGGAACTATTTTTACATGATCATCATTTATATACCTATGGTAATTTTACCATAATGGTTTGTTACTCTCTCCCCTGGATCATTTTGTCAATCTTGTTCAGCTAGATTTGACAGTGGTGCATATCGGTTGGAACAATTTACCAAAGATGCAATACTCGATGTAGATGCCAGAATAGTTTTTCTATCAGAAAGTGGATTGACAATGGGAGTGGGGGGTTTATAGAAAAAACCTAGTGGTACAGCGATCACTTGCTCATCCCAGTTGGTCATGGGCTGTTGTCTTGATTGAATCATGCTGAGCATAAAGCTTACCATCTCTGAGTGTCAAAAATGAACAATTATGCAATCCCCTGTACCTTTTTTTACTGTAGGTCCCACCCAGTTCACACGCTTCACCATTATAGTTTCCTCGCAAATGAGGTTGGTGTTTAAATTCAATTCAATTCAATTAAGCTTTATTTCGATTTTAAGTTGCAAAATCATAAAAGCATACAATAAAACAGTTCTATACAGTAAAAAAGCATACTTTGAGATAAAAAATGCAATATTTACTATTTAAAATGTGAGACCAATCTCAATGGTGTCATTCCATAGGAATATGTATTATAGAACCTAAAAACATTTATGGAAGAAATAGAGTTGTGTAAATATATCTTCAGGTTTTAGGACATCAATTATACAGTTAAAAAGAAAAAAAACATTATTTTAGAAACTTTCTCTTTTATAAACTGAGAATATAGACTTTTTCATTTGCAACTTACAGTCGCTTAAATAAGATGCTTCGCAGCATCCAGAAAAAATAGGTTTAAAATTTGCAAGTTTATAACGTTATGATACAAAAAAACGCCTTTTTATATTTAAAAGTGCACGGACCCCAAAGAGGGGAAATTCAGTCTAAATTCATTCGGTGACGAACAATACACTTCAGGAAATTAACTATTATATAGACCAACCATTCTCCCTCCAAGAGCTGCAAAAACAGAAGTGACGGACAACATTTTCTATATCCTGTTTGCTGTAGCAGTAAGATAAGCCATTTTTTCCTGAAATCATTATAAAACTTACGAAAAAGAATAGTATGCAGCGTCGACTGTTTAGAAGTGTCGTCACAGAGGGGGCGTGGCTTAGCGCCCGATGCGGATGGAGGTCCCTGGGTAGAGCTCCGCCTAAACCGGAGTTTCGTGGCGGTTCTACCCTTTGCCGAAGACAATGCTGCACACCGAACGACGTCGGAACACTCCGTCTTCCTCCTAAGCTGTCTACCGCTTCCATACTCCCTCAGCCTCGCACAGCAGCTCCCGTTTTCTTTCGGTTGCGGCTTTCCTTCAGCCGAGACCGCCATTTTGACGTTTCAGACGGCGCTCGTCTGAGGAGCGAGTCTGCGACGGTGACAGCCTCCTGACATCAGCGCTTCACCGAAAATGTCGCAATTCAACAGGAAATGAGGACAAATCACCAGAACCCTCACAGGTGACTTTATTCTTTTTTTTTGGAACCGTTTTTTTTCTATTTTTCCTTGGAGTCTTGCCCTCTCACCAGCATTGGCTTGGCAGCCATTTTAGGCTCCCTGTTACCTCAGTTGTGAATCGCTTCTACTGCAACTTGACTCTCCTCAGTTTCACAGCCATAATTCACCGACTCCTTCAAATATCTGTTGGATTTGGTGCTGGCTCCTCCTCCTATTGACTCTCTTGTGTCTCCCAAATAACTGCAGTGCTCACCAGCCCGCACTTTATTGCTGAATCTTTATCTTAAGTGTTCTCATGGCGGAGGGCCCTGGTAAAACCCCTAAACGGAATTTCATCAAAAATTCAAAGCTTTTTACTGCATTGGCTAATTTGGACGCTTCTGCAGAGTCCTCCACTGGTGAACCATCTCTTACCATGGAAGTACCTCCGCAACCAGGGTCGAAAAACACCATCAAGAGACTGAAACAAAATCCGCCGTCTCCCCCAAAGTCAACATCAGCTATTTCTATAGAATTACTCCTCGAGGAAATAAGAGCGTTGCGTCCATTCATGGAGGAGACAAACTCCAAGTTGCAAACTTTGACTGACAATTGGTCCCTAATGGACACTAGGGTCTCCAAGGTGGAAAAATCTGTCTCATCCTTCCAGGAAGCTACCACCAAAGTTGTCCACATGGAAACGCAAGTCTTGTCACTCCAGAAGCAGGTGGAGGACCTTGAAAACAGAAATAGGCGCAATAACCTACGCCTCTACGGCCTGAAGGAAGGTTGCGAGGGGAATGACGCCATTGCCTTCTTTACATCCTTCCTGCCCAAGCTTCTGCACCTTCCTGAAGGCACCTCTCTTAATATTCAACGAGCACATAGGCTAGGTCGAGCGCCTTCCACCATCTCTCCTACGACAAAGCCTAGAGGTGTAATTATGTATTTTCTTGAATACACAGATTTGCTGAAGGTTCTACTAGCGGCTAAAGCTATACCTCACATCAAATGGTCGGACTCCACCTTATTCTTCGCCCAAGACTATGCCAAGGCTACTGCTTCACGCCGCAAAGCATTTCTCAACATGAGACCGGAGCTGTGTTCCATTGGAGCCAGATATGGACTTTTCCATCCATGCTTATTCAAAGTCACACATAACAACAAGACTATGACTTTTGAGGATCCTCTCCGACTTCGAAGTTTTCTGAATTCCTGTGGTACAGCTGACATGGAGTTTTCTGGCCCTTCCTCTTCATTTCCACCTTGACTCTTGTCGTTGATATTTTTGGATTACCTTGAAACTTATGGTTCCTAGTTCTTAATATATTATAATGTTCTTTTTTTTTCCACAGGTTCCTCAGCTATCGCATACCTTTCATGTTCATTGCCTGTGTTGGTTCGTTCCCGTTACTCAACTGTTTAATCTTGTCTTTTCCTTGATCCCTTTTCCTTATGTACCTGGAAATACGTCGTTCACCTGATTCTAATGTTATTGTTTTCCTTTTGCAGAACACCTCCCTATGTTCCGTCACGTCTCTCCGGTTGGACGTCTTGTGGCCCCGTTTACCTACCCGCCGTTGGTTGGTCTTCCCCCCCTCCTCTCATCTCCATTTTTCCCCCTGTGTTCAGTCCTCTGAACGTATCCACTTCCCACGATCCCTTGTAAGTATCGATATATATATATTTTTTTCTCCCTCTTCCATTGTTGACATGCTTCCTATTGTTTTACATGTTCTTGTCTTGATTTTTACATGGCTACTGTTTCATCCTTTAACATCACTCTCTTACAAACCATTCTTCTTCTTCTTTTTGATCCTAATATTCCATTCTCTTATTGTCATTCTACACCTCCTCCCTTTTTCTAGTTTCACTCTGCAACTTTCTGCTACACCCTCTTTACTCTTGTGTAACATTCCATGGTTCTCTCCAACTTATCTTCTTTTTTCAAAATGTATGGCCTACTTCTCTTCTTGCCTTATGTTCTCTTCTGCTCAGCTGATTCTTATCCTCTTATCACGATTTTCTTTTCATTTCCCAGCGCTCCTCCTCTCCACTGTCTTCTCTCATTCTCTTATATCTGTCCTTCTCTTCTTCAGACTTTCTTTTTCTTTTTTCTCATGTCCCTCCTTTCTCGACTTATATGAGGCTTTCTTCCATTTCTTATTTGCATTCTCTCTCTCTAATTATTCTTAATGTCAGTGCGCATTGTTTCTTGGAACGTTAAAGGTTTAAATTCACCTATCAAGAGACAAAAGATCCTCTCCCATTTAGCTAAAATGAATGTAGATATTGCCTTTCTTCAAGAAACCCATTTATCTGATACTGACGCTGCTAAGCTCCAAAGAGGTTGGGTGGGAAAGGTTTTTTCAGCTCCTGGTGATGGCAAAAGAAATGGTGTTGTTTTGCTAGTTCGAAAGTCCTTTTCTCACTCTGTATTGCATTCTGAATCTGATCCCGAAGGTAGATGGTTATATGTTAAACTTTCCTCTAAAGGTGTCCCTTTTTCCTTGCTTAATGTTTATGCCCCCACAGGTGGAAACCCTACTTTTTGGAGTGCGTTTGCCTCTCGTATTACTCAATGCATTGAAGACAACTTTATTCTAGCAGGCGATTGCAACCTGCCGCTGGATCCCTTTTTAGACAGGAATTCCAAAGCTTTTTTTGTCCCTAATAAATCCCATAAGCTCTTCACACACGCCATTTCTCAGCACAAACTAATAGACGCCTGGCGACTCTGCAACCCAACCAGCAAAGAATTTACATTCTATTCCCCTGTTCACCAATCCCAGTCACGTATTGACTATATTTTTCTCTCTCACCACCTATCCCAATCCCTCACCCAAGCTGAAATAGGCCCCATTGTGTTTTCGGATCATGCCCCAGTTCTGATCAACATTGACATCTTACCCAAATCCACTGGTCCCAAACGGTGGCGTTTCAATAATGCCCTCCTTCTTGATCCCAAATTTACGGCCTCCTTTATTGAGTTTACCACCGAATTTTTTGTTATAAATGATACCCCTTCCTTAGCTACCCACACTATATGGGACGCTTATAAAGCTGCAGCCAGAGACTTTATTCTCAGACATGTTGCTACAAAGCGTAGCCTTGCCCGTAAACGCACCAATGATCTTTTATCTCAGATCAAAGCTCTGGAACATGCCTTTTATACCTCCCACACACAGGAAAGTTTAACAGCTCTTGTTAATGCGAAAATGAACTATAACAAACAGTCTACTGATGATGCATCATTGTACTTATTGAAATCCAGCTCGAAATTTTATGGTGGGAAGAATAAGGCGGGGAAAGTTCTCGCTAACTATTTGAAGGTTAAACAAAATAAGCTGAATATTGAATCTGTTTTTGATGCTAATTTAGTTCTGCAACATAAAGATGCGGATATTTTAGAGGAATTTTCCCGCTTTTACTCCACACTTTACTCTTCTGGCACGCAACCTTCTGATCACTCTCTTTCCACTTTCTTCACAAGCATTCAACCTCCCTCTAACTTTCCCGTTGACCTAACCTCCCTTGTAACTCCCCTCACCGTTCGGGAATTACACACAGCACTTCAATCTCTTAAGAAAGACAAAGCCCCAGGCCCTGATGGTTTCACTGTCGAATTTTATCAACATTTTGCCACTCTTCTGCTGCCCAAATTATTTCACCTTTTGGAGTCTTTTAAAACTAACGGAGCCTCTTCAGGCACCTTTTCTGATGCTTATATTTGTATTATACCAAAAGAGGGGAAAGACACTCAACACTGTAAGAATTACAGACCGATATCATTGGTCAACATTGACTACAAGATATATGCCAAATCTTTAGCCATCAGATTAGACTCCTTTCTCCCAGAACTCCTAGGCCCTGAGCAATCTGGATTTGTTAAAGGACGCTTCATTTCAGACAACACTAGACTCCTCTTTAATGTCTTATCTAAATCATCACGCTTCAGTAATTCCCTAGCCGCAATTGCTCTTGACGCCGAGAAGGCATTCGATAGAGTAGAGTGGTCATTCCTATTCTCCGCATTAAAATGGTTTGGGTTTGGCCTTAATTTTATTTCCCTCATCTCCTTTCTTTACGCAAACCCTAGAGCAGCGGTCTGTGCTAATGGTTTAATTTCCTCCTTTTTCAACCTTGGCAGAGGAGTAAGACAGGGATGCCCCCTATCCCCCTTTCTTTTCAACCTTGCTCTCGAACCTTTCTTATCTAAATTACGTCAAAATCCGAACATTCACGGCTTCCCTCTACCCCAGTCGCAAATCAAATTAGCTGCCTATGCTGACGACATTTTACTTTTCATTTCGAACCCATCGGTTTCCATCCCAGCTTTTCTTGCCGAAGTTAATGTGTATTCTCATCTGTCCCGTTATAAATTGAACAACGACAAATGCGAAATTTTACCCCTCACCAAATTCACCTTTAAGCCTGACTTTGCGGCTTCTAACTTCAAATGGAGCCCATCCCATATAAAATACCTCGGTTTGCATATCACCCCTTCTGTCTCGAATACTATCTCCTTATGCCTTACTAAATGCACTCAGAAGCTATCTGACCTCACCTCCAGGTGGCATCCCTTATACCTTTCCTGGTGGGGTCGACTTGACACCATTAAGATGATGCTCTCCCCAATTGTCCTCTACACCATTTCGAATATCCCCGTTTCCATCCCTGCCAAATTTTTTGCCAAAATCAACACCACCTTATCCTCCTTTTTATGGTCTGGAAAGAAACCGCGCATGTCCTTATCAAGATTGCGCCTCCCCAAAGCGGAAGGTGGGGTTAATTTTCCAAACTTTCCTGCTTATCATAAAGCCTTCCTTCTAAAACAGGCCGCTATCTGGCTTAAAGATCCTACCGAACCTCTTCCCCTTTGGGCTAACCTTGAGCACCTTTCTCTCTCTCCCTTCTCCTTTGCCGAGTATCTCTCCTTTTCTCGCAAACCCCAATTTGTATCCACTCCAATCCACAAATACACCACGAAACTACTTTTAGCCTTCACCCCACCTCCTCCCTCTTCTACCGCTGACCTTCTCACCTCCACGATTTGGTATAATAGCAGTATTCTTATCAAACTCAAACCCTTCTACTGGAAATCTTGGAGGCAACGTGGTTTAATATGGGTCTCCCAACTTTTTACTGGTTCTGTCTTCACACCTTTCCCTGTTCTAAGCCGAACCTTCTCTCTCCCATCTTCTTTTGCCCACAAATATATATTACTCAAGAATGCGGTCATGTCCGCATACGACTCCCTTTCTCATTCTCCTCCACTTACGAATTCTGCTTCACCGGCTTCCTCTTTACACTCCCAATTGCGCTCCAACCCTTCAGCGTCTTCCATTTATCACTCCTTTCACAACCCTCCATTACCCCGGCCTAAAACTACGGTGGAGGCGCAGTGGGAATCTGAACTCGAAGTCTCTTGGCCCACCTCTTTATGGGATAAAATTTGGATTAAGCTTCGCAAGTCTTCCAGAGCTGCTTCTCTTACACAAACACTTTTCTTTCTTTACAATCAACTCCTTTACACGCCATCTCTTCTTCACAAAAGATTCCCTACAACTCCGGACCTTTGTTGGTCTTGCTCCGCCCCCAATGCCACGCTTTTTCACATGCTTTTCCTTTGTCCTCTCACGCAAGCATTCTGGATCAGAGTATGGGATCAAATCAATTCTATCTTTCACACTTCTATCCCTTTCTCTATCACTGACATTTTCCTCGGTTCACTGTCCTCTTCCTGGACTGAAGTTGAAATGAATATTCATATTATTGATTTGCTATTAGCTGTTGCGTTTCAACAGATTACTGTTAACTGGAAGAATTCTGAGGGTATTACATTTAAAGCTTGGTGGTTCAATGTATGTTATAATCATAGATTAGATACTTCATTTATTTATCCCATTACCCTGGCCCCGAAAAGACATGCGTTGTGGCTTCCTGTTACCCTCTACTTGGATGTTTGCGCCAAACGCTCATCTCACCTTCCCCCATCGCAGCAAGAGGTTTCGAAACCCCCATGAATTGCCTTTTGTTCCCTCTTTTTCTTTAATACTTAGCTTCCCGCATATATTTACATTGTCTCCTGAAGTACAAAGCCTCATCGAGTGTACACTTTTCATCCCAAGTCTCATTTATTATTTTTTGTTTCCCCCTTTCCTCTTTTTCCCCTTCACTCTTTAATTTGATGTAACTTATTGTTGTTATCCTAGCTTATTATTCCTATCGCTACTGTTGTATTACATGTTACTTTTTGTAATGACAATTTTGTTTACCCTAATAAAATTTTATTTGAACTTAAAAAAAAAAGAAGTGTCGTCACAAGGACAAAGTGGAAGATCTTTAGCCCAGTTGTTTCGAGTTGGGAATGCAACCAGTCTATGGAAAAGGTTCGTCCTAAACCTAACCAGAAGAAAGCGATCATAGCTTATGATGTTATAAGTGAGGTAAGGCTGCATGGCGGCTGTCGTTTGAATCATCAGGCTGTGTACACCTGATGGTTTTGTGACCTCATTTGTCAGTCTCAGTTCTTCAATATGTGCGAGACATTTTGCCTGTAGTACCTTCCTAGGGACCTCACGAATTGAGGGGGGTCATAATAAAGTTTTTCCCAGCCTAGATCGTGAAGGAACCTTTTTACATACGACAACCACTTGGATTTATGGACGTTCTCCATGGCTAAGCAATCAGAAAGTATTGACTGTGTGAGGGTTGCTTTTCCGAAGTCCAAATTCGACGCCACAGTAAAAGGGGTTCAACCTTTGCTAAGTCTGTCACATGGGAAAGTCCCAACTCCATGTGACAGGAAAAGGTGCTCGTGCACTTAGGGACCGAGAGAAGGTACCTCATGAAGATGTTTTCCACCATCTGTATACTATCCGAGGGCACAAAACCCCAGAGGCCCGCCCCGTATAATGCCACAGAAAGGCATTTAGCTTTATAGATCTTGATTAATTTGGGGGGAGCATTCTTACCCAGCTTCCTTGAAAAATTGACGAGGGCTGTAGTGGTTCTTATAAAAAGGAGTTTCCTAGTTTCTACGGCTGGTTTCCAGGATAGTTTGTGATCTATCATTATGCCCAGATGCGGGTATTTCTGTGTGGACGCAAATTTTTCCTGCTTCAGGTAGATGTCCCTCATTTTACGTTTGTGACCAGTACCTGCCCTCATAACAAAGGTTTTACTAATATTGATGTTAAGGTCAAGGCTTGTCATAAATGTGGAATATCTATTCAAACCCTTTTGGAGTTCAAGGGGGGTACGGGCTAGTACAACAGTGTCGTCTACGTAGAGTAACTCGGGAATTGGGTGATTATTGACTGTAGGAAGGTCCTGACACACCTTAATCATCTCTATTTCCAATCCGTTGGTATATAATGTAAAGAGAAAGGGGGCCAGGACACAGCCTTGCCTAACCCCTTTCTCAACTGCAAACTCCACTGTTAGCTCTCCTCCCAACCCGTAACGCACCCTTGCTGTCGCGTTTGAATAGAGTTCCCTCAAAAACTTGACCAAGTTCGATGGTACCCCCATATCCAACAGTAGAGACCAGAGTTTGGAATGGGAGACACAATCGAACGCAGACAATAGGTCCACATAGACCATGTACAGGTCTCCTTTTACACTGGGAGACCTCAGCTGTAGTCCGCTATAATAGAGATGGAATGAATACAGAGCCATTTTCTTGCACAAGTGGGGTGCGGCAGGGCTGCATTTTAGCTCCTTTTTTATTTTCACTGTATATCAATAATTTGGACCAAGAACTTATGAAACTGGGAGTGGACTCCCCTAAGATTGGCCAGCGTCCGGTACCCGTCCTCTTGTATGCGGATGACGCAGTGTTGTTAGCCCGTACCCCATTGGGCTTACAAAAGTTAATTGATGGTTTTGTTAATTTCATGACCTCATTGGACCTCTCAGCAAACCTGGACAAGTCTTTTGTTATGTCCACAGGTACAAACACAAAAAAGCCCTTTTTGCATAGCATAGGTGCACATAGGCTAGGAAGAGTTAAGTCTTTCTCGTACCTAGGCGTACTTTTTGATAATAAACTGGATTTTAAAAACCTGGCAGAAAAACATGCAACTAAATTGGTGGCCTCAACGGGTGCCATAATGGCTTATGGAAGGAGGTTAGGCAGATGGTCACCAGAACAGATACTGAACCTTTACAGAGCGGTCTCCTGCGCGATGGTGTCATATGGGGCAGAAGTCTGGGGTTGCAAAACTAATCAAGTAGAGCAGATACAAGCGGAGGAAAATAAATGTTTCAAAAAACTATTAAAGGTTCCTCAGAGCACCCCCTCACACATAACACACTTGGAATTGGGCGAGCCATATATTGAGGACAGAATTATGGTTCGACCCATCCTGGCCTGGATTAAGATATGGACCAACCCAGAGGCTGATTTCAGCAGACAGGTCATCAAGGACTGCCTGAGCCGGGACAGAGGGGGACAGATTCCATGGCTCAAATACGTAAAGGACACCATGGAGTGTATTGGTTGCATGAATCTGTTCTCTGAGCCGGAGTCGATGACCGCCCAGAATAAAACCCTGGCTAAAAATCTTTTTGTTGCATGGGCAACAGCCAGAAGGGCCCACGTCAAAAATAGGAAAACATCGGTTGTGGCCCATGGCTCACTATTAACTACAACGCCTGGAATGGAACCATACCTAGCGGTAATGTACAACGCGCAGGAAAGATTCTACATGACTAGGTTCCGATTGAACCTTCTACATCATTTATTGGCCGTTCCCGCAGGTTTTACACGTTCAGTTGAGTCGAAGGGTAACTGCGGCTGCGACACTAGGTCTCCGCAGGATACCCTTCACTTTGTTTTACTATGTCCCTTTTATCGAGAGCCCAGACGGAAGTTTAAAGTTAGGATTTTGAGAAATAAAAGACTGAGACATGCCAAAGCAGCACTTCTTTTTCTGCAAAAAGCCCCAGGCCCATATACTCTGTTATGTGTAATAAGTTTCATTAATTAATGGCAGTATGAGTCTCCTAACGATCCAGCGCTCTTTCTCCCACTGTTTTTTAGATCTATTTTAACTGCAATTTTTAACAAATGTTATTCAAAATATTTTTTAAATATTTTTTTTAAAATTATTGTATGTATGTATTTTCATGTTCTTTAATGGTATCTTTTTAAGTACTGAATAAAGATAAATTTGAATTTGAATTTGAAATAAAGATACCAGGATTCAGACATCGCTTCAATAACTCCAACTGTTGATAAAAGCTTCGGCAGATTCTTCTGTTCACAATATACCTATTTTCTATTTCCAGGCACCCCAGTTGCGGCGCTATTGTGTTTAATCTCTCAATGAGAGGCAATAGGAGGGATCTAAATAGTTGTTCTATGCTTTCCATTAGATCGGTACTTCGTCTTTCTTTTGTTAAGTGTTGTTGAGGTGTAACTAAGGTAGGTGTCGTAATTGTATTATTAGAAAGGCCTTTAGGAGATTTACCAAGATTGGTTTGATTATTATAGTTTTTTGAGATCTGCTCCCCCCTTCCTTCTTTTTTTTGATGGTGGTCCTTGAGCTTGATTATGATTCTTAGGGAGTTTACTCTCTTTTTGGGAGATCTCTGCTATGGGTGGAAGCGTCTCTGTTAGAACTTCTACCTCTAGTATCGAGTTGGAAAGAGAGGGTGAGGCGTTCATGTTTAGTTCACTATTTATGTCGATTGAAGGAGTTCTATCTTGCAGGAGTAGTTGAATACTATCATTGCTAGATAACTCATGCCCCTCATTTTCTATTTGTTTGCTGGTATGTGGTTAGGTGGCTAATTGTATTGTGCCCAAGGATGAGCGCTTGTGTTTAAGAAGCTCGACGGATAGGCGTCGCTCAGCCCGTACAATTTCTTTTTCTATTCCTGAGGTGGCCCTAGTGATGTAGTTATCTAATGTACCTCTATTTAGCCCTCCTATTGAAGAGGATTTTCCTTTAGGCACACGTGAGGTCATGGTGCGTACTATTAATATTGCAAGTCTAGTTAAACCTCTTTAAACCACTAAGTTGGTAACAAGCAGTGAGGTGACTCAAGCAGTGAATACAGAAGAAACCAATGACAATAGTAGGAAGATGACAGCTTACTGGAACATTGTTCGAGCAGTCCCGAACAAGAGAAATAGGAGGATAGGCCCAGCCCAGCCTCTTAGGGCCTCTGACGGCCACAGACGGCCCGCCCTTTGCCCGGGCTTAGCCCGGCGTCGGCCGCGCGTCCCGCGACGCGGAAGGAGCTCTGTCCTATTCAGTGCCTCCCGGGCGCGTCATTGGGCGGAAGAGGGCGGAGTCATGCCGCAAAGGATTGTGAGGGCTGAAGTCCCCCCGCTCGGTGGCCACGTGGTGTTCCTGTCGCGGCGGCGGGGAGGTCTAACAGCCGGTGGTGGAACAAGTGCTGGCAGCGCTATCGCCGGTAATGCCTCCAACACAAAGATCCTGCAACCCATGGTAAGATTTTGTGCAGCGAGGAAGTCGCCCGCTCCCCAGATGGAGCTCTGTCCTTTTCAGCGCCTCTCGGTGCGTCAGTGGGCGGAAGAGGGCGGAGTCAGGCCGCAAAGGATTGTGGGGGCTGTAGTCCCCCCGCTCGGCGGCCGCATGGTGTTTCTGTCGTGGCGGCGGGGGGGGACTAACAGCCGGTGGTGGAACAAGCGCTGGCAGCGCTATCGCCGGTAATGCCTCCAACACAAAGATCCTGCAACCCACGGTAAGATTTTGTGCAGCAAGGTAGTCGCCCGCTCCCCAGATGGAGCTCTGTCCTTTTCAGCGCCTCCCGGGCGCGTCAGTGGTCAGAAGAGGGTGGAGTCAGGCCACAAAGGATTGTGGGGGCTGTAGTCCCCCCGCTCGGCGGCCGCATGGTGTTCCTGTTGCGGCGGTGGGGGGGACTAACAGCCAGTGGTGGGACAAGCGCTGGCAGCGCTATCGACAGTAATGCCTCCAACACAAAGATCCTGCAACCCACGGTAAGATTTTGTGCAGCAAGGAAGTCGCACGCTCCCCAGATGGAGCTCTGTCCTTTTCAGCACCCCCCGGGCGCGTCAGTGGGCGGAAGAGGGCGGAGTCAGGCCGCAAAGGATTGTGGGGGCTGTAGTCCCCCCGCTCGGCGGCCACGTGGTGTTCCTGTCGCGGCGGCGGGGGGGACTAACAGCCGATGGTGGAACAAGCGCTGGCAGCGCTATCGCCGGTAATGCCTCCAACACAAAGATCCTGCAACCCACGGTAAGATTTCGTGCAGCAAGGAAGTCGCCCTTAAAATTAAATTCAAACCAGCCATCCAGTGTACCACTTTATTTCTAACTTAAGTCCATGATTCTCTAACTTGAGGAGCTAGCTTAGGTGCACCTTTTCAAATTATAATATATGGAGTTATGTCTGGAGGAAGACGTAATCTGTGTGGTGTTTGATTCCTTGTATGGCTCCTAGCTCCAGTTCTATGGGGGCTTTTGGCCTCATTGATAGCTGGCTTATTCAGTGTGAACTTTATACTGTCTACTAGTGGTGTAAGGGATTTATTAAATCTGGGCTGTGGTGTTTCTCAATACGCCACTTATCCAATATTTGGCCATCAGCAACCATGTTCCTCTTGACATTTCCTCTGTTAGTGCCCTCTCTGTATGTTTGGGGATGTTTTCCAATGCTTTCAATCTGTCTTTAGGTTTTGCTAGCTCCTCTATAACTCTCTGCTCTACTTTCTCCAATTTAGCATATAGTTTATTGAGAAGACATTAAGGCTGCCTAAATTATTTTTTTCTTTTCCTCTAGCCACCTTTTTCTTTTGGTATTGTTTTCCTCCCAAGGACACTATCACATATTTTATGGCTTCCAGGGGATACCGGAATCATATACCCTGGTTGTTACTTTTCCTAGTCGGTTGCAGACATATGCTTTGTGAGGTAGATAACTCTAATAGCTCTAGGGATTTAGGTGAGACACATGGTTGTTTCTCATGCTGGGAGCATTCCTTCACTGTCCTGGAGGCATCCGAGCAGGTAATCTCTCTAGGTTGTGTCACTCCTTTTTGTGACACCCTAATACAGTCTGTTTAGTGACTGCTAGCCTTTCTTCCACATTACTTATTTCAGTTTTGATTATTTTCACTGCATTTGTTAAATAATTAGTGATGGCATTTGATGTTTTTGGTCGTAGTTTCCCAAGTGTAACTTCCATTAACTTTATTTTGCCTATTTTACCACCACAAAAACACTTTTACAACAGGCAGAAGAACTTTGAAATAATCCTTAGACTAATAACTTCTTAGGGCACAGCAGCAAAAAGGGTCTATACTCATTTTTAGCAAGGACATCAGCTTTACCACATATGAATTTAAACTACAGTCTTTACTGGATGGGGACTATGAGGAACAATGTCAGCCATCAAGTTAACATGTCTTTCAGGCATATTTTAAGTGCAATATGAATGGCCCAAATAAAGAGGGGCATACAGGGCAACTCCTTTTCTGAGCTACTCACCCGTTTTCCGTTGAAGGCAAAATATTATAGCACCCGGGGGGGAGGTGGTCGGGGGGGGGGGGCAGGGCGCTCCCTCCAAGGAGCAGTGTTGACTGGGACTGGTAGTCCCTCCGGCAAGCAGAATCAGAGTTGCGGCAAAGATGTAACCCGCGCTGCAGGAAGCTTTAAGTGCTTAAAAGCCTCCAAGAGTCAATTCCATATAGGGCAGAGCCCAGCCTCGCCCATAATTCTGACTGAACACTGCTCCTAGTCAGACCTGGTCATGTGAAGCCTTATGATCGGAATGTAACATCAACACAGGCTTTCCTTAACTTCTCAACAGAAAAAGAACCTTGTGCCTATATAATAAATGGCCTTGAGGCTGTGTACTACTCTGAAGGAGTGTGAGAGCTACTGGTAGTTCCCACACAGTTGTTTGGAGAATCCATATTTAGGCTGAGTGTGTTGTTGGATGTCACACATAGCTAACATTATTTCCATTTAGTTTGCACTGAAAATATTTTTCTGTACAATTGAAAGAGTTTATAATGTGTACTCAATTTGCCATAATGTATTTAGAACATAGCACAAGTCAATTAAACATATACTTACGTACATGTCTCCATTCACACCAAATACACTCGAGGGATTTAAACATGCAGCACCTTCTTACGTTGTTTTGTTTTTTTACCCCGGTAAACTGATTAGAAATCCCCTCCATCATTGTCCTCTGTAAGGAACAATAAGTATGACAGTTCACATCACTAATTACACTTCACTCAGAGTACTAAAGGGGGTTATTGAAGCATGTGTCAATGGAAAAAACTGTTAGACTGATTCCCATATACATTTCTGACATTTACATGTTCCTCTGATGAGCTATAGAGCTGGCCATACATGGTGAAGACCTCTTGCGCCAGCAAATCCAGCTCCTCTGCCAAGAGGGCAGGAGCCCTCACACCTGCTTGCCCTGGCATAGTTGCTCTCAGAGATGGAAAATAGCAGCAAAATTGGAAGAGGTCTTCATGGCAGCAGTTTAAGGAAGCAAGTGAGCTTTTTACCAACCACCCCATACATGTACGCAACATACGCTATCTTCAGCATAGACAGACTCAGCCACTTGTCTTTGGACGTCCCTTTCAAGACTGCTAGCCTACTGCTGTATCCTTCATTTAGTTCACTGCCCACTACCCGTTCACTAGCCACTACACTTGTCTGATTCCTAATGTCCTATCTGCGAGGTCAGGCAGCTGCCATTTCAGAAGTTCAAAATAGTGTGCTTTTAACTGTAAAGTGCACCACCACCACTCACAATGGAGGCTAGTTTTTTCACATATCCAAAGTGTGATGGACACTCATTCTTTTGAAAAATGTCAATTAATTGTTGTGCGTTAGTGTGCTCAAAACAGAAATTAGCACAGTGTTGACAGTATTTTGTAATGAACTAAAAACATTTTTTAAATGTGTAAATAAAACATTTACACAGTTTTAGTTCTATCTTTTTTATATTTACTAATCTTTTTAGGCAATACATGTAATTTGTGAAAAATAAATGACAAACAGCAAATGCTGGAGGCAAATGCTGGTTAAGCCAGATATATTTTGTAGGAGGACATGACTTCACAGGAAAAAGTAACAAAAGTTCAAATGTTTCTCCAATGCACACATATGAAATCGGGGAGAGTGAGGAGATGACAGCCTAAGGTGTGAAGCCCATTTCCATACCTTGCCACCATGGAAGAAAGCCATATCATCAAGAAGTTCAGGTTGAACATGCAAACTATACGGGCTTCATGTCATCAGCTGTAGCCAGATCTTCAACCTCATAACAGAAATCCCACATCCTTCACATAAATTATCAAACTCATGGCAGTACTTCATTTGTGGCCGCATGATCCTTCTAATACTCTGAGGCAGTATCTGGCGGTACATGACAACCAACTTTCAGTGGTGTGCTGCAAGAAGTTCTATCTTCAATAATTAAACACATCAACTGCTTTATCCCTGTTCCATGGCGCAGGATTTAGCCAATGTAAAGGGGGACTATTATGGTTTGGGTTCCCTACTACATGTGGTTGGAGCAATTGATGGCACACATATTGCCTTACAGCTAGATTCATGAAGCATTTTTGCGGGCGCAAACAGTGCGAATCGCAGAATTCGTCCGTTTGCGCCCTCAAAAATGGGATTTGAAATTCATCAATGGGTCATGAACTTGCACTTTGAAAAATCGCAAAAAAAAGCGATTTCTCAAATTGCGATCGTATTTAAGGAATCTTAATTTGAGATTCCTTAAATGCTATTCATGAACTATTATAAAATAGCGAATTCGCTATTTTTTGCCCCTATTTACCACAAAGTCAGACTTCGTGGTAAATCGCTATCTTATTTGCGATTAGCTAATTGCTAATCGCAAATAAGGAATACTCCCAATTCATTCCTATGGGCCTTTAGGCCCATAGGAATGAATCAGGAGTTATTCCTTATTTGCGATTAGCAATTTGCTAATTGCAAATAAGGAATGTGTAGGAATCGCAATTTATTTTGCGATTCCAACATGAATCTCGTTTTGCAAGTCCTTAATACCGATTCCTTAATAATCGCTATTAAGGACTCGCAAAACGGCTCTTTCATGAATCTAGCTGTTAGTGCCACAATACACCAGGTCTACCGGAACTGAAAATGTTTCCACTTAATTAACGCACAAGCCGTCTGCTTACGGCATTTGTACATCACAAGCCCCAAAATCAGTTCCAGGATACTTGCTTCCGGTCCAGGAAGGACCTGCCCTGGCAGTTTGGGCTGGACTGTTCCCATGGGAAGCAGGGTCAGGATTGATTTGCATATGGCTGGGTCCAAACTCGGGTGGCATTGTCAGCAAATAAATGATGGATTTAACCCGATCTGTGTCTGGGGTGAATATTTGACAATGTTCAGCATTCCGTTCATCATCTTTTTGTTTTTCTATAGTTGCCCCAAGGGGGAAGTGTAAGCCCAGACATAGTTGCTGTGCTCACTGTGCCACTGGATTCAAGCTAGCCTGGCAGATGGCAGTTGATACCCAAAAACAGGTCCCAGGATACTTGTTTCTGTTCCAGGGAAGACTTGACCTGGCTGTTGAGGCTGGACTGCTCCGATAGGGAGATGGGTCAATACTGATTTGCAAATGGTTGGGGCCAAACTGGTGTGGCATGAGGAGCAAAAAACAATGGTTATAACCCAGATCTGTGACTGTGAGTGAATGTTTGACAATGTTGAGGATTCTGTCCATCATCGTTTTCTTGTGCTATAGACACCCTAAGTGGAATGGGTATGCTCAGACATAGGACCTGTGCTCTCTGGGCAACTGGATTCAAGCTGGCCTGGCTGATAAGGGGTGATACCCCAAAACCACACAACAATGCTTGTTTCCGGTCCAGGGAGGACCTCGACTGGCAATTTGGGCTGGGCTGTTCCATGGGGTACAGGGTCAAGACTGATTTACATATGGGGGGGTCTAAACTGCAGTGGGATGGTGAGTGTTGGAAATGGGGTCTCTACTTGGCAGAGGTAGGTACCTTGGTCCAAACAGGGTCCCTTGCTTCTAGTCAGGGTAAGGGGGGCACACACTTTAGATAACCCCTGCTCACCCACTGGATAGATTGGCAGCAGCATGCAGGCTTATCCCAAAGGCAATGTGTAAAGTATTTTTACTCAAAACACATAGTAAAACAGTGATAACACCACAAATGGACACACCAGTTTAGAAAAAACAACATATCTTTATCTAAACTCAACAAGACCAACATACAGGTAATAAGAATATGACTTTAGAACAGTTTATTCTAAATTAAACGTTGTACAAAAATAATAGCTTCATTTGGGGCTATTGCGAAGTCATGACAGCAAGAAATCCTAAGTATGGCACTGACCATGAGGAGCGTGCCATAGGGCACAGAGTCACACAGACCCCTAAACAACCAGTACCTTGGAAGCGAAGTCCATGACAATGCATAGTATTGTGGAGGGTAGGCACGGGGCAGAGGTTGAGGCCAGCTCCCTGCCAGCCATGATGCGAGGTGTCTTGTTCATAAGGAGGTGACGTGGAGTCCAGGACAGGGTAAGAAGGTTGAGTTGGTGGTGAGGCGTCGCTTCCGGTGACTATGCAAAGTTGGCGAGTTCGTGGAGTCACCCTTGGTGGTTATTGTCACTGTGATAACAGGATGCAGGCACTGGCGGTGATGGAGTCGGGGTGAGTGCTGGCATCGGGAATGCTGATAAATGCAGGCATTGGCAGGTTTTGAAGGGCATGAGAACTGCGGGGCAGTCTGGGTGGTGCGTTGTGCACTTCACAAGCTACCGCTTGTAGGTCGTGGTGTCACAGCTGCATTGTTGACAGCGTCCGAGGTGTCTTTCTTTCTTCTCTTAGGTTTCTTCCAGCTCCCAACAGCAGAAACAACCTACATCCAGAGGCTTAAAACTGGAATGGGGACCTCATGGCAGGTAGAAACTCTCCGCAATAGAGTTCAGGGGAGCTGAGGGTGAAGTCTTGTGTCCCTGAGACTTTTGAGCAGGAGGCCAGCACACACAAGCCCAGGGAGATTCTTCTTCAAGCAGGTTTACAGCAACGTTCTAGTCTTTGTCTTCCCTGTGGCAGAAACAGCAACTAAAGGTCAACCTTACACAGCACAGAGCAAAGGGGCAGTACTCCTCCTCACAGTTGTTCAGCTCTTCTCCTTGGAAAAAAACTCCTCTTGAGTCCAGAAGTGATTTAGAGTGCTGGGATCTCTTTGAGCAAGGGTCTATGAGCACTGTTCAAACCAGTTCTGCCCTCACTGGTGCAGTATGACCACAGGGGGTGAAGACAGCATTGTGCAAGGAAACAGGCATAATTTAAGTGCAAGCAAAACTCCTCCCACTAATTTAAATGCAGCCAGCCCCATTCAGCTCAGCTCGGAGTGAACCATTATTGGCCAAGCACACCTCAACCCCCCCTGTGGCTGTCTACAGTGATGCTGTCACTCCTAAACCAGTCAATCCACAAACAGGCAGAGGCACACTGAATGGTTAAAAAAGAAATGCCTAAAAGTGGCATTTTCAAAGACACAATTTAAAAAACAATCTTTATTAAAAGATGTCTTATTAAATTCTGAGTTCGGAGAGCCTCAGCTTTATTTCTCTATCGTGTCCCGATGGGAAGATATACTTGATGTAGGATGTTACAAATTATCTGCCATTCTACCCAACGGGGCAGATAGCCATTCAATAGTGAAAAATGAAATTGGCAGTATTTTACTATCAGGATATGTCAAACCCACCAGCACATATCCTACCTTTCAGATACACTGCACCCTGCCCAAGGTGGTACCTTGGGCCTACCATAGGGGTGCCTTACATGTGAGTAAAGGGAACAGTAGGGCCTGGCAAGTCGGTGCACTTGCCAGGCTGACGTGGCAGTTTAAAACTGTGCACAGACACTGAAGTGGCAGGTCTGAGACACCTTTTCAGGGATACTCATGTGGGTTATGCAATCAGTGCTGCAGGCCCACTAGTAGCATATGATTTACAGGCCCCGGCACACTCAGTGCACTTTACACAGGACTTACCAGTAAATCAAAATGCCAATCAAGGAGAATTGATTGTAATAACAATTTACACAGGGAGCACATGCACTTTGGCACTTATCAGCAGTGGCAAATTGCCCACAGCATCTAAGGCAGCAAAAGCAAAATTCAACACAGTCTAAAATAATTCCGGAGGTAGAGAAGAAAAAGCCAGGGGAAGCCATGACAAAGATGTCAAGTCTAACAGTGAGCAAAAAAACAATGAATTTAACTTAAGTCGATGACTAGAGTGAATGTTTGACAATGTTTATCATACCATACAACCTCTTTTTGTGTTACTATAGTCACCCTACGAGGGAAGGGTATGCACAGACATGGTTCCTGTGCTCTTTGAGCCACTGGATTCAAGCTAGCCTAGCTGATGATGGGTGGTACCCCAAAACATGACCCAGTATGCTTGTTTCCGGTACAGGGAGGACCTGACCAGGCAGTTCACGCTGGACTATTCCCAAGGGGAGCAGGGAAAAGATTGATTTGCATCTCATTTTTGCCCTCGCCATAGAACCCCTGGCCTGTTAGCTCCACCAACGAGCTGACAAATGGGGCATTTGCAAGTGTGATTTGTACCATGTCATTTCACTATATGCTGAAAATACCCTGATCTTTCTGCGGAATGTGAATGCATCCCTGCTGGACCTGATTCACATGTTAGCCAACCTTGGCACGATCTCTGTCCTATGGGTGAACTGGCCTAAATTGTGCACGTTCCCCCTAATGTGTGTGCTGCCTGAGTATACTGTGGTATGCCAAGACTCACGTCTGCAATGGTGCTAGAACACCTTCAAGTAATTAGGCAGACAGATATACCACTCAGTATGAGACCTTAAGGAGAGCAACCTTGATAAGGTGGTTATTGTATTTACTGATCTCTTCCTTTCTGGTGCTCACTTCCACTATCCCCGCTAGGTCAGTTTGCTATCTCCAAGATGCTGGTGCTCCCCATCTTGCCGTACTATTTTGCTGCCCTTCCTATGCTTCCCATGAGCTTTTTCCAGGACCTTAACGAGTTGTTACTTGAAATGGTTTAGGGAACGGGACATCATTGAGTTGTGCTGCCTGTTTTGCTGCGCCCGCTTCTTGAGGGCAGGATGGGAGCATCCAATTTCAAGTTGTACTATGCCGCAGCACTATTGCAGTGTCCTCTGGCTTGGTTAAGCATGCCGACTGATCCCAACGCCCTACTGGTACGTTCAACACTGCTGGACAGTAACATCCATACTTGGCTCTCCGACTCAACCGACCCGTCTGCGCCTGAATACTGAAGTATGTCTGTAGCCCATCTATGCTGGCATCGGTATTTACATCCCATACTCCCCCTCCCCCCTATAGTAACTACAATTACTACAATGGTCTCTGAGATGCCCTTAAACTCTGTGGACCAAAGTCACAATTACACAAGCGGTGACATTTATCACAAAGGGAAGCTCATGTCATCCCAAGAAATGGTTGAGTCATATGGGCTGAGCACAGGCCAGTGCTAAAGATATGGCACTGTGAAATGGGTAGCCTGCCAGACTTGGGGCGCTGGGGAGAGCAAACACACATGTGGCAGGCAATGAATATACTGTTGACTTCTGACACCACCCGACATTTATTGTATTTTACTTTATTTATAAAGTTTTATATAGCGCAAACTTGACCCAAGAGAGTATCAGAGCACTTTACATTTAGAATTGTTGCGTTACAAGTTACATCAGATACAAAAGCATAGTAAGGAACAATACACATAAACTATGTTACAGTAATTCGACAGAGGGAGGAGTAATAGCGGGGAGATGAGGAGGAACAATGCCCAATGTCTGGCTGGGTAGGGGACAGTCAAGGGGGAAAACCAGGGTCAGACTCTTCATTAGCTGTCAAGCAGCTCCACTGGCCATCACATCTCTGTACTCTGCACTTAACACTACCCCACCCACTCAAGCTTCAAAGATATGAACCGAATGGTATACAGTAATATCACACTCACATACTGATGGAGCCTGGGATCACACCCTGGAGATGACCAAGAATATCTCAAGCAGTCCTAGGTGTTGTTTCACGCAGTTCAACAACATTCATCATACCTACCTCTCCCCAGCCCGTTTCCAGCGCAAGTTCCAGGCACTCTCCCCAGCATGTCCCTGGTGCAAGCTATCAAACACAAACTTCATGCACATGATATGGGTTTGCGCACCATTATTGCAAACATGGCAGGAGGTTACCTCCATGGTAGCGGAACTATCATCACCCACCCACACCCACACTCTGAATCGCGTTTGTTGGGGCTACGCCCATGAGAGAAGGTGACATACATCAATACTGATTCATTAACCTTGCCTTTACGCTAAATAAATATGTAGAAAACCACCCTCTCGCCAGAGATTTGGGGCTGGCTTCAAAGACTGATAAGATGGACCAGGGCGGAGACACACACTCATAGATTGCTACGCATCAGGGGCGGCTTCCGCACTGGGTGGTGAAGAATGGGAGACATAGTGGCTTGCAATTGAAGCCAAAATAGAGGACTGTCCACCATGAGCACACCTAACAATAGGTGTGCTCACCAATGATGTATTTAAGGATAAAGCCATGAGGGTTATGTCACCACCCCCCTTTGAACCCACCGCTACCCACCCCTCCCCATTACTCATTGCCACCCCCCTGGGAGGGGTTACTCCCTCATCTCCACATGAATACTCACTTATACACACTGACACCTGTGGCGCAATCAATCATTCATTCTCTCCCCCACTGTTCCACAAAGCTTCTGGCTCACATGGTTAATATTTACCAATGGCAACACATACCCACACAGGCCTGTGGCACTACTTACTTATTGATGTAATAGTGGTATGAATCTGTACGGACTTAACATGCTATGCTTAGTATATTATGTAAAAAAGAGCCCTCATGTTATTTGATTGTTTCTTCCCATCAACTCCTTCATGTTCTTCTCTTTACCTTCATCCGGTTCCTACCTCCTGCACAATTATGCATGGTGAAAATGTATTTTCTTCACCTCATGTCTCTACATGTACTCGATGAACAATCCTTGTTAATCCTACAAGTGGCTTGTATCCTACTGATTCCACTCACATGTATCTGCTGCTGCATTGGGTCACTCATACACTGCTATGTCATGGTTTCACTAGGCATCAGAGCGTGCGTCCCACAGATTATGTTTGTACATTATATTTTGTACTGCCAATAAAACATTTACAAAAAAGATGCTTTTGCATGTCGGTGGGTCCACACTGAGGTGGCATGGTGAACAAAAAATGGCTTCAGCCCAGATCTGTGACTGGGAGTGAATGGTTGACAATGTTTAGCATTCCGTCCTTCATATTTTTAAGTTGCTCTAATCTTAGGATTTCAACCACCATGACTAATAATTATCCCTTTGTAAAAAGTAGATTTTTGGGTCCTTGCATTATGGAAAAAATAGAATTAAATTAAATAATTGACCGCAAGGTACTTGTTGAAAGGGGTGAAGGGACAGGAGACAGGGAGAATTAACAAAAAAAGTCTTCCTTGACTGGCAAAGCTTCTGGTAGCAAACATGGTTGTCCAGAGGACTGTCAAAGGATCATGCTCTGAAATGTGGTGTATTATGCAGGTGTTTCCATTTGGCCAATGGACATCATGAGTGTACTACTTGCATTCATCCAATGGTCACAGTGATGGTGCATTGTTGAGCGTGTACCACCATGGACTCACTCTGTCTGGGAACCACCACTAGTAGATCACAAGCACAACTGCAAAATCAAATTCTGCTCGGTAGGACCCGCCGCCCTGACGGTGATGGAGTAGTTTTTGCCAGAGCTAGTACCCGGTGTTGGCAGTGGTGTGCAGTGACTGAGTCGGGAAACACTGTTGATGGAGCTTAAAAGTTAAAAGACGTCTATCAAAGCTCCCTTTCTAAAAATAGATTTACGATAATTATTTCTTGATGAAAACATGAAAATGGTTCAGTCGGAAAAAACATGAGATTTTATACTGCATCGTAAAAGCATACAGAAGTGTTTGATAATATGTAAAGATGAAATATGTAAACATTGAGAGAGAGAAAATAACCTTATATATGTATGAAACACATCATTGAGAAACAAATCTTAGTTAACAATTAATAATGTGTATTTTATAATAATCAATAATTTGAAAATGATTCAGCTGAATTTTATGTAGGTCTCCAATGCTTTTGCTCTATTGCTCAAAAGGCAGAATCGATCTGAAGTAGTAACTTTAGACGCTGTGAGAACTTTTCGTGAAGTTTCCTTTAGAACAATAGGTTCACTTTTGATTTAGCAACATTGTTTACAGAAATGTATCAAAATGATTGCAAACCCAGAGGAAAGGATGAACAGTGAGCAAAAGGAGGTTTTCTTATTTCAGTGGATAGGATGGAACTTTATACAATTTGTATTTTAATGGATTAGGAAAAGGATTACGTAATGTTTCCAGATTTTCTAATGAGGTATTGATCACACAATGAGCAGTCCATCATGAGCAGCCAATGGAAACCATATCAGCTGATCGAAAAGATACTTTGTGGGTGTAAACCATGAACTTTCTGAAGTATGATTGCCCATTAGACAAGGGCCAGGCGTTTTTTTTTCCGTTTTCCCTGCCTGGCATGTTGTCAGACTGATCTTTTAGCTCCTTTAATGCCCCTTTAATGCCAAACCATTGAAATTAACTCTCCTGACTGTCCCTAACCTGCACTTTGCCAGCTGATAAAGTTGAGCAAGAAAATAACCTTTTGACTGAAGCGGTTAGCTGACTCCTTCTGTGGCATGCTGTGTTGCAGTGTTGACTTGATCTGAACTTTATTGAAACAGACTATCACCCTGATTCATAAAGCAAAATTGCGCCCGCAATAGCTGCGAAAAAGCTATCGCTGGCGCAATTTCCAAAATCGGAATTCACCATCAAAAATGCGAAATCGCAAACACAGATTTGCGAAATCGCTAAAACATTCGCAGAATGCCGGCAGGATACCAATAGCGAATCGGAAATAGCGAGAATGCACGGAATCTGCGAAAATAATAGCAAATTCGCACATTACTCGCAATCGGTATTCATGAAAAATCGCAATTAGCGTAAAAGCCCAAAATCGCATTTTGTGAGGCGCAATTTAAGGAGAACCCAAAGCAGGTGGTAACCATCAAACCCATTGGAATTTTTTTTTTGAAAAACCGTTGGCCAATCAGTAACTGGTGCAGGCCTGACCAAACACACTTAAGGGGAAGCAGCAACAGCAGAAGGAGTCTCACAATGCCAGGAATGTACATGGTGGTCAGGCGGCGAAGGCTACAGCGAGCAGCAAGGAGGAGACGCAGAATCCAGGAGAGGATATTCCGCCAGTGGGTCACCCTGCTGGGTCAGACCAGAGAGCAAATATACGCAAAGTACCGGCTGAATGGGGCCATGATCATCAAGCTTATACAGGACCTTGACCACCTGATGCAGCACCCAACAAGGCGGACCAATGCCGTTCCAACACATGTCCAGGTATTGTGTAGCCTGCACCTCCTGGCCTCTGGGAGCTTCCAGGGGATAGTTGCGGTAGCTGGGGGGATATCCCAGCCCACCATGTCCCGCTGCCTACGTAGTTTCCTTGACGCAATGCTGACCCAGCTACACCAGCACATCAAATTTCCCACCAGCCAACAGGAATTGGATGAGACCAAGCTACAATTCTACAATGTTGCCCGTTTCCCACACGTGATAGGATGCATTGACTGTACCCACGTCCACATTTGCCCACCTGCTGCAACGGAGTACATGTACCGCAATCGCAAGTCCTACCACTCCCTCAACATCCAGATGGTCTGCAATGCAAAGACATACATCACCGACATAGTGGCACAGTACCCGGGGAGTACACATGACTCATTCATATTCCGCCACAGCGGCCTCCACACACGACTGGTCAGGGGAGACTTCGGGGAAGGACACCTACTTGGTAAGTACACTTTGGCCACAATGTCACATTGCGAATGACTAGCTGCGCTGCACAGGCACTCACCCTCTGCTCCTCTCATCCAGGTGACTGTGGCTACGCCCTGCGTGAATACCTCCTCACCCCATACCTCCACCCTGCTACACCACAGCAACGGTGTTACAACGTATCACACATACTCACAAGGAATTGCATTGAGAGAACATTTGGGCTACTGAAGAGCAGATTCCGCATACTTCACAAGACCGGTGGGGCCATGTACTACAGTCCTGAAGTGTGCTGCCGCATTGTGGCTGTGTGTGCTATCCTACACAACATTGCTACCAAGCGCAGGAAACCTGTCGACATCTCTGGCAGTGAATCGGAAGGGGACGACCGGCCACCTGCACATGCGTGCCATGCATGCGGCGAGAACCCAGCTGAAGGCCACAGACGCCGCAACCACATCACAATGAACAGTTTCTAGTGCACCCTCTACCCTCACCCCACAAATCACAAATGCATGCAAAATGTAATAATGACACAACGCCAATGTGTGCTGCAAAATAAATTATTATTTTTTCATTCACAATAATGCTACCACTATAAATGTTGTCATTGGTAACAGTATTTCGGCATACTGCTGTGTGAAAGGACAGGGCAGGCTTATACTCAGCCTGTGCCAGAAATAGTCATATGAAGTCAATTGCGCCTCCTGTGCGTACCACCCAAGCGCCTCTGAGGCTCATCCTCTTCCAAGGCACGTGTACCTGCCGTGGGCCTGGTGCTGCACCTGAGTGCCCCTACTTGTGAGGCAGAGTGGCTGCTCATGCTCAATGTCCCCTCACTGACATCATCACCCCCAACAGTGGCAGGTAGAGCAGGAGGGTGTATTGCTGTCATGGCAGTGGTCAGGTGCTCAAGGACCCTGGCTCCATCCTCGCAGCACTGGATGAGCTTCTGCTGCTGCGCAAGGGACCGTCGCGATAACTGTGATGTTGCATTGCCTACAACATAATTGGACCTGGTGTAGGCCCTCAGCCGGGTCGATAGCTGGCGGTGGCGCCGGCGTGCTGCGCTGCGCTGAGATGTTATAGCTGCAGTGTTTGCCTCCATGGCTGCAGTCATGCGGGCCATTCCCTCCCCCACACCTGCCATGGCTGCCGTCATGCGGTCCATGCGGTCCCCCACTCCGGCCACATTGCGCCCAATGTTGTACAGCTGTAGCTGTATGGCACCTTGCCGGCGTGCCTGAAGCTGATGTATACGCAGCATGCGTCTTTCAACGCTCATTCGCCCCAGCCGCTGTCCATTTCCCCTCCTGCTGATTGCTGCATTGGATTGCTGGCGAGACCTGCCACGCCTGCTCTGCTGGCCTGACACAGTGGCTGGCCTCTGTGTTGCCGCTGTTGCGGGCCCTGATGTAGAAGCACTAGCTGCTGGTGGTGTCACAGCAGGCGTTGCTGGTGCGGCAGGGGCTGGAGGCACACTGGTAGTGGGCCTGGCTGCGGCTGTAGTTGGTGCGGCTGAGGCTGGGGGCACGCTAGTTGTTGGCCTGGCTGCAGCTGTAGTTGTTGCTGCTGAGGCTGGCGGCACACTAGTTGTGGGCCTGGCTGCGGCAGTGGTGTCTGCGCCAGACGCAGGAGGCACACTGCTGGTGGACCTGGCTGCTGGTGTTGTTGCTGCGGCAGGGGCTGGTGCCTGTGTATGTGGCGGCACCTCCTCCTCATCCTGGGCCTCCTCATCTATTAGCAGCCTCTCGCTGTCGCTGCTGTCTGCGCCACCTGTGAGGGTAAGTGGACATTCATTAGTTGCATGTATCTATCACACGTGCAGTTGCTACTTGCATGCTGGGTGACATTCCCTGACTGGCTATGGCTTTGCGTACTTTGGAACCTGTCTGGCTGCATTGTGGTACTACTACATTGTGGCCACACTACATGTCCCACAATGCTTCAGGGCATTACCTGATGTGCAACAATGGCATGACTATGGAACATTATGGGAGGCTATATGGTCATGGACATTCATAGGGGACAGGGTCGCAGTCGCATGCCACTTACCTTGGATGTCTTGGGTGGGGCGGGATGAGTCCAGACGCGTAACTCCAATGCACGCCTCCCTCTCTAGCGTGTCGTCCACTTGGTCCTCCAACGCTGTGTATGGAGGGTCTGTAGGTCCTCCTCCTCCAGTGCCCGATGCCTCTCCAAGGCGCTCAGCCACCTTCTCTTTGGCACGACCTCGAAGGTCATACCATCGTTTTTTAGTTCGTCCAGTGACCTATCAGCCACACCCACTGAGTTGACCGTTGACGCTATTCCCTGCCAGAACCTTCTTTTTTCCTGCTCCGGCACCCTCCTAGAGTCCTTGCCAAACAGTTTGGAGTGGTTTGCCACAACCCCTTCTATCAATTGCTCCAGCTCCTGTTCGGAAAATGTTAACTTCTTCTTCCGCCCTGTAGTGTTGCTGGGCCCAGGAACAGCTTCCTCAGACATTTTTGGTTATGAATGAGGGGGTTACCCAGAAGTAGTCACTGGGACCTGGGTTCAGTAGGTACCAAGAGGAAGAGGTCCCAGTGTGAACAAGGAACATATAATACAATTCAATGAATTAATCAAAAACAAATATTTGATCCGCAAAGTTTTATTCACTGTGGGATCCAGTGTAATGAATACACGTAGTAATCAATCAACTGTATTGAAGGTCATACAGTGCCCCAGGAAAGAGGAGGGAAGTGATAGTGGAGAGGTAAGGGAAGTGGTGGGATTGTGTGACAGTAAAATCAATCATTTACATGAACTTTTCATGCTATAATTGGTATAGCAACAACTGCCATTGAAAATGGCAAACATAATTTTAGAAAGGCATGCAACACAAGGTACAATGTATATACACAATATTGACGTGAGGTTGCCGCAATTAGAAAAACAGTCGACGTTTCGACCCTCTTAATGCAGGAAAAGTTATCCTTACTGCGGGGTCTTCATCAGGACCAGGGGGTTGGGGCAGGTAACCTAATGAAAAATGGGTATAATAAACTAAAGTTAGAGGGGTGCTATTCCAGCCTCTCATAGTTATCACAGCGTTAGTTTAAGCATTCGTCTACATCCTAGTTAGAGGTATTGGGCTAAATAATTTAAAAGGGGGGATTGTGAGTCAGTACACATCAAGAATTAAAATAACGTGGTATAAACGTGTCCAAAGCATGGAACATGGTCTAAACACAATTCAGAATGGGGGCCCGAGCGCCCGGGTTGGAAACGGGCACGATTGGAGGTAACAAACCACTCACAGGGTAAGGCATGTATTAATTCAGTTACCTGAAGATAGATAGAACATAGACTAAAGTTCAGTCCCAAAGGATCATAGGAGAGCCTGAAATATAGTGAATGAGACTATCACAAGTTACTCTAATACACGTTGACAACATAATGAGTTAAAAATTAAAAATTAGGGAGGAGGACATACCACAGGGTAAAGACTCCTCCGTGTGGTCTGTGACTAATTAGGGCAACGTCAGTGGTAGAGCTGCACCTAAAAATAATGAGCATACACTGATTACAGGTCTGTATAGAGGAGGACAATCGAAGAAAGTCACTGCATTATCCATTTGGATATAAACTAGCGATGCTTACTGATCACGGCATCAAGCATTCAATCGGTGCCAGATACATTAAGGCATCGTAGGGAATTGATCCAAAGTTCGTCTGATGAATCAAAACAATGGGACCATGAGAGAGCAATTCAATGTTAAGGGGTTAAGGCGGGAGGCGGAACATGAGGGGAGTCATACTCACTAAGTTAGATTTAATCAGGGAGCTCCGTGCGAGGGCAGCCGATGTGTGCTGCGTTTCCTGGTTTAGTGAAATAGTCATGGCAACGTATCACGTGGTGATTGACTGAGCCATGGAGCGAGAAGAAAGACTACCAGTCCCGTCAATGATGTTGGTGGAACTGAAGGGTCAGGCAATTGGGAACTATTACAGAACACGTTTAACATGTCAAAAGTCCTGGACATTGCCGTGAGAGAATAAGCAAAATCGAGACAGCATTCGGAACATTGAGTCAAACGAAGAACAAATGAACCAATTAGTATATGCAGGGCGTACCTCTCGAACATGAGGGTAAGGCCCGTAGCGCAGTCAATCAACACATACATTCACAGACTGTGTGATAATCATCAATGGAATAGTAGCGTACCTCTCGAACATGAGGGTAGGGCCACCTTACTGAGACTCAGAGATAGTTGGAAGGAGTTTGCATGGATTTGACTGGGAAAGGGACATGTTATAGATAGGACCCAACTCAGGATGGTCAAAAAGAGGGAGGTTCAATTATATTCAATGATGAGAAATTGAAAGCAAAGATTAGCTTTTTTAATTCAGTTGAAACTGGCCTTAATGAACTTGATAGTTCAATTTCCCAATTGGCTACACTTCCATGATGGGGTTTTCTCCGCTCATTTTTGCTTTCATTTTTATTCCATTGATGATTATTGATGATTATCACACAGTCTGTGAATGTATGTGTTGATTGACTGTGCTACGGGCCTTACCCTCATGTTCGAGAGGTACGCCCTGCATATACTAATTGGTTCATTTGTTCTTCGTTTGACTCAATGTTCCGAATGCTGTCTCGATTTTGCTTATTCTCTCACGGCAATGTCCCGGACTTATGACATGTTAAACGCGTTCTGTAATACTTCCCAATTGCACTATATCACTAAACCAGGAAACGCAGCACACATCGGCTGCCCTCGCACGGAGCTCCCTGATTAAATCTAACTTAGTGAGTATGACTCCCCTCATGTTCCGCCTCCCGCCTTAACCCCTTAACATTGAATCGCTCTCTCATGGTCCCATTGTTTTGATTCATCAGACGAACTTTGGATCAATCCCCTACGATGCCTTAATGTATCTAGCACCGATTGAATGCTTGATGCCGCGATCGGTAAGCATCGCTAGTTTATATCCAAATGGATAATGCAGTGACTTTCTTCGATTGTCGTCCTCCATACAGACCTGTAATCAGTGTATGCTCATTATTTTTAGGTGCAGCTCTACCTCTGACGTTGCCCTAATTAATCACAGACCACACGGAGGACTCTTTACCCTGTGGTATGTCCTCCTCCCTAATTTTTAATTTTTAACTCATTATGTTGTCAACGTGTATTAGAGTAACTTGTGATAGTCTCATTCACTATATTTCAGGCTCTCCTATGATCCTTTGGGACCGAACTCTAGTCTATGTTCTATCTATCTTCAGGTAACTGAATTAATACATGCCTTACCCTGTGAGTGGTTTGTTACCTCCAATCGTGCCGGTTTCCAACCCGGGCGCTCGGGCCCCCGTTCTTAATTGTGTTTAGACCATGTTCCATGCTTTGGACACGTTTATACCACGTTAATTTTAATTCTTGATGTGTACTGACTCACAATCCCCCCTTTTAAATTATTTAGCCCAATACCTCTAACTAGGATGTAGACGAACGCTTAAACTACCGCTGTGATAACTATGAGAGGCTGGAATAGCACTCTCTAACTTTAGTTTATTATACCCATTTTTCATTAGGTTACCTGCCTCAACCCCCTGGTCCTGATGAAGACCCCGCAGAAAGGATAACTTTTCCTGCATTAAGAGGGTCGAAACGTCGACTGTTTTTCTAATTGCGGCAACCTCGCGCCAATATTGTGTATATACATTGTACCTTGTGTTGCATGCCTTTCTAAAATTATGTTTGCCATTTTCAATGGCATTTGTTGCTATACCAATTATAGCGTGAAAAGTTCATGTAAATGATTGATTTTACTGTCACACAATCCCACCACTTCCCTTACCTCTCCACTATCACTTCCCTCCTCTTTCCTGGGGCACTGTATGACCTTCAATACAGTTGATTGATTGCTACGTGTATTCATTACACTGGATCCCACAGTGAATAAAACTTTGCGGATCAAATATTTGTTTTTGATTAATTCATTGAATTGTATTATATGTTCCTTGTTCACCCTGGGACCCCTTCCTCCTAGTATCCTCAGACATTGCAGCACTGTTGTTTCAGAGTTGGAATCCAAAAAGAATAGCAGGAGCACTCCCAGTTGCTGACTCGAGGTCTGCCTCACTGTGGTGAATGGGGGTGGGAACTGGCTGCTTACTGGTTGTGATGTCATCACTGTGCTCGAAATGCGACTTCCCGTTTTCCCGATCTTGCGATTTTGCGATCTCGCAATTAGCGATATCGCTATTTGCGATATCGCAATCCCAAAACGGATGTAGCCATAAATAGCGATTTTTCTGCGATTATCGATAATCGCAAACAGATTTTGCGGCCGCGTGCGAATCGCATTTTATTATACCCAAAACATCATGAATTCCAATCTGCGATTTCTCAATAGCGATTCGCAATTTTTCGCTATTTGAGAATCGCAGATTCCAGTTTTCATGAATCAGGCTGTATATGATGACCATGTCTCGGTTTGTATGATCTAAACTGAATCTTGTATTTTCTATGTTTCTCTCGCTCACTCTAGGCATACAGAAAATGCTAATTTAATGAATCTGCAATGTGTTGTGTGGTTGTTTTGCACTAATTAACTGCTATTGAATCAAATTATGAAATACGATTTCATGTACTATTCCATTCAAATTGAGACTGTTGATAAATGTTTCTATGAATAATTCAATATCGTATTCGTCTCATTTTTTTGGTCAGTATTTTCTTGTCTCTAGATTGGTGACTTAGTGTATGACTAAGTTGATGAAATAGGTATGTATTTGGCATTTCTTTATTCCAAGCCCTCATTTGCCTTACGTTCCCTCAATATCCCAGTCCCTGTTAGCTCAACAAAAAGATCCATTGGAGGACCAACGTTTGATAATTGGGATGGCCGTTTAAAATGTCATGTTCTATGTTTTGGTCCCAGTTGGTGATAATGAATTGTGATGTTTGTAGAGTAATGAAATTTAGTTTTTTGGTAGCTTTTCAGATCGTTAGTTTGACTAATTGAACTAGGATATGAGGAGACATGGTTAAACAGGTGTTTCTAGCAGCTTGAAAGAAATAGTAGGGTTTTGACTGACGGTGACATTTTGACTCGAGTTTAGGTCCGTCGAGGCCTACTGACAGTCTTAGTGTGGCATACACTAACTGTGTTTGTCTGCTGGTATGTGAGCACTATGCATGAGACGCTGTTGCTGGTACTGAGAGAGGGAACTTGAAGCGTGACAAGTTGACATTTTTTAGATTTCTTTAGGAAACTCCTGGAGAAAGTTGAAGATTTTTACTTAAAGAGGCTGAAATTGCGCTGGTTGAGGTTTTACTGCAAGCAAATTAAACATTTCTGAATGAGTAAATATCTATAATTCTTTTAGTGGAGGAAACAAACGTGTTTTATGTTTGTATTTGTTTTGCGTGAAGTTTGTTGTAAGAAGGACGAATGAGAAAAAAGACGAAGGAGCATAAGTGAAGAAAAGGGTCAGTTGCAGTGAGGAGTTGGACTGACGTCATACAAGAGCTGCGCTGGTATTGGTGGTTGGTGTGAAGATGTGCTGGTATTGGTGGCTGGTGTGAAGATGTGCTGGTATTGGTGGTTGGTGTGAAGCTGCACTGGTAGTTGAGAGCAAGCAGTGATTGGAAGTAAAAACAATAATAATGAAGAGTTTTGTAGGAGTAAAAACAGACTGCATAAATAAATAAAACATTAAGTTCTTTAAGCTGGTCAAAGCTTTAATACACAACAATGAGTCTATTCCTACTATGGAAGGGAGTTCCTGTAGCTCCAGAAGGTACTCCTTCTTTGCAGATATCAACAGAGAAGATATCATACTTTATTTGGTTACAAAATTGGGTACAATATACTGAGATAATGGTCCCTTAGCTTTTCCACAATATGGGACATTTAATGTAAGAATTCTAGATAATTTGAGGACACAAATAAATGATATGAAACCTAGTCCTAGACCCATGCAATATGATGCTCTTGAAGAATGGGAACACAAAGCCCATAGAACAGAAAAAGAGAAATGCCAAGGAAGGTATAGAAATACAATAAATTGCTATGCAAAAGCAAAATGGGATTCCCAGAAGAACATTTGGAGATAAGATGTTGCTTTGGGTGCAAAAATGTATCCGTTAATGGTAGCTGAAAATAAAGGAGAAAAAGGTAAAGAGCAAAAGAAGCATTCTGTAGAGCTAAAAGTTCAGATACTCATGACAGATGAGAATCTGGAGTATAAGGATTACAAATTATTGAATGAATTATTGTTAAACAGACCTCCACCTTATCATGAAGGACAGAATAGTTCAGAGACTAATCAACTCATGGGTTTAACGCCAGAAGTTCCACCTCCGAATTTAGATCCAGCTTATAAAAATATTTTCTTGGATGGAAATCAGACTCCTGAGAGAGCAAGTTTCTCAAATACTCTCATGACAAATTGTCCAGATGCATTATCAGTGCCAGTAACTATAGTTCCGAGTGTTCCTTTATATCAAACAGGGTAAGGAATTTCACATGTTCATGCAATAACAGTTCCAGCTGAAACAATGGGAGAAACCCATTCCTTGCATGAAAGGAATGAGATGACAAGAGATCAGGGAACATTATCTACACCAGGAAGTACAAGTAAAATACACAAAAGTGGGATAGAAACGAATAACAGAATGAATTCGACCATGGAAGGGGGAATGTAATCATTAATTAGCACTACAGAAAAGGGTCTTAAAACACCAGGAAGAGGCCAGTGAATAATTAATGGAAGGGCTCTGCAAATGGGAAATCAAAAAACAAATCTGCAGGTACTGCAGAGAACAGGAGAAACTCATGGAGAATCTCAGAGGTCAGAAATGAGCACCTCTAAAGGGCTGTCACTGGAGGACCTTGATGATTGGATTAGAGATATAGCCCCTACTGGTAGTGTACAGTGTATTTCAAAATGAGATGTAAGCAAAGATGTGAGTAAACTAAAAGTGGAATTTGTGGAAATTATATTACGCACAATTAGTCCAGAGAGACTATCAAAATACGGTGACGAAGAATTACTATTTATGTGCAAAGACATAACACGAAAAGCGAGGAACACCAATGAGAAATTTGCTGAGGTAACACATAAATATGGGGTGGATGTTGAAAAATCTAAAGCTTTATCGAAAGCATATCATTTGGATTTTAGCGACAGGCTTTTGGACGGTTTGAATCCAGCTAGAAAAAACTGCAGATTAAATAGTTATTAACTACTTTAAAGCTATGGGGAGAAGTAGACAGATGAGATGGCAGATAGGCTAAAAAGAAGGAAGATGCAACAATGATTTTGCGTTTATACTCAATGATAGAAAAGGGTGAGACAGATGCAATGGCAGGTCCTATGAGCGAAGTACCCGGATTATGGTATATCCATGTCCCTTGGAGCAGGAAGGATATATTGCCCTTTACCAATGATTTCCCAAGGTTGAGAGATAAGCCTGTCAAGTGGTATAAACAGGTGGAAAGGTTTGGGAAGGTTTACAAATTTTTACTAGAAGATTTATATGCTTTATTTGACATTGTGGTTCCAGCAGATTTATGGGTGGAATGTAAAATGACTGTTGACTGCTCTGAGACAGAACCTGCTCGAGATCCGAAAACAGGTGCCCCATCAGCATAAGTGTTGAGAAAGTATAAACAAGTCATTACATATTTGAAAGGAAAGATTTTGCTGAAAGAAATGGATTGGGTTAAGATAGATAGGACTACTCAAGAATTGAAAGAGTCAGTTAATGCCCATTACAAGAGACTTCTACAGGCATTGAAACAGTATAGTGGAATTGAGAATGTGTCAGAAAATGATATTGTACATTTTGTGTATCGTTTTGAATATGGTTTGAGACCTGAGATTTGTGCCATGATTCAGCAACATTTAATTTGTTGGCAGAGTAAGTCTACAGATGAGATACTTTGTGATGGTAAGAATTGTTGGGACAATATTGATTCCCAACACAAAAAGTTAAAATAGAAATTGATGTTGGCACAAATGAGAGCAGCTAAGAAAGCATATGTGGATTTGATTCTGATTTTTCAGGCATGATACAGGGAAATAGTCAGACTACCACTGGAATGAAGGGTGTGATGATAAATCCCATGCAGAATTTGATGCCTCAAGAATGAGGAAGAGGATCAAATATAGAGACATTGAAAAAGATGTTTCCGTGTCACAGTTGCAGCAAATTTGGGCACTGGAAGCATGAGTGTAAGTCTAATTTGGATAATCAGGTGAATGGACAGGCCATCGTGACAGGTGCAGATGGAATAGGACGGCCACAGGTGAATATTTGTATGATGAATCAGGGAATGTCTAATGGAAGTGGTAAGAATCAGAATATGCATTAAGCTCTTATGCAAAATTTGAATGGACAAGCTCAGAAATATAATGTGAATATGGGTTTCCCTACAAATGATGAAGTAAATCCAAATGTTCAAGTAGCATCACAATATTAATTGCAGATGGGTGACAGCGGCTCAGACATGTCCCACATGATGTTGCCTTTGAGAGAAGGAGTAATGTGTGCTTGGCGCATCCTTAGCGGTAGATCAGAATGGTCCTTATGTGGAACACCTGTTTCATTCCTTGTAGGCATTGGTGCTACCCGATCCACTGTGAGAACTCTGGAAATTCTCAACCTACTCCTCTCAGAGGAAGAATCCATGTAGTAGGAGTGTTGAATCAATTGGTTTGAACCCCAGTGACACAGCCTGTGCAAGTAAATATTAGAAACTTTGAGGATTTACATAAATTTGTGGTGTGTAATTCTAGTCTGGTAAATTTGTTAGGACCAGATTTGTTGTGCAAAATGAATTGTTCTATTTATCATACTCCAGAAGGTATAGAATTTCATACTAAGGACGAGGATGTGGTGTTTGAAATGTCTAGACAAAAGAAAGAAGTTACTGGCAGATGCATCAAAGTAATGTTTTGCGAGTCCTTAATAGTGAATTTTAAGGAATCGCTATTAAAGACTCTCAAAACGGGATGCATGTAGGAATCGCAATTTTATTAGCGATTCCTTAAGATTCCTTATTAGCGATTCGGTAATAGCTAATCGCTAATAAGGAATGGCTTCCCCATTCATTCCTTTGGGCCTAAATTTGGAATCTTTGGAAATGCAGAATCACTCTGTGCTGGTGCAGTACATAGATGATGTGTTGGTTGCATCAGAAACTGAAGAAGCTTGTTTTTCTGATACTGTTGCTTTATTTAATCATTTGGTAGTGAGTGGACATAAGGTGTCACCAGCAAAACTCCAGTTTGGCAAAAGAAGAATTCTCGATTTGGGACACGACATTGAAAAAGAGGTCAGAAAAGTGTCACAAGATTGAATCACTGCTATTTTGCAGATGAATTCACCTAATACACAAAAGGAGGTTCAAGTGTTTTTGGGAATGGTTGGTTATTGCAGGCAGTGGATACCAATGTTTTCTCTAGGAGCAAAGCCACTTCAGACACTGACACACAAAGATGTGACTGATCCCATTCCATGGGCTGAGCAATGCATGCTCCCTTTTCTTGAACTGCGAGACAGTTTGTGTTGAGTTCTAGCTTTGGGAATGCTCGACTATAACAAGAGTTTTACTATGTTTTGCGGTGACCGCGAAGGTTGTGCACTATTGGTTCTAATGCAAATGCATGGAACTGCTCAGGGACCTGTTGTATATTTTTCATCTACATTAGATCCTGGAGCTGCTGCTTTACCTGGATGTTTGAAAGCTGTTGCTGCGACCTGTGTGAGTTTGGAGCAGTGTGAAACTATCATGATAGGTCATCCTTTGAAAGTGTACGTACCACATTCTGTTGAGATTTTGTTGACTCAAACTCGAACACAGTATTTTACGAGTAGTTGATTAACCAAATGTGAACAAGTGATTCTGGCTGTGGAGAACATGACTGTGAAAAGGTGTACAAGTTTAAACCCAGCTACCTTGATACCATTAAAAGAACATTAGGTTGTAGTGGATGAAGCTGATCAGGATTGTCTTGATGTACGAAACTGACACCTGACATCCAAGATACCCTGTTGCCTGAGTCGAATCATGTTTTGTTTGTGGATGGATCATGTTTTAGAAATTCAAGAGGTACCTTGAGAGCTGCGTATGCATTCTGTACTGTGGTGGCTGTGGTTGAAGCATCAGAGTTGGAAGGAGTGTATTCAGCACAGATAGCCGAAATGATTACACTTACCAGAGCTTGAAGCCTTACAGAGCAAATGAGCGTAACCATATTTACGGAGGGTCAATGTGGTTCTGGGGTGGTGCATGATGTCGAGCAGTTGTGGTTTCAATGTGGGTTCATGATCTCTTCGGGTTTACCAATACGAAACTGAGAGTGCATGAAAAACCTATTGTTGGCACTACAACTGCCGGCTCAGTTGTAATGGTGAAATGTTACGCTCACCAAACTGGTTATGATTATGCCACAGTGGGCAATAGATAAGCAGATGAGACTGGGCATTATTGCACCTTAAATTCTTACACATTCAATGGGGAATCTTTAAAGGAACAGTCTAATGACACTGAATGCAGGTTGATGTTTTCAGTTGTGGAAACTTGCGAAAAGATCAGAGAATTACAAGATGCAGTCCAACAAGCAGAGAGAGAAGGGTGTATTAAAGCAAGATGTAATCGTAGACTGGAAGATGAGGTGTGGGTATACACGGATGGGAGACCTTTGCTACCAGATAGCTTGCTTTCACAGATGGCAAATCATCCCAGACAGAAGAATTAGACTGTCACCTCATGAAATGAAATAGTAATGGGGAGGGCTATGCAGCAGCCTACAGTCCCTGGAAATCAGCTTTTGAATATTTCTGATGACTTGGTATTCGATTATTGTAAAGGATTGGCTGATGTGGAGCATTCTGTGTCTCACCATGTTGGATAATTTGCAACTACAGTTCAACAGGAGCAGTGCCATGATTTGTGCTTGTGGGACTGTTTGGAACCTCGTTGGCATGGGCCTTATCAAGTGATATTTGTAACCACAACTGCTGTGAAATGTGGTGGTCTACCTAATTGGGTACAGGCAGCCCACGCTCGGCAAGTTCCATGTGCTCTTGAAAGTGCGGGGATTGTGGTGGATGAGCCGGTATTAACAGAGAGATGCCCTGTTCAGACTCAGCACAGAGTAGAGACGCTGCCAGCTACTGGGTCTCGATTCGCTGATTTAAGCGAGAGTCAAGGAGAGTTGATCTCATTTGGTAACAAGGGTCAAAGCAAAGGGGACTCAACTAGGAGAAGTGTTAAATAATGTGAACGGTGTACCAGAAAAACAAGTGCAACAAGGAGACCATTGGCCCAGAAAATCTAAAATATGAAGACACATACTGACTTCAGGAAGAATACCTTCTACTGTGATTGCAGTCTCCAGTCAGTTTGAACAAAGTGATATAGATGGAGAAGAATCTGCAGCATGCAGAAGAAGAAAAGAGTACGAACACCAAGGCAAAGATATGGAGCTTCAGAGCGGACATATTTAGCTCCTGCAAATGACTGGGAAAAATTATTTTACGTATTTTGCTTCAAAGATTACATCTCACAGAAACCACTCTGAAAGAACTGTTGTGAAAAGTAAGGGAGAAATAAAGGCCTAAAGAAAACAAGGGGATAAAGATAAAGTAAATAGGACGCAACCTTAAAGTTACCGCACAAAGCCTTATGGTACACAGCATTCTACAAAAAAAAGAGTACTTCTAGATCCAAGACAAAATCTAAATCAGTCTTCATTAAGGAGTAAGGTAAAATGTGTTTGCTAAATTATTGTGTGAGTACATGGACACTTTGGATGCGAGAGATTGTTATGTGTGCATGCAATTACCTAGTTCTGTGCCTGAAGGGGTGGCTTATCATCACCTCCCCTTAACATATGGTATATCTTGTAGTGTACTAACTAATCTGTTCTATTGTGAAGGGCAATTTGAATATTATGATTCAAATTACGACTTAATTTTCTCGGAAGTTCCAGTTATGAAACATTTATATGTAGTGCCAGATGCATGAGATGCTGAAATAATGGGGGCATTTTTCAATCCTACATCGTATATTGATAATGTATATGTGCATTGACATAGTCTGAAATATGCTTTGCATAATGCAGAAAAGTCAGTAGAAGATCAGCAGGGGGACATCAAGAAAAAATCTGAAAAACAAATGAAAATACCTCTATGGGCACATAGCGAAGGTGAATATAAAAAGGGAGAGACATACACTGCAATTACTTTAGATAGGCAACATAAAGGCAAGATTTGCATATTAAGACGTAAAACGGAACACAACGATAAGTACATTGGTTCCAGTGAATGTGAACATACCTTCCTACTTATGGGGGATCGGAGGTTGTTTTTGTCAGGACTAGATCCTGTATTTCCAGGAGTATACTTTGTATGTGAAAAAAAACTTATTATTAAATGCCAAGACATTGGTATGGGAGTTGTTACCAAAATTAAAATGTATCATGTAAATGAAAATAGTGAAACCAATGAAAGATAACTTACACTCATTAGAGGAGGAATAAGTGCTGCTCAAATTATTGGGGATGTTTTGGAAGCAATAATACCTTCAGTTGGGGTAATACTAAATTCACACATACTTTTAAAACTCTCAACAGTAGTAGATTGATTGTTGACAGATACTGCTGGTGGATTTTTCGTAATTGATACAGAAATGGTTGCATTCTGATCTATGGTTTTACTGAATTGACTTGCTTTAGATGTACTTTTAGCAAAAGAAGGTGGAGTCTGTTGCCTGCTGAAAGTTCAACAATGTTGCACTTATATCCCTGAAAAAAGAAAGTAATTGAATGGATAGATCAGTAATATTACTGATTCAGGAAACTAACTAACTAAGCTAAAAGTAGCTGGGGCTTAGGAGAAAATTGGAGAAGTATTTTCATTGATGGGAAGTTGGTTTGCAGCACGGGGAAGAGTTTGGTGGGAAAGATACTAACACCCTTAATGAATATTGCTAGTGGCTTAATAATAATAGTACTAATATATCGATGTTATGAACGTAGAAGGAATAATGAAGAAAATAGAGGACGAAAATGAAATAGAGCAGAAGTTGAATTAGAAGACAGAAATTGTGGATTTTATGATAAAAGGAAGAGTTAGAAGAGGGTAGATTGAGACAAATGAAGATAACTACATTCTAAGGTGAGATCAGGTTATATTCAGATGATAAAATAAGATTGTGTGATAGCTTGATTCACCATCAAAGGTGTAATTGATGGAGCGTAAAAGTGAAAATATTTTTGCCTCTATAAAATCTCCATTTCTAAAGAGATTTATGATAATTATTCTTGATGAAACATCAAAATAGTTAAGTTGAAAAAACACCAAATTTCATACTGCATCGTAAAAGCATGCAGTAGTGTTTGATAACATCTAAATGTGAAATATGTAAACAATGAGAGAGAGACAATAGCCTTATTTATGCATGAAAACACGTGAATGAGAAATAAAATCGTAGTTAATACAGAAACAGTGATGACTATAACTCCTAATATGTTTTGACATGAAATAATGTCTGCATAATGAAGCTCCTGAAATGATTATAATGCTTCATTTAGTAATAATCAATAGCGATGCAAAACTGCAGTTTTCTTTAAGGTTAAATGATAAACATGCATTTCTGGAAATGACACAAAGGTATCTTTTTGAAAAATGACAAATGTGCACGTGATGTTTTAGTAGTGCTTAATATTGACATATATCTGCTCGAGATGAACAGTGATTGAATTAATCAGGAAAATATCGAAATGCATTTAAGAATGTGTGATTTGTGATAATCAATAACATGAAAATAATTCAGTAGAATTTCAAGTAGGCCTCAAATGCTATTTATCGCTTGCTCATAAGGCAGAATTGAGCTAGATTAGTAACTTTAGACGCTGTGAGAACATTTTTTGGGACGTTTCTTTTTTGTACTTTAGAACAATGGTCTCATTTTTGAATTTAGCAGCACTGTCAACAGAAATGTGTCAAAATGATTGCAAACCCAGCTAAAGCATGTGGGAATAGATGAATGGGAGCAAAAGGAAGTTTTCTTATTTCAGTGTAATCGATGGAACTATATACCAATTGGATCTTAGCGAATTAGCAAAAGGATTGCTTAATGTTTCCAGATTTTCTAATGAGGTATTGATCACACCATGAGCAGCCAATGGAAACTATATGAGCTGACCGAAAAGATACTTTGTAGGTGTATACCATAAACTTTTAGGAGAATAACCACCCTTTGGAGGAGGAGTCGGGCTGACAGTTTTTTCAATCATCCCTGCTTGGCATGCTGTTGGAATGACTTTTGATTATCTTTAATGGCAAACCATTGAACTGAACTCTCCTACCTGTCACTAACCTGCACTTTGCCGGTTGGTAAAGTTGAGCTGGAAAATAACCTTTCGGCTGAAGGGTTAGCTGACTCTTTCTGTGGCACGCTGTGTTGTAATTTTGACTTGATCTGAACCCTATTGAAACGGACCATAGGACTACCATATCTTGGTTTGTATGATCTAAACTGAATCTTGTATTTTCAATGTTTCTCTCTCTCCCACTCTAGGCATCCAGCAAATGCTCATTTAATCAATCTGTGATATGTTTTGTGGTCATTTTGTACTAATTATATGCTATTAAATATGATTATGAAATATCATTTTCTGTACTATTCCATTCAAATTGAGGCAATTGATAAATCTGTCTATGAGTAATTCAATTTCATATTCTTCTCATTTATTTGGTCAATATTTTCTTGTCTCTAGATGGGTGACTCAGTGTATGAGTAAATTGATGAAATAGGCATGTATTTTGCACTTCTTTATTCCAGACCCACATAAGGAAATTGCCTCACGTTCTCCAAATATCGAAGTCCCTGTTAGCTCAATAAAAACATACACTGGAGGACCAAGGTGTGATAATGAGGATAGTTGTTTAAAATGTGATTTTGTATGTTTTGGGTCTAGCTGTTGATAATGAATTGTGATGTTTGCAGAATAATAACATTTGGTAAACTTTCCACTGCATCACTGTTGACACGGATGATGAGGCAGAATGCATGCATCTAACTATGGCAAGCGAAAGACCATTGACTCGGTGGAGTACTAGGGACCGCCACTGGGGCAGGATGGCATTAGGACCACCATGATCTACATTGGGCCTTTAATCCTTAATCCTCCTCTGGGTGTGGAAAAGACTACACCCTCGTAAAGTGCTTGCTGTTCACATAAGTATATTTCTCTCTTAATTGCTTATGATCTTTTTTGGATTTTTTGTCATGAAAATACAGATCCAAAGTCTCACCCTGAGAGAGACTTACAAGTCAGTTTTTCCTTATTGCACTAAATTTTGTGTGGCTCGGGGGTCCATTATTTAAATTCAAGATCAAAGTATCCATCTCATTTCAATCATTCATCTTCAATTTTCTTTCCAAGCATAAAAAGCCAAACTTTTAAAAGAACTAGTATTGGACTCAAAACTGATAAACAGTGAAGCCCGGAAACCTTTACAGTCAATCGTGCACTAGCTCTAGTCCCAGGATTCAAATTGAAGCCCATGTTAGATGTCCTTCACATCTAACATGGGCTTCAATTGTAATTCCATAGAGCATATTATCAAGCCCATTATCGTCGTTTTAGCTGCAGTTTTCTGCCGCTAAAACGGCGATAATTTTATCACCAGTCTTGATAGTATGCCCCAACGTGTTAGGCACAGCAACCAGATTTCTCCATTTTAGCACTGTCCTGCTGAGGTACATTAGGTGTCATGCTCTTAGTCTGTCTTTGTGAACCTTCACACCACTCCAAAATCAAATCTGGAGCCACAGTACTTATTTTCCAAGCTACTTGTGTGACCAGGTTTGCCACAAATAATATGCCACCAGTTCTCTTTGTATAGGGGTAATGAAAGGAAAGTGGGGTGATAACATTCTTAAGCTCATTATGAACAAAGTAAAGATCGAGCGCCTCATTTACAAGGCCCCTGCCGTACAGGACTGTCACTTTTAGTGATAGTCCAGTGGCGCACAGTGCAGGGCCATTTCTGCATGCAGCTGAGGCCATCCTGCTTGGCTTTTCATGGCCTTGTAGATATGGACTGAGGTAACGCAGCGCAAGTAGCTGTGCTGCTTCACCCTGTGATAGCGAGGCGTGCCATGGGCCATCGATGTTCCCACATAACACCTATGACATTTGACACATTCCCAGATTTACGAGATCTCGTAAACCTGGGACTCCGTCAAAAGCCAACGCCTCCCCAGGGGTTTGCTTGGGGGAGGCACAGCAAGGAAAAATAACATTATTTCTCCTAGTTTATTTTTCTATCTATGTGTGCTGCATTCTGTAGCACACAGAAATAGAGGAAATTACCTCCATTGATCGTTTATGTGCAGGAAGCTATCCCTTCTAGCACAAAAACAGTCACCCCTAAAACCCAGACACCCTTGCACCATGGGTGCCTGCATTGGCACATGGCAGCCATTTGTGCGCCAGTGCAAGGACAAAGGACAGGAATGCACCGTACCTGATACATATGACGCATTCCTAGCCCTTTTCGTTTGATGTTGGGTAGGGAAGCAGTAAGGCTTGCAGCGCCGCTCTATGGCAAACGATTGTAAATGAGGCCACCCAGAATCTCAGTCCAACACACTTGAATGACAATCTAACACATTGGACCCTCTTCCTTCATTCCAGAGCTAAGTGAAAGGTAGTAAATATGACAGTAAGGCACTGTGATTTCAACGTGACTTCTCAAAAAGGTCAGACTCGAAATAATAATTTGGAAATATTATGCAAGCAAATCAGAAGATTCTGAAAGAAATTGTGCTTAATTCTTTTTATCATCAACAAGTTTACATGTAGAAATGGGTAAACATAATTTACAACTCATGAGATACAACACATGCCATTACAATGCGGTCATTACAACAACCTTGTTGTTACATTGCATACCATTACAACACAAGTTGTTACATCGACTTGCTTTAGGGGGCAGAAGGTGTTGGATTTTGAATCTAACACCTTCCTACTGTTGCACAGACTGGAGTTGGAATAGTAAACTATACTATTCCAAACTCCAGCGCCCCCCTACAGCTAGTCGTTGTGATGACTGGGGTTTTAATGGTATGCGTGGTAACAAGGCCGTTGTTGTAATGACCGCGCTGTAATGGCATGCGTTGAAAACGCGCGTGTTGTAACATGTGCTCTTCGTAGAATTGCTATCAGAGGTAGAGCTTAAGTTGAGGGAACGGTAAATTCACACAAAATGTGTTTATTTCCTTTTAGTTCACCTAAGGGGAGACCTTTGGGCCTCAATTTACCTGTTCTGTCATGCGTGTGCAAAGACCCCCCCCCCCATGTACTTTTTGTGTCGATTCGTTTTGGGATACCTCAGGTGATTATAATGCATTTTAAGGAATGTAATGGAGTAGGTTTATGATAAATGAATTCACACTAAAGATGCCTACGCATTCACAGCGATTGACTCAAGATCAGTGATACACGAAGAAGACAACAGCATTGATGTGGGAATTGTTTTAGGGTTCCAGGGTCAATTAGGGGTTACTGTGGACAGCTCTGGTGTCCCAGGACTGAAGGTTAATACCAAAACTGATCACTGAAGTTCATCAGTCCTAGTCCGACTCAGAGAGGTGGTGTGGAGTAAGTGACTCTGAATTCAACCAACATCAAATAGTAATCATCAATTCACTGTCCATATGGTACTTAATTTTGCAAAAGAAAAGTATTTTAATATAAAACAAACAATCAAATCATTATACATACCAAACAGAAGGCATTTCTCAGGAACAAATAAGTGGCAGCAGCTATAGTAATCTCAAGGACAGCCTGTACAGTATTAAACATTGCACATGGAACTGCAAGAGGAGATTCAGTGGTGCGTTCATGGCGTTTTCTGCAGTTTGGCTCACTGAAAGTTCAGCATGTAATTGCCCACATAGGTGTGCCCCTCCTGCCGACACAGCCAGCCTCCTACCCAAGGTGCACATCAGATGAAGCGGATTTTAAGCATATGTTGTGGAGCTGCCCGTTCCTTGGACTCTTTTGGGAGGAAGTGACAACTTTACTGATAGATATTACTGATAGGGACCTACAACCCTCCATGGCACACTGTATCCTGCATTGATTTCCCCACTCTTCAAAGAATAAAATGACTAGTAAATGTTTTGACCTGGGGTTACTATTGGTCAAAAGAACAATTACCACCCATTGGAAAGTGACACAGGGCCCTAGTATAGATAAGTGGAAGGCAGAATTCCAAAAGTGGGCTGAGTGCCAGAGAATTATTCGATTGCAAATAGCTTGTAGAACGGGCAGCGAGAAGGTGTTGAGGAGGGCGAGAGTGTGGGAGCGGCTTGTGTTGGAACTTAAGGCCCCTGAGGACGAGGATGATGATGTCATAGCGGATGTTCCCGAGGCAACCATAGCCTAACGAGTAATCAGGTTGCCCTCACTTTCTCTGGTCTGCCCAGAGAGGTACTCAGCCCCTACAGAGGATGCTTGACCCCATGATGCTATCACTGGTCCCGTAGCACTGAACACTTATGGCATTAGCCTCTGAGAGTTGTAGTAGATGGCCTGAACGTGGCAAGCCTGGGATGGTGGTGAGGGATGGGGTGGTTGAGTTGGGGTTAGAATTAGTGGGATACAGACAGGAGAGCAGCACCCACACACAAACTGCGCCAGGACCGGAGGATCGTGAAGACCACAGCAAATGAAGAGGACTCAATCGCATAGCAAACTTGAATTCTTACTAAGGGAACTGGGGTAAGATGTTGTACTTGATTGTCCTGGCTCTTACCTGTACTGATCTTGCGAGTTTGCAGTAAAACAATAAAAATTGTGTTTGAAAAAAAATAGGTGTTCCCCTCCTGGTCTGCAATAACAATGTCAGTATACCTTTCTGTCCTTGGTTGAATAGGTCACATAGTTGAGTTTGTCCACTGCCAGTGTTTGCAGCACTTGATGGTTGGTGAGAGCTGCTCTTCCAAGCCTTGTGTGGCCCAGGGAGCAAAGTGATGCCAGTTTCTTGCACAGCGCAACTGATGTGTTTTTGCTTGACACATCAAACACCAGTGTCTGCAGTACATAAGAATTGCAGTAATGACAACCACGGTCCGTGCAGGTAACAGCAGTGGGGTGGTGGGGCTGATTGGGGGGATTACGACGGCGATGCCGAGGTAAATTTAATTATTTATTTAATTTTCCCTCTGTATTGACCCTCGAAGTCCCCCACACCTGGCCCCACCACCACACCACTGTTACCTGCATGGACCGTGGCTGAGTAATGACAGTATTACTAGAGAGAAGGCTGCACTAGGGTCACAATGCACGCGTTGCTGTGATTTAATGGTTGTGATTCTTCTTCATGCCCAGTCACAAACCCCATCACCCAACGTTTTCCATTGTCCAACCCAGGGTCTAACTCTTCTGATGACCCCCTCTTTTGTATTTCTTTGTAGTATCAGCCATGGATAGTGGTCGCTGGTCTTTAGCACACAGAGGCTTCTTTGCTCTAGAGGTTCTCACTAGAACTCACTCCAGGTCGTCGAGTTCCACAGCACGCTGTTCTTTCAAGCATTGATGCTGTCATCCACTCTGTCTGGGCATGTCAGGGACTCCAAACCGCATGTTTTGCACATCTATGCTGATCTCTACTGGTGTCTCAGTAATAGCTTTTAGTGTTCTCCTCTATGCTCCTTCCCAGCCCTGTTTCCTTCAAGGTAGCTGTAAATATAACCTGGGCCAACCTACAAAGCCAAGAACCAGAGTAATTTCAGAAAATCAAACAATAAAGCAAATAGAAAGAACATAGGTAAGCCAAAATGTGATAAAAATAAGTGAACAACTAAATGCACACAGCAAAAGGTTGAAGGAGATTATGTAAGTACATAAATCACAATCGAAATTATTTACAGTGTTGAAGTGAAGAAAAAAGTAACAGAGCAATCAAGGATAACATGAAATTAAGACTAATAGGCTGCGCTTAAACAACAGTAACTGAAGAAATCAATCATTAGACTAAAAATATTCAGTTATGACAAAAATATTCCAACAAAAAATGCAGTCAATATTATAATGAGAAAGTCGACATTCCAGACTTTGTGGTTAAATTGACCAGCGCCATCATCAAGACACTCTGACACCTTCGGGTAAAGTCCGCGCTTTATAAAAATGCATTAAATAAATACATTGTCAAAGGACATTTAGAGGCAGGCAGCCTACGAAAAACACAAAGAGAGACCCAAGTGAACACTAGTGTGCATAAGAAGAAGAAGAAATGCTGAGAAAACAGGTATCACATCCACAGAAGGGCTTACCTAAAGTGTTCCGCTACAAAGCACAAGGCAATTGAAGAAAAACATGTCATGGTCAAATTAGACCAAAAGAAACTCGGAAAACGTAAGCCAAGTCTAAATTCACTATCACTCAATCAGCCAAACAATCTAGCCAGGAGAAAAAATACAAACATTTTTGGAACTATTGGAGGATTTGCACTAAAGGTAACCAACCATTCAAAGTAGAGAAAACAAATCTAAATAAAACCACAGTCAAGTCAAGTCAAGTCAAGATAGCTTTATTCGGTATTATTAAAAGACCATAAAAGCACATTAAAAATTCATACCATAATACAGTTGAATCTATTTACAGCAGAAGAAAACATTAAAAAATATTAAAAACATTTATGAACACCTTATAAAAAGGCAATCAGATGAACTCAGTTAATTAAGTATGCTATTAGCTACATATATATAAATTCCAACTTTTACATTAAATCATGGAGCCTCTAGTTCTAACCACATATTTCAGATAACTAGCAGCTGTATTCACAGTAAGTTCATTGGGTAACATATACAGTCTAATTAGAGCAGGTCTGCATTGACGCAAGCCCCACAGCCTAATAGTGGTAACAAAAATCTCTTTCTCCCCCACTCATAATATTTACAGAAAAAAATGCTATGGAAGTTTGACTGAGTCGAAACGTCATCACATGGACATTTTATCAATAACACCGACCAGTCATTTGGAGTAGGGAATGTTCCCATCCTAAAAAAGCAATCTGTTCTCATCCTAGTTAAAAGCATTCTTAAATAACTGGGGATTTCCGCAGCCAGTTACGGATGTAGGCCTGGACCATAAAAAATGCGGCGATGGGAAAGATTGTTGACTTGTTACCATCCAGGTACCACCTTCTATCTTCCAACAGTTCGAGACAAGAATCTTTTAAAAGTTTTTTTCGAAATTAAAGAACAGGTGCTCGGGGTTGTGAAGAATTCGGGGTGCCCAATGGAGTTCATAAAGTTTTTAATGTATTGCAGCCAAATAATCCTCTTAACCGCTGATTGTTTCATGCAGTCCTGGATCACGTCCCTGCTGAAGCCCATCTCATCTGAGGACCAAATCTTATGCCACAGCATAACTGGTGTGACCTTTATCAGATCTGTAATATGCACGCGATTTAATTCTTTATGACAGATGGTGGTGGAAACAGATCTTGGAACTGCTAACAAATATCTGAGAAAGGCATTGTCTGTTAGTTGGATTTGTGAACAATCGGCCGTCCCCCATATGCCAGCGCCATAGGTTGCAGTCGATACGCATTTAGCTGCATAGAATTTAATCAAAGTGTCAATGGGTTTCCCACCCAGGCGTTTGGCAAATTGTTTTACCGCTCCAATAGTACGGGAGAAGGCCAAGTTACGTGTAGCTATCGCTATTGTCCAGGTTCCTCTATTATTAAATGTGATGCCTAAATATGAAAAAGTATTAGTTAAGCTTATCTTGGACTGATTAACAGAGGTTCTGCAGGCTATCTTAGGGTTTTTTTTAGAGGTACAGCACATGGTAAAAGGTTTACCTACGTTGAACTTCAAACCTCTAGACCCCATAAAAGTTGAGAAACCAGTTAGTGCCTTTTGAAGGCCCGTCTGGGTTCGCGATATTATTGCGGCATCGTCGGCATATAAAAGTATTGGAACCGACGAGCCATTTATTTTGGGGTAATCAACTTCTAAATTGGTTAAAAAGTCTGCCACTTCGTTAATATAAAGATTAAAAAGAAAGGGTGCAAGGATACATCCTTACCTAACCCCCTTATCTATAGGGATTTTCCTGGTGCATTCACCATTTCTGCCGTAGCGAAACATTGCTCTGCACCTCTATATAATTCCTTAATAAAATTCAAAATTGGGGGATCTAGACCTAACTTCGTTAGAGCAGTTTGTGATCTAGGCAATCAAAAGCAGAGCTTAGATCGACAAATGTCATAAACAAATTGCCTTTTTTAGCCATCGTATATTTGCTGGTTATTAGGGCCAGGTTCAGGCCCTGCTCGACTGTACCCAGACCTCTCTTGAAACCATACTGAAATTTGGAAAGAACCCTCTCTTCATTAGCCCAGGTTTGTAATCTAGTCGATAATACTCTCCCTGCTACTTTCATCAGAGAGTCGAGCAGGGAGATGGGCCTATAGCATTTAGGATCCTGTCTATCACCTTTTTTAAAGATTGGGATTACAATGGCTTCTTGCCACGTAACAGGGAAACCTACTTGGCTGTAGGCATTCAGGACATTTGTGAGAAGCGGAGCCCAGAGGTCCAGACTGTCTTTAAATATGTTGATGGGAATACCATCTGGGCCCGGGGCTTTTATATTTGTGCTTTCACAAATGGCCTGCTCGACTTCTGCAGGCGTAAAAACTATATTCAAAGGAAACTTGTCTAAATGGCAAGTTGCCGCAGGGTGTAGGTCGATAGAATTGTTTGCAGGAATTTCACGGTGATTAATCTCCAATAAATCATCTTTTTTATATAGGCCCGTGAAATAATTGACCCAATCGTCAAAGGGTATCACGATTTCGAGAGAGTCAGTCCTGCTTTCTACAAAGAATGGGGCATTAACTTCTCTCCAGAAATCACAATCAAAATTATTTACAGTCTTGAAGTGAAGAAAAAAGTAACAGAGCAATCAAAGATAACATGAAATTAAGACTAATAGGCTGCACTTAAACAACAGTAACTGAAGAAATCAATCAGTAGACTAAAAATATTCAGTTATGACAAAAATATTCCAACAAAAAATGCAGTCAGTATTCTAATGAGAACGTCGACGTTCCAGATTTTGTGATTAAATTGACCAGCGCCATCATCAAGACACTCTGACACCTTCGGGTATAGTCCGCGCTTTATAAAAATGCATTAAATAAATAAATAAATACATTGTCAAAGGACATTTAGAGGCAGGCAGCCTACGAAAAATACAAAGAGAGACCCAAGTCAACACTAGTGTGCATAAGAAGAAGAAGAAATGTTGAGAAAACAGGTATCACATCCACAGAAGGGCTTACCTAAAGTGTTCCGCTACAAAGCACAAGGTAATTGAAGAAAAAACATGTCATGGTCAAATTAGACCAAAAGAAACTCGGAAAACGTAAGCCAAGTCTAAATTCACTATCACTCAATCAGCCAAACAATCTAGCCAGGAGAAAAAATACAAACATTTTTGGAACTATTGGAGGATTTGCTAATAAAGGTAACCAACCATTCAAAGTAGAGAAAACAAATCTAAATAAAACCACAGTCAATATCGAATTAGAACACTGAAGTTAAATTGTCAAACCAAAACAGCTATATCAAAACAAAAAGACAAACGTACTAAACACTAATTGCAGGCATTCCAGTCATCTAATTAGAAAGTGCCGGTACAAAGTTTCCAAACCGGGATAAGGGGAAAAGAAAAAACAGCTGGGAGGGAGGAAAAACTCCCCACTAAAAGCAGGTCGCAAGGACACTGTGTGTTCGAAGTTGAGTAACCGCTACCTTAATTACGCCCACTCTTCCTGAGAAGGCGTGGTCAGGGGGATCCCTTCAAAGAGTGATGCAATACACACGAAATAAAGGTCACTGTTACAGGATTCACTTATAGTATTTATCACAGTTTGGCTTTCCTAGTTTGTTTCTATTTGCTCTATTTTTCCTGAGCGAACCAGTTGTTTGATATGCTCTTTCTTCATATTCATACAAGATGCTTCTAGAACATCCTGAATAGTCTGCCTGCTTTCTCTTTTGAAACAGGGTTCAGGCAACAGTTATTAGCAGACTTGTTGCCTTTGCACCAAGTTACCTGGCCGGAACCTGGCAAGGAGAGATGAGGTGATCTAAGGAATCTTCTGGCCACCATTGTAGCGAGACCCCAGGCTTATGATCATAAAACTTTTGGAAGTGTCTGTCCCATCATCATACCCAAAGAGACACCAAAAGAAGAGCAATGACCAACTGTAACGATGAGAGCTCCAACAGCTGCAAGGAGATCTTCTCGATTGTTGAAGAATTTGTCACCCCCAGAGGCCGCTGCCTACATCATTACAGGAATGATGCGCACATGTATCCAGCTTCTTTCACAGCAAGATAAAAGAATTACAGCAACTTCGGACAACAATCATACCCTAATGATCTCATTACCAACTTGACCACCACCCACTAATATAAACACCTGACTGTATGAAAATCACTCATCCAGGAAGACACCACATCAACCATGAAAACGGTACACTCAGGGGCCCCAACAGACCCATGCTCCACCACAGCTACAATATGGGGGCACCATAAATCAGCAACATCCTCACCCACATTATCAACACCTTTGTCAAATTTGCCAGCTTCCCAGAAGACTGGAAACATGCAGCAGTCAATGCTCTCCTAAAAAGAACATCAGCCAACACCTCCATCCTGAGCAACTCACCTGACCCACCTCTCTGATCCCATACTTAGCTAAAGTGATGAAGAACACAATAACTTACTGGACCACACCCACTCAGGTTTCCAGAGTAACCAAAGCACAGAAACAGCACTCATTGTGTCAGGGGATGAAATCAGCAAAATACTGGACTGCGGAGAAACTGCAGGCCACCTTCTACTCGATGTCTCTTCTACCTTCGATACAATTTCCCACCACACCCTCGTCAGAAGATGGCACAGCACAGCCATTCAAGGACTGGCTTTCAACAGGATAAGCTCTTTCTTTAGTGGAAGAATATAGAGAGTCAGACTACCACCTTACACATCTGATCTGTGGAGTAGCCTAGGGTTTATTCGTTAGGCCAAACCTATTCAACATCTACATTATACCACTGCTGACATCATCAGATCACAAGCCACTTCCATCTTATCCTATGCCGATGATATCCATCTCCTTCTTTCTCCAACCAACAAGCCCAACACCACCAGAACCAACTTCACCAAATGCATGATCAAAGTAGCAGCCTAAATGAGAGCTAACTGCCTGAAACTCAATTTCAACAATACAGAAGTGCCGATTTTTGGGAACTGGAACTCTCCTTGGGGCTCCATATGGTGACCATCAGAGCTCGGACCAACATCTACCAAACAAGCAAGGAACGTGGGAATCATTCTGGATGACAAACCCAATATGACAGCACAGGTCAACGCAGTCAGCTCCTTCTCTTTCTAAATTCTCAGCATGCTCCTCAAGAACTTCAAATGGCTATCTTGGCACACCTGATGCTTCATCAGAAGCAGATTATACTATGGCAATGCACTGCACACCATCCATCTTGTCCACTGACTCCAGACCCTCCAGAATGTAGCAGAAAGACTCATCCTTGACCTTCGACGATTCACCACACCTCAGAGAGCTGCTCTGGTTACTCATAAAAAAACTCCGCCAATCCAAACTCCTCACACACTCATAAAAGGCACTGCACAACATTGGGGCAACATACCTGAACAACTGCATTCACTTCCTCCAGCCCACCAGACGCCTGCGCTTACCTTCACTCTCACTCACTCACAACCCCCTCATCTGCAAAGACGAAACAGGAGGTTTAGCATTCTCCTGCATTACATCCAAGCCTTGGAATGATCTCCCTTAACACATCAGAACCTCCTCCTAACTTTTTGAATTTCAAAGAAGCTGAAGTTGGCTCCTTGACTAACTTACTGAGGCACACTCCTAACATCTTCGGCCTCATACCTACACTCTTGCTCCAGTGACTTCATACCCTCAAGGGTGATAAGCCAAGCCAATCAAATCCACATAACATAACAGATTGTGTCTGTGTAGTCCAGCAGTGCAGTTCTTTGACAGGTTCTGGGCAGTTAGCACTGACGTTATTTCCAAATAGGCAGGTCCAGACATGTTTTTGTCACATATGTGAGCAAGAAGTGGGGGAGAGTGGAGAGTCTTTTCTCTGGAACAGCCTAGTATAAGAGCACAAAGGCAAGAGAGGCTGCCTAGTTAACTACTTGTTAACCTGTAGTGAGCAGTCTCTATTAAGGCAAAACGGAGCAGGGGGAAATTCCCCTGATTCAAAGAGACCCAGTGTCTCCTCCCTTAACACTCCTCTGTCTGGCCTTCTACAATGGAGCCCTGGATTGTTTAGGGGAAGCACTGCGTTCACATATGCACCCTAGGGCTCTCCCTATAACCCTCCATATTAGGTATAACTAACATATAATCAATCAAAAATGGAATTAAGTTTGACTACAGCCAGATATGTCATTGGCTCTCTTCTTGCATCCTCTATGCAAAGGTACATGCTCTTAACATCCATGTCTCTTATGAAAGCATGAAGAACCTAGCTGCAGTGGATGGATATAACAATTTAAAACATGTGAGAGTTTGTAGGCTGCTTTCCCAAGTAGGTGACAGGCAGGGGCGGCCGGTAGGTTTTGGAGTTAGGGGGGAGGACGTTACACACACACATGCACACATACACATAGCACTCACAACAATGCATTCACACACACACATTCATTCACAACACTCTTCCCAAACATTCATAAATGCACGCAGCAAACAACTTAAAAAGAAAAAAAACACACTTACCTTCAGCTAGCTATGCGCTGCCTCAGCAGTTCTAGAAGGCTTGGGACTGCTTCCTTCCCTCATTGGAAGCAAACGAGTTAAGGCAGCTGTCCCAACGTCCTCACAGAGTGGGATGCGGTCAGTGAGACTACTGCCCCGACCCTACTCTGTGATGAAGTGGCACTGACTGACACTCGACCCTGGGCGCTAAAGGGCTTAAAACTGAAATGACCAGGTGCCAGACAATCAGTGACGCTACCCCACATCACTAAGGGGAGGTCCTGAGCAACCAGTGTGACTTTCTCAGCCCAGCAAAGTTCAGTTCAGGCAGCCAGGAGCCAGTGCTAAATACGCATGTCTGGCTCCTGGCTGCTTGAACTGAAAGTGAACAGTGTCTGTCAGGCTGACCTTTGTTCAGCTAGACAGACACTATTCCTACAGGGCAAAAGGTGGAGGGGTGTGGCCCCTCTGCCAAAACAGGCTGGCAGCGCCTGGTGACAGGTACAGTCGCCTATCCTACAACTATAATAATTTTGCTGCCTCCACTATTTGTCTTCTGGAGCCCAGTAATATGGCAGTAGTCACTGTCTTCAAAAGAAAGTGCGCTTACTGTTTACTGATCACAGAGCCCTGTTCTGGATCTCTCTGCATATAGCAGAAAGGCCTCAGCTAAGGTGGATCTAAAAAATACTACAGCCCTCTATGGAGAAGTCAAGGGAGAAGCATATGCTCTACAAACTCATGTATATTTCTCTGTACCAAAAATTGTTGAGAGAGAAGAACTCCTCTGAGTGGAGTAAATTAGTAGGAATATGTATTGTACCTTAAACAAAACAGTAGAACGGTAGTACAACAGCAGAAATCCTGGGGCTTATTTACAAGACCCTTGCGCCGTGGGTGCATCACTTTTCATGACGTTCCTGCGGCACAGAGTGCAGACCCATATCTACGAGGCCACGCAAAGCCACTTTGCGTGGTTTCTCGTGGACTTGTCGATATGGTGTAAGGCAACGCAGTGCAAGTCGATGCGTTGCCTCACACTGCATCAGGGGTGCATTCCATGGGTGTTGTGGTGGGTTTTCCAATGCAATACCCATGAGTTTCCACACATTCCCAGATGTACAAGGATCTCTAAATCTATGAATGCATCAAAACTGTAGAGTAATGAGGCGAAATATTTTTTTTCTCCTCATTTTTTCCTCTTGCTTTGTGATTTACATTCTGCAGCACACATAGAAAGGAGAAAAAGCCTCTATGGATTGTTTTTGTGCCTGAAGATGTATCTTCCTGCACCTAAACAATCCTGCCAACAACTCAGACACCCTTGCAGCATGTTGCAAGGGTGCCTGCTCTGGAGCTAGACACCAAAAAGTGGGCTACCGCAAGAAGAAAAGACAGGAATGCACTGTATATTGTAAGTAAAGTGCATTTCTGCACTTTCAAATTGGCGTAGGCAGCACAGCAAAAAGACTTGCAGCGCCGCCGTATGACTATTCATTGTAAAAGAGGCCCTCATGGTTAAACAAAGTAACTAGCAGCATGGGCAAGAACGGCTTCATCCCCTTCATACCCTTGAGAGGCAGCCAGGAAGCAAAGCACATCCCCATCTCAGGAACACTAAACATTTGAATATACTAGTGAAGCAGATGACATTACCCAGAACTGTGTACGCCTGCTGTGAATTCAATAAATAGTGAAGCTACCAATAGGCCCACCCCCCATCTCAAATATGCTTGTGGAAAGGTTAACTTACAAGAAAGTCATGTCCTGAACAGTGTATTCTGACTCAAACATGTTTTTCTATACCTGAATTTGCAAATGTGCAGCAACAGTTCCATTATGAACACACCCACGGGCCTATGTAAGAGCCCCTTTGCGTCCCTCTTGCACCACGCAAGAGCAACACTAATTAAGCTTGAGATTTATGAAGTCAAGCAAGGTCACCATGCGTGGCCCTGTTTGGTTTCATAAATCTTGAGTAATGTAACTAAGCGCAAAATGCATGGTATTACTCTGTGTCAGGGAGGCGCTTGCATCGGTTTTGGATAGGTGTTCTCATGTTCCATTGATTTTGATGCATTCCCAAATTTGCCATCAGCGGTAGACCAGGGAATGCACCAAAAACCTACGACTCCCCAGGTGAGGAATAATGAGGAGAAATATGTCTTTCTCCTCGATTTTCCCTCTTTCTTTGAAAAAAGCATCTGTGTTGTTTTGTGCAGGAAGGTGCCACTTCCCACACAAAACACCGCACTTTACAATGCAAGCACCGTTGTACCTTGGTTCTTGGGGGCCTGTATTGATGCTAAGCAGCTAAAAGTGTACCAGCGCAGGAGAAAATTCAGAAATGCAAGTTTTTTCGTTTAAACAAATTTTTTGGGTCAAGCAGCAGATGTACAGCAGAGTCCTGTAACCCAGCGACTTCTGCACAATTATAACTTAAAGAAATGACTTTGACATTTTTCTGCAACTGACCCCAATAAGACCTTAAAGAAAATACACCATAAAACTAACGCCCCCCCCTCCCCCCAAGTGCACTACCCATCCACCCCAAGTGGATCCGCATAGAAGTTGAAAGTCGAATTGCCCATCTGGGCTACACCCCCTACCGCGCTCCCAAGTCCCGGCCAAGCAGCCCAGATTTTACAAGCCTTGGTTGCATTCTTCAAAAACCGGGTCCAGGAGTAAGCCCTGGTAGTCTGCCCACCATTTCCATATTTTAAAATGTCTTAGGGGATCCTCTAGCTAGGAAGATTAGTTTCTCAAGGCCCATACAAAATAGACCATTCTTCCATGCGGTCACTGTAGGGGGCCTCAGAGACTTCCATGCCCTCGCTATATCCCTCTTTGCCAATGTGAGACCCAACAATAACAAGAGACGTTTGTAGACATTGTCTCCTGTCCCCTCCAGGACATGTAATAATGCCAGTTTCGGTGAGCGGGAGAGATCCCAGGCCAAAACCTCTGACAGACAGGTGAAGAATCCCCGCCAAAACCGATCCAGAGACAGACACTGCTAAACCGTATGCATCAGCGTACCCTTCTCCCTGTGGCACCTGAGACACTACGGAGGCCACTAACCCCACCCTCCACAACCCCGTTTGCGTGTAATAAATCCTATGTAAATATTTTAACTGGACCAGGAGTAGGCGCACCGCAATGGCTGCCCCATACAGGGCAGCCAGGTCCTCCACCCAGTCTCCTCCTCCAGGGGTTCCAGGTCACCCTCCCAATCCTCCCGGAGTTTCTGCAACTTGGAGGAACAGTGAATAACCAGGGTTTGATATATCCTGGATATCTTGCAGTCCTGTAGATCCCCAATAAAGACCTTTGCCTCCAAGGGGCTGAACTCAGGCACGGATTCTAACCCCACCAGGCTGGGCGACAGGGCATGCCAAAACTGGAGGTATCGAAAGAATTGAGACTGCGGCATATGGAACTCAGACTGAAGGTCCAGGAACAATTTTAATGTCGAACATTTCATAACATCCCCCAAGACCGAGATCCCCACAAGATCACACCCTCTGATATCTTGCAGGGCAGCCAATTGCGGCATGCACCCATTATCCCATAGCGGGGTCTCCTGCGTTAACGCATTCCACCACCCCATTCTGCACAGCGTCTGGCAATGGCCCTCGTAGGGATGCAGAGTGCAATACTGCATGTACCGAATGGTCCCCCATAAGTCACCTCTCCACCGCATATGCCGGATCCCCTCGATCCCCGTACCACCATTCATTCAATACGAGTAGGTGAGAAGCTTGATAATAGGACAGGATATCGGACGACGCGAGCCCACCAACTACATGAAGAAAGAAAACACTTCTGCAGGGCCACGTACACTTTGCCCCCCTCCCATAACAACTGCCCGAGGGCCGCGATTACCTGCCGGAACCAACGGGGAAGGAATACACGTTTTTACTTAAATACTGCTCATTCCTGCCCTTTCCCTGTCACGCAGCGCAGCAAGTTGGCTTGCTGTGCTGAACTGCGTGACTTAGCCATAACTATGGCCCCTAATAAAAAGATTGAAAACCTGCGCTCTGTTGTGAGAAGGAATTCTACTTTTTCATCAATTGATGAACATTTAATGAGGTTGTTCCTAATTAAGAATTTTGCAAAAAGTTGTACATAGTTGTTCATAGCCAAGTAAGCCCCAAAGTCTCTCTCAAGATCTGTGTCGAAGGAAATTCAGAAATTCAGAAGTTCGAAAATGCAAGTGTGTGAGGTGGTCAATGAATATCCTGCTTTCAGGAAGTTGACCATCCAGTGTTGTGTACAGGTCGCCCCAATCAAGCAAACTTGCTACAAGTATGCAGGGTTCCCTTGTTTTTGCTGTGCAGATTGCCTCTCACAGCACAAGAAACCAGCAGTATTCTCTGCTTTTGAAATGCGATCACATTTGTTTCAGTTTGGTCCCTGACAAGCTTGAAATTGATTCCCTTTTTTATGTGATGCACAAGGAGAATAGTTTTGTCAGAGATTTCTTTTTTTTTTTTTTTTTTTTTATATAATTTTTTTATTCAGGCATAATAAGTAGGATATCATTACAATAGTACATCAATTCAGAATTAACTCAAATAATACAGTATTATGAATACATAAATCGCAGGGTTTGAAATTCACAGAAGTGGTTAAAGAATCAACATAAATAACATTTTAGACAAATAAAGATTATACAGCAATACAAACAAACTCTACAATCGATTATAAATATAATCACCGATCATCCAATACCACCAGGGACAATGCGATTTTTCCATTCAGTTATTGGACACCAAAGCATATCTCCTCTTATTTTAGATCTTATCCCTCTTGTTTTAAATATTGCAGATTCATATCTTTGAGCTGCCAGAAGGCGTGCTATCCACATCTGAAAACTTGGAGGCTCTACATCTTTCCAACCTGCAGATAGAAGTATCCTGAAAACAGCCATGCCAATAAAAACTAATCTTTCTTCGGATTTTTCCAAATTTAAGGTATGGTCATGGCCAAAGAGAAATAAGGTTTCAGATTCTGGTATTATATGTCCGAAAATTTCCTCCCAAAAAGAATTTATCATACTTTTAACTAATGTCAATTTAGGACAAGTATAAAACATATGGGTAAGGGTTGCCGGCCCTTGAGTGCATCTTGGGCATAAATCATTCTCACGTTTACCCCATGTAAATAATTTAGCAGGGGTAAAGTAAAGATCAAAGATAGTTTTATACAATTGTGCCTTAAGATTACTTGCCATCAATAATTTTTGACTCATATTTAACACCTGGTTTAGATCCACATTTGGATTATTCAGTTTTAAGCACCACTTTTTTTCCATTTTATCGAGATCATCATTCTTCATACTTAATAAAATATTATATAGGGCTCCAATTCTAGTGTTTGTTCTAAATATTACATCCATAATTTCATGCTTATGCAAGCAGATTAGTGATTCCTTAGCTTTTAGTGTAGCAAATATCTGTGCGAACTTCAGAAAATCCCCATTCAGTAGTTTATATTTAGTTTTCACATCTAGAAAAGTTGTGTCATAGTCATTTATTAGAAAATCACCTATTGTCTTAATTCCTAGCTTGGCCCATTGTTTTAAAAAGGCATCTGAATCCTGTCCTTGAATAATATTAGAACGAAAAAGTGGTGTATAACGATTAATTTTCTCAACTTGACTATATTTATAAATTTTACTCCAAATTTTCCAAACATCAATCATAATTTCACCTTTAAAATCTTTATAATTTCTTGTCTCAGTTTTCCGCAATAACAAACCTTTTGCCTCCCGACCGACTATAAGTCCATATATTGACGGTATTTCAACATAGCCCTCTGAATTCTCTTCGCTATATCCTTTAAACAAAGGTGTAAACTGTTTTAATTGTGCTGCCCAGTAATATAAGACCATGTTAGGTAAAGCAAGGCCGCCTTTATCAATAGGAAGAGACAATAGTTCAATAGATCTCCTAATTTTCCCATTCTGCCATACAAACTTAGATATAAGTGAGTTAATCAAAATTAAAGTCTCCTTTTTAATGGCTAGTGGTATTGATCTAAATAAATAGAGACATCTGGGTAGCGTATTCATTTTAACATAATTTACTCTCCCTATAATGGATAGATGAAGGCTATTGACCCTTTCAAAGTCATTCTTGATTTTTTTCAGTAGTGGGTCGAAATTAATTTGTGAGATTAGTTTAGTGTTTGCACAGAGTTCAATGCCCAGGTAAGTAGTTTTTTCAACTCTCCGTGGATCCATACAAACTGTGTCGGGTGTACTTATTATAATCGTCTTTCCTTTGTTGAGGGAGTACCCAGAATAAGTCCCGAATTCAGAAGTAGTTGCCTCTATTTCATGAATGGCTTCTGTTGGATCGGGTGTGACGATCGCAATGTCGTCAGCATATGCCAGTACTTTAGTTTCAAACTGATGACTGACTACTGGTTTAATATTAGTGCTCTCTAATAGTTTCAAGATAAGAGGGTTGATGTATAGGGCAAATAGCAGAGGCGAGCACGGACAGCCTTGCCTAGTACCTCTTGTTATATTAATGTATTCAGAAAATAGTCCAGCCGCGAGGACTTTGGCTTTGGGGCGGTGATACATTGATTTTATTGAGTTAATAAATTTGGGGCCAAAATTATTGCGTATCATAACTTCCCATAGAAACTTCCAGGTGACACGATCGAAAGCTTTCTCAGCATCCAGTAGGATCATTGACATACGCTCCCCCCTGGCTGTCACAGCATCAAATAAGGCAATTGCCCTGCGGATGTGATCAGTGGTTCCTTTGCCAGGGATGAAACCGTGTTGCCAAGGAGAAACGAGCTGTTCAACGATCCCACTGAGCCTGAGTGCTAAAATTTTTGCAAATAATTTAGAGTCTGAATTGATAAGGGATATAGGACGATATGACGTGAGAAGTTCTGGGGATTTTCCCTTTTTTGGAAAGACGATTATATTAGCTTCGTCCCAAGAAATTGGAGGTACACCATTATATTGTATTCCAAGAAATAAATCATGTAGAATCGGTAGTAACTGATGGCTAAGTATCTTAAATAGCTCAATCGGTATCTTATCTGGACCTGCTGCTTTGCCAGAAGCTAGTAATGATAATGCGGTCCTAACTTCTGCAATTGTTATTTCTTTTTCAAGATCCTCCCTTGTATCATTGTCCAATATTTTTGTAGCCTCGGAGTTACTAAGAAAATTGTTTATGAAGGCTTTTGTTTCTATCTCAGACCTCTTAGTATCCTCTGTATATAGCTTCTGATAATACCTCTGGAACTGGGAATTGATTTCAGCTGCATGAGTGAAGGTCTGCCGATTTTCTATTATAGTAACTATATCCCTTCTTGTAATTTTCTGACGCGTGCTAAGTGCCAGTTGTCTGCCCACTTTCTCTCCGCTTTCATAGACTTGCTTCCTGTGTGATTGGTATGTCTCAGCAGCTTTCTGGCTTAGTTTAGAGTTTAGTTCTGATTTTAATATGGCTACCTGCATCATCACCTGACTTGCATCTTGTCTTTGCCTAATTTTACTGATATGTTCTTCTTCGGCTTTAGCTAGCGCAGCTATTTTTGCTACAAATTCTTGTTTTTCGGCGTTCTTAATTTTAGCTTGATACTTAATAGTTTCCCCTCTTAGAGCGGCTTTATAAGTATCCCAAACAATATTTCTTGAAGCACTAAATCGATTCATGCTAAAAAATTCCTCAGTCCAGACTTTAATAAAATCAATATATTCTTGGTTACATAGTAATTTCCTATCAAAGGACCATGTTGTTTTTTGAATATAATTAGTCTTATAGTCAATTGATAGTAATAGGGGATTATGGTCTGATAATGTTTTTGGAAGTTTCTTTATATATGAAGAGTATGTTAAATCTTTAGATGTGAAAATGTAGTCTATCCGTACATACTTTTGATGGGGGTGTGAGTAATACGTATAGCCAGAATCTGTTGGGTTATTTTGCATCCAGATATCTGTTAGCCCAAGGCTACAAATTAAATTACTAATAGCCCGATAAACCTTTGGTTTCCGGCCAATATATTTTAATCCAGTTACATATGGTGACAAGGATGGTACTAAAGAAATATTAAGATCGCCGCAAAAAATTAGTGGACCTTGCCACGTGGCTAATTCTGCTTCTAATTTTTCAAAAATCATAGCATCATCCTGATTAGATCCATAGACAGTGCATATCGTAATTCCACTGGCTAGTTTAGCAATTGCCCATCTTCCATATGAATCTGATACACATCAAGATGGCGGCCTAGACGCTAGGCTGATTGCAGCACTCTACTGAGCACCGAGGATGTGATTTACTGGATTGCCCCTACGACGGATTCTGCACGGAGAAACTCGTAAATTTTAAAGTATGCCCAAGGAAATGCTTACATGCTAGAGAAGGAAGGCTTGAAGAAATGAGAGCTTCGGAAAAACCCTGATTTCTTGACCGAGCTGAATTGAGAAGAGACGCCGATATTCTGACACGCCGACAGCTGGAAACCCCGGGCGCCGTGGGAAGAGTCATTTAATGAAAGCGCCGCTTTATTTTTGCCTTATCTTTGACCGAGTTAAATTGAGAAGAGACGCCGATACTCTGACAGCTGAAAACTCCGGGCGCCGTGGAAGAGTCACTTAATGAAAGTGCCGCTTTACCCTTTTTTTTCTACAGAATTGTAACTGACACGTTTAAACTGGGGGTGAGATACAGTCGCAAGATCCTGCAGCAGCACGATAATGCGATACTGCTACAACGCACTAAAAGCCTTTAAACATTTGGTTGTACTAGATACACTTACTCTCTGGTGGAGCCCGGCTCCTCTACGCGGCGTCTCCAGGGAAACAGTGTACACACAGTCAGCTGCTCTACGGAAGCCGTGTCAGCTACAGGAATTAGCGCGGCAAAACGGCAGCTTCACTGTGCACGGCTCAGTTTGGCGCTTAGAGAAGCTTTTGCGGAGAGAGGCTCCAAGGGAGAAGGACATAGAGATGCCGCCAAAAAGCGCCTCAGCTGCAGCCACCAGAGCCAGGATTGCGAAAGCGGCAAGGGTGCTGCGGAAGGAAGCAGAGAGGCAGCAACGAGAAGGACTGATGGATGATGAAGACCAACTACAGGTAAAAACAGCAAAAGCTAAAAAGCAAGTAGCTGCAATTGGTTCTCCCCTGGGGTCTTCAAGGCAGGAAATTTTAGCGACTCGTAGAAGAATGAGCAGTGCAGGAGGGAGGACTGTGCTTGAGCTAATGCTTAGAAAGACCCCAAATCAGAACAATCCACAATTAGAGACTGAGCTTGAGACCGAGACTGTATCTACTCCAATAATGAATGGGGATCAGAGTCTTCCAACTGAGGGGCAACAAAATGCTATTCCTGACCCAGAGGAGGCAGCATCTAACTCTCTTATTAACCCTGAAATCACCGGAAATATAGTAATTACTGAAGTTTTGAATGTGGAAACTCCCACTATGAATAACATCATAACCAAAAATAACTTAATTGATGGACCTAAAGCAATAGTGTTGAATGAAGAAAAGCAGGTTGGGGCGGACCGGGCAATGTCTTTTTCGGGTCCCGGGGGCAATATTCTAGGGGTGCAAAATGAACAGACTAACCCTGCGCCTGAAGAGCCTTTTCCTACAATAAACAATAACCAGATTGAGCCTAGCGTAATGGCGGTAACACCAGGATTAGACAAGACAACTACCACTACGGAGGAGATACCAAGTGTATCTGAGGCACCCCAACGTGTAATTTCTAAACAAACTGTAGTAAATAAAGATGCAAATGATTTGCTTCCAAGTATCACTCTACAATTGCCTGCACAACCGGGACAGCTGCAAGAGGGAGAAAAAGACCTCACTGAGTTCCATTCTTTTTCCGATGACACTGAAGAGGTTGGAGCGGACAATTTAGGAGATTGGTCTGAGAGTCTTGAATCGTCTGAGGATGAAGATGAATCAGAAACACATATATATTCCTCAGAAGACAGCTATGACGAGGGGAGGCAAATGGCTAATACTGTGAAAACTAAGCCCAAAGGTAACACAAGAATTGTATCAAAGAAAATAACAACAGGTCAACCTGAATACAACCAGGCTACTTCCTCAGACATGCCAGGTGATTCAGAGGTAACTCCCTCTGCGGTGGAGACCATCCTCCAGGCTATAGCAGCTCACAGAGAAGAGACTGCCCAGGATAGTAAAAGGTCTCGTATAGCCTTACGTAAAATGCAGGGGGTGGTAAAGAAACTGTCTAAAACTTGCACACGGATTGGGGGGCGTGTAACTGAGATGGAACAAAGGGTAATGGCAGCAGAGAAGGATTCTTCTGAAAATTGTGAGAAAATTAAACTACAGGAAACAGAACTGATGGACGTTAAATGGAAGCTTGAAGCTTTTGAAAATAGGCAACGCCGTAATAATCTTCGCGTCCTGGGAATACCAGAGAAAGTTGAGGGAGTGAATATACGAGCCTTCATTATTAAACTTTTCAGTGAAGCTATGCCTGAACTACAGAGTTGGAACTGGGAAGCTGAAATTCAAAGGGTACATCGCTTCCCTTTTAATCCTCCACCCAAACCAGGGTTATATCCAAGAGCTGTTCTAGTGTACTTTGGTAATTTTCTACTAAGACAGGCAGTAGCTGAGAAGGCGAGACCAGACCGGAAGATAGCCTATAATGGTTTTTCTTTTTTTTCGAGACCTGATTTTTGCCACGCAACCGTCGAAAGACGATGGAGGTTACGAATGTTAATGAAACCTTTCCAAGAGAAAGGTGCTCTGGCCTATTTGAATAACCCTGCTACTCTTAAGATTGTCCACCGTGGCCAGACAAAGTTTTTTCAGTCAGAAATAAAGGCAAAAGCATACTTAGATGAAATATCGTAGATAGAATTTAAATTACTTGGGTTATAATACTCTAACAACCTATAGTGAGATATGTTCTCTTTCTTATCCTCCTGACGGGTGAGTTAAGTGTGCCTTTTCGAGACAGTAACGAAGAAATGGAGGTATAATTTAGAGATGTATGGTATAGACTGTATATAGCTTTGAGATATAATATGATATAATAGGATACATTTAAATCTGATGCAGAATCCTTTGTAGAATCCTTTGTCTTTTTTCTTTCCTCTTTTTTTCTTTTTTCTTTTTGCTCTTTTATGACACTTTTTCTTTTAAAAGGGGGAAAAAAATAAAAAATTTGTTAAGGTAGCTCAGTAGAAGTGCAGCAACTTCATCACACAGACTCTGGGTGAGTCTGGAAGCCTCAGCAAGAAGGGAGGGAGTGGAGCAGGGGTGGGCAAGAGGGAGGGACGACGAAGAGGGAGGGGAGAAGGGAAAGGAGAAAATGGGAAAAAATCAGGCATAATAGCAGGAACAGAGCTAATTTTGGAAAATATAAAGCAGGGTATGCACAGGGAATATGATTTGAGCAACATTAATCGACAAAACTACCATGTGAATAATGGGTAAACTTAATATACAAACTTGGAATATAGGAGGTTTACTGACTAGAGATAAACGAGTGCGGCTTGAAGAATTATTAAAGCTATACCCGGTAGACATTTTGTGCCTACAGGAAACTCATATCCCATGGAGCAAAAGATCGCTATTAAGATTGAGGGGATATAATCTGATAGTAGCTTCATCACAAACGACAAACATAAGGGGGGTTGCAATATTAGCTAAAAGTTGTCATGGACAAGGAATACGATGTTTTGTCAGAGATTTCAACGCTAAAGTTTAAAGCATTCTGCAATCTGGCAACCCCTCTGTTGGACTTGGCCCTTAAGGCAGGTTCACCCCTAATCTTTTTGATTTTAATCTGTGAGATGCGTGGATGATTTTCTGGTCTGTGCGCACTTTTTCTCTGTGTCCCAGAGTAAAGTGCGTGCATGTAGTTAGGCTGGCCTGCTCTCCCATAGGGATGCATGGGGAATGACTGTGTCCCTAGTAATTCCTGATGTGTGGGGAGTGCATGCTCGAGTTTGGTATGTGCGTGTTCGTGGGAATGAATGCTTCGCAATGATGTATGTTGCGTGAATGTGGCATGTGTAGAAATGCCATTTCTGGGACTTGGCATATTAATGGAAAATATGCCTGCAGTGTGATTGGCTGGAGCTGGCTGGTGAGCCTGGCTCCAGGAAGGCTGGATGGGTCTGCCCGGTGGTGAGTGTGAGATCAGCATGCTTGATGGCTTGGGAGGAGTGCCCCTGGTCCCTGATGGGCCTGGACTTTCCCCGGACAATGCTGGCTCCACCCCCTGTAGTGCGACTGATGGCCCTAGCCCTGCCAGTGAATAGAGAGGGTGGTTGGGGTAAACAGAGTACTTCAGAACCAGCTGCGACTGGTTTTCCCCCACCCTGCACCCTGAGACAAAGGGTTTGTCTGTATAAGAAGGGGCTGTGTCCCCATACAATTTGTCCTGTTCTTGGTTCTGTTCTAGGATCTTGCCAGAGGGGGCTGCTGCTGCTGCAGGGGCCAAGAGGACCGCCACTTGGCTGTCTCCCTGCCTGGAGACCCAGTGTGCTGGCTCTGGCCCTGCCTTGCCCCTCTGCCTGCCTCCAGACCCTGCTGGAGCTTTGCTGCGCCTGGAGGCGCCCTGACATTGATTTCTAGCGCTAGGAGCGCTTTCCTGGTACCCCAGCGCTCAATAGCGCTTTGCTTAACTTTCCAGCGCTGAGCGCGCTTCTTCTTTGTCCCCGAGCGCTTGGGAGCGCTTTATTTTGCATGGCCGGTGCCCACCCGGCATTAATAATAATAATAATAATAAAACCATTTATTAAGCGCCTGGTTACACTGAACAGTGTGTCCCCGCGCTATCAAACCCCATCATTAGACCATCAGACCAACCAGAACAGTAGGATCTCTAACCAACAAGACCACTAGTCTTTAGGGAAGAGATGTGTCTTAAGTTTCAAACGGAATCTCTTCTCGGAGGGTTCCATCCGCAATTCAAGAGGTAATTTATTCCAATGGGAGGCTGCTAAATAACAAAAAGAGCGGCCGCCCATTTTGGCTTTAAAAATGCGAGGAACTGAAAACAACATACTGCCCGATGATCTTAAGTGACGTTTTGGGCGGTGGATACTGAGGAGCTTGTTTAGATAAGGGGGTCCTTTCCCTTGTGCAATACGATGGGAAATGCACAGGGCCTTAAAAAGTATACGCTCCTTTATAGGAAGCCAGTGTAATTTGGATAAGGCATCCTTTCCTGAAGCTCTGCGTGGAAGGTTGAGAACTAGGCGGGCAGCCATATTCTGAACTCTTTGAAGTTGTTTCAGACCTTTTTGGCTCAGCCCTATAAGTAGGGCATTGCCATAGTCAAGATGAGGGGTGACTAGGGCATGGACAAGAGATTTCCTTGTATTCATCGGAACTAGGTCAAGGACCTTACGCAGGATTTTGAGAACTGCGTAACATTTACCGGTAACCTTTTCGATATGCTTCGCATACGAGAGTTTGGTGTCTAGTATCATTCCCAAATTCTTGGCTGAATCCGTAGGAACGGGGGTCTGACCAAGTTCTGCTGGCCACCAGTCTGATGACCATGCTGAAGGAGCCTTACCAATGAGCAACACCTCAGTTTTGTCTCCATTCAGACGCAAACAGTTATTATTCATCCAGCTCGCTACAGCTGAGAGACAAGCTGAAAAGTTGATAGCTGTCTCTTCTCCATCTTGACTGAGTGTAATTATTAGTTGCGTGTCATCGGCGTAAGTTATAATATTAACACCGAAGGACTCAACTATACGTGCAAGGGGTTCCATGTACAGGTTGAACAAGGTAGGGCTCAAACTTGAGCCCTGTGGAACCCCGTGCTTCAGCTGTCTGGGAGTGGATTTGAATGGCGGACAATGAATTTGGAAACTTCTATTTTCCAAAAATGACTTTAGCCACTCATATGCATCTCCTTCAACTCCAATCTCTGTAAGACGTGACAGCAGCGTAGAGTGTGACACAGTATCAAAAGCTGCGCTTAAGTCAAGTAACACAAGCGCTGCTGTCTGGCCTTTATCAGCTATTTGCCTCATCAGTTCTGTTGAGTAGAGGACTGCCGATTCAGTAGAGTATTGAGCTCTGAAGCCAGATTGAGTAGGGTGAAGAAATCGCCCCTGCTCCAAATGTTCCATAAGCTGTATATTTACAATTTTTTCTGCCACTTTCATACAGAAGGGTAACAGAGAGATTGGGCGGAGATTCTGAAGATGAGACACGTGCAGATTAGCTTTCTTTTTTAATGGAATAACTTGAGCTCTTTTCCAAGGTTCAGGTACCTGCTTTTCAGAAAAAGAAAGGGAGACGAGGTGACTTATGTGATCTATTAAAACATCTGTGATGTCAGTGAAGCATTTAGGTGGGACAGCATCGTTAGGTGAACCTGATTTCACACTTTTAACAATGCGAAGCATAGACTGGTGGTCTGGCATCACAAAACTGTTTAAGCACCTAGATCTATCTGGGCAACTGTCTGTCATCTTCACCTGCATAGAAATTGCAGGTATTATAGTGAATGAGGCGTGAATTGTGTCCACTTTATTTATAAAGTGATCTGCTATGGAATTGCATAGATCATTGGACAGCATATCCTGAGCCAATAGTCTGTTGGGGACCGTAATTTCTTTATATATGGCAAAGAGTTCTTTGGCAGGATTGTTTGCATTCAGGATTCTGTCGTTAAAACATTTACTCTTTGCTGCTCTGATCATTTTAGAGTATTTGCTTAGTTCAGTTTTGTAAAGTTGTTTGCTCTCTATATTATAATCTCTCCTCCAGAGACGTTCCAATTTTTTGCATGTGGCTTTAGCTCTTTTTAATTCGTCAGTAAACCAAGGAGCCGTTTTGTTACATCTTACTGGGGTTTTAGTGGTCCACGGTGCGATTTTATCCAATGCCTTTTCCATCCATTCTTCATAAGCCGTCCAGCTTTTGGATAGATTATTACTCAAGGGAGGGGGACTTTCCAATAAGGCCTGCCTATAAGCTTCTTGCGTAAATCTCTTCCAATTCCTGCGCCTATGGGACATGGATTTATGGAATTTCGTAGTGTTAGAGACGTGAGAGATTTCAAAAACAATAAGCTTATGGTCTGACCAAGGAATTGTGAGGGGAGGGGCAGTCAGAATAGAATCCCAGTTCGCAAATAGCGGGTCAAGTAAATGACCTGATTGATGTGTGGGCGTGGTAAATTGCAGTTCTAACATCAGGGATTTGAGTGCTCCTAGGAGAGATTGTGCTTCTATGCACTCTGTATTATCAAAGTGGATATTTAAGTCCCCTAGCAGGAGAAAATGGTTGTATCTAACTGCTGGTTGGATAATTGCATCTAATAGACTGTCGCAAAAAGTTGCCGCAGGACCTGGTGGTCTATAGAGCAAGTAGCCATTTATGGTGAGTTTCGGGGAAATCATAATAGAAAAAACACCAGCCTCACATTTTGTAATATTTACAGGTTCAAGGGTACAAGTAAGTTCCTCTCTATAAATGATCGCAAGTCCGCCTCCTCTTTGATCCTCACGATCTAGTCTAAGTAAACAATATCCCGTCGGGATAGCATCAAGTGTTTCAGGCGAGGAGGTTTCATCTAACCATGTTTCCGTTAAAAAAAATACTTCAGGCTGATGATCTATGATCAAATCATAAATTTGAATAGTATGTTTACGCAGTGAGCGACAGTTCAGTAGGAGCATTTTAACAGCGGTATCATTCTGTGAGGTATTATCAGGAGGTGGTGAAAACAGACATGTCGCGCATGTGAGAGGAAGCTGTTCGGGATTGAGAGAATGATTGCACCCTATAGGAGTAATGGGGCGAAGATGGCAAAGTTGGGAGCGCGAATAGGTAATATTACCTGATATCTCCAGAGGACTGAGATCAGGAGGGGTGGCCCTGGGCCGCGTCCAGTCGCGGACGGGAGCAGACGGGCAGGACTCAGGCTTGACTCCGGCGCGATTCCGGCGCGCCCGCTGAACGCGTCCGCTGCGCGGAGTCATGCCTGAACGTTTTTATAGTGGCGACTAGAGCGCCGTGGGAGGGTAGCCCTGCCTAAGATGGCCGCCGTCAATTCGGCCGATCCGTGTAATGGCACAATATTCGTCCTAAAGTGTCCCTGCTCGAGTGTGCCCCCCACAAGGTATCAATACCTCAGAAGTCGGGTGAGCAATGGGCTATCTCCGCTCCAAATTACGAGCGCGCAAACAGGCACCGCCGTAAAAACAGGGGAGGGGGTCGGACACAAAGGGTAATTCTGCACAAGGTCTATAACACACTGAAAATTAAAACAGCTTGAGGTTAAAACAGTTAAATCAGGAGTTCACCTCATTGGGACCGAGATCGCCGATTTTTGGCGTAGCGAGCGCCACCTCGCTTTATATTTTAATTTGAAGGCCGGTGCCACCCGGCATTGCCCCGTGGTATTTATTTAATTACGAGCCGGTGCCCACCCGGCATTTCCAAGGAATCACCGCCGCAGCCCAGGAGCACCGAAAGCTGTTGCCGGGCCGCTGCCTTCCGTGACCCGGAAGTCCTGCCCCCTGACCCCCAGGGCCGCGCTGCCATTGGCGGCCCCGGCGGAAGTCAGGCGGGAGGACGTCGTGACGAGGCCAGGCGGGAGACCGAGAAGCCTGCTCCCGTGTTCGCGAGGCTCCCGAGTGAGGAGAGGAGCCCCGCGCTGCGGCCGCCGAGGAGACGCCTCCAGCCCAAGAGACAGCCGGTGAGTGAAGGGAGGGAGGAGGGCGTCGGGGCACGTTGTCGGTGCCGCCCCTCCCCCTCCGTGTGCGGACCGAGCGAGGTCCTCGTTGTGTTCGAGCCCAGAGGCTCGTGGGGCATTGGCCATTCCTTCTTGTGTCCCGAGCGGCCCCGAAAGGCAGCGGGCAGCTCCAACGAGCACAGGCTTCCCGAGTCCACGAGGGACTCCAACAAGAGGGGCCATTCTTTGTTCTTTGAGCCCACGAGGCTCCAGGAGGCATTTTCATCGTTGTAGAGCACAGAAGCTCTACGGTGCCACTTTTGTTTGACGAGCCCAGCGGGGCTCCAGCCCACACAGTGATTGAGAGCCCTGAGAGAGGCTCTGGGGCAATTCCTTATTTTTAGAGCGCTGAGCTCTACATTGTACATTTGCCTGGGTGAGCCCTGAGAGGCTCCTTGCCCACTTTGTTCTTGAGCCCTCCTGGCTCCAACGTTTGCCCAGTTCTATTTAACAACTGTCCAGCACTTAGTGGACAGTTGCCACGTTTAGGCTTGAGTTCTGTGCTGCCTGCGCAGACCTCCCTGACACTGAGACTCAGGGCATTCCGCCCCTTTCGAGGCCAGTTGGCCTGAGGGACCCTTTTTGAGTGTTGTGCTATGTGCACCCTGCGCATTGTAATGTACTTGATGATGTGATTCTTGCGCATGTGTTCTAACCTGTGCCTTTTCTAAAAGTGACCTGATTAGGTAGTCTTATGGTTATCCCCTTTTTGCTAAATGTGACCTGCAGAGAGGATTGTTTAGGTTTATCCATTATGCTAAATGTGACCTGCATAGTAGAGTGTTGATGTTGCATTTTATGTTTAGGTTTCCTTCCCTTTGCTAAGAGTGAACTGCTTAGGTGTTGGTATTCCTTCCTTAGGTCCTAGTTACCTGCGTGATTACCTACAGTATTTTTGGGTTGCGTAGGAGGTCCTTACTGTTCCAGTGATTACTGGATGTGTGTTGCATTTGTAATTTTGGTGCTACTCATTCTATGTTTACGACATAAGTGTATATCTACCAGTATTATTTTCTAACAAGTGCCTACCCCTGACAGTGGTCCATGTGGCCCTGTCCTGTACATAATTCCCCTTGTAAATTCTGCCCGTGCCTCTGGCACATTGTACAGTTTGCGTGTGTTATCTAATGTGTTTTGTTTACTATAAATACAAAGGCTATTTTTTATATAGATCCTTGTGTGGAGTGTTTCTTTGTGGTGGGCCTTGGGTGTTGTTGCTGGGGTGCGTGCGCAAATACTTAACTCATACCGCCTCCAAGTTTAGCCTAGACTGCTCGCGCCACGCTACCTAGAGGGCGAGTGGGGGTTGCCTTGGTGTTTGACTCCCCTGCCCTGACTTTAAAGATGGTGATCCCTGACTGACCTCGACGCGAGTCTTGGCCGGCCAGGGTCCCGTTTCTAACATTGGCGGCAAGCGGTGAGGATAAGGATTTGTGTTTGCGCTGTACCACAGTGGCGACAGGCCACACTTCAAAGCTCTGCATTTTTTAGATAACTGCATTTTGGGAATTATTGTTTTTTAGGGAAGTTCAGTTTTGCTTCTCCTGAAAGGTGTCATTTGTATTTTGTCCAGTACCTTGTTCCCTGCCCTGCTCCCAGAGTTTGGTACCTGTGTCGCTAGTGGTCAGGTTGAGAGAATCAGGGGTGGTAGAAACTGCCTTACCAGTCCGAGGGGAGGGTTTTGTGTGAATGAGTGTGTGGTACGCTGGACAGTGGAGTGCAAGTTCTGAGAGAGGAATCTTGCTGAATTTGGTGATTGTATTCTCCTGTTTAGCTCAGACCCCCAGGTTCCCTGTGTCAAACTTTTCCTGAGAACGTCCGTCAAAATGGAGCCAGTTTTTGATCTCTGTAGTTTGTTTAGGTACAGTAGATTAGAGCTGGTCAGATTCTGCGAAAAGGGAGGCATAGAGGTGAGTGAGTTGGTTACTCAGTCCCAGCTTAGGGACAGCCTGATCCAGTGGCAAAAGGATCAGTGGGATCTCGAGCACAGAGAGAGAGATAGGGCCCGGGCCGCACGCCATGAGGGTGGTGAGTCTGTGGGGAGCCCTGAAGATTCTGATGATGAATGTGAGTTGGATGGTGATGACAGTGGATGGATGTCAGCAGAGAGTGAGGACCCCATAGATAGGGAGTCCCTTGCTGGGTCCATTGTCAGTACCAGCGCCCCATCCCTTTCCCTGTCCCCAGAGGAGTGGTTGGATAGGAAGGAAGAGAGGGAGTATCAGCTAGCGTTGGAACAGCTCAGGTTGGAGCATGCCAAGCTAGAGGCTGAGAGGGCCTTGTTCAGGGAGAAAGTAGCCCAAGAGAGTAGGTTACCCCCTGAGTGCATGTGTAATTGTCTGGATTCCCCAGGGAGGGTGGAGTCCAGTGGTGGCAGCTTTTTAAGTGTTGGTGTTGACAGTCCCACTCCCAGTTCCCCGAGTATGTTGCCTGTTTCCCCCGCAGAAGAGTTTGGGTTGAAGTTCAGGAGACTTAGGAAACTGCCTCATCAGTCTTGGGAGGACTTTGAGGATGAGTGTTGTGGAGCACTGTTTGATTGGGAAAAGGCTCACGTGAACGACAAGTCTGGCGGATTGTTTTGCATGGTTGTCACCGAGCACCTGCTCAGTTATTGTGTGCCAGAGTTGCGCCAGCACCTGTTGAAGTTTGGATCGTTTATTGCATGTGAGCTTTCAGCGGAAGCAGACCGCTGGGAGAGTGCAAGAGGCTCCTTAGCGCCGCTAGCGAGTGATTCCAATAATAGTGGGTCAGGTTTTCTCCAACCCAGCGTGGTGGAGGAGGGTGAGAGTAGCCCAGCTAGGTCTCAGTATAGTGAGGAGGGTGTAGGGGCTTGCTGTCTGTCTCAGTGGAGCGGAAGTGAGTGTGAGACCGAGAGTCCCCAGATGCCCGAAGCCCTGCCTCAGAGCCTGGATGGTTTCTTTAGGGAACACCAGGGTGGGGACCTATGCTTACCTGTTAGTCCACTTGAGGGAGATCTCCTAGTGTGTGGAGGACCTGGAGCATCTGTGAGCGGAGCTTCTGTAGTTTTGGAGTCTGGCAGTACTGCTCCAGTGGGGAGAGTACAGAAGTCCAGTGAGATGAGTGATTTGGGAGTGACCTGTGAGTCCTCAGAAGTCCTGGAGTGCCAGGCAGTGATTCCACCAAAGGTTCTAGACCAGAGGTTGGAGGTCCAGGTTCAGGGTTTGCCTGACCTGAAGGGTGGGAGTACTGTAAGCAGTGTCCTAACCAGTTCTTTCTCCAGAGGTACCGCCCCGGTTGGGAGGGAGCAGGACTCTGGAAGGGGGTGCAGAGGGTGGGAAAGCCCACCTCTGACCCCGGTACCACCTGAGGGGTTAAACCCTAGGTTGGGAGAATGGTGTTTAGAGGGTACCCCTCGCAGGAGGAGGAGGAACCCTAGGAGAAGAGGTAAGGGGAGGAGAGCCTTCCCTGAGACTCCTGGTCCACCTAAGGTTGTAGACCCTAGGCTGGAGAACCAGTGGCAGTCTAGCCCTGTCTTGCAGACAGGAAGAGTGGAGCATGGCTGTTATGTGCCAGGGGTTACTACCCCCCACTTGGTGAGTTGGCAGGATCCAGTGGCACCTGGGTGGCCTAGGGCCTGGTCCTCGCCGAGGGCAGCTGGAGAGTACCAGTGGGGTAATCCAGTGTGTCCCTACAGTAGCTTTAGAAAGAACCCTAGGGGTTCACAGTGGCGTAAAACAGGAGGGTGTCCCTGCAGTTGCAGGCCCGCGTCCGTGTTTTATCGCCCCAAGCAGGTAAGTCCATCACGGTGGTGATTGGTCTGCCCTGCGTTTTGGCTGGTAGGGGGTTGTGTTGGACTTGGCCCTTAAGGCAGGTTCACCCCTAATCTTTTTGATTTTAATCTGTGAGATGCGTGGATGATTTTCTGGTCTGTGCGCACTTTTTCTCTGTGTCCCAGAGTAAAGTGCGTGCATGTAGTTAGGCTGGCCTGCTCTCCCATAGGGATGCATGGGGAATGACTGTGTCCCTAGTAATTCCTGATGTGTGGGGAGTGCATGCTCGAGTTTGGTATGTGCGTGTTCGTGGGAATGAATGCTTCGCAATGATGTATGTTGCGTGAATGTGGCATGTGTAGAAATGCCATTTCTGGGACTTGGCATATTAATGGAAAATATGCCTGCAGTGTGATTGGCTGGAGCTGGCTGGTGAGCCTGGCTCCAGGAAGGCTGGATGGGTCTGCCCGGTGGTGAGTGTGAGATCAGCATGCTTGATGGCTTGGGAGGAGTGCCCCTGGTCCCTGATGGGCCTGGACTTTCCCCGGACAATGCTGGCTCCACCCCCTGTAGTGCGACTGATGGCCCTAGCCCTGCCAGTGAATAGAGAGGGTGGTTGGGGTAAACAGAGTACTTCAGAACCAGCTGCGACTGGTTTTCCCCCACCCTGCACCCTGAGACAAAGGGTTTGTCTGTATAAGAAGGGGCTGTGTCCCCATACAATTTGTCCTGTTCTTGGTTCTGTTCTAGGATCTTGCCAGAGGGGGCTGCTGCTGCGGCAGGGGCCAAGAGGACCACCACTTGGCTGTCTCCCTGCCTGGAGACCCAGTGTGCTGGCTCTGGCCCTGCCTTGCCCCTCTGCCTGCCTCCAGACCCTGCTGGAGCTTTGCTGCGCCTGGAGGCGCCCTGACATTGATTTCTAGCGCTAGGAGCGCTTTCCTGGTACCCCAGCGCTCAATAGCGCTTTGCTTAACTTTCCAGCGCTGAGCGCGCGTCTTCTTTGTCCCCGAGCGCTTGGGAGCGCTTTATTTTGCATGGCCGGTGCCCACCCGGCATTGGGACCGAGATCGCCGATTTTTGGCGTAGCGAGTGCCACCTCGCTTTATATTTTAATTTGAAGGCCGGTGCCACCCGGCATTGCCCCGTGGTATTTATTTAATTACGAGCCGGTGCCCACAAGGCATTTCCAAGGAATCACCGCCGCAGCCCAGGAGCACCGAAAGCTGTTGCCGGGCCGCTGCCTTCCGCGACCCGGAAGTCCCGCCCCCTGACCCCCAGGGCCGCGCTGCCATTGGCAGCCCCGGCGGAAGTCAGGCGGGAGGACGTCGTGACGAGGCCAGGCGGGAGACCGAGAAGCCTGCTCCCGTGTTCGCGAGGCTCCCGAGTGAGGAGAGGAGCCCCGCGCTGCGGCCGCCGAGGAGACGCCTCCAGCCCAAGAGACAGCCGGTGAGTGAAGGGAGGGAGGAGGGCGTCGGGGCACGTTGTCGGTGCCGCCCCTCCCCCTCCATGTGCGGACCGAGCGAGGTCCTCGTTGTGTTCGAGCCCAGAGGCTCGTGGGGCATTGGCCATTCCTTCTTGTGTCCCGAGCGGCCCCGAAAGGCAGCGGGCCGCTCCAACGAGCACAGGCTTCCCGAGTCCACGAGGGACTCCAACAAGAGGGGCCATTCTTTGTTCTTTGAGCCCACGAGGCTCCAGGAGGCATTTTCATCGTTGTAGAGCACAGAAGCTCTACGGTGCCACTTTTGTTTGACGAGCCCAGCGAGGCTCCAGCCCACACAGTGATTGAGAGCCCTGAGAGAGGCTCTGGGGCAATTCCTTATTTTTAGAGCGCTGAGCTCTACATTGTACATTTGCCTGGGTGAGCCCTGAGAGGCTCCTTGCTCACTTTGTTCTTGAGCCCTCCTGGCTCCAACGTTTGCCCAGTTCTATTTAACAACTGTCCAGCACTTAGTGGACAGTTGCCACGTTTAGGCTTGAGTTCTGTGCTGCCTGCGCAGACCTCCCTGACACTGAGACTCAGGGCATTCCGCCCCTTTCGAGGCCAGTTGGCCTGAGGGACCCTTTTTAAATGTTGTGCTATGTGCACCCTGCGCATTGTAATGTACTTGATGATGTGATTCTTGCGCATGTGTTCTAACCTGTGCCTTTTCTAAAAGTGACCTGATTAGGTAGTCTTGTGGTTATCCCATTTTTGCTAAATGTGACCTGCAGAGAGGATTGTTTAGGTTTATCCATTATGCTAAATGTGACCTGCATAGTAGAGTGTTGATGTTGCATTTTATGTTTAGGTTTCCTTCCCTTTGCTAAGAGTGAACTGCTTAGGTGTTGGTATTTCTTCCTTAGGTCCTAGTTACCTGCGTGATTACCTACAGTATTTTTGGGTTGCGTAGGAGGTCCTTACTGTTCCAGTGATTAATGGATGTGTGTTGCATTTGTAATTTTGGTGCTACTCATTCTATGTTTACGACATAAGTGTATATCTACCAGTATTATTTTCTAACAAGTGCCTACCCCTGACAGTGGTCCATGTGGCCCTGTCCTGTACATAATTCCCCTTGTAAATTCTGCCCGTGCCTCTGGCACATTGTACAGTTTGCGTGTGTTATCTAATGTGTTTTGTTTACTATAAATACAAAGGCTATTTTTTATATAGATCCTTGTGTGGAGTGTTTCTTTGTGGTGGGCCTTGGGTGTTGTTGCTGGGGTGCGTGCGCAAATACTTAACTCATACCGCCTCCAAGTTGAGCCTAGACTGCTCGCGCCATGCTACCTAGAGGGCGAGTGGGGGTTGCCTTGGTGTGTGACTCCCCTGCCCTGACTTTAGAGATGGTGATCCCTGACTGACCTCGACGCGAGTCTTGGCCGGCCAGGGTCCCGTTTCTAACACCCTCCAATTGTTCTGCAATCACAGATGAGGACTGAGACCAGTTTAGTAAACATTTAAAAATAAAACGAGTTTTCACAAGTCACTTAACTTTAATGAAGCTACTTTATTTAGAAAGGAATTTCTTTTGCACTATTAAATTCATAAATGAACTTTAAATGTTAGGAACACGAAAACGGCAGACCACAGAAGGAAAAGGGGCAGCACAGTGGTTACGAATATTTTAATTGTGTACTGTAAATACGAGCTCTATTGTGAATACACCGACTACAGGAATTGTTTATGATGAATCATTACCAAATAAATCCAAATGTGAAAGTCACAGCACATTATTTTTCTCCTTCACAGCAGATAAGGTTTTAATTGCAGAGCTTTATTACACCAGCTAATTTAAAAGCTGCACAGTGAATCATATGTTCAGTCATTTGTAGGGTTCTGAGAAATTTTAAAAGGATCACCATGTGATCAAAATGGGAAAGCTGTTGAGAAAGCCTAATCTGATTTAATGCAGCATTGCATATGTATTAGAAAACCTGGATACAATAGATTAGAAAGGAACACATTATTTTTGGGCCTACTATTGCATCTGTTCCGGTGATAAAAAACATTTTTTTTAAAAATGAGCTGCACACGTTCTTTTACATTTCATCACAAGTTGTTGGCTCCATTGTGTGGAACAGATTAAGTTAAATCAATCAATCAATCAGGCCTTTGTTAAGCATGACTACTCACCAGTAAGGGTCTCAAGGCGCTAGAGAAGGGGGTTGCAGATTTCAGTCCATCAAGGAGGGGGTCTGTCGAAGAGCCAGGTTTTGAGGTTTCTTGCGAAGATGGGAAGTGAAGTGTCTGTCTGCGGTGGAGCAGAAGGGCATTTTCAGGCTCTGGCCGGGAGGAAGGAGAAGGAGCAGCCTCCCGACCCGGTCTTTCTGGTGTGGGACACCACGACATAGGAGAGCTGGGCTGATCGTAGGGTCCTTTGGGGTGCGTAGGATTTGAGTCGGCTGTTCAGGTATGCTGGTCCGGTGTCGTGGAGGGCCTTGTGTGCGTGGGTGAGCACCTTGAAGATGACTCAAGCCTCGATGGGGAGCCAGTGGAGTGTTTGCAGGTGCTGGGAGATGTGGCAGAGTTTTGGCAGGTTGAGGATCAGTCTTACAGCTGCGTTCTGGATGTTTTGTAGCTTGCAGGTGAGGTTTTTGTTTATTACGGCGTAGAGTGCATTGCCCCAGTCAAGACTGCTGGTGACCATGGCGTGAGTGACGGTCTTTCTGTGATCGAGGGGGGTCCCTTTGTAGCTCTTACATAGGAGGCGGAGGGTGTGGAAGCAGGAAGATGAGACAGAGTTGATCTAGTGGTGCATTTTGACCTCAGAGTCCAGGATGATTTCCAGGTTGCGTGAGTGGTCCGTGGGGGTTGACAGGTTTCCAAGGGAAGGGGGCCACCAGGTGTTGTTCCAGGAATGGGGGCTTGGGCCCATGATGAGTACTTCTGTTTTGTTGGTGTTTAGTTGTAGGCAGCTGTCTTTTTATCCATTTGGCGATGGCTTCCATGCCTTATCGAAAGTTGTGTCTGGCGGTGTTGGGTTCATTGGATAAGGAGAGGAGGAGTTGGGTGTCGTCTGCTGATGACACAATGTTGAGTCAGTAGGTTCTGACAATGGGGGCGAGTGGAGCCATGTAGACGTTGAAGAGTGTCGGGCTGAGGGAGGAACCACGGGTGACTCTGCAGGTGATAGGTGTAGGGTCTGAGAGGAAATGGGGGAGTGTGACCAGATGCGCTCTGCCGCAGAGGAAGGAGCGGATCCAGTCGAGGGCCTTGTCCTGGATTCCTGTGTTGCGGAGTCTGCATATTAGCATATTAGGGTACAGTGAGAGACTGTGTTGAACGCTGCTGGGAGGTCAAGGAGGATGAGGGCTACTGTTTCTTCTTTGTCAAGTAGGGTTTGGATGTCGTGTGTTGAGGCGAGGAGGGCGGATACCATACTGTAGTTTTTTATAAAGCTGGTTTAGGAGGAGTCAAGGATGTTGTGCTCTTCGATGAATGTGGCGAGTTGGCTGTTGATGGCCTTCTCCATGACTTTTGCTGGGAACGGGAGCAGGGAGATGGGTCTGTAGTTTTTGAGCTCGGAGGGGTCAACTGAGGGTTTCTTCAAGAGGGGTTGACCTTGGCGTGTTTCCAATCGTCGGGGAAAGAGGCAGACGACAGGGAGTGGTTGATGGTGTGGGGGAGCATGGGTGCGATGGTCTCGGCGACTCTGTTGAAGATATAGTGGGGCAGGGGTCCATGTGGGTCCCGGAGTGGATTAACTTCATTGTCTTAAGTGTGTCTTCAGTGGTGAGGGCTGTTCAGTTGTCAATCGCTGGCTTCCAGGTGTCGGGGTTGTTGGTGAGCGTTCAGTGTGTTGGTTGTCTTCATCGAAGTTGTCGTATATACTCTTGATTTTGTGGTGAAAAAGGTGCTGAGTTTGTCGCAGAGGTCTTGTGAGCGAGGGATGTCAGTAGACTCACTGGTGGGTTGGGCAAACTCAATGAGGTTGAAGAGTTCTTTGCTGTTGTGCGCATGTGTTGAGATTCTGTCTTCAATTGTTTTTTTTCTCATTTCTCTGATGAGTTGTTGGTGGCGGCTCTGAAGTTGTTGTGGGCTTCTGTGGATTTGATGTTCCTCCAGGTCTTATGGAGGCGGAGACCAGTGTGTCAGGACTCTCGAAGTTTGGTGGTAAACCATCTGGCTTTCTTGGCTCGGATGTTGTTGTTTTTCTTGAGGGGGGCTATAGTGTTGGCTCGGTCCAAGATCCATCTATCCAGGGTTCGGGCTGCAGTGTTGGGGTTGTCATTTTCTGTGATGGTTGGGTGGAATTGTGGAGTGTGGAGGTGAGCTGGTCGTCGGTGATTTTGGTCCAGTTTCTCCGTGGGAGCAGGTGCTGGTGTCTGTAGATGGTGGGGGTTCTGAAGGTGAAGTAGACACAACAATGGTCAGTCAATGGGAGAACGGCGGTGTGGCTGAAGGTGATGGATTTTCTTGTAGTGAAGAGGGGGTCAAGGGTGTTTCCTGCTGAGTGAGTTGGCTCGGTTACGATCTGGCGGAGTCCAATGTTGTAGAGGTTGTCCAGGAAGGATTTGGTGTTGGGGTGCAATTGGTTGTCGAGGTGGAAGTTGAGGTCTCCCAGCAGGGTGTAGGTAGTGGATGCTATGGCCTGTGGGGAGATGATGTCTGTGATGGAGTTGGCTAAAGGTCTGCAGGGTCCAGTGGGTCGGTAGATGAGGGTTCCTTGGAGGGCGGTGGTAGGGCTGGCCAGTATCTTGAAGTGAAGGAGTTCGATTAGGTCTGTGGGCTCTTTGAGGAGTGTGTACAGGAGGAAGGTGGATTTGTGGACAATGGTGATTCATCCTCCCGGGCGGTGGGGCGGTCCTTCCGGGAGATCTTATATCCTTGGGGAATGGTGACAGTGATGTCCGATTCCGAGGTGGTGTTGGGCCAGGTTTCGGTGAGGAACGCTCTATCTGGGGTGGTGCTATCGAGGAGGTCCCAGATTTTGGTGGCGTGTTTGTGGAGCGATTGGACGTTGAGGAGGATGCATTTCAGGGTCTTTGGTTTGGTTGAGTTCTTGCGGGCGAGTTGTGCTGGGTCCGGGTTCTTGGCGGTGTTGCAGGTGTGCCGGCAGCAGTGACAGCTGAAGGGTCCAAGGGTGTCGGCTGGTGATGCTGGATTGCAGTTGTTGTTGCGGCCTGGGTTGAGTGCGTGGAGTGCTGCTGGGTCGTAGCGTTGGCGGGCAGAGGTTCAGAGCTCCTGGTGCTGGTCACGGTCGGGTCACAGACGGGTGCAGATGGGCTTGCCTTTTGCACGCCTACGCACGCCAGCTGTGCACAGCTGCACGGCGGTTGCCATTAAATACCGGTTGTGGAGCGCTGAACAGCTGGGAGGCAGGAGCAGAGAGAGGTGCTGGATTGGGCCGTTTGCTCTGGTTGTGCTGTGGGGAGGGGCCACGGGGGCAGCAGAGGCCGGGGAAAATGGGTGGGAAAGGAGGAATACAGGGAAAAACATAAAAACAAAGCAGAAAATCAGGAAAGTGCAGAAAGCAGAAAAATGCAGAAAAATTGATTTAGAAAATGAGTGAAAACAAGTGAAAAACAGAGCGGAAAGCGGAGTGAGAAAAGGGAGACAGAGGTCCACTGGACCACCAGGGATGAGGCGCAGGTGAACCTGTGGGTGGAGGAGGGCCTCGAGCACTCACAATAGTGCAGGGGATCAGGGGAGGCATATGTAAATGGTGGAGCTGCGAGGGTGGGAGAGCAATTTTACTAACAAAGAGGCATAAGAAGAAGATGTAATACGGGTCATCTATTAATACTTATAAGTATAAACTTCAGGGTAGGCTTTAGTATAAACGAGGTTTCACATACTGTATGTAACTATTGCTAAATGCTGATTTGCATTAGTGTGACTGGCCCTTGTAAAAGTAAAAGTTATAATGGAGTTCACCCATACATATCATACATAAAACGTGGGCTGACATATCTTTCACAGGAAGCATTCATTATTGTAATATCTCCGGTAATGGCTATAGGAAAGGAAGGGAACAGGAGTTGTGGGGATGGTGAGAAGGGGTACTTCTTTGTTTTATATTGTTATTTTGGGTCAAGCATAATTTAGGAATAAAAATACTCTCTCAGAAAGAAATATGTCCTATAAGTATGTACCATATTTCTTTTATGCATCAGTCTGGCCGTTGGCAAAGTTGTCAAGATATCATCTTTTAATGGACTAGACTCCAAGGAATATGTTCACCATCAAGCCCTCATTACATGAGGCCTCGGACAAGGTTTGGTTTTTTCCCACCCCCAAAGTTACGGATACCAGCTTCTCCGATTATTTGAGGGTTGGGGGAAAACCATCCCTTTACCTTTACGAGTTGGAGTCTGAGGGTCAACAAAACAAATGAGGAATTAATGGGGAAATCAGTAATTTTGCATCCAGTTTCCCCGATAATTCCTTATTTTGGGCTGTTCTTTCCACCAGAGTTTTTGGCTTCTCTCAGCAACAGAAATTCAAACTGGAAGAACTCATGATTCTGATAGTGCTAGTAACTGCTGTGTTTTTTAATAATGTCTATATTGATTTTCCAAATGAAAAACATACATTACAACCAGAGATACGCTGCTGTGAATCACATCTTTAACGCAATAAGAACTACACATTAACATGGAAATATAGTCAACAAAAGATTTAAAAAAAAGAAAATCAAGTGGGAAAATGTGGAAAAAATAAATCAATGAATCAGATTGTGAGGTTATGAGGACTGAGGAGATGGGGACAAGATCACAATGAGAGAGATAGAAGGGAGAAGGTGTTAGGACTTGGTGTCAGGATCCAGCGTGCTGAGGTAGTCATGCAGTGGTTGCCATATATCTCTGGGGCGGGACGAGGAAGGTTGGTGGAGGGTGTAGTCTTCACTGACATTATCACAATATGGCATGCTATTAAGCCAGTTAAAAGAGAAGGAACCTTAATTGCTGCCCCATATGAGCGTCATCTCACACTTAGATAAAAGGAAACTCATGGAGACGATGCGGCACAAGGAATGCTGCATATCTCTGGTGTATCCTAGAAGTGAAAGGAGACGGTCAGGGGAGGATCTCTGGTGTATCCTAAAAGTGCACAGAGACAGTCAATGAGAGCACTATGTCAATTAATCAATCAGGATTGTTGAAGCCCATTACTCACCCGTTAAGGTCTCAAGGCGCTGGGTGCAGGGTCATTCAAAGAGACAGGTCTTGAGGTCTTTCCTGAATTGGTGCAGTGTTGGGCTTTGCCAAAGGTATTGGGGGAGGTCATTCTAGGTCTTGGCTGTGAGGCAGGAGAAGGACCTCCCCGGCTCTGTTCTTGTAGAAGCGTGGGACGGTGGCTCGGGCGAAGTCTGCTGAGCTGCGGTTTCTCTTAGGGGTATGGAAGGAGAGGCGGTTGTTGAGGTATTGTGGTCCAATGTTGTGCAGGGCCTTGTAAGCATGTGTGAGCAGGTTGAAAGATAATTTTCCTTGGACGAGGAGCCAGTGGAGGGCACAGAGTGTTGGGTGATGTGGTTGCACCATGGGATATTGAGGACGTGTCCGGCCGCGACGTTCAGGATGGTCTGGAGTTTGCTGAGGACTTCTTTGTTGATTCCGGCATTTCCGTAGTTGAGTCTGCTGGTGGGGAGGGCCTGAGTGACCGTTTTCCTGGAGTCAGTGTTTTGCGTAGTATGCAATGGTTGTTGAAGCATGCGGGGGAGACAGCGTTGAACTGGCCATTCATAGTCAGTCATGGCAGTGATATGTTTGAAAACCAAAGTTCAGTGTGAATGTATCACTGGACAAGTCCATGTTAAATGTGCAAAGATTTCCCCTGGGGCATGGCATTTAATGCACAGGTCAGGCCTAGTAGGATAAAATTTTGTGATGTCAGAGGGTGACAGATAGAAATGCTGTTACCTGTTCCTCAACCCTTTCCCTTTTAGTGCTGTCAGGTTTAAGGGTAAAGCAAATATGGTACAGTCATTAAACTAGATGATCACCAGACACATCGGTCACAGTGACTGTCAATAGAGAGACATCTTCAGGGGACAATGGATGAGAGGGAATCAGGGACCGCAATGTATTGTGAAGTCTCTGAATGATAAAGAGGTCAATTAAAAATGGGTCAGTCGAGCGCGGTTCTACAGTTGGTTGTATAACATGGCCATCTAGGAATAAGACTCCCATGGTGAGTAGGTTATGGTGGCAAAATATACGTTGTACCAATTTTTCATGGGTAAGAGGGAGCCAAGGGTCATGCATTTAAAAAGCAGGGTAATATATGGGGCCCCCTCCCAGTATACGCAACAGCCTGTGCCACACCCATCAAGTCATAGACACTGTTTGAATGTCGGTGGCATCCAGTGAAATACCCTTTGGCAAAATTAAAGAGGGTAGGAGGTCACCTAGCTCATACCTCTCCGGTCTCATATAAGGAATGCGGGCATATGGCTGATACCAGCAATGGGAGAACTAGTATTGGGCAATGAGGTAATATAAGTTGAGGTCCGGGACTCCAAGGCCACTGCGCTAATATGGGACAGGAATATGGGGTGACCTCCGCCCCATACAATATGCAAAAGGAGACTATGTAGGGAGTGAAAAAAGCTCAGGGACAGTGGGATAGGAATGGTTAAGAATAAGTTAAAGAAGCAGGGCAAAATGAATATTTTGATGATGGCCAAGCTCCTAGCCATAGAGAGGGAGAGTTTTATCCAGTGGTCGATTTGAAGAGTGAGGTTCGCCATCCCCAGCCTATAGTTGAGTTGCAGTATTTGATTCCTGTCTCTTTGGAGCCATATGGCTAAGTACCTGGCATTATCTGCCGCCCAGGTGAGTGAATAATAAGAGGGCGCAGGCTATGCAACATCTGTGAATGAGAATAGTTCTGACTTGGCCCAGTTAATTTGGAGTCTGAGCAGATTGCCGAAGTGGACAATCTCCTGCATGAAGAGAGATACCTTCTCCGATCGATGAAGAATAAAGAGCAAAATGCTGTCTGTGTACAGGGGAGCATAACCTGGCCATGGGTGAGCTGTAGGCCTCTGTGTAGATGGTGGTCTTGTATACAGTGGAACAATGGGTCCATAGTAATGTTGAAGAGAAGGGGAGACAGGGGACAACCCTGCCTGGTCCCTTTCAGGATAGGTAACATTTGAGAGAGGGAACTATTGACCTGGAGACGGGCCACAGGAAAAGTATATAGAAACATGATTAGGGAGATGAGGATAGCAGGGATTTCCAGTTTACTAAGAACTGTGCTCAGGAAGGGCCATTTAATGGAGTCAAATGCTTTCTCAGCATCCAACAGGGCTATGACTCCTGGAATAGAGAGATATATCTTATTGAGAATTAAGAAAATGGTACATACATTGAGTGAGGTGGAGTGATAAGGGACGAAGCCAGATTACACAGGGGAAATTATTTGTTCCATTAAAAAAGATAATCTGGTGGCAAGGACCTTGGCTAATAATATACTGTCACGGCTCAAGAGAGATAGAGGGTGAGAGGAGGAGTATAGATCAGGGTCCTTACTAATTTACAGCAGGACAATAAGGATGGCCTTGTGTAGTGATGGGGGCAAGGTGCCCATGGCCAGTGATTCATTGTATAGTGCCAAAAGGTGGGGAGCCAATAATTGATCAAAGGTCTTGTAGAAGGCTCCAGTTAGGCCATTCAAACCAGGTGCCTCAGAGCAATCAAGAGCATCGATAGCTAGTGCAATTTCTTCAGTGGAAATGGGCTAGGAAAGGAACTGGCATTAGACATCCATAAGCCAAACCATCGCCCCATCCTCATGATATGTAGATATTTCCAATGGGAGATCGGGGATGCGTGAAGAATAAAGATGCTTATCATTCTGTTGGAGTTCAGATACAACGCCCTCTCCATCACATATTCGCTGCTCAGAATCTGAGCGCAACTCAGTAATGTAATTATGAAATGGATTGGGTTATAAAAGTTGGGCTAGAGTGTGACTTGGGCACTCTCCCTCCCCATACTGGTGGACCCTGGCATGTTTCCTCATGTTTGTGACCTCCCTATCAGTAAGACCATGAAACTGTGTACAAAAGGCAGATTAGTGATATAAAAGATGGTCTCCACCTCCAGCAGCGGCTTTGTCCATGTCTCGAAGGTCAGTCTCGACAAGGTGAATTTGAAAACGTATGTCACACAGTATTCCAATGTGTTTGGAGATACAGACTCCACGGATGAAGGCCTTTAGGGCCTCCCAAAGGGTGGCCCGTGTCTCAACGGATCACCCTTTCAGCTCAAAACATTCAGTTATTACAGCAAGTACCTCACCACGGAACACTGGATCATGGGGGGACTCCCTGTGGAGTCTCCAGGTGCTGACCGAGCTGCAGCCAGAGGAAACCTGCATGCGGAGAAGAACTGGGGTGTGGTCAGACAAAGTATGAGGTAGTACTGTGATCTCTGTTACCCAAAGGCATGCATGAACGGAGAGGAACCAATAGTCTAACATAGTCCAGATGGAGTGGGGGGCTGAAAAAAAAGTAATTTCCGGGGGTCGAGGGATAACGGATGTGCCAGGCATCACGAAGCACATAAGTGTCAACGATGTTATGGGGTTTACCTCTGGTGGGGGTACAGGTAGAGTCAGTGAGGGAGCACAGCGGTATGTTGAGAACCCAACCCAAAAGAATTGGTTTGTTACGCTGCTGCACTTTGAATCGCCGCCGTAATTTCTAAGCACTACTGAGTACTAGTCTGTTTTTAAATATGGATTAAACTGTTTTTATGGATTTATGTTGTCGATGTTAGCCTAAAATTATTGTTGGTGGGATCACCCGACATAGCGGGCGGAGAATTGTGGACATTGCTCCCTCTATGACCTATTTCGCATTGCCTGCACTTTAAAACTTTGAAACACACCACTCACCATTTGGTTGAGACTCGTGCTGCCTCGGCTCCCGACCGCCATCCTGAGTGGGGGACTAGGGGCTCAGAGACGCTCCCAAGAGGTCATCTTGGGTAGCGCTCTAGTGTTTGGAGGGTTGCTTGCCAAGTACGATTTAAGGACCCCGAATGCAAGCGTGCGCGCCGTTGGCGCGCCAGAGGCAAGCCCGTCTGCGCCTTCCGCACCAGGACGGGCCCAGGGGCTAGGACCTCTCCTCAATCTCATATTTACTCCATGGAAACCCTCCTGGCGTTAAGAACAGGAAACGAGGCGCTAGCCGAGTTCACTTCAGCCAGGTTACAGGAAGAATCCCTCTTGCGGGGAAGGTGTGAACATGCATGGTCTAAGATGGTGCCACACTCTCATACGATCCAGGGGTTAAAAGTTGCAATGCTGAAAACACACTCCTTGCAAAAGCACCATCTGGAAGTGTTTTCACTCCTTCTGGCTGGCGACATTGATATTCTTGCCCTCACCGAGACCTGGCTGGGGGCTTCTTCCACCCCGGATGTTCTTGCGGCAATACCATTGGAATATGATGCATTGTGGCATAACCACCCTAAATAGTGTAGCAGGGGGGGGTTGCAATATTATTTAAAAAACTCTCAGGGTCACATAGGTTGTCGCGGAAAACTGCGACAGTGCGGAGCTACTGGGCATAAAAATCTCATTAAAATCAACGTGCATTATGATGGTGGTAGTATACCGCCCACCAAAGAGTTCCCCAGATTTTAATGAAGCCTTCTTGGAGTTCTTAACTGATCTGGGTTCTAGATATAAATCTCTTTTGGTGGTAGGGGACTTCAATTATCATTGGGGGAAGTTACCTAGAGACCCTACAGAGACAGGGTTTGACACCAACCTGATCTCACTACATCTGCGCCAATTAGTGGTGGGCCCTACGCATGTCAAAGGCCACACGTTGGACCTGGTTTGGTCCTCTATATCCCGGGCAGAGATAATCGACGTCAGCCCTTGCATATGGTCAGATCATTCCCTGATCAAGTGCTGGGTTCCGTACGACTTCTCACCGGCAACGTCAGATCCACTTTGGAGAAAGGTCCGAGCTTGTAAGAAGTTGGAAGCTGAGTCTCTGACTTCCACGCTTCTCTCCATTCCACCTCCAGGGAGGAGAGAGGGAAATCTAGATTCAGACACCACAGCCCTCATCGCCTGGATTCGCGCTGCCTTGGACACTCTTGTCCCTGAGCGAATGGAGAGAACCAGAGCAAAAGGGAAGGGAGCACCTTGCTTTGATGCCTCGCTTAGAGAAAAAAAACAAGTTCTTCGGCAAGCGGAGAGAAGGTGGAGACTCAATTACAGCCAGGTTGAGTCTGAAACTTACAAAGTACTTCTGTCAAAATACAAGGCTGATATACTGTCGAGCAAGGCAGCCTTCTATGAGGACAGAATTAGACGTGCAGGGAATAAGCAAAAGAAGATATTTTCCATCCTCAGGGAACTAACGCAGTTAGATGGTAAAACCCCAGCAAACGATCGACCGGTTTGTGATACCTTTCAGAGGTTTTTCCTCCAGAAAATACAAGACATCATTAGGGACATCTCAAAAACTCCAGCTGATCCTTTTCTCTCACCCACCCCTGCCCTCCAGGAGTCGACCTGAAACTTGAACAGCATCCCGTGCTTGGATGCAGGGAGTTTGTCAGCTATTGCTCGCCAAATTAAGTCAGGATCTAGTATGGACCCATGCCCCCGAGAATATTTCAAATGGCCTTGCCCGGCCTTGAAAGACAGCTGCTAAGCCTATTAAATGAGTCATTAGAGTCTGGTTATCTCCCATCGAACTTGAAGGAAGCCAGGGTCAATCCCCTCCTGAAGAAAGCAGGAGCGGACATTAAGGCTCTAAAGAACTACAGGCCCATCTCTCAATTGCCCTTTTTGGGAAAGATCTCGGAAAAGCAAGTCCTGAATATGCTGGCCAGCTACCTGGAGGAGCATGGTCTACTTCATCCAAGGCAGGCGGGCTTCCGGCCGCAGCATAGTACGGAATTGGTCATGGTAACGGTCGCTGATGATCTAAGAATCAGGGCAGATTATAAACAGCCTTGTGCCTTGATTCTATTAGATCTGTCAGCGGCGTTTGATATGATCAGCCACACCATCCTGCTTGACCGTATCGCGAAGCTGGGAATAACACGGCAAGCATTTAAGTGGCTTAAATCTTTCCTTACTGGCCGGACCCAAAGAGTGCAATTGGGAGACCAAATATCCGAGGCCAATGTTGTGACCTGGGGCGTACCCCAGGGGTCCGCACTATCCCCTCTGTTATTTTACATATATCTTCAACCTCTTGTGGGGGAGTTAACGCATAGGAATTGCCAAGTCTTTAACTATGCAGACGATACCCAACTGCTTGTTCAGTTGGAGAATTCGAGGGAGGCACAGGAATCGGTAAAGAACTTGCTTAGATTCACTATAAATTGGATGACCAACAACCTTCTGAAAGTGAATGCTGAGAAAACGGAGGTGTTGGTTATTACCAATCTAGAAAACCCCTGGTGGGATTTGTTCTGGCCCTCAGAATTAGGGAAAACACCAACTCCAGGAAGATTGGTCAAAAGTTTAGGTCTGAAGATTGATGCAGACCTTTCCATGGCCCTCCAAGTCTCGGCAGTGGTAGGCTCCTGCGTTTGTGTGCTTAGGCAACTCCGGAAGCTGAAACCCATTCTGTCTACCCCCACATTGCAATCCATAGTGTCCACCATCATTATCTCTTGGTTGGACTATGGCAATGCTTTGTATTTAGGCCTCCCGCAGAAACTCCTGAGGAAACTACAGGTTGTGCAGAATGACGCGGCCAGGTTGATCTACTCCCTGCTGAGGAGCTCTCATGCGACCCCCCTTCTTTTGAAGCTGCACTGGCTGCCCGTCAAATTTAGAGTGCAGTTTAAATGTCTTTGTGTGGCCCACAAAGCCATTTTTGGTAAGGCTCCTAAGTATATCAAGGAGCGCTTGAGGAAGTACACTCCGGGGAGAGCCCTAAGGTCGAGCAAAGCCTGCAAATTGATTGAACCTAGATTTAAGCTTAAAACTAAAGGTGGCAGGGCTCTGTCCATACTCCTTCCACAGCTTTGGAATGAGCTACCTGCATTCCTGCAGGAAGACTCCAACTATTGTCTTTAAGAAAGAACTTGAAGACCTATTTGTTTAAAAGGATAACATCATTATCCTGATGTGGTTTGATGGAGGAGGGCGCTTTCTGGGTTGGAGCAGGTTATGTACTTTTTCTTGAAAGTGCTTAGAGACCAGTGGTGATTTGCGCTATACAAAAACATTGTAACATAACATAACATAACATAACAATAGCACATAGTCTACAGCAAAGTGTCCCATGTGTGCAAGAACATCTTGAAAACAATCAGGGTCGTCCACATTAGGAGCATACATGTTCAACAACGTGTGCTTACTACCCATGTTTGTGGGCTCTGCAATGCACAATATGTGTATGTTATTTCCCTGGGACCCAACTTCCTGGTATTCATTCTTTGGCGCCACTTGCTTTCAGATGAGTTCCATCTTATCCAGTTGCTTCTGCCCCATAGTGCCACTGTCCTCCATGCCAGATATATACTCCTCAACATTATCAATCCTCGTCTCCCTCAGATCCAGGCGCTCCCCCAGGGTGTCTGTGCGATCAGCAAGAGTATCAAAACGTGCAACCATGGCACACAAATTCACCTTGAGTTCTTACATTATGGTGGTCAAGTTGTTAGTTGCGACATCGCCTGGTTTGCGGTCTGCAGTTTCATCCATGTAGTAATGCGAACAGTGCTGTAGTGAAGTTCCTATATTCCCAATAGGCTCTGAGCATTGGAATAATATATCCTATAGATGTGACGTAGGACTTAAGTCGACTTGGTCTCTATCGAATATATTAGACATAATTGTGAGTGCCAGCTAGCTCAGAGGTCACTAGAAACTTTATCGAATTTACAAGAAGAGATTAGTTTCTGGCAACCGCTTAAACATGACAACTTTGTTACCCCAAGAATAAAACTAATCTTCAGATTCGTGGAAACAATAGATAGATATTTTACTCAGTCATTTGTGCATGCTTCGTTTCATCAGAGGTGCAGAGAAAATAGAGAGACAGGCGTTTTCAATAAAAGTGTTTATTGAACAGTCTTCTTTCACATGCAGAAGAAATGAACTGCTATAATCTTAATACTGGCTGTAAAGTATAATGTGTACAGCAAGAAGAGTATTATAAAATAATACTGTAAAAGCATGGTATGGTTTCTAAGCCATAGAATACATACATAAATAACAAAGACTAAAAGTACTCAACTGGTGTTTCTAAAATACGCCTACCCCAATGTACCTAACTTAAAACTAGTACGAGGGAAGACGTAAGTATGGGTTTAGTTTCTTTGCCAAGAATCTATCCAAGATTTCTCTTAGGGTCTAATCAGCTACGTACCTTGGTTTTAGAATGAAGGAGGTCTGGTATCTCTGTCTCCGGACTCGATTTCCCAACACCCCACAAGGGGAGCTTGGAAACACTGGAGCTGGATTCTCAGCGAGAGAAAGGCAGCCTCTCTCTCAGTGCGTCAGCTGGAGGGTCGGCTTCCTTCGGCACTTGCTGTATCGAGCTGCGTCGGGCAAGTAGATAGTCGAACTGCTCCAAACCACTGTGTGTTTGCTAGAGCAAGTGTGGGCATATTTATACCTTGAAGGTGCCTGGTTTGACATAAAGTCAGACATAATAACGTCACCAAAGAACCCCAAGGGAATGGTAGTTCTTTGAAAACGCCATGATTTCTAGGACAAATCAATATTCAAGAAAGGGGATGTCCCTGACTGCAGAAGCCGAGTTTTCCAAGAAATCGTTGTGGCTTTTTGGAACTAGTGGAAGTAGCCATGCCTGTATTTGGACTGCATGGGCTATGTCTAAATATGGGTATGATTTCTATGCCTATATAATGGTAATGTGAGTTATACCTATATAAGGGCATGAAAAGGGAAAATCACACTAGGATCCTAAAACGCTAATCACCAGTGCCTCTAGCAGGCCTCAGCTGGTCGAAGCTGTTTGGGATTAGTTTGACCCATTAGAACAGGATGGGGGGCTTTGGAGCCAGGGGAAATGACCCTGAACCGTAACGTAAGGGACAACGTAGGTGACTATGTGCCAGTCAATCCTAGTCTGGGCAACACTGAGAAAGGAATGCCACCAGTAGATGGGGGACAGAAGAAAGATGGTAAAAGCACTTGCGGACCAACCTAAGAAGAAGTGCAGGAACAGGCAAAAGAGGTACTGAAAGAAGAAAGACCAGTGCAGAATGAACCAACAGAGGTGCAGAAACAGACAAGAGGGGTGCAGAAAGAGCCTAGAGAAGTACAGAAAGAAGCAAAAGAGGTGCAGAAGGAGGTAGGAGAACTGCATTAAGAGGCAATCGAGTTGCAGAAACAGGCAAGAGAGTTGCAGAAAAAGGGAACAACGGTGGAGAAAGAGGCAAGAGTAATGCAGAAAGGAGCAACAGAGGGGCAGAATAAGGCAAGAGAAGTACAGAAAGAGGCAAGAGAGTTGCAGAAACCGGCAAAAGAGGTGCATAAAGAAGTAAGAGCAGTGCAGAAAGAAGCAACAGAGGTGCAGAAAGAGGCAAGAGAAGTACAGAAAGAGGCAAGAGAGTTGCAGAAACAGGCACAAGGGCAAGTCAGAAAGTACCAACAAAGATGAAGAAGGAGACAAGAAGGGTGCAAAAATAAGCAAGAGCAATGCAGAAAGAAACAACATAGGTGCATAAGGAGGCAAGAGGAGTGGAGGAAGAGGCAAGAGAAATGCAGAAAGAAGCAAAAGAGGTACAGAAAGAGGCAAGAGGTGTACAGAGAGAGGCAAGCGTTGTGCAGAAAGAGGCAAGGACTGTGCAGAAGAGGGAAGAATGGTGCAAAAAGGGGGAAGAGGGATGCAGAAAGAAGCAAGAGAGGTACAGAACGAAGCAACAGAAGTGAAGAAAGAAGCAAGCGAGGTTCAGAAAGAGGCAAGAGAAGTGCAGAAAGATGGAAGAGGGTGCAGAAAGAGGCAAGAGAAGTGCAGAAAGAAGCAAGAGAGGTACAGAAAGCGACAAGAGAGGTGCAGAAAGAAGGGAGGTGCAAAAAGCAGACGAGATGTGCAAAAAGAGGCAAGAGAAGTGCAGAAAGAAGCAAGAGAAATGCAGAAAGGGGCAAGAGAGGTGCGCACACCATTAGTACCAATTTAACACCCACATTTAGCAATAAGTAAGAGGTGACCATTCTACGTTTGCAAAGGGCCTTCCACCACACTATAACACTTGTTGCTGAATTTTTGGTAATTTTTGAGCAATTTGAGCTAGAAGCAAGTTTTTTTTTGTTCAAATCTGCAGATTATGCAGCAGCTGATGGATTATGTGGCAATTGCGCAAAATGTATAATTGTGCAAAAGTCGGTGCAGCCAAACAGTCTCATAATTCTAGTGGCCCTGCTCATATCTCTGACTAGGTCCAGAAGTGCTCCTCAGTGGTTCGTTCTTTTATTTTGTCTCTTTGAGTTTATAGTTTTGCTTCTATGGAAATAAGGAAGACTAAACCCGAGGTTACCACTCCACAACACAGACTACCACACTACATAAATACTCTCCTTAACACATAATCCCACTCTACATAATTCCTATACACTAAATATCACATACGTTCTATGCACATAATTTCACTGTGCAACATACCACATCATTTCACTACACACAATGTACATCCACTCCACTCCAAAAAACATTAGTAAAAATCTTTTACATTTACAACGCCAATTGCTCTAACTCTCGCAAATGCGAAACCTATTACATTGCAAATGCTTCTCTAAGTAGTAGTCACATTTGTAGAGTGGGGGAGAAAGTGGGCTGGGCCTCTGACCAGTGCTCAGTAATTCAACAATTTAGGACTTACAGGAGATACCAGGAGGGTTTCTTGGCCCCCAAAAACCCTCAGGAGTAAATTGGACTTTAGCCTCCAACCAGTAGTGTGCCAGGAGGGGCGTTTGCAGAATGGTGGAGAAAGGAGGGCGTTGCCTCCGAAGACCTCTTAGCAATCCCAGTGTGTGGGCCTTACTGGAGGTAACTGGAGGGGTAGTTGATCCCCAAGGACATCCTTGGGGACCAACTACCCCTCCTATTACCTTCAGTAGGTCCCACACAGCCGGATTGCTAAATTCTCACACCACTCTGCAAATGCACCTAATGGTGGGCTCTTGGTTGGGGGATGAAGTCCCCTTGCCTCATGAGGGTCCCTGGGGGCCCACTAGCCCTCCTGTTACCTCCAAGCCACAAACAAAAAAGGGGGAGAAGGAGGTTAAACCAGACAAGGTCGGCCTCCAGTCAGTATATGCAATACAGGAACCCTATGTCAAGGGTCCAGAGACCTGGTAGGTGTTGTGTGGTTACTGCTTACTAAGTCAGTGTGTACCAAATTATGTAAGCAAGAAAAATTTCTTTCTAGAGTCCCCTCACTCACCGGGGTTGCCCCACGGTGACATGCTTCATCATTGGGGCCATCCCAGTTCTCTACGAAAAGGGGCGTGCTGCGACAAGGCGACTACGCTGGAGCACTGGTTTTGTGAGATGACTATGTGTGGTGCAAGTGTGGTGATGGTGGAGTGGGTGTGAAATTAAAAATACCGTGCTAGTGGGCCTCAACAATTTATTTTGCTCCTAGTGTGGTATAAAAATTAAAAAGGGGTAACACTGTATTCTAACTTTTACTGAGCTAGATCAGTGTTATGGTCAACATGTTTCAAGCTCCCCCAAGCTTTTCTTCAGGACCATACAGGGTCCAGCCCTGTATTGCCACTCCTGTATTCAAATGAAAAGGTGTTTATAAAAAATAAATACTAATTATTTATACTCAACGCTGTTATTAATAAAACATGCGTGTTGTTCTACATACGGTTTGTATTTACTCGGAATTATAAAAGAGTGTTTGATTACACCCCATGGTCTTAGGCAAGGGCAGGAACGCCTCGTGGAAACATTGTTCCTATCGGCAAACCCGCTCGGTACTACCTGATGCTTCCTATGCAGTCGGGTGAGGAAGCATCAGGTAGTACCGAGCGGGTTTGCCGATAGGAACAATGTTTCCACGAGGCGTTCCTGCCCTTGCCTAAGACCATGGGGTGTAATCAAACACTCTTTTATAATTCCGAGTAAATTCAAACCGCATGTAGAACAACACGCATGTTTTATTAATAACAGCGTTGAGTATAAATAATTAGTATTTATTTTTTATAAACACCTTTTCATTTGAATACAGGAGTGGCAATACAGGGCTGGACCCTGTATGGTCCTGAAGAAAAGCTTGGGGGAGCTTGAAACATGTTGACCATAACACTGATCTAGCTCAGTAAAAGTTAGAATACAGTGTTACCCCTTTTTAATTTTTATACCACACTAGGAGCAAAATAAATTGTTGAGGCCCACTAGCACGGTATTTTTAATTTCACACCCACTCCACCATCACCACACTTGCACCACACATAGTCATCTCACAAACCAGTGCTCCAGCGTAGTCGCCTTGTCGCAGCACGCCCCTTTTCGTAGAGAACTGGGATGGCCCCAATGATGAAGCATGTCACCGTGGGGCAACCCCGGTGAGTGAGGGGACTCTAGAAAGAAATTTTTCTTTCTTACATAATTTGGTACACACTGACTTAGTAAGCAGTAACCACACAACACCTCTAAGCCACACACAGGTGGATTGCTGAGAGTGGTCAAAGGCAACGCCCCCTTTTTACACCACTCTGCAAACGTGTGTGCTTGTGCACTGCTGCTTGGGGGGGTGAAGTCCACTTTAGTCCTGAGGTCCTTAGGACACAAGAGGACCTCATTGCCCCACCAGCAGTGCGGGCAATGAGCGCATTTGCAGAGTGGTGCAAAAAGGGGTGTGGCCTCAGACCACCTCTCAGCAATTCCACTGTGTGGGGCTTACTGGAGGTACCTGGGGGGCTAGTTGGCCCCTAGGGAGTCTTATGATTCATGGTGACTTAATCCCCTAACCCAGAATTGCAGAGTGGAGAAGAGAGGGGGCATGGCCTTCGCCATAATGCCGGCTTCTCTTTCCTGTATTTTTTTTAGAAGAGGGTTGTGTTGCCCCCCTTCTCTTAATATTGTTTGGGCCCTGGGGACCCCATCCCCCAGGGCCTGAGACATTTTTTAAATATTTGTGTTTTGAAAAATGGAAGGGGGCCGAGCTTCCCCCTCTGAGGCCTATTTCGGCCCCGCCGACCCCATTTCACAATGAGCAAGGACACTTTTAAAACTAAAAACATCTATATTTAAAGTAGGGGGCCCGCGGGCCCCCTCCGGAGGCCTTTATCGGCCCTGGGGACCCAATCCTTGGAGCTTTACCTCTTTTTGTATTTTAGTTTTTTTTTACTTTATAGGAGGGGGCCGCACAGACCCCCTTCACTTAGCCACTTTGGCACGGGTACCCCAGTCCCTACCGGCTCTCCACCTCATGCGGGAGCCAGCATTTCTTTTGGACAAAGGGAGCTGCAAATTAGCTTCACTTCATGAAAGTAAGATCAGTTTTTCTGCTCTCTCTTTCATGAAGCGAAACAGAAGTTTGTAATGGCAGGGCGGGAGCAGTGCAGCCACCCTGACATGGCGAACTGCAATGTCCCAGGGGTTGGAACCCTGGACCATTGCTGGAGCCGGCCCTGGGGGCGTGGCGGTCCCCAGGGCCAAGGAGGTATCCTGGAGGGGGGGGCCGCATGGCCTCCCTCTCAACTTGTACATAGCTCCGGGGAAGTGGTGGTCCCAGGGGCAGTGACACATAATTTTTAAACCTAGCCTCGGGAAGGTGGCAGTCCCCGTGGCTGTGGCATTATTTTGGAATGCCCCAGTGAGGTGGTGCGCCAGGGGGCAATGTTAGGGGGTCAGTAACCCCCCACACTTTTTATAATAAAACAACCCCAGGGAGGTGGTATCTCTGGCAATATGGGGGCCTGTGCGGCCCACGCTTAAATTGTCCCCATTGCCCCTGGGACCTTGGCCCACCTTGGGGCTTATTAAAATGAATCCGGACGAAATAAAAAAATAAGAGGCTCTTTTGGGCCCGGGGGTCCCTGTGGTACACCTTGAGCAGACCTAGGGGGTCAGGGTGTTTCTGCCCTGCCCCTTTTTCTTTATTTTTAACCTTTTTTCTTGTGATTTGGTTCAACCAAGTCACAAGATAGCTGCCAACACTTCCTGTTAGGAAGTGTTGGAAGCCAATCAGAGTCAAGCTCTTGCTTGGGATGGTTCGTGGATCCACAGTGGTCACCTGATATCGATATGGTTTTATTTTTGAATTTCTCAGAAACTACTGAACGGATTTACACCATTTAAGGCAAAGAGTATGCTCTGGACAAAGAGCTACCTCTCTGCCAAAGTTGATGTCATTCTGTTCAGTAGTTTGGGGTGTAGCTGCGACAAAATGTTCCTATTGAAACTAACATGGAGAGAACGTGTTTTGGGACCCAACTTTTTTTTCAGCCTGCTCTTGACGAATCACCGAAATTTTCAAGACAGGAGCTGACCGTAGCGCCCCACTTGTTTTCAAAATTTCGCGAAGATTCGTCAACCGACGCTAAAGATATTGGCAAAAGAAAAAACTGTTTTCCAATGGAAACTAGGTCCTAACTATAACTACCTACTGGCGACCACCAGTAGGTTATGTATTTATTTTACTTTGTGACTGTGTCTTTTATGGTTATGTAATGAACCGAATGAAGAATTTATGAATGAATAAATGAATTTATGCATGAGAGTCTTTGCACTAGTTTGTGACACAGAATGATAAACACCGTAGAGCTCTGTTATTGGGGCCTGGATATAGAAATGTGGTTAATGTTGTATGTCATGGACAATTATGATTGAAATAGGCACCAGACAAGGCTTGACACTCATGAGATTGTCGATTGATATAAATACTGGCGCTTTGGCAATTATACTGTGGCATGAGCAGAATATTGTACCTTTTAACTGTGGTTACTTTGAGAGGGACTGACCCGGTATGCTGATGATTTTTGTTTATTTTTCAACCGAATGAAGGCATTTCATTTGTGGAGAAGACACTCTTGACAGTACCAGGCTAGAAGTCTAATGAGTACAAAGCTGAGACTGTGACCAGGAATGTATACATCAGACTGAATATATGAAAGAAGATCTATATATTTAGGTATAATGGTGACGCATAGCATAGAGAATCTCTTTCATGAATATTTTATTAGAGATTGCCAGCAACATCTATGCAAATTTTGCTAGGTTTCCACTAAATGTGGTCTGAAGAATCATTATGGTGAAGATGTCTACCCGAACCAGATGCTATTTTATATCCAAGAATGAATATTATAGCATGATCCAAGCTTTGATTAATATGTTTGTTGTGTGGGGAAGGAAGGAGTCTAGCCGACTCAGACTGTCGTATAAATAGATTTGGAGAGCTTTAATGAAAGATATCTGGTCTTCACCCGGTTTCCAGCTATATCTAAATGAGTTTTTTTAAGCCCTACATGTGAAGTTGGAGGCATTAAAATGGCGGTAAGAGATGGTTTGTCCCTACTCTGGAAACTGGTGCACATCGTAATATTCAGCTATGAATAGGTATTTCGGCGCGGCAAAAAAACGGACTGATCCGGAGGTACCAGCTCAGTTATCATTTTCACTAGTCGGTTCGCAAGTAGTTTGGCCAAAATTTTAGGCTCCGCATTTAAGAGAGAGATTGGGCGATAAGAAGAACACTCCAGACGAGGCTTACCATCCTTGTATATAACAACAATGTTGGCAACACGCTGGTCATAGGGAAGCATGCCGTTTTCCCTACTCTCAAGATACATGGCCTTCATAAAAGGAGCTATACAGTCAGCAGGAAGTTTATAGAGTTCAACAGGGATACCATTCGGGCCCGAGGCTGTCCCGGAGCGTACCCCGCGGATTGCCATCGCGACCTCGTCATTTGTTATATCGGAATCCATAAACTTCCAATCCTCGGCCGATAGAGTGGGCATTCGGATATCCCGGATGACCCCCGCATTCTCTTTCACCATATGCAGCCCCGCTGAGGTATAAACCTCCTCATAATATCTGGCAAACTCGTCCGCTATGTGCTGCGGATCAGCAGTGCTCCCCGAGCCTGCAATCTGCAGCTCCGGGACCAGACGAGACCCCCAGTCTCCCTTCTCCAACCACGCTATCAGTTTCCCCGCCTTGTCTCCGTGTTCATAGACTCTACTTTATGTGTTAGCGTGCTGTTCCCCCGCCCCCTCTCGCGATAGGTGTTCGAACTCATCCCGGAGAAGACTGAGGCGTTGTTCACCGTCCGGGTCCCCGGTGATGGAGACCTCCTTTTCCGTCGCCAATAGCTCCGCCTCGATCCTGTCAATTTCCGCCCTGCTCTTTTTCTTCTGCCCAGAGATTATGGAGAGGGCCTCCCCCCTGACAACTGTTTTGTAGGCCTCCCAGAGAGAGCAGTCAGATTGGACTGTCCCTGAGTTCTCGCTAAAGTAGTTATCAGTGACACGTACCAGCTCCTTTTTCATACCTGCACCAGTAACAAACTGCGACAACCACCTACTAGAGGGAGGTAACACACGGGAGGGCTATCTATCTAATTCGCCATCCATGACTGCATTAAAATCACCCCCAATCACCATGATGCCGATGGGTAGCGACAAAAACATCCTACTCAGGTCACGGAAGGTATCTGTCTTCAATGTCAGTGGTACATAAACTGAAAGGAACGTAATTGTTCTGCCCTCCCACAGCCCCGAGACATCAATATACCGGCCACGGTTATCAGACCAGGTAGCCTGTATGGTGAGCGGGAAGGAATTCTTGACCAATATCCCCACCCTTCTGCAGCCTGAGGTGAAACCGGCATGGGCAACCAATTTATACCCACCCCTGTGTAGTGCCATACATCTCTTTCCCATGAGATGAGTCTCTTGGAGTAGGACAACATCTGGCAACCGGCACCTGATTAACTGTCCCACCATTGCACGTTTGATTTTGTCTCCCTGGCCATTCACATTCCAGCTGAGGACCGACACACCCAAACCCCTCCTAACTGACGCCATATTCGTCCACGGAAAATCCTAAAGCGTTACGCGACATCCATTGCAAGCATAGGTCATAAACAAAACACAAATCAACAAACTAAAGTCCCCACAACCCAACACCCCAACCCTCCACCCTGCACCCCTGCATGCAACTTGTGCACATCCCCAACCAGCAGTGTGCCTGTCACCCCAAAACTAACTACAATATCTAAACGTAGAAAAAGGAGGAGGACCTTAAAACAGGCCACCAGCTCACCCCAACCCAACCCGCATAAGAACCCCCATCAGTGCTGATAAAAAGTCCCCCAGAATATTAACAAAGTCAGCGGGGATTAAGAGATCTCCCCCAGCAAACCAGCTCCCTTGCCACCCTGTCTAACTGCAGCGGCCAACACAGGATTATTGTTTGTTCCTCATTGTCTTTCGGGGTGTCGCCTTCGGTATCAGGCCCCTGGATTCGGTCCAACCAGTCCGATGCTGCATCTGGGTGATCAAAAAACCAGGCTTTACCGTTGCGTTCTATCCGGAGGCGGGCAGGGAACAACATGGAGTATTTGAGTTCCGAGGCGCGCAGCCGCCTCTTGACATTTATGAAGCCCTGCCTTTGTTTCTGCACCGCCTGGGTGAAGTCAGGGAAAAAGAGGAGAGACGCATTTTCATAAGCCAGAGGACCAGAGGATCTCGCAGTCTGCAGAATAGTATCTCTGTCCCGAAAGTTCAAGATGCCGACAATCATCGGGCGAGGAGGCGCCCCTGTCTGCGGGCGGCCACCAGGTACTCTGTGGGCCCTCTCAACAGTGAAAAAAGTTGCTGAGACCCTTGGGTTTTAAGTGGCTCAGGATAAGGTCTTCCACAAACAGGTCCGGGGTCTGCCCCTCTGATCTCTCCGGTATGCCTAGGATACGGAAGTTATTGCGCCTCGCCCGTCCTTCGTACTCATCCAGCTTGCGAGCAAATTGGGTCCGAGACTCTTTCAACTCTCGCACTTCTCGCTGAAGGTCCGACACATCGTCTGTGAGACTCGATGTTTTAATCTCAAGTGATTTGACTTTTTACGAGGTTTTATTCAGATCTGCTCGGAATAGGCCCTCCTCGATATGGGCAGTGTCCAACTTGGTATCCATCTTACCAAGGGATGACTGAATCCCGGTGATCGCCGCCATTAGGTCTTCAATGTCGGGTCTGCTCCGGACGGGGCCTCCTCATGGCCACTCACTTGCGTGCGTTTCTCGTCCACCGGGGACCCCTTGGAGAAACTGTACTTTTCCAGTCTATTGGACTGGACCGGTTTGGTGTTCCTCAGCGTTTTTGGAGGAAGCTTCTCGGGATCCCCCCTCGCCGCCATTTTCAGTTTCTGTGCAACTACCAACTCCGCAGGCCGAATAAACCCCTATATCGCAAGGGCAATCGGCACAGCTACAGGTTGTTCCGTAGTGGTGTGAATGAGTCAATTGGGATGCAATGGGGGTCCGAGAGCCACTCAAGTGGGACGCGACTTCCACAGAGCGAGTCACGCCGCACACTTCCGGCCACACGCTGGGTCCCGGTGGCACGCCCGATAGGCCCCAAAAGTTCCAGATGATAAATTCAAGTCACCCGAGCGCCCAAATCATTCGGAAGTTCGCCCAGTGGCTCAGGAGCGGGTCCCCAACCAGTTGGTAGGGACGAGGCTCAGAATATTGTGCCGGATGGCAAGTCAGGATGTGGTGGATGGCGGAGCCGATGCTCAAGCGGCCATCTTGGTCGCTGGCGCGGCTCCTCCCCCTTAGTGTATTATTTTAAAGATTTTTGGCAATGTTTTTGCTTGAAAACCAGATTAAGTGAGAAGGGTTTCTTATTCTTCTTGATATTATCGGTATGAGCGCGTATCTGCAGGTATTGGAACTTGTTTCTTATTGGTTATAGGTGGTACACAGAATGAACTTGTCAGACCAGAGGAGAAGTAAGAAAAATTATCAGATTTAGAGAAGATTTTTAAAATGGTTGAATAGATTTGAACTTGGTCACATAGTTTGCAGTGCCAGCTTTGAAAGAAAGTAAGCAAATGTTGAGATCATAGAGCTTTTTTGAATGAATTGGTCATTTGAAGTTGTAGTCAGGCCTCTGTTTAACACAAAGTTGAAAGGTGTTTGTCAATTGGTAAAGCTCCATGTTCCTCATTTATATCAAAGTGTATTTGGTAACGTGACCATGGTATACTTTTCCAGAGAGCTCTAATACTATTATTTTTTAAACACCCGATTACAAAAAAGTGTTAGAGCTGGGTTTCTTGGTGAAATCTTTGAACAGAATGCTGGTCTTCAAACAAGGGTTTATTATCAAATGAGCTCAGATTACCACCAATCAGAAAAAATAAAGAAAAAAAACCATAAGCCAACGACCATAGCAAGATCCATAAAGGAGCTTCTTTATTCTAATTATTGTATAGAACGTAGCAAGGGAAGATTAAGGTGTCAGCATCATATGAGCCAAATTTTGGGGCAGATTTATGAGGCCCTTGCGCCACGTTTACGCCGCTGTTGCGTCAATGAAGGCGGCGTAAACGTGGCGCATCCCTACGAACGATTTACAACGTGACGCATCTAGGCAGATACGTCACGTTGTAAAGCCCTGCGCCGCTTGTGGGCGTTCCGGTGCAGGGTGGGCGTTCCGGGGCAGGTGTGCCTCGCAAAAGTGGCTGAGTGAAATCTATGAGATTTCACTCAGTCACTTTTAAGCCAATGCTGCGTCAAAAGCCTGCGCCTGCTTGAAGCAGGCGTAGGTCTTGACGCAGCATTGTTAAAATGGGGCACCCCCGAGCCTTGCTGGAGCTGCGTCGCGCTTGCGACGCAACTCCAGCAATGCGCCACATCCTCTATGCTGTGTACATGGCTGGCGGAGCTGTGGCGCACTGTGGCGCTTTAACTGGCGCATCCCTGGGGAAGCGCCAGTTAACATAAATCTGCCCCACAAGGTTTAAGGGAAAGAGTCTGAGTAGTCAAGCATGAATCTTAACACTGGTGAAATCAGAGATGGTGAAATCAGAGCTGAGGAGAGGTCTTCTCCCAGCAAAGTCCGGAAAGGGTCTCTCTCTCTCTTACTCTCTTCAAAAGAGCGCGCTATTAAAATGTGAAAACAAGAATTCTAAGAGGTTTCTCTTATTTTTTTACCACCACTTCTGTCGCCTTCCGCTCCGGACCAGAGTCTACCCCAAAGCTAGTCAGCAGTGTGAGTCTACCGTCGGAGTGCTTTCTGGGGTAGGACACAACTCTGCAGGTACTGTGCGAACGGACTGGGTGGCCTCACTCTTTTCAAGAGCATTTTTCTTTTCTTCCCTTAGGGACACAGCACTGCCACCCCATCTGCCCGTGAGCAGGTGTCCTCATCACTGGTGTTCCTCATTTAAAGAAGACACAACCCTACTAATTTCTTAAGGGGTGACCTGCGAACCACGAAGCACGCCTGATTGTTCCATTCAAGGTGCATCTTGGCTGTACTTACATAAACTAGAGGGGAGCACTTACAGCCGCTGCTGCTGCTGTTGTTGCTGGGGGTCACAGGACTACATGCCCCAGAAGCCTCTACTGCCTGGAGGGAGCACCACTAACGTGCTATAAAAGCGCCCTTTGTCACCCATCACGCAGGAGTACTTACCACCACTGCTGCTGTTGTTGCTGGGGAGCTAGAGGACTACATACCCCAGGAGCCTCTACTCCCTGGAGGGAGCACCACCAGCACGCTATAAAAGCTCTCTTTGTCACCCGTGGCACGGGACGCATGCATGCCGCGCCCGGGCCCAACCTTGTCCGTCATTGTCAGGAAGAGGGAGGGCAGGGCCACCCTAGTGAAGGACTGGGTTCTTTAAGACCCAGCGGTGCCAGGGCACAACACCTGAAACCTTTGTGGGTAACCTGCTCCGGCGTACGAATCACAGAGACACGGGACACTTCCTTCGGCGTCAAAGACTCAAGGTTTATTTACTGCAGGGAACACAGAAGTCACGACAAGTACACCACGTGCAACTTGGGGAGACTGCTTCAAATTGGTTCTGTGGATCGCTCCTTTTATACAGTTTTTACCCATACGACAACATGATACACAAAGGTTTACAACCCGGTTCCCACCATTATCCCCCAGAGGGGTCGCTTTGGTCACTTTGATACACATGAGGTCCGGAACATAAGTGCGGAAACATTTGGCGGTTCCCAACTGTAAAAACCCATCTTCCCACCATTAGCGAATTCCAATCAGCAGTAAAACAGATCGAAATAGGAACAAGGACAGGTGCAGAGGAAGACGGAGACAGTGGGGAGATCGGAAAGGGTGTAAAAGGGGAGGTATCGGGAAACACGAGATACAGGCATCAAAGGGACGTGCTTAATGAGATGCACGGCTGAGACAATAAGTCCGTGCGGCAAGATGAGCCTCGAGCGGCGCCATCTGCCTTACAGTAGCATCCCCCTTGTCATAAAGACACTTACAAAGAACATGTGTCTTCCGCAAATATCTTGGGAGTTCCAGGGTCGCGAAGCGGACAACGTCCGTTCGCTGGCTACTTGAGGGCAAGAGACAAAATGGATGCCGTATCTAAGATGGAACCCGTGGGTGCAGATAGAAATACCCACGTAACAGACGAACGGTTTAAGTTAGCACAGCGAAACTGCGCACACTTACTAAACTCATCATTTGCGGTTCATAGATACCAGACTTGACCATATTCGTGCGAGTTGAATGCACCACTTACAATTGTCACGGAACCTCAGACGCTCCTTTTGCCCTCATGTAGGCAAGCACTAGTCGGAATCATATTCGATATTCATCAGACCATCTAGATGTTGTTGTAGCATAGCTCTGTCCAACCGAGTCCCATTGGTAACAGGCGGCTGTCTCATACACGTTGTAGCACAGAGGCCACATAAGGCAGGACCACACTGCACACAAAGGCAACACGTGAACAGGAACACTACAACAACTCCGATGATCATCAGAATCTTCCAACCCCAAGTCGACATCAGGCCCCAAAACCATCCAAGCAGCGTCCAATCCCCTACATCCACGTGTATGGATTCGGAGATCTTATGCAACCTCGAGATGGCTTGATAGACAGTTGGAGCATTATCTGGAATAAAAATGCAGCAACTCGAATGGATCACCTTACATACCCCACCTCGATCTGCTAAGATGACATATAAAACCATACGGTTTTGTAACGTCATAAGTCTATCCGCCTGAAGTTCTGTGGTGATATTACCAAGGGCACTGGCAGTAATATTAGCGGTCGATTCTACCACTCGAGTCAACTGTCTCAGGTTCCTACTGTTAACCATAGGTCCCCAAAACGGGAGGAAACCCTTGAAAAAGTCTCCTGCCTCTTGACCGGCAGTATCCTCTTCGCTAATTACGCCTCGTACAACTCTAGTCTTATGATAATCGGCATCTACAGTGAACGTCGGAGGCAACAGATTTGCAATGAAGCATGAGCCCATGAAGTCAGCGGGCAACCATGCATATGCACGATCATAGCAGATAAAGTATGTACCCTTGGCAGTCAGAAACACAGGGGACGAGACCATCGGCAGCATGTAATTTTCAGTGCAAACACTCTCTCCAAGTCGGGCTTTTGATCTTCGGCCACGACCCATGAGACAAAAATTACCAGTGTGGGGTACGACCCATATTGGAGGCGAGCTTTTAAGTTGCTTTTCGCTGCTAAACACACTATATTCACCTCTACTTAGGACTCTATAGGCTTGTACCTCTTCTTCGGGAATGAGCGAGGGATCATAGATATCGCTGTCTAAATCCTCTATTGCTATCGACAAAGGCTTTTGATACGAGGTAGGACCAGAGTAGGGGGAACGTGGTTCTCGAATGGGGTGGAAACCCAGTGCGCTTCGAAACATTGTTTGAAATGCTCGAGCTGACCCTTGGGAACTATACGGTAACACCAGATATGGAATTCCCTTATCCGTAGTATGTGGCATCAACCCACACACCCAACAATTAGTAGTGTTAACCACTAACTGATGCTGATGAAGGAGTTGAATAAAGGAATTGTTGCGGAATTCTACACGTCTAGCCTGTCCGTGTTCCGGTAACATGTGAAAGGAATGAGGAGAAACAGTAGAGACAAGTTTAGGGTCAGGAGTAGGAGTAGGTGTAGCAGGTAAGAAGTAAGACATCGTGTAATACACCCCACCCGCCAATAATGCAGAAGCAGTCAAAAACAATACAAACAGTTGAAATATGAAACATTTGGTACGACTGAGTCGCTGCAGCTTGAGTCTGTGAGCCTTAGCTCCTTCCAAATCATTCAGCTTCGAGAATGCCATTCCCTACGACCGTCCGCAACGTTTCTTGACGCACTTCGTTCTGTGTAGCAATAGTCAATCCCTAGGAGTTCCCAGGAACCGACGGCCTTTAACCTAGCGTCAAGACCTACTATCCAGAAGGAAGTACGCGCGCGGCCCTACGGCCTTCAATGCACAATATGTATATATGCAAGAACAAAGTCTCTCAGCTGTGGAAGCAAAAAGGTACAAGGAATGAAGCACAATATATATACAGAAATAATTACAGTAATACGAAGGTTCAAAACTGATCACGGAAAACGGGATAATGCAGTTGTCAATTCAGCAAAGCAAAATATTTTATTTGTCCTTAGTGCGAGATCGAAAAAAGTATTGGGTTTTCCCAGGACGTGTCTGCTCGTCGAACAAAGGATCCGTTGAAGAGACAGCGTCCTGCTGATCAGTTGAGTGTTCTGGTCTTGAGTTTTCTGATGACAATTGTTCAACAATGTCTTTCTGCTGCGCTGAGGATTCTCCAACAAGCTGTGCGTCACTGAAAGGCACAAACGCCGGCAATATTTCTGTTTCCGTTGACGCAATGCCTCTCCTTATCCACGGGTCTGCCGGCAAAGGGATGGGGACTCGTTTAGTGTGGGTGGCATGCACCCAATTCTTCCGCCCCTCAAGACGAACTGCAGTCCTCGTGGCCAGGAGCACTTGATAGGGTCCGGTGAACCTCGGGTCCAGATTATTCTTGCGTGAAAAGTTTCTCGTCACCACCCAGTCTCCGGGCTGGAGCTGGTGGCCTGGACCCTCCGTCTGCGTCGGCAATGCGTCGTAAACCTGTTGGTGAATTAACCTCAGTTTAGCAGTCAAGTCATGTAGATAATCAATCAACATTGGGTACTCAAGATCAGAGAACATTCCTGGCCTAGGAACCCCCCACACATTCGCAGGACGGCCGAACACTATTTCATAGGGACTAAGCCCTATTCGGGAGTGTACAGTCGCCCTAGTTGACAGTAATGCTAAGGGTAAAGCGTCAGGCCACGAAAGACCAGTCGTAGCCTGAATCTTTGCTAGCTTTAGTTTAAGGGTGCCGTTATACCCCTCAACCAATCCAGCTGACTGGGGATGATTGGCGTTGTGGAATTTTTGATTAATTCCAAGGCCCTTACACACACTCTTCATCACACTTCCGACAAACTCACTTCCGTTATCTGACCACACGACTCTAGGCATTCCATACCGAGGAAAATATTCCTTCAGTAGGATTTTCGCAGTAGACAAAGCAGTATTGTCTTTGAGAGGATAGGCCTCGATCCATCGGGAGAATGCGCAAACCACAACTAAAACGTATTTCAGGTTATTGCATCGCTCCATATGGATGAAGTCCAATTGAATCACCTCAAAGGGATACGAAGGGGGAGCAAAACTGCCGGGAGGAGTTGGGGTTCCTTTGCCAGGATTGTACATCATGCACACCATACAATTCTTCACCAGACGTTCAGCACATTTCGTAATACCATCATTTTTCCACACCGGAGACAGCAACTTACAAATACCTTTCGCGCTAATATGTGCTAACCCATGTGCCATTGTCACAACGGCCAGCACATACGCATCGGGCAACAACCATCTTTTCTGATCAGACAAATCAATCCAACAACCATTCGCATCCAACTTTCCCGTGCTTTCTTTCCACTTCGCCTTTTCAGTCTCAGTCGCCTCATTCTGAATTTCTTTCACGCTTTCAATAGTGTCTTCACACATACTCGACTCTGTAGGCCACCTAACCGAACTCGTCACATACATTCGAGTGCTAAGGTTCCGGGCAGTCTCCTTAGCAATCTCATCCGCAAACGCATTACCACGACCAACATCATCCGTCACCTTACGATGCGCACTACATTTAACAATCGCTACTTGCGTAGGCAACGTCAGTGCATCCAAAAGATCATTCACAAGCTGGCCATGCTGAATCTTCGTACCATGCGACGTCAAGAAACCTCTCTCTCTCCACAATCGCCCAAAACTGTGAGCGACGCCAAAAGCGTATTGGCTGTCGGTAAACACATTCACACGTTTCCCTTTCGCTAACACACATGCTCTAGTGAGAGCAATCAATTCCGCAGCCTGGGCAGAATTCTGATTCAGTCTTGCAGTCTCAACAACAGTGTTCAACGTTACAACAGCATAAGCGGTAGTCACATCGCCATTCGGCAACTTAAAACATGACCCATCCACATACAATGTACCATCCGGATCTTCCAATGGGGTGTTTTTAAGGTCCACTCGACCTTTTGTTTCCTCTTCGGTCCTCAAGTAGCAATCATGTTCTGCTACTTCATCTGACTCTGCACTAATCGGTAACAAAGTTGCCGGGTTCAGAACATTACAACGTTTTATCTGAATATGACTTGCCAATAACGTCAACTCGTACCCAGACAACCTCGCACTCGTCAAGTGCTGAGTTTTCGTACGATTCAATAGAGTATCGACTGCATGCGGAACCATCACCGTAAGCATATTATCCATGACCAATCCTGCTGATTGTCGGATGGAGACCGCAGCTGCCGCAGTTGCTCTCAAACAACTCGGCAATGCTCTAGCTACTGGGTCCAAGGTCGAGGAAAAATATGCACATGGACGCTGTTTACCACCAAAAGGTTGCGTTAAGACACTCAAAGCACAACCTTCCCTCTCGTGAACATATAATGTAAACGGTTTACTGTAGTCAGGAGTACCTAACACAGGAGCCGAACACAATGAATCACGTAATTCAGAAAAACTTTTCTGACATTCTTCCGTCCATGGTAAAGGAGTTGAAACATCCTTGCACGTAAGAGCCACCAATGGTTTCGCTAGCAATGAAAAATTAGGAATCCATTGCCTGCAGTACGACGTGATACCTAGAAAGGCACGCACATCTCTTTGGGTTTTTGGCACAGCCATTCGCGCAATCGCTGCAATTCTCTCTGGGGTCAATCTCCTTCCCTCCTTTGACAATAAGTGACCTAAATAGGTTACTTCTTGACAACAATATTGGAGTTTAGAAGGTGACACCTTGTGATTTAACTCACAGAGATGTTGCAGCAACGACACCGTAGCAATTTTGCAGATGTCCTGAGTATCAGCAGCCACCAATAAGTCGTCGACGTATTGGATTAAGGCCGCACCAACCGGCAACCTAAACGCATCCAGTTGACCCTTCAAGGCTTGGCTGTAAATAGATGGACTTTCACAGTAGCCCTGAGGAGCGCGTTTGAACCGGAAGCTACGTCCACCGAGAGAGAAACCGAAAAGGTCTCTGCTCTCCTCGGCAATCGGGATGCTGAAAAACGCATTTTTCAAATCAATCACCGAAAACCATGATGCAGAAGCTGGAATCAGAGTCAGTAGCGCCGTGATGTCAGGCACAACGGGAAATTGAGGAACCACAATTTTATTCACCTCCCGTAAATCGATAACAAAGCGATAAACAGGCGGTTTGGAAGGATCAGTACGTTTAAGAATGGGCAGTACAGGGCTGTTGCACACGTTTCCCCGAGTCTCTTCAATAACATCTTTCTCAATCAGATCATAAATGATCGCTAACAATGCTCGTTCACCATCTAGAGAGATACGATACTGGGGAATACGTGGCAATCGCACATTAGATTTCAACTGAACAACATAAGGGGAGATATCAAGTAGGCCCACGTCATTTGGACCCGTCGCCCACAAAGACGCAGGAAGAGAACTCAATTCCGGTGGAAGCTTATCGAGAGACAAATACATGGGAGAGACAACCCTCTCTCCTAACGTAAGCTTTACACCCGCAGGGGAACAATACAAAGTTGCATACAAACGTTTAAGCAAATCCAGGCCCAAAAGATTTTCACCACAACCAGTAGTCAAAATCAGCGGAGCTTGAAGCTCACGTGGCCCTATGGTAAGGGGCAAAGGACGCGAAACTGGATTGCTAACGGGGGCGCCAGAAAATCCAACGGATACATTTGTTATGCCAGACAAAGGTGCGCCAGGGAGTTTCGAATGCATGATAGAACTTTTCGCTGCACCAGTGTCCAACAGAAAAGGCTCAACGACGCCCGATGTAGCAACTGCGACGTAAGGCCCTCTCTGATCAACCGGAACTGATACCACTCCCTCTCCTTGTCTTTGGCTGTCCTAGTAATTACTGTCGTCAGTTCCCTGATCGACGTAATAATCGTCTACATTGTACTGCGCAGATCGTCCTTGCGATGATCCACGTTGATCAAAACAATTATTAGAATTGGATGAATTATCTGAGCTATCGTTCTGAGCACCACGACCTCTACCACGTGATGCCTGCTGCGAGCCACCACGACCTCCTCTAGACGAGTTACCACTATTACGCTCGTTTAAAACCGGACAATTGAATTTAATGTGACCCTCTTGTCTACAATAAGCACATTGATTGTACCCTAACGAGGATCTTTGGGAGGAGGAATCATTACGAGTTTGGGATCTGTTCGATTGCGGCTGCGATCTATTCTGTTGTGAATTATTCTGATTCGAACGTGGAGGATACGCTTGCTGAAGCAGCACTTTAGTTTTCAGCTCTTTCGTCTTTTTGTCAGCACGGTCGTTCTCTTCTTTCTCCCTATTCTCATAATATTGTGCCGTAGCCAATATCTGAGCAGAGGTAGAAACGGCCCATGCACTTTCCGAATTCTTTAACTTATTGCTCAAATCGGGCAATAAATTCGAAACAAATTTATCCACAAACAATCTCTGGCCACCCTCGGTGCCCATATCCTGTCCACTATGGTCAATGAATGCTTCCTCGAACCTCGTAAAGAAGTCGGAAACGCTCTCATCTTTCTTCTGCTTGCAAGCTGACAATTTGTCCCAATTTACCCTCATAGCTGGCATAAGAGTCTTCATTAATGTAATTATTCTTTGAGGAAGAGCAGTAATCAACTGGTCGGGTTTAGCACCACCAATTTGTCCGGCATCTGCCGCTACAATGGCAGCCCAATCACCGCCTAATTCATTCGGATGATTCTCCTGCCGAATCTTAGCCCATACCGGTTGCGGTACGACATTGCCGAATAACATATCGATATCGGAAAGATTCATTACCGTAGCATCTACGAGCTGCGATAATTCTTTGTAATACCCTGTAGGATTTTTGCGAGGGTCAGGCAAAGATTGCTTCACCTGCAACACTTCTGATCTTTTCCATGGGAGATGTATCCATACTCTCTCAAAATGCCCCACTGTCGTCGGAGGTTGAGCATTAGGATTAGGTGGTATCCAGACCGGTGGAACTTCTCGCATAGGATATTGGCCAGACTCGTCTGGCTGTTTTTCAATATCCTCAACGAACAATGCATGAGGTATCGGAGCGGGACGAAAAGATAGCAACCGCTCAACAGCACGTCGAACGTTGGTATCCACTATCAGCCCATTTGCGAACTGAAGCTGAAGATCAGACAGAGCGGTGAGCACCTCGTCAGGCGCATCGGCCGCTATCTGATCATGAAGGAACTTACACATTTCGTTGAACACATATCTCTGGGTTGGTATATTAAACTGACAAAATGTATCAAGCACGACACGGGGTGGACTTCTAAGGGGATTGACCATCCAACCCATCGCCATATTATATAGCGCAACGCGTTCTCTGTTTCCAGGAAGCTGACTACGTCTCTGAGGACCATCAGAACCAGCGGACCCATGAACAGGTCCGAGCGAATGGAAGAAGCTAGCCGCAAGAGGAGAATTGCGACTACGAGTAGAGGGAGAAGAATAAGACACAGGACTAACAAGAGAAGGAGTAGAGACAGTAGCAACAGCAGGGGTTAACAAAACAGGAGCAGTAGCGGGAGCAGGAGTATGTGGAAGCGGAGGAGCAGTAGGGATAGCAACAGGCAAAGGAGCAGGAACAGTCGGAAGAGTAGGTACAGGTTGAGGAACAGGTGGAGGAAGAACAGGTACGGCAGGGATCACAGGAGCTGCGGTACCCTGTACGTACGGAGGTGGCGACTTCATAAGATAAGACATTAAAGGATCCTCAACTGCCTCTTCCTTCTTTTCTGACTCCGTAGGCAAAGCAGGATAACATTTATCTATAGTCATACGCTGTAGTCTATCAAACACTTCCTTATCCTTATCCTCCTTATCACGCTGAAACTGCTCAGCTTTCTTCACTATGGTAGCAACATTATCTCGCTGAGTACGTTTATTCTGTCTGATTTCTTTCTGTCGGGCTTCTTTGCGCCACAACCGAAAGGCATCAAACATGGCCGGCCTTGATTTTCGTTCGAACAATTTAATCTCTAGATTATCTAAGATCGGCGCCTCGAAGCTACCATGAGGTGGCCAGCGAAGGTCGCCGTCCTTCTTTGTGTATTTAATCCAGTAATCGTTAAAGGTAATTGGGCCTAGCCCATGTTTACTGTACAGGTCATATGTGGGAGTTCCAACCGGAGGTATCGGACACGAGTCCTCCAGTCGGGAATCCATACCACAAGGTCTGAAACAACTTAACAAAGTACTGCGACCAGGCACCTTGCACACTAGCCGAGTTTCACAAACTTCGAGGGTTACGGGATTTACCAAGTCCCAGCAAAGAACAAAACCCTCGGTTTTTGGCGGCTGCAGTCGTCAAACAACACAACAAAGTACCAAGAACCACAAATGCAATGGAACCATGCAACCACTAAGTAACCACAACCAAGAACTCTGGGAGCGACCCACAAATACTTAACTCAAAGATCGATGGCGTCACCAGGAAGGCCCGTCAGTCGTCTCGCTCTACCAAGGTCTACGCCAGGCGCCAAAACAGGTCTACAGTCAGGGCAGCAGTCCGTCGCAGCCGTCCGGAGGCGGGAATCTTCGCGGGAAAAGTCTTCGGGCCACTTATTTCGACAACAGGATCGATGAAGCGGAGTGCACCTTCCCTCGGAGATTTCACACGAAGTTCCTCACGATCCTCGGGCTTGGACCGGTACCACTGATGCAGCCCCACGTTGGGCGCCAACTGAAGGACTGGGTTCTTTAAGACCCAGCGGTGCCAGGGCACAACACCTGAAACCTTCGTGGGTAACCTGCTCCGGCGTACGAATCACAGAGACACGGGACACTTCCTTCGGCGTCAAAGACTCAAGGTTTATTTACTGCAGGGAACACAGAAGTCACGACAAGTACACCACGTGCAACTTGGGGAGACTGCTTCAAATTGGTTCTGTGGATCGCTCCTTTTATACAGTTTTTACCCATACGACAACATGATACACAAAGGTTTACAACCCGGTTCCCACCATTATCCCCCAGAGGGGTCGCTTTGGTCACTTTGATACACATGAGGTCCGGAACATAAGTGCGGAAACATTTGGTGGTTCCCAACTGTAAAAACCCATCTTCCCACCATTAGCGAATTCCAATCAGCAGTAAAACAGATCGAAATAGGAACAAGGACAGGTGCAGAGGAAGACGGAGACAGTGGGGAGATCGGAAAGGGTGTAAAAGGGGAGGTATCGGGAAACACGAGATACAGGCATCAAAGGGACGTGCTTAATGAGATGCACGGCTGAGACAATAAGTCAGTGCGGCAAGATGAGCCTCGAGCGGCGCCATCTGCCTTACAGTAGCATCCCCCTTGTCATAAAGACACTTACAAAGAACATGTGTCTTCCGCAAATATCTTGGGAGTTCCAGGGTCGTGAAGCGGACAACGTCCGTTCGCTGGCTACTTGAGGGCAAGAGACAAAATGGATGCCGTATCTAAGATGGAACCCGTGGGTGCAGATAGAAATACCCACGTAACAGACGAACGGTTTAAGTTAGCACAGCGAAACTGCGCACACTTACTAAACTCATCATTTGCGGTTCATAGATACCAGACTTGACCATATTCGTGCGAGTTGAATGCACCACTTACAATTGTCACGGAACCTCACTAGTACATTTTGAAACCCAGAGATCGGTGAGGTTGGTTGTTACAACTGCAAGCTACTGTGTCGTTTTATTCTATCCTCAATTTGAAGGACAGTTTGTTCACATTCCCTACGACCTGTGAGACTAATGCTTGATTGACTGCAACCTTCCACTTTTGTGCTGCCATCCTCTATGCTGTGTACATAAACAAACAAACAGTGGATGGGCTGAAAGATCTGCACCTCTATAAATCAATATTTCATGTTGTGACAATTTTTTTCATATTCATTACTTTTCAAGGGTGCTCTCATGATGCTGAAATACCAATCCACCTTAGGTATAGGTCCACTGGATCTGCAAAAAGCAGCTCAGAACACAATGTCCCAAAAATGCACCAAAGCACACGTATGTCCTGTATTTTTATCCTCAGTGTAGCTGCAACAACAAACATCAAGTTTTGTAGAATCGTTGGCAGATTTCCAAATAATAATCCACAGTGATTGGTATATCAGGACACTCTATTTTTATTCCTTGCATAGAACAAAGAAGACAGCAGCTGACGCGCTTTTCATCCTCATGGCCTTTCTCAAGGCTGCAAAATGATATTGTTTAAATCTTTTTTATTAACCAGTTTGTCATTTTTTGTTTGTTTTGCACATCAATCAGTAAACATTACAGTTAAAGCAGCACTCATGTAATAAGCGGAAAAGAAAAGGAGGGGGAGAGAATTAATCGCCAGTAGCAGGGTACACTTCGGCTAGTAATGGCATGACAATGTATATTCCGGGTGTGTTAATACAACCAAGCTTATGGCAATCTCTCGAGAAAGGATAAAGCGGTGCTGCTAATTCTATACATCAGGTACGTGAGTATCACAGGAACAGTGCAGTTGTACATAACCTGGGACATAGGGTACAACTAAATGAGGACAACAAAACCTAAGGAAGGGTAAGAGAGAGTCACGTAAGACTTGCCTCCATATCTTAATTCGTTAGGGGCCGCAGACACCTCCAAGACGTAGTAATGGTAGGGATCCATGGCCCAGAGGCGGCGTCTGTCTGAATGTCAGTGTTATTCCATGCTTACATCATCGGGGGGAGTGAGAAAAGAGGGGGAATTATTACTCTGTGCGATGCTCCCCTGTGACTCTTTTGGAGATCTCGTGCCGGTGTCTGCCCCTTAAAGTTTGGAAACAATCTCATCCCATTGAGGTATCAGGGGGAACATACGAATGCGAAGCAAGTCCTACCTGCACAGTACCGCACCCTCCGCCCTCGCCCAATTAAGCAGGGACCTACGCCAAGCAAGGCGATACGGCGGCAGGGGGGACTTCCACCGCCTGGTAAGTACGATTTTGGCTTTTATCAGACCAAGGTCTAAAAACCGTGTGGCTGCTCTGTATTTCTTGTATCTGCTGAAGAGATGTAACACATGGCTTTTCCAGGTCAGGGGAATGGTGTGGGAGGTGCAGCTAGTGAGAGTAGTGGACACAGTATTCCAATAGTGGGTCAGGACTGGGCATCCCCAAAGCATATGTATTAGATCAGTATCCGCTTGCCGGCAGCGGGGACAAGCCACATCTGTGCGAAGGTAATACCTGTTGATGCAGGCAGGGGTAAGGTAGGTCTGATGGAGTATGAAAAACTGTATCTGTTGAAATCGTTGATTCTGGGGGATGCAGGTCAGATCGCCACTTGCGGCAAGCCATTTCCTATCTGTGAATGCACTACCCAATGCCCCTCCCAGTGAAGCTGAAGTCGGGTGAGATCTGCTTATGTGTGCTGGCGGAGGGAAGATGCGAACCAGCGCGTAAGATGTTTCCCACTTCCCATCACATGAAGATACTACAGAGTGTGATGTATGGGAGGTTCCTGAGCCAGCTCACCCCACTTGGACGTTAACATAGCTACAAGTGTTCTATGTAGCAAGAACTGTCCGGGAGGCATATTCTCTCTGCCACGAGTTCCTGGAACGGGATGCGTGCACCTTCTTGAAAAAGGTCCCCCCATCCTGTATACCCACTGAGGTCCAGTGATGTAACTCAGCCGCCATTGTGTAGGTGTCTCCCCGTGGGGTTCCCAATAGCGGGATGGCAGGTGCCTATGGGATGGGGGTCCTAGTTAGAAAAAGATACCTACGGAAACATTTGTAAGCTACAGTGAGGAGAAAAGTATCTGGGGGCCTAAGTGTGGAGCAAGGATGAAAAATCTGGAGGAGGGTTTTCAGTGATAGCGGCAGTTGCATAGAGGCCGTGTCTAGTAGGCAATGGGAGGACATCCACCTGGCAATCCATTGCAGCTGGGAGGCCAGGTAGTAATGTTCGAAATTGGGCACCGCAAGGCCGCCCAAATCAGTAGGCAGGTAACATTTTCCCATGGATACTCTATGGCGTGAGGTTCCCCATATAAAATCCTGCACTACATTTTCCCACTGTTTAAATAAGGGGGAAAATTACAAAAAACAATTTGATGGACAGAATGTAGATCAATGTCTTACATTCACCCCAGTACAAGGATCTGGGCCTAAATCCATCGTTTTTTGCACTCCACACCACCCTGGGTCAGATAATGGCTTTATGCAAATCAGCTCTGACCCTGTGCCCCATGGGAACAGTCCAGTCCGAACTACAACAGCCATATCTTTCCCAGACCGGAATCAAGCATCCGAGGACCGGACCGGTTTCGAGGTAACACCTCTAATCAGCCCGGCTACCTTGACTCCAGTGGTGTGGAGGCTCTGGGACCCACGTCTGAGCTACCCCAGTACACTCAGGGAGAAAATTACAAAAAACTATTTGATGGACAGAATGTAGATCAATGTCTTACATTCACCCCAGTACAAGGATCTGGGCCTAAATCCATCGTTTTTTGCACTCCACACCACCCTGGGTCAGATAATGGCTTTATGCAAATCAGCTCTGACCCTGTGCCCCATAAATAAGGGGGGCGAGATGATGAGGGGCAGAGAGGCAAAATAAATGAGGAGGTGGGGGAGGACCACCAACTCAACCAAGGCAATTCTGCCAGAAATTGCCAATGGGAGGGTCTTCCAGAACCCCATCTGAGACCGAATCGCCGTGGTAGCCCAGACAACATTTCCGTCAAAGAGATCAGCCTTGGCTCGATAAACCTGGACCCCTAGGTAACAAAAAGGATCAGTACATCAAGTCACTGGTGCCACCCCCCAAGTTTGTAGCCCGGATCTGGGATGTTCCCTAAGAATGGTTTAGAGCATGGACTTTGTCAAGTTGACTTGCAGCCGGGAGGCTCGCGCAAAAAGGCTAAGGGCCCAATCAAGGGAAGGGGGGATATCATGAGGGTCCCTGGCATATGGCAATAGCTCATCCGCGTACAGCGAAATGGGGTGTACGCCATCTCCGAGCTCGATCCACATATCTATGTGCATGCGGACATGAGCCGCCAGTGGCTCCACCGCTAACACAAAAAGAAGTGGGGACAACGAGCATCCCTGCCCTGTCCCACGCTGTACCCGGGCCGGATCTGAAAGATATGGGCCCGTCCGAACCCGGACTGATGGATAACTGTATAGCAACTGTATGAAGCTGAGGAAGTAGGGACCAATCACAAAACGTGTTAGAGCAGCAAACAGGAAGTTACAAGCCAGAGAGTTGAAGGCCTTCTCAAGGTCTAAGACCATGCAACCGGAGTGCGGCCAGGTGGTTGGGGCATATTCCGGGACCCGAAAGTAGCAGCGCAGGTTCAGGGCTGCACTACGCTGTGAAACAAAAGGCTGCAAAACTACATATACAAAACAAGATGTAACATATTAATACATTTGTTACAAGAGAGTTAAAGCTGTGCCTCAATCCCACACAAAGAAAGAGAGCACAAGATCAACTGAATGTTGATATAATTTAAAGAGAATGAGATGAGAAACACACCTCTGATGATGTATAATGTCCTCCAAAATGCCCATGCAAATAACACCACGTTTGCAAAGTGAAGAAAATAAACTTTTATTAGAAATCACATGTGTCCTCTATGCATATATATACATAATTCATAGTAGGGAAATTGTTATTTGAACCTTCTCCCACTTATGTCTCGGTTTTCCATGTATAGAATCGAGAGAGGCAGACAGGAAACCTTCCGATTGGAAGTTTACTAATTCAAGATATAGTTTAGAAATGAGTGTCCTTGAATTCTAGAAAATAGGTGAGGCACATATTTATGTGTTGTTCACCTCTATGGTAATACCATTTCCCTTGAACCAGTGGGTGAAATGATGCAGCCCACATTCAATAACAAATCCCCTCTTATGAATTTTCACAAAACAAGCATATATTCAAAAGGAGGAGAAGGTCCGAGCAGAATTTCCACAATCATTTTTAATCCGCCAAGAAATTGGCTGAAGAATAAAATAATTCAGAAACAAAATGCTGAGGATATCGTTGTTACTTAATTGGTCATGGGTTCAATTGACCCACACGAAAGATTGGAGGGACCTACAAAGAAATAGGAAGATTGAACGAGGCCAATATAATTGGCAATGAGCAAATCCTGCAACTGGTGTTCACCTCAAAATTACAAAACATTTACTTATAAGCACAGTCAGGGAAATGCGTGTGGGCCATGCTCATAAAATCCGTGCGTGCCCACGGGCTCTTAAGATCCGATTCACATCATACTAGTGAATAGATGTTTTATTCAATTATTTTTGATGGTCAGATAACTAATGTTCGGTCCTGACGATGACCGTGAATGTCTAAAATGGTCAAAATGTCGTTGACGCATTTATGTGGCCGCAATTGAAGAAGGACACAATGTTATGCTTTGTGTTGTTTCAGTTTTGTCCTGAGCTCCCTATCTATGTATACTCCCCTCCCTCAGCCACTTGTTTGATTACACAATGTATTGTGATTCGTTTTGTGGTTTGTGTACTCTGTTGAGCACCAATGTCCTACATGTTTTAGGGCCATATGTATCATCAAGCTGATTTGCAATTCTGAAATAGCGATTTTTTAGAAATCGCTATTTCAGAATCGCAAATTGGTATGTATGTACGAATTCGCATTTTTTTGCGAATTCTTAGTATTCCTTAATTGCGATTAGCAAATTGCGAATCCCAATTAAGGAATACTTTCCCATTCATTTCTACGGGCCAGGAAGTTATTCTCAATTTGCGATGTGCAATTTGAGAATTGCAAATTGAGAATAATTTCAAGGCTGCAGGGGTGTCCAAAGGACCCCTTGGTGCTCCCCTAAAATAAGCATGGGTGCACATGTGGCGCACATACATGCCCTAAGGGCATGTACGTGCGTCACATGGCACTTTGAAAAATGCAAAAATTTGCATTTTTCAAGGAATTCGCAACTTACCACCAACTTGAAGTTGGTGGTAATTTGCGATTCCTTTTGTGACAGTAATGTGAAAAAGTGATGTTAAAAATGTCCTCGGGGTCCGGAGCAGGAGAAGCTAGGTGCCGAGCGGGTGCCAGGCGTTGCGGGCGGTGTGCCATTTTCGCCTCCACCCCCCTTCCGAGACCCATTGTGCGTGGATCTTTTTCTACACAAACTATACAGGTTCCTCTGAGTGGAGGTAAATCCCACAACTTGTGGTTTGTGTTTTGTTTTGCACCTTTTTACACATAGCACAATTTTTTACTTTCACGTCCTTTGGTCAGGGTGGGCCTTAGCGCGCCCATACCACCAAGGTACACGCTACACGGTCCTGACGAATGCCCACGTAATTCTTACACCTATAAAGTGCAGAAACATGTTGACCCCACTTTAAGTGGAAACTCCCACCATAACTGGCGTAGTTTTCCACACATAACTTTTTTAACCATGTCCAACTGACCAGTAAATACATCATTTTGATTGGTACAGTATTGGACATTTTTAACATCACTTTTTCACATCACTGTCACAAAATCCAGCTCCGCAGTAATCTGGCGTTGTAGCACACCAGGGAGGCACTCGGCTTCTCCTGGTGGGCCCGATGATGAAGCATGTCACCAACCAGGTTGGTGAGTGAGGACTACTGTACTAGCCCAAGGGCTATCTGAGGGTTCAATCACTCCCAAATCCAACATTTTCTGTACTTCAGTCCTGCTACAGTCCCTGACATGATCAGGTTGCCTGTAAATCTTATTTTTTAACAGGCAAACTGTCCCCAGTGTCCACTTCATGAGTGCACCAGGTTGTCTGACCTGGAGTCAGAGAAAACAAATGTCTGAACTGTTGGAGAATTTGTCTGCAATCAGTTTGCTGCAGATCAGTGAGGCTGCCTGCCAAGGCTACTCCATCTACTGATCATTCATCAGGGTTCTGAGAGAGCAGGTTTGGGAGAAGGCCACTCTCTTCCTCCTGTCCTTCATCAGTAGCCATGAGCAAGCCCATGTCTGCCCTGTCAACATATGGTTTCAGTCTGTTGATATGAAGAACCCTATGGGGGCTCCTGGGAGTTCCAAGATCTGCCAAATAAGTAACCTCTCCCTTCTGTTTAACAATAGTGTGGGACCCACTCCACTTGTCTTGGAGAGCTGCTGGGGCCATGGGCTCCAACACCAACAATTTCTGTCCTGGCTGGTAAACAGTCAGTACAGCCCTTTGGTCATGCCAGGCTTTCTGTAATTCCTTGCTAGCCTCAAGGTTTTTAGGTACCTTTTTCATGTACTCAGCCATCCGGGAGCGGAGACCAAGTACATAGTCCACAATATCCTGCTTAGGGGGTTTGAGAGGTAACTCACATCCCTGCTTCACCAGACATAATGGTCCTCTGACAGGGTGTCCAAACAGACGTTCAAATGGGCTGTAGCCAACCCTCTTCTAAGGAACCTCCCTGTATGCAAACAAAAGGCAGGGTAGCAGGATGTCCTATCTCCGCCTGAGCTTTTCTGGGAGACCCTTAATCATATCCTTTAGGGTTATGTTGAATCTTTCAACTAAACCATTGCACTGTGGGTGAAAGGTTGTGGTAAATTTGTAGTTCACTCCACACTCCTTCCACATTGCAGTCAAGTAGCTGGACATAACATTTGCTCCTCTGTCAGATACTACCTCCTTAGGGAAACCTACTCCCAAGAGGGTTCTTTGCCACAACAGGTGCTGTACCGGTCCTAAGGGGAATAGCTTCTGAGTAACTAGTGGCATGGTCCACCACCACTAGCATACACCTGTGCCCAGATGCTGCCTTTGGATCCATTGGTCCAACAATGTCAATTCCCACTCTTTCAAAGGGAACCCCCACCACCGTTAGTGGTATCAGGGTGGCCTTTGTAATGGCACCTGCCTTACCACTGGCTTGACAGGTTACACAGGAGCGACAAAACTCCTTTGTGTTTTCAGACATGTGGGGCCAGTGAAAGTGAAGGACAGTTCTGTCCCAAGTCTTGTTCTGGCCCAGGAGTCCTGCTAAAGGAATATCATGGACTAATGTCAATAGGAAACCCCTGACCTTTAGAGGTATAACCAACCTCCTGGCTGCACCAGGCATGGGGTCTCTACTCTCTGAGTACAGGAGTCCATCATCCCAATAAATCTTATGGGTGCCACTAGCATTCCCAGCAGCCTCAGCAGCAGCTTGCTGTCTGAAGGGTTCAAGAGAAGGGCAGCTCAGCTGCTCCTGACTGAGATCTGCCCTGGAAGGGCCCTCTGTCCCCAGGAACTCAACCTGATCAGGCTAAAGCTCCTCTGGGATAGTTCCTTCTTCAGGCTCACAATCATCTCCCTAAGGAGACTGATCATTACTCTGAGTCAACGGAAAGGCACTGACTTTACCCTACTGCTCCTTTTCTTGGAAGGCACCTGGTCCATTATTCCAGGATCCAGGGGCTGTTCAGTGTTACACTTTTTGGCCTGTGACCTAGTCACTGCAAGGACATGTGATGAGATTCTTAACATTTCTGCATGAGTCCTAAACAGCACTTCAGACCAGGCTGAAGTCTTTAGGTCATTGCCAAGTAAGCATTCAACAGGAAGGTCTGCACTTACCACAAACTTCTTGAGGCCAGTTATCCCTCCCCAGGAGAAATTAACAACTGCCTGGGCATGGTTGGCCCTAACTTTGCTAGCATTGGTCTCTTGGTACATCTCACCAGGTATGACATGTCCAGGGTCCACAAAGTCTGGCGTCACCATTGTGACACTTGCCCCTGTGTCCATGTAGGCCAAAGCCTCTTTTTCATTTATCAAAGGCCGTTGTCTGTACTTGTCCAGGTTACTGGGACTCACAGAGGAGGACAAATCCATGCCTCCATCACAGACTACCACAGCCTGAGTTGGAACTCTGACTAGGCCAGAGCCAATCTCAGTTCCCAGGGTTAACCCTACTACACCCTTCTGCTGAGAACCACCATTTGAACTAGGGGGAACAGTTGCCTTTGGGGCAATGGTGGCTGGAGCTGTCCAATGGCTATTCTGTTTACAGACTTGACACCATGGTTTCTTTTGGCCTTTTCCTTTCTTAGAAGATTGGGAATCCCCGCCATTAGAAGCTTTTTGGGGCCTTGTGAAGACTCCTGATCTTTACCCTTCTCCCCACCTTTTTGATCTTGCTTCTTTTGGTCCCCACCTTGGTTCTGTATCTTCTGCTTCACCCTGGTTCTGACCCATTTGTCTGCCTTCTTTCCCAATTCTTGGGGAGAGGTCAGATCAGAGGGTACCAGGTGCTGATGCAACAGCTGATTTTGACAGTCATTAAGGATCTGCTCCCTCATGATCAGATTATACAATCCTGTATAGTCACACACTTTACTGCCCAATAACCAGCTCTCCAGAGCCTTAGTAGCACAATCAACAAAGTCAACCTAGTCCTGAGTCTGTGTCTTTTGGGTATCTCTGAACTGTATATATACTGCTCAGTGGTTAGGCCAACCCCATCTATTAGAGCACTCTTCAGGACTTTGTAATCATCAGCCTCCTCTTCGCTTACAGTGAGGAGCTTGTCTCTACCTTTGTCTGTGAAGGAGAGATACAAGATAGCTGCCCACTGCTCCTGGAGTACCTTCTGGTCTTTGAAGGCCCTCTCTAGTGCAGTTATCCATTTGTGGATATCATCACCACTCTGGTAGGGAGCGACAATCTTATTTAAGTTTGTATGGTCATAAGACCTTTCCCTACCACTAAGGAAGTTGCTGCCACCATGGGGCTCTAGACCTGTCTTTTTTCTTGCTTTTTCAAGAGCCAGGGACTCCCTTTCTAAGGCTACTTTTTGTCTCCTTATCCTCAGCTGAGCTTCTTCCATTCTCACCTGATGCTCTCTCTTCTCCTGGGAGGTGTTCCCTCCTATGAGAAGAGACAGAGGTCCCTATTGATGTGCCAGAATGATCAGACTCCACGAAAGGTGATCTGGGTCTTCCAGGTACACCACCAACTCTTCCTGGGGGGACAAAGAAGTGACCCACTGGGCCTACCTCTCCATCTTCAGTAGGAGCTTGATTGTCCAGGTCTAGTTCATTGTCAACTCATGGGCAGCATCAGAGTCTGAATTCTGTGGGATTGGACCGCTGGGATTCTCCTCATCTACTGCTCCCAACCCACTGCCTACCCTTTCAGGTTCTGAAGCCTTCGTCAGGTCATCTAACAGCAATACCTCTCTGAGGCATTGGGTGTTGGCACCTTTGCCAGCCTTCAGTTGTCTAAGTGTACGCAGAGCCCTTAACTCAGAGAAAGGGAATGTGTCATACTTAGATGTCAGTAACATACTGACATCTGGCAGAGACACATTAGATCCTGCCCCTGAAGGCCATAACTAGTGAGGTGTGGTGTATGCACTACCTACTCTAGTGGGGTACCTACTGGACTCTCTTGAGTTGTAGAAAGGGTGTGCTTAAGCCCTTGACACACAACTCTAAGTTCAGTAGAACTCACTGTATTTAAGCTTGTATTATATGTACCTCTGGTACCTTTAGTGGTTATTAAATGATCAAACACTCTATATTATCTGGTAAAACAATGGCAAGCTGGAACCCCACACGCAGCACACTAATGTGAGAAGTTGGCATGGCATATGCTGTCCACTATTCTAGTGGGCACCTTGCACCAGTCCAAAAGACCCCTTATTGATACTAGGTTAAAGACAACCTTATAGAAAGCTATCACAGTGGTTGCTGTGGAGAGCAGCCTTCAGACTGAATCTTGAAGGAATGTAAAGCAGCTTGTTTTACTAGTCTATAATCTCATGTAATGACCAAATGAAAGGGGAACCACACCAGGTATATATGTATATAAAATACATGTATTTAATCTAAACACATCCCTCTAGTCTCTCTATGAGGCTTGAGGCAAAAATACATATATTAACCTTATTTAGCACACAGTAAATTAGCCCAGTATTAGTTTAGCCCTAGGGGCGTCATAAACTATATACTAAGAAAGTGGTATAGGAACCACAGGGGACATAGAGACAAGGCCTAGGGCCTGTAGAACCGCTGGTGCAACCAGTAACCACCCAAGGTAGGGATGCAGGAGACCCACAGGGGACCCGTGCAACGTCTAAACACAGCCACGAATCACCAATGACTTGCAAGGAGAAAGTTGTGATTAGAATTTGAAAGATTAGGGACTCTTAGGAGTGGCCCTGGAGCAAACCTATTGAGAACTAGACAGTTCAAGAGCAAAAACAACAGTTGATGGACAGAATGCAGAACAATGTCATACATTCACCCCAGTACAGAGATCTTGGCTATTAATCCATAGTTATTTTGCTCACCACACCAACCGAGTTCAGACATGGCCATATGCAAATCTGCCTTGACCCTGTGCCTCATGGGAACAGTCCAGCCCGAACTGCCAAGCCATGTCTTCCCTGGACCGGAATCAAGCATCCTAGGACCGGTTTCTGTCTATCAGCCGTCATCAGCCAGGATAGCTTGACTCCAGTGGTGTGGTGAGCACGGGACTCACGTCTGAGCTTACCCGTCCCACTTGGGGTGACAAATGCAAAAACAACAGTTGATGGACAGAATGCAGAGCAATGTCATACATTCACCCCAGTACAGAGATATGGGCCTAAATCCATCGTTTATTTGCTCACCACACCAACCCAGTTCAGTCATGGCCATATGCAAATCAGCCTTGACCTTGTGCCTCATGGGAACAGTCCAGCCCGAACTGCCAAGCCATGTCTTCCCTGGACCGGAATCAAGCATCCTAGGACCGGTTTCTGGCTATCAGCCATCATCAGCCAGGATAGGTTGACTCCAGTGGTGTGGAGAGCACGGGACTCACGTCTGAGCATACCCATCACACTCGGGGTGACAAATGCAAAAGCTTCAGAGCAGACCAGCAAAGTCTGAGGGACTCACCCTTTGGAGTGGAGTCAGGGCACGTCGGGAGCAACCGGAGAAGCCCAAGAAACAAAAGAGTTACCTTTCTTGTGACCCACCAGTCGACAGACCAGGGATCTCAAAGGGGCCTCGAGCAGCAATGCTAGAAGCGGGTCCACGGAACACTCGTGGAGTGTAGGCACACAATATTCAGTGCAGATGGTGCTCAGGTCTTGGACTACGAGTATCCAAATGCACAACTTCGGGAAGTAGATGCACTTGCTAATGTGCACGGTGTCTATGAGTTACGGTCCCACGTCTCTCATGATGGCTACAGGTCTCAGCTTCGCTGGGATCTTGGTCAGCCTCGGAGATGTCTGGAAGTCCGTGTCTTGTGTAGCAAAACCTTCGGGTTCCGGCGGGAGACTTGGAAATGCAGACTGGCAAGATGCTTCGTTGGTACCTGTTTGAACAGGGGAGTCACTCCTTGACCCCAAGGGAGATCCTTCCATCTTCTAGTCGAAATAGAATGTCAAAATTCAAGGATGTATGTTGCAGAATTTCGTCCAGGATAATATAAAATCCTAAGGACTTGGTTCCCATACTTATACTAAGTTAAGGGGTTGGACTTACTCTAGGGACCCACCTGTGGGTGGATCCAGGGAGGGGGTGGTTATGCCCCTTTCCCTTTGTCCAGTTTCACGTCAGAGCAGGGGCTGAGCACCCCTGCAACTGGTTTGAACTGGGATATGCACAGGGACACCAAGTGTGCCCCCAGTACGGTCTGAAAAGCATTCATTGAATGCACCCACCCAGCCCCAATACACTAAAGCCTGTCTGGGGAGGTGGTTCCACCTCCCTGTGACAGGATACCTATTGTCCAGGCCTCCCTTGCCAGAGTTCCATCCAGCAGAAGAAGGTCAGACTGGTGTCAGTGGCTGCAGCATCCATTTCGTGATGCTGGGTCTCTTTTAAACTATTACCGGTCAGGTAAGTGTGTACATGTCTTCCCCCTCTAGAAGGGTGGAATTCTACCCCCGCTGCCCAAACTGGTGGGGGGGGGGGGTAGGATTCCAAAGTGTTTGACACCAAACACAACATATTTCCATGCAGCATTTCAAAGTTAGCATTTTCCGGGAGGTTATAATGCACTTGTATGGTCTGGCTGTGTCACAGAACAGCTACAGAGAATAGATTCCAAAAGCTGCAGAGGGGTCCTGCTCATGCATGGGCATCCTCTCACACAAAACTAAGCATTCTGCTTTCAGGATTGATAAGGCCTGCAATAGGAGTGACTTATAGGTTTATATGTGTCAGTGAATAAAGGTAAATATAGGTAGCCTATATCTTTGTAAGAGGTGCATGCGCCACCTTACGCAGGCTGCAGTAGCAGACCTGTGGTGCCGTTTTGGAAGGCTTCCCAGGGGTGTCATAATACATGCTTCAGTCCCTGGTAGGCTTCTGGGGTACCTATGCCCTTGGTATCTAAGCTACCATATACTAAGGACTCACAATGGTAACCCAGTAACCAATCTGGAGTGTACCTAATCTACATGCAATCAATTTAGAGGCAAAGCAGCTTGGCTGGGGTGCTGGTTAGCCGGGCCCCAGCCAGACTAAAGTCCAGAAACAGTGAAACAGTGAAACACCAGCAAAAAGTGGGGGGAACCATAGTAAGCAGATCCTACTCTCCTACAATAATCCCTTTTGTTTCTGTGGGGCATCATTAGAGTGGTATCACTTCTGACAATTTGATCAGATTTACAAGCCACTTGCGCCACTTTATCGCCGCAGTTGCGTCACTTTTGTGACGCAGCGCCGGCTTAAACAATGCAGGCAATTTACAACATAACACATCTAGGGAGATGCGTCACATTGTAAAGCACTGCGTCACATAATACTTGCATCAGGTATAATATATGCAGGTTGGGAGTTCCCACTCAGGAAAGCCTTGTAGAAGTGACGCAGTGAATTCTACAAGATTTCACGGTGCCACTTCTAGGATTCCACTGCGCCAAAACCTTATGACTGCTTGAAGCAGGCGTAAGGAGTGACGCGGTACAATGAGTATAGGCCTCTCTACTCATTGCTGCAGTTACGTCATGCTTGCAACACAACTCCAGCAGTGCATCACTTTTGGGACAACAAATGTGTAAGAATCATTGCCCCATGATGCTCCTAATTGTAAATAGAACGCATCCATGGTGGCGCAAGGGTATAGCAGGCTGGCACAGGGACGCTGAGGCATTTCTACAGATGCATTTGTTTCTATGAGTTTGAAAATGAACAAAAAAAAAATCTGGATTTCTTTGTCTTTAAAAAAGAATAACTCTTTTCATGCACTGCAGTATCACACTGATTTCAAAACATGTTTTGTAAAAGAATGTTAATTGGTTTGCTATTTCAGCAATCAAATTTTCTAACCTAGTTTACTGGGGTCATTTCTCGTTTAATCCGTGTGCTTAACATTTTCATAAAAGCAGAATCAGATCCATGCACGAAAATTATGGTAATTAATTAGTAAATTGTTCCTATGCGCTTAAATGTCAACAGAGGCATTAAAAAGAAGTGAATTACTCTAAGTATAATTTGCGCAATAGGCCTCTCAAAGATGTTGTTTTCGAAGAGTGCAAATATATGAAGGTACATTTTTAGCATGGATTGCGGAGAAAAGTAGACCAACATTAAAAGAAAGTTTTTTGCTACAGCTCTCCTGTCTATATTTTATTTTCAGGTGATGCTTTACAACTATGCCTTTAATCTTTCAAAAGGTTAGACCATCTGGCATCAGAGCGAATCACTGGAAAATGCGGGTTTATAAATTAGATGTATCACAGAAATTGCTCTATCTTCTAAAGGTTGTGCATTGCATATTACAGTATTTACTGTGATGTTATTGCTCCAAGTAAAACTTGCAAAAAAAAACTATGCAGCTGTGAGATGCAAAGTGCATTTTAACATCTGGAATGAAATGAGAAAGACAATTGCTGGAACTTAATCTGTTGTAAAATACAAACATAAAAAAATATCTGTAGTACTGAAATAAAAGTGATAAGTTTATCTGGGTTATGAGGAAACAAATGTTTACCCATAACCTATTTTTCAGGCACACTTATCTCTCTGTAATCGATCATCATCATATAATTTACAGTAGCATATGCCATACCTATGATAGATGTACACATAATTCGACACACCTTAAAGAACTTGTTCATGAGCAAGATTTTTCTCATGTAAATAACCAATCTACACTTTTGAAAAAAATTGAAGGTAAATTCGTGTTTGCAGGCTGGTTACTGATATTTTAACGTTATTAGGAGAATTGTCATAAAAAATAGAGATAATGAATTAGTGTCACTTTCATTGGTGATATTAGCATCACTGAGCGGCATAAAGCAGATTAATGAATGATTAAACATTTAAAGGAGTGAACTGAGTGTCTGTTGACCACCCATTGTTGGGAAACCCTGGACTAGGAGCACTGTGGTATCATTGTGGCCTCTTTACCCAGTTCCCCTTTCTCCCTGTTGCTCTCCACTTGGTTCCTGCCTACCCACTGTAAAGGAAAAGAAAGTGTGGAAAAGGATCATTACTTCATGTCCATTACAGATCTGTATTTTTATTTATCTACATGGAACTCTCTGCTAGCCTTCCAGTTCAAAATGCACCATTTAGTGGTGGATCGCCAGAAGGATAATCTGCTGTTACACATTCTACTTTACTAGATGCTGTCTATGTTGCGTGATTAGCAATTAATTGGCACATATTGTATAGCTATAGTAGAGGAAGGAGATGGCTTTGCGTACTAGTGCCATGTCTTTCGGTCAAACTGTTAGACCCGGAATTAGGGTGGTCTTCCCCCACACGTTTTGCCTTTGCCCCTCCTGTTTTGCTATCATTTGTGTTTGTTTGTCTGTAGGACTCTGTGCACTTTACCACTGCTAGTGCTGACTCCTTGAAACATAGCAAACTTGGCTTACACCCAATTGGCACCTTCAATTCCTAGTTTAGTGGTGTTATGTGTGCCCAGCGTCTGTAAATTAAATTCTACTAGTGGACCTGCATCACTTATTGTGCCATCCACTTAAGTTCCCTTTTAAACCATGTCCCAGGTCTGTGTGCAATTTTTATTGACCCTTTCGGCCTGGAAAAATAAACATTTTCCATGCCAAAACTGCCCTTTTTTTCATATAGGCAACCCCTAGAGTTGAGCCAAAAACAGCCCTTAGGGCAGGCTACATTATATTTAAAAAGGTTGACATGTACTTTCAAGTTTTACATGTCCTGGTACTGAAAACGCTTAAATTAGTTTTTCCCTACTGCATAGCATATCTCTCCCATAGAATAACATTGAGTTACCTTATTACATTTATTAAGAGATAACTTTTGCTTGGGAACAGGTAGAAATGTCACGTTTCCACTCAAATGATTTGTAATTTAAATTCCTCTTTAATGGTATAGTTAGATATTAGGTCACAAACTTGAAAATGCCACTTTTAGAAAGTTATATGAGGGTAATGTACTCACAAGGGAATCATTTAAACAAATGTTGTATGAGTATATTAAGTTATTACTCACTAAACGGTCACTTAATCCCCATGATTAGTTCTTTTAGTTACCGTTTTGGGACTAATAACTTAATTTATTCATAGAACATTAGTTTAAACCATTCCCTTGTTTGCATAATATCTTCATATTGGTTGATACCCAAGCTCATAAGGGGTTATCTGATTTCCCGACTTTTGCTAGACTTTTGTTAAAAAATTGTCATTTTCTTGTTCTAACCATTTGGTGCCTGCAGCATCTATCTTGAGGCACAGAACTAGCTGTAGTTGAGAGTTGGTCTTTGTGTATTCCTCCCAGACTGTTACAGTAAGTAAGACTAGATGTTGGCAATAGAGAAGGAAGACTGAACTAGCTCCCTTCATCCAAGGCAAAGTGACAGCAAAGGTTGGCTGGATGACCTCCTGTTATGAGCTACAGGGACACAACAATCTCCAGGGCCTCTCTCCAACTACTCAGCTGAGCTGCTGCACTGGACTTGCCTGGACCTGCAAATGGACCTGCACATGCCCTACTGACCGCTGCTAGAGTGAGTCTCTAATCCTCAAGAGGCGCCTCCTAAGGCTTGTAGCCCTTGTTTGACATCAACGTGCAATCCTGTGAAGAAAAAGAAGAAATCCTGAAGTTATGAGCTCTTCACGTCCACAAATCAGCCCATTCGTGCCAAGATGTCCCTGCCTATGATGACCATCAACACAAAGCTCTAGTGGACCTGACTCTTCGCTATATAGCGTCCACCAGCGTCGATCGGCACTGTGAAATCTGCAGTTCATGCTACAGTATCGACCACTGTAGCACCCTACAGGATGTTAATGTTTTTTGTTGTTGTCCTCATTCTGCCATTTCATGTGCAAGGAATTGCCGGGTACCCATCTCTGTAACATCTGCACCTGCACTGCCCCTTGGAGGCGATACTCAGTGGGGAGTTTCCCAATGACGGTTGTTTCAGTGGGGGTCACCTTGTTCCTTTTCCATAATCAATAATTCTGTTTATTCGTGGGGGGGAGCTAGCCATCCTGGCTACTCGACGGGTTTGTTTCCCGTCCAAATTATTGCCATCGCATAATCAATGGACTTTATGTAGTTTGAAGTCGAGTGAGAATTAAGTATTAGTTTGGTGGTGATCTTCCCATATTTCCCAAAAATTATATTTTTTACTAGGCTTTCCTTTCCTGTCAAGTTTATTCGTTCTCATGATCGAGTTCAACCAATCCTCATGTGTTGGTGCTGTCGGACTCACCCAATTTATGCATATCTCTCACCTTGCCAATAGAATCAATACAAACAACAGATTCTCCTGTTTTTTGTTAGCTTACCCATATCATTTGTACTATCAATCCCCAAGATGACAAGATTTATACTTACATCCAATTGTTTTCTCAATACCGTGCTTATAGTCTTACCAACTTCCTGCCAAAAAGTGTTGAGGTGGGGACATTGCCGGAACATGTGTATATCATTTGCTTTCTCCATTCCACATTTAGGGCAGTTCTTTACTCTGGCTTCCTTGAACTTGGAGAGTGTTTTTGTGGTCCAATAGGCCCTGTGAATGGTAAATAGGTGGTTCCTTTTTAAGGCGGGAATCCCTGGGCACCCCAGACTGCTTCAAGAATTGCATGGCCACCCCGCTGAAAGTAGCAGGTATTAAAGAATGGGGCCAACTGATGACAGAGAACACCATAAACACCTGGGCCCAACTGATCACAATCACTAACGCTTCGCTATCCAAATTAAAATACTACCAACTTACTAGCTGGGCAAAATCGCTTACAGAAAAGAAAAAGGGAAACGAAGAACTAGAGAAAGAGATGACGAGAGAATCGCCCACAAAAAAAGAGATATCTCAATGGTACTGGGCCCTAATAACAGTGGGGGAAGAAGACTTCCTGATTCCAGAAATGAACTGGAGGAAAGACATGCCAGCATTGGACCTAATAAACAAATGGCGAAAATCCAGGATGTTCATGTTACATCAATTACCGCCCATGATACCCGGCCTGCTCTTTTCACTACAGTGACAACCGCCCTCAATGCTCTCCCTGCTCTTTGCGGCTTTCTCCACTGCGGACTGGAATTTGAGCACCAGACTGAGAGATTATAACTTTTTCAGCATGACCAGCCTCGTCTCTGTATTTGGCCCATGTTCAGTTGCACTCAGCCTGAACTTGTGACTTCCACCTGGTGTTGCAAAACCAGAAAAATCCAAGTTGCACTTTGTGCTTTTGGGCACTTTGTTGACCGGATGTTTTTAAAAACCATATCTCCGGTTCTACTAATTGGATTTTTGTAGTTTTGGTCTCATTTTGTTTAATAAAATGTACTCTCTATTGCTAAAATGGTGTGATTTTTTTCTTGTTTCATCACTTTATTACTATTTGTATTGAGACGGGTTCATGCCCCCTCAACCAAAAACCCAGGGGCTTATTTACAAGCCCCTTGCACCACTGGTCATTATTTTTTCCAATGCTAACAGAGGCGCACCTGCGGTGCAAGGGGCTTGTAAATAAGCCCTCAGTTTTTTACACATACCCTCATAGTTGCATATGTAAAAGTCTAAATTTTGGAATCAACAAAAATGCAAAAAGTGTGTATTGAATGCCTGCCTGTGTGCAAGACTTTACACAGTGAACTAGCTTATATATGATTTTATCATGAACTACCTTGGAATACACCACATTTCCCAATCCTGTATGAGAAACATCGAGTTGTGTCAAATTATAATACATAAATATATGGTATTTACACACAAGGGCAAACATTACCAAATCAAGCAGCCCCATTTAGTATAAGGATGAAATCGAATTGTTATCAACACAATTGCACTGATCCAATGTAACAACATAGGCAACTTCACCTGGAATTGCCCAAAAAGGCACAAAAACACTGAGTTCATGTCTACTATATTAAATGTACAAATTGAGTAGTCACCCTGTACCACTGCTGAAAATGTGTCCTGTTGAGTATGGAAGTTTAACCAGGCCATTGTCAGGACCGTCCGCTCCAATGCGGTGAGCCAGAGATGCATTTTGTGTGTCCGGGGGACCTTCCCAGAATGCCCAGTGTCTTGATGGAAGCTGAGTGCTGGAGGTTTCTCAGTGTTTGTAGCACTTCCTGACAATCCCAAACTAGATCCCCATTTGAGTTTTGTTGTTTATCTGGATGCCAAGCCCCAGTAAAGCTAAACTTGGATGTTGGTGCAGATGGGAGACATCTCTTCTGGTTGTAAAACATTGAGTTATTTCTTGACAGTGGGAAAATCCTACTCAAGCAACATCCACAACCTTTGTAAGTGTGAACCACAAAAGTCACAAAATTAACCTATGCCTTACCTTTTGGTAGAGTTATGCATTTTTCGAGGCAATGTGCAATGTAATGTTGCTGAGCACAAACAGTGATAGAGTGAAAACAGAAAACATGAACAATCCTGCACCAATTTATAAAAACTGTAAAATAAATTAATAAATAAAAAAACAGCAAAACAAATTAGATCCAATCAGTAGAATCAGAGTTATGATTTGTTAATGTTTTTAGCAAAAAATGTATCCTAAAAAATAAAAGTACTGACAACAGTTATCTTTTAATGCAAGACCAAGGCAAAGTCAAACGTTTACGCCAACTGTGTTTGAACGGGTAGTCAGATAACTAAGGTAGACTAGGACCAGTCTTGGCTCACCTTTAGATTTTAAATAAATTTTGAAGAACACATAGTGAGAAGGTAAAGTTCAGTGGACAAGGAAGCAGGCAGTGTCAGAGGAGGAGGCGTCCTAGTCAGGGAGCCACTGATGGTTATTTGTCACTCTTTGGAAGTTTAAAGTCTCCAGGGGTCAAGCTACAGGTTGTATTTGTGAGGGCTCTACAAGGCCGGATATCTTCACCCAGATGTCCCACTGAACAGGATTTGCTGCTGTGGAGAAGACTAACTACTGCAGGGGCTAGTCATCTGGCGACGTACCTTGGGTGCATTGGGAAGCAGGTGGGTCTCAGTCTTCTTAGGTTCAGGCCACATTTTGGTGGAAAGCTTTCCAAGTCTCAATGTTGAGGGTTAGATAGGAGTCGCACATTTAAGACCACAACCAAGGATCCAATACTTGGGGCGTTAGAACAAACTTCAGCAGAGGCCATATGCTGGTGTCAATTTCTCTGGAACTTGTTATTAACCTGTATCATACAGGAGGCCAGACAACAAAACCTTGGATGCACTCTGGTAGTCCTATGTTCAAGCAGGAAGGCAGACCTCAAGCAACATGGCAGTTCTCTGGGGTAAGGCAAGCCTCATGCAACAGGGCAGTCCTCTGATAGAAGCAGGAAAGTTCTCTTAGGTACAAGGCAGTCCTCAAGCAGCAGGGCAGTCCTTTTGGGGTCCGAGCCAGTCCTTCTGAAGTCTTGCACAAGTCTAGGAGTGTACTGAAAGGTTATTCTTAGGGCCCAATATTTACACGTGGTGCCAGCCTTTGAAGGGAAATCTTGTAGACTACCTCCACATCTTGTTCTGGAAAGTTCTTCCCTTCCCCTTTTAAGACTCCAAGAAGTCTAGGGTGACAAAAGACTAGAGCCAGGTTCCTTTTTGTATCTTGGAGTCAAGATCTTTGAAATGTAAGTGATGCTGGTAACAGTTTTGCTTCTAACCATCCGGGCAAAAGGGCCCATCCTGCCAACACCCAGGGCCCGATTCACAGAATGAACTTAAGACTAAATCCTAAACTTACTACCATTTTGGTATTCACAGAAAGCCCTTACTACTTTCGGCATTCACAGAATGAATTTAAGACTAAATCCTAATCTTACTACCATTTTGTTATTCACAGAATGCACTTACTACTTTCGGGATTCACAGAATGAACTTACTACTTTCGGTATTCACAGTATAGACTTAGGACTACTAACTTTAAGTCCGCTGCCGGGCCGTAATTTCCGCCACCGGGCCGGAATTTACGGCTCTCCGGCGGAATTACGATACTGCTCTGCAATTTCTGGTATAATGCCGTAATTTCCGACTCCGTGCCGGAAATTCCGATCACGGGCCGGAAAATCCTATTACAGGCCAGAAAATCTGATTTTTGCCTGTTGACCATTTGCCAAGGGTAAACACCTGTTCAAGTGGCTACCATCTCCCACCAGGGGTCAGCTGATACACTTTAGCCAATCCCAGCCCACCAACATGGATAAATGCATAGCAGAAACAAACAAACCATTTCAGGATGTCACTGAATGTGTTTGTAGCACTGCCCCTTGTCATGCGGCAAAACTACTTGAGGAGGAGAAGAAGAGCTGAGAGGATTTTTAGGCAGAGGATCAACCTATTTGGAATGACCAGTCAAGATGTAAGGGCCAGGTACCATTTTCCACCAGAAATCATCTTGGATATGGTCTGTGAGTGGGAGCAGGAACTTGATTCTGTGACCTGCTGCTCACATGCAATACCAGCATATCTCAAGATCCTGTCTGCCCTACACTTCTTTGCCACTGGGTCATTCCAAAGGGTCACCAGTGACCTTGTGGGCATTTCCCAGGCGAGCCAGTCGCGGTGCCTGCATCAGGTACTGAGATGCATCACTGCTAGAGCCCCCCAACTACATACAATTACCACATACACTGGCCATGAGACAAACCACAGCAAGAGATTTTTATCTCCTTGCACAATTCCCATGTGTGCTGGGTGCAATTGACTGCACCCATGTGGCCCTTCAACCACCCCGCCACATTGCACACATATTCTGCAACAGGCACAGATGGCATTCCATCAATGTGCAAGCTGTCTGTGATTGCCAGTGGAAGGTTCATCGACGTGCATGCAGTGTTCTCAGGCAGTACGCATGACAGCTTCATATTTCGCATGTCACCTCTTTCCCGGCGTATGGCTGTAGGAGAATTTGGCAAAATATTTCTACTGGGTAAGTACCAAGCACTAAATATGAGTGATAAGTGCCATTAAAATGTCTGAATGCCCCCCAATATTAACCATTGTACAGTGAGATTCAGGGCCCAACAGACACTGCATGTACGAACGTATAGATCATGTTCTGTGCAAGTTAAAAAGGGAAATGTTAACAACTGCCCTTTCTTCCCCCCTCAGGTGATGCTGGCTATGCACTCTCCCTACATCTCCTCACCCCTTACTGGTGTGCAAACACTGTACCTCAGCGTAGGTACAATAGGGCACACAAATGGATTCGAGCCATCATAGAGCGCACTTTTGGGTTGTTGAAATCGCGCTTCAGATGTCTCAACAGTACATGGGGTGTGCTGCAGTACTCCCCAGAAGTTGTGTGCAAGATTATATTAGCCTGTTGTGTTTTGCACAACAATGCTCTAACGCATGGCTTACACATGCCTCTGGAACTTCGGCTAGTTCTGAATCTGGGAAACCGCGTCATTGCACATGACCGACGGCAGGGCGTGCAAGTCCGTGATCAGCTCGTTGCCACGTTTTTCACATGAGCAACCTGTAGTGTCATGGACAAAATGTGGTTTGCTGTCTGTTGTCAATGATGACACTTGGATAGACACGACAGTGTCAATAAATCACATCCTGAGACGACTTTGCAAGCCACACAAACTGCATGCAAATCACAGCCGCTGACAGTAGTCAAAAGGTGGACTGTGCCTCAGGTCATGTGCCCATGTCAGCGATCAGTGTAGTCGACATCCCTAAAACCAACTATTCACGCTGTTGACAAACAATACATGTCCTGAGAGACATACCTGGACCACATAAGGATGGGTCACCAATTCACAAAAGGTTGCATACTTAGGCCTGTGACCTCCACAGTAGGTATGGGCGGAAAATCCGTTTCGCTCGCGGATTTTGCGGATTTTCGGGAAATCCGCAATCCGCGAGATTCGCGAATCTCCCGCGAAATCCGCAAATCCGCGAGCAGCGGATTTTGCTCGCACTGCTCGCACTGTTCGCGTGAGTTCGCGGCTTCCCAGTACAACTTCGCGCCCCGCAAATAAGTGCTAAATTGCAGAAATACGATCTTAGCAAAACTGAAACTACTTGCCAGGTTCAAAAGTTCAGGCTCATCATTAGTAGCCATTTCCTGTAGTGCTTCCTGAGGGGCCCCTCCAGAGTTCAGTTGCCAGTTGCAACTATTATGTGACCCTGCTCTGAACCTCAGAATAGTTACACATATGCCACAAAGGTCCTGAATTACAGCTAAGGGAGACAAGCAGGAGCCAGGCTGGAAGTTAAAATCCATTAATCAGCCCCTAATTCATTATTGTCAGTTGGGGCAGGGCAGGTGTTGTAACTAATTTTGCAACAATGAAAGCACTTAGCAAGTGCAAAAGATCACTAATCAGGGCGCACTAAGGAAGCAGGTGCCAGCTAAAAAAATATTCTGTGACACATTAATCAGCCCCAAATTAATTCAGGTCACTTGAGGCAGGGAAGGTGTGCTTTGCTTTGCCGAAAATAATGTACACTGGACAACCAGAGGGTGTGGTGATGAAACAGAGGGTGGCATGGGTGGGCCAGAGGGTGGCATGAGTAGTCAGAGAGTGGCAGTGGTGACAGAGAGTGGCAGTGATGAAGAAGAGTGTCCCAAACAGGCTGGACACGTAGAAACAACAAGTTCGCAAAACTTGCGACCCGACAGATAAGTTCGCAAATTGCGAAATTGTAAAAACCCTCGCGAACTGGCAGAAACACGGGCGAACACAAAAAAAAAAAAATCCGCAAATTCGCGGGAATTCGCGGATTTTGCGGATTGCGAATTCGCAAATCCGCAAAATTCGCGAACGATAGATCCACAAAATTCGCCCATGCTTACTCCACAGATTTGACTCCACCACAAACGATGGGCCCTGAATGTGAGTGATGATTTCATGGGAGAATCATGCACCATGGCCCAGACCTAACTGGTGCATCCCAGCATATCAGCAGGGATGCACCAGTTATTGTGCCTCACAGCAGACACCCCTCGTGCCATCATGGATGTGCTGCATTAACAATGCGGCGTGCCATGGGGCAAGTATAGACAGAAGCACGACGCATATGCTGCGGCACAAAGGTGAAGCATTGCTGGAGTTGCGTTGCAAGTGCAATGCAGCACCAGTAAGGCACGCGGTGACCCTATGCCTAACATGCTGCATCAATCCTTACGCCTCCAGCAAGCAGATGCAGGGTTCTGACACAGTGTGGCCATTAAAGTGACTGAGTGAAATGTTTTAGATTTCACTCTGCCACTTTTAGGAGGCGTTCCTGTGCTGGACCCCCCCTGCGCAGGAACGCTCAACTGTGGCGCAGGGCCTTACAACATGACACGATTCACAGATGCTTCACATTGAAAATAAGCCACAGCATGTCGTTGGCCTTGCGCTGCCGCTACATCACAAAGTTGACGCAACTGTGGCGCAAATGTGGCATGCAGGGCTCGTAAATCTGCCCCCATGTGTCTGTGACATATCCACACTGCTCCACACTAATTTTACGTAACACATCACACAACTCTGATACTGAGCACTCAATGTGGACTACATGTCCCATAATGCAAAGTATGAGCAAATGAAACTGGGCTCTGATGTTATGTCAGTCCCCCCCGCCTGTGCAGAAATGTCATTAAATGATCTGTTCCCCCTTTAGATACCTATTCATGATTCACACCTGCACTGTCATTTCACTTTTTACAACAACATAACAACAGGATGGCAGTGGATTTGATTACAGATTGTGGATGGACCATGATGAATTCAAAATGGCTGCCGAGGACTTCCTGTGATGTACTTCCTGTATGTATAACCTCTGTATGTATATATTTCCTGTCAGTATGACCTCTCCTGTATGATATAATGTGTTCCGGGTCATTTTCGGAAGTTACGGCGCAAATCGTAACTTCTGGTGTTGCGGCGTAATGCGCGTGCGCGTAATTTGCGACCCGGAACCGTAAACTACGCTTTCGGGCCGCAAATCCCAAAAATAAACTAGAACACATCATGTCATATAAGCAATGTTATACAGGGAGTAGGAGACAGGAAACACATCACAGGAAATAGTTGGCAGCCAATTTGTGTTCATTCTGTGTCATCCTCTTTCACTGAGCAGATCCTCAGGCATCCTGCTGCTCTCTTCCAACTTATTTCCCCATAATGGCTGAGGATTATGAGGAGAGAGCACCCCCTTTCTCAGAAAGGGAATTGGACATCTTGGTGGAGGGGGTGCTGGAGAAATTTCCTCAGCTATATGGGGACTCTGAGCAACAGCTGAGCACTGCAGCCCGGGGCAGGCTATGGGCCAACATCGCCGAGCACTGCAGTAAAGTGGGAGTATCCACCAGGAGTGCTAGGGCGTGCCGCAAGCACTGGGAGGACCTAAAGCGCTGGGCCCATCACAAGGCTACGGAGCTGGCTGGCCTGTCTTCCCAGCACCATGTACATCATCCTCGCCTCTCCCCACTGTACAGGAGGGTCCTGTAAGCAGCTTGGCTGACCCTCCATGCTCAGCTGGAGGAGCATGAGCAGCAGCGACCTAGTAATTGCATCATATGCAATATGTGTTCAGTAGTATGATGTGAGTGAAACAGTGCTGTACCATTGTGTGTCCCATGCCTCCATTCACCAATCCCGTGTCCATGCAGCAGTCACCAAGATGAAAAAGGCACACTGCCCCTCAGTCTTTATGGACTTAATGGGGGTTGGGAGCACACTGCCTCACAGTTTCAGCACAGTCTGCCCCTTTGCATCCTGGTAAATGCAGTACACAGTTCAAACTCACTTCTAAGTAATCTGGAGTCATTTATCAATGTTGGTGCAGACATTGCTGCATATCTCTAGACGCGTGTTACTGGATTTAGCGTTTCATAGAGTGCAGCAGTTTTAGAGAGCAAATAAAAATCATTTTGGGTTGCTGTGTGCCTGTGAGTGGTACTGTGACCTGAGAGGAACTTGGCAGCATTTCCATCAACCACAGATGAATTTGAAGTAAGTTTGAACTGTGTACTGCATTTAACAGGATGCAAAAGGGCGAACAGTGCTGAAACTGTGAGGCAGTGTGCTCCCAACCCCCATTAAGTCCATAAAGACTGAGGGGCAGATTTACAAGGCACTTGAGCCTCTTTTACGCTGCCATTGGGTCACTTTTGTGACGCAACAGCGGAGCAAACAAAGCGCCATGCTGCTGGGTAATTACAATGTGACGCATCTGGGGATGCCTCCTAAAAGTGGCAGAGTGAAATCTACAAGATTTCACTCAGGCACTTTTAGGGCCATGCTGCGCCAATACTCTGGGCATGATTGAAGCAGGTGAAAGGATTGATGCAGCATGTTAGCAATCGTGCACCCCCGAGCCTTGCTGGTGTGGGCTCACACTTGCCACGCCACTCCACCAGGGATGCATCATGCATCTGCCCACCAAAGCACCACTGTGTGCTGCATTGCAAATGAGGTGCTACAGGGGAGGCGCACGGGTGGGCAGATGCGTTGCAACTCTTCTGGTACACCTCTGCTGATTAGCAGAGATGCGCCAGAAGTTGTAAATTGGCCGTTGACAACTGTAGAGTGTGATCAGAGGAGAAATAAATCTGACCTTGGCTCAGCTATGTATATGTATCATCCTGCATTAAACAACCACCACATCAGGATTTTGCTTACATCTCAGCAGGCACGGTTGGGGAGACATCAGATGTGCAGGAACAAGTCCGGAGCAGGAGGCCATCAGTTCAGTGGCGGCTACACCCTCTTTCCACCAGCGAGGAAGAAGAGGAGGAGGAGAAGAAATCTACATCTGCAGGCCAGGGGGTTGTGCCCCCCCGGGATGAGGAAGAACATGACTCTAGTTCTACGTCCCGGGTGGAGGCTGTGGACATTGTAGGGGAGGAGGAAAGACCGGACTCCTCGGACCATGATGTGGTGGAGAGCCACTCACCCACACTTCTGTCCCCCCCCCAACCCCTGCCGGTGTTGTACCTCCTGTGGTTGTGCCAGAGGACTTGATGTGGATGGTCGAGGGTGAACCTGACAGGTCAGCTCGCATGTTGCTACAAGTGTGTCTGGAGATACGCTCCATGCGAGCGGACCTTATCCGATCAATGGACAACCTCGGCACCCACATCCAGTCCATGAGCACAGCCATGACGTCTTTTGTCTCCCAAAACCCTTTCCATACCACCGTCAATGTGTCCCCCTGTCCGTTGCCCCACACTGTTTCCCCCCATACACCTCATGTGTCATGTCCCCATGTGGTGCAAATTCCTGCGCAAGCCAGCCGTGTGGCTGTGTCCGACCCTGAGGATCTTGACATTGTGGTCCTGGAGGATGACCAGAAAGACACTTGACTTTTGGACTAAGACATTGTTCTGGACGAGGATTTCTTTTTCCCCTTGTGAATAGGCTGGTTTCCCTGACGCTCCATGACGTATTATATTTGTTTTGCCCCAGCCAATTCCAAGTTCCCTTCTCCGTCTGCATTAAGATCATAATTTTTTTCCTTTCTCCCTTCCAATTGGACTGTTAGTTTCAGTTCCGAGATAAATATCTTTACAGAAATCTACTTTGTGTAACTTGTTACACTTCAGTGGGAATGTCTGTTGCCAAAGATGAACACACAGTTGGTGAGTCATATGCTAGGCACATAATAACGTGTTGCTATGTTGTGTCACTCTTGTGACTGTCTCACACACACACACACACACACACATGCCTACATCGTTAGACAGGACATGATACACAACAGGATATTACTTTTGTAGATCTTTATTTACAGTATACACCTAAGGACCCCAAGACAAATTGGCCAGTGATTTTCACTGGAGATCGTGTTTGCGTTTCCGCAATAGTGGGGGTGATGAGCGCGGGGAGGGGTGAGATTGAGCTTGTCGCCTACGTGTATGTGGGTGTTGTACAGGGCGATCAAGAGGTGCAGGTGCAGATGGTGTCTGCACATTTAGAGTCTGTACCTGGACAAGGGCTGGTTGTGCAGGTGGTGGAAGTGAATGTCCAGAGTTTGGTGATGTTTTTGCAGGTGGTGGGGGTGGTTGGAGTGACGGTCCAGAGGTTGGTGGTGTTTTTGCAGGTGGTGGGGGTGGTTGGAGTGACGGTCCAGAGGTTGGTGGTGTTTTTGCAGGTGGTGGGGGTGGTTGGAGTGACGGTCCAGAGGTTGGTGGTGTTTTTGCAGGTGGTGGGGGTAGTTGGAGTGACGGTCCAGAGGTTGGTGGTGTTTTTGCAGGTGGTGGGAGTGACTGTCCAGAGGTTGGTGGTGTTTGTGCAGGGGGTGGGGGTGGTGGGGTGCCTGATCAGGGTGCAGGTGGGTTTGTGTACCTTGGCTGTGGTGCTGTGCAGTTGGGGTTACAGGTGTGTGGATGTGCTGTCCTACAGGTCAATATGATTGTTCCCCTCCCTGCGTTTGCCGTGAAGAGTGACTTTGGAACACTCTCACCATGCCCACCATCATCTTCATGGCCAAGGCATGGCGTCTTGCACTCTCTTCCCTTTGGATGGATATCAGGTCAGTCATATTTCTAGACATTTCCTGCCAAGTGCTATCCATCCTATCCAAGGCTTGGCACATCCTATCCACCCCCTGAGGGAAATGGACCATGTCCTGCAGGGACCCTGACATGACTGCCAAGTAGCCCCTATGGCATGAATGTCCTGCCTCACATCTATTTCCTGTTGGTAGAAGTCCTGCTCCCACTGGCCACCATCGCCATGTGCAGCCCCCCTCCGCAGGTGTCTGCCAGGGATGAGATGAGTAGGTCCAACAACAGGGGGGTTGACAGGTGGAATACTGTGGGCAGGAGAAGGGTGCCCAGGTGATACCTGCACCACAACAGGGCTGGTACTTCCCACAGATGGTGGAGAGGGTATCAGGGATACATTGCGTAGGGCAGAGCGGGTAGGGGAACTATCATGTCGGTCCTGGACGTGAGGGCTGTGAGGGAGTGATGTCTGTGATTGGATGTGTGTGATCTATGCTGAGGACATGGTATTGTTTGTGTGAGAGAAGGCAGACGAGCGTTGTTTTGCAGTGGATGTGATGCGTGACATCTGTGTCGTCATCCACGGAGTCGATGGATATGTGGTCTTCCTCCTCCTCCTCCAAGTCACCGTCCTCATGATCTTGATCCTACTCTTGGGCCTGACTTGCTGCCGATATTACTGCCTAGAGGATCAAGGGATTCTCCCCTATGATTCCCCTTCGGCCAGCACTGGTTGTCGGTCTGTCATCCTCTCCCCTGGCACCATCTGAAACACAGAGGTTGCAACCGTATTATTGATTGACCAGGTATTTCATGTGCTGCAACACAAGGGTTGTATTAACTGTACTTGGCATCAGCAGATAATGATCAAGTGATCTGCTTAGGGTACCACTACAAAAGAGCGCTCACACCATGGCACTGAGGTGTTACACGGAGATGTACATGATACTAGCAGACTCACCAGCTCTAGCCACAACTCGCTGTCCCTTCGCGTTCCCCCCTGGTATATCCTGCTGCACCTGTCTCCTAATAGTTGTTGTAGACATAGCTGTAGAGGGTAGAAACTACATTCTCAATGATCTGCATCAGCAATTGTCAGACAGGTATATGTGACACTCCTGGTTTGTATTTCACTTTGTAAACAACAACTGTTGATTCCATGCAGAAGGGATCTCGATCTCTGTCATGGTTTAGTGATCTAAGCTGGTGACACACCTCATGCCCGATTTACCTGAAGGACAGGTGCGCAATGGTTTCACAGCTGCAGTCAGGATGTCATGCATTCCCTGGGATATTGTCCGCTGCAGTGGTCTCGTCCTGTCAGCACCTGTGATGTGAATTACATGTCCATATTTTAGTACAACAGATTGTAGCTATGAGACAATATTTCATTGTCATTGCCCATTTTTCGGACCATCAAGGACGATGTGCAGCATGTTTACCTCATTGACTTTACATGTGTGCACCTGCTTACAAGCAGCACTTGACAGCTGTTCCATCCATGCAGCACTGACATCAATTTGATGACAAATCAACTGACAAACTTGTATGAGAAGGTTACTGATAGTTCAAGGAAGGGGATAAATGACCCTGACTCATCTGCATCACACTGATTTTACCTTTACCATTGAGACTAACGTTTATCATGGGTGAAAGGTTGTCTGTTAACAAGTCAGAAAGGAGTTCATGTGTGAGATGTGCAGTTGTCAGGGACATGATGTTGCCTATTTTTGCTTCCCTAACCATGAGGTCACACAGCTCATTTCCGAATGAGAGAACACAGATTACTAATGTCCATTCTTTGAGTGTTCTCTGTTCCTATACTCCGTTTCCAACATCATGTTACTACTTACATGACAACGGATGGTGTCTTGTGCAGCATACATCCAAACCTCATTTGTCAAACACTCACCTATATATGTGAATACGATAGGAGGGAGGCAAGCAGAAAACTACATATTGATCACACATTGCAGATGAGGTTAGAAGCTTTGAGACTTACTGCCTGCACTCGATTATCGTGTTGCTCTTCAGCCAATTTATTCTGCATGTGTAACTGCATGAAGAGTCACCTTAGCAGTCCCTACAACCATCTGAAATGTACACAACTGGCACCAGTGTGTGCCTCAGTCATACCTATTTCATTTTGATTTAACCATGTACAGTTTGCTAGGGATTCATCTTATTATTGAAGTGCAAGCCTGTTGTGTTTTGGTCAGATCATATGACACATTGTTCTATTGTATGTCCATTCTACACACACTTGGCATACATTTTGTGTCAGCCTCTTTTGCCACCAGGGTCTGATCGGCAATGTGTCCCAAATGCCCTATGTGAGCATATTGTGATGCAGGACACCAGTGTTGTACAACACATACGGTGGAGGTGAAATGCACAATTAATGAGCATTCAGCCAGGTTGACTTATCTTGGCCCAGCACCAGAGCAGTGTGTGTTCCTAGGACAGATGTCAAGTCCAACCTAGTAGCAGAAGTCTGTGCGCGTCTTTGATTCTGGGAGGACCGCATTGTGCCTAAAATGATAATTATGTTTCGCAACTTTACATTCCTGCTGCCACATGTGATGCTTTCTATTTCTGGCACAGTGGACGAGCACAAGCAGTTCTGTGCACCACCGTTGCAGAAGTGTGTCATACATAATGTAATGAGTGATCCCGCATGGGCCCACTACCTTGATGCTACCTATATCACAATGACATGCCTACGAATCCAGAGGTAAGGTCCACTATTGTGTTTTGTTGATGCCCAGAAAATTATCCATCCAATGTACGCAGTACATGACCAGCTGTGTGGACTGTGCAATTTAATGTATGTTGGAAAGATTTGGAGTTGGACAGTGTATGCATTGTCAATACTACAGAGACTGGTATCTCATTGTTTGTTTTTAATTTCCATATCTGTGCAAATAGATTTTCTTGATTAGGTCTACAGACACTATTGCAATATAGTGGGTACACCCTTTTGACTAGTTGTGGCCCTCGATTACAGTGTTGGTTTCCCCGGTTTGTTTCTGAAATACATGTTGTGTACCACAATTATAAAGGTATGATGGGGCAATACATTTTATATTTTGTATTTCACTGTTCACAATTGTCATATGTTAAAGGCGAATGTCCATTGACAAATCCAAATGTGATGAAGCAAATTTGGCATCTCTGGTTGACTTACATAGGTGGACACTATTTGTCCCTCTGTCGTCTCCTGACAATCTATGCATTTTGACCATTTCCTGGCCAATTTAACTTACCATTTAGTGTGGTTGTCATGCCTTCCTCTGTACGTTGCCGATTCCTCCCATTAGATGCGGTGACCTCTGCTACTGCAGTTTTTTGTGCTGTGACTGGATGTGTCAATGGGTGAGAAGACAGAAAAGTAAACAAACGGGAAATGTGCTTGTGGAACTTTTTGCGGATTTGTTGGGGATGGTATGGCGTGGCAGAGTGGAAAATGGACAACAGAATATGTGTATGACATATTTACATCTGATGATACTCTCACCTTCTGCTTTGTGATTTAGGCTGGCAAAGGGTGATGTACTTCTTTGAGAATTTGTGGCAGGTTTACATGCCCCTTGAATAAGATTTACACTGCTGTTGCATCACTTCTGTGACACAACAGCGGTGTACAACAGACGACACATTTAGAATTATTTGCAACGTGACGCTTCTATGGTGAAGCGACACATTGTGATGCCCTGCGCAACATTGAACCTGTGCCAGCTTTGCTGTAGCCAGAGTGGGCATTCCTTTGGGATATGCCATATACAAGTGATTCAGTGAAATCTACAAGGTTTCACTGAGTCACTTTTCAGAGGCCGCTGCGATGCATCCTCACGCCTACTTAAAGCATATGTAAGTAGTGGCGCAGCACGTTAGGTATGGGCAGTGCATGGACATTATTGGAGTTGCATAGCTCTTACAACACAACTCCAGCAAAGCCCCCCTTACACACCATCAGATTCAACACACAGCTGTCAATCCCTGCGCCACAGTGCACCACCATCTGAACGCAGCGCATCCGTGTTGGCGCAAGGGTTGAATTGCATGTCACATCGGTACTGGGGATTCCCTGCTAATATTTGGCGATTGCTACTTTATATTTTTAACTTAATTTAACATTTCCATATAGCATTGCACATTTCCTGTCATTATGATCAGTTATTATATTTACAGATTTGTGCACTTACGGCTGTAGTACTGTGCCCATGTTTTAAAAAGGGTGGGAGGGATTTGCAATTACTAATGCAAAGGATTCTGGGACTTGTGGTGCTACATACAGAGAGTGACAAATGAGTCTCTGACTGACTATATTTTTATATACACTTTGGACCAGTTCCTTAATCCCAATGACAGTGTAACAGACAATCTTTTCATGCACTTTTTCTTTTCATTCCACTTACCTGGTACCACGTAGTGGACGTCACTGACAGGCATCCCATGGACCAGGTGGGGGTGTATTGTTGTGAGGATAACCTCCTCCCGTGTGGTCAGCTGGATGCGGGGTCAAGGGCATGCAGCAGGGAGGATCCTGCGTAATTCAATCCTGGAGCATTCTCCTTCACCCTCTGCCTTTCGTCCTGCCACTTTTTTTTAATGTCCTGTACAGTTCGCCTGTCAACCCCCAAGGCTGAGACAGCAGTGGCTATCTGCTACCATAGCTCTGCCTTCTGTGCCCCAGTGGTGCAGTAGGGTGATAAACCATAGAGGCGCTTGTGGTGCCTTACTATGAACTCCACAAGCATGGTGGTCTCTTCTGCTGTGCAGTTCCTTTTCCTCCTCATGTCCATTTTCAGGGTCACTGTGAGCGTTGTAGATACAAACTCTCTGTGGAGAAACCTGTTCCTTCAATATGTGCTGCTTTTATGTGTTTTCTAGTGCTGGTCAATTATTGTTAATTGGCTTCAGCTGGAGCGTGGTGGGGGATGGTAGGCACTGGCAACATTCTCCATGCCAAAATGGAGCTGTTGGCTGGGATTGGCTGCAGTGTGTTAGCGGATCAATGGTGGGGGACGGTACGCACTTGGACAGGTGGTTACCCTTGGCTAACATGGCCAACTGTCAAAAATCGGATTTTCCGGACCATAATCGGATTTTCCGGCCCGTAATCGGAATTTCTGGCACGGAGTCGGAAATTACGGCATTCTGCCAGAAAATGCGGAGCAGTATCGTAAATTCCGCCGGAGACCTGTAAATTCAGGCCCGGTGGTGGAAATTACGGCCCGGCGGCGGACGTAAAGTTAGTAATCCTAAGTCTATTCTGTGAATACCGAAAGTAGTAAGTTCATTCTGTGAATCCCAAAAGTAATAAATGCATTCTGTGAATACCAAAATGGTAGTAAGTTTAGGATTTAGTCTTAAGTTCATTCTGTGAATGCCGAAAGTAGTAAGTGCATTCTGTGAATACCAAAATGGTAGTAAGTTTAGGATTTAGTCTTAAATTCATTCTGTGAGTCGGGCCCCATGAGAATGCTTGAGATATTGTATGCTGCAAGCAAACGATGATACTATCATGAGAGTATAGAGATGGGGTGAGGCTATGAGTGAATATCTTTGCAATGCCTATTTCCAGGTACACCTGCAGTCGGAGAGTGAGTTAAGTAAACTTACCAAGTAGTTCTTTATTTTGGAAAAACGATAAATCATGAATAATTACTCTGTACTATGTCAGCCTTAGAAAAGAAGCATACACCTAGCTAAGGCAACCACTAATTTCACAGACAAATGACCCATAGATGCAGTGCTAGTGGTGTCTTTTCTAGAAATGCTGTTCCCTGGGAATGGGTGACTGAAATGTCAACTGGGTTCAATTGATGGCATCTAAAACCCAGGAAAACTGCAATTTTAGAAATAACTATGGTATGATGATGTTCTCTGGCACTTGCTGTTGTTCCATTTCTGTACATGGCACAAGCTCTGGCATTGGGTTTCCAGTGCTATGCCAAACATGTCACCAGAAGTCATCTGCAAAGATCCTGTGGCAGTGATTTGGCAGTTGCAAACAAAACAAGTGATGGACAGAATGTGGATCAATGTCACACATTCACCCCAGTCCAAAGATCTGGGCCCAAATCCATCGTTTTTTTGCACTCCACACCACCCTGGGTTAGACAATGGCGATATGCAAATCAGCTCTGGCCCTGTTGCCCCATGGGAACAGTCCAGTCCGAACTACAAAAGCCATGTCCTTCCCAGAACGGAATCAAGCCTCCGAGGACCGGACCGGTTTCGAGGTAACACCTCTCATCAGCCCGGCTAGCTTGACTCCAGTGGTGTGGAGTGCCTGGGACCCACGTCTGAGCATCCCCAGCGCACTTATGGCGGCAATTGCAAACAAAACAAGTGATGGACAGAATGTGGATCAATGTCACACATTCACCCCAGTCCAAAGATCTGGGCCCAAATCCATCGTTTTTTTTGCACTCCACACTACCCTGGGTTAGACAATGGCGATATGCAAATCAGCTCTGGCCCTGTTGCCCCATGGGAACAGTCCAGTCCGAACTACAAAAGCCATGTCCTTCCCAGAACGGAATCAAGCATCCGAGGACTGGACCGGTTTCGAGGTAACACCTCTCATCAGCCCGGCTAGCTTGACTCCAGTGGTGTGGAGTGCCTGGGACCCACGTCTGAGCATCCCCAGCGCACTTATGGCGGCAATTGCAAACAAAACAAGTGATGGACAGAATGTGGATCAATGTCACCCATTCACCCCAGTCCAAAGATCTGGGCCCAAATCCATCGTTTTTTTTGCACTCCACACCACCCTGGGTTAGACAATGGCGATATGCAAATCAGCTCTGGCCCTGTTGCCCCATGGGAACAGTCCAGTCCGAACTACAAAAGCCATGTCCTTCCCAGAACGAAATCAAGCATCCGAGGACCGGACCGGTTTCGAGGTAACACCTCTCATCAGCCCGGCTAACTTGACTCCAGTGGTGTGGAGTGCCTGGGACCCACGTCTGAGCATCCCCAGCGCACTTATGGCGGCAATTGCAAACAAAACAAGTGATATACAGAATGTGGATCAATGTCACACATTCACCCCAGTCCAAAGATCTGGGCCCAAATCCATCGTTTTTTTGCACTCCACACCACCCTGGGTTAGACAATGGCGATATGCAAATCAGCTCTGGCCCTGTTGCCCCATGGGAACAGTCCAGTCTGAACTACAAAAGCCATGTCCTTCCCAGAACGGAATCAAGCATCCGAGGACCGGACCGGTTTCGTGGTAACACCTCTCATCAGCCCGGCTAGCTTGACTCCAGTGGTGTGGAGTGCCTGGGACCCACGTCTGAGCATCCCCAGCAATCAGGAGGAAAGAATAGAACACCTGAATGGTGATAAAAGATAATGAAGATAAATAGTGAGAAGAAGAGTGGTGTCGCCTCACGGGAGTAACACCATGGAGGCTCTGCAGGAAGGTACTCGCCTGCCGCCTAGGTTCTCATCATTAGCGTTCACCACTCATAAACCAAGTGTGAAGTGTAAAAGAAAATAAATTGGTGAGGGTGCTAGGGCAACAGTACCTGCATGTACACCAGGTTGGTGCACCGCAAGGCTGTACCCAACAAAGTGAAGAAAGATGACAAAGGTAGTGCCACCCTTCGTTAGTGAAAGTAAAAAGATGATTTCCAACTCGCTGGCCCTCTTGACTTTATTCCTGGCTGCGAGTAAACTCAGAATTAAAACGCCGACATGTTTTGTTGCCACCTAGAAAAACTTACGGCAACCTTTGTCATCTTTCTTCACTTTGTAGGGTACTGCCTTGCGGTGCACCAACCTGGTGTACATGCAGGTACTGTTGCCCTAGCACCCTCACCAATTTATTTTCTTTTACACTTCACACTTGGTTTATGAGTGGTGAACGCTAATGATGAGAACCTAGGTGGCAGACGAGTACCTTCCTGCAGAGCCTCCATGGTGTTTCTCCCGTGAGGCGACACCACTCTTCTTCTCACTATTTATCTTCATTATCTTTTCTCACCATTCAGGTGTTCTATTCTTTCCTCCTGATTGCTTCTCGCTCTAAGACTGTCAGCAGGCTGGGGAGATATTTATAGAGAAATATGGGGGAAGAGTGCACTCTCTCTTTTTAATGAATAATCAGAAAGTGGTGAACCTGGTCTAGAGAAACGAATAGCTTGAAATGCTGGCTATTGCCCAATCCTAAAAGTATATAGGAGGGTTGACTAGGCATAACTGTAGCACCAAACGGAACAGGTCTGTGTTGTTGCGAGATTGTAAATAAGCCTCAGTGTGCGTTAAGTTGTTGATGTGCTCAGTTTCACATGATGTTTGGTCCGGTGTATTCATGATTGCTTATTACCCAGCAGAGGTATGTAAAATTCATGTAATTTACATTTGTGTGATGATACAAACGTTTGGCAAAATTGCTCAGAATTACATGACATACAAATCTGACCTTTAGCTCGCTGTTTGAGAACGAATTGATTCCTCCCGTCAATCTTTGACACGAGGAAACATTTTACACAAAAAAAAGTGCAAAAATAAAAGCGCATGAACAGCATTCAAACATGTTCTGTTGGTCCTGTGTATTTGCTGGTAATTGTTTACCACAAATGGTGCGTTCACGGTATTTCAAATCCTGATACCAGCGTCATTAAAATGTCACCCAAACCTATTCCCCAGCCCTATGCATTGGCAGGCATGTTTAATTGGAATTGAATCTTTTAGCCATGTTTAGTCCACTCTGTTTGAAGTGTTTTTTTCTGTGTGTGTTTTGTGCTTGTGAGTTTTGATTTTTTTTGTACTATTTTGATACTTCTCTTTGTGTATATTTAACAGAAATGATGCGTGTGGGATTCAGAATGAAAAAAAAAATCACTTTGTGCTGGTAGTATAATTCCCTGCTGGCATTCCTTTCTGTGTGATTCTCTTGCAATACCTTAGAGTGAACATGTCTTCTGTGTGACTTTTCCAAAGGCCTCACTGGAGTAAATTCGAACACATCTTGCCTGTATTACTACTGGAGTATATGTGGGTTTTACTTTTCTGAATAGTAACTAACCTTGGGCCTAATTTATTCTTTGGCGGACGGAGCATGTTCCGTAACCGTGGCAGAGTACCTAACTCCTTTTATTTACATGGGTGCTCTGCCAGCCATTATTAAAATAAATAAATATAAATAAATAAATATAAAAAAATATCTGTTCAATGGATGATAAATTGTAGACGTTCCATCAGCACTATGGTGCATAACCTAGAGTGACATTATTTCATTTCAAATATTTGTAAGCAAACGGACACATTGTTGTTTATCTTTCTCACATCGGTCTTTAAGTGAATTATTCAGTAAGTAACACAGCAAACACCATACATTATTCTAAAAGGAAATCCAGCATGGCCACATTGCATGGCCATTTCTTCAAATCTGAGAGAGATCTGGGGAGAAATTCAATTTATCAAATGAACGCTTGGCAGCCACGCTGATACCATGGGCGCTTCCAATTTCAGTAGTATAAATGCTGGGGGCGTGGCTTGGCGCCCGGCGAGGACGGCAGCGCAGATGTGAGCGCTCCCCGTCGCCGGGGGTTTTTGCCGCTTTTTGTCATCTCACCTGCTCCTGCAAGACAGTTTCTCCGCGACCGGAGACAACAGCGAGCACAGGGCTTTCACCTGCGGTCCCTTCTGAGCGACGGAATGGCCTTTTTCGGTGATTTTGCGGCGGGCGCGGCTGTGTGAAAGTCGCACCCGCCATTTTGTATTTGGTTTTCTGTCAGCGCGGACTGCGGCGCCCACGCTCTACACCAATGCGAGGCTGCCACAAAGCCCTACGAAATGCCAACTCTTACTGGTGAGATACTTTCTGTGTCTACGCTTCACCCCTGCATGTAAATGCCATAAGGTACCTTTCAACGGATATTAGGAAGTTTAATTTACATTTTCATCTCTTTGGCGGCCATTTTCAGCAAACAGACTTATATCTCTTCAGGTACCCTGCAGGTACATTCAGACTCCGTTAATACCACGCTAAAAGAGCTGCTTTCTCTCAGACTCACATATTTGGCACTATCTATCACTTGGGGCAGTTTGAGTACGGTTTCTGCACGCTATCCTTTACTTGCTACCTTTGCACTCATGACGTCCTCTCCTTAATGGACCTCCTTTGATCCACAGTGTGCCATTTGTCTACACTTCATCACCATGGTGGTTCTCTGCTCCCATCATCAGTGCGTTAACTACTTCCATTAGCGAATTGGTCGCTGCTCCACTCATTTTCCTCACTCCCTGGCATAATTGCTTCCTGCGCAGTTTTCCAATCAGAAGCTCCAACGCACACTCTTCACTGCCTTTGGATTAGTAGTGGATATTATTGAACTTCATTTTCATGGAAAAGAGGCCATTCCCTCGCACTTCCAAAAATCCACGCCGTGTCTTCATCAAAAACTCCAAGGTCTTCTCTGCACTGGCGCACCTCGAGGCCTCTCAAGGGCTCATTTCTCAAATGTCGCAGTCTAATACGGAGAGACCCATCCAACCTCCAGGGAAGGTCACGACGAAACGCCTTAAAAAAGATCCTCCGTCGCCGACGGGGTCCACATCGGCTGTTTCCATGGAGATGTTATTGGAAGAGATCCGTGCCCTCAGACCCTTCATGGAAGAAACCAATAATAAGTTGCAGGTTCTTACTGACAATTGGTCTCAGATGGATGCCAGAGTGACCACAGTGGAACAATCTCTAACTACTCTCCAAGAGTCATCCTCCAAAGTAACACACATGCAATCTCAAATTTCCTCTCTCCAAAAGCAGGTTGAGGAATTGGAGAATCGTAACAGGCGCAATAATCTTCGTCTCTACGGCCTGGCGGAGAATTGTGAGGGGTCTGACCCCATTGCCTTCTTCAAATCATTTTTGCCCAAGCTTCTTCATCTACCTGAGGATACTACGCTTAACATCCAGCGTGCACATCGGTTGGGTCGTCTTCCTTCTACTTCATCTCCTTCTTCACGACCAAGAGGTATCATCATGTACTTCTTAGAATATACTGACCTTCTCAAAGTTATCTCAGCGGCTCGCGCCTCACCCCGACTGCAATGGTCGGGCTCCAATCTTTTCTTTGCGCAGGATTACGCAAGAGCCACAGCTACTCGCCGCAAGGCCTTCTTGGATATGCGACCAGAACTTCGTGCCATTGGAGCCAGATATGGTCTTTTCCACCCTTGCCTATTCAGAGTGACCTACAACAACAAAACTACGACTTATGAAGATCCTGTTCGTCTTCGAAGCTTTCTGAATGCAACTCAGGCCTCTGATATGGACTTTTCCAGCTCCTCGTCAGCTTTCCCGCCATGATTTCTTCATGATGCAGCATTGAAGTTTCGATTAATCTGCATGCTTGTCGTGCACTGTTGAATGTATTATTGTTTGTTTATGCCACGTTTTCTGGCGACTCTTATTTTCCTGTTCTCCTGCTCGTCCCCTCACTCTCCGTTGTTTTTCTTGTATTCCGGTTTGTTAGTTAGTACTGTTCACTACCGTTGCTTTACATATCTTTTTGTCACTTATTAAGGTTTTTCTCCTCATCTTCTCTCATTCGTCCCATTCATTATTGTTTTTCCTCCCTTTTCCTTGCAGGTTTTACAATATATACAGCGTCTTCCCCCCGACCTGTTGGTTCGTTTGCATTGGACGCTTGCTTCCTTTGCCTGGCGCTCCCCCCTCATCCATTTCCTCGCGTATCCTCCCCCTGGTGATCAACCCTCCCCATCTCTACCCTTCGTAAGTATGTTTTCCTTTTCTTCCCGGTTGTTCACTTTCCTCCTTGTATCCTTTTCGCTTTTAAGTTCCCCAATTTCCTCTGTTCCACAGGTGTCTCTCTCTCTTGGTTTTCGACTACTCTTCTATTATTGTCTTCTACCTATCACTCCAACCACTTCTTGGAATACCTTATCATCTTCTCCACATCACGCTTTTTTGCCTTCCTTGTCCTCACCCTATCTCTTCTTTCCTCAGCCTTTTACTCTCTCCTATATTACACTGATTTTCATCGACTCTCTTATTCTCCTTGGCTCTTTCAATCTCTGGGTCTCATTTTCACCTCCTTTCTTTTCTTTTGCTTTCTTCTTTTTCTTTGATATGATATGTCTCTAAAAGTAATCACATGGAATGTTAAGGGCGTCAACTCCTCTATCAAACGACAAAGAATTTTATCTCATCTTTCACGTTTAAATGTAGACATTGCTTTTTTACAAGAAACCCATTTATCTGCTGAAGAATCTGTCAAATTGAAGAGAAGTTGGGTGGGTGATGTTTATTACTCTCCTGGGGATGGTAAACGTAATGGCGTTGCAATTTTGTGTCACAAAGCTCTTGCTCATTCCTTGCTTGCCCAAGAATCCGATGCTGAAGGCCGATGGATATATACCAAACTTGCTATCAAGAATGTTCCAATTTCTCTCCTAAATGTTTACGCCCCTACCACTGGAGATCCCACCTTCTGGCACTCATTCTCCCAGCACATCAATAGATTTATTGATGATAATTTTATACTTGCAGGAGACTGTAATCAGCCCCTGGATCCCTTTCTCGATAGGAACTCCAAAGCACACTTCATCCCCAACAATCCTCATAAATCCTTCTCTCAAGCTATCTCCCAACACAAACTCACTGATGCTTGGCGTTTATGCAATCCGGAACTCCAAGAATTTACCTTTTATTCTCCATGTCACCATTCCCAATCTCGGATTGATTACATTTTTGTCACCCATAATATTGCCCAAACTCTTACTCATGCAGAAATTGGTCCAATTTTACTCTCTGACCATGCCCCCACATTAGTTCAATTAGATATCTTACCCAAATCAATAGGCCCTAAACGCTGGCGTTTTAACAATTCTCTCCTTCTAGATCCTAACTTTACTGCTTCCTTCACTTCCTTCTCCCACAAATTTTTCTCCCTAAATGATAACTCCCCTGTCCCTAAACACACCAATTGGGATGCCTTTAAAGCGGCAGCGAGAGATTTTATCATTGGCTTTGTTGCTAAAAAACGTAGAGCTGTTCGCGAATTTACCAAGGCCAACCTTCTGGATATCAAGAAATTGGAGCATTCTTATTTCACTTCCCGCTCACAGCAAACTCTAACTGCCCTGGTTAACGCTAAGATGAAATTTAATAAAAAATCCACGGACGATGCATCCCTGTACTTATTAAAATCTAGTGCCAAGTTCTATGGCGGCAAAAATAAGGCTGGCAAGATATTGGCCAATTATCTCAAAGTGAAACACAACAAATTAAACATTGAATCAATCTATGACGCCAACTCAAATCTCAAACATACGGACGCAGACATTCTCACTGAATTCTCGACCTTTTATAAGACTTTATACTCTTCTGAAACCCAGCCCTCTTCCCACTCTCTAGATACATTTTTCTCCTCCATTCAAAAACCATCTCACTTTCCACTTGACCTTTCTCAATTAGAACTTGATATATCCCAACAAGAACTACTCAAAGCGCTTCAAACCCTCCAAAAAGACAAGGCCCCTGGGCCAGACGGCTTCACAGTCGAATTTTTTCTCCACTTCTCACAGCTCCTCATTCCCCGACTCCATTCCATTATCGGTACCTTCCTTTCCTTGGGTTCCTCCTCAGGCTCTTTTTCAGACGCCCACATCTGTCTCATACCCAAGGAGGGGAAGGATCCTCAACATTGCAAAAACTATAGGCCAATCTCTTTGGTCAATATTGACTATAAAATTTTTGCAAAGTCTCTTGCGGCACGTCTTGACCTTCTTCTCCCGAACCTTCTGGGTGAGGAACAGTCGGGCTTTGTCAAGGGCCGTTTTATAACTGACAACACAGACTCCTCTTTAACATCCTTTCTAGGTCTCGCCTCTTACCTCATCCCCTTGCGGCTATTGCCTTGGATGCCAAGAAGGCGTTTGATAGAGTCGAATGGACTTATTTGTTTCATACTCTCCGTTGGTTTGGTTTCGGTCCTGTTTTCATATCCTTAATCTCCCTACTTTATTCTAACCCACGCGCAGCGGTTTGTGCTAACGGTCAAATATCTTCTTTTTTTGATTTAAAAAGAGGTGTCCGCCAAGGCTGTCCCTTATCTCCCTTTCTCTTTAATCTGGCATTAGAACCCTTCCTTTCCAAGCTCCGTCAAAACCCCTCCATCCAGGGTTTCCAGGTGTCAGACTCCCACATCAAATTAGCCGCTTATGCGGATGACATATTGCTATTTGTCTCTAACCCCTCCGTTTCCATTCCTGCTTTTCTCACTGAAGTCCATGCTTATTCCCAAATATCCGGCTATAAACTTAATAACGATAAATGTGAGATCCTCCCCTTAACTAAATTCACTTTTAAACCCGATTTTGCTGCCTCTAATTTTACGTGGAAACCCTCCAATATCAAGTACCTTGGAATGCATGTCACTCCTACCATCCCAGATACCGTTTCCCTGTGCATGTCCAAATGCATTCAAAAATTAACGGACCTCACATCCAAGTGGCATCCCCTTTACCTATCCTGGTGGGGTCGCCTTGACACTATTAAAATGATGCTGACTCCCATTGTTCTCTACACCCTCTCCAATATTCCAGTCCCTGTCCCATCCAAATTTTTCAAAAAAATCAACTCTATTCTAATGTCTTTTCTTTGGAGTAAAAAGAAGCCACGAATGTCTCTAGCACGTCTGATTCGTCCTAAATCTGAAGGAGGGGCCAACTTTCCTGACTTCCCAGCCTATCACAAGGCGTTTCAGTTGAGACAAGCTTCTTTTTGGCTACTAGATCCTGACACCCCATGCCCTCTATGGACCAAATTTGAATGCCTTCTTCTTTCTCCCTTCTCCTTTGCTGAGTACCTTTCCTTTTCCCGCAAACCCACTTCTATCTCTACTTCGATTCATAAGTTTACCACTAAATTACTCCTCTCCTCCATGCACTCTCCCCCCACTACCATTGCTGATTTCCTTTCCTCTCCCATATGGCATAACACTTCCTTACTCATCCGCAACAGACCCTTCTTTTGGAAAACTTGGCATACTCAAGGTCTGCAGTGGATCACCCAACTATTTTCTCATTCCTCTTTCTTATCTTTTGACACCCTTCGCTCCCTCTATGACTTACCTACTTCCTTCGCACGTCAATACCAATTGCTTAAAAATACAGTCCTGCCGAAATATAATAACCTCTCTCAGCCCTGCCCTCCTCCTGCTCCATCCACTCCCACTACCGCACTTCATTCCTTCTTACGCACCACGCCAAAGGCTACTGCTATTTACAAATACCTTCATGCTGGTGAGACTCCGAGACCCAAATCTAAAGTAGAAGAATCTTGGGAGCATGATTTGTGTACCTCTTGGTCGGTTTCCTTTTGGGACAAAATCTGGACTAAACTCCGCAAATCTTCCAGAGCAGCAACCCTTACTCAGACTTTGTTCTTCATTTACAATAGACTCCTCTTCACACCCTCTGACCTTCACAAACGCTTTCCCACTACTCCTCATACATGTTGGTCTTGTTCGTCACCACAAGCCAATTTATTTCATATGTTATTTTTATGCACTCATGTACGTGATTTTTGGTTACAGGTTTGGGCTCAAATTAATTTAATTTTTCACACCTCTATCCCCTTTTCTCACACACATGTTTTTATGGGCAGTCTCTCTCCTTGTTGGGATAGCATTGAGCTAAAACCTCAGATTGTTGATTTATTACTTGCCGCTGCCTTCCGACAAATAACAGTCAACTGGAAAGACTTCTCTAAAATTTCCTTCAAAGCGTGCTGGTTTAATGTATGCCATAACCATAGACTCGATACAGCTCATGTTTTCCCGGCATGTATGGCTACGAAACGCATGGACTTATGGACTCCCGTCACACTTTATCTGGACTCATGCAGTAAACGTTTGTTTCACCTTCCACCTCCACAACAGGAAGTTCCTAAACCTCCTTAATTGCCTGATACATTCCACTTATCCTTCATTGTACCATCTTTATTTATTTCTTTCCAATGCTCTCATGGTTTTCATATTTAATGCTTACCGTAAATTTGCTCTTCCTTTTCCCTTTTTATCATCTTGTACCCAGATTTTTATTTTTTTATTTTTTATAATGCTTGCACTTGTATGATTGTATTATTGTGCTCAGATTCTTACCATGATATCACGTTGTATTTTGTTTTGACACCTGGTTTTCTCTCTTGTTACTATTAATAAAATTCTCTTGAACTTAAAAAAATGTAGTATAAATGCTGGCCGTGTTGTAAGTGGAACTTGCCATGTCGCCAGCATAGCTGCCCATCGCAGGTATGATAACATTAAATACTTTTTCTTTCAGAACTGAAGACATGATTAAGGTTTTGTAGCACTTAAATAGAAACTGGCCGAGGTGTCAGAAAGGATACCAGTCATGAGTGTGATGAATTTAGTTTGATGCAGAAAGTGCACTGGTCGTGGGAAAATTAAATGTCATATGTGGCTGCAGAGGTATTTCCATCTCCCATAGATTTGTCAAAAATATATTGCTCCATATTGAAACAAAGCGCTCTGGCTGGGCTGCAGTTTGAAAGCACTACACTGCCCTGTAAACACACCCAGAAAGTTGCTTATTATAAAAATGTAGCAGGTATCACTTTGGGAATGGTATGCCCTCACACAAAACATATGTTCAAAAACTGTTTTCACTGTGTGGGTAAAGCTGTATTTTCCATGAACAGGCCTGAAATTGATTAAAATTATTCGTTCATATGCCAAAGTTACGAATTTTCACTTACCTTTAAAAACCTAATCCAAGGTGAAAGTACATATTTGATTACTTAAACTAGGAGAAGGGAGCAGGGAACATTATAGACGAAATCTTCACTTCTAAGACTATGTCCTAAATCACTAAAAACAGTGAGGTCATAGCTCAGATCTAGAGCGACCATAATCCAATCGCTGCGCAAATGCTGACCCCATTCACGAACCACAAGCCCAAGCGACCATCACCCCCTGTCCTAATCAAAAAGGATGCAGGGTGCAAACTGGTCTGGGACACAGTGAACATAAAGTACATCATGTCCCAGGTAGTCTGCAACAGCTCAACTTTAGTAGACAGTTGTAATTTGGCTATCTGCAACCCGGTCATTATCCTAACCCATTTAACTAATCTTCTGTTGTGGATAAAAGAGAAGCTGACTAGGTATTCTGCGGGTTGTATGATGATCCATCGCAATCCAGCTCCTCGCGGCCGTTCGCATCGCGGCCAATACATCGCAATGACAATGACATCGGCCTTTTTGTCATCGCACGTCGTTGCAACGCAAATGCGGCCGTGGCCTAGGATCGCGTTTCACATCGGCGACAGTACATCGTGCGACATGACAACGCGATGTTTCACCGCGGTAGTCCTGAAGCACTCCATGCCAACCTCTGACAGGGGTTGTATCTAGGTCACACTGGGTGCTTCCCTCCAGAGTCCTAGAACCTGTACTGAAGTGTGGTGTATGATGCATGACGCAGGAGCAACTTTAGCTTCTCTACTTTTCTCTCCTCACATTAATTAAAATAAGTGTAACCAAGTCTCAATTTTGTCTGCTGCTAAAATAATTGTGCTCTATCAAACTGACGGGTTTAGATAAAAATTACTTACAGTGGAAACTCTGTCCGGACCAAAATAAAACCCTAATTTTAAATTGAAGGAAGTGTTTTCGAATAGCAGTGGCCCCACAGTTTCTGTACACTGCACACAAATGCAACACCACAGACTTCTTCGCCTACGTTCACACTGTGCAGCACTTAATGCGTATGCACATCAACAACGTCTGTTTAACTGCACTACAAAAAAGTGCCCAGCACACTGTCCCACGCCAATTTACTACACCACACAGCAGCATACCACGCACACCTCAATGAACTACATCACACTACTTCTTACTTTACAGCACTGCATTATAACACAACACAAGCACCACATCACACCATTGCACATCAAACCACAGCTCAGCACAAGTGCTACTCCTTTCCACACACCTCTACACAATGCCATGCCACATTATGCAGTGTGACTCTAATGGTTGGAGGCCAGCAGGGCAGCACAGGCATAATGCATCAGATAATAGCCCATCCGGAAGTAGGTTTTAAGTAGCTCTACTACCCCTTGTAGTCCGTAAATGGCTCCGTGTGGTAAACAGGGATGGCGTCCAGCTTCCCCGCATGAGTCAAAGGTAAATAGGCAGAGACGCTAGCCTATCTCCCACACTAGACCCATAACGTGATGCTGTGTAATTAAGGTGTATTTCTATACTCGTAATAACAGCGCTTCCCTCCACCTCAACAATTACCCTCAGAGGTGACATGCTCGGCACACAGCCAGCGTGCGTAAACAACACACCTAGAGATGTACTGGCTATAGGCATGCCTTATATTTGTTATTAGGTGGTTAACAGATTTATAAAGTATCCATAGTCTGAATAATGTTTCATTGCATATGAAAAAGACGAGCATATTAAGTTCACATTTGTGGTTATATAAATAATTACGAGTTTTATATTACGTTGCACTTCGCCTCACAGCAACGTATAATTGTAAAAAGAACATTTAGACCCCAGCCATGTTTGGAGTGGGCATGCTCACTCCACAGACGTCCTTTGGTACCACGGATGGGTGAAAAGCTGAGTGGACCTGCCTGACCTTTGGCCCTGAGGTCAAGCGGAGATCCTTGGAGCAGGTGCATTAGCACACTGAGCCACCAGCGCCAGCTTCAAAGTGTTACATAAACCTGAGTATCATCGGAACAGAATCTATGCCATTCACAGCGTGAAACACATTTGTGTTCGATACCATATACTTTACTGCTTTAATTCAGCACAGCTGACATGCCCCAGATCTAGAATACTCTATTTACATTAAATGTGTACACGCTGTGCAAGATCCGGTCCAGTGATAAGAAGAGGCCAAGTCAGTGCCCTCTGACCTTCATCGCTTACACTGAGATCATATTTTCCAACCTTAGAACCTGTTTCCTTATGGTAGAGTTTTATTGCAAAACTTAGAGCAACACATATTGTCACGAATCATGCTAAGAAGCAAAACACATGAGCAATGACTCTAGCACCTGAACGTGCTCTAGTAGATCCCCTTAACAACACATCTTGTTGGTAGCACAGAACATGTAGCTAGACCTACGCCATCCACTCAAAAGAGTTGTCTTAGGTTTCACTACATCCATCCACCCACCTCCACCCACCCATCCACCCAATCCACCCATCCAACCCACCCACCCACCCATCCCACCCACTCACCCATCCCACCCACCCACCCATCCATCCACCCACCCATCCACCCACCCATCCACCCATCCATCCATCCATCCACCCACCCAACGATCCATCCACCCATCTATCCATCCAGGCACGCACCCATCCATCCATCCATCCATCCATCCACCCACTCACCCACCCAATACACCCATCCACCCAATCACCCAGCCATCCCACCCACCCACCCACCCATCCATCCATCCACCCACCCATCCATCCATCCACCCACCTCCACCCACTCATCCATCCATCCACCCACCCAACGATCCATCCACCCATCCAGGCACGCACCCATCCATCCAGCCATCCCACCCACCCATCTATCCATCCATCCATCCACCCACCCATCCATGCATCCATCCATCCATCCACCCACCTCCACCCACCCATCCATCCATCCTCCCACCCAACGATCCATCCACCAATCCAGGCACGAACCCATCCATCCATCCATCCATCCATCCACCCACCCATGCATTAGTATATTGATATAATGACCTGAAATGTGAGTGATAAATACACTTTCCAGCAAAGGTTTAAAAAAAAAGGAAAAGTATATTATCAGAAAAAAGAACATTTAGACCCCAGCCATGTTTGGAGTGGGCATGCTCACTCCACAGACGTCCTTTGGTACCACGGATGTGTGAAAAGCTGAGTGGACCTGCCTGACCTTTGGCCCTGAGTTCAAGCGGAGATCCTTGGAGCAGGTGCATTAGCACACTGAGCCACCAGCGCCAGCTTCAAAGTGTTACATAAATCTGGGTATCATCGGAACAGAATCTATGCCATTCACAGGGTGAAACACATTTGTGTTCGATACCATATACTTTACTGCTTTAATTCAGCACAGCTGACATGCCCCAGATCTAGAATACTCTATTTACATTAAATGTGTACAAGCTGTGCAAGATCCGGTCCAGTGATAAGAAGAGGCCAAGTCAGTGCCCTCTGACCTTCATCGCTTACACTGAGATCATATTTTCCAACCTTAGAACCTGTTTCCTTATGGTAGAGTTTTATTGCAAAACTTAGAGCAACACATATTGTCACGAATCATGCTAAGAAGCAAAACACATGAGCAATGACTCTAGCACCTGAACGTGCTCTAGTAGATCCCCTTAACAACACATCTTGTTGGTAGCACAGAACATGTAGCTAGACCTACGCCATCCACTCAAAAGAGTTGTCTTAGGTTTCACTACATCCATCCACCCACCTCCACCCACCCATCCACCCAATCCACCAATCCGACCCACCCACCCACCCATCCATCCACCCACCCATCCACCCACCCATCCACCCATCCATCCATCCATCCACCCACCCAACGATGCATCCACCCATCTATCCATCCAGGCACGCACCCATCCATCCATCCATCCATCCATCCACCCACTCACCCACCCAATACACCCATCCACCCAATCACCCAGCCATCCCACCCACCCACCCACCCATCCATCCATCCACCCACCCATCCATCCATCCATCCACCCACCTCCACCCACCCATCCATCCATCCACCCACCCAACGATCCATCCACCCATCCAGGCACGCACCCATCCATCCAGCCATCCCACCCACCCATCTATCCATCCATCCATCCATCCACCCACCCATCCATGCATCCATCCATCCATCCACCCACCTCCACCCACCCATCCATCCATCCACCCACCCAACGATCCATCCACCAATCCAGGCACGCACCCATCCATCCATCCATCCATCCACCCACCCATGCATTAGTATATTGATATAATGACCTGAAATGTGCGTGATAAATACACTTTCCAGCAAAGGTTTAAAAAAAAAGGAAAAGTATATTATCAGAAGTATATTATGTTGGTATGAGTGGATGAAAGCAGGCGCAAACCGTGTCTGTCAGCACCAAAGTCTGTCTATGTTTCCGTTAGACCACATGTTGTCGGAGTGATTGCTGCTGATGTTTCGCTTACTTATACACCTTCCATCAAAGGTTTTCAAAAACTATATATATTATCTTGGTATGAGTGGATGACTGCAGGCGCGAACCGTGTCTGTCAGCACCAAAGTGTGTCCATGTTTCTGTTAGACCACATGTTGTTTTCCGTTTTAATGTGCTCGGTTCTTCCTATGCGCTGCTTCCCGTTTTAATGTGCTCGCTATATAAACTTACTTAAATAAAGATTGCTCTTTATATGTTCCCGACCACATGTTGTTTTCCGTTTTAATGTGCTCGGTTCTTCCTATGCGCTGCTTCCCGTTTTAATGTGCTCGCTATATAAACTTACTTAAATAAAGATTGCTCTTTATATGTTCCCGTTTTAATGTACTTAAATCAACATTGTTCTTTATCCTGTCATTGTGCGCACATGACTTAAATTAACATTGTTCTTTATATGTTCCCGTTTTAATGTAGCAAATTCAAAGTGTGTCTATGACTTAAATTAACATTGAATGTAGCAAATTCGATGTCATCGTTAACGATCTATTAGCTAATGCGATGCGGTTGCATGCGTAATGCTGGCATGCGATGTGATGACTGTCACGATGTAATCGCCGCGTTGCAATGTCAGCGCGATGCGATGTATCCGATGTAAGGGGTGCTTCCCATTCTGCGCAGCCACGTCACCAAGTAGAATCATGGTTTGACAAAGAATGTAGGGCCCGATTCACAGAACTAAATTAAGACAAAATCCTAAACTTACTACTTTTGGAATTCACAGAAGTTAGGATTTTGTCTTAAGTTTGTCTTAAGACAGACTTAAAACAAAATCCTAACTTAAGTCTGTCTTAAGTCTGTCTTAAGACAAATTTAAGACAAAATCCTAACTTCTGTGAATACCAAAAGTAGTAAGTTTAGGATTTTGTCTTAAGTTAGTTCTGTGAATCGGGCCCACAGATCAGATAATGTTTCCCTAGGTAGGGCTTTTAATCAATCCCCCAGAGATCAGAGTGCCATTATAGCCAGCTGGAATATCTACCAGCAAGCAGGAAAGAGAAAGAAACAGTCCACAAAGGAGGAGAAATTGGAATCCATCATTAGTGCTTGCCATCTAAAAGCCCATAGGCCTTTTGGAAAGGGGTGCATTCCGTTTTATCTCCTCATTCACAGCAAGACAAAGTAATGGTTCATATCTCGGTGGAGGCCTGGCTTTGGCATTTTTCTGGGATGTACTCCTCTGACGATGGGGCCAAAAAAGTACTCCAGCCACAGGTTCCACTATTTTTAAACCTGGAGTTCTGAGAAGATGAGGTACTGAAAGCGATTGCTGATAGGACGTGTAAGATGGCTCCAGGACTGGATGGTGTCCCACTTGATTTGTTTAGGGAGAGCCCAGGGTTCTGGACTCCAGTCCTCACTTCTGTTTTTAATTCTGTCAGAAGCCTAGGCATGTCCAGGTCCTGGCATATGTCCATAATAGTCCCTCTCTTTAAAAAACGACAGCATGCATGATGTTAATTGCTATCTCCCAAAATCCTTCATGGATTCTTCTGCCAAAATTATCGGGAGGGTAGTCCTGGATCCCCTACTTGACTGGATTAATAAAAATAGAATACTCGCCCCAAGCCAGTATGGATTTAGAAAGGGCCTAGGAACAATTGAGCAGTGCCTCAACCTTCACTTAATTGCGGCCAAATATCAATATGCTAAAGGAGTTTCCACCCATTTGCCGTTCATGGACCTGTCAAGCGCCTTTGACTGTGTTTCCAGAGCTAAGCTGTGGTCTATTTTACAGAACATGGGTGTTGACAAGGGGCTGGTTTAATTTTTAAGACTTCTTTACTATGACCATACGGCAAAAGTTAGGTATGGTAGTGCCAGTGAATGTACAGTACTGTTTAGTACTAAGCAGGGGTGTGCCAAGGATGCTTACTTGCCCCAATTCTTTTTCTCCTTTACACAAACAATCTGGAAAAAACCCTGGTTTCCTTTGGGGCAGACATACTGTGTGTGGAGAAAAAGCCTGTTCCAGGACTACTATATGCTGACGATGCAGTGCTCCTGGCAAGGACGGCCAATGGTCTCAATAGGCTTATTTCATACTATGTTAGTTTCATGAGTGAGCTGGGTTTGGAGACTAACCTTAAGAAAACCTTTACCATGGTTTGTGCTCCCAAGAACATGAAAAAAGCCACTCTCAACATCGTTGTTAAATCATTAGACAGGGTTAGCTCCTTCCATTACTAGGGCGTGGAATTATGGCTGCACTTGGTCTACCTGTATTAAAAACAGGATAATGAGTTTTACTCAAGCTGTTGGCACTACTTTCGCGCTTGCCATGTCCATTGCCAAAAAACCTATTGTGCCGATCGTAGAGATCTATAATCGGAAGCGTTTGACAATTCTGACATATGGAATGGGTATCTGGGGATATAAAGATGGCCTGGCTATGCAGACAGAAGAAAACAGATTTTGTCGCCACCTACTAGGTGACCCTCCATCAACCCTGAATTTTCCACTGCATCTGGAGGTAGGTTTGGGATATGTTCAAGACACTATTATTGCCACACCCTTGGCTCTCTGGTGCTCTATTTGGTACAAGAAAGAAGATGAATTCAATCAGGCAGTCATCAGAGATTGTTTATCTTGTGACCGTGGCGCAGCAATCCCATGGTTAAAATTTATCAAACAAAGTTTGTCGGTGCTGGAATGCGCCCACTTGTTTGAGCATCCCGAGACAATTGTGAAGAAAGACAAAAACTGGGTCCAGGACTGTTTTTTAAGCATAAACAAGCAACCAGGGAACAAACGGAAGTGGCCAAACCTGCAGTCTGAGACAATTGCATTATCCAAATGTACCAACTACTGCTCCATACTCATTATATGGGTCCAATGTGTATGGGAGAACCCTGCTGGCAAGGTTCAGGTTAGGCTCCTTTCATTGGTTAATCTGTTTTCCCCTTAATTGATATTACTCGGACTCCATTTGCATTTGTCCATGTGAGGAGCACTCTTGTCAAACAATTTTACACTTCGTCTTCTTTTGTCAATTATATTTGCCACTCAAGGGGACATTTTTACTACTCCTGTTATGCAGTCATACATTTTCTAAGTGTAAAGCTGCTCTATTTTACTTGTTGCAACTCAAGGACCCCTGTGTATGTCACACAGTCACCAGGTTCTTGAAGTGTGCCTTAGCCAAAAGAAGGAGCATTTTGTTTTGATGAAATCGTTTTTATATTCTTTTTAAATTGCGTGGTGGGTCCTGTACTGTAAAGGGAAAGGTTGTCCCTGGCATCTTACCTTTACTCATTTTATTCTTTTATTAAATTTGACGTCCTCTGACTTAAAATGTATGCTCTGTCACATTACATATCACAAATTATTATACTTTTTTTACAGACATGTCTTAAACTGCATGATTGTTTCCTATTGTATGTATGTTTTATCATCTGCCCTTCTGGAGATCGAATAAAGATGACGAGGATGATGATAACTTAGGTTGAAAAAGTAACTTTCAAATTATATTTATGCTGCCTAATAGAAAAGCAGTATAGAACCGAATAGTCTCCCAGCTCTGCTTCAGAGTCCCAAATAAATTCCTTGGTTGGCTGCTAATAGCACTGGTCCTGAAAATATTGGCTTGGCCTCTGAACACAGAAGACAGGGATGTTGCCAACAAGTTATCATTTAGTAGGGATTAGCCTCCTGTGTGGGGGGTGGGCACAGGAAAAGTTGGCAGAACAAAAGATAGCCTTAACAGTTCCTGCTTTTACTTGGATTTGGTAAATAGGGCTGGTAAGAACTGCTACTACTCCTAATCACGTCCCTCTCTGAATTTCTGGATTCAAACTCTGCAGGATGGAAATCTGTGGTGGCTTCAACAAAGGAGGGAATACCTCACCTCCATAGGGGAATGCTTAGGGACAGATCATAGCTCTTTTCACTGGAGGATGGTAGGTGCAATCATGTTTTGAGGCTCAATGAAAGGTTTGCAATAAACCAAGGGAGGCTGTACTGAAAAAGTAGGTGGAAAATTGGTTTGAAAATTGCTAGAAGTAGCCAGTCACTATCTAGTGCAAAGATTGGACTGACACCTCCCTTCCACCCTCTTTAGAACATTTTTGGCCCTTAGAAGAAAACATTTTGACAAAAATACTTTGCCTAAATGCTGAAGAAGAATACCCAATGGATCCTGACTCCTCCTGGCACCTATGTGACTGGAAATGCCCTCTAATGGTTAATTGGTCCATTTACCATTTGCCTGCTGCAGGAATCTAATAAGTCTAAAGACTCCTTACTACAAGAGGGCTAAACTAGTCATTGAATATTGGACCAAGGAAAATCCCTGGCTTGAGAGAAACCTGCTGCCTAGAAGTTTGCCATGAGGACATGGGTCTGCAGGAGTGAACAGGAGGCATTTTCACAGCAGTTGGGGAAAATGGGTCTTAAAAACATCACTCATGAAAGCGGTCATGTTGAATGAGCACTTTCTTGCACCTTTTTCTTTGACTGACAAATCAATCAAAATATATGCCAAGATAATATGGGTATGTTATCCCGACAGTATTGATTTCAGCAACTCAAACTATTTGATTTACATCAGGTTATCTCCACCAAATGATCAAAACAATGTTACCATGCTTACATCAAACTGCATCACCCAATTGTTTCCTGATAACATACCTCACCTATCTAAAATTGTGAACATTTGTTGTGGGAAATGAACTCTCTTTTGACCCAATCCAGCGCAGCAACCAGAGTTTCTGCATTGCGACATATGAAAGGAAAGCTGCACAACAGTGACACTCTCGCTAAGATATGGTGCTGTTTTTCTCTCTTCCTTAGCCGGTGCACTTCAAGCTGACATATATCAACACACACACTTTCTCACTCTAGTGCAAGGAAGTGTGCATTCTGTTAAGCATATGTTTTCTGTATCCTTTCAGTACAAAATACTATCCTCTGACAAAGCTTAACACTTTTCCACTTTACATGTGTTTTTTACAATACAGTACACGTGCACCAGTAACAGGGCAGCTAAGTCATAAAAGAGTTATCTTACTTACATCATCTGACTGATGACAAAATGGTATCGCACAACCCATCACATCCTTGACCCTTGAATGAATAGGTTTGCTTGGATGGCATTTGACCAATTCAAAGCTATATTACTGTTCATGGAGTGGTAAGAGGCTTTTGTCATTTTACAGCACTGTATGGATAGCACGGTGCTAATCCTATGCTAAAAGTCTATGCTGGAGAGTTAGTAAAATACTTTCTGTTAGTGTGGATGGTACAGTGCTAATCCTATGCTTACAACGTTTCCTAGAAAAACAGACATTCAAGGTGAGCAGATTCAGAATATCCCTTATGTTTTAGGGTACTCTATTCAGGAGCTGCTCTCTACCTAAACTTAGTGAATACCCAGAGTTCATGCTTCTTTTATGTGTGTGTATATATATATATAAATTACCTACTGGCGGTCGCCAGTAGGTAGTTATAGTTAGGATTTTTTTCAATGTTAAATCTCAAAATTCTATTTGGAATAACTTTGGCACCGGTTGACGAATCTGCCTGAAAATTTCCTGAAAATGGCCTCGTCGAGCTCTGGTTCTTCCTCGAAAGTTTGGGGGGGATACGTCAAGCGGGGGCCGAGATAAAAGGGGGGTCCCAAAATGCGTTTTCCCCATGTTAATTTCCATAGGGCGGTCGATTTCACTTTTAGCCCGAATGGCTGAATGGATTTCCACCAAACTTGGCAAAATTGTAGGGACTGGTAGCCTGATGTGCCTTTGCTATGTCTCAAGATATGTGCTCCAGTGGATTTTGAGTAATTTAGGTTCCAAAAAATATATATATCTATAGGCGCTCTCCGGTGCGCGCACCGGAGTGCGCTCCCGGCGCGACACGCGACTTGCGCGCAGAAAGCTGATTGGCTCTCAGTTGTCTGTAAACATTCGAAACAGTCCGGAGCGGCCGCCATCTTGTGTCTCGGTAGGATCGAGACACGAGAGGTGGCCAAAACAAAGGGGGAAATGACCATAAGGGGGCAGGGTACTCCCCCCTTGACCCCCTAGGTTTGGTGTGGGGGCTATAAAAGGGCCCCGCGGGGCATTTAAAATATTTTTTTTTTTCGTTTTGCGCGTGGGAAGCGCCCGGTACGCGCACCAGGTAGCGCACCGGGGAGCGTAAAAGGAAGGAAAAAGATGACAGAGTTTATAAAAAAAAAAGCCTTTCTTTAGAAATTGGAGGTAGTTCTAAAAAGAACTTTTTTTTTTCTTCTTTTTGTTGTTTTATATTTTTTTTGTGTTTTTTGAACTTTTTGAACTTTTTTTGGCTTTTTAAAACAATTTTATAATTTTTTTGGATTTTTGTCAAGGGAAAAACAAAAAACAGGGATTCCAAAACGGCTCAACAGGAGCAAAAAAATGTGAAAATTTAGGGACTGTCAGGGCAGCGGTGTTGCTGTTTCTTTTGGGCAATGAGTTCAACACTCTGCTCCCCATAGCAGAGCAGTTCGTCACACTCCGTGCACAGAAATTTGATGCCTGCAAACTCTGGCTGTATGTTAGGGACCATTCTTCTACGGGATGGTCCCGAAGGTGTTGCTCCACCAGTGGAGGTGCTGCCGCCATCTGTGGGTAATTTCCGTGCCAGGTCTCTGACACTCTCCCTCGCAAAGTTGTTTGGGTGTCTTCTTTTGACATGCCTGATTAAATTGGCATTTCCAAAACTATATTTTTTCAGAGGATTGCCTCTGGATAAAGTACTACCACATATTTTGCAGGTTACTTTTGGAGCGTTGACTTTTTTTTCTCCTTCAGGGATGTTATAAAATTTCCAGATTAAATGGATTTTTTTCTTCTGCCTAGGAGGGTCCTCATCTACAAATGCCTCTGAATCACTGCTGGATGACTCTCTTGCAGCCATTGCTGTAGATCAGGAAAGTAGGAGATGAAGATAGTACACAGAACAGCTCTTGCTCTCTCCAAGTACAAAGCAATAGTGAAGGAAATGGGTGGGGATTTCATTCTTTGTAAAAAAAACTGTTAGCAACCAATGAAAAGTGTTATTTTAGGGTCACATGACCCGACGCGCTTACGCAGCGCGCTCCGGAGCACTTCCGGGTGCGTTTATGCGGCACGATCGTAGGCGCTTCCGGGGCGCAAACGTGGCGCGATCTTGGGCGCTTCCGGGTGCGTTTACGCGGCGCGATCGTAGGCGCTTCCGAGGGCACTTACGTTGCGCGCCAAAGTGACGTCATCAAACTTTTACAGAAATACATAATCATTTTCCTTATTAAAAAAAACGGATTTTATTTGTATGGAGCGAAATGTTTTGCATTATTATTAACTTTTCATTCATATTTTTTTTCACGAACGACAGTAGCGCTCTGGGTGCGCTTTCAGGTGAGCTCACCGGAAAGCTTACCGGAGAGCTTAGCTGAAAGCTTCCCGGAGCGCGCACCCAGAGCGCAAAAGAAAAAAAATATATTAAAAAAATGAATACTTAAAAAAAAACAGCAAATTGTAAAAAAAAAAAAAGGTTAGAAACTCGATATAGAAAGGAATTAGCATTTAAAAAACCTATGAAATTCACTGAAAAAACCATAGGTTTCACACCAGTTATAGTTAGGAATTAGCATTTAAAAAACCTATCAAATTCACTGAAAAAACCATAGGTTTCACACCAGTTATAGTTAGGAATTAGCATTTAAAAAACCTATTAAATTCACTGAAAAAAACATAGGTTTCACACCAGTTATAGTTAGCTGGAAATTTTACTGATATAAAACCATTGAAATTCCCACGTTATAGTTAGATGGACTCACTATAACTTGCGCGTGCAATGCACTGCTGATGATGTCTTATTAAGCCAGTTAACCAATCAATTTTTAAAAACCATCCATTTAGACACTTATTTAAACATTTATTCTTCCATCAACTTTTACATATACATATATAAAATATATTTATTTTTCAGAAAGACACACATTCACTGGATGGTGTCATCAGTGATGTCATGAGTGATGTCACTGACCATGTCATGAGTGATGTAATATGTGATGTCATCAGCAGTGCATTGCACGCGCAAGTTATAGTGAGTCCATCTAACTATAACGTGGGAATTTCAATGGCTTTATATCAGTAAAATTTCCAGCTAACTATAACTGGTGTGAAACCTATGGTTTTTTCAGTGAATTTAATAGGTTTTTTAAATGCTAATTCCTAACTATAACTGGTGTGAAACCTATGGTTTTTTCAGTGAATTTGATAGGTTTTTTAAATGCTAATTCCTAACTATAACTGGTGTGAAACCTATGGTTTTTTCAGTGAATATATATATATATTCACTGAAAGAACCATAGGTTTCACACCAGTTATAGTTAGCTGGACATTTTACTCATACAAAACCATTGAAATTCCCACGTTATAGTTAGTTGGACTCACTATAACTTGCGCGCCCGCAATCCACTGCTGATGATGTCACATATTACATCATTCATGACATGGTCAGTGACATCACTGATGACATCACTGATGACATCTCAAATCAAATCTCAGTGAGCAAGGCCACAGCCGGTGCCCGAAACGCATTTGACGAGGCTTTGCACGCTGCATGCACGAATAAAATTTACCATGAGTGAAAGCACCTGAAGTCTGGCTGTGGCGTCATTTGAAGTCCCGTTCTTGTCCGCACGGAAAGTGCATTGAGGGACAGGCTGGAGTTTCTATATACATATATATATATATATATATATATATTCAATTAGCACCACTCAAGTTACAGAAGGTGAGAGGCCACAACAGGGGTCAGCTGGGAAAGCTTTAATTAATTACAGCATGGGCACGATGCATTTTGGCGTTGTAGCCTTCGTCAGATGCCGCTGTGTGTCTGGTAGTGTCTCCGCCCACGCCTTGAAGTATCCTATGCTTACATCGATTGGAGGTTCAAAGTTCAGCCCCCAGTCACATGGTCGGACTGCCACTGCTCCCAAGTAGGACTCCAGTTCCCAAAATGCAGTGTATTTCGGGCTGTGGGTGCAGTGGACAAAGTTTTCTAGGGAAAGGCGCGTTGTGTGGAAAACAAACAAGCCAGACAGCTGTGAAGATATTCAGCCTCCCTGGGTCCCCTAACTCCCAACCTGCGTCAGCGATGGTTCAGCCGGGCCATGAGTCAAAATGACGGTGTATACATATATATATATATATTACCTACTGGCGGTCGCCAGTAGGTAGTTATAGTTAGGATTGTTTTCTATAGGAAATCCGCAACATTCTATTGGGAAAAACTTTGGCGCCGGTTGAGGAATCTGCCTGTAATTTTCCTTAAATTTGCCTCGCTGCACTCTGCTTCTTCCCTGAAAGTTTTAGGGGGATTCGTCAAGCGGGGGCCGAGATAACTGGGGGGTCCCAAAACGTGTTTTCCACATGTTAATTTCCATAGGGCGGTTGGACTCACATTTAGCCCGAACGGCTGAATGGATTTCCACAAAACTTGGCAAAATTGTAGGGACTGGTAGCCCGATGTGCCTTTGCTATGTCTCAAGATATGTGCTCCAGTGGATTTTGAGTAATTTAGGTTAAAAAAAATATATATCTGGGCGGAGCCTAACCACACATCTGATCTGATTGGCTGTCAGCACTTCATCCAAGAAGTGTTGGCAGCCATCTTGGGACCAATATACATGATAGCACCTCATTAAAAAGCATTGTAGTTAATAGAGGGTTTTAGGACTTTAGTTACATTATAAATCATTTGTTGATGGTACCATACTCATTTTAGGAATTGTGGTGTGTTTTAAGGTGATTTTACCATGTGAAAAAGCCTTCTGCTGTGATATAATGAATCATGTTTGAAAGAAAACTAATATCTCATGATTTTCCCACAGTGGTTTGGAAGGGGATCTATAAGCTAAACTGAAAGCATATTTTCAGTAAATTCACATTATCTTTCTCAGTCATGTGAGAATGAAGTCTGACATTCTCAGTAAAAAATGTACATCCAACAATGACAGAGACTGTCAGTTGATTCCTTTGTGTTCTACTGCAGCCTCCTAGAGTGTTCTTAAGAACAACTAGAGCAATAACAGTCCTACTTATTACAAAGGTATAGCACACCTGAAGCCATCGTGATGGGAATAAAGTGGTAACTCTTAAAACATTTAATTTAAAAAGAAACAAAATGAGGGGGTATATTATGCCATATAAAGTATTATTAGTGCTGCAGAAAGAAAAATTAGGGCACATTTTGAGTGACTTCTCAAATCCTCTTCTATTTCATTAAAAAATACTGACATGCAGTCTCCCAAGATTGCCACCAGAGACAAAAGAGCCCAAATGTAGCCCAAATATCACCCAGATGTAGCCCAAGTATAGCCCAATGACAGAATGTTCCAGAGTGTTCTAAAGAACAACTGGAGCGCTAACAGTCCTACTTATTACAAAGTTATTGCACACCTGAAGCCATCTTGATTGGAATAAAGTGGTAACTCTTAAAACATTTAATTTAAAAAGGAACAAAATGAGGGGGTATATTTTGCCATAGAAAGTATGATTAGTGCTGCAGAAAGAAAAATTAGGGCACATTTTGAGTGACTTCTCAAATCCTCTTCAATTTCATAAAAAAATTCTGACATGCAGACTGAAACATGCACTTTGAATACCAGCAGCACACTTCCCTGGTGAGCAGTAGCTTTACTACAGTGATCTAATGAGCAACTAGAGTGCTAACATTCAGAATTTATGGCAAATGTGTGACACATCTGAATGCCTTCTTGATGGAACCAAAGTAAACAAGCATTGAAAATGCAATAGATCTCGCCCTCGTTTAAGTTAAAGCCATTCTGTTTGTAATGAGGTGGCTTTTTAGCTTTGCTTTTATTAGTGTTTTTTAAACTTACGGTGTGTTCGATATATATGTATACATACACATACATATATATAAATGCATATGCATATATATGCATATATATATGTGTATATGTGAGCGTGTAGAGAGAGGTAGAGGTGTAGAGGTAGAGAGGTAGAGGTAGAGAGGTAGTGGTAGAGAGGTAGAGACTAGTAGAGAGAGAAGTAGAGGGAGGTAGAGAGGTAGAGAGTAGAGAGTGAGTAATAGAGAGTAGAGAGTGAGTAGTAGAGAGTAGTAGAGAGCAGTAGAGAGAGTAGCAGAGAGTGAGTAGTAGAGAGTAGTAGAGTGAATAGTAGAGTGAGTAGTAGAGAGTAGTAGAGAGTGAGTAGTAGAGAGTAGTAGAGAGTGAGTAGTAGAGAGTAGTAAAGAGTGAGTAGTAGAGAGTAGTAGAGAGTGAGTAGTAGAGAGTGAGTAGTAGAGAGTGAGTAGAGAGTGAGTAGCAGAGAGAGAGAGAATAGTAGAGAGTAGTAGAGAATGAGTAGTAGAGTGAGTAGTAGAGACTAGTAGAGAGAGAGTAGTAGGGAGTGAGTAGTAGAGAGTAGTAGAGAGTGAGTAGTAGAGTGAGTAGTAGAGAGTGAGTAGTAGAGAGAGAGTAGTAGAGAGTGAGTAGTAGAGAGTGAGAAGTAGAGAGTGAGTAGTAGAGAGTAGTAGAGAGTGAGTAGTAGGGAGTGAGTAGTAGAGAAAGAGTAGTAGAGAGGAGTAGAGTAGTAGAGAATGAGAAGTAGATAGTGAGTATTTGAGAGTAGTGGAGTAGGAGAGAGTAAGTAGTAGAGAGTAGTGGAGAATATTCCAAAGTTTGACACAGCACCACTAGCACAATAAGTCCAATCAAATCATATCACTTAGAGTCCTTATTGAAGCGCTGACTCTTGGTGTATATTCAAATGCTTTTATTTTCCTTAGGTTTATGTACCACAGCCACCCGAAACGTTTTGTTCTGTACAACAGAACTTCTTCAGGGCATTCTTATTTCCTTCAAGTTATGTCGGTATCCTGTTGTCATATAACTAGATATTTCTTCCAAATGTTAGACGAGACGTAAGTACATTCTTATTCAAAGTGACTAGGTATCAATTTTACCCACACAATTCGGGCAGACTTGAGTAATTTATAGCATCCTCAAAGTCAGTCTTTCAAAAATTCCAAAGTATAGGACATGATAATCCAAATCTCAATGTTTCTCAAGAAAAGTCACTTTCAATCGTTTGGAATATCGGTGTTTGGGGAGATATGACCCAGGGACCCCCAGTATGCAAGGGGAATTAGTCCGCCCTCTGCATACGCGCCAGTGGCCTGCGTTGCAGAGAGGTGTAAAAAGGGGCATAGCCTCATTACACCTCTGTGCAATGCAGCCCCCTGGCGCATACTGGAGGTTCCAGGTGGGCTAGTTGACCCCCAGGGACCCCTAGTATGCAAGGGGAATTAGTTCCCCCTCTTCAAACAAGCACGGGGGCTGAGTTGCAGAGAGGTGTAAAAAAGGGTGTGGCCTCATTACACCTCTCTGCAATGCAGCCCCCTGGCGCATACTGGAGGCTCCTGGTGGGCTAGTTGGCCCCCAGGGACCCCCAGTATGCAAGGGGAATTTGTTCCCCCTCTGCAAACGCGGCAGGGGGCTGCGTTGCAGAGAGGTGTAACAAGGGGCATAGCCTCATTACACCTCTGCACTGTTTAAACAATTGACGAAGGCTATACGCCGAAACGCGTCTTGTTGGAGTGCTGTTGGTTCTTAAATAAACATCTTTTGGAACCACCCCTACGAGTGCTGTTATCTATTTCAGGAGATTCCTGGAGGATGTTTGGAGCGTGATATATATATATATATATATATATATATATATATATATATATATATATATATATATATATATATATTATATATATATATATATATATTACCTACTGGCGGTCGCCAGTAGGTATATATAGTTAGGATTTTTTCTCTATGGAACTTTTGAAAATTCTATGTCTAATAACTTTGACGTTTGTGGACGGAATCGGCTGAAAATTTCAGGAAAATGGCACATTCTGTTTCTGAGCAGCCCCTGAAAATGTGGGGGGGTTCCGTCAAGGGGGGGCCGAGAAAAAAGGGGGGTCCCAAAACACGTTTTTCCCATTCATTTTTCCATAGGGCCTTTGGCCTCACTTTTAGCTCGAACGGCTGAATGGATTTACAGGAAACTTGGCAAAATTATAGGGACTGTTAGCCCGATGTGCCTTTGCTGGGTCTCAATATATGTGCTCCAGTGGATTTTGAGAAATTAACGTTTAAAAAAACAGATATATCTGTGACAGCGTCCCAGATAGCGCACCAGATTGCGTACTTTTCGCGGAATGGAGCTTTGCGTAGCGAAGCTGATTGGCTCTCCGGTGTCTGTCAACATTCTTAACAGTCCGGTGCGGCCGCCATCTTGTCTCTCGGTAGGATCGAGAGACAAGAGGAGGAGAAAAACGAAGGGGGAATTTAATGAAAGGGGGCAAGGTAGATCTTTCATGACCCCCTAGGAATGATGTTGGGGTTATTAAAGGGTCCCGTGGGGCAAATAATAAAAATTAGATTTTTCGCGGTAGAAGCGCTTCTCAGTTCGCGAACCGGGTCGCAAACTGGTAGCGAAACGTGAATTCGCCATTTTGTGTTTCGATTTAATTAAATTACTAGGTATAAGGGGGTACGGGAGACGTATCCTGACTCCTTATGTTTTCTGAGGGTGGCTGAGGAGGCTCCTATATGTTGATACATGTCTTCCAGCGGCTGTGCGTGAGCGTTTTTTTTTTTTTTGCTGCGTGACGTCTGTTAACGTTCGATTCGATGGAAATCAGGAACTGTTGACCGCCATTTTGTCACTGCAAGTAAATATTTTATTAAAAATAATTGTTATAAATTAATCCTTATTGATAAGCATTGTCTGCGCCATCTTGCCTTTTTTGCAATGCCACACTTTTGTTGAGCACGGCAGCCATTTTAGATGCCTTGACCAGACCCACTCTCTGCACGCCGCCGATACTCAGCATGGCTCCCCACCCTCGCAAGCATCTCCCCCACGCACTGGTCACCCCCGCTCTCTCTCTCATGCATGGGCCATAAACCTCCCCCCATCTGCGCTGCTCTTCCCTGAAAATCACACCCTGTGCCCGCCCGACACCTCCCTTTCACCCTATTCACTACCGCACCCTCTGACACTCCTCTTCCTCTGTGTCTGATTGTGCAAGCCGGTCTCAGGCTATCACTTAGCCCTGCAGATGTAGTTTATGGCTCCAGCTGTAGAGAATCACCCCTGTTCAAAGGAGTTACAGTAGATCAAGGCCCCCACCCGATGAGATCCGTCACACCACACGCGTTCCTACTATCTGATAACCATCCTGTATTGTGCTTGGGGAGGGGATTCTCACTGTGAGGGTGTGTGGGTCCGAGCCTGAAGCGGAAGATTCCAGGGATGCCTTTTTGTACATCAAAGTCTTCACAATTATGTGTCACATTAAAAATATATAGCACTCCAACAAAGTTGTAGGATTATAACACTTTAATAACTTATAAATATATACAACGCTCCAACAAAGTAAACACGTTAAAAAAACTTTTTAAACAACTATTTACATGACATTGCTTTAAGCAGGATAGACAAAGAAATGACACAGCGATGTAAAAGTTTCTGAAAGAAATGCCAAGAACGTCCCATGTTTCCTTCTCATGAAAAGAAAGTTAATGCCAGGTTCGTTACCTGCCTCATCTGCCAAAAAAAAACTCTCGAGAGGGACCGAAAAAAAATATAGCTATGGTAATCATATCATGCATTGGCACATGGAGAGGTGGCACCCTTTTAATTATTCTAAAGCACAACTTCGAGATTTGGTGGATAATCCCCGACCGGCAAAAACATCCACCAATGACTTAGCAATAAGTGAGTCAGAGGCAAGGGAAACGGTCCCAAATCTGTAAAAGAACTTTAGGCAGATGAGATTGACTTGTGTAGCATGTGGAAAATTAATTTCATGCGGAGAGATGAGTATTACTTTAATAAATAGATCATATGAAAATCATCAATGTCCAAAACGTCCTAGAAAGAGGAAGAGGAAGAGAGATAACCTACAGTGGTACGGGGTCGTTTTTGTTCGTACTAGGGGGGCCAGGTGACATTCGTTCGGGGTGGCTTAGGGGCATTTGAAACAACTTCCCTGATACAGGTAGCATATAAAGTAGAGGCTAAATACCAGGATCTTTATCGATTGCTTTATGCTGTAGAAAAATGAAAAACACACAACAAACCTGGACCATTCATATTTTCAATGTTTCTGCGTACTATACTTTTTAACCCTTAACTAATTGAGCTGCTTCATTTCACCTGCTTTTTATTTAACAAAAAAAAAATCGGAAACAGTGGCCATCTCTTCGAAACTTACCAATCTACGCGTTACAACTATGTTTGCTTTTTCAAAAACCTTTAATAAAAATGTTGGTGCCCAAATACGGGCTTACAACCCCGTGGGCCGGCCACGGAGCAGGCTGGAACTGTAAATGGGGGGGGGGTATTTATTTGTGGAAAACATAACAGAGAGTCAGTGGTCGTTGATTTCATAGTAAAAAGTGCGACAAGTGCAACAAAATCATATCGATAATTCATTGTGAGCAAGTACCAAAAGTGTAGACAATTCGAACCTTCAATAATAAATACAGTAATCAATGATGCATTAGAACTTAATAACAATTCATTGTTCGAACATGTAATCAGTCTTATCCCATATCAATTCATGTGCTAAAAACTGCATACATATCTCATGATATCAAGGCTGAGCAATCGGGGCACAACAAGGAGTTGAGAGTTTCATTTGTACCGGCGCCATTTTGGGTGAGGTCAGGAAGGTCCAAGTATAGTCAAAATGTCTCCACCAACTCGTGGTTGGACCGGGACCTCTTTCGGCAGTCCAAAAGTTTTCGTTGAAGGGTAGCAGAGGGGACTGGTGAAATGAACCATCAGTGAAAGTGGGGTGGGAGGAATCAATTTCTCCTACCGGGTCATACTGGTGTCCCACCGGAACTGATCAATTTGGTAGTCTTGCAGGATTTTGGTGATTTCAAGACTGAGGCTGGCGCCGGCATGAGCGCGCGGACGTCCCGCGGCTACGTCGTGGTCGTTCCGTGGGTGATCATGGCAGTCATTCCCCATCGGGGGTCGGGGGCCCCCGTGGCTCTTATAGAATCTTCAAAGTTGAGGAGAAGGTTTCTGGACGCAGGAAACTAGAAGCGTCGTTGCACCGCAACAGTGAACGAGACCCCCGCTGGGTGAGCGGAGCATCATTGCCTCGCAATAGTGGACGAGACCTTTTGTCGGGTGAGTGCAGCGCCGCTGCATCGCAAGAGTGGAGGAACCCTTGTCGGTTGAGTGGAGCGTTGGGGGTGCAGCTGAGGGGGGTTGGGAGAGGCTCGTTCGCGCCGCCTCTCCCTCCCAGCGCACCCCACGCCGACACCTGGCTTTGATATCCGTGATGTCCGGACCAGGCGATAAGAGGGGGGGGGGGTCGGAGGCAGAGGCAAGACATCCCCCCCGTGGCCTGCAAGGCGGCAGAAGAAGGGAATCGGGAGACCAGTACATTTTGGGCCTTCCACCCCACGGCTGATGGCGATTAGCCGGGCCCCGCCCTGCACGTGTCGAGGCCTCATCTTCCAGATGGGCGTAACCGTGGTCCTGTTGCACTTCGGGAGTTTCCGGAATGGGGGTAGGTATCTGCTGATTTGTATCTATTTCATGTTACCGTTAATGGGCGTGGCGGGCGGTGGGACAGACATGCTTGGAGCAGTGGGGGGGTGGCGGAGCCTAGCTACCTCGTGGCTGCCGTAACGTCAAGCTTGGCTTTTTTCACCACTTCCATGTTTCTTAAGGTATTGGTGAAATTGTTTTTGATGGTAAAATGATGTGACTCCTGCAATGTGTCGCTTTTGCGGAACAGATATATGATGTAATTGTGTTGTTAATGTTACGGTGTACATGTAAAAAATGATGCATAAGTGTTGCACGGGCATTGTAGATACTCTCCTATGTGTGCTTAGCAATTTCAAGTCACTTCCTCCGGGTTCATGTGCCTTGTAAATACGTCCCCATGTGTGTCTGGTCATTTGAAGTCATTTTCCTTGTAGTGTAAGGCCCTTGTAAATACGCCCCCATGTGTAAAATTAATTACTTTGCCCTTAAATGTTGCGTTTTCGGTAATTTTACCGAAAATGCAAGATTGAAATGTGGGTAGCCAATTTTCCATTGGCACATGGCTTTCAGAATCGGTATTTTACCATGGAATACAAATCCATGGTAAAATACCGATTCCTGTGTACATGCACATCTGTGCATGTACACATATGCCATGTGACAGATAGACGTGTCCTTAGGGCATGTCTGTGTGCCACATTGCACACATGCCCATTTTGGGGGTACTAGATGGTGTCAAAGTGATACCCCCTGCACCCTTGACAAATTCGGTATTTACCGATTCGGTAAATACTGAATCGGTATTTGAATTGAATCCTATGGGCTTCAAGGCCCATAGGATTCAATAGGAAATACCGATTCAGTATTTACCGAATCGGTAAATACCGAATTTTTAAGGAATCGGTAATAAATCAGATGTTGGTACTTACATCCCATTTACCGATTTTGAAATACCGAATCGGTAAAATTCGGTAATATTCGGTATTTCAAAATCGGTAAATGTGATTTACCTACATCTGGCCCTAGGTGTATTATTGTTTTACATAAAATGTTTTAAAACTTTGTTTGAAATGAAATGCATGCACACTTAGGGCCAGATGTAGGTGGTCGTTTCAGGCCATTTACCGACCGGTTACGGCCGTTTTCGGCCGTTTCCGATCGTTAAATGGCAAATCGGTATGTAGGGGCTTAAATCCAAGGCCACGTGTAGGTAAATCTACATTTACAGAATCGGAAAAAATTTTTTTTTCGTTAAAATACCGAATCGGTAATTTTACCGATTCTGTTAATTTGTTATGTAGGGGGGAGTCTTCTGAGTCCCAAAGGCCTTAACAAATCGGTATTTTAGCATTAAATCAAACTTCATGGTAAAATACCGATTCCGGTGTGCATGCACATGTGTGCTCGCACATCTATGTCATGTGAAAGGCAGACCTGCCCTTAGGGCTGGTTTGCTTGCTACATGGCACTTGTGCCTGTTTTGAGGGTGTCAGAGGGTGTCAAAGTGATACCCCCTGCATCCTTGTGCATACTTTTTTTTTTATAGCATTGTCGAATCTAGTTCTTACTGTTATTGATTTACTGTTTGGTAATAGTGGTTAATAACATTTTTTATTATATTTCACCACAGATTCAACTGCAGATTATTTGGGAATTAGACAATGCCATCTAAGGATAGAATTCGAAAGGCTACAAAACGTCAAAGACAGCTTGACCCCGGGAGCCGGCCGCTTATGTCGGGTGCGATCTCAGGCTACACCAGTGCTATAAGACTTGGGGAAGGGGTCGGAGCCAAGCGTCTTCTCCGAGTCTGTGCCATCACACCGCCCCTCGGGGGCCTCCGTCAAGCGGTTTAGGGAGGTACCATATCACATTGTTTTCAAATGCAGTCAGGTCCACAAACGGCCCCCACTTACTTTGAGAATAGTGAAGCTGCAGCAGGTGCAAATAAGGTTTAGACAGTGTTACAAGCGCTGCTCAGAACTCTGAAGTATGGCACCCAACATCCAGGACTTATGCCATTTGTGCAAGGCAGTGACATCGAAGCAACTCAGGGACCAAAACCATGAACGAACACTCATGTATTAAAATTTTAGTATTGATGCTTGACTGAGGCCAAGGAGATCAGAGTGCATGAGTCTCATGCTCGATCGATTGAGCTAGCCGGATCGAGCAACAAAAAGTATAAAATAGTTATGTAAATAGTTATTTAATAAAATGTTTTACCCTGTTACTTTGCTGGTGTGTTGTATATATTTATAATATTTGCATAGGGTTTGTCGTTGTTTTGGGTGGGGTGGGTGGCGGAGCCGAGCTGTCTTGCAGCCATCATCGTGTGGAGCTCAGTTCATCTCACTAGTTTCGTATTTCTCATGAAGGGTTGTTCTTAATGTTTGTATTTTAGCTAGGTCAAAAAGAGATCCCATTAGTGGCCTACTGATTTTGCTCGATTCCTTTTGTTTTTTTACACAATTTTTCACTATCTGCAAAGACTAAACTGTGCTTGTTTGTAAATAGACAATGAACCAAAGAGAACCAATTCTCAAACAGTAAATGCTTTGATAACAATCAATCAAATGGAGAGAGAAGCAGACACGATGGATTAGTGATGTCACTGACCATGTCATGAATGATGTAATATGTGACATCATCAGCAGTGGATTGCGGGTGCGCGATATATAGTTAGCGCAATTAACTATATATGCGAATTTCAATGGTTTTATGCGAGTAAAATAAGGTTTTGTAAATGCTAATCCCTAACTATATATGGGCTAAAACCTATGGTTTTTTCATTGAATTTCAATGGTTTTTTAATAACAAATATCAAAAGCTGTCAAATGTCAAGTACGTGATAGGTAAATACATTTTCGTGTTTATGCACGCTGATGTGCTTTAAACGCTGCCCCCCCCCTCTTTTCTCTTAGAAGTACTCTCTCTTTGCAGATAGTGAAGGGTAGTTAACGCAGGACTTTGCCCCCGTTGTAATCCGTCGTGCCTGCTTGTCTCTCCATTTGATTGATTGTTATCCAAGCATTTACTATTTTAGAATGTATTCTCTTTGGTTCATTCTCTATTTACTAACAAGCACAAAGCCGCAATACTCTGTTTAGTCTTTGCAGATAGTGAAAAATCGTGTAAAAAAAAAATAATCGAGCAAAATCAGTAGGCCACTAATGGGATCTCTTTTTGACCTCGCTAAAATAGAAACATTAGGAACAACCCTTCATGAGAAATACAAAACTAGTGAGATGAACTGAGCTCCACACCATGATGGCTGCAAGACAGCTCGGCTCCGCCACCCACCCCGCCCAAAATAACGATAAACTCTATGCAAATATTATAAATATATACAACACACCAGCAAAGTAACAGGGTAAAACATTTTATTAAATAACTATTTACATAACTATTTTATACTTTTTGTTGCCTGATCCGGCTAGCTCAATCGATCGAGCATGAAACTCATGCACTCTGATAGCAAGCGTTGCTGCTGATGCTATGCAAACAAAAACTGGTTTTCAGTTTGTACATTCTTCAAGATTTTTCATCCAAGGCTGGTTGAGAGTTTGTAGAACGATGGCTTCAGATTTTCAACATACGGTGTGGTGGCGCGGACTGGGAGGGTGCGCTTGACTTCTGCCCCCTCCCCAACTCGTGTTGCCCTGGCGAGGCCTAAGATCGCCCCGACATAGGCGGCGGCTCCCGGGGTCCGGGGGAACTTTTTGCCTTTTGATGACTCTTCCATTCTGGACCTTATCCCACAATCCGTTTGACCTGAAGACACGCTGTAGTGGGGCGCCCCTTTACCGTTTCAGTTGCCATTCCGCCCGCTTTTGCTACACTGTGCCTCTTCCGCCATTCAGCTGTTAACCGCCCGCTCTTGCGACTACAGCGTCTCGCTCACCATGCAGTTGTGTTGCTCCCGCTCTTGCGAAGCAACTATAGGCGGCTGCCACAGGACTCTCAAAATGGCGGCCGCCTCTTCAGATTTGGGCGTGGTCCACTAAAATGGCCATGGGACACCTTGGAACTCGGACGCTTGTCTGCTAGGGCTTGGGCCCCATTCTCGAAAGCGTCCACTGAGCCTTGAAGATTCTACAAAAGTCTTGGGGCCCCCCGACTCCCGCAGGCTTCTGGTGGGGAGCGGCTGCCATGATTGCTCGTGGAATGGCCACGACTGAGATACGAGATGGTGGTGCTCTCATGCTAACGCCAGCTTCAGTCTGAAACATCCAGAAACACTGTAGACTACCAATTCGATCAGTTCCGGTAGCGCCCCAACGTGACCCGGTAGGGAAGAACTTGCCCTCCCCTCTTTGACTGATGGTTCTTGTTGCCTGTCCCTTCTGTTGTCATTTAACAGAACTTTTTAGACTGCTGAAAGGGGTTGTGTTCCGACCGCTGGTTGGTGGAGACATTTTGACTATATTCTGGACCTACGTTGTCACGTAATGCGTTATATGACACGCCGCGTTAGCGCACCCGGAAGTACTCCAGTGCTCCAGTGCAACTTACGTTACACGCAGCGCGTAACGTAAGCATAACAGGTCATGTGACTTGTTAATAAAACTTTTCATTGGTTTATTTTACTTTTGTTATTCTAATGATGAAAGGCTTGGTCATATGACCTAAAAATTACGCTTTTTATTGCTTTCGAACATTATTTTTTCTTAAACATATATATTATAATGTTCCAGGCTAATGTATTTTCCCGGAAAATTTACAACTGTCCTGCAAGTAAAATATATTCCTTTTTCTAGAAAAAGGGCGTTTCTTCGTCCCATGACGGAGCCGTTGAGCAAAAGATGCTCGGCCTGCTGTCTTAGTCGCCGATACGCCTGAATATCAGATTCTTATTGATCACTTTATGTTGCAGGAGTAAAAAACACAACAGCCCTTGACCATTTATCTTTACTGCGTTCCTGCGTATTATACCTTTTATCCGTCATGTAATTGGACTGCTTTATTTCACTTGCCTTTTACTGATTCGAAAACAGTGACTAAAATTAAAAACTTTACCAATGTAAATACTACTACCATGTTTTGTTTTAAAAACCTTTATTGTGAAAATGTCAGTATACAAATACGGGCCTATAACCACGTGGGCCGGCCACGGAGCAAACTGGAATCGTATATGATGAGGAGACATTTACACTGTAGAGGAACGCAAAGAGCGGGCCATTAGGTTGCAAGAACTAAGGTGTCTAACAGTTGCGGAATCGGTGGACGTACATTTTGTAATTAAAATACGACAGGGCCACTTACAATAAAATTATCTAGATATACATTTGCGGGCAAGTACCATGGGCGACGTTAATTTGAACTTTCAATAGTACAGTAATTAATAACACATCAGAACTTAATATTAATAGGGATGTCGAAATATTCAATCAATTCTCATTCCCGCCCGCCATGTGCTTCAAAACTGCATACGTATCTCGTGATATCAAGGTTGTGCAACCAGTACACAACAAGAACTTACGAGTCCCATTTATACCGGCGCCATTTTGGGCGAGGCCGGGCAGGTCCAGGATATAGTCAAAATGTCTCCACCAACCAGCGGTCGGACCAGAACCCCTTTCGGCAGTCAAAAAAGGTTCAGTTAAATGACAACAGAAGAGATAGGCAACAAGACCAACAGTCAAAAGAGGGGAGGGCAAGATCTAAAGCCATTGTTCTACAAACTCTCAAGCAGACTCGGATGGAAAAATCCTGCAGAATGTACAAACTGAAAACCATTTTTTGTCTGTATAGCATCACCAGCAACGCTTGAGTCAGCTTTGTGTGAAGCTGCCATTTTGATTCAATCAATAGCGTCCCCCTGCACACATTCAGGGACCTGGTCGTGTCTAAAGGTCAAACGGATTGTGGGACAAGATGCGGAAAGGAAAAGGAAAAAAGTTCCGCCGGACCATGGGAGCCGGCCGCCTATGTCATGGGCGATCTTTGGCCACACCAGGGCAATAGTGAAGCTGCAGCAGGTGCAAATAAGCTTCAGACAGTGTTACAAGCGCTGCTCAGAACTCTCAACTATGACACCACCTCCGTGCCATCCGGATCTTGACGCCTTGTGCTGGTTCCAACCTATTCACACATCGATCCGCTACTGAAACCACCTCATAGGCCAACGGGACACCCCACGCCGACTTTCGGCGCAGCATTGTAGGATGGCCACACCAGTGCGGCAACTTGCTAGACACCACCTCGGTGCCATCCAGATCTCGGCGCGTTGTGCTTCCTTCGGCCTACTGTAGCCGCAAGTGCGGACGCAACTCAGCTGGATAGCGAGTGAAACACTAAGGGGCGCCCCACTGCAGCCGAGGAGCCTCCATCTTGGGGGCGATGCACAGCATCACATTGCTTTCTCAAACAGCCCCCACTGACTGACGCGACCTCACAGGCCAACGGGGCGCCCCACGCCGACTTTCGGCGCAGCATTGTAGGATGGCCACACCAGTGCGGCAACTTGCTGGACACCACCTCGGTGCCATCCGGATCTTGGCGCGTTGTGCTGCCTTCGGCCTACTGTAGCAGCAAGTGCGGGCGCAACTCTGCTGGACGGCGAGTGAAAACATAAGGGGCGCCGCACTGCACATCAGGTGCCTCCACCTGGGGAGGCGAGAGAGGCCAGTTTGCGCCACCTCATCCCCCCCCCCCCAGGCACCCCACGCCGACTTTCGGCGCAGCATTGCAGGTTGGCCACACCAGTGCAACTTGCTGGACACCACCTCGGTGCCATCCGGATCTTGGCGCGTTGTGCTGCCTTCGGCCTATTCGCACATCGGTCCGCTACTGACGCCGCCTCACGTGCCAAAGGATTTTCTACGCTTTTTATAGCAGCGCGTAACGTAAGCATAACAGGTCATGTGACTTCTTTATAAAACTTTTCATTGGTTCATTTTACTTTTGGTTTCCTAATGATGGAAGGCTTGATCATATGACCTAAAAACAACACTTTTCATTGGATTAAAACATTTTTTTTTCCCAAACGATGAAAGCCCCACCTTGTTTCTAGATGTTTCAGACTGAAGCTGGCGTCAGCCTGAGAGCACCACCATCTCGTGGCTCCGTCGTGGTCATTCCGCGAACAATCATGGCAGCCGCTCCCCACCGGAAGCCTGCAGGAGTCGGGAGCCCCCAAGACTTTTGTAAAATCTTCAAGGCTCAGGGGACGTCCGAGTTCCAAGGTGTCCCAGGGCCATTTTAGTGGACCAGGCCCAAATCCGAAGAGCCGTCCGCCATTTTAAGAGTCCTGTGGCAGCCGCCTATCGCTGCACCGCAAGAGTGGGCGCAACTCAACTACATGGTGAGCGAGACGCTGTAGCCGCAAGAGCGGGCGATAAACAGCTGAATGGAGGATGAGGCACAGTGTAGCGAAAGCGGGCGGAATGGCAACTGAAACGGTAAAGGGGCGCCCCAGTACAGCCGACGAGCCTCCACCTGGGGAGACCCGTTCACGCCGCCTCCTCCCCCCCCCCTGGGGCGCCCCACGCCGTTTTTCGGAGCAGCATTGTAGGATGCCAAAACCAGTGCGACAACTTACTGGACATCACCTGGGTGCCATCCACATCTCAGCGCGTTCTGCTGCCTTGGGACTATTCGCACAACAGACCGCTACTGACGAGGCCTCCCCGCGCACCCCCCGGGACGCTCCACGCCGTTTTTCGGAGCTGCATTGTAGGATACCAAAAACCAGTGCGGCACCCAGGTAACATCACCTGGGTGCCGTCCAGAACTCAGCACGTTGTGCTGCCTTGGGACTATTCGCACAAAACACAGCTACTGACCATTGTTGCTTCTTTTTTCAAAAAAATGTTTAAATGTATTTACTGTTTTTTTTGCGTTCTATATATTTAAAAGTTATTAAAGTGTTATAATCCTACTTTGTTGGAGTGCTATATATTTATAATGTGACACATAATTGTAAAAACTTTGATGTACAAAGAGGCATCCCTGGAATCTTCCGCTTCAGGCTCGGTCCCACACACCCTCACAGTGAGAATCCCCTCCCCAAGCACAATACAGGATGGTTATCAGATAGTAGGAACGCGTGTGGTGTGACGGATCTCATCGGGTGGGGGCCTTGATCTACTGTAACTCCTTTGAAGAGGGGTGATTCTCTACAGCTGGGGCCATAAACTACACCTGCAGGGCTAGGTGATAGCCTGGGACCGGCCTGAACAATCGGACACAGAGGAAGAGGAGTGTCAGAGGGTGTGGTAGTGAATAGGGTGAAAGGGTGGTGTCGGGCGGGCACAGGGTGTGATTCTCAGGGAAGAGCAGCGCACATGGGAGGAGGTTTCTGGCCCATGCATGAGAGAGAGAGCGGGGGTGACCAGTGCGTGGGGGAGATGCTTGCGAGGGTGGGGAGCCATGCTGAGGATCGGCGGCGTGCAGAGAGTGGGTCTGGTCAAGGCATCTAAAATGGCTGCCGTGCTCAACAAAAGTGTGGCATTGCAAAAAAGACAAGATGGCGCAGACAATGTTTATCAATAAGGATTAATTTATAACAATTATTTAAAACAAAATATTTACTCGCAGTGACAAAATGGCGGTCAACAGTTCCTGATTTCCATCGAATCGAACGTTAACAGACGTCACGCAACAAAAAAAAAAACGCTCACGCACGGCCGCTGGAAGACATGTATCAACATATATGAGCCTCCTCAGCCACCCTCAGAAACAAAAGGGGTCAGGATACGTCTCCCGTACCCCCTTATACCTAGTAATTTAATGAAATCGAAACACAAAATGGCGAATTCACGTTTCGCTACCAGTTTGCGACCCGGTTCGCGAACCGAGAAGCGCTTCTACCGCAAAAAATCAAATTTTTATTATTTGCCCCACGGGACCCTTTAATAACCCCAACATCATTCCTAGGGGGTCAAGAGGGGTCTACCTAGCCCCCTTTCATTAAATTCCCCCTTCGTTTTTCTCCTCCTCTTGTCTCTCGATCCTACCGACAGACAAGATGGCGGCCGCACCGGACTGTTTAGAATGTTGACAGACACCGGAGAGCCAATCAGCTTCGCTACGCAAAGGTCCGTTACGCGAAAAGTACGCGATCTGGAGCGCTATCTGGGACGCTGTCACAGATATACCTGTTTTTTAAACGTTAATTTCTCAAAATCCACTGGAGCACATATATTGAGACCCAGCAAAGGCACATCGGGCTAACAGTCTCTATAATTTTGCCAAGTTTCGTGCAAATCCATTCAGCCGTTAATTTGTGACCCGGTTCGCGAACCGAGAAGCGCTTCTACCGTGAAAAATCTATTTTTTTTTTATTTTCCCCACGGGACCCTTTAATATCCCCAACATCATTCCTAGGGGGTCAAGAGGGGTCTACCTTGCCCCCTTTCATTAAATTCCCCCTTCGTTTTTCACCTCTTCTTGTCTCTCGATCCTACCAAGAGACAAGATGGCGGCCGCTCCGGACTGTTTAGAATGTTGACAGACACCGGAGAGCCAATCAGCATCGCTTCGCAAAGCTCCGTGACGCGAAAAGTACGCGATCTGAAGCACTATCTGGGACGCTGTCACAGATATACCTGTTTTTTAAACGTTAATTTCTCAAAATCCACTGGAGCACATATATTGAGACCCAGCAAAGGCACATCGGGCTAACAGTCCCTACAATTTTGCCAAGTTTCGTGCAAATCCATTCAGCCGTTCGAGCTAAAAGTGAGGCCAAACGCCCTATGGAAATTAACATGGGAAAAACGCGTTTTGGGACCCCCTTTTTTCTCGGCCCCCCCTTGACGAACCCCCCCCAGATTTTCAGGGGCTGCTCAGAAACAAAATGTGCCATTTTCCTGAAAATTTCAGCCGATTCCGTCCACAAACGCCAAAGTTATTAGACATAGAATTTTCAAAAGTTCCATAGAGAAATAATCCTAACTATATATACCTACTGGCTATCGCCAGTAGGTAATGTAATATATATATATATATATATATATATATATATATATATATATATATATATATATATATATATATATATATATATATATATATATATATATATATATCACAGCTCCAAAATCCCATTTAGAAGCAGCTATGCCAAGCTCTTAAGGTGGGTGCCTTTCCTTCGTGAGAATGGGGACCCACGTAAATATCACAGCTCCAGCATGCGCAATTACAGCACACGTAGGCACTCCTGGGATGAATTTCATTCAGCTTTATTAATGCAGAGGCGTTTCAGCCTGTAGCCTTTATCAATGCATAAAGTTGAGATTCATAAACCACAGCATGCAGCATGACGTTTAAATAAACCGTGCTGGTCCCTTATTGGTAAGTTCCTAATGATGGTAATCAAAAAAGGACTGCCAAAGTTGTTATGGCAGTTCTGGCTGCCATGTAAGCAGGGTAATATATTCACAATGTTAATCATATTTCAAATGTCACCTTTCATTTTCATATCGAGTTCTTACTTCCAGGAATAAAAGGACACAATTCCTTTTCTTTGCTTGTCAGGCATGCCAATGTTGTTTGCAGTTCCTTGCGCTGTTGTTAGATAATCCCTCACCAAGCCACTAGATGTTTTACGAAGAAATAGTTCCGCGGGTAGCAGAACATTCCCTACATTCCCCAAATTTGGATAATTTGCAATGCTCTCATCATTGAAGTTCTCTTTAAGAGGCAGTTCTGGCTCGGCTCATAAATCACAGCACCAAAATCCCATTAAGAAGCAGCTTTGCCGAACTCTTAAGGTGGGTGCCTTTCCTTCATGAGAATGGGGACTCACGTAAATATCACAGCTCCAGCATGCGCAATTATAGCACACGTAGGCACTCCCGGGATGAATTTCAATCAGCTTTATTAATGCAGACACGTTTCAGCCTGTAGCCTTTATCAATGCATAACATTGAGATTCTTAACACACAGCATGCAGCATGACGTTTAAATAAACAGTGCTGTTGCCATATTCGTATGTTCCTAATGATGGTAATCAAAAAAGGACTGGCAAAGTGTTTCTTGCAATTCTAGCTGTCATATAAGCAAGGTAATGTATTCACAATGTTAATCATATTTCAAATGTCACCTTTCATTTTCATATTGAGTTCTTACTTCCAGGAATATAAGGACACAATTCCTTTTTCTTGCTTGTCAGGCAATGACAAGCAGCACTGTTTATTACTGATGTGGCAATGTCTATATAAGTGCATTTGATAGTGTTGTATTGATAAGTGACTGCATGTATAAGTGATTCTGTGGGTGAATAGGTAGTTGTGTGTGTAGACTTAGGATTCAGTGAGTGGGTATGTGGTAACTGGTATTGGTTTGTCAATGGTTTCAAATATTGTAGTCTGTATTTTACAGTGAGTGATGAAAGGTTACACAAATGTGTGATGAGATGTATTAGATTGTCATGAGGATGATGTCATCAGTGATGTCATCTGTGATGTCATTTGAGACGTCATCAGTGATGTCATCAATGATGTCACTGACCATGTCATGAATGATGTAATTTATGACATCATCAACAGTGCATTGCGGGCGCCCAAGTGATAGGTAGCAGAACTAACTATAACAGAGGGATTTCCATGGTTTTGTACGAGTGAAATGTCCAGCTAACCATAACACCCTGAAACCTATGGTTTTTTCAGCGAATTTCTAAGGATTTTCAAATGCTAATTCCTAACTATAATGTCTCTGAAACCCATGTTTTTTGTGTGAATTTCAAAGGTTTTTAAAATACTAATTTCTAACTATAACGTCTCTGAAACCTGTGGTTTATTAAGTGAATTGCAAAGGTTTTTAAATGCTAATTTTTAAGTGCAATAGTAGTTATGTCTATTTTTTTTACTGAATTTGCATAGTTTTTTACCTATTTATTTACAAATATTTAATTTATTAAATAACATTATATTTTTTTCCAAAAAATGCCCAAAAAATCTTTTAAATCAATTTTAAACTGAAATATTTTTGTTTTTTATTTTTATTTTTGTATTTTAATATATTTATATATTTTTCTTTTTTCAGATTTTTTAAGGAGTCGTGTACCCAAAGCGTACATACCGAAGTGGTTCCGCGTATACTAGGTGCCATTTTGGAAAAATTGTGAAGGATCCGCGTATGGTGAGCGACCACTGTTACGTGGTGTGAGCGACTGATATGCGACTGGTCCGCGACTCCTGCTCCCGTGCATTCGCATCAGATACGCATTATGGGACGCGACGCTTGCGCTGTGGTGAGCCGCACGTGATGTCATATACGAACTGGGATGCGCTGGGTGCGCGACACCCACAAAATAAAATTGTGTTCTAAAATGAGATGTATGTGTCTTTAATATATATATACATATATATATATATTAGGGAAAGAGATTATCTAAGGTATTCATAAAAATAATATATTTGTACTTGTAATAAACTTATGTTGCTTTTAAATATATTTTTGCAAAGTCGCGTCGGGTGCGCGCTTTGTAAGCGCACGGAGCGTGGATCCTGTGACCTGAAAAAAAAAGATTTGATTGGTTCATAACATTTCCCACTGTAACTATTTAAGTACCCCAAACATTTTAATCATTCTTCTTGGACCATCTCCGGAGAAGCATCTCTACTCCAACTTCAACCTCTTTGGGTTTCTTTAGTATTTTTTTGTAAACTCGGAACAAAAATGGCATCGGGAGGACAGCAGCAGATGGAAGAATCTTCAGAAGAGGAATTCTTGCAAGAAGAACCAAGGAAACAGAGACCAGAATCTGTAGTATGGAAATTTTTTACATTTCCAGAAGGCCCAAAAAAAGTTAATGCAACTAAGGTCACTTGCAAAATATGTCAGAGAGTGCTGTCAAGAGGAAGTGAAAAGAAGTTTTCTTGCGGCACTACCAGTATGTACAAACACCTGAGTACAATCCATCCGCTTAATCTTTCTCAGGAGGAGATGAGAAGAGCTTCGTTGAATCCAGCAGCAGTAAGTACTTCAACACCATCAACATCTCAGTCTCCACTAGATATAAGGGTTGAATTTGCCTTTCTGGAGCAGCACTGCATCAAATGAAAAAAAGCTGTTTGCTATGGAGAGAAGTCAGTGGATGCTATTTGTGCTGCTCAAAGAAACCACCAATGTTAATTTTATTTCTTTTTGGAATGATGTTTAATTCCAAAAGTTACCTGTTTTTTTAATATAGAAAAAACACCCCAAAAATACAAAATCGTTTAAAAAAATACAAAAAAATATAGAACAAAAAAAGAAGAAAAAAAAAGTTCCTATCAGAATTACCTTATCTCGTTACAAAAAAGAACTATTATTGCATAGTAATGTCTGAAAGTTTGATTGAATCTATGTATAGAGCATGATTGAGTAAAATAATGCATTAGTAGTGTATGGTGAATGTATAAGCACAGATTTACAAGGAAGTGCTGCAGCGTGACATTTTAAGCTCTTTAGCTCCATCACGCCGCTGCACTTCTAAAGCACAAGAATGTGACATAATCACATAAATATGTCGCAACTCTGTACTTCTCCATGCAGTGGCGCACAAACAGCTGCCAAGTGCCGGCGCAGGCACCCTTGCAACATGGTGCAAAGATGTCTGTGTCGTGGGGAGATATCTTTTGTGCAGGAAGGGACCCCTTCCTGCACAAAAATAATCACTAAAGGTATTTTCCTCCTTCAATGTGTGCTACGGAATGCAGGACACATTGAAAGAGGAAAGTAACGAGGAGAAATGAAAACAATACTCCTCATTACATCTCGCTACACCACCTCTAGGGTGACACAGCATTCACTTGTATCTCTAGATTAATGACGTCTTGTAAATCTTGAGATGTGTCTTGTTCCTTGGGTGTTTTCAAACCCTACCCCCATTCTGCTTAATGCCTGTTACCATAGTAACAATTCATGGAACACTCAACTGAACACACAGGTCATAAGATAAGCAGACAATGTTGCAAATTCATACAGCAAGTGTGCTTGACTTTCCAAAGTACAAGCTTATCCTAACTAATTTACCTTTCAAAGAGTTTTTACTAACCAATAAGAAACATGCTTTTTAAACACAGAAACATGCACCCTATTTTTCAGTCTATAATGTTCTAAAATAAGCCAATCATTTCTCTTCTTTTTTTAAAACTGCATCTTGTCCACCATTTTAGAGACATCTTATTTTACAAACTGTCTACTTCAGCTACATACATCTTCTGAGTGCATCCAGACTTCCCTTGAAGATGCTTAGCATGTGGATTGTGGAACACAGCTATATTTTCTGGTGCAAAAGGTATGCTGAAAGCAGAGGTATTGACAAAGACCTAGCTTTGCAAAATGTAGACATTAAATGGATTGGACAGAGAGAATTGAAGTGGCACCAATTTATGCCATTGGTTAAATCCTCTTTGCATCTCCAACACCCTGACCTCATAATTGTGCATTGTGGTGGCAATGACCTAGGCACTTTGACTGGGGTAGGTCTGGAAATGCTAATGAAGGACACTTTTGCAGAATTGATGTTATTTTTCCCCTAAACTGCCTTTGTCTACATATGCCAAAGACAGAAATGGAAATGCTAGGAAACATATCAATAAGTCTGTTCTACTTATCTCAGAGATTACCGTATGGGGTCCATATACAACAGCAATCTGCGTTTTGATATGGATGGCATCTACAGGAGAACTGGTGTACATTTCACAGATGCGGGTAACAGATTCTTCCTCAACAACTTTAGACTCTGCGTTAGGCGCTTATTTGTAGGTACCAAAATCTCCGAATAAACACAAGGGCTCTTTTTAGAGCCACCGAAGATCCAAACATAGAACCTAGATTTATAATAAAAAAATATTACATTTTTTTTGCTTGGAATCTCCCACCCAGTGCGTTTTAGAGTCACACACCCAGCACGTTCACACTGTGGGGCCATGCTGGGACTCTCGCACCCAGCGCTTTCACACTAGGGAGCTACGCTGAGAGCTGTGCTGGGGTCGTGACTCCAAATTTTTTGTAAACAAAAACTGGCTCCTACCACTACTTTCTATTCGCCCCAGGGACCCCATCCCCTGGGGCCTATGCAGTAAGATGGAGATCATGGCGGAGCCCCAACAACCCCATGGTCCCGCTGGCTCCCCGCGTCCTCCGGGAGCCAGCATTGCTTTTCCACATGGGGAGCTGCAAACATGCTCCCATGTGGAAAAGCAATTCTGCTTTGAATTTTGGAAGAGAGAGCAGATTTCCCTGCTCTCTCTTCCAAAATCGAAAGCAGAGTTTGCTACGGTAGGGTGGGAGACATGCTCCCGCCTACCATAGCAAACAACAGTGTCCCGGGGTGGGCACCCCGAGACACTGCAGAAGCCGGCCTTAGGGGGTGGCGGTCCTTAAGGCCATCAAAGGCTCTAGGAGGGGGGCCTGCAGCCTCCCTCACAAAATTTAAAAAGCCCCTGGGAGGTGGTGGTCCTGGGGGTAAGGGGGTCCATAACTGACCCCCTAATTTGAATACTTAGGGCCGTGGAGAATTGGCAGTCCCCGGGCGTGTGGGGGGCTCGAGCCCCCTACAAAAGTTAAATGTTTTTACAAAACTTGGACTTGGAGGCCCCCCACCCATTTAAAATACAAGCCCCAGGGAGTGGCGGTCCCTGGGGCTGGGGGGGCTGTGGGCCCCCAAATATTTTTAGAAAGCCCCAGGGGTGGAAGTCCCCGGGGATGGGAGGGTCCTCGTTGGCTCCCACACATATATTTTTGAGATGCCCCCGGGACCTGGCCCACTCCGGGGTTAATTATTAAGGAAGCGTGGGAGCACCTGATTTGTTTTTTTATCTTGCAGCTTTATCCGCGCACCAAGCGCACATCTCGCCCTTTTTTTTTAATGCGTTTTTTGGCCATGAGGTCCTTGTGGGACCCCCTAAGCAGGCCAAGGGGGTCAGGGTGCTTCTACACTGCTCCCTTTTCTTGTTTTTGCGCCTTACTTTTTCAGTTTTGTTGTGCCTTGCTTCAACCGAGGCACAAGATGGCTGCCAACAGTTCCTGCTTTGGAGTGTTGACAGCCAATTAGAATGCAGCTCGTGATCCGCAGGGTGCGCAGATCCTGAAATGCACTGCGCACGGATCCTGTGCGCTTCTGTATATTGATATTTTTTTAATTTTGATTTTCTCAGCAACTACTGAACGGATTTGCAGCATTTGACAAAAAGAGTACTTTCTGAACCAGGGGCTATCTTTTTGCCGAATTTGGTGTCATTCTGTTCAGCAGTTTAGGATGTAGCCTCAGCTGAAATTAATGTTGAAACAAATATTGCAATACCGTCCTCAATTCAAAATATATATCCAGCCATAAATGGGCTCTTTTCAAAGGCCGTGAGGATGCACCACCGCGCCATGATATGCGGACCGAGGGTTTAGTAATTACGAGGCCCTGATCGAACCAACAGGAGGCTTTGTATTTTTGCAGCGGAAATTAACGCCTTGAAAAGAGCCTATTTATGGCTGGATATATATTTTGAATTGAGGACAGTATTGCAATATTCATTTCAATGGTGTGTACAGAGTGACATTGAGAATGACACTATTGTGAAACTACTACTACCGCAACTGCTTGCCTGATCATGTGACCTATTGAAGGTGAATAAATTGAAGGTTTCTATCAGCAGTAGCTTTCTTGCATTTGTGCATCCGCCCTGCCTGTGAACACGAACATTTAGTTTGAAACGTGTAAGGCTTATCTATCAGGACATTCAAGCTGGTTTAATTATGCTGCTGCCGTACTTGTTGGTGACTGTGCCCTAAAGCTTTTGGGCACTTGTGGAAAGGTATATTGATGCACGGCGGTCCAACCGTGAGGAAGCACCACGGCGCTATGATACGCGGACCGAGAGCTTTGTGATTAAGAGGCCCCAATCAAACCAATAGCAGACTTTGTATTTTTGCAGCAGAAATGAACTCCTTGAAAAGAACCTATTTATGGCTGGATATGTAATTTGAATTGAGGACGGTATTGAAATACTTATTTTAATGGTGTGTACAGAGTGACATTGAGAATGACACTATTGTGAAACTACTGCTGCTACAATGCTTTGCCTGATCATGTGATCTATTGAAGGTGAATATATTGAAGGCGTCAATCAGCAGTAGCTTTCTTGCATGTGTGCATCCGCCCTGCCTGTGAACAAGAACATTTAGTTTTAAACACGTAAGGCTTATCTATCAGGACCTTCAAGCTGGTTTCATTACGCTGCTGCCGTACTTGTTGGTGAGTGTGACCTAAAGCTTTTGGGCACTTGTGGAAAGGTATATTGATGCACGGTGGTCCAGCTGTAAGGATGCACCATTGCGTAGACCGAGGGCTTTGTGATTACGAGGCCCCGATCGGACCAACAGCAGGCTTTATATTTTTGCATCGAAATGAACGCCTTGAAAAGAGCCCATTTATGGCTGGATATTTGTTTTGAATTGAGGACGGTATTGCAATATTTATTTCAATGGTGTGTACAGAGTGATATTGAGAATTACACAATTGTGAAACTATTGCTACCAGAATGCTTTGCCTGATTATGTGACCTATTGAAGGTGAATAAAGCAAAGGTGTCAATCAGCAGTAGCTTTCTTGCATGGGTGCATCTGCCCTGTTTGTGAACAAGAACGCTGCAGCCGTACTTGTTGGTGAGTGCGTCCTAAAGCTTTTTGGCACTTGTGGAAAGGTATATATATATATATACTTTGTTTAGTGATATTTACACGTGCATTGCCGTTTGCACGAAGGATGCACCCGCCTAAAGTAGTTCAGCAGGAAAGCGGCGTTTGTTAAGGCATCTGCGGATAAAAAGCCTGCGAGAACCGCCAATGAAAAGGAATCCCGTTATCTGGCTTGTGACTAACACAGGTAGCACCGATGACCGGCATCGTCTACATGAAAACGGGATCCGAAATCAGCGGCTGGCGAAATGGGGATAAAGCGGACCAACAAGCTCCACAACTTACCCCTGGCAGCGCCAGTGTGTTGAAACCCGGAACATTGGAAGACAACTCAAGTGGAACTTAGCCACGAACCTGGTGAATGGCACGAATGTCAACGCCCAACAAACACACTAAAAGATGGCAGCCACAAGCAGAGTGATTGAGAAGGGGGAGGAACATGTAAACAGTCCCTCTTCACTATGGCCAGAAGGGGTGGAGCATGGCTGACATTTAAAACTTTGACAACAAGAAGTTTTTAACCTGTGCACACAGCGTCTGAGGAAGTCGCAAGACGAAACGCGTCATGCTGTTTGCATTAAAAGCTTTGCAATCCCAGTGTGCTCCAGTGTGTCTTTTAAAGAGGGACACTTTGTTTAGTGATATATATATATATATATATATATATATATATATATATATATATATATATATATATATATATATATATATATATATATATATATATATATATATATATATATATATATATATATATATGCACGAAAATCCGTCAATAGCTAAAGCGGCCGCTTCAGCCCAACACTCCAACACTGACGAAAGAACAGACCCAATTCTTAGTGCTTAATCGAGGTGATTTATTACCAGAAAGCCTGCCGCCGCCATCACGCGTTTCGCCTTACACAGCTTGATCACATGGCGAGTTGCTGAGAGCCAATGCCAAACATTTAAAGTGCTAGTGCGCGCGCAATTTTCCCAAAAGGGTTCAAACAACATAAAAGAAATACTACGTCCTCATGTGCTAACATTTGTATACATTGATTGTAAACATACAATGTTAAAAGTACAAGTGGCTTAATTAATAAAATATATAAATATATATTTACACATTAAAAACCACAAATTTAAATAACTGTATAAATACACGTTATTACAAGAGTGAACGCAAACCCACGAAATTCATTCTTTAGATTCACCAAGTATTGTTGTTCACATAATTACTCTCTCCCCAAATGTACAAGGCACTGAGCAGAAGAAATAAAGCCCCAGTGGGCATAGAACCCTGAAAAAATTGCACTTAAATACTACACGTATTATCTTGACATCGGCAACAAAAAAGTGCTGAGTTCTCATGATTTCCTAAAGTGTTCGTGCTAAGTGCTCAAAATAAAATTTAAAAGAAAAGAAACCAATTCATAAACAAGGGAACATGTTGCGTTCAACCCATGGCATTGCGCCATAGGCTTACCCTCCTCTTACTTGAACGGAGCTCTTAAAACAGATTGTGAGGAGGCGTCAGTTGAACAGAAACATTAGCAATATTGATAATTTAAAACCAAGTACCCATCTGGCAGCTCATACAATACATGATTAATATGCAATTCATCCTGAAAAAAAATGTACTGGAAATAATTAGATATACAATTGCTCAAATTTTCTTATAAACAAGTGTATAAATCCTCCGTCGCATTTAATCCCTGCGGCTGCTTGCTGTCTAATTCTAGGATGTATCTCGTCTCTAGGAGGCGTAGTTTTGCCTCTCGATCCCCTCCTCTCTTCATTGGCCATACTGCATCGATGACAAAATAAGAAAGATGCACGGGGTTAGAACTATGCTCCTGTTCGAAATGCCTAGCTACAGGATAGGCTTGGTCTCTGTTAGAGATAGCTCTAATGTGCTGAAGCACACGTTTGTGGACCGGCAGGCGGGTACTCCCCACATACCTGAGTCCACATGTGCACTCCAGCACATAGACCGCATAGTCTGTCTTACAAGTAAGGCGTTTGGTAATTTTTCTAGGTGTACAAGAAAATGGGACAACATAGCTCGACTTGTATACCCCATGTTTGCATGCCTTACATTGTATGCATTTCTTAAACCCCCCTCCTAAGGCCTTCCACGCTGATGACATCTGGGGTTCCAAGGCATTTTGGACCAAGACGTTGGCCATAGACTTAGATTTCCTAAAGGTGAGGAGTGGTTTTTTTGATATCTTATTACCAATCAATGGATCCCCCAGTATGAGGTTCCAGTTATCACAAAATATCTTTCTTATGGCTGAGTGTTGACGGCTATATGTGACAAAAAACGCCTGACCTGCCGGAATCCAACGGAAACCGCTCCAGCATTTCAGCGGCACGGTGGAGAGGAATACTGAGCACTTGCCCGTTACCCTGGGAGCAGGACTGTCGAGCTCGGGTAGTTCGAGGCAAACTACATTTTGAAGCAATTTGAACCAGGCGCCATGTCAGAGGAGACCCTCCGTGGCAGGGAAGCGGCGGCGGCCGCCCTGTACTCCAACCTACCTAAGGTAACAGTGGGTGCGGGAGGAGGCAGTAACAAAGCTGATCAAACTGGCGGCTCTAATACTATTGAGACTCAAATACGTGCTGCATTAAAAAGACTCGAGAAATGCATGTACTCGGAAATGTCGAAATGGTGGGAACACAAATCTTTGACCATGTATTTGGATGAAAATAGAGTTCCCAGGGGTTTGCGTATCTTACTGGCACCAAGTTACGACAGACCTAACCCCAATATGCTTAAAGAGTGGGGTCAAACCAATCTGGAGTCGTCTGCAAAATTGTTACAGATTTTGGTTAAATACGCAGTCATAGATCGTGAACAGCTCATGAATGAAATAGCGGAAATTAATGAGGAGCTGAGCAAATGGGAACCAAACGATCTTATAACCAAATCAAGAAAGGAGATCGATGAGCGCATTGCCAAACAAGAAGAAAAAATCAAAGCCCGCAAGATTTACAAGTTTGCGCGTGATAAGGAAGACTACGCGCAGGGGAGAATATTCACATTCGCGCGCAAGTTTGACAATGTAAAACGCTCTAAATTTGCACAACTAGTACAGCAGGCTAAACAGAATAAACCGGATGGGCTGACATCTACCTCGGTACAAGCACAGGGTACTGTATTACCTGGAACGAGCCAAATACACAGTGATAATGAGTCATTGACAAGTGCCCCCACCTCAGATGACGATGCCGGCAGCAGTTGGGAGGCAAGTTCAGTCATTCTCAATTTAGGGGAGGAAGTGGATTTTTTATCCAACGAGAGACTTCAGTCACTGAGACCCCGGAACAAACAGCAGATAAAGGGGCAGCAGCAGCAGCAAAGCGTGCCAGGAACAACAGACGACGGGGCCAGCGCCGGAAAAAACACAAAAGTGCCCAAAAAATCAAAGCGGCAATACTGACGCAAAAACAAGTGAGTGACAACACTGTGATAAACCTTTCCTCCATTGACCTTTCCAAGGCTGAGCAACAACTTTTAAGCCTTGGTCTTTCATACTGCCCAGCTACTGACTTTAACTATGCTAAGACCCGCATAGATGTCTACATGTACATTAGAAAATGGAAGCTTAAAAAATTCTTCGAAATTAAGGAGGGTTTAAACAATAAAACAACACAAGGAACTGGGACGACTATTAATGTTCTTCCTAATTTGCCTATGCTTCCAGCTAGTGACACTCGAACAGCACTTACGGTGCTTAATCTTTTGGGTAATGATGCTCTCACGGGGGAACTCGCATCCACACAGGATGAATTGAGGGCGGCTGACATTCCCCAAATTGGAGCCAGTACCAGTCCATTCAAACCAACGTCTAAATTTAATCCTACCATGCCCAGAGACTCTATAGATGTGTTTCAGGACGTGGTTGTGGAGGATCTAAAGCGATTACATCACCAGATAAAGCACAAAAAGAGATATAGAAGCAAACAGGAAATGGACTACCATACTTTGGTTAAGAAATTAAGCAGTGATCACAATATTATAGTGACCATGGCCGACAAGGGGGGCAATGTGGTCATCTGTCCCCAAGAGGAATACATTGAGGAGGCAAAGAGACAGCTTGGTGACGATACTTGTTATTCTATCACCAGTATGAAACACTTTGAAGCCTCGAGAGAATCACTTAAGAAATTACTGTTCAAATACAAAAGGGATGGTATGATCTCCTCGCAAGAGTTTGAATTCCTCCATGTCGAATTTCCTGTATTGCCAAAACTTTATTTACTCCCTAAGATACACAAACTGACAAGACCAGTGCCAGGCCGGCCTATCATTTCAGCCATTGCAGGTGTGGCTGAACACGTTACTGAATATATTGATTATTTTTTGCAGAGCCTGGTTCAAGATTTACCTACATATGTCAGAGACACTGGCGATTTCCTGGCTAAAATTCAAAACATCCAGTGGAATGAACAAATGCTTCTGATCACTTTGGACATAGAGTCGCTCTATACCAGTATAGAGCATGCATGTGGTATTAAGGCTCTAGAATTCTTTCTTGGTAATAGACCCATCAACTGTTACCAACATAACAAAGCTTTGATCGAATTAACATCCTGGTGTCTCCATAATAATTTCTTTCTTTTTGGGAGTGATCTTTATTTGCAGAAGCGTGGGGTCGCTATGGGGGCATGTTTCTCTCCTAGCTACGCGTGCTTGCACGTGGGCTGGTGGGAGGAACATGTCCTCAGGCGGCAACATGCCCAAATGTATTCTGGTCATGTTTTACTTTGGCTCCGCTACATAGATGACGTTTTTTTGTTATGGCAGGGTGATAAACAGAGTGCACAATTGTTCATTGATTCGATCAATGTGAACAATGAAAATCTGAAATTCACTAGTTCCATTAGTGAATGTGAGGCTGAATTCCTGGATGTTAAAATACAGATCCACAATGGCCGGATTACTACTAAATTACATCGAAAAAGTACTGCTGGCAATAGTATCTTGCACGCCAGCAGTGCACATCCGCGCCATGTGGTAGATAACATTCCCCTAGGTGAATTATTGAGAATTAAGCGAATATGCAGCACAGAATCTGATTTGGTATCTTGTACCAATGAAGCTTTGGCTAGGTTTCGTGCTAGGGGGTACCGTGAATCTGTCCTTACAACAGCTTTGGCTAAGGCTAATACTAGATCCCGTGCCTCCCTACTTGAAACCAACAGCAGTACTAATACATCCTGCACTTCTGATGAGGATACCACCAATCCTAGGTTCCTCACACCATATAGCAGACAGGCAAGACAAATAAAATCTATTCTTTCTAAAAGATGGCCAGTTCTTGCCACAGATCCTGTGCTTAAACCTCAACTAGCAGACATTCCCACTGTCACCTTTAGGAAGGGTCCCTCTCTCAGATCTCATGTCTGCCATGAATTTCCTGAATTAAGAAAAAAGCAGGAATGGCTAAAAACTAGATCTGGCTTCTTACGTTGCACCTCCTGCAGGGCCTGTAAATTTGGCAAAAGTACCCGGCAATATAACACGCCATTCAGTCCAGACCCTATTCCTATCAAGGGCCAATACAACTGCAAGACTGAATTTGCCATTTATGTCTTAACCTGCACATGTGGACTCAGGTATGTCGGTAGCACTCGACAACCTGTACACGTTAGGATCCTCCAGCATCTACGTGCAATTGTTAATAACGACCCCACTTACCCTGTAGCCAGGCACTTCAAGGCAATGCATAACAACAAACTGGAGTGCCTGTCCTATTTTGTCATCTCCGCAATTGATAAACCTAGGAGAGGCGGGGATAGGTTAAAGATGCTGAGAAGAATGGAATCTCATTTCATTCTTGAGTTAGACAGTAGATCCCCCAATGGTCTTAATAACACGGAAGACCTACATGTGTTTTTGTAATTCAAGCCCTGTTTCTGTCCACTATACTGTATTTTACCTTGGGTGGTGGGGTTCAGTCGGCTCATGCCCCCGCCCCCTTTTCCACATGTTTCATATTTTTGTCTCCTTGTTGGGTTGTTGCACGTATTATTTATACATTATTTCATGGTGATTCATTATTTAGGTGTTTATGTTTATTTCTTTTGGCACACTTTATTGAGGACATAGACATAATCAGTTTGTTCTGTATTCCGTGTGAAAACATGTTTTCATAACAGTCCTTTTTTTTGACTATGATATCCCCATGATTGGATGCCCATGTAGCCCATGCCTTACCACTTTGCTGCTACAGTCATATGTTTACATACTTTGCTGGTTTGCACTTTGATAGTTACAGATGTAATAGAATATGGTTTACACTCTAGCATATTTTGCACATAACCAATAATATCATTACTGGTTTTTAATTGCATCTGTTATGGTAACAATTCAACCTTTTTAATACGCACTTTGCACTTTAATATGCTATTTTGCACTATCAATACCATAGATTGGAAAGGCTATTGTACATAAATTAATGTGGGCTATATACAATTGTTTGGCACTTGCATTTTACGCTTTGTATAAAAGGAAGAAAAAGAAGTTTATTTGAACCTTTTTAACTTTTGTATCATGGGTTTTATCTTTGTCAATTGAATATTTGGATTTTAACCTATAAATGTAATATTCGAACTGTTATCTTTTCCATGCATTTTGGAAAACAGACTAGGCTACCATTTACCTGTAGTTTGTCCTCGCTGTTTATTATCACGTGGTGTACTAAGAAAAAAAGAGAAAAAAATGCACTTTTTTTCACTGCTTAATGAGCACTATTTAAAACGTATGCATTACCAGCTCTGACTGTCTGTGAGCAAGGGCGGATGCCCGAAACGCGTCAGATTGCCTGGTTCAGCTTTTAAATAAAAAGAACTGTGCTTATAATTATTGGATCCGCGTGGTTTCCTGGGTCGTTGTATTCGGAGCTCAGGGGACTGCACTTGTCGATATATATATATATATATATATATATATATATATATATATATATATATATATATATGCACGAAAATCCGTCAATAGCTAAAGCGGCCGCTTCAGCCCAACACTCCAACACTGACGAAAGAACAGACCCAATTCTTAGTGCTTAATCGAGGTGATTTATTACCAGAAAGCCTGCCGCCGCCATCACGCGTTTCGCCTTACACAGCTTGATCACATGGCGAGTTGCTGAGAGCCAATGCCAAACATTTAAAGTGCTAGTGCGCGCGCAATTTTCCCAAAAGGGTTCAAACAACATAAAAGAAATACTACGTCCTCATGTGCTAACATTTGTATACATTGATTGTAAACATACAATGTTAAAAGTACAAGTGGCTTAATTAATAAAATATATAAATATATATTTACACATTAAAAACCACAAATTTAAATAACTGTATAAATACACGTTATTACAAGAGTGAACGCAAACCCACGAAATTCATTCTTTAGATTCACCAAGTATTGTTGTTCACATAATTACTCTCTCCCCAAATGTACAAGGCACTGAGCAGAAGAAATAAAGCCCCAGTGGGCATAGAACCCTGAAAAAATTGCACTTAAATACTACACGTATTATCTTGACATCGGCAACAAAAAAGTGCTGAGTTCTCATGATTTCCTAAAGTGTTCGTGCTAAGTGCTCAAAATAAAATTTAAAAGAAAAGAAACCAATTCATAAACAAGGGAACATGTTGCGTTCAACCCATGGCATTGCGCCATAGGCTTACCCTCCTCTTACTTGAACGGAGCTCTTAAAACAGATTGTGAGGAGGCGTCAGTTGAACAGAAACATTAGCAATATTGATAATTTAAAACCAAGTACCCATCTGGCAGCTCATACAATACATGATTAATATGCAATTCATCCTGAAAAAAAATGTACTGGAAATAATTAGATATACAATTGCTCAAATTTTCTTATAAACAAGTGTATAAATCCTCCGTCGCATTTAATCCCTGCGGCTGCTTGCTGTCTAATTCTAGGATGTATCTCGTCTCTAGGAGGCGTAGTTTTGCCTCTCGATCCCCTCCTCTCTTCATTGGCCATACTGCATCGATGACAAAATAAGAAAGATGCACGGGGTTAGAACTATGCTCCTGTTCGAAATGCCTAGCTACAGGATAGGCTTGGTCTCTGTTAGAGATAGCTCTAATGTGCTGAAGCACACGTTTGTGGACCGGCAGGCGGGTACTCCCCACATACCTGAGTCCACATGTGCACTCCAGCACATAGACCGCATAGTCTGTCTTACAAGTAAGGCGTTTGGTAATTTTTCTAGGTGTACAAGAAAATGGGACAACATAGCTCGACTTGTATACCCCATGTTTGCATGCCTTACATTGTATGCATTTCTTAAACCCCCCTCCTAAGGCCTTCCACGCTGATGACATCTGGGGTTCCAAGGCATTTTGGACCAAGACGTTGGCCATAGACTTAGATTTCCTAAAGGTGAGGAGTGGTTTTTTTGATATCTTATTACCAATCAATGGATCCCCCAGTATGAGGTTCCAGTTATCACAAAATATCTTTCTTATGGCTGAGTGTTGACGGCTATATGTGACAATCATGCGAGGACTAATAACACCCCCCGCCGGGGATGTTTCCGCCTCCCTAATTCTAGGAATCAGGGCAGATTCACGGGATATCTGTTGGGTCCTTCTCTGCGCGGACTCAATCAAAGATTTAGAATATCCCCTGGCAAGGAATCTATTTTTGCATGCTTCCTGAGCTAAGATGCAACTATAACTACATACATATATATATATATATATATATATATATATATATATATATATATATATATATATATATATATATTCATTGAAAAAACCATAGGTTATAGACCATATATAGTTAGGAATTAGCATTTACAAAACCTTATTTTACTCACACAACACCATTGAAATTCGCATATATAGTTAGTTGCACTAAGTATATATCGCGCACCCGCAATCCACTGCTGATTATGTCACAAATTACATCATTCATGACACGGTCAGTGACATCACTGATGACATCACTGATGACATCTCAAATGATGCCACCCTCAGAAAACCTAGGGGGTCAGGATATGTCTCCCGTGCCCCCTTATACCCATTCCCAACATTGTTTATCCTCCATCTTGTGACTAAATTCGTCCAAAACACAAGATGGCGGACTCCCGTTACGCTACCGGTGAGCTACCCGGTTCGCGTACCGGGTAGCGCTTCCACCGCGAAAAATCGGAAAAAAATGTATTTTATTTTTTTGCCCTGCAGGGCCCTTTAATAGCCCAGACATCAATCCTAGGGGGTCAGGAGGGGTCTACCTTGCCCCCTTTCATTCATTTCCCCCTTCGTTTATTTCCACCTCTTGTCTCTCGATCCTACCGAGAGACAAGATGGCGGCCGCTCCGGACTGTTTAGAATGTTGACAGTCACGGAGAGCCAATCCGCTTCTCCTCGCGAAGTTCTGTTAAGCGTCTGGTACGCGAACCGGGGCGCTAACCGGGACGCTGTCACAGATATATATATTTTTTTGAACGTTAATTTCTCAAAATCCACTGGAGCACATATCTTGAGACCTAGCAAAGGCACATCGGGCAAACAGTCTCTACAATTTTGCCAAGTTTTATGGAAATCCATTCAGCCGCTGGAGCTAAAAGTGAGTCCAACCGCCCTATGGAAAACTCAATGTTAAAAACACGTTTTGGGACCCGCCTTTCTTCTCGGCCCCCGCTTGACGAAACCCCCCCAAACTTTCAGGGGACGCTCAGAAACAAAATGTGACATTTTCCTGAAAATTTCAGCCCATTCCGTCCATCAACGGCAAAGGTATTAAACATAGAATTTTGGCAAAATGAAACCCCTCATTTTGTTCCTTTTCAAATTAAATGTATTAAGTGTTACCACTTTATTCCAATCAAGATGACTTCAGGTGTGCCATACTTTTGTCATAAGTAAGACTGTTAGCGTTCTAGTTGTTCTTTAGAACACTCTGGGACATGCTGTCATTGGGCTATAGTTGGGCTACATCTGGCTGATATTTGGGCTACATTTGGGCTCTTTTGTCTCTGGTGGCCATCTTGGGAGACTGCATATCAGAATTTTTTTAATGAAATATAAGAGGATTTGAGAAGTCACTCAAAATGTGCCCTAATTTTTCTTTCTTCAGCACTAATCATATTTTCTATGGCAAAATGAACCCCCTCATTTTGTTCCTTTGCAAATTAAATGTTTTAAGTGTTAACACTTTATTCCAATCAAGATGACTTCAGGTGTGCCATACTTTTGTCATAAGTAAGACTGTTAGCGCTCTAGTTGTTCTTTAGAACACTCTGGGACATTCTGTCACTGGGCTATAGTTGGGCTACATCTGGCTGATATTTGGGCTACATTTGTTTTTTTTGTCTCTGGTGGCCATCTTTGGGCTACATTGGGCTACATTGGGCTACATTTGGGCTCTAACATATATATAGCCCAATGTAGCCCAATATATATTTTTCAAGTTAATTTTCGTAAAAACCACTGGAGCATATATCTTGAGACATAGCAAAGGTACATCGGGCTACCAGTCCCTACAATTTTGCCAAGTTTTGTGGAAATCCATTCAGCCGTTCGAGCTAAAAGTGAGTCCAACTGCCCTATGGAAAGCTCAATGTTAAAAACACGTTTTGGGACCCCACCTTTTTCTCGGCCCCCTCTTGACGAAACCCCCCCAAACTTGCAGGGGACGCTCAGAAACAAAATGTGCCATTTTCCTGAAAATGTCAGCCAATTCCGTCCATCAACGCCAAAGTTATTCAACATAGAATTTTCAGAAATCCCTATTCAAAAAAATCCTAACTATATATACCTACTGGGGACCGCCAGTAGGTATTATACATATATATATATATATATATATCCAAAACTCGCAGTCCCAAACATTAGAGAGAGCCAGTGGAGACCAACTTGATTCGCAGCAGATGTTTATTCAATGTCAGCCTGTGAGTGAACAAACTGCACACGAGCACAAAATGTTGCCAAATGTTGTCAGCCAGCCAGGACGCGTTTCGAGTGTTGCCTCTTCTTCAGCTGCTGGATGAAAAAAGGACAAAAGGTGAAGGGCTACACCCAACTGGGCGGGGGATGTTTGAAATTGAGTTTAGTGCCTGCAAACACGCCCTTCACCTCTTGTCCTTTTTTCATCCAGCAGCTGAAGAAGAGGCAACACTCGAAACGCGTCCTGTCTGGCTGACAACATTTGGCAACATTTTGTGCTCGTGTGCAGTTTGTTCACTCACAGGCTGACATTGAATAAACATCTGCTGCGAATCAAGTTGGTCTCCACTGGCTCTCTCTAATGTTTGGGACTGCGAGTTTTGGATTTATAACGGCCTCCCTGGGTCGTGGAGAGAGCCGACTGCTGTGTGTAGCAGGTCCGCTGCGGTGTCATGGGACACTGCCTGTCAGCGGAGGAGATTGAACACGCTCCCATGCAGTAAAGATCGTGTTCACAGCGGCGATTTCAGCATCAAAGTGGTGGTAATGAACTCTACATCTAGCGCCAGAATTGAATATAGACATTTGTACAAGAGTACAAGAGGGCAAGGCGGACCCACAGAGGTAGAGAGGTGCATTGAACTACATCTCCCACAATGCCGTGTGCTACACCCAACTGGGCGGGGGATGTTTGAAATTGAGTTTAGTGCCTGCAAACACGCCCTTCACCTCTTGTCCTTTTTTCATCCAGCAGCTGAAGAAGAGGCAATACTCGAAACGCGTCCTGGCTGGCTGACAACATTTGGCAACATTTTGTGCTCGTGTGCAGTTTGTTCACTCACAGGCTGACATTGAATAAACATCTGCTGCGAATCAAGTTGGTCTCCACTGGCTCTCTCTAATGTTTGGGACTGCGAGTTTTGGATATATATATATATATATATATATATATATATATATATATATATATATATATATATATATAAATTAGAAACATTACTATAGATATCAATTAAAAACATTAACATTACTATATATGTATGTATATATTATATATAGTGTAATGTTTCTAATTGATAAGTAGCTTTTTATATAATTAATTGATAAAGTATTATTTTAATTGGTAATTATTTATATACATTTTGTAATGTTAATGTCTATATATATATCACTTATATAATGAATGTATCTATTCAAATGAATATTTATATTATTTATTAGTTAAAATATATCATTCAATTTTACTTCCACAGGGTACAGGCATCCTCCCTGCATCCCATCATGATTTCACTCACCCATTCACCCTGCCATTCCAGCTCTCTTATATTCATCCATTCATCCATGCATTCTTTTGTACATCGTACATTCTCTCACTCACTCAGTAAATAATCCACAGTTTTTTTACTCATTTCTCCACTTATGCATTCACTCTTTCATTTAGCCATTGATTCAGGCTCACATTTTACCGCACACCTTTCCATGCAGTCTCAGACACTCTAAAATCAATTTAAAAATGTTCATCTGATATAATACTGGACCAACTTGCTTTGTCGGAGCTTCTTTTCGATTTCAATGAAATGCTAGAGTGTGGCACTTAAGGTTAAGGCATAGACAACCAAGGGCGCACAATACAGGGTTCCGTGCACAGGGAAGTTGCATCTTTAAAAAGCAGCACATGGGGGGAGATTTACAAGAAAGTGACTCAGTGCGTTCAGCAAGCCATTTGGCTGCGCCTCACTGAGTCACTTTCAAAGCACAGGGATGCGACATATTTACAACAATATGTCGCATCTCTGTGCTTCCTCCTGCCCTGGCACACAAACTGCTTCCAAGCACTGGCCCTGGCACCCTTGCACCACGGTGAACTATGACAATGGGTGAGATTGACTAAGTCTTAAGGTTGTGGCACAGTGGATTAATGGTTGTCACACTCTTCAATATAATAGGCATTTATGTACTTTTAAAACTTAGTAAAACGTTTAATCGAGTTTTTTGTGATGCATGGAAAGTGTGATAGAAATAGGTGCAGTCAAATAATGACTAGCTTTGAAAGAAAATGTTTTTTTTAAAATATCCCAGAAGTAATGCACTTTTTATGAATATACAGTTTTAAATACTTCATCCCATAGACTGCTTTATGACCAAATACTTCATATCAATTAAGTTAATTAAAAAATGGCAGTTTATCAACGAGTTGGCGCGCATACACCAACAGTTTTTTTAAGCGATAAAAATATTCTAACATGCTTGCCCTTTTAAATTATCAAAATATTATTTATTTAAAAGTACTAAATTTAATAAAAAAACACGTCATGATTTAGAAGTTGGTGCACGTGTCTCAAGCCTCTTTATATACAAAACGGTATTTTTAAAAAAAACACATCCTCAGACTTTAGCAAACAGTTACTGGAAAGGGAATTGTTCTAAAACAAGGAAACTAGGATATTTGTTCGTAGTGGGCCTTTGTTATGATACACAGCATCCTTTCACAGAGCAAGAAAGCTCGAATTCCATCTCTTGCGTCAGTTTCCCAAGCAACACGATCGAGCAAATATTGTAACAGCCATGTGTCTCTTTCGGTTTGACATGATACTGGAAGGAACAGAATTTGAGAAGGACGCCTTTCAGTGTGCGCTGCCATTAATCACATACAACACGCTAATTTCCCCATAGAAAAGATTTTTTTTTATGAGGTCTTCTAAACCGTATCACCAATTAGCAATTTCCTACCTTTCTTGGCTCCTGAGATGAGCTGTCAGACATATTGATCATAGACGTTAGTGAAGCACCACTTGGCAAGTGTCTGGGAGGTGTTGCCAATAGTCTGTAAACTGGATTGCCTGCCAGACTCCTCCAGACAGAGGAATGCAGTCTTCATTCCCCATGATAAATGAGCCTGCAGCAGAATAGTTGTTGCAAGCAAAAAACGAATCCAAGTATTGTTCTCAGCACACACTGCAGCTAAAGTAACATCGTTGAATGCGCTCTGCACTTCAGAATATATTTCACTGACGTATGGCACAGGAAGATAGCTGGCAATCTACAGTATGCTTTTCAGTACTCTCAAGCAATGTTAAAAAACATAATCGAAGCTGGCGGTCACTGTAAATAAGGATTTTTCAACGTAAGGACTGTGTTTGCCAAAATAGGGAAATAAACTATTCAGTTAAGTAAACATGTTAGCCATAATGTGCCCGGGTAAAATGTAATTGAAAACAACACTACATTTACAATGCTATTGCCTCTCTTCCGCTCCTGGGCCCTCATTTATGAGCCATTGCGTCACTTTTACGCCACCGGAGCGTCACTTTTTGTGAAGCACCAGTGGCGTAAATAATGCGCCTTGTTGCGCCATATTTACAAAGTGACGCATCTAGGTAGACGCATCACTTTGTAAACCCTTGCGCCACATTATACCTGCGCCAGGTATAATGTATGCAAGGGGGGCGTATTGACGCAAGAAAGGGTCGTAGAAGTGACGCAGTGAAATCTATGAGATTTCACTGCGTCACTTCTAGGACGCAAATGCGTCAATATCCTACGCCTGCCTCACAGCAGGCGTAAGACTGACGCAGGCCCTTTCACATGGGGCCTGCCCCATGTGAAAGGACACATTGCTGGAGTTGCGTCACTTTTGTGACACACTCCAGCAATGCGTCACTTTTGCGCCATACAGATACCTCAGAAATACTGACATATCTGTAACTCCTTGAGACATGATGCGTCATATTATAAATATGACGCATCACTCATGTCGCAAGGAGGGCACACTGAGAAGTGACGCATCGCTGCTTTCACGCAGCGATGCGTCACTTCTCATAAATGAGGCCCCAGAAGCGTTTGATTACTTATTAATCAATGCATTTACTCCCAGGTTCCTCTTCCTGGCCACATTAATAATGAGTTGTGCCCATACTGAAGGACAGGCTAACATAATAGCATGCAAGAACCGTGCAAGGATTTACAGAACTCCATGGCTGCAGGAGCACTCCCCGGACTCTTGCAAACTGTTCAGAGTTTATTACGGATTATCTGCCTGTACCCGCCAAGCTGATGAAACATTTAGGGCCTAATTATGAGTCTGGCGGTCCAAGGACCATCAGACTTGTGGTGGCGTGGCGGTTACAGTCTTGCAACTGCCACATTATGACCCTAGTGGTGGTGCCAGCCTGGGACTAATGACTCTGCCGTGGAACTGCAGTTCCCTGGTGGTTGCGCTGCAGTCAAGAGGCAGATATATGCCTGGCGGGACTGCTGCGGTCCAGCCAAGCATATTAAGATTTTCATCTCCGCCACTGATTTCATGGCGGTCTTTCCTCAGTGGAGACAGAGGCAGAGATGAAAGAAAGGTGGCCCTGAAGGCCCCCCTTGTGCCTCAAGCCTTGTGGATCCACATAGGGGTGCATAGCATGTGCCCTCCTGTGTGCATTCACAGAAGTTCCAGCATGACATAGATTTTGGAGTCCATGCTGGGCTGAAGCTTCCTTTGATGTTACCATTGTGGTGCCTATTTTATAGGCACCCCCGTGGAATAGCAAAGAAATCACCGGCCAATGACAAAAAAAAAATATTTGGCGGACGGTTCTCAGACAGGTTTTGCAGTGCGGAGGTGGGTGGGCTGCCGATGCACAGCCAAACTCATAATTGACCCCTTAAGGTTTATAAAGTGCAGTGATCTTTACATGGAGATACAGAATTGCTTTGATCTCTTCAGCAAGCGTCTTTTGTCTAAAGATCTTGAAGAGCCTTCTCTGCCTGATGCCATATGTATCTCATGATATCGTTTAACAGGTTCAGGGCTTGATTCAAAATGTTTTCATCTGCATCCACCAAACTCAGCTCTACATCCTTGTTCACGTACAGGTGTCAGCTGCACACCTGATAACCAGCACACACAATTCAGGCTGTCACTCCATTAATCACTCCTTGCACTGGCTTCTCTTTTCTGAGCATGTCTCATCAAAGGCAGTAGGCACTGCCCACTCATCTGCCTATTTATTATTTGGACCCTTCATACTCTCTATAGTCTAGTCCTTAAATTAATGCAAGGGTGGTCAAGCAACCCCCTTGTAAAATCTGTTTTACAGATACGTTTATGGCTGGCTTCAGACCACATTGGCTTTAGGAAATCACTTGAAAACTAGCTGTTCTCTCTCTCCCATGAGCACTGGATGATGACTGTAGAGTGCATCTATTAGCGAGTGTCATTAAACCCTCTAGATGGACATGCACTATAGTAACATAACATATCAAAATATAACATAATAAAGCATTTCATAACTTAATATAATAACATAACATACAATAGCATAGAGGCATAACATAATAGTTGGAGTTTTTGTGGGTGAATATTTTGCTCTAATTTGGGAAAGTTGTGAAATGTTTAGCACCAATTGGAATGCTCACATCATAGAAATAATGAAAAACAAGTCCTTCGTGAACTTGTAATAAGTAATGATTCACTGACTTTGGAGGAATAGCTATCTTTTCTGCTGTTTCCGTGTGCTGGTAGAAGTTTTTGAACAACAGACATGGGTGACCAAACTTATTATCTTTTCTTTTTCTTCGAAGACTAGATGACCTGGAGCTGGCCCACATATGGTATTAGTATGCCATCATTTTTTACAACTTCTGAGGCCAGTGAGTTTACCCACAGGACAATCTCCTTGATCCAGAGGTAGGTATGTTTGAGACAATCATTTATATTACCTTGTTGACATTTCACATTTTCAGTGGAAACAGCCATTGCTGCATCTAATTGATGAAGAACTGTATACACATTTCCTACTTCTGAAAATTGTCTATATTTGGAGGGAAAAGCAGTGTCTGCTTATAATCATTTCCTGAACCAACAAGCGATGATCTTGATGTTCACCATACTATAAGCCTTAATGATGCCTTTGAGAATCAGCATTCATGGAAGAGTTTCATTGAGCCAATAATAATGGTTGTCTACTTGTCCACTGATTAAGTCTTCGTTCCTGAGTCAACATTGAAGGCAGGATTGCGGTTGTGCAGGAAATGATAGGGTTCAAGATAGCATTGTAGTTGCTATAAGGTCTGGTCTTCTAGGATTTTGATTGAATCCAAACATTAGAGATATGAAAGACATATAATTTTCTTTGGATAGGATTTTTAGCCAATACATTTTATGATATATTTTGAGGCTTTGGGCACAAACTTACTTGATAGTGAAATCAGTCAGCTATTATCTTTGGGCCAGAATGTTATTTTGCAATCTATAAGAGACATGGTGATTCAAAATTCGGAAAGCTTTATAAGCGTTGACCTTGCTTGCCATAAGACGACCTAGGCGTTGGAAAGGGCACTTTCTGCAGGGCTACACCAAACATTTGGCCTTTTTCTCCCCTTTTTGCTAAATCCGTTTTTGTTGGCTTTAGATTCTGGGCAATTTGCTACTGCTAGCCAGTGCTAAGGTGTGAGTGCCCTGTACTTTGAACATGGTAACATCGGCTTATCTACAATAGGCATATTTAATTTACTTATAAGTCCCTAGTAAAATGATCTAGAGCCTGTATATTAAAACTTACTAGTAGGCCTCAAGCACTGATTGTGCCACCCACTTCAGTAGCCCTTTAAACATATCCCAGGCCTGCTACTGCAGAGCCTGTGTGTGCAGTTTTAACTGCCATTTCAGCCTGGCAAGTTAAACTACTTACCAGGGCCAAACCCTCTGTTTTTTTCACATATAAGTCACCCTAAGGAAGGCCCTAGGCAGCTATATAGGCAAGGTGTCATGCAATTACAAGTAGGGCAAGCACTTTTTAGTTTTACATGTCCTAGTAGGGAGAAACCGCTGAATTTGCTTTTTCTCTACTGCAAGTCCTGTCTCTCCCACAGGTTAACATTGGGATTGCCTTAAAACTTCTTTTAAGTATAATTTCCAATTGGGAAAAGATGGAGATTTGGAGTTTGGGTTCTCCGGACTCACAACTGAAAATCACAATTTGTGATGAAGTTGGATTATATATTGTAAGTCTGAAAATGCCACCTTTGGAAATATTGCCTTTTCTTACTTTAACCATTCTGCGCCTCTGCCTGCCCCAGAATACACATCTGGGTTGGGTGAAACCTGAGTTTTGTGCATTCCCTCACAGTCAACACAAAGGGAGGTAGGGTGTGACAGGGTGTGACAGTAGCATCCTGATGGACCATCACCAGGCTAATGGGCCTTCCTGAGATAGCTTGAGAGGGAGGAAATTAATAGGGTTGTGCCTGTCCCCACACAAAGAGCTGTTTACCTCCCTGTAGTGAGTCTGCAGCCAGGGCAGGAGAGGCAGGGACATTGTGATTTTTAAAGCCATCTTTGAAATCTACCCTACTTCAAAGGCAGAACATGGTATAAGTACTGGACCACTAACACCACAGAATCTGAACCTTGCAAGAACCAAGGACATTCTGCCAGGAAGAAGAGTGCTGTGCTGCAGGAGAGGCTGTCACTTGGCTAATTGATTTGCTGTGTTGGCCTGCTGCCTACTGATCGCTGTATTCTAGGAGAGACTCCTATTTTGCTACCTGATTTGCTGTTTTGGCCTGCTGCCCACTGCTGCTTGCCTGGGAGTGAGAAGAACTGAACCTGCTCTCTACATCCTTGAACCCAAGTCTCTCAAAGGGTTTGCTGCCTTGCCACCATTGTTTAAGTCCCAGGGCCATCAAAGATTTCCTTCAACTCTGTTTCAGCTACTGGACTATGCAATCTGTAAATTCTCCCTTGCCTGAGATGCCAATCCAGCTCTGGGCCACAGAAGTAGGTTCTGCTCCAACATTTGCTTCAATATCGATGCAGTGACAACTTTGGCTATTCAGATCTAATGCAATGTCCTTCACTGCCGATGCAGTTTCCAGCCGAGACATCCCGGCATGGCTCAATGACAATGCAGGTTCCGACTGCGAGGTTAAATGCCAACGCAGCACCAACCCGAACACATGCCTCTGAGGTTTGATACCTGTGACATATCCTCGATGAACAGCGCAGTTTGATGACGACACAGTGCCTGCATTGAAAAAAAGTTTTGACCTCAAAGCTTTCATCAACTGCATGGATCAGTGCCAATGCTTCAATTCAATTCAAGGGATCGAAGACGATGCGGCTACTCCTCCCATCGAGTCTTCAATGTTGACGCTTGCTCCATCCAAGAAACTTATCAGCTAGACCTGTCCTAGTCCTGTAGCTGGCCTGCCCTCAATCGCAGACTGCCTGAACTTTGGATTTAAACTCTTGGTGCTATTGACTTTAAAGCACTATATTGCAGCTTAGTCTTTAAAAATGTATATCTTGAGTTATACTTATTGCATTTTTGTAATTTTGGTCTTATCTCAAATACATTTTATCTATTTTTCTAAACTAGTTTGGAGTCATGATGCGCTTTTTTCACGGTGTTACTGTAATTAAAGCATGCACAAATACTTTACACATTGCCTCTTAAGTTAAGCCTGACTGCTCTGTGCTAAGCTACCGGAGGGTGAGCGCAGGTTAATTTAGGGTGTGCATCTGACTTGGCCTGACTAGGACTGTGGTCCCTACTTGGACAGGCTGCATACTCCTGCCAACTACCGACCCAATTTCTAAAATTAGGGAACACTCATGGACAGAAATTCAGACTATGAGGAAAAGATTAAGGGAGATACGTTGGTGCTGTAACTAAAAGTGCTGAAAAAGTCCAATAAAGAGCCAAGTTCTTCATGTTGAAGATGGTAAGTTGATAGTCACACTTTTGTAGGGCAGCCTGTATAATGATTTATGATTTACCCTGGATGAGCCCGCTGCACCAAGCGTGATATCCCTTTTCATTGGAAGGTGTATATATTACACCTTTTTAAAAGGGGCAGGAAACACAAGGTCACCTCATGATTCTTACACCTGGGCTTGGTCACAGCGAAGCATCTGATTACTAAAAGATGGAAAGTTCTAGTGGCTCCCCCTGCATTGGCCTGGAGTCACTCCTTACTCAACTGGGCCAAAGCAGAAGGCGTAGTCCTGCAGAGGGAGGACCTGCTGGGACTTCACAAGTTTCCCCTAGCCATCGACTGGTGGATCATTGTAAGTGCATTGCAGAATTTAGATGCACCTGTTGAGAATGCACAAGGGGAGACAGAGGCCTAATTAGCTCTGATGCCACATATAGCTGTCACCGCTATGATGGCTCAGGTTGGAAGACGTCCCTTAATCTCTACCTAGATAGGTGTATCACAGTATACTACTACACACCTGAAGCAGTTGCTCAACTGATGCAACACCTTTAAGCCATAGGTCACGGGCAGTTACCCCCTCCGCTTTGCAGAGTTATTTTCTCCTCGTTCTGTTGTACCCTCTGTCCATTGTTCAAAGATGCACTGCATCATGCATAGATCAGCAATGAAAAGCTCAACTGAATGGCAGAGTATACACTGGCATCTTCCCTCAAGTGCCCTATTGATGCCGACTTTTTTAATCTCATATGTTGGTCATATTACGCATGTACTGTCACCTCGGTGTACACATGATTTGCTATTGTATCTGCTCCTGACATGTGTTGTTGTATATCAAGTGCTGCACTGCATTGTTAAAATTGTAAAAAGTCAATAAAAAGATTTAATAGAGGTAGTATATATTTGCCCTGTCTAACACCCTCAGATAGGCTCACATTACAAGTTTGCAATAATGCTTTTGATGTTTGGCAATTTCTTTTCAGATACACAAGTTCTAAATTGGGGTATCTGTTGGCTTCATTTGCTTTAAACTTTCTTCGATGTTAGACCTGTCACCCTTAGGGTGGTCTTCCCCCAAACATTTTGCCTCTTCTCCTCCATTTTTCCTGAACTTATTTTTGTTGGCCTTAAAACTCTGTGCACTTTACCACTGCTAACCAGTGCTAAAGTTCTTGTGGTCTTTCCTCTGAAACATAGTTAGAATGACTTATACCCAATCAACATATTTAATTTGCTTGTAAGTCCCTTGTAGAGTGGTATATCATATGCCCAGGTCCTGTACATTAAATACTACCAGTGGGCCCACAGCACTTATTGTTCAACCCGCTTACGTGCATTAGGCAGCACACTTAGAAGTGACAAAATGGCATTAAAAGATTGTTTATGTTCAGGAAGGGGGACCTTCCTGTACAAAAACAATCTTTTCCCCTGCACACAGGCACTATTGTGCAAGGGTGCTTACATTGGCGCAACACTGCTAAGTGTAGCGCCAGAGCAGGGGTAAACGCAACACTGCCCAATATCGCTGTAAATATGGTGCAGCCTTGAGTTTCTGAAGTGGCAGAGTGAGGCGTTAAGCCATGACGGCTAACGCCTCACTTCGCCACTTCCTTGAACATATACCCCTATATCACCTAAGTAATACCAATTGAATATATATTTCAATTTGGATGATTTTACAGTACCTCATCTTAACTAAGAGCTACACTGGCTATAATGCCATTGTGGTTATGGTAGTCATTGTTAGATCAGAATTTCCATATGATAACTTTGTTGCTATTTAAAGAATCTGCATGAAACTTTCCAAAAAAGGTACACTCACTTTGAGTTTTGTGTGCTGAGCATTAGACAGATTTCTCAAGCAGTAGCCATGAAAAACATGAGTTCCAAAAATGCTATTTCTCATTTTAATTCCAATACGATTCTTTGCCCCAGTATAGAAAAAATTGCTTGAATTGGATTACCCCAAAATAGGCATTAAGGCAGAAATTATTCAATGAAGGGCCTTTTCTTGGTTTGTTGTAAATCTGTTTGCAGTTTTCAGGCACTTACAGCCAGATTCATCAAACTAAAATCGGCTCGCAAAAGGATTCTGAGAATCTGGCCCTTTGCGAGCGCTATTTTTGCATTTGGGATTCATCATCCCAAATGCAAAAATCGCAATTCCAGAAATTGCTAAATTGCGATTAATTGCATTGAAGGAATCTCAATTTGAGATTCCTTAAATGCAATTCATGAACCATTTTAAAATTGCAAATTCGCAATCTGGGGCCGCTATTTACTGCGAAGTTTAACTACGTGGTAAATAGCAAAAACTTTAAAAAATGCACTAAAGTGCATTTTTCAAATTTTCATGTTGCGCACACACATGCGCTAAGGGCATGTGTGTGCGCAACATATGTGCACAAATCAATTTCAGGGGTGCAACAGGGTGTCGTTTGGACACCCCTGCACCCTTGAAATCTCAATCTCAATTTGCGAATCGCTAATTGCGATTAGCAAATTGAGATGGTCTTCCCATTCATTCCTATGGGCCTCTTGGCCCATAGGAATGAATGGGGAGATATTCCTTAATTGCGACTCGCAATTTGCGAGTCGCAATTAAGGAATTATTAGAAATCGCTATTTTTTAAGAGATTTCTTGATGAATAGCATTTTCCTATTCCTTAATAGCGAATCGGTATTTTTTGCTATTAAGGAATCGCAAAATGTGTTCTTGATGAATCTGGGGGTTAGCATCTAAAAAGAGGCCTGGGTTGAGCATGAGGCGGTTCAATTTTACAGGCATCTGCACAGGTTAGTGAACCCTGATCCACGGGCCTCTGTGGCTTAAAAAAAATCAAATATTACTCAAACCTGATTGGTTAAAGGGGCTTATCCTTGATGACAAATTTGGGACCGCAGATCCGGTGTCAAATAAGCAAGATTAGAACAAACTGATTGCCTGACTGCCACTTCAAAGATAAAGGTTGCCCCAGTAATGAAAGATATGGGGACTTGGTCCCCGTGGCCTAAAAGTCATTTCAATATGGTACATATGTGGCAGAGTAAGAGCACCCCGAACCCCAGGCCTATGTGGCGTGTTTCATACGGAGAACCAAAAAAGAAATAGAATAAATATAGATTTCTTTTGTCTGTGATCAGCAACAACGGCAAGTATCATAAATCTGGAGCTGCAAAGTCAGGGTCAGCTTCACCTGTGTCAGCCTATTATTGGATACCCTGCTCCACTTCTGGAGCCAGAGATGGGAATTAGGCTGCAGGGGGAAGGCCAAGCTCTGTGGCTCATCCTTCTACGCATGACAGTGCACAGCAAAGGTTCCTTACCATGTATGGTGGGCCACAAGGTCTTGAAATTGGTCAGTCCCTGTTGTCAAACCCTGCAGCGCCTGGCCAAAAAAGTTGTGCAGCAGGCCAGAAGACTAAGGAGGGTGGGTGACAAGGAAGGCAAGGTTCTGTGACCCACCCAGGCTGCACATGGTTGAAAACTATGATCAGTGGGTGGAGGCCGCCTGCAGAGTTTGGAGCACAGGGCCAGGCAGGAGCCGTCCTGCGGCCCACCCTCGCTGAATACAGCCAAAGGTCATAAACAGTGTGCTCAGATACCCAAGGAGTGTGGGGCTCAGGGAGAGACCAGGCTCTGCTGGATATAATGCTGTGCAAAATGTAGTCTGTGTAGTAATTGGTTCCAACTTTTTAGGTGCTAATAAGAACTACCAGTGATATTACATTTGCAGTCTTTTAAGACACAAGCTGTGTATCCACAGGCACAGAGCTTGTCCGGTTCTTTGCTCTCCTGAGCATGCTGCGCAGAACACCCCCTCTGCTTATGATCTGGGCTAGAAGTCATGCTGAAGTGCAAACAGTATTCAATACCGAAAAAAGGAAAGCAAAGAAATTAGCTAACCTCCTTTTCTGAAAAGATTTCCTATTTCAATGAATTTAATTGAATGTGCAAAAGGATGAGGAACTAATGAATGGGGAACTACACAACACATAAGTGTATGAAATCACTTCATTGGTCTGAAGAATTTGTAAATCCACCATGGCTGCTATGACACTTCCCGCAACTAAAGTTCCATTTCCTGGAAATGCAGATGCAAAAAGTCCGAAAAGTGGAAAATTCGAAACATACCATAATAGCTGTAAATTTTAAGTTTCAAGCGAAAAATAAAGGATTTGCTATCTTTTAATACACAAAGTGTAAAAAAGTTACAGGATGTGCATCACTGGTTTTGAGTTTGTGGTACCTGGAATGGAGGTAGCATTGCTTCTTCGGAGCTCTTGGGGCTCTTTGAATCCAAAAATACCAAGGCATCAAAAAGTGATGTCCAATTGGTTGAATAATACACCTTATCTAAAAAGCAAGCCCACAGCTTCTAGAAGCAAGGAACCCATTCCTTGAACACCATCATTTTCTCTGTGTTGTAGAACAGTGATGGAAGCTTTTGTAGTTTACTCCATGACATCTCAACAGACAGGCAGAAGCCAGCAAGATGATGATTATAACGAGGTGGCAACAAAATCAAGATCTGCGTCCGCCCCCAGACAAAAGGTTCTTTGGTGCGGACATTTTTTCAACACCGAGCACGATAGAAAGTATTAAATGCCCAAAAGGTAAAGTGAAGTTTATGTAACCACGTTCTACAGTTATAGCATCCAGTGATGTACTACTTCAGAAGCAAGGCCCTATGCTCAGCCCAGGGGACACCCCATCGCAGAGGGAAGGTCGCAATCTGTCCTCCAGTCAGAATCTAGAGTCCACTGCTCATGGCTAAACACTGTGTGAAGCAGGAGAATCCTCAAGCAGAGGGTAAGTCATAGGGCCTGACCAAAGGCATGGTCCTAAGATAAACCGTGTCTGCTCAAAGTCTTTCGCTGTGCACAGTGAGGGTTGGCTGCCTATGAAAGTTAGGTCAGAGGGCCTGTCTGGTGATCAGGCATTCTGTCACAAACCTACTGCCCATGGCCAGAGGCTGTGCACAATGAATGTCGGATACATGTGAAGAATGGAGCTCTGTGTGTGGTAGGAGGCCAGGACCTTCAGCCCAGACCTGCTGCACTTGGATCAAGGATGTTAGCTGCCTGTAGAGGGTGTGGGTGCCTGGTGTGGCCAGAAGCCAAGCACTGCTGCCCAGCTATGCTGCAAATGGAGCCGGGATTGCCTGCTCGCAGATTGTGGGGCTCAGGGCCTGAGTGAAGGTCATGTCTATCTGCCCACCCCCACTAAACACGGCTTCAGATCGCAGACAGCTGGTGTTTCACATCGACACAGAGTGGGGTGCAGGTCCTGGCCTGAGGACAGACTCAGCACCTCACCTCTGCTGCACACGGCTGAAAACCCTACAAAATATTAACATTTACCACTTATGATTCAGTAAACTTGTGCCCCCTCATGTGCTGCTTACGATCTCAGTCTTGGGTAGAAGGACAGACTTCACAGTTGGGCAGTGCCTTTTCCTGTCAGACTCCACAGGTCTAGATGTGATCTGAAGAGTTGGGTCTGAGGGGACAATGTTTAGACCTGGTGTCAGCTTTGATGTGGGGAAAACCTCTGAAGTATCCCCCTGCAATGGTGTCTGGAATGTCCTGCCTCTCTGTCCTCATCCTAGTCTGTCTGGGGGCACAATGGGCTACTGTGAAGTCTTTTGTGTGTGAGCTGAGCCAGTGCCTTTGAAGTGCAAGTGTGGTAGTGTCTTGCTTTGCACTTCCAGATAGCACAGAATCCCACTCTCCCAAACGGTGGCACAAACACAATGTAGCAATACACATAACACAACATCCCCTGGAAAGGGATTTCACTTGATAAAATAAAGCACATCAAAGACTGTTCTCAGAATAAAGCGTGGGGTTTTATTTATGCAATGCTCTCTAACAGAAAGACTTTCCCAGATGTCAAATGAACAACATTCAAATGTATATGGATATATATATATATATATATATATATATATATATATATATATATATATATATATATATATATATATATATATATATATAATCGAGCAAAGGCGCTCCTGCGCTACCGGTAGGCAACCTCCGACCCTCCGAGCCATCCGGCTTTTCTCGCCTCGTGTCTGCTCAGCAAAACCAACTCTCCTTAATTGTAATAAATGCGCCCGACGCGTTTCGAGGCGGAACGCCTCTTCTTCATGGGGCCTTGAACAAGAAAACAGGCGTCACGCTCACCCTTGCCGGTCAAACTTTATTTTATTTGAGGGATCCCGCCCTTAGTGGGCGTGGCTTATCTTCTTTGCCATCCGGAATGATGGTACATGTAGTCCAAAGGGTGAGTGTTAGTTGTACCTTGAGTAGGTCACCTGCTTAACTCGAGTGTTTATGCCATATATATATATTACTGCTCCCAGCTTGGTGTCGTTGTGCGAGGTGCACTCAAGGAGAGTCCTGCTACCATCGTAGCCTTACGCGTTTCGAATACTTTCTTCCTCAGAGGCTGATGGTGAAGGAAAGCAACGTGCAGTATCAAATCACAGTCCCTTTTCTAGCTTGATAACACGCCCTCTGATGGGCTGCTCATGATGAGCCTGTGCACTGCTTTGTGGGAGTTGTGGTCGGAAAAGATTATTATTTGCATCCATTTCATTCTCGTTGCATCTTTCTTTACTGTGGGTATTTCAAGCTCATGGATTGAGCCCCAGTCTGCGTGTGTCTTCAGATCTAGCGGCTCTCCTCCATGTCAGAGGCTCGTGGGATACTTGCCCCTGTGGCCCCCTGCTTCAGAGCGTGGTGCACCTCGGCGGCACGACCGCCGCCTTTGTATTACTGCTCCCAGCTTGGTGTCGTCATGCGAGGTGCACTCAAGGAGAGGTGAAGAGCTCCAAACTTCAGCTCCAATAAACAGGTAAAAAGGCACCAGCCTGCTGTTCCCTTTTCACAGTCCTGCTACCATCGTAGCCTTACGCGTTTCGAATACTTTCTTCCTCAGAGGCTGATGGTGAAGGAAAGCAACATGCAGTATCCAATCACAGTCCCTTTTCCAGCTTGATAACACGCCCTCTGATGGGCTGCTCATGATGAGCCTGTGCACTGCTTTGTGGGAGTTGTGGTCGGAAAAGATTATTATTTGCATCCATTTCATTCTCGTTGCATCTTTCTTTACTGTTGGCGTCCTCATTCTGATTGGCTCTTGAAAAAGAAAGAAATTTCAAAACGCGTCGAGCCTCTGGCCATGGTTGAAGTAAAGGGCTGGTTCCTGTGGCTGATCCTGCATTAGGAGAATATGCTGTCGTGAGGGCTCTCCCACTAAAGGGCAACTTTGGTGACTGGATGTATAGCGGCTTGGTCCAAGTCGCAGAATTTCCCCGCTGCAGTTTGCAGACCTGCGAAGTCGGAAAACCCAGGCTCGCATTGGGACATCAGCACTCAATTACAGGAGGATACGTAAAGCTGCGGGTGCTGCGCCCTCTTCGGCATGGACCCACATGGATTTTATTATTCACTGTGGCCCCCAACAGCACCCACTTGGGCTATACATATGGTTTTTGGACTGCAGTAACCAGAATGCCTTGTGGTGTGCAAGGCGAGAGACATCCTGCAAGAAAGGGCGGGACTCCATCTTTGAATTCAAAAGCAGGTGTTCCAAAACCACACTGTTTGCGTCCTCATTTTGATTTGCTCTTGAAAAAGAAAGCAATTTCGAAACGCGTTGAGCCTCTGGCCATGGTTAAAGTAAAGGGCTGGTTCCTGTGGCTGATCCTGCATTAGAAGAATATGCTGGCTTGAGGGCTCTCCCACTAAAGGGCAACTTTGGTGATTGGATGTATAGCGGCTTGGTCCAAGTCGTGGGATTGACCCGCTGCAGTTTGCAGGCCTGCGAAGTAGGAAAACACAGGCTCGCATTGGGACATCAGCACTCAATTACAGGAGGATACGTAAATCTGCGGGTGCTATGCCCTCTTTGGCATGGACCCACATGGGTTTTATTATTTAGTGTGGCCCCCAACAGCACCCACTTGGGCTATACTTACAGTTTTTGGACTGCAGTAACCGGAATGCCTTGAGGTGTGCAAGGCGAGAGACATCCTGCAAGAAAGGGCGGGACTCCATCTTTAAATAAAAAGCAGGTGTTCCAAAACCACGCTGCTGGCGTCCTCATTCTGATTGGCTCTTGAAAAAGAAAGAAATTTCGAAAACGCGTCGAGCCTCTGGCCATGGTTGAAGTAAAGGGCTAGTTCCTGTGGCTGATCCTGCATTAGGAGAATATGCTGGCGTGAGAACTCTCCCAATAATGGCAACTTTAGTGACTGGATGTATAGCGGCTTGGTCCAAGTTGCGGGATTGCCCCACTGGAGTTTGCAGACCTGCGAAGTCGGAAAACCCAGGCTCGCATTGGGACATCAGCACTCATTACAGGAGGATACGTAAAGCTGCGGGTGCTGCGCCCTCTTCGACATTGACCCACATGGGTTCTATTATTCAGTGTGGCCCCCAACAGCACACACTTGGGCTATACTTACGTTTTTTGGACTGCAGTAACCAGAATGCCTTGCGGTGTGCAAGGCGAGAGACATCCTGCAAGAAAGGGCGGGACTCCATCTTTGAATAAAAAGCAGGTGTTCCAAAACTACGCTGTTGGCGTCCTCATTCTGATTGGCTCTTGAAAAAAAAAGAAATTTCGAAACGCGTCGAGCCTCTGGTCATGGTTGAAGTAAAGGGCTGTTACCTGTGGCTGATCCTGCATTAGGAGAATATGCTGGAGTGAGGGCTCTCCCACTAAAGGGCAACTTTGTTGATTGGATGTGTAGCGGCATGGTCCAAGTCGCGGGATTGCCCCGCTGCAGTTTGCAGACCCGCGAATTCGGAAAACACAGGCTCGCATTGGGACATCAGCACTCAATTACAGGAGGATACGTAAAGCTGCGGGTGCTGCGCCCTCTTCGGCATGGACCCACATGGGTTTTATTATTCAGTGTGGCCCCCAACAGCACCCACTTGGGTTATACTTACGGTTTTTGGACTGCAGTAACCAGAATGACTTGCGGTGTGCAAGGCGAGAAACATCCTGCAAGAAAGGGCGGGACTCCATCTTTGAATAAAAATCAGGTGTTCCAAAACCACGCTGTTGGTGTCCTCATTCTGATTGACTCTTGAAAAAGAAAGAAATTTGGAAATGCGCCGGGCCTCTGGCCATGGTTGAAGTAAAGGGCTGGTTCCTTTGGCTGATCCTGCATTAGGAGAATATGCTGGTGTGAGGGCTATCCTACTAAAGGCAACTTTGGTGTTTGGATATATATATATATATATATTATATATATATATATATACACACACATATATATACAAGCAATAATAAAACATTTGGCAAATGCAACTATTAACCGCGTGAATAATAAAACACAAGCAGGGATTAAACACAAGCAATTTATACTGTACGTCCTGCAAGAAATCAGAAAGATATATACACTAAATACATCAAATGATTACCTTGGATGTGCACACGGCTCTCACACATCAAAAAGTCAATTTTCAAAGAGAACACCTCAGATAATTATAGCCACTGGAAACTGAAGGTGCACACAGACAGCCATGCATCACAATGACTGTTATAGCCACTGAAAACGGAATATGGACACAAACAGCCAAACAACACAAATGGCAACAATCAAAAATCAAACACTTTACCTGGTGCAAACTTCATCCTTGCCCACTTCAGACTGGGGAATTCACAGCCGGGGTCAGGAGACTCAGCAACCAGATGCCTGCACTGATGATGTGTCCAACGTTCAGGTTTAAACAATCCTGGTTTCAAAGTCAACAAGCTTCAGCTTTATAGTCTCAGAACACACTAGAAGGTTCCGAAAGGCTTTCCCTTGCGCCAAAGAAACTTCCTGGAGTAGGCCACTTTCCATGCAAGCATTCCAAGGCAAAGAGTTATCATATTCCTTCTGCATTTTCATGTGTCCCAGCCTTTATATACAAAGCGTAAGAAATTCTCCAGCAGTACATTCATCAATAACAAAACACCTTGATTGTGTATAACCTAAACAACTTGAGTAATCTAGGGGCCCGCCTGTGCATGCAAAAAACTCAAGCAAGACAGAGTCAGTATTCCAGATGACATGGGAGAATGTCAAAGCCAATAGTAAGAACTTCATAATACTTCCCAAGGTACAACACAATGCACATTTGTGCACCACTGCCTATAGCATCACCTACTTCATCTCTCAATGTACAACACAATGCACATTTGAGCACCACTGCTCATAACACTGCACTTTGAGACCAAGAATTACATTCCACATCTCTGTCTCTATATCTCTCTCTCTCTCTCCCCTGCTTTCAAATGCACATCCCACATGTTCTGTTCTTGGCAAGCTGTGCTACTCTGTCACAGATCCCACTTTGAAACTATAAGACAGATGAAAGAAATCTTCAAGAGAAACAAGGCACTTACAGGCAAAAATGGTGCACATTCAGACTAGGATAAAATAAAACACAAAAAATCAATTAAATTCATGGTAGTCAAAGGTCAGCACGTGGTTTCAAACCATATGAATGCTCCAGTACTACATGCAGGTGACAGCTCCATCACTTATCAAGTCAGATATGGCCCATCCTGCCAAGACCCAAACCTCCTTTGTGATACCGACTAACAGGAACACACGAAAGGTCCACTGACAGCTGGACCTACTCAGGTGACCCCGGAATAGGCTGCAGGCACCAAATGGTTAGTACAAGAAAATACCAACTTTGGTATTGGTGGTGGTATTGGTGGTGGCAGTATTAATGGTGATGATGGTGGTATTAATGGTTGTATTGGTGGTGGTATTGGTATTGCTGGTGGTAGTTGTATTGGTATTGGTGGTGGTATTGGTGGTGTTGCTTTTGGTGGTGGTGGTGGTATTGGTGCTGGTGGTAGTGGTAGAGGTGGTGGTGGTAGTGGTGGTGGTGGTAGTTGTGGTATTGGTGGTGGTGGTGGTATTGGTGGTGGTGGTATTGGTGGTGATGATATTGGTGGCAGTAGGAGTATTGGCGGCGTTGGTGGTATTGGTATTGGTGGTGGTATTGGTACTTGTGGGGGTGTTGGTGGTGGTGCTAGTGGTGGTGGTTTTGGTGGTGGTGGTAGTGGTGTGTTGGTATTGGTATTGGTGCTGGTGGTATTGTTGGAAAGGAACTACCAATTCTTAATCGACAACAGAAATCCAATCTGTAATACTGAAAGTATACCTATCACAAAATGCCATGGGATGGCTCAGAAAAATGACTGACAAACCAGCAAGCCATTCACCTATGTGGAGTCACCCAGACAAGGCAATGACTGAAAGGCATTGACCTAAAGTCTGTCTCTAAATGTTATGCTTTTTGCTGTGTTGTTAACATGAGTTTGTTTGTGTTCAAGCTGTCTGTAGAGAGACCTAAAAGTGAGACTGTTAATTGTCTTATTATTTTCACCACCAAACGCTGCAAGATAAATAATTTACAAGCAAACCTAAAGCTTACAATCATATGGACTCACTGCGTCATATTATTAGTTCTGTCACCAGTACCAATGGCCTTCCTTCATTGCCATCACACATTTCTCAAGACAATAAAGAAAACACAACAGCTCAGTCAGGAGGAATGCATCATAATATGTAAACGTTACATGTTGATCAATTCATAATGCTCAGAAAGGCAAGACATGCAAAAGAGTGAAAAATAAATTAATGGATTGTTTTATCAAAAAACAAATATAAGTTGAATTACCGGGTTTCTGTTAAACATACTAATAGGGGAAATTACTCATTCTACATGAGAGAATTGAATGTGCCTAACGCTTTCTCCCAGGAGGTGCCAATCCAAGCCCAAGAACGGAAACTGTAAGTGGATCTGAGCATAATACCGGTGTAATCAAGTTCGCCGTGACTCAGTCGAACTGCCTTTGAAGAATGCCGTTTCACTGAGCTGCAGCATGCGGATAATTAGATTGGAATGGATCCGACATGCTTTCCTTTGCTAGGGCTTGTCTGTAACTTCAGTGGGTGGGGAGAAGCTGGCAGCCTAAGTGGAAGTGAGCAGGTGTGGCGCTCTGAATTTCCCTGGCATGAGATTTAACAAGACTGAAGAGAGGCTAATGAGAGCAGTTGTTCTTTTCTCGCTTCTGTATTATTCAATACAGATTGTTCAGCAAAATCTACATAAACCTCTGATGATGATAAACGAGCTGGCGTGTTCTCTGCTATTAGTCGCTTTGAGTGTCTATATTTACTTGGGAGGCGTACAAGTTGGTGGAATGCAGCACAATGCATTCATAAGCACAGACACTGGTGGAAATAATATTTTTAATAAGCAGGTCTTGAACTGCTTTTCGAGATGCATTGTTTCTAGGTAATCTGCACGCTCAGCTGGCAACAAAATCGTAGCCAGTGACAAAAACAAATGCCCGTTCTATACAAAGCCTTATGATATCAACTTACTTAGGACCTGGGGCCTGTTTTTTTCAGTGTTATGTAACGCAAACATGGCTCAGCATATTATCGCACGTCATATGAGCTGAGGATTAAGTTGCAGAATGTGAGCTAGTCTACTTTTCGGCAACTGGAGAGATTAAGGGGCTTATTGACAAGACCCTTGCGTGTGTCACTTTTAGGGCCTCATTTATGAAAAGTGACGCATCGCTGCGTGAAAAACAGCGATGTGTCACTTTTCATTGCGCCCTCCTTGCGATACAATGATGCGTCATATTTACAGTATGACGCATCATTGCGCAAGGACTTACAGATACGTCAGTAGTTCTGACGTATCTGTATGGCGCAAAAGTGACGCATTGCTGAAGTGTGTCACAAAAGTGACCCAACTCCAGCAATGCGTCCTTTCACATGGGGCAAGCCCCATGTGAAAGGGCCTGCATCAGTCTTACACCTACTGTGAGGTAGGCGTAAGATATTAACGCATTTGCATCCTAGAAGTGGCGCAGTGAAATCTTATAGATTTCACGGCGTCACTTCTACGACCCTTTCTTGCGTCAATACGCCCCCCCCTGCATACATTATACCCGGAGCAGGTATAATGTGGCGCAGGGGTGTACAAAGTGACGCATCTACCTAGATGAGTCACTTTGTAAATATGGCACAACAAGGCTCATTTTTACGCCACTGGTGCGTCACAAAAAGTGACGCACCGGCGGCGTAAAAGTGACGCACAGCCTCATAAATGCGGCCCTTAACCCCTTCCACGCTGATGACGAGCTGGGCTCGTCATGGTGTAGCCTCCTCGTTAATATGTGAAAAAGTGACGCACCGGCGGCGCAAGGGGCTTGTAAATAAGCCCCTATATGATGTTCCCCGAATCCTCTGCTTTTGAGTCGACGCTGAGATTGGAACATGGGGGCATATTATCATGACAAACGATAAAATTATCGCAGTTTTAGTGGCAGAAAACTGCTGATAAAACGGCGCTAATGGGCTTGATAATATGCTTTATGGAATTCCAATTGAAGCCCATGTTAGATGTGAAGGACATCTAACATGGGCTTCAATTGGAATTCCATAGAACAAATGATCAAACCCATTATCGCCATTTTAGCGGACATTTTCTGCCGCTAAAACAGCAATAATTTTATTGCCTGTCTTGATAATGTGCCCCTCGGTTTGGTTTTATTCCTAGGTAAGTGCTCTGAACTTAAGGCTACATGCCTCTTCATTTACAGCACTGCTTAAGTTCTAAAAAAAACATAAGTGCCAGGGCCCAAAGTATAACTAAGGATGTCGCAGCTGCCCCTGTCAAGGCTGCAAAATCCCAGGTCAAATGGTCTATGGACGCACTGTTATACTTTTTCTAGTGCATATTTTGTTGCTAAAGTGATGCTGTTAGAACTGGAGGTCTCTGGTTGGCACAGGTATGCACTTGTGACAAGCAAGGACCCTCAGCTCTACGTCAGGGCAAGGGAACCACTCCTTTGAATAACCCCTGCTCACCCTCTAGGTAGTGTGGCGCGAGCAGACAAGGCTAATCCTCTGGGCGATAGTAAGTTAAGCATTCATGATCACACACAGTAAACCCACTGACCCACCACAAATGGACACCAGTCGTATGGTTGTATCAAAAATAGGTATACTTTATATAAAAGATAGATTCAAGCAGGATTATCAAACGACCAGAATAACGTTTAGTAAATTGAGGTCACCAGATTACAATAGGCAAACTTAGTCTTTCAGTGTTCGTTGTTTAGCAAGGTACGATGACAGGGAAATAAGAACGTTGCGGACCCTGGATCCGATATGAACTCGAGATGGAGTTCAAGTGTACCTTGCGGGTGGGAGTCCGAGGCGTTTCAGGCGCGGCTACTTGTGAGGGCGGACCCCGAACGAGGCCGACGGTTCTCCAGAGGATCTCTCCGGCTCAATCCCCCTCGAGGAGCGAGGTGAAGGAGCTAGACTGTGGAGGGTTGCGGCGATCGATGAAGCTCACGGGGTGAGGCGCCGTTCAGGCCTGCGGGCCATAATACTTCTTAGCACGCCGGGTCTGACTCGTGGATCTGTGCGAGGTGTCAAGTTCTCGGGAAGACAGGTGCAGCACCAGGCTTCCGGTACCACGGTACGAGGAGGCCTTTCTTGAGGTGCGGCACGAGCTTTGGTATGCAGGAGCGCAAAGCGAGACAGTCGGGTACGTTATGACGTACGGACCGTCCGAGGCTATGAGATGCCCTCCGTGCAGATTCCGGTCGGAGAGGATGAGAGGTGCGAAGCTCGCTCCGTAAGCGGCGAGGTGACAGGAGAGCAGGCGGCCAGGCACTGAAGCGGAGAGCGGCTCAGGGATGAGCGGGACTCTCTACGGCAGGGCAACCAAGCTCCGAGCTGTCAAGACCTGGGAGAGGGCGAAGGCACCCGAGTCACAACTCTGGCGAGGGAATAAGAACTGAGGCCCAACAGCAAACGGGCACAAGCAGATAGAACCCAATGGTCCTGGGGTTCCGTTCAGGGGGCACACTCTCGATCAAGCCCTTGGAGATCGTTTCAGGCATAAGTCTACAAAGTCCTATCTGGTCCTTTCCTCTCTGTTCTCAGCAAGGCACCACTGCAGGCCAGTCTTACAGGATACAGACTGGTTTCCGTCCTTCAGCTTCTCTTGGTCCTTCTAGTCAGGCAGAGGTTCGTCGTAGTCAAAACTGGATCTGATATGTAAGAGTGGAGCTCCTATATTTATACTGCATTTCTTTTATCTTTGCAGGCCAGGGGGCCTGAGCCTGGTTCAACCCGGTTCTGAAGTACTTTGTTGACAGGACGCTGCCGTCTTCTTTCAGGGTGCAGGGCAGAGACATCAGACACTCCGCAGGAGGTGGAGCCAGCATTGTGGTGGTGGAGCAAAACCCTATTCAGAGTCAAGGACTACTCCGCCCACCCATCCTGTGCAAGCATCTCATTCACCCTCCTGAGCACCCGACTATCCCCGGGAATCTCCCAGCCCCGTCACTCACCCACACCCAGACAGCAGATACACATCCTGGCAGAGGCGGGCTGAACAGTTAGGCGAGCAAAGGCTAGCTTTCTAAAAGTAGCATTTGCAAACACAGGATATTAAAATAAACCTTACTAAAGGAAGTATTTTATTATTCTGAGTTCAGGCATACTAAACTCGACCTGCTACCGTGTTCCCTGAGCCTGCCGGGACTATAGTGTGTAATAGCTCCGACAGCTCATCTGACCTAAGAGAACCGGTAGCCCTTGAATAGTGAAGAACGAGAGAGGCGGTAATTCACTACTGGGACATGCCGCACTCTAGCCCTGTCCTGCCCGACGCTTACAACGCACCCTGCCCGTAGGCCTACCATAGGGTGACTGATATGAAGGTGAGGGAAGGTTCTGGGACTGGCAAGTGTGGGCACTTGCACAGTCAGCGTGACAGTGCGGGACTGTACGCGGGGTCAGCAATGGCGGACCCGAGACATATCTTATGAGGCCGCTTCTGTGGGTGGCGCAACCAGCGCTGCAGGCCCACTAGCGGCATTTGTATCTACCAGCCCCGGCACGCCTCGTGCCCTTTACTGGGGACTGACAGTAAACCAAATAATCCAATTGTGGAAATCAATTACACATACACTTTACATTAGGAGCACTTGCACTGCGGCACGGATCGGCCGTGGCGCAGTGCCCTGAGCATCGAACACCAGCAAAAACATCTGAGGCACATCAGCAAAAAGTGGAAGGGAGACTCAAGCCAAGGTGCCAGGTCTAACAGATGTGCTCTGCAGAAAATAGGCAGACATCACCACCATGTGGTGGAGTCTCATAAAAAGTGCTGGTGTGAAGAATTACGTGTCGGTGCTGACACCAGCAAACATCAGTGCAAATTAAGCAATGTTTGGGAAAATAATTATGTCCTGAGTTTGGCTCAGGTAATGTACTGTCTTATGCATAGTGATAGAATGGTATTTTCAGGTCTAGTTTAGAACGAGGATGTAGTTGTGGGGATTAGTTACACTTGAAAAGTATTGGTTGTTGATGTACAACTCTGTGAAACAGCTGCCCTGTTGTATGACTCATAAAAATAAATGTACTTGCATGAACAATGCCATGTTATCATCATCAAAAACTTTATTTCGGCTGTCAAAAGCCTTAAAAGTGCATACAGAACACAGTATGATGAAAGTAAACAAAATATTTTAAAAAAATGATATTATCAATTCATAAGATTACCGTATAAGTGGTTGGCACATATAAATTGACATTGCCGAACGAGTATACGGAATACACAGAAGACACTTAAACGGAATAGCAAGATTGAAGAACAGAACTTCCTCTCATCGAACTGAGGTTGACTAACAGATGTCTTTATAGGAGATACAATCGCCTTGATTCCATTATCATCAAAGAAATATAGAAGAAAGCCCCACAGATTATATCTGTTTTGGTCCTGAAGAGAATCCCATGAACTAACTGGATTTGAAACGCGTCGACCTACTTGTATTGACAGACCTATTTATATTGACTTTATGACTTTATGATTTGTTTATTTATTTATTTATTTATTTATTTTCTGCAATTTTTAAAGCGCGCAAATACCCCTACGGGTGTCTCGGCGCTAGTGTTTACAGAGCTCACTGATGGTGTGACGGGGGAGTTAGGACAATGAGAACAGCCATGTTTTAAGGCTCTTTCTGAATTTGAGGAGCGTGGGGGCAGTTTTAATATGAAGTGGTAGGGTGTTCCACAATTTGGCCGTGGCGGTTGTGAAACATCTGTCTCCCCAGCTGGCCTTTCTTGTCCTAGGGACGTTCAGCAGGTAGGCAGAGGAAGATCGAAGGGTCCTGCGTTGATCCAGTGGGCGGAGAGCTCTTTTTAGAAACTGTGGTCCTGCATTGTTCAGAGTTTTATAGGCTATGCATAGGGCCTTAAATTTAATTCGGCTCCTAACCGGAAGCCAATGTAGTTTCTTGATATGAGCTGAGGTTGAAGTGAACTTAGGAATGGATAGTAGGGTTCTGGCCGCCGCGTTTTGTACTGTCTGGAGCTTGTTGAGAACCTGTTCTTGGGCATTCAGGAGAAGAGAGTTACAGTAATCGGTTCTCGAGAACACTAAGGTGCTGATGAGTGTTTTGCCCGCAGACTGTGGTAGGTAAGGAAGTAATTTTTTTATTTTTTTTAGAGTATAGAAGGCAGATGATACAACAGCGTTGGCGTGGTGTATGAAAGTAAGTTTATTGTCAAAAATGACTCAGAGGTTTCGGACCTTGACCACCGGTTGGGGGGGGGACCCCATCTGAGGTGGCCACCATTGAGGGGACCATGCTGGGTGCAAGCTCCCGAATGTCATCACCTCCGTTTTGTCGGAGTTAAGTTTGAGGCAGTTTGATGACATCCAGGAGCTTATGGCCTTCATTCCCTCCTGAAAGTTGGCGGTGATAGATGCTCCGTTGTTGTGCACTGATAGTACTAATTGGGTATCGTCGGCGTAGGTTGTCAGAGCAATTCCATAAGATTTTATCACCCTCGCTAAGTCCGATACATAGATATTAAAAAGCGTTGGACTTAGCGAGGAGCCCTGTGGAACGCCGCATGGGAGGCAGAAGGTCTGGGAGGTGAAATTACCCTTCTTGACAGTCTGGGGGCGATTAGCTAGGAAAGAGGCAATCAGGTCTTTAGCTTTGCCTCTAATTCCTAGAGCTGAGACACGGTTGATCAGAGTGACATGATCGACCGTGTCGAAAGCCGCAGAAAGATCTAGGAGTATTAGGACTGCCGCTCCTCCTATGTCCATTGTCGTTCGAATTTCGTCGGTGGCCTTTAGCAGTGCTGTCTCCGTCCCGTGTCCCTGTCTGAAGCCAAATTGAGTGTCATCAAGTAGATTGTTGGCATTCATTTGATTGTATTCAAACCTAGTTACTTAGTGATTTTGACTTTGATTGTATTCAAACCTAGTTACTTAGTGTTTTTTAAAAGAGTAATTCATTTTCCGAGTTCTCCTAGGCCTATCTTGGTTGTAAATATATGTTTGAGAGGGCCAAACCACTGAGGGTATTATAGGAATAACATCTTATATTTCCCTTATGATCCTGGATTGTCAAAATAATTGATTCAGGCTTTCCACTTTTAATCACTTGTACACAATTTTCCTTCCCCTCACCACTTTGTATGTGTCATATATTGTTTTGAATATTTGTGGTATAAGTGACGTTATGGGAGTTTGATGAATAAGTGCTTGAAATATCTGTTTAGTTTGTCTATTTTTGTCTTTGTTTGCACAATCCTTTCAACACCTCAATGTACATATTCACTATTTTTTCAATTATTAGATTTCCTTCTTTGTATTTATTGAAAAAACAAGAAGAATTTCTTTAGTTTATGATGTATTAACGCTGGATGTCTAAAAGCAAAAGAAAAAATAAAAAACATTTTTGAAAAGAAATAAATTTATATTTTTTGAGATATATTTCAGGACTGAAAGAGTGGTCTATTAACCTGCCAAATTAGGGCACAAATCATTGTTTGACGGGCAGGCAGTGTGGCGGTCCTGTGTCAGCGCAGGAAAAAGGCTCAACTGCCAATTCCAAGCATGGCATGAACTGTAAAATCCATGCCATGCTTGAACTGTTGGAAAACTTGCATACGGGGAGCACAGCATGCGCCCTCCAGCATGCACTTACATGCATGGGGCAAGGGGGGCCCTGTAGGGCCTCCTCTGTTTCCCAACTATCAGCTTTTACATGACAGTGCTGACGGCCATGTAAGGCTGGCAGTCGGGAAGCTCAAAATATGCATGGCAGTGCTGCAGCAGCACGTCAGCATATTCTGAGCTACAGAGTGATGCACCACAACCAGGGAGCGCAGTTCTCTGGCAGTTGCGGTGGTCTGCTTGCCAAACTTATAATACGGTGGCCGGACCGCCTGTGAGGAGGTGGCTAGACTAACACTGCCTCGCCCCTCCAAGTCTGTCAATCCATGAACTGCCATACTCAAAATAAGGCCCTTAGTAACAGAACATCTACCATGAAACCACTAGATTTACCATCTGTGCCTTGTTTAACGCCTCATACCAGTGTAGGCACTCATTTTTACAATGTGGAAAGACTACACCCAAGAATCCAACAACCAGGAATCATGATACAGATGTGTGCACAAATTTCCTGGAGCAGAATTACTGCACCATTATGCGATTTCCCTCAAAGAATGGGAAATTGCTTTGTAAATTGGTCTTTCTCACCAACTCTGCAGGGTATTTCTATATTCCATGTTGTTTTCACCAGACATAGTTTGCCAGGCTTAACTTATTAAAATCTGATTGTGAAAACCTTGAGATTGCTGAATTAATGCACATTTTGAAATATCAGTTCAGTCTGTAACACCCTGTACTCACAAGATTTCCACTGCATTGATTAGACTTGGATGGTGTAAGTCTACCTATTTTTTCAAGCATTGGTTAAAAAAATCGAACAAAAGATTTAGAATGAGTAAGTCTATTGTGTAAATTCTATAAAATAGCAACCAAATCTCAGACACACTTGACTCCACTAAAACACCCAAATCGGACGTTACCACTGTGTAAAATAAATAATGAATGAGCAGATCAAATAGTATTACAAATTATGATATAAGTTATTGTATAAGGGTTTCAAGATCAGTTGTAATTTGTTTTCTCCAGTTCACTATCAAAGATTACCAATTAATCACATATATGGACCAGTGCCAGAGTCGGTTAATATCTGGATGTACACTTCTGTAGTTAAGCTTCCTATCTGAGATAGCCATAGCTAGACTCTATGAGCGCACACATTGGAATTACTTTGTCTACAGGGATGTCATATTTAACAAAAAAGTCTTTCTTGGAGAATTTCCAGTAGGGCAAAATAAATGTGCCATATACACTAATATTTGTATGTCTACAATATTTCAAGGTCCCTGAGGTCCTTTCAGTCCCAAACATTGTTGAAAGTCAAGTATTATGTAGCTTAAATGATTGAGGACCACTGATTGTCTGAACCAACTATGGTGCAGGTGCTAGAAAGCCTGATGGCCACTGCACCACTCACATAATTTTGTGATTGATTGTGAGCCAGTGTATTTTCTGTTTAATAAGGGTAGGAGGAGCGGGAGGGCAAGTGATCACCATCCCTACAAGAGTGGGGACGTAACCTTCGCCTCAGAAACAGAATATCAATGATAATGTTAATGATAGAGTGGAAAGGGACCCACTAGGCAAATTTTGCTGACCAATGGAAGCAAAAAAAAAAGTTATATGGTCTGCCATTGGGCAACAATCCAAATTAATGGATTGTTCATCTGGCATAAGTTGAAAGCAAATTATTATGTTGAACAAACATCTATAGAAAGTACTTTCAACAATCATCTTCTACCTGTAACTTTGCCCTTCTAAATAAATGCCCATAGTTCATAGTGAAACTACCACAAAATGAAAAACATATTCCAATTAACATCTGTTTTCTTCTAGAGCTCTTCCCCTTTCCCAAATGCCTACATTTTCTGTTGTGGAAATACTACCAAGAGGATAATATTTCTTTGTTCGCGATGTTCCGACAGCATTCAATAATCCCATTTTTTTTCAATGCTCTGAGGGTGTCACAATCGCCGAGAATATTATGGCTTAGTGGAGGCAGTGCCAGATAGCAGGGAAGTTAAGAAATGTTTGACTTCTAATTTATTGACCACCCCAATCCTTCTGCACCCCCTTTAGTAATGACACAGGGAAGGTACTATACTACTATACCCTACAGAATCCATTTTGTGTTTGCTTTTTTAGTTTTGTCATTTATTGTCTTAAAAGAATTGCATTGTACTAATCTGATGCTATAGCTACAATTTTGTAAATGTCTTATGGGATGCATCTATGCTCTGAGTATTTGGAAAAGCATTCCTTCAATGTCAAATTTGCTTCAACATTACTGTAATTCAGAAATAAGCTGAAAACTCACTACATCAAGCAACACTGTCCTCCACACAATGGGAATATACATGTTACTGCCCAGCTGTAAACAACTATGTGGCATGCCCTTGGACCTTACAATTAGCTCAAATCTCCAATGTTTCATAGTGCAGGTCACACGTTATAAATTACACTAGCTGCATGCATCCAGACATTCATGCTCAGAAGGTAGCATACATTAGGTTTCAGCTGCTGTTACGTAGGCAAGAAGCAGACGCTTTCAATTTTTTACTCTGTGACCGTGCTGCAGTCCCTTACATGCTTCAATGCTCAAGGAGACATTCATGCAAATGCAATTTGGAATTTTGGCAAGTCTGCTGTGAAAATGAATGCTTGTAGTGTGATAGTGCTGGGTGCATCTGTAACCCATTTTGCCTTACACAATACTCAACTTTCACTCATTTCTCCCACCTTTTTCTAAACTTGTTGTCAAAATTTGGCATCCGACCTCTCAAAATTATACAGCTCAATCTGATGAATTCTCACTAACATTTGCTCGTGGCCAGCAGGAGTGATGAATGAACACCTTCTTACTCTTGCACACCAGAGTGAATGCTATAAGTACACTCAACTCTAGGTTTGTGCACCAGGAGCAAAGGGTTTGTGGACTTAAAGAGAAGGAAGACTGCTCACTGGCATTGTCTCCACAACCAGATGGGTGACCTTCTGTTTTGGTTTAGCAAATTTCTGCCTCCTTAATACTCTCTAGCAGTTTAGTACTTGTACCAATACTTGTCATCACATATAAACCCTTACACAGGCTTACATATATGCAACACTCTTAGCATCTCTGCATCAGTTCTTTGAGTAATCCGTAGTTTCTCACTTGACTTTTTACCCCATTTCGATACTCTGTTCTTTTTTCACAAAGTTACTTGATAGTATGGTTGTAAAGGCCTTTTTCAAACAAGTATTCTATGGCAGACAGTAAACCAAATTTAAGTTAACTGCTGCAGAGATGGTAGCCACAGACTAAAGTATGGCAATTCTGATGGACAGATTCAAGCTCCTGAAGACATATGATATGTGGCTTTCTCTTGAGTTTTCTTCACCCATTTCTTCCTTTCCAAGTGAGAAATGGCAGGTAAGGGTGGCCTATACCTTGCTGCCAAGAGTTTTCAATTGTGTGTGGTCACTCTTTCTATATTCTGGAACTCTTCCTCCATAGAACATAATGAAGATCATTCAGTAATGTCATTGGTTCTCTTGCTATTGATCTATTGTTAATCAATGTATTAATAATCACATCAATATTATTATAAAACACATTATATGTCATGTTCTCTTTACATTGAATGCCCTTTTATATTTGATTCACATGGTCATTGTAAAGTTTTGGATAGAAAAGCAGTCTTTAGCCTACGTCCCCATTGACATACACAATTCACCAAGGAGAAATTCTGATTAATCTATTCCTACTATTGCAGTAGGTCAGGATGATTCTTTTGGCATGCATGTGCTAGGTGGTCATGGCACTTGGTTTAAGAACTCTTAAATTCACAACTGTCATCTTTGATTTCATTAAATCATTCAGCACTATCTTAAATGAGAAGCTTAACTTTCATTTACTTATACACATGATGGAACAAGAATTTGCACGTACTGCGACTTGCTTGTAATCAGTCCTCTCGACTTAACGTTAATATACTAATCAACATGTTTGTTTTTATTAATATCCCATTACACTACATATGAGGGAAGCTTGCATATGTTCTTTTACTAATGTTAATCCGCTTGCAATATTATGGCTGCTGCTATGCAGGATTTCTTACTGCACATGTGTCTGTCACACTCACGTGAAATTTACGTATCTATCGCTTGGAGGGAAACTTTTGCTTCTGCGCACTAGAACTAAAATGGCTGCTCCGTGTTACAGCATGCATGAAGCTTGCACTTCTGCTTTTGCTAAGCTGTTCGTTCTGCTTAACCTTAACGCAATAGTTAAATATAAAGTAATGGGAATAGAGTTGAGATAAGTGGTATACAGTGCATTCATTTATTCTGTGTTCTCAAACTGTTTCTTTTCTATTCTTACATGTAAATCAATTTGGGCCTGACGCCTATTGCTGAACTCCATCTTGGAGAAAATTGCGACTGCGCATGAATCACAAAGTCCATGAAGCAGAGTGACCTTTGAAACACTGACAAAGAGCCAACTTGCTAGAAGATGCTTGTGGGAACCTTACCTCTTGACCCTACGGAGGAAGTTAAAGTTCTCAAATGGACTAGAATGTAAACAATATTGGAACATTCATTGTCGGGTAGAATAAAACATACATGGGAAAATAAAAATTGATGGGCGGGAACGTTAATAGAATATTCAAAAGAAAAAGTGTTACGGTATAAAAAAGCGTTCGTGTATATGGTGTGATGAACTCTCATTCTTTGTCCAATCAAAATTGGGGATCCTAACACTTGCAACATCGGGGGATGGTACACCGATCTGGAAAATGGTATAACTAGGGTAGGCTTAGCTAGTTAATTTGTCTGACTTGTCCGAATAGCTGACCTGTCACTGATCCAACGCACTCAATAGGTAATCGGGAGCAGCGGTGCTGGCGGAGCACTCTGTCAGAAGGTTCAAAACCCATATCGAGGTTTGCAAGCTGGAGTGCTGGCGAAGCACTTTGTTGGAGAAATCCATAGCTCTTACCGGGTTCTGGCTGATAGCTGCAGAGAGGGAGTAACGCAGGCCTTGCAACTTTAACTGTGGGTGCTGGTCTTAGCCTGTGGTGGTCCTGTCCTGATCATATTTGGCTTTACTTGTCCTGATTCTGATCAGCACCTGCCAGCCTTTATGGTGCCTGCACTTTTAGGGTTCTGTCCTTTAAACTGACCCGTGGCCGGGGTTAGTTCTTCACACCATTCTAGGTAAATATACTAAGTGGATATGTCATTGTTCTGATTCCTTCTCTCTCCCCACCCTTTTGTCAAATGCGTAAAGACTGCTTTAAAAGAACTCTGCACATTTTTATTGTAATTATTATTTTCCTAATTGAGAATTTTCTATTATTCAAGGTTTGGATTATGACAATTTAAAAGATTTAGATAAAGAGTTTAAACCTTTCCCGAGTTTGTGGTTATTATATGCAAATGTTAATGTTACCTATTCTCTTGCTAACTCCCTGATCCAATAGGACTTTAGGTACCGGTGACAAGGATCGGTAAGTCAGTGGTATAGGTCCTAAATGAAAGATATAAATCACTGATTAGAGGAAAGCGCACAGGTTACCTGTTTAGACTCACATACAAGTTTATATTTTGTTTTATCGGCCCAGGTGAGTATGATAAACCGAGTTGGGTGACCTGTGCTCTCTATCACATAGAATGGCCAAAAACACCACATTTACACTCAGACTTCCTTGAGGTATAAAATGATATGAAATTGAGCATTCAAGACTATTTTACAGACATTTGTGTTATTGGGATTAGAATACAGGAACCATCAGGATTCCCAAAGTAGAAATTTCCAAACATCATTACAATGAAAGCTACTGGTCATTTTGTCCCGGGCCAACATCATCCTGATCAAATCACCACTGTTATAGTGGTCAAGTGCATATATGCATCTTATGTGGTCTTCAATCATTGTGGATCTCTGACACAATTCTTGTGAAGACAAAACATTTTAAGAAACACCACATTGTGATGCATTCTTTTTTGGGATGTAACTCTAGAATTTGGAATGTCTTCACCATGGGTGTTAGAAATATAGCAAAGATGTATCGCACTTGTGTCCTCTTAAAGCTTATCTCTTTTAATTTGTGACAATAGGATTCATTCTCTTTGCATGGGTTTCATTTGTTGCCCTTATGTATGAGCAGCCTTCAATTGTGCTTATTAAATCTGGTAAATGGGTATACTGACAAAATGTCAAGTTAGAAATACTGAGGCGCAGAAATATTGAGCTTTTAATATCGTTATACAAAAAAATCATAAAACAGGAATGTCATAGACAAAAATATCAATTTTTAATGTAAGTGCTATCAATGCAAAAAAAATCTATGCTGTTAATATAATTTTTCAATGTAGGTATTTTAACATTTATTTAACTTGTATGTGTTATGAATTGTTTGTATAATTATTTTTAATGTCTGTAAGTATATATTGCAAATTTGTAGTTGCTTTTAAATTTTATTTGATTGTTAATTGTAATATTTAGTTTTGTAGTGGGTTGTGGGTTTTGAAGGGGTAGAGGGTGGGAAGTAAAGTAATTATAATTAAATGTACTTATTAATTAATTGATAATTATTGATGTTAATTGTGTAATTAATTTATTTTTTAGGTTGTAATGTAGGTGCTCATTGTGGATTTTTAAGGGTAAAGGGCGGGAAGTTAGTTGATTTTGATTAATTAATAATTATGTTTAATTATTATTATTTAATTGATACATTTTATGTCAATTGTGCAATTATTTCATTTTTTAAGCTTATTTATGATGTGGGTTATTGGGCTTGTAGGAGTAAAGGGTGGCACGTTAATCAATTAATAATATTTTATTAATATTGATTATTTAATTGAGAATTAATTAAATAAATTGTGCAATTAATTTGTTTTTTAAGTTGTAATTTGGGTGCAGGCTATGAGGAGGTTATAAGGTCATAAGCAGTGCATTGTGGGGGTATAAGTTATACTTATCTCAGGTAACAATAACTGCCGTATTTCACTGGTTTTGTACGAGTAAAATCTGAGCCTAACTAAAATGTCCCAATTATTAGGGTAGGGAGCTCAAGTGACCCTCCCTTCCCTGGGCCTTTTTTGTAATGGAGTCAGGGACCCCCCCCCCCACCTCCCTGGGCTCATTTTGACATGAGGACCCAAAGCCTGGGTCCCCGCCATTCGTTGTGAATTTTTTTATCACTTAAAGGGAGGGGACCCCCTCCCAGCCTGATATGAGCACTGGGAACAACATTGGGAACAACATCCCTGTGGCTCGGCCTCAATGGTGGGTGCCCTCCTCCCACCCAAGGCACCCACTGCCACTGACAGGTCCTCCGCAGTCCCTGACAACTCCCCTCCTCCAGCGGCATTGCTTTTAGACATAGAAATAGGGAGCTGCTAACATGCAGCTTCCTGTGTAAAAGCAATTATGCTGTGGTTTGAGCAAGTGAGAGCAAAATGCTCTTGCTTGCTCAAAGCGGAGCACAGTTTGCTATGTCTCGGCAGGAGCAGTAAAGCTCCCACCAAGCCATAAACACAGCCCATGGGTTGGCACCCCTGGACATAACATGAACCGACCTTGGAGAGTAGCGGTCCCCAGGGCCATCTTTGTCAACAGGAGGGCCTCCTCCTTGGTTCAATTTCTGCCCCATGGAGGTGGTGGTCCCAGGGGCAGTGGGAGCCGTGCACCCCCCCCCCCACATTCACTTTAGCAAAAGCCCTTGGGTGGTGGCAGGTCCCAGAGCGATGATGGATTCACCCCAAATCTGTGACTGGGGGTGAGTGTCTGAAAAGTTTCAGTGCTCCGTCCATCATCTCCTTGTGTTTGTTTTTTTCACCCTAAGTTGTCAGGGTATGTCCGGACGTGGGTTCCTTGCTCACTTTGCCCCTGGATTCAAGCTAGCCTGGCTGATGAAGCCTGTTAGCCCAAAACCAGTCCCAGGATGCTTGTTTCTGGTCCAGGGAAGACATGTCTTGGCAGTTCGGGCTGGACTATTCCCATGAGGCACAGGGTCAAGACTGATTTGCATATAGCTGTGTCTGAACTGGGGTGGCCAAGTGAGCTAAAAAAACGATGATGGATTCAACCCAGATATGTGACTGGGGGTGAGTGTCTGAAACTTTAAGCGCTCCATCCATTAACTCCTTGCATTTGCTTTGTTCGGTCTAAGTTGGCAGGCTATGCCCAGATGTGGGTCCCTTGCTTACTTTGCCACTGGATTCAAGCTATCCTGGCTGATGAGGGCTGTTAGCCCGAAACCTGTCCCAGGATGTGTGATTCCAGTCCAGGGAAGACATGGTTTTGCAGTTTGGGCCGGATTGTTCCCATGAGACACAGGGTCAAGACTGATTTGCAGATAGCTGTGTTTGAACTGGGGTGGTGAATTGAGCTGAAGAATGATAATGGATTCAACCCAGATCTGTAACTGGGGGTGAGTGTCTGAAAAGTTTCAGCACTCCGTCCATCATCTCCTTGTGTTTACTTCAAACTAACTCATTGCCACGTTTGGAAAACCCAAGTCCCCAGTTAATATCCCTCCTTTTTGCAGCCTATTTAGCCCAATAGACATAGCTGTGGGCAACAGTCCACACTCTAAACATTTTGAAGTCAAGGAACAATAACAGTCAGGAGAAGGCTGGAGCTGAATAAGGTAGTTTTCCAAATAAAAAGCAGTTAAAAGGGAGGTGTTTCTTTTAAAAGCAAATATATATATATATATATATATATATATATATATATATATATATATATATATATATATATATATATATATATATTACCTACTGGCGGTCGCCAGTAGGTATATATAGTTAGGATTTTTTCTCTCTGGGATTTTTGAAAATTCTATGTCTAATAACTTTGGCGTTTGTGGACGGAATTGGCTGAAATTTTCTGGAAAATGGCACATTTTGTTTCTGAGCAGCTCCTGAAAATTTGGGGGGGGGTTCGTCAAGGGGGGGCCCAGAAAAAAGGGGGGTCCCAAAACACGTTTTTCCCATGTTAATTTCCATAGGGCGGTTGGCCTCACTTTTATCTCGAACGGCTGAATGGATTTGCACGAAACTTGGCAAAATTGTAGGGACTGTTAGCCCGATGTGCCTTTGCTAGGTCTCAATATATGTGCTCCAGTGGATTTTGATAAATTAACGTTCAAAAAAATATATATATCTGTAACAACGTCCCGGGTAGCGCTCCGGTTCGCGTACTTTTTGCGTAACGGAACTTCGCGAAGCGAAGCTGATTGGCTCTTCGGTGTCTGTCAACATTCTAAACAGTCCGGAGCGGCCGCCATCTTGTCTCTCAGTAGAATCGAGAGACAAGAGGAGGCCAAAACGAAGGAGGAAATGACCATAAGGGGGCATAGTAGATCCTCCCTGACCCCATAGGTTTGATGTGGAGGCTTTAAAAAAAACAAAAAAAAAACGTTTTTTTTGCGTTATCAATAGTGTTGTCCGTATTCCCAGTCAGTACCCTACCCCGCCCACCATGTGCACAAAGACCGCATACATCCCCCATAACGTCAAGGCTAAATAACTAGAACGTCATAAGGAGTTGCAAGTCGCTCCCATACTGGCGCCATTTTGGTCGAGGTCAGGCAGGTTCAGAGTATAGTTCAATGTCTCCAATAAGTAGCGGCAGGACCGGAATCCCTTTCGGCAGTTCTGGCTTCGTCATTACGAGCACTAGAAAACAAGACATTCTGGGCAGTATCACCCTTGACGCAACCCTTTATTGTACAAGATGGTGTCTTTCAAAAGCCAGGGGCATAGGAGTATGTAACAAGCGAGCCATTTAATTGAAAAAACTAAACGTGACAAACAGTTGTAGGATCAGTGAAGGTTGATTTTTTAATTGAAAGTATAACAGGATCAGTTACAATAAAATCCTTTATACGCACACCATGGGCGAGTATCATGGGTAACATTACTTCGAAGCTTTATTAATACAATAATCAATAATGAAAAATCGACATCAATAGGGTTGTCCGTATTCCCAGTCAGTACCCTTCCCCGCCCGCCATGTGCACAAAGACCGCATACATCCCCCATAACATCAAGGCTAAGTAACTAGAACGTCATAAGGAGTTGCAAGTCGCTCCCATACTGGCGCCATTTTGGTCGAGGCCAGGCAGGTTCAGAGTATAGTTCAATGTCTCCAGTAAGTAGAGGCAGGACCAGAATCCTTTTCGGCAGTTCTGGCTTCGTCATTACGAGCACTAGAAAACAAGACATTCTGGGCAATACCACCCTTGACGCAGCCCTTTATTGTACAAGATGGTGTCTTTCAAAAGCCAGGGGTATAGGAGTATGTAACAAGCGAGCCATTTAATTGAAAAAACTAAACGTGACAAACGGTTGTAGGATCAGTGAAGGTTGATTTTTTAATTGAAAGTATAACAGGATCAGTTACAATAAAATTGTCTATACACACACCATGGGCGAGTATCATGGTTAACATTTCTTCGAAGCTTTATTAATACAATATTCAATAATGAAAAATCGACATCAATAGGGTTGTCCGTATTCCCAGTCAGTACTCTTCCCCGCCCGCCATGTGCACAAAGACTGCATACATCCCCCATAACGTCAAGGCTAAGTAACTAGAACGTCATAAGGAGTTGCAAGTCGCTCCCATACTGGCGCCATTTTGGTCGAGGCCAGGCAGGTCCAGAGTATAGTTCAATGTCTCCAGTAAGTAGCGGCAGGACCAGAATCCTTTTCGGCAGTTCTGGCTTCGTCATTACGAGCACTAGAAAACAAGACATTCTGGGCAATACCACCCTTGACGCAGCCTTTTATGCTACAAGATGGTGTCTTCCATTCAGAAAATATTGTTGGCAGCATTTTGAAAGGAAAGATAAACGGCCGTTCTCCTAGTGAGTCTCACATTGTCACATTTATAAAGAATGTTGAAGAGTAGTATGTTGAAAATCTGAAGCCATCGTTCTACAAACTCTCAACCAGCCTTGGATGGAAAAATCCTGAAGAATGTACAAACTGAAAACCAGTTTTTGTTTGCATAGCATCAGCAGCAACACTTGAGTCAGCTTTGTGTGAAGCCGCCATCTTGATCCAATCAATACCGTCCCCTTACACACATTCAGGGACCAGGCCGCAGGACGTGTCTTCAGGTCAAACGGATTGTGGGACAAGGTCAAGAATGGAAGAGTCACCAAAAGGCAAAAAGTTCCGCCGGACCCCGGGAGCCGGCCGCCTACGTCGGGGGCGATCTCAGGCCACACCAGGGCAACAAGACTTGGGGAGGGGTCAGGAGCCAAGCGCCCCCTCCCAGTCCGCGCCACCACACCGCCTCTGGGGGGCCTCCGTCAAGTGGTTCAGGGAGGCACCGCAGGCAGCCGTTCTTCAGATCAGTGGCTCTCACCGGCAAGGCTCCCCTCCTTTAGCAGCGATCGTTGGTGCTGTGGTTGCGGCCGGAGGCCCCACCTAGTCAACGCCCCGGCCTCTCCATGTCGTAGGCCGCAAGAGTGGGCGCAACTCTGCTGGCCGAGCGTGAAATACCGTCCCCCTGCACACAATTAGGGACCAGGCCGCATTGCGAGGGCACCGCAGGACGTGTCTTCAGGTCAAACGGATTGTGGGACAAGGTCCAGAATGGAAGAGTCGCTGTATCGCAAGAGTGGGTGAAATTTAGCCGGATGGCAGGTGAGACGCTGTAATAGCAAGAGCAGGCGCAACTCAGCTGGCCGAGAGAGACTTGGGGAGGGGGCAGGAGCTAAGCGCCCCCTCCCAGTCCAAACCAATAAAAAGTGTTATTTTTAGGTCACATGACCTAGCCTTACATCATTAGGAACCCAAAAGTGAAATGAACCAATGAAAAGTTTTATTAACAAGTCACATGACCTGTTATGCTTACGTTACGCGCTCCGCGCCGCGCCCCGGATCGCTTCCGGGTAGCTGCTTTTCGCGCCTCGCGCACCGGAGCACTTCCGGGTGCGCTAACGCAGCGCGTCATATGACAGAAGGGACAGGCAACAAGAACCATCAGTCAAAGAGGGGAGGGCAAGTTTTTCTCTACCGGGTCACGTTGGGGCTCCACCGGAACTGATCGAATTGGTAGTCTATAGTGTTTCTGGATGTTTCAGACTGAAGCTGGCGTCAGCATGAGAGCACCACAATCTCGTGACTCCGTCGTGGCCATTCCGCAAGCAATCATGGCAGTCGCTCCCCACCGTAAGTCTGCGGGAGTCGGGGGCCCCGGTGACTCTTGTATAATCTTCAAGGCTGAGGGGACGCTTTTGGGAATGGGGCCCATGCCCTAGCAGTCAAGCGTCCGAGTTCCAGGGTTGCCCAGAGCCATCCTTGCAGGCCAGGCCCAAGTCTGTGGAGTCGACCGCCATTTCCTGAGCTCCGTGGGAGCCGCTTCTCGCTGTACTGCAAGAGTGGGTGCAATTCATCCGGATGGCAGGTGAGACGCTGTAATAACAAGAGCAGGCGCAATTCAGCTGGCCGAGCGAGGCCCTGTGCCGCAGGAGCGGGCGCAACTCAGGTGGCCGAGTGAAGCGCTGGGGTGTAGCTGAGAAACCTCCACCTGGGGAGGTGGGGGAGGGCTCGTTCGCGCCCCCTCTCCCTTTCAGTGCACCCCACGCCGTCAAGCGTCCGAGTTCAAGGGTTGCCCAGAACCATCCTTGCAGGCCAGGCCCAAGTCTGTGGAGCCGACCGCCATTTCCTGAGCTCCGTGGCAGCCGCCTGTTGCTGTACTGCATGAGTGGGTGTAATTCATCCGGATGGCGGGTGAGACGCTGCAATAACAAGAGGAGGCGCAATTCAGCTGGCCGAGCAAGGCCCTGTGCCGCAGGAGCGGGCGCAACTCAGGTGGCCGAGTGAAGCGCTAGGGTGTAGCTGAGAAACCTCCACCTGGGGAGGTGGGGGAGGCTCGTTCGCCCTGCCTCTCCCTTTCAGTGCACCCCACGCCGTCTCCTGGCTCAGGTATATGTGATGGTTGGACCAGGGCACCGCAGGACGTGTCTTCAGGTCAAACGGATTGTGGGACAAGGTCCAGAATGGAAGAGTCACCAAAAGGCAACAAGTTCCGCCTGACCCCGGGAGCCGACCGCCTATGTCGGGGGCGATCTCAGGCCACACCAGGGCAACAAGACTTGGGGAGGGGGCAGAAGTCAAGCGCCCCCTCCGAGTCCGCGCCACCACACCGCCCCTCGGGGGTCTCCGTCAAGCGGCTCAGGGAAGCATCGCAGGCAGCGGTTCTTCAGATCAGTGGCTGTTAGCAGCGATCGTTGGCGCTGTGGTTGCAGCCGGAGGCCCCGCATATTCAACGCCCCGGCCTCTCCATCTTGTAGGCCGCAGAGTAGTCGGGGAGAAATCCCGGGAACGGCGGCATGCATTTGGATCGATGTTGCAGCAGGCTGCCATGTAAATAGTTATTTAATAAAACGTTTTACCCTGTTACTTTGGTGGTGTGTTGTATATATTTATAATATTTGCATTGTGTTTGTCGTTGTTTTGGGCGGGTTGGGCGGCAGAGCCGAGCTGTCTTGCAGCCATCATGGCGTCGAGCTCAGTTCCTCTCACTAGTTTCATATTTCTCATGAGGGGTTGTTCCTAATGTTTCTATTTTAGCGAGGTCAAAAAGAGATCCCATTAGTGGCCTACTGATTTTGCTTGATTCCTTTTGTTGTTTCTAACGATTTTTCACTATCTGCAAAGACTAAACAGAGTATTGCGACTCTGTGCTTGTTTGTAAATAGAGAATGAACCAAAGAGAACCAATTCTAAAACAGTAAATGCTTGGATAACAATAAATCAAATGGAGAGGGAAGCAGGCACGATGGATTACAACGGGGCAAAGGCCTGCGTTACCTACCCTTCACTATCTGCAAAGAGAGAATACTCCTAAAAGAAAAGAGGGGGGGAGGGAGGGGGGGCAGCGTTCAAAGCACATCAGCGTGCATAGACACGAAAATGTTTTTACCTACCACGTACTTGACATTTTAAAGCTTTTGATATTTGCTATTAAAAAACCATTGAAATTCACTGAAAAAACCATAGGTTATAGACAATATATAGTTAGGAATTAGCATTTACAAAACCTTGAAAATTCACTGAAAAAACCATGGGTTATAGACCATATATAGTTAGGAATTAGCATTTACAAAACCTTATTTTACTCACACAAAACCATTGAAATTCCATATATAGTTAGTTGCACTAACTATATATCGCGCACCCGCACTCCACTGCAGATGATGTCACAAATTACATCATTCATGACATGGTCAGTGACATCACTGATGACATCACTGATGACAACTCAAATAGTTCTTCATTTATTGGACTAGCAGAACCCACTATGGGATTTACCAGTGGCAAAAAGAACTACAACTCCTATAAGTGTCTAGGGACCACGTGCTACAAAGCGCCCAGGTTGCATCACTTAAATGTTAGCCTGAACTGCCTGTAATACTGCTTTGCCAATTGCCCCTGAGGAAAGTGCGAAGTGCACGGAAACGCGTCGGGCGGACTGAAAGAAATAACGGAGATCAGTATTCCTTCCTGAAATGCAATAAATTACAGTTTTTAACTGGCCTACTGCCGAGTGATCCTTCGAATGCTGAGCCTTTGTGGGAAAATATATATATATATATATATATATATATATATATATATATATAGATTCCAACCGGAAAGTTGGTGCGACGTTTCCACACCGAACCCAGTGCGCAGACACAGATGAATAAATCCACAGCCAGACTTACTTAGGATATTTCTTCGTCCTTTAATGCATATAAAGTGCAGAGGTGCAACACACTGCCAAACAGACGCGTTTCGGGCGTGAACGCCCTTGCTCACTGTCAGCGGGTAAGCGGTACATGATTCATTTAAGTACATTGGTTAATTGCATAAACGCGCCAAAAAATCCTCTGCAGTTTCATTGAACTAAAGAGAGGACTAAGGCAGGAACCCATTCACATTGTACGTTATTAATAGTTCGGCCATTTTACAACGGAGCAAAGTTGGAAGTTTTACATGACATTGTTTGGTAAGAACATACCTTTAGAAATATTCCCATTCTTACTAAGATTGTGGTATAACTTTTAACAGTAAACGCAAGGACTTATTTAATAAAGTGCAAATGCTTAGCAGCCGTTGTTATAAAAATACTACGAGTGCAAATACGCAAAATTACTAACTGTGCAAATACGCAACATATTAATTGTACAAATACGTTAATTTACACAAAATAGTATTGAATATATATACATAATAAAGTGCAAATGCTCAGCAGCCGTTATTGTGCAAACATTATGAGTGCAAATACGCAAAATTACTAACTGTGCAAATACGCAACACATTAATTGTACAAATACATTAATTGACAAATAATGGCATTTCATGTATATACACAAATCTAAAATCAAGTCCTTGCGTTCTATAGCTTGTACCACAATGTGTAATTACCATATAGGTCTAACCAAAACATATGGAAAATATTAAAAAATTCCATTGTATGTCATAACTTCGTCAAATGAAAATTCATGATAACTGTTGCAGAGCTCTTTAGAATGGGTTTCCACTATTATAGTAAATGATCAATGTTCAAGCGCGTGTAATATATATCCAATTCACATTATGCACTATTCTACCGCTAAAAAAGATACAGGAAAATAACCAGAAGGTGAGGGAGTGCTGGGATGTCCTACTTACATAAATAGAAAGACATCAGGGGGTGAAGGGAATAAAATTCCAAACTTAAACTGTTTCAGTGATTTAAAATATGTAAACACATAGAGTTTCATCTTTGTCCACTTGTCAAAAAGAATGACAGATATCATTTCATGCATAACAGCAGCCTATAGTCCCTGACATAAATCATCATCTATAGTGTCAACTATTCATAAAATGAGATAAGCTGTGATGCATGGCGCCTATGGTGCGTATGGAATGAAAGTAAATACATTGACATACAGCTTTAGGTGGTAATGTAATGCCCAGGAAAAGTCTAACAACATGATTGCTAGATTGTCCACGAGATTTAAACCTAGGTAACTAAACGGTCAGATTTTACAAAAAGGTGCTCAGATCTTCCCCCATATTCAAACCTCCCGGGATCTTGGTGTTGAGGCGAACTATATATAGGGACTCCATCTGCCTTAATTGTTTTTCATAATCGCCACCTTTCTTGCTGGTTCTTACCGCATATATTACAAAATAACTCAGATGGGAAAGATTTCGATTATGAAATTGATCGAAATGGCGAGCTACTGGGTAACTTTTGTCACAGTTCACTATAGCTCTCAGGTGCTGTAGGATACGTTGGTGCACTGGCAATTTCGTGCTACCAACGTACCTCAAATTGCACGAGCACGTGAGAACATAAACTGCTAATTCAGTTTTACAATTGTAATGGGCTCTTATATTGATTGGTTTGTCGTCAAACGGCGTCGTGTACGATTTGGTGTTAGTGCCAAATTTGCACGCCCTACACGATATGCAACGGAAGAAACCCTTCCGTGGTGACAACCAATCTGCCTTGTTAACTGTTTCAGGGGAACTGGAAACTAAAGCATTTCTCATGCTGTAAGCTCGCCTGTAGGTTACATCAGGTTTGTTGGGCATTATCTCTTTCAAGATGGGGTCAGTGAGTATAACTGACCACTGTTTCCTGACCAATTTGGAAATTTGGCTGGCCTGTCGGCTAAAGCCGGTAATCAATCTAATAGCATTGCTATTGCCTTCTAGGCTGTCAACTGTATTTATGGCGTTAGTGGGGGCCTGCAGAAGTTTGGATCTATCCAATTTATTAGCATTGTTCATTGCCAATCTAAGGGCACTGGATTTGTAACCCCTAGTTTCCATCCTTTTCATAGCTTCCAATTGGTGGAGGTTCCTTTGCTCTAATGAACTACACGTCCTGTGTATTCTGAGGAACTCCCCATAAGGGATAGATCTGATAGTATGTCCCGGATGGAAACTTTGAGCGTGCAGGATAGTGTTACCTGCTGTGGTATCTGATCCAAAAAGCCCCCCACACCAAAAAAGGAAGCGCCGCACTCGCGTGGTCAGTTAAAAAGAATTAATTTATTGCACAAACAGGACGCGTTTCGGCGAACGTGCCTTTTTCCCCTGTGTCAACCTGGTTACAAGGTTTGCCGCCATTTAAAGCGTTCAAAAAAACCTATCACATTTTTTTCTGTGAATTCATAAACATAGAAGACAGACCAAAACATCAATATTTCTTTGGCGACCATTTTAGAGAGGTTTTCTATATAATTGTTGCTGGTCAAAAATTAAATAAATGATTAACTGAAAGGCCACAATTCATCATTCAAAGTCCTTCGCATATAAATTATGCAACTATATATATATATATTTTTTATTAGATGTTATCAGCATGTAAGTGAATATAATTGGGTAGTGTGTTGGTTGCATTAGGAAGTCCTAACATTGGGTGTTAAAAAAAGAAATGTAATACAGACATGAATATGCTTTTGAATCTGTGGAGTAAACCACACCTGCGTATCTCATTTGGAAGTAGTATATTCCTTCTTGAATGTGCTGTGAACTTGTGACCTATTAGTTTCACTGGGTTGCTGGATACACTGAACTTACAGTGTATTGGGTGGGAAGGGTGTTAAAGAGACAGAACATTTTTGTTTTTTAAAGTTGAGGAGTTATCACTCAATTTAATTAATGATAAACTTTAATTTTCAATTAAGGACTATGTCATGAACCGTTGTGCAGCCTTTAAATTTAAAATGCTGAAGCTAAATATTGGTTTGGACTTCCGTTTTTTCCCCGCGATTCCTCAGCGATGATGGCGGAACATCACAATCACGCAGAGACAGAAACCTTGTTTTGAAAGAGAGGGAAAAGGTGAACCGATACTTTCTTCACAAGTGGAGAGGTAGAGTATTCTAAAGTGAAAGACATGATTTGATTTGCTGCCTTTTTAATGATCACAGAGTGGAAAGTTGAAGAGGTTGCCATTTTATAGTCGATTTGTATGAGAGTGGGATACCATTCTTCCGCTTAGTTACTACAGATCTTAACAGTGTCAAAACTATCCAGAAAAAGATAAAACAACAATATAATCTATGAACTCAATTCACTGGTATATATATACATTTTTAAATATTTAAACAATTTACATTAGAAATGAAGATGTATATGGGAGTTTAATTAAAAAAAGTATCAAGCAGATATGATAAAAATAAATATCAGATAAACTGTATCTGGCAGAGGGTATGTGTTTAAGATGTTAGTACTGTTGAAAGTTACCATGAGCAATGTCCTTAAAAATGGCAATGTTTTAATTGTATAAGCATCATGTGCAGAACTGACAGTGCTATGTCATTGGTATTCTGGGATTTTAGTACTTTTAGCCACATTATTTAACAGGAGTAGTGCAGTCATGAATTAAAGATAAGAAAATGTGCTATGCCTGCATATGAATTATAAAGGAGTAAAACATGTTGGGTATGTGGTTTTTAACTCATATGACCGGTTTTCATATCTTCAGATGGTGATTTCTGATCTTGCATTTGCAGATAGTTATATGTACGATGAGACTCTTGAGTTTACTTAAAGATGTAGAGAACTACATATTTTTGTAAAGATGTCCTGAAGGTGTAATTTATTATAAATTCAAACATATGTTTACATGATGATCTATGTTCATTAAGGCTGTTGAAAAATTCGTATATATGGTGAGGGTGAAGCATATCTTTAAACATGCTCTACTTAAAATAGAGGAGGTTAATAGTGCAGAATGTCTCTTGAGAGTTCTTTTGCTATCTTCACTTCGTGTGTAACATTTCTTTGAGAAACAATGCATATACATTTTCGAAACACAAGAAATATTTGAGAAATTGTGTAGGTATGCCATTTAGAAAAGTTTATTTGCTTTGAATAAGTGTGAATTGTTGTTTTCAGTTTAAGAAAGTTGCTAATGCATGTGCACACTGTGTAGCATAACACTGTAAGCTCCTGGGGTCCGAGTCACAGAAGTAACTTAAGACAAAATCCTAAACGTACTACTTTTGGTATTCACAGAAGGCATTTAGTAGTAGTAAAGTTAGCATTTTATCTTAAGTCTGTGTTAAGTCTGTGTTAAGTATGTCCTAAGTTTGTCTTAAGTTTGTCTTAAGTTTGTCTTAGGACTGTCTTAAGACTGTATTAAGTGTGTCTTAAGTCTGTCTTCAGTCAAACTTATGTCAAACTTAAGACACAATCCTAACTTTACTACTACTAAATGCCTTCTGTGAATACCAAAAGTAGTAGGACAGACTTAAGACTGACTTAAGACAGACTTAAGACAGACTTAAGACAGACGGAAGACAAATCTAGGACAGACCTGTTATTTTTCTGCATATTCCCAATAAATATTAAATTGGTTCATTCATGATAAAATGTTTTCATTTTAAATATACTGGGCCTGATTCACAAAGGCCCCGCAGTAGTGGTGCGACTTCTGTACTCTAGTTACCCATTGCAGAGATCCCAACACCAGTATGGTCCTGCACCAAGACTACTGGGCCTCTCTCACGGGTGCAGAGGCTGATTTTTTTTAAGATAAAAAGTGCATTAATACAACTAGCAGTAAATGTTCTTGTGGCACAAATATCAGGGTTCTAACTAAGTAAATCCTCACTTAAGCTATCATATGATTATTTTTTAAAGCTCTGCAAACTTTGCATCTTAAAAAAGTTAGTCTTCAAATAAAATTATTTAAATTGTCCTACAACCTTCTACTCGTTCACAGCTCTACCCAGGAAGAGTTACTGTAACAGCATTATGTTCAAAAACAAGTCTGTGCTAAGTGTTGATTCTAAAGATCCCCAGAGGCATTGAACGGTGGTAGAATGTACAGGAGATGGCAGTGGATCATTTTTAAGAACAAATAAGTGTCCGGACTCTTGTCAGAAGTCAGCTTGCATCAGCACATTTCTCCTGTTAGTGCCGCCTAAACAGAACCAACTACTAAACTGTGAAGGGGGGAAAGGATGTGTCACATTGGCCAGAGCTGCTGACTTTAGATCTAGGGAACGAGGTTCGTGTCTCGGTATTGGCTCAACATCCTACGATTTTTTTCAAATCATTTAATTTCCCCATAAATTAATGGTTCCTCAGCTGGTGCTTATGAAAAGCGTTGGTGTTTATGAATAAGTGCCGGTACAGAGCACCAGAAACCACTGGCTCAAACTAAGTACTGGGAGATGGTAGTACAGCTCTAATTCCTGTATATCTTGCTTTGTGCCAATGGCATTGCTGTCTTTAGACTTGGTAATAAAATGCAGATTTCTTGCTTTATACATATTTTTTTCTTGCTGCCAGACAGTCCAACACATGATTTTGATGGGATGCAAGAGCTGCTCAAATTTTAACCAGTCGTGAGGTACAAATTTATGGTATGATTAATTAAAATCATTACAATCCACTAATTCAAAGCAATAACAATATCCTTAAAACACAACTTTAAATACATTATCCATTAGATGCAGGTATGGTCATATTGGGCCCGATTCACAGAACTAACTTAAGATAAAATCCTAAACTTACTACCATTTTGGTATTAACAGAAGGCACCTACTCATTTTGGTATTCACAGAAGGCACTTACTAATTTCAGTATTCACAGAAGTTAGGGGTCCTAACTTTAGGACTCCTAAATGCCTTCTGTGAATATTGAAAGTCTTAAAGTTAGGATTTTTCTTACTTTAGGAGTAGTACAGTTAGGAGTCCTAACTTTAGGACTCCTAAATGCCTCCTGTGAATACCGAAAGTCTCTAAGGTATGATTTTTCTCAGTTGAGGAGTAGTAAAGTTAGGACTCCTAACTTTACTACTCCTAAACTGAGAAAAAACCTAACTTTAAGACTTTCGGTATTCACAGAAGGAATTTAGGAGTCCTAAAGTTAGGACTTCTAACTTCTGTGAATACCAAAACGGTAGTAAGTTTAGGAGTTTGTCTTAAGTTAGTTCTGTGAATCGGGCCCATAATAATTGCTATGGGCAGCCTTAGCACATAAGATGGATTTTTCCTGAATTCCAGCCCCAACAGTAAAAAAGAACATGCATAATTCACAAAAGTGCATAGTGCGTATTTAACAAACTGATAAACTACATATTGCTTAGCAGTAAAATTAAAACAAATGAATAAACATGTATACAAATGTCTTTACCAAACTTAGGGCCCTATTACGATGGCGGGCGGACTTTGTCCACCCGCCACTGTAACAGAAAATGGGACCGACCACCAGAGGTGCGGCAGTCCCACAAGGCCAATTAGGATGCGCCCGCCACACTGGCGGGCACATTCTGGCCTTTAACATTGCTGACGGTGCTGTTGGGTGCCGCTCTGTCCGCAATGTTAAAAGTCCAGGGTTTGCATTGCCATGCACAACGTGACAGGCACCATGTAGTGCCTGTCACTTTGTATATGGCACTGTAGGGGGGTACCATCGGTACCCCCCAATAGCAGCCCCACCCCCTGGGGGACTGTAACGGGCCCCCAAAGCAACTTATGCCAGCCATCATCGCAGTGGAAAGGCCTTTACATTTTTACAGCATAATATGTATGGTGCTGCCTGCTCGGCACAGCCACTATATTATGCCCCAGATCCGCACGACAGGCAATAGTAATGATTGCCTGCCGGCGGAAAAGCAGCGGACAGTCTTTCTGTCCGCCGCGGTACCCCCCAACATACTAATATGGCGGGGGAAACTCATGTCAGATGGCGTGCGGATAGCCACCCCCAGCAAGGCAGTGGCAATCCACCCACTATCATAATAGGCCCCTTATAGTCAAGTGATGTCATGAGTTGAAAAACTGTAAATCCACTAGAATTATAATCAGTCATTGCTTAGTGGCAGAGCATCACAGGACATAAGTGAAGAAGTGTTGAAGTGAATGCTATTAAGTCATTTGCTTAAACACTTCTCAGTTAACTCAAACATTTGCCAAAAGTAGTATAACTTGATGAACCTAAAAATTAAACTGAATAATTCAGGCACATATGTAAGTAACATTACTCTACACAGGGCTGAAGGGTTTTGACCCCGAGGATTAAAATGTACAGAAGGAGACATGAAAGTGCAATGTGCATATAAGCAAGCAATTTATCTGAGAATTACTTAGGAACAAATTTAAACCGCTAATTTAACAGATTATACAAGTTTGCTCCATTTCATATAGCCAAATAGTTACATAAATCCAATGATCCAAGTGAACTAAAATTGTAATCAAGCATTACTCAATACTGAGGCACAGGAAAGCATTCATAAAACGTGAAAAAAACGGCTAAAATACAGACTGTTGAATAATTTTCCCTGTTCAACCCTTTGATAACATAAAGCTCAGCAGAAATATAATGATTTAAAGAGCCAAGATAATTAAGTCAGTTAATCCACTATCAACAAATAACCAGCACTATTCTTCATTAAAATGGAAATTAAATTAAAACAGACAATTCTTTATCGAACTCAGCCAAAAACTTAACAAACCAGCAGATAAGTGAAATAGAATTTCTGGTAAGCATGATGCGCCATTTGAAGAAAACCATGTGCCCACATAGTTATAGGATTTGGCTACAGACATTTTTAAGGGACCGAGGGACCAATTATTATATATTTTTTGTAGCATCCTTCCAAAGGATAGAACCTTTGTTTTGGCTTTGTTCACTTTCATCTTGTTTACACTATTGTATACGTGAAGGGAATTTAATGCTCTCGGGAGTCCTATTTTTGAGTTGTCGAGGAGGACAATGTCATCCGTGTATTACAATATTGTGATCTTTGTATTACCGACTTTTGGGGAGATTATATTAGCGATGGTAAGTGCCCGGGACATATCCACAGTTGAATAAGCACCAAGGGCCTTACTACGAGCTTGCGGTCCCATAGACGCAGTATCAGCGGTGGCAGTCCGAGTGCAATGAGCTCAGCAGTCTGACTGCCGTATTACGAGATGGGTAGATCAGCTTTGTGAATACTGCCGCTGGACCGCCGAGATCGCAAAAAGACAGCCATCATAGAGTGGTACAAGAGAGGTGTACCAACATGCATAATATGTGTCGCTTTGTTCATGATCAGGGAATGGCAGCCACCAGAGGGTGATATAGGGTAGCTGCACCTCTGTGATTATTATGAGTTGCCTGCTCCACAGCTGGAACGCCAGCTTCAAGGTGGCAGTGATGAAGCATTTGAGTTGCGTACTCACCCCTTTCTTCTTTTTCCAGTCAGTTTCTAATGTGGATCTCTTTCTCCAGGTCCCCCTTCACAGCAGTATATTCACCCTGAATATTATGACACTGTGTGCGCTGATCTACAGGTGAGTCCTTTTCGTAACTTATATGCATTGCCAGGACTGCCCACATATGGGCCGAACCCCGGTAATGTGTGTCTGGTATTGTCCCAAATATATCATGCATATGTGTACATCCAACACATATGCAGTTGAAATGCACACACAAGCATCAATATATTTGTTAATAGTACTCACCACCGCTGCAAGATCCCTGCCTCCACATCGACGGCCCTGTGGTCAACTCGTAACATGGCCGTCTTTGGACCGGAAGTGTTATGGGTTGCTGGAGGGGGCGGATGCGATCTTATGGCGGTTGGATTGCCAAACTTGTAATAAGACCTCAAATCTTAACCCCAGTTATGAATCTCGTATACATGGAGAGCAATGTGCTGTCAAGTGAGACTGAACGCCTGAAGATTCAGAAGAGTTGATGATCAATCAAGCATGCTTTTTAGCTGCAATAAATGCCATTGCTCCTGCAATGACCTCTACTGTTAGTCATGCAGTAAAATAAACTGTTTTCTGAGAATTCTCATTTATGTATGCATTCAATTATGCTTTTTGAAAACCCTGCCCCAGGTACATCAGGACACATTAGAGACGTTGTTAAATAAGAGTTAATACATCCTCTGCCAAAGGGTAATTTTCAGTATTCTGTGCAGCATAACTTCTGCAGACCAGGTTAGGGTCCACCCATAATCCCCTGAATGACTGCCTTTAATCAAGAGCCAGAAGGCTTCTGGTCATGATAGTTTAATCAGTGGCACACAGTAAACGAGAGCAGCAATGGGCAGAACACAGAACGTTGTGACAACCTCTTTCTTTGTTAGGAAAACTAAAACAACAGCAAGATCCAAGTGTATATGAAAATTCCATGCAATTGTCCAAAGTATTGCAGGAACTACAAACACATTGTTTGCTTAGCAAACCAGCTCTTCACCATCAAGAGTTTCATCTCTGTATACCTATTTATTGGTTTCTTAATCTTGGTGTATTTACAACATCTGTTGAGAGCATCAAACAGCAGACCACAGCACCCTGGTTCCTGAAAGGAAGCAAAACAGAATGTTAATGTACTTCTAGCATTAGAACAGGGCATCAAGCAGCAAACATAGCAATAGGTATCAAAAACAGTGATGAAGGTCTCAGAGAGACAATAGACCTGCTGAGCAGACAAATGCCTGAGTGTAGGGGGACAAAATACACATTGCTGTACTTTTGAACACACACAATAGTAAACAATATTTGAGTAAAACCTATCAACATGATGTTACAATCCAGGAATAAGAACGCTTGTTTAATCTGGACTCATGGGGAAATCCAAAGCCATAGCCTAAGTAGAAAGGGTTACATGACAAGTAGCTTGTTGACTATCCTGCTCAGAGGGTTAGCATTTTCTTGCCTTACCAATGTGGTGCCTGCCACCTCTCTCTGGTCACCTGACTAGGTGTAGTTGGCAGTTAGGAATTGTGTATTCCACCTAGACAGCCACACACAGTGATATCTTAGCTGTGACTTGATGTGTCACCCTGGCAGCATGGGAGGGAGGAGCTGCTGCACCCAGCCTCACTTAAACTAGATAGTCTGGAGCCAAGGCTGGCAGGTAAGGGCATCTGCGCACTTCAAAGGCATGTGTCTAAATGTTTTTCTCCACTTCAAATGCACAACTGTGTATAGAAAAGGGATCTTTGACACCACTACTTCAGTACACTTCTGGAACTTTGGATTATCTTCTGGGAAAGACTGCTGTGCAGCTGAAAAGACTGCCACTCTGTGGGACTGCTACTTTGCTGGACATCTTCTTTGCTGTGCTGACCTGCTGCCTGCTGCCCTCTTGCCTAGGTGAGAAGGACTGGACCTGCATGTCTTGAACTCAGAACCCAGAGTGACTCCAAGGGCTAGTTAGTTGGCCTTGTGATCTAAAGCCTCAGGGACATATCAGGCTTGCAACAGCTTTGCATCTATGCCTGGACTCTGTTATCTGTGAGTCTACCCGGCCAAGTGGAGCCACCTGAGTCCTGGACCCTTGAAAGTGGGCTTAAGGGGTTTACCAGCAGAACTGATGAATCTCCTCTGCTATGATGTCCATCCTCTGGTTGAACCAATGCATCTCCTCAGCTGAGCGGCAGATCCTCGAGCAGATCAATGCATCACTGCTACTGCATGGACTGGGCCGGCTCTAAAGGTCCACATTACCCTTGCATCCACCGAACCGACGCATCACTGATGGTTTCCCAAATCCCCAACCCAAGTCCTTGAAGTCCTCGTTGACAGCAGCTTGACAATGATAACAGCCTCAAGAAGTCACACTAAGGAAACCCCGGGACTGATACCTATGCAGGGATTCAGGGGAAAGTATCTCCAAAATAAAAAAGAACAAATCCAACTGCCTGAAAATCATTTTTTAGTATGGCAGAGTATCTCAATCATCTAGTAGGGATAAATGTCTTCTCTCCTTATCCGGCATCAATAGGAGTGAGCACTCAAGGACGCCTATGTTAAAGATAATCAGCTGTCAAGTATAGTTTGATACAATCAAAACATATATGATCAATTTATTTTATATATTTATCACACAAGAAATATATACACATTTCCATGTACATGAACAATCAAAAAAATGCATACATAGAAAAAAGTGACACGTGCCCCTATGAGTCAAACATATACTTCACTGTTGTTAAAAATAATCTGCCTCTAAGCTTCATACATTCATTCAAACCAAGCTCTTATATTCACACTCACACTCAAGCAACATGAACAAGACAGAACATAACAAACTCACTGACCAAATAAAGAATGCTAATAAATCACCATAAGTACATAAAATGACAAAATAGTGTTTTCCTACACTAGTTCCTAAACAGCACTATGCTAATGTCAACAGCTACTATTATTCTTTCTTTTGGGCTTTTATAAAAAAAAATTGAAACATACAGGTACATGCATCATTGGGGCCGTTTGCGATTCCTTAATTGTGAAAATTAAGGAATCGCAATTAAGGAATCGCAAACGGCAATGCATCAAAAAATCGCTAATTTTTTAGCGATTCCTTATTTTTCCTTAATTGCAATTCACAATTTGCTAATCGCAATTAAGGAATCCCTTCCCATTGATTCCTATGGGCCAAAAGGACCATAGGAAGGAATGGGAAGACAATCTAAATTTGCGATTCACAATTAGCTAATCGCAATTTGAGATTGCGATCTCAAGGGTGCAGGGGTGTCCAAAGGACACCCTGTTGCACCCCTGAAATCAATCTATGCACATATGTTGTGCACACACATGCCCTAAGGGCATGTATGTGCACAACATGACAGTTTGAAAAATGCACAAAATTGCATTTTTCAGAATTTTCGCAAATTACCATGAGGTCCAACCTCATGGTAATTTTTTCCTCCTAATTGCGAATTCGCAATTTTTTTAGGTGTCATGCATTGCATTTAAGGAATCGCAAATTGCGATTCCTTAAATGCAATCGCATTTTTAGAAATCTCAAAAAATAGCGATTTCATGTATTTTTGATTGATGCATCCCAAATAGTGATTTAGGAATCGCAAACGGACGAATTTTGCGATTCGCACCGTTTGCGATTCCTAAATCACTTGATGCATGTGGCTGATAGTTTTCATTGGGTCTTTGAGATGCGCTGCCTTGTTGATTGAACTGCGCCGAAGTTTGTTTCAGTGAACGACCAGAGGTTATGGTCACACCTTCTTCAGGGCACTTCAAGGGTATTAGTATGGGACAGCAGAAAGGAGGCTATGTATCCATTGGAGTTTAGCTGTGAATAATACAATACATCCATAAATATGCTATATTAAATGATGCACATCTAGCTCCAGATGTGAGAGAATGATCATCAGCAAGAATAAAGGAATGGGTGATGAGTTGAGCATAGTATAAAGAGCAAGAGAATCTAAGTTACATTATCTATGTGATGACTAATTAGAAGGGTTGGTCACCGAATAAAAAGAATGAATGACTCCTAAAGCAACCCCAGAGCAGGCCATGAAAAGGACAAACATGTTGTCTGTTGCAGATGACAAACAGATAAGTCAGTGATCCAAATGCCCAAACCAGAAAACCTTATATAGCCCCTAGGTGTGGATTAAAAAGAAGAATTTTATAACACGCAAGAAAAAAAGATGATGACAGCCTCCACATCGCAGCCTTGCAGTTCCTGGAGACCGGCGCATCACATCGGCTATGTGCCAAATCCTCAATGTCCAGACGTCTCATTGCATGAAAACATCAAGAATATCCTTAATGACTACACAACAAGACCTCGCACATCAGCCTTACAGGTTTGCGAACACTATGCATCACTTCGGTTGAGCAACACTTCTCCCCCTCGGATCTACCAGGATTTATGGTACTTTGTTCAGTCGGTCTCACCTGGTCCTTGTTGCCAACCCATGCTCCATCGTGGTCGGCCTTAACATGTGACTTTTTCCCAGTCCAGTGTGACCACATATCCCTTGTAAGAGCTTTGTGGCGATATTTTACATCAAATATTTCAGATTAAAAGTCTCTGTTTTCCCTGATTTAATTTTTGTTGTTTGGTCCTGTTAAATTTATTTAAATATATTCTATTTTTCTAAACCTGGCGTGGAACTTTTTATGTGGTATTTTCACAGTTTTCATTGCTTGGAGTTTTGAACAAATTATTTACACATTGGGTCCAACAAAGCCTGACTGCTCTGTGCCAAGCTACCAGACAGTGAGTGCAGGTTAATTAAGGGTTTGTTTGTGCCTTATCCTGACTAGGATTGTGGTTGCTGCTGATCATGGCTAAAACCCCAATCAACCCACAATCCAGTTTCTAAATATGGTGATTAGCTGTGAAGATTGGACTCGTCTTTGTGCAGTGCTATTCAGTAATATGGTGGACATTAGCATTCCATAGCTAAGACCAATAGGAGAACATTCTCCCTGATTGGCCTTTTTGCTTTTTCCAAATGTATTCTTTCTCTACCTGGCTATAGTGTCTGTGTCCTCACCTGCAAAGATGAAGATTGAGCTGGCCAACCTGGAGAGCTACACTGTACCCAGCTCAGGATTTTTTTCAGGAGAAGGGGTTGCCCTTCAAGGAGAGCACTAAGAAGGCAGTGCACCAGTAAGCTTTAAGAGCATGGCTGAGGCCTATCAATTTCTAATCTCAGCAGATGACCAGATGGATGAGGAGGATGAGGAAGGGTCTGGTGAAGACCTAGAGGAGGGTGTTGAGCTGTGACCTATTTAGGAGGGAGGGTCTCTTCCTCTCAGGATTAGAGACCTCTTCAAGTGCAGGGAGTAGTGTGTACTCCTGCAACCCATCCCCAGAGAAGCTGGCAGATAGGGAGTACAAGCTGGAAATGGCTCGGTTTAAACTGGAAAAAAAGAAGCTGGCCATGAAGACTAAGCAAAAGAAATTTGCAATGGAAACACAACAAATTAAACTGGCTGTGGAGGAGAGAATTGCCTTGGAGCATTTGGATCATGAGAGCAGCCTTAAGGAGCTGGACAACAAGGCTAGACAGGCAGCACCCACCAGTGATGGTGGCAGCATTTCTTCAGCACCCTCTAGAGACAGGAGGGACCTAAAGATCTAGTGCCTGACTGTGTTGTAGGAGACAATACTGATAAGTAGCTTGAGGCTATGAGATTGCCTTAAAGATCCACAAGATTCCTGAGGAGGATTGGGGGCTGGTCTGTCAAGGCATATCACTAGTGAGTGGAGGGACAGCCTACTGGCCCTAGAAAAGGAGGACAGAATGAGGTAAAGGAATCCCTTATCAGTAAGTATGGTCTGACCCCAGAAAAGTATAGGCTCAAGCTCGGGGACATCCAGAAGCTGCCCCAACAGTCATGGGTGGATTACGTGGATTCCGTTTGCAAGGCACTGGATTATTGGGTGAAGCACAGTGAGATGAATGATTGGAAGGGGCTGTATGATCTCCAAGAGTGCACATATTCAATACTTGTTTTCCATATCAGCGTCAGCACTTGATTGATATAGTAAGCTCCCTGACCCAGGGAACTTGCAAATGAAGCATACTGCTGGCTCAACATCCGGGCCCATAAGATGATATCTGGGGGGGAACAAGTCAAGGGTGGGCATGGTCCTCATCAGAAGAAGGAGGGCAGAGATTAAAAAAACGCAAGGAGAACTCTAAAGGGCCCAACAATAATTCATTGATTCAGGACTTCAATCACCCAACTGAAAAGAAGAAGTCTTCATTGAAGGCACCCCCTAAGTCTGAGTGCCAACATGAAGGGTACCTCAAGGGAAATACGAAGTGTCCCAAGTGGGCACAGCCTCCCTTCAGTTGACAGTCACTCAGGTTAGCTAGTGCATCACTTGGGTAGTGTGGGGGACATGGTGGTAGGGGTTACCCTAATGTCTCAGGGTAATGGAGAGATGGTACAGAGAACTCACATGCCTAGTAATGCTAGGGAATACAGGCTCCGGGTTACCATCAATGGGCTGACGGTTAAAGCTCTGAGAGAAATTAAGCCAGAGTGACAAATGTCAGATGTCATCTGGTAACAACAGAGCAGGTAGTCCCTGATCGTTTTCCACAAAGTTTTTGCAGTTGATAAAAATGAAAGTCATTATCCTCTGACTCTGATTCCCCATTCCCTTTCAATGGTGGTGGGGGGTGGTAATCAGGTTCCTTTAGAGTAGCTGTGAGTCCATTGATGCCTGCGGATTGCCTGCTTGACAATGACATAGAGCATACCACCTGGAAGGAGGTAGAGATGTTAGGGTTGCCTGAGTGGATGTGCCTGACCACACAGTCTATGGCTGCCCGGGAGGGTAGCCAAGAGGACCTGGAAGAATAGCCTCAGTACCTTCCAAGAAGAGAAAGGGCAGGGTGCATGGGGAACCCACTCAGGAAACCGCCACAGTCCAGGAGGAGGCTGACCCTGACGGGGAACGCCCCGGAGCCTACAAGGGAGTATGTGGCCAAATTGGGGAACCTGCCTGATCTGGCCAATTGGCAGTAAGAAAGGGGTCCCACAAGAATACTGTCTTTTTTTGGTACACATATTTCACCAGGTATATCTTGTCATATTTGTGCAGGCTGAGATTCTCCAGTTCTGTGTGAAATCTGTGCACAAATTATAATGCCAATTCGGTACAGTTACTGTTTCTCATCACAATTGAAGACAAACATTATTGTTTACTATTTAAACACTTTATATGAAAATTGCATTGCATGTCATATATGTACTTGTGTAAAGCCATGGATGTTGGCCACTGGAACCCAGACAGTGCTTACCAAGGTCCCACATGAAACATTTCATTTCACCAATTTGACATGAGTTACTTTCTACCTTTATAAATTGGGCGGAGTGTGCAGTGAAAAATGTCCACTTTGGCTGCACTGGCATTGAGTTGGCCACTATCACCACACAGCCAAACCTAAGAAAATACACACATTAATGTCTATGAATTACAGAGACATCAAACAAATAGACAGTTCTAAATATGTCTTTGTCTTAAAATCCAGTAGACAACTCTAAAAATTCACCCAAATGCTCAAAAATGTATGTCATGCAGTTGAAAGGAGAACTTCATTTGGCATGCCAATTTCAGTTACATTTGCCTAAAAGAAGGTAGCCTTTTAATCAACCTTCATAGAGAACACTGATTGTTTCTGGCTGTCTTTCTGAACACATCTAAGTCAGTTCCTTTTTTCTCAATGAGCTTGATAGCTATTCTTGATTCTTTTTTTTAAAAGACTGATACAAGCAGAGCTGCGGTGGTATCAGGTATTAACCACCCATGTACTATTATTGCTTGTATTTGTGCATTGAGATAAAGAGCAGCCATTGTTATCCTTGCATGTGGTATGCATCTTCAAGAAAGGAAGGATTACACAATTGTCGTCTTATGGGGTGTTAAGAAAAGCACTACTTTACATTAGAGTTTGTAAATGTACCCTTTAAAGAGAGTTAATTTGCATCCCAGATCATTTGAAGAGTTTTATTTACCATCCGATATAGTTTGATGTAGAAAAGAATAGAACAGCTTAGTTAAGTGCACAATACATTTTCCTTACATTTTTGTGTGTGCAATCAAATATTAACCTGTGTGCACTGCATTTATCAAAATCCTAGTCGATGACTATATTATCTTCAGTGAAAGTCACATTTATATAATTAATCTATAGCCAATGAATTTGCTCATGCTAAAAGTATTCATTTGACTGCCATTTTCTTTCTTAATATTAGCCTGATTGTCACTAGGCCTCAACTGCTTGTACTGTAAGCTTCATGTTTTTTTTTTTTACTGGTTCTTTAGCACTGCTTGTTAGTTAGAATAGTCCTCTGTATGTCTCAAGAAACCCTTCGATTAGATACTGGGAGACAGGATTCTGTCTCAGGAAGATTTGACTCTTTCTAACTTCAAGGCCATTCATCTGAATGTTGCTTTGTTCAACATAGCAACATGGACAGTCTACCTGCGCCCAGAGAACAATGTCTTCTGAAAGGATCATACAGAGGGCGTTGGTTAGACAAAGCTTCCAGAACCTTCCACTATCTACTAATTGTATGTTTTTAAAATAGTTTAACGAAAATTCTGTCCTGATTTCTCTGAGTGAAGACCTGTATCACACTCTGCTGATTTCCCCTGCCCAAGGTGCTTGAACATCTGTGCCCACACCTATAAACATTAAGGGCCTCATTTAGGAGGCTGTGCGTCACTTTTACGCCGCACTTTTTGTGACTCATCAGCAGCGTAAAAAATGTGCCTTGTTGCACCATCTTTACAAAGTGACTCATCTAGGTAGGTGCGTCACTTTGTAAACCCCTGCGCTACATTATACCTGCGCCAGGTATAATGTATGCAGGGGGGCATTCTGACGCAAGAAAAGGTCCTAGAAGTGACGCAGTGAAATCTATAAGATTTCACAGCGCCACTTCTAGGACGCAACTGTGTCAATTTCCTACGCCTGCCTCACAGCAGGCGTAAGACTCACGCAGGCCCTTTCACATGGGGCTTGCCCCATGTGAAAGGACACATTGCTGGAGTCGCATCACTTTTGTGACACACTCCAGCAATGCGTCACTTTTGCACCATACAGATGCGTCAAAAATACTGACATATCTGTAAATCATTGCGCAATGATGCGTCATACAGTAAATATGACGCATCATTGGTGTGGCAAGGAGGTCGCAATGAAAAGTGACGCATCGCTGTTTTCACGCAGCGGTGCGTCACTTTACATAAATGAGGCCCTAACTTTGTTTATCTCATGCTGACATCTTCCTTCAAATTTGCACTTGGATCACTGACAAAGTATTGATGCATATAATATATAGACATCAAAATATCAGAAGTTAAATATTGATAAGGAAAATTTCGACTTTGTATACTAAATTAGTAAAACCCAAAATATCATTGTTGAAAATATTTATTTTTTAACTATAATAAAAACAACCTCTACAAACTACCAACAAATTAATATATAAAATGAAACATGTTTTTTTCATCCAACAGAAAAAAGAAAGCACCTGTTCCACATTAGAACACCCCCAACGGAAAAGCTGCAAAACCATGAAAAACATCTAAATAGAGCATTCACGCACGTATACAAAGCAAAAGTAGTTGCATATTTTTATATGTAAATAGCAGATGTACAAACTTTAAAATATTATATATATTTCTAATATTACACTACTTTCGGATACAATGATAGACGCTGCAAGGTGTACCACTTCACAGCAAGGAAAGCAGTTACTTAATCACATGGGCTACACCAATTAAGTGCATCAACAGAAAATATAAACTGGAAATGTACTAAATGGTATTCTAATGGATGCACTTGAGAAGGACAATTTCAAAAGACGATGTAATTCATGTAAGAGAGCACAACCATTCCCCAAAGGGGACAGAAATAGTAGTAAGGGAGATATTGCAGGATATAAGAAAGGCAAACACAAGCTCCTAGTAACCTACAAGCAACATATTTAAAGATATACCACTTAAAATGCCCGAACACATCACAGTCCAATTACTACCCATCCCCACTTTAAAACCTTTATTTGTACAAACTAAAAAAGCCACCAGTGATACCCCACCTGCCCCTAGAAGATACAAAAACATACCATGACTGAAAATTAAAAATGACACATAGGGCCTGATTACGGTGGGCGTTGGTTAGACCACCGCCCCCTATTGTAGCGTACAGGAGACCGCGCAACAAGCAGACGGCAGTTCGATCATCACATTTCGATATGCCCCCACATGCTATTGGACTTGAAAGTGATCTGTAAATATGATGTCTTGTGCTGCAGCCAAGAAAAAGGGCCACAGAACAAGCTGCTGTCATAAAGAGCACCTCCTGCACGTTCATGGATCATGTGCCATGCACCACGTCGTACATGGCGCACGGTGCATGGAGATGAGTGGGGACACTACATGTCCTTGATAGGGGTCCCATATCCTTTTCTGACAGACTTTTCATTTCAGTCTTCCCTGCATGAAAAGGCTGTCTGAAAGGGATCTTGTGATCCTGATGGCAGTGCCTGCCTCAGAAACCCCACTATTCAGGGATACGACTCCAACTGTCACCCCATTGGTATCTCTGATCCTGGTGGAGAAGGCAGTCTTCCCACTGGCCAACCACCATTGTAATAAAGCCCATAATGAGGAATTTTTATTTTTACATGACAGCATTATTAATGAAAAACAATCCTAATATTATATACAGCACATGCCTTACTAAAATGTAGCCAATGTGAAACCTGATGATGGATGGGTCCTTCAAAATGTTTCCCAATTCATTCACTCAGATGTACACTACAAACAGTGAATATCAAAACACAAATATTCTTTGATATATGCCCTATTGCCAAATAAACAAAGCAACACTTACTATAACCTCTTAAACCATATGAAAGATAAAACAAGTAATTGCTACCTGTAGAAACCTGGCTCTCCGATGATATGGTTGCCTAGCCAGGTTTAGCACTCCCACCTGGCTGTAGTAGTGTGACCTTAAATAGGATGTCAATAGATCGGGGTATTGCAGCTATGTTTAAATCCTGTTACGGCTGCACGTTTGTTAAAGAGTCTGTGGCAGGTTGCGAATGCGCACATTTTGCGATCTCCTTTAATGAAAATTACACTATGTAAGGGGTGCTGGTTTATCGCCCTCCTTGACCTTCCAAGGAATTTAAACCCACACTTACTGAGGTCACTAGTGCTATGGCAATGAGAGCAGCCAACTTTACACTCCTTGGGGCCCTGAATTTACATTTTGATGATCCTACAGAGATAGAGATTAGCAGCTTCCTTCAGACCTTGCAGTATGCCAATTAAATCAACTAGTCTCTGGGTCCACCCACACAGCAGGCAACTTACTAGACCCCGTCTTTTTTAACATTCCATTCCTGACTGCTAGCACACCTAGGCCGTTCTGTTGGTTCGACCACTTTTTAATTTCATTTTCCCTTTTGGCTCATGTACCCCCAATTATAGGTGTCCAGAAATCCTTATATAAGTGCCCTTGGCGTAAATTGAACTTCGAAGCAATTTAACGCCCTTCTTGCTCTAAAATTACACAAGTTACCTATGGATCCAGATGTGGCCTATAAAATCTTTTGCAACTGTATTCTCCAAGTACTGGATTCTCTTATTCAGGCCAATTGGTCCAAGTGCCGTACTTCTCATGCCAATCCTTTGTTTTCCAATAGACTGGGTGATATGCGCAAAGCTTTTAAAAAACTGGAACTGGCTTGGAGAAGGGACTATAATCTGTCTGCTAAGAGATGTTATCAAACTGCCATCAAAAGATATCATCGGGCCATTCAATCTGAGTGTACTGCTTATTGACACCGTCTTGCAAAATAGAAGTTGGAGCCTGAAGAGTTGATCTATAGTGGAGGTGTTCTCCCTAAAGCCAGCCTGATACGGGCTCAAGACTTCATGATCTTCCATCCAAGAGTGTAGTCGCTCTAGGAGAATCCTAGCAAACAGTTTCTGAGTGACCTCCATGAGGCTTATTGGCCTGTAGTTGGAGGGCAAGAGTGGTGAGCCTTTCTTGAACACCTGGAAGATGTTGGCGCCTAGCCACGTGTCTGGGATCTTCATGCCTAGCATTATAGCATTAAATATTTCCCAGAGATAAGGTCCCAAATGTAAGGTTCCTCCGCGAATAAGTCCCCAGGGAACTTATCTAGACCAGGGGCCTTACCTAGAGGGAGGTTCCTAATAGGATTTCTAACTTCTATTATGGTAATCCACTGAGGTTCTTTGCTATGGATCCCTGGGATTGCTAAGACCGTTGTACATTTATGCTCTGTTGGTTCCTTGGTTGTGTAGAGGGCTTGAAAATGGTGTTTCCATGCTGCTGCAGAGATATTTGGCTCAATCGCTGGGTGCTCTGTGCTACCGTCTGGCTGACTAGAGACCAAAACCTCTTCATATCCCTGGTATGAAGAGCTGCCTTAATGTCTTCCCATCTTTCAAGCTCCCAGTCCTTCTTGGCCAGCTTGGTACAGTCTCTGTGCTGAGCCCTGCTTAATTTGATTAAGGATCTATCCTTTAGCTTGATGGCATCTATGAGGGCACCCTTAGCCTTGCGACAGGAGTTATTATACCAGGTTTGCTCGACCACCTTGAGGGCTTGGGACGCATCATAGGATTGAAAATATTGGTCAGGCTAGTTGTCAGTTCTTTATGGAGTGCCGATAGTCTGCTGATGGTGGGAGGAGTGGCAAGTGTTGCAGAAGCCAACTCCATTTCTATTAAGAGCGAAATGATTTTAGAATATAATTCTGCCTCCTTGTCTGGGGACTGCTTGAACTTTCCCCATCTGATTTTCCTTCGGTTGTTGATGAGTATTAGGTTTGTACTGGCAGAGGTGGCAGAAGACGTGGGATTGCAAATTTCTGGTGGCTCAAGATCCAATGTCAAAGCATTATGGTCACTATCAAATCTTGAAGTGATGGCAAAGTTGACCACCCACCGCCACATGCTTGTCTCTACTAAAATATAATCCAGCAGGGAGGATTGGCCTGTTCTATTGAAAGTTAACTTCCCTGGCTGACCGGACTAAGTGTGGCCATTACAGGCCTTCAGGGTGTGGGTTAGGATTACTGCATGATCTGGAGCACCAAAGAGGTCCAGGCCTTTACCGGTGAAACTTGCGGATCAGGAATTGACCAGAGGCTAATGGCTATCCTCCTTGCTAAAGGGGGCATCTGTGGGGACAGCAAGGGGCTCTTATTGGTGGTTGAAATCCCCCCAAGAATTAATCTGACATTCGGGGGGACTATATCTATAAGGGAGTTGATTAGTTCTATGGTTGGGGATTCCTGAGTTATGTTTATGGGTCTGGAGTAGATGTTAATAAATGCGAGTTTAAGACTCGAGGGGAAAGTGAGTATGATACACTGTAGATCGTTGGATGTGGTACTCAGCTGGGCTGCCGTGCAATCCAGATGGGTAGCGACCCAAGTGCAGGGGCCTCCGAGGGTCTACCCCTTCCCCATGAGGTGGCCTGCACGTTAAAGGTTGCAAAACCTCCTCTCTCTTTATCCTTTATTGCCCAGGTCTCCTGGAACATACAGACGTCATTAGAGCCCACAAAATGTCCCCAGTTGGGGCAGTGAAGTTTGTTTTTTATCCCAGTGATGTTCCTGGATAAGATCCTTAGATTTTGACTGGTGGAGTTGACACCGCCGTAGGCGTCCTGTGTGATAAGGTGCAACTGCTCGTGGTGGCTGGCCGCAGCAACAGGGTGGCTTTGAGTTCCTCCGTTGAGAATGCTGGGCAGGGAGTTATATTGTCCATGGGAGTTGCAGCTAGATGGTTCGGCATAACTGAGACTGACTCAGGTTGTCAAGTGCTCCTCAAGGATATAGGGGTGACTGTGTCACTGGTTCAAGATCTTCACTACTGGGAGTGCGCTGTAGACGCGGCCCACTGAAATTCGCCCCTGCTGCCTTCTTAGGACCCCCCTGCCCTGTGTTGGGGTTGAGGTCCCCTTGCAGCCCCAGTCAGTCTACTTGCTCAAGGGGTCCATATCTATTTGCTATTGGAATGCTAAAGAGATGTCTAAGGGGTTGGCCTGTGTTCCTATATGGCCGGAGTCTGTTAGTTGGAGTCCAGGCCAAGGTGTGGGTGCCAGGGTTGAAGAAGAACTCCAAGGTATGAGCGCGGACCATAGTGTATGGTGCGTGGGTGCTAGGAAACTGGCCTGCAATATTTTGTACAGTTAGGGGGTTGCTAAAATTGATAACTATAAAATCTCCCTGGATTGTTTTTGGGTTGTTACCCACCCATCCCACTCTACGGACCATTTCCTAAGCCCTGTCGTAGGAGAACTGCTTGTGCGTGGTTAGCCAAAAAAGACACTTGTTCCTAAGCTCTAGCTGTGATTCTTTCTGCCCATGGTTGGACTCGGGAACCCCTGTTAAATATTATGACATAGGGTAGTGAGGCAGGGGGTAGATTTATAGTTGGAGTCATCGCTTTTGCTGGTCCTGTGTCCTCCGCCTCTGCTGTGTGTAACTTTTCCCTGCCTCCCCGCTTCACTGTATGAATGGGCCCTCTTCTATGGGAGTCCTCCCCAGGTGGAGCGGGCCAACGGTTTGCCCTAGGGTCATGTGGGGGGGAAATGCCAGATGTTTTGAGGTGCATCAGGGAGTTAGCAGTCGGCAAGACAGTAGTGGCCTCTGTCTTTCCATCGCTTATTGGTGCAGCAAAGATTGGAGCCAACATAGGCCTCGTGTTGGAAGTGGAAGGGTCGGCTATACTATCAGTCTGTGAGCTACCGTCTTGCCTCTTCCCCAGGACAGTGGTGGTTGAGCCAGGGGGTTACCCTTGCAGCTGGGTCCAGACTGTTGCCCTACATCCAGATGCTTCAATAAGAGCGCAAGCTCTTCCTTGACAATGGCCCTCATCTAGTTCACCAGCTCCACTAACAAGTTCTTTGCCCACGGAGGGCAGTCCGAGGATATCAAGGGGTTGGTGGGGGAATCAATCAAACTCGTACTACAAGCAATTTCCTCTACACTGTTTGTTGAGATTGGATTCCTGTTGTATTTCCAGTCTTGCGTAAGTGTGGCTGCACACCCTGTATACCAGAGTGTAAAATATAAACATACAGGGTAAAAATAACGAATAGTCAAACTGTACATGTGAGTTACATCACTATGAAGAATGTCCTACGGTGAATCAGTTTGAGCTGTTTGTGCTTGGGTGCACTAGGTTACATGCGCTCTTTGTCCACCACCAAATCCTGCTGAGAGTACAAGGAGCGTCCAACACAGCTGCAGGGAATAGCTACTTGTGCCGGATAAGGATGGCTACTTTAAAAAAAAAAAAGAAAATGAAAAAGTCCCAGATAGACTTACCAGAGCGTGGATTCATAGGCCAAGGGGGGTGGCCCTGCCCTGCCTCTTCCTGGCGCCGACGGGTGCAGGACGGGCCTGCCCTTGGCCCGTGCATGTCCCGCGGGGAGCGAGGCAGCACTTTAAGCGCAGTGGTGGCGCCTCCCTCTCGTGAGCTGCGGTGGGAGATGGTGGTCGGTGCACCCTGGGACTTACAGTCCCACCAGGGTGAGGTGTGGGGCAAAGGAAGTGTGAGGCGGCTGAGGAAACTTCTTGGGACAACGGTCCCACCAGGATGCTGCCCGATCTGTCCCCAGAATCAGTCCCGGTGCACAGGAGTAAAAAATCAGCAGCGTCCCACACCGCGGGGAGTGAAGCAGCCCTTTAAGCAAAGTGGTGGCGCCTCCCTCTTGTGAGCGGTGGTGGGAAATTGTGGCCGGTGCACCCTGGGACTTGCAGTCCCACCAGGGTGAGGTGCGGGGCAAAGGAAGCGTGATGCGGCAGAGGAAACTTCCTGGGACAACGGGCCCACCAGGATGATGCCCGATCTGTCCCCAGAATCAGCCCTTGTGCACAGGAGTCAAAAACAGCACTGTCCCGCACTGCGGGGAGCGAGGCAGCTCTTTAAGCGCAATGGTGGTACCAGCCACTCATGAACGGCGGTGGGAGATTGTGGCCGGTGCACCCTGGGACTTGCAGTCCCACCAGGGTGAGGTGCGGGGCAAAGAAAGCGTGAGGCAGCAGAGGAAACTTCCTGGGACAACGGTCCCACCAGGATGCTGCCCGATCTGTCCCCAGAATCAGTCCCGGTGCACAGGAGTAAAAAATCAGCAGCGTCCCACACCGCGGGGAGTGAAGCAGCCCTTTAAGCAAAGTGGTGGCGCCTCCCTCTTGTGAGCGGTGGTGGGAAATTGTGGCCGGTGCACCCTGGGACTTGCAGTCCCACCAGGGTGAGGTGCGGGGCAAAGGAAGCGTGATGCGGCAGAGGAAACTTCCTGGGACAACGGGCCCACCAGGATGATGCCCGATCTGTCCCCAGAATCAGCCCTTGTGCACAGGAGTCAAAAACAGCACTGTCCCGCACTGCGGGGAGCGAGGCAGCTCTTTAAGCGCAATGGTGGTACCAGCCACTCATGAACGGCGGTGGGAGATTGTGGCCGGTGCACCCTGGGACTTGCAGTCCCACCAGGGTGAGGTGCGGGGCAAAGAAAGCGTGAGGCAGCAGAGGAAACTTCCTGGGACAACGGTCCCACCAGGATGCTGCCCGATCTGTCCCCAGAATCAGCCCCGGTGTACAGGAGTCAAAAACAGCTGCGCCACTGCCAGGGGTTTCTGATCCTTGGCCGTGGCGATGGTCCTAGGGCAGCCCGACTGCCCTAGTCGTAATAAGGCGGTCGGAAGACGCCCACTGCTGTGCTCGGCCAGCATAATTGGCCCTAAACTCAACAAACAAAACCAAATAATATACAATATGCTACAATTTAAATTCAAACTCTTCATAAATAGGAAAGGCGTATATTACTTAGAAATGATAGCCAAAAGCATATTAGAAGATAAATAGTAACCTACCGAAGTCCTCAAATATACCCAAAAATTTTAAAACAACATGCCAAATCTTTTTTATTTTAAGTAATTAATGCAGTATTTCATTACATCAGTCAACAACTTAAAATTCCAATGTTAATGAAGACTTTTATAACAAAACAATATAAAATGTATTTATTTTTAAAATGTAACCGTCATCAACCTAGAAAGTAAAATACAAACTCAATCCATTACATAAATTAATTACAACACATAAACCAAACAATTGTACATAACATTCGCATAATATTTATATTAACATTATAAAATAAAAAATGTTACCAAGCGCAAAAAAAAACGTACCATTCTGTAACTACACATTTTTCTCTGTAGCTCTGTAATTTGACATAGTTATTCACTAAGAATGGGAAAAACATTGTCCAAAAAGCCCCCCCCTAATACAAAAATAAAAATGAATCCAATAGAAATTCCTTGAAGCAGTCCAAAGTATGTACGATCCACAAAAAAACCTTAACATGTGTTTTAAGGAAAGAGACCCTTTAGGAAACCAAAAATAAATACATCACAATAAAAAGGCACTGGTGTATTATAAACCAAAAATGATTTCTTTAAAAACAAAAAAGTAAATTCCCTACACCCATATGACACATTTGTAGACAAAACCCTGCATTACAAATTTAAAAACATACCCACAGAAACAAATTACACTCTCAAAAATACATGTACATAACAGATATTCATCCAAATATATTTAACATAACATAATTTAACATTGCGATACATTATAAAAATAGTGTCCAAAAACTCAAAACTACATACCAGTGAAAAACGCTAACACTAAAATATATATATAGTAGACAAAAACCCCAAAACAACAGTAAAACTACCTTCTAGATCTTCCCCTAGAACCCTTCTCTCAAAACCCTTTAAAATCCTTAAAAAAGGACTTACCTGTTCTGACAAACAGCAGAATCTTACTGCAAACTGGTCTTGGGAAAATAAACTTAAAATAGCACAAATAGATTACAAAATAGAAGAAAGCAGTAAAAAAAGGCCACTAAGTATACCTAAAAGAAAAGACTATCACCTCATGGAAATTAATGGGAGATATTGTATAAATGTTGAATAAATGTATGAACAAAGTTTTAAAATATTGTAAATGTAAAACATGGAAAGAAATGTGATAAAATAATAAAACTTTCTAAGTATACATTAAATAACAATAACTAATATATACACTTAATTATAATACAGGGAAGAAAACCTATTTTAGAATGATGTTGAAAATATAAATATATAAAAATTTAGGAAATGCTAAAAAAAGTTTAAACAATGTAAAATAAAAGTTGAAAATGTACGACATGCAATATTATGTAAAAATGATTAAAATATTGTTATTAATAGAAAAAATACATGTTGAAACCAAATAACATATAGAAAAATGTGTCACTTAGACAAAACAATGTAATAAATAATATTATTTAAATTGCGTGGCCTAGCTGGGAATGGCGACAGACGTGATCGGCTGAGCTCCTGCTGCTGACCACGCCCCAGAAACGAATATTCTGAACCCTAGGACCTGTGGTGAATGGTGCTGGAGGGGTGAATACCCCAACCACAACCACCTAAGGGGGTTGGATGCAGCCTGCTGCAGACCAGATCCAAGAGCAAAATGTTGGCTGGAGGGGCATGTTGCGCTTGGTACTGCTACTAGCTGCAGTGACAATGCCTGGTTCCCTGGCACTGTGGGGGCCCCTCCAGGAGTTGTAGAAGCGCATCTGAAGTGTGACACCCTTTGGGCGGAATTGGTTGGAGGTCACTGGTAGGGAGCTGCAGGGGCTTGGAGATATTGAGAGATTGACAGGGCAGCCTCCAGGCACTTATTGCGTCGCAGTGCGATCACGCCTGAGAGATTGAGTGCTTTCCCCTACTCTTCTGCCGCTCTCCCTCTTCCGCTTGACCCCACAGAGCCAAAGTGTATGAAGGCCCAGGCCCAAATAATATTTGTTGACCCAGATGATGAGGTGGGCCTGGGAAAAGGCTGGATTTTGTCCACTGCCTGCCATGAGGTAACTGCAGTGAGAGAGGAAGGAGGGAGTAATTTTGGAACCCATGTCACTGTAGCTTGATACTGCTGGGACTCTCTGCACCTGTGGCTCCATGCTCTGATCCAGTGCAAGAACCAGATCATTGCTGGCCTGCACTGTGTGCTGTGGATTCTGGCCTGCAACGGGGGAGAGGAGTGTTGCTGGACCAGCATGGCCTATCAACGAGGTGCCCCGCAGTTGTGGCCGAGATTGGAGAGTAGTTCCTGGTGAGATATGGGAAAACTCAAAATGCAAAGGACCCCTGGAGGGGGATGGAGAGGAGGCCGACACAGGTCCAGGAGGAGGATTCACACTGCTGTGATTTTAGCAGGCATCAAAGTTACCAAAGCGATGCTGGAGGCGCAGATAACGCCATCGGCGAAAGTAGTGGGCATACTCCAGGCCGAAAACAGAAAGTGAACAACCAGAGCCTGAGAGTCTGAGAGGTGGAAACTAAGTTGGACACAGCACACCTGGCAAAATAGGACCTCATGAGGTGCTGCACACAGCTGGAGAAGAAGGTGGCGGTCCTCACCGACTAGCTGAAGGATGCAGAGTGGAGATCCAGGAGGCATAACATGAGACTGGTAGAGTCCCTGGGAAGACAGCGGGACCAAACTTAGAACTTTGAGAGGGAACACATGATGCCAGCAAAGGCCCCCGGCCCCTGGGCAAACCCCTGTTAATGAACTATCCAGATGATACTGTATCCTTCAGACCACTCACAAGCATAGCCCATGGTTTTTTGAAGTGCAGGATGTTATTATCTACCTGGATTATACAACGATTGTCCAGTAGCAAACGGGAACCTTTATGCTGGGCCTTAAGTCAGCTCTTAACTTCCCAGCAAAAGTGAGGATTGTCCAGAGAGAAAGGGCACATTTCCTCTTCTCTGCAGGAGGCATGGACTTGGCTGAAACAACAGGGACTGTGGTAGGACCCCAAATTGTCTTCAGAGAGCACAACAGGCTGGCAGCTGAAGAAAAGAGGAAAGAGAGACATTGCAGATCTTCCCTGATGAAAGTACAGTTGAGGGCAGAGTAGGAGAAGGGGGTAAAGGACGATCAGAACTGTAAAAACATTCTGCAGAACAATAAATGGAAGGTACTTGTGGGAGAGGAGGGGAGTAGGCCAGACTGTGTGGGAATCTACAAAGACTGAGTGAGAGAACTTGCTGGTGGTAACTCTGATGACCTCAGATCATATTATCTGAATTTGGGGCAGAGGTAGTACGCTGGGGCGTCAGTGTACAAGGGTCCCCGCCCGATATGTAATATGATCAGTATGGTATGCTCTGGGGGTGTGATCGACTCATGGTGGGAATTGAGTAGCAAACTATATAATCGTTGTCTTCTCTACATTTCAAGTGGGGGCTGCTCTAGCATGATGAGTGCATAGAGTTTTCACATGTAGCTTTTTTTAATTAAAATTTTATGGCAGACCCTGAATTGCGTGGGTGTTCATGTTTCAGATCACAGCACAGTGGGGTAGGGTGGAGGGTGTTTCAGGGGCAGTTAATACAGCTACATGAATATGGGTACCAGAGCGGACAGATAGAGGTGGATGGAATTCCCCCCAAAAGGGCGCAGCTGACCTTTTGGTTATTATGGTGCTGACACAGAGCTTGACATTGGTCTCCTGGAGTGGCAACAGGGAGAAGGGGAGCCTAGTGCCCAAGGCCTTTAGTACCTGATGTTATATTTAAAAAAGAGACTAACCTGATGGACATGCAGCATCACAGCCTAAGGAGAAGTAAATACTGGGTGGCCTCATATGCTCAGCACACCTCAGGCTCACGGGGGGGCACACCTTATTGGAAAATCACTTGCTTTCCATGTTCTTTGTACAGTTGGATGATGTCAGCTGCTACACCACCCTGGTGGGGTAATGTGAAGGTGAGACACTAGTCCTTCTCAACATATATGCCCCACTGGGCCTTCAAGTGCCCACACTAGTATGCAAGTTGGGGAAGCTCTTGAAGAGGTTTCCCAGACATTCACCATAATTGGGAGAGATATCAACCTGGTACACTATTTACATCTGGACCAAATGAGTGCCCAGCTGGAGAGGAGAATGATGGAATTCAAACAGGCGCTAGGCTTGGAGGATGTATGGATGGTCCTAAATGTCCCAGACATGCTATGCCTTCCAGATTTGACCTTTTTTCTGACATCTAGTGATATCCTGGGCAGGTTTCTAGAGGCCAAATATCTAGCACAAGGGATTTCTGATCATTCCCCCCGGCAGGTCACCCTGCTCACAAATAGGGATAGATAACCCAAGGCATGGGGGATGGCCTGGTGGTGATTGACCAACGTACAGGTGAGCAAGGCACTCAATGAGGCGACTGAACACAGTTTCGAGAATGAGGGTACATTGGAAATTGATTGTACAATCTGGGACATGTATAAGGCCAATATGAGGGGTGTACTGATTGCAGGCAAAGTGGGAGACAGGAGGGATAGACACAAATGGCTAGAGACACTAAAACAAGAAGTTAAGGCTTTAGAGAGGGAATACAGCACTTACCCCGCAACATCCCTGAAACAAAGTCTAGAACGCAAATGCACTGAGGTGAAAACCTCTTTCCTTGCAAAACAGAAGTGCATTTACAAGGCTCGTAATAAAGCTGGCAAACTGTTGGCTTGGATAGGCAGCAAGGAACAGGAATACTTGCACGTTCTGGAGCTTAGCCTGGAGATGAGAGACACTGTGAGGGGTGGTAAACAAATTACACCAGCATTTGCTGCCTTCATGGTTGCCTTTTAAAGCCCAGGGAAGAATCCTCAGAGGAGAAGATTCATGCACAACTGCACAGTGAATGCTCTGAGTCAGACCAAATGGGAAATGCTGGAGGCGGATATTACAGAGTCAGAAATCATGGTGGTACTGGCTCAGATGCAGGCTGAGTAGGCCCCTGGCCTGAGTAGGCTACCCATAGAATTCTTCTGCAAAATGGCCTGTAAAGTGGCTAAACCATTGCTCATGATGTACCACTAAGCATGCCGCATCAGGGCGTTGCAGGCAGATTTATGCATGCACACCATTATTGTCAAACCCAAGGCGGGCAAACCCAAAAGTAAATACGATTCATATAGACCAATTTCCTTACTCAACACTAATACAAAGATCCTTACTATGGTGCTGGGGAACAAACTGAGCATATTGGTGACTGACTGGGTTCATATAGACCAGACAGGCTTAATGCCGTATTTCTCAACAAAACAGAACCTGCGGCACCTTCATAATTACATAGTACAGACAAGCGCGGAGGTCGAACCCTGCTCCATCATATTGTTGGATGCCAAAATCAATTTCCATTTGGTGGAGTTTCCCTTCCTGTTTTTACTCTTGGAACAAATGAGGTTTGGACCTCGTTACATCACTTGGATCAAATTGACATATGGGAGCCACAGGCCAGGATAAAATTCAATGGCTGTCTCTCAGAAGGGTGCCCTAGTTGCAGAGGCACAAGACAGGCGTCTCCACATGTCACCGAAACCCTTCTCACTGACAGAGGGACAGCTGTTAGAACTCAAGAGGAACTCAGTAGGATAGACAAACAAATTAAGCGTTGGACGAGCGGCTTAGGTTGCAAAGAAAGAATATCGCTCTATGCAGATGATATACTGCTTTATCTGATGAAAATGGAGCGGTCTCTGGCCCATGTCCGTGAAATCTTTCAAATATTTGGGAAATTCTCAGAATTCACCATTAAATGGGAGAAATCCCTCCTCTTCCCAATGGGTGGATGGAAGCAACAATTCCCGCTACCTCTGCCCTTGGGAGTGGAACCGCACCTGTTCAAGTATTCAGTATATGGATCACCAGAAATGCAGTGTCTTAACCCAGGTTTACCTCCTTCTGCTGATGCAGCAGCTGGAAGGGGATTTTAAACAGTAGAGCACACTACTGCTGTTCCTATTAGGAAAAACAGCCTTGTTTAAAATGATTGCGCTCCCCTGGCTGCTGTACATGCATGCTGCAAACAGTCCATACTCAATACCGAAAAACGTGTTTGCTTGACTGGACATCCAGCTGCGGACACTGCTATGGGTGGGAGGCCAATCCTGCATAGTAATGATGACACTACAATGATCTAAATTCGAGGGAGTCATTGTACTTCCAAATGTCCACAAATATTATGAGGCAGCGCAGGTTAGTATGGTGACAAATTGGGTATATGTGGACAGGGGTGACTCTATGGGGCAAATTCAACACACCAGTGTACCTATCAACGGTCACTCTGGGAAGGTATACAACTGTGACACGTGGTTGCCCTGAAGGGCTATAGGGGTGGGATATGATAGGTGTCACCGTACTCACAGATGTGTGGGATTCCAAAGGGGTGAGTCCCTTTGAATACCTCCAAGGGGGATATTAAATGCCAACTACTCAGGAGCTGTAATACAGTCAAATATGCCATGCTCTCCTTGGTAGCATAGATAAAGCAGAGGAGACACAGTACGACTATCCGTTGGAAAGGATACTATTAGATGGATGAATCCAACACCAACTGATATCTCTGACATATGGCACACTGTAGAAACAACACAGCAGACAGTAGCACACCTGAAGGATAGCTGGGAACAGGACATAGGGAAGTTGATAACGCGGACTGGCAGGATGCATTGAGTTTTCCAACAGAAGCTGCAATTAAGGCCAGTTACCGGCTAATCCAACTAAAACTCCTCCACAGGATGTACTTCCCCTGGACACTGCTCTCCATCATTGGGTGGGTGGGTGACACCTATTGCCTTAGGATGTGTGGTATAGAGGGGACATTCATACATACCTGATTGAACTGTCCTCTGATTCGCCGTTTTTGGTAGCTGGTGGTGAAATCACTGGAAGAAGTGGTTAGAGATGCCATATAGTAGAAACCACAAACAGCTCTATTGGGAGTGTGGGGGCCTTAGACCTCATGAGATATAAGAGGTTTCTGGTGAATGTGGGATTTATGGTGGCAAAGAGGGACTTGATCCAGAGATGGGAATACTTAGGGAATGGGATGTGGGATGGAACATTGTAATGTAGGGTCCTAGAGTGAGATGTCTACAAGGGAAGGGGTTGTGAAGAAAAGTTTGAGAAGATGTGAGTTAAAGGGTTCCTGGGGGATAGGCTAACTACTGGATATATATATATATAAGGCGTCACACTGGACAAGTTGCAGGGGGGCCACAGAGGGGTAGACTAAGAGGGATAGAGACTACATAGGCAATAAGGAATACACCTATCTAGGCTGTTGTAGGCATTCATACTAAGAGGGTTAATGTAGTACAATGAATTGTGGAGGGGTGAGGGTAAAGACCTACACTGTATTGTTTGAATGGTGGTGTGTTGCAGAGTCAGAATGGTATTCATGTACAATGATTATTTCTATATAAATGAAAATAAATTAAAATTAGTTAAAAAGTATTAATCTTGTTTACAAACATATACCAAACTATTTTTATTATATTTCTAATTACGAAAAATACTAATAAAATAAGACAAAGTTTTTCTACTTCATGCAAATAAAAGTAGAATCAAAATTTCAGAATACAATTATAAAATTAAATAATCACACTCTAACATAAATTATTTATGAAATTGTTAGACACTGAATAGGTAACATTTACTATTCCCACTTCAATCTAAACCAATTTAAGGAAGGTGTTGGACACTAGAGCAGTGATATTTACTGTTCCCATTCCAAAGTAAACAATTTAAGGAAGGCATTGGAGATTAAACGGGTCACATTTACTATTCCAATTCCAATCCAGCTATTATGAGAGAGGGTGTTGCACACTATGGGGTGGTATTTACTATTCCCATTCCAATATAAGGCAATTTGGGGAAAGTGTTGGAAACTAAATGGGTGACATTTAGTATTCCCGCTCCAAAATAAACCATGTTGGGGAAGTTTGCGGATACTGAAGGGGTGACATTTACTATTCCCACTCCAATATAAACATATTGGGGAAAGTTGTTGGACACTAAAATGGTGACATTTGCCATTAACACTCCAATCTAATTCAAAAGGGGACAGTTTTGGACACTAAAGTGCTCATATTTACTATTGCCACTTCAATCTAGGCCAATTTGAGTAAGGCATTGGACACTAAGGGGCCGATTACGATGTTGGTCAGAATGTTGCTAACCAGCCCTACGAATCATATTGAGGATGAACAATCAGATATGTTAACTAGTGATATTACACTGGTTGAAATTAAATTGGCAGTGTTTTCCCTACCATCGGGCAAGGCAGCCGGAGAGGATTCAAATCCTTTGGAGTTGTATAAGAAATGTATTGATGAATTGGGTCCTCTATTTAACATGGTAATTGGGCATGTTGGATCTGAAGGAAAAGCCCCCAAGTCAATGAACATTACGCAGATCGTATTCTTTTAAAAAAAAGGTAAATCAGCTGATGAGTGCGGGTCACATAGACCCATATCTCTTATAAACACCGATGCCAAAATATTCGCTAAAATACTGGCAACTCGCCTTGCACCGATAATGCCTGGCTTGGTGTCTCTCTAACAACATGGGTTTATTTTAGGTAGGGACACCACGACCCGCGTAAATACGGCTGTGATAGCCTTTGATGTGGCCAGAACTAAATCAAGCCCACTCGGTATGATATTATTAGATGCTGAAAAAGCATTTGACCAAGTGGGCTGGCACTATCTCTGGCTACACTAAAAGTAATTGGGATTAAAGGTCAGTTTTTGCATTGGATACAAGCTCTGTATGACCATCCTAGTGCAAAAATTAGTTATGCAGGATTGCAATCAACTGTATTTTCTATATTGCGTGATACTCGTCAAGGGGGCCCTTTGTCACCTTTATTACTTCCCTTGCCTATGGAGCCATTCTTAGTTTCTCTACAAAATCAATCACAAATAGTTCCTTTTGTTTCAGGCTTGAACTCTCTGTACGGTGTACGCAGATGATATTGCCATATTTGCAGTAGATGTAGGAGAAGCTATGAAAGGGGTAATTCTGGAAGCAAGAAGATTTGGGGCCGTTTCAGGTTATAGATTGAACACGAATAAAACTCAAATAGTGGTGAACCATAAATCTTCCACTTCACTACAAGGAGTTTGTAGTACTGCTACTTATTTGGGGATTAATATCTCTGCTAAACTAGAAGAGATAGTTGCATGAAACTTTGAAGTACTCCTGAAAGAGACAGTTATTTTATTTAAAAAATTGCACAAGGTTCCTTTGAGTATAAGTGGACGGATACATTTAATCAAAATAAAAGATCCTTCTGAAATTTCTTTATTTGTTTCGGTCCATTCCAATGCACAATATTAATTATTTTTTAAAACGCTTAGATAGTATATTTAGCAGTTTTATTTGGGGTTATAAAAAAGCGTGTTGCGCAATTGAATTATTAAAACTTCCATTTAGTCAAGGGGGTCTTGATTTCCCAGATTTTAACCCCTTCGATGCTGTTGACGGAACGGTTCCGTCATGCACGTCGGGTGAGCTGTGCGGATGACGGAACCGTTCCGTCATGACTCCGCCCGCGCAAGGCGGAGTCAGCATGGGCGGGGAATTCGTGCCGCAGCGATGCGGTTAAATTATACTTTTGGTCAACTTTTATTGGAAGTATATGTCGTCCTGTAAGCTTTAGCAATATTCTTTTCTATTATGTATTTATGTAGCGAGAAGAATCTAATATGTTTCTATATATGGGATAATCCAGCTCTTCCGGGAATTTTCCATGATGGGGGGGACTATGGGCTAATTTAGGTATTGAAAGTTTAGGGGATTTGTATATTCATAACAGGTTTTTAACATTTGCTAGTCTGAAGTCTATATATAATCTCACAGAAAATATGCGATTAAAGTATTATCAGAGCCATGATTATTTCATACGTGATACGAAGCTAACAACAGTAATGGATTCTGATATATGGGATTGCATTCATTTGACTAAAAATAAATCATTGATTAGTGTTGGATACAAAAGTTTTAATGCCCATAAGCAAGATGACTGCGGGAGATTAGCAGTACGATGGAGTCAGAAAATGGGGACAAATATTTCCGCTAACATTGTCTTGTCTGCATTTCGTGGGATATGTAAAGCGGTACATTCCTCTAACTTGAGATTACAGCAGTGTAGAACTATCTGTTCTTTAGACTATACTCCTGAACGGATAACGAAATGGGTATTAAATGCTTCTACTACTGATCGGACCAGGTGTCCAAAATGTGATTTATATGCAGCTGATCTGCAACTTATGTTTTTTCAATGCCCAGCATTAGTTGATTTTAGGCAAGGGGTCGCTAAAATTATGTCTCAAAAATTGGGCAGACCTATAATACTTATTATATTGGATTTAATGCTGGGTGGACAGAATAGAGACCCTAATCAGAAAGATCTAATAACTATTCTGTTGGTCTGTGCTAGACTAACTATAGCCCGGGTTTGGATCTAGCGGAGCCCACTGGTGGTGTTGGAGTGGTGGGGTCCTGTTAAAGAAATATTTAATATGGAGCTTGCACTTGCTAAAGCCAAAGGGATTCAATCACTTTCTAAAATGGAAAAAATCTGGGGAACATGTATGTAAAAATGTGGCTTATTTTTCATATTTTCCTTCTCATATGCTAAATGATTGTATTTATATATTTTCTCTCTCTTTTTCTTATCTTTTCTTTGGGATATTAAGATATAATGTAATTGTATATTGCCTTTTGCCTACTGGTTTGTTACTGTTACCTCATGTGAATAATAAAAAGAGTTAAAAAGAAAAAAAAAGAATAGGAAGGTAATTACATTTTATGTGTTTGAATTTGTTATTTAATTAATACTTTTTTTATAATTGTTAATTAATTATTAACTTAATTTATAGGTTAATAAGTAAATAGGCTACATTTACGTAATAATTAATTTTATTGTTAACAAATAATTTCTAAATACAAATATTTGTTTGAAAATTATATTTTTATTTTATTTAATATATGTGGGTATTTGTGATATGTTTCAAACATTATGTTTCTATGTTTCTGTTTTTAATATGAAATATATTTGTATTTTTAACATATTTATATATTTTTTATTTAATTTAAAAGATATATATATTTTGTTGAAGGTATTTTGTTTGTTTTTAATTTTGGACTGACAAGTGAGAATAGTACATGTTACCCATCCGCAATGCAACACTTTCCCTTGATGCGCTAACTGGAGTGGGAATATTAAATGGGTTTTTTTTCCTGCGCTGTCCAACACTTTCCCTACTATTGCACACATAGGAGTCGGAATAATAAATGCTATTCTTTTGCTATCCAACACTTTCCCTACTGTTGCACTCAATGGAGTGGGAATAGTAATTCTTATCCCTCCGCTATGCAACACTTTCCCCTACTGTTTCACTAATTGGAGTGGGAATAGTAATTTTTACCCCACCACTATCCAACATTCTCCCTACTGTTGCACTGAGTGGAGTGGGAATAGGAAATCTTATCCCTCCACTATCCAACACTTTCCCCACTGCTGCACTCACTGGAGTGTTAATGGTAATTTTTACCCCTCCGCTATCCAACACTTTCTCTACTGTTGCACTCTTTGGAGCGAGAATAGTCATGTTTACCCCTGCGCTATCCAAAACCTTCCCTACTGTTGCACTCATTGGAGTGGGAATAGTAATTTTTACCCCTCCGCTATCCAAGAGTTTCCATACTTTTGCACTGACTGAAGTTGGACTAGTACATTTTTTTCTTCCGCCTTCCAATACTTTCTCTACTGCTGCACTCATTGAAGTGGGAATATCCTTTTTTCCCGCTCCGCTATCCAACACTTTCCCGACTGTTGCACTCTTTGTAATGGGAATAGTAATTATCACCCCTCTGCTACCCAACACTTTACCTACTGTTTCTTTGACTAGAGTGGAAAACTTAAGTTTAAAGACTTTTAAATAGTTTAAAGTTTTATTATATAATAGAATTGTTTTAATAGATTTTATGTTGTATGCCGTGAAGGCCGAAACGTTATGCTGGTGGCGATATCTGATTAAATAAAACATCATTTCTCCTGAGCCTGGGTCGACTTTCGTTGCTGAACCAGTGTGCCTGTGATACTGCGGTGGTACGCTGATTCTTATGGGACGAGTGCGAGTGGCATATATATATATATATATATATATATATATATATATATGTATATATATATATATATATATATATATATATATATAAATTCACTGAAAAAACAATAGGTTTCAGGGGTGTTATAGTTAGTTGGACATTTTACTCGTACAAAACCATTGAAATTCCTCCGTTATAGTTAGTTGTACTAAGTATAACGTGCGCCCCCGCAATCCACCGCTGATGATGTCACATATTACATCATTCATGACATGGTCAGTGACATCTCAATTTACATCACTGATGATTTCATCATCCAGTGAATGTGGTTTGGTTTGTTATTTATATAATTATTATATATATAGGTGTCTGGATGGAGGATTAAGTACTACTGTGATTGATTGTGTAAGTGAGTAATTTAAAGTGTCTCACTAAATATATGGGATAGTGATTTAACTGGGAATATTTGTTTCACTCTGTGTCTTATTGTGTAAACTACTGCATACGTTGGTTACTAGTTATGTGAGACTCTATATTACCTTTTAGTTAGTTGAGAGAGTATTTGTATGAGAGTGAATGTGTGTGTACTTGGATGGAAGGTGTGTAACTGTCTAAAGATGTATAAATAGTTGATTAAGTACATACATGAGGTTAAGACTGTATGTGAAAAAACTTGTTTTGGGTGAGTGAATTTCTTTATGGGTGTTTTGATGAGTAAATATATTTCTTAATGATATATGTCCAACAAAGTAGAAATATAAAAGGCAATGTATGTGGCAGTTGTATATAAATAAGTATACATAAGACTCAGTGATTGTATGAGTGACTGTATCGAAAACTGTATACTTGTAATAGTGATTTTACAACACACGAAGTATGAGTTATTATCTATATGAATAAATAAAGTGGTGTTTGTGTAAGTGTGTAGCTTAGTAAATGTAAGTATGATCAATTGTTTGCATAAGAGGGTAGAATGACTGCATAAGTGAATAGGGTGTGTGCTCGTATGTTATGTCGATGTAGGTGTATAAGTATATTTAATAGTGTTCTATTGATCTTTGTTAGCATGTATTAGTGAATCTATAGGCAAGTGTTTAGATGTGTGTGTAGATCTAGGTATCACTGAGTGGGGTTTTAGAAAGTTGCATTGGTGTGTCAATGGATTCAAATATGGTACTCTGTATTTTACACTGAGTGATGAAAGGTATACTAGTGTATGATGAGGTATAGCTGATTGTCGCGTGCATGATGTCATCAGTGATGTCCTCAGTGATGTCATTTGAGATGTCATCAGTGATGTCACTGACCATGTCATGTATGATGTAAAATGTGACATCATCATCAGTGGATTGCGGGTGTGTGAGTTATACTTAGTACAACTAACTATAACAGAGGAATTCAATGGTTTTGTGTGAGTGAAATGTCCAGCTACCTATAACTCCCCTGAAACCTATGGTTTTTTCAGTGAATTTCTAAGGTTTTTTAAATGATAATTCCTAACTATAACCTGCCTGAAAACTATGTTTTTTTCAGTGAATTTCTAATGTTTTTTAAATGATAATTCCTAACTATAACCTGCCTAAAACCTATGGTTTTTTCAGTGAATTTACAAGGTTTTTTTAAATGCTAATTTCTAACTACAATATCCCTATAACCTGTAGTGTTTGTTAAGTAAAATTTAAAAACATGTGTATAGTTTTTATAGTAAAAACAAACTTAACAGTAGCGTTTTATAACTTATGAATATACCTCCTGGTTTTATGGTATTTATTTTTTGACATTTCCATCTGTATTTATCCATATTTTTTTTAATAATTGTATGTGTATTTACCCATATATAATTTGGGTTTTGTAAAAAAATTAATCTGAAATTAGTATATTTTCACATTTATTTTACTGATAAATATGCACTCATGGCTGAAAGACTGACCGTTTTCACTCATGTAAACACTCTTAGATGATAAACTATACACAACCTTCATATTAAAATGTGCAAGTTTTCTTATACAAAGATATATATTGTTATTTAAGGCTCTTTACTAAAAGTTTTTTATTGTTTTTACCCCTTTACTTTTAGAACGACAGACCTATTGGCCTACTACTCATCATTGACAGCATTTACAAACGCTAAAAAAATAACCCAATTTCCATATTTATCCACACTTTAAAATACAGAGAGGAAAATAAATACTTTTCTATCTGCATTTATCTGTAAAAATCAGTAAAAACGTAAATCAAGGCGCCCTACTTATAATTTAAGAATATTTTCAACTTAGCTATCAGTAATTAACATATAAGTGTGGTAAAAGTATGACGCAGCACCTATAATACCTGACTTTCAAGAACAGCGTTCACAGTTCGATTCCAAAGTCCATCAGCATCTTAGCCCACCACTATCTCACTGTAGGTAAAACCTTGCTTAATCTTCCCAACGCCCCAGGCTCCGGCAGACCTTTCCGGGGGTAGCTTTACAAATGCTGGCATTTTTTTAATTAAAAAGCATAGTGATAACAAATATTAATACGTTTTTTTTCTTCTATTTGGATGTTTCTCTCCAACGTATGTAGATAAAAAGGACCTTATACGTGTTACTATGGAAACCAAAACCTTTACAGCTTCACAGTTTGTAACCTTTCCCTACACATGCACAAGTATAACATGAGCACGTGTAAACTGTAGAACGTGACAAATATATAGGCGGAGCCAAATCTTCCTTCCATAGACTACTAACCAACCAAAAACTATATAAACCACACTTATTATGTGATTAGTTTCATTTTTGCAAGTTATTTCTGCGTTGCTAATCTCTGATGCAGGTTCCCTTTTCTAGCATCGGATTCTTGTTTTGCGTCAACAAACATATTCCGGAGTAGTAAGTTGTTTCATTATGGCATAGTAGATAGTTATAATTTGTTGCTAATTGTCAATATTTAAACATTTATAACTAGAAAAAAGTGTTATTGCATGTTTTTCCCTTTTTCTCTGTAATGTCAGCAGCTTGTTTTCAGAAACAGATAGATTACAACAAACATTGTTTCTTTTATGGCTCCTTTCGGGCTGATATATTGTGACTTTTTATATTATAATATTTACTCTGCACTTCGCTTCAGAGGTGTTGGTGACCTGTAGGCGCAAACCCTAAACATTTACAATCAACGTCACCACCTTCCAGTTGTTAGTGTGTTTTCCCCTAGGGATTATATACTGTTAATATGTATATTCTAATATTAACAGTTATGCTAATCTCAGTGGCGTTCATGACTTCAGAAAGAGTAAAGATATATAGGCCATGTCAGCAGCTTCTGGTTTTTAGTCTGTTCCCCCCTTTTGATCATATACTGTGAATATATATATTACAATTTTCACAGTCATGACCTCAGAGGAGTTTATGACCCGTCGCCATGAAGATCAAACTTTTTTACCTCCCTGCAGAAAAGAAGCTCAGAAAATAATTACCGCTCAAATGTATTTCATTATGGATGTTCTGTTGAATAGATAACTTTATTTTCCTTTTCTTTTTACTGTAACAATGTTATCAATCGTTCTATTGTAATAGATTGTCCTATTGTTACAGAAGAGGAATAGGAGATTTTCGGCGCCATCTGTAATACAGCTTAGGAAACATTAGAATGTACTTGATCAGATATTCTTTTCAGGGAGCATATTTTACGAAATTGCAGAATAAAAAATATAGCTTTCATGCATACTTTGTTACTTTGATTTTTTGGTAAACCCTGCATTTCTGAATGTTATTTTCTAATTTCTATTCTTTTCATTTGCGGTTCCTATTCACTTTCTCCCTAAGGAATATATGGGATCAGTTCTGTTTATTATAACAGTACCATCCTATATATTCTTAACTGAGTATTTATTTTGTTAGCGGAACAGTGTGCGACCTCTAAGCACTACGACAGAACGTTCCTGAATTCTACAGAATACAAATTTGAAAAATAATAATGCATACATTTCTATGTAATATGAAGTCACTTGTATTTAACTGTTTTTTACTAGTTCTCCTGACCTCAGATAATGTAGTGTGGGAGTGTTTGTTGTAGCACTTCTATTCTACTTTATCTAAAAGTAACTTATGCCCTCTTATATTATCAAGAATATGGGGCAACACTTTTACAAACTTTAGCAGAAAAAAGGAGGGTATGGCCACGCTTAACTGATATTTTATGCAATTGCATTTTTAATTGTCCCCCTTTTCATATATACAGCGTCAGTTTCTGAAGAACGTTTATTGGTGATTGCTAAATAAAAACAGTTTCAAACTTAGACTGAAATTTTTGCTGGGCAACCACACCTCCCCATCAGAAAAGTAAACACCACATTATTAGTAAATAGTGCTCCTGGGAAGTATCACACCCGCAAACTTGATATAAAAAACACTGCAAGACACTGTTATTTTTCTGCCGTGATTTGTACACCACACGGCAATTATATAAATGGCCCTTAAAACATATAAAAACAAGTTTACCTTCATAATCCCTGTCCACCACCTTGTGACCACTGTACAGAGTTAATAGTGTCCCTAACCTCCCCACTACTACTTTCTTTTTCCATACTCCTTTGGAAGTGCGTCACAAAATCACTGACAACAGTGAACCGTTCCCACCCAATAAGAAGCAAACTTGTGCTCGAAACACTTTAGCCAATAAAATGTCCATGTTGTTCCGCAGAGGAGGAAGGAATGACTGCCAAAACCTCTACTTTTATTGCTTCATAGCCAATGAACGTTAAGCTTAGTAAGGTCGGAACACGTTACCCAATGTAATGTCCCTAATACTCCACAAAGAGGGAAGAAATCGCTGACAACACTTCTACTTTCAACGGTGTACAGACAATCGAAATTAAGCTTGGGAAAGTCCTCCTTGGAGCACGTCATCAATTCAGATGTCCCTCCTACTCCGCAGAGCGTAAGTAAATAGCTGGCAACACTACTACTTTCAATAGTTCGCAACCAACCAACATAAACCTCAGGAAAGTCCTCCTTACAACATGTAAGCCAATTAGATGGCCTTGCTACTCTCCGGAGCAGAAGTGAATTGCATATAACACTTCTACTTTTAATAGTTTGCACCCAATGAACATTAAGCTTGTTGTTGTAACACCTTAGCCAATTAAACATTACATTTGTTCCACGCACACATACAGAACACGCCGTCCGACATATTAATACATTTCCTGTAACAAAGTGACTCTAGCAGTAAGAAAAGTGAACACTGCCCAATAAATAAACATTATTCCACATTATATTAAAGAAAAGCTGAAATAAGCCGCATTGTGGTTTTCCCGATATAATTTACACAGCCTACTGCATCCCGCTCCCAACATGAGTGAAGCCCCGGGACTGTGGGGGCCCCAGCGAACCCCTGCTATTATTTTTAATATATTTTCCACTGACTTCTGCTATGGAAACTTTTAAAACTCCAGCACATTAACTGTTTTGATTAGCAACATAGTGTGGTGAACTTCTAACCTCTGTGTTCACTTAAGTGTTCCATGACCTATTACTATGGTAACAGGCAGTAAGCCGTTTGGGGGTAGGGTTGAAAGGTACTGGCTGTACAGAAACCGTTATATTTACACAGGATCCTCTACATGACATAAAGGAAAGCAAAGTAAGACACTGTGTAGCAGATTTGCAAGCCCCTTGAGCCACTTTTGGGTCACTTTTCCCATCTTAAAAATGATGCAACAGTAACGCAATGAACATGTAAATCTGCCCCTATGCCCATTACGAGCAAAAGAAGTACACAATGCTTTCAATTCTTTATCACTCTCAATTAGACAGTGTTTCATCACGATTTACAATGCACTTCAATAAATACTTTGTGCCTATTTAAATGGGAGACGAGAATGTCAACATTACAAAACTTAGTGGCATATTTACAAAGACGGAGTTAATATTGCTGTTTACAATGCAACAGTGAGAGCCAGCTCCCAGAGCTATAAAATAAATGGTTGGAGTGGGCTCCAAGGCCCCCCTGCAAAATTAGAAGTGGAAGGGCCTCAACGACCCCCCTCGAGCCCCGGGAACCACCACCCCCGGGGCTTTGTGTATTGTGGGAGGGAGGCTATGTGGCCCTCCGCCTGGAGCCCTCGAGGGCCCTGGGAACCTCCACCCCCAGGGCTGGCTCCTACAGTGTCCCGGGTTGCCTACCCCTGGGACACTGCTGTTTGCTATGAGAGGGCGGGAGTCTTGCAGCTCCCACCCTCCTATAGCAAACCTGGTTTGCATTTTGAAAGACAGAACAATGAAATCTGTTCTCACTTTCAAAATCCAAACACAGATATCTTTTCCACATGCAAGTTAGCATCTCCCCATGAGGAAAAGCAATTCCGGCTCCCAAATGACGCGGGTAGCCGCCTGGGACCGTGGGTGCAATTGGCTCCCCCCATGGTCCCCAGCATTTTATGTAAGCCCCGGGGGATGGGGTCCCCGGGATATTATAAATTACTGATAGGGGCTATTTCTTTACGGTAAAATTAGAAGTCGTGCACCCAGCGCGGCGCTCAGTGTGGCCCCCTGGTGTGCATGCGCTGGAAGCGCGACTCATAATCTGTAGGGTGCACGACTCCAGTGCCTTTGCTGCACAACTTCTACGCATTTGGGAGACGGCATTGCTTTTCCACAAGGGGAGCTACTAACAAGCAGCTCCCCATGTGAAAAAGCTATGATTTAGATTTTGAAAGAGAGAACAGATTTCCTTGCTATGGGAGGGTGGGATCGACACCCCGGGACACTGCAGGAGCGGACCCTCCCACAATACATAAAGCCCCAGGGAGTGGTGTTCCCCGGGGCCTTGGAGACCTTGCTGCACCCCAACCATTTTCTTTGTAGCCCCGGGGGCAGACGGGCCCTCGAGTGCTCCAGGAGGGGGGCCATGTAGTCCCCCTTCCACAATACATAAAGCCCCGGGGGTGGTGGTCCCTGCAGCTTTGGGGACCTTGTACCCCTCCCCCCACTATTTTTTTGTAGCCCCTAGGGGTGACAATCCCCAGAGCGGGGGGGCCCTCTGGTGACAGAGATTTATTTTGCATCGTAAGACTATGACCCAGAGCAAGAGGAAGAAAGATAAATCAGAGGGAAAGAAATGGGAAGAGGAAGGACAGGCAGTGACAAAAGAAGAAAGAGGTGATGATAAAAAATACAAAATTGGATAGAATGCCATGGTTTTATAGATTTGGGTGAAAGAGGCTCATCCAAATAGATACATCTAGCCATCAGTGCATAATACATTTGAAAAAGACTTTAAGGAATTTAAATGCATTATCACTTTGGCTCAAGGATAAGACTCTAAACTTTTAAAACTGGGAAACCCAGGAATTTGATATTGATATCTTATGATATGTGATTTCATGAAAAAGTTTAAAAACAGCTATGTCTGAAGTATATATGATACAAGGGCCCTCTGTCCCATTTCGATGTACTGCTATGTAAGTGCACAACAGAAAAGTTCACCAAGCAAAGGTTCTTTTATTATTCTTGAGAAATGAAAGGCAGGGTGGGAAGCATGTCCCCTGTGTGGGAATACTAACAAATCCCTGTTACATAATTTATGAGTTTGACTTATAGAGGTTGACAGAAAATGGTTGAAGCCACATTTGAGATAGTGGACATTTGCATTTGTTTGAGGCTATTCACGTTTGCCAAAAGGGGGTGACTGACTGAATTTATTATTAGGCCAGATTGTCCCTATTATGAGGTAGGAGGTTGATTTGTTGCTGATGAAATATGACTCTTAACGTTTAGTAACTATGGGCCTGATTACAATGGTGGTGAGACCGCCAACGCCAGTCTGCCGGTGGCGGTCTTACCACCATAGTAAGCAGATTTCACCCCCACCATATTTCAATGTCAGGCGTATTGTTGGTGGCTGAAAAGACAGACCGCCAGGCTTCTGACAGGCTCAAGGAGCCCATCAGACCATCGGAGGGGAATCCTACAATGGTGGCAGTGCCTACCAGGTACCACCACAGGGAATTTAATTAGAGCTCCAAGTATGGTATTTAATTTTGGAATATTTCAGTCTGTATTTATCCACATTTTTTTCTGGGCCATCTTATTGGTATTTTGTCCATATTTATTTTGCGTTCTGTAAACAGGTGAAGTGATATCTGTATATTTCTGCATTTAATTGACAGATATATGTACTTTGATGCCTGTCAGGTTTTAGCACATTACACAGCCAAAAATAACAAAATAATAAACCCACACTAAAAGAATTGTGTAACAACACATATACATGTTGAGGTATGCAGTAATTTAAGTGGATCTCATTGAGCTTTGTAGCTCCCCATGCTGTCATGTACAGTTACTGGCCTGAAATTCATTAATCTCAGCATGATATCACTCAAAAGAAGCTACATTATTTATATTTTTCTGCTTTTAAAAATAAATACATACAGGAGAGTCAGTGTTTCTGTCTGTTTTATCTGAAATAAATCCATATAAAAGGAAAACAGGGAGCCTTAATTATGATGCGCCTTTCCAACCCCCTGTTCATGGCTGTTAACCCGTCAGTAACAGGCAGGTGGAAAGGGAATTTGGGGGCCTGTATTGGGCCCCACTTCCCCCTGGCCCTAAGCTGTGGGCACTCGGGTGCACCTATGGTGGCCCCTACATATCCCTGCACCATGTGGCAGACACTGCATGGTGCCTGTAACGTAATGCAGGGATATGTCAGGTGTCCGTATTTTGAATTTTGGTGGGTGCTGCAGCCAGCAGCAACCACTGCAATGCAAAACATAGGCATTGTGACCGCTGTGGTGCCTCTTACTGGACTGCTGACAGCATGCCGGTGGTCTCATTACTGAAACAGTGGCGGTGGGCATCAATCTGCCCGCCATCGTAATCAGCCGCTATTAATTAAAGTACTAAAATATATATGAATGCTATTTTTTTTTGTAATGTTGATGAGGCTGCTAGTTTTCCCATTATTTGATATTTTGTATTTTCAAAACATATGGGATTGTATTTAATTAATTTGTAGTTTAGTGATATGATATTTGATAGTGTCTTGATCATTCAGGAGTAGAAATACATGATTTTTGATAAACAAAATGTAATTTGTACTCATAAACACAGCAGTTTGAGCATCCTAAGAACCAGGGGGCTTATTTGTTAGACGTTTGCATCACGCTTGGTCCACACAGCATGGTACATGCGTGGCACAAACCTCGTAGTCAGATTTTTCAGTGACTCCCAGTGTCTTCAAAAATCTGGAGTAACACAGCACAGCCCACACAATTGATGGAACGTCGTGGTGAGGAACAGATACAAGGAAGAGCTGGGGTCAGTTAAGTGATCTTTTTATTAGACATTGTGGCAGGCTTTCTTTATTGTAGGGAGAGTAGAGAGAGGTAGTTAGATGCAGTTGTGTAATTTAGGGCATCATTAGGATGGCTGGTGGACAAATCCCGACGTAAAAAGGGACCGCCGGCCATAAGTGCGGCGGTCCCGTGGGGGTGATTAGGATGCCCCCGCCACACTGGCGGGGAAAACCTGCATTTTCAACATTGCGGTGGGCGGTGCTTTCAGCACCACCTGCTGCAATGCCAAAATACATGTTGGGCATTTGCATGCACAATGTGGCATGCAACTCGTGATACCTGCCATGATGTGCATGCAAATGCATGTGCACACCCCACCCCCCAAAATACCTGGGGTACTGCTACGGGCCCCAATGGCAAGGACCGCATGTATTGTGATATTGATGGCACCATATTAAAACCTTTTTCACACGGTCGACTCATTTACCGGGCGGAAAACCCGCAGAGGGTCATTCCGGCCGATGGGGTCCCCCGCCATAGTAATATGGCAGGGGGGAAATGGAATGCAGGCGGGAGATCACGTCGGGTGGATCCGCTCGACATTCTAAGTGATCCCTTAATGTTTTTTATGACCATTTTAATTCCTATACATGTAGCTGTGTTTCGCAAACAAAGTGGTTTTCAAGTTTTTTTTCTAGTGTTGGATTAATAAAAAAGGGAACTCTGTTTGTTTAAGGTTTTCCCTTTTTTTTATTAAGGCAAAGTGTATCAAAAGGGATTTTTGTCGTTTTACTATTCATCGGACTTACATTTTTTGGGGGGGAAACTTTTTTTTCTGGAAAAGATTTTTAATGGAATCATTTTTTCATTGGTTATTGGAGATTGGGACATTTTGGATTGCCAAGAAGATCGGAAGAGGATTGCAACAGGGGATTTCTTTGTGTGTTTTTTGCCAGAACTGATCTTCTTTTTGTGATTTTCTTTTTGGGATCTGTTTTTTTAGAGGATGCACAGATAAATGTGCTAAATAAAGTTAAGGCTATGGCAAACTTTTTATTTTACCTTAATCGCGGGCATGGATGCATTTTGTGGATTATGGAAAAACACTGCAGACTCTTGCTGAAAAGTGGATTATTAGAGAGGAACAAGAGTCGAAGAAAGTGGACGTCTGAAGGTAGGAACTCATTTATTCGAATCATTGTTTAAAAAATGTGTTTGAACAATAACATCCAATTACAGTTAATTAAAAAAAACGCATAACAGGCAAGTTGGGTAGAATAGGTGTTAGTTATTTTTTAGTAATGTAGTATAAGAGCAATATTGTTTAGGTAGTCAGAAGCTACCATCAACGAAAACTGTTGTGGGTTCAGACCACCAGACAATGATTGCGCCATTCTCATTTCTTTGAAACTTTGCTCCTTCTTCAAAATTTCCCAAAAATTGAAAAAGTTAGGGTGTGGTTTGCCAATTGATTTAGGAATTGTGCCATCCCTCTATGGCATTATTGGTCTTTGCTCCGCCCTCTAATCAGGTCGTGTAACAGTTCCACCACTAGACAGGAAACTCAGATTTCTTCTGTGACCCGGCCTGCTTAGATGAAAAATCAATGTGCCTTCGAAGTAATTTATTAGGGGGCCCAATTTTACTTCATTTGCATTAATATGCTCTGATTCGGTAATTGAAGTGTAGTATTCATCCACACTGTCGTGGAGAACAAATAACAATGCTGTAAGTTGTTTTAATGCAAAAACAACAGTTTTAATGCCAGAAACCAGTCCAGGGAAGGCATGGCTTGGCAGTTCGGGCTGGACTGTTCCCATGAGGCACAGGGTCAGACTGATTTGCATATGGCCATGTTTGAACTGGGGTGGCAGAGTGGGCTAAAGAACGGTGATGGATTAAACCCAGATCTGTTGACTGGGTGTGAGTGTTGGATTTGTTCAGATGCTCTGTCCATCACCACCCCCTTTTGTACCGCTTTGTCCGCCATAAATTGGAAGGGTATGCTCAGATGTGAGTCCCTTGCTCACTTTGCCACTGGATTCAAGCAAGCATGGCTGAAGACAGCTGTAATGCCAGAAACAGGTCCTCGGAAGCTGGTTTCCGGTCCAGGGAAGGCATGACTTGGCAGTTCGGGCTGGACTGTTCCCATGAGGCACAGGGTCAGACTGATTTGCATATGGCCATGTCTGAACTGGGGTGGCAGTGTGGGCTAAAGAACGGCGATGGATTAAACCCAGATCTGTTGACTGGGTGGGAGTGTTTGATTGGTTCAGATGCTCCGCCCATCACCACCCCCTTTTGTACCGCTTTGTCCGCCATAAGTTGGCAGGCAATGCTCAGACGTGAGTCCCTTGCTCACTTTGCCACTGGATTCAAGCAAGCCTGGCTGAAGATGGCTGTAATGCCAGAAACAGGTCCTAGGAAGCTTGTTTCCTGTCCAGTGAAGGCATGGATTGGCAGTTCGGGCTTGACTGTTCCCATGAGGCACAGGGTCAGACTGATTTGCATATGGCCATGTCTGAACTGGGGTGGCAGAGTGGGCTAAAGAAAGGTGATGGATTAAACCCAGATCTGTTGACTGGGTGTGAGTGTTTGATTGGTTCAGATGCTCCGTCCATCACCCCCCCCTTTTGTACCGCGTACGTTTTTTTAATGCAAATACCAATTTACTGTCTGATATGTAATCCTCAACTAAGGATGTTTTTTGAATTTTTCGCCAATATGCCTGTGAAAAGTGAAAAAAACATCTTGGTTTTAGAAATGGTGTTAATCGTTGATAATTCAAAGTCAATAATCACTTTTCTAGGACTTTTGTTTTGAGTTTTTGATTTTACTACTGATAAAAGTTCAGTGTATGTTGAGGATTGTTTATCAGGGAGTAAACAGTATACTATATCTAGGCATGAATAGTGTATATTTGGGTGAATGGATGGGGTGTGGACTTAAACACCCCATCTATCATCCAAATATTACTACTCTCCAATTTTAAAAGGTTACATGCTGTGCTAAACATGAGAATTCTCTTTTGAGGGATTTTGTAGTCATGCAATAGAAAGGTTTCATTAGTAACAGTGACAGATAGTTCAGGAGGAATGATAATATGAGAGAATGATTGGGGTGTTACACTTTGACGGTTACTTGCCTGTTTTTTTATTTGAACGATTCTTCTTAAGTTTGGGATTGTTGGTATAGAACTAGCTACATGCATAGGAATGTTTTGGGACACCTCCCTCAAAACTGAGCCACACGGTTTATTGGAGGTGCATGCAAGGTCTTTCATTTGATTAATGTTTTCTTTGACCTCAGTATCCTTTGCAGAGGCAGAGTGGTTATGTTCTGTGTATTTTTCAACACTATCTCCAAGAGTAACCTCTCTGCCTGTGCAATGGTATGAGTAGTATTGCACCCACCTCCAACGACTCCTGGGCTCAGATATCTCTCCTTACAAAAAAGTAGTCACCATATTTTAGGATATATTTTCTTCTTTTGGACATCAGGTAGCTGGCTTGTTTTCTTGATCTCATTATGGTGTTTTCCATAAAAAAAGATTACAAAAGAGTTTTTTTTAAATTGCTGTCGAAAATAATTTTAAGCCCGCAAATAGACATTATGTTATATTTAATCATTTTTTCTTAAATGTTCATCTATTTTTGCAATGTTTTTTGTTTACAAACTGTAAAAAAAGGTTAATAATAATTTTTAAGATTGCTTTTTGAGTATTCTTTGAAAATGCAGATTTTTTAAGAAAAGATTTTTACTTTTCATTGGTTTGATTTTCTGGATTGCTTTGTAGTATGGTTCTTAGAAAAGAGAAATTTCCTTTAGATTTTGCAAACTAATTTTGCCTCACCTTAGCTAACTTGCTTGGTTTGCTTGTCAGGTATTTTGCAGTTTATATATTTTTTTGTCAAGTAGATTCAGCCGTTTTTATTCTTTTTCTGTGGTGTGACTTTGAGTAGCTATGAAATGAAAATATGTTTGTTTTTAAATGGTGATTTTGTCATTTTTATCAAATTTTGTATTCAGTTTTACAAATATTATTACGATTGCAGTAACAGTTTGTTGCTCTTTTCAGTTCCTGCGTTTGCGTTATGAAAAGAAATGTTATGTGTTAAAAATGTTGTAACATAAGTTTTTTGTTCAATTATACCTGTGTTAGTCCTTTTGTATGTTCAACCACGGTTTTGAAGATTTTTTTTGTCCTAGGGAAGGTTTTCAATCCAATGTTTTAAAACGCTTTTGTTTTTTACCTGTGTGAACAAAACCTAAAAAGTACTTTAAGTGTTTCTTTTCTTTTGTTTATATTCCATAGTGCAAGTGACAAACAAGTTCCCTGAGATAATCGCTCTGTGGTTTAGAATAGTAATTTTATCTTCCATCAGTGACCAGCACCTTCCCTGAGGCAATCACCCTGTGTCCTCCACCAGTGACCACCACATTCCCTAAGGCAAGCACCCTGATGAGTTGGAATAGTAATTATGTCCCCCAGCAGTGACCAGCACCTTCCCTGAGGCAAGCACCCAGTGGTGTAGTAAGAGTAATTTTGTCCTGCACCAGTGACCAGCACCTTCCCTTAGGCAAGCGCCTTCTGAAGTTAGAATAGTAATCTTTTCCCCCAGCAGTGACCAGCACCTTCCCTGAGGCAAGCACCTTGTTGAGTATAATTTTGTTTTCCACCCTATCTCAGACAATTGTACAATTTTACCTCTGATAAGTCTTCAGTTTGTTGAACCTCTGTTTTATGGATTGCTTCTTGTCCAAGTGATGCTTTATTAAGCAATGATTTTGTTTTTTAATTGAAATAACCTGTGTAATGGAAGAAAAAATACTTTATGTGTATCTTTTGAGTTGTTAACATTCAATAGTACAGCTGATCAGCTTCAGTAATTTTGCCTCCCACCAGTGAACAGAAACTTTCCTGGGGCAAGTACCTTGTGGTGTAAGAGTAATAATTTTGCCCTCACCAGTGAGCAGCACCTTCCCAGAGGCAAGCACCCTGTGGTGTAGTAATAGTAATTTTGCCCCCCACCAGTGACCAGCATCTTCCCTGAGGCAAGCGCTCGGTGGTGTAGTAATAGTAATTTTGTCCTCCACCTGTGACCAGCACCTTCCCTGAGGCAAGCAACCCGTGGAGTTAGATGGCAATTGTGTCCCCCAGCAGTTACCAGCACCTTCCCTGTGGCAAGCACCCTGTGAAGTTAAAATAGTAATTTTGTCCCCCACTACTGACCAGCACTTTCTATAAGCTCATTAGCCTGCGGTGGTAGATTAGTAATTTTGCACCTCACCAGTAACCTGCACTTTTACTGAGGCAAGCACCCTGTGCTTTTAGAATAGTAAGGTTGCCCCCCATGAGTGACCAGCCCCTTTCCTGAGGCAAGCACCTTGTGATGTAGTAATAGTAATTTTGCCCTTGCCAGTGACCAGCACCTTCCCTGAGACAAGCATCCTGTGGAATGGTTATGAAAAGGGAAGACCATTCGGTCCCCCCAAACGTATGGATGGGTGCCCCGATCCCCCCGGGAAACCATTTTGGGCGGGGGCGTGGTTCGGCTGGTATGCCCAAAGCGGCGTAGCCGGAGCAGGCCCTTCCCGCCCAGAAGGGGTTGTCCTAGACACCCACCCGGAAGACCGCGCCCCGTGGGCGTACCTGAGGAGGGTCCCCGCCCTCCCGCAGACGGATAAAAGAGCGGGAATCCAAAGAAGCGTCCTCTTGTTCCAGTGCTCTGAAAGCTGCACCACTCGTTGCTCGTGAGCCCTCGACCGAACAAGCGGCAATTTTGAGAACTTGTAATCTTGTTGTTTCTCTTTCAGTTATCCCTCGTTGATCGACTAGAGCGGAGTAAACTAAGCTATGGCCGGCAAAAAAGCGGAAAAGAGCTCAGAGCTGGAGAAGGTACTGCGCACCTTGTCGAACCGAATGGCGATCATGGACCGAAAACTCAGTAAAGTTGATTCGATCGGTCGAGGTTTGGCCGAGGTTAAAAACCAGTTAGCGGCCCAGAACAACCCCTCAGGCCGTCCTAAGAAGGTAATAGGCCCGGCCTTGCCGGGAGTCGTCCCTGAGGATAGGGGGAAGCGTATTAAGAAGAGGGCGGTTTCCGGGGGGGATCCGGTGCCTGAGGTGCCCCCAGCCTCCCCCATCACACCGGCAGACAGCCCGGTACCGAGTCCAGATATAGGTCTACCAATCCCGGTTGTAATAACCCCTGTTAATGATGATCAGATGCCCCCGGAACTGGCCATCCAGTTAGCGGCAGTGTTACCCTGGCTAAAGAAGAAAGCGGGGGGGGCAGTGGCTGCGGGGGACCCGGCCGAGGAGGTTAGACTAATAATCGAGCAGTTACGGCAGTCGAGAGAAGCCGGGACGGCGAATGTTCCTTTTGTTCCCCCACAGGTGGCGCCAGGAGTACCTACGGTTAGCCGGGAAAAGGCAGCAGACACGGCGGTTGAACACGGTAAGCACCCATTGCCAATGGCGGGGGAAGGTTCATTACCTTCAAGGAGCGAAAGGGTGGCCCAGCACATCCCTGCGGCCACAAAGGAAATGATATGGGGGGAAAAATATGTGAATATGTTTTCATTGTTGACTGACCATCGCGAGATGGAATATGCAAAATCCCAGGAAGATTTATGGCACCCCAGTGTATGGCGGGCCAAGATGGCGGAATTTAGGGTCGATGAGACCATAGCGAACTGGGTAAAGGCCTTTTCGATGTTTACGGCAGTCATGGGTGAACGAAAGCCGGAAGTGATGACCGAGTTGTCCTGTTACCAGAATAGGATTATGGATTTTTATACCATGTATGAGTGGGACGAGTGGAAAGGATATGACATGAAATTCCGAAAAGCGAAAGAGTTTGCTGCAACTTTGACCTGGGACTGCCTCGACTCGGTGTCATGGCACAAGCAGCTCTTGCCTGGTGCGGCGGGTACGTCCCCGCTGGGCGGGAGCGGGCCGGAGTCCGTTCGCCAAAAGCCTGCGTTGCACTTTCGAGCAAGCGCCGGTGGGGAATTTCAGCCCAAGACCGGCGGAAATGGCGGCAAGCGGGGGGTTTGTTGGGGCTTCAATAGAGGCAACTGTAACAGGCCCCAGGGAACATGTAGGTTCAGGCATGCGTGTGCGGGCTGTGGGAACTCCTCACACCCAGAGAGTAGCTGTAGATCAAAGAACAGCGGAACGGGAGGAAAAGGGGGGTCTAAGCAAGAGTGAGGTGATGCTTGGGAACGGATTGCCTACACCTGTCGATATCATGGCTTTGATTCCTTGGTTGAACAACTACCCTGATCATGTATCCGCCGGGGTTTTGAGGAATGGATTCCTATATGGCTTCAACATCCCGGCGGGGGATTTTCGGGGGGACTCCTTTTGTAAAAATCAGTTATCTGTCCAACATAACCCAAGCGTAGTAGCAAGGAAAATTTCCAAAGAAGTCAGCTTGGGGCGGGTGGCGGGGCCTTTTCAATGCCCGCCGGTGGCGGATTTCGTGTGTTCACCGCTAGGAGTGGTTCCAAAGAAAGACCCAGGGGAGTTTAGACTAATTCACAACTTGTCTGCCCCAAGGGGTTCCTCGGTGAACGAAGCCATTAACCCGGATATTTGTTCGGTTCGGTACGCATCGTTCGACGATGCCGTTGCCATATTAAATCATCTGGGCCCCGGAGTGCTGATGGCGAAATCGGACATCGAATCGGCATTCAGGTTGCTCCCGGTACACCCGCGGGACCAGCGCTTGCTAGGTTTTGCGTTTCAAGGGAGTTACTACATGGATAAATGCATGCCTATGTGTTGCTCCATTTCTTGTGCCTATTTTGAAATGTTCAGCTGTTTTTTAGAGTGGGCGTTCACCGAGACCACAGGGCATAGGCACGTTATGCACTATCTAGATGACTTCCTGTTCTTGGGAGCGGCCGGCAATACGAAATGTGCGCAGGCGCTGCAGGACTTCTGCATCCTCATGCAGGAGTTCGGAGTCCCATTGGCACCAGGTAAGACGGTGGGACCATCTACTTCACTGGAGTTTCTGGGAATTGAGCTCGATTCTGTGGAAGGATGTTTCCGTTTACCAATGGATAAGGTGGCCAAGTTTAGGGCTTCCTTGACGCAATGCCTGGGCAGGGAGAAAGTGACCCTGCACCAGTTACAGCAAACAGTGGGTCAGCTTAACTTTGCCTTAAGGGTGATACCAATGGCCCGCCCCTTCTCACGCTCTATTGCACAAGCTATGGTTGGCCCCAAGGAGGGACACCACCGTACTAGACTGTCGGCAGAGGTTCGCCAGGATATGCGCATTTGGTTGGCATTTCTGGCAGACTTCAACGGTCGAGTTGTGTGGAACAAACCACCAGCATCATCGGATGAACTAGGTTTGTGGACCGATTCAGCTGGGAGCGTGGGATTTGGCGCCATCTTTGGTAATCGATGGTCGGCGCAAGTATGGCCGACGTGGTGGCACTCCAGCGGTCTGACAGGTAACATTGGGTTCTTGGAGTTATTTTCCATTTGGGTCGCTCTGATGGCATGGCCAGACGACTTTAGGGACCGCTCGGTGGTGTTTTGGTCTGACAATATGACTGTGGTTGAGTGCATTAATCAGCAGGCAGCCCGCTGCAAGTGGATCCTGAGATTGTTAAAAGAAATTGTTTTGCGTTGCATGAAATTGAATGTACAGTTCAGGGCAAAACATGTGCCAGGTGTACTGAATAATGCAGCTGATGCACTCTCTCGTTCACACATGCAGGCGTTCAGGGGCTATCTACCCACAGCGGACCTAGTGGCGGCACCGTTCCCCAAAGCACTGTGGCTGATCGGTGCCCCGGATTACAAGACCTCGTGGCAGCCAGCTTAGCGCCCAGGACGAGGAACGCTTATGAGGGAGCGTTTCGTTCTTACTGCACCTTTTTAGGCCCGGCAGGGAGACATAGCTGGGGGCAGGAGGAATCCTTCCTGGGGTTCCTAGTAGCACTGCACAGAGAAGGCCGATCAGCCGCATCTGCCAACAGACATAGGGCGGCCATATCATTCATGGCACAGCTCCACGGTATGAGGGATCCAACGGGTTCCTTTTTAGTCAGAAAGGCGCTTCGCGGCTGGTGACGCCTGGAGGGTCGCAAACAAGATACGAGGCACCCGATTGGTTTAGAGAGATTGTCTCGGCTTTTAGCAAAGCTGGATGAGACATGCTCCTCCCCTTCTGAAACAGTTCTGTTCCGGGCAGCTTGCGCCCTGGCATTTCACTGGGCCATGCGGGTAAGCGAACTCTTGGCGAGGAACAAGGAAGATATGGAGGGAGGCCTTTGCAGGGATCACGTGCAAATACGGGGTGATTCGATGCTAATCTCAATAGCTAGGTCCAAGACAGACCAGGATGCTGTGGGGGATAGTGTGGTTGTGCAGCGCGCTCGAGGGTGTCCCACTTGTCCGTTAAAGTGTTTAGAGGAATACTTGGCACAGAGGCCAGCGACATGGGGAGGGAGCCTGCTTAGGCACAAGGATGGCACCCCTCTGACGAGATTTCAGTTTCAGAGGGTGCTAGCACTGACGATCGCCGAGGCGGGCATGGACCCGTGCGATTTTGGGACCCACTCCTTCAGAATAGGGGCCGCTACTGAGGCTACGGCTCGAGGTCTGGGTACAGAGGAGGTAAAACAGCTAGGCCGTTGGTCCTCGAACTGTTTCAAAAGGTATGTGCGGCTGCACATGTTGTAAAAGACTGATGAAATGCACTCACGCTTGTTGTCTTTTGCTTGAATTACAGTTTTGCAAGCCTGTGAGGCGGGGCGGAATCTGGGATCAACCCATCACCGGAGGACCAGCGGTCGAGGATCACCGACTGGAGAGCAAGTGGTATAGGTTGTGGGCCACTCATACGTGAGGCGCGCCGGAGAAGTATTCATGGCAGGTGACGTGACTCACGCTTCTGGGGAATATGGGTTCAGAGTGACCTTCCATGGGAAGGGAGGCCTCTGTTTTGACCAATTTCAATCGTTTATGGAGGGTCTTTTAGGGCAGAAAAGGTCACCGCCATCTATAATCATAGTACACTTGGGGGGCAATGACTTGGTAAGACTGGGAAGACGAGTGTTAGTGGAACACATTTTGTCGGCAGTCAGCTGGTTGGCTAAGAGGCTCCCGGGGTGTACAATTGCCTGGTCCCACATGATTCCCAGGAAAGTTTGGCGGGGGGGTTTCTCTGTGTCAGCGTTGAACCACTGGGTTAAGAGGGTCAACAATAAAATTGGGAAACTGTTTCGCTCCGCGCATCTGCATAGCATTCCCCATGGGTGTATTCGGGGTGATCACTATTATCTGGATGATGGGGTTCACCTGTCCGGGGTGGGGAATGATTTACTAATAGGAGACTTCATAGCATGGCTAAGGGGTTTGAGCAGGCATGACCTTTAGGAGGTGTGGGGGGGCCGGATAGTCGGTCAACTATCCGGCCTGTGGCGGTAAGGTCATGATCCGTGAGCAGTAATTTCTAAGCCTGGGCGTAGTTCGCGTAGCCGCACTCCGCGAGCTACGCGAAGATGCACTTGCACTCCGCGAACTACGCATAGCTCCGCGAGCATGCGTAGTAGCTTACTTGACCGGTTCGCGAGCCATTTTTCGTCTTCGGGAGCGCCGTGGAACTCTGGAACCTGCTCGACACCACATCTCCAGAAGTCGCCTTCCTCACGGAAACATGGATGAACGCCAACTCAGCGCCCGACATCGCCGTCGCCATCCCGGACGGATACAAGATCACCCGGAGAGACCGCGTCAATGACACAGGAGGAGGCATCGCCATCGTCCACAAGAACACCATCCGCATCACGACCAACTCAGACGACACCCTCACAGCCGCTTAACATCTTCACTTCCAGATACACACCGACCCCAAGACCACACTCAGAGGCACCCTCATCTACAGACCCCCAGGACCTCGCACACAATTCAGCGAAGACATCGCAGACTTCATCAGCCTGCACGCCCTCGCCTCCGCTGACTACACCCTCCTAGGGGACCTCAACTTCCACCTGGAGAACAACAACACCACCACCACCCTGCTGGACAACCTCGCCAACCTCGGACTCATGCAACTGGTGAACACCCCCACCCACTACGCCGGACACACGCTTGACCCAGTCTTCTCCTCCAGCAAGTACATCTCCTTCAGCCACTCCACCGGACTCCACTAGACAGACCACAGCTGCGTCCACTTCAGCTTCAGAAAGACCACGACTCACCACCACCCGCAACAGGTTCCCCGCAGGAACTGGAACAAGATCACCACCGACCAGCTCACCACTTCACTGAGCCAGAACCCTCCCGCCAGCTCAACGGACCCCAACCAAGCAGCCAACAACCTCACACAGTGGATCACCAATTGCGCTCGCCCAACCAGTCTCGACCACTCGCAGTCCGGCTTCCGCGCCAACCACAGCACCGAGACCGCCCTCATCGCAGCCACTGACGACATCCGAGCCCTGCTCGACAACTGGGAAACAGCAGCCCTCATCCTCCTGGACCTCTCCGCAGCATTCGATATGGTCTGCCACCGCACCCTAGTGCAGTGCCTCAGGAACATCGAAATCCAAGAGAAGGCACTGGAGTGGATCATCTCGTTCCTCACCGGAAGAACTCAGAGAGTCCGCCTCCCCCATACAGATCCAAGGCCACCGAAGTCATATGCGGCGTACCACAAGGATCATCACTCAGCCCCACCCTCTTCAACGTCTACATGAGCCCCCTCGCAGCCATCGTACGCCAACACAACCTCAACATCATCTCCTACGCCGACGACACCCAGCTGATCCTCTCCCTCACCAACGACCCAGGAACCGCCAGAACTAACCTACACGAAGGGATGAAAGACGTAGTCGAGTGGATGAGGAACAGCCGCCTGAAACTGAACTCAGACAAGACGGAAGTCCTCATCCTTGGATCATCACCCTCCGCCTGGGACGACTCCTGGTGGCCCCCTGCCCTGGGCAGCGCACCCAAACCAACGGACCGCGCACGCAACCTGGGCTTCATCCTGGACTCCTCCCTCTCGATGACCAGACAAGTCAACGCCGTCTCATCATCATGCTTCAACATCCTACGCATGCTCCGAAAGATCTTCCGATGGCTCGCTACCAGACCAGGAAGACGGTCACACAGGCACTCGTCACCAGCCGACTGGACTACGGAAACACCCTCTATACCGGAACCACGGCCAAACTCCAGAAAAGACTCTAACACATCCAGAACGCCTCCGCACGACTCATCTTGGACATCCCCCGACACAGCCACATCTCCGGACACCTGAGAGACCTTCACTGGCTCCCCGTCAGCAAGAGAATCACGTTCCAACTCCTCACCCACGCACACAAGGCCCTCCACGACCTGGGCCCCAGGTACCTCAACAACCGCCTGACCGTCTACACTCTCACCCGCCAGCTACGATCGACCAGCCACGCCCTCGCCGCCGTGCCACGCATCCCAAGATCCACCATGGGAGGAAGATCTTTCTCCTACCTGGCAGCCAAGACTTGGAACTCCCTCCCCATCCACCTCTGCCTGACCCAAGACCACCTCTGCTTCAGGAAGCAACTCAAGACATGGCTGTTCGAGCAGTAGCGGAGCCCCCTCCCCCAAGCGCCTTGAGACCCTCTAGGTGAGTAGCGCGCTATACAAATATCCTGATTGATTGCCTGCATGCTCGGGATGTGTAGCGCGCGAAGTTACCCATGAGGTTTGTCCCGCCCGCTCTCGTCCCCTTATTTCTGGTCACTACTAACGTGTTCGCGAGTTATTCTGTGCCAGATTGCAGTTTCTGCGTGTTCGGCAACTCGATCTTACCGACAAGCATGCTCGCGCTCGCGAAAATGCTATTGAGCGCGCGAGAACTACGCTACGCAGCAGTTTGCGGAGTATTCGACAACTTCGCGTTCTCCGCGGAGCGCGGAGTTGCCGAAACTCCGCAAACTCCGCGAACGGAGCGTAGTTCTTCGCCCAGGGTTAGTAATTTCAAGGTCCCTAGGGGGGGCGCCACCCAGAATGGATGGGAGCGCCCGGGGGGAGGCGGCCATTGGCCCCTCCCACGGGTAGGCGGCACCCACTACGGATGGGTCGCCTAGGGGGAGACGGCCATGGGCTAGATGCCCCTCCTACGAATTTCCCGGGGGCCGGATATCCGCGACGGCGGAAGAGAGTGTGGGGAAGGGGGGGAGTCCACGCTGTCCTTCTTACAGATACCTCACACGGGGACTCGGACGACCTTTAAGATGGTGTCGAGTGAGAGGGGGCCCCCACGACAAGGGAAGTTACAGTTGGCAACGAGGGTAAAGTCCTCTGCGCATGCGCCACTCACACCGTGAGGGCGGGAGTTTGGTAGTAGGGATCTGACACCGGTTAAGACCTTGCCGTTGGCCCTTAATGCTAGGATGTACAATTTTAATTTAGATTGTATACATTTTCAGGATGCTAGACTCGGCTAGGAAACCTTTGTATTAGAGAGCTGTTAAGGTTAGCCAAAGAACATGTCTTCATCAAAAATGTAATGAAAGTAAAATTGTACATAATTCATGAAACGTTTTAATTTAATGTTTTAAATTTTGTTTCATATTTTAATAAATATGGCCGGGGGGGTAACTCCCCCCCGCCTTCCAAAAGCTCAAACGGGTGTCTGTCTCCTCCCCTTGGGGAATTGGTGTTGGGAGGGGGTGGCGGGCATCCCGGCCATATGGAAAGGGAAGACCATTCGGTCCCCCCGAACGTATGGATGAGTGCCCCGATCCCCCCGGGAAACCATTTTGGGCGGGGGCGTGGTTCGGCTGGTATGCCCAAAGCGGCGTAGCCGGAGCACGCCCTTCCCGCCCAGAAGGGGTTGTCCTAGACAACCACCCGGAAGACCGCGCCCCGTGGGCGTACCTGAGGAGGGTCCCTGCCCTCCCGCAGACGGATAAAAGAGCGGGAATCCAAAGAAGCGTCCTCTTGTTCCAGTGCTCTGAAGGCTGCACCACTCGTTGCTCGTGAGCCCTCGACGGAACAAGCGGCAATTTTGACCCACCCACCAGCCCCTATTGCAAAGTTTTTTGAATAAAGTGATTTGTTGATGATATCAGATTGTATTAAAGAAATGCAGTCAAGTGGTTTCAGCATTGAATAAATGTGTATAGGCCTTTTTTCCTTTGTAGAAAAGTAAAGGAATGTATCAAGTAATGTAATTGTCTTGTGCTTTAGGACCTTTTTCCTTTGTAGAAATGAAAAGTTGATGAATCATCAAGCTGTTTCAGGTTAGATGAATTTTCTTCCCTTAGTAGGTAAAACAACTGTCGTATTTATTTTTTGGTCGGGCGGTAAGGTCATGATCGGTGAGCAGTAATTTCAAGGTCCCTAGGGGGGGGCGCCACCCAGAATGGATGGGAGCGCCCGGGGGGAGGCGGCCATTGGCCCTTCCCACGGGTAGGCGGCACCCACTACGGATGGGTCACCTAGGGGGAGACGGCCATAGGCCCCTCCCAGGGGGGAGACGGCTAGATGCCCCTCCTACGAATTTCCCGGGGGCCGGATATCCGCGACGGCGGAAGAGAGTGTGGGGAAGGGGGGGAGTCCACGCTGTCCTTCTTACAGATACCTCACACGGGGACTCGGACGACCTTTAAGATGGCGTCGAGTGAGAGGGGGCCCCCACGACAAGGGAAGTTACAGTTGGCAACGAGGGTAAAGTCCTCTGCGCATGCGCCACTCACACCGTGAGGGCGGGAGTTTGGTAGTAGGGATCTGACACCGGTTAAGACCTTGCCGTTGGCCCTTAATGCTAGGATGTACAATTTTAATTTAGATTGTATACATTTTCAGGATGCTAGACTCGGCTAGGAAACCTTTGTATTAGAGAGCTGTTAAGGTTAGCCAAAGAACATGTCTTCATCAAAAATGTAATGAATGTAAAATTGTACATAATTCATGAAACGTTTTAATTTAATGTTTTAAATTTTGTTTCATATTTTAATAAATACGGCCGGGGGGGTAACTCCCCCCCGCCTTCCAAAAGCTCAAACCGGTGTCTGTCTCCTCCCCTTGGGGAATTGGTGTTGGGAGGGGGTGGCGGGCATCCCGGCCATATAGTAATTTTGCTCTCCACCACTGACCAGCACCTTCCCTGAGCCAAGGACCCTGTGGTGTTTGAATAGTAATATTGCATCCCACTATTGTCCTACACCTTACCTGAGCCAAGCTTACTGTTGAGTATAAATATAATTTTTTGCACCCTATCACTGACAAGTGTACAATTTTACCTATGATAGGTCTTCAGTTTGTTGAACCGCTGTTTGGTAGATTGCTTCTTATCCAAGTGATGCTTTAGTAAACAATGTTTTTGATTGTTAATTGAAATAACCTGTGTAGTAGAAGAAAACATTAACGTTATGTGTTTCTCAAGAGTTGTTAACATTCATTAGTGCAGCTTACTAGCTTCTTCCCAGAGGTAGACCCCCTTGGGGAGTAAGACTAATAATACCCCCCCCAGTGACCGGAACCTTCCCTCAGGCATGCATCCTTTGGAGTAAGAATAGTAATTTTGCTCCCCACTACTGATCAGCTCCTTCCCTGAGGCAATCAGTCTCTGGTGTTAGCATAGTATGTTTGCCCCCCTCTACTGAACTGCACTTTCCCTGAGGCAATCACCCTGTGGTGTTAGAATAGTAATTTTTCCCCCTAAAACTGACCTGCACCTTCTCTGAGGCAATCGCCCTGTGGTGTTAAAAGTGTAATTTTGCCCCCACCCAGTGACCAGCACCTTCCCCGAGGCAAACACCCTGTAGTTTAAAGAAAAGTACGTTTTCCCCTCACCAATGACCAGAACCTCCCCTACGGCAATCATCCTGTGGTGTAAGAATAGTAATATTGCCCCCCACCAGTGACCTGGACCGTCCCTGAGGCAAGTACCCTTTGGCTTGTGCATAGTATTTCTCCCCCACCACTAACTAGCAGCTTACCAGAGGCAAGGAGCATGTATTGTTAGTTTAGATTTTTTTCACCCCACCACTTTCCCTAATCTTTTTTGTGGTTAGCACCCTGAGGTATTTTTTTGTTTTTTATTTGTCCCCCTTCACTGACTATTATTCTCCCTGAGGTGAGCAATCTGCGTTAATGGATTACTTGTCCCTCCACACTGTCTTCTCACCAGAGTATGGTTGCTCTGCTTTTGTTTCCTCATTTTTTTTTATTTTTATTTGAAAAAGGTTTAAAAATATATATATATGTATATCTTCCCTTTTTTCCTCCTTAGTTATCATCCATTTCTTAATTAAAAATTACACTTATTTTTTTTTATTAATAATTCGCTTGATGTTTTTGACAAATTTGTGAAAAATGTATTAAATATGTGTTATTTTTCTTTCCGCCTTTTAAATATTTCTGTTTAATTGTGCTTCTTGTTGAGCGTTCACTTACTTTTGCCAATATATGGCAGTGTTGTCTGGTAGAAAGTGTCAGTTTTCTACTCCTACTTCAGATGCATGTGGTTGTCAGGAAAGTCTGAGCACTAGTGAGGACAAAATGGTGGTCTGCTGCTTTTATATGTTTCAAATGTGTTTACGATATTTTAAAAGAAAATATGTTTCCTAAATGATTTTTCCGCACGGTTCAGATCCTTACTGAATGTTTATTTTAAATTTTCTTTGTGAAGGTTTGGTTTTTGCATGCAGTTTTGCAATGGCATCCATTTTTTGTTGAGGTTGGCTTACCTGATGTAGAAATAGTTGTAGGACAACTTTTTTCTCTTGCATGTTTTGCTTTCAATGCCTTGCATTTTTATACTGTTTTCATAAAAAAGACTCTACTGTTTTAATTTTTTTTTAAAGTGTTGCAAAGTTAGAGCAATGTTTTCTTTTCCTGCAGGTTACTTTAAAAAAAGTATATATTTTTTTGTTGTTTATGTGTATTTTGTTAAATGCTTGAGCATTTAAAGTAATATCCGAGTATTTAATGCAATAACCTGGTAATAATACACTCCCCCACCCAAAACCACTATATCCTTGGCATCCCGTCCCAGGAGGTTGTTGTGGAAAGATAAAAAACTAATCATTTTGCGTTGTTAAAACATGCGTAGTACTAGTTTGTGATGTGATGGTAGTTTTAATATATTCATATGTACATATGGAGTATTAGCATGCATTGTAAAAACTTGTGTTGTAAAAAGGGCTTTGAAACGGCATTCATTGTAAATGTGTGATTTGTAACGTCATATATTCGTTATTGACTGCATGTTTAAAAAAATGCTGAGTGACCATTAGGGGAACATCAAGTTAAGGGAGCCAGTTAGGGCATAAGAAGTGAGTTATAAAGCTTTAACAATTTAAGGGAAAGTGTCTCCTCCTCATTTCTTGAATGCCATAAAAAGCTAAAGACCTGGCTTTTCAAGTAGGCCGACTAGGCCCTAGGTGTGCCTAAACTCCCACTTGCTCAGTGCCAGGATACCCTAACCGGGTGATAGTACACTCTGCAAATCTGCATGACATAACATAACATAATATGACTTGACATAAAATAACATACCAGAAAATGGGGAACATTGCAAGAATTGTTAAAATTGGCAAGGGTGGTTGTTAGAAATGGGGTCTCTTGTTAGCAGAAGTGTGCACTCTTTCCAAGTAGTGACCACCACTCTAGTCAGGGTAAGGTAGATACACACTAACAGATAACCTGTGCTTTCCCTTGGGTAGCTTGGCACAGAGCAGTCAGGCTTAATTAAAGAGCCAATGTGCAAAGTATTTGTCCCACACACACACACACACACACACGCACACACCAGAGCAGACTGAAAAACCATAAAAAGACTCCACACAGGTTTAGAAAAATAGCCAACAGTTGTATAAATAAATCAAAACCAAAAGAACAAAAATTCAGTAAATAGAAGAAGAGTTATGAATTTTTAAAGAATAAAAAGAGTACCAGCACTTAGAAACAATAAGCTTCTATGGGGGTTATCTGGTTAGACTCACTGGATCGGGGATAATTCAACTGAACAGGCTGACCACGATGGAGCCATGGGTGGGGACAAAAGCCACACAGGCCCAGTGATTAGAGAACCTTCATACTTGTTGCAACAGCAATATGCAGAGTGCAGAGGAGCAGTACGCCTTTGTCCAGCCCACAGATGAGGTTATGCTTAGATTTTCTTCATGCAGTGGCAGCGATGCGCTATGTCTGTTGAGCATATTTTTTACCCAAACAACGGTTCAAGGTATGTGAAGAATTACAATTTGCGCAAACAAATACTAGCAATAGACAATTATTAAAGAAAACAAACATGTATACATGCATGAAAAAGTGAAAAATAGAAAAATAGAGAAACAATAAGGGCCCATATAAAGAATATATGGAAATACATACAAAATGTATTTAGTAAAAAAACACTTATATGATAAGGCTCAGAAATATATACTGGTACATGTAAAAATGTATATGAAATACGAAAACCAGACAGGTGGCAGACAGAAGGAATTACATAAAAGAGGGGGTTTCAGAGCAACACTGAAATTACCACAAATAAAACAATGCGTCCTTCATTAGTTGCGGCCACAATTGCGTTTACGCGTTTCGACCTTTGTTATAAATTGAAGGTCATCATCAGGACATAAATTGTAGCTGAGCATCCAAAATAACAATTTCCAGTAGGGAGAGAAACAAACGTATCGGTTGCCGAAAATGTTAATGTTTCTCCAATATAATTATGAAAAATCTTAGTGCAGCAGGGGGAAGTTAAATTCAAGTAGCTCTACTCCTTATAGATATATTAACCTTGTGGCTATTGGAATGAATCTGACAAATTTAACCACAGGATTGGAGACAAATTCTCCTCAGCACATCACTCAAGCGTGCGGACGGGATCCTCTAATCACACAGCAGGAAATTAGGATCTGTTGAGAATAGCTCCAGTTCTAAGTGTAACGGTTCTGAAGACGATGCACAGGGTTAATAAATCCTGAAGGGGCGATGTGTTAATCTTCTCTAAGCAGTGGCGGCGATGCGTGGTTCTGAGGCGGTGGTTCCAGATGCGATCTGGCGTTCTAAGTGTGATGCGCCATGTCCTCCTTCCACAACAGGCTCGATGTGCCAGTTCTGCTCCATTCAGAATTGATATGCATAAATTTCTCTTGAGAACGGAAGCAGACACAGGAGCAGGAGTAGAGACGTTGCTACCCCCAAGTCTCAAGCAACAGGAGGCAAGCCAACAAGCCCTCAGAGATCACTTCAGTTGCAAGGCAGAGATCAGCACTCATCAGCAAGGGCAGAGAGCAGCAGTCAGCAGGGCAGGACAGTGGGAAAGCAAGCCTTCCAGGTCAGCAGTCCAGCAGAGTGTCAGTTCTAGATGCAGCCCAGCAGTTATTCTGCCAGAGTCCAGTTGTAGGTACAAAAGTGTCTGATTTGTTGAGGTCAGAGACCCAATACTTATACCCAGTTGTGCCTTTAAAGTGGGAGTAACTTTAAATAAGGGTCTTTGAAGTGCACAAAGGTCTTTTATTTCAAGCCCTACCTCAGGAATATCAGTAATGGGCAATCAGCCCTTTGTGTGGGGACAGGGCACTGCCTATTCAGGTGTAAGTGTCTGCTTCCAACTGGTTTCCTGTCTAGGAAGAGCTATCAGAAGAAGATGAATAAAGATTATTTCTATGTCACATCTAGCCTTCCTGTGTTTGTGGCTGGGGAGTGCACAAACTTTAGCTGTTACTCACCCAGAGGATTGTTGAAGACAGCACAAAGAGCAGTAAGAGCAGAGAAATGTCCACTTTCTAAAAGGGGCATTCCTAAAACAGTAATGTTAAATCCAACTTTACCAGTAAAGAGAATTCATCATTACCATTCCAAAGATATAAAACACAATGCAGCTACTCCTTTCTAATTAGGAATTTCATCATGAAAGTAAACAGGAGTATGCCTCACAGTGGTGAAAAGCCAATGTGGATGTTTGGCACTACTAGGACATGCATAACTTACCAGTACATGTCCTACCTTTTAAGTCCACAGCACCATGCCCTATGGGCTTCCATGGGCCTACCTTAGGCGGTGACTTATGTGTAATAAAAGGGGAGTTTAAAGCTGGGCCATAGGTTTTAATTCAAAGTTGAAGTGACAATAAACTACACACACAGGCCCTGCCAGGCCAGAGTCAGGTTTGATATTCTATATGTGTGAGTGCCACAATCAGTGTTGCAGGTCCATTAGCAGCCTTTAATTTACAGGCCCTGGGTGTATGGTATACCACTTTACAAGGAACTTACAAGTAAGCTAAACATGCCAGTTGTGCATACACCAATGTTACCATATTTAAGGGAGAAGCGCATGCACTTTAACACTTTGCAGTCCTAAGGCCAACAAAAAGAATCAGAACAAAGAGGAGGTAAGCACGCAAACGTTTTGGGGAAAACCACCCTAAGCTTGACAGGACTGACACTTAGACATGGGGATTTTCTTGGATTCTTGCTGGGAGTAGCTTACCAGGTATTCTGATGATATGGGAGACACAGGGAGATATGTACAGCTGAACAAAGGATCCCCATGTTTTCTTCTGTGGTACCATGGATATGATCATGTTTTGTGAATGCATGCCCCTGGAACATGAAGTGCATCACAATGATGCAAACCTGGGTTGGGGAAGGCTTAGAACTTTAATTGCAAAGTCTCATCATTAATAGCTGAATGGTTTAGACCTGTGTGACTCACTCTTAGGAAAAAAACTCTCCTGTGTGGTGGACTGAATAATTCCTGCATGGCTGGGAGAGAACTTTGGAGAGAGAGGTCTCAGACTCTCTCTTGAACTACCTGGAAAACAACATTTCTCCAGAGTTATTGACACTAGTCTCTTGCTCAGCACATATATAGATGCCCAAATTCTATTTTCCCCTGGAAAAACATCCTCTTTTGTCGCAATGATGTAAAAAGGTTCTCTAAGGGAGAACAATAAGTGCCAGATGTATTAATTTTTTTACACAACACTGTTCAGCAGCTACATTTTCAGCACTTCACTGTATTGCGCAAGGGGTAAAAATCACAGATCAAATATCTATGTACCATACTTGGCATGCTGCTGGTGTCATCCCCTGCACTGGCACTTCAATTAGGCTGCCTTGTATGACACACAACCTAGCACAATGATGCAAAGGGAAGTGTACACTGTCTACCTTAGGATATGTACTGGAAGCATAATCTTCAAGTACAAACTGTATGCCTAGTTAACATCAGAAGGATCCTACACATTGGATTATTTATGTGCACTCCACCACATACAGTACATGGGTCTTTTGAGCAATTAAAAACATTTCTCCTTGATTTGCACCAGCAGCGTGAGTTTTGTGTCAAAATATATGGCTGGGCGGACAGATCCACCCCAAACGTAACACCGCAGTAAAGCCCCCTCCTTGCTGCAAAGCAGTGAAAAGCAGCAAAAAGCACATGAGAAAAGTACATCTTCTCAGTGCACAATACCTTTTGCACTGGAAAGCGAATAACAATATGTTGCTTTCGATCACGTTATATCAATTTGCAAAGCCTAGAAAATCTGGGCTTAATCGTTGTCCTGTTGCACAATCTGTGAGCCACTTACAAATGGACATTTCCCATTCACACTCCGGAAGAACCACACTTCTTTGACTGGAGGGCGCTGAATGTCCATACTTGGTGATCAGAAAAATCGTTTGCAACTGCAGAGAAGTCCCGTAAATATTGCTTGAACTGGGCAGTTTTCTGTGGACTTCTGCAGGAGCTGGGGCAAGGCTTCTGCAACTTTAATCTCTAAACTGTGTAGTATAGACTGTTGTCTAAACAAGTAGCAGTTTGACAGGGCATGTTCTAGCTGTTGAGTCTTGGAAAGTGTTTATTTCTGGGTCACTGAGGGAATGAGATAAGCCAGTAGAATTTTAAAGTAGGACATTTTTATTGTGAAGGTACAAATAAATTCAATAGTCGTACCTGAACTCATTGCTTTTCTCAGCATTAGCTACCAGCACTGACAAGCTGAAGATTTTAGTCTCAGAAAATCTTCTAAGATTAAAGATTAAAAAGTTATTCTAAGCAAACAAACTGCTTTTTCTGAGCCACAGTCACTCACAACTCAGGTGTAGAAGGTGCCTAGGTTCTGGCCTATGGCACTGCAAAGACGAACAATGGGTTTTGGTCTACTACCTCTTTTAATCGATTTTTTCTTATTATATTGTTTCGATACGGGCCTTGTACCGTACATCAGATTTCTTTCATTGGTGTGGCATTTTACTCGGTATTGTTTTCTATTTTTATCTACATTGACTTGGACTATTTAAGTTCTATTTTTCTAGTTGGTCTGATCTTTAGGTTCTCGCATATGTTTAGACACTACAGATGTTTTTTTTTTCTTTTTCTCCTCGGAAAGCATCATCCTTTGCCAAGGAAACAAAGCTGAATTGCAGATTCTTCCCAGAATGCCTTTTAAATTTTAGGTACCAGATCCCAACTCACCTCGAGACAGTGGCTGCCCACTTCAATAGTTTAACCATCTATTTTCATACATACTCATTTTAAGTATCAGGGTAGGTATTTTTCTTGTGTGTATCTAGTATTAGCAACGCACGTTGTCCATCCATTCATGTAAGCAAGCATCAGGCATTCACTTTTATACTAATTGCTAATCATCAAGGGTGGTTCTGGTTGAAAAACTAACAAAACGAAAACAAATAAACTCATAATGAACATTCACATCAATGTTAGCATGCAGATGTACTAAAAGGCACTGTAATGAGGTGTAGCATCTCAGCTTGATTCAAAGTGTATTAGAGTGTTATTTCAACTGGGTATGATATTTCTGAAGCTCATTAAATATTTAATGTGTCTGCCATGTTGAGCACCACTGGGAACTGCTCCACATCATCAGGAAGCCTGGTACGTAGGCGGCCAATCCGAAGAGCGTAACCAGCAAGCAATTTAGGATGGGGCAGGCACAGTGCAAGGGATGAGCCAAAGATTAAGATCATGTTTCAGTTTTGAGATTAGCCTGTCCTTTCTCAAAACTGCCTTCGGCATCTCATTGTAAAGCCATCATAAAACACAAAGCAACATCCTTAACCACATGGCTGCTAGGCGTTTTCCCGTCCTGTGCTGAAAAAACCAAAATCACGGTAATTCATGACGAGCTGGCCTTGTCATCCGCGCACGGCAGGTAGCACCATGACGAGCCCAGCTCGTCATTAGCTTCGAAGGGGTTAAGCTTGAACTGAGTTAGGAAATATGTTTTATAAATAGGCAATTAATGATGCAATAATTTTAAGCAAAGCTTGTTCTTCTTAGAATTCCAGACATAAAGCGGATGTGCTTGCCTCATGTAAAAATGAAAACTAAATGTGGTAATGTTTCCTCTGGGAAATAGAGCAGTGCAGACAACCAAATATGAAATCATGCACTGTTGCTTTGAAATCTTGTGTTCAACCACTTTGGCTAATATTTTCTTGAATTTTGGGCATCTGGTTGTTCAGTATTGAATGGAAAGGGGCGACCACTCGGTCCCCCCGAACGTATGGTCGGGGGCCCGGATCCCCCGGGAAACCCTTTTGTGCGGGGGGCGCGTCACGGCTGGTATGCCCGAAGCGGTGTAGCCGGGGCGCGCCTTTTTCCTGCCCAGGAGGGGTTGTCCTAGACACCTACACCGTTGGCCACACCCCGTAGGCGTACCGGAGGAGGGTACACGCCCTCCCAAAGAGGAATAAAAGGAGCAGCAATTCGAAGAAGCATCCTCTTGTTCCTGTGCTAGGAAGCTGCACCCCTCGTTGCACGTGAGCCCTCGACAGAACAAGGAGCAATTTTCAGAACTTGTAATTTTTGTGTTTCTCTTCCAGTGACTTCAAACCTTCGGATCCAGGACCGTGTTGAGCAACAAGGATCGAACATCCGACAACAATGCCTGGCAGGAAGGCCGGAAAGAAGTCAGGGACTGACCAGATGCTTCGCATGCTGATGAAAGATATGGCGAGTATGAAGAAGCAGATGGCAGCGATAAACAATACGGGCAGACCGAAGAAGGTCATAGGACCGGCGTTGCCCGGAGTCGTCCCCGCTGGGAGAGGTAAAAGGATCAGGAATAGGGCAGCAGGGGGGGAGGTACCGATCCCGGATGCGGGCCAACCGATTCCGGTCGTTGTTACGCCCGCCAGCGAGGAGGATATGCCTCCGGAGTTAGCCGCCCAGTTAGCCGCATGGCTCGGCAGGAACACAGGGGGTGCTACGGCACCGGGAGACACGGCCGAAGAGGCCAAACAACTAATGCAGCAGTTGCGGCAGTCACGAGATGCCGCGAAGGCGAATCTCCCTCTTGTCCCCCCACAGGTGACCTCGGAAGGACCAGCAGCCAGCGTCGACAAAACGGCGGGACCAGCAATGAAGCCGGGTAAGCAGGCATTGCCAATGGCAAGGGAGGGGTCTTTGCCCTCGAGAAGGGAAAAGGTGGTCCAACATATACCGCTGGCCACAAAAGAGATGATTTGGGCTGATAAATATGTGAATATGTTTTCTCTCCTGACCGACCATCACGAGATGGAGTATGTTAAGACTCAGAGGGATTTGTGGCATCCGAGTGTGTGGCGAGCAAAAATGGCGGGATTCAGGGTTGACGAAACGATCTCAAATTGGGCCAAGGCCTTTGCAATGTTAACAGCAATTATTGGGGAACGTCAGCCCGAGGTTTTGACCGAATTGGCCTGCTATCAGGCACGTATAATGGATTTTTATGAAACTTATGAGGGAGATGAATGGATGGGCTATGATATGAAGTTTCGCAAAGCCAAGGAGCACGATTCATCTCTGACGTGGGATTGTCTCGACTCGATCTCTTGGCAGAAGCAGCTCCTGCCGGGCGCGACAAAGTCGTCCTCGCTTGGAGGGAATGGGTCGGGGCCGTCCCGCCACCGGCCGGCGGTGCCCTTTCGAGCGGGCCCCGCTGGTGACCACCAACCAAAGAGTGGTGGGAACGGGGGTAGAAAAGGGGTCTGTTGGAATTTTAACAGGGGCAAGTGCACTAGGCCACAAGGGACGTGTAAGTTCAGACATGAGTGTGCAAGTTGCGGAAATTCTTCTCACCCCGAGAGTTCGTGCAGAGCCAAGAATGGTGATACGGGGGGTAGAGGAGGGGCCAAACAGGTCTGAGGTGGACCAAGGAGTTCCGCTACCAACCCCCGTAGATATCATGGCAATGATCCCCTGGCTAAATGAATACCCTGATCATGTCTCCGCTGGGGTGTTGAGGAACGGTTTCTCGTACGGTTTCCGCATCCCGGTGGGGATTTTCGGGGGGAATCATTGTGTAGAAACCAACTGTCGGCACAGCATAATCCAGCGGTGGCAGAAAGAAAGATTGCAAAAGAGGTTGCCCTTGGCCGAGTCGCTGGGCCATATAGGCACCCGCCAGTCACTAATTTCATCTGTTCCCCGTTGGGAGTAGTCCCCAAGAGGGACCCGGGGGAGTTTAGGTTGATCCACAACTTGTCAGCTCCTAGGGGTCTTTCGGTGAACGATGCGATTGACCCGGGAGTTTGTTCGGTGCGGTACGCATCCTTCGATGATGCCGTCGCCATGTTGAATCGCCTGGGGCCCGGAGCGCTGATGGCGAAGTCAGATATCGTGTCAGCGTTCCGGTTGCTCCCGGTACACCCACAGGATCAGCGTCTGTTAGGCTTTGTTTTTCAGGGACGTTACTACATGGATAGATGTATGCCAATGGGTTGCTCCATTTCTTGTGCTTATTTTAAAAAAGTTCAGTTATTTTCTGCAATGGGCGTTCACCAAGGCCACGGGCCATACCCAGGTTATGCATTACCTAGACGATTTCTTGTTCTTTGGGGCAGCCGGCGACACTCAGTGTGCGCAGGCGTTACGAGATTTTTTGCACTCTCATGGAGCGATTCGGGGTGCCATTGGCACCAGGTAAGACGGTTGGACCATCGACTTCACTCGAGTTTCTAGGCATTGATCTCGATTCTGTGGAGGGATGTTTCCGTTTGCCGGTGGGTAAGGTAGCGAAGTTCAGGGCTTCCTTGGAATTGTGCATCAGCAAAGAAAAAGTCACGCTCCATCAGCTACAACAAGCTGTGGGCCAGCTTAACTTTGCCCTCCGAGTGATACCAATGGCCCGCCCCTTTTCCCGCTCTATTGCACAAACCATGGTCGGTCTCAAGGAAGGACACCATGGCACGAGACTGTCTGCAGAAGTTCGCCAGGACATGCGCATATGGTTGGCATTTCTGGCGGATTTCAACGGTCGAGTGGTGTGGACCAAACCACCAGCGTCCTCGGATGAGCTGGGTTTGTGGACCGACTCGGCGGGGAGCGTGGGTTTTGGCGCCATCTTTGGTAATCGCTGGTCGGCGCAAACATGGCCGACGTGGTGGCACACCAGCGGTCTCACAGGTAACATTGGGTTTCTCGAGTTGTTCCCCATTTTGGTGGCTCTGATGGCATGGCCGGATGAGTTCAGAGATCGCTCTGTGGTGTTTTGGTCCGACAATATGACTGTTGTTGAATGTATAAATAGTCAGGCAGCGCGCTGCAAGTGGATATTGAGATTACTGAAGGAAATTGTACTAATTTGCATGAGACTGAACGTACAATTCAGGGCGAAGCATGTGCCAGGGGTACTGAACCAGGCGGCTGATGCACTCTCTCGTTCACACATGCAGGCTTTCAGGGGTTATCTACCTTCCGCGGACCTAGCGGCGGCCCCATTTCCCGAAGCACTCTGGCTACTCGGTGCCCCGGATTACAAGACCTCGTGGCAGCAAGCCTAACCCCCAGGACATGGAAGGCATACGAAGGAGCGTTTCATTCCTATTGTGCATTTTTGGGTCCGGCAGGGGGCTCAATTGGGGTCAGGAGGAGTATGTCCTGAAGTTTCTTGTAGCACTACACAGTGCAGGCCGATCAGCGGCAACGGCCAATAGGCACCGGGCCGCCATTTCATTCATGGCGCAGGCGCATGGCATCGAGGACCCCACATCGTCCTTTTTGGTAAAGAAGGCCCTTCGTGGTTGGCAACGCCGTGAGGGTCGTAGAGTAGACGAAAGGCGCCCGATTGGGTTCAAGAGGTTGTCCCTGCTGATGTCGATACTCCCCACGACATGTTCCTCCCAGTTCGAGGCAGTGCTGTTCCGGGCCGCTTTCGCATTAGCGTTCCATGGGGCTATGCGGGTGAGTGAGCTGGTAGCAAGAAATAAGAAAGATGTAGAGGGAGGCCTGTGTCAGGATCACATTCTGATCAAGGGTGATTCAATGGTGGTCACAATAGCCAGGTCCAAGACCGACCAGGGTGCTATGGGAGACAGTATTGTCGTCCAGCGCATGCGAGGGTCCCCCATGTGCCCGGTGAAGTGCGTTGAGGAATATTTGGCACGAAGGGCGGATGCATGGGGGGGAAGCTTGCTGAGACACATCGACGCCACCCCACTGACAAGGTTCCAGTTTCAGCGGGTGCTAACGATGGCAATCGCAGCGGCGGGCTTGGACCCGGGCGATTTCGGGACCCATTCCTTTAGGATAGGGGCTGCTACAGAGGCTACAGCCAGGGGTCAGAGTATTGAGAAGGTGAAACAACTGGGACGATGGTCCTCGAACTGTTATAAAAGGTATGTGCGGTTGCACATGTTGTGAAGCCAATGTCATGCACTCACGCTTCTTGTCTTCTGTTTGGTTTACAGTTTCGCGAGCATGCGGGGCGGACTGTGCAGTCGACCCGGCACCTGGGGACCAGCGGTCAGAGATCACCGGCTGGGGAAAGAGTGGTGTGGGTCGTGGGCCACTCATACGTGAGGCGGGCCGGGGACGTATTCAAAGCAGGTGACGTGATTCACGCAGCTGGGGAATACGGGTACAGGGTGACCTTCCACGGAAGGGGCAGGCTTTGTATTGACCGGTTTCAATGTTTTATTGAGGAACTGTTAGGGCGGACAAGGTCATCGCCGTCTGTAATCATAGTTCACCTGGGAGGCAATGACTTAGTGACACTCGGTCGGCGAGTACTACTCGAGCGAGTCCTATCTACTGTTAGCTGGCTGGCTAGAAGGATCCCTGGGTGCACGATAGCATGGTCCCACATGATTCCCAGGAAGGTGTGGCGGGGGGGCCTCTCTGTGTCAGCACTGAACCATTCAGTGAAGAAGGTCAATAACAAACTTGGTAGGTTGTATCGCTCGGCGCAGTTGCACTGTATTCCGCATGGATGTATTCGGGGGGATCACATGTATCTCGAGGATGGGGTCCATTTGTCCCGGGAGGGGAATGTCTTACTCATAGGAGACTTCATAGCATGGTTAAGGGGTTTGTAAAAGCATGACCTTTAGTAGGAGTTTGTGGGGGGGCCGGATAGCCGGTCAACTATCCAGCCTGTGGCGGTAAGGTCATGATCGGTGAGCAGTAATTTCAAGATCCCTAGAGGGGGGGTGCCACCCATTATGGATGGGAGTGCCCGGGGGAAGGCGGCCATTGGCCCCTCAAATGGGGAGGCGGCACCCACTAAGTATGGGGTCGCCTAAGGGAAGGTGGTCATAGGCCCCTTCCAGGGGAGGAGGTGGCTCAATGCCCCTCCTACGAATTTCCCGGGGCCAGGATATCCGCGACGGCGGATATGAGAAGCAGTGTGGGGTGGGAGGGGGGTCCACGCTACCTTCTAGACACCTCACACGAGTCCTCGGACGACCATTAAGATGGCGTCGAGTTAAATAGAGGGCCCCCGCGAAGACAAGGGAAATTGGAGTTGGCACAGAGGTACAGTCCTCTGTGCGCCCGCCCCTCACACCGTGAGGGGGGAGTTCTGGTAGTTGGGATCTGACACCGGTTGCGACCTTGCCGTTGGCCCGTAATGCTAGGATGTACAATTTTAATTTAGAAAAGTATGCATTGGCAGGATGTTAGACTCGGCTAGGAAAACCTTTGTACTAGAGATTTATTAAGGTTAGCCAATCAACGTGTCTTCATCATAATGTAATAAATGAAAATTGGACATGATATGAAACTGTTATTTTAATGTTTTAATTTTGTTTCATATTTTAATAAATACGGCCGGGAGGGTAGCTCCCTCCCGCCTTCCAAAAGTTCAGAACTGCGTCCGTCTTCCCATCCTTGGGGATTGTGTTGGGAGGGGGTGACAGGTATCCCGGTTATATGGAAAGGGGCGACCACTCGGTCCCCCCGAACGTATGGTCGGGGGCCCGGATCCTCCCAGGAAACCCTTTTGTGCGGGGGACGCGTCACGGCTGGTATGCCCGAAGCGGTGTAGCCGGGGCGTGCCTTTTTCCCGCCCAGGAGGGGTTGTCCTAGACACCTACACCGTTGGCCATGCCCCGTAGGCGTACCGGAGGAGGGTACACGCCCTCCCGAAGAGGAATAAAAGGAGCAGCAATCCGAAGAAGCATCCTCTTGTTCCTGTGCTAGGAAGCTGCACCCCTCGTTGCACGTGAGCCCTCGACGGAACAAGGAGCAATTTTGAACCCACCCACCAGCCCCTTATGGCAAAGTTAGTACTGCAATCAAATGTTTTGCTTTGATAAACATCTTTTTTCTCCTGGTTTAGTCGTTAATAAAAATGTCGATGTTGGTACTGCAATAAAGTGATTTGTTCATAACAATTTTCCTTCCTTGATAGAGTGGAGTATAACAGTCTAGTTGAAGGAAGTGTCGAATGTATAAGTAATAAAGGATTGCATTTAGAGGTTAATTTTTCTTTCTTAGTAGGTAAACAAACGTCGTATTTATTTTGGTCGGGCGGTAAGGTCATGATCGCTGAGCAGTAATTTCAAGATCCCTAGAGGGGGGGCGCCACCCATTATGGATGGGAGCGCCCGGGGGGAGGCGGCCATTGGCCCCTCAAACGGGGAGGCGGCACCCACTAAGTATGGGGTCGCCTAAGGGAAGGTGGTCATAGGCCCCTTCCAGGGGAGGAGGTGGCTCTATGCCCCTCCTACGAATTTCCCAGGGCCAGGATATCCGCGACGGCAGATATGAGAAGCAGTGTGGGGTGGGAGGGGGGTCCAGGCTACCTTCTAGACACCTCACACGAGTCCTCGGACGACCATTAAGATGGCGTCGAGTTAAATAGAGGGCCCCCGCGAAGACAAGGGAAATTGGAGTTGGCACAGAGGTACAGTCCTCTGTGCGCCCGCCCCTCACACCGTGAGGGGGGAGTTCTGGTAGTTGGGATCTGACACCGGTTGCGACCTTGCCGTTGGCCCGTAATGCTAGGATGTACAATTTTAATTTAGAAAAGTATGCATTGGCAGGATGTTAGACTCGGCTAGGAAAACCTTTGTACTAGAGATTTGTTAAGGTTAGCCAATCAACGTGTCTTCATCATAATGTAATAAATGAAAATTGGACATGATATGAAACTGTTATTTTAATGTTTTAATTTTGTTTCATATTTTAATAAATACGGCCGGGAGGGTAACTCCCTCCCGCCTTCCAAAAGTTCAGAACTGCGTCCGTCTTCCCATCCTTGGGGATTGTGTTTGGAGGGGGTGACAGGCATCCCGGCCATATTGCAATTCTTTTTAATTCGAGTTGCCCCAGCACTTTGATAGTTCAACAACGAGATCTAAGTGTAGTTTGGTTTGCTTTTTAAAAAGGTATTTCATAGCTCATTATTGGAGTATTTCTTTTTGTATAAATACTTTAAAAAAAAGAATATTTATTGGGTAAGTCATACATTATAAGGGCATTGCAAGCCACTGTAGAGTAATTAGACTGAAGGCCAAGTTCCTTTGCAAGCCAGTGGAACTCCAAGATGATTTCTAATATCCTTTTAATCTAATGCAGAGGGTATAATACATAGTCACAAAATCACACTTCCCCCACATCGCTTAAATCATTGGTGTCTTTCAAGTTTATTATGGACTAGAAAAAAAAGAACCGAATCTGTACAGCAAAATGAAACATTGTAAAATGCGGTTAGAGATATTTGCAAAAAAAAAGACATTCAAATCGGTTTAATGTGAGTCGGATTGAAAAATGCTGTTACTTTGTACAGAAACATGCAGAGATTCCATCTTTCCTGTAATGACTATAGGATGCAAAAATACCATGTTGAGACATATATATCCCTTATGCTGACCAAATTCCTGTTTTAATTGTTTAAACTGCAGCTGTAATTTTGCTCTGCGATCTGTCCTTTACCTTGGCTGCTGGGTCTGGAAGTAGCCATTGCTGCATCTGAACTAAAATGCAGTAGTTTATTACAACTGAGCAACTACGTCATGTCTTTATTGCAGGTGGCTAGAGTCATCACAAGTTAACTGTAAAAAGGAAGTTATAGGTGGGCTGTTATGTTGCGATTGTAGGCTTCATTTATTCGTATACATAGGCCTTGCTTTCATAAGTGATATTTTAAAAGACTTCCAAAACGTTTTTCTGTTCTTTTTCAGTACATTTATAAAATAGAGGAACCGTAAGTGTAGCACAGTTCTAAACAATTAGAATGGTTAGAATGCTATGATGATTAATAATGAAATCTAACTTTGTGTGGTAGTTTACCCCTTTGGAGAGTGAACTCGTGTTTTTGAGGGAAGTTTGATTGGTGGGGATATGGTATATACTTCAAGTAGATGATCACTTAACTAGCAGTCTTCTTTTTTGCCACCATAGCTCATGCCCAAGACCTCACACCTGTCTCACTGCTCATAGGCCACCACGTGAAAAGTAAACATCAGAAACAATTATTATGTTTTTAGCGTTTCAGGCAGCATGTCCAGCTTGAAAGAGTTTATCAGGCTAGTCTGCCCTTAGGTTTGCTTTTTCAATAGACTATGAGCCACATGCTCTTGAGTCAGCTTGAAATTAAAATCCTTGCCTGTACAGTAACTACAAAACGAGAGGAATGCATTGCAGAGGTGTTATAGGGTTCAACAATAACTTATCCTTGGTTAATATTCCACGTTTAAGACTGATCACAGGTCAGAAAAGGGATTTTCAGAGCCATGACAAATTATATATTGCTTTTTAGGGGCTCATTATGACCTAGAGAGAAGGCGGGTTTTAAGACCACCTGTTTCACCTGCTTTGGTATTAATTCAGCACTGGTTGTAAGAAATGGGTACACAGTAAGAAGACGAAATGTGTGAACACTGACTGGCCTAAACTACATGAGAGAATTAAAAAACATTTAAGGTGTGGTTAACAATGCTCCAGAGCCATGTGCAGGTTTCCCGTTATCAACAAATAACACAGAGAACAAGGAAGGCTATTTGAATCGGCTTTCCTCTACAAAATAAATTCTTATTTTTAAAAGGTCCCTCTCTTTGCACTATATATATATATATATATATATATATATATATACATATATATATATATATATATATATATTACCTACTGGCGATAGCCAGTAGGTATATATAGTTAGGATTTTTTCTCTATGGAACTTTTGAAAATTCTATGCCTAATAACTTTGGCGTTTGTGGACGGAATTGGCTGAAATGTTCAGGAAAATGGCACATTTTGTTTCTGAGCAGCTCCTGTAAATTTGAGGGGGGTTCGTGAAGGGGGGGCCGAGAAAAAAGGGGGGTCCCAAAACGCGTTTTTCCCATGTTAATTTCCATAGGGCGGTTGGCCTCACTTTTAGCCCGAACGGCTGAATGGATTTCCACGAAACTTGGCAAAATTGTAGGGACTGTTAGCCCGATGTGCCTTTGCTAGGTCTCAATATATGTGCTTCAGTGAATTTTGAGAAATTAACGTTTAAAACAAGATATATATCTGTAACAGCGCTCCGGGCAGCGCTCCGGTTCGCGAACTTTTCGCGTATCGGAACTTTGCGAAGCGAAGCTGATTGGCTCTCCGGTGTCTGTCAACATTCTAAACAGTCCGGAGTGGCCGCCATCTTGTCTCTCGGTAGGATCGAGAGACAAGAGGAGGCCAAAACAAAGGGGGAAATGAAGGAAAGGGGGCAAGGTAGACCCCTTCTGACCCCCTAGGATTGATGAGGGGGATATTATAGAGCCACGCCGGGCCCAAAAAAAAAAAAAAAATCTGATTTTTTCCCCGTAGAGACGCGTCTTGGTACGCGAACCGGGCAGCTAACCGGGCAGCTAACTGGGAAGCTAACCGGCAGTGTAACGGGAGTCTGAGGAGTAGCTGATTGGCTGTCAACATTGTAAACAGTCCGGAGAGGCCGCCATCTTGTCTCTCGGTAGGATCGAGAGACAAGAGGAGGCCAAAACAAAGGGGGAAATGAAGGAAAGAGGGCAAGGTACACCCCTTCTGACCCCCTAGGATTGATGAGGGGGATATTATAAAGCCACGCGGGGCCCAAAAAAAAAAAAAAAAATCAGATTTTTTCGCCGTAGAGACGCGTCTTGGTACGCGAACCGGGCAGCTAACCGGGCAGCTAACCGGGAAGCTAACCGGCAGTGTAACAGGAGTCTGAGGAGAAGCTGATTGGCTGTTATCATTGTAAACAGTCTGGAGCGGCCACCCTCTTGTCTCTCTGTGGGATCGAGAGACAAGAGATGGAAAAAAAAAAGGTGTAAATGAATGAAAGGGGTAAGGCAGACCCCTCCTGAACCCCTAGGATTGATGAGGTGGCTATTAAAGTTCCCTGGGGGGTGAAAAAAAAAATTGCGATTTTTCGCTGTAAAGGTGCTTCCTGGTACGTTAACCGGGCAGCTAACCGGCAGCGTAACGGGAGTCCGACATATTGTGTTTTTTGAACGTTTGTGATATGTGCACGTGTGGATTTTGTCTAATTAAGGTTAAAAAAAAATATATATATCTTTAAGCGTGTTCTGGCGCGCTTACGTTTTGGGTTTGGTTTGCGCTGCAGAGACGATACATCACGGTTATGCGATGCATCATGAGGCGTCTCACATGCTACGTGATACGTCACTTAATAAAGAATATATTTTACAGCTATAGATATTAGCTTTTAAAAAACCAATGAAATTCACAGAAAAAACCATAGGTTATAGACCATATATAGTTAGGAATTTGCATTTACAAAACCTTGAAAATTCACTGAAAAAACCATAGGTTATAGACCATATATAGTTAGGGATTAGCATTTAAAAAACCTTATTTTATTTGCACAAAACCATTGAAATTCCATATACAGTTAGTTGCACTAACTATATATCGCGGACCCGCAATCCACTGCTAATGATGTCACATATTACATCATTCATGACATGGTCAGTGACATCACTGATGACATCACTGATGACATCTCAAATGACATCACTGATGACATCTCAAATGACATCACTGATGACATCACTGACATCTCATTTGACATTACTGATTACATCACTGATGATATCATTTATGTGATAATACATCTTCAGACTCTAATATAACCTTAGATACACTCAGTGTAAACAGGCACTCACAGACTGTCACACATCCATGGAGTTACTCACACACCTAGTCAGTCATGCAAAGAATCAATCACACCTCCATTTCCTCAACTATACAGTTATACACACCTTACTTATTCAAACATATACTAACACATATTTACTCTCTTATACAATCCTTGATACAAGTTCACAATGATTCATACAGCCACTCTCACATTCACTGGCTCTTATGTTCAGTTATTTATATATGTCAACTCTCACATGGAGTGTGTTTTACATATGTACTTACTTTGACATGTAGAACTGAGATATCCATTCACTCACCAATATACTCATGCACACAGTCAACTGTCCATACAGCTGTTTCTACATGCACTTTTGAACCCATACACCTAGGGAATCAACTGCTCACACATCTATGCACAGAGTTATACACCTCCCAGCCACCCACACACATACTCAGTCTCCCATACAAATACATGGGCAACCATTCAATAACCCATATAGTTACTGATATAGCTACTGATTTAAACATGCAGCAGTTTACAGAAGAACATAAATAATGATTGCCAAATTAAGACACTTTAATCACTAACCCATGCACTCAGTGAGACACATTTAATCATTCTCTCATACAGTCAGTCATGCACCTACTAAATCCTTCATCCAGACACTTATACATCCACTCATTCTTCAATATGTAAGACATATTTTAACTTTACAGAAACATACAGTCACTGGGTGTTGTCATCAGTGATGTCATTTGAGATGTCATCAGTGATGTCATCAGTGATGTCACTGACCATGTCATGAATTATGTAATATGTGGCATCATTAGCAGTGGATTGCGGGTCCGCGATATATAGTTAGTACAACTAACTATATATGGAATTTCAATAGTTTTGTGCAAATAAAATAAGGTTTTTTAAATGCTAATCCCTAACTATATATGGTCTATAACCTATGGTTTTTTCAGTGAATTTTCAAGGTTTTGTAAATGCAAATTCCTAACTATATATGGTCTATAACCTATGGTTTTTTCTGTGAATATATATATATATATATATATATATATATATATATATATATATATATATATATATATATATATATATATATATATATATATATATACACGGACTCCTCTCAATCAGGAAAAGGATGACGAGCCACACCACCAGGTACCGGAAAAGTTGTTTATTTAGGGCATAAACAAACGACGCGTTTCGAGCTCACGGGCTCTTGGTCACATGACCACCATTTTTTTCATACTCATTTAAATAGTGACAAAAATCATAGAAAGGGAAGAAAGTTTTCCGTGTTTACAGACATCACACGGAGACTTTTTAAAAAAAGGCATTATTTACAACAAAAAGTAACTGTTGAGGGTTACAATAATGCACTTTCCCTGATTGTTTGGTTTTAAATCATTGTTACATGATAAATTCATTTTTTACTTCAAACAAATTAGCGCTCACAGCGCATTGAGGTATAGTACCCTTATGTTTCAAATGAGGAGACAGGCTAAAAGAAAAGGGAGGAAAATGAAAGAGATATAAACACTGTATCCAAGAGTTGAGAAAGAGTAGAATTTTTCTAGAAGGTTTAAGTCACTTGGGTATAGTACCCATTGTATCATAGCTTCATATAAGTCAATCTCAAACTCATGCGTCTATATAAGACAGTGAATGGCTATAGTCTGTGTCTAGTCACAGCTTCTTCAAATACAGTTATGACCACGGCAGATCCCGCTTTCTCTGAGCTCGCATGCTTCCATCTCTGAACACCTGGAGATCATAAACACAGGCTACTCCCACTCTACATACCTACATGGTAAGGAATCAAGAGAGGGGACACTGCAAGAGGATTCCATGAACTTGTTGTACAGACTCCCTTAAATGAATTGTTGAAGACATCATAAAAAACAGCATGTCAAAAATGGATGTGCCTATAACACCCAGTGCTTAATTTGAGCTGGTAGTTTGCAGTGTTCAACACTTAATTCTCAACACTGGTGTTTGTGACAGTCTGCCACAAGGTGACACTGTCTAGCTAGTGTATAGATGACCACATCAAAGGGTAGTTCCTACTCAATATGCATTAAAATGACTATTACCTGTCATTCAAGCTTTTGGGGGGGGTTCAATAGTCTGAATTGCTACATGTGTAGGAGCGTGGTGATTAGTAGTTATGTTGTTTCTATTATTGGCAGCATAGCATTCACAATGTGAGGTGCAAGCTGCATTGGCTTCCTGACGAGAGCCCTGGCACTTATTGTTTTACAAATTAAGCACTGAAACACACCTTAAAGTCTGTGATAATGAAAATCTTGTTCTGAAATGTACACTGTTTGAATCTGCAGCACTAAACACAGTCTACTGAAATGACACCTCCACAACATGGATCATTAAACTGACCACTAAATATGAATCACTAAGAATATACACAAACATCAATAGACAGAGAATATGCAGTGACAAAGGGATCAGTAGAAATATTTCACTTAATTATGGGTCATAGACTAAATTACAATAACATTTAGCCCCAAAAATATTGAGCTAGTTTAGGGTCGTTAGAAACTCTGTGTTGCTTATATGTCACTACAAACACTGCATAAACATTTAGCTAATGAGAAACTCTGCAGTAACATTTGGACCAACAGAAACCCCACTGTGAGACACGAATTAGAAGCACCTCATTGACATACAGATCACTAGAAACAATTCACTAAAATACTGACACTACCAATGACCAATGCCTCACCAACAAGGGGACCAATAGAAATTATGAACTAAAACCTGTAAAACTGACACGCCCCACCCAAGGCGGCAGCTACAGGGCCTATGAGGGCAAGGCCAGCCTATATTGACAATTGCCCCCCTAAACTCTCTTCACAGTAGACACTGTTGAAAGGTCAAGTGAACCCGTTATTACACACAGGGGAATATTCTCAAGGAGTTATCGCTGAGTTAATGGCACTTTATCGCAGCCAAAGTGGTGATAAATTCATCGCCCCATTCACAAGCTGATGCTAACAGCCCATATCACCAGTTTACCTGCGATAGCAGCTGCAAAAAACATCACCACAGATCACCCAGCAACTATCACTAATGAGATGCAGAGTAGGCGTTCCCATGCAAAAAATCTGCAAAATCACCACTCTGCAACATTCTCAACGACCAGCCAGAACGGTGATTAGAGCACAAACATATGATAAGGCACGTTAGCAGCAGGAAATTAAAACCTGCTCTGACCTGGTGTAAAGTCAGACGGCCACATGCACCACAAAAGGGAGCCCAGCCCAGAGCCACACCTGAAGAACAACAGATGCCATGGAGCTACTGGTCATGTAGCTCGATGCCCCAACAGGGCCACAACACCCATCGCCTACATCCCCGGACCCCCTCCACCATCCCGGACACCCTACCCCGGACCAACACTGAGCCATCGCAGACAAACACAGCAACCTACAGAAAAGGCAAAAACCTCACAGATCCAACACCAGAGAATGTCATTGCCCACTACAGGCTCAAAGAGACAACCATCCTCCGCATCCTGAACATTATCCCCACAGGCTGACGGTACCAACAGAGCTTACAACCAACATCCCAGCTCAGACAAAGCTGACGGCTGTGCTTCATCTGTGGGCCTCTGGTACCTCCCAACAAACAAATGCCAGAGTCGGGGGAGCTTCACAGCCAGCCCAATCCAATTCCCTCACAATGGTAATGGATGCCACCATCAGCTTGGTACACCACTATCTACACTTCCCCCACACTGCGCATGAACAGCTGGAGACCAAGTAAGGCATCTACACCATACCTGGGTTCCCTCACGTGTCATGGGGCAATTGACTGCACACCTGTCCTAATTGTGCCCCCTGGCAACACTGCACACAATAACCGCAACAGAAAGCACACACATTCCATCAAAGTGCAGGCAGTAGTGGACCACCGGGAAATCTCCACCAATGTCTACGACAACCACCCAAGCAGTGTGCATGATCCCTACACCTTCGACAGTCCATCATCAACCAGCGCTATCTGGATGACACCCACGGAAATGCACTGCTCATTGGCAAGTACCAAATGAACACACCCCACACCTCAACTCAACAATCATGCAACTCACAACTCTGGGAATGCACACATTACAAACTCACATACAGCATGCCAAACATCATGCCCACCCACTAGACACAACAGCACAACTTACTGTGGTAACCAGGGCCAGCCATGCACATAAGCCATCAACAGTATGGCACCTCAGCCACACAGTAGCAGAATGTGGGAAGAGGTGGAGAACAGGCATGTGTGAAGGAGGCAAGTGACCTATGAATGAGAATGTACACATTGTCAAGTGTGGCGAAGATGTGAGGGCCAGACTGCAGTATGAAGACAACGCACATATCAATGATGACATACACCGCTGGGGTTTGGAGTGTAGTGGATAGTGGACACAACACTGTCACCCCTGCCAGTGGGGAAGCTCGTGGAAATGTAGCTTGTTATGTCCCCCGTAAGAGTGAGCGGAGTGGGCCGAAGTAGGAGTGTGAATGAAAAGCATGTAATTCTGGGTGTGCTTCTCTTCCGGAATGCCCAATGTTTCTGCCAGGGTGGACCCTCTCACCCCACCACGAGGCCAATGCCATCGCCATGAGAGGTGTTGCCTGCGATCCTGTGTGCCTGCTGCACCCCGGCCCGCTGGTCCCCAAAGCTGTCATGCCCACCCCTGCGCACCCAGGCTTTACTGCTCATCTGCCGACACTGGCATGTGTCAAAGAGGGCGCACCACGTGCCAGTGCATGCTCCAAAGCCGAGGGCCATGACCCTGGCAGCCTGCTCAGACCATCACGACCGCCGTGACACAGATCCGCAGTACTCCTTTCTTGCTGACGTACTCCACCGGCATACACAGCGGACAGGTACTGATTGAGTTTTGAGCTGCTTACACTCACCCCACACACATCCAGCATAGGCGTAACTGTACATGTGACTATGCCATTAAAGGTGCTGGGCGCACTTGCCCGTAGCCAGTTCCACATACTATCTGCGTGTGTCAGTGTGGTCATAATGTATACATGAAGGCCCGGGCCCTACAACATTACTATGTGCTGTGTACAGCGGATGCAACAATGTCACCGCAGGCAGCAGGTTACAGCTTGGACATGTAGCTTTATCATCACCCATGCAATACGTAAGAGTAGTGGGCAGAGCCATCGTACGCAGGTCAAACGCGGGTATGACTGATAATAGCGGGGCTCTGGGCGTAGTTGAGTACAGAAAATGTGCAAATGCATGTGTCTCTATCGCAGTGTGGGTCTCCTCTGTGGTGTGTAAGTGGTCCATGAAGGGAATTAGACAGCCATTTATGTGATCTAGTTCGTCTTCCATGGGTTCGGACCCCACCCGTACCTGATCGGCCATCTCCTTTTGGCATTCTGACACCTGACATTGGGTTCCCATGTGTGGGTCAGTGAAGTATTTGGAGCCAGCCGTGCTGGCAGATGCTTCCTGATGTAGGGTCTGTTGCATGGGCTGTGTTCTCCTCTATGTAACTTGGCTGCCCTGGTGGTGGTTTGCGTGGGAAGTCCATGGGCTGTTGTAGGGCATCGGTGTCGACCTCTCCGGCATCACTGATGAGTAGTCTGCTCTGCTCTGCTGGAGGTGTTGTGTGTTCTGACAACGTACATTGTGACTGTTTGGGAGGTGTTGGATTTTGATGCGGGACAGTGGACATTTTGACAACATGACGGATGTGAGGTTGTACACATTCATTTCCATCTCAGTTTCCAGCTCTGTCAGATGTAGTTGGCCTGTTTCTGCACATGTGCAGAGCCATTTGTGTCCTCTGTTCTGCAGTGTCGTCATTGTACAACATTGTCGTCAATGTGGATGTGCTGTTATTGCTATGTGTGTGTGCTGCAGTGTGCCACAGGGTCAGGGACACGATCCAGGGTCATTGTGTGTGTGCAGTGTGCTACACATCATTGTGCATGTGTGCCAGTGTGCCCCTCTTTTCCCGCACCCCAGTACATGGTCGTTACTCACCCTGTTGATGTTGTGTCAGGTCCTCTCAAGCTGTGTACGGACTCATGACTCCTTGCACCGTCTCCAAACTGATGACTGTGGCCTCCATTTCCTCCAGCTCCTCCTGTGGCACTGGACTCCCACCTCCTGTCGCCGTTGCTGCCTCCCTGCTGGCAGCAGCTTTGTGCTTGGCTTAGATTTTCATATCATGCATGTGCCTCTTGGCCTCTTTCATTGACCTCCTCAACACTCCGATTTCCTCAACACTCCGATTACATTCACGGTAGTTTAATTGTGGGGCAGTTGATGGTAGTGTTCTGTCACCTCCGTGATGCCTATCTGGTTTCTCTGCGGACTGCACCCCGTCTTCCTCTCCCTCTTCTCCTTAGCCTTTCCTGACCCCGTTGTTCCTTGCTGGTGGTCTGTGGTGCTTGTGGGGTTCACGTTCATCCCTGCACTCGGCCAGGGTGCATCCATGTTGCTACGCACTTTGAATAGTTTTTTTGGTTGCTTTTATAGTCCATTTTCCTGCCAGACGCGTGGGATTTGCAGGCCTGTCGCTGGTTTTCGCTGATTTTTGTTTCACTGTTGGCCTCATCGCAACTTTTTTTGCGGTCATGTTTCACAATTTTTGCAGCGTTGCGTTGACTTTATTGCATACATTTGACGCCTTGTCAGGGGCCTATTGCATGGTGCCTCCGTGTTGTTTTCCCGCGATAGACTGCGATGTTGAAAGTTGCGTTTAGTTAATTTTGCGATGGTTATCCTGCACTCTTGAGAATATCCCCACAATTGTGTTGCCCATTTAACCATAATTAAAATTAAAGGTTGAAAGTGCAAGTACAAGACCTGCTGTATTCTGCACTATAAAGCAAATGTTTCCAAACTTGAAAACGTCCTTTCCAATTAGCAAAGCTGAAACAGAAAGGGAACATGATAAACAAAAATAATAATGCTGGGAGGTGTAATGTATATTTCTATTTACTCCATGGAAAGGGTTTTCCATCTCTCTTTTTTTTGTATATGTTCTGTTTTGTGGTTAAGTAGGCCCTAAATTTACAAAACTTTCACACAACTCAGCGTAGCAAGGGAACTTGCAGCACTGACTTACATGAAAGGGAGACAGCAGAAATTCACAATATTAACACAAATATGGTGCTGCTCTGCTTTCTTGTTGTGCTGGTCCACTTCTGGCTGCTTAGCACCAACACAGGCCCCTTTTTACCTCAACATATGGGGCCTGCTTTGTGGTCAGAATAGTTTTTGTGCAGGAAGCGGTATTTCCTGCAAAAAAGCTATACTTAGAGGCTTATTCCCTTTGTATGTTTGCTGCAAAATGCAGCACACATGAAAGGAAGAAATATTGAGGCGAAATAGGAATATTTCTCCTTTTTGTGCCTGCCTCATTAGGCGCCCACCATTTTGCCTCAAACTTATTTTTAATGATCTTAGTAAATCGGGATTTGCATCAAAATACATAAGTGGGTGTGTGGAAATACCTATTCTCCACCCATAAAATGCTTCTCAACTGCAAGGTAATGCACGGCTGTGCTATGTGCTGGGTTAAGTTACTTTTTTTTTTACAAGGTAACGAAAACCACGTACAGCCCGACTTGCATGTCTATGTAAATACCAAACACATTTTGCATCAGGGCTGCTCCAAAAAAGGGATGCAACCCTAACTCAAAGTCTTAAATTTGGGCTCAGGACCTAAAACAAAAGTGTTAATTTTCTAGCTAATTATTTAAAAGTTAAACAAAACAAGCTTAACATAAAGTCTATTTTTGGTACTGACAACTCATTAAAGTTCAAGGATGATGAGATCTTAAATGAATTCCTTCAATTTTATAAAACACTATACACATCTGAAACCCTTTCTTCTGATCACTCTACATCCCAGTTCTTATCCAAAATTCATTATCCACCGGAAGCACGTCCAGATCTTTCCTGTTTAGAATTGGATATTACACAAAAGGAACTTCACGCTGCCCTAAAAATCCTCAACATGGATAAAGCTCCTGGTCCAGACGGTCTCACTGTAGAATTCTTTTCTCACTTTACGTCCTTATTGGTCCCCAAATTGCATACCCTTATACTTTCTTTTTTGCAGTCTGGTGCATCTGCTGGTTCATTTTCTGACGCTATTATTTGCCTTATTCCTAAAGATGGTAAAGATCCCCAAGATTGTAAGAATTATCGACCCATATCCCTGGTTAACATTGATTATAAAAAAAATTCGAAAGCTCTAGCATTGCGATTAGAAACTCTCATGCCTGATTTGCTGGGCGCTGAGCAATCTGGTTTTGTTAAAGGAAGGCTTCTTACAGACAACACACGCCTATTCTTTGATATTTTATCCAAAGCCTCACACATGTCTCATCCTCTAGCAGCCATCGCTTTGGATGCTGAAAAAGAGTTTGATAGAGTTGAATGGCCATACCTTTTTCGTACACTTCAGTGGTTTGGCTTCGGTCCCAAAATTTTGGCTCTCATTTCCATCCTATATTCCAATCCTAGAGCAGCTGTCACAGCGAATGGTGGTATTTCCTCTTACTTCGATCTTGCTAGAGGTGTTAGACAGGAATGTCCCCTCTCTCCTTTTCTTTTTAATATTGCCCTGGAGCCTTTCCTACTCCGGATTCATCAATAAGATAACATCCATGGTTTTACTTTTAATGATTCCAATTTTAAAATGGCGGCTTATGCTGACGATGTGCTTTTATTTTTGTCGCAGCCCCAAACTTCTCTTCCTGCCTTTTTAGAAGAGGTACAATCCTTTGCGTTTGTCTCTGGCTATAAACTGAATAAAGACAAGTGTGAAATTCTGCCCTTGACAAAATATACTTTTAGCGCTGATTTTGCTATTTCAGGCTTTGCATGGAGTCCTCAATTTATCAAATATCTAGGTCTGCATTTTACCTCAACCGTAGCGGGGACAGTATCGCGTTGCATGGATAATTGTGTACAACGATTATCTTCTTTAACGTCAAAGTGGCATCCACTTTACTTATCCTGGTGGGGTCGTTTGGATACCATAAAAATGATGCTCTCTCCCATAGTCTTATATACAATTTCAAATATTCCATTGTCTATCCCTCTCAAGCATTTTAGGAAAATTAACTCTATCTTATCCTCTTTTTTATGGGGACATAAGAAGTCCTGCATGTCTATTCGTAAATTAAATCGCCCAAAATCGGAAGGTGGGACGAACTTCCCAGATTTCTCTCTTTATCATAAATCTTTCATGCTAACTCAATCGTCACAATGGCTCTCTGACCCTTCTGCACCTTGCCCTCTCTGGGCTAAATTAGAACAGTCTTTCATTTCTCCTTTCTCCTTTCAGGAATACCTATCTTTTACTCCTATACTTAAACTTACTTCTAAACTTATCCCATCTATACCTTCGTCATCTTTTCTTAATTCTCCCATATGGCACAATTTACACATCCTAATTAAAAATAAACCTTTCTATTGGAAAACCTGGAGGCAACGTGGACTGATTTGGGTCAATCAATTACATAATCGAGATTTAATTCTGTCCTTTGCACAAGCGCGTGTTGTCTTGATTTCCCTTCATCGTTTTGCTCTAAATACTCCATCCTAATACAAGCTAGCCAATCTGCTTCCTTGACTTTTGGACCACCTCCTTTAAACAGCTCTATCAATTCTACTCATACTGCTAAACTGCATTCCCTGTTGCTTGCTCATTCTAAAGCTTCTAACATTTACAGTTTTTTACATACCTCATCCACACCAAGAGACTAAACTCAGACAGAATTATTATGGGAAAAGGACTTTGACACGTCTTGGAATGTTGACGTCTGGAATACAATTTGGCTTAAACTTAGGAAATCCTCCAGGGCTGCAAACACAACACAAACGCTCTTCTTTCTCTATAATAGACTTCTATTCTCCCCTCTTACCCTCCACTCATTCCACTCTGATGTTTCACATGAATGTTGGTCCTGCTCGGCCCAACAGGCTGATTTACTCCATTTACTCTTTAATTGTAAATTTGTTCGCCCTTTTTGGGAAAAGGTATGGACTCAACTAAACTTGATTTTTCAGTCCACTCATCCCTTTTCTACATTGCATATTTTTTTTAGGTAGCTTATCTTCCATCTGGGACCATTCTGAGTTTAACGTCAAAATAATTGACCTCCTAATAGCAGTAGCCTTCCAGCAAATACCGAGAAACTGGAAGGATTTCACTAAGCTTTCATATCAAACATGGTGGTATGCGGTGTGTTATAATCATAGGCTAGACACTACATTTGTATATCCATCACATTTGGCATCCAAGCGTTCTGATTTATGGGCTCCAGTCATTTTATTCATTGACGCTAGTGCTAAATGCTCTACTACCCCTAGACCTCTGCATCAAGAAGTTACTAAACCTCCATGACTTCCTTAGTGTTAATTTATATTTCTATTTATACCTTCTTTGGAAAATATAGCTTATGTTATCATTATTTTTGACTGTATTTGCATTTCTTATTTGTTATGTTCATATTCTGTTTATTTTCTAAACCCACTTGATACATTGTATATGAGCCTACTGCCTTCATTGTTTTTTATATTCTGCACATTGTTGTAATTCTTTTGTCCTAAAAAAACTTCTTCTGAACTTAAAAAGTGCTAATTTTCAACTTATATTATAAGGTGCCCTTCAATCCATCTCACATCAACTAATTCCACTTCAGAATACTACCAGCTTCTTTAAAATGTCTTTGAGTGGAATAAGAACTTAGAAACATGGCCATTAAAGGGACATTGACACAAGGGCACTAATGATGGAGCTCAGACATCGACGATGAGGCATGGACACTGATGTAAAGCATTTCCTTTGATAATGTCAATGGGACACTGAAACAAAGGCCTCAGCACCCATATCTAAACTCGGTCACTGTCACAACACATTTCACTTCAGCACACCACTAGCTGGACCTGTCTTTTCAGTGCCACTCAGACTTGAAAGCATTTGTGTTTCCAATTTAACACTTCAGTTGACGTTTGGGCATCCTGACATGGTTACAGTGTCTGCTCTACTATACACATAAGTGGCCAAATGTATTTATCTGGAAAAGAGTCTGAAAAGTTCTTCTTCACCTAGTATTGAGCTCCACAGAGATGTTAGGATTATGTTCCCTAGTTTGTTTTCTGAGCTCTTGAACCTATGCATTGGTTACGGCTGCCCTGCCCTTTGGAGGCCTGGATCCTGGGTGAATCTGTTTAAAAGTAGAGATCTTGGTGGCCTGTTTTTGTAGTCTTCTTCAGTGTTTGCAGGAAGGCTGGACATTCTACAGTACCCACTATCCCTTCTGCATTGTCCTTTGCACTGTGGGTTATCATCATTTGGTCTTCTTCTCTTCCTTCACATCCACACTGGCAATATGCTTCTTGACACGTGTTAAGGAACATCTGTGCGATGTATGCTCATTTTGAGGGATGGGTATTCTGGAGGGTTTAACAATATCATCTACATGACTCATATTTACGTGTTTGGCAAGGTGCAAAGTCCAGATGACCAGATCTTTCAGCAGTTAATGGGGAGGTGGGGGTGTCATTGTCTTTTGAGGGCATGGTGCATGAACTTTAGAGAGTCAAAGAACTTGGAAAATTGAAGAGGCAATTCCTGCGTACTGTTTTCCATGTGGACTGTCTGCACTTCATGCATTAATTCAGAAAAAGTCTGACATATGTATGAGAGATAGACACCTCAAGCTCAAAAACACTTGCTTGGCTCTGCCCTGAGCCAGCACAATTCTCAAGGATATGGCCCAAGACTACAATTTATGTAAGGACAGCATGGAGGTCTGCACCAGCAGCACAGAAACTCGAAATCAACCCTTAACCTACCAATACCTACACAAAATGAATTAATCCTTGTGTAACATATCTGGTGCTTAACCCCTTGCATGCTGATGACAGCCCCCGTCCATCACGCATCACAGTGGGCGTGTTCTGATGACGGCTGGGGGCCGTCATGAACCCGCCCACTCTTCAAAACGGCCGCACAGGCGCAGAATCGCGGCCGCGCCCAACAGGTTAAGTAAAGGGCTTCAATACCTTTGGATTCAGAAAAGGGGGTGGTGATGGACAGAGTGTCTGAATTAAGCAGACCACTCCTACCCAGTCCAAAGATCAGGGCTTGATCCATCACCGTTTTTTAGCTCACTGCACCATCCCAGCTCAGAACCTGGCTACATGTAAATTAGTCTGTCCCTGGCCCAGTGCATCATGGGAACAGGGAAGACCAAACTACCAAGCCAATTATTTTACTGGAAAGGAAACAAGCTTCCGGGGACCGGTTTCTGGCATTACAGCCGTCTTCGGCCCGGCTTGCTTGAATCCTGATGGTGCAGTGAGCAAGGGACTCATGTCTGAGTATACCCTAGACTTGCTGCATGTCATTTGGTTGTGGGTTGACTAGGTATTGAGCCCTGGCCAAACATCACCACAGTAACTAAATTAACATATGCTTAATCCTGGGAAGCTTGGCACAGAAAGCAATCAGGCTTAACTTATAGGCTATTTGTAAGTTATTCATTCATGTAGCATACAAACAGTAGTAAAGCGACAACACAACTCAAGAAAAATCCCAAACCAATTTATAAAATTAGAGAACATTAAAAAAAATTATTTGACATCAAAATGACAAAAATCCAATCAGTAGAAAAGGTATTAAGAATTTTTACGGCTTTTTGTAAGAACAAGAGCCTAAAAAATCCTAGCACCAACCGCAGACATCTAGACACATGAGACCGAAAAGTATAAACAATATGGCCGACCACGATGGAGCGTGGTTCGGACACAAGAAGTGAATTAGGCCAGGGCAGCGTTTACCTTCGGACTTAAAAACAATTATTAAACTAAATGTTCTGTGAAGGTAAATTTCAGAGGGGTAAGGCTGCAGGAAGTGTCTGAGGAGGGGCATCATCGTCGGTTGGCCTTAGATTCAAGCTGCAGTGAATATTTCTATGTTTGCCAAACTGGAAGTCAAAATCCCAAGCGGGACGAGGCAGAGGGCTGTAGCCAAGGACAGTTCCATGGGGTTGGATACCACTTTGGCCAAGGACTACTGAAAAGGATTTGCTACATCAGAGTAGAACATAGAAGGAAAAGCAGTAAATTCAATCCGACCAGCAATGCCTCTTGGAAGATAGGCTAGCAGGATGGTCCCAGTCTTCTCCGGGTTCTCAGAGCAATCTTTTGCCAAAAATGTTCAAAGTCCCTACTTTTGGATTTTGGCTATCTGGGCACCTACAGCACCACTTCCAAGGTCCAGCACTTGAGGGTCACCACTTGGAGGATCAGGACTCACACAGGCTGGGTCCAGGTGTGGGTTCAAGATGGAGTAAGCCTTTTATAGCCCTGTGGTGCTGAACAGGAAGCCAGCAAACTAGCCCTTTTGGGTCACTATGGAGTTCTTGGAACTGATGAAGATATAGTCCTTATACCCAGGCAGAAGGTGACAGGACAGTAGGACAACAGGGCAGCAATCTAGCAAGGCAGAAGTCCTTCAGAGCTGCAGTCCATCAGAGTGGCAGTCCTTCCAGCAGCACAACAGTCCTGGGACAGTTCAAGATCCAGTGCGTATACCCAGGCAGAGGTTGGCAGGGCAGCAGTCCTTCAGAGCAGCAGTCCAGCAGAGTAGCAGTCCTTCCAGCAGCACAGCAGTTCTTTTCCTGGCAGAGTATACACAGGTCCAGAAGTGTCCCGAAGAGTTGGTGCCTTAGGTCTCCTTTCTATACACTGGTGCCTTTATTCTGGAAGGTGGGAGAAGCTTTTAGACAGTGGCTTTGAAGTTCATGGAATTTTCTGCCTCACTGTCCTGGCTCCAAGCTGGCTTCAGTGACAATGTGGGGGTTATTAAACCCTCTATGTGAAGGCATAGCAAAGGCTACTCAGTTGCAAGTGGAGCTCTGATCAGCTCTGCCCTCCTATCCTGTGGGCAAATGGCCCATTCAGGAGCACATACTCCCTCTAATATGTGACTAGAGGGATTCACAAAGTCTAATAGGCAATTACACCCATTCATGTCACCCAGGTCTGGCTATTGGCACAAAAGGCACTATAACAGAAAAATGCTAACTTTCTAAAAGTGGCATTTTTAAAGTTGTGACCAGAAATAAGAATGTACTATTTAATAGGGGTTTTCACTACAATTCCAAAATACACCAAACATGACTTAGGTACCTGCTCCCAATTGGAAATAACATCCTATTAAATGCAAGAAGTAATCCCCAATGTTATCCTAAGGGAGGGGTAGGCCTCGTATTAGTGAAAAATGGATTTAGGAGTGTTTCACTATCAGGACATGTAAAACTTAAAAGTGCATGTCTAACCTTTTATTACACAGCACCCTGCCCTATGAGACAACTAGGGCTTACCTTAGGGGTGACTTCTATGTACTAAAAGAATAGTCTAAGATTTGGCAAGGGTGTTTTAATGCCAGGCTGACATGAATTCAGGCTACATTGGCAGGCATTGGGCATGTTTTAAAGTTCTACTTAAGGTGGTGGCACAACAAGTGCTGCAGACCCACAAGAAGCATTTTAATTACACTCCCTGTACATATGATATATCTCTCTACAGGATATAGAATTGGGTAAAAGCCATTGTAACAATGTTTTAAAGGGACTGATGGAAGACCAGTCTAAGGCTGTCAGGTTGAACACTTCCAAATTATGCGTGCTTGGTTGCTACATCTTTTTTCTCTTGCAATTTTGACAAGCCAGAGAAGGATTTTTTTTCTACTCCCTGCAGCTCCAGAAGCTGAGTATTGGCTCTACATGTATGAATGACATTGCATTGTTCCATATTAGAGGAACCGAGAGATATAATAGCAGCAGATTTCCGGTCCTTTTTTAAAATATGAACAAACCATTGTTTACTGTCCTGGGTTACAAATGCCGTCAGCAAGCCCAAACTCCTCCTCACTCCATACACTACCATGTGTGAAAATGGTGCAAACAATCACATATGAACACATATTTAACCTATCATTTGTGGATCATTTTCTTTCACAAACTCATATTGTTGGAGGAAACAATTTGGTACTTAAGTCAGATTTTTAGACAAAAGGTAGTAAAACACATTTTTTATCAAAGGAACCACCTGATGTCACGGTGGTGAGCTGCCATATTGGTTACATTTGACACTAATCAGACATAGGTTTGTTAAATAAAATAATACTCATTAAGATACATTTTGATTTAGATAGTCCCAAAATAGACACCCACAACAAACTTGCATTACTATCCTCAAAAAATTTGAATACAAGGGAATTCAAATCATGGGTAAAGAAACAAATTGCAGGAGCTTCATTGAGCTTCAAAGCAAGCAACTATTCCTATAGGTCAATTAGCATAGGGTTTATAACACAACTCTTTTGGCCTCTCAGTGATAATATTGTGCAGCAATAACTGCAATGATTTTATCAATGACAGAGGACTTTTAGTTAGCTGATCTTCTAATTTATTGGTAATGAGTTGTCCGCAGCTGCTCTCCATCTGATACTTTGGAGAACCAAAGACTAGAGGGGGAAATAGATCGAATTCTGCAAACACAAATGTATTGTTAGTTAGTGGAAGACCTCTGGGGAAGTAACTAAACCCTGAGGAGTTTTACCTATGTGGCGCTGCTGTGGAAATATAATAGAAGTTTAGAATTAAAATTGATGTTGATCATCAGATGAAATGTCAAGTTGCCACTGTCATTTGAAAATGTTCCTATCAAGTAAGATACTTTCATCCTATTCTTCCACATCTATCTATACTACTATTATAAAGGAAGAACTTTGAGGCTTTGAGGTGGGTAAACTCGGGAACCACAGCGCCAATCCACACACCCAATACATCGTTGTAATCCTCAGGGTGTGCAGATGGACATAGGCTATATAAATAAAAAATAAATACGTTATTTAAAAAATATAAGTAAAAAAAAAGTAGTCCCTTCAAAGTAGCGCTGGCCGTGACGTGCTTGCTGACATCAGGAGCGGCGTACACGAGCGCGAGGAGCAGCGTACACGAGCACGAGGAGCGGCGGAAATCAGCGCGGGGAGGAGCAGTGACGAGGAGCGGCGGAGATCAGCGCGGGAAAGAGCAGTGACGAGCGGAGGAGCAGCGGACATGAGCAGGGGACAGGTGGTGAGGATCGGCGGGCAGGCAGTGAGGAGCGGCGGCGGGGAGGAGGGGTGAGCGGCAGATGAGGTAGGGCGCCAAGTAAGCCATGAGCAAAGCAAACGTGAGGGAGGAGCGGTGGCGGGAAGGAGCGGTGAGCGAGCCACAGGTACCAAACGGGGCATTACAGGAGGAAAAAGAAACGTGTGCAGGTTACAAAAGCGTACAAAGTGGAGCGGTCAGCTTAAAGCTAAAATGACAATCGGGAGAAGGTAGCAAACGGGGAATTACAGGAGGAAAAAGTGACGTGGGCAGTGACGTGGGCAGGAACCAAACAGGGCATTACAGGAGGAAAAAGAAACGTGTGCAGGCTACAAAAGCGTACAAAGTGGAGCGGTCAGCTTAAAGCTAAAATGACAATCGGGAGAAGGTACCAAACGGGGCATTACAGGAGGAAAAAGTGATGTGGGCAGTGATGTGGGCAGGTTACAAAAGCATACAAAGTAAAAATAGAGGCATAATACTGCACAACGTCAGGGCGGGCGGGGGCCCTGAGCCATGATTGCTCCTGGACAACGTCGGGACGGGCTGCTAGAACTAATATAATAAAGAGAGAGCCCAAACCTTTGAGGCGGGTAATCTTAGGAACCACAGCACCAATCACAACACCCAATACAGCGTTGGAAAGGGCAGTTGCAGCAGAAGGACATAGGCTATGCAGACGCCCACCATGTACATTTAAAAGGTAAAAGCACCGTGCCAGCAAAGTAGTCCCTTGTGGGCGTGTCAGCGTTGTGCTGTGGGCGTGTGCTGGAGGCGTGACAAATGCTGGGGGGGTGTGGTACCTTCCGCCCTTCATGCCATGCCTCATATCGTGGGCTGTGGACGTGTACTGGGGCGTAGGCGTGTGCGGGCGCGGGATTACGAAAAAAAAAACGAGTGTTGTGCCCAATATTTCATTGTTTTTTCTGGTCAGGTTCTGTACATTCCAGCTCCGGGTGTGCTTGCCCCGCGCTCCCAGTGACGTGCACCTGCTTTTCTGTATGGAGGTCAGGCATGGTGCTATTCCCAAGGGCCGGAAGGAGTGCAAACAGGGGTCATTGTGCAGGAAATCTAATCTCGCATTAACTTCCGGTGACGCCTGAAGCGCACACTGGAGATTTTCCACTTCTGCACATCCGGACACAAGGCCCGCGTTCACGGAAATAGCAAGAAAGGTAAGTACATTGGTGGCACGGCGGCCCACATCTCCAGCAACATACTCATATTTTTTCACCACCCATTTTAAAAATGCACAGGTCTCTCTCATTGATGGCTAGCACTGACATACACTTTTAGACACACCTCCCGCCAGAAGTTCTAGAATTGCGAACTTTAGAGCTGGGGAGCTACGTTTGAATCTCGGCATCAGCACAACATCCTGTGATTCCAGGCAAATCGCTTTGTCTCCACCGTGCCTACCACAAATGAATGTTTTCTTCTGTAATGTAAATTGCACTCATGCCATGTTGTCGAGTTCGCGCTATATAATATTGCAAGGAAAAATAAAGTAGGGAAACTCAAGTTCACACACTACTGACCGCGCACTCTTAAGTGCATCAGCAGTGCACTGTGAATCGGAGCGATTCACAGGCCTGCCATAGATAAGAAATGCTATCAAAGCGAAATCCTACAAAACAATATACTACTGGCCGGCAGCAATTCATACCCGGACAACGTCGGAACGGGCTGCTAGTCTTACATATAAAGATGCCTCATTGGCTGTTCCATCCTTAGAAGGTCTCTAGTAAAAGAGAGAGGGACCCCACAACCAAAGGGATGGAGTACCACAATGGACTTTTGTCAAACAAATATTCCATTTGGGACACCTTACTGTTGGAACATATATTCTCAGGACACATGAACAAGAACAACAATACTAACGTGATACTGTACTAGCGAAGCAGAATGTAAAAACAGACAAAATTATGAGAATATACTGAACAGTTTATTCATATTACAATATATGACAAAATAATTTAAAAGGGGGGACAGACAATTAAAATAAGGAAACACTCGAATTCCTATTGGTAAAAAGGAGGTACCAAACAGAAAATCAATTCAGCAAAGCATCAGAATTGTCTTCAATTAGTATACAACACAATCCTCCTTTCTCTTTTGCATCGACACGTTTCGGCGGACCTTCTAATAAAGCCACCTTCATCAGGCATACATATAATGTCTTCCCAGTTAATTCTGTAATTTAAAAAGATTTTTGTATAAAAAAAAAATTGTATATATACAATGAACATCCTATAAAGCACATCTCATAATTGCATTGTCTCGAGTGTTATTTAGAAGTATCACAAAACATTTATTCACATGACAAAATACAAAATTTACAGCATTAAATCAGCACAAACAAATTATCATAACATTGACAGAGAACAATAAATGATAATGACAAGGATATCCCTGATATTCCTTACTTAGAGGACACATCACTCTCAATGTATCTAACCTTTCTCTAGGGTTATATACATCACCAGGGTACTTATTCTCTCCGAGTACTCTCCTCTAGAGCTTCATACATGTTCACTTATTGTTAAGCATATTTACATTGTGGAGCATATTTACATTGTACCCCATTTCATTTTTAACCATGAACCTAATACTTGTCATAAGGGCCCAATGATAAAATCTGATAACAGAGGCAGAACTACCTCTTTCACATTCTAAGAGGAATATAAATGAGTTCATCCTGGTAGGTCATTCACTGAGGGGAATGAACAGGACCACCCTATCGATAAAAAACTAATACCATGTTTTCTGCGGTCACATACCTCACGTACTAGTTCTCAAAATTGATACTTCGGGGTAGATACCTCCTTTGTCCTTCAAATGCCTCTCGTCCGGCGAGAAGGGGCGCCTCAAAACCGGCAATCTATGATTTCAAAGATAGATGCATAAAGGCATGTAATGTATATACAGCCCAAAAGCGTTAAAGTTATTAAAACGCTATACGAACACCAACAATAGACCCACCTTGCACAGTGCTTATTTTTGCAATATGATTAAGATCCAGGATCAATATCTCTGGTTATACAGCAGTGAGCTAATGGCGTTTCCAGTATATACTGCAAGATAAGAACAGTAACCCATGAGTCGAGGGTGCATACATGCCTCCTTTGGCGCAGTCATTCCTTAATAGAAGTAAGCATATACTCACATCTTTAAAATGTACTATCTCCTAGACACGCGGTAAACATAATAGACCTCCGTTACGTTTCTTTTTAATCAACCACCTAAAACATAAGTAGAGATAATCACTCTATGGATCTCCTATTTTATCCGTCTACCATATCGCGCCGCCCGTAAAACAATACTTACACTTATAGGCGGTGGCACAAGGCAGCTACGTGATGGCGGTTCCTTCGTATGTCCTATTTCTTGATCAAATACCACCTGAAACGCCAAGAGACGGACACACTTAGGAGTCAAATCCATGCTTACAACACAACCGGCATAAAGCAACACCTGCAGCTATTATTACCATAATTGTCGAATCGCCGGTGTCCCGCGTGTAATCAGACTCCAGCCTGCAGACTTGGAAACCAAAAGACAGACCGGCCGTCCTTTAAATACTCATATAAACCACGGCAGCCCGTCGCAACTGCGGATATCCGGATCTCTCTCTATCTCATACTTCCTGTTTCTAGTCAGGTCATCAGAGTAGAAATAGGACTATCCAAGTTCCAAATATCATACTCCAGCAAGTTTCTAATTTATTCAAATATGTAGTTTATATGATAGATAGAAATCGAGTACTCATCGAATTTACAATTCCACCATGATAACCGATGCCGCTTCTAAATTACACATCGCGCAATGCTAAAACTAGATATTGCAAGCCGAATACGCTTATCCATCTACGAACGCGTCAGATACAATGCATGTGTAATTGCCCTAAGCGTAGGCCATACGGCAAACTCATATGCAGTAACATATCCATTTGTGTAGGAGGTATTAAGTAAAAGCACACCCTTAGACACTCATTATGCGGCCCAATATTACACGTTTGTGTTATATATACCAAACACGTCCACAGAGATTATCTATCCATAGAATTAATGCCCACTATCAGGATATCACAAAAAACACACCAGTATAGCCGCATCAAGCTATGAACGTTAGTGTAAAGTGAGCCCACACCTCACCAGGCGCAACACAAGTGATGGTCAGGTTAAATTACCTCCATCAAAAAGGTTGTTGTGGCTTTTATTCTTTCATCCAATCAAGCTCAATTTCATAAAATTGGCTTATCCAATATTAGCGTGGCTCTATTGTGAAGTCAGTATCACTCCCCTCTATTGACCCCTCCTTTACAACTCCCTGTCTTGTCACACACGTGCTGCTTCAACCAATCCCAACGCGGTACTCTGTGACGTCAGTGGAACTTTGGCAGCTGACCCTCCCTTCACAAGGTAATACGAAAAATGTATTTCCCTTAAACCTTTCACCAAAATTTCTATTAATACCCACATAAAAAACATTTGCTACTCTGTCTGTTTCATTAAACTAAAGAATGGCTGATTTCTTTTTGCTACTAGTAAAGCCTTCCACTTACTCTTCATACACTGTGAGTAAAACTTTTTTAGCTTACTCTTCACCCAAGCTCAGAAGAACCTGTTACTCCTTTAGTATTACCCTTTCTGGGTGTTATAACTCCAAAGTTTCACCAGCAAACTCTTTGCTAACAATCGCTCTCACATATTCACAAGACTTAATTACTATTTCAAACAGACGAGTAACCTCACTGCAGTGTGGCTTCCATTCACCACCCACTATACACTTCCTGGAAATTTCCAGACAACATGAAACAATATAAAAGCCATACCTCTGCTACCAGCAAACTGATCCAGCGGGCTACCAACCGTTGAACATCTATCACTATATAGTCATCTGGGCCTATAAACATACTTACTCACATATAGGCCAGTTAACACAGCTGAAGGTCGATTTTAAGGGGGTCAAATTGTAGATCATTTACTTATCATTTCTCTGATCTATTACTGATACAAAGCCCTCTCTTCAATCAATGGATCTATTTTAGTAGAGTAGTGGTTGATGATATGAGATACGTTCATTTACCTTAATATCTTAGTATAAATAACCACAGACTCAGGAACATTTTAATTGTTTATCTAATTAATCATATGAGCAAAACAAATTACAGTGTTAACTCCATCTTTCTGCGGAAGTAAGATTGGCTTACTTAATTTAGAATAAGATTTCACAACAATAAGTACCTCAGGAAAGAGAGGATACAGAGAGAAAAGTACATTGACACAATACACAGAGTTATATTTGCCCTAGATGATGTGAAAATCAGACCCCTTTGGCCAAAAATTAATGGGTCCCTTTGAAAGTTCAGGACAGGTTTCTGGACAGGATAGATGACCTCTTCTGGATTCAACGCTTGCGTCTCACCCCTCTCTGGCACTAACTTCCTCCTCGATTCTTCTGCGATCTACTTCTAAGTCTACTAAATCCTTGATTCTTCCGCAATCTTCTTCTAATTCTAATTCTTCTAATTCTATCACCTCCTCAAGTCTTCCGTGATCTTCTAATTATTTAGCTTTAAAATTCTAAGTCTGCTTCTATAGGTATTCGATCAGCATTAGGACAGCATCTTTGGTCTCTCAGCGTGTTCTTGCTGCAACTGTGGTTACAAATCTAACTATCTACCACAATTATACTTTCCTAATGGCATGTACCACCCCTAAATGTTTTAACTTTATGTAACTCCTATTTCTGATTGGACGAGCTGAGGGGATGATCATCACCCCATGCTAAGTTTTATAATTTTCTTTAGTTCATTGTTTGAGGTACCCGCCCATTAACTTGTTCTCCCAAGCTTTATTTCCCACCCATATTTGCAAACTTTATCAACAGCAATGTATACATTTCACTGTTGTCCATTGAATCTTCAGGATGTTCAGTTGGTTCCCAGGACATTTACAGAGAACGTACTTGGACGAGTTTCAAGACTTGACCTCACTGTTTCTGAGTTGTCACCTTTGCGCATGCGGGAGTAACCATATTGGTGTCAGACCTTAGCACTGTTCAGAGGCCCAAATACGAACTAGTAGAGAGGTCAAAAGAAAAAGTATTAATTTAAAAATAAAATGATTTCACTGTATACTACCTATCTCTACTCTAATCCCATTTACTTATAAAGACTTTTTATGCACTAGCATTTAGTCTACAACTCGGTTTAGTTTCAGCAAAACAGATGCTTAGCACGTGAGTTCCCAAGCAGCCATTTTAGAGGCTATTGCGCAGAAGCAGAAATTTCCCTCCAAGTGTAAAGACGTCATTCTGCATGAATGCAGTTGACGCATGTGCAATACATTTTTCCGCTGTAGCAGCCATCTTTAATCACTCACGGGTTACTTGTTAGTAAAACACATAGGCAAGCTTCCTCTGTCTAGAAACATATGAAATGTGGTACATATTAGTATTAAATACATTGTTAATATTTCGTTACGGGTTTATATGAGTGGATTGCATCCAAGCAAGTCCCTTTTATATGAGTCCTTGCTCCATCACTACTCTATCTTAAAATACAAAATTCCTGATTAATCTAGGGTAAGCAAAGCACAGGTGTCAGCATTTTGGAGTCTTGTGTAAAGTACTCAAAAATATAGAATGTATAGCATGAAGCCACACAGTGAGGAGGAAAAGCAAAAGAGGTCTGTACCTCTTGAATCCTAAGGGTCTGTACTCTCTAGCTAACAATACAACACCTATTAGCACACAAACTATTTAGGGTAACCAATGACATCATCTCCAGCACATATCCATTTTTCTAAGTGGAGATTGTCAACAGTCATCTCTTCTCCCACACCTAAAATTCGGTACATTCAATTGACCTTGAGCATCCTTTCTTCGTCATGAGAACTCGTCTTCAACTTCATTAGCATGTCTTCTTCTTGCTAAAATGTTCCTCCTGTACCTTACTATCGCTACAAGTAAAGAATGCATATTCACTAACTAACAAATCCTTGTAACTGCACCTGTGGAGGAGACAACGTCCAAGCAAAATAAGTGTCATGTGAAAGTTAATCATTGAAACTCAGGAACTTAAAGCCTCTAATTATGCTAAGTTAGCACAACAGTTAAAATGCATTTGACATTTGAATATAAGTGTATGCACATTCTTAACCCCTTCCATGCTCGTGACGGAACCATGAGTCACGGTTGGGCTGTGCGGATGACGGAATGGATCGGTCACGACCATGCCTGCAATTGGAATGTCCAGCACAGGGCTGGAATTCCTGCCGCACGCTAGCGGTTAATTAGTACATATAATGGATATTATGTGAAATAAAGTCATGGTTATATCTTAAAACATTTATGTAGCTAAGAAGGAGAACTACAAGTTTAATAGAAATCTTCAACCTCAGTATGCACTCATCAAATTATTCTATTATGGTTTATCTTGGAATATTTCAGTTATACAATTGAAACTCCATTGTTTATTCGAATGTTACACCACACAAAATATAATAAGTGTCAATGTTCACAAATTAATGTAAATGTGTGAGTGCATGTGTAGCCAAAATTAAGCTGCTCCACTCTCATATTGACTCTCATACTAAGCAAGTAGAGTATTTTCAGAGACAGTCATATATTCCCATTATGATACTAAGTGTTTGCAATATGACTACTTCTTACATGTTACAATGTAGCCACGAATACAGTTCTAACACATTTGCCATAATATCAGAAAACAAAGAAGCATTTTATACCTTAATATCTGCTTCAGATTTACAATTTGCAATCTGCTTTGCAATAATGGTGGGTTAGCTTTTGCTTGACTTCAAACAATTCGATAATTGCGGTTCTTGTTTAGGTGAAACTTAGTAGAATTAATGTTTTCCCTGCTTGGCTTGATGTCACAAAGACTGTAAACTAATTCAATTGCTAATTGGAGTCAAAAACAAATGTGCGGTCCAGCACACAATATGCATCACTAATTTGTTTCTGTGGGATCGCAAAATGCTTCCAGAACTAAAATGATGTGCGCAGAGGAGTAAATAATATAACAGCTTATAATGATGTGATTGTTAAAGCCAGGGGGCTAGTGGAACTGGAACGTTCCTATGATGCCAATTCTGAAGCTGTTCCACAATCTAATTATTTTTAGGTTTTGCATCTGCAGCCACATTGTTTGTGTGAAATGTCTCAAACCGTCTGTTTTCAGAGCGCTATTTCTCATAACTTTGTGTAACAATTCAAAAATAGAAAGCTAGTGGAAGCGAGCATTGGCAAGGCAAACAGGCTTGACTTTAATGTATTAACACATGTAAACACAGTTTCTATTTCCGTGTGTTACCACATTAAAGAAAGTTTACTTTTGGAAGCAAATGAGAGAGCCCCAAGTGACTGATGCACTGCAGTTTCAAAATAATTAAAAGACGATAGCTTGTGATGCAGTCTTACTTAAAAAACGTGCTTTATAAACCCATGATAACGCTCATAACTATTTCAAGAAATGTTGGTAGTCTGCTATGACCTTAAATCTCACAAATCCTATGCGGGTAACATTACATTAATCGTGTATTCTTATATACGGATAAAAATGCTCACCTTCCTACATTTCATTTACAGTCTCATTAAGGAGGATGAAGAGCTTTTCAGAGGCAGTACATGGGAGAATTTCCTACTTGTGCAAAGATTGCTCGTGAGGCATTACCACAAGCTATTGATTGATGCCCCTCGACAGTCGGACACACAAGCCTTAAGATTTTAGAAAGGTGAAATACAGCAAGCCTTTACTAGATGTCTCTCTTGAGTCAGACATAAATCCATGAAGATTCTTTCACAAGGGTGAATTACCGGAAGCAATTATTAAATTCCACTCTTGTTGCAAACAAAAGGCCCTAAAGAGTCTTTTCCAAGGATGCTGTAACACAAATCATAACTATATTTCCCTCTTGAGTAAAACCCGTTCCTTGCTTCACTAGGCTGCATTATCATACATCAGAGGTCCTATAGACAACCTCAGTTGAAACAACACAACTCTTCCCCTGAAGTTCAGAATGGCAGACAATTAGAATAGAAAAGCCAACCTTGGCTGAAAGTGGAATAAAGGAAGGTGAAAAAAATTGAATTGTACGTCTAGGCATGGTTGTCATAGAGAGAGAGCATGTCTTCAACACATACATTTGAATGTTCACTTTTGCTAGTATAATGACTTTTTCTTTCTTTCTATGGCTATGGGCTAAATACATATGGCAATGCTGGGTTATGATGAGGATAGTCAATATGTCAGCATGTGGAGACACCCTAATATTTATTGGTGATACTGTCACTAGGTCCTTATAAATTGTATAAGATGCCTCAGAAGAACTACCCGTCTCATTATTTAAAAACTACGGGATTGATTTACAATGGTAGACTTACACATTTGTGTTAAGTGTATCATTTTTTTTATTCACAGACAACAAGTTAATAGTAAGTTTATGACTGCGGACAATGCACATTCGACAGAGAGCTCTGCCTATAATAAGATATGCCCGTCCTATATTGTTATGTGCGGCGGTCTCCGCCCTGACTGTGGAGTCTTCACAGTCTAAACCGTAGTATTAACCTGTATTTCGTAAATACAAAAATATCTTAAACTTACACAAAAGTGAAAGTTAACCTATATTAATCAGGCCTGAAATGTTCACTCTACTTTGAGATTTATTTTCTAAAGGTACAATGCTGCAAGTTGGTAATGAATGTTTCTCTTAATTTAGGCACAAGCACACGAAAATTTCAAAGTTGCAATACCGCAAGACACTACTCGATGTCACTCTTTAAAATTCAAACTTTTTTCACAAAAGTGCAACACCATGAGCCATTTTTAGATATTACTTTTGAGTCAGACACAACCTTGTGGGGGCTTAATGGATATGTGAATACATTGTTACATTGGTGTTTGAAAATATTGCTGCTCAGAATGGGTGTTGGTAATGGCCCTTTCTGCAAGGTCACACCCAAACTTCTTGTCTTCCTCCTTTCCTTTTTGCTGAATGCGATTTTTATTTGCTTTAGGACTCTAGGCACTTCACCACTGCTAACCAGTGCTAAAGTGCATCTGCTTTAAACAATGTAACATTGACTTATCCACAACTCGCCTAGTAAAGAGCATTACATGTGCCCATGGCCTATAAATTAAATGCTGCTAGGGATCCTTCTGTAATGATTCTGCCACCCACTTAAATAGCCCTTAAAACAAGTCTGAGGCCTGCCAATACAGAGATTATAGGTGCAGTTTTAAACTGTCATGTCAACCTTGCAAGTTAACCCTCCTGCCAGGTCTAAGATTTGCTTTTTAATACATACAAGTCACTCCTAAGGTAGGCCCTGGACAGCCCTAAGGGCAAGGTGTGGTGGATTTAAAAGGTTGATATTTACGTTTAAGTTTACAGTTTTTTCTGTACTGAATACCTCTAAAATGTATTTTTCACTACTGTAAGGCCTATCTCATCCACAGGTTAACATTGGGGTTATCCTATTACATTTTATAGGTGTAATCTCTAATTTGGAAAATTTGGCTTTTTTAGGTTTGGTGTCTCTAGACTCACAATTTAAATTCACAACTGAAGGAAAAGTTGGATTTCAAGTTGAAAGTGTGATAATGCCACTTTTAGAAAGTTGGACATTTCTTACTGTAACCATTCTGTGTCTTCCTCCTGTCTCTGAATACAAGACTGGGGTTTGTGACAGCTAGACTTTCTGCATTCTCTCTCTCGACAGCGACACATAAATGGACCTTAGGTGTGACCAACATCCTGATGGGTCATCCTGAGCAGGAAGGGAAGGAGGAATTGACAATTACACCTGAATGGGTTGGCCCTGTTCCAACGCAAAGAGCTGCATACCCACTATAGTGAGTCTGCAGCCAGGCCGGAGGGGCAGGGACTCCATGGACTTCAAAGACCTCTCTTTGAAATCTCCCACACTTCATAGGCACAACTTGGTATAAGTATTGGACCTTAGAAACCACCACTTCAGTACGCTTCTGGACCTGACAACATTCTGCCAGGAAGAAGGACTACTGTGCAGCTGAAAGGACTGCCACTCTGCTGGACTCCTGCTCTGTGTGCTTGCCCTGCCGCCTGCTGACCTCTTTACCTGGGAGTGAGAAGGACTAGGCTTGCTTATCTACATCCTCAAGAAAGTAACTGATTCAAAGGGATTACTGGTTTGTCAGCTGTTTTGAAGTCTTAGTGATATCAAAGAGTTCACTCAACTCTACTGTAACTTTTGGGACTCTGCTAACTGTGAGTTCACCCTGCCATGTGGTGCCAATCGAGTCCTGGACCCCTAGAGGTGCGTTTTCTGAACTTTGACAGTAAAATCTACGCATTGCCTTTGTTGCGCTGGTTAGAACCAATGCAGCACCTCAATCGCTGCTGCATTGCCTGCCAAGAATATTGCATCGCTATCTGCATGGGTCGAAGACGGCAACACATCGCCTACCTCACAAGGAACCTGCGGATTGTGCATCTCGGATTGCGTGACTTAGAACCAACGCATCACCTACATCCAGACTGATCGACGACGCCGCATCACCTCCTCGGCGCCATGCATTGTATTCTCGATGTACATGCATCCTCCTCACAAGGTACAGTTTGCAGCGGGCCAAGGCTCGTCCCTGTATACAACCTGCGCTCCATCATGGTTGGCCTGAACTTTTGAATTTACCCCGGTCGAGCTCAACCAGTTGTCCACAGGTAGCACTTTATGCTTTTAAACATTATAATCCAATGTATTCTTTAAAAATCCACATCTCTGGTTGCACTCATTGGATTGATGTTGTTTTGGGCTTGTTTTGTTCATTCAATTAAGATCTATTTTTCTAACCTGGCGTTGAGTATTTTTGTGTGGTGTTTGCACAGTTTTACTGTTTTAAGTGTTGCATAAATACTTTATACATGCCTCTTAAGTTAAGCCAGCCTGCTCTGTGCCAAGCTACCGACGAGTGAGCACAGGTTCATTTAAGGTGTGTATCTGACTTACCCTGATTTGGATTGTGGTCCGTACTTGAACAGGGTGCATACCTCTGCCAAATCGATAACCAATGTCTAACAATGGGTTGCATGTATTTACTGGAATAATAATTTGAAGGTGGTCTTATAGTTATTAGTAATGCAGTCTCGGCTCATTAGAAAGAACTTGTATCTGTTTGAAGCTGGCAGGAGCTTAAAAGTGTGAACCTTGAACATTCTTTTACAAAATCTAACTACTGTGATCCACATTTTTGCGGGACTGGGTTAACATAGGTAGAAGCCTGTTTACGCTGCAAACTGAACGTATAGTGTTCCCCAAATATATTTTGTCCTTAAAAGAGAAACCTCCATTCTACTCAAATGTGATAACTACCACACGACAGTGAATACGTGTTTACTAATGGAGACTGGATATATTCTTTCGAGAACCTTCCGGGATCAACTGTGCGTCATGTGGACTATTTTAACAACTTTTTTGATACCAGCACCACTTATCACAAGGGTCTCCTGAATTTTCTTGAGAAACTCTTATAGCCTTGATATGCTTGTCTGATTATTTTCTGAGAACTGCAATTCCTAAGGACTCAAGCCTTGAAGAAGTTACAGTAGTAACGAAACACGTGTTGGCTGCCATCATGCTCTATCACCAAGGAGGCTTCAAGAACAGGACCTCCATCTGTCAATTATACCAATACTGTATATTTGATTATGCTGGATTGAATTGTATACATTACTAAAGCAGGATATTGCACTGTTGAGTGGAGCATTGATAATTGGCCATTAAATAGCTTTTTTGAAACAAATTATCAAGATTGTCATAATCCAATGATAAGGTCAGCACGTACAGATCATGCGCCTAATCGCCTGTGTCTCAACAGGGGTTAGTAACTGCCTAATAATGCAGCTCAAGCTAAATTAGAACTATGACAAGCACGTTAAGTCACGCAAAGGGTCACTTTGAGGCACTAGTCCGCCAGCAATAATTTCCGCGTAGACAGCATACCGTTAACGGCCTGGGATTCTACAGGGAATATTCACTGTAGTATCACGCAACACTAGGCTGAGCCGGAAATAAGGCACTACACCAGTCACTCACAAACAACCATATCGTGGATACGTGGATTGGTACTAAAGAGAGCATTACCGTACTAACTGTAAATACACTTTGCCGCTTTACCAAGGAAAAATGTGTAAATAGCACATGTTAGCCTTTCTTCTGTTTCTATATTGTGATCATGCATATGGTATTTACATTCAGTCTTTCCATTACCTAAGGACATAACCCATGTTGCAAAATGGCCACAATGTTTACTGCTGTAAATGAGTTGTACACATATACACATCTAGGGGAAGTAACGAAATCGTGTGATTAAGGTACTTCGTGTGTCGAAACACGTAGCGGTTGAATAAACTCCTGGTTTGTTTCTTTTTTACACCTGAGAGTGCATGTTTATTGACTTTGGGTACATTATATATATATATATATACATATATATATATATATATATATATATATATATATATATATATATATATATATATATATATATATATATATATATATATATTCACAGAAAAAACAAAGGTTTTAGGCCATATATAGTTAGGGATTTGCATTTACAAAACCTTATTTTACTCGCATAAAACCATTGAAATTCGCATATATAGTTAGATGCGCTAACTATATATCGCGCACCCGTAATCCACTGCTGATGATGTTACATATTACATCATTCATGACATGGTCAGTGACATCACTGATGACATCACTGATGACATCATCCAGTGACTGTATGTTTCTGTAAAGTTAAAATATGTCTTACATATTGAAGAATGAGTGGATGTATAAGTGTCTGGATGAAGGATTTAGTAGGTGCATGACTGACTGTATGAGAGAGTGATTAAATGTGTCTCACTGAGTGCATGGGTTAGTGACTAAACTATCTTAATTTGTGCATCATTATATCTGTTGTTCTATGAACTGCTGCATGTGTTGATCAGTAGCTATATGAGTAACTGTTTGGGTTATTGATTGGTTGCCCAAGTTTTTGTATGGAAGAGTGAGTGTGTGTGTGGGGGTGGCTGGGAGGTGTGTGACTCTGTGCATACATGTGTGAACAGTTTTTTTACTAGATATATGGGTTCAAAACTGCATGTGGAAACAGCTGTATGGGTGGTTGACTGTGTACGAGTGTATTGGTGAGTGAATGGATATCTCAGTGCTACATGTCAAAGTAAGTACATATGTAAAACACAGTACATGTGAAAGTTCACATATATAAATTACTGTGTATAAGAGCCAGTGAATGTGTGAGTGGCTGTATGGATCATTGTGAACTTGTATCAGGGATTGTATAAAAGAGTAAATATGTGTTAGTATATGTTTGAATAAGTAAGGTGTGTATAACTGTATAGTTGAGGATATGGAGGTGTGATTGATTCAGTGCATGACTGACTAGGTGTGTGAGTAACTCCATGGATGAGTGACAGTCTGTGAGTGTCTGTTTACTCTGAGTGTATCTAAGGTTATATTAGAGTCTGAAGAGGTTGACCGTATTATCACATGATTGATGTCATCAGTGATGTTGTCAGTGATGTCATTTGAGTTGTCATCAGTGATGTCATTTGAGTTGTCATCAGTGATGTCATCAGTGATGTCACTGACCATGTCATGAATGATGTAATATGTGACATCATCAGCAGTGGATTGCGGGTGCGCGATATATAGTTAGCGCATCTAACTATATATGCAAATTTCAATGGTTTTATGCGAGTAAAATAAGGTTTTGTGAATGCAAATCCCTAACTATATATGGCCTAAAACCTATCTTTTTTTCTGTGAATTTCAATGGTTTTTTAATACCAAATATCAAATGCTGTCAAATGTCAAGTACATGATAGGTAAAAACATTTTCGTGTTTATGCACGCTGATGTGCTTTGAACGCTGCCCCCCCTCCCCTCCCCCCACCCTCTTTTCTCTTAGCAGTACTCTCTCTTTGCAGATAGTGAAGGGTAGTTAACGCAGGCCTTTGCCCCCGTTGTAATCCGTCGTGCCTGCTTCTCTCTCTATTTGATTGATTGCTATCCAAGCATTTACTGTTATAGAATTGGTTCTCTTTGGTTCATTCTGTATTTACAAACAAGCACAGAGTCGCAATACTCTGTTTAGTCTTTGCAGATAGTGAAAAATAGTTTAAAAAAACAAAAGGAATCGAGCAAAATCAGTAGGCCACTAATGGGATCTGTTTTTGACCTCGCTAAAATAGAAACATTAAGAACAACCCCTCATGAGAAATACGAAACTAGTAAGATGAACTTAGCTCCACACCATGATGGCTGCAAGACAGCTCGACTCCGCCGCCCACCCCACCCCACCCAAAATAACGACAAACCCTATGCAAATATTATAAATATATACAACACACCAGCAAAGTAACAGGGTAAAACTTTTTATTAAATAACTATATACATGACAGCCTGCTGCAACATCGATCCAAATGCCTTTTGGTGACTCTTCCATTGTGAACATTGTCCCACAATCCGTTTGACCTGAAACGATTACACAAATAAAACATTTGTGAGTTTTAAATTTCCGGAGAAGTATAATTCACCAATAGTTTTCTCTGTAGATCTTTTTCCATTAACAATCCCAGTTCCATCACCCGCCCAGGATATCACTACTGTTAGTTGTCATTGTTGCTTCTGTTTTAATAAAAATGTTTTAAGGTGTTTACTGTTTTTGTTGCGATGTATATATTTATAAGTTATTAAAGTGTTATAATCCTACTATTTTTTTTATCGATTATTGCTGTTTGAGATATTCCCTGTCTACAAACAGAGAAGAATAGAAATATTCTGTCTCCCTTTGCAGATAGTGAAGGATAGGTAATGCGGACTTTTGTCCCCCGTTGTAATCCGTCATGCCTGATTGATTGATTGGCTGGAAATTTATTGTTCAAGGAATAGTTCTTTCGAGGTACTCTCTGTTTGCAAATAACGTGGAATAGAAATATTCTGTCTAGTCTTTGCAAGTAGTGAAGGGTGGGTAATGCGGACCTTTTTCCCCCATTGTAATCTGTCACTCCCCACTGATTGAGAAACTACTTCCACCCGGACCATTTATTAGAGGTACATCATCTGACTCAACCGGAGAGAACCCCTAATAAAGAAGACAAATGTAAAATACGAAGTTATCCCTGTATCCTGTTAAACAGAAACTTTAGCATGAAACACACTTGAAAAGGAAAGGAAAGAAATCGAACAAAATCAGTAGGCCTCTGATGAGTTTTTGACTTCGCTAGAAATAAGAAACATGAAAATGGTGAAAGAAGCCAAGCTTGACGTTACGGCAGCCACAAGGTAGCTAGGCTCCGCCACCCCCCCACTGCTCCAAGCATGTCTGTCCCACCGCCCGCCACGCCCAATAACGGTAACCTGAAATAAATACAAATCAGCAGATACCTACCCCCATTCCGGAAACTCCCGAAGTGCAACAGGTTCACGGCTACGCCCATCCGGAAGACGAGGCCTTCGGCACGTGTAGGGTGAGTCCTGCTGGCAGCCGTCGGCCGGGGAGGTCGTCGCCTAAGGTGGGCCAGGAGAGGAGCCGAGGCCGACGGGATCCCTCTTCTTTTTTCAATAATGGCTGCGACAACACTGGGGGGGGTGTCTTGCACATGCCACCGACCCCCCCCTCGTATCTCCTGGTCTGGCCCCGGCTTGATATGAGCTCCCCGTTCGGGCCTGAAGCGGCGCTGTGCAGGCCACGGGGGGATGTCTTGCCTCTGCCTCCGACCCCCCACCTCTTATCGCCTGGTCCGGACATCACGCATATCAACGCCAGGTGTCGGCGAGGGGTGCGCTGGGAGGGAGAGGCGGCGCAAATGAGCCTCTCCCACCCCCACCCCAGGTGGGGGCCCCTCAGCTGCACCCCCAACGCTCCACTCACCCAACAAAAGGGTTCGTCCACTCTTGCGATACAGCGACGCTCAACTCGCCCAACAAAAGGGTTCGTCCACTCTTGCGATGCAGCGACGCTGCACTCACCCAACAAAAGGGTTCCTCCACTCTTGCGAAGCAGCGACGCTGCACTCACCCGACAAAAGGTCTCGTCCACTATTGCGAGGCAATGATGCTCCGCTCACCCAGCGGGGGTCTCGTCCACTGTTGCGGTGCAACGGCGCTTCTGAGTTCAACTAGAAAATGAGTCCTGCATCCAGAATTGTTCTCCTCAACTTTGAAGATTCTATAAGAGCCACGGGGGCTCCCGACCCCCGATGGGGAATGACTGCCATGATCACCCACGGAACGACCACGACGTAGCCGCGGGACGTCGGCGCGCTCATGCCGGCGCCGGCCTCAGTCTTGAAATCACCAAAATACTGCAAGACTACCAACTTGATCAGTTCCGGTGGGACACCAGTATGACCCGGTAGGAGAGATTTTTGCCTCCCACCCCTCTTTGACTGATGGTTCATGTCGCCAGTCCCCTCTACTACCCTTCAACGAAAACTTTTGGACTGCCGAAAGAGGTCCCGGTCCAACCACGAGTTGGTGGAGACATTTTGACTATACTTGGACCTTCCAGACCTCACCCAAAATGGCGCCGGTACAAATGAAACTATTGTGCCCCGATTGCTCAGCCTTGATATCATGAGATATGTATGCAGTTTTTAGCACATGAATTGATATGGGATAAGACTGATTATATGTTCGGACAATGAATTGATCCGGGATGGGCATTGATTATACGTTCGAACAATGAATTGACATGGGACTTGTACTGATTACACATTCGGACAATGAATTGATATTAAGTTCTAATGCATCATTGATTACTGTATTTATTGAAGGTTAGAATTGTCAACACTTTTGGTACTTGCTCACAATGAATTATCGATATGATTTTGTTGCACTTGTCGCACTTTTTACTGATTATATGTTCGGACAATGAATTGATCCGGGATGGGTATTGAAGTTCGAACAATGAATTGACATGGGACAGGTACTGATTACACGTTCGGAAAATGAATTGATATTAAGTTCTAATGCATCATTGATTACTGTATTTATTGAAGTAATACTGATCTCTCCTCATGAAATTAATTTTCCACATGCTACACAAGTCAATCTCATCTGCCCAAAGTTCTTTTGCAGATTTGGGACCGTTTCCCTTGCCTCTGACTCACTTATTGCTAAGTCATTGGTGGATGTTTTTGCCGGTCGGGGGTTATCCCCCAAATCTCGAAGTTGTGCTTTAGAATAATTAAGAGGGTGCCACCTCTCCATGTGCCGATGCATGGTATGATTACCATAGCACTATTTTTTTTCGGTCCCTCTCAAGAGTTTTTTTTTTGCAGATGAGGCAGGTAACGAACCTGGCTTTAACTTTCTTTTCATGAGAAGGAAAAGAAAAAAATTGCCAGATAAAATTCACTTTCACATGGAACGTTCTTGGCATTTCTTTTAGTTTTTTTAATGTACATGTTCATAAAACGATTACACAAATGAAACATTTGTGAGTTTTAAATTTCCGGAGAAGTATAATTTACCAATAGTTTTCTCTGTAGATGTTTTTCCATTAACAAACCCAGTTCCATCACCCGCCCAGGATATCACTACTGTTCCCCATGTCATAAACCATTGTTGCTTCTGTTTTAATAAAAAAGGTTTTAAGGTGTTTACTGTTTTTGTTGCGATGTATATATTTATAAGGTATTAAAGTGTTATTTTCCTTCTACTTTGTTGGAGTGCTATATATTTTTAATGTGACACATAATTGTGAAGACTTTGATGTACAAAAAGGCATCCCCGGAATCTTCCGCTTCAGGCTTGGACCCACACACCCTCACAGTGAGAATCCCCTCCCCAAGCACAATACAGGATGGTTATCAGATAGTAGGAATGCGTTTGGTGTGACGGATCTCATCGGGTGGGGGCCTTGATCTACTGTAACTCCTTTGAACAGGGGTGATTCTCTACAGCTGGAGCCATAAACTACATCGGCAGGGCTAAGTGATAGACTGAGACCGGCCTGCACAATCAGACACAGAGGAAGAGGAGTGTCAGAGGGTGCGGTAGTGAATAGGGTGAAAGGAAGGTGTCGGGCGGGCACGGGTGTGAGTCTCAGGGAAGAGCAGCGCAGATGGGGGGAGGTTTATGGCCCATGCATGAGAGAGAGAGCGGGGGTGACCAGTGCGTGGGGGAGATGCTTGCGAGGGTGGGGAGCCGTGCTGAGAATCGACGGCGTGCAGAGAGTGGGTCTGGTCAAGGCATCTAAAATGGCTGCCGTGCACGACAAAATTGTGGCATTGAAAAAAGGCAAGATGGCGCAGAAAATGTTTATCAATAAAGATTAATTTATAACAATTATTTTTAACAAAATATTTAATCGCAGTGACAAAATGGCGGTCAACACTTCCTGATTTCCATCGAATCGAACGTTAACAGACGTCACGCAGCAAAAAAAAAAAAACGCTCACGCACAGCCGCTGGAAGACATGTATCAACATATATGAGCCTCCTCAGCCACCCTCAGAAAACATAAGGGATCAGGATACGTCTCCAGTACCCCCTTATACCCTGTAATTTAATTAAACCGAAACACAAAATGGCGAATTCACGTTTCGCTACCAGTTTGCGGCCCAGTTCGCGGCCCGGGAAGCGCTTCTACCGTGAAAAATCATTTTTTTTTTATTTTCCCCACGGGACCCTTTAATAACCCCAACATCATTCCTAGGGGGTCAAGAGGGGTATACCTTGCCCCCTTTCATTAAATTCCCCCTTCGTTTTTCTCCTCCTCTTGTCTCTCGATCCTACCAAGAGACAAGATGGCGGCCGCTCCGGACTGTTTAGAATGTTGACAGACACCGGAGAGCCAATCAGCTTCGCTTCGCAAAGCTCCGTGACGTGAAAAGTACGCGATCTGGAGCGCTATCTAGGACGCTGTCACAGATATATAAATTTTTTAAAACGTTAATTTCTCAAAATCCACTGGAGCACATATATTGAGACCCAGCAAAGGCACATCGGGCTACCAGTCCCTACAATTCTGCCAAGTTTCGTGCAAATCCATTCAGCCGTTCGAGCTAAAAGTGAGGCCAAACGCCCTATGGAAATTAACATGGGAAAAACGTGTTTTGGGACCCCCCTTTTTTCTCGCCCCCCCCTTGATGAAACCCCCCCAAATTTTCAAGGGCTGCTCAGAAACAATATGTGCCATTTTCCTGAAAATTTCAGCCGATTCCGTCCACAAACGCCAAAGTTATTAGACATAGAATTTTCAAAAGTTCCATAGAGAAATAATCCTAACTATACATACCTACTGGCTATCGCCAGTAGGTAATATATATATATATATATATATATATATATATATATATATATATATATATATATATTCACTGAAAAAACCATAGGTTTCACACCAGTTATAGTTAGGAATTAGCATTTAAAAAACCTATTAAATTCACTGAAAAAACCATAGGTTTCACACCAGTTATAGTTAGCTGGAAATTTTACTGATATAAAACCATTGAAATTCCCACGTTATAGTTAGTCGGACTCACTATAACTTGCGCGTGCAATGCACTGCTGATGACATCACATATTACATCACTCATGACATGGTCAGTGACATCACTCATGACACCATCCTTGTGACATAGTGACAGACCTCCTTTCACTATAATGTAACCCTTGAGACACATATTCAAAAATAGAAACTGAAATTTTTTAAAAAATGGAGATACCTATATCAGTTACAACAAGCAATTCAGTAATTCCACTATCTATATACACATCCACTCATTCACCAATAGTTCTATATAGTCACTCATACATATACTCACTCATCATATGAAGTGATACACCTATACATCCTGTTACACACCGACATTCATCCAAAAGTTACTCACACACATATTCACACGTGCAAATAAACTATTGGACATCCATTTATTTGAATATAGAGTTATACACACACTTCCACCTTACTTCTATTTAAAATTACACATATTTATTCTCTTAAACAATCACTTATAGAAACACATACTTATTTAAACAGGAACTCTTACAATCTCTTACTCTCACATATACTCACTTATATACATCAATATTCATATATACTAGATTAAAACATATGTAGTTACTGATAAAGACACTAGTGAGACAGTCATTCACTCACTAACAAACACATATAGACACTCATCCACCCATACAGTCCTGTACATATGTTGTCTTCAAAACACATACAAACAAAGAGTCAGTCACTCATGCATCTATGTGCTAAGTAATACCCCCACCAAACCATATAGACACTCATACTGATACTAATAAAAATATCTAATAACCCATATACATACACATGAGTGGATGTGTATTAGATGGTGATATTACTGAATTGGTTGTTGTAACTGGTATGGGTATATCCACTTTTTTGAAAATATTAGTTTCTATTTTTGAATATGTGTTTCATGGGTTACATTACACTGAAAGGAGGTCTGTCACTGTGTCACAAGGATGGTGTCATCAGTGATGTCATGAGTGATGTCACTGACCATGTCATGAGTGATGTAATATGTGATGTCATCAGCAGTGCATTGCACGCGCAAGTTATAGTGAGTCCGACTAACTATAACGTGGGAATTTCAATGGTTTTATATCAGTAAAATTTCCAGCTAACTATAACTGGTGTGAAACCTATGGTTTTTTCAGTGAATTTAATAGGTTTTTTAAATGCTAATTCCTAACTATAACTGGTGTGAAACCTATGGTTTTTTCAGTGAATTTCATAGGTTTTTTAAATGCTAATTCCTAACTATAACTGGTGTGAAACCTATGGTTTTTTCAGTGAATTTCATAGGTTTTTTAAATGCTAATTCCTTTGTATATCGAGTTTCTAACCTTTTTTTTTTTTACAATTTGCTGTTTTTTTTTAAGTATTCATTTTTTCTTATAATTTTTTTCTTTTGCGCTCTGGGTGCGCGCTCCGGGAAGCTTTCAGCTAAGCTCTCCTGTAAGCTTCTCCGAGAGCTCATCTGAAAGCGCACCCAGAGCGCAACTGTCGTTCGTGAAAAAAAAATATGAATGAAAAGTTAATAATAATGCAAAACATTTCGTACCATACAAATAAAATTAGTTTTTTTTAATATGGAAAATGATTATGCATTTCTATAAAAGATTGATGACGTCACTTCGGCGCGCAACGTAAGTGCCCTCGGAAGCGCATACGTGCGCGGCGCATAAACGCACGGAAAAGCGCCTACGATCGCGCCACGTTTGCGCCCCGGAAGCGCCTACGATCGCGCTGCGTAAACGCACCCGGAAGTGCTCCGGAGCGCGCAGCGTAAACGCATCGGGTCATGTGACCCTCAAATAACACTTTTCATTGGTTGCTAACAGTTTTTTTTTACAATGAATGAAATCCCCACCCATTTCCTTCACTTCTTCTTTCACTTTTGTGACTGAAAGACCTGCCTTTTTTGCTGCTCCATATTCCTGGATTCATCATGGCTGCCAGACCATCCAGCAGTGAAGATGACTTCATTGATGAAGAGCCTCCTACCCCAAAGGTGAAGGAACATTTCATTTGGAAATTTTTTAAGTTTCCAGAAGGCCAGAAGAAGGTGAATGCACCAAAAGTAGAGTGCAGGATCTGCAAACAGGTCCTGTCACGGGGTAACCCCCAAAAAAAATACTCTTTTGGGAACTTTACGATGATCCGACATGTGGAGAGGAGGCACCCCCAGAATTTTGCCCGGGAAAGTGTCAGGGCTCTGGCACAGGAGGTTCCCAGAGATGGGGCCTCTACATCAACAGGAGGAGCAACTTCTTCTGGAAGAGAACAATCTCAGGGGCAGGTAGCAAACATTCAACCTGCATTCAACCATGGGGTCGTCAAATGCAGATACTGCAATCAACTCCTCACCTATGGGGAGCAAAGTGTCCTGCTCATGGTTCGGGCATTGGAGAACCATCACTGCCCTTCCCACCCCTAATTTTTTTCTTTTCTTTTTGCTCCTGTTGAGCAGTTTCTATTCCCTGTTTTTGTTCCTCTTCAGTTAAAAGAAGAAAACCAAAAGTTCTTTTCAGAACTACCTCCAATTCTCATCAAAGAGCTATAATCTTAAAAAATGAAGAGTAAGTGAAATATAGTGCATTGATAATTGAAAGGAGAATGAGTAAGAAAGAACAGAAAGGTATGAGAGGTGAAAGGAAGTGAAGTAGGAGGAATGAAAGAAGGTGAGTGTTAGAAAAGAAAGTTATGACACAGTGAATAAACTGGAGTATTTCTGACATATCTGTAAACACAAAAGTAACGCATTGCAGGAGTGCGTCACAAAAGTGACGCAACTCCAGTAATGTGTCCTTTCACATGGAAAAAGCACCATGTGAAAGGTTTGCTGTGAAGCAGGCGCAAGATTTTGGCGCAACTGCATCCTAAAAGTGACGCACTGCGTCATTATTACCAAGCTTTTTGCAAGGAACACCCCCTCTGCATGCATTATACCTGACACTATTTTTTAAAAAGTGACGCATCTAGGTACATGGGTCACTTTTTAAAACTCTGCGCCATATTGTATCTGCATCAGGTATATTGTATGCAGAGGGGCAATCCCGCGCAAAAAGCTTGGTAATAACAACGTACTGAAATCTATGAGATTTCCCTGCGTCACTTTTAGGATGCTATTGCGTCAAAATTTTGCGCCGGCCTCGCATCACTTTTATGTTTACACATATGTCAGAAATACTGACGTATCTGTAGCTCCTTGCAACATGATTCGTCATACATTAAATATGACACATCTGGAATGTCATAAGGACTGTGGACAGAAAAGTGACGCATCACACCAGCAGTGTAATAAAATGTGCCTCGTTGCACTATATTTAAAGGATGCAACAGCATCCTAAAAGTGACGCAGTGAAATCTCAAACATTTCACTGCGTCGCTATTACAAAGCTTTTAGTGGGAGAACACCCCCTCTGCATGCATTATACCTCACGCAGATATAATGTGGCGCTTGATTTTAAAAAGTGACCCATCTACCTAGATACCTCACTTTTTAAATATAACGCAACGCGGCACATTTTTTTACACTACTGGTGCAATGCGTCACTTTTCTGTGCGCACTCCTTATGACATTCCAAGTAACGCATTGCTGGAGTGCGTCACAAAAGTGACGCAACTCCAGTAATGTGTCCTTTCAAATGGGGAAAGCAGCATATGAAAGGTCTTGCCTCAGTCTAACACCTGCTGTAAAGCAGGCACAAGATTTTGACGCAACAGCATCCTAAAACTGACGCAGTGAAATCTGAAAGATTTCACTGCGTCGCTATTACAAAGCTTTTTGCGGGAGAACACCCCCTCTGCATGCATTATACCTGACGCTATTTTTAAAAAGTGACGCATCTAGGTACATGGGTCACTTTTTAAAACTCTGCGCCATATTGTATCTGCAACATGATTCGTCATACATTAAATATGACACATCTGGAATGTCATAAGGAGTGCGCACAGAAAAGTGACGCATAACACCAGCAGTGTAATAAAATGTACCTCGTTGCACTATATTTAAAAAGTGACGCATCTAGATAGATGCGTCACTTTTTAAATATTGCATAACAATGCGCATTTTTTTACACCGCTGGTGCGTCACAAAAATTGACGCACAGGAAGCGCAAAACTAACAGCGCAAGGCCTTCATAAATATAATCCTGGATTTTCCCCGTGCTTCGCCGGTGCGCGTACCATGCGCTTCCCCCGCGCAAAACGAAAAAAAAATTTTAATGCCCTGCAGGACCCTATTTTAGTCCCTACATCAAACCTAGGGGGTCAGAGGGGGTCTACTCTTCCCCCTTATGGTCATTTGCCCCTTTTTTTTTCAAACCCCTTGTGTCTCGATTTTACCGAGACACAAGATGGCGGCCGCTCCGGACTGTTTAGAATGTTTACAGACAACTGAGAGCCAATCAGCTTCCTGCGCGCAAGTCGCGTGCCGCGCCTGGAGCGCACTCGGGTGCGCGCACGGGAGAGCGCCTATAGATATATATATTTTTTTGAACCTAAATTACTCAAAATCCACTGGAGCACATATCTTGAGACATAGCAAAGGCACATCGGGCTACCAGTCCCTACAATTTTGCCAAGTTTGGTGGAAATCCATTCAGCCGTTCGGGCTAAAAGTGAAATCGACCGCCCTATGGAAATTAACATGGGGAAAACGCGTTTTGGGACCCCCCTTTTATCTCGGCCCCCGCTTGACGAATCCCCCCCAAACTTTCAGGGAAGGACCGGACCGCCATGAGACCATTTTCCTGAAAATTTCAGGCAGATTCGTCAACCGGCGCCAAAGTTATTCAAAATAGAATGTTGAGATTTAACATTGAAAATTATCCTAACTATAACTACCTACTGGCGACCGCCAGTAGGTAATATATATATATATATATATATATATATATATATATATATATATATATATTCACTGAAAAAACCATAGGTTTCACACCAGTTATAGTTAGGAATTAGCATTTAAAAAACCTATTAAATTCACTAAAAAAACCATAGGTTTCAAATCAGTTATAGTTAGCTGGAAATTTTACTGACATAAAACCAATGAAATTCCACGTTATAGTTAGTTGGACTCACTATAACTTGCGCGCCTGCAATGCACTGCTGAGGACGTCACATATTACATCACTCATGACATGGTCAGTGACATCACTCATGACATCACTGATGACACCATCCAGTGAATGTGTGTCTTTATGAAAAATAAATATGTTTTATATTTGTATTTGTAAAGGACGATGGAAGAATAAATGGTTAAATAAGTGTGTAAATGGATGTTTTTTTTAAAAAGAATTGATTGGTTAACTGCCTTATTAAGTGTATCTTAATGAATAAATATATTAACGAGTAATTTTTAAATATTTAAATATATGTATCAGTGTTTCACTCTGTGTATAAATGGCTGCATGGGTTGGTGACTGACTCACTGTTTGTATGTGTTTTGAAGACAGCATATGTGCAGGACTGTATGGGTGGATGAGTGTGTATATGTGTGTGTTAGTGAGTGAATGCCTGTCTCACTAGTGTCTTTATGAGTAACTACATATGTTTTAATCTTGTATATATGAGCATTGATGTATATAAGTCAGTATATGTGAGAGTGAGAGATTGAAAGAGTTCCTGTTTAAATAAGTATGTGTTTCTATAAGTGATTGTTTAAGAGAGTAAGTATGTGTAAGTTTCCTTAGAAGTAATGTGCTAATGTATGTATAGCTGTATATGCAAATAAATGGATGTTCAATAGCTTATTTGCATGTGTGAGTATGTGTGTGAGTAACTTTTGTAAGACTGTCGGTGTGTAACAGGATGTATATGTGTATCACTATATTTGATGAGTGAGAATATGTATGAGTGACTATATAGAACTGTTGGTGTATGAGTGGATGTGTATATAGATGGTGGAATTACTGAATTGGTTATTGTAACTGGTATGGGTATCTCCATTTTTTTGAAAATGTTAGTTTCTATTGTTTGAATATGTGTTTCAATGGTTTCATTACACTGAAAAGAGGTCTATCAGTCTGTCACAAGGATGGTGTCATCAGTGATGTCATGAGTGATGTCACTGACCATGTCATGAGTGATGTAATGTGTGACGTCATCAGCAGTGCATTGCAGGCGCGCAAGTTATAGTGAGTCCAACTAACTATAACGTGGAATTTCATTGGTTTTATGTCAGTAAAATTTCCAGCTAACTATAACTGATGTGAAACCTATGGTTTTTTAGTGAATTTAATAGGTTTTTTAAATGCTAATTCCTAACTATAACTGGTGTGAAACCTATGGTTTTTTCAGTGAATTTCATTGGTTTTTTAAATGCTAATTCCTAACTATAACTGGTGTGAAACCTATGTTTTTTTCAGTGAATTTCAAACGTTTTTGAAATTCTAATTCCTAACTATAAGTCTCACTTTATAAATAAGACTGTTAGCACTCTAGTTGTTCTTTAGAACACTCTGGTACATTCTGTCATTGGGCTACAGTTGGGCTACATCTAGCTGATATTTGGGCTACATTTGGATTTTTTGGTCTCTGGTGGCCATCTTTGGGCTACATTGGGCTACATTTGGGCTACATTTTGGCATATATATAGCCCAATGTAGCACAATATATATTTTTTCAAAGTTAATTTTTGTAAAAACAACTTAAGAATAGGGCTACCAGTCCCTACAATTTTTCCCAATTTTATTTTTTATTTTTTGCTTTGGAGCGCTCCCGGTGCGCTCCCCGGGGAGCGCCCCGAAAAGCGTACTTTTATAAAGCGCCCCGGGGCGCGCTCCGGGGAGCGTCCCGTAAGCGCCAATATCGCGAACGAAAACATGATCGTGACGTATCGCGTAGCCGCGTCCGCGTGATACGCACGGCGTAAGCGCACCCGGAAGTACTCGAGCGAATACGATTGCGCAACGTAAACATCCGACGCGCTTACACTACGCGACCCGCAGCGTGCCCCCGGGCGCGCCCGGGAGCACGTAGCGTAAGCGCGTTGGGTCATGTGACCTGAAAATAACACTTTTCATTGGTTCATAACAGTTTTGGTTTCATAATGATGAAGCCCCTATTCTTGTGACCTGAAAATAACACTTCTCATTGGTTCAGGACAGTTTTTTTTCCAAATGATGAAAGACCCCACCTTTTTTCCTTATTCTGACTTTGTCCTTTGACTGAGGAAGACCTGTTTGTACATCTCTGTACCTTTTTGATCTTAATAATGGCTTCAGTAGCAGCAGCAGCTGGTGCATCTGCCCCACCACCACCAACAGGACCAGCTCCAGATTATATTGGTGGTCAAGAAGAGGAGGAGGAGGAAGAGGAAGAAGAGGAGGGGAGGAGAAGATGGCTGCCTGAAGAAAATACCCCATACAAACCCAAGCCACACATTGTATGGGAGTTTTTTTCAATCCCAGAGGGCAAGAAAAAAGTGAATGCGGCCAAGGTAACTTGCCTAATCTGCAATGAAGAACTCTCACGGGGCAACCCAAACAAAAAATATTCATTTGGTAACTATACCATGATTCATCATATGACCCGAAAGCACCCAAACAACTATTCTCGTGCAGAGCTCAGGGAACTGGCCAGTAACCTCCCCCAGTCGTCAAGGACCACCTCCCAAAGAAACCAACCCACTTCATCGGGACCAGAAACATCAGAGATGATGCCTTGTATTCAGCCAAGATTTGCTGATTTTAAAATCACTTGTTCTGCATGTGGCAAGCTTATCGCGTATGGTGAAAAAAGCGTAAAGCTCATCGTCCTTGCAGGTGATAATCACAAGTGCCCCAAAAAGAAGTAATTTTTTGGGTTTTTTTTTTTTTGCTCCAGTTGAGCCAGTTTCAATTCCCTTTTTTTTTTTCTCCCCCTAAAAAAATACAAAAAATATATAAAACTGTTTTGAAAAGCCAAAAAAAAGTACAAAATGTTCAAAAAACACCAAAAAATATAAAACAACAAAATGAAGAAAAAAAAAAGTTCTTTTTAGAACTACCTCCAATTTCTAAATAAAGGCTTCATTTTTTAAAAACTCTGTCATCTTTTTTCCTCATAGTACGCTCCCCGGGCCGCTCCCCGGTGCGCGTACCGGGCGCTTACCCCACGCAAAACGAAAAAAAAAAATATTTTAAATGCCCCGCGGGGCCCTTTTATAGCCCCCACATCAAACCTAGGGGGTCAAGGGGGGGGTCTACTCTGCCCCCTTATGGTCATTTCCCTCTTTGTTTTGGCCACCTCTCGTGTCTTGATCCTACCAAGACACAAGATGGCGGCCGCTCCGGACTGTTTCGAATGTTTACAGACACCCCAGAGCCAATCAGCTTTCCGTGCTCACCTCGCGTGGCGCGCCCGGTGCGCGTACCGGTGCACGTACCGGAGCGCAGCTATAGATATATATATTTTTTTGAACCTTAATTACTCAAAATCCACTGAAGCACATATCTTGAGACATAGCAAAGGCACATCGGGCTACCAGTCCCTACAATTTTGCCAAGTTTGGTGGAAATCCATTCAGCCGTTCGGGCTAAAAGTGAAATCGACCGCCATATGGAAATTAACATTTTATCTCGGCTCCCGCTTGACGAATCCCCCCCAAACTTTCAGGGAAGGACCGGAACCCCGCAAGGCCATTTTGAGGAAATTTTGAGGCAGATTCGTCAACCGGCGCTAAAGTTATTCCAAATAGAATTTTGAGATTTAACATTGAAAAAAATCCTAACTATAACTACCTACTGGCGACCGCCAGTAGGTAATATATATATTATATATATATATATATATATATATATATATATATATATATATATATATATATATATATATATATATATATATATATATATATATATATACATATATACATATATACATATATATCCAAAAATCCAGAATCCCACAAGTGAAGGAGACCAGCCAGGAAGTTTAGAATAAACGCAGGTTTATTGACAGCAGGCTTGACGGCAGGACCCTTGGGGAGACCTCTTCCATAATAAAAACCAGACGCGTTTCGAGAGTAACCAGCTCTCTTCCTCAGTGGTTTTCAGTGCATGTAAACAGCCTCGCTGCAGTCTTAATGAAGGTGTGCAGCACCTGCCCCTGGGAAGGGGGCGTGGCCGACCATCGGCCTTCTGGGTACTGTAGTCCACCACAATTCAATCCAAGTGGCTGTGCAGCGTGGTTGAAATGAGCACAATGTTAAGCCCCAGTGGGTGGGGAGGGGTGCCAAGCGTCTTGCAGTCCCGCTTTGTTGCTGAGAATAGCATTGCGGTGAACACGCACTGGGATAGTGCTCACCTTACTTCCTTCCTTTCTCAGTCAAGCCTCGACAGAAGCTGACAAGGTCCGTAAAGCCACGGGCGGTCTTCTTCGCGACCGGGGCGGCCGCTAATATCCAAAAATCCAGAATCCCACAAGTGAAGGAGACCAGCCAGGAAGTTTAGAATAAACGCAGGTTTATTGACAGCAGGCTTGACGGCAGGACCCTTGGGGAGACCTCTTCCATAATAAAAACCAGACGCGTTTCGAGAGTAACCAGCTCTCTTCCTCAGTGGTTTTCAGTGCATGTAAACAGCCTCGCTGCAGTCTTAATGAAGGTGTGCAGCACCTGCCCCTGGGAAGGGGGCGTGGCCGACCATCGGCCTTCTGGGTACTGTAGTCCACCACAATTCAATCCAAGTGGCTGTGCAGCGTGGTTGAAATGAGCACAATGTTAAGCCCCAGTGGGTGGGGAGGGGTGCCAAGCGTCTTGCAGTCCCGCTTTGTTGCTGAGAATAGCATTGCGGTGAACACGCACTGGGATAGTGCTCACCTTACTTCCTTCCTTTCTCAGTCAAGCCTCGACAGAAGCTGACAAGGTCCGTAAAGCCACGGGCGGTCTTCTTCGCGACCGGGGCGGCCGCTAATATCCAAAAATCCAGAATCCCACAAGTGAAGGAGACCAGCCAGGAAGTTTAGAATAAACGCAGGTTTATTGACAGCAGGCTTGACGGCAGGACCCTTGGGGAGACCTCTTCCATAATAAAAACCAGACGCGTTTCGAGAGTAACCAGCTCTCTTCCTCAGTGGTTTTCAGTGCATGTAAACAGCCTCGCTGCAGTCTTAATGAAGGTGTGCAGCACCTGCCCCTGGGAAGGGGGCGTGGCCGACCATCGGCCTTCTGGGTACTGTAGTCCACCACAATTCAATCCAAGTGGCTGTGCAGCGTGGTTGAAATGAGCACAATGTTAAGCCCCAGTGGGTGGGGAGGGGTGCCAAGCGTCTTGCAGTCCCGCTTTGTTGCTGAGAATAGCGTTGCGGTGAACACGCACTGGGGTAGTGCTCACCTTACTTCCTTCCTTTCTCAGTCAAGCCTCGACAGAAGCTGACAAGGTCCGTAAAGCCACGGGCGGTCTTCTTCACGACCGGGGCGGCTGCTAATATCCAAAAATCCAGAATCCCACAAGTGAAGGAGACCAGCCAGGAAGTTTAGAATAAACGCAGGTATGAGTGCGAGCCCGCACCTTATTGCCACAAGAAAGCAGAGTGGAGCGAAGGCAGGTTTAGTAACTTTCATCCACTGGGAATGTACTTGTGTTTTATTTCGATGGAGTGTGCATCCACTGGGAAAATACAGTTTTAAACTACAGCATCCAGAAGGCCGTGGGTGGCCACGCCCGAGGAGGGCAGGTGCTGGAAATAAATTACTCAACTCACTGCCACTTCACCTTGCAGACCTGAAGCCACTGAGGAAGAGAGCCTGCTAAGCTCTCGAAACGCGTCTGGCTGGCATTTAAACTTTGAAAGTATTTTCCGTCCTGAATTCCACCAGCATGTCGCAATAAAAGGGTGTTTGAAAAACAGCTTCCGTGTGGCGAATCTAATTTGGGGTCCTGGACTGTGTTGGATTTTGGCGGCCTCCCTGGTCGCGGACTTGGCCCTTCAAACTAATACTTTGACCTTGCTGACACCGAGATTGGGAACAGCGCAGAGGCGGAAGGGGCTACGCAAGCTATCCAGGTATGAGTGCGAGCCCGCACCTTATTGCCACAAGAAAGCAGAGTGGAGCGAAGGCAGGATTAGTAACTTTCATCCACTGGGAATGTACTTGTGTTTTATTTCGATGGAGTGTGCATCCACTGGGAAAATACAGTTTTAAACTACAGCATCCAGAAGGCCGTGGGTGGCCACGCCCGAGGAGGGCAGGTGCTGGAAATAAATTACTCAACTCACTGCCACTTCACCTTGCAGACCTGAAGCCACTGAGGAAGAGAGCCTGCTAAGCTCTCGAAACGCGTCTGGCTGGCATTTAAACTTTGAAAGTATTTTCCGTCCTGAATTCCACCAGCATGTCGCAATTAAAGGGTGTTTGAAAAACAGCTTCCGTGTGGCAAGTCTAATTTGGGGTCCTGGACCGTGTTGGATATACATATATATATACATATATACATATATATATATATACATATATATATATTCACTGAAAAAACCATAGGTTTCAGCCACATTATAGTTAGAAATAAGCATTTATAACACCTTATCACTGATAAAAACAAATGTTTCAGACATGTTATAGTGAGCTGGACATTTCACTCACACAAAACCATTGAAATTCCCCCATTATAGTTAGTTCAGCTAACTATAACTCGCGCGCCCGCAATGTACTGCTGATAACGTCACATATTACATCACTCATGACATGGTTAGAGACTACACTCTTGAGATCATTGCTGACATCTCTAATGACATCACTGATGACATCACTGATGACATTATCCTTGTGAAAGAGTGGCAGGCCTGCTCTCACCCTAATATAACCTTTGACGTTCAAAATAGAAACAAAAATTCGTGAATTTCTAAGGTTTTTTAAATGTTAATTCCTAACTATAATGTGGCTGAAACCTATAGTTTTTTCAGTGAATTTCAAAGGTTGTGTAAATGATAATTTTTAAATGTATTAATTGTTTTATTTTTTTCTACTGATTTACTACATTGTTTTAAAGTATTTATTTTTAGATATTTTTTTTTTAAATTACATTACATGCTTTTGATATAAAGTGAATTTAAAAAAAAAAATATTCAAATTGTCATATTTTTTATTTTTATTTTATATTTTTTTAAATGTATATATATATTATATAGCAGACAATGATATCCTATGGAAGGAAATTTAAGTTACTGGTAAGTACGGTTAAAATTACTTTTCAGGATCAGTACTGGGCTGAAAGATGCAGCACTGAGGTCTCTTCTGATAACAGGTGAGTAAATCGGGATGCGTAGTTCGGCTGATTGTAGAGAAACTTTTTAAAGTTCCAAAACTCCACTCTTAGAAGAATTTCCAAGTGAAATCAGTCAAAGTTAGCCTATGGAAGGACATACAAGTAACTGTAAGTATTGTCGAATTACTTTTCAGGATCAGTAGTAGGCTGGAAGATGCAGCACTGAGGTCTCTCCTGATAACAGGTGAGTAAATCGGAATTCGTAGTTCGGCTGATTTTAGAGGAATATTTGTGCATTTCAAAAATAGACAGACATTTTTCTGGTGAAATCCACACAATAGATTCCTATGGAAGGAAATACAAGTTACTGGTAAGTACACTTAGATTTACTTTTCAACTTCCGTACTGGGCTCAAAGATGCAGCACTGACGTCTCTCATGATAACAGGTGAGTAAATCGTAATTCGTAGTTCGGCTGATTTTAGAGGAATATTTTGCTCAATAGTGAAGGAAGGGGTTGGGGTCTGAGGTGACATGTGTGCAAACACGCCCTGTGGCGCGTTTTAAGTTGGGGAATTAATTCATCTTCAATCCTGAGGTCCCCTGTGGGCCGACTAGCCCACCAGGTACCTCCAGTATGCACCAGGGAGCTGCATTGCAGAGAGGTGTTCAGAGGCCAGTCCCCTTTTTTACAACACTCTGCAACGCAGCTTCATGGCACTTACTAGAGGTACCTGTTGGGCTATTTGGCCCTTAGGGGACCTCTGGATTGAAGAGGAATTAATTCCCCAACTTAAAACGGGCCACAGGCCATGTTTACACACATATCACCTGAAGCCCCGCCCCCCTACCTTCACCACCGTGCAAACACGCCCGTAACGCTTTCTAAGTTGGGGGATTAAGTACCCTTCTATAGTGGGGGTCCCTGGGGGCCAACTAGGCCATCAGGAACCTCCAGTATGCGCCAGGGGGCTGTGTTGCATAGAGGTGTGAAAAGGGGCTTGGCCTCATTACACCTCTCGGCAACGCAGCCCCTTGGCGCGTTTCCAGAGTGGGAACTAAATCCCCTTGAATACTGGGGGTGCCTGGGGGCCAACTAGCCCACCAGGAACCTCCAGTATGTGCCAGGGGGCTGCGTTGCAGAGAGGTTTACAAAGGGGCGTGGCCGAATTACACCTCTCTGCAACGCAGCCCCCTGGAGTGTTCCCAGAGTGGGAACTAAATCCCCTTAAATACTGGGGGTCCCTGGGGGCCAACTAGCCCACCAGGAACCTCCAGTATACACCAGGGGGCTGCATTGCATAGAGGTGTAAAAAGGGGCATTGTCTCATTACACCTCTCTGCAACAGAGCCCCCTGGCACGTTTCCAGAGGGGGAACTAAATCCCCTTGAATACTGGAGGCCCATGTGGCCAACTAGTCCACCAGGGACCTCCAGTATGCGCTAGGGGGCTGCCTTGCAGAGCGGTGTAAAAAGGGGCGTGGCCTCATTACACCTCTCTGCAACGCAGCCCCCTGGCACGTTTCTAGAGGAGGAACTTAATCCCCTTGAATACTGGGGGTGCCTGGGGGCCAACTAGCCCACCAGGAACCTCCAGTATGTGCCAGGGGGCTGCGTTGCAGAGAGGTTTACAAAGGGGCGTGGCCGAATTACACCTCTCTGCAACGCAGCCCCCTGGCGTGTTTTCAGAGTGGGAACTAAATCCCCTTGAATACTGGGGGTCCCTAGGGGCCAACTAGCCCACCAGGAATCTCCAGCTTGCGCTAGGGGTCTGCGTGGCAGAGAGGTGTAAAAAGGGGCGTGACCTTATTACACCGCTCTGCAATGCAGCCCCCTGGGGCGTTTCCAGAGGAGGAACTTAATCCCCTTGAATACTGGGGGCCCATGTGGCCAACTAGCCCACCAGGGACCTCCAGTATGCGCTAGGGGGCTGCCTTGCAGAGCGGTGTAAAAAGGGGCGTGGCCTCATTACACCTCTCTGCAACGCAGCCCACTGGCGCGTTTCCAGAGGAGGAACTTAATCCCCTTGAATACGGGGGGTCCTTGGGGGCCAACTAGCCTACCAGGGACCTCCAATATGCGCCAGGGGGCTGCCTTGCAGCGAGGTGTACAAAGGGGCGTGGCCAAATTACACCTCTCTGCAACGCAGCCCCCTGGCGTGTTTTCAGAGTGGGAACTAAATCCCCTTGAATACTGGGGGTGCCTGGGGGCCAACTAGCCCACCAGGAACCTCCAGTATGTGCCAGGGGGCTGCGTTGCAGAGAGGTTTACAAAGGGGCGTGGCCGAATTACACCTCTCTGCAACGCAGCCCGCTGGCGTGTTCCCAGAGTGGGAACTAAATCCCCTTAAATACTGGGGGTCCCTGGGGGCCAACTAGCCCACCAGGAACCTCCAGTATACACCAGGGGGCTGCATTGCATAGAGGTGTAAAAAAGGGCGTTGTCTCATTACACCTCTCTGCAACAGAGCCCCCTGGCACGTTTCCAGAGGGGGAACTAAATCCCCTTGAATACTGGAGGCCCATGTGGCCAACTAGCCCACCAGGGACCTCCAGTATGCGCTAGGGGGCTGCCTTGCAGAGCGGTGTAAAAAGGGGCGTGGCCTCATTACACCTCTCTGCAACGCAGCCCCCTGGCACGTTTCTAGAGGAGGAACTTAATCCCCTTGAATACTGGGGGTGCCTGGGGGCCAACTAGCCCACCAGGAACCTCCAGTATGTGCCAGGGGGCTGCGTTGCAGAGAGGTTTACAAAGGGGCGTGGCCGAATTACACCTCTCTGCAACGCAGCCCCCTGGCGTGTTTTCAGAGTGGGAACTAAATCCCCTTGAATACTGGGGGTCCCTAGGGGCCAACTAGCCCACCAGGAATCTCCAGCTTGCGCTAGGGGTCTGCGTGGCAGAGAGGTGTAAAAAGGGGCGTGGCCTTATTACACCGCTCTGCAATGCAGCCCCCTGGGGCGTTTCCAGAGGAGGAACTTAATCCCCTTGAATACTGGGGGCCCATGTGGCCAACTAGCCCACCAGGGACCTCCAGTATGCGCTAGGGGGCTGCCTTGCAGAGCGGTGTAAAAAGGGGCGTGGCCTCATTACACCTCTCTGCAACGCAGCCCACTGGCGCGTTTCCAGAGGAGGAACTTAATCCCCTTGAATACTGGGGGTCCCTGGGGGCCAACTAGCCTACCAGGGACCTCCAATATGCGCCAGGGGGCTGCCTTGCAGTGAGGTGTACAAAGGGGCGTGGCCAAATTACACCTCTCTGCAACGCAGCCCCCTGGCGTGTTTTCAGAGTGGGAACTAAATCCCCTTGAATACTGGGGGTGCCTGGGGGCCAACTAGCCCACCAGGAACCTCCAGTATGTGCCAGGGGGCTGCGTTGCAGAGAGGTTTACAAAGGGGCGTGGCCGAATTACACCTCTCTGCAACGCAGCCCCCTGGCGTGTTTTCAGAGTGGGAACTAAATCCCCTTGAATACTGGGGGTCCCTAGGGGCCAACTAGCCCACCAGGAATCTCCAGCTTGCGCTAGGGATCTGCGTGGCAGAGAGGTGTAAAAAGGGGCGTGGCCTTATTACACCGCTCTGCAATGCAGCCCCCTGGGGCGTTTCCAGAGGAGGAACTTAATCCCCTTGAATACTGGGGGCCCATGTGGCCAACTAGCCCACCAGGGACCTCCAGTATGCGCTAGGGGGCTGCCTTGCAGAGCGGTGTAAAAAGGGGCGTGGCCTCATTACACCTCTCTGCAACGCAGCCCACTGGCGCGTTTCCAGAGGAGGAACTTAATGCCCTTGAATACTGGGGGTCCCTGGGGGCCAACTAGCCTACCAGGGACCTCCAATATGCGCCAGGGGGCTGCCTTGCAGCGAGGTGTACAAAGGGGCGTGGCCAAATTACACCTCTCTGCAACGCAGCCCCCTGGCGTGTTTTCAGAGTGGGAACTAAATCCCCTTGAATACTGGGGGTCCCTAGGGGCCAACTAGCCCACCAGGAACCTCCAGTTTGCGCTAGGGGTCTGCGTGGCGGAGAGGTGTAAAAAGGGGCGTGGCCTTATTACACCGCTCTGCAACGCAGCCCCCTGGGGCGTTTTCAGAGGGGGAACTTAATGCCCTTGAATACTGGGGGTCCCTGGGGGCCAACTAGCCCACCAGGAACCTCCAGTATTCGACAAGTGGCTACGTTGCAGAGGGGTGTAATGAGGCCACGCCCCTTTTTACACCTCGCTTGAATGCAGCCCCTGGTGCATACTGGAGGTTCATGGTGGGCTACTTGGCCCCCAGGGACCCCAGTATTCAAGGGGAATTACTTCCCCCTCTGCAAACGCGCCAGGGGGCGCGTTTGCAGAGTGGTGCACGGGGGACGTGGCCTCCGCCCCAATCCTGTTTAAAAAAACAATAAATTGTTTTTAAGAAGAGGGGCTGTGTAGCCCCTCTTCTTTTTCTTTTTTTTGGGCCCTGTGGACCCCATCTCCCAAGGCCTGACCCCCAAAAAGTATTTTTTTTTACAGGAAGGGGGCCGCGTGGCCCCCCTCCAGTGGCTAATCCAGGCCCCGGGGACCCCATTCCCCCAGGGCATACCACATTTTTTTTTAATTTTTAAGGAGGGGGAGCAAATCCCCCCTCCTCATGGCACTTAAGGCCGGGGGACCCCATCCCCGGGGCCAGCCTACATCCTTTTTAAAAAATGTTTTTTTTTATTATTTGGGGAGGGCCTTGCCCTCTGTTCGGTGTGATACTTCTTGTATTACCGAAGGGTGCTGTTTGGATGTACCACCACCCCATGGGGTCCTAATAAATATGTCTTTTGTATTCCAGTTTCCGTGCCAACTTCTATCCTATGACAATAAGAGTTACTTGCGGCATATGTAGGCTCCCTGAAACTCAATACAACAAATTGGTGCCTGAATAGGGCCTCATCGGCGACTCGGATGCCCGAAGGACTGGCCGAGACGAAGGATTGGAAACTCACCCCGGACGCCATCGCTGCCAGAAGAGACAAGAGTCTTGGCGTCTGCTGCGTTTTCCCCTTCTTTCCGATCTGGCCTTCCAGGTGGCGCCGGTCCTCGACTGATATCTCGATCGTTGGGTTGCTGTGCAGTGACCGTTTGGACGATTCAGGAACTTGGCAGTTGGAATCTGTACGGTTGAAATGATCGGTAAGCATTTGATTGGTAAGGTAGTCTATTGACACTTACTGTGGCTTTTTGAATCTGCATGCGTTACCTAACATTTGGATCTATGTTTTATATCATATGTGGAGTGCACCTCACATAGGTAGGTAATGTGGAGATATTGCTCTGATCTTATATTTATTTAAACGGCACAACGTATGTGAAATACTTTAAGTGTTACTTTGTATATTATTGCATATTTCACAATATTTCTGACATGCCTGTCCTTAGCACACTTCGGAAGATGTGTTGCATTTGTAGTGGTACCAGTTTATGATTAAATGAATCACAACCGGCTCCCCCAGAGGCGACACCTAATAGGGAAATGTATGTTAAATTTTGACTTCCTCCCATAATGTATAGTACGTTATGGCATCAATGCACTAGAAAGGATCCTGAGTTACGCTGGCCAATGCATGGGTCATTTGATTTACGAAACGTTCAGTATGTGGAGCAGTGTTTGTTTGAGTGTCGGTCTAGACAACAGATGTTTGATTTTTTGCGTATGTGGGAGAAAGCAGTGCGTGAGCAAATGAAGCGTGAGCAAGCCTTAGCTGATTAAGAGCAACGGAAGGCTGCCCATGTCAAAGCTTTATAGCTACAGGAGAAAGAAATAAGTGAGCAACAAGAGAGGGAGAAAAGGGAGCATAATTTGCAGATTAATGGTCAATTTCCTGTTCGACGCCCTCTTTACCCTGTCCTTAATATTATACCCGATGATTTTTCATTATTAAATCATTTTCCACCACCGTATGCGATGCCTTCGGCCCCGGATGCGGACGCCGGAGAATCCTCTAAAGATCGGGACAAGGCGCAGGACACTCGTTCCATGCTTTCTGCCTCCCGTGCTTCTGAGTTACGACCCAGTGCTCATAAAATTAGTCCTAATACTGCTTCTGCCCCTGATGTTTTAGCGGGTATGAAAGGGTGGTCAGAAAAGGAGCAGTTGTATTTTATCGAACATTTGGCTGAAGAGGTTATTGAACGATTTAGGAAATATTCGCTTGTGTTGGAATTTAAAGATGTAGCAGATGATTATCAGAAATTGCGTAATGCTGTTTTTGTTCTCTCAGAGACACCCGATTTTGTCCATCGTCTGATTAAGGTACGGGACTCCGCAACGCAACTACTGGAGGAGAAGAAGGCAGCGGATCCAGCTGCGCTTCAGTCGTCAACTGAGGAAGTGGAAGCTTCTATCTTCGGATCAGATAAGAGTCACGTAATACACGCAAAATCAATGTGGGAAGCCACACCTTTGTATATTCCTCCTAAAGGCAATGGGACGGATGATAATAAACTGTCTGCTGATTCAAAGGGTTATTTTAATTATAATTGGGTTTACACCCCATGGAATAGAGCGGATGTTATGGCCCTTAAGAATGCTTTACCTGATCCGCGGAAAAACCCAGCAGCCTTTAATGAAGAAGTAGAGGGTGCTATTAGTTCCTGTGGCATGACATCAAATGACATTGATTTATTTTTTGGGTTAATATTACCCCCTGATATGTGGCGGACTATTCGTAAAACTGATGATCAAGTAAATTTGGGGGGAGATTGGAATGATCTGGAACAAGCGGATAGAGATAGGGAGCCTGCACGCAAACAATGTAAAGTAATTCTAGATCTTCCAGCCGCTATTTTGACTAAATTGAAATTACTCATCCCGCCTAAAAAGATTGATTGGACTATGCTAGCTTCGTGTAAACAGAAGGCAGATGAATCAGTGTCGGATTTCTTTACGCGCTTCGAGGAAGCTTTTCATGATTTTAGTGGACAGTCATTAACAGATGATATGGGTAGACATCTATTTGTTTATAAATATGTAGCAAACCTTTTACCGGAAACTGCTAAGTGCATGAAATCTAGTGAAAGCTCAAGGAGCACCGCGTCTCCGGCTTCCCTTTTAACTATGGCTCAGTATTATGAGCGGCAAGTGCTAGAGGCCAAAGAAAATGAAGATAAAAAGACCAAAGATCTAAAGACAAAGGTTATGATTGCTCAGACTTATGCCCCACCCACTAGAGGAAATGATAGGGGCAGATGTGGGTCTTATGGCCCGCCTTATTCTCGTCCTGGTTTGTCTGCAGATCAGTGTGCATACTGCAAACAGTTTGAGCATTGGATCTCAGATTGTCCTGCGTTGCGTGCCCAGCAAAACCAACGTGGCTGAGGCAAATCTAGGAACAGAATGGGATATTCAGGCCCTAGAGGGAGTACAAATGATCGTGCTAGGTTTGAATCCAGTGGGCGTAGACAAAATAGGTATAATACCTTTGATAGGCGGAACCAGTATCAAATATCTGATTATGTGCCTCCTGAATTACAAGATGCTGCTTATGCATAGGATTGCCTAGGATGGGATATGGAATTGGATGAAGTTCCAGTAGATCAGAAAGGTCCATATATTACATAGCATGTTTTGGGTTCTACTGATAGGCTTCTGGTTGATACAGGAGCTACTCGTAGCGCCTTGTCTAAACAATTGGTTCCGAGGTCCCCCCTGTCTGGTACAGATTGACCTTTTGCTGCACTTTTTGGTGCAAGGAGTCCATTTTTTGGGAGGGGTGGGAGGAAGGAAGTGCCCCAGAGTCTCCATCTTCCTTTTCCTGTCCAGCAGGCTACTCCCAGTGCTTCGTCCATGTCCTGGTCACTTTTGATTTTGATCTGGCGCTGGAAGGATTACTTTTTGTGGCTGCTGCTGGATATTTGTATTTGAGGTCTTTTTGGACTTTGGAGTTTGGATCACTTTTGGACTTGAGATTTTACAAGTAAGTTGGTGTTGTTTGTTTGGGGCATTGCAGTTGAGGCAACTACAGTTTTAAAACTTTTTTCACAACTTTAAAAAATATATATTGTGGGTAGCCACAGTATCCAGTAGGCCCAGGGTTAGTCATGGGTGCATTATACAACTGTTTCTGTGATTTTTTTAAACTTAATTCTCATTTATTTCTCAACTGACGAGTGTTCAACAACCACAGCCGCAACAACAATTACAGGTGCAACTGGTACAAGCACAAGTAGATGGGCAAGGAGAGGCGCAAGGAGAGGCGCAAGGAGAGGCGCAAGGAAAGGCGCAAGGAGAGGCGCATGGAGAGGTTCATGGAGCGGCACAACTGCCTACAACGCTTGTTCCTCCAGAAGAAGGGGGCACATCAGGAAATTGATATTCAAGCGGAGGATTCATCCGAGGAAGCCACTCATCCAGAGGATGATCCATTGTCTTCCAGATCCCCAGCAAGAAAAAGGTCAAGGAGGGCTACTACTACTACATGTTCTTCTTCAAGCCTCCTTCATTCTGATGACCTTGCTCCTGATTGGAACCCATAAATGCAGTCTGAGAGAGAGGCACGCCATGAGCCGACAAAGGTAGCTAAGCCTAAAAGGAAGGTTCCTGCAAGGCTTCGACTTATGTGTGATGACGACGAACAAGAAGTGGTGTCTTCCGCTGCTGATGAACAATCTGATGACGACGGAGTCATCACACACGTCACTCCAGCCCCAGCGGGCATCGAGCAGACAGACATTTTCACCCTATCCCAAATGGCTGCTGAGCGGGATGTGGGCAGCGTGGCACTGGTACCACCACCAACGCAGTTAACTACAACACCAACACCACCTACAACTTCCATCTTTTTTCATTACCTCAAGTAGTAGTGCTGTAAGTGAACAACAGGAACAAATTCAGCCACGTCCATCCTCCACTTCATCTGGCATTGAAAGTCAAAGTAGCACCTCCACCACCAGCGGACATCTCCAGTCCTCAGTTTGGGACTTCTTTACTGTTAGCGAAAAGGTGGAAAACATGGTAGTTTGTTTGATTTGTAAAGTATTCGTTAGTCGGTGTAAGCTTGGTACCAACTATGGTACCGGAGGCCAGAGAGGTCATCTAAAAAAGCACCACCCTATCCAGTGGTATGCGCACCTAAGTAAGATCCAGGAAGTCCAAAGTAGAACTGATCCAAATGTATCCATTCACATTGCATCTGATGCTGACGAGGGGCTGATTGTGCAGGGGGGAAGTCAAGAACCGACCAACATTTTTTCTGGTACACCCAGTACCCCTGGCAGCAGTATTGCAGTGATAGCGCCCACACCCTCTACCCCTGCAACATGTATGAGGCACACTAAGAGTCTGGGACAGACACCAATGCAAAAAGTACATCAATGAGCCTAACTGGTTGGAAGTCTGCATCATCATCATCATCATCACGTAAAACGGTCCAGCCCACCATTAGAAGCATGTTTTGGTCGGAGGCGCCATTTGAACGCAACCACCCAATGGTAAGTCGGTATAACGCAAAGCTGGCTAAAATGCTAGCGCTGGACTTTCTCCCTTTTTCTTTCGTGGAAGGGGTGGGTTTTCTAGAATTTGTGGCAACAGTCTGCCCTAAATGGAAGGTTCTAGCCGGTCCTATTTTGCCAGAGTTGCGGTTCCAGCATTTCATCAAGATGTGCTGGAGTTGATTGGGGCAGCTTTGCAGAAGAGTGCTGTTCACACTATCCACTTAACAACAGACATGTGGACCAGTTACCAAGCCCTTGATCAGATGTGCATCACTGCACACTGGGTCTCTTTTGCAGGGGTTAGAGACAAGTCAAGTGCAGGTGTTGACACGGACACTGTTTTTCAAGCTACTCGGCAACATGCAACAGTAGCCATGTTTGGCATGGAGAAAACTCATACTGCACCTAACCTTTTGGACAAGTTTGATAGGAAGGTCTCTGAATGGCTGCATCCAAGAAATTGCATAGTTGGTTATGTTTCCACGGATAATGGCAGTAATATAGTTAAGGCCATGCCGTATGGTAACTACTTCAGAGTACTATGTTTGGCGCACAGTAATAACATTGTGGTGCAAGATTTCTTGAAAAAAGAAAACACAGTCAGCAAGTTACTGACCACCTGCCGAAGAATCTGTACACATTTCAGCCATTTTTTAAGGCCCAGAAGCAGCTGAGGAGCATTCAACATGAACGTAGACTGCCAGTCAAAGGACTCATCCAGGAGGTGGCAACACGTTGGAACTCAACCTTTTAAATGATTGAGCGTCTGTCTGAGCAGTTGGGGGTAATAAATGATTATGTTGATAAACTGGGTTCTACTATGAAAGACATGAGGCTAGAGTTGGAGAAATGGAAGCTAGTTGCAAGCCTGACAGACAGGCTTCGTCCTTTTGAGGTCTTCACGCGTGAAGTCAGCAGGGAGGACTGTTCTTTGGGCAAAGCTATCCCATTGTTGGTCATTCTAGATCACCAACTGAAGGCGGTGTCTTCAACGTTCTGAGATGATGCTGGAAAGCAAGACGCATATCATTTGGCTGAGAGGTTATTAAGCCGCCTACTTGACAATCAAAGGCTTAAAAACATACATACAGAACAACATTACATTTGTGCCACTATTCTGGATCCACGGTATAAAAAGGCAGTGGCCAGCAAAGTATTCATTCCTTTTGATAAAGCAGATGTTTCAAAGTAGAAACATTGGCTAGCTGTGTCAGTCAGTCGGTTCGAAAAAGAGCGGCAGAAAATTCAAGGAGCCGGCAGAAGTATGGCTGAATCAGCAGGCCATCTGGCGTCAAGTTCCACTTCTGAATCTGTGGCCGAAAGGAGTCACTTTCCCTCACAGCCGTTAACGACACCAGCAACAACCATATCTTTGCCCTCACCTGCACTAGGCTGAGCCATAATATTGTCGAAAGAGGATTGGCTAACTCATCAAGGGTTTGCTCGTTACAGTGCTGCAAAGGCCACAGATGGTATGCAAAGTGGAGCAACCAAGGCCTATCTGGATGACCTAACAGAGGTCTTTGTTAATAATAACCCATTGCTGTATTGGTACAGGAAAATGCCTCTATGGCCACTGATCACCAACCTGGCTCTAAATTATTTGTCTTGCCTTCTCGCAAGTGTGTCTTCTGAACGTGTTTTCAGTGCTGCTGGTGCCATTGTAACTTCAAAAAGGACCCACCTCTCACCCAAAAATGTGGAGAGGTTAACACTGATCAAGATGAATCAGCACTTCATACCACTAGATTACAAAATACGTGAATGCACGCAGGAAGAAGAGGACACCTGCTTAGGTGACGGAAGTTCTTCTCTGTTAGCTGACCTACTCCCGTCTCAATTCATAGAGTTTGAGGACGAGCTCTACTTCCCTGACACAGAGGCCTGAAAATGACTTCCTTTTTTTCGTCCTTATTCACTTTTGTTCCTGTGTGTCTTTCTTTGTTTTGCAACTTTTACCACAACAAAACTATAATCACCTAATCACAACAAGTCCATCAGCAGCACTGTCTTCATCTTATTTTCCTTATTGATTTGAAGGTGCCGCAGTCTGCATTCCTGAAGTTCACAACTCAATCTTGCTTCTCTATACTCCTCCTCCAGACTCCCCCTATCCATTTCCCTCAAGGCAGATGGATGGATTACGACGAGTCCCCTCAAGTGGGACTGAAATTACTGACTGACTACATGCTTGCTGATTGCTGATAGAGTTACTTCTGATATTGACAGGAGAGGCTGCCCTGTGGGCCCTCACTTTCCAAAGAAGATGCGAACAAAAAGTAGAACAGGTAATGAATAATTGAGAAGATGGCATGCAGTGGACAGAAATGGCTGTCTGGCTCTGATGAAACCAATTGCTGTTTGTTTTTTTGTGCATGAAATGTTGATTCATATGTCTTGCCTTAGTTATTATTTAATCTTTTACACAGTAATTGTAACTCATGTCAACTACTCTGTTTTTTTACCTTGTTTAATTCAAATTGTACTTCAAATTCAGGGGTCACTATGTTGCATTTTACAATATGCAAAATGTCCTTGGAGTGGACTCACTTGCCAATATACCATGATGATTGATTAAATAATATATATTTTTTCTTTACAGTCACTCACTGGGATGGATGGATCATCAGCGTCGGTTTACGGAAGAACTATGGCCAATTCGTGAGTGGCAAACAGGTTTCACCAGTCTACAACAACCACTACAGCAGAACTACATGTCTGTCGATTCGTGGTATGTAGTGGTCGAGGGCGAGGCAGTGTACTGTTGTTGTTATGCCAGGCAGAGTCCACTCCAGACAGCAGTTCATGTCAAATTGGGGCTATGTGGCTTGCTGCATACAATTATATATGCTTTGTCTGTCTGATAAAGAGCCTAGGTATGCTACATCAGGTTGCTTCACTCAGTGGTGTCTGCCTTGACTGTCTGCATGGCACTGCCTCAAGCTTGGGCAACACATCCGTTATGTTTGCGAAATGTGCTGTTTTTTGTTTTTTTGCAAATCTCGCGAAATTACCTAAAAATCGCAAATTCTTGAGCGGAACAGATTTTTGTCCCATGCTTGCGGCAGGGCCATGCAGATGATCAAGGCAGGTACCACTGAGTGAAGCCTCCTCCTGATGTACCATACCTAGGCTATTTGACACAGACAGACAAAGCATATCTAGGGTTTATGGTTCAGTGAGATTTACTAGGGTTTTTGGGTTTAAGTCGGTAGGGTTCCCGCTGAGTCTAGAGTTCTGGGCCCGATGCAGGCTTGTTTATAATGATGTTGGCAAGGTTTTAGGGGGGTTTGGTGTTCTTTGGTCCATAATTGGCAGAATTTTGGCCCTTTTTGGTGTTTTATGGGCGCGTGTGTTTGGGTGAAAACTAAGTGAAAACTAGTCGTAGACCTTCTTCTTCGTCTTCTTCTTCTCCTTCAAAGAGCGCAGTGGTTTGATTTTGTTCTGCCTGGCTGAGATTCTTGGTAATCACTGGAACAAGTGTCCAGGTAAGTTTCAAGAGGATCGAAGTAGTGGAAGTGCTGAAAATAGCAATTTTTTGTGAACAGCGCAATTTGCCATGTTTTGAATATACCAGTATTTCATGTTTTTGGGGGGCTGTTTTGGGGTGTTCTAGATTTGTGGGGGTGGGTCGGGGGATCTGGGAGCACTGCTGGGATAGTCTAATTTTGATTGCGAATGGTTTGACGAAAATCCTTGGTGGAAAAGGTGGGTTTGGGCCTAGTTGCAGACAGCGTTTTGGCACAATTTAAACTGAGGCCTAGCAGTATTGCGTGTTTTTGCGGGGCTGTTTGGGGGTGTTCTAGATTTGTGGCAGGGGGTCTGGTGGTCTGGGAGAGCTGCTGGGATAGCATAATTTTGATTGCAAGTGATTTGAAGAAAATCTATGGTGGGAAAGGAGAGTTAGGGCCTAGCTGCAGAGCGCGTTTGGACCGATGTTGACTGGTTGACTGAAAATTTTCTAAGTGTGAATTTTTGCATTTTTGCTTTACGCCTGTTTGGGGGTGTCCAACTTTCTTGCGGGTGGGTTGACAGGTCTGGGGGCATAGCTGGGAAGGTCTAATATTGGGCGCAAGTAGTTTGGATAAAATCCATGGTGAAAAAGTTTTTCAGTTTTTGCTCACTTGCCTGTTTATGGGGGCTTTTGGGGGGCTTCTAAGTTTTTGGGGGTGGGTTTTGGGGTCTGGGAGCACTCCTGGCATAGTCTAATTTTGACTGCATTTGTTTTTAAGAAAATCCATGTTGGAAAATGGGAATTAGGGCCTAGCTGCACAGCGCGTTTGGACTGAATTGAAGGTAGGCTCTAAAGTTTCAAAGTGTGAGTTTTTGCATTTTTGCTTTTGGCCTCTTTGGGGGTGTTCAACTTTTTGTGGCTGGGTTCAGGGGTCTGGGGGCAATGCTGGGAAGGTATAATATCGGAATCAAGTGATTTGGGCAAAATCCATGGTGATTTTCTTTTCAATTTTCACTCACTTTGGTGTTTTCGGGGGGCTGTTTGGGGGGTTCCTGGTGTTTGGGGGGGTCGGGGGTCTTGGAGCACTGCTGCTTTCCCTGGGGGGCACGATCGACCCCCCAAAAGTAAAAGAATATGCGTTTTTTTAGAAAAACGAAATGGCGGCGATATTGGCAGGGGATCGGTCCTTTTGATCAGTCGCTGACCCCCTGTGGGGGACATATTTATTTTATGTATATATTTGTATATTGCGCAGACTTTACCCAAAGATGTCTGATCACTTCACAATAGTTTACATGAGGCAAAAGTGACAATTGTGAGAAAACAAATGCAAGAGGGAGCAAACAGTACATTACAGGAGGAAAAGGTGATATGTGTGCAGGTTACAGAAGCATACAAAGTACAAGTAGAGGTATAATACTGCAATAAATGGCAGATACTCAAACACAAGATCAAACGTTACGTAGGCAATGGTGGCACTTGTGCAAGTATCTAAAGCAATCAAAATGTAAGAGTATAAAACAGTGTGTTACAAGAGAAAAGTGACGTGTGCATGTTACAAAAGTCAGAGAGCTTCACAATAGGATCAGTACTGATACATGATGTGAAAATCATAACTGAACAATTTACAAAAGCAAACGTTAGGTTACATGAGGCAAAAGTGACAATTGGGAGCAAACAAATGCAAGAGGTAGCAAACAGTACATTACAGGAGGAAAAGGTGATTTGTGTGCAGGGTACAGAAGCATACAAAGTACAAGTAGAGGTATAATACTGCAATAAATGGCAGATACTCAAACACAAGATCAAACGTTACGTAGGCAATGGTGGCACTTGTGCAAGTATCTAAAGCAGACAAAATGTAAGAGTAGAAAACAGTGTGTTACAAGACAAAAGTGATGTGTGCATGTTACAAAAGAGTATCAAACACAAGTAGAAGGATAATACTGCAATAAATGGCAGACACTCAAAGCACAAGAATACACAAGAGGCACTTACATAGTCACGGAGAATAGAATTTTCTATGATGGAAGGTGTTCCTTCAGATAAAAGAGAGGGCATGAATTAAATTTGGAAGTGTCTTTGAAGGTGGAGAATTTTGAGGTCAGTTTTGAGTGTCTGGGAGTAGGTGGTGATCCGGAGCTGAGGCGGAAGTGACTTCCAGATTCTCTATTTTTTTTAAAGTACAAGAACAATGGCACTGATATTGACAGGGGGTTGGTCCTTCTGATCAGTGGCCGACACCCTGTGGGGGACATGCAATCAAGTATGGGGGAATACTTGATCATTTATGTGCCTGGATTTTCCTGGGGGGCGAGATCGCCCCTCAAACATTGAAAATAAAATGTTGTAAGGAAAAATGGTAGTGATATTGGCAGGGGGTCGGTCCTTCTGCTCAGTGGCCGCCCCCCTGTGAGGGCAATGATGAAAATATATATATAGGAAAATATGGGCATTTCTGTGCGGTTCACCAATGGCTTCCAGGAGAGCCATAGGCATGCACATATCAAAGTGCATATGTAAAGAGGTTAGTGGGTTACTGATTCTGTGCCCTTTTGCTTTCTGTGCTTTCCCAGAATAAGGACTCAAACTATATTGCTTTTATGATACACCATGTCCTGTATGATGTAGCATTTCCTATAAACTGATATACAAATGTCTCTGTGCAATGTATGTGTGGTGTAAAGTGCTCTGACAGGGTACACTGGTGTGAGTGTTGCTATAAAAGTAAATGAATCTGAGACACAGTGGTTATTGAGATTTGAGGGGCACTATGGAGCTTGTGAGGGAATCCATGGCAGAGGTGGTCATTGGTGGGCTTCCTTTGTGTTATAGCTTGGGTTTCATTTTGAATAGTAAAGTTCTGATATCGCAACAAAGCCCTGGTCCACCTGGAAGGGCGCCTTTTCTCGTAATGATTCATGTGGATGTATATATAGGTATATATACATTCAGAAACACAAAGGATGCTGCACTCCAGAGATTGGTTTCAGCGTGGCTTTATTTTCACCACAACAGGTGGTGGTGAAAATAAAGCAACTATGAAACCTGTCTCTGGAGTGCGGCATCCTTTGTGTTTCCGAATTGCAATATCGGGTAAGGTTTCTATCGGTTGCTGCTGCCACCAGGTATTGAGCGCGCTAACATTTTGAATTGTTATATATATATATATATATATATATATATATATATATATATATATATATATATATATATATATATATATATATATATATATATATATATATATATATATATATGTATATATATATATATATATATATATATATATATATATATATATATATATATATATATATATATATATTCACTGAAAAAACCATAGGTTATAGACCATATATAGTTAGGAATTTGCATTTACAAAACCTTGAAAATTCAATGAAAAAACCATTGGTTATAGAACATATATAGTTAGGGATTTGCATTTACAAAACCTTATTTTACTCGCATAAAACCAATGAAATTCCATATATAGTTATAAGCGCTAACTATATATCGCGCACCCGCAATCCACTGCTGATGATGTCACATATTACATCATTCATGACATGGTTAGTGACATCACTGATGACATCACTGATGACATCTCAAATGACATCACTGATGACATCACTGAAAACATCTCATTTGACATGACTGATAACATCACTGATGATATCATTCATGTGATAATACCATGAACCTCTTCAGACTCTAATATAACCTTAGATACAATCAGTGTAAACAGACAGTCACAGACTGTCACTCATCCATGGAGTTACTCACACACCTAGTCAGTTATGCCAAAAATCAATCACACCTCCATTTTCTCAACTATACAGTTATACACACCTTACTTATTCAAACATATACTAACACATATTTACTTTACTCTCTTATACAATCTCTGATACATGTTCACAATGATCCATACAGCCACTCACACATTCACTGGCTCTTATGCACAGTTATTTATAGATGTCAACTCTCACATGTACTGTGTTTTACATATGTACTTAATTTGACATGTAGCACTGAGATATCCATTCACTCACTAATACACTCATGCACAGTCAACCGCCCATACAGCTGTTTGCACATGCACTTTTGAATCTATACATATAGTGAATCAACTACTCACACATCTATGTACAGAGTCACACACCTCCCAGCCACCCATACACACACACACTCAGTTTCCCATACAAATACTTGGACAACCAATCAATAACCCATACAGTTACTCATATAGCTACTGATCAACATATGCAGCAGTTTGTAGAACAACAGATATAATGATGCACAAATTAAAACAGTTTAGTCACTAACCCATGCACTCAGTGAGACACATTTAATCACTCACTCAATCAGTCAGTCATGCACCTAGTAAATCCTTCATCCAGACACTTATATATCCACTCATTCTTCAATATGTAAAACATATTTTAACTTTACAGAAACATACAGTCACTGGATGTTGTAATCAGTGATGTCATCAGTGATGTCATTTGAGATGTCATCAGTGATGTCATCAGTGATGTCACTAACCATGTCATGAATGATGTAATATGTGACATCATCAGCAGTGGATTGCGGGTGCGCGATATATAGTTAGCGCTTATAACTATATATGGAATTTCATTGGTTTTATGCGAGTAAAATAAGGTTTTGTAAATGCAAATCCCTAACTATATATGTTCTATAACCAATGGTTTTTTCATTGAATTTTCAAGGTTTTGTAAATGCAAATTCCTAACTATATATGGTCTATAACCTATGGTTTTTTCAGTGAATTTCAATGGTTTTTTAATAGCAAATATGAAAAGCTTTAAAATGTCAAGTACGTGATAGATAAAAACATTTTCGTATTTATGCACGCTGATGTGCTTTGAACGCTGCACCCCCCCCTCCCCTCTTTTGTCTTAGTAGTACTCTCTCTTTGCAGATACTGAAGGGTAGTTAACGCAGGCCTTTACCCCCGTTGTAATCCGTTGTGCCTGCTTGTCTCTCCATTTGATTGATTGTTGTCCAAGCATTTACTGTTTTAGAATTGGTTCTCTTTGGATCATTCTCTATTTACAAACAAGCACAAAGTCGCAATACTCTGTTTAGTCTTTGCAGATAGTGAAAAATCGTGTAAAAAAATAAAAGTAATCGAGCAAAATCAGTAGGCCACTAATTGGATCTCTTTTTGACCTCGCTAAAATAGAAATATTAGGAACAACCCTTCATGAGAAATACGAAAATAGTGAGATGAACTGAGCTCCACACCATGAGGGCTGCAAGACAGCTCGGCTCCATCACCCATCCCGCACAAAATAACGACAAACCCTATGCAAATATTAAAAATATAGACAACACACCAGCAAAGAAACAGGGTAAAACATTTTATTAAAAAACTATTTACATAACGTTGGTTTATAAGATGATGTCAGTAGTGGACCGATGTGTGAATAGGTCGAAAGCAGCACAAGGCTCCAAGATCCGGATGGCAAGCTCCTGGATGTTGGGTGCCATAGTTCAGAGTTCTGAGTTTGAGCCTTTTTCAATGCCTGTGCTTTGTTGAATCAAAATGGCGGCTTGACACAAAGCTGACACAAGCGTTGCTACTGATGCTATGCAGACCAAAACTGGTTTTCAGTTTGTACATTTTTCTAGATTTTTCAATCCAAGTTTGGTTGACTTTGTAGAACGATGGCTTCAAATTTTCAACATACGGTGTGGTGGCGCTGACTGGGAGGGGGCGCTTCGCTCCTGCCCCCTCCCCAAGTAAGATTTTCATACGTGAAAGTACGTTAATGGTTTTGGTCCCTGAGTTGCTTCGATGTCACTGCCATTCTCAAATGGCATAAGTTCTGGATGTTGGGTGCCATAGTTAAGAGTTCTGAGCAGCGCTTGTAACACTGTCTGAAGCTTATTTCCACCTACTGCAGCTTCACTATTCTCAAAGTAAGTGAGTGTCGTTTGTGGACCTGACTGCATTAGAAAACAATGTGATAAGTTACCTTCCTAAACAGCTTGACGGAGGCCCCTGAGGGGCGGTGTGATGGCCATGGACTCGGAGAAGACGCTTGGCTCCGACACCCTCCCCAAGTCTTATAGCACTGGTGTAGCCTGAGATCGCCCCCGACATAGGCGGCCGGCTCCCGGGGTCCGGCGGAACTTTTTGCCTTTTGATGACTCTTCAATTCTGGACCTTGTCCCACAATCCGTTTGACCTGAAGACAAGCTGTAGTGGGGCGCCCCTTTATCGTTTTAGTTGCCATTCCGCCCGCTTTTGCTACACTGTGCCTCTTCCGCCATTCAGCTGTTTACCGCCCGCTCTTGCGACTACAGCGTCTCGCTCACCATGTAGTTGAGATGCGCCCGCTCTTGCGGTGCAGCGATAGGCGGCTGCCACAGGACTCTCAAAATGGCGGCCGGCTCTTCAGATTTGGGCGTGGTCCACTAAAATGGCCCTGGGACACCTTGGAACTCGGACGCTTGTCTGCTAGGGCTTGGGTCCCATTCTCGAAAGCGTCCCCTCAGCCGTAAAGATTCTACAAAAGTCTTGGGGGCCCCGACTCCCGCAGGCTTCTGGTGGGGAGCGGCTGCCATGATTGCTCATGGAATGGCCACGACGGAGCTACGAGATGGTGGTGCTCTCATGCTGACACCAGCTTCAGTCTGAAACATTCAGAAACACTGTAGACTACCAATTCGATCAGTTCCGGTAGCGCCCCAACATGACCCGGAAGAGAAGAACTTGCCCTCCCCTCTTTGACTGATGGTTCTTGTTGCCTGTCCCCTCTGTTGTCATTTAACAGAACTTTTTGGACTGCTGAAAGGGGTTGTGTTCTGAACGCTGGTTGGTGGAGACATTTAGACTATATTCTTGACCTACGTTGTCGCGTAATGCGTTTTATGACACGCCGCGTTAGCGCACCCGGAAGTGATCCGAGGCGCGGCGCGCAGCGCGTAACGTAAGCATAACAGGTCATGTGACTTGTTAATAAAACTTTTCATTGGTTCATTTTACTTTTGTTAATTTAATGATGAAAAGCTTGGTCATATGACCTAAAAATTACGCTTTTTATTATTTTCGAACAATATATTTTTTTCAAACATATGTTATAATATTCCAGGCTAATGTACTTTCCCGGAAAATTTACAACTGTCTTGCAAGTAAAATATATTCCTCTTTCGAGAAAAAGGGCGTTTCTTCCTTCCATGACGGAGCCGTTGAGTAAAAGAGATTCGGCCTGCTGTCTTAGTCGCCGATACGCCTGATTATCAGATTCTTATCGATCACTTTATGTTGCAGACATGAAAAACACAACTGCCCTTGACCATTTATCTTTACTGCGTTCCTACATATTATACCTTTTATCCGTCATGTAATTAAACTGCTTTATTTCACTTGCCTTTTACTGATTCGAAAACAGTCACTAAAAGTAAAAACTTTACAAATGTAAATACTACTACCGTGTTTTGTTTTAAAAACCTTTATTGTGAAAATGTCAGTATACAAATACGGGCCTATAACCACGTGGGCCGGCCACGGAGCAAACTGAAATCGTATATGATGAGGAGACATTTACACTGTAGAAGAACGTAACGAGCGGGCCATTAGGTGACAAGAACAAAGGTGTCTAACAGTTGCGGAATCGGTGGACGTACATTTTGTAATTAAAATACGACAGGGCCACTTACAATAACATTTTCTAGATATACATTTGCGGGCAAGGAGTTACGAGTCCCATTTATACCGGCGCCATTTTGGGCGAGGCCGGGCAGGTCCAAGATATAGTCAAAATGTCTCCACCAACCATCGGCCAGACCAGAACCCCTTTCGGCCCTTTATGCTACAAGATGGTGTCTTCCATTCAGAAAATATTGGTGGCAGCATTTTGAAAGGAAACAGAAACAGCCGTTCTCCTAGTGAGTTTCACATTGTTACAGTTAGGAAGAATGTTGAAGAGTAGTATGTGGAAAATCTGAAGTCATTTTTCTACAAACTCTCAATCAGACTTGGATGGAAAAAAAAAACCTGAAGAATGTACAAACTGAAAACCAATTTTTGTCTGTATAGCACCAACAGTAACGCTTGAGTCAGCTTTGTGTCAAGCCGCCATTTTCATTCAATCAATAGCGTCCCCCTGCACACATTCAGGGACCTGGTCGTGTCTTCAGATGAAACGCATTGTAGGAAAAGAAGCAGAAAGGAAAAGGCAAAAAGTTCCGCCGGACCTAGTGAAGCTGCAGCAGGTGCAAATAAGCTTCAGACAGTCTTACAAGCACTGCTCAGAACTCTCAACTGAGGCACTCAACATCCAGGACTTGCCATTCGGATCTTGGTGCCTTGTGCTGGTTCCGACCTATTCACACATCGGTCCACTACTGACATCACCTCATAAGCCAACGGGGCACCCCACGCCGACTTTCGGCGCAGCATTGTAGGATGGCCACACCAGTGCGGCAACTTGCTGGACACAACATCGGGGCCATCCAGATCTCGGCGCGTTCGACTCACTGTACCGCAACAGTGACCGCAACTCAGCTGGACACGCCGTCTTTCGGCGCAGCATTGTAGGATGGCCACACCAGTGCGGCAATTTGCTGGACACCACCTCGGTGCCATCCGGATCTCGGCGCGTTCGAGTCACTGTACCGCAACAGTGACCGCAATTCAGCTGGACACGCCGTCTTTCGGCGCAGCATTGTAGGATGGCCACACCAGTGCGGCAATTTGCTGGACACCACCTCGGTGCCATCCGGATCTCGGCGCGTTCGAGTCACTGTACCGCAACAGTGACCGCAATTCAGCTGGACACGCCGTCTTTCGGCGCAGCATTGTAGGATGGCCACACCAGTGCGGCAATTTGCTGGATACCACCTCGGTGCCATCCGGATCTCGGCGCGTTCGAGTCACTGTACCGCAACAGTGACCGCAACTCAGCTGGACACGCCGTCTTTCGGCGCAGCATTGTAGGATGGCCACACCAGTGCGGCAATTTGCTGGACACCACCTCGGTACCATCCGGATCTCGGCCCGTTGTGCTGCCTTCGGCCTATTCGCACATCGGTCCGCTACTAACGCCTCCTCACGTGCCAACGGATTTTCTACGCTTTTTGTAGCCCTATGCCGCATAACAGGTCATGTGACTTGTTTATAAAACTTTTCATTGGTTCATTTTACTTTTGGTTTCCTAAAGATGGAAGGCTTGGTCATATGACCTAAAAATAACACTTTTCATTGGTTTAGAACATTTTTTTTTCCCAAACGATGAAAGCCCCACCTTGTTTCTGGATCATTCAGACTGAAGCTGGCGTCAGCATGAGAGCACCACCATCTCGTGGCTCCGTCGTGGTCATTCCGCGAGCAATCATGGCAGCCGCTCCCCACCGGAAGCCTGCGGGAGTCGGGGGCCCCCAAGACTTTTATACAATCTTCACGGCTGAGGGGACGCTTTTCGAGAATGGAGCCCAAGCCCTAGCAGGCAAGCGTCCGAGTTCCAAAGTGTCCCAGGGCCATTTCAGTGGACCAGGCCTAAAACCGAGGAGCTGTCCGCCATTTTAAGAGCCATGTGGCAGCCGCCTATCGCTGCACTGCAAGAGTGGGAGCAACTCAACAACATGGTGAGCGAGACGCTGTGGCCGCAAGAGCGAGCGCAACTCAGCTAGATGGCCGCCACCTGGGGAGGCCCGTTCACGCCGGCTCCCCCACGCCCCCCCCCGGGCCGCCGCACGCCAATTTTCGGAGCAGCATTGTAGGATACCAAAACCAGTGCGGCAGTTTACTGGACATCACCTGGGTGCCTGTCGTACATGTTGTGTCAGCCATGTGACACTGGACACAGACCGCTACTGACGAGGCCTCCCCCCGCACCACCCGGGACGCCCCACGCTGTTTTTCTGTGCTGCATTGTAGGATCCCTAAACCAGTGCGGCACCCAGGCGACATCACCTGGGTGCCGTCCAGAACTCTGCACGTTGTGCTGCCTTGGGACTATTCGCACAACAGACCGCTACTGACGAGGCCTCCCCCCGCCCCACCCGGGACGCCCCACGCCAATTTTCGGAGCAGCATTGTAGGATCCCTAAACCAGTGCGGCACCCAGGCGACATCACCTGGGTGCCGTCCAGAACTCTGCACGTTGTGCTGCCTTGGGACTATTCGCACAAAAGACAGCTTCTAACCATTGTTGCTTTTTGTGTTGAGAAATGTTTAAATGTTTTTAGTTTTTGTTCCGTTCGTTAAAGTTAGTAGTTAATAAAGTTTTATAACCTTACTTTGTTGGAGTGTTATCTATTTTTTTAAAAACGGGTGAATGGGGCCTTGAATCGGGTTATTGTCATGTGTGGGCTTTGGAAGTGTGCTGCTGCAGGATCGGACATTTCAAACTCAAATGCACGTTCTTTTTCTTACCTTTCCGAAGCATGGAGCGCAATAGCAGGCAGAGAAAGGGTGATGCACGTGTTGAACACTACCTGACCTGGCAAGTTGCTGGCAGTGCCCCCCCGCCCGCTCCTGAAAGAGGGCACACACACACCGCCGCCCCGAATACTTCACAAATCTTTAAAAGACCATGCCCTTTTTCATGAGGCTTAAATGGTTTATCACCTCTTCTAGAACCCCTGCATCGACCCTCTGACGTTTCATGGAAAAATTACCATGTAACACAATACCAAGCCCTGTCAGCTGAAACCCCCAAGGAATCGTGGGGCATATTATCAAGGGGGTTTATCTCCGCTTTTTTGGCTTTAAAAGCCATGAAAGCGGAGATAAAATTATTTCCCTATTACCAAGCTGTCGCTAACACCAGTTAGTGACAGCTAAAAGGAGATAGCGACCATCTTGGGCCCCGCTTTGCATATCAGTGATACTTATCACTAATGACATGCAAAGTGGCGTGCCAAGATGTTAGCGACTGGAAACAGTCCCTAACATCGCTACCTTCTATTACCAACTTTTGGAGATATTCGCGCTAAGCGCGAATATCTCCAAAATCTAACACCTGCCCTGAGCAGTTCTTAGCCATGTTATCCAATGGGAGGTGGATAACATGGCTAAGAGCATTAGATCGATAATACATGAATATCGCCGACTTTTCTGCGATAATAGCAAGGTTTATCTGCGATAAAAATCGCCGATGTGCGGCGATAATTTTTGTCTCTAAACAAGTTAGAGACAAAAATTATCGCTAGTTGTTCGTAATATGCCCCCGGGTTTTTGCTTGCAGAAATCGGGAGGCGGGAGACTAGCACTGAAATCAGTACTCACACGCCTGAATCAGGAGGATTGGCATGTCTGAATTCTCTACAGCTGGGGCCATAAACTACATCCGCAGGGTTAGGTGATAGCCTGGGACCAGCCTGGCATCTAAAATGGCTGCCGTGCACGACAAAATTGTGGCATTCGAAAAAAGGCAAGATGGCGCAGCCGCTGGAAGAGATGTATCAACATATATCAGCCTCCTCAGCCACCCTCAGGAAACATAGGGGATTAGGATACGTCTCCCGCACCCCCTTATACCTAGTACTTTAATTAACGAAGCACAAAATGGCGAATTCCCGTTTCGCTACCAGTTTGCGGCCCAGTTCGCGGCCCGTGAAGCGCTTCTACCGTGAAAAATCATTTTTTTTTTATTTTCCCCACGGGACCCTTTAATAACCCCAACAACATTCCTAGGGGGTCAAGAGGGGGATACCTTGCCCCCTTTCATTAAATTCCCCCTTAGTTTTTCACCTTTTCTTCTCTCTCGATCCTACCGAGAGACAAGATGGCGGCCGCTCCGGACTGTCACGCAGCAAAAAAAAAAAAAAGCTCACGCACAGCCGCTGGAAGAGATGTATCAACATATATCAGCCTCCTCAGCCACCCTCAGGAAACATAGGGGATTAGGATACGTCTCCCGCACCCACTTATAACTAGTAATTTAATTAACGAAGCACAAAATGGCGAATTCCCGTTTCGCTACCAGTTTGCGGCCCAGTTCGCGGCCCGTGAAGCGCTTCTACCGTGAAAAATAATTTTTTTTTCCTTTTCCCCACGGGACCCTTTAATAACCCCAACAACATTCCTAGGGGGTCAAGAGGGGGATACCTTGCCCCCTTTCATTAAATTCCCCTTTCGTTTTCCACCTCTTCTTCTCTCTCGATCCTACCGAGAGACAAGATGGCGTCCGCTCCGGACTGTTTAGAATGTTGACAGACACCGGAGAGCCAATCAGCTTTCTGCGCGCAAAGTTCCGATAAGCGAAAAGTAAGCGGACCGGATCGCTGCCCAGAGCGCTGTTACAGATATATATCTTGGTTTGAACGTTAATTTCTCAAAAACTACTGGAGCACATATATTGAGACCTAGCAAAGGCACATCGGGCTAACAGTCCCTACAATTTTGCCAAGTTTCGTGCAAATCCATTCAGCCGTTCGAGCTAAAAGTGAGTCCAACCGCCCTATGGAAAAATGAATGGAAAAAACGCGTTTTGGGACCCCCCTTTTTTCTCAGCCCCCCCTTGACGAAACTCCACCAAATTTTCAGGGGCTGCTCAGAATCAAAATGTGCCATTTTCCTGACAATTTCAGCCGATTCCGTCCACAAACGCCAAAGTTATTAGACATAGAATTTTCAAAAGTCCCATAGAGAAAAAATTCTAACTATATATACCTACCGGCTATCGCCAGTAGGTAATATATATATATATATATATATATATATATATATATATATATATATATATATATATATATATATATAACAATTCAGAATGTTATATATATATATATATATATATATATTTTGTTTTTTACAGAGATATTTCTTAGTGCTGCAGATTTGTATTATTTAGTCAGCTAAGTGGATTAGTAAAGCCACACAGTAGAAACACTTTGTAACAGATTAAGTGTATGTGAGAGAGGGGCTATAGAGAGATGAGGGGCACGTTTGCAAGAATGGTAGTGGGCGCATCAAAAGTTGTCATAGTGTGCAATTGTAAAGCACACGTTCACCCGTAGGCATCTTAGCACCAAAATGATGGTCGCACAGGCTCCCACCAGCTCTAAAAGGCTGCGATGATGGGTATGTGGCGAGGTAAAGTAATACTGTGTCTTTTTTTTTCTCTTTCTTAGATTTTTCGTAGAGCGTACTGATTTTGCAAAGGTAAGGTGACTTCTTTATTATTGATTTAAACACTTTACTCTCGCACACACCCACTTACACTTTAAAACTAACTAAATATCTGCCTTCTACATATTTTAGTGTTTTAAAAGGATATTTTAGGCACTAAAAGAGATGGCACATAGTTGAATTAATGCCACCTAGGCCCTAAATCTGGTTCTGGAGTCCAGCTCTGAGGCAGGATCAGAGACTGATACAGCAGATACTGAGACAGCATCTAAGGGAGAGGACAATGGAGCCGAATTTGGGAGTGAATTTTCAGTCGGTGCAGTTCAATCCGATGACTCATCGTCTAGCGATTCTGAAGGAGACGATGTCAGTTGTGCTGTCCCTTTGCCAGCACAGTCTGTGCAGCAGGACACCGGTAACCGGTTACATCAACCCAGAGTGCAGGCACGTGCAGCTACAAGAATAGACGGAGTGCTATCTTGGCAGCCTCCCATTTTAGTTCAGCCCCAAATTACGCCTTTTACTGGCGATGCTGGATGTAAAGTAGATACAACAAATTTTTTGCCAATTGACTACTTCCATCTCTTTTTTGGGGTTGACTTCCTAGACGAAATTGTGCAGCAAACAAATTTGCGTGCCAAACAATTTCTGATGGAGCAAGGAGGCACTCTTGGGCCTCATTCTAGGGTGCACAAGTACATCCAGCTGTACATGCTGTGTGAGAGCTCGACTGGCAATATGTACAGCTTGAGAGTGTATACAGGGAAGGACACTACTCTTAACCCTGTAGGTTGCCATCCCTTGCTAGGGGTCACAGGAAAGATCGTATGGGAGCTTGTCCAGCCACTTCTTCACAAAGGTTATACCCTTTATGTGGACAATTTCTATATAGGAGTAGAGCTGTTCAGTGAGCTCTACAAAGCTGGCACCTTGGCTTGCGGTACAATTCGTTGTCACCGCAAAGGATGTTTGCAAAAAGCTCCAGAAATGCCAGAGCCTTGCGCTGCGTTCCAATGAACTGCTCGCAGTCATGTTCTCAGATAGGCGTGACGTGTATGTGCTCACTACAATTCATTCTGAGAGCACTTTCCCTGTCACGGTTTGGGGTCAGATGGACGAAGTCCAGAAGCCCATCTGTATACTTGATTACAACAAGTACATGGGCGGACTGGACAAGAACGACCAGGTTCTTCAGTCATACAATGCGAGTCGTAAAACTCGCACTTGGTGTAAAAAACTGTTTACGCACCTGATGCAGATGGCAACATACAATGCGTATGTTGTTTATCGTGAGACTACCGCAGGAAGACTCATGACTTTCCTTGACTTTCAGTTGTCTGTGATTGAAAGTCTTACTGCTACAGAAGCAGAAGCCTCCACTTCATGTGTTCTGGAGGACGTGGCAAGGCTGCAGGAGCAACACTTTGCCAATAAAATTCCTGCAACAGGCAAAAAGGAGCGACCATGTTGTCGTTGTAAAGTGTGCTCGATGCAGGGAAAGAGGCAGGAGACTCGTGTTTACTGTCCTCAGTGCCCAAGTAAGCCCGCCTTATGTTTTCCTACTTGCTTTATGTTGTATCACACTAAAACAAAATACTGGGAAATTGACTGAGGTGGAGCTGCTAATAGGATAACCGTTCAGTTGGTGTGAATGGATACCTACTGTCTGTGGGCCACACCTTTATCTGTTTTGAGAGCGTGGTAGTTGTTCTGTTCGCCAATTGACAAGTGCATTATAGTCCCCATGCTGCACATACTGGTGGATAGAACATATGCCAAGTTGTCATTGAGTACCTGTGTTTCTCATTTAACCGTTTATTGTAGTTTATGATGTTCTCTTTAGGAAGTTTTTGAAAAGTCCAGTATGTTTGCCTTAGTTTCAAAGGTAGATATGCTTGCTCAGCTCGAGGAATGGCTTTACGGCATACTCAAGCACCCCCAACTTGCATCCACAAACTGGAAGGAGTTGGATAGAGCATTGTGAGACCATTGATAGCTTGTGACAGAAATGTTCACTCAAGCTTCAAGTAGCTAGAGATGGAAGGCATTAGTTTAGGGTTTCTTAACAATTTGACAGGGTTAGTGAGGACTCTGAGGACAGACACACAAACGGGTTAGAACAGCTTACGGTAGGTGTGCTTTCCGATGGATATTGCAAAGGTAGAAGGCAGATAGTAAAGGTAGTATAGATACACCTTCTGGCTTCTTCTTCCCCATGGATCGAAATCCATTGCTGCCACATTCACACTGAATTTCCTGTAGCACTTATGGGTCAATGCTGCGTGCCATGTTCATCCTCCATTAGAAATTAGTAGATGGTCACTTTGCTGTATGATAACTGCATTACAGTCACTGCACATAACGGTTTATTGGACATATGCTACGTTGTCACGGACTACCCTTGTTTCACATTCCTCCGTTCATAGTTTATGATGTTATCTTTTGAACATTTCCAGCATGTTTGCCTTAGTTTGAAAGGTAGACATGCTTGCTCAGCTCAAGGAATGGCTTTGTGGCAAACTCGAGCACCCCCCAACTTGCATCCACAAACTGGAAGGAGTTGGATTTAGCACAGTGAATACACTAAAGGTGCATGAAAGAAATGTCTTCCTGAGCCTTGTGTGGCTGTCATGGAAGCCATTAGTATAGGTTCACTGGGCATGCGTTCGGGAACATTTTTGAAGGAGGATGTTGAGACTTGACAGGTGGTAAAATACAGTCAAAGTCATTATGTCTTGTGGCATATGAATGTGATGGGCCCTTGCATGGTGGCAGTATGTTTGTGTGAGTGCAAGTGATATGGTTGTTTGGGCCCGTGGCTGGCGGTATGGAAGTTTTGTGTGTGGTGTGTGAATGGCGTGTGAATGGACCATAAAGTGGTTGGTGCCTAGACGTGGCTTTATGGCTCCCCTTCAGAAGGCCTGGCTTCAATATTTTTATACTTTAAGTATTTGTGCTTTGAAGCCAGTGTTTCTGGAGGTGCTAAAACCAATCAGTGTAAGTGGTGGATTTTCTTTATCAAATTAGTGTTAGATTTATATTTGTGTTGGTTTAATGGCCTTTTGTGAGATTTTTTTTATTAAAATAGGTAGCAAGGGACTTTCCGCCCTACCTCAATCCTCACCAAGGTAAACCTTTACATTTTTGAGTAGTAGACAAAGGGGGAAGTACAAGGGTGAATGACTTGCGTGGCTCTTGCTGTTTTGTTTTTACTAAGATGCCCTGCTAGCCTCATATGTAGTGTTAAAAAATATCTTTTTCCACACATGTTTGTGTGGGAAAGTTGTGACATCATCGGGCAGACATGCATTTCCTACCAGCCAGTGGTCCCCAAGGTCTCCTGATAAAAATGATGCCTCACTTGTATGGGAGGCCCAAGTACCCGCGACAGGCAAGGGCCCCAAACATAGGGGGGCTACATCAAATTTGCCTATCTCAAACCACCTGCTTTTGCAAGGGGGGTCAGCGGGGTTTTTGGCGCTGTGCTCGACTGCCATCTAGGGAAACCTACCAAACCCATACATTTTTGAAAAGTAGACACATGGGGGCTTCAAAGGAGGTATGGCTTGCGTGGATCCCCCAAAGTTTCCTTACCCAGAATCCCCTGCAAACTTCAATTTTAGCTGAAAAAATACATTTTTTCACACATTTTTGTGTGGGAAAGTGTGGCATCACCGGGCTCACACAAATTTCCTACCATCCAGCGATCCCCCAGGTCTCCCGATAAAAATGGTGCCTCACTTGTGTGGGACAAAAGGGGGTGGTGATGGACGGAGCATCTGAATCAATCAAACACTCACACCCAGTCAAAAGATCTGGGTTTAATCCATCACCTTCTTTAGCCCACTCTGCCACCCCAGTTCAGACATGGCTATATGCAAATCAGTCTGACCCTGTGCCTCATAGGAACAGTCCAGCCGAAACTGCCAAGCCATCTCTTCCCTAGACCAGAAACAAGCTTCCGAGGACCAATTTCTGGCATTTCAGCCGTCTTCAGCCCGGCTTGCTTGAAATCAGTGGCAAAGTGAGCAAGGGACTCAAGTCTGAGCATACCCAGCCACACTTATGGCCGCCAAAAGCGGTACAAAAGGGGGTGGTGATGGACGGAGCATCTGAATCAATCAAACACTCACACCCAGTCAAAATATCTGGGTTTAATCCACCACCGTTCTTTATCCCACTCTGCCACCCCAGTTCAGACATGGCTATATGCAAATCAGTCTGACCCTGTGCCTCATGGGAACAGTCCAGCCCGAACTGCCAAGCCAAGTCTTCCCTGGACCGGAAACAAGCTTCTGAGGACCGGTTTCTGGCATTCCAGCCGTCTTCAGCCCGGCTTGCTTGAATCCAGTGGCAAAGTGAGCAAGAGACTCACGTCTGAGCATACCCGGCCACACTTATGGTGGCCAAAAGTGGTAAAAAAGGGGGTGGTGATGGACGGAGCATCTAAATCAATCAAACACTTACACCCAGTCAAAAGATCTTGGTTTAATCCATCACCGTTCTTTAGCCCACTCTGCCACCCCAGTTCAGACATGGCTATATGCAAATCAGTCTGACCCTGTGCCGGGCTGAAGACGGCTGGAATGCCAGAAACCGGTCCTCGGAAGCTTGTTTCCGGTCCAGGGAAGACATGGCTTGGCAGTTCGGGCTGGACTGTTCCCATGAGGTATGGCTTGCGTGGATCCTCCAATGTTCCTTTACCCAGAATCTCTTGCAAACTTCAATTTTAGCTGAGAAAATCAGATTTTTCACACATTTTGTGTGGGAAAGCATGGCATCACTGGGCTCACACAAATTTCCTACCACCCAGCGTTCCCCCAGGTCTCCCAATAAAAATGCTACCTCACTTGCGTGGGTAGGCATAGTGGCTGCAACAGGAAAAGGCCCAAATAGTCTGGTGGAGACTTAAAAATTACCTTTAGCAAAACTACCTTATTTTTTGGGGAGGGACACCTGAGTTTTTGGCCCGGGGCTCGGCGGCCATTTTTAGAAACTACCAAACTCAAACAGTTCTGAAAACTAGACACCCGGGGGAGTCCAGGGAGGTATGGCATGCGTGGGTCCCCCAACGTTTTCTTACCCAGAATTCCATGTGAACCTTAAAATAGGTAAACAAAACACTTTTCCATACATTTTTGCATGGGATCTCTGTGCTGGCACAAATGTCCTACCACCCCGCATTCCCCTTGTTCTCCCGAGTAAAATGATACCTCACTTGTTCGAAACTCAGGTGCCCCCCCCCCCCCAAAATAAGGTAGTTTTTCTAAAGGTTATTTTTAAGTCTCCACCATACGATTTGGGCCTTTTCCTGTTGCAGCCACTATGTCTACCCACGCAAGTGAGGTATGATTTTTATCAGGAGATCTGGGGGAACACTGGGTGGGAGGAAATTTGAGGATCCACGCAGATTCCACAACTTTACCACACAGAAATCTGAGAAAAAAGTGAATTTTGTAGCGAAATTTGATGTTTGCAGTGGACTCTGGGTAGGAGAATGATGAGGGACCCACGCAAGCCATACCGTGCTGGACTCCCCCGGGTGTCTAGTTTCCAGAAATGTGTGGGTTATGTAGGTTTTCCTAGATGGCCGCTGAGCCCTGGGCAAAAAAATCATGGGAACCCCCTTGAAAAACCAGGTTGCTTTATGATAGGTAATTTTGATGTAGCCTCATTAGGTTTTGGGCCCTTGCCTGTTGTGGGTCCTTGAGCCACCCACGCACGTGAGGTACCATTTTTTTTGGGAGACGCGGGGGAACGCTGGGTGGGTATAGCTGTGTTTATCCACGCAGATTCCGGAACTTTCCACCACAGAAATGTGAGGAAAATGTGTTTTTTTGTCAATTTTTTAGCTTTGCAAGGCATTCTAGGTAACAAAACCTGGTGGGAGGCAGTTGAGTCACCCCATCCTGAATTTCCCTGGGTGTCTAGTTTTCAAAAATGTATAGGTTTGCTAGGTTTCCCTAGGTGCCGGCAGAGCTAGGGTTAAAAAAATAAAACAGGTAGGCACTTTGCCAAAAAAGGGCCTCTTTTTACTGCAAAATTGAGGTGCGACCACGTTGCGTTTTGTGCTGTTTCCTGTCGCAGGCACTAGGCAGACCCAGGCAAGTGAGGTACCATTTTTCTCATAAGACTTTGGGAAACGCAGGGTGCATGGAAATGTGTTGATCCACGCAGATTCCAGAACATTCCACCACAGAAATGTGAGGAAAATGCATTTTTCCCCCAATTTTGTAAGTTTGCAAGGGATTCTGGGTAACAGAACCTGGTGGGAGGCAGTCGAGTCACCCCATCCTGAATTTTCCTGGGTGTCTAGTTTTCAAAAATATATAGGTTTGCTAGGTTTCCCTAGGTGCCTGCAGAGCTAGGGTTAAAAAACTACAGGTAGGCACTTTGCCAAAAAAGGGCCAGTTTTCACTGTAAAACTGAGGTGCGACCATGTTGCGTTTTGCACCGTTTCCTTTCGCAGGCACTAGGCAGACCCAGGCAAGTGAGGTACCATTTTTCTCATAATACTTTGGGTAACGCGGGTTGGGTGGAAATTTGTTGATCCACGCAGATTCCAGAACTTTGCACCACATAAATGTGAGGAAAATACGTTTCTTTCCCATTTTTTTAAGTTTGCAAGGGATTCTGGGTAACATAACCTGGTCTGAGGCAGTAGAGTCACCCAATCCTAAATTTCCCTGGGTGTCTATTTTTTAAAAATGTATAGGTTTGATAGGTTTCCTTAGGTGCCGGCAGAGCTAGGGTGCAAAAACCACAGCTAGGCACTTTGCAAAAAAAGGGTACATTTTTTACTGCAAAATTGAGGTGTGACCAAGTTGCATTTTACGCCGTTTCCTGACGCAGGCACAAGGCCGACCCACACAAGCGAGGTACCGTTTTTATTGGGAGACTTTGGGTAATTCAGATTTGTAAATCAACTGTTATTACCTTTTGAGTTTTCATGCATTTCTTCCTTTCCAATGAAAGACATCATTTTGAAAAATGACCAATAATTCTCATGCTAGTATGAGTATTCCCAATTTTGAAAATGTACAAATATATACTGTTTCTAAACTCTCTAATTTGTACCCAATTCAGAAACACATAGGTGTCTTTCATACCGATTTTTCCATGTATACATTTTCCAAGAATAAGTGCTCTATACCCGGTAAACAATAAAATACCATTGCAAGTTGCTGCTCAGTTTTTGGCTCTGGGTTCGTCGGGTTCTTGCTGAAACTACAATTCCTATATATCCCCACAACCAGGAAGGTCCAACAGATGTAACGGTATATTGCTTTCAAAGATCTGTCAAAATTACGAGAAGTTACAGGTGAAAACGTTCAGACAAAAGGCTGTTTTTTCAACTAATTTTCAATATTCTAATATATAGCTGTTAGTTTCTATAAAGAAACCTTCATGGATTTAGACAAATCACCCCTTTCTGAATTCAGAATCATGTCTACTTTTCAAAAATGTATAGCTTTCTAGGATCCATTATTGCTTTCAAACTCTTTTCTACCATTAACTGGAAGGAGGATGGAAGCACAAAAAATAGCAAAAATAGGCTATGTCCCAGAAAAATGCCAAAAATGTGTGAAAAATGTTGGTTCTCTGACAAAAGACTGTCATTCCCTAAAAGCTGAGAAAACGGTGGTATCAGCCCCACAAACCCTTTTTTGATAACATTTGCAGGGAAAAACCCAGACGCTTTCATTTGCAACCCATTTTCCCCATTTTTCTGAAAAAAACAAATCTTTTACTGTATTTTGCTTAATTTCTGGGTTTACTCCAAGGGAATGCACAAACCCTGGGTACCTTTAGAATACCCATGATGTTGGAAGAAAAGGACACAAATTTGGCATGGATACCTTATGTGGTCAAAAAGTTACAGAGGCCTAATCGTGAACTACTACAAATAGCCAAAAAAGGGCTAAGCACTGGGGGGGAAAAGGCCCAGCAGTTAAGGGGTTAACATAAAGGCAAAATAATTCAACGGAAAGTTGACTCGCAGTAACACCAGCAAGTAGCAAACACAGTATAACATTTTGGCATGTATCTTTCCGCTGTCTTTGTAGGCCTGTGACATTACTGGGAGTTTAAGGAATTCCACTAGCAGGACTAGGGATGGACTCACTAATACATACATAGTCATGAGTACTAAAAAAAAGTCTTCTGTTTTTTTCTCTTGCTTTGCAAAAGAAATTACTGGTACGTGAACTTGTGGTAGCCGGCATGGCAGCTCACTCAGCTTGCACCCAAGAAAAACAGACACAAGCCATGATGACGCAGACTCGCAGTACTTTATGCAGTACATGCAGTTGGGGATAGGAAGCTCTTACTTTTCTATAGGGGTGGCTCTGCCACTGGCCATACTCGGTTACATCAAGGGCTACTGCTCAATGTAATGATATCTTTTGCACTGCCCCCCCGGGCCTTGACTACTACAAAAGAAGAATGAATATTATTCAATTCTGATCATATATCATTATCCTGCCGATCACATGATCTTTGGATATATGATGGATGCCTTTAGGTGCGTTGTTTTGATAGATTGAGTGATCTACAGCGATAGCTCACCCATGACACAGCTGAAATAAAATTATTATTAACATAGAGAATGAGTGTGGTACCCATAATTGGCGGAGGAAGGGACATGACTTGATATAATGTTGTCAACTACACAATCCATACACAATAGATGCTGTGTTTACAAAGTAAAGTACTGTACTGTTAGTCAAGGCAGGGAGTATTTGTGAACAATCACAAATTCTAGTATTTGGATTTCCTCAGCTTTTCTACTCTGGCACGGACATGCTGTTCAAAGTAACACAGAGAACCCCACGGTGCCAAACAACTTCAGACCTGCAACTAACATCCCCATGTTAGCAAAAGTCCTGGAAAAATGTGTCCAACAACAACTAAGTCGACACATGTCTGAGTTCAACCTGCTAAATGTTTGCCAATCGGGTTTCTGTCCAAACCACAGCACAGAAACTGCAATCTTACACATCATAGATGACGCACTTCTGGCTCTTGACCATAATGAAACCTGCCTTCTAATATTGCTGGACCTTTCATCTGCGTTCGACACAGTGAATCACGAAAAAATTATAGACCGGATGAAGAACAGAATGGGCCGAGATGGTACAGTCCTTAACTGGTTCAGCTCCTTTCTTAAGAATAGATCACAAAAATTAATGGTCAACCAAACCCTCTCTGGCCCAACAAATAATACAATAGGAGTTCCTCAGGGATCAACGCTTTCACCGGCTATATTTAATCTTTACATGGAACCACTAACAGAAATACTACAAAAAGCAAACATAGCTTTCCACATGTATGCAGATGACACCCAGCTGTACATCAAGGTGGCATCAACAGACGAAATTAAGACCATGAACTATGCACTATCAAGAACCCTCAAATGGCTCACCAAGAATCATCTGAAACTAAACCCACAGAAAACAGAATTCTTACTAACCACACTACATAAAAGCAATCAAAACTTAACAGAATGGTCCAAACTCATCACTGCTCTTAACTGTACCCCAAAGATTGTAGACTCCACCAAGCCACTGGGAATTACACTAGATAAAAACCTGAATATGTTAGCACATATTAATGCAATGGCAAAAAACGCCAGGTTCCACCTGAGCTACTTGCGAAAACTTAAACCCTTCCTTAGCAAAACAGATCTTAAAACAGCAGTACAAGCACTGGTCATTTCAAGGATCGAATATGGGTGCTCGACCCTGGCTGGTCTCCCCAAGATCGCAACCGCTCCATTAAAAGCTTGTCTTAATGCAGCCACAAGACTGATAGCAGGTTCAAAAACATTTGACCACATCTCACCTCGCCTGAAAATGCTAAACTGGTTGCCAGTAGAAGCACGAATTCAACTCAAATTGGCATGTATCACCCACAATGCAATTCACCACAAAACTCCAGGTTTCCTGGCCCAGAAACTTACGCCATCAGGAGGTAACAGACCTTCCAGGAGCAAATCAGACTTTCTTTTGAAACCGATTCGCTTCTACAAGAAAAAGACATATGACCGAGCATTCTCAGGAGCAGCACCAAGAATTTGGAATGCACTCCCACCAAACATCAGAAGAATTACATCCATTGCAACCTTCAAAAAGGAAGCGAAATCGTACTATATGAGCACATTTCTTCCATAAAGAGCTTAGGGGAGACCTGCTATCCTAGCCAAAGTATTTATCTTTTGACGGCGAAACAAAATTTTATAAGCTATGTCACTCCACGCTGGATCATGAACAAAGATAATCATGTACTTTGACTGTGTCTGACAACTGTATATTGAATGTATTTATGTCTATATGCTAAACTGAAGTATGTAACATTAACAACTGATGAATCTCTACTGTAAAGCGCTCTGACACCCTACGCTGGGTCTTGTTCGCGCTATAGAAAACACTAACACCCACATGCATCAACATATTTAGGAAGTGAAAACGGTGTGAATCGGTAAAATCGGCCGTTTGCACTTCCTAAATAAGTTTTTGGGATGCATCATGCATTTTTGTGAAAATCGCTATTTTTTGCGATTTCCAAAAATGTGATTGCTTTTAAGGAATTGCAAATTTGCGATTCCTTAAAAGCAATGCATGATTGTTTTTCTAATTGCGAATTAACAATTAGGAGGTGCAAATTACCACGAGGTTGAACCTCGTGGTAATTTGCGAAAAGTTTTGAAAAAGCTAAAAAATGCATTTTTTAAACGTTCATGTTTCAGACACACATGTCCTTAGGACATGTGTGTGTGAAACATGCACTTCAAATTACATTTCTGGGGTGCAGGGGGGGTCCTTTGGACCCCCCTCTGCACCCTTGGAATGCATTAACAAATTGCGATTTTCAAACAGAAAATCGCAATTTGTTAAAGCCTTCCCATTGATCGCTATGGGCATTTTGGCCCATAGGAATCAATGGGAATTGCGAATTTGCACTTTGGAATTCGCATAATATTTGCTATTCGGTAAAAATTCCGATTTTTACCGAATCGCAAATAATTTGCGAAAATATACATGCATCCCATTTTGCAAATTCCAAATTGCGATTCCCTATTTTTTGCAATTTGGAATTCGCAAAAGGCCGGGATGATGCATGTGGGTGCAAATAAATAAAATAAATAAATAAACAATCTTCATCCACTCAGCGTCTGCTCTACTACATCATACACCTCTGCTATCGATGAGGAAAAAGAAGATACATCCAGGCTTCCAAAGTACGTCTATCATTCTTCTTAATGTCTCAAATGTACCAAGTTTTCTTTTTCTCAACAACCAACTAACACCCTTTTCATTTTATTTTGGAAACCACCGTCTTCTTCTCTTGACTTGCATTCAAAAACACCATTCTTTACAGTCATAAATGTTAAGACTTGCTTGTCCTTTGTTTCACCCTTCTTTCACTTTGCGTTCTTCACATCCCTAAGGTACATCTGATATGACTTGGCTTCACGATAAAAGTTTGCCAGCTGAGTTGAAGTCAAATAGAGGGGGCCATTGCTTACCCGAGAAGTACCGCCGCTAATGCTATTACAAGTCAAGGTGTGTTTTTTGCAATTTTCACCCCGAGTGTGCTGGGTATACTCAGACGTGAGTGCCAGGCTCTCCACACCACTGGAGTCAAGCTATCCAGGTGGATGAAGGCTGATAGCCAGAAAACGGTCCTTGGATGCTTGATTCCGGTCTGGGAAAGACATGGCTTGGTAGTTCGGACTGGACTGTTCCCATGAGGCACAGGGTCAGAGCTGATTTGGATATAGCCTGTGTCTAACCCAGGGTGGTGTGGAGTGCAAAAAAACGATGGATTTAGGCCCAGATCCTTGTACTGGGGTGAATGCATGACATTGTTCTACATTCTGTCCATCAACTGTGTTTTTTGCAAGTCAAGGTTGACTGTCTTCTCCGTGATAGCCAAAAAAGTAGTTCTAAATTAGTAACTGTTCTTAACAGTACAGTGTACTTGTACTAGTGTACTGTGTACTGTACAGTACATCATACACTCCTTTGCGAGCCTACTAAAAAATTTCAATAAGTAAGGAGTATAATAACTTACCACCACCCGCTGCCCCTGAGCCTTCCCCCCCAGCTCGTCCTGGTGGTGACGCCGCATAGGCCCCTAGAGTGGAGCCCTCCGCACTGCTGGCCCCGGCACTGGTGGTCATCTGTGCCGCATCAGATGTTGTGACGTCTAGAAAAAACATTTTTTTTTTCAGATGCCATACACAACCCTCTATTTCGTCTCGTAATGGAAGAAAATGTTACATAACACATTTTTTATTACTGGGATTGAAAAAAAAGTAACGGTTTTGGGGAGGGTGTTAACTTTTTATATGCTTATTCCATTAAGTGCTACACTTCTTAGGACAACTGATGAATGCTTTCTTAACGTGCACCATTTTTCTAATTACAGAAAGAAGATTACATTGCCCTTCTGCCAACAGGACGATTCACCAACTACTAGTAAGTCTTCTCCAGCAGTACTTTAAATACTTTAAAGAAGGGCGGGGCTCCCGCACAGTTATTCTAATAATTTAATGTGTCTGTTAACTATTACGTTAAAGTAATTTGATTCATGGGAATGTTGTTTAAACTTTAACGTCATCTATCAGCAGTGCTCGCTCCGAATACTACGCTTTTAAAAATAAAGAAATAATTTTTTCATTTCTTAATTGAAAATAAAATTTTAAAACTAACAAACACTGTGTGGTTTTTGTTCACGAGTGAGTGAGCCGAAGGGTTTGAACTAATGCACCTGACAGTCATGTTTCAGTGACTCAGATAGGCCGGGACTTGGTGGGAGTCTTCTTCTGTTCTTCTGGGTCGTAAAATCATTGGTCAGACACACTACATAGTCGGTCAGGGAATTGGGGGTTGAACTTCTGTTCTGGATCAGAGTTTTGTTTAACACCGTTTGCCGACTGGGCAAGCCTAGTTACCTACACAGACCGACTCATAATCGTAAATAGTAGTAGCACAGAGAGTGATGGTAGAGGCAGGATTAGAATGTAGAAAGTAGTCTAGATTAAAGAAGATCAAAGACTATTTTGTAAAATATAGAATTAGGAAATAGTTTGTAATGAATAGGAGCTGTAAAAGCTAGGGAAGTATAAGTATTAATATAACAATAGAACAACTTACTGGGGCCAGCAGAAAGGCCTGCAAGGGACCGATCCTGTGACTGTCCACCTTCTTCCACCGGAATACAATGGTGCTAGTCGCCTTGCCCCTGGGAGGTGCTGATGATCATGAAATAAAGAAACACAACATGGATGATTGTTTTTTTGAAATATTTGATTTCTTTGAACACAATCTAAAATTATCTCGGGGAAACAAATTGACAACAAATGCACTACATGTATTGACCTATCTGATCTGGTCAACTTGGAGGATAGTACAGTATTGCATGATTCGCAGACCGTCTAATAGAAAAGTTATGTAATTCACTAACTACACCAACAACAAAAAGGTTCTACTACGACTGCCATCACTCAGCAGCACGAGACGTCACGTGACAGGCACAGTCCGTCATCATGATTGCAGACCACTAACAAATAAATAATATACTCAACGTATCAATCCACCACTATCTCTTCTTAGTGGCAGCAGGAGTACAAAGAAGGATTAGACTTGAGTCTCTACTGTCTCTAGCATTACGCAGTTATGCTCTCAAATGAGCAAAAAGTTGCAAACAAGTAAGCATAGTAGCAACGCAAATTACCAGGCGAGCAACTGCAATGACAGAAGCTATTTAAACATTAATTTACCTTCAATGTAATCGAATCAGCAGCATTCGTACTCTTCCGGAAAAACATAGATTAGCAATATAACACAGAAGAAAACAAAGTAGTTATTAAATAGCTACTCACCAAGGCCAGGGATCTCCACACCTAGCAGGTGGAGCAGGTCCTGCTCCCGGTCGAGGACGTCGGCCCACTGGCGTCGCTTGGTCGTAGGTGCGCCGGACCCCCGACTCCCTCCGCATGGCCCGGCACACCTTATCCCACCACTGGGGACGCTCCCGGAGGCCATACCCTTGCCCGGGCCTGTCCCCTGCTGCCACGGTCTTCGGGAGGTGGCGCAGAACAAAAAATATAAGGGCGGCCACCTCCACCGCGTTGAAAATCTCCCTGGCCACCACTTGCACCCCCCTCAAACGCCAGCATGGGAGCCGGGTGCAGGGTGCGGGACCCTTCCCCTTACTCTTCCTGGCTCCCTTTGCCATGGTCCTGGGCGAAAGAAGAAAAGAATAGAGGGAGAAAAATAAAAGAGAGACCTAAACAAAAAAAGAAGTTATTAACCCCTTGGCTGCTGGGGTTATTTTCCTGCTGTGCTGGGGGGCGGGGGGCACCATAGCGCCCCGGTGCTCATGACGAGCTCAGCTCGTCATGAGCTACAGTGCTCCTGTGCTCATGACGAGCTAAGCTCGTCACAGCCACACCCATTTCAATAGAACGTTTAGCACAGCAGGAGAATTATCACAGCGTGCGAGCGTTCTAATGGCCATGACGAGGTCAACTCGTCATGAGCACCGGAGCACTGTAGCTCATGACGAGCTGAGCTCGTCATAAGCATGCAAGGGGTTAAAGTAACAGAAAATTGTAAAAAACACAAAATATAGATCTAGACAAATAGAGAGGTAGATAATGAGCAAAAAAGAGCAAAACAAAGTTCAAAGAAACAAAGGGTTGCAAATATTAAAAGAGGATAGAAAAACCAGTCCCAGAACCATAGCAATGAATGAAAAACAAGATGGCCGTGCCCATTGAGGACCGCGTGGGTGTGTCCGCGCGTTAATTTCCCCGCGAGCACGCAAAACACCTGCGAACTCGTAATCGTGCACCGCACACAACGCAAGCTTGCCAATAGCGCCCGGAAATGGAAATACGCAATGCGCACAAGATGGCCGCACCCATGTACGACCTCATGGGTAACTTTGCGGTCGGTGCACTGCAAGCGGCCCGTGAATACGCAAAAAACTCCGCGAACACACAAAAAAATAATTATCTGCAAATTCACACAAATTCGCAAATTTTGCGGATTGCGAATTCCCTTTCGCGCAAATTCGCGGACAGCGAATTCACAAATTTCGCCCATACTTAATGAGGACCACCGCCTCCCAGGGCCGGCTCCTGTAGTGTCTCGAGATGCCTACCCCCGGGACACTTCTGTTTGCTATGGTAGGGCGGGACCATCGCTGTTCCCACTTTACCACAGCAAACCGCTTTCCTATTTGAAAGAGAGAGCAAGTTAATCTGCTCTCTCTTTCAAGTAGGAAATCAGATTGCCTTTCATTAGAGAGAGTAGCATGTAAGCTGCTCTCTTTGACAAAGCAATGCCGGCTCTCGAAGGACGCTGGGAGGATCGTGGGGCATTGGGGCTTAAAAAAAAACTGTTGTTTTTGAGAACTAACTTTATTGGTGAAAAAAAGAGCTATATTTCTATGATAGTATGTGAAACTTTCCGGTTTTCTTTGTGCACCAGTTGTACTTTCTATGCATGAGCAGCCTCGTTTCCAAGCCCATGGTTTTTCTTTTTCTTTAAGTTCGCCAAGCAAAGCTGTCCTCATTTCAGGTATTACATTCGCCACTTTCTTTTCCCGGGCCGTGTGTGTCATCCGCTGCTATACTTTTGTAATATATTAATATTCATATTGCTGAGGTGGCAAACGTTGATTACATACTCCGTCCTCCGCCATTTTAGTAGTTTATCTCCGTTATTTTTTTTATATCTGTTACTTTCATTTTGCCCTCCGCATATCTTCTCAGTGATCGATGAGATTTCCTGCCACAGACACCAGGTGTTTGTCCTTGGCCTACGATGTTATCAGACTTGGTCACACGCATACCTAAAAACTAATTTGAAGTACGTAAGCCACAGCCATTACAACGCGTGTCCGTCACCAGAAAGCCATATTCATGCCTTTGCCTTTATCATGGTTGGTAAATGTATATGGCTAACAACATACTCCTGCTCCCATCATCAACATCGCAGGTTCTTCACCCGCTCAGTGCTTCGAGCACCACTAACTCAGTGACCAAAGAGGCCATGCATGTAGTAGTGGGCCCGCTTGTGCGGCAGTTTGGGAACAACTCTAAAATGGCGTACAACACGTGCGCTCCATCTTTTTTATACATAGGGTCACGTGTGTAGTGACGAATGCGCTGGATGGGTGTGGTGTGGGTGCATACCAGCCATGAGAGAGTGTGTGTCAATCTGACAACTAGACCTGCAACTAAGAAATCACTACAATGGAAATCTGGGCCTTGTACTGTTGTTTGTTTTCCTGATAGAGTAAGCACAGTAGGCTGTACTAACGTATTCAGTCTCGATTCATTTACTACCTCCCCAGGGGCTTTTAAATGTTGGGAGAGGGGTCAATAATTGTGCTGACTTTTCTCCTTTAGCGTGCAGTACTATATTGTTTTATAAAATGTACAAGTCTTCAAACTATCTTTGCTCTTACGACGTAAGGCCGCTATTTCCGTAATTGCCATTAAAAGTCATATACACTTTTTAAAATTTTTAAAAAACAATTTTCATAATTATTCCAGATAATGTCTTCCCTTAATATGTACATTAAATACATAAATTTATGTTTTTGGACAATTAGAATCTTCCGCGCCGTACGCGTACGGGGCGCCGTATATATGACGTCACACAGGATTTTTTATTTTTTTTTAAACGTGGGTTATGCGTTTTGGGCGAAAAAGAAAAAAACGCGAAGCCCGCTTTATTGATAATTAGCCTCCGAGGGGCCAAATCCTTAGGACAATTTGTTTTTCATAAGGGTGGGCCCAGAGGGTCTCCCCTGCATGGGGAATGCTACCCCCGGATCTTTTACTATATGTATGCGGGGGGCTGATGGACCCCCGGAGTTCCGGGGACCGCCTCCTCCCGCACTCGAGCCCCCCGGGGCCTCTCTTTATTAAAAAAAACTGTGCAAAGGTGTTGTAAATGTGGTATTTTGCTTTTGTTTCTGTCTTGTAGAGGATCCAGGGTAAATATAACGTTTTTTTGTACAGCCTCTACCTTTCTGACTGTTACCATAGTAACAGTTTATGGATCACTTGCGTGAGTACAGAGGTTAGAAGTTCACCACAATATGTTGATAATTGAAATAGTTACTGTGCTGGAGATTTATATTTTTTTTTTCATAGGAACCGTTAGTCGTAGAAGAAGTCAGTGGAAAGTTTTGTTAGGGATTCCTTCCTGTTCGGGGAGTATTGGGGTAACGTGCTACAAGCGGGAATTTACGTAGTTTAATGTTCATTGGCTGTAAAGTATTAAAAGTAGAAGGTTTAGCAGTCATTCCTTGCTCGTCTATGGAACAACATGGACATTTTATTGGCTTAAGAGTTTCGAGCACAAGTTTGCTCCTTATTGGGTGGGAACAGTTCACAGTTGTCAGTGATATTGTGATGCATTTTCAAAAGGTGTATGGGGAAAGAAAGTAGTAGAGGGCAGGTTAGGAACACTTTTAACCCTGTACAGTGCCCATAAGATGGTGGAGATGAATTATGAGAGAAACAATTTTTTTTATATGTTTCAAGGGCCATTTATATAATTGCCTTGTGGTGTATAAATCACGGCGGTAAAATGACAGTGTCTTGCACTGTCTTCTTTTATCAAGTTTGTAGGTGACATACTTCTTAGGAGTACCATTTACTTATGATGTGGTGTTTAGTTTCCTGATGGGGAGGTGTGGTTGCGCAGCAAAAAATTCAGTCTAGGTTTGAAACAGTTTTTATTAAGCAAATACAAATAAACTTTCTTCAGAAACGGTCGCTGTATATATGAAAGGGGTGACAATTAAAAATGGAATTTCATAAAATATCAGTTAAGCGTGGCTATATACTTCTTTTTTGTTCTACAGTTTGTAAAAGTGTTGCCCCACATTCTTGCTGATGTAAGAGGGCATCAGTTAATTTTAGATAAAGTAGAATAGAAGTGCTACAACAAACACTCCCGCACTACATTATCTCAGATCAAGAGAACAAGTAAAACAGTTAAATACAAATTATTTCATATTACATAGAAATGTATGCATTATTATTTTTCAAATTTGTATTCTGTACAATTCAGAAACGTGCTGTCGTAGTGCTTACAGGTTGCAGACTGTTCCGCTAATAAATCACATACTCACTAAAGAATATATAGAATGGTACTCTTATAATATATAGTACAGGTCCTATATATTCTTTAGGGAGAAGGTAAATAGGAATCGCAAATAAGAATAGAAATTAAAAAATAATATTCGGAAATCTAGGGTTTATTAAATATTTAAAGTAACAAAGTATGCATGTTAGCTATATTTCAAGTACTTCTTAATATTTGATAATTATATTACAGATGGCGCAGAAAAATCTCCCATTCCTCTCCTGTAGCAATAGGACAATCTATTATAATATAATGATTCATAACATAGTTATAGTAAAAAGAAAATGAAAATAAAGTTATGTATTTAACAGAACATCCATAATGAAATACTGTCAAGCGGTAATTATTTACTGAACTTCTTTTCTCCGGGAGGTGAAAAAGTTTGATCTTCGTGGCGACCGGTCATCAGCTCCTCTGAGATTATGACGGTGAGAATAATAATATGTATATATTCTCACAGCACATGATCACAAGGGGAAAATAGACTGAAAGCCGCAAGCCGGTAACATTGCTTACTTGTCGTTATTTTTTGTGATGACGGATTGTGAATTCCACTAAGATCACCAAGACTGTTAATGTTATAATATACATATTAACAGAATGTGATCTCTAGGGGAAAAAACAATAACAAGTGTAAGATTGTGACGTTGATTGTAAATGTTTAGAGTTGGCGTTGACGGGTCAGCAATACCTCTCGAGCGAAGTACAGTATCAATATTATAATATAAAAAAACACTATATATACTATATATAAGGTGAAAGGAGCCAGAAAAGGAGTAATATTTGTTAGAATCTATCTGTTTCTAAAAACAAGCTGCTGACGTTTCTACATATAAACATTTAAATATTGACAAATAGCCACAAATTATAACTAAGTACTATGCCTATGCCATATTGAAACAACTTACAACTCCTAAATATGTTTGTTGACGCATAACGAGAATCAAATGCTAGAAAAAGGAACCTGCAACAGAGATTGGTGATTCAGAAATAACTCGCGAAAACAAAACTAATTGCACAGTAGGTATGGTTTATATCGTTTTTGGTTGTTTAGTAGTCTATGGAAGGAAGATGTGGCTCCGCCTATTTAGATGGCATGTTTTGCAGTTTACACGTGCTCACTTTTTAACTATTTCGATAGTAACACGTATAATGTATTATTATCTACATACGTTGGAGAGTTTAAAAATTGTTAGTCGGCAAACTGTTTTCTTTGCATTTTCATGATTGAAAGCATCTAAATAGAAGACGTATAAAAAAATATTGTTATCATTAGAAGAAAAAAAAAGGATTAATATTTGTTATTTTTATGGTTCTTAATTTAAAAAATGCTAGCATTTGTAAATCGTAATCCTACCCTCAGAAAGGTGTGCAGGCGCTTGGGGCTTTGGGAAGGTTAATAAATAATAAATGCCCTTTTCTATGCACCTGCAAACTTGGCTTTTAAACTTTCAATTGCCCGGTCTGTATCTTTACACTTCCTCCAAACATTTTGGTCCTGCTATTTTAGTATTGTAGTGAGCCATTCAGCAGTATGTGTTTATGTATACACTGATTTAAAAGTGAAGCTGCTATACATTCTGCCAGACACTCTCCTTGCAGAATTGTAATAATTCAGCCAGTACCCAAGTAGTCATGGTGCAAAGTGGGACTTAGGGCATAGACTGCTTCATACTCCTATACACTATGCATGCACTCGTCTATGCACGGGCAAACTTGTCTTTTATACCTTTTATTACCCAGTCTTTATTCTTACACTTTGAGCAAACTCTTTGTGATTGCTGATTCAGTATTGTAGTAAGCTATTCAGCAGAATGCCCTTATCTATGCACTGTGCTAAAAAGGAAGCTCTTTTAAATTCAGACAGACACTCTCCTTGCAGAACTGTATTATCCAGTAAGTACTAAAGTATTCATGGTGCAAAGTAGGCCTTAGGCCAATAACTGCTTTAAACCGGTATAAACTATGCATGCAGTCTTCTATGTAGCTGCACATTTGTTTTTTATACATTCAATTCCCTAGTCTGTATCATTAAACTTTCACAATCACTCAATCACTCTCACACTACTGTTTCAATATTGTAGTGAGCCATTCAGCAGTATTTCCTTATATATGTACTGTGGTAAAACTGAAGCTGTTATAAAATCAGTAAGGCGCTGTCTTTGCAGAACTGTAATCATCACTCACTATGTAAGTAATTATGCTTTAAAATAGGGTTTAGGTCATAGACTGCATCAAATTCCTATAGACTTTGCATGGAGTCATTTATGCACCTGTAAACATCTTTTATACCTTCAATTCCCCAGTCTATATCCTTACACTTCCAGCAAACATTATCACACTACTGTTTCAGTATTATATTGAGCCATACAGGACTATGTGCTTATCTATACACTGTTCTAAAAGTGAATCTGCTTTACATTCAGCCAGACAGGTTCCTTGCAGAATTGTAATCATTCAGCCAGTACCCAGGTACTCATGGGGTAAAGTGGGCCTTAGAACACGAATTGCTTAAAACCCCTCTTGACTATGCAAGCACTGTTCTATGCACCGGCAAACTTGCGTAGTATACCTTCAATGACCCAATCTCTATCCTTACACTTCCAGCAAACACTCTGTGATTACTGATGCAGTATTGTACTGAGGTATTCAGCAGAATGTACTTATCTATGCACTGTGCTAAAAATGAAGCTCTTATAAATTCAGTCATGCACTCTCTTTGCAGAACTGTAATCATGCAGTCAGCACCCAAGTAATTATGAAGCAAAGTAGGCCTTAGTATATGGACTGCTTCAAACTCCTATTCACTATGCATGTACTGTTCTATGCACCTGCAAATGTACCTTTTATATTTTGAATTCCTTAGTATTTATCTTTACACTTCCACCAAGTACTCTGTCATTCCTGTTATAGTTTTGTAGTGAATTATTGATCAGTGTGTAGTAATCCATTCACTACATTCAAACAGTAATCAGCAGATGTAAAATAAGTGGTACATCCCCAGAGATATGCCAGTTATTGTGCACTGTGACATCACCACAATGGATGCACCGTATTTACAATGTGGTGTATTATTGAGCAAAAACGGCACAGATATGTGATTTATTTGTGTTGTGAGGGTGGTGTATTGCTTGACTTGTGTTCCCAGCACAACGCAGCTCCAGCAATGCTCTTGGGGCTCTATGCTCACAATGTTGTGTCAATCCTTATACCTGTTTCAAGCAGGTGTAGGGTTTTGATGTAGCATAGGCCTAAAAGTGACTGAATGAAATCTTATAGATTTCACTAAGTCATTTTTAGGAGACCTTCTTATGCCAGAACACCTCCACTCCCCCCCCCCCTCTATGCGCGGGAAAACCTCTTTCTGGCGCAGGGCTTTAGAATGTGATGCACCTTCCATATGCATCACATTGTAAATATCACTCATTATAGCACATCTTTTGCACCACCGCTGCATCACAAAAGTGACGGAGAAGATGTGAAAAGAGGCACACGGGGGTTGTCAATCCGCTCCAAACACAAATTCACCCTGCCAGTTTCACCAGCGTTGCAAATTGAAGCATAGACTTGTAACATATTTATATGGATATGTTACATTGAAGTGCTTCGGAGGTACTACAGTATACTATAGGTATCCACCTTATACATTTATGCTGTAGCACTCCCTTATAGTTTTGCACTTTCACATTCGACAAATGATTATTGTCACTTATTTTAACAAAACTTAAATACGTACTGTACAATTGTCTCTGCCTTAAATAAATCAAGGCTGAATTTCCTACTGTCCGTAGGGTAGATGCAAAGCTGAATTCAAGTTGTGAACCCTGCTGTCTGCAGTGTAGATTCAAGGCAGTAGTCAGCACAGTTATAGACATATGCTTTTTGTGACATCCTTTAACAAAATCCGAAGACATATAGTACAATTGTCTCTGCCTTAAAAAAAGCAAGGCTAAATTCCGTAGTTTAGATCCAAAGCTGGATTCAAGTTGTGAACCCTGCTGTTCGAAGTGTAGATCGAAGGCAGTAGTTGACACAGACATTTTTAATTGTTTAATGTTTTGTAAGCACATGATTATCACAATAAATAATAGTGAAATATTGTTAGTAAAAGAAGACGTATATACTTTTTAAAATTAACTTTTATTAAAACAAAATAAATAACTAGAAAAGTAACTATGATATAACAATATAATAAATAACTAGAAACATAACTTTAACATAACAATATATCAAACAAAATAGGAGATGAACCCCCGCCTTCATCAGGAGAAATTCATATGTATGCACACACCATGAAACATAGCAACTAAAACTAAAATGAGGCAAAAAATATAACAGAGCCTCATCAGTTCACAATCCAGATTTTTTTTCAACTATCAATACTAAGTGTGGGCGAATTTCGCAGATCTGCGGTCTGCGAATTCACGCAAAATCGAAAACAAATCGTCGACTTCTCGTATTTCCCTGCAAAATCGCAGATTTTTTTGCGATTTGCACCATACTTAACTGGAGTACTTTCTACTGGCTAATCAGTACGTGCTACCTCATTGGGTAAATGTATAGTGCTTTTCCTACACTACAGCTGCATAAAGGGCCAGAAGAGTTGCCTCCAGTGACCATGTGTGTGAAACTTTGCCATCACGCCGAAGGGCGCCGGGGTCCCTCGACTGAGCTGTCCATCATAGTGTGTAAAGGGCAGGAAGACGGGGCACACTGCTAGTGTGTGGGGGGTGCAAACGGGGGAAGGCTTCTATGCGGGTTCACATGCCTCTTGTGGTTATAAAAGGACAAACACCGATCAGAGCAGCAGATGAGGAGAAAGAAGCTCCTGGTCACGGGGATTGCACCCGTGAAAGTTAGGGATGCAAAGGCCTCCATCAAGCATCATAGCTAATTTTCGACTGTAGATATTGGGAGCGAGCACACCTGCCCAGCCTCGACAAAGCGCATGATTTTTTGGGGCTGATTAAGGAGTTACTGAATTTGAGCTTCAACTCTGGCAACTGCTTTATCTATATCTGTAAGTGCTTCCTGTTGACATTTAGTTTTTGTGACAGGAGCATCGTGCCAGAATGAATTCTGCGCTGCATATTTGTCAAAGATGACGCCACTGTTTTGTGCAATACCTCTACTCAACTGGAGTACTTTGTACTGGCAGTGGCTAACCAGTAAGTGCTACCTCGTTGGGTAAATGTATAGTGCTTTTCCCGCACTACGGCTGCGTAGGGCCAGAAGAGTTGCCTCCAGTGACCATGTGTGTGCAACTTTGCCATCGCGCCGAAGGGCGCCGGGGTCCCTCGAATGAGCTGTCCATCATAGTGTGTAAAGGGCGTGAAGACGGTGCACACCGCTAGTGTGGAGGGGGGGCAAACAGGGGGGGCTTCTATGCGAGTTCACATGCCTCTTGTGTTTAGCTCCAACGCACCCAAAACTGTGCTGCCAGAGCACTGTTGGGCATCCCCCGGAGGACCTCAGTGAGAACCAGCTTGAGGACCTTGCACTGGTTACCTATCAGAGACAGAGTAAGATTCAAATCGCTCTGCATTGCCCACCAGACTTTCTGGGAAACGGGCCCAGACATCAATCGACCCCTGATTTCTCCCTATAGGCCGAATAAACCCCTCCGCTCTTCTACAGCATTCCTGGCCGAGATCCCCAGAACTCGCAGAGCTAGAGCAGGAGGACGCTCCTTCTTGTATAACGTTTCCAAACTCTGGAACTCACTCCCTTTGCAGCTAAGAAACAACCCCAACCTGACCACTTTTCGTAAACAGCTAAAAACCTTGCTGTTTAATGCCTAGCTAGTAACCTCAAGAGGGCCCCATCTGTTTTCAGCGCCTGGATGCCTCAGGGCAACTGTAGCGCTTTATAAGTCACATTTTCATTTCATTTCATTTCATTTATAAAAGGTAAGACACCGATCAGAGCAGCAGATGAGGAGAAGGAAGCTCCTGGTCACAGGGATTGCGCCCGTGAAAGTCAGGCATGCAAAGGCCTCCATCAAGCATCAGCTAATTTTCAATGGTAGATATTGGGAGAAAGCACACCTGCCCAGCCTAGACAAAGCGCACGATTTTTTGGGGCTAATTAAGGAGTTACTGAATTTTAGCTTTAACTCGGGCACCTGCTTTATCTATATCTGTAAGTGCTTCCTGTTGACGTTTAATTTTTGTGACAGGAGCCTCGTTGTCTACTTGTAACTATTCTCTGACCCTGCTTCGAGGGTCAGAGCACAGTCAGAGAATAGTTGCAAGTAGGCAACGAGGTGCCGCTCAGGAAGCACTTACAGCGTTACAGCAGGTGCCCAAGTTGAAGTTAATTTCTTTGTAACCATTTTGTAAATGGTTACAAAGAAATTAGCTTCAACTTCGCGAATCGCGAAATTGCGGAAACAAATTTGTGGCCCATATATGATCAATACAGTACTCATTAGTTACTTCAGTGCAGACCATTGGCTACTTAGGTGTACCCCATCCGATATATTTGTGATTGTTATTCAAAATATACTTTAAACCCACAGTAATCCTGTGTCCCATGCGCTTTCAACTAAGCACAAACACATTTATAGTGATTTAACTGTGTCCTGGTCTATCATGCCAATTTTTATAATTCATTTAAAATGACCCCACTCTGCCACCTGTTCTATATTTTTTTTAAGGTAATTTTGCTAGTCTTCGTATCATATAAGGGCCATTTGAAATTTGCTCTCACTACTCAGTTGAGTATTCAAAAATATACACTTTTATTATATCTGCATTTCATGAGAGTCATAGAATGGTGTGAATTTCACCCCTTCAAGTCTCGATATGCAACCTACAAGACATAAATATTATTACAAGGCACCTCATTTCCCACTAATCATATGTCCTTTACATTTTATATATTTATTGGTTAGTTAACTCATTCTATAACCTTCACTTACTGTGTCTCCAAGGACAAAGTATTCTGGTCACTAACCCTTTGCTTGACAAGGTTAAGTTTTCTACTACACCGTACCTAATGACATACAGCATTGTTACATATATCCATATGCAGTGCAACATGCATAATGCTCTCTCAAAATGTGTTACTATTCTATCTAGCCCTTTTTTCACAGTAATAAGAGGTCTTCATAATGAATGAAACTGCCTCATGGATTATGTTTTCATAATTATTAATAGCTCTCTGGACATTAGCGATCCGTGATAAGCTAAAGATGAAAGACAGATTTATAGATTTCTAAGTTGCATTGTGGCAAGACCATTATGCTTTGATTTCTATTCATACTCCACAGGGTATCATGGTCCTTTTTACTGGCTTCTCAAAAAGCCTTACATCAATTTATTATCTAGGACTTTTTTGTGTATATTAATATAAGTCCTAAGCTATCCATGTACTTCCAGCAAATGTTATGTAGGTAGCCGAGGCCAACCGTCCAACGATCCTCTTTCAAGGTCGATCTTCTATTGTATCATATAGACAGCCAGATTAGGACTGATTTGCTTTCATTTAAATAATTACTTTTACGGGCAAGAATTGATAGCATAATAGCTACGGTAACCCCGGTGCCCACATCATCAATATGTAAATCGAGGCCCTCTGCCGCACTGCTTACAGAACCACTAGAGTACCCCAATACTTACCTGATCAGCCGACTCAACACTCTCCCGTGTCCAAGAAAGGTCAACATTACTAAGACCCAGCCTGAATAGGTTCTTGGGGACGTTGAGTGCAAACTTCTCACATGCTGGCTGCTGCTCAGAACTAAGCATGGGCGGAAAATCCGTTTCGCTCGCGGATTTTGCGGATTTTCGGTAAATTCGCAATCCGCGAGATTCGCGAATCTCCCGCAAAATCCGCAAATCCGCGAGCAGCGGATTTTATGGCTTGCTCGCACTGTTCGCGTGAGTTCGCGGCTTCCCAGTACAACTTCGCGCCCCGCGAATAAGCGCAAAATTGCAGAAATACGATCTTAGCAAAACTGAAACTACTTACCAGGTTCAAAAGTTCAGGCTCATCATTAGTAGCTATTTCCTGTAGTGCTTCCTGAGGGGCCCTCCAGAGTTCAGTTGCCAGTTGCAACTATTATGTGACCCTGCTCTGAACCTCAGAATAGTTACACATATGCCACAAAGGTCCTGAATTACAGCTAAGGGAGACAAGCAGGAGCCAGGCTGGAAGTTCAAATCCATTAATCAGCCCCTAATTCATTATTGTCAGTTGGGGCAGGGCAGGTGTTGTAACTAATTTTGCAACAATGAAAGCACTTAGCAAGTGCAAAAGATCACTAATCAGGAAGCACTAAGGAAGCAGGTGCCAGCTAAAAAAAATATTCTGTGACACATTAATCAGCCCCAAATTAATTCAGGTCACTTGAGGCAGGGAAGGTGTGCTTGCTTTGCCACAATAATGTACACTGACTGGACAACCAGAGGGTGCTGTGATGAAACAGAGGGTGGCATGGGTGGGCCAGAGGGTGGCATGAGTAGTCAGAGAGTGGCAGTGGTGACAGAGAGTGGCAGTGATGAAGAAGAGTGTCCCAAACAGGCTGGACACGTAGAAACAACAAGTTCGCGAAACTTGCGATCCGACAGGTAAGTTCGCGTTTGCGAAATTGTACAAAACCCTCGCGAACTGGCAGAAACCCGCGCGAACACACAAAAAAAAAATCCGCAAATTCGCGAGAATTCGCAAATCCGCAAAATTCTCGAACGCGAGATTCGCAAAATTCGCGAACGCGAGATTCGCAAAATTCGCCCATGCTTACTCAGAACCCCCGTGTCGGCCATTTCAAAATCATGTAGACTTTCGATTGATTATTACCAATAGACTAGGACTGTCGGTGTGTATACATTTTATTGTAATTACCTCTATTTCTTCTCCATGTTGTACTGGCTCATGGTTAAAAACCTTTATTTAGAGCATAACTTCTGGAACTGGAAGGAGGGTTCAATCTATCTTCAAATGTGAAAATGTGTCCGTCTATTTCCAGCATTCTGTAATCAGACCACCAGCACTAATTGTCTGCCATTTTAAAACTGAGACAAGTAGACTCATGCACATACTAACTATTATTGCTAGGTATCCCTTTTTAGCTTTCTCTAGAGTGGGACCACAGCTATTCATGAGGGAATATATATTTATCCTCAAAGCAGTATTTTCTGTGGTGTGATCTTCCAATATAAGACGGTAAAAGCACAATTCCTGTACCTCAAATATCACCTAAATGGGTCATCCGTATATAGCCTGTATCATAGTACATAAAGGGTATCATGTTATTAAGGAATCTAGCTATCCATAAGGCAGTATTTTTGTGAGTTACATTCTTCATATTTAACAAGGAGAGTTTTGACAACTCATTCCCAAATCATATTTAAGAGGGTCACCAATTGTTACAAACATTCACAGACATAATAAAGGAGATGGCCCTTCAGCAAGGTAACAGATGAATATTCCGCTCCCAGCAAGATGGAGCAGTTTGACAGTTCACACTTGCTGGGAGTAGAGTTATTGTTTGCTCTTGCTTGGCAAAAGCTGTCACAGCTCGCGGCAAGTGAAACCAAGCTGCCATCTCCCAAGAGAGGGTATCTTAGGAGATAGCAGGAGCCAGCCCTGGGGGGTGGTGGTCTCCAGGTCCATTAAGAGCTCCGGGAGGGGAGCCATACAGGCCAGGCCCGTACTTCTGTTTCCAAGGGCCTGCCCTGAGATGGTGGTGGTCCACCGAGCAGTATATGGCCCGGGACAGGGGCCCGCAGCCCTACTCCCAGTTTTAAATTTTATGTCAGCCCTGGGGATCTGGTGGTCCCTGGGGCCTGGGGGTTCTTGTAGCTCCTGCCCTAGTTTTCATTTACAATGGGGAGGTGGGGTACCCCATGGCTTTAAGTAGCCCCAGGAGGGTGTCCACGCTGCCCCTCTCCATTAATTAAATAAAGCCCCTGGGAGGTGGTGGAACCAATGGCTCAAGGAGCTCAATAAAAGGGGCCACATGCACCCCTTTCCTGCTTGGTTTTATGCCTCTGGGACCTGACCCACCCAGGAGCTATAGTAAAAAAGTGCATGTTTTTTTGTTTTATTTGCTACGGATTTGCAACTCCATCGCAAATGTTAAAAAAATGTAATCTGCTTTTTTGTCCTGCCGGAGTCCCATGGGGACACCAGAACCAGAGCAAAGAGGTCAGGGTATTCCTACACTTCCCCCTTTTCTTTAAAAAAAAAGTGGGGGGCACTTGGCTGAAGCTGAGTCCCAAGATGGCTACCCTACCAACACTTCCTGGTAGAAGTGTTGACAGCGAATGAGATATCAGCTTGGGAACTGTCAGATCATTAATTTCTCAATACATTCTGGACGGATTTCCACCAAATAACATAAAGGGCACTTTCTGGACCAAGAGCTACCTTTCTGCCAAATTTGGTGTAATTATATCCAGTGATACGGGCTGTAGTTGTGCCTAAAATTCTTCTGGAATTAACATGGGAAACACACTTTTGGAACCCCCCTTTTTCTCAGCCCTCGCTTGATGGATTGCCCCAAAATATTCAATGAACAACTAGAATCGCCAGTGCACTTTTTTGGGGAAAGTTTGTGAAGATTTGTCAAACAGTGCCAAAGATATATGTAGGTCAAAAAAAAATGTTCCTATGGAAACTAGTAAAAACTATAATGACCTACTAATTTTACCACCATGTGAATACTTACAGTTTCGTGGAAAAGGCGTATGCATCCCAAAACTTTGCATGGTAAATGCATGTGTGGTAAAGGCATATGTATTGTAATGGATGCATGGTAAAGGTATTGAGTGGTCTTTGCCGCGCTGTAAAGACTGTTCCCTGCATTAATGAGCATGGCTTACCTGAGTTCTGGCGCATCTGACTGAAGCACTTTTCTTTGGTGGATATTGACCCAGCCTGTCACCCTTCAACCTCTTATGGGTCCTGGAGATACATCATTGCCGGGGGCTCTACTCCATGGTGGGGCCCTAGGATATTCATGTTCAGGCGCAATGGGGCTGGAATGCTCTGCTGGGCTTTGTCCTCTCTTCAACTGGGTTTAGAGTTTCCTGGAGCTCTGCCTCCATGAGGTACACTTTACTGTACTCCTACCATCCCTATTCTTAAAATCCTATGCAAATAGATGCTCTTTTGGCTCGACTGACTGGGGTCTGATTGTTGTTGGACTGGACATATTCAGTCTGGGGCTGATTAATTTTCCACATTCCGTGTGCACAGCCATGTTGGATGACAGGTGTGTGATTCTGCTTTCCTTTTCCCTCAGCGGTGGGTTTGTTTGGTGCTGTTTTTGCTGGTCACCATGCCCTAACCTGCTCTGATATTGGGACAGCCTCAGAGAGGTAAGGAGGGTGTTTTGACTGGGCCCCGTTCTTAGAGAGCAGGTTAAGGGGTCACTTGAAGTACCTTCAGGCCAGACAAATGGTGACAAGCTTGCTGTCATTCTAGCCACCATTAGATCTACCAGAGATGCATCATGGATTCCTTTATGTTGGATTCGGTCTATTATGAGATGACTACAGGCAGATGAATGACTGTGTTTACTAAATGGAGTCAGCAATCTTAGAAATAGCCTCTTACACTAAGGACTTTTCCAACAAATTGAAACACTTGAGAGGTAGAAACAAATCTCTAAAGCTACAGTTGCTGATCACGAAGGCAGGGTCAGATGGAACAGTATCAATAGGGAAAGCTTTCCTGATGTAATTGATGGGTTGTCCAAGATTGCCTTTCCTGAGGACTGGCTGCAGGAGGTGATAGCACCCAATGGCCTATCCAAATACCTTGCACTGGAAAGAACACATAGGTGCCTGCACGAGTGCCTGAGCTGGGTGCACCCCCTGGGCTGGTTGTGGCACACCTATTACATATTGGGATCAGGACTTTATATTACATCAGGCATACAGTGCTGGCCCTTTCCTGGTTAAGTAGGCCTGAGTGTCAGTACTGCTAGACTTCACAGCTTTAGTGCAGAGACAAAGAGCTTTGTTTACTGCCACAAAGCATAAGCTTTGGAATCTTGGAACAGCACTATGTTTTTTGTATTTCTGTCCTAGCTGTGAGTACAGTTTGTCGAGAAGTCCAGCATGTTCATGGATCCAGCAGAGGTCGGAAAATGGATTATGATTCTCGAAGGATATCTCATCCAATGCATGAGGCAATGAGGGCTCCCAGGCAAAAGAGACCTCCCCCGATTTGATGCGTGGAATGCATCCCAAGCAGCATCAGGCCAGCATGGTATGCGATAAGGTGCTGGTTGTGGCAGTATCACAGTCACACTCTAGGGAGCACCTGGAGAGTGCTATGGGTTTAAAGGAGGACTCTGGATCTGGAGCTGAGAGCACTTCTGGTTCTTACACAAGCTTGGCTATGTCTAAAACAACCTTGGCACTGCAGACAATATTATTTAATGAATTCTTTGTCGTTCATCTTTTCATTACCATTAACCAGACGGCCGCTCATCCTTGCAATCTACTATATGTTCCCCTAAGTGCCTAGAAGGCTTGCTTACGCCCTATCTTTGTGCCTCCCACCCAGGGCATATCATATTGTGGCTTCTTGTTGGCCTCTTCAGGTATGTATTTATAATTTATAATTTGTGGCTAAGCCTTTTGTGACAACCCCCCTGCACTGTTTTGACCCCATGGTAACTGCCCACAGCTAACAGGTGTAGGCAACATAATACCTGCACATGTGGTGGAATTGCATTGCTTCTGAGCGTAGAGGTCTGGAGTTGTGGTTGTAACTCAGCTATTAAATCAAGTATTATCTTACTACTCAATCTGTTTCTATCAATAATCTATTCCTTTGTCTGTTCAAACATGGTGACCCTCATCCTAAATATTCTCTCCTGTCTCTTTCCCTGCTGCACCACCAAAATCCTCTGCCTTTTTGCTAAAACATACAGGGCCATCCTTCCTAAACAGCCTAATGCATTTTAGGTGCCTTTTTAGGATGAGCTTTTATTAACCTGTCGTATCCTCTTCTATGTCAGAGAACGCTTTGGTTGGCCATCACACTGTCCAGCATGTGATGACCGCTCCTCCTTGCTCTCTAACTTGTTTTAGTTTGCCTGGCCCCGATTGTGTTTTTGCATACACTCCCTTCCAAGCTCTCAGCACTGCCTACCCCCTCCCCACACACAAACCAAGGAATGCTGAATGAATTGAAAGTAGTGAATTGAAATAATTGCCGAGCAGAATTATGAGCTATCTCTTCACTGCACAGATGATCTGCTGTCTCTGTGCTCTATGACTCAGCTCAGCCATCATTTCAATTTATTGCAAACTCATCTTGCCTGAGCTTTAAAAGTGTATCTGCTTTCTTTGAAACACTGAGATTGTGCTTGTTTTTTCTCCCTGCTGCTTTCCTTCTCCAAAAGTGCGGCTGGGATCATGTCTGCGTGGGCACTGTGAAAAGGAACCAGGCATCTGTAATTCCAGAAGTCGAGGCCTGGGGCCTTATCAAAGCACAGTCCGGTGGCATTCGGTTGCCGGCAGCACTGCACTGTCTGTAACCTGTCAGTGTGCCTGTTTGCTCTTGCTTGCTTGCTTGCTTGCTTGCGCTGCCATCCCTCTTTGACACCGGTGGGGGTGGATTTAGCAGCCTCTTCCACTGTCCACTACTTGCAGAAGAATTATTGATACAGACTTGCTCTGGAGAGACTGGCTTCGAGGAAGGACAAAGGCATAAGGTCAGTCAGATTACCCTGATAAAGAAATACAACTATTTCTACAGAGGGAATTATTGACAGGTCGCGTTAGGTTTGTCTCTAAGTTTTGAAACATTATATCACTAATGAAAGAGCAAACAAAAACACTAAGGTGGGGAAAATTATCAACGGCCAGCGATAATTATCGCTGGCCATACATAGCGATAGAAATATTATCGCTGGCTGCCGCTGAATATTATCGGCATGATAACGCTATATTTACAATGCATAGCGCTATGGCAATAATATTTCAGCGATAGCAGTGTTTTCAATGAACATCGCTGGTATTCCAGCGATGTTCCATTGAAAACAGCGATAACATTGCTGATACCACTCTGTGGTCGTATCAGCATAATCCAGCTCCCATTAAAAGTATGCCTTAGTCAGGAATTTAACAGATGTTAAATTCCTGAGTCAAGGCTGAGGTAGCGTGATTTTTTTTTTATCGTTGTTCATCCTTGTTATTATAGCAAAGCTGCCTTCACGATATTAACATGTGCTGTTTTCACAGCCACGCCTTATTTGCATCTCATTAGCGATGTGAGGCGAAGCAGTGAAAAAACTGGCTCTACATCAAGAAAACACACGCTTGCGTGTCCTTGATGATATTGCGATATCATTATTGCCGCTTTTTTCCCCAAAACAGATGCTAAAGCGGTGATAATTATATTGTCAGCCCTTGTTAATATGCCCCCAAGTGTCCATGTGTAAATCTAACATTTGAGCCATAAATCACGAGCTTCTACATTTTGGAGCCAAAAAAAGACCTGGATACTTGAGTACACAGAATTTCTTGTGTGCAAGACAGCTGTTCCAAAAGGGTGTCAACGTCCACAACAGTCTCTGAAGGGAGGGTGCAAAATTAAGAGCCCCTAAAAACAGCACATGTTTGATGAGAGGTGCGGTAAAAGTCACTCCAGATGTGGTTAAGTCATATGACTCGAAGTTGCCCTTGAGGTGCCTTTCTGGATCAACATTTAGACTAATGGGGTTACTTAGTATCCCACAGAACCTGGTATACCTCGTGATATATTACAACAATAAGTTATGTAGGCAGTATACTATTTCTTGTACAAGAATTATTCAGTATCCTAAATCACTAGTAATATAACAAGTCAATTATAAAGGTATTAAAATATTACCTACGGGGGGCGCTAGAGGGCGCACAACAAGATGGGCACACCTCTGTGAAGCTCTGTTTGACCGAGCTAACATCCGCCTAAAATTTGCTGCATCCACTGACTTCTGTGCCGGTTGTTGGAAGAAAAAGCCGTCTTGAGACCAGCGGAATTGATTCACACTGTTTGCGGCTCTCCAAGGCCCCAGCAACCGGTCAGATGAATATCGCTGCCCCGGCGGCGAGGCTATGTGAAATGGCGGCCCTCCGGAAGTAGTGGGCCTCTCTTCCTGTCTGAGGCCTGACGACGCTGGTCCTTGCTGTGCCTACTCCCCCCTGGAGATCAGGATCTGCGGTGCCTTGGAGGGGTGAACATTGCCCTGTAGATCCCCGCTGGGTGAGAGCAGAGAGCGCCGCACAGGGCCCGCAAGCTGTGATGGAGCTGCCCGGCCGGAGTGTGACGGCAGGTGGAGAGCCGATAAGGGAAGAATCGACCACCTGTGGCCTCTGACGTGGACTCCCCGAGAGGCACGGAGTTGCTGCTGGAGCCACCGAGATCCCGCTGGTGCTGGCGGTGGTGAATGGGGTTGGGGCCTGGTGGTGGCCGGGGTCGCGGAGGCTGTACTGGGACTAGCGCTGGGCTGCGCCCTGCGAGCTGCGACTGGTGCGGGCGGGTGGAGCACTGCTGCGGAGGCTTTGATATCCTGACTGGGGGCATGCGGCAACTGTATCCGAACCAGCACTGAGGGAGCTTGGGTTTCCCTGACATCAGCAAAGCGGTGTCTCCTGCATGTACCACGCGAGGTAGGCCATGAATCCCCAGCCTGGATTAGCTGCTTTCTGTCACTGGGGTCGAGAGCTGCGGTGATATAGATGCTGCCTGCTTGCTTTTTGGACTCAGCAATGTCACCCGGAACTCTGGCAAACTGAGGTGCGCTGTATTGAACTGTGACTCACCACGCTATATTCCCGGACTAAGTGGCCGGTGTTGGGATGCTGCATGGGAGGCTGTATTGCTGATGGTCTGTGACATAAAGTGGGGAGCTGCTGGTGAGGGGCCCATTACACGCTGCATTTTCTTGGAGGTGGCACCAGATAACATTGGCCCTGTGGTGACTTGACCTGATTAAACACCAGAGTTTTGAGGCTGTGTGGGGTGGCGGCCTTTGAGAATCTCACATGTTCATCTGTTGCGACAACTAGGGCCGCGTGTGGGACTGCGCTGTCTCTCCTTGTCTGGTGGTGCGTGGAGTGACACTGAGAGGACTCTTCAACTGGGGGTTACTGGTCCCTGCCTCCTTTCTGCCATAGTACTTGTGATACGACTTGAGAACATGGGCCGGACAGACAAAAATCAATCCAAACTCACTTTTGAGTCACGGCGGCTGCCTAAGACCCCACAGAAGGACGCCTCGGACTCAGAGGCGGACGTGGCTGCAGATGGGTCCCCCTCGTTGGAAACCACTTTGGTGGCCATGCAGCGGACACTATAATCCATAGAAGGCGCAATGACAGCGGTCAATCACAGACTTGATCACATGTCTTCCAATCTTGAAAAGCAGAGTGCACGCATGGGGGAGATGGAGCAGAGCGTCTCGGCCGCGGAGGATAGTCTGTCCATAGTTACTGATAAGGCACTGAATAAGGAAAAAGTCCTCTCTCTCTTCCAGGTGAAGAATGAGGACTTAGAGGCACGGTCCCAACGCAACAACATCCGCGTTACGGGACTGCCGGAGTCCTCGAATGTGGGCAAGATGGAGACATATATGGAGCGCCTCATCACAGACATTTTTGGCATGGAACAGTTGTCTAATATGTTCATTGTCGAACTTGCCCACCGCTCTTTGGCTGCTCGCCCTGTCCCTGGAGCTCTGCCCCATCCCATAATTGCTGGGGTATAGAACTATAGGGACAGGGTCACCATTTTGCGCCTGGCAAGGGAGAAGGGAAACATTGAATATCAGGGCACACACTTGCTTTTTTCCCAGATTTCATGGTTGCCGACCAGGCCGCACAGAGGGAGTTCAGCACTGTGAAGCAGTTCTTGCGTAAGGAGGAGGTCCCTTACGCCATGCTATATCCGGCCCGTCTCCGCATATGCGCTGGAGCGGATAACAAGATTTTTTCCTCCCCAAAGGCTGCAATGGATTATGCAAAAAATTGAAACGCAGGAAGCGGGACTCTACTGAGGCACCTGAGGAGGAAGGGCAGGAGGATGTGGAGCACTGAGGATTCCATTTCGAGGAGTTTTGTGACTTCTTTTCTGCTTCAATTCGACTCTATATGTGCCTTCATCATGTCCTGTTATTATAGAGAAGGGCTTTACGGTTGGGGGAAAGATGGACCATTTCTGATCGCCGTTGCCCTATGATTAGTTGGGTGGCTTGACTATATTGCATTTTTCTGTTGTTTGTGGTACCTGCTGTCTAGGTGGGGTTTTAGCTTGCCTTAGTCCAACTCATGTTCGCCCCTTTTACTGAGGCCGGGGCCTGCGAACTCACCTTTGCTTTGTTTCAGTGGGCTCGCTTGCTTCACTAGTATGCCTATAGTTTCTCATGTTGAACTGGGATGTTTAAATATTGATTGCTCGGTCAACTCCTGTTATGCGGGAGGACTGCGCATCTGTGCCCACTTCATATAGATGTACCCCAAACTTTGAGCTTTGTTGGAGTGGAGGGAGGGTTAGGTTGGGTTCTGGGATGGCTTTGGCATGGTTGGGGCGCTGAAGTGGGTGGTGGGTGGGGGGGGGTTGGGACTGGGGATGGGGGAGTGTTCTTTGGTTTTTACCAGGCGTATAAAGATGATGTGCAATATTTGATGCGGCCCTATTGTTCTAAATATAGTGATGGCTGCTTGATTTCCCCGCAACCAGTTAATGGGTAGCTATATTAAGTTTGGCACTTGGAACGTCGAGGCTTGAATTCGCCATGGAAGATCAGGATGGTGTTTGCGGGACTGGATCGAATGGGAGTGAGTGTCACTTTCCTTCAGGAAAAGCATTTGACTGCTGCGTCAGTGCAGGAAGTGGGGGGCGCTGGGCAAGTGTGCAAGCGTCTTCCTCATATTCCTCGTATGCAAGAGGGGTGATCACGCTGGTGAGGAAAGGTGTTCCCTTCACGGAAATTAAAGCTGAAACGGATGATAGTGGTCGGTTTGTGATTCTGCACGGTAGGTTGAGAGGTGAAAGTGTGCTCTTGGTGAACATTTATGGACCGAATATGGATGACCCAGGATTTTTTTCGGATGTGTGGCGCAGGATGCTGTTATTCCCTCCTGCTGAAATCATCTGGGGAGGAGATTTTTGGTTGATTTCGGGGGAGGTGGGTCACTGGGTCAAGAGTGTTTCTCATGCTGCCAGAACACTTTCGGACCACTACCCGGTGCTTATGGAGTTGACATTGCCGGAATATAGGGTGCCACAGTTTGCTTGGAGGCTCCAACCATCGGAGCTTAAAGACCCAGTGTTCAAGCAAACTATAGAGGAAGCGATCGAGAATAATTTTAAGGAAAATGAGGGCACGGTAGACAGTGCAGGGCCTATGGGAGGCCTTTAAGGTCACTATCAGAGGAGCATGTATAGGAGCACAAGCAGGAGTTTTGCAAGATATCAGGCACCGGATATTCAAGTTGGCTGCAGACATTAATGTCCTGAATCGTTCCTTTGATGATGATCCTACTGCTGATGAGCTGGCACAGATACTTGACCTTGTCACTGAACACAACAACACTGTCGATCAGGAGTTTCGGCATTGCTCTCGGCGGCGGATTACTTGGTATTATGGGGAGGGTGGGCGGCCGGGCCGCTCTCTCACCCAGAAACTACGGGTGCCCAGAAGATGGGGGCCCATAAATGAGCTTATTGATGACACTGGCATGGCCCGTCACTCGACGGAAGAGCTCTGCGATGTAGTGTTGAAATTCTATATGGATCTTTATGCTGCTAGGCAGTCCCCTCCATCTGAGGAAACGCATCATTACCTGGACGATGTGGCATTGGGCTGGCTGCCTAATGCACATTGTGGATATCTGGTGCAGCCGTTTAGTGAGGAGGATGTGCAGGATGCTATAATGGCCTTCCACACGCGTAAGGCTTCTGGACTGGATGGTCTGCCAAGTGACTTTTATAAGGCATTTGCAACAGCCCTTGCTCCGAGGTTGCTGGAGGTGTATGCGGAGGCCTTTGATAGTGGGACTCTGCCACAGTCACTCCGGGAGGCCTTATTGGTCACCCTGCTGAAACCGGACGAGCCCCCTAGCCAGTGCAGATCCTACAGGCCACTCTCCATCAACAATATTGATACCAAAAATTATAGCCACTAGACTCCAGCCCCTGGTGCCTTTGCTGTTCTTACCGGATCAGTCCGGTTTTGTGATGGAAAGATCCACCACGCACAATCTACGCACATTATTTGTGACGCTGCATTATTTCGAACCTGACTTCCAAGCTGTTGCTGAGTTATTGGACGCAAAAAAGGCGTTTGATTACGCGCATTGGTCCTATATGTTTAGGGTCCTGAGCAGAATGGGGTTCCCCCCCTTCTTTATACAGTGGCTTGCATGCTCCGCCAAAATCATGCTGCTGCAGCGTTATGGTTTAGACAGCGCCCGCTAATTGTCTTGCTATATGCGGACAACATACTACTCTATGTCCGGGAACCATCAACTTATCCCTCAGTGGTATTGAGGAAATATGTCCAATTTGAAAGGTTTTCGGGTTTGGGCATTAATTGGTCCAAATCGGTGGTCTACCAAATAACAGAGCGCACAAAGGCGTTTGAGCAGGACTTTCCTCTGTCCTGGACATCTGAGCCCGTAAAGTATCTGGGGGTGATGTTTCATAGGGATCCGGCTGTAGTGGTCACGAGAACTATGGGTGAGCCATTATGCGCATAACGGAGCAGGCGGAACAGTGGGCACGCCTCCCCTTGTCGTCAGCAGATAGGATCGCTGTCATCAAAATGGTATTCCTGCCCAAGATGCTGTATTCTTTTATCTATATCCCAATTAAACTGAATGTGGCACTGTTCCAAACGTTCCAAACGGCACTGCTTACATTTGTCTGGGGAGGTAAGCAATCTCGATGCCACTGGGATCTCCTGGTACAGCCCTTTGACCGGGGCGGCTTTGAGGCTCCCGATCTTCGCCTGTACTACATCTGCGCACAGGTGCACTTTTCCCATTACTGGCATTTCCTGCGGCGCTTTCAGCCGCATGTCGCCATTGAAGCAGACGCGGTTCTTCCCATCCCGGTGCAGGCTGTGGTTCTATCGGGTGGCTCGGGTGGACTCCGGCAAGAAATTAACCCCCCTCTGTGTACGTCCTGGGTGTGGAGGGTGCTGGCCGCTAGAGTTCAGCTCCCATATTAATATGTAACAAAAAATTTTTGAAGCACTCCAACTTATAATAGCCCAAAATTAGCTATAGTCCATACAAAAAGACATCCAAAAGTTTCCACAAAGATTTTCTTTCTTTATTTCTTTTTTTGTTCAGATCCAATCCCAACCAACGCGTTTCGCCGAGGTTATTAACTACCTTTCGGCTTCGTCAGGGCTGGCAATAAAACAAAATAATATGCTTTTACCATTATGTACATTTACACAAATTTGAAAAAAGAGGATAGAGCCCCACATGGCCCATTCAAAAAACCTGTGTCCATATTTACAATAGAAGTGAGTGCATGCAGCTTTAAAATTCATTTTATAAATAATTAATCAACATGAAAACAACTTCCAGTGTATAAAAACAACACCTGCCTTCACCTTTCTGGTGAACACTGTTCATGCGCAATGCCCTCCTTTATTAAGGATACACAACACATTTTGAATATCCTGGGGGACATCAAATGGGAACCAGGGATGACATTGGTGACTCTAGATGTGGTCTCGTTATATACGAGTATTAGAAATGAGTTAGGACTCAAGGCCCTAGACTATTTTTTCTCTAAAAAACCAGCAACTCATTGGCACCATACGCAGATGATTTTGGCTATGACGGAACTAATATTGGACAACAATTACTTTCTGTTTAAAAATGAGTGGTATAAGCAGAAACAAGGGGTGGCTATGGGCTCCAAATTTTCTCCGGCCTATGCCAATATATTCATGGGTTGGTTAGAAGAAAAAGTTGTTTGGGGCCCGGGAGCAAGCAAATGGATTGAATCTATCCTATTCTGGGGTAGGTTCATCGATGACTGCATAATGGTATGGATTGGATCAAAACAGTCCTTGATTGAATTTTATGAATATTTGAACGATAATGACATGAATATTAGATTCACCACCAATGAAAGCACTACTAGCATTGTATTTTTGGATCTAGAACTGTATGTCAAGAATGATTCCATAGAGAGTAGACTTTATCGAATGTGTCTAATAGTTGGATTACACAGTGAGGAGCTGGGTGTTATCCTCCCCTGAACTTTGAAGCACCCAGTGTTTGCATTCGCGGTCGAGTATTAAAATAGAAGGTGAAACACTTCTAGAGCGCTGGTAATCTCCAACTGCACCCAAAGTTGAACCCATATTAATATGCCCCTCTTTTGCCCTTAGCTTCGCATCAGGGAATTTTGGCTGCCCGGGAACCCGCTGCGTTAAGGGAGCTTGCGGCTGTGGGTATTGTCCAGATGGGTCATCTGTACAAGTAGGGCCGCTTCAGGACCCTTGGTGAGGCCCAGAATGAAGTTAATAGCTCATTTATGTTTTGATTCATGTACGTTAGAGTCAGGCAGGCCGTTCTTAATGCATATCCGAACTTCCCTGAGGAGCCTACGACTCTTCGGGCACTGCAGGCAATGCTAACCAGGGAGAGCCGCAAGGGACTTATTATAAGGCTCTACTATGCTTCCCAGAGGGAGCAAGAGTTCAAAGACCACCAATCGCGTTGACGCTGGCAGGCTGCGATAAACAGTCCGATAACGATAGAGGTATGGTTGGCCTGTTGCCAATTCACAGGACGGCTTACAGCCAATTGCAACCTTAGGATCATTCACTTTAAATTTCTGCACATATATATTATTCACCTTTGCAACTCCAAAGGTACGGCTTGAGGGATTCGGTGAGGTGTGTGCGATGTGGAACCGACGATGCAGATTTCTATCATGTTGCCTGGATGTGTGGGAAAGTTTTCGCATTCAGAGACGTGGCTGAAGGATGACGATGCAGCTATTATCAATCTGGCATTCCCCTCTGACTTTTATGTCTTTACCCTTAATCGATCCACTAGGGGAGGGGGCATCGCTCTTGCCATGCGATCCAGTTTCACTTGTAGCTGGTCTGGTCTGACCATTGCGGGGTGTGAAAGTGTGGTGTTTCACTCTCGGGGATGGTGGTCTATCGACCCCCTGGTAGTGATGTGGCGTTTAGAGCTGCCTTCCCCGACGTGGTCAGCTCCTTGGCGGTAGGTTGCCCCAACTTTTCCATCTTGGGAGACCTTAACTTACATTTCGACAATCCCAACATCCCTACGGTAAGCGGTATTCTTGCTGACTTGGAGGCCCTCCAGCTTGTACAATTGGTCCGGCAGCCTACTCACACAGGTGGCCATACTTTAGATCCTTTTTTTACCAACTTGGCAGACGCTTCTGTCACCGCCGTTACACCCCTTGGCTGGACGGACCACTCTTTGGTTGCCATCTGTACCCCCTTGCCGGGAATGATTACTATTCCCCCTGCAAAGTTGGTCGCGAGGCGGCATTGGAGTAAACTACGGCTAGAGGACTTACACCGTGTCCTCGCCGCGGAGCCATTAGAACCTTTGGTAACTGTTGACACAGGTTACGATAGGTTCTGCTCCTGGATCTCCAAGGCGCTTGACGCCCTTATTCCAATCACCGCTTGTAAGATCAGCTCCAGGGACTCAAGCCCGTGGTACGATGGCGCCTTACGTACACTCAAGGGTAGTTGTAGGCGAGCGGAGAGGGCTTGGCGGAAGGCGTACGATAACGGGAAAAAAGCTATTTATCTCGCCTCCGTCAAAACTTACCATCGGGCTGTTTGCCGAGCTCGGGCAGCCTATTACTCTGCTGAATTCGGCAACAGCTCCAACCCCTCCAAAACCATCTTCAAAGTGATGAAGGATGAAATAAAATGAGGGGAGGGATAAAAAAGAAAGGGAGGATAGGGAAGAGAAAAAAGAAAGGGAGATAACAATGAGGCTGAAACTTTAAAAAGTACAATCATTAAAACTACATAACATTAGAGGCAATGCACAAATATGCAGATAAATAATCATTAATGAATAAGAAGGAACAAAAGGTTATTCAAGGGGGTTTCGAAACTTCTTGTTGAACTGGGGATAGGTGAAAGGAGCGCTTGGCACATGCATCTAGGTAGAGGGTAACGGGGAGCCATAATGCAAGCCTTAATGCTCTCAGTTAATATTCATGCTATTCCTGTTGTTGTTTTCTCTCTGTATATTATGTTGCCATTATTCAGTTATCTTAATAAATTTTTCTTTGAACTAAAAAAAAGTGATGAAGGATCTTTTAGCAAAGCGAGCCTGTGCCCCGACGACTGGTTCCACCACTCACTGTGAGGCTCTTGCTCTGTTTTTCCTGGAAAAGGTCCAAAACATCTATAAGACGTTCCCCTATACAGGGCCTCCAGCTGAGTCTCCGATTAACATCTATAAAGATACCACTCTACACGTGCTACCCCCGTTGACATCTGAGGGGTTTGACCTCTTGGCCCAGCAGGTTAAATCGGGGTCCCCTGCTGATCCGCTCAGACCGACTCTTTTTAGAGATCAGTCGTTCGTGGGCCGGGCCGTGATACACTCCTTGATTAACATCTCGCTTGAGTCAGGCACAGTACCTGCTAGCTGGAAGCGGGCGGTGGTTTCTCCCATTTTAAAGAAACCATCTCTGGACCCAGAGAAACCTGAAAACTATCGGCCTATCTCCTTGCTCCCGTAGCCGACCAAAGTGTTGGAGGCCCATGTCAACAAAGTTCTTTCGGCCTACCTTATCCATGCTAACATCTTGGATCCCACCCAGAACGGGGTCCGTGCTGGTCACAGCACGGAGACCGCCCTTGTCTCCATGGCTGAACATCTTCGCACGGTGATGGATGCGGGGCAGACAGCGGCGCTCGTTTTATTAGATCTGAGCGCCGCGTTTGATACTGTCTCGCATCCCATCCTGTTGCATCGCCTGGAGGAGATTGGGCTGGGTGACCCTGCCCTCCAGTGGTTCCGGTCTTTCCTAGACGATCGTTTCTTTAGCATTGCCGTCCCACCGTTTCAGTCCCAATTACATCCTTTGAAACAGGGGGTGCCGCAAGGCTCCTCGCTGAGTCCCACGTTGTTTAATCTATACGTGAGACCACTGGCTGAGGTCGTCAAGCAATGGGGCATGACCATGGTCTCATATGCCGACGACACTCAGCTAGCGGTTACGATCAGCGGGGATGCGGACTTGGATGCCCCCAGGTTTCAGAGTGGACTTAGGGCGGTGGCGAGCTGGATGAAGAACAACTGTCTCCAGCTCAACGCAAAGAAAACGGAGATCATGATCGTCGGTAGGAGGTCAGGATTATGGGGGGACAGGTGGTGGCCTTCGAAGCTGGGGCCGGCCCCCCTTCCGGTCACAGAATTAAAGAACCTATGAGTATGGATGGATCCCTCCCTCAGTTTTGTTGGCCATACGAAGAAAACCGCGGCCTGTTGCTTCGGTATCCTACGGTCGGTGCATCCCGTCCTGAAGTTTTTTGACCATCGCACCAGGCAGCTGATAGTCCAGGCTACAGTATTATCACGCCTGGACTATGCCAGCTCTCTTCTGGTAGGGACCAATCTGGCAGAGGTTACCCACCTCCAACGGGTTCAGAACGCCGCGGGGAGAGCCATTGCTGGCTTACCCCGATCCTGTTCCATTTCCGGCACATTGAGATCACTGCATTGGTTGCCTATCAGGGCAAGAATCCAGTTTAAAGTGCTGTGTTTGGCGTTCAAGATTTTGAGGGGTGGGGGTCCTCAAATTCTTGCGGACCTTCTGTGCTGGTGTGTGCCTACCCGGCCCCTGAGATCTTTGGGCCAAGCACTTACTGTGATCCCCCGATACAGGCTGTGTCGGGTCGGTGGCCGATCCTTTCGGGTCAGAGCGGCCGAGCTCTGGAATTCTCTTCCAGTAGAGATGCGGTTGCTAGATGATCTTTTAGCCTTTCGCAAAGCTTTAAAAACTTTTCTGTTTTAATAATTCGCCTCTGTTCTCTCCTTCTGTTGTGTTCCCTGTAGGTGTTGCATATTACCTGCCATGCGCCAGGACGCCCCTTAGCTGGGGCAGCTGTGCGCAATACAAATATATGTAACATAACATAACGGAAGTGGCTCGTATATTATCGGAGCTGGTGCTAGAGCATGTAGCCTGTACGCCTGAAATATGTCTGTTAGGGTATGTGAAATATTTGAAGCCGGCCAATAGACGCCTTGTAGCGGTTTCCACTCTCATGGCAAAGCAGGTGGTGGTGAGGAGATGGGGATCGAGGTCTGCCCCTACTATAAAAATGTGCTGCCTAACAGAATTACATGTCGAGTGTGGTGATTAGTTATTAGCCCTGCATAGCGCTTTGTAACCTCACTTGATATAGCGCTTTCCTCTGCTGGCCTCAGATAGTCTTGCCCTGCATAGCGCTCCAATTTCAGTGTGGCTTTTGTTGGCTGAGACGCTCGCAACGTTTGTTTACCACACAGCCATTTTGTTGATTTGCTCACCGTCCCTGACCCTCCCTGGACCTCGCTCCCGCCTCCCTGCTGCCCCTCCCACGCTCCGCCCCCTCCACCATCCATATATGACTAATGCATCAGCGCGCAGCGTTCACGCGCAGAGTTTCGCGCCCCAGTCGCGCCGAAGGTGCGCCAAAGGTAAGCCCGTCTACGCCCATCCACGCCTGGCCCGCGCCCAGCACCAGACCCCCTGGCCCCCGTACCACCCACCCCTCCCGCATTACTTATGATGCCACCACCCTCCTAGCCCTTAACCCCGGCCGTTCCCCCAACTGCGTCCAAGCCACTCCTGGACACACCCATGGACCCTTCTCTTGCAACTCCTGCAAGTTCGACGGCACCAAGAACAACTCCTCATCTACGAACACACAACAGATATCCAACCCCAACCACCTACAATGCATCCTGCTCAACAGTCAACACCCGCTCAGTCCACAGGCACGCCATCGACCTCTGGAATCTACTAGATACCATCTCTCCGGACGTCGCCTTCCTAACAGAAACATGGATGAACACCTCCTCAGCCCCAGACATCACCATTGCCATCCCGGAAGGCTATAAGATCATCCGTAAGGACCGGACCGACCAAACAGGAGGAGGCATCGCTATCGTCCATAAGAAATCCATCCGCATCTCAACCAGCTCAGACGTCAATCTCGCCAACACTGAACACCTTCACTTCCAGATCCACATCGACCCCAAGACCACACTCAGAGGCACCCTCCTCTACAGGCCACCAGGAACCCGCGCACAATTTAGTGAAGACATCACAGACTTCATCACTCCACACGCGCTCCCCTCCGAGGATTACATCCTTTTGGGAGACCTCAACTTTCACCTTGAAAAGAACAACGACCGCAACACCACCTCCCTCTTGGACAACCTCGCCAACCTCGGACTCAAACAACTTGTCACTACCCCCACCCACATCGCAGGTCACACACTCGACCCTATCTTCACCTCCAGCAAACATGTCTCCTTCAGTCACACAACAGCTCTCCTCTGGACTGACCACAGCTGCGTTCACTTTACCTACAGCAAGTCCACTTCCAACAACCATCCCAAACCCACTCTGCGAAGAAACTGGAACAAAGTCACCATCGACCAGATCTCCTCATCGCTTCTTCAATACCCCCCCGCCCACTCCTCAAATCCCCCCACCAAGCAGCCACTAACTTCACCCAATGGTTATCCAACAATGCCGACATCCTAGCACCACTGAAAAAACGACAAATCAAACTAGGCAGCAAGAAGGCCTCCTGGTTCAACGATGATCTTAAGAAATCCAAGAAACTCTGTCGCTCCCTTGAGAAGGCCTGGAAAAAAGACCCAAACACCAGCACCAAGGACGCCTTAAAAAACGACACCCGCATACACCACCAACTGATCCGGAATGCCAAGAAAGCCGCTTTCAAGGACCGACTAGATAGCATTGCCCACAACAGCAAGGAATTATTCAACATCGTCAAGGAATTTACCAACCCCTCAGCCAACTCCAACGACATCACCCCCTCTCAAGCCCTCTGCGACTCCCTAGCCTCATTCTTCCACAACAAAATTGCAGACATCCACAACAGCTTCGACAACCGACCCGAAGACCAACCCACCTAACCCTCTGCAGGACCCCCACCCCCCTTGAACATCCTCAATGACTGGAACCCAATCTCCACTGAAGACACCATCCGTCTGATGAACTCTATCCACTCAGGATCCCCCACAGACCCATGCCCTCACCACATCTTTAACAAAGCAGACTCCATTATAGCACCACACCTCCGAGACGTCATCAATTGCTCCCTCAACTCCGCAACCTTCCCGGAAAGTTGGAAACACGCCGAACTCAGCGCCCTTCTGAAGAAACTCACAGCTGACCCCTCCGAACTCAAAAACTACCGCCCTATCTCGCTCCTTCCATTCCCGGCCAAAGTCATCGAGAAAGCGGTCAACAACCAGCTCGCCGCCTTCCTCGAAACCAACAAATCCCTCGACTCCTCGCAGTCCGGCTTTCGAGCCAAACACAGCACTGAAACCGCCCTCATCGCAGCAACAGACGACATTCGAACTCTACTGGACAATGGAGACACAGTCGCCCTCATCCTCCTCGACCTCTCCGCAGCCTTCGACACCGTCTGTCATAGCACCCTTCTACAGCGCCTCAGAAACGTCGGAATCCAAGGAAAAGCACTAGAATGGATCACCTCGTTCCTCACCGGAAGAACCCAGAGAGTCCGCCTTCCACCATTCAAGTCAGAGGCCACTGAAGTCATCTGCGGCGTACCACAAGGATCTTCACTCAGCCCCACCCTCTTCAACGTATACATGAGCCCCCTCGCGACCATCGCACGCCAACACAACCTCAACATCATCTCCTACGCCGATGACACTCAACTGATCCTATCTCTCACCAGAGACGCTAACACTGCCAAAACCAACCTGCATGAAGGAATGAAAGAAGTAGCCGAATGGATGAAGCACAGCCGTCTGAAACTGAACTCAGACAAAACAGAAGTCCTCATCCTAGGCACCTCCCCCTCCGCCTGGGACGACTCTTGGTGGCCAGAGGCCCTTGGAAAAGCACCCATCCCGACCGACCACGCACGGAACCTGGGAGTCATCCTAGATTCCTCACTCTCGATGAACAGACAAGTCAACACCGTTTCTTCATCTTGCTTCAACATTCTTCGCATGCTCAAAAAAACATTTCGTTGGATCCCCACCGAAACTAGAAAAACAGTCACCCACGCACTGGTCACGAGCCGCCTGGACTACGGAAACACCCTATACGCCGGCACCACCGCAAAACTCCAGAAAAAACTCCAACGCATCCAGAACGCTTCAGCCAGGCTCATATTAGACATCCCGCGTAAAGAACACATCTCTGGGCACCTGAAAAACCTCCACTGGCTTCCCGTCAATAAGAGGATTACTTTCCGTCTCCTAACCCACGCACACACAGCACTTTACGAAATTGGACCCGAATGCCTCAACACACGACTGTCCTTCTACACCCCCTCCCGCCAGCTACGATCCTCAAACCAAGCCCTTGCCACTGTACCTCGCATCCACAAAACCACCATGGGAGGGAGATCCTTCTCCTACTTGGCAGCTAAAACCTGGAACTCACTTCCCACTCACCTTCGCATCACTCAGAACCACCTAGCATTCAGAAAGCAACTTAAAACGTGGATATTCGAGAAGTAATTCCCCACCCTCCTTCAAGCGCCTTGAGACCCTCTGGGTATGTAGCGCGCTATATAAATCTCTTGACTTGACTTGACTTGACTAGGGACCAGTTACAAATATATGAGGAGTTGCCTGAAGCCTCTTGCCCTAAAGACTTTTGGAGCCCTATAACAGCGTATATGCTGGCACATCCTGATTTATTCTGGAGGGCGTTGCCGCATGACTGACGTCGCTGTAGACATTCTTCTTGTGCTATCACTGACCGGGAAATATTCCACTCTTCAATCCATGCGCTAAGCTATGGTATTTATGAGATGATGACACATGTTTATCACTGGCCGCTTTGCAACACATGTTTTAGCTGGGTCGCCTCGGTGAAAGGCTCTGAAGTACTCTTATCGCCTGGTGGTTGTTTGTGGGGAGTGGGAGGGTTTGGAGGAGTCGGGGTATTAATGTATTTTCTTGCATATGTACCGAGGTGTGTCGCCGCAGTAACGGCAGTTTCCTAGTTTATGCATATGTACGTCGTACTTGATTCATATGTCACTCAAGGATATTTGCTGTATGTTGCTTTGTAGAAACTCTAATAAAAAGTTTAATAAAAAAAATATATATATATTACCTACTGAAAAACTATGACACCAGCAAGATATGAAATTAAGACACAGTATATTATTCATCATATATTGTGAAAAACTGCAAATAGTGACATTTCAAGGGCACACAATGGACTGTTGTATAACATATATGTAAACATGAAAAACAAATGAATACAAACTTAACAAAAGTGTATTAGGACTGTGATACATAAAATACGAGAGACATTTACAATGATTAACATACAATACATAAATGAATCAATATTGTGTCCGTAGAAAACATTTATATGTTGGAGCAGGTATCCTTTTTTGCTTGGATGTATAGTCAGCTCCACATATGTAAGGGGCACCTCTAATTGGTGTAGACGTTTCAACCCAAAGACTGGTGTTAGTAAAAAACATTGATACCGGTCTTCTTCAGGACTTGAAATTGAAAAGTGCAGCCTATGTGTCAGAAAATAGGTTTTAATGAAATGAATCAATCAGTGTGTAAGGTAAGTGGAACGTATAATGTGTCCACTAACAAAGACGTCTCACCTGTAGATAGGGTGAGGCAGCCTCAATAGTAGGCTTACTATTCAGATATCAAATATCAGTTTAATTAAGTGAGGGTCAGTGTATTTAGAAAACTAAAAACTTGGGCCCCTTGGGATTCTTCCTTTGTATATAATGGAGCCAACAACTAGACTCCCATGGATATATGGCTGACTAGCCAATAACTCAGAAATCCGGAACAGATTCTCAGTAGAGAAGCATAAAATAGAGTGAGGACAGGTTCCAAACCGATGTTGGGCACAAACAATGAACTCTCTAATATCCTTTTTGGTGACATTACCATACAAAACAATTTCAAAAACAGACAATAATAAAGTGCTTGTCCTGTCCTGAAAAATCTGTGGCAGTGTATCACCAATTTATCAAATAAACAAAGTAGAAGCTGTACAGAGAAACATACAATCATCCCCAGCAGATTTTTTAAACAAATAATGGAACCTCTCTGTTTTATATCTCACTGTAGAAAATTGCTATTGTAAAAATTAATTGAAAAATTTGAAAGATAAGCACATTGTGTAGGCAGTTACAAGAGGTGCATAGCAAGGAAAAGATGACCTAAACGATCTGTAGCTTTATAGTCAAAACTCACCACACAACCTGTTTTCACCCAGAGTGATCTATAGACAAAATAAGACTCACTGTTTTGGGTGACCATAGCAAGTCTTGATGCACAGGGAAATGAATCAACCACCTGGAGCAGGAGATACACAGTTAAAATAGAAAGGAATAAAGCATCAACATGCATGTTTTGGAGATTGTTATGAATGTCATCAGAGCTTACGCTGAGAAAGCAGCAGCTGGGCACCTCTATTGCCATGGCAACCATGGAACGAGAGATGTCGAAAAATGATGTGACAGCCGGGGCTTTCATTTTGTCAGTGTGCTGGTCTAGGAAGGCTAAAAAACGTTAATCAGAAGTGACTAAAGTGTGTGTTTTGAAGCCACATGTTATACCTGGTTTGTGTGTGTCTCGCAAATCAAGAGTGAATCAATAATAAAGGGCTAAATGCATGCACAGGAACAATTGTTTAAAACAACGTGATTCAAGGACTTTACAGTTACACAGTTATACGTATAATAGCAAGATGCCCTAGAGAATTATTTACCATAGAAGCAGGGAACAACCACAGGAGCGGCCTGAAGGAATACGACCAGCGCATAAGCGACACCGAACAGCCCTTCATAAGAGACAAAGTCCAGACCAACGTGTCAAACGCCAAGGAACTGTTCAACATCATACAGCAGTTCACAAAAACCCCCGGCAAAGCCACAAACGTCACACCTTCCCTGAAACACTGCGACAAGCTCAGCTCCTACTTCCATCTGAAGATCAAGGTCCTCTACGACAACTTCAGTGAACAGATGCTGGACACCACCCCCTCCCCACCACTGCCGATAAGCCAACTATCATAACTGGAATCCCACCACAGTTGAACACATCACCACAACCATGAAGAAAACCCACTCAGGAGCCCCAGCGGAACCCTGCCCACCACACATATTCCATAGGGTCGCCGCCACCATCGCACCCGAACTAGGACGGACCATCAACACCTGCTTCACGTCCGATATCTGCCCTGATGACTGGAAGTGGGCGGAGATTAAACCCCTCCTCAAGTAGCCAACGGACGACCCAACGGACCTGAAAAACAACTGGCCCATCTCCCGTCTCCCCGTTGTGGCCAAACTCCCCGAAAGACTTGTGAACGCCCAGCTGACCGCCTTCACCGATGAGAACTCCTCCCTAGACGCCTCCCAGTCTGTATTCCGCAGCAACCACAGCACCAAGTCCGTCCTCCTCGCCGCCACTGATGACATCAGCATGTCACTCGACCAGAGACCCACTGTGGCCCTCATCTTTCTAGGCCTCTCTGCTGCCTTCAACACTGTTTTACATCGCATGTTTGCAGCCAGACTTCATGACGCAGGGATACAAGGAGCAGGCACCCAGGGAAACATACCAAACCTGCTCATTTCTGAAAAGCAGCCTCTTGGGGATAGTCAGGTGGCATGACATGTGAGTCTGTCACCAGGTTACCCATAAACCGTTTTTATACTGCAAACTTTGTCTAAAAACACACAGGGCCACACTTATGGCCGTAATTGCATTGAGCTTGCACTATGCAACATGGTGCATGGGCAACACAACTGTTGCCCATGCACCACGGGACAAGATTCAGTGTAAAGCTGCATTGGCTGCATTGGCTTCCTCTGCTCTATGGAGGCATTCCATGGGTGTTGCTTTGGTGTTGCCAATTAGCTCCCATGGTTTTTGTCACATTCACAGATTTACCACAACCCAGTTAAAGCTAGAAATGTGGCAAAAATATAAGCTTTCCCAGGAGAGGCATAAAAGGAGAAACATCTTTATTTCTCCTTGTTACCCCTCTTTCTATCTATGCTGCAAGATGCAGCATACATAAATAGAGGACATTGCCTCTCATGAATGGTATTTGTGAAAGAAGGTGACCAATCCTGCACAAAAATAATGCAGCATGCAACACAGGCACCCTTGCACCATGGTGGAAGTGTGCCTGCATTGGTGTTAGGCAGTCTAACTGCCGACAACACTGGGAAAAGACAGGAATGCACCATACTCATTTAGATCTGGTGTATTGTTGCCCTCTCCCTGTTACACAGCACAAGGTGACTTGCTGTGCTGCATTGAGTGAGAATGTCATAAATATGCCCTATATTTTCCACATATTTCTGTTTTTGAAATCTGCGGGAGCTACAAATTGCCTACCAGTCAGCACTTCCCCATGTCTTCCAATACAAGTTGTACCTTTCTAATGTGGGTTATTCTAATGAGCACAACATGAAAGGCCCAAAACACAATGTAGAGCCATCAACATTTACCATTTCCTGTAAAATAAATTACCTGGTTTTGCAAGGGGGGGCATATGTAGTAGTTAGATCTGGGCTCAGTGGCCACCCACGGAACCTACCAAACTCAGACATGTCTAAAACCTAGAGTGGTGTGCTTCACATGGATCCCATAACAATTTCTTACCCACAATGCCCTAGACACCTAAACCTTTGCCTAAAATACCCTATTTTCCGTCTTTTTCTGTGACATAAACTTCCAGAAACCACAGGGATCAACAATATTCCTATCACCCAGCCTTCCTCCACTCATGCCAATAAAAATGCTTTACCAGTTGTGTGGCTAGGGCGAGTGCCCACAACAGACATGCATCAAAGCAGAGAAGCCCAATAAAAGGTGTGAGCTGGCAGCACAACCAGACGTAGTGTCTTGCTCCCACCCCAGAATGGGTCTATCTGTTTTTTTGCCACATTCTTGGGGTGGTTTAAGGGTGTTTACCTAAAATCCGCCATGGGTCACAGAAAGGTCACCAGGCACAAAGGGGGTGGGTATAAAGGCTCAAATAATAAAAAAACAGGCTTGGGTAGCTTACCTTGTCTCCGGAACTCGCTCTGTTCACGGATGCCTCAGGGAGAGAAGGCTTCAGGGTCATCTTGGACACGGAGTGGTTCGCGCAGGGATGTCCCAATGTGTGGCGTAAGAAGATCACAGCGAACATTACTGTCCTAGAACTCTTCCCGATAGTAGTGGCGTTCCACCTTTGGCCCGCACTGCTGGCAGCACGTAGGGTCTTGTTCTGGTCAGACAATTTGGCGGTGGTGCAAACCATCAATTCACATTCAGCGTCCTGCCAGCTAGTCTTGTGCTTACTCAGGGAACTGGTGAGGGTGTGCTTGGTGAACAACGTCGAGTGCAGAGCGCGACATATACAGGGGGTGCAAACCATAGCGGCTGACGCTCTTTTTCGCTTTCAGTGGCACAGGTGTCTGGAGGCGTGGCTGCGAGCAAGGGAGGTGATGACCCCTTTCCCAGCACAAGTGTGGTTCCTACTGAGTCTGAAAGGCATTTGAGGGGGCTAGTTGAGCTGGCCTTGGCACCTTGGACGATCAAGCGGTACCGGGCGGGTGTGGAGAAGTTCTGCGCAGTAACTGGTTCTTGGGAACAATAGAGGCCTTCCCTGGTGAACAGGACTCAGGACTTCATACTGTGGGCCAAAGATCAGGGGAAGTCACAACCGTGGATAGGAGGACACGTGTCAGCAATCAGCCACCACGCAAAATGACAATAACGGTTTTTCAAGAAAATTGCTCGTTGCTAATGATCCCTTAGCAATACCAGGTTTAATTAACCTGCTTCTTTCTATCAGGTCTGTTTTTTTTTTTTTAAATCCTCATTTGCCTTGCCCTCCTCTTGATTAGCCTTGGACATAGGGACCTGCTTCATGTGAAGAGGGGCACTTTGTGCGAATTGAGTAACATGCTGGGGTCCTGTGAAATATGGTTGTCCGAAAATACGCCTAGGCTGTTTTGGCGGGGCGCGCGATCAGGGGATGCCATGGATACCTCACGCAGGCGGGTGAACAGTGTGATGTGCAAATTCACAGAGCAAAGAGGCTTGGGTTTTGTCAGGCATGGGTTGCTGCATGCGAAATGCACGGGGTGCTTTGAAGACGATGGGATACACCTATTCAGAGTGGGGATGGACCTATTTCTGCTAGACTTAGGCGAGGCATTGGTAGCAGCAGGTTGTAAGTGAAAGCTCAGTATAAGGTGGGGGGACCCAGGGGCAGTGGGGGCCACACCCAGAGCCATGGCGGAGTTACAGGGCAATCCAAAGGCTGGAAGGTACAGAAGGGTACACTTTAAAGGAGCACAGTAAGGGTGCTAAAGTCAATTATCCCCCAGTGATGTCCTCGCCTGGGATCCTGGAGGAGCGACGGTGCCCCGTTAGTCCTATGGGTGGTTGTGGACCTGAGCAACTGGGGGTTGACTGCAACTCTCCGCCCCCCCATAGTTGGGAGGGGCGTGAGTAAGGGGTGGACTGGAGGTCAGCCGGTGGGAGGGTCTATCCTTCCCCCCAAATTGACAACACCCCCGCGGTTAATACCACTGGGGTTTCTGGCTCATCAGGTGGGCAGGTGGTGAGGGGCTGCCTGCCCCTGGATCACCCGTAAGATAACCCAACATGTTGGCATATTGTTATGCAAATAAACCTGCAACAACTTTCTCCACCAATCCATTGTGTTGTGTCTGTTATTCAGTTAATTGTTGTGGGAGGGTTGGGGTATGGGCAATGTTGGCACCATGCCAGGCTGCCCTGGGCCACCGAAGGGAGCCCCTTAAGAGGGCGTCCACCCTTAGTGCCACACAATGGCACAGACCCCAGTAGTGGTCTAGTTTCGGGGACCTGTAAGGTTCCCTCTGGTGACATCACTTCCGGCGTGGGAGGAGGAGAGTGGGGGAGAGGTATTTGTACCATCGGAGCCCACCTTGCACCCTCTTTGGTCCTGGTCGTCGACAAGGACAGGCCCCCTCCTCCCACCGAGCCGAGCTGCCCGATCGCTGTTTTCCCTCCTTACTGCAAACCCGGCGGTTGAGCAGCGGGGGGGGGGGCTTCATCTAATACTATTTGCTTTGTGGTTCAGTCGGAGTTACAGGTGGATCCAAAGGCTGGAAGGTACAGAAGGGTACCCTTTACAGGAGCACAGTAAGGGTGCTAAAGCCAATTATACCTAGGGAGATCCCCGTGTGGGATCCTGGAGGAGCGACGGCGTCCCATTAGTCCTACGGGTGTTTGTGGACCTCAGCAACCGGGGGTTGCCTGCAACTCTCCGCCCCCCGTAGTGGGGAGGGGCATGAGTAAGGGGTGGACTGGAGCTCCACCGGTGGGAGGGGCTATCCCTTCCCCCAAATTGACAACACCCTCGCGGTTAATACCACTGGGGTTTATGGCTCATCAGGTGGGCAGGTGGCGAGGGGCTGCCTGCCCCTGGATCGCCCGTAAGATAACCCAACATGTTGGCATATTGTTATGCAAATAAACCTGCAACAACAACTTTTTCCACCAATCAATTGTGTTGTGTCTGTAATTCAGCTAATTGTCGTGGGAGGGCTAGGGTATGGGCCGATGTTGGCACTATGTCTTGTACAAAATGACAATAACGGTTTTTCAAGAAAATTGCTCGTTGCTAATGATCCCTTAGCAATACCAGATTTAATTAACCTGCTTCTTTCTATCAGGTCTGTTTTTTTTTTTTAAATCCTCATTTGCCTTGCCCTCCTCTTGATTAGCCTCCAACTGCCATGCGCGTCATAAATCAGATTGCGTAGTTTTAACTGCACCTGAAAACGCGATTAGTGAGAGTCATGGGAATCGGCAGGAGATGACCCGAAGAGGTTCAGGGGATGACTCCAACTTGGTATTGAAAACCTGTAGAACCAGCCATAAAACCGAGAGGGGGGGCCTAGTTCTTTGAGTATTAAGGCATAATCATTGAACCGGTGAAAAAAAAAACACATTTATGCCAGCAATTCCTTTGTCCTCTGAAGGCATGTAGTATTGGGTTCCCAAAGCCTACATGCTCCGTAGATAACCCACTTACTCTGAAAGAACTGTTGGCACGGAAACTGAAAAGTACAAAGAACAAGTTTATTAAGACCCCATGGGGTGGTGGTACATTCCTACAGAACCCTTCGGCAATGCAAGAAGTATCACACCGAACGTTGGTGTGAGTCCCTCTTTTATACAGTTTACAAGTAATAAAAAGATAGGCGGCACAAGGTTACAGAGATTATGTACATATATGGTCATTTTTTGGAACACAGCCAACTCATGGGAGGGGTTACAACCCCACTGGTCAGTTTGGCGGCACATTCCTAAGGGGTGACTGGTCAGTTGGAACTGCGCATGCGCGGGCTTGACCGTGGCTAAAAATAGCCTGTTGCTGGGCAGAGTCGAGTGGTCAGTTGCACGGACAACGGACTAAAGGGCATGCTGACCACGAGGCCGCTCATTCTCTAAAATGACCGCCATGATTTACAAAATGGCGTCTCCAAGTATAGTCAAGTTAAGGGGAAAAACGTGTAGCACAGCTAAGCGCTAACTCGGCCATTGTCAAATTACGACAGACGACCCTTTTAGCATTTAGCTGAAGCTACCTCATAGTGGACATAATCGGGATGTTCTGCTTCAATATCGATTAACATTATTTGAGCTACTTCTTTATGAAGCATCATTTTGTTGTGAGCAAGAGCTCGTCTTGATGGTATACAAGCCGATAAACACATAGAACATAATGCAGGGCCACATTGTATACATAAACATACAAGGAATAGTATCCCAACAATGATACATAAAATCGTTAGCAGTTTCCAACCCCAAGTGGTAAGCATTGACCAGAACCACCCTGAAAGAGTCCAAGTTCCATTGTCCGGGTGTATTTCAGCTGCTATTTTGTGCAATTTAGAAATGGCATCATAAACGGATGGTGAATTATCAGGTACGTATACACAGCAGCTACTTCCGATGATTCGACATGCCCCCCCCGATCAGCTAGAACCACATCTAGAACCATTCTGTTCTGAAGCGTAACAATCCTAGAAATCTGAAGTTATTCGGTAATATTTCCTAATGCAAAAGCAGTATCGTTGGCTACAGCCTCGACAACACGGGTCAATCGTCGTATTTTCCTACTATTCAAAGCAGCCCCCACAAAGGAGAACAGTCCCAAATTAAAGTCCACATATTGCTGCAGTGCGGTATCCGTCTGGTCGATATCGTCCAGAACAACAGTACGTTTAACACGATTTAACACAAAATCATGATAAAGCACATAGTCATTATGATACATTGGTGGGGCAATGAATACAGGGGGCAATACAAAGGATACATAGCAAGTTGCTAACCATCCCAATGGAAGCTGATGATAGCCCTTAGTTCCACAAATAAAGTAAGTATTACGAGATGCCACAAACGATATGCCATTCGGACTGTCAAATGTAAGTGTAGTATTGCATTCACTTTTCCCAACCGGGATTGTACCTTTATTACGTATGCACAAATCAGCTTTAGTTGCAATAACATTAATAACACGCGAACTGGATACATTGATGTTTCTTTGGTTGCTGTAAATACAGGATGCAGATGCATTGTCGGGGCGGTATTCTTCCCATTCAAATCGAGTACCCTCAGCTCGTGGGTACCCATCCCGGTCGTGATAGCAAATTTTATTCAAACGAAAAAGCACCCCCCCTTTCGTTGGCCATCGCAAAGTGAATAGCAAAGTGTACCAGGCATTGCAAGACCCATTATGTGAAAACGGAAGCGGAATGAGTGGAGTGCCCCCTCTCTTCTGATGACCAGGCAACATCCCACACACCCAACAATTGGAAGTATTTGTCATGTTATGCGTATGATGCAGAATCTGAATAAAGCTATTGTTCAAATAGGTCTGCCGGTGCCGTTCTTCATGGTAGGGCAAGGTGAAATGAAAATGTTCTGATGGAGCCGGGGTAGTCGGCAGCAAATATTCACGTGCAGGCACCACGAGTTCAACTACCCAAGCTATCACTGCTATCACCACAATGGTCAAGACGAAAAGGATGGCACCAAGTATTCTTTTATCTCGTGACGCAGAAGACGCCATAGTTCAAAGAGTTCTTAATGTCTCAAATAGTTCAAAAGTTCACAAAGTCTCAAATGTACATATGTATATATTTATACCTAAAAAGGAAAAATACGGTGCTGAGCTCCGAGGTAGCCGTTGTTTTCTTCTCCGGGGTCAAGACGTGTGTCGCTACTCTTGGCAGAACTGATCCCCCCCACTTGAGATTCCCGGTTTCCGTTTCACAAACCCCAGAGTGGTAACCAACCAGTCTCGAAAAATCAAAAAATCTTCTCCTTATCGTGGCCGCAGATCGTAGCGCTGTTTTCCAGAAGCAGTGTGGTCCGGGAAGGCTCCCCCGACTTTGGCCGATGTCACAGCTGGGCTCTTTTCTTTTTCCAGAATCTCCTTGTAGTCAGTCAGCACGGCAGGATTCACTAGGTCCGGAGAGACACGCCGGCAGTGAGTTGAGTGTATCCACCGCTTTCTGTTGGTCACTTGTACAGCTGTTCGAGTAGCCAAGAGGACCTGCTCGGGGCCACGCCACCTCGGTTCCAAGCTGTTCGCCCTCTCAAACGATCTGACCATGACAAAATCGCCAGGTCGAAGATTGTGAGCCTCTCCAGTCGAGTTGTCAGGGAGCGCTTCTCGAACCTGTTGATGAATAGAAAGCAAATCATTTGTTAATCGTGCCAAATAGTTATTCATCATTATACAAGGCACATCATGTATCAATCGCGGCTTAGGCACTCCCCAGATATTCATAGGCCTTCAAACACCACTTCATACGGTGTGAGGCTTGTTCGAGAGTGGGGCACTGATCTAAGAGAGAGCAATGCTAACGGTAAAGCATCCGGCCACTTTAATGACGTAGATGCTACAATCTTAGCCAGTTTTAGTTTCAACGTGGCATTGTACCGCTCAACAAAACCTGCTGACTGAGGGTGGAACACAGCATGAAACTTCTGCTGAATCCCCAACCCCTTCAGCACATACTCCACAATCTTCCCGACAAAATGAGGCCCATTATCGCTCCACAAAAATTTGCAAACTCCAAATCGAGGGAAGTACTCCTTGAGCAACACCTTAGCCGTTGTCAAAGCTGTATTATCTTTCGTGGGGAAGGCCTCAACCCATTTGCTAAAAGCACACACCACCACTAGGACATACTTAAGGTTATTGCAGCGCTCAAGCTGGATGTAATCCATTTGGAGTACCTCGAATGGTGCGGAAGGTGGAACGAACCCTCCTTTCAGAGTATGTGTCCCTTTTGCAGGATTGTGCTGTAAACATATCAGACAGGTCTGCACTACTCTCTTGGCTGTATTGGCAATCTCGGGATGCTCCCAAACTCGTGATAACAATCGAGTGATCGCAAGAGCTCCCACATGTGCTAGTCCGTGGGTCATCTGAACCATTGCTTGCAAATAAGCTGCAGGCAATTTCCATTTCTCCATATCTTTGCTTCTCCAACAACCCTCGTCATCTAGCACCCCATCTGCTACCCATGCCGCAAGTTCTGCTTCAGTCGCTGATTTTTGGATATCTAATATCTCCGCTCTAGCATCGTACCATCGCTCAGCTTGTGATTTTGTTACATACATGGGGGAGTCAGTTCGGAACATAGCTGTTTGTCTTGCTATGCTATCTGCAAAAGCATTTCCTTGACCCACTTTATCAGTGATCTTTTTATGGGCCCTGCATTTTATGATTGCTACTTTCTTCGGGAAAAGCAACGCGTTTAGGAGATCACGCACCAATTCTCCGTGCATAATGTGTACTCCATGAGAAGTTAAAAACCCACGTTCTCTCCAAAGTAGCCCGAAGTCATGTGCTACTCCGAAGGCGTACCGGCTGTCTGTGTATATGTTCACACATAGGCCAGCACTCAATTCGCAGGCTCTCGTCAAAGCTATCAGCTCTGCTGCCTGAGCTGACTTTTGTGGTATTCGTGCTGTTTCTACCACTGTTCTAAGTGTCGTGATCGCGTATGCTGCGGAAGTCGTACCATCTGGCAGCCTCAAACACGATCCATCAACCCACAGCTCCCCGTCCACATCTGGAAGTGGCATATCCTGTAGGTCAACACGACCCTTTGTCTGTTCCTCGGTCAGGAAAACACAATCATGGGGGCTTATTTATGAAGGCCTTGCGCCACCGGTGCGTGTCTTTTTCCCATTTTAAAAGTCACGTAAAAGTCGCGCAAGACCTTCATAAATAAGGCCCATGATGTTTTTCTTCCTGACCCTCCTCAACCGGATAGGGCAATAAAGTGGCAGGGTTCAGGGTAGCACATCTTTTCAGTGTGATATGTGGCACCAGAAGTGTAAGCTCATATCCTGTCAAGCGTGCACTCGTGAGATACTGGGTTTTCGTCTGATTCAACAGGGCATCAACTGCATGGGGAACTAACACCAACAATTTGTGCGATAACACTATTCCCTCACTCTGTCGTATAGCTACTGCTGTTGCTGCGACTGCTCGGAAACACCCAGGTAACCCTCGTGCTACAGGATCAAGGACCGCCGAAAAGTATGCACATGGTCTTTGTTTGTCCCCGTGTGCTTGCACTAACACTGATAACGCGCACCCATCTTTCTCGTGCACGTATAACGTAAAAATCTTTGAGTAGTCTGGTGTACCTAACACGGGGGCAGAGCAAAGAGCCTGTCTCAATTGTTCGAAAGCATTTTGACATTCCTCTGTCCATTCAAGAGGCATTGGTGTAGTTTTGGACAGCAACGCTAACAAAGGTTTGATAATATGCGAAAACCCCATGATCCACTGTCTGCAAAAGGACGTTAACCCTATAAAAGCACGTACATCTCTTTGTGTGCGGGGGACTGGTGTATCTAGAATCGCCTGAATCCGATCTGATGTTAATGCACGCCCCTCCTTAGACAAAAGATGACCGAGGTAGGTCACCTTGGGTCTACAGAATTGGAGCTTTTTCTTCGAAACCTTGTGATTGTTCTGAGCCAGAAAGGAAAGTAAAGCAAGCGTACTCTCCTTGCATTGAGCATACGTGTCAGCAGCTAACAAAAGATCATCGACATACTGGATAAGGGCAACTCCAGACTGCAATTGAAAAGAATCAAGCTGTCTCTTTAGGGCCTGGCTGTAGATACTCGGACTCTCAGTGTAACCCTGAGGAACACGACAAAATCTATACGATTTATTATTTAACGTGAAGCCAAATAAGTATCTGCTATCAGGATGGATGGGAATGGAAAAGAACGCATTTTTCAGGTCGATAACACTAAATGTCGTCGCCGTTGGGGGGACCAATGTAAGCAATGTCGTGATATCAGACACCACCGGGTATTGGGGGATGACAATTTTGTTAATTTCTCTCAAATCAATAATAAACCGATAGACTTTGTCGTCAGTATCTTTCTTAAGGATCGGGAGAATAGGGCTATTGCAAACATTATAGGGGACTTCCTCCACTACCCCTGCAATGATCAAATCTTGAACAATGTGTGTCAGGGCAATTTCACCTTCCCTAGAGATCTTATACTGTGGTACACGTGGCAAAAGTACTCCCTTCTTTACAGTAATACGAATAGGTGGAATAAGCATCTGTCCCACATCCGTATCTGAGGTCGCCCACAACGTGTGAGGGAGAGAGGCTAATGCTTCACAATCTTGTATAGTAAAAAATCTGTCTGAATCTGGATAGTTATCATTCAAAATGACTCGCACCCCCTCCGGAGCACAACGTATCGTCGCTCGAAAATATTTGAGCAAATCAATGCCCAGAATATTATCTGGGGTATAAGGTGACAACAAAAATTGGCCAAAACTGAAAAATGTATCAAGACAAAGTGCAAGAGGCTTCGATAATGGGCTAGGAGTGGGTGTGCCATCAAACCCTATACATGTTATCATATCGCCAGACAGGGGAGCCCTCGGAACCAAGTTTTTAGACAAAGCGCTACGAGTAGCTCCTGTGTCGACTAGAAACTGATCAGTAGAACCCAAGATGCCCACTGATACATATGGACCACTCTGATCTACTGGCACTTCAACTGATTCCGTACCCCATCCTACGCAATCCTATGCATGCACATAATCTTGATGTTCCACATTCTCACCCTCCGATATCTGATACTGGTTCCTTCTATCAAAAGTATTACGGTCATCCTGGCCACGGCCCCTCTCTTCACACCTATTACGATCACCTCCGCTGCCTCTCGCCCCCGAATAACTTCCCCTCGACCGTCCACCTCCAGGACCACGCTGACTACGCTGCTCACGAAGTACCGGACAATCATCAGCCCAATGCCCAAACTCCTTACAATAAGCACATTGATCCTCCGCTATATCCGTTCGCCCGTACGACGCATTACACCCTCCTCGCCTGCCCCTATCATTCCCTCTAGATTGCGTTCCACGAACCTGTGCCAACATCACCTTCGTTTTCAATTCCTTCGCTTTCTTATCAACACTTTCTTTAGCCTCCAACTCCTGCCGCTCATAGTACTGAGCCATAGTTAACAAAGACGCAGGGGTCGCCGTGGTCCAGGAACTTTCACTCGCTTTCAATCGCTTCGCAATCTCCGGTAGGAGATTAGCCACATACTTATCGACAAACAGATGCCTACCCGTATCGTCCGTTAATGATTGTCCACTATAATCATGAAAAGCTTCTTCAAAGCGTGTAAAGAAATCAGATACCGATTCATCCGGCTTCTGTTTACATGAAGCCAACATGGTCCAATCAATCTTTTTAGGAGGTACCAGAGTTTTTAATTTAGTCAAAATAGCCGTCGGGAGATCCAGAATCAAAGCACACGGTTTACATGCAGGTTCCCTTTGTAAGTCAGCCTGCTCTAAGTCCTTCCACGCAGCCCCAAAAATCGTTTGATCATTAGTTTTACGAATCAACCTCCACATATCAGGGGGAAGAATTAACCCAAAAAAGAGATCTATGTCAACAAGGGTCATGACACAAGAAGAAATGGCCCCTTCCACCCCTTCATAGAATGCTGCTGGGTTTTTCCGAAGATCTGGCAAAGAATTTTTGAGCGCCATAACATCTGCTCTATTCCAAGGCGTATACACCCAATTATATATAAAATACCCCTTCGCATCCTTCGACATTTTATCGTCATCTGTACCCTCTCCCTTTGGAGGAACATACAAAGGCGCAGCTTCACGCATAGGCATAACATGCATTTTGGTACTCTTATCTGAACCCCGAAGAGAACACTCTTTGGATTCCTCCATCGACCCCGGCACGGACCCTGCAGCATTTTTCTTTTCATCCCGCAATCTGGTCGCCTCATCCCGCAGATGAAGTAGTCGTGTGAAAAGGTCGTCAGTATCTGAAAGAGCAAATAAACCTTTATCCAATTTCTCACAATAAACTGACACAGCTTTGGGTTCTAAAGTGTCCGAATATTTACGAAAGCGAGCAACAACTTCATGCGCTAAAGTATTTATGAAACACATTAATCCTCGATCTGACCACATTTTCCTTTCAGCTAAAATCGTTGCTACAGTTACATGATCCAAATGTAATTTTCTAGCAAGACCACGCAAGTCTGCGGCTCTTTCCGCAGATAACCTGACACTCGAATTGTCCTTCCCATCCGACTTATCCTGACCTTCATCACCAGAATCCTCGAACTGAGACGTAGGGTGGACATACGGAGGCGGAGAGCGATCTAGTAACGAAAAATCATCAATTTCATTATTAAGGACAGGATAAAGCGGACGACGAATAGGAAATTGACCGGCCGTTTGCAAGTTACGTTCCCGTTCCTCCCTTTCTTTCTTCTCCTGCGCTTCCTTTTCCTCAAGCTGTAAAGCCTTATCTCGAGCAGCCTTTCGCTGCTCTTTGTCCGCCAAGGCAATTTCACGTTTCATACGTTCACGCACCGCTTTCTCCCACATTCGTACACAATCAAACATATTCTGTCTAGACCTACGTTGAAACAAACACTGCTCCACAAATTGAACCTTTCGCAAATCGAACGACCCATGTAGTGGCCATTGCAATTCAGGATTTGATTTTGTATATTTATGCCATAATTTACTGTACATTATAGGGGGAAGGCCGAATTTGATATACATCTCACGGTTTGGAGTTCCTTCTGGAGGAGCCGGCTGTGATTCCGCTAACCTAATTGTGGTACCATTTCCAAGACAGCACATCCCTCGGAGTGTGCTTAAAACAGGCATGTTCAAAAAGTATCACGAAAGCGTGACACGGTATAAACTGGCACTTACAGTACTTCACACAAGTGTGCCGCTCAAAGGAAAAAAAACAAAATTAGAGAAACATCTCTACATGCCTGCCTATGTGAAGTGCACTACACATATAATTCAAAGATCACAAAAGTCGCAAAGTCACAAATGTTAGCTAACTCAAATCATAGACACAAATCATAGAACTTCGGCAAGCGTCCGAGGACTACCTTACCGATCACAAATCTTACCCAAATCTCAAAGGTCCAGATTCCAACTGCCAAGGTCTTTAATCGAATCAGCCAAACGGCACTTATCCAGCAACGCAGACGATCAAGAACTCAGTCGGAGACCGGCGCCACCTGGAAAGTCAGATCGGAAGGAAGGGAAGAAACACCGTGGGTGCCAAGACTCGGGTCACTCGGTGGCAGCCTACGCGTCCATGGCGAGTTTCCAAACCTTCGTCACGACCTCTCCTTCGGGCATCCGAGTCGCCGATGAGTCCCTTCGTGGTCGCCAATTTGTAGTATTGGGTTCCCAAGGCCTACATGCTCCGTAGATAACCCACTTACTCTGAAAGAACTGTTGGCACGGAAACTGAAAAGTACAAAGAGCAAGTTTATTAAGACCCCATGGGGTGGTGGTACATTCCTACAGCACCCTTCGGCAATGCAAGAAGTATCACACCGAACGTTGGTGTGAGTCCCTCTTTTATACAGTTTACAAGTAATAAAAAGATAGGCGGCACAAGGTTACAGAGATTATGTACATATATGGTCATTTTTTGGAACACAGCCAACTCATGGGAGGGGTTACAACCCCACTGGTCAGTTTGGCGGCACATTCCTAAGGGGTGACTGGTCAGTTGGAACTGCGCATGCGCGGGCTTGACCGTGGCTAAAAATAGCCTGTTGCTGGGCAGAGTTGAGTGGTCAGTTGCACGGACAACGGACTAAAGGGCATGCTGACCACGAGGCCGCTCATTCTCTAAAATGGCCGCCATGATTTACAAAATGGCGTCTCCAAGTATAGTCAAGTTAAGGGGAAAAACGTGTAGCACAGCTAAGCGCTAACTCGGCCATTGTCAAATTATGACTGGGAATCGGCAGGAGATGACCCGAAGAGGTTCAGGGGATGACTCCAACTTGGTATTGAAAACCTGTAGAACCAGCCATAAAACCAAGAGGGGGGGCCTAGTTCTTGGAGTATTAAGGCATAATCATTGAACCGGTGAAAAAAAAAACACATTTATGCCAGCAATTCCTTTGTCCTCTGAAGGCAGAGGTGTCTGGACCTAGTTTAAATCAGTGTGGGGTGCATTCTGCCAGGGTGCACTTCATTCCTTTGTCAGTGTGGGCCAGGGTCCACAGACGCACTACAGGAGGTGCAAGAATGCTGCTGATTACATTGAAGGTAAATTATGTTTCAAAAGCTTCTGTGATTGCAGGAGCTCGCCTGCTCACTGGCGGTGCTACTATGCTTACTTGTTTTCAATTTTGTGCCCATTATGTATGAGTGTACTTTACAGAACTGCGTAATGCTAGACACTAGAGATTACATTGCAGGTAAATTATGTTTCAAAAGCTTCTGTGATTGCAGGTGCTCGCCTGATCACTGGCGGTGCTACTATTCTTACTTGTTTTCGATTTTGTGCTCATTATGTATGAGTGTACTTTACAGAACTGCGTATAGGCTGCGAGCAAGGGAGGTGATGACCCCTTTCCCAGCACATGTGTGGTTCCTACTGAGTCTGAAAGGCATTTGATGGGGCTAGTTGAGCTGGCCTTGGCACCTCAGACGATCAAGCGGTACCGGGCGGGTGTGGAGAAGTTCTGCGCAGTAACTGGTTCTTGGGAACAATAGAGGCCTTCCCTGGTGAACAGGACTCAGGACTTCATACTGTGGGCCAAACATCAGGGGAAGTCACAACCGTGGATAGCAGGACACTTGTCAGCAATCAGCCACCATGCTAGGTTGAGGGGGCAGTTAGATCCTACCAAGTACTTCTTAATAAGGTCGGCACTGAAGGGCTAGGCCAGGAGCGAGCCGCGAGCACCCAACACCAGGTCAACCATAGACTTTGTAACGCTACAGGGGATGCTAGATTGGGTGGGCAGGGCCACTCACTCAGTTTTTGAAGCAGCTCTTTTTTCTGCAACTTTTGGGTTGGCTTTCTTCGGATCTTTTAGAATGGCGGAGCTGGTGGCCAAATCTAAACAGGATAAATCAGGTGTAGCCTTGTCCAGATAGGATGCAGTATTGACAGACAAGGTCCTGACTTTAAGGCTGCAGAGATCAAAAACAGACCAGGATGGGGCAGGGAAAGTGATAGTGTTGAACAGAATGGAAATCGTCAAGTATTGTCCAGCGCGCCTAGTCGCGAGATACCTGGTGCTGCACACCGCTAGCAAGGGTTACCTCCTGATGCACGCAAATGGTACCCCTTTGACCAAATTTCAAGTACAGCGCATAATGGAGGTGTGTCTGGAACTCTCAGGCAATAAGGTCCAGGGCAAGCGTTTTTGCAGCCACTCATTTAGAATAAGGGCAGCTACCACGGCCTTCCAGGCGGGCTTGCCCGTGGAACACATAAAACAAGTGGGGTGTTGGGAGTCAAATTGTTACAGGAAATAGATACGTTCATAAGAGTCATGATTAAACAATGGCTGGAGCTTAATGTGCTTATTATTGTGTGACTTAAGAGTCAGTGTAATTGTGATTTCAATGTGTTTGAAGAATTGAGTTTTGCGGTTATAATAAATAGTGTGTCAAACTTCTGCATCTTTATTTACCAGGTAAAACGGTCTGGGTGACGGGACATTCTGGAATCCTGAGGGTATCTCTGTGGGCTGATAGCAGCAAATGAAAACACGGGTTCACGGCAACAAGGATAATTTGGCTGGGGACACCCGGCATGCGTTGGAATAGCTTGAAGCGAAAAATTCTTCAGAGACTGGGCGGGGGGACTCGCCACCCGACGTATTGGTAATACACCTAGGAGGTGATGATTTGGTTCCCCTAGGACATAGGGACCTGCTTCATGTGAAGAGGGGCACTTTGTGCGAATTGAGTAACATGCTGGGGTCCTGTGAAATATGGTTGTCCGAAATTACGCCTAGGCTGTTTTGGCGGGGCGCGCGATCAGGGGATGCCATGGATACCTCACGCAGGCGGGTGAACAGTGTGATGTGCAAATTCACAGAGCAAAGAGGCTTGGGTTTTGTCAGGCATGGGTCGCTGCATGCGAAATGCACGGGGTGCTTTGAAGACGATGGGATACACCTATCCAGAGTGGGGATGGACCTATTTCTGCTAGACTTAGGCGAGGCATTGGTAGCAGCAGGTTGTAAGTGAAAGCTCAGTATAAGGTGGGGGGGCCCAGGGGCAGCGGGGGCCACACCCAGAGCCATGGCGGAGTTACAGGGCGATCCAAAGGCTGGAAGGTACAGAAGGGTACACTTTACAGGAGCACAGTAAGGGTGCTAAAGTCAATTATCCCCCAGGGAGGTCCTCGCCTGGGATCCTGGAGGAGCGACGGTGCCCCGTTAGTCCTACGGGTGGTTGTGGACCTGAGCAACCGGGGGTTGCCTGCAACTCTCCGCCCCCCCATAGTTAGGAGGGGCGTGAGTAAGGGGTAGACTGGAGGTCAGCGGTGGGAGGGGCTATCCCTTCCCCCAAATTGACAACACCCCCGCGGTTAATACCACTGGGGTTTATGGCTCATCAGGTGGGCAGGTGGCGAGGGGCTGCCTGCCCCTGGATCACTCGTAAGATAACCCAACATGTTGGCATATTGTTATGCAAATAAACCTGCAACAACTTTCTCCACCAATCCATTGTGTTGTGTCTGTTATTCAGTTAATTGTTGTGGGAGGGTTGGGGTATGGGCAATGTTGGCACCATGCCAGGCTGCCCTGGGCCACCGAAGGGGGCCCCTTAAGAGGGCGTCCACCCTTAGTGCCACACGATGGCACAGACCCCAGTAGTGGTCTAGTTTCGGGGACCTGTAAGGATCCCCGGGTGACATCACTTCCGGCATGGGAGGAGGGGAGTGGGGGAGAGGTATTTGTACCATCGGAGCCCACCTTGCACCCTCTTTGGTCCTGGTCATCGACAAGGACAGGCCCCCTCCTCCCACCGAGCTGAGCTGCCCGATCGCTGTTTTCCCTCCTTACTGCAAACCCGGCGGTCGAGCAGCGGGGGGGGGGGCTTCATCTAATACTATTTGCTTTGTGGTTCAGTCGGAGTTACAGGTGGATCCAAAGGCTGGAAGGTACAGAAGGGTACCCTTTACAGGAGCACAGTAAGGTGCTAAAGCCAATTATCCCTAGGGAGATCCCCGTGTGGGAACCTGGAGGAGCGACGGCGTCCCGTTAGTCCTACGGGTGTTTGTGGACTTCAGCAACCGGGGGTTGCCTGCAACTCTCCGCCCCCCGTAGTGGGGAGGGGCATGAGTAAGGGGTGGACTGGAGCTCCACCGGTGGGAGGGGCTATCCCTTCCCCCAAATTGACAACACCCTCGCGGTTAATACCACTGGGGTTTATGGCTCATCAGGTGAGCAGGTGGCGAGGGGCTGCTTCTTTCTATAAGGTCTGTTTTTTTTTTTAAATCCTCATTTGCCTTGTCCTCCTCTTGATTAGCCTCCAACTGCCATGCGCGTCATAAATCAGAGTGCGTAGTTTTAACTGCACCTGAAAACGCGATTAGTGAGAGTCATGGGAATCGGCAGGAGATGACCCGAAGAGGTTCAGGGGATGACTCCAACTTGGTATTGAAAACCTGTCGAACCAGCCATAAAACCGAGAGGGGGGGCCTAGTTCTTGGAGTATTAAGGCATAATCATTGAACCGGTGAAAAAAAAAACACATTTATGCCAGCAATTCCTTTGTCCTCTGAAGGCAGAGGTGTCTGGACCTAGTTTAAATCAGTGTGGGGTGCATTCTGCCAGGGTGCACTTCATTCCTTTGTCAGTGTGGGCCAGGGTCCACAGATGCACTACAGGAGGTGCAAGAATGCTGCTGATTACATTGAAGGTAAATTATGTTTCAAAAGCTTCTGTGATTGCAGGAGCTCGCCTGCTCACTGGCGGTGCTACTATGCTTACTTGTTTTCAATTTTGTGCCCATTATGTATGAGTGTACTTTACAGAACTGCGTAATGCTAGACAATAGAGATTACATTGCAGGTAAATTATGTTTCAAAAGCCTCTGTGATTGCAGGTGCTCGCCTGATCACTGGCGGTGCTACTATTCTTACTTGTTTTCAATTTTGTGCTCATTATGTATGAGTGTACTTTACAGAACTGCGTAATGGCTGCGAGCAAGGGAGGTGATGACCCCTTTCCCAGCACATGTGTGGTTCCTACTGAGTTTGAAAGGCATTTGATGGGGCTAGTTGAGCTGGCCTTGGCACCTCAGACGATCAAGCGGTACCGGGTGGGTGTGGAGGAGTTCTGCGCAGTAACTGGTTCTTGGGAACAATAGAGGCCTTCCCTGGTGAACAGGACTCAGGACTTCATACTGTGGGCCAAACATCAGGGGAAGTCACAACCGTGGATAGCAGGACACTTGTCAGCAATCAGCCACCACGCTAGGTTGAGGGGGCAGTTAGATCCTACCAAGTACTTCTTAAAAAGGTCTGCACTGAAGGGCTGGGCCAGGAGCGAGCCGCGAGCACCCAACACCAGGTCAACCATAGACTTTGTAACGCTACAGGGGATGCTAGATTGGGTGGGCAGGGCCACTCACTCAGTTTTTGAAGCAGCTCTTTTTTCTGCAACTTTTGGGTTGGCTTTCTTCGGATCTTTTAGAATGGGGGATGTTGGAAATGGAATCCCTGGCTGGCCAGGGCTTGCGCCAAAGTCAGTCAGAGACCACCACTCCTAAGTCAGGGCAAGGGAGTCACACACCAAGGCAACCCCCACTCGCCCTCTAGGTAACGTGGCGCGAGCAGTCTAGGCTAAACTTGGAGGCGGTATAAGTTAAGTATTTGCGCATGCACCCCAGCAACAACACCCAAGGCCCACCACAAAGAAAGACTCCACACAAGGTTATATAAAAAATAGCCTTTGTATTCCAATACACATACATTAGATAAAACACACACTTTACATTGTGCCAGAGGCACGGGCAGAATTTACAAGGGGATTATGTACAAGACAGGGCCACCTGGACCACTGTCAAGGGTATGCACTTTTAGAACTTAGCACTTGTAGAAAGAATACTTAGCAAAAACAATACTCAGCACATAAATCATAAAATGACTTTAGCATCAAAATAGCGCATGTAGCCCACAACCAGGACTTCCTGGTAAGGGGTAAACCCCTCCTACGTAACCCTAATCACTCTAGGCAAATCACGCAGGTAACTAGGACCTTAGTCTCAGGACCTATGGGAGGAAAAGCACTCACCTAAGCATACACACATAGCAAAGGGAAAGAAGCACACATATCTCAATGTCCAGAAGTAGCACTTCCCTTCTAGACACATACATGCCGCAGACACCATCTCGCAGCATTCACTCTCACGAGTTTACACATACTAAACTCGAGCCTGCACTCCCCACGCATCAGGAACTACCAGGGACACACACATTCCCCATGCATTCCTATGGGAGGGCAGGCCAGCCATACTACACGCACACGCTTTCACTCTGGGACTCAGGGGAAAGTGCGCCAAGACCCAAATATCACTGACACAGGGTCACACATAAGGCAAAAAGTCTAGGGGTGAACCTGCCCTGCGGGCCAAGTCCAACACAACCCCCTTCCAGCCAAAACGCAGGGGAGAACAATCACCACCGTGATGGACTTCCCTGCTTGGGGCGATAGAACACGGTCGCAGGCCCGCCACTGCCGGGACACCCTCCTGTTCTATGCCACGGTGAACCCCTAGGGTTCCTTCTAAAGCTACTGTAAGGACCAACTGGGCTACCCCACTGGTACTCCTCAGCTGTCCGCGGCCAGGACCAGGCCCTGGGCCACCCAGGTGCCACCGGTCCTTGCCAATTCGCAGAGCGGGGGGTAGTAACCCCTGGCACATAGTATCCATTCTCCACTCTCCCTGTCTGCAAGACAGGACTAGACTGCCACTGGTTCACCAGCCTTTGGTCTACAACCTCAGGCGGACCAGGAGTCTCAGGGAAGGCTCTCCTCCCCCTACCCCTTCTTCTAGGGTTCCTCCTCCTCCTGTGAGGGGTACCCTTACAACGCCACTCCAACCCAGGGTTTAACCCCTCAGGTTGCACCGGGGTCAGAGGTGGGCTCTCCCACCCTCTGCACCCCCTTCCAGAGGTCTGCCCTCTCCCAACTGGAGAAGTTCCTCTGGAAGAACCGGTCAGGACACTGGTTACAGTCGTCCTACCCTTCAGGTCAGGCAGAACCTGAACCTGGCCTCCCAACCTCCGGTCTAAAACCTTTGGTGGAATAATTGCCTGGCACTCCAGGACTTCTGGGGACTCACTCACCATCCCCCTGAGGCTAACACATGACTCATGTGCTGTGTGACTGTCTGTCTGGCGCAGATCTCCCGCCTCCTGTCCACCTGACAGTGCGCAAAGATCCCCCAGACCAGAAGTGGCGCCACCCGGGTCCCCCCAAGAAGATCTAGCCCAACTGGCTAGTCTCTGGTCCACTGGTGCATCCACTGGGAAACTCATCCCCCAATCACTCCTCACTTCGGACTTCTGTGCCCTCCCAACTGGAGCGACACTGCCGGACACTGGAACCCCTGGAGCTCTAGTTACAGATGCTCCAGGTTCCCTAGACACTAGGAGATCCTCCTCAAGTGTACTAACAGGACAGCCTAGGTACCCAACCTGGTGTTCCCTCAAGAAACCACCCAAGTTCTGAGACAGGGCTTCGGGCCTCTGGGGGCTCTCAGCCACCCACTGACTCCTGCTCCACTGAGCCAGGTAGTCAGCCCCTTCTCCCTTCTCACTATACTGGGACCTAGCTGGGCTACACTGAGCCTCTTCCCCCACGCTGGGCTGGAAGCTCCCTGTACCACTACTGTTGGACTCACTTTCTAGTGACTGTACAGAACCTCTAGCACTCTCCCAGCGGTCTGCTTCCTCTGCAAGCTCGTGTGGTTCAGACAATCCACACCCTACTAGGTGTTGGCGCAATCCTGGATAAACAACACTGAGCAACTGCTCTCTGAGAAACATATCAAACAATATGTCCCAATCACATTTCGTGGGCTCCCGTACCCAATCACACAGGGCTCCACAACAGTCATCCTCAAAGTCTACCCAAGACTGGTGAGACGGTTTCCTAAGGTTCCTAAACCTCAACCTATTCTCCTCCTCTGGGGAAACAGGAACCATACTCTGGGAACTGGGAATTTCTAGACTGAGATTCAAATAGCTGCCACCACTGGACTCAACCCTCCCTGGGGGATCCAGAAAATTATGACTGCGGTCAGGGGATAACCTACACTCTAGGGCTATCTTCTACCTGGCCAAGGCCCTCTCAGCCTCTGCAGTCCGCTCATTCACACCCAGCTGCGCCATCTCTCTGGCATGCTCTAACCTGAGCTTCTCCATGGCCAGCTGTTGCTCCCTCTCTTCTCTCCTATCCACCCACTCCTCTGGGGACAGGGAAAGGGATGGGGTGCTACATCTGACACTGGACCCAGCAAGGGACTCCCTATCTAGGGGGTACTCGCTCTCTGCTGGCGCCCATCCACTGTCAAACTCACTCTCCACATCAGACTCTTCAGGGCTCCCCTCAGACCCACCACCCTCATGGTGTGCGGTCGGGGCCCTCTCCCTCTCACTGTGCTCACGCTCCCAGTCACTCTTCTGCCACAGGATCATGTTATCCCTAAGCTTGGACTGGGTGTCTGACTCACTCACTGGGATGTCTCTCTCCTCACAAAACCGTACCAACTCATGCACACTGTACTTAAACAGGCCACAGAGGTTAAAAGGAGATTCCATCTTGACAGGATGCTCACAGACACGTGCAACACAAGGGACCTAGCAATCTGAAGTAAGAGTACACAATTCCAAAACTTCAACACTCTCCTTATCAAAGAGAACTCATACTCATGCGTCCAGGGAAACACACCATTCATCCACACACACCCTCCCCTCGGATCGGTAAGGCAGTTTCTACCACCCCTGACTTCTCAACCTGACCACAAGTGACACAGGTACCAAACTCTGGAAGCAGGGCGGGGGACAAATGTACTGAACACAATTATCAAATGACACTCTTCAGGAAAAGAAACAATGGAACTTTACCAAAAACACAATAATCCCCTAAAATGTGGTCATCTAAAATGCAGAGCTTTGTAGTGGCCAGTTGCCGCTGTGGTACAACGCAAACACAAATTCCTATCCCACCGCTGCCACCAATGTTGGAAATGGAATCCCTGGCTGGCCAGGGCTTGCGCCAAAGTCAGTCAGAGACCACCACTCCTAAGTCAGGGCAAGGGAGTCACACACCAAGGCAACCCCCACTCGCCCTCTAGGTAACGTGGCGCGAGCAGTCTAGGCTAAACTTGGAGGCGGTATAAGTTAAGTATTTGCGCATGCACCCCAGCAACAACACCCAAGGCCCACCACAAAGAAAGACTCCACACAAGGTTATATAAAAAATAGCCTTTGTATTCCAATACACATACATTAGATAAAACACACACTTTACATTGTGCCAGAGGCACGGGCAGAATTTACAAGGGGATTATGTACAAGACAGGGCCACCTGGACCACTGTCAAGGGTATGCACTTTTAGAACTTAGCACTTGTAGAAAGAATACTTAGCAAAAACAATACTCAGCACATAAATCATAAAATGACTTTAGCATCAAAATAGCGCATGTAGCCCACAACCAGGACTTCCTGGTAAGGGGTAAACCCCTCCTACGTAACCCTAATCACTCTAGGCAAATCACGCAGGTAACTAGGACCTTAGTCTCAGGACCTATGGGAGGAAAAGCACTCACCTAAGCATACACACATAGCAAAGGGAAAGAAGCACACATATCTCAATGTCCAGAAGTAGCACTTCCCTTCTAGACACATACATGCCGCAGACACCATCTCGCAGCATTCACTCTCACGAGTTTACACATACTAAACTCGAGCCTGCACTCCCCATGCATCAGGAACTACCAGGGACACACACATTCCCCATGCATTCCTATGGGAGGGCAGGCCAGCCATACTACACGCACACGCTTTCACTCTGGGACTCAGGGGAAAGTGCGCCAAGACCCAAATATCACTGACACAGGGTCACACATAAGGCAAAAAGTCTAGGGGTGAACCTGCCCTGCGGGCCAAGTCCAACAGGGGAGCTGGTGGCCAAATCTAAACAGGATACATCAGGTGTAGCCTTGTCCAGATAGGATGCTGTATTGACAGACAAGGTCCTGACTTTAAGGCTGCAGAGATGAAAAACAGACCAGGATGGGGCAGGGAAAGTGATAGTGTTGAACAGAATGGAAATCGTCAAGTATTGTCCAGCGCGCCTAGTCGCGAGATACCTGGTGCTGCACACCGCTAGCAAGGGTTACCTCCTGATGCACGCAGATGGTACCCCTTTGACCAAATTTCAAGTACAGCGCATAATGGAGGTGTGTCTGGAACTCTCAGGCAATAAGGTCCAGGGCAATCGTTTTTGCAGCCACTCATTTAGAATAAGGGCAGCTACCACGGCCTTCCAGGCGGGCTTGCCCGTGGAACACATAAAACAAGTGGGGCGTTGGGAGTCAAATTGTTACAGGAAATAGATACGTTCATAAGAGTCATGATTAAACAATGGCTGGAGCTTAATGTGCTTATTATTGTGTGATTTAAGAGTCAGTGTAATTGTGATTTCAATGTGTTTGAAGAATTGAGTTTTGCGGTTATAATAAATAGTGTGTCAAACTTCTGCATCTTTATTTACCAGGTAAAACGGTCTGGGTGACGGGACATTCTGGAATCCTGAGGGTATCTCAGTGGGCTGATAGCAGAAAATGAAAACACGGGTTCACGGCAACAAGGATAATTTGGCTGGGGACACCCGGCATGCGTTGGAATAGCTTGAAGCGAAAAATTCTTCAGAGACTGGGCGGGGGGACTCGCCACCCGACGTATTGGTAATACACCTAGGAGGTGATGATTTGGTTCCCCTAGGACATAGGGACCTGCTTCATGTGAAGAGGGGCACTTTGTGCGAATTGAGTAACATGCTGGGGTCCTGTGAAATATGGTTGTCCGAAATTACGCCTAGGCTGTTTTGGCGGGGCGCGCGATCAGGGGATGCCATGGATACCTCACGCAGGCGGGTGAACAGTGTGATGTGCAAATTCACAGAGCAAAGAGGCTTGGGTTTTGTCAGGCATGGGTCGCTGCATGCGAAATGCACGGGGTGCTTTGAAGACGATGGGATACACCTATCCAGAGTGGGGATGGACCTATTTCTGCTAGACTTAGGCGAGGCATTGGTAGCAGCAGGTTGTAAGTGAAAGCTCAGTATAAGGTGGGGGGGCCCAGGGGCAGCGGGGGCCACACCCAGAGCCATGGCGGAGTTACAGGGCGATCCAAAGGCTGGAAGGTACAGAAGGGTACACTTTACAGGAGCACAGTAAGGGTGCTAAAGTCAATTATCCCCCAGGGAGGTCCTCGCCTGGGATCCTGGAGGAGCGACGGTGCCCCGTTAGTCCTACGGGTGGTTGTGGACCTGAGCAACCGGGGGTTGCCTGCAACTCTCCGCCCCCCCATAGTTGGGAGGGGCGTGAGTAAGGGGTAGACTGGAGGTCAGCGGTGGGAGGGGCTATCCCTTCCCCCAAATTGACAACACCCCCGCGGTTAATACCACTGGGGTTTATGGCTCATCAGGTGGGCAGGTGGCGAGGGGCTGCCTGCCCCTGGATCACTCGTAAGATAACCCAACATGTTGGCATATTGTTATGCAAATAAACCTGCAACAACTTTCTCCACCAATCCATTGTGTTGTGTCTGTTATTCAGTTAATTGTTGTGGGAGGGTTGGGGTATGGGCAATGTTGGCACCATGCCAGGCTGCCCTGGGCCTCCGAAGGGGGCCCCTTAAGAGGGCGTCCACCCTTAGTGCCACACGATGGCACAGACCCCAGTAGTGGTCTAGTGTCGGGGACCTGTAAGGATCCCCGGGTGACATCACTTCCGGCATGGGAGGAGGGGAGTGGGGGAGAGGTATTTGTACCATCGGAGCCCACCTTGCACCCTCTTTGGTCCTGGTCGTCGACAAGGACAGGCCCCCTCCTCCCACTGAGCTGAGCTGCCCGATCGCTGTTTTCCCTCCTTACTGCAAACCCGGCGGTCGAGCAGCGGGGGGGGCTTCATCTAATACTATTTGCTTTGTGGTTCAGTCGGAGTTACAGGTGGATCCAAAGGCTGGAAGGTACAGAAGGGTACCCTTTACTGGAGCACAGTAAGGGTGCTAAAGCCAATTATCCCTAGGGAGATCCCCGTGTGGGAACCTGGAGGAGCGACGGCGTCCCGTTAGTCCTTCGGGTGTTTGTGGACTTCAGCAACCGGGGGTTGCCTGCAACTCTCCACCCCCCGTAGTGGGGAGGGGCATGAGTAAGGGGTGGACTGGAGCTCCACCGGTGGGAGGGGCTATCCCTTCCCCCAAATTGACAACACCCTCGCGGTTAATACCACTGGGGTTTATGGCTCATCAGGTGGGCAGGTGGCGAGGGGCTGCTTCTTTCTATAAGGTCTGTTTTTTTTTTTAAATCCTCATTTGCCTTGCCCTCCTCTTGATTAGCCTCCAACTGCCATGCGCGTCATAAATCAGAGTGTGTAGTTTTAACTGCACCTGAAAACGCGATTAGTGAGAGTCATGGGAATCGGCAGGAGATGACCCGAAGAGGTTCAGGGGATGACTCCAACTTGGTATTGAAAACCTGTAGAACCAGCCATAAAACCGAGAGGGGGGGCCTAGTTCTTGGAGTATTAAGGCATAATCATTGAACCGGTGAAAAAAAAAACACATTTATGCCAGCAATTCCTTTGTCCTCTGAAGGCAGAGGTGTCTGGACCTAGTTTAAATCAGTGTGGGGTGCATTCTGCCAGGGTGCACTTCATTCCTTTGTCAGTGTGGGCCAGGGTCCACAGACGCACTACAGGAGGTGCAAGAATGCTGCTGATTACATTGAAGGTAAATTATGTTTCAAAAGCTTCTGTGATTGCAGGAGCTCGCCTGCTCACTGGCGGTGCTACTATGCTTACTTGTTTTCAATTTTGTGCCCATTATGTATGAGTGTACTTTACAGAACTGCGTAATGCTAGACAATAGAGATTACATTGCAGGTAAATTATGTTTCAAAAGCTTCTGTGATAGCAGGTGCTCGCCTGATCACTGGCGGTGCTACTATTCTTACTTGTTTTCAATTTTGTGCTCATTATGTATGAGTGTACTTTACAGAACTGCGTAATGGCTGCGAGCAAGGGAGATGATGACCCCTTTCCCAGCACATGTGTGGTTCCTACTGAGTTTGAAAGGCATTTGATGGGGCTAGTTGAGCTGGCCTTGGCACCTCAGACGATCAAGCGGTACCGGGCGGGTGTGGAGAAGTTCTGCGCAGTAACTGGTTCTTGGGAACAATAGAGGCCTTCCCTGGTGAACAGGACTCAGGACTTCATACTGTGGGCCAAACATCAGGGGAAGTCACAACCGTGGATAGCAGGACACTTGTCAGCAATCAGCCACCACGCTAGGTTGAGGGGGCAGTTAGATCCTACCAAGTACTTCTTAAAAAGGTCTGCACTGAAGGGCTGGGCCAGGAGCGAGCCGCGAGCACCCAACACCAGGTCAACCATAGACTTGGTAACGCTACAGGGGATGCTAGATTGGGTGGGCAGGGCCACTCACTCAGTTTTTGAAGCAGCTCTTTTTTCTGCAACTTTTGGGTTGGCTTTCTTCGGATCTTTTAGAATGGGGGAGCTGGTGGCCAAATCTAAACAGGATACATCAGGTGTAGCCTTGTCCAGATAGGATGCTGTATTGACAGACAAGGTCCTGACTTTAAGGCTGCAGAGATGAAAAACAGACCAGGATGGGGCAGGGAAAGTGATAGTGTTGAACAGAATGGAAATCGTCAAGTATTGTCCAGCGCGCCTAGTCGCGAGATACCTGGTGCTGCACACCGCTAGCAAGGGTTACCTCCTGATGCACGCAGATGGTACCCCTTTGACCAAATTTCAAGTACAGCGCATAATGGAGGTGTGTCTGGAACTCTCAGGCAATAAGGTCCAGGGCAATCGTTTTTGCAGCCACTCATTTAGAATAAGGGCAGCTACCACGGCCTTCCAGGCGGGCTTGCCCGTGGAACACATAAAACAAGTGGGGCGTTGGGAGTCAAATTGTTACAGGAAATAGATACGTTCATAAGAGTCATGATTAAACAATGGCTGGAGCTTAATGTGCTTATTATTGTGTGACTTAAGAGTCAGTGTAATTGTGATTTCAATGTGTTTGAAGAATTGAGTTTTGCGGTTATAATAAATAGTGTGTCAAACTTCTGCATCTTTATTTACCAGGTAAAACGGTCTGGGTGACGGGACATTCTGGAATCCTGAGGGTATCTCAGTGGGCTGATAGCAGCAAATGAAAACACGGGTTCACGGCAACAAGGATAATTTGGCTGGGGACACCCGGCATGCGTTGGAATAGCTTGAAGCGAAAAATTCTTCAGAGACTGGGCGGGGGGACTCGCCACCCGACGTATTGGTAATACACCTAGGAGGTGATGATTTGGTTCCCCTAGGACATAGGGACCTGCTTCATGTGAAGAGGGGCACTTTGTGCGAATTGAGTAACATGCTGGGGTCCTGTGAAATATGGTTGTCCGAAATTACGCCTAGGCTGTTTTGGCGGGGCGCGCGATCAGGGGATGCCATGGATACCTCACGCAGGCGGGTGAACAGTGTGATGTGCAAATTCACAGAGCAAAGAGGCTTGGGTTTTGTCAGGCATGGGTCGCTGCATGCGAAATGCACGGGGTGCTTTGAAGACGATGGGATACACCTATCCAGAGTGGGGATGGACCTATTTCTGCTAGACTTAGGCGAGGCATTGGTAGCAGCAGGTTGTAAGTGAAAGCTCAGTATAAGGTGGGGGGGCCCAGGGGCAGCGGGGGCCACACCCAGAGCCATGGCGGAGTTACAGGGCGATCCAAAGGCTGGAAGGTACAGAAGGGTACACTTTACAGGAGCACAGTAAGGGTGCTAAAGTCAATTATCCCCCAGGGAGGTCCTCGCCTGGGATCCTGGAGGAGCGACGGTGCCCCGTTAGTCCTACGGGTGGTTGTGGACCTGAGCAACCGGGGGTTGCCTGCAACTCTCCGCCCCCCCATAGTTAGGAGGGGCGTGAGTAAGGGGTAGACTGGAGGTCAGCGGTGGGAGGGGCTATCCCTTCCCCCAAATTGACAACACCCCCGCGGTTAATACCACTGGGGTTTATGGCTCATCAGGTGGGCAGGTGGCGAGGGGCTGCCTGCCTCTGGATCACTCGTAAGATAACCCAACATGTTGGCATATTGTTATGCAAATAAACCTGCAACAACTTTCTCCACCAATCCATTGTGTTGTGTCTGTTATTCAGTTAATTGTTGTGGGAGGGTTGGGGTATGGGCAATGTTGGCACCATGCCAGGCTGCCCTGGGCCTCCGAAGGGGGCCCCTTAAGAGGGCGTCCACCCTTAGTGCCACACGATGGCACAGACCCCAGTAGCGGTCTAGTGTCGGGGACCTGTAAGGATCCCCGGGTGACATCACTTCCGGCATGGGAGGAGGGGAGTGGGGGAGAGGTATTTGTACCATCGGAGCCCACCTTGCACCCTCTTTGGTCCTGGTCGTCGACAAGGACAGGCCCCCTCCTCCCACCGAGCTGAGCTGCCCGATCGCTGTTTTCCCTCCTTACTGCAAACCCGGCGGTCGAGCAGCGGGGGGGGGCTTCATCTAATACTATTTGCTTTGTGGTTCAGTCAGAGTTACAGGTGGATCCAAAGGCTGGAAGGTACAGAAGGGTACCCTTTACTGGAGCACAGTAAGGGTGCTAAAGCCAATTATCCCTAGGGAGATCCCCGTGTGGGAACCTGGAGGAGCGACGGCGTCCCGTTAGTCCTTCGGGTGTTTGTGGACTTCAGCAACCGGGGGTTGCCTGCAACTCTCCGCCCCCCGTAGTGGGGAGGGGCATGAGTAAGGGGTGGACTGGAGCTCCACCGGTGGGAGGGGCTATCCCTTCCCCCAAATTGACAACACCCTCGCGGTTAATACCACTGGGGTTTATGGCTCATCAGGTGGGCAGGTGGCGAGGGGCTGCTTCTTTCTATAAGGTCTGTTTTTTTTTTTAAATCCTCATTTGCCTTGCCCTCCTCTTGATTAGCCTCCAACTGCCATGCGCGTCATAAATCAGAGTGTGTAGTTTTAACTGCACCTGAAAACGCGATTAGTGAGAGTCATGGGAATCGGCAGGAGATGACCCGAAGAGGTTCAGGGGATGACTCCAACTTGGTATTGAAAACCTGTAGAACCAGCCATAAAACCGAGAGGGGGGGCCTAGTTCTTGGAGTATTAAGGCATAATCATTGAACCGGTGAAAAAAAAAACACATTTATGCCAGCAATTCCTTTGTCCTCTGAAGGCAGAGGTGTCTGGACCTAGTTTAAATCAGTGTGGGGTGCATTCTGCCAGGGTGCACTTCATTCCTTTGTCAGTGTGGGCCAGGGTCCACAGACGCACTACAGGAGGTGCAAGAATGCTGCTGATTACATTGAAGGTAAATTATGTTTCAAAAGCTTCTGTGATTGCAGGAGCTCGCCTGCTCACTGGCGGTGCTACTATGCTTACTTGTTTTCAATTTTGTGCCCATTATGTATGAGTGTACTTTACAGAACTGCGTAATGCTAGACAATAGAGATTACATTGCAGGTAAATTATGTTTCAAAAGCTTCTGTGATTGCAGGTGCTCGCCTGATCACTGGCGGTGCTACTATTCTTACTTGTTTTCAATTTTGTGCTCATTATGTATGAGTGTACTTTACAGAACTGCGTAATGGCTGCGAGCAAGGGAGGTGATGACCCCTTTCCCAGCACATGTGTGGTTCCTACTGAGTTTGAAAGGCATTTGATGGGGCTAGTTGAGCTGGCCTTGGCACCTCAGACGATCAAGCGGTACCGGGCGGGTGTGGAGAAGTTCTGCGCAGTAACTGGTTCTTGGGAACAATAGAGGCCTTCCCTGGTGAACAGGACTCAGGACTTCATACTGTGGGCCAAACATCAGGGGAAGTCACAACCGTGGATAGCAGGACACTTGTCAGCAATCAGCCACCACGCTAGGTTGAGGGGGCAGTTAGATCCTACCAAGTACTTCTTAAAAAGGTCTGCACTGAAGGGCTGGGCCAGGAGCGAGCCGCGAGCACCCAACACCAGGTCAACCATAGACTTTGTAACGCTACAGGGGATGCTAGATTGGGTGGGCAGGGCCACTCACTCAGTTTTTGAAGCAGCTCTTTTTTCTGCAACTTTTGGGTTGGCTTTCTTCGGATCTTTTAGAATGGGGGAGCTGGTGGCCAAATCTAAACAGGATACATCAGGTGTAGCCTTGTCCAGATAGGATGCTGTATTGACAGACAAGGTCCTGACTTTAAGGCTGCAGAGATGAAAAACAGACCAGGATGGGGCAGGGAAAGTGATAGTGTTGAACAGAATGGAAATCGTCAAGTATTGTCCAGCGCGCCTAGTCGCGAGATACCTGGTGCTGCACACCGCTAGCAAGGGTTACCTCCTGATGCACAGAGATGGTACCCCTTTGACCAAATTTCAAGTACAGCGCATAATGGAGGTGTGTCTGGAACTCTCAGGCAATAAGGTCCAGGGCAATCGTTTTTGCAGCCACTCATTTAGAATAAGGGCAGCTACCACGGCCTTCCAGGCGGGCTTGCCCGTGGAACACATAAAACAAGTGGGGCGTTGGGAGTCAAATTGTTACAGGAAATAGATACGTTCATAAGAGTCATGATTAAACAATGGCTGGAGCTTAATGTGCTTATTATTGTGTGACTTAAGAGTCAGTGTAATTGTGATTTCAATGTATTTGAAGAATTGAGTTTTGCGGTTATAATAAATAGTGTGTCAAACTTCTGCATCTTTATTTACCAGGTAAAACGGTCTGGGTGACGGGACATTCTGGAATCCTGAGGGTATCTCAGTGGGCTGATAGCAGCAAATGAAAACACGGGTTCACGGCAACAAGGATAATTTGGCTGGGGACACCCGGCATGCGTTGGAATAGCTTGAAGCGAAAAATTCTTCAGAGACTGGGCGGGGGGACTCGCCACCCGACGTATTGGTAATACACCTAGGAGGTGATGATTTGGTTCCCCTAGGACATAGGGACCTGCTTCATGTGAAGAGGGGCACTTTGTGCGAATTGAGTAACATGCTGGGGTCCTGTGAAATATGGTTGTCCGAAATTACGCCTAGGCTGTTTTGGCGGGGCGCGCGATCAGGGGATGCCATGGATACCTCACGCAGGCGGGTGAACAGTGTGATGTGCAAATTCACAGAGCAAAGAGGCTTGGGTTTTGTCAGGCATGGGTCGCTGCATGCGAAATGCACGGGGTGCTTTGAAGACGATGGGATACACCTATTCAGAGTGGGGATGGACCTATTTCTGCTAGACTTAGGCGAGGCATTGGTAGCAGCAGGTTGTAAGTGAAAGCTCAGTATAAGGTGGGGGGGCCCAGGGGCAGCGGGGGCCACACCCAGAGCCATGGCGGAGTTACAGGGCGATCCAAAGGCTGGAAGGTACAGAAGGGTACACTTTACAGGAGCACAGTAAGGGTGCTAAAGTCAATTATCCCCCAGGGAGGTCCTCGCCTGGGATCCTGGAGGAGCGACGGTGCCCCGTTAGTCCTACGGGTGGTTGTGGACCTGAGCAACCGGGGGTTGCCTGCAACTCTCCGCCCCCCCATAGTTAGGAGGGGCGTGAGTAAGGGGTAGACTGGAGGTCAGCGGTGGGAGGGGCTATCCCTTCCCCCAAATTGACAACACCCCCGCGGTTAATACCACTGGGGTTTATGGCTCATCAGGTGGGCAGGTGGCGAGGGGCTGCCTGCCCCTGGATCACTCGTAAGATAACCCAACATGTTGGCATATTGTTATGCAAATAAACCTGCAACAACTTTCTCCACCAATCCATTGTGTTGTGTCTGTTATTCAGTTAATTGTTGTGGGAGGGTTGGGGTATGGGCAATGTTGGCACCATGCCAGGCTGCCCTGGGCCACCGAAGGGGGCCCCTTAAGAGGGCGTCCACCCTTAGTGCCACACGATGGCACAGACCCCAGTAGTGGTCTAGTCTCGGGGACCTGTGAGGGTCCCCGGGTGACATCACTTCCGGCGTGGGAGGAGGGGAGTGGAGGAGAGGTATTTGTACCATTGCAGCCCACCTTGCGCCCTCTTTGGTCCTGGTCGTCGACAAGGACAGGCCCCCTCCTCCGACCGAGCCGAGCTGCCCGATCGCTGTTTTCCCTCCTTACTGCAAACCCGGCAGTCGAGCAGCGGGGGGGGGGGCTTCATCTAAAACTATTTGCTTTGTGTTGCAGTCGGAGTTACAGGTGGATCCAAAGGCTGGAAGGTACAGAAGGGTACCCTTTACAGGAGCACAGTAAGGGTGCTAAAGCCAATTATCCCCAGGGAGATCCCGTGTGGGATCCTGGAGGAGCGACGGCGTCCCGTTAGGTCTACGGGTGTTTGTGGACCTCAGCAACCGGGGGTTGCCTGCAACTCTCCGCCCCCCATAGTGGGGAGGGGCGTGAGTAAGGGGTGGACTGGAGGTCCACCGGTGGGAGGGGCTATCCCTTCCCCCAAATTGACAACACCCTCGCGGTTAATACCACTGGGGTTTATGGCTCATCAGGTGGGCAGGTGGCGAGGGGCTGCCTGCCCTGGATCGCCCGTAAGATAACCCAACATGTTGGCATATTGTTATGCAAATAAACCTGCAACAACAACTTTGTCCACCAATCAATTGTGTCGTGTCTGTTATTCAGTTAATTGTTGTGGGAGGGCTGGGGAATGGGCCAATGCTGGCACTATGTCTTGTACAAAATGACAATAATGGTTTTTCAAGAAAATTGCTCATTGCTAATGCTCCCTTAGCAATACCAGGTTTAATTAACCTGCTTCTTTCTATCAGATCTGTTTTTTGTTTTTTTAATCCTCATTTGCCTTGCCCTCCTCTTGATTAGCCTCCAACTGCCGTGCGCGTCTTAAATCAGAGTGCCTAGTTTTAACTGCACCTGAAAACGCGATTAGTGAGAGTCATGGGAATCGGCAGGAGATGACCCGAAGAGGTACAGGGGATGACTCTAACTTGGTATTGAAAACCTGTAGAACCAGCCATAAAACCGAGAGGGGGGCCTAGTTCTTGGAGTATTAAGGCATAATCATTGAACTTGTGGAAAAAAAAAACATTTATACCAGCAATTCCTTTGTCCTCTGAAGGCAGAGGTGTCTGGACCTAGTTTAAATCAGTGTGGGTGCATTCTGCCAGGGTGCACCTTATTCCTTTGTCAGTGTGGGCCAGGGTCCACAGAGGCACCACAGGAGGTGGAGCCAGCATTGTGGAAGGCGAGCCCAGCCCTATTCTGACCTAGGTACTACTCCTCTCACCCATATATGTGTAGATGTGCCTATTCTGTAAGCGTGGGTGAATTTTGCGAAATTGCCTTACGCGAATTCGTTCTAAAGCGTAATCGCGATCCGCAAAATCCACAAACTTTCGCGAACTTGCGGAATTGTTTTTATTTTTGCGCGTTCGCAGGATTTTTTTCAGCACGGCTACTGTGTAGTTACCCATGCGGTCGTACATGGGCGCGGCCATCTTGTTTTCAGTGTTCGCTTTACGTATTTCCGTTTCCGAGTGCTAGTTGCATGCTCGCATTGTGCATTTCCTATGTGCGGGGCCAATTGCGTGTTTGTGTCCGTTTTTGCGTGCTCGCGGGGGAAATATCATGCCAACTTACCCACGTGGTTGCAATCGGCGGGGCTATCTTGTTTTTCATTCATTGCTATGGTTCTGGGCATGCTTTTTCAATCATCCTTCAATCTTTGTAATCCTTTGTTTGTTTGAACTTTTTTCAAATCTTTTTTAATTTCTTATCACTCTATTTTTGTACATCTATATTTTGTGTTTTTTTCTACTTTTGTTACTTTAAAACTACTTTTTTTAACTCTATTTTCTTTTATTTACTTTTCCCTATTCTTTCCTATTTTATTTTCCTTCAACTGTCCAGGACCATGGCAAAGGGAGCTGGCAAAAACCTGAAGGGGAAGGGTCCTGCACCCCGTAGCCGGCTCCCTTGCAGGCGCTTAACGGGGGAGGCTTTAAATCCCAGGGAGATCTTCAGCACGGTGGAGGTGGCCGCACTGGTCTTCTTCGTGCAGCGCCACCTCCCTAAGGCTGTTGCGGCAGGCGGCAGGCCTGGTACCAGGTACGGCCTCCGGTAGCATCGCCAGCTATGGGGTAAGGTTTGCCCGGCCATGTATAGGGAGTCAGGGGTCCGCGCACCTACAACCAGATGAAGCACCCGTGGTCGGACATACTGGACCGGGAACACGACCTGCTTGACCTAATTGGCCCTGGACTTGCTGAGTACTAGTAGCTATTTAATCACTTCTTTGTTGTCTTCTGCTCTGTGTTATGATATTGCAAATATATTTTTTTCCGAAGAGCAAGAATGCTGCTGATTACATTGAAGGTAAATTATGTTTCAAAAGCTTCTGTGATTGCAGGAGCTCGCCTGCTCACTGGCGGTGCTACTATGCTTACTTGTTTTCAATTTTGTGCCCATTATGTATGAGTGTACTTTACAGAACTGCGTAATGCTAGACACTAGAGATTACATTGCAGGTAAATTATGTTTCAAAAGCTTCTGTGATTGCAGGTGCTCGCCTGCTCACTGGCGGTGCTTCTATGCTTACTTGTTTTCAATTTTGTGCTCATTATGCATGAGTGTACTTTACAGAACTGCGTAATGCTAGAGACTAGTGACTGAAGTTCAGTCCTTCCTTTGTACTCCTGCCACTAAGAAGAGATAGTGGTGGTGGATTGATAGTTTGAGTATATTATGACTGGTTATTTAGTAGGAAACTTTTTAGTGGTCTGCAATCATGGCGGACTGTGTCTGTTACTTCGCGACTAACTACTTGTTTACAAATCGAACAAATGACTAAGTTTTACACCTTTTTGCTAATACTAAAGAAGTCCCAAACTGGGGAGTTGAGATTTCTGGTGGTGGTGGAGGTGCTACTTTCAATGCCAGATGAAGTGGAGGATGGGCGTGGCAGAATTTGACTCTGTTGTGCACTTACAGCACCACTACTTGAGGTAATGGAGGTCGAGCTGGGTGGAGGTCCCTGCCGACCCTTCTGATGAGAAAATATGGAAGCTGTAAGTCTTGTTGGTGTAGTTACCTGTGTTGGTGGTGGTACCAGTGGTGCCACACCGCACACATCCTGCACAGCAGCATTTCGGGATAGGGTAAAAATGTCTGTCTGCTGCATGCCCGCTGGGGCTGGAGTGACGACTGTGATGTCTGGGTCGTCATCGTCGGACTGTTCATCAGCAGCAGAATACACCACTTCTACTTCTTCTTCATCATCATCCAGAACTGAAAGCCTTGCGGGAACCTTCCTTTTACCTAGCTTTGTCGGCTCATGGCATGCCTCCCTTTCAGACTGCATTGGTGGGTGCCAATCAATATCTAGATCATCAGAAGGAAAGAGGCTTGAAGAAGAACTTGTACCAGCCCTCCTTGACCTTTTCCTTGCAGGGGATCTGGAAGACAATGGATCATCAGGAGGAGTGGCGTGCTCGGCTGATACCTCCGCATGAATCTCGATTTCCTGATGTGCCCCTACTTCTGGAGGAACAAGCATTGTGGGCAGTTGTGCCTCTCCATGTGCCTCTCCTTGCGCCTCGCCATGCGCCTCTACTTGCGCCTCTACCTGCACCTCTACTTGCACCTCTACTTGCGCCTCTACTTGCGCCTCTACTTGCGCCTCTCCATGCGCCACTCCTTGCGCCTCTCCTTGCGCCTCTCCTTGCGCCTCTCCATGCGCCATTCCTTGCGCCTCTCATTGTGCCACTCCTTGTGTCTCTCCTTGCGCCTCTTCTTCTTGCACCTGTGGTTGTCGTTGCAGCTGTGGTAAATGTAAATGTAAATGTATTTGAGCTTATATAGCGCACAGCTACCCACAAAGGGTTTCCTGGCGCTTGCTTAGGGAACCCATCCTGGTATTCCCCTGTGAGATAACCCCGGCAGGGTATCCACAAGGTGAAAGCCAGGCATCCCGCCGCGAGGGGCCGTTGTGGAGATTAAGCAAGCTATTGCCCAGAGTCGCAGAGTGTGAACCCGTGAGTTGAGAAGGCACCGGAGCGAGAATGATCAAGTCCGTGGAATTTTTTGAGCCCAAGACCCGCCGAGGCGGGGAATTGAACCCTGGTCCAGGGCCGATCTCAGCTTCCGGGTCTGCTGCCTCTAACCCCTGAGCCACACTTCTCCACAGTCAGAACACTCGTCAGATGAGTTACACCCTGCGTTGATTGGATGCTACTTTGCGATGAGTCAACGCCAACATCACTAGTCGATGGTGAAAGAGCAATTAAAGTGGCTGCCTCTGCGGCACTCATGGGCTTGGGCCTAACTTGGCGTGGTGGCACTGAGACCAAGGAAGCGGAGGTGCTGCTCCCAGCTTGGTCCCCGGCGGACACCGCTGCTGCAGGCAGAGTTTTTGTTCCCCCCAAAAAAGTGTCTGTAGGCACACTAGTCTCCTTGGTAAGTGGCGCCACTTGCTTCTTCGGCTCCTTCTTACTTGCAGTGGTACTGGCAACTTTCTTGGTAGAGGAGCTACGGCCACCTTTCAGAACAGCAGGACGCAGTTGCACAAGTTGCAGAGTTGTCCGTGGCCACACGTGACGTCATGTGACGTTGTGCACACACCGCAGCAGGGCTTCTTCCTGGCACTACAATAAGTGATGATGATGAGGATGATTCCTGGTTCTTCTCAGTCTTTGTGCACCTTAAAGCAAAGGAAACCAGAGGAACATCAGTTAAATAAATGTTGCATATGTCGTGCTTCAATTAATATTTGCAACTAGGCATTTTTTATCATTAACACAACACACCCAAAAACGGAAAGACCCAACATAAAAATTGCAATTCTAATCCAAAATGGGTGTTTAAATTAACAGAAGAGAGACCACACAGAGAGAGTTGTTTCATGCACCACCGAGTACCCTGGGCATAATGGATGAAAGCAATGCAGACTGGGTGCAGGCCTATGGCACAAAGCTCACTGCCCGGCTTCAAAATGGCCCCTAAACCCACACACACATGGCCAGGCCCTGGACCAGGCCTCAGAATGGCCCACACCCACATGGCCAGGCCCTGGGCCAGGCCCCATCCCTCAAAAAATCAAAATACACACAAAAATCACCCCAATCCAATGACATCCATGCCCTAAATGATGTTTAAATTCAAGAGACGCCACAGAAAGACTTTGTCCATGCACCACTGAGTACCCCTGGGCATAATGGATGAAAGCAAGGCAGACTGGGTGCGGGCCTATGGCACACTGCCTGGCTTCAAAATGGCCCCTAGACCCCCATCCACATGGCCAGGCCCTCAAAATGGCCCCCACCCACATGGCCAGGCCCTGGACCAGGCCCCAACAACACCCAAAACATCGAAATACACACAAAATCACCCCAATCCAATGCCATCCATGCCCTAAATGATGTTTAAATTCAAGAGACCCCACAGAAAGACATGGCCTATGCACCACTGAGTACCCCTGGGCATAATGGATGAAAGCAAGGCAGACTGGGTGCAGGCCTATGGCACAAAGCACACTGCTTGGCTTCAAAATGGCCCCTAGACCCCCACCCACATGGCCAGGCCCTGGACCAGGCCCCAACAACACCCAACAAATCGAACTACACACAAAAATCACCCCAATCCAATTACATCCATGCCCTAAATGATGTTTAAATTCAAGAGACCCCACAGAAAGACTTTGTCAATGCACCACTGAGTACCCCTGGGCATAATGGATGAAAGCAAGGCAGACTGGGTGCAGGCCTATGGCACACAGCACACTGACTGACTTCAAAATGGCCCCTAGACCCCACCCCCACATGGCCAGGCCCTGGACCAGGCATCAAAATGGCCCCCACCCACATGGCCAGGCCCTGGACCAGGCCCCAACAACACCCAAAAAATCGAAATACATACAAAGATCCCCCCAATCCAATGCCATCCATGCCCTAAATGATGTTTAAATTCAAGAGAGCCCACAGAAAGACTTGGCCCATGCACCACTGACTACCCCTGGGCCTACTGGCTAGTGTGGCTTTAGCACGCACCCCAAAATTACAAAAAACCTCCACATAGATATAACCGTGAGCTATTCAATTCCATGCCGTAAATGATATTTAAGTTCAACAAAACTCAAAGAAACAGTTGTATCATGCACCCATGACTAACCCTGGGCCTACTGGATACTGTGGTTACCCACAATATATTTTTTAAAAAGTTTTGAAAAGTTTATAAATTGTAGTTGCAGCAACTGCAATGCCCCAAACAAACAAAACCAACTTACTTGTAAAATCTCAACTCCAAAAGTGATCCAAACAAAAAGTCCTCAAATACAAATATCCAGCAGCAGCCACAAAGAGTACTCCTTCCAGCTCCAGATCCAAATGAAAAGTGACCAGGACATGGACAAAACACTGGGAGGAGCCTGCTGGACAGGAACAGGAAGTTGAAGACTCTGGGGCACTTCATTCATCCCAACCCCCCAGAAATGCACTCCTTGCACAAAAAAGTGCAGCTAAATGTCAATCTGAGGAGTTATTCTGATCTAAATCCTCAATTTGAGAAGGTTTATGCTGCCAGCGATAGATTTCTTGTGCAGAATTGCAATTTTTGTGATTTCGGGAAAGCGAGATGTTGAAATCTCCCGCTGGATGTCAGCTGTGCAGCGCATCTATGTGTTCGCAATTGTTTACTCTCGCGATGTGTGATCGCGGGCCCTTCTGACTTATTCGCGTTCTGAAAGTCTCACTTTGCAAGCTGGCAGGACTCTATGACGTACTCGCGGTCGAATAGTCTTGCGCGATCACGCCATGACGTACTCGCGGTCGAAAAGTCTTGTGCAATCACGCAGCAAGATCAAAAATGGAGCAGCACACGCAAACTGGGAGGAAAACAACTCGGCGAACTAACAATCACGGTAAGTCAATGCCGCGCACGCAAGATTGTATTTTTGAAGCATGACCAAGCAAAAAAAATCTGCCAAATTGCGAATTCTTTGACAATTTTGCGCGATTTGCGGACCGCAAAATTGCCAAAACTTCTCAAATTCCGAGAGCAGAACGGATTTTCAGCCCATGCTTACTATTCAGCCCTGTTGACTCGCCCTGTCTCCAGGTATCTCCCCCAGCCCTTGTCACTCACAAACCAGACAGCTAATACACAAGCTAGCAGAGGCAGGCTGGATGTTTAGGTCAGAAAATACCTACTTTCTAAAAGTGGTAGTTTCAAACACAGACCGTTAAAACCAACTTCACTAAAAGATGTATTCATCATTCTGAGTTCAAGCGTATTAACCTCGAATTTCTACCATGTTCCCTGAGTCAGTTAGGGATTATACGATGTAATAATCAAACTGCCCATTCTGATCTACGGGGAACAGGTAGCCTTGCAATAGTGAAAAACAAAGTCGGCTGTAATTTACTATCAGGACATGCCACACGCATCACGGCATATCCTAGCTTTTACATACAATGCACCCTGCCATGGGGGTACCTTGGGCCTACTTTAGGGAAGGTTTAGGGCCTTGCAAGTGTGTGCACTTGCCAAGTCGACATGGCAGCCCCAGGCTGCGCACAAGCTCAGCAATGGCAGGCCAGAGTTACACCTTACGGGCTGTTTGCTTGGGTGGCACAATCCAGTGCTGCAGCCCACCAACAGCATTTTATTCATAGACCCTGGCACTTGCAGTGCACTTGACTAGGGACTGACACATAAATCAAATATGCCAATCATGGAAACACCAATCCATAACACATTTTATACAGGAGCACTTGCACTTTACCACTTGACCGCAGTGAGGAAAGTGCGCGGAATCATCACACGAGCAAAAACAGGGTCAAAACCAGGCGATCAGAAAGCAAAGTCAGGGGAAACACGCCAAAAGATGGAAAGTCTAACACCGACTTTTGATGAAAGTTTGACTACAGGACAGTGTTCCCACTTCGGACCAGAGTTGGGAGAAAAAATAATGTAACACAGGAGGGGAATGCGAGTGTGGTTATTTACTTACCACTAATAAATAAGTATATAGGTACTCATTTAGGTAGTATTAATTAAGTAACTTTCTGCATTAGGGATCCCTCTTTAGGAGAATATTCTCCTGTTTTCTCTTTTCTTCTTTGCCAAAAAAACTAGCGCTCCTCCCTGAGTGTGGGTCTGCACCAGGTTGTTGGTAGACCCTATGATGATGCATACCACTACATAGTGGGTGAGGGCAGTCTTAAGATACCCCTAGGGCATTCTCATATGGTTTTGGTGTTAATTAGCATTTGCTTTCCTTCTTTGTTACCTCCCTTTCATGCACATTCTTTATATTTATCTGCATAGTACCCTTTTTCCAGTTGTCTTTTACATATAGCTGTTCTCTGTCCTTCTCTGTGTGTGAGGTCTACAGTCTGAGTAAGGAGAGCTAGGGCAGGCCCACTCTCTTGTCTCTTGTGTGTGAGCCTACCTTTAAAATACACTGCAGCCTGCCAATGAGACTGCCTTTGCCCTACAGTAGGGGTGCCTTACATATAATAAAAGGAAAGGCCCTGGGGACACACAGTGCACTATATTAGGGACTTACTAGTAAATCAAATATGTCAATCATGGAGAAGCCATTTACCATTACCTTTTATATAGCAAGCACATGCATTTTTGGCACTCGCTAGCAATGGTAAAGTGCCAGAGTCCTAAAACCAGCGAAAGCCAAATGCACCCATAGTAAAAAAACAGGAAGTCAGAAGCAAAAAGACAGGTAAACCACACCAAAAGATGTCAGGTAAAACAGTATTTAACTTTGTTTAATAGCAGAAGTTTAGCCTTGTTGCGGTTTGAACAAAGGCCATTGCTGTGTACCTGGTATTTTGTAGATAAAAATCCTCAGCCAGTCTGTCCTTATCCTTAGGTTCTGCACCACGATTAACCAGTAGTAGTGTATCATCATAGCAAAGTTTGCATGTTATACCCTTCTTTTTAATCAGCTAGACTACAGGGTGCAATATACAGGTTAAACAGCAGAGTTTGTAGGGTTAAGTCTTTACAAAAGACATTGTTTAGGGGGAACAGTTTCCGAGCTAAATGATGTTTGGCTCTTTGTGCTGCAAAGAGACTAACTATGAGATAATAAACACTTCATGTGATCTGGAGAAAAAAAAGTTGTGACTTACAGTAATGAATGCTGCAGATAAGTCCTACAACACAGTTACAGCATACTGGCCTTAATCTCTGCTATCTTTACAGCAGACTGGACTTAATCTCTGATGGCTTGTTCACAAATATCCATGAAAAAAGGTCCTGTGGCACATAGGAAGCAAAAGCCTCACTGAAATTCATATAAGAATTTCCCACTTTCTATATTGTCTTGTAGTTGCTGACAGTCTCCGCCTCAAATATTTTGGCTTGAAATGATGGCGTTGAAATTGGCCCATAATTGACAGGTACTGAAGGCACCAATTAATTTTTTTTAGCTAATGGAGTATAACCCCCTTTTCAAATCTTTGGGATAAACACATCTTTTAGAGAGCCATTGGTAATTCACATCATCTGGTATTTAACCACTATGGTATTTTATCAATTAGAACAGGCATACTTTACTGAACCTTATGGTCTAAGGCTCGTTACTCATTTAATGATGTCCTGGGCACAATTCAAACTCCTTACCCACACTTTCAAGGTAAAACAAAACACTGGCCCAGCATACATCAACAATCACAACAGCTTTCACAAACCTTACAGACACCTCTGCTCACTGGGAGTCCTACTTGCACAATCCTAAATATAAGATGAACCATATCCGGGGTCGATTCTTCTCTTACATTGCTCCTAAATCATTGAATGACCTATCGCTACACATAAGAGTCTCCTTTCCACTTCTAAGATATCTGCAAGAAACTACGGGCCAGATGAACAACCCTTTTTTACGGCCTCAAATGGGAGAACCTCCTGTTTGTGGCAGCAACAAAGGGAAGTAGCATGTACAAATGGTATTTTGCGAGTCATTGATTCACAAAATAGCATTTGTGACTCTTGTAATTAGAAAAGGGTGTCCCTTCTTGATAGTGAGTCGACATGCTATGTACTAGTGTTTTGTAACCGCATTTGAGGCCGTAAAACACTCGCAGTTTATCACCTACTTCAAGTAGGTGGTAAACCACTTGCAAAGGGGAGGGGGTTCCTAGGAGACCCCTTCCCCTTTGTGAGTATGTTGGAAATATTTTTTAAGGGCAGGCAGTGGTCCCAGAGACCACTGCCTGCCCTTAAAAAAATGAAACTATAAACGGGCTGCGATAAAAAAAAAAAACTGCTTTTTTTTAAAAAGCAGTGGTGATCTGCTGAGCCCAGAAGGCCACCATCCCTGGGATTGCCTGTTATTCCCAATGGGTCGCAAATTGCAAGACGCTCATTAATATTCATGAGTCTTAAAATGTGCTACCCCATTGGGATTCGCAAACAGTGTTAAACACACTGTTGTACATGCAAAATAGCGCCTCGCAAATTGAGAGTCACAAATGACGTAATGTGCTATTTTGCAGGTCGTACATCTGGCCCTAAAGACCTGACTTTTGAAGTAGTCTAACTAGGCCCTATTTTTAGATAGACTCATACCTCTTCAGTGCCAGGGTACTCTCCTGGAGTGATAGTGCATGATACAAATATGCAAAACACAACATGACATACCTCAACATAATATACCAGAACACAATATAAAATGCAAATTCAAAAGGAGTCATTTTATGAACAGATGGAATGGTGCTTCTAGTATCATACTATTAAACTGAAATGAATCAGATTCAATCTGGTTTGAATAATTTTACATTGGGTAGAAAGTACATAGCCAACATGTCACAAAGTTGTTATTCTGAAGATCTTATAGTGTCCTCATGATCGTTGTTAATGAGTGAAAGTTTTCTTCTATATTCTTAATAATTCAAATGATGTCTTTACAGCTCTCATGCAACTGCCCAAGCGAAGGGGAAACCTGATATCTGGATGGCTGCTGTTCTAGATTGTGGGTGCATAGCTGGAAATAAATTACCTTCAAGTTTTTCTTTTTATCTTTTTGCATTTTACTCCTTTCTTTTAATGGCCTGGCTCATTGTGTTTTCTCAAAACCAAATCCTCTCAACCTTCCCCGGATATTTTTATGATTTTGTTGTCAGGCTGGGTGGTCCACAGCTCATCATAGGTTCATACATGTTACAACATTTCATTTTAAATGAAGAGTTAGCTGTGCAGCCAGTGTAGATTTACTTTGGTGCGGTATTGGTTGTCATATGTCTTCGGATTATTACACAACATGCAAGAGTGTCGCTGGAGATCCTAAGTAGGACTAGGAAGGAGTCAAGAATGTCAGGTGGCAATGTGTTGTCAATATCCAAGCGTCAGAAAACAGGATTAGAGCTGTAGTTCTGAAATCTGCTTCATTGATGTATGGTTTAATTCAGTATAGGAGGGTTGCTCAAGGCTTTTAGCATAGTGGGTATTTAGGGAGATGTGTGAGTCCATGAACAATCCTAGGGCTTTACATCAATGGTGAGATAGGGTCTGAATTCCTGAACTTTTCTGCTTAAAAGCCACTGCTTCTCTGGAGAGGTGTTGACTTTGGCATGTAGGGAAGTGATTAGCATTTTGTAGTATTGTTAGTAGTACTACTGTAGTACAACTAAACAAACTACAAAGTGGGGCTTGTGAATCGCCCCCTTAGTGTGCACTTCTAGGTTGACCCAACCAACTTGGGCCCAAATTTACTAAGGTGTCAGGCAACGTAGAGCAGCACCCAAAGTTGCTGAGCTGCATTGCAAGATAGGGAGAGTGCATCATATTTACAGAAATATGGCATTTTCCTCCCCTTTATACAGTGCTGGTGCAGAAGGTTGATGCTGAGTACCACACACACACTTTTCCACCATATTGCAATGGTGTGCACATGAGTCTATCATAGGTGTTAAACTGGAAGGATACCCTTCCAATTCAAAATATTATGACTAGACAAGTTTTAAAACTTTTCCTGTTTTGTTAGTGTCTTTGCAACACACGCAAAGTCAGAAACGAAGGGCGAAATGAAACATTTCTACTTTTAATGCCTGCTTTCCAACAGCATTATTTTTTAGCCCAAAACCCTGCCTACTGATGTTATTAGATTGGAGTTTGTGTCAAAAAGCTTGAGTGATTGCATGGGAATTCCCATGTACCATGCATGAAAAGCTCCCTCAATGCTAAATTAAGCAAAGCAGTGCTTTGTGCTGGTTGTGTTATTTTTCCTTACAAATCAACGCAAATACCAATTTGCGTTTATTTGTAATCCCTGGAAAAGTATTTTCATTGGGATTGCATTAAAAAAGTAATACAAGCCTTATGCAAAACCTGTGTAAATCTTGACCTTGAAACACTTCTCCAACAGCACCAGAGAAGCTTTTTCCATGCTATTCTTGTTGATTTATATGCCCAGACAAAGGAATTAATATCCCGCTGTAGCTTGTCTGTAGCAGATTTTTCAAAGTGGAGGGGGATGCAATTAAAGAGGAAGGTGACCTTAGGGAGTATGGACATCTTGATGAGATTGACCTTCCCGAGAATAGATAAAGGAAATTAAGCCCAGGATTTCATCAACCTCTCGCACTCCCTAGCCACCATAGTTAGATTTGTCTCAGCAATCATTGTAATGTCTTGCACATTGTTGATCCCCAAATATCTGATCCTACAGCTGATCTGGTGCTGGTGCTGAGTCCTCCCAGGGTTCCAGACCATGATTTCTGTCTTTGCGGCAGTCAGCGGTGTCACCATTAACGAGGAGTCTGGCTGTTGGTTCCTGATATGTCAGCTGGACTATTCGCCAAAACCTTTCCCCTAAGTTGAATTTTCCCAAGACTTCCGACAGGTAGGTCCAATTCATCCTTTCAAAGGCCTTAGTGGCATCTAAGGTCATGGCCGCTAATGGAAAGGAATATGTAGAGTCCAGATCGCAAGTCATAAGTGAGATCTGATAGCTGCCTTCCCTTGACAAAGCCCTTCTGATCCAGATGGAGAATATCACCTGCCACAAGTCCCAGTCTGGCCTCCAAAATTGAAGGGAAGATTTTATAGTCCGCATTCAACAATGAGATGGGCCTATATGACCCACAACTTGATGGATTTTCCCAGGTTTCAGGATGAAAATAATTGTGGTGTTATTCCATGAACCTGGGAGCTTTAAGCCTTCCTGTAATATCTGATTAAAGAGCTTTGCCAAGGTAGGGACGATCCTATCACTTATTAATTTATAGAGCTCGGCTTGGAGCCCATCGGGTCCGCAGCTTTTCCGTTCTTGCAGAGTGATTTGGCCTTGGGTGAATTCCCAATCTAAAAGTTCCTGCTGTTTGAGCTACAGGGAGGGAAGAGAGATGCAATACAGCCAGTTCTTAACATAGAAATTATCCACCAGTTTATCCTCTCGATAAATGTCTTGGAAGAAGGTCTGGAATGCATCACAAATTTCCTCATCCGAAGAGAGAGTAACATCCCCGCTAATAATTTCTTGGATCTGGTTTCTTACCCGATCTGATTTAGTTTTCCATGCGAGAAGCTTTCCTGTCCCTTCTCCATACTCAAAATGGGCAATTTTACTTACCTCCCATCTTCGACTGAGCCTAATATGCAAGATATTCTCTAACTGCCCCTTCAGCTTGGTAAAATTAGTCTGATGTTCCCGCTGGATTTTGGGGGGAGCCTTGCAATTTAGATCAGCTTAGCTTCAATTACTAGGATCTCCTCTTTATATTTTTTATTTCTATAACTCGACCTACTTGTGATTTGACCTAGCAGGAAAGCCTTTAGGGAATCCCATACAACTGGCATTGAGGCGGAATCTAAATTCATATTTACAAAACATTCAGTTTTCTGGGATAGGAAGGAGATCTCCTCTTCTTCCAAAACTAAGGTTTGGTCAAAGGACCATGACCTGGTGAGACTAGGTAATGGACACTCTAAGTCCAGCAAGATACCAGAATGGTCTGAAAGGTGAGAAGCCAAATAAGATTTTTTTTTTATACTCTGCCTCTTAAAGATTGACTTATCAACACATAATCTATTCTAGATTTGTGCTGATACTTATGGTTCCTATATGAGACTCTCAGCTGCTGGCCTGATTTTTCCCTCCAAATGTCCGAGAGGGAGAATTGCTTCATTGCCCCCAATAACAAATACCGAGATTTAGAAAGGAACACGGCTCTAATATTTGGTGACTTATCTAGTAAGGGATTCAAAACGACGTTAAAATCACCTGCTAGGACTACTGGTTCAGGATAGTCCAGCAAATGAGAAAAGATGGTCTTAAGAAAGAGGGATCATCTTGGTTGGGTCAGAAATAGCCAGCCAAGGTAAACTGGATCCCCAAAATATTAGCTTTCACGATGACCCGTTTGCAACATGGGTCAACAAACTGTAGTAGGATACGTGCCCTAGCTGATTTTTAAAATAAAATTAGAATCCCTCTGACTGGCTGGTGGTAACATAAGAACCAACCCATCTTTTATTCTCATGAAGACTGGCTATCTCCTCTTTAAGCAAATGTGTTTCCTGGAGAACAATGACCTGCGCTGGGGAATCCTCAAGATATTGTCTAATCTTGTCGCTTCTTATTCTTACGCGCAGGCAATTGACATTCCAGGACAGAATCTGTATAGAGTTCAGGGCGGGCCGAAACGACGGCCTGTCACTGAGAGAGGAGATTGAAATAACCAGCACCAGCACCCGATCCAACAGAATTCTATAGTTGCTGCTCTTAAAAATTAGATTGATGTGAATGATTAAAGGTGAATGAGGAAATCTTTTATTTTTTTACCGCACTGCTTCCATAATCTGATTATCAATTATAGTGTTAATGGGGGTGGGAAGTGAAACGCGAGACGAGACAGACCGCTGGTAAGAGTGGATACAGTGGCGAGACCCGGGTGGAGTTAACTTCTTAAGGGGCCCCCTTGCTGATTAAATTAAGCAGGTCATTAGACTCCTGAACTGATCTTAAGTCATGCATTTTATTGTTATTCATAACTTTCAGGAAGGTGGGGAACTTTAGCTGGGCTACCGCGCAATGCTTTTTAAAATCTTCCATCTTCTTTCCCAACTCCCATTGCCTATCCACTGTAAGTCTGGAGAAGTCAGAACGGATTTCAAAAGAAAACTCCTTAGCCTTCAATGATTTTACTTTCAATGCTAAATTGAGAATCCTCTCTTTTAAAGCAAAGGTAAGAAAGTTTATTAGTATTTTCCTGGGCTTAGATCTGTTGGGATCTCTATGGAAGGGATCCCTGTGCACCCTCTGTATATCATGACATAGTGATTCTTCTGAGTCCTTAAGCTGTAGGGAGGCTTTAAGTCAAGATACGATATAGGATCTAAGATCAGTTCCTTCACTCCTTTCCGGGACATTCAAAAGGCGTAAGTTGTTTCTGCAAGCATTGTTTTCCAAGATTTCCATTCTATTGCAGAGATCTGCCCCTTCTTTACTTAGCATGAAAATGTCCGACTTTGCCGTTCCAAGATCATTTTTCAGTTCCCCAACATTGTTTTCCAGGGTTGCGATCCTGGAGTTCAGTAGATCCAATAGGGGGAACATGGCATCTGCATGCTAGCAGCTGCTTGCTCCTGGAGCTCCCGCCGTTGGTCTCATTTCAACCCCCTAAACAATTTTTGGACCTACGCCTTATCCTTCTCTCTGGCTGATCTTCTCTGACTTCTCCGTGAATTGTTTGTGCGGCCGCCGCAGATCTTGAAATCAATGCCTCTGCAGGCATTCAGCCGGGGATGTGTTACTGAGAGGTAGGTGGATGCCTCTCTGTTCTGTCTCGCTGGTCTGCGGCCGCCCTGAAGCTCCAGAGAGGCCCCAGAGCAGCTGCCCGTGGATACCTCCGGGTGAGCTGAGGCAGAGACAGCATCAGTGTTTTTTCCAGAAGGGTGATTAGAAGGACGATCAGAAAAGCCAGCAGGAGGGTCTTGGAGAGACTCCGTAGGTTTCTGCACCAGTGTTGGTGTCAGGTACAGTGGTTGCGAAACAGGGTTCTGTAAGCTGGCCATAACAGCAGCTTCAGAAGGCTTCAGTCCCTGGGAATTATGCCCCTCAGGAGGATTCCTCCCCTCTTCTGAAAGAATTGCATCCTGCCATCGCTCTAAGGGGGGCTCCACGAGGCACAGAAAGGTTGCAGGGGTCAGTTTGAGGCCTTTCAAGTCATCATTAAAAAATTGTCTAACGAGGGCTCTGAAACTGATCATAAGCAAAACGCAGATGAAGCCACTTTGGAGTTGCTGGTTAGTTCTTTTTTCCTATTGTTCCTGTTTTATCCAGCAGTTCTGCCTTTCACACATATCAAGTTAAGGGCAGATCTATTAAACCCAGGAGGTCAAAGAGCAACCCTGCTAATACCATAGTTACCCCATTATTGCACTCATATTTCAGGGTCCAGCCAGCGGTCCTGGATATTATTACACAGGGCGAAACCCTAATGATAAGTCCTCAATAACTCCTGTAACATCGCAGGCTGCAGCACCCGATAAAATCATGGAGTATGCTATAAACCAGCTCTCTCAGCAGGGTCAGCAGGGTAGTCCCAATACATTTTCAGGCCCTATCATGGCCGCAACGGGCTCTGCTGCTGGCTCTCTGGATCAATCTCAAACTCAGTCCCAGGCCCAGCTGCAGCCAGTAGCTCCCAATAGCGATCCTCTTACGGTACCAGTGGTGGCCAGATCTTCATCTTCAGCTTTGGAAGCTCTCTTTGTCACACTGTCTGAAGATACAAAGAATGGTTTTGTGGTTTCTGCAGTTAATCACAGAGAGATCTGAAGTTTTCGTGAATCTTTGTAGAAGAAGGGGCTTCATTCTAAAAATGCATGGGGGGCTCCTGCCCTCCACACTGCCACCTCCCCGGGGAAAACTTTATTTACATTTGGGGGACCGTTGCGGACCCCCTGGCCCCAGGAACCACCACCTCCTCAGGGCTATACAAACATTGGGTGGAGGACATGCGGTCCCCTCCTGGACCCTCCTTGGCCGTGGGGACTGCCAGCCCCAGGGCCAGTCCTAAAATGTCCCGGGGTGCCGGAGCCGGGACATTGCCATTTTCTATGGCAGGGGACGAGCATGGCTCCTGCCCTGCCATAGCAAACTCTGCTTGGCTTCATTGAAGCAAAGCAGGATTGCTTTTGAGCAAGGGGAGCTCAAAAGCAATGCCGGTTCCCACAGGAGGCGGGTAGCCGACTATGACAATGGGGCATTGGTGCTCCGCCCATTGTCCCCATTCTAAGGGCCGGCCAGAGGGATTGGGTCCTTGGGGCAAGAAGTGGCCCAGGAGAGGGGTCATACAGCCCCCCTCCCTTTATTTAAAAAAAAAGAAAAATATATAAATAATGTAAATAATGGCCAAACCCCGGGGATGGGGACCCTGCGGGCCAATAGTGGCGCAGGGAAGGAGGCCCACGTGGCCCAACTTCCTCAGAAATATAATTTTTAAAAAAAACATGCCCCAGGGGATGGGGTTCCCAGGGCCAAACGAGGCCCAGGGAAGGGGAGCCACTGGCCCTGTCCTATAAATCGAATCAAAAACAAGGAGGCCATGCCCTGGGGGATGGGGCCTCTGGGCCAAAACCAGTATTGAGAGGAGGGCCACGTGGTGCCCTTCCCATTTAAAAAAAAAAACGTTTTTTAACCCCTTCCATGCTGATGACGGAACGGTTCCGTCATCAGCATCGGTTGAGCTGTGCTGATGACGGAACCGTTCCGTCATGACTCCGCCCGCGCAAGGCGGAGTAAGCACAGTACGCCCCGCACGCAAGGGGTTAAAAGGGTTAGGCCCTGGGGGATGGGGTTCCCATGGCCCCCCTTCTAAAAATATGTAACCACCAGTACCAGTCAGCAAAAAGTTGGGGGCACAGGATGACTTTGCAACAAGGCCTCTTTCTGCACCTCTATTGATTTTTTCTCTGCATATCTCTTGCTTCTTTCTGCACCTCTCTTCGTCTTTCTGGACTTCTGTAGCCTCTATCTGCACTTTTATTGCTTTTTGCTGAGCTTTTCTTCTTCTTTCTGCACATGTCCTACCTCAGTAGAAATAGTTAGAAATTAGCATCTAAAAAACCTTTGAAATTCACAAAAATAAACATAGGATTCAGGGGTGTTATAGGTCGGCATTAGCATTAAAAAGCCTTTGAAATTCACTGAAAAAATCATAGGTTTCAGGGACGTTATAGTTAGAAATGATCATTTGAAAAATTTTGAAATTCACTGAAAAAACCATAGGTTTCAGGGATTTTATAGTTAGAAATTAGCATTTAAAAAACCTTAGAAATTCACTGTAAAAAAAACAGGTTTCAGGGACATTATAATTAGTTGGCCATTTCACTTGTACAAAAAAGTATAATACATAATACAGAAGTATAATAACATATATAAACGTTATCCGCTAATAGAATTAGCATTTACAAAACCTTTGAAATTTATTGCAAAAAATGTAGGTTTCACGCCTGATATAGTTAGGAATTTGCATTTACAGAACCTTGCAAATTCACTGAAAAAAACATAGGTTTCAAGCTTTATATAGTTAGGGATTAGCATTTTAAAAAATCCTTGCAAATTCACTTTAAAAAACCATAGATTTCAGGCCTTATATAGTTAGGAATTAGCATTTTAAAAACCTTGCAAATTCACTTGAAAACCATAGGTTTCAGGCCTTATACAGTTAGGAATTATCATTTAAAAACCATTGAAATTGCTCCTATATAGTTAGTTGTACAAACTATATTTCGCACACCCGCAATCCACTGCTGATGATGTCACATATTACATCATTCATGACATGGTCAGTGACATCACTGATGACATCACTGATGACATCTCAAATGACATCACTGATGACATCTCATTTGACATCACTGATCACATCACAGATTATATCATTCATGTGATAATACGATGCACCTCCTCACACTCTAATATAACCTTTGATACACCCAGTGTTAAATACAGACTACCATTCTTGAAACCATTGACACACCAATACCAGTTACTACATACGCACTCACTGATTCCTAGGTCTACACACACATTCACTCATTCACCCATAGAATCACTCATACATACAGTCACTCATCAATACAACACTATCATATGCACTCATACACCTATACAGACATTCACACACTGCCACTCATCCATGGAGTTACTCACACACCTAGTCAGTCATGCAAAGAATCGATCACACTCCCATTTCCTCAACTATACAGTTATACACACAACACCTTACTTATTCAAACATATACTAACACATACTTACTCTCTTGTACAATCACTGATACAAGTACACAATGATCCAAATAGCCACTCGCACATTCACTGGCTCTCATGTTTAGTCATTTATATATGCCAACTCTCACATGCACTGTGTTTTACATATGTACTTACTTGCACATGTAGCACTGAGATATCCATTCCCTCACCAACACACCCATGCACAGAGTCAACCGCCCACATAGCTGTTTCCACATGCACTCTTGAACTCATACACCTAGTGAATCAACTGCTCACACATCTATGCACAGTCACACACCTCCCAGCCTCACACACACACACTCAGTCTCCCATTCAAATACTTGGGCAACCAATCAATAACCCATATAGCCACTCATATAGCTACTGATCAACACATTCAGCAGCTTACACAACAACAGACATACTGATGCACACATTCAGACAGTTTAGTCACTAACCCGTGCATTTAGTAAGACACATTTAATCACTCACTCATACAGTCAGTCACGCACCTACTAAATCCTTCATCCAGACACGTATACTTCCACGCGTTCTTCAATATGTAAAACATATTTAACCTTTACAGAAACACACAGTCACTGGATGATGTCATCAGTGATGTCGTCATTGATGTCACTGACCATGTCATGAATGATGTAATATGTGAGATCATCAGCAGTGGATTGCGGGTGCGCGAAATATAGTTAGTACAACTAACTATATAGGAGCAATTTCAATGTTTTTTTAAATGCTAATTCCTAACTATATAAGGCCTGAAACCTATGGTTTTTTAAGTCAATATATATATATATATATATATATATATATATATATATATATATATATATATATATATATATATATATATATATATATATTACCTACTGGCGGTCGCCAGTAGGTATATATAGTTAGGATTTTTTCTCTATGGGATTTTTGAAAATTCTATGTCTAATAACTTTAGCGTTTGTGGACGGAATTGGCTGAAATTTTCAGGAAAATGGCACATTTTGTTTCTGAGCAGCCCCTGAAAATTTGGGGGGGGTCGTCAAGGGGGGGCCGAGAAAAAAGGGGTTTTTAACATTGAGTTTTCCATAGGGCGGTTGGCCTCACTTTTAGCTCGAACGGCTGAATTGATTTACACGAAACTTGGCAGAATTGTAGGGACTGTTAGCCCGATGTGCCTTTGCTAGGTCTCACTATATGTGCTCCAGTGGATTTTGAGAAATTAACGTTTTAAAAAACAGATATATCTGTGACAGCGTCCCGGTGAGCGCCCCGGTTCGCGAACTTGACGCGTAATGGAACTTCGCAAAGCGAAGCTGATTGGCTCTCCGGTGTCTGTCAACATTCTAAACAGTCCAGAACGGCAGCCATCTTGTCTTTCGGTAGGATCGAGAGACAAGAGGAGGAGAAAAACGAAGATGGAATGGAAGGGGGCAAGGTAGACCCCTCTTGATCCCCTAGGAATGATGTTGGGGTTATTAAAGGGTCCCGTGGGGCAAATAAAAAAAAAATGATTTTTCGCGGTAGAAGCACTTCCCGGTACGCGAACCGGGTCGCAAACCTGTAGCGTAACGGGAATTCGCCATTTTGTGTTTCGTTTTAATTAAATCACAAGATGGAGGGAAAACAATGTGGGAAATGGGTATAAGGGGGCATGGGAGACGTATCCTGACCCCCTATGTTTTCTGAGGGTGGCTGAGGATGCTCATATATAATGATACATGTCTTCCAGTGGCTGCGCGTGAGCGGAATTTTTTTTTGCTGCGTGACGTCTGTTAACGTTCGATTCGAAGGAAATCAGGAAGTGAAGACCGCCATTTTGTCACTGCTAGTAAATATATTGTTCATTTCAAAGCGTTGGAACATGGAAAAGGGAGAAGGTAGAGATTGTCTTGCTGTGTAGTTTTTCTCAGGGTGTGCAGTAAGGCCCCGGTTGTGCTTATACTCACGGTAGGGTCTTTGAACACTTTAGCAAATGATGATCCAAGCTGAGGCAAAGGAGGGTGTCAGTCGGGGGGGGGTGGGAGCAATGGTGCAGTTTTCACTTTCATGTCTAAGTGTTAAAATTTTGTTTGCGATGTCAACTTAATCGGCGCCACCTTGTCCCCACTCAGGCACGTACGCTCTAGCAAGCAGCAGCCATTTTGAAAGCGCTATGGCCCCTCTGCCCCTCGCCGGTCCCCAGCGCGTCTCCCTGGCGCTACGAACACCCCCCCTCTCTGACCTCCCCCGTTCTCTCTGTGGAAAATTAATCCGTATTGATGACCATTGTCTGCGCCATCTTGCCTTTTTTCCCTGCCACACTTTTGTCGTGCACGGCAGCCATTTAGATGCCTTGACCAGACCCACTCTCTGCACGCCGCCGATCCTCAGCACGGCTCCCTACCCTCGCAAGCATCTCCCCCACGCACTGGTCACCCCCGCTCTCTCTCTCTCATGCATGGGCCATAAACCACCCCTCATCTGCGCTGCTCTTCCCTGAGAAACACACCCCGTGCCCGCCCGACACCTCCCTTTCACCCTATTCACTACCGCACCCACTGACACTCCTCTTCCTCTGTGTCCGATTGTCCAGGCCAGTCCCAGGCTATCACCTAGCCCTGCGGAAGTAGTTTATGGCCCCAACTGTAAAGAATCACCCCTCTTCAAAGGAGTTACAGTAGATCAAGGCCCCCACCCCATGAGATCCGTCACACCACATGCGTTCCTACAATCTGATAACGATCCTGTATTGTGATTGGGGAGGGGATTCTCACTGTAAGGGTGTGTGGGACCGAGCCTGAAGCGGAAGATTCCAGGGATGCCTTTCTGTACATCAAAGTCTTCACAAGAATGTGTCACATTACAAATATATAGCACTCCAACAAAGTAGTAGGATTATAACACTTTAATCTATACTACTATTATAAAGAGAGAACTGTGTCCTTTGAGCCAGGTAAACTCGAAAAGTACACCACCAATCGCAACACCCAATACAGCGTTGGAAAGGGGGGGTCCAGTAGATGGACATAGGCTATAAAAAATAAAAATAAATGTTATTTAAAAAATAAACAATAAAAAAAGTATTCCCTAAGAAGTAGCGCCAGCTGTTTGTGCTAACAACGTGAGTGCTGACATCATCGGAGGACAGGAACGCTAGGAGGAGCGGACAACAGCGCAGGGAGGAGCGGAAAACTTAGCCAGACTGGAGGGAATGAGGTACGTGAACCGCGGGGAAGAGTGGTGAAGTAAGGCGGACTGGAGCGGAATGGAGGACAACAGCGCATGGAGGAGCGGAGAACGTAGCAAGACTGCAGCGCCATAAGGTATGTAAAACGCGGGGAGGAGCGGTGAAGTACACGGGGAGGAGCAGTAAGTGAGGCGGAATGGAGCGGGATAGCGGACTGCAGCGGGTGTGTAGACTGGCTTGATGTAGTGGGGGCGGTGAAGTGAGGGGGACTGGAGCGGGATAGCAAAATAAATGATAGGTTTTAAAACGGCTTTCACATTTGGTGCAGACATTTAAGTCAGTCAGAGTAGTGGGGGGCGGTGAAGTGAGGTGGACTGGAGGCCTGGGTTTGTGCGACTGGGAGCAAGCGCTGAGGTAAGGTGAACGCAAGCCTGAAATGCTGCCCCCAGCCCCCTTCTGCCCCGGGCAACGCTGGGGCGGGCTGCTAGTAACTTATAAATATATACAACGCTCCAACAAAGTAAACACGTTAAAAAAAAACATTTTAAACAACTATTTACATGGCAGCCTGCTGCAACATCCATCTCAAAGCATTCACCGTCCGCTTGACACTGTCCTTGCTCCTCCCTCCCCGGAGTAGCAACAATGGGCTGCTTTGGCCTGTCTTTTAGTCAGCTTTGGGTTATAAAAAGCCTACAAAATCCGTCGGCCTGTGAGGCGGCGTCAGTAGCGGACCGTTGTGCAAATAGGCCGAAGAAAGCACAACGCGCCGAGATCCGGACGGCACCGAGGTGGTGTCCATCAAGTTGTCGCACTAGTCTGGCCATCCTACAATGCTGCGCCGAAAAACGGCGTGGGGCGCCCCGGGGGGGAGGCGGCGCGAACGGGCCTCCCCTGCCTCCCCAGGTGGAGGCTCCTTAGCTGCAGTGGGGCGCCCCTTGACGTTTCAGTTGCCATCCAGTTGAGTTGCGCCCGCTCTTGCGGCACAGTGCCTCACCCGCCATCCAGCTGAGTTGCGCCCGCTTTTGCGGCTACAGCGTCTCGCCCACCATCCAGTTGAATGGCGCCCACTTTTGGGGTGCAGCGATAGGCGGCTGCCACAGGACTCTCAAAATGGCGCCCGGCTCTTCGGATTTGGGCCTGGTCCACTAAAATGGCCTTGGGACACCTTGGAACTCGGACTTTTGCCTGCTAGGGCATGGGCCCCATTCCCGAAAGCGTCCCCTCAGCCTTGAAGATTCTACAAAAGTCACCGGGGCCCCCGACTCCCGCAGGCTTCCGGTGGGGAGCGGCTGCCATGATTGCTTGCGGAATGGCCACGACGGAGCCACGAGATGGTGGTGCTCTCATGCTGACGCCAGCTTCAGTCTGAAAGATCCAGAAACTCTGTAGACTACCAATTCGATCAGTTCCGGTGGAGCCCGAACGTGACCCGGTAGGGAAGAACTTGCCCTCCCCTCTTTTGACTGATGGTTCTTGTTGCCTATCTCTTCTGTTGTCATTTAACGGAACCTTTTTTGACTGCCGAAAGGGGTTCTGGTCCGACCGCTGGTTGGTGGAGACATTTTGACTATATCCTGGACCTGCCCGGCCTCGCCCAAAATGGCGCCGGTATAAATGGGAATCACAACTCCTTGTTGTGTACTGGTTGCCCAGCCTTGATATCATGAGATATGTATGCAGTTTTGAAGCACATGGCGGGCGGGGACGAGTACTGATTGAACATTTGGACATCCCTATTGATATTAAGTTCTGATGTGTTATTGATTACTGTACTATTGAAAGTTCGAATTAACGTCACCCATGGTACTTGCCCGCAAATGTATATCTAGATAATTTTATTGTAACTGGCCCTGTTGTACTTTAATTATAAAATTTACGTCCACCGATTTCACAACTGTTAGACACCTTAGTTCTTCCAACCTAATGGCCCGCCCGTTACGTTCTTTTACAGTGTAATTGTCCCCTCATCATATACGATTCCAGCTTGCTCTGTGGCCGGCCCACATGGTTATAGGCCCGTATTTGTATACTGACATTTTCACAATAAAGGTTTTTAAAACAAAACATGGTAGTAGTACCTAGATTGGTAAAGTTTTAAATAATAGCCACTGTTTTCGAATCAGTAAAAGGCAAGTGAAATAAAGCAGCCCGATTACATGACGGTTAAAAGGTATAATACGCAGGTAAGCAGTAAAGATAAATGGTCAAGGGCTTTTGTGTTTTCCACTCCTGCAACATAAAGTGATCGATAAGAATCCGATATTCAGGCCTATCAGCGACTAAGACAGCAGGCCGAGCCTCTTTTGCTCAACGGCTCCCTCATGGGACGAAGAAACGCCCTTTTTCTCGAAATAGGAATATTTTACTTGCAGGACAGTTGTAAATTTCCCGGGAAAATACATTAGCCTGGAACATTGTTAGTGATAAACTGTAAATGCATCTGGGTCCTTTGCTTTACAAGTCAGAGTGAGAAAAAAAAGGTGGGGCTTTCATCATTTGGGAAAAAAAAAACATTTTCTAAACCAATGAAAAGTGTAATTTTTGGTCATATGACCAAGCCTTCCATCATTAGGAAACCAAAAGTAAAAGGAACCAATGAAAAGTTTTATTAACAAGTCACATGACCTGTTATGCTTATGTTACGCGCGCCGCGCCCCGGATCGCTTCCGGGAAGCTGTGCTTCGCGCCTCGCGCACCGGAGCACTTCCGGGTGCGCTAACGCGGCGCGTCATATGACGCATTACGCGACAATGCAGGTCCAGAATATAGTCAAAATGTCTCTACCAACCAGCATGAGTGGGTGCAATTCATCCGGATGGCGGGTGAGACGCTGTAATAACAAGAGCAGGCGCAATTCAGCTGGCCGAGCGAGGCCCTGTGCCGCAGGAGCGGGCGCAACTCAGGTGGCCGAGTGAAGCGCTGGGATGTAGCTGAGAAACCTCCACCTGGGGAGGTGGGGGAGGCTCGTTCACGCCGCCTCTCCCTTCTAGTGCACCCCACGCCGTCTCCTGGCGCAGGTATATGTGATGGTCGGACTAGGGCACCGCAGGACGTGTCTTCAGGTCAAACGGATTGTGGGACAAGGTCCAGAACGGAAGAGTCACCAAAAGGCAAAAAGTTCCGCCTGACCCCGGGAGCCGGCCGCCTATGTTGGGGGCGATCTCAGGCCACACCAGGGCAACAAGACTTGGGGAGGGGGCAGGAGCCAAGCGCCCCCTCCGAGTCCGCGCCACTACACCGCCCCTCGGGGGCCTCCGTCAAGTGGTTCAGGGAGGCACCGCATCACATTGCTTTCCAATGCAGTCAGGTCATCAAACAGCCCCCACTTACTTTGAGAATAGTGAAGCTGCAGCAGGTGCAAATGAGCTTCAAACAGTATTACAAGCGCTGCTCGGAACCCTCAACTATGGCACCCAACATTCAGGACTTATGCCATTTGTGCAAGGCAGTGACATCGAAGCATCTCAGGGACCAAGCAACATACCATATCCAGAGTCCTTCCTACAGCCTCTGCCATCCTTCTTACCTAGTTATAGTTCTTTCAGTCCCACTCCAGGCTTTTAGTCTGTGGATGGAAAACCATGAACCTACACTCACCTATGAAAATCTTACTATTGATGCTTGACTGAGGCCAAGGAGATCAGAGTGCATGTCTGGGGAGATGATGTTACGTTTAAACGTCGCCCCTGAGTGCTTAGTTCGCTTCTGTTCTCTGTCACTGTTGTTGATTTTGAGCCCCAAATACAAAGGCTTGTTGTTGCTTGGGAATCCCCAAGTGTATATTTGCCCATACTGATCCATCGCGTAGGCCACAGAGTAGTCGGGGAGAAATCCCGGGAATGGCGGCATGCATTTGGATCGATGTTGCAGCAGGCTGCCATGTAAATAGTTATTTAATAAAACGTTTTACCCTGTTACTTTGCTGGTGTGTTGTATATATTTATAATATTTGCATAGGGTTTGTCGTTATTTTGGGCGGGGTGGGCGGCGGAACCGAGTTGTCTTGCAGCCATCATGGCGTCGAGCTCAGTTCCTCTCACTATTTTCATATTTCTCATGAGGTGTTGTTCCTAATGTTTCTATTTTAGCGAGGTCAAAAAGAGATCCCATTAGTGGCCTACTGATTTTGCTTGATTCCTTTTGTTTTTTCTAACGATTTTTCACTATCTGCAAAGACTAAACAGAGTATTGCGACTCTGTGCTTGTTTGTAAATAGAGAATGAACCAAAGAGAACCAATTCCAAAACAGTAAATGCTTGGATAACAATCAATCAAATGGAGAGGGAAGCAGGCACGACGGATTACAACAGGGGCAAAGGCCTGCGTTACCTACCCTTCACTATCTGCAATGAGAGAATACTCCTTAAAAAAAAGAGGGGGCGGGGGGAGGGGTGGCAGCGTTCAAAGCACATCAGCGTGCATAAACACGAAAATGTTTTTACCTACCACGTACTTCACATTTTACAGCTTTTGATATTTGCTATTAAAAAACTATTGAAATACACTGAAAAAACTATAGGTTATTGACCATATATAGTTAGAAATTAGCATTTACAAAACCTTGAAAATTCACTGAAAAAAACCATAGGTTATAGACCATATATAGTTAGGGATTAGCATTTACAAAACCTTATTTTACTCGCACAAAACCATTGAAATTCGCATATATAGTTAGTTGCACTAACTATATATCGCGCACCCGCAATCCACTGCTTATCATGTCACATATTACATCATTCATGACATGGTCAGTGACATCACTGATGACATCACTGATGACATCTCAAATGACATCACTGATGACATCACTGATGACATCACTGATGACATCTCATTTGACATTACTGATCACATCACTGATGACATCATTCATGTGATAATACGATGAACTTCTTCAGACTGTAATATAACCTTAGATACACTCAGTGTAAACAGACACTCACAGATTGTCACTCATCCATGGAGTTACTCACACACCTAGTCAGTCATGCAAAGAATCAATCACACCTCCATCTCCTCAACTATACAGTTATACACACCTTACTTATTCAAACATATACTAACACATATTTACTCTCTTATACAATCCCTGATACAAGTTCACAATGATCCATACAGCCACTCACACATTCACTGGCTTTTATGCACAGTTATTTATATATGTCAACTCTCACATGTACTGTGTTTTACATATGTACTTACTTTGACATGTAGCACTGAGATATCCATTCACTCACCAATACACTCATGCACACAGTCAACCGCCCATACAGCTGTTTCCACATGCACTTTTGAACCCATACATCTAGTGAATCAACTGCTCACACATCTATGCACAGAGTCATACACCTCCCAGCCACCCACACACACACAGAGTCTCCCATACAAATACTTGGGCAACCAATCAATAACCCATATAGTTACTCATATAGCTACTGATCAACACATGCAGCAGTTTACAGAACAACAGACATGAATGATGTAATATGTGACATGATCAGCAGTGGATTGCGGGTGTGCGATATATAGTTAGTGCAACTAACTATATATGCGAATTTCAATGGTTTTGTGCGAGTAAAATAAGGTTTCGTAAATGCTAATCCCTAACTATATATGGTCTATAACCTATGGTTTTTCAGTGAATATATATATATATGAAATCAATTTCTGACTTCCTCATTCCTGTCAGAAACACACAAACAACTTCTTGCTGAGGAAACGCTTTTATTGCAGGTTTCAAGCAAAAATACTCGGAGTATTTTTGCTTGAAACCTGCAATAAAAGCGTTTCCTCAGCAAGAAGTTGTTCGTGTGTTTCTGACAGGAATGAGGAAGTCAGAAATTGATTTCATGTGAAGACTCGCTGCCTACACGCGAACCGCCTTTGTTAAGTGGCTCGAGAGAGCGGAGCTTGGCGGCTGCCAAGCAACTTTGAATTGGAATATATATATATATATATATATTGCAGCTCCGTTGCACCAAAGATCTGGGTCACTCGCAGGCGGGTGCCTCTCGTGGTGGCGCCCCACGTGAAAAATAGCAGCTCCGTCTCTCTCAGTTTTTTCAGAAAGAAATTACGGCACTCGCAGGGAAAGTGTTCGATATGTTTTTAATCAAAACACTCAGCAGACAAACGCGTTTCGGTTTTCCTTCGTCAGTGTCTACCATTGACACGGAAGGAAGCAAGTTTAAAAGCTCTACAGCGCCTTGTTGCATGTACATAGAAAGAGGACTGACGTTTACCCCCGTGATAGACAATTTCACTTAGTACATTACTTTTTACTTTAACATTCAGAGAAAACACGTTCACGAAAGGCACTGTGAAATACATTTCAACCAATAATTTCGAGTATTTACCATTTCTTATTTACGAAATTAATTACATTTTGTGTAAATTATATTCGCCTTTCGTGTGTGGTGTAAGTTATTCAGCCGTGGATCGGCATTGCTCACGGGGTGTAATGAATTAGTTACAGAGTTTATGCTTTTCCTAAATGGGAAGCTAATTCCTCATTCCTGTTTAATCCCAAAGGGGCCTTTGTCTGGAGGTCTATTATGTAGCGGGATTCAAGTCTTCTTAATTTCCGCACCTGTCTCCACCCCTAGGGTCCACTGGTATATGATATAGCGCAAAGAATTGCAGCAGTTCCCTATTGCTGTTGTGTCTAAGGGCAAAATGTTTCGCTACGGGATAGTTAAAATCCTTATTCATGATAGCACGTTGGTGCTCTAATACACGTAACTGGACGTTTTTTACTGTGCTGCCTATGTATTTTAAACCACATGGGCACATTAGGCAGTAGACAACATGGGTGGTGTTGCAAGTGAGAAACTTAGATATTCTCTTGCTGTGCCCTGACCCTGGTATTTCATATGTAGTTCTTTTCTTACTCTTCTCGCAGGCTTTGCATTTGCCGCAGGGATAGAATCCTGGCATGTCCCTAATTCTGCCTGTCGTTGTGATTCTGTCTGGCAGATGGCTGTGTACAACACAGAATCAAGTCTGAATGAAGGAAAATTCAGACTAATAACCACTTTCTCAGAAGACTCTAATCATCTGAGAAATATCCTAAAGAGGAGTTGGCATATCCTAAAAACGGATCAGGTCTTTGGAAAAGAGATTCCGGCTTTTCCTTTAATCACCTTTAGAAAAGGGAGGTCCATCAGGGATAAAATTGTACACAGCCATCTGCCAGACAGAATCACAACGACAGGCAGAATTAGGGACATGCCAGGATTCTATCCCTGCGGCAAATGCAAAGCCTGCGAGAAGAGTAAGAAAAGAACTACATATGAAATACCAGGGTCAGAGCACAGCAAGAGAATATCTAAGTTTCTCACTTGCAACACCACCCATGTTGTCTACTGCCTAATGTGCCCATGTGGTTTAAAATACATAGGCAGCACAGTAAAAAACGTCAAGTTACGTGTATTAGAGCACCAACGTGCTATCATGAATAAGGATTTTAACTATCCCGTAGCGAAACATTTTGCCCTTAGACACAACAACAATAGGGAACTGCTGCAATTCTTTGCGCTAGATCATATACCAGTGGACCCTAGGGGTGGAGACAGGTTGCGGAAATTAAGAAGACTTGAATCCCGCTACATAATAGACCTCCAGACAAAGGCCCCTTTGGGATTAAACAGGAATGAGGAATTAGCTTCCCATTTAGGAAAAGCATAAACTCTGTAACTAATTCATTACACCCCGTGAGCAATGCCGATCCACGGCTAATTAACTTACACCACACACGAAAGGCGAATATAATTTACACAAAATGTAATTAATTTCGTAAATAAGAAATGTTAAATACTCGAAATTATTGGTTGAAATGTATTTCACAGTGCCTTTCGTGAACGTGTTTTCTCTGAATGTTAAAGTAAAAAGTAATGTACTAAGTGAAATTGTCTATCACGGGGGTAAACGTCAGTCCTCTTTCTATGTACATGCAACAAGGCGCTGTAGAGCTTTTAAACTTGCTTCCTTCCGTGTCAATGGTAGACACTGACGAAGGAAAACCGAAACGCGTTTGTCTGCTGAGTGTTTTGATTAAAAACAAATCGAACACTTTCCCTGCGAGTGCCGTAATTTCTTTCTGAAAAAACTGAGAGAGACGGAGCTGCTATATATATATATATATATATATATATATATATATATATATATATATATATATATATATATATATATATTTACCACTATTCTTTCAGGAAGTGAAGTATTACGGGGTTCCCAAGGCCTACACGCTCCAGAGATTACCCACTTACACACAAGAACTGTTGGCACGGAAACTGTAAAATGCAAAGAACAAGTTTATTAAGACCCCATGGGGTGGTGGTACACTCAAACAGCACCCTTCGGTAATGCAAGAGGTATCACACCGAACACCGGTGTGACCCCGTTTATATACAATTTTGGGGCAATAAAAAGATAGGCGGCATAAGTTAAGACACAGTTTTAGAGACATATATGGTCATGTTTTGGAACACTGCCAGCTCATTGGTGGGTTTCAAACCCGTTGGTCAGTTAGCGGCACATTCCTGAGGGTTTACGGGTCAGTAAGAACTGCGCATGTGTGGCTTGACCAGTACTAAAAATAGCCTGTTGCTGGGCAGATGAGAGTGGTCAGTGGAACGGACAAAGGACTAAAGGGCACGTCGGCCACGAGGCCGCTCATGGTCTAAGATGGCCGCTGCAACATTCAAAATGGCGTTTATCGTATATAGCCATGTTAAGGAGGACAACGTGTAGGTTCAGCTAGTCGCTAATCCAAGCGGGCCAATTACGACAGACGACCCTTTTAGCGTTTAGCTGAATCTACCTCATAATGAACATACTCTGGATGTTCGTCCTCGATGTCTATTAACATAATTTGTGTCACCTCTTTGTGTAGCATTATTTTGTCATGGGCAAGAGCTCGCCTCGATGGTAAGCAAGCTGATAGACACATTGAACATAAGGTAGGGCCACATTTGATACACAAGCATATAAAGAACATTGCTCCCACAAGTATGCAGAGAATTGTCAACAGTTTCCAGCCCCAAGTTGCAATCATGGACCAGAACCATCCAGAAAGTGTCCAAGTTCCATTGTCCGGGTGTATTTCGGCAGCTATCTTATGCAGTTTGGAAATCGCATCATACACAGATGGAGAATTATCAGGCACGTAAACACAACAGCTGCTTCCGATGATTCTACATGCCCCCCCACGATCAGCCAAAACAACATCCAGCACCATCCTGTTTTGGAGGGTGACAATTCTGGAAATCTGCAGTTCTTCGGTAATATTCCCCAGGGCAATAGCAGTGTCATTCGCAACAGCCTCGACAACGCGAGTCAGCCGTCTGATTTTCCGGCTGTTCAATGCAGCCCCCACAAAGGAGAATAGTCCCAGATTGAAATCCACATACTGTTGTAATGCAGTGTCCGTTTGATCAATGTCCTCTAAAGCAACAGTTCGCTTAACTCTGTTCAAAACAAAATCGTGGTACAGAGTATAGTCGTTATGATACATCGGAGGGGCAATGAATACAGGAGGTAGCACAAACGATACATAGCATGTGCCCAACCACCCCACCGGAAGCTGATGGTACCCCTTCGTTCCACAGATGAAGTAGGTGTTTCGAGATGCAACAAATGAAATGCCATTCGGGCTATCAAACGTGAGAGTAATATTACATTCACTTTTCCCCACTGCAATCGTGCCCTTGTTTCTGATGCATAAATCGGCTTTGGTGGCAATGACATTTATAACATGAGCACTGGATACATTCACGTTTCGCTGATTGCTGTATATTCATGGGGCAGACACATTATCAGGCCTGTATTCTTCCCATTCAAAACGTGTACCCTCTGCCCGTGGAAACCCATCCTTGTCATGGGGACATTCTTTATTTAGGCGAAAAAGCACCCCCCCTTTTGTTGGCCATCTCAAAGTAAAGAGGAGAGTGTACCAGGCATTGCAAGACCCATTGTGCGAAAACGGGAGTGGAATAAGTGGGGTGCCCCCTCTCTTCTGGTGCCCAGGCAACATTCCACACACCCAGCAGTTAGAGGTATTGGTCATGTTATGCGTGTGGTGAAGAATCTGAATGAAACTGTTATTTAAATACGTTTGGCGATGGCGTTCTTCATGGAAGGGCAATGTAAAATGGAAATGTTCAGACGGTGCCGGGGTAGTCGGCAGCAAATGTTCACGTACAGGCACCACAAGTTCGACTACCCAGGCTATAACAGCTATCACCACAATGGTTAGAAGAAAAAGAAAGGCACCCAACAGTTTCTTGTCACGAGATGCCGTTGATGCCATAGTTCAAGAAAGTCTGTGCAAAGTCTCAAGTGACACAAATTGTTCACAAGTTTTCACAAATAGTCTCAGATACACATACGTGTATACCTAAAAAAGAAAAAATGCGGTGCTGAACTCCGAGGTAGCCGTTGTTTTCTTCTCCGGGCCAAGACGGGTGTCGCTACTCTGGCAGAACTGATCCCCCCCCCTTGGAATTCCCGGTTTCCGTTTCACAAACCTGGAGCGGTTACCAACCAGTCATAAAAAAAAGGACAAACAAAAAAAAAACTTCTTATCGCGGACGTAGATTGTAGCGCTCTCTTCCGGTAGCAGATTGGTCCGGGAAGGCTCCCTCCACTTCGGCCGACGTCACAGCTGGGCTCTTTTCTTTCTCCAAGATCTCCTTATAATCAGTCAGCACAACAGGAGTCACCAGATCCGGAGAGACTCGACGACAATGTGTCGAATGCACCCACCGCTTCCTGTTGGTCACTCGTACGGCGGTGCGGGTCGCCAGAAGGACCTGCTCGGGGCCCTTCCACCTGGGCTCCAGACTGCTTGCTCTTTCAAACGAACGGATCATCACATGATCCCCAGGACGAAGATCGTGGCCCTCTCCAGCAGAGTTGTCAGGGAGCGCTTCTCGAACCTGTTGGTGAATAGAGAGCAAATCATTTGTTAATCGTGCCAAATAATCATTCATCATAACACAAGGCACATCATGTATTAATCGCGGCTTGGGCACCCCCCAGATATTCATGGGGCGGCCAAACACCACCTCATAGGGCATAAGGCCAGTTCGTGAGTGGGGTACTGATCTAAGAGAGAGCAGTGCTAGCGGCAATGCATCTGGCCACTTCAACGATGTAGACGCCACGATTTTGGCCAGCTTAAGCTTCAAGGTGGCATTGTACCGCTCGACCAAACCTGCTGACTGAGGGTGGAATACAGCGTGGAACTTTTGCTGAATCCCTAACCCCTTCAGTACATATTCCACAATCTTTCCAACAAAATGGGGCCCATTATCGCTCCACAGAAATTTGCAAACTCCAAAGCAAGGAAAGAACTCCTTAAGCAACACCTTAGCTGTTGTCAAAGCTGTATTGTCTTTCGTGGGGTAGGCCTCAACCCATTTGCTAAAAGCACACACCACCACTAGGACGTACTTCAGGTTGTTGCAGCGCTCGAGTTGGATGTAATCCATTTGAAGCACTTCAAACGGTGCTGAAGGTGGAACGAACCCTCCTTTCGGAGTATGGGTCCCCTTCCCAGGATTGTGTTGCAAGCATACCAGGCAGGTCTGCACTACTCTCTTTGCAGTATTCGCAATCTCAGAATGTTCCCAAACTCGTGTTAAAAGCCGGGTGATTGCAAGAGCTCCGACATGGGCCAGTCCATGAGTCATCTGGACCATCGCCTGTAAATAAGCCGCAGGCAATTTCCACTTCTCCATGTCTTTGCTTCTCCAACAACCTTCATCATCTAGCACCCCCTCTGCTGCCCAAGCCGCAAGCTCAGATTCTGTAGCTGATTTTTGAATATCCCGTATCTCTGCTCTAGCATCACTCCATCTCTCGGCCTGTGATTGTACCACGTACATAGGGGAGCTAGTTCGGGACATAGCCGTCTGCCTTGCTATGCTGTCTGCAAAGGCATTTCCTTGACCCACTTTATCCGTGATCTTTTTATGGGCACTGCACTTCACTATCGCTACTTTCTTGGGGCAGAGCAACGCATTTAGGAGATCACGCACTAACTCTCCGTGCATAATGTGCTCTCCGTGTGATGTCAGAAACCCACGTTCCCTCCAGAGAAGTCCGAAGTCATGGGCCACTCCAAAGGCATACCGGCTGTCTGTGTATATGTTCACACATAGGCCAGCACTCAATTCGCAGGCTCTTGTTAAAGCTATCAGCTCTGCTGCCTGAGCCGATTTTTGTGGTATTCTAGCTGTTTCAACCACCGTCTTAAGAGTCGTGATCGCATATGCTGCGGAAGTCGTACCATCTGGCAGCCTCAAACACGATCCATCAACCCACAGTTCCCCATCCACATCTGGAAGTGGCACATCCTGTAAGTCAACACGACCCTTTGTCTGTTCCTCAGTCAGGAAAACACAATCATGATGTTTTTCTTCCTGACCCTCCTCGGCCGGATAGGGCAATAAAGTCGCGGGGTTCAAAGTAGCGCATCTTTTCAATGTTATGTGTGGCGCTAAAAGTGTCAGCTCATATCCTGTAAGTCGTGCACTCGTGAGGTATTGGGTCTTTGTTTGGTTTAACAGGGCATCTACTGCGTGAGGAACTAACACCAACAGTTTGTGTGATAACACTATGCCCTCACTCTGTCGTATGGCTACTGCTGTTGCCGCTACCGCTCGAAAACACCCAGGCAACCCTCGTGCTACAGGATCCAAAATGGCAGAGAAGTATGCACATGGTCTCTGCTTATCCCCGTGTAACTGCACTAACACTGACAACGCGCACCCATCATTCTCATGCACGTACAATGTGAAAAGTTTCGTGTAGTCTGGTGTTCCTAACACGGGTGCAGAACAAAGGGCCTGTCTCAACTGTTCAAAGGCTTTCTGACATTCGTCTGTCCACTCAAGAGGCATCGGTGTAGTTTTGGACAATAATGCTAGCAGAGGTTTTATGATATGTGAGAAACCCATAATCCATTGTCTACAAAAAGATGTCAACCCTATAAAAGCACGCACATCTCTCTGCGTGCGGGGGACTGGTGTGTCTAAAATTGCTTGAATTCGATCAGATGTTAATGCCCTCCCCTCCTTAGACAACAGATGACCGAGGTAGGTCACCTGGGGTCTACAGTATTGAAGCTTTTTCTTGGAGACCTTGTGATTGTTTTGTGCCAAAAAGGAAAGCAACGCAAGCGTACTCTGTTCACATTGTGCATAGGAGTCGGCGGCAAGCAGAAGGTCATCCACGTACTGGATGAGCGCAACGCCAGACTGCAATTCGAAAGAATCTAGTTGTCATTTCAAAGCCTGGCTGTAGATGCTAGGGCTCTCAGTATATCCTTGGGGAACTCGACAAAATCTATATGATTTATTATTGAGCGTAAAACCAAACAGATATCTACTATCTGGATGGACAGGGATAGAAAAGAACGCATTCTTTAGGTCGATAACAGTGAAAATGGTGGCCGTCGGAGGAACCAATGTAAGCAAGGTCGTAATATCGGACACCACTGGGTATTGGGGAATGACAATTTTATTTATTTCACGCAAATCAATAATAAATCGATAGATCTTGCCATCTGAGTCTCTCTTAAGAATTGGTAGAATAGGGCTGTTACAGACATTATAAGGGACCTCCTCCACTACCCCTGCAGAAATCAAATCCTGGACAATGTGTGTTAGTGCAATTTCGCCTTCCTTCGAGATCTTATACTGTGGCACTCGTGGTAGGGGGGCCCCCTCCTTAACGGTAATGTGTATTGGTGGAATACGCATCTCTCCCACATCCGTATCTGATGTCGCCCACAACGTGTGCGGCAGAGAGGCCAAAGCGGGAACATCTAAAATGACACAAAATCTGTCACGTTCAGGGCAATCATCAGGGTCAGGGTAGTTATCATTCAGAATAACCCGCACTCCCTCTGGAGCGCAGCGTATTGTTGCTCGAAAATATTTAAGCAAGTCAATGCCCAAGATATTATCTGGGGTATGGGGCGATAACAAAAATTGGCCAAAACTAAAGTACTTGTCAATGCATAGTGCAAGGGGCTTGGACAATGGGCTGGGGGAGGGTGTGCCATCAAACCCTACACACGTAATCATTTCGCCAGACAGGGGAGCCCTCGGAACCAAGTTTATCGACAGAGCGCTACGAGTAGGTCCTGTGTCGACTAGAAACTGATCAGTAGAACCCAAAATACCCGCTGTTACATATGGACCTTGCTGATCTACTGGCACTTCAACTGATTCCTTACCCCATCCTACGCAATCCTATGCATGCACATAATCCTGATGTTCCACATTCTCTCCTTCCAAAATCTGATATTGATTCCGTCTATCAAACGTATTTCGTTCGTCCTGGCCACGGCCCCTCTCCTCAACCTGTCTACGATCACCTCCTCCACCTCTCATTCCAGTATAACCTCCTCTTGACCTTCCACTACCTCGCCCACGCTGGCTACGCTGTTCACGAAGTACCGGACAATCGTCGGCCCAATGCCCAAACTCCTTACAATAAGCACACTGATCCTCCGCAATGTCCGTACGACCATACGATGCGTTACCTCCACCTCGTCTACCTCTCTCATTCCCTCTACCCTGTGTTCCCCGAACCTGCGCCAACATCACCTTCGTTTTCAATTCCTTTGTCTTTTTCTCTACACTTTCTTTAGCCTCCACCTCCTGCCGCTCATAATACTGAGCCATAGTTAACAAGGACGCAGGGGTCGCCGTGGCCCAGGAACTTTCACTCAATTTCAATCGCTTAGCAATCTCTGGTAGGAGATTAGCCACATACTTATCTACAAACAAATGCCGACCCGTATCGTCAGTTAAAGATTGACCACTGTAATCATGAAATGCCTCCTCGAAGCGTGTAAAGAAATCTGAGACTGTTTCATCTGGTTTCTGCTTGCACGACGTTAACATGGTCCAATCTATCTCTTTGGCAGGAACGAGCGTTTTCAATTTATGCAAAATAGCTGCCGGAAGATCTAGAATTAGCTGACAAGGCTTACATGCTGGTTCTCTATCTAAATCTGCAGCATTTATCTCTTTCCAGGTCCCCCCCAAAATCGTTTCGTCATTAGTTTTACGAATTTGCCTCCACATATCAGGTGGTAAAATTAGCCCAAAAAACAAATCTATATCTACAAGAGTCATCACACAAGACGATATAGCCCCCTCTACCCCCTCATAGAATGCCGCTGGGTTCTTTCGGAGATCAGGTAAAGAGTTTTTCAGTGCCATAACATCTGCCCTATTCCATGGCGTATATACCCAATTGTACACAAAATACCCTTTCGCATCCTTCGACAACTTATCATCATCCGTACCTTCCCCTTTTGGTGGAACATACAAAGGCGCCGCTTCACGCATAGGCATAACATGCAACGCAGAGCTCTTATCTGAACCCCGAAGAGAACACTCCTTAACCGCCTCATCATTTCCCGGCTCAGACTCCTTTTGCCTCCGTTTCCGTTCCTGTCGCAAATGGGTTGTCTCATCCCGCAGCGCGATCAAATGCTTGAACAGGTCATCAACATCTGTAAGATCAAAATCACCTTTAGCTAAATTCTCACGATACACCGACAAAACTTTAGGCTCTAACGTATCAGAAAACTCACGATATGCGCTTACAACTTCATCCGCTAGGCTGGACAAAAAATACATTAATTCAAGATCCGACCACCCCGTTTTCTCTGATATCAATTGATCCTGAGTAACACTATGCTTATTCACTTTGCGAGCCCAACTACGTAAATGAGCGGACCTCTCCGCGGTAAACCTGAGAGCCGATACACCCTTCTTGCCCAACTTATCCCGTCCGTCATCATCAGAATCCACAGCTGGAGCCGTCGGCGTAACGTACGGAGGCGGTGACCGATCTAACAAAGAGAAATCATCAATTTCATTATTAAGGACAGGATAAAGTGGTCGGCGAATAGGAAATTGACCAGTCGTTAGCAATTTACCCTCCCGTTCCTCCCTTTCTTTCTTCTCCTGAGCCTCCTTCTCCTCCAGCTGTAAAGCCTTATCCCGAGCAGCCTTGCGCTGCTCTTTGTCCGCCAAGGCAACCTCACGCTTCATTCGTTCACGCGCCGCTTTCTCCCACATTCGCACACAATCAAACATGTTTTGTCTAGACCTGCGATGAAACATACATTGCTCTACAAATTGGATTTTACTCAAATCGTACGACCCGTGTAGGGGCCATTGCAATTCGGGATCGGCCTTAGTGTACTTATGCCATAATTTACCGTACATAATAGGGGGGAGGCCAAACTTAATATACATCTCCCTATTTGGTGTTCCCTCTGGGGGAGCCGGCTGTGATTCCGCTAACCTAATTGAGGTACCATCTCCTAAACAACACATTCCCCGGAGTGTGCTAAAAACAGGCATGTTCAAAGAGTATCACGAAAGCGTGACACCGGACCAAATGGCACTTACAGTTCTTCTCACGATTGTGCCGCTCAAAGGAAAAAACAAAGTTAGAGAAACATCTCTACATGCCTGCCTATGTGAAGTGCACTACACATATAAGTTCAAAGATCACAAATTCAAAATGTTAGCTAACTCAAATCAAAATTCATAGAATTCGGCAAGCGTCCTCACCGATCACAAAGCACAGATTTTCAGTAAGCGTCCGAAGACTACCTTACCGAACACAATTCGTAGGACTTCAGTAAGCGTCCGAAGACTACCTTACCGAACACAATTCGTAGGACTTCAGTAAGCGTCCGAAGACTACCTTACCGAACACAATTCGTAGGACTTCAGTAAGCGTCCGAAGACTACCTTACCGAACACAGAGCTTACCAAATACTCAACTGTCCAGGTTCCAACTGCCAAGGTCTTGTAAGCCAAATCAGCCAAACGGCACTCTCTCAGTGATGCGGACACTTCGAAAACTCAGTCGGAGACCGGCGCCACCTGGAAGGTCAGATCGGAAGGAAAGGAAAAAACACCGTGGCAGCCAAGACTCGGGTCACTCGTGGCAGCGCGCGCCCATGGCGGATTTCCAAGCCTTCGTCACGACCTCTCCTTCGGGCATCCGAGTCGCCGATGAGTCCCTTCGTGGTCGCCAATTGAAGTATTACGGGGTTCCCAAGGCCTACACGCTCCAGAGATTACCCACTTACACACAAGAACTGTTGGCACGGAAACTGTAAAATGCAAAGAACAAGTTTATTAAGACCCCATGGGGTGGTGGTACACTCAAACAGCACCCTTCGGTAATGCAAGAGGTATCACACCGAACACCGGTGTGACCCCGTTTATATACAATTTTGGGGCAATAAAAAGATAGGCGGCATAAGTTAAGACACAGTTTTAGAGACATATATGGTCATGTTTTGGAACACTGCCAGCTCATTGGTGGGTTTCAAACCCGTTGGTCAGTTAGCGGCACATTCCTGAGGGTTTACGGGTCAGTAAGAACTGCGCATGTGTGGCTTGACCAGTACTAAAAATAGCCTGTTGCTGGGCAGATGAGAGTGGTCAGTGGAACGGACAAAGGACTAAAGGGCACGTCGGCCACGAGGCCGCTCATGGTCTAAGATGGCCGCTGCAACATTCAAAATGGCGTTTATCGTATATAGCCATGTTAAGGAGGACAACGTGTAGGTTCAGCTAGTCGCTAATCCAAGCGGGCCAATTACGACAGAAGGAACAAATTGGGTCGCACTCCACAGGTCGATTTTGCAATTTTTTTTATTTTTCCATTACATTCCACAGACTCAGGCAGATGTTTCGATCTACACGTTTCGGTATTACAAATACCTTGCTCACGATCAACCGACCACTTGGCTCCCCCTCCCTGATATACTTGAAATGTATACATTACATCATTTCCTGTTATATATATTTATATATATATATATTTATATATAACCTACTGGCGGTCGCCAGTAGGTAGGTATAGTTAGGACCTACTTTCCATAGGAAATCCTCAACATTTTCAAAACTTATGGCCCGCTCTGGTCTGCTTCTATCCTGAAAGTCAGTCTTGGGGTCATTTGTCTAGCGTGGGCCGTTAGTCAGTCAGTTAGTGTCAGTCAGTGTCAGTGTCAGTCAGTCAGTGTCAGTCAGTCAGTGTCAGTCAATCAGTGTCTATCAGTGTCAGTCAGTGGCAGTCAGTCAATCAGTGTCAGTCAGTCAGTGTCAGTCAGTCAGTGTCAGTCAGTCAGTGTCAGTCAATCAGTGTCAGTCAGTGTCAATCAGTTAGTGTCCGTCAGTTAGTGTCAGTCAGTCAGTGTCAGCTAGAGCAGCTCTGCTGACCTGGTTCTCGGGCTCTAAATCAGCTCTGCTATCCTGGTTCTCTGGCTCTAAAGCAGCTCTGCTGACCTGGTTCTCTCACTCTTAAGCAGCTCTGCTGACCTGGTTTCTCTGGCTCGACAGCAGGTCTGCTGACCTGGTTCTCTGGCTCTACAACAGCTCTGCTGACCTGATTCTCTGGCTCTAAAGCAGCTCTGCTGAATCAGTTCTACGCTCTAAAGCAGTTCTGCTGACATGGTTCTCTGGTTCAAGAGCACCTCTGCCGACCTGATTCTCTGACTCTAAAGCAGCTCTGCTGACCTGGTTCTATGGCTCTAAAGCAGCTCTGCAGACTTGGTTCTCTGGCTCTAGAGCAGCTCTGCTGACCTGCTTCTCTGGCTCTAAAGCAGCTCTGTTGACCTGGTTCTATGGCTCTAAAGCAGCTCTGCTGGCCTGGTTCTCTGGCTCTAAAGAAGCTTTGCCTACCTAGTTCTCTCCCTCTAATGCAGCTCTGATGACCTGGTTTCTTTGGTTCTACAGCAGCTCTGCTGACCTGGTTCTCAGTCTCTAGCGGAGCGCTGCTGACCTAGTTCTTAGGCTCTAGAGCAGCTCTGCTGACCTGGTTCTCTGGCTCTATAACAGCTCTGCTGACCTGCTTCTCTGGCTCTAAAGCAGCACTGCTGACCTGATTCTCTGGCTCTAGAGCAGCTCTGCTGACCTTGTCCCTTGTCTCTAAAGCAGCTCTGACCTGGTTCTCTCCCTTGAAAGCAGCTCAGCTGACCTAGTTCTCTCTCTCTAAAGCAGCTCTACTGCCCTGGTTTCTCTGGCTCTACAGCAGCTCTGCTGACCTGGTTCTCTGGCTCTAAAGCAGCTCTGCTGACCTGGTTCAATTGCTCCAAAGCAGCTCTGCTGACCTGGTTCTCTGGCTCTAGAGAAGCTCTGCTGACCTGGTTCTCTGGCTCTAAAGCAGCTCTGCTGACCTAGTTCTCCCCCTCTAAAGCAGGTCTGCTGACCTGTTTCTCTGGCTCTAAAGCAGCTCTGCTGACCTGGTTCTCTCCCTCTAGAGCAACTCTGCTGACCTGGTTCTCTGGCTCTAAAGCAGCTCTGCTGACCTGGTTCTATGGCTCTAAAGCAGCTCTGCTGATCTGGTTCTCTGGCTCTAGGGCAGCTCTGCTGACCTGGTTCTCTCCCTCTAAAGCAGCTCTGATGACCTGGTTCTCTCCCTCTAAAGAGCTTTGCTGACCTGGCTCTCTGACTCTAAAGCAGTTCTACTGACCTGGTTCTCTCCCTCTAAAGCAGCGCTGCTGACCTGATTTCTCTGGCTCTACAGCCGCTCTACTGACCTGGTTCATGGCCTCTAGAGCAGCTCTGCTGACCTGGGTCTTTGGCTCTAGAGCAGCTCTGCTGACCTGGGTCTCTGGTTCTAGAGCAGTTCTGCTGATGTGCTTCTTAAGCTCTAGAGCAGCTCTGCTGACCTGGTTCTCTGGCTTTACAAGGGCTCTGCTGACCTGGTTCTCTGGCTCTAAAGCATCTCTGCTGACCTGGTTTCTCTGGCTTTACAGCAGCTCTGCTAAGCTGGTTCTATGGCTCTACAGCATCCCCGCTGACCCGGTTCTCTGGCTTTAGAGTAGCCCTGCTGACCTGGTTCTTAGGCTTTAGAGCAGATCTGATGACCTGATTCTCTGGCTCTAACGCAGCTCTGCTGACCTGTTCTATGGCTCTAAAGCATCTCTGTCCACTCCTACAATCATCCTGACAGAAGCATGTCCTTATCTAATCACTCTGCTGAAACATAAGTGCTTATAAACGTATCCTGCTGTCAACAACTAGCACTTTATGAACCCAGTCACTGTCTATGCACTTGCAGGATGACTCAGGCATTGAGACAAGCAGTGGTACAGTCAAATGTGCACAATAAATGCGGTCCCTTAACCCCTTGAAGACTACTGAGTCAGACCTGCAAAAGACCAGGTAATAGTCATGTTTGTCTGGAGTCTGTGTCCACTCCTACAATCTTTCTGACAGAAGCATGTACTTATCTAATCACTCTGCTGAAACCTACATGCTTATAAACTTTTCCTGCTGTCAACTACTAGCACTCTAGGAACCCAGTCACTGTCTATTCACTTGAAGGAATGACTCAGGCATAAAGACATTACCTAAGCACTTATAAATTAACTGAGCACTCTGTTTGTAGCACTGTCACCGTTCTAGTTACTAGTGATGTTCTTATAGAATGACCTAGGCATCAACACAAGTACATGTACAATGTTCTGTGCACAATCCCTACAAACGTCTAAGCAGATACATACTATTGGTACACTCCACTAAATACTGAAGTAGTACTCATGCAGCCTAGGATACCTCCTGTCCGTCTCATGCACTTCTTCAATCAGCCATGCAGCACTATGTACCTATTGTATCACTCTGCCAATATCTAATCACTTACAGGACAGATTTACGAGCCCCCTGCACCACCAGTACGTCACTTTTTGTAATGTAGTGATGGCGCCAGGGATTCCTCCATATTTACAAGGAGAGGAAAATCCACACTGCGTGACTTTTCCTCTCCTTGAAAATATGACCCATTCAAACGCAGCACTTTGTGTTGAAGGGGAATTCAATGAGTGTTGCTGTGTCTGTTCCCACACAACACCTATGGAATACCACATCTCAAGACTGATGAGAAAGTGTAAATCAGTAGATACGTGTGAATGGTGCCCCACCCTAGAGGTGGTGTAGTGAGGCTCAACAAGGAGAAATGTTTTCATTTCTCCTTGTTTTTTCCTCTTCCAATGCATGCTACATTCCACAGCACATATTGAAGAAGGAAAATGCCTTTAGTGATTGTTTTTGTGCGAAAGTAGTCCCTTCCTGCACAAAAGCAATCTCCCCACAACACAGAAATACTTGCACCATGGTGCAAGGGTGCCTGCATCACTGCATGGTTTGTGTGCTAGTGCAGAGGGAGCACAGAATTGCGACATATTCATGTAAATATGTCACATCCTGTGCTTCAAAAGTGCCGCAGCACAGTGCAGCTAAAGGGCTTGCTGTGTCACGTGGATCACTGACAAAATATCGACCTACAAAATATCGACCTACAGGAATATCGAGCCAAAAATATCGAGGGCAAGAATATCGACATCCTATGTACAACATGGTAAGTACAAAAATATCGAAAAAATAATAAAGATGTTTAAAATATCGATGTTAAAAATATCGTTTTTTTCTTTTAAAATATAAATGTTAAATAAAGTAAATAACACTAATAAATAAAATCTACGTAGTTAAAAGTATCTAATAATGATTACAATTAATAAATAATACATATATAATAATAATACATTAATTAAATATATACAGTAAATATATAATATATATGTACTGAACAATAAGTTGTAATAATTATTTTACTAATTTATAAATTATTAAAATATATTCTACATTACAAATACATTTACAAACATAAAACAATAACATAAATAAAATGTTAAAAATATAAAAAAGTAAATATACTTTTAATATTTTTAAAATTAATTATATAAAACGTTGGATAGCGTAAGGGTAAAAATTACTATTCCCACTCCAGAGAGTGCAACAGTAAGGAAAGCGTTGGATAGCATAGGAGTATAAATTACTATTCCCACTCCAGAGAGTGCAACAGTAGGGAAAGCGTTGGGTAGCATAAGAGTAAAAATTACTATTCCAACTCCAGAGAGTGCAACAGTAGGGAAAGCGTTGGATAGCGTAGGAGTAAAAATTACTATTCCCACTCCAGAGAGTGCAACAGTAGGGAAAGCGTTGGATAGCGTAGGGGTAAAAATTACTATTCCCACTCCAGAGAGTGCAACAGTAGGGAAAGTGTTGGATACCGTAGGAGTAAACATTACTATTCCCACTCTAGAGAGTGCAACAGTATGGAAAGCATTGGATAGCGTAAGAGTAAAAATTACTATTCCCACTCCAGGGAGTGCAACAGTAGGGAAAGCGTTGGATAGCGTAGGAGTAAAAATTACTATTCCCACTCCAGAGAGTGCAACAGTAGGGAAAGCGTTGGATAGCGTAGGGGTAAAAATTACTATTCCCACTCCAGAGAGTGCAACAGTAGGGAAAGCGTTGGATAGCGTAGGAGTAAAAATTACTATTCCCACTCCAGAGAGTGCAACAGTAGGGAAAGCGTTGGATTTCGTGAGGGTAAAAATTACTATTCCCACTCCAGAGAGTGCAACAGTAGGGAAAGCGTTGGATAGCGGGTGGGTAAAAATTTCTATTCCCACTCCAGAGAGTGCAACAGTAGGGAAAGCGTTGGATTTCGTAGGAGGAAAAATTACTATTCCCACTCCAGAGAGTGCAACAGTATGGAAAGCGTTGGACAGCGTAGGGGTAAAAATTACTATTCCCACTCCAGAGAGTGCAACAGTAGGGAAAGCGTTGGATAGCGGGTGGGTAAAAATTTCTATTCCCACTCCAGAGAGTGCAACAGTAGGGAAAGCGTTGGATAGCGTAGGGGTATAATTTACTATTCCCACTCCAGAGAGTGCAACAGTAGGGAAAGCGTTGGATAGCGTAGGAGTAAAAATTACTATTCCCACTCCAGAGAGTGCAACAGTAGGGAAAGCGTTGGATTTCGTGGGGGTAAAAATTACTATTCCCACTCCAGAGAGTGCAACAGTAGGGAAAGCGTTGGATAGCGGGTGGGTAAAAATTTCTATTCCCACTCCAGAGAGTGCAACAGTAGGGAAAGCGTTGGATAGCGTAGGAGTAAAAATTACTATTCCCACTCCAGAGAGTGCAACAGTAGGGAAAGCGTTGGACAGCGTAGGGGTAAAAATTACTATTCCCACTCCAGAGAGTGCAACAGTAGGAAAAGCGTTGGATAGCGGGTGGGTAAAAATTTCTATTCCCACTCCAGAGAGTGCAACAGTAGGGAAAGCGTTGGATAGCGTAGGAGTATAATTTACTATTCCCACTCCAGTGGGTGCAACAGTAGGAAAAGTGTTAAATAACGTAAGGGGTCAAATTACTATTCCCACTCCAGAGAGTGTAACAGTATGGAAAGCGTTGGATAGCGGATGGGTAAAAATTACTATTCCCACTCCAGTGAGGTCAACAGTAGGGAAAGCGTTGGATAGCATAAGAGTATAAATTACTATTCCAACTCCAGTGAGTGCAAAAGTAGGGAAAGCATTGGATAGCGTAAGGGTAAAAATTACTATTCCAACTCCGAAGGGTGCAACAGTAGGAAAAGCGTTTAATAACATAGATTTTTATTTTATCATACTTCTAAATAATGTTTATATTTAAAATAATGTATAATTAATTTTTCAAACATATCAACATCAATAAAAAACAATTAATAATAAATAAAACCAATAACAGTTGAATCATTATTTAACAATAAATTAACAAACACCAAAAAATAATAATATTTAAATATTACTCACCAAATAATAACTATTAAAGAATAAATTATTTATCATAACAATAAAATATTATTTACATTTAAATCAATATTAAAACAATAAATACAATATACACATTAATAATTTATCAAATAAATGTTTAACAATTAATGAATTAATGTTTCTAATTATTTAAAAATATTTACATTTTACAAATATTAATTGACAATTTGAAAAAGAATTATCTATTAAAACAATTAATTACCAAATAATAATTATATATCCATAACTAAAACTGTATACATAATTAAATATTTACTATAAAATTACTTTCCACCCAATACTCCTATAAACCCACAACACGCTCAGGTACTAAAACATAACATTTAATTTAAATTAACATTAATTACCAATGTAATAATTAATTCATCAATTAAAATAATTATTTGCCAATTAATGATTAATTTCAAAATAAATTATACATAAATAAATATTTAATTATTTACTATTGCATTACTTCCCACACTTTTCCCCTATAACCCCACAACCCACTCCAGTACTAACATATAACATTTAATTAAAATTATCAATAAATACCAATTAAATAATTATTTTATCAATTAAAATAATTGTTTACCAATTAATAATTAATTATAAAATAAATTATACATAAATAAATATTTTATTCATTACAATTAAATTACTTCCCACCCTATTCCCCTATAAACCCACAACCCGCTCCGGTACTAAAACATTACATTTAATTAAAATTAACATTAATTACCAATTAAATAATTAAATTATCAATTAAAATAATCAATTGCCAATTAATGATTAATTACAAAATAATTTATACATAAATAAATATTTTATTAATTACAATAAAATTACTTCCCACCCTATTCCCCTATAAACCCACAACCCGCTCCGGTACTAAAACATAACATTTAATTAAAATTACCAATAATTACCAATTAAATAATTAAATTGTCAATTAAAATAATTAATTGCCAATTAATAATTAATTACAAAATAATGTATACATAAATAAATATTTTATTAATTACAATTAAATTACTTCCCACCCTATTCCCCTATAAACCCACAACCCGCTCCGGTACTAAAACATAACATTTCATTAAAATTACCATTAATTACCAATTATATAATTAATTTATCAATTACAATAATTAATTGCCAATTAATAATTAATTAAAAAATAAAATATACATATTTTTTTTTATTAATTACAATTAAATATCTTCCCACCCTATTCCCCTATAAACCCACAACCCGCTCCGGTACTAAAACATATAATTTACTTATAAATAAATGTATTAATATATAAAATTAATACACATATAATATTAATTCTTTTAAATACTTAAGTAAAACATATAAAACATACATAATAAAAAACAAAAAAATAATACAAATATCGATATTAGTGTCATCGAAATTAGTTACATCCATATATATGCTATCAATATTACTAACTTCGATAATACTTACATCGATATAAAGAATTTCGATATTACTTACCTTAGGGTCGATATTCTGTCCAACGATATTCTTGATATCGATATTCTGCACCTTCAAAATTTCATAAAACAAGATATTTTGGTAGGTCGAAATTTACAAGTCGATATTTTGACTTTGTACCGTGTCACGCTGCAACACTTCCTCATAGATCTGCCCCTATAAATTCACCATACAGTACTAATGCATTCTTTCAGTCAATCATGCGCTACACATATATTCAACCAAAGTTACAGACATTACCATAGAATTATAGTTCTTTTTTAAACCAGATAAGGTAGTTCTGGACTTTTTATTTTCTTCTGTGTTTTGTTTTCTATTTTTATTGTAGTTTTTTAACAAAATTGCTCTTTTTTTTAATGTTTTTAAAAAATTGAACAAAAAAGAAACTAAGTAAACAGTTAGCCTATGGAATTCAACATCATTTAAAATATGTACATTAAAGACAAGTACGTATCATTTTAGAACATAAAAAAATTCACGGGAGTCGTGCACCCAGCGCTCCCAGGCACGTATATGATGTCACGCAGGGCCCGCCACCGCGCAAGCGTCGCGTACCGTAATATGCATGTGTCGCGAATGCGCGGTGAGCAGGAGTCGCGTACCGATAGCATACCGGTCGCGCACACCGCGTAACATTGTACGTTTATGACAACTGAAAAAAAAACGCACTCATCGCTCACCATACGCGGATCCTTCACGACTTTTCCAAAATGGCAGCTAGAATACGCGAACCCGCTGTAGTAGGTGCGCTTTGGGTGCGCAACTCCCCCAAAAATTTACAAAACATTTTTACATGAAAATTATATAAATATTTAAAAATAAAAAAAAATTTTTAAAAAAATTCAGTTTTAAATGTATTTGATTTTTTTTGCAAGTTTCAGAAAAATATATAATGTTGTTTAATAAATAAAATATTTTTAAATAAACAGTTAAAAATCTAGAAATTCAGTAAGAAAAATAGGTAAAACTACTATTGCAATTAAAAATTAGCATTTAAAAAACCTTTAAAATTCACTGAAAATAACCATAGGTTTGAGAGACGTTATAGTTAGAAATTGGCATTTAAAAAAACTTTGAAATTCACTGAAAAAACCATAAGTTTCAGAGACATTATAGTTTGGACTTAGCATTTAAAAACCATTGAAATTCACTAAAAAAAGCATAGGTTTCATGAGTGTTATAGTTAGCTGGACATTTCACTCGTACAAAACCATAGAAATTCCTCCGTTGTAGTTAGTTGTTCTAACTATAACTTGCACGCCCGCAATGCACTGCTGATGATGTCACATATTACATCATTCATGACATGGTCATTGACATCACTGATGACATCCCTGATGACGTCTCAAATGACATCACTGATGACATCATCAACGTGACAATCTGTCACACCTCATCACACACTAGTGCCATTTGCTACATACGCACTCACTGATTCCTAAGTCTACACACACAACTGTCCATTCACCCACAGAATCACTTATACATGCAGTCACTGATCAATGGTAACACTATCAAATGTACTAATACACCTATATAGACATTGATACATCAGCAGTCATCCTAGTCGGTTATGCAGTGATGCTACTCACTCATGAAAATAATCTATCACACAATTTACTCACCTACACAGTTATACACACAATAAGTGATTTTACATTCACATAGTAAATCATAGTTACTATGTTAAAAAATCACTATCACAATTATACACTCATTCATACAGTTACTCTCACAATCACTGACTCTTACGTATACTTATTTATATACACCAACTCTCACATATAATGCCTTGTATTTTTCTACTTTATTGGAGATGTACCACTGACACATAAATTCACTTACCAACACACAAATAAACACACTCAGACACCCAAGTAACTGTTTCCATAAACACTCCTAAACCCATATGCCTAGACAATCAACCACTTACGCATCTATGAATAGAGTTACAGCTCCCCCACCCAACCACAGATACACTCAGTCTCCCTAAAAAATACTCAGCTAACTAATCAATAACTAATATAGACACTCATGTAGTTAGTGACCAATTGATGCAGCAGGTTATACAACAACGGAGACAGTGATACACACTTTCACATAGTTTGGTTACTGACCCATATATTTAGTGAGACACATTTAATTACTCATTTAAACAAACAGTCAGACAGCTACTAAATCCACCATCCAGACAGTTATATATCCACTTAATCTTTAATACAGATTGGTATACATATAATAGATATTTAAATTTCAAACAAAACCACTTTCACTGGATGATATCATCAGTGATGTCATTTGAGATGTCATCAGTGATGTCATAAATGATGTCACTGATCATGTCATGAATGATGTAATATGTGACATCATCAGCAGTGGATTGCGGAGGCACGAGTTATCGTTAGCACAACTAACTATAACAGAGGAATTTCTATGGTTTTGTACAAGTGAAATGTCCAGCTAACTATAACACTCATGAAACCTATGTTTTTTTCAGTGAATTTCAAAGGTTTTTTAAATGCTAATTCCTTACTATAATGTCTCTGAAACTTATGTTTTTTTCAGTGAATATATATATATATATATATATATATATATATATATATATATATATATATATATATATATATATATATATATATATATATATATATATATATATATATATATATATATATATATATATATATATTACCTACTGGCCGTCGCCAGTAGGTAGTTATAGTTAGGATTTTTTTCAATGTTAAATCTCAAAATTCTATTTGGAATAACTTTGGCGCCGGTTGACGAATCTGCCTGAAAATTTCCTCAAAATGGGGGGAATTCGTCAAAATGGGGGGGATTCATCAAGCGGGGTCCGAGATAAAAGGGGGGTCCCAAAACCGCGTTTTCCCTATGATAATTTCCATAGGGCGGTCGATTTCACTTTTAGCTCGAACGGCTGAATGGATTTACACCAAACTTGGCAAAATTGTAGGGACTGGTAGCCCAATGTGCCTTTGCTATGTCTCAAGATATGTGCTCCAGTGGATTTTGAGTAATTTAGGTTAAAAAAATATATATATCTATAGGCGCGCCCCGGTACGCGCACCGGGGAGCGCAACGGGCGTGCCACACGACTTGCGCACAGAAAGCTGATTGGCTCTTAGGTGTCTGTAAACATTCTAAACAGTCTGGAGCGGCCGCCATCTTGTGTCTCGGTAAAATCGAGACATAAGAGGTGGCAGAAACAAAGGGGGGAATTGACCATAAGGGGGCAGGGTAGACCCCCTCCTGACTCCCTAGGTTTAATGTGGGGGCTAAAATAGAGTCCCGCGGGGCATTTAAAAAAAATATTTTTTTTCGATTTGCGCAGGGGGAGCGTCCGGTACGCGCACCGGGGAGCGAAGCACGGGGAAAATCCAGGACCATATTTATGAAGGCCTTGCGACAGTTTTGCGCCGCCTGTGCATCACTTTTTGTGACGCACCAGCGGTGTAAAAAACATGCGCATCGTTATGCTATATTTAAAAAGTGACACATCTAGGTAGATGGGTCACTTTTTAAAACCCTGCGCCACATTATACCTGCGTCAGGTATAATGTATGCAGAGGCGGCGTTCCCCCGCAAAAAGCTTGGTAATAGCGACGCAGTGAAATCTATGAGATTTCACTGCGTCACTTTGAGGATGCTGTTGCGTCAAAATCTTGCGCCTGCCTCACAGCAGGTGTAAGACTGACGCAAGACCTTTCACATGGTGCTTTCCCTATGTGAAAGGACGCATTACTGGAGTTGCGTTACATTTGTGACACACTCCAGTAATGCGTCACTTTTGTGTTTACAGATACATCAGAAATACTGACGTATCTGTAACTTCTTGCGAGTTGATTCGTCATACATTAAATATGACACATCTGGAATGTCATAAGGAGTGCGCACAGAAAAGTGATGCATCGCTGTTTTCACGTAGCGATGCATCACGTTTCAGAAATGAGGCCTCCAATTTATTCACTGTGTCACCTCTACGACCCTTTCTTGCGTCAATACGTCCCTTTTGCATACATTACACCTGACGTAGGAATAATGTGGCACAGGGGTTTACAAAGTGACGTATTTACCTAGAAACGCCACTTTGTAAATATGAATAAATAAGGTGCATTTTTTATTGGACTGATGCGTCACAAAAAGTGATGCTTTGGTGGCGTTAAAGTGACGCATGGCTTCATAAATGAGGCCTTCTGCCTTCAACTACAGCAATGCATCTTTTCTTATCCTTCCACACCCCTGTTCCTTTTCAACATTTTCTTTGAATATCAACATTCCCCATATTCACTCTTCTTATCCTTACTTTCTTTCCCAACACTCACCTTCTTTCAGTCCTCCTACTTCACTTCCTTTCTCCTCTCATACCTTTCTGTTCTTTCTTACTCATTCTCCTTTCCATTATCAATGCACTCTATTTCACTTACTCTTTTTTCTTTTTTTTTTTTTAGAATATAGCTCTTTGATGAGAATTGGAGGTAGTTCTGAAAAGAACTTTTGGTTTTCTTCTTTTTTCTAAACAGGAACAAAAACAGGGAATGGAAACTGCTCAACAGGAGCAAAAAAAAACAAAAAAAATTAGGGGTGGGAACAGCAGCGATGGTTTTCTAATGCTCGAACCATGAGCTGTACAGTTTGTTCTCCAACGGTAAGCAGTTGATTGCAGTATCTGCATCTGAGGTCACCATGGTTAAAAGCAGGTTGAATGTTCGGAACCAGCTCTTGTGATCTCCCCCTCCCAGAAGAAGTTGCTCCTCCGGTTGACCTCTTGTGCCAGAGCCCTGACACTTTCCCACATGTCGGATCATCATGTAGTTTCCAAATGAGTACTTTTTTAAGGGGTTACCCCGCGACAGCACTTCTTTGCAGATCCTGCACTCCACTTTTGGAGCATTCACCTTTTTTTGATTAGGTGGGATTTAAAAAAAATTCCAAATAAAATGTTCCTTAACTTTTCGTTGAGGAGGCTCTTCATTAATGAATTCTGGTTCTTCCTCACTGCTGGATTGTCTGGCAGCCATGGTAAAACCAAGAAATATCCAGGAGCAAAAAGGCAGGTCTTGCAGTCACAAACGTGAAAGAAGAAGTGAAGGAAATGGGTGGGGATTTCATTCTTTGTAAAAAAACTGTTAGCAACCAATGAAAAGTGTTTTTTTAAGGTCACATGACTTGACGCGCTGACGCTGCGCGCTCCGGAGCGCTTCCAGGTGCGCACACGCGGCGCGAACATAGGCGCTTCCGGGGCGCATACGCGGCGCGATCATAGGCGCTTCCGGGGCGCATACGCGGTGCGAACGTAGGCGCTTCCGGGGGCGTACACGCCCATGTCATGAGTGATGTAATATGTGACGTCATCAGCAGTGCATTGCTCGCGCAACTTATAGTGAATCCAACTAACTATAACGTGGGAATTTCAATGGTTTTATGTCAATAAAATTTCCAGCTAATTATAACTGGTGTGAAACCTATGGTTTTTTTCAGTGAATTTAATAGGTTTTTTAAATGCTAATTCCTAACTATAACTGGTGTGAATATATATATATATATATATTACCTACTGGCGGTCGCCAGTAGGTAGTTATAGTTAGGATTTTTTTCAATGTTAAATCTTAAAATTCTATTTGGAATAACTTTGGCGCCGGTTAACGAATCTGCCTCAAAATTTCCTCAAAATGGCCTCGCGGCGTTCCGGTCCTTCCCTTAAAGTTTGGGGGGGATTCGTCAAGCGGGGGCCGAGATAAAAGGGGGGTCCCAAAACGCGTTTTCCCCATGTTAATTTCCATAGGGCGGTCGATTTCACTTTTAGCCCGAACGGCTGAATGGATTTCCACCAAACTTGGCAAAATTGTAGGGACTGGTAGCCCGATGTGCCTTTGCTATGTCTCAAGATATGTGCTCCAGTGGATTTTGAGTAATTTAGGTTCAAATAAAATATATATATCTATAGGCGCTCTCCGGTGCGCGCACCGGAGAGCGCTCCAGGCGCGCCACGCGACTTGCGCGCAGAAAGCTGATTGGCTCTCAGTTGTCTGTAAACATTCGAAACAGTCCGGAGCGGCCGCCATCTTGTGTCTCGGTAGGATCGAGACACGAGAGGTGGCCAAAACAAAGGGGGAAATGATCATAAGGGGGCAGAGTAGACACCCCCTGTACCCCTAGGTTTGATGTGGGGGCCATTAAAGGGCCCCGCGGGGTCTCACCCCTTTTTTTTTTTTTTCAATTTTCGCGGGGGAAGCGCCTGGTACGCGCACCGGGAGCGTATCAAGGAGGGCACTATGGAAAAATAATCACTTCAAAAAATTGTATGTTTATTAATTGTTTTTTTTTAATTTTTTTATTTTATGTAAGTACCTACATGTAGGTACCAATTAAGAGACTTAAATTTAATGTACACCATCTTCTTTGTAGACATCTTGCATGTTGTTATTGTATTTTTTGTGGTATATGGAATTCATAACATAGTCTGTCTGGAAAGCAGAAACAGATCTTTTAAGCAGTCCCTGAGAATTTCTAGGGGATCATGAGTAGTCTATCCTGCTCCCTTATGAAAATGAAGTGTAAAATATTCATATGAGATAATATAGTGGGAGAAAGGTAGTAACTATGAGTAAACTTACTATGTAACAGAAAAATAGTTGAACAGTATACTATAAGTCTCACTTTATATTTTAAACATTTTTGGTAATACTTTATGAATTACATATAAAAATGAATATTGTCTCAAACAATTTGAAATTATTAAATATAAATTTATTCCTCTGATTCTTTTTCATAATTTAATAAAATTTCTAATATAATATTGTCCGGAATTTCCTCATAATTATAAGTACATGATTCCATTTCTTCCAAACATTCTATTAACTGTTCATCCAAAGAGTCATCCATGAAATCTACTTCATCTTTTTGCTCTTCTGGTTTTTCCACCTTTATTTTGATAGAAGTAACATTTGCTTGATTTTCTCCTTCCATTTTCTTTCTGAAAATTGCATACAAATTAACTATATTAGTAGAGTTAGGGTACTGTATACCAGAGAAGCCTAACTCAATCCATAACTATTACAGAGAAGTCTATCTCAATCTATAACTATTACAGAGGGATAGTATATAACTAACAGAATATTTTTTCAGAAATTAACTTAAAGTGTACAATATACTTCCATAATAACAATTTACCTTGGAGAAATCAGTTGAAGTTGTCAGTGTAATTTGTTCTCAAATGTACTTCTGGAAGCAGTAGTCAAAATGGCTGTGTTTCCCTCTCTTCTTTTATATATATTCTTGTACTTAACCAATGAAACGTCAGGAAATAATCGTAGAAAATGAAAGAAAGTTTTTAATTGGTTGTAAATTCTAACATTTCATATGTGTTTTTGTCATGTAATTTACCTTAGGATATTTAGTCAGGCCTACAGCATAATTTTCTCAATGGAATTCCATCAAATTTGGGTAAATGGTAGGGACTGCTATGTAGTAGGGCCTATTCTATATTTGATGAAAGTGTCTCCAGTGGTTTTTTGTAAATTGCTTTCGCACCTTTTTTATCGAGCACTTTCCGGTGCGCGCTCCTTTACGCGCACCGGCAGCGTTACGGGAGTCCTCCATTTTGTGTTTCAGTACAATCGAGACACAAGATGGAGGGTAAACAATGTTCGGTATGGGTAGAAGGGGGCACGGTAGAGACTTCTTGACCCTCTAGGTTTTCTGAGGGGGGCTTAGGAGGCTCATAAAGGTTAAAAAAAAAATCTTTAATTTTCCACGGGGGGAGCGCCTGGTACGCGCACCGTTAAGCGTACCGGAAAGCGTACTATGGTGAAAAATAGTGAAAAAAGTTAGAAAAAGATAAACGTTTTGAATGATCAGAGGTAGGGTAGCTCTGAAAAGAGCTTTTGGGTTTTGTGGTTGATTTAGGTACCTACAAGTAGGTTCCAATGCACATTCTTAAATTCAGGAGGAATATTCTATTCCCTTCATCTGAGAAGTGCACACCATCTCCTCTGTAGATGTCTTGCATGTTGTAACGCAAGTTATTATTGTATATTGAACCCATTCCATAGTCTCTCATGTAAGCAGAAACAGATTTATTCACATGTTTCCGTGCTTTCTCAAATTGTGGACAAAATTGGTTGGACCAGTTCCATTTCTGTCTTTGGCATATATTGGAATATACCAAGGCAGTTTGTGGAAAAAGTGTCATTAATTGATCAAAGGTGTCCTTTAAAAGCATTTCCAGACCAACCCCAGTCATAGTGCCTAAATCATTTCCACCACAGTGCACTATTAAGAGGTCAGGTTTTGGCAAATGCATAAAGGTTTTCACCAATGGTATCAATTGGTGACATTTTAATCCTCTCTGGCCAATCCACTTGATTTCCACATTTGATAAATCAAGGTTGTGAAAATGTCTGCTATCTGCATACCTTTGAGCCCAGTGGATGTAGCTGTGTCCAAGGATCCAGACAGAAAACATGATGAGAGAAGGTTCCGATGCAGTCAGATGATGTGTGGGAATGAAATGGCAGTTGGAACAGTAGGAGTTTACAAAAAAATAATTGTGGAGTTTCACTGCTTTTGAATCAGAAGCAATGATTGGTGGATTTAGATAGTTGAAAACTTAAAGTTAGGGTGCATGGTTGTGTTGTGTTAAAGAAGCATTTTGAATGGTTAAAAAAAGTCACTAAAAGCTAAAATACTCTGGATAGGCTGGTGTATTGAGAGGTCAAACATCCTTGCCGAGTTAATTTGCAACATTGTACAATAAACTTTTGAACCTGAGAGTTCAGTTAGGAGGGAGTTGCTATGGAAACAGAGAGAAAGATCTGAGAGGGGGAAGGGTGTTGGTTTGAAAATAGTGAGGGAAAACTTTTGATTGGTTGAATTAAGGCATATGTGTACAAAGTTAGAGATTGTTTATGCCAGTCTTGGTTTCAGTGTATTGAGTGCACACTTTTTGCTCTGCTAAAGAGAAATTGGTGTGTGTGTCTGACACTGTTTTCAATCTCCCAAAGCTTTTGTAAAGGTAAGTAATGATTTATTTAATTTAGATAGAGACTTGTTTGCTCTATGGAGAATATTTAGAAGCAGATAGTTATGTTTTAGAAGTCAAATGGTATGCTAGTATATAAGTCCTGTGTTGTGTTACTTATATGTTATTGAAAAATCGATTTTTGGGTGCAATTGATTGGTATTTGCATTTGGCCCTTTTTTATGATTGCCTTGTGCAGCTGATGCATCACTTTAAACATGGGTAATAAGTGATGCACTGGTGGCGCAAGGCCTTCATAAATAAGGCTCTGACTTTGTTTGCTGTTGATTTGATTTTGGATTTTTGATAATGCTTGATATCAACATTTGAAAGATAAAGGATTTGTATTTGGGGAAACAGTGATGTTTCAAAAGTGATATTCTGTGCTTGTACATAGGTTGTGCGCAGTATTTTTTAAATGTTATTCAAAAATCGATTTTTGGGTGCAATTGATTGGTATTTGCATTTGGCCCTTTTTTATGATTGCCTTATGCAACTGGTGCATCACTTTATACATGGGAAATAAGTGACACTCTTGTGGCGCAAGACCTTCATAAATAAGGCCCTGACTTTGTTTGCTGATATTGAGTGGTTGTACATAGGTTCTGCGCAGTGTTTCTTACATGTTATTCAAAAATCGATTTTTGGGTGCAATTGATTGGTATTTGCATTTGGCCCTTTTTTATGATTGCCTTGTGCAGCTGATAGATCACTTTAAACATGGGTAATAAGTGACGCACTGGTGGCGCAAGGCTTTCTTAAATAAGGCTCTGACTTTGTTTGCTGTTGATTAGTTTTTGGATTTTTGATAATGCTTGATATCAACATTTGAAAGATAAAGGATTTGTATTTGGAGAAACAGTGACGTTTCAAAAGTGATATTCTGTGCTTGTACATAGGTTGTGCGCAGTATTTTTTAAATGTTATTCAAAAATCGATTTTTGGGTGCAATTGATTGGTATTTGCATTTGGCCCTTTTTTATGATTGCCTTGTGCAACTGGTGCATCACTTTATACATGGGAAATAAGTGACACTCTTGTGGCGCAAGACCTTCATAAATAAGGCCCTGACTTTGTTTGCTGATATTGAGTGGTTGTACATAGGTTCTGCGCAGTGTTTCTTACATGTTATTGAAAAATCGATTTTTGGGTGCAATTGATTGGTATTTTCATTTGGCCCTTTTTTATGATTGCCTTGTGCAGCTGATGCATCACTTTAAACATGGGTAATAAGTGACGCACTGGTGGCGCAAGGCCTTTATAAATAAGGCCCTGACTTTGTTTGATGATATTGAGTGGTTGTACATAGGTTCTGCGCAGTGTTTCTTACATGTTATTCAAAAATCGATTTTTGGGTGCAATTGATTGGTATTTGCATTTTGCCCTTTTTTCTAACTCAGAAGTCTGGGTGGGTGAAGATCGGATCGCCAATCCCCAACACCCCTCCCTTGACTCTGCCTATAAAGCCACAATAGATCAAGTTGGCCAATTTTTTATCTCGAAGGGGAAAAGTAATAGGGCTCCCGCTATACCCTCTACTCTTTATAAACCATGGTATAATGATCATTGTAAGAACAAAAGGAAAAAATTGACAAAAGCTCTGCTTTCAGGGGACCCTTTACTGGTTAGAGCGGCCAGGAAGGATTATCTGAAAGCATTATCATTGGCCAAACGGGAGTGGGAGGAACAGCACTGGCAGGATCTTTCCAAGGCTGTGAGCAGTAGGAACCCGAACCTTTTTTGGGATTTGGTTAATAGAACAAGGCAGAGAAAATCGCAACCATTGGCTGATCACATAACTTGCCAGCAATGGTTTACTCATTTTTCATCCCTATATGGAGACTCGGAGGAAATAACTAGTCCTGGGGTGAATAGCCTGGGTGAAGGGGACCCCAGAGATGATAACGTCCTTTTATTTTCAGCCGCAGAAGTAGTGTTGGCGATTAGACACCTAACCCCTAAGAAAGCCGCCGGGCAGGATGGGATCCCTGGAGATCTGTTGATGGCGGAGCCAGAGGCCTGGGCCAAACTAATTGCGATAATATTGAATCTGATCACGAGGGGACACCAGGTACCAGACTCCTGGAAAGGGGCTGAGGTAGTTACTGTGTACAAGAAGGGGGCTAGAGATGACCCTGCGAACTACAGACCCATCAGTTTGATAGACATAATCCAGAAAGTGGTTGGCAGGGTCATCATCTCAAGAGTAGGCGACTGGATAGAGGAGGCTAGTATCCTCTCCCACTTACAAGCGGGGTTCAGAAGGAAGGTAGGTACGATGGACCAGGTCTTTCGTTTTTTTGCCATCTATTGGAAGGCGGTTACCATCATGAAAGGCAGTTTGTATATGGCCTTCATAGATCTCAAAACTGCATTTGACCTGGTCCCTCGTACAAAACTTTGGGAAATACTTGGAGAGATGGGTTTTCCCAGTGGTCTTCTGAGCCTAATCGTAAAGCTGCACGAGGGGAACTATGCGAGGGTTAGATGGGGATCCCAGGGACAACTAACAGACAGGATCCCAGTGCGGAGAGGAGTACGTCAGGGCTGTGTCATGGCTCCGACCCTCTTCTCCCTATTTGTAAACGGAGTGGTTGACCATTTGAAGGGGGAGGAGTCGGATGCCCCATCCCTGGCGGGGGAGAGAATCCCCACACTTCTCTTCGCTGATGACACCCTATTAATTTCCAAATCCCCGGTGGGCTTACAAAAACTCTTGAATCGGTTTAGCTCCTTCTGCACCACCCGAGGCTTAACAATCAATACATCGAAAACCAAATTGATGGCTTTTGCACCCTCAAAAAGATTTAAAAATAATTTTGTGCTCAACAACGCTCCCCTCGAGCTGGTCGAGTCTTTCGACTATCTTGGTGTCCGGATTAACAGCCGTATGACCTGGAAGGATCATCTTTCCAAAATGTTACTAAATCATCGGAGAGTATCCGGGGTGACGCTGAAGGAGCTCCGTGAATCAACTAGTAAACCGGTCTCCCCAGCTATGACCATCTACGAGGGACAGATTCTTCCTGCAGCACTTTATGTCTCCGAACTTTGGGGGTTTGAAGGGGTTTCAGATTTGATGATAGCGGAAAACAATTTTTTTAGGAAAGTGGTAACTCTTCCCGCTTCCACCCCAATGATCCCACTTAGATTAGATCTGGGCAGGAAAACAGTAAAGGATTTGGTGAGGCTATGCTCGTTGCTCTTCTGGTCCCGGCTAAGAAGAACTGAGGAGCTCGCAAAGTATGCAGGAGGGCTGGACAAACTATTATTACTGGACACATGTAAAAAAATAGGATGGATAAATAAACTGAAAGAATTGGCTTTCAGCTTGGGTCTAAGAGAGGCATGGGAGTCGCAATCACCACCACCCAAAGATGTTATTAAAAAACTGTACTGGGACTGGGTACAGAGCAACGCTATGAGGACTACGAATGTGGGCTCACTTACTGACCAATTTTTGTCAATTAAGTGTGTGCGAAAATTGGAACCCTTTCTCGACTTAATAACTAAACCGTTGGATCGAGCGCTGTACCTAAAATTGCGATATGGGGCGCTCCCGGTTCATGACTTTACGGTGAAATGGACGAATACAGATGCCCGCTTGCGTGCATGCCCTGGCTGTGCGGCCCCAAAGGAATCGGTGGCTCACTTGTTTTTTGCCTGCCCAGCCTACAAAGGGGCGCGGAAATTCTGGCTGAAACCCGTCTGTAGGGAACTAGGGCTGAGGTGCCATAGCCAGGCACTACGTGTCCTCTCTACAGATTCTTCATGTGCCAGTATGATCTGTGGGGTGGCTAAATTTTTGGGAAGCGCATGGATGACACGTTCCCGTTTATTGAAATTATACTCCGGTGTTTCCACAAGCTGAGGACGCATTACTGTTAGCAAATTAATGAGTGAGGTGTCCATGTTTTTACTGTATTTTATAATCTTTTACTGGTAATCTTGAAATGTATATGTATATGTATATGTATTCTTTTATGGTGATAATTTGTCGAATAAAGATATTCAAACTGTATTTGCATTTTGCCCTTTTTTATGATTGCCTTGTGCAGCTGATGCATCACTTTAAACATGGGTAATAAGTGACGCACTGGTGTCGCAAGGCCTTTATAAATAAGGCCCTGACTTTGTTTGCTGATATTGAGTGGTTGTACATAGGTTCTGCGCAGTGTTTCTTACATGTAATTCAAAAATCGATTTTTGGGTGCAATTGATTGGTATTTGCATTTGGCCCTTTTTTATGATTGCCTTGGGCAGCTGATGCATCACTTTAAGCATGGGTAATAAGTGACGCACTGGTGGTGCAAGGCCTTTATAAATAAGGCCCTGACTTTGTTTGCTGATATTGAGTGGTTGTACATAGGTTCTGCGCAGTGTTTCTTACATGTTATTCAAAAATCGATTTTTGGGTGCAATTGATTGGTATTTGCATTTGGCCCTTTTTTATGATTGCCTTGTGCAGCTGATGCATCACTTTAAACATGGGTAATAAGTGACGCACTGGTGGCGCAAGACCTTCATAAATAAGGGCCTGACTTTGTTTGCTGATATTGAGTGGTTGTACATAGGTTCTGCGCAGTGTTTCTTACATGTTATTCAAAAATCGATTTTTGGTTGCAATTGATTGGTATTTGGAAAGGGGCGACCATTCGGTCCCCCCGAACGTATGGCGGAGTACCACGATCCCCCCGGGAAGCCATCTTGGGCGGGAGGCGTGTCTCGGCTGGTATGCCCGAAGCGGCGTAGCCGGGGCGCGCCTTTTTCCCGCCCTGGAGTGGGCTGGCCTAGACACTGACGCGGCCGGCCACGCCCTTGGGGCAGGCAGGGGTGGGTTTACGCCCGCCCTGAAGACGGATAAAAGGAGCAACAAGCCAAGGAAGCATCCTCTTGTTCCTGTGCTCTGAAGCTGAACCACCTCGCTGCACGTGAGCTCGAGACGGAACGAAGAGCCAATTTTGAGCGTTGTAATCTTTCTTGTTGTTTTGCAGATACTCTGTTGGAGAATGCCCAAGAAAGCGGGAAAGCGAATGACTACCGACCAAATGCTGCGTGTTCTTATGAAAGAGGTGACCGACCTAAAGAGGCGAATTGCGGATAAAGACGAGGAAGGGGGACCGAAACGTCCTTTGGCAGGAGCAGCTCCGGGAGGAAAAGGCAAGAGGCCCAGAAGGGGAGCAGCTGGGGGAGACATCCCGGTTCCCTGTACCCCACTCGAAGAACCAACTCCCGTGCCGGAAGAGGGGAATCCGATTCCCGTGGTGGTCACCCCCGTGTCCGGGGAGGATATGCCGCCCGAGCTGGCAGCACAATTAGCAGCGTGGTTGGGTAAAGGTAGCAAGGGCGCCACGGCTGACGACGCGCAGGTGTTGATGAAGCAACTGCGTGAAACAAGGGAAGCGGCGAAGGCACCATCGCCGGCTGCGGCAGTAGAGAAGCCACCTGGGACAGGTCCAGTCGCAGATACAGCTTCCGGTTCAGGTAATCGGCCATTGCCGATTGCGAGGGATGAGTCTGCACCCTCACGAAGGGAAAAGTTGGGTCAACATGTCCCTCAGGCTATTAAAGAGAAGATATGGGCAGAGGAGTATATAAACATCTTCTCGTTGCTTACCGATCATTATGAGATGGAGCATGTTAAGAGCCAAAAGGAGCTCATGCATCCGAGTGTTTGGCGCGCAAAGATGGCCGCCTTTAAGGTAAATGAAAACATTGGCACTTGGGGCAGAGCGTGGGGAATTTTTACATCCATCATGGGTGAACGTAGGCCCGAATTGCTGCCTGAATTGCCGATTTATCAGTCACGGATCATGGGTTATTCTGTATCACACGAGGGCAATCAATGGTTCTGTTACGATAATATTTTCAGAAAAGCGAAAGAACATGATAAAAACTTAACTTGGGATTGTTATGATTCTGTGTCTTGGTCCAAAATGGAAGATACTGGTATGTTGAAGTTGCCATTGGTAGGGAGTAGCGTGGGTGAATCCTCCCGCCAGTATGCTGGGACGCCCTTTCGATCAGGTACGAGTTACGACAACCACTCGAGGCCGATCGGCAACGCAGGTAAAAGGGGGATTTGTTGGAACTTTAACAGGGGTAAATGTACGAGGCCCCAGGGGTCATGCAAATTTAGGCACGAATGTGGTGGGTGTGGGCAATCATCCCATCCTGAGTCCATGTGCAGAGCCAAAACGGGTGATAACGGGGGTAGAGGAGGTGCCAAACAGGTCTGATATAGTCCGAGGGGCGCCTTTACCTACTCCGATTGATACCATGGCAATGATTCCCTGGCTCAGCGAATATCCGGATCACGCTTCCGCTGGGGTGTTGCGGAACGGGTTTTCATATGGTTTCCGCATCCCAGTGGGGGAGTTTCAGGGTATAGCGAAATGTAAAAACCAAATATCGGTCTTGCAACATACGATCGTGGTACAGGAAAAGATCGGGAAAGAGGTTACTCGAGGTCGAGTCGCCGGTCCATTTAATGTGCCACCAGTTGCTAACTTTGTTTGTTCCCCTTTAGGGGTGGTCCCCAAGAAGGACCCGGGTGAGTTTCGGCTGATACATAATTTATCAGCCCCACGTGGTCTTTCCGTAAACGATGCGATAGACCCGGAAGTGTGTTCGGTGCGGTACGCATCCTTCGATGAGGCCGTAGCCATTTTGAATCGCCTGGGGCCCGGTGCGCTGATGGCAAAATCTGATATCGAGTCAGCGTTCCGGTTGCTCCCGGTACATCCAGACGATCAGCGTCTCCTTGGTTTCATGTTTCAGGGTCACTATTACATGGATAGGTGTATGCCAATGGGGTGCTCTATATCTTGTGCCTATTTTGAAAAGTTCAGTTGTTTCCTGCAATGGGTCTTCACGAAGAAGACGGGGTTTCAACATGTTATGCATTATCTCGATGACTTTTTGTTTCTGGGGGCAGCCGGGGATCCGGAATGTGGACAGGCTTTGACTGAATTTTGTGTCTTGATGAATCAGTTTGGCGTGCCATTGGCACCAGGGAAGACTGTGGGTCCCTCGACTTGCCTCGAGTTTCTGGGGATCGAGCTCGACTCTGAAGAAGGTTGTTTTCGTTTACCAGGAGACAAAGTGTTAAGATTCAGGGCATGCCTGCAAACGTGTATAAGTGAGTCTAAGGTTAAGCTACATCAATTACAACAATTGGTGGGACAGTTGAATTTTGCCCTAAGAGTAATACCGATGGCCCGCCCCTTTTCCCGCTCGATCGCTCAAGCCATGGTCGGCCTGAAGGAGGGTCATCATCGCACAAGGCTCTCGGCAGAGGTTCGCCAGGACATGCGCATTTGGTTGGCATTTCTGGCGGATTTCAATGGTCGAATTGTCTGGAACAAACCGGCGGTGTCCTCTGAGGAGCTGGGGCTGTGGACAGATTCGGCAGGGAGCATTGGTTTTGGTGCCATATTCGGCACTCAGTGGTCGGCACAAAAATGGCCGTCATGGTGGCATGATAGTGGACTGACAAGTAACATTGCTTTTCTGGAACTTTTCCCCATTCTGGTGGCCCTGAGAACTTGGCCCGAGGGGTTCAGAGATCACTCTGTGGTATTCTGGTCTGATAACATGACCGTGGTTGAGTGTATCAATAGCCAGGCAGCACGATGCAAATGGATTCTGAGATTGCTCAAGGAAATTGTATTACTGTGTATGCAATTGAATGTGCTATTTAAGGCAAGACATGTGCCGGGGGTAATGAACCAGGCGGCTGATGCGCTTTCTCATTTTCGTATGCAGGCCTTCTGGGGTTTTCTGCCCACAGCGGACCCGGTGGCGGCACCCTTTCCCGAAGCTCTCTGGTCTCTCGGTGCCCCGAACTTCGTAACTTAGTGGGAGAGAGTTTAGCACCCAGGACGAGGAAGGCATATGAAGGGGCGTTCCGTTCCTATTGGGCCTTTTTGGGGGCTGCTAGAGGGGAGCTTTGGGGCCAGGAGGAGTTGGTAGTGAAATTCCTGCTGTCTTTACATCAGGCAGGCAAATCAGTGGCTACGGCCCAGAGGCATCGGGCCGCCATTTCCTTTGTGGCTAGGGCTCATGGGATCCAGGACCCGACAGCGTCTTTCATTGTGCAAAAAGCGCTACGTGGGTGGCAACGCCTTGAGGGTCGCAGAGTAGATGAAAGGCGCCCGATAGGTTTGGATAGGTTGGCCCTGTTATTATCCATACTCCCTGCAACGTGTTCATCCCAGTATGAAACAGTGTTATTCCGAGCCGCTTTTACGCTGGCATTCCATGGGGCTATGCGGGTAAGCGAACTAGTGGCAAGGAACAAGCAGGATGTGATGGGGGGACTGTGCCGAGAGCACGTTCAGGTCAGAGGGGGGACAATGACTGTCTCGTTTGTCAGGTCCAAGACCGATCAGGGTGCGATGGGTGATTGCATAATCATACAAAGGATTCCCGGGTCCTCCATGTGCCCGGTGAGTTGTGTAGAGGAATATTTAGCACAAAGGGTGGCATCATGGGGGGGGGACCTTGTTGAGACACGCTGACGCCACCCCACTGACGAGGTTTCAGTTTCAGCGGGTGCTTGCGATGTCGATTGCCGCTGCGGGCTTGAACCCGGGCGAGTTTGGGACCCATTCCTTTCGGATAGGGGCTGCTACAGAGGCTACAGCCAGGGGTCTGAATGTCGAACAAGTTAAACGTGTGGGGCGTTGGTCCTCCAATTGTTATAAAAGGTATGTGCGGTTGCACATGTTGTGAAGCTGTAATGATGTACTCACACTTCTTGTTTTTGTTTGGTTTCAGTTGCGCAAGCCTACGAGGCGGGGCGGACTATGCAGTCGACCCAACACTGGGCCAGCGGTCAGACATCACCGGCTGTGAAAAAGGAGGTGTGGGTCGTGGGCCACTCATACGTGAGGCGTGCCGCGGACGTATTCAAAGCAGGTGACATGATTCACGTGGCTGGGGAATACGGGTACAGTGTGTCCTTCTACGGAAGGGGCGGACTCTGTATTGACCAGTTTCAATCATTTTTCGAGGGTTTGCTAGGGCGGACGAGGTCACCGCCGTCTATAGTCATAGTACATCTTGGGGGCAATGATTTGGTCACCACTGGTAGACGACTTCTTCTTGAGGTGATGCTTTCCACTGTAAGTTGGTTAGCGAGGAGAGTTCCAGGGTGCACAATTGCATGGTCCCATATGATCCCACGAAAAGTATGGCGGGGGCTATTTCTGTTTCTGCTCTGAATCATTCAGTAAGAAAAATTAATAACAAAGTGAGTAGATTGTTCCGTTCCAATACACTGCATTCTATTTCACATGGTTGTGTTACTGGTGACAGTATGTATTTGGGGGATGGTGTTCATTTGTCCCGGGTGGGGAACGAGTTACTCATAGGAGACTTGATAGCTTGGCTAAAGACTTTAAGACATGACCTTTAGGTAGGAGTGTTGTGGGGGGTCCGGATAGCCGGTCAACTATCCGGCCTGTGGCGGTAAGGTCATGATCGGTGAGCACTAATTGGAAGATCCCTATGAGTGGGCGTCACCCATTACGGATGGGAGCGCTCGAGGGAGGTGGCCATTGGCCCCTCAACGGGGAGGCGGTCCCTTCTAAGGATGGGCCGCCGAAAGGAAAGGAAAGGTGGTCAAGGCCCCTTCCTGGGTAGGAGGGGCTACAGCCCCCTCCTGGAGAATTTCCCGGGGCCAGGACATCTGCGATGGCAGATGTGGTAAGTTGTGTGGGGTTTGGGGGGGGGTCTACGCTACCTTCTAGATACCTCACACGAGTCCTCGGACGACCTTTAAGTGGCGTCGAGTTTATTGGGGCCCCCGTCAAGTCAAGGGAAATTGGTAGTTGCACTTGAGGTACACCTCTGTGCGGTCGCCCCTCACAAGTGAGGGGGATATTTCTGGTTTAGGGATCTTGACACCGGTTACGACCTTGCCGTTGGCCCTTAAACGTTAGGATGTACAATTTCAAAATTTCAAGTTAAATGTTTTGTAGGATGTTAGTTCGGCTAGGAGAACCTTTGTATTAGAGAATATGTTAAGGTTAGCCAAACATCGCAATGTGGTAATGAAATTGTACATAATATGAAACTTATTTTAATGTTTTAATTTTGTTTCATATTTTAATAAATACGGCCGGGAGGGTCACTCCCTCCCGTCTTCCAAAAGTTCAGAACTGTTTCCGGTTTCCCATCCTTGGGGATTGTGTTGAGAGGGGGTGGCGGGTATCTCAGCCATATGGAAAGGGGCGACCATTCGGTCCCCCCGAACGTATGGAGGAGTACCACGATCCCCCCGGGAAGCCATCTTGGGCGGGAGGCGTGTCTCGGCTGGTATGCCCGAAGCGGCGTAGCCGGGGCGCGCCTTTTTCCCGCCCTGGAGTGGGCTGTCCTAGACACTGACGCGGCCGGCCACGCCCTTGGGGCAGGCAGGGGCGGGTTTACGCCCGCCCTGAAGACGGATAAAAGGAGCAACAAGCCAAGGAAGCATCCTCTTGTTCCTGTGCTCTGAAGCTGCACCACCTCGCTGCACGTGAGCTCGAGACGGAACGAAGAGCCAATTTTGACCCACCCACCAGCCCCTGAGGACAGCAAGTGGTTTTGAATAAAGTTTGATGTGGTAACTCTAATTTTCTTTGCAGGTTCGGATTATTATCGTGATAACTTTGAATATGCAATAAAGAATGGTCAATTTGTGGTATGTTTTGCAAATAAAGTAATCCTGCTCTAGTGTTGATCAGTAAGCATGCTTTTAATAAAGTTGTTGTTGTTACTGTCTTTTAAGTAAATTAGTCATTTAGTTTAGAATTGTCGTATTTATTTTGGTCGGGTGGTAAGGTCATGATCGGTGAGCACTAATTGGAAGATCCCTATGAGTGGGCGTCACCCATTACGGATGGGAGCGCTCGAGGGAGGTGGCCATTGGCCCCTCAACGGGGAGGCGGTCCCTTCTAAGGATGGGCCGCCGAAAGGAAAGGAAAGGCGGTCAAGGCCCCTTCCTGGGTAGGAGGGGCTACAGCCCCCTCCTGGAGAATTTCCCGGGGCCAGGACATCTGCGACGGCAGATGTGGTAAGTTGTGTGGGGTTTGGGGGGGGTCTACGCTACCTTCTAGATACCTCACACGAGTCCTCGGACGACCTTTAAGTGGCGTCGAGTTTATTGGGGCCCCCGTCAAGTCAAGGGAAATTGGTAGTTGCACTTGAGGTACACCTCTGTGCGGTCGCCCCTCACAAGTGAGGGGGATATTTCTGGTTTAGGGATCTTGACACCGGTTACGACCTTGCCGTTGGCCCTTAAACGTTAGGATGTACAATTTCAAAATTTCAAGTTAAATGTTTTGTAGGATGTTAGTTCGGCTAGGATAACCTTTGTATTAGAGAATATGTTGAGGTTAGCCAAACATCGCAATGTGGTAATGAAATTGTACATAATATGAAACTGTTATTTTAATGTTTTAATTTTGTTTCATATTTTTATAAATACGGCCGGGAGGGTCACTCCCTCCCGTCTTCCAAAAGTTCAGAACTGTTTCCGGTTTCCCATCCTTGGGGATTGTGTTGAGAGGGGGTGGCGGGTATCTCAGCCATATGCATTTGGCCCTTTTTTATGATTGCCTTATGCAACTGGTGCATCACTTTATACATGGGTAATAAGTGACGCACTGGTGGCGCAAGGCCTTTATAAATAAGGCCCTGACTTTGTTTGCTGATATTGAGTGGTTGTACATAGGTTCTGCGCAGTGTTTCTTACATGTTATTCAAAAATCGATTTTTGGGTGCAATTGATTGGTATTTGCATTTGGCCCTTTTTTATGATTGTCTTGTGCAGCTGATGCATCACTTTATACATGGGTAATAAGTGACGCACTGGTGGCGCAAGGCCTTCATAAATAAGGCCCTGACTTTGTTTGATGATATTGAGTGGTTGTACATAGGTTCTGCGCAGTGTTTCTTACATGTTATTCAAAAATCGATTTTTGGGTGCAATTGATTGGTATTTGCATTTGGCCCTTTTTTATGATTGCCTTGTGCAGCTGATGCATCACTTTAAACATGGGTAATAAGTGACGCACTGGTGGCGCAAGACCTTCATAAATAAGGGCCTGACTTTGTTTGCTGATATTGAGTGGTTGTACATAGGTTCTGCGCAGTGTTTCTTACATGTTATTCAAAAATCGATTTTTGGGTGCAATTGATTGGTATTTTCATCTGGCCCTTTTTTATGATTGCCTTCTGCAACTGGTGCATCACTTTATACATGGGAAATAAGTGACACTCTTGTGGCGCAAGACCTTCATAAATAAGGCCCTGACTTTGTTTGCTGATATTGAGTGGTTGTACATAGGTTCTGCGCAGTGTTTCTTACATGTTATTCAAAAATCGATTTTTGGGTGCAATTGATTGGTATTTGCATTTGGCCCTTTTTTATGATTGCCTTGTGCAGCTGATGCATCACTTTAAACATGGGTAATAAGTGACGCACTGGTGGCGCAAGGCCTTTATAAATAAGGCCCTGACTTTGTTTGATGATATTGAGTGGTTGTACATAGGTTCTGCGCAGTGTTTCTTACATGTTATTCAAAAATCGATTTTTGGGTGCAATTGATTGGTATTTGCATTTTGCCCTTTTTTATGATTGCCTTGTGCAGCTGATGCATCACTTTAAACATGGGTAATAACTGACGCACTGGTGTCGCAAGGCCTTTATAAATAAGGCCCTGACTTTGTTTGCTGATATTGAGTGGTTGTACATAGGTTCTGCGCAGTGTTTCTTACATGTTATTCAAAAATCGATTTTTGGGTGCAATTGATTGGTATTTGCATTTGGCCCTTTTTTATGATTGCCTTGGGCAGCTGATGCATCACTTTAAACATGGGTAATAAGTGACGCACTGGTGGTGCAAGGCCTTTATAAATAAGGCCCTGACTTTGTTTGCTGATATTGAGTGGTTGTACATAGGTTCTGCGCAGTGTCTCTTACATGTTATTCAAAAATCGATTTTTGGTTGCAAATGATTGGTATTTGCATTTGGCCCTTTTTTATGATTGCCTTATGCAACTGGTGCATCACTTTATACATGGGTAATAAGTGACGCACTGGTGGGGCAAGGCCTTTATAAATAAGGCCCTGACTTTGTTTGCTGATATTGAGTGGTTGTACATAGGTTCTGCGCAGTGTTTCTTACATGTTATTCAAAAATCGATTTTTGGGTGCAATTGATTGGTATTTGCATTTGGCCCTTTTTTATGATTGTCTTGTGCAGCTGATGCATCACTTTATACATGGGTAATAAGTGACGCACTGGTGGCGCAAGGCCTTTATAAATAAGGCCCTGACTTTGTTTGCTGATATTGAGTGGTTGTACATAGGTTCTGCGCAGTGTTTCTTACATGTTATTCAAAAATCGATTTTTGGGTGCAATTGATTGGTATTTGCATTTGGCCCTTTTTTATGATTGCCTTGTGCAGCTGATGCATCACTTTAAACATGGGTAATAAGTGACGCACTGGTGGCGCAAGACCTTCATAAATAAGGCCCTGACTTTGTTTGCTGATATTGAGTGGTTGTACATAGGTTCTGCGCAGTGTTTCTTACATGTTATTCAAAAATCGATTTTTGGGTGCAATTGATTGGTATTTGCATTTGGCCCTTTTTTATGATTGCCTTGTGCAGCTGATGCATCACTTTAAACATGGGTAATAAGTGACGCACTGGTGGCACAATACCTTCATAAATAAGGCCCTGACTTTGTTTGCTGATATTGAGAGGTTGTACATAGGTTCTGCGCAGTGTTTCTTACATGTTATTCAAAAATCGATTTTTGGGTGCAATTGATTGGTATTTTCATTTGGCCCTTTTTTATGATTGCCTTGTGCAGCTGATGCATCACTTTATACATGGGTAATAAGTGACGCACTGGTGGCGCAAGGCCTTTATAAATAAGGCCCTGACTTTGTTTGCTGATATTGAGTGGTTGTACATAGGTTCTGCGCAGTGTTTCTTACATGTTATTCAAAAATCGATTTTTGGGTGCAATTGATTGGTATTTGCATTTGGCCCTTTTTTATGATTGCCTTGTGCAGCTGATGCATCACTTTAAACATGGGTAATAAGTGACGCACTGGTGGCGCAAGGCCTTTATAAATAAAGCCCTGAGTTGCTATTGTATAAACTTAAATATGTTGCAATTTATTGTTTATATTGTTTGCTTTTTAACATTACTTTGTTGTTTGCTAATAGTGGTCTTTCATGTGTTTTTTTAACAGAATAACAGATTCAAATCAACTTCTGAAAAGGAAGCAAAAATGCCTTCAAGGCAAAGAATTATCAAAAATACCATACGGAAAAGGAAAACATCAACAACAGAGTTTATGGAATCCTCTTCAACAACTACTTCAAAAAACACCAGAAAAGCTTCTGGTAAGCCAATTAAGTCTTTTCTTCGCAACATATGTCGTAGAAAAAAAAATGATATTGCTAATGTGAATATACAGAAAAAGTCAACAAATCTAAAAAGGAAGGAGAGGCCCACAAAAAATGTCTCCATTGGAGCAGGAGAGAAGAGAATGGATAGCAATAGAAGGGTAAATCTTTTTAGGGACATTCGTAGGCGAATGTTTTGCAATAGGGTAGTTTTAAATTTGCTAAAAAATGATAAGAAAAGTAAACTGAGAGCTGCTTTTTACAAGAAAAAGAAAAGTGTAGAAAAGATTGTTGATCAGGCTTTTGAAGTTAAGAAAAAATTATTTATTTTAATAATCAATAGAATTAGGATACTTAATAAGGCCATTGATGTTTTCAAATCGAACAGTAGATGGAAAAGAATTATTAATCGGAGTAATTTTTGTGAAGTATTTTCTGGTGAATGGATGCATAGTTCAAGTTCTGAGGCTTTTTTCAATGAGGAGAGTTACTTTCAGGAAAATGATTTGGTGCATGCAGTTGACACCAGTGGTCGAGCATATGAGGTGAAAGATGGTTGTGTGATGGAAAAAGAGAAACTTGTATCTAGAGATGCAGAAGAGGTGTTAGCTGATGAAGTTTTAGGGAGACGTACTAAGGGTCCAGTGTACACATGGAAATGCAGTAGTATTTGTAGTGTGCGACAGGAATCAATCGATTTGCTTCGAAATTTCTTACGTACATATAGTAAGAAAAGTCTCAAACAAAAAATGAAGATCCTGCAAGAGTTAGATCCTTGCAGAGTGAGAGAAAGCACAGGTTTGCATGGGCATTCACTAGCTTGTCTTTCTAGAAAAGTTTGTCGGAGTGTTTTTCATCATTTTAGGATGTTAGCAGTGCATCATAATAACGTGAGGAAATTAGTGAGAAAGTTGTATTATGCAAAAAGTCCCGCACTTAAGCTTAAACAGTTAAACAGTGCTCTTTTGCATGGATCTGAAGTGGATGTGAAGACTATTTGTGAAGAAATTGAGTTTTGTTATTTTGGGAACAAAGAGGACAGTGTAGAAATAGATATAGTAATGGATGGTAATGCAGAAGATAAAGGACAGATTTCAAGTATTGAAAAGTTTGATGAGGAAATTATCAAGTTTAAGGTGAAATCAAGTGAAAGGCCTAATTTAACTTGTGTGTGTTGTCGACGGACTCATTATAAGATTCAGACTAGGTTAGTTGATTTATATGCAAAAAGTGAATTGGAAAAATAATAGTGAATGGAAGGATTTTGTAAGTTATTTGTTGGTGGAGAATTCTTTTGATTTGAGTTTGGATCAGCGTATTTGTAATTATTGTTTAAATAAATTAAATGAAAATAAAATGCCTGCTAGAGCAGTTTATAATAATCTTCAGTTGATAGATATTCCTTCTGAATTGATGGATCTAAATACTTATGAATCTTTTTTGATTCAATGTGTCCATCCTTTTCAGGCTATTGTACGCATGGAGCCTAAGACAGGGAAATTGCCTGCATCAGATTTACTGAGAGGATTAAAGGGAAGAGTTGTTTATTTGCCTCTAGATGTAAAGAAAAATATTGATACAATTGGTGTAGAAAGAGTAGAAGAAGATCCTTTAGTTATTCTAGTTAATGGGGTTCCAACAAAGAGTAAGAAAATCTGGCAAGATTTAGTGGATGTTAAAAAAGTCAAAAAGGCAACGTTGTATTTGGTCAAAAACAATGAGTACTACAAAGATGTAAGTGTTGGAGCAGAGGAAACAGCTATAGAAGAAGATAGTGATTCTTCAGTTGGTCAAATTGAAAAAGTTGATGTGTCTAGAACTGAAGAAATATATGAACATTATACTGTTCATCCTTTGCATTCAAAAGAAGTAATGGGAAATGCAATTGACTTGTTTCAAATGAAAGCAGCAAAAGGAAGTCCCATTAGTGTATGGGAAGAAAGTTTAGAAGCTCGTTGTTTTCCACAATTATTTCCAACAGGTTGTGGTGGACGATATGATGATCGACCAGTTCAAATTCCTGCAGCTGAATACCGGACTCTAAGATTATATGCTGAAGATCCAAGGTTTCGTCAATGCATTCCATATTTATTTCATCTACTGTTTGAAAGTGATTTGTCTGGGCTTTCTTATGCAGTTAATCATATATTAAAAAGTGGAGCTCATTTTCAAAATGTTTGTGCAAGGGACTTTATGGAGAAAGTTAATCTGCAAGACAGTATTTTGGAATCTCAGCTAATCAATCTCATGGCATGTCAACGTGGAACCAACGAGTATTGGTTTCGTCGTCATGGAGAATTGAAATGTATGCTAAGAAACTTAGGAACTCCTACATGGTTCCTCACTCTTAGCTGTGCTGAGTATGCATGGGACGATTTACTTCAATTTCTATAGGAGGCAAATGAAAACATACCAAATATAGAATTGAAAACACCAGGAGAACTGTGTTCTTTAGATCCAGTGAATGTTTGCAGATATTTTAATCATAGATTTGAAGCTATTATGTCTTTTATTACCAACAAAAAAAATCCTCCCCTTGGAGAGGTTTTGGATTTCTTTTGGAGGAAGGAATATCAAGCGAGAGGTGCTCCTCATATACATATGTTGTTGTGGATTAAAGATGCACCCAAATTTGGATCAGATTCAGATGAAACAGTGATGAGTTTCATTGAAGAGTATTCAAAATGTGCTGTTCCAAAATCTACTGAAGAAAACAATTTAAGGCAACACGTTTTACGTTTTCAATCTCATCGTTGTGGAAACTACTGCCGTCGAAAATTTAAAAACAAGGAAAAGTACTACACGAAATGTCGTTTTGCATTTCCTCGACCAGTGATTTCTAAGGGAAGAGTAAATAATTTAATGTCATCTCTACGACATACTGTGACGAGGAAATCTCCCAAAAATACATACAATTTGAAAAGAAATGAAGAATCTAAGTACATCAACGATTACAACCCAGTGATTTTGTCCATGTGGAATGCTAACATGGATATTCAGTTCGTTGCTGACAAATCTATTGCTGTGGCTCGATATGTGACATCTTACATCACAAAAAAAGAAAAGACAGATCTGAAGGAAATGTGGGAGGACATTTCACATGAAAAGAGTCTAAGCAAGAAATTATACAGTTTCAGTCTGAAGATGTTGTTGCATCGAGAAATTGGAGCATATGAATGTTCTGATCGGTTATCATCAGCAAGTCTATATGCCAAATCAAGAACAATCATTTGGGTGAGTCTTGGTCTTGCTGCAACACGAAACCGAGTTTTGAAATCTGTACAAGAAATTGAATATTTGGCGGAGAAAGAACCAAACAGTACAGATATTTTGAAGACAAATATGTTGGATACATACTATCCAAATAGAAGTACTCACCTTGAGAACACTTGTTTGTATGAAGTTCTTCAAAACTACAGTTATAAGAGGAACATCACAGAAGATATCAATAATGGAAAATATGCACTCATTGGCTATGAAGGATGTCTAGTGAAGCAGAAAAAAGGCCATTTGATTAATCATCGAAAATTGAGTTGTGAAGTTCCAGACAAAAGAGAATTTTACTATTTAGCTCTTTTGCAACTCTTTAAGCCATGGCGTACAGAAGAAGAACTACTTGGAGATTTTCTCTGTTATGAAGACTCTTTTAATGCAACTAAGGATACCATAGAATGTCCTATTTTTCTAAATTATCTGCAAATGTTGAATGAAGAAATGGAGCAAGAAACCACAATTGCTGAAGAGATAGCTAGAAACAGTTCTCAAGATAGTCAGAGTTCTACTTCATTGAGCCAGGATCCACTAGGAGGACCAATTATCCAAAATGAAGCTGCCACTGCCATGGATGAGGTGGAAAGAGCTATGGAACAAGCTCAAGAGGATGGAGTTAACTTAGAAGATTTGGTAAAGCAACTAAACATTGAGCAGAAAAAGATATATGATGAAGTCACAGAGCAGATTGAACATGGATTCAGACATGAGAAAAAAGAGTGCTCATGTATATCATTTGACCCTGTCCGACTGTACGTAAGTGGAGAAGCGGGGACAGGAAAAAGTTTTCTAATTAAAGCCATTGCAAGTTATCTGCAGAAAAGGACTGATTCACCACTGTCTTGTGTTGTAACTGCTCCAACTGGTCTGGCAGCACATAACATTAAAGGGATTACTCTACATCGTTTATTGATGCTGCCAGTTGAACATGATAATAAATTGCATTACAACAAGTTATCTGGAGATGCGTGTTCTGAAGTTTCAAGAGTCTTGAAGAAAATGAAACTTCTTATCATTGATGAAGTAAGCATGGTCTCAAATCTAATGCTTGCTTTTGTGCATTTGAGAATGCAAGAAATTCTTAAAACAGAGTATGATGTGTTATTTGGAGGAAAACACATTATTGTTTTTGGAGATCTATTGCAGTTGACTCCAGTAAAAGGACAACCAGTGTTTAAAATGCTCACACATGAAGATACCAGGAAGTCCCTTGGAAGCATTGGAAACGTTAATATATGGCTAAATTTTAAATATGCTGAACTGCTTCAAAATATGCGACAGGCCAAGGATGAAGATTATAAAAATATTCTACAAGATGTAAGAATTGGAAAAGTGACTGAGCTTGGGAAAAAAGCTTTGCATAGTCGATTAATTTCAAATTTGTATCCAAATGAAAACATTCTTCCTAGGAATATTTTTTTAAAAATGACTGAGAAGAAATCTGGGATATGTTTGATGCCAACTCTGCAAGAATGTTCCATCTTCAACAACAAAATGTTAGAGTTAGAAAATGAAGAGATTGAGAAACTGGAAGCAATAGATAAAATAGAGCATATGGGTGCAACAATTGTTTTGTCTGAAAATTTGAAAACTAAATTGGATTCATTGGAGAAAAGTATTTCAAAAACAGCTGGTTTTGAAAAGACTCTGAATGTGTGTTTAAATTGTCGTATCATTTTGAGAAGGAATTTAAATGTTGAAAGAGGTCTGGTAAATGGAGCAATGGGTTATGTTGTTGATTTTGTGAATTACAGAAATAGAGATGGAATTGAATTTTTAAAAATAAAATTTGATGGCATTGAACAAGTACAACAAATAAGTTGTGGTTCTGCTAGATTTTTACTTGTAAAAGACTTATATGTTCGCCGAAAACAGTTTCCTGTTTGTTTGGCGTATGCGGTGACAATTCATAAATCTCAAGGTTTAAGTGTAGATGGTGCTTTGGTGAACATTGGAAGATCTGTGTTTAAAGAGGGTATGGCATATGTGGCATTATCACGAGTCAGAACTTTATCAGGATTGTACTTGATTGCGTGTGATGAGACAAAGATTTCTGCAGATCTAGATTGTGTTAAAGAATACAATAGATTAAGAAGAGAGTATGCTCCACATTTGCCTCAATATCCTCTGTTTGAAAAATGTGTGGTAGGCCAAAAAAGAAAAAATGAGGATAATTGTAGTGAGGTAGTTGCAAAAAGACAAAAAGTAGAGAAAACTGTAATTGAAAACAGGAAGAAAAAGAATTGTGGAGAAAATGTTGTTGGATTTCAGTTTGAAAATAGTTCTGGTGTCAACTGCTATGCTAATGTAGTGATTAATGTTGTTTTTTTTCTTAAAAGTTTACAAGAACAGATTGTTGAAAATCGGGATCAAAGATTGTGTGGTTTATTGAATTCTGTGTTTGAGAAATGTAGCAGTGTTACAGCACAAATAGAAAGTGTAACAGAAATTCAAAATATTTTAGATATGTGTTCTGGTCAAGATACATTTTCACAGAACATTCAGCAGGATTGTCAGGAATTTTTATTGTATATGTTTGGTGTTTTGGAAGATGAAGGTGTAGATGTAGATAATCTTTTCAGCCTTTCTTATCAATGGCAGCATGACTGCCACAATTGTAGTTCATCAAGTACTACTAGAATAGACACTGAAAGATTTATATATTTGACTTTACCAGACTGAAAATCAGTGTCATTTAAAAATCTAGTTAAAGCAGCAGATCATAATATGGTGTGTACCCAATGTAACTATCCAATGGTATCCACATTATTTATACAAAGTTATGGTCAGTATATCATTTTAGTTTTCCAACGATGTAGACCTGATGGAACTAAATTGACAACTTCTATCAAAAATTTTGTAGCTTCTCAGTTATCAATTTCAGGAAGAACCTTTACAACTGAAGCTATTTTTTATCATGATGGATCTTCGACAACCTCAGGACATTATACATGCTACTTAAAATCTGAAAATGGATGGAGTTACTGCAATGATTTTCATTTAACTTATAAACAACGTTTGCCTTATGACTCTACAAATTCTTATCTAGTGTTTTTAAAACCAAAGTTTTAGTAAAGGGAATTGGCCTTTGAAGACGGGAATAGATAATAAAAGTTAGTTAGTTAGTTAGTTAATCTAATATTTTAAATTATTTATGTCATGTAGATACTTTAAGTGGATCTCAAAGTAAAAAATACTGATATATCTGACACAAATTGGCCGTGAGGAAAGTGTAAGATATGATGTTCTTAGATCTTTTTTCATAGGAAGTCGATGAAATGAAAGTTATAGAGCACAGCAGACTTTTTTTCCACCAAAAGGACCTTCACTATCTTCTATTTGGCCTCACGGAAAAGTAAGTGAATCAAAGATTAGTGTACATATATGAGATGTATGTTTGAATGGTTTTTTTTAAACACAATCTTTTAGATTGTGTTTTTTTCCCCGCTGTTATATGATGAAGACTTTGAACTCACTAATTTAAGTGAAATTAAATATATTCTGAGAACAGCAAAATAAATAATGTAACATATTGTAGAAGTTATTGTGTAGTTTGCATTGTGTAATTTATATTGTGTTCACATTGTCTTACACTCATTTTCTTTTTCATCCTCATTTACCTCTCCTTACTAATTTACACTCTTTTTTCATCGCTGTTTCTTTAGTGCACTTCATTCACAACTTCTCAATCTAATAGGAACTGTCTGCAGTTCCTCTGTTCCTTCCACCACTTTTTATCTTTTTCATATTCTCTCAGTACCACTGCTTTAGTTTCCTAACCCTCTCTTTCTTTTTCTCCATTTTTTTTTCTTTCGCACTCATTGTACTGTAGTTCACTTAGTTCTTCCTTTTGTCTTTCTGTGTACTTACTCTCTCACTCCTGTTTTATCCACCGTTCTATACTAACTTCATTCCTTTCATCCCTTCACTCTGTGACTTCACTTCACTCACTCTCAATCATCTTCTATTCCTCTTTTTTATTTATAGTTTCTCAATCAGACTTCTCTCCTTTTCACTCATTTTTCTTTTACTTTCTTATCTTTACTGATTTTGTTTTGATATCTTACATTCTTTTAGTATCTTATTTATCTTTAGGAATTTGTTCTCTTTCTATTTCTTTTTCCTTTTTTTTTCTCTTTCTACATTACTTTCTTTCTGTTTTTGTATCCTTCACTATTGCTTCATTTCTTAGTAAACTTTTGTAGATTTTTAAACCTCATGAACTGTTTCTTCTATTTTATTATATATTTTTAAGTAATTATAACGTGTTTTTTCTTTTATCTTTCACAGATACAAGTTTGCATTGTTTATATGGTAAGTGTGTTTACAAAATCTTTTTTGTTATCACCTTTGGTTTTATTTTCACTATTTTTCTCTCACCCTACCTCACCCCTGTTTCCTTACTTTGCTTCCCTCACTTATTCTTTTCTTCCATGTTTACTTCCTACCACAGTCAACTTCTTTCAGTAACTCTGCCTATGCACACTCCTTCACTTACCTTTTTTACTGGTTCACTTAGTCCCTTTGTGACACTCCTTCTTTTACTCTCTCTCTTCTTTCGCTCTATTATTCCCCATGTCTTACCCTTATTCACTTACATGTACCCTGTTTCACCCCTCTTTACTTATATTCACTGCTATTTACTTTCCCTCCGTCACTACTATTCCTTTCCTCTGATTCCGTCACTACCTGTCATTCCCATACTTAACTGTCCTTCCTTTTACTTTCATCATCCATTTACATTCTCCCATAACCTCTGCTTTAGTCTTCTTCCTATTTCTTCTCTTCTTTTGCTCCCTTATTCATTTTTCTTTTCTCAGTTACTTCCTCTTACACTTTTTATCTGTCTTACTATCTATTACACAGTCCCTCTGTGTTCCTCCCTTTAGCTCTGTTTCTCTTAACACCACTCTCTCTGTCCCCATTCCTTATGGTCACTCCTTCATTATTTTTTTTTTCTTTTTTTTGTTGGTGCGCTGACGGTACGCGCACCGAAGCGTTCATCGGTGCGCGCACCGGGAGCGCTCCAGAGTCAAATATAAAAAAAAAGTAAAATATTCTTTTAAAATAAAAATAGTATCTTAATGTACATTATAGTGTTCATTTTTAGAAAAACATACCTTTCTCAGCTAAAGACATTTGTGAAAAAATAAGCTTAGAAATTCACTAAAAAGTACATAGGTATGAAGCCCTACAAAAAGTTAGAAATTAGCATTAAAAAAACCTATGAAATTCACTGAAAAAACCATAGGTTTCACACCAGTTATAGTTAGGAATTAGCATTTAAAAAACCTATGAAATTCACTGAAAAAAACATAGGTTTCACACCAGTTATAGTTAGGAATTAGCATTTAAAAAACCTATGAAATTCACTGAAAAAACCATAGGTTTCACACCGGTTATAGTTAGGAATTAGCATTTAAAAAACCTATTAAATTCACTGAAAAAACCATAGGTTTCACACCAGTTATAGTTAGCTGGAAATGTTACTGATATAAAACCATTGAAATTCCCACGTTATAGTTAGTCGGACTCACTATAACTTGCGCGTGCAATGCACTGCTGATGACATCGTCACATATTACATCACTCATGACATGGTCAGTGACATCACTCATGACATCACTGATGACACCATCCTCGTAACACAGTGACAGACCTCCTCTCACTGTAAAGTAACCTTTGAAACACATATTGAAAAATAGAAACTAACATTTTCAAAAAAGTGCATATACCCATACCAGTTACAACAACCAATTCAGTAATTTCACCATCTATATACAAATTCACACATTCACCAACAGTTTTATGTATTCACTCATACATATACTCACTCATCATATATAGTGATACCCTTATTCATTCTGTTACACACCGACAGTCATCAAAAACTTACTCATACATATACTCACACATGCAAATAAACTAATAAACATCCATTTATTTGCATATACAACTATACACACATTAGCACATTACTTCTAAGGAAACTTACACATACTTACTCTCTTAAACAATCACTTATAGAAACACATACTTATTTAAACAGGAACTCTTTCAATCTCTCACTCTCACATATACTTACTTATATACATCAATGCTCATATATACAAGATTAAAACATATGTAGTTACTCATAAAGACACTAGTGAGAGAGGCATTCACTCTCTAACACACACATATACACAATCATCCACCCATACAGTCCTGCACATATGCTGTCTTCAAAACACATACAAACAGTGAGTCAGTCATTGATGCATCTATGTGCTAAGTAACAGCCCCACCAAACGATACAGACACTCATACTGATACTAAAAAACATCTAATAACCCATATACACACACATGTGGCTACTAACCAACCCATGCAGCCACTTATACACAAAGTAAAACACTAATACATATATTTAAATATTTAAACATTACTCGCTAATATATGTATTCACTAAGATACACTTAATAAGCCAGATAACCAATCAATTTTTTTTTAAAACATCCATTTAGACACTTATTTAAACATTTATTCTTCCATCGACCTTAACATATACATATATAAAATATATTTATTTTTCAGAAAGACACACATTCACTGGATGGTGTCATCAGTGATGTCATGAGTGATGTCACTGACCATGTCATGAGTGATGTAATATGTGACGATGTCATCAGCAGTGCATTGCACGCGCAAGTTATAGTGAGTCCGACTGACTATAACGTGGGAATTTCAATGGTTTTATATCAGTAACATTTCCAGCTAACTATAACTGGTGTGAAACCTATGTTTTTTTCAGTGAATATATATATATATATATATATATATATATATATATATATATATATATATATATATATATATATATATATATATATATATATATATATATATATATATATATATATATATATATATATATATATATATATATATATATATATATATATATATATATATATTCACTGAAAAAACCATAGGTTATAGACCATATATAGTTAGGAATTCGCATTTACAAAACCTTATTTTACTCACACAAAACCTTTGAAATTCCATATATAGTTAGTTGCACTAACTATATATCGCGCACCCGCAATCCACTGCTGATGATGTCACATATTACATCATTCATGACATGGTCAGTGACATCACTGATGACATCACTGATGACATCTCAAATGACATCACTGATGACATCACTGATGACAACATCCAGTGACTGTATGTTTCTGTAAAGTTAAAATATGTCTTACATATTGAAGAATGAGTGGATGTATAAGTGTCTGGATGAAGGATTTAGTAGGTGCATGACTGACTGTATGAGTGAGTGATTAAATGTGTCTCACTGAGTGCATGGGTTAGTGACTAAACTGTCTTAATTTGTGCATCATTATGTCTGTTGTTCTGTAAACTGTTGCATGTGTTGATAAGTAGCTATATGAGTAACTATATGGGTTATTGATTGGTTGCCCAAGTATTTGTAAGGGAGACTGAGTGTGTGTGTGGGTGGCTGGGAGGTGTATGACTCTGTGCATAGATGTGTGAGCAGTTGATTCACTAGATGTATGGTTTCAAAAGTGCATGTGGAAACAGCTGTATGGGCGGTTGACTGTGTGCATGAGTGTATTGGTGAGTGAATGGATATCTCAGTGCTACATGTCAAAGTAAGTACATATGTAAAACACAGTACATGTGAGAGTTGACATATATAAATAACTGTGCATAAGAGCCAGTGAATGTGTGAGTGGCTGTATGGATCATTGTGAACTTGTATAAGGGATTGTATAAGAGAGTAAATATGTGTTAGTATATGTTTGAATAAGTAAAGTTTGTATAACTGTATAGTTGAGGAAATGGAGGTGTGACTGATTCTTTGCATGACTGACTAGGTGTGTGAGTAACTCCATGGATGAGTGACAGTCTGTGAGTGTCTGTTTACACTGATTGTATCTAAGGTTATATTAGAGTCTGAAGAGGTTCATCATATTATCACATGAATGATATCATCAGTGATGTGATCAGTAATGTCAAATGAGATGTCATCAGTGATGTCATCAGTGATGTCATTTGAGATGTCATCAGTGATGTCATTTGAGATGTCATCAGTGATGTCATCAGTGATGTCACTGACCATGTCATGAATGATGTAATATGTGACATCATCAGCAGTGGATTGCGGGTGCGCGATATATAGTTAGTGCAACTAACTATATATGGAATTTCAATGGTTTTGTGTGAGTAAAATAAGGTTTTGTAAATGCGAATTCCTAACTATATATGGTCTATAACCTATGGTTTTTTCAGTGAATTTTCAAGGTTTTGTAAATGCTAATTCCTAACTATATATGGTCTATAACCTATGGTTTTTTCAGTGAATTTACAAGGTTTTGTAAATGCTAATTCCTAACTATATATGGTCTATAGCCTATGGTTTTTTCAGTGAATATATATATATACATACATATATAAACATATATCATCTGTATATCTATATAAATACAAACATAAATGCATGCATACATATACTTATATGCATACAGATGCATGTTATTTACATGAAAGTTGAAAAAACACTAATAAAAGCAAAGCTAAAAAGCCACCTCATTACCAACAGAATGGCTTTAACTTAAACTAGGGCGAGATCTATTGCATTTTCAATGCTTGTTTACTTTGGTTCCATCAAGAAGGCATTCAGATGTGTCACACATTTGCCATAAATTCTGAATGTTAGCACTCTAGTTGCACATTAGATCACTGTAGTAAAGCTACTGCTCACCAGGGACGTCTGCTGCTGGTATTCAAAGTGCATGTTTCAGTCTGCATGTCAGAATTTTTTTAATGAAATAGAAGAGGATTTGAGAAGTCACTCAAAATGATCCCTAATTTTTCTTTCTGAAGCACTAATCATACTTTCTATGGCAAAATTAACCCCCTCGTGTTGTTCCTTTTTAAATTGAGTGTTTTCAGACTTACCACTTCATTCCAATCAAGATGGCTTCTGGTGTGCCATACTTTTGTCATAAGTAAGACTGTTAGCGCTCTAGTTGTTCTTTAGAACACTCTGGGACATTCTGTCATTGGGCTATACTTGGGGTACATCTGGGTGATATTTGGGCTACATTTAGGCTCTTTTGTCTCTGGTGGCCATCTTGGGAGACTGTATGTCAGAATTTTTTAATGAAATTGAAGAGGGTTTGAGAAGTCACTCAAAATGTGCCCTAATTTTTCTTTCTGCAGCACTAATCATAATTCATATGGCAAAATATACCCCCTCATTTTGTTCCTTTTTAAATTAAATGTTTTAAGAGATACCACTTTATTCCAATCAAGATGGCTTCAGGTGTGCCATACCTTTGTAATAAGTAGGACTGTTAGCGCTCTAGTTGTTCTTTAGAACACTCTGGGACATTCTGTCATTGGGCTATACTTGGGCTACATCTGGGTGATATTTGGGCTACATTTGGGCTCTTTTGTCTCTGGTGGCCATTTTGGGAGACTGCATGTCAGAATGTTTTAATGAAATAGAAAAGGATTTGAGAAGTCACTCAAAATGTGCCCTAATTTTTCATTCTGCAGCACCAATCATACTTTCTATGGCAAAATATACCCCCTCATGTTGTTTCTTTTTAAATTAAATGTTTTAAGAGTTACCACTTTATTCCAATCAAGATGGCTTCAGGTGTGCCATACCTTTGTAATAAGTAGGACTGTTAGCGCTCTAGTTGTTCTTTAGAACACTCTAGGAGGCTGCAGTAGAACACAAAGGAATCAACTGACAGTCTCTGTCCTTGTTGGATGTACATGTTTTACTGAGAATGTCAGACTTCATTTTCACATGACTGAGAAAGATAATGTGAATTTACAGAAAATATGCTTTCAGTTTAGCTTATAGATCCCCTCCCAAACCACTGTGGGAAAATCATGAGATATTAGTTTTCTTTCAAACAATATTCATGATATCACAGCAGAAGGTTTTTTCACATGGTAAAATCACCTTAGAACCCACCACAATTCCTAAAACGAGTATGGTACCATCAACAAATGATTTATAATGTAACTAAAGTCCTAAAACCCTCTATTACCTACAATTCTTTTTAATGAGGTGCTATCATGTATATTGGTCCCAAGATGGCTGCCAACACTTCTTGGATGAAGTGCTGACAGCCAATCAGATCAGATGTGTGGTTAGGCTCCGCCCAGATATATATCTTTTTTTGAACCTAAATTACTCAAAATCCACTGGAGCACATATATTGAGACCTAGCAAAGGCACATCGGGCTAACAGTCCCTACAATTTTGCTAAGTTTAGTGCAAATCCATTCAGCCGTTCGAGCTAAAAGTGAGGCCAACCGCCCTATGGAAATTAACATGGGAAAAACGTGTTTTGGGACCCCCCTTTTTTCTCGGCCCCCCCTTGATGAAACCCCCCAAATTGTCAGGGGCTGCTCAGAAACAAAATGTTCCATTTTCCTGAAAATTTCAGCCAATTCCGTCCACAAACGCCAAAGTTATTAGACATAGAATTTTCAAAAATCCCATAGAGAAAAAATCCTAACTATATATACCTACTGGCGACCGCCAGTAGGTAATATATATATATATATATATATATATATATATATATATATATATATATATATATATATATATATATATATATATATGTATATATATAACCCACTGGCGATAGCCAGTAGGTATATATAGTTAGGATTGGCTACCATAGGAAATCCGCAACATTCTATTGGGAATAACTTTGGCGCCGGTTCAGGAATCTGCGTGTAATTTTCCAAACTTTTGGCCAGCTCCGCTGCGCTCCTTCCCTGAAAGTTTCGGGGGATTCGTGAAGTGGGGGCTGAGAAAAAAGGGGGATCCGAAAACGTGTTTTCCCCATGTTAATTTCCATAGGACGGTCTGACAAGTCTACAGCCCGAACCGCTGAACGGAATTACGACAAACTTGGCAAAATTGTAGGGACTGGTACGCAGATGTGCCTTTGCTATGTTTGGTGAAAATTGCTTCAGTGTTTTTTACGAAAATTAACTTCAAAAACACATATATATCTATAGGCGCGCTCCGAGCGCTCACAGGTGCGCGTACCGGGGAGTGCACCGAGCTACGAGAGTGCGCGAGCGGAAAGCTGATTGGCTGTCGGGTGTCTGTCAACATTCTAAACAGTCCGGAGAGTCCGCCATCTTGTGTCTCGGTAGAATCACGACACAAGAGGTGAAAAAGAAAGGGGGAACTAATTAAAAGGGGGCAGAGTAGACACCCCCAGACCCCTAGGTTTTCTGAGGGGGGCCTAGAAGGACCTTGACAAATAATGTAGAGTGTTTAGAGGTAAGATAACTCTGAAAAGAGCTGTTGTGTTAAGTTGGTGTTTTTTGTACCTACAAGTAGGTACCAATGCAGAGTCTTATATTCAAGAGGAAAACTCTATTCCCCTCATCTGTAAAATGCACACCATCTCTCCTATAGATGTCTTGCATGTTGTAACGCAAGTTGTTGTGGAAAATGGAACCCATACCATAGTCTCTGAGGTAAGCAGAAATTGTGGGCAGTCATCTTGTGCCTCGGTAGAATGAGGTACAGGAAAGCAAAAAACAAATGTGTAGAACTCAAAAAGGGGGCAGGGTAGAAGCACCCTGACACCCTAGGCCTGCTCAGGGGGTCCCACAAGGAACCCCAAGGCAAAAAAAAAAGAATTGGGGGGAAAAGTTGCGGGGTATGCGTACCCCGCAACTTTTAAAAAAAAAAACCCTAGGACTGCTCAGGTGGTCCCACTAGGATATCAATTTATTTAAAAGTTATCCGCTAATAGAATTAGCATTTAAAAAACCTTGCGAATTCAATGAAAAAACCATAGGTCTTAGGCCTTATATAGTTAGGAATTAGCATTAAAAAAATGTTTGAATATATAAAAACGTTATCCGCTAATAGAATTAGCATTTAAAAAACATTGTGAATTCAATGAAAAAAGCCTAGGCTTCAGGCCTTATATAGTTAGGAATTAGCATTTAAAAAAACCTTTGAAATTCACTGAAAATACTATAGGTTTCAAGCCTTATATAGTTAGGAATTAGCTTTTTAAAAACCTCTGAAATTCACTGAAGAAAACATAGGTTTCAGGCCTTATATGGTTAGGAATTAGCTTTTAAAAAACCTTTGAAATTCACTCCAAAAAAGTTTTAGGGGTGTTATAGTTAGCTGGACATTTCACTCATACAAAACCATTGAAATTGCTCCTATATAGTTAGTTGTACTAACTATATTTCGCGGCCCGCAATGCACTGCTGATGATGTCACATATATAGCTATACGTTTTGCATAAGTTAATTGCTTTTTTATATTCACAAATTAAGATAACATTATTTAAATACATATTGACATTAATTTAAATTATTTCTATACTGACTTTGCAATACTTTTCACCAAATAATAAATCAATTTGAATTTTGTACTTTATTGGCAATTTATTTAATTTATTCCTTCAGAAAAATTATTTTAATTTACTTTAATATATTCAAAATTCCTAAATGAAGTTAATAATACTTTAAGTGTATTTTTATTTTGGTATATATCTTAAAAATCATATCAAATATTGTATATCAATATTTGAGTGAGAAATGTTTTGAAATTTTTTTCGTTTCATTAAAAAAACATTTTTAATAAACATTTCAACCTTTCCCTCTGCAATTTGTAATTTAACACTCATAGGTTAGGCTCCAGCCCCTAAAATCAGGGGATTTGGACAAAGGAGTCTACACTTTTGGGTTATTGTTACTTTTTATAAATAGTGAACAACTAACAGTAGTACTTTATACAAAAGTGTCAGAATAAATTTGCACTTGTACATTTACGTTTGTGATTTGGGCCCACTGGCCTGATTCCCAAAGTGCATTTTTTATTATGCAAATGAATTATACAGTTGTAATACTTAAATATTTACCAAAAAATGCAATGCACAAACCAACGGGTAGAAATTTAAATTTTTCCTATTTTTTATATAGCAAGACCCTCACACATGTAAGTCCACTTCTCAGTAGTAAATATGCGAGGGGGTGGGGGAGTGGCTACAAACTGGGGAGTGTCCACTACTAAAATGTAGGGATTAGGGAGGAGTAAGTAGGGGTTTTGTGAAGGCTAAGGAGGGCTTTCGGAAGGGAAAGACATTGACCCAACAAAGAGTAAGGCGATTGCTTTTCACAAACTGCAATTCTAAAGTTACTGCACCCAAGAAGGACCCAAAACAGTATTATATGCCCTATAGCACAGATCTGGAGTAAGCTCCACACCACACATAGCCAACGACTGGTTCTTCAACTCCCTCTCATAGAAATGAATGGAGGTAGGGTTTTAAAATAGGACCGTATAGGAAATAATGCTAAAAAAGTATGTATTTGGGCTTTTCACAAATATATGTACATATTAATTTACTGTTATCAAATTATATATCAATTAAAATAAGAATTATTGTTTGACAAATTGTTTTAAGAATCTTTTTTATATTTTAAGTATTTTTTTTTCAAAAATAATTAGTTCTATATGTAACATTTTGTGATTTTTATTTATTTTTAATAAATATAAATACAAATGAACATTTTACTTTAAGTAGGATCTTTTTGAATAGAGATTTACACAATATTTTAAATTTAGTATATTTAAATTAATTAAATATTTTATTCAAAATTCAGCTAATTGTGCTGTAGTCTTTTCTCCATTTTGTTATATATTTCAAACAAATATATGCAACTACTATAAATTAATATTTCACATGATTACCAAACTTTTAACATTTTCTTTATACTTTATAAGAGAGAGATTCCCACCCTGGTGGTGGTGAATTCTGTCTAAATTACTAGCACTTGTAAATGTGGTTCCTCCTGCTGTTTCAAGGGGTAGAGCCATGTGAGTCTACGCTTTGTAGTAAGTTTGCACTCAGAAATGGTGACTAGCCAAAATAGTAAATTTACTACAACATGTAGTAGTAAATTTACACCTACAGATGTACATGTACCCATATAAATAGGTTCTTAAATATTGATGCATGGATGATGGAGACTCAAAGGGGCATATTTACAGGGAAAGTGGCAAAGCGTGTCGTTAAGCCTAGAAGGCTAATAACACGCTTGATCCCTTTTAAAATGCAGGGCCGCACCATATTTACAAGAATATAGAGCAGCCTTGCATTTCCCCCTGCGCTGGTGCAAAATTTAGCTGCCTACCGCCAATGCAGGACACCCTTGCACCATAGTGCAAGGGAGCTGGCGTTGATCAGAGTGATTGTTTATGTGCAGGAAAGTGTCCCTTCCTGCACATAAACAATCAGTAATGGCACTTTGTAAATTAGTAGCAAAACGTCATTTTTTAAAAATGATTGTTTATGTGCAGGAAGGGACACCTTCCTGCACATGAACAATCAATAACACAGCAAACATGGAAACAGCAAAAACAAGGAGAAATTAAACATTGTTCCTCGTTGCACCAGTGTAAGACCAGGCTTTTCCTGGTCTTAATTTTGGCGCTAGCCCATATTTACGCAACTTTGTAAATAGGGACAGCGTCAAAATCAATGGGTGTTGCTGTGGAATGCCCACAGCAACACCCCTTGCCCTCCCCTTTCACGCTAAGTATAGTAAGAAAGGGTGCCTCATTTACAAGGCAGTGTTAAGCCACGTTAAGTGGTTTACACTGCCTTGTAAATTAGGTGAAGCCCATATCACCCCAGGAACGTCACTAAAAGGGACGTTCCCATGACAGTAGGGGCTTTGCAATATGTCCCCATAATTTGTCACAGTTGATTAATCTCTTGTCAATACTGTCTCGTATGTCTCTCTGCTGTCTGGCATGATAAAAACTTTGTTCCATGTATGCAAGGAGGATTCTTAGTGGGCCCTGGTACAAATTCAAGGTTACTTGAAATAGAATTGGTCCTTATTTTTGCAGCTTAATGGTGGAGACTGGTACCTAAAGTGGCGTCTCTGCCTAAACTGATGTTGGTCAGACAAATATGAACAGTAGAGAATGATATTCGTGGTACTGAATAATTGTTCCAGGATGCTGATGAAGGTGAGCAGTTAACCAGAGGCTGGGGAGATAGCCAGTACCTTTGGCAATGAAATCATCCACCACTTTGAATAAAACGATACATTGCTGCTGCAATGTATGTATCTGGACTTATTATTTTGTGAAATGTGTTTTTTTTTAAGCATGGATTTCTTGTAACTGAATAACACTGCTATTTCTTTTATTTTCTGTTATTTCAAAGGTACCTATTTAAATTAAAGAATGTATTTTACGTGCGAGAAACTGTGTTCCACGGCACTTGGTATGAATGTTCTACAAAACTATTGTTAACAGAGGCTACAAAGGCAGCAGCGTTGTGCTCCTCAGTGTAATTTTTAAGATCTCTGTGTTTGCAATTAAAATGTCACATGCCTCAAGATTATTGCTGCGTTGCCCTACATGCACACAGGGAGAAATTAAGCATATTCCTTCAAGTATAACAACATCGTGCAAGCATCATTTGACCTGAGATCCTCAAATTCGTTTTTGCATATTTAACTCTCCAGTGTTTCATGATGGAACACGCATGTAAAAAAAACTGTGCCAGCTGCCCGTGCATGATGATAAAAGACTATTCCAAGACAGCTAATATATTCACATTATAGAAACACGTACATGCGGGCCCCCCACCTCAAGATGCTGATTACTGAAGGCTGCTTTGCGCGTGTTCTCTGTCCCAACGCATATTGCACAGGCTTCCTAACAATGCACTGCTAATTATCTTGCAATGTTGTCTTTGATAAACATAATTAATCGTCGTCAGGGGTTAATAGAGCTGTTTTTTAGGCACATGTCTTTGCACAGCTTGATTAATTGGTGCTATTAGCCCTTTACTGCCCTAATTAGACACCTACTTAAATAGTACATGTGAAAATTCCCGATCTCAAACTACTTGACACACCAGTGTCATGGTGCCATAGCCTGAACCGCAAGAAATTGTAACATTCATTATCATTTCAGAAGCCATATGTGTAAACGGAATTTAGTAAACTCTCACTGAATCTACATATAAATATGCATTTCGTTTCATCAGGTATGTCAAGTTTACAACGTGGTGTTAGTACGCTGGATGATACAAAGCAGGCATTTACACACAGATTAGTTTTTTTCCATTTAATGACATAATTAAGGAATAGAGTATTAGGGACCAGGGTGGGTAGATGTATAGGGGTAATGTGTTTTTAGGGTTCAGGGGCAGGCAGAAGTAAAGTGTGGTAAGGTAAGGGTATTTAGCGGTTCAGGGATGTGTAGAGGTAAAATGAAGTAAAGGGTGTTGAACTTGGCTTTTATCTGCAGGGTCATCCCCAAACGTTTTGCCGTCAGTGCATGATGCTAGGCCTCCAAGCCCATCTCGCTTCTGAATCAATTTCCCCACGTTCATGATTTTAAAAATTTTGTCAAACCAGAAAAAGGGAGGAAAAGATATCAGCTCAATATTTTAAGCCTCAAATAAGTTTTACTATTTTGAATGTGTATAATAAGATAGTGTTTTTTTCTCTAAATGATTTTATTAAATATTACCTATCTATAATAGCATCTGTTTAAGAAGGTCTTCATTTGTTAATGTTTTTCAAAGAACCATGATTTTATCTATATTGAGACAAAACTATTAACATGGAAATGTGTAACATATTTGTCATCCTTTTTCCTAAACCTTTTCAGGGTTCATTCATTGGATGTACCTGCTAATTCAATCTGTGTAAGATAACTTACTTATCCTCTATGTGTGTACATTTTCCCACTCCTCAAAAATGTAGCCCTGTCACTGTATATATGTACTTCCTCATTCAGTCAGTCAAAATAGCTTTATTTCGATAATACATATCTTAATAGCGGCAAGTTTCATATAAAATTGTATAAATAAAGTAAAATGCAATTTGTCATAAGATGGAATACCATGAGCGATAGTCTCAAGAATTCATTAGAGAAAGATAGATAAAAAGATTTCTTTTAAAAGCAAAAAAGAAAACGCAGCAACACAAGTATAATAGCTATTTCATTATAAAAACAAGACAAACTTTAGAATCAGCAAACACATCACAACAGTTCGGTTTATGAATTACTAATCAAATTTCTTAATCTAATAGTCCACGCCCATCTAAAAACTTTAGCCAGTCCGCAAGCATAGAGTTCCCGAGCATCGGTTCTCAGAATGCGCAAAGCAGCATGATGGCTATGAGTGCCCAGTTGGTTGCAAATTGGTTTTAACTATCTCGGTGCTTTGTAAGCTGGGCATGCAAACATGATATGTTGATAGGGAGGCCTCCATTTCGCGTATTGTTCTCGTGTAGGCAGTGAAACTACCCTGAACTGAAAATAAAGAACCCTATCAGGTGGTTTCTGTATGATATCTAGATAGGGTTCTAAACAGGTGGAATGCTTGTGCTGCATGAACTCCTCTGTCAGTCTGCCTATTTTAGGATTATGAAAGTCATTCCTGCTGACCCACAACTAATACGCCCTCTTGAGTTCTGCCTTGGGCGGGGAGGTTCTGTTTTCCCATGCCTCTCTAAAATTGAGGTCGAACAAGAGTTTTTTGACATCTTTTAACCAATCAATCCTATGCCAACCGTGTCGATCCATTATTTTGCATAGCCCTGCTGTGTATTTTGATAGCTCTGGCGTCCGTCATAGGCGGGCCCACAGCAAAAGGGGGCAGAGTCTGGCAATGTCTCTAAATGGGTGGCGGTCTAGATCGTGCAATAGGGGCTTAGTATGAGTTCTTTGAGGGAGCATCATCGGTTCTTTCAGGAATTTATTTTCTGATCCAGTAATTTCCTCTACATTAGTAAAGCCCCACAGCTCGGCACCATAAATGGCGGAGCTAACTGCTCTGGCTGCATATATTGTAAGGTTGGGGCGATTGGCCTGCTAGATTTAGAGCAATGTTCTTTCAATATTGCCCCCTCAATCCTTTTGTGATTCAAGAGCATTTTTTGGGTGTGGGACCTCCATAGCATTGAGTCAGCAATACGGAAATCTAAATAATCAAATGTGGTAACCCTCTCTAATTAGACACCATTCAATGAGGGTGAGTCCCTGAATGACCTTGGGGGATTGAGTGTTAATAAGGTTGTTTTCAAAGTATTATTAACCAGCCCCCTCGAAGTACAAAATAGTTGGAATCTGTCTAGTAGGGTCTGCAGGCCCTTTGGGGTCTTTAAAATAAGGGGGGTATCATCAGCGAATAGGATTATAGCAATCCTGTCGCCCGCCAGGGTGGGAGCATCAGATGGTATTCTTTGCAGGAACTCAACCACCCCATTCACATACAAAGAGAATAGGGTGGGAGCCAATACAAAGCCCTGACGGACGCCCCTGTTCACTGGAATTTGGGGGGTTTTCTGTCCATGGGAGCCCCATCTCACTTGGGCGCAGTTGCCATCGTGGAGGAGAATTAGTATGTCAAGAATATTCTTGAGGACCCCCTGTCCGCCAGGACCCTCCACAGGTGCTCATGAGGGACCAGGTCAAAGTCAGTCTTTAGATCAATAAATGTGAAGTAAAGACTGCCTTTGCCTATCTGGACCACCTTCCAGTAAAGAAGGAGTAACCTAAACGCCTATTCAACCGTCCCAGTACCTGCCCTAAATCCAGCCTGGTAGTCAGAGAGGACTTTATTCTCATCAGCCCATGTCAAGATCCTCTCTAGCACCACCCGACCAACTACCTTTTGGATAGAGTCTATCAAGCTAATTGAACGGTAGTTGGCTGGGTTTTCCCTGGCTCCTTTTTTAAAAATAGGTACGACCTTGGCCCCCTTCCAAGAGTCGGGGATGGAGCAGCCGTTATTAAAGATGTAATGAAATTTGTCCATCTTGCATGTTCGGCCCAGAGCAGGTCTCAAGGGAGGCCGTTGGGGCCCGCTGCCTTGGCTAGAACTATTCGTTGGATTGCAGTTTCCACCTCCGACTCCAAGAAGGGATCGCTACTAGAAGGACCAGAGGCCATGTTAAGGTCAGTGGGTAGACCTTCACATGGGTTTTCCTCTGTGTCAGAATAAAGTTTCGTGAAATGGTCATACCAGATTTTACATGGGATGGTATTGGTAATTACTTCGGAATCGGGTCGAGTTTTTCTCCTAACCAGATTCCAAAAGTGGTTAGCGTCCCTTTCCATGCTGGCTGTCTTTAAGGCTTGCCAGTGTGCTTCCTTTCACTCTTTCTTGGCTTTGGACACTACCAACTTGTATTCTCTTCTTGCTATTTGGGTCCTAAAAGATGACTTGTTTTTAACGGCCATAATCAGGGCAGACTTTTTTTGTCTGCAGGTTTTCGTGCACCATATATCGTTACGCTTCCTGCTCAGAGTGGGATGCCCACAGCCAGAAGTCATATAGAAGAAGGATCCCAGCATACTAATAGTCTTTTCATAAATTAGGGGTACCTTCAAAATACCATCTGATTCATCAAGCGCCAATTGCATCTCAGTTGATGCCTCTACCAGAGTCTGTCTTATGCCTTGTAATCTTGTTTCATCTAGGGCGACTCTGTGCCATTTGAGAAATCTTCCACAATTCGAGGGGGTTACTTCCCTTGTGGACATGGGATCACCTGTGTCCGTGTTTCCAAGGTTAGGAAGCCACTGAATCTTTAGGGTTAGGCAAAGTGAGTTGTGATTACTGTCGACAGTGGGTGTTATCACCATGTCAATTAAGTATATCCAGAGGTTACAACTTAAGAAGATATAATCAATATGTGAAGAAAAACCACCCGATTGTAAGTGTGTGCCCCTGCTAAATCTGAAAGGGTCCTGCCATTAGTCGCTCTCAACCCATACTCTAAAAATAGGGCATTCAGCTGGATAGCTAATTTTGTCCACCTTTTAACCAGTGGTATGCTAAGTAGGGGGATTCCTCACTTTACATCATCATCTTCAATACCTAACATGTCTTCTGCGGCAAGAGGCTCGAAAGTGCAATTAAGATCTCCTGCTACTAGGAAATAAGAGTCGAAAGGACAGGTAGAAAGTTTAGCTTCCAGGCATGAAACTATGGGCGATTGAATTCCTCCTTTGGTTCATCTAACATAAATATTGAAAATCTGTTGACTTATTCCCCTTTTTTCCCCTAAGAGTGAGCCTTAAGAGATCAGGAGAGGTGCATTGATGCTGGGTGATCGTACAATCCAAGGAGATGCTAACTCATATTAGCAGTCCCCCAGAAAGGCGCCCCTTTCCTGACGATGTTGCTGGGATACAGATGGAGATATAGCCCACTTTGTGCAGGGGCTCCATGCTCCATGTCTCTTGGAAAATGCAAATGGTATGACCCTCGACAAAATTATTCCAGTCGGGCAATAAAAGCTTTGTGGAAAGGCCCGCTATATTCCAGGAGAGGATCTTAAGATTTAAAACATGGTCCCTAGTGTGCTCCAGTTCACTTGTTAACTGATCCTGGATATGATGAGAGGCAACTATGTGTCTTGTGGCTATTAGTGGGCTTGGGCTTGTGTCTACAGTCCTGATAACATGTGCACTTCCAGATGTGCTAGGTGAGCCTGGTAAGGGTTTCATTTCCTGGTCATGTGTTTACTGGATGAGACAGCAAGAACAATGCTCACAGGAGCCTGTCCTGGGTTTTGGGGGTATTCAAACGAATCGGGTACATTTTTTGCCAGTCAATCAATGTCATTTAATTGTGACCCCTAGATGGTCTTCGCTCAAAGATCTGATCCCTGCCTCTTGCGGTATCGACTGTTGGAAAACGTCTGATCTGTATACCTGAAGAGCCAGGTGGGCAGGTCCTTTAATCTAATGTTAGTAGACCCTCGACCAAATGGGAAGTGGTCAATGTGAGCTCAATTGTGTCTAGTGGTTGATCATAAGAAGAGTTCCTCCTAGCCTTGACAATGTCTTCTCTTATTAACGGGCGGCACCCTCTAATGTGCCGAATCCAATGTATGGCCTTGTTTATTAGTGAGCCCCCCTGTTCATAGCCCACATGCTTGGGAACATTCGCCATAAAAACTGTATGCTTTTCGGCAAAAGAAAAACACTCAAAAGCATGTGAACGGCGGGCTATAGCAGTGCGCTGGAGCAACTTGGCTGCAGAGATGGTAAAGTCGGTGCGATTGGTCTTCTCAGGGGCACTAATTGATAGATGGCTTGAGATTTGTCTCGAACAATGGGCTTGCAAGGATGTCTTAGTGGGCAAAAACAATTGAAGTAATGGGAGAATTGGTATAGATTGATTTGTTGTGGAGCCTGTTTTCCCTGCAAACTTGGTAGTTTTTAGCAAGGATTTGGGAAGCTGGGAAGTATCTACTGAATTACATGACAAATGGTGCGAGATTAGACTTTTAAAGGAAGCTACTAGCTCATGAACCAAAGATTTTAAATCACTAACTTCGGCTCTTAAGGAATTTACAATAGACACTAGCTTCAAGCTATCTGTACTATGGGCTATTTCTTCCTCCTTCTGTGGTTCTGTTCGATCGTCCAATGACGCCTGGGTGCTTGGATCGTCGAAACAGGCTAAATCACCAGCCAGGGCAGAGAAGCGATTGGAGCAGACTATAACTGTTGGCTCCAAGTGCCTCGGCCCAGAATGTGACGGTGACAAGGGGGGCTGACAAATGACTGCTTCTGGATTAAGCTGCCCTATTAGTGCCTCTTCATTGTTAGTGGAAAGATTCGAGCAAAACGATTTTTGAAACATCTGAGGTATACGTAACGACTGGGAGGGTTTGCCAATTTTGGCTATCTGGACCTTGGTGGAGTCTGTATTCAGGGGGAAATCAGCCGATAATATATTTTCGAATTCATCAACGAGTGACTCAATCCGATTCATTACAGAAATATTAGTCAATTTCTTGTTGTTTTTCCTTGCCGCCTTCACTTTCCTGGTACTGGAGTTCTGGACTTTTTGGTTCCGTCCAGAGGTGTCAGGGAACAACACCCGAAGACCCCGGAGTTCCACCTGCCTTGGTGCACAAATAAACAGAAACACGGGCTTCTCGATGGTGGCGTCAAAGACCAAAGGTTTATTACTGCAGGGACACAGAAGTCACAGAAACCACGCATGGGCAGTATCTAGGAGCCTGTTCGATTTGTACAAAGAGGATTGCTCCTTATATACTAAAAATTGTGCTCCAGGCAAATATTTCACATGTAGGTACATTCCCAAACCTTTGTGTCCTAAACAATAAATATTTGGCGTTACACAGGAACTGTCGATAATATCTGATGCCAAACATTACGAAAGAGGGGTTCCCACTAGTTCATCACAATCCCTTGTCAATATTGCATTCAAGAGCCGGACCGCCTCATCGTAAATTTCGTTGCCTCCCCCTAATAAAGATTCAGAAAGAAAGGAACGGAGCCAGGTGTGGAAGATAGAAAAGTGGGATAAGGGATGTTTGTGGGTTGTAAATGGGCAAGGCTACCGGCTTCGGTCGCCTAATCATGATCGGGACAATGGTCACGAGAACCAGTTCGGTGGGGCTGGCCTCGGGCAGAGGAGGCAGCCTTTGTCGAGTCATGCAGCTACAGCGTGTTCTGTTCCAAGGTGCACGTGTCACTAAAAGAGGTGAATCGTCGGCTAAGCCTACGTGTCCTTAATTGAAATGAAGTGATCAGAGGTTATTGCGTATGTGAGGGCAAGAAACACAAAATGGCCGCCATGATCTAAGATGGATGCCATGGGTAGATCAGAAATGTGTTTGTAACAGGAGTACTCTTGCTCGTAGTATAGCGAAAACACCAGGATATGCTAAATGGATCATTTGCGGTTCGCTGATACCAATATTATGTATTTCCGACGATATTGAAAACACGGGTTCAAATCGTCACGGAACCTCAGTACCCTGGGCTATATTCGATCCTGTGGCCCCCCTGCCCCTTCCATAATTTTCCTTTTGCCCATTAGACAATGTTACACATTCAACAGTCCACTTATTGGCTTTTAAGTCTAGGGCAAATACAGTACCTTAATTGATGGTATAGGTTCGTAGCAGATCATTGTATGAGGTAAATGGCGGTTGATGTAAAGAGGGTGGCCCTGCCCTGCCTCTTCCTGTCTATGACAGGCTAGGAGGGGCCTGCCTTTGGCCCGGGCTTCGCCCGGCGAGCGCCCCACCCGTCCCGTGTAGCAGGAGGCGTGAGCTGCTTTTAAAGGGCTGCCGGTGGTGAGGGATGGGCTTGAGCGCACACTCGTTGGCCCGCTGTCTCCTTCCTCATTGTTTCGCAAGAGCCTCTTCTGGTTAGTAACGTCAGCAGACTTCCTAAGCATAAAGCACCCCAAAACTTTGTTTAACTCTACCATGAAAGTCCTCTATGCTCCAGATATCCAACACCTCAAACACTGCCCCATCTCTTCCAGACTTGAATGTCAAGTGCCTACCTGAAGCTCAACTAAACAACGATAGATTTCTTGATATTTGCCAACAATAAAAAATAATGCAAACCTGGCTCAATAACATGAACATTGAGGGTATTGAACCCTAACTTTAGCCAAATTTCAAATCACTTGGGTTCACCTTAGACACCAACTTCTCCTTTAAGGAACACTTTGTCAAAAAAAAATAAAGAAAACCTGTTACTAGCTCTCCAACAACTTTTGAACTGCCCTCACACTCTTGAATCTGGATGGTCGTAATGCCCTGTTTCAAGGCTTCCCAGAAACCAAACTGGCATCCCTCAGGGCATCCTACACACCACAACCTTCATGCGCCGAGGCACCCCTGGGTATTTGCGCGCAATACAAATCACCTAAACATAAACATCTGTTGTCTGAGAAATATAATCACATCCACCCATCCTGACGAAACTCCATTGGCTACATTGTTGGCCAATACCATCTTCAAAACCATATGAATCCTTTACATAGTCATCATGAACAACCCCCCACCTGTATTTTGTGGACAAACTCACTCTTGTGTTGTCCCTTGACACACCCGTGACCAAACGACCATTAAAACGAAGACTAAGAAGTGTAGAAACAAAAAAACACAACAGACCTTTTCAATACATGCGCTCAGGATCTAGAACAACATCCCATATTTGTTAGGATTTATTTGGACTGTCTTATTGTTGCTCCTATTTATGAAGGTGATGAAGAAACAAAACACATAAAAGAACAGGCAAGGTCTGACAGTGGTGTGTAACCGCACTGGAGACCGTGAGGTACTAGTGGTGAGTGCATGAGAAGAAGGGTTGCAACAGTAGAAACTCTTTGTCATCAACAGGACCAGAAAAATTCCCATCAGACCACCCATGTGGTGGAATTGCGTCACATAGGAATCAAATGATCATCCCGAACCGAATCTGACCATGTAGTGTCGATCAGGAGGGGACGTCAAAGAAATGTGGTCCTGTTGTGACCCCAAGAAGTATTGTGAAATAGACAGTGTGCAGTGCTCAAGGAAAGTGTAAGATAAAATTGACTACCAGGACACCGAAGAACATTGCAAAGGGGGTCTGAGTGTCAAAGATTAAAAACACGCCAAGTAGTACGACTACTCAGAGGCGCTGTGCAGTGTGGTCGACATGTTTCAGCTGTTAGAGCACATAGCTCAGCTTTCTTCAGGACCTTTAAAACAGAAAAACAGCTACTGCAACTACATATGGAATGCATAAGTGAAAAATGTACTCATCCAGAGTCACATATAAACCATGAACTAGTATACTTAAGAGTCCACTGGAGGGAAGGAGAAGTGTCTTCTTCCTAACAGGAAAAAAGAGAAAACACAAGAGACAGTGTGTCAAGCACCACCAAATCTCACACGCGCACCCATCGTACACACACAGCGACCATGCAGACACACCTGCAGAAATAGATTCTATTCTGCATTTTAACAAGCATATTGTCTTGAATCACTCGGAGGCATTTCCTCTAGGTGATACTCACCCAGCTTTGTGTGGGTGATGGCCTCACCTCAACCCGGCAACCGCTCGGGAGTATGAGGCCCCGCTCTGTGGTATAGAAAAGGACAAGGTAAGCACACAACTTTACGATGTCCTGCCCAATGGTTCTATACAAATAACCAAACTGACGTGTGAAAGTGCACAAAATGTTACCCAACACCGAACATCACAAGGATTCACAAGGGGTATACATATTCACAATTGTATCACACCCACTGTGGTCCTTAACAACACATAGAGTCCTGATATCTGTGTGCAACTTAAGAAAATACATTTTAAAAGATGGTATATGTCCTGACCCCAAAGTGGAGTATTGCATGATATACACGTGCTGTATGCAAGCAGGGATTCGTGGTGGCATTGTCCCTAAGCCAGACCTAGTAAAGGCTGCTCAACTCCCTACATATATTCAAAAACAGGGTGCCCAAGACCTCCCATAGTTGCAAGAGGAATAGTTTATATATAAATACATATGGGTCCCTGTTGGGTGATGCTGCGCTACCTGATAGACCGGGGGCATGCTGATCTCAACAACAATAAGAGGATAAGAGGTCTGCCAGGTCTTGCTAGACTTGCTGTTATACTATGAAGAGTTTACTCGCTAGACTGCAATATGAGCAAACTGACTTACCTCTCCGTCGGTGCTCTCGCTGCAGACCCGAGCGGAAGTGGAGGTGCAGAGTGCTAAAGACCTTCTTCCTTTTAAACTCGTTGACCGTAGAGTAAAGGTTGAAAGCAACCGCTGAGGCTCGCGTTGCGGAAGCTGCTACCTTCTCGCGCATGCGCAAAAGGAGAGGATCTCAATTCCATTGCGCATGCGTTAACCCTTAGACTCGCCGGTGGGCTGAAGTCAATGTGGGAATAGAGATTAAACAAGCGAGTGTTCTGTGAATATAAAAGGGCAGATCCATTATCAAATATACGGGCACAAAGATCAAATGGCACCGGATCGGTGGGTATTATAAACCAGAGCTCCTATCAACACGTGTCGTCAATGGGTGATAGCGCAAAAATAAATAACACCAATATCCCCATAGCGTGTGATTATTTATTTATTTATCTTGAGTTGGGAAAAGATAGTCCAAGATCAGGTTTATTTTAAAAGACAGCTACCCCAGGCCAAGAGTAAAAACAGCCCAAGTCTCCAACCGTAACATATGCGGTGGGACATATTTATAAAGTGGTACTTAATGAAAATGTCTAGAGAGAGACCACGTATAAAGTCAGAATCATGGGCACACAGGTGATAAAGGGTCAGTATGTTATGGCAGAGTAACCAAACTATATGCGGACCCTGTATGGGACTAGGAGTTAATGTCTAGGGGTGTCAATGAGGGCAGACAAAGAGCTAACTAACACACATCAGTTAGGTGAGCTAAGTGGTGCAAACATGGTTGGCACCATGAACAAAACGACCCGCAACTAAGAAGCTGCACTCAATATTATACAAACAAAACAGGTGTGTGGAGGGTCGGGGGGAATATTTATTGACCTTCCTGTTCGCTCCCCTATGCCAAGATACAAAACACATAAAAGAACAGGCAAGGTCTGACAGTGGTGTGTAACCGCACTGGAGACCGTGAGGTACTAGTGGTGAGTGCATGAGAAGAAGGGTTGCAACAGTAGAAACTCTTTGTCATCAACAGGACCAGAAAAATTCCCATCAGACCACCCATGTGGTGGAATTGCGTCACATAGGAATCAAATGATCATCCCGAACCGAATCTGACCATGTAGTGTCGATCAGGAGGGGACGTCAAAGAAATGTGGTCCTGTTGTGACCCCAAGAAGTATTGTGAATAGACAGTGTGCAGTGCTCAAGGAAAGTGTAAGATAAAATTGACTACCAGGACACCGAAGAACATTGCAAAGGGGGTCCGAGTGTCAAAGATTAAAAACACGCCAAGTAGTACGACTACTCAGAGGCGCTGTGCAGTGTGGTCGACATGTTTCAGCTGTTAGAGCACATAGCTCAGCTTTCTTCAGGACCTTTAAAACAGAAAAACAGCTACTGCAACTACATATGGAATGCATAAGTGAAAAATGTACTCATCCAGAGTCACATATAAACCATGAACTAGTATACTTAAGAGTCCACTGGAGGGAAGGAGAAGTGTCTTCTTCCTAACAGGAAAAAAGAGAAAACACAAGAGACAGTGTGTCAAGCACCACCAAATCTCACACGCGCACCCATCGTACACACACAGCGACCATGCAGACACACCTGCAGAAATAGATTCTATTCTGCATTTTAACAAGCATATTGTCTTGAATCACTCGGAGGCATTTCCTCTAGGTGATACTCACCCAGCTTTGTGTGGGTGATGGCCTCACCTCAACCCGGCAACCGCTCGGGAGTATGAGGCCCCGCTCTGTGGTATAGAAAAGGACAAGGTAAGCACACAACTTTACGATGTCCTGCCCAATGGTTCTATACAAATAACCAAACTGACGTGTGAAAGTGCACAAAATGTCACCCAACACCGAACATCACAAGGATTCACAAGGGGTATACATATTCACATACATATACATATTCACAATTGTATCACACCCACTGTGGTCCTTAACAACACATAGAGTCCTGATATCTGTGTGCAACTTAAGAAAATACATTTTAAAAGATGGTATATGTCCTGACCCCAAAGTGGAGTATTGCATGATATACACGTGCTGTATGCAAGCAGGGATTCGTGGTGGCATTGTCCCTAAGCCAGACCTAGTAAAGGCTGATCAACTCCCTACATATATTCAAAAACAGGGTGCCCAAGACCTCCCATAGTTGCAAGAGGAATAGTTTATATATAAATACATATGGGGTCAGGACATATACCATCTTTTAAAATGTATTTTCTTAAGTTGCACACAGATATCAGGACTCTATGTGTTGTTAAGGACCACAGTGGGTGTGATACAATTGTGAATATGTATACCCCTTGTGAATCCTTGTGATGTTCGGTGTTGGGTGACATTTTGTGCACTTTCACACGTCAGTTTGGTTATTTGTATAGAACCATTGGGCAGGACATCGTAAAGTTGTGTGCTTACCTTGTCCTTTTCTATACCACAGAGCGGGGCCTCATACTCCCGAGCGGTTGCCGGGTTGAGGTGAGGCCATCACCCACACAAAGCTGGGTGAGTATCACCTAGAGGAAATGCCTCCGAGTGATTCAAGACAATATGCTTGTTAAAATGCAGAATAGAGTCTATTTCTGCAGGTGTGTCTGCATGGTCGCTGTGTGTGTACGATGGGTGCGCGTGTGAGATTTGGTGGTGCTTGACACACTGTCTCTTGTGTTTTCTCTTTTTTCCTGTTAGGAAGAAGACACTTCTCCTTCCCTCCAGTGGACTCTTAAGTATACTAGTTCATGGTTTATATGTGACTCTGGATGAGTACATTTTTCACTTATGCATTCCATATGTAGTTGCAGTAGCTGTTTTTCTGTTTTAAAGGTCCTGAAGAAAGCTGAGCTATGTGCTCTAACAGCTGAAACATGTCGACCACACTGCACAGCGCCTCTGAGTAGTCGTACTACTTGGCGTGTTTTTAATCTTTGACACTCGGACCCCCTTTGCAATGTTCTTCGGTGTCCTGGTAGTCAATTTTATCTTACACTTTCCTTGAGCACTGCACACTGTCTATTCACAATACTTCTTGGGGTCACAACAGGACCACATTTCTTTGACGTCCCCTCCTGATCGACACTACATGGTCAGATTCGGTTCGGGATGATCATTTGATTCCTATGTGACGCAATTCCACCACATGGGTGGTCTGATGGGAATTTTTCTGGTCCTGTTGATGACAAAGAGTTTCTACTGTTGCAACCCTTCTTCTCATGCACTCACCACTAGTACCTCACGGTCTCCAGTGCGGTTACACACCACTGTCAGACCTTGCCTGTTCTTTTATGTGTTTTGTATCTTGGCATAGGGGAGCGAACAGGAAGGTCAATAAATATTCCCCCCGACCCTCCACACACCTGTTTTGTTTGTATAATAGGTGATGAAGAAACACCTTTTTGAAGAACACTACATGACAAAGCCGTAATAATCCAATAACCAGCTACTGCTTTGGTCACTCACTGACTGTATACCTACCTTTGACCTTGTACAGCTCTTCACTGCATTTTGGTTAGGTTTGGGTAAGGTAAATGCATGCATATTTTTACACTTACATTTGTGTTAATCCATTTGTTTCAATTACTACCAACATGTTACATACTACAGAATCCCACACAGAACATCACTGTTATGCATATAGATGTGCTCCAGAAGTGTAAAAAACAAGGCAAAAAGCCTTTTCAATCATGAACCCAGGATTTAGAACAACATCCCTCAATCATTGGGACTGTCCTAATGCTGCCCAATTCTGCTCTGGTTTAGGAAAGAGTTGAAGACACACCTCCTCAGATAACACTACATCACAAAGAAGTTAACAATCCAATACCCAGCTGCTTCTCCAGTGACTCGATGACTATATGTCTTTTTTGTCCCTGTACATCTCTACACTGTATTTTTGGATAGGTTTATGTTAGTCAAATGCCACATCCATACATATTTATATGCATACATTTGTGCAGATCAAATATTTCTTATTACTCCCAACCTGTTATCTCCTACAGGATCCCATAGTTATACAACCTTGCTTTGAAAGGAGAAGAATATTCTTACATTTTATTTCGTAAATCACATAGATATATGTTTCATAAATATCTGATTCAAGTGAAACGTGTATCTGTTCTCTTTTCAGGAATTCTTTAAAACATCACCCCATAGTGTTGATCACTTGATCAGCAATGAGCCATCTCATATTGCATATCTTTGAATTCACATATATATTTTACCAATGTCTGCTCCTCCACCTTTATATGATGTGCAGACTTGTTCTTGTTCATAAGATGCCTCGTCTCTCTCGTAGTGAAGCATTTATGTGCTAGGCCCTAGCATCTGTGCTATACATTATGTACTTCAGATATCTATTCATAGATTTTCTTTAAAGGCGCAGAGCAGCTCCAATATTCTATGTTTATTGCTTTGAATTGTTGTTTTACGACAACACAGGTATAGGTCACATTTAATATGACATGGCATCTTTGTAATCCCACACAACATGCAACCTGATGCCTTTTCTTTTGTCTTGCTAGAATGAACCAGCCTTTGTCCACAGCTGTATCCTTTCTTGGGGCAAATAGAGTACACCTCTTTGGGAAACATTAAATACAACAATGTTCCAATTGTATGAGATTATTCCCTTGGTAAAGTTACTTTCAGTGATGAAGCAGGTGATACAGACCAATGTTGTGCCTTCATGACCTTGTCTTCTGTGACTGAATGCCATCGCTCATCTGCCACGTTACCCATGGTTTTTCTGTTCTAGTCAAACACACAATGCAGTATGGATTTACCGTGTTCCTCAGACATGGCCTGTTTGCAGTAGATATATAAAAGTATGGTTCTATCGAAGTTGTTTAATAAAAAGATTCACATATTTGCAGAGTGGTTCTATCAGAGAGCCACGACCTGATAATGTAGGAGGTCCTAGAGGACTATCTAATCTCTTATGCATATTTGGATAAAGTATGTATTGTTAGCATACAAGGGTACTTTTCATTTACGTATGCAGATTCCTGGCACTAATTTACCATTTTGCCAGACCGTTCTCGGTAATAAACTTCATTAACTGACCAACCTCCTGTGTGAGATTGTTCCTCAAATTGGTATAATGCTCTTGTATTCCCAATTGGTGTCATATCTCCTTGTTGTAGTCATGAGTGTCTTTTATACCTATTGCTCCCCCTTTGACTTCTGGCTTGATAACAAAGGTGGTGTTATTTGTAAGAGAGTCTGAAGCTAGAATCTCCTCCTTGGTAGTGCTGCACTTGCGAATTCCCTCCTGTTAAGAAGTTCTCTCACATTTCTTGGAACTACCTGTTGAAATGCCAAAATCGATTCAACATTAGATGTAAGGGAAGTGTAACATTGGAAAGAGGCCTCCATCCAGTGGCGTCCCAGTTCACCTCAATGTAATGTTTCAATTTGACCTTTCTGAAAAATGTATGAAGTTCCATGGTAATAATAAACTTATTTAGAAAATGTTTGGCTAAAATGTAAAGATCTTTGTGAGAAGGGAGGTTGTTATATGCTTTCCATTAATTAAAGTGGGAACCTTGAACCAGGCCACACAACCCTTATGATGTATATGATCAAATATAACCTTATTGAAAGCTATCCTAGTGGAAGCTAAAGAGAGCAGCCTTCAGGTTTAATCTTGAAGGAATGTAAAGCAGCTTGTTTTACCAGAATATCACCTCCTAAATGACTAAATGAAAGGAGAACCACACAGTGTTTATATTAAAATATGTATTTATTAATATAACACTCTCTACTAGTCTCTATGTGAGACTAGGGCATAAAGCACACAACACTGACTCAATAGAAAATTTGTAAATAGCACAATACACAGCAGGCTCCAGGGGGAGACCGAACCATATACTAAAAAAAATTATATAACAACAACAACTTGACTAGACGCAGTGCCTAGAGCATGTAGAATTGCTGGGACCCCAAGGAACCACCCAGAGGAGGGACACAGGGTGCCCACAGAGGACGAGTTCAGTGAGGAAACACAGCTGTGTGCTCTGTACAACTCTATGGGAAAGTCGGGGTTGCAAATTTAAAGTTTAAGGACACTTCTACAAGGGCTTTGAGCAAACCCTTTGGAACATAGGAGGTTCTAATGCCAACCCACCCGTGTGTATGCTATGTTACCTAGTGATCCCCGCCAGAACCCACCAGTCCTGCAATCAAGCAGACCCGAACTAACCCCTAATATGGATTTTTGAACCGCCGTGAGAACAATAATTATTCCAATTTCCCGCAATACTCTGACCGGCGAAGGTGATATATAAATCGCTTTTGATAGCCCGAGTACCCCCAAGATTGGAATTATGCACTTATGAGGGGTAATGTAACTGAAAAAAGTCTCAAGACAAACTTGACACACCAGTTTTTGTCCTGATGATGATGCATGTATTTAGTAATTGCATCGAAACGCCGTCGACCTTATTGCACCATATGTTTGTTTGAATTCACGTATTGTGTAAAACAATGGGCTGCTACGTTCTAATTCTAGTCTGTAAAACAGATTAATAGTACAGACGGCTTTTGTGCGCTTTTACATAATTGTTTTGTCACATGTTTTGTCTTGTCCTTTGTGGGTCACAGGCTGTGCCCACTTTTGTATAAATACTATATTTACAATCTTAACATGAAAAATTGAAAAATAAAATATCTGTCCGGCTGGACAGAAGTCATATATACTATCTAGTATATGTCTATCATTCCTGAGATCCTTAACTACTAGGGTCCTCTGTTCTGTAAAATATGTTACCTATAGCAGAGGTGCCGGCTGCATAGGTGTAAAGTGTTGTCAGAAACCTTCATCATTTTCAATGGAGAGCTGCAGAGTAGCACAGCTGCCAGGAAGGCGAAGAGTGTCTGGTGGAATCCAAGCCTGGATTCAAGGTGTGAGGAACCTGAAAGCAGAGGGGACAGAATCTGTGTCACTTCTGGTGACCAGGGGCTCGGAAGTCAAATGCCGACGATGTGGGTGCTTCAGGTGCAAAGAAGGGTTGTTTGACTCTGCAGCCACTGGGACTAAGAGATGTCTAGAACAACCAGAATCCAGAGGTGAGCTGTCCCACAAAGGATGTCGAGAGCTGAGGTGGTCGATGTCCGGGTGGAGCACCAACAAGCCTTGGCAACTGCAACCCACGTGGTCAGAGGAAACAGATTAAGGTGTGGACCAGCAAGGTCCAGGGGACTCTCCAAGCAATGGGGAGTCAGGGCACATCTGGAGCAACCAGGTAAGCCCAAGAATTCACAAGGTGACCCTCGATAGGACCGACATGCCAACAGACCAAGGATCGCGAGGAGACCTCAAGCAAGTATGCAAAGGACCAGCTCATAGAACACTCAGAGAGTGGAGACAGGAATTCTTCGGTGCAAACACTGCTCAGGGTCGGGACTACCCTGAGTCTAAAGCAGAGGCTCAGGAATCATCACTAAGCATTAGCAACTGCAAAAGTACGCAGTGCACAGGGGTTCAGGTTGCACGGTCCTCACAAGGGAGACTGGTCTCACAATCGCTGAGCGGGTAGATAGACCTCAGGGTCCTTGGGTAACCCACCTCCCGTATTGCTGAAATCCTCAGGAGCTTGGGAGAAGCAAACTGGGTAGATGCATTTAGATACCTGCTTTTGCAGGGGAGTAACACCTGTACTCCAAGGGAGATTCTTTAGTCGCCCAGCATTGTGCAGGCAGTCAAAGTACTTAGTTTCTTCTTAGTAGAATCATGGCCAGATAAAATCTAAATCCCTGTGATTCTGTGGAACCTCCTCTTGGAGGGGCAAGACAGAGGGGTAGCTACACCCATGCCCTTTGTCCAGTTTCATGCCAGAGCAGTAGCCAATGGCTCAAGGAACTGGTTTGAGCTGGACTATGCACAGAGACACCAAATGGGTCCCCAGTGCGGACTTTCTGGCACTCAGAGAGTGCACCCACCCAGTCCCAATATACTAAATTCTATCTGGGAGGTGGTTACCTTCCTGTGACAGGATCCCTATTGTCATGCATTCCTCTGCACAAGCTTGGCTCAGCATCAGGAGGGCAGACATGTGTCAGTGACTGGCAGCATCCATTTTGTGCTGCCCAGATGGAGAAAGCTGGTACCGGGTAAACCGGTGACCCGTATCTGTCCCTCTTTAAGGTGGAATCATACCTCCCACACTAATTACTGGTGTGTAGGTATGATTCCAAGGTGTTTGACACCAAACACAACATGTTTCTTAGCAGCCGTTTTAAAGTTAGCATGTGCCGCAAGGTTATAATGAACCTAAACTTATATGTCTGGCTGCATCACAGACATCACCGGAGAATGGTCTCCAAAGGCTGCAGAGGCACTCTGCTCATGCAGGGGCACCCTCTCACATAAAACCCAGCACCCTGCCTTCAGGATTGTTAAGGCCTTCCATAGGGATGACTGATCGGTATTTAAGTGTAGTGATTTAGATAGATATAGTGAACCTATATCTTAAACAAGTGGTGCAAGCACCATCTTAAACAGTCTGCTGTAGCAGGCTGGTTGTGTCACTTTGGATGGCCTCTCAGGGGTGGCACAATACATGTGTCAGCCCATGGGAGGCCTTTGGGGTACCTATGCTCTGTGTCCATATACTAGGGACTGATATGGGTACCCCAGAATCCAATCTGAAGTGTACCTAAAGTACATGGATATCAATTTACAGGAGAAAGCAAATAGGCTGGGGTCTCAGTCAGACTAGGCCACAAACAGTGTGGCATCAGCAAAAAGTGGGGGTAACCATAAGAAACAGATACTAGTTTCCTACAACATTTTTCCAATATTTCCAGCATTGCCGAGTTAGGGTCAATTTTGGACAGACTGACAATAGGATTACTAGTATAGGGCTCCCTAACTGATTCCATTGCTGGTAATATTGGCACTTGGTTTATCTTTCTCCATAGGACCTCTACTGGTAAAATTGCACCCTCTTTGTCCCCTGACTCTGCCCATACCTCATCCTCTGTTTAGATCTCTGCCTGTATCGGACCTCCAGTGGCACCTAAAAAATAGTAGCACCATGTTACAGATCAACAAATTGGTGACCCGAATGATGAGTGGAAGTGCTGGTGCTTGGTTGTGTGCTGTCAGTATCAAGGCCACTCAATAGAGAAGATTCTGAAAATGTAACAAACCTATGTTGAGACTGTTTTCCACTAAACACATGATGCCCCTGATGATAATGCTGGTAACTGGCTTTCTGGAGATATATTACGGGGAGCCTGGTTTTTGTATGATAGAGAGGAAGGATCACAAGCCCCAGCATCCACATTCGCTATCACCGCTACCACACACCTGCTGCTTGCGCTTGGAGGCACATATATCTGCTGTTTGGTCCCCCATTGTGTGGGAACTCATTTTGTGTGCAGATAGAGGGGCAGGACCACAAGCCCGGCATCCACAGCGGCCATTGCCACCACCACAAGCCTGATGCTTGCGCCTGGAGGCACATACATCTGCTGGTTGGGTGCATGCCTGGGCAAATGCCGGGCCAAGAGCGGGCCTGTCTGTGCCCGTCAGTGGCAGACAGAGGCTTTTATGGGCCTATTGTTCTGCCAATGACACAGCAGTGCTGGTTTTGAGGTCTGAGGTGAGTGTTTGCCCGCAAAACTGAATTGGTAACAGTTTGGCTAAGTTAGCTATAATGGGGAAACGTACTGACCCACTACCTATGTGACCCTCTGTTACTCTTGACAGCATGTTGGAGAGGGTGGTTAACATCGTATCCAATGAGTTTGAGTTAACAGAGCGTAGACTGTCTTTGGAAAGTGAGGTAATACTCAGACTGGCTCTGCATTTGGAGGAGTACTAGCTGACGCTGCACCCAATATTGCACCTTGTGATCTTTTTCATTCATGGACCGTCTATAACAATGTGTGGATTCCTAGTTGGAGTTCCCCGGGTGTTCCATGGTGTGACCTGCATGAGACACAGCCAATTAAGGAGGTTCCGATATTTGCTACAACCTTGGCGACTAAACACAAAAGGATGGCTGGGAAGCCCGACTATACTTAAAGGAAACAGCCCCCTTGCACCAGCACATCCCGCAGTAGTCTGTCCTCGTGGATGCAGTCATCCTTTAGCGCCAGTCCTTCAGGAGCATCGCTGAGTGGAATGACTAGCCACCCTATTTGTACTCAGACTGAAGCTACACCTGTTACACTAGATTTGGGGAACCTTTTACCAACACTGTATGAGCTCGGCTATGTGACCTGATAGACACAAAACTTACACCTTTATGGAAGCGTTTGGATTATTTTGACACTTTAATGCATGGACTCAGTCACCAGGGAGAGACAGTCCATTTCAATGATGACACTCTGTGGGTATCTACTCACTCATCTAATGTTTTACCTTAAGACACCCCTTTTTATACTGTCAAGTGTCCACCTGCTGATCCCTTAATTGTATCCTCCTGTACAACATGCACCCAATTAAGGGAGTGCCTCCTTACTAAGGTTAATATAGCGCCAAAACCTCTTCCCCTTAATGCTGGCCCACTAATCTCAGCTAAGGTCAACTGGCCGGTTTCCTCTGTTCTTACATTCAAACCCACTCTTAGACCTAATGGTGCCTGACCAATTTTGGGACCAATTAGTAGTATTACACCTGACCTACCGAGTAGGACTCATCTGAGTCCTAATACAGATGTGTTGGTACTGCCACCGGCAGCCTGCCCTATGTTTTGGTGCTGGCAGGGGTACCTACCCGTAAAAAAGAGCAGAGGGAAACCTGGGATCAAGTTCACAACAAATTCGTGGACTGGTTGTCTACGAAGAAGAGGTTTAATGTTTCAAATTTGAAAGAGATAATCATGGTACGAAGAGTGGGGTGGGGAGGTGACTCACATAAGAACATAGAAGGAGATTGTATTGTCAATGGTTAGGGCACTGTTGAGAAAACATTAAATCCCCACCTCAATCCATCTAAAATTTAGTCTCTACCATTTGGCTACTTTTACAAACCAACCCCAGATGTCCTTTTAATGTCTCTGCCCCCCCCCAGCCACTCAGAATTAATTCACAGCACTGTCTGACTTGGATTCTCATTATTGACTATAGCTGCCCCCTCTGATGGGTGGGGTAGATCAAATACCTATACACCTATCACATATAATTAAGATACACAATAAAGTTGCCATAACTACCTCTAAGGCTCATGATAATCAAGATCTGAACATACTTAGTTGGAACGTTGCTGGCCTGCATTCTATAATAGATCTAGCCGTTTGGCTAGAGTTAGTCCGGCAGCAGGACATCCTTATTGTCCAAGAAACTGGGCCACTAAAGAAATATATTTGGAAGGGTTTGAATGTTTTAATGTTTTAATGTTTTAGTCTCATCTCCCAAATCTGGTCATCCATCTGGTGGCCTTTCAATTTGGGTGAACGTTGCCGCAGGGGGCAGTGTTAAGGTTTAAACACCCAAAGTGTTTAAACCAGTGACTGTTGCTCCCCATAAGAATAGTGTTGAGATCTATGTAGGGCCGCGAGGCCAAAGAGATCCAAACCCAAACATGAAGGCCTCATTCCCTGGTCCCCAAAAAACTTATGCTGAGTCATTGGAAATATTAGGGGCCCACAACACCTCCCCTAAACCTGGGGTTCTGCAGGGTCGGGGATAATATGCCATGAACCCGATAATAAACACTCCGGTTATAGTTCCTATGGTTAACGTCCCCAAACCCTCTGGCAATCAGGGGTACGAAAGTAGCGAATCCCTCCGCATCAAGGCCATCCATTGGTTGCGGCATGTGAGGGGCTGTAGATCCATAATTCGCGAAGACATTGTGAGAGCAAGAAGGGTTGCTTCTCATAATTCAAAGCTAGACTGTATCGAGCTATTGCTAAGCGATGCAGTTCTTGCTGAGAATCTAATAGCTCTGGAATTTCGTCCTCCCCCCCAGAGTATTCTAATATTCAAATTCGACGTTTTCCCCTGTGGAAGCCATTAGGAGTGGATGATCAAGCTCTACTAGGGAGATCCAGAGGAGGTTCGGGTTTGAGTGGGGTGGATTGACTAAATGTACAGCCCTTAGAAAATTCCAGCTTAGAGAATTGAGGGGTTAGCTGCAGTGAGAATGACATCTATTTAAGTACATGCCATATTGGAATCCATCAGGGCCGCGGTTGGGTGGTCAGTGAGGCGTTGGCACCCTGTGGTATTAGGGGAGCCTCACAAGGGGAGGCTATGATCAATGCAAAAGCTCCTCTCTTGGAACGTGGCAGGCCTAGAGAAGATGTTATTGCTCCCTGAATGGAATAATTTCATTGAGAAATTTGAGATCTGTATATTCCAAGAGACATGGAGTCTAATTCCCCTTTTCAAATCTGGCTACTCCTCGTATTCTATCCCGGCCATTAGCTCAGGTAAGGGACGATCTTCCGGGGGGCTACTAATCTGGGTTAGTATTTCTTTAGATTGGTCTATATCCACACACGCAAGTTTGTCACATGACATCTTGCATTTGACCATTAGAGGCACACCCGGCAGAGCAGTGTTTGAATTATTTAATGTCTATGCTAGAGGCTCTGCAGGTGCCCAGACATCCACGACTATAGCAGCCCTGGAATATATGCTCTCCGGCATTTCTCCGCATTCCAACATTATAGTAGCTGGGGATTTCAACTGTATGTTTGAACCCTTGAGTACAGATGACCTGCTAAATATCACCGAAGAAGATGCCAAATGGGCTGTTCCCCCCTTAGTCTTGCCCCCATTAAAAAGTGGCCCCAGAGGGCTATCCAATTAAACGCCCTCACTCTGGAATTTAACCTGAGGGGCGCAAACGGAGGACAAGATCGGATTTAAAAGGTGTAAACACCTTTAATAGCATTAGCTCATCCTCTAGGATAGACTATATCCTCCTTGACCTCTGTCTATGGAGAGATCTCTAAGATATGGAGGTTAAACCTTCAATAGACAGTGACCATAATCCCCTTTGCTTGGCCATCAATAACATCTGGTCCCCAGTAGTTGGACAGGTACACACTCCACCCTCTTTTGTCAACTAGAGAGGTTAGCCCTTCCAACTGTAAAAGGCGCCTTAAATGGCTGAAAATTTCCCAACAGGAACACACACTACAACATATCAAGAAAGCCCTGGAGTCTAAGAACCAAGAACTTGTAGAGCTCTCCAGTGAGGGGAAGCCATTCAACTTTCATCAGTTCTACCAAGACTCTATTGATACATTGAGTTCCTTTTTTATCCATAAGGGGAAAGCGGGCCCTAGGCGCGATCAGGTAAGGCCAACCAACCCATGGTACTCCTCAATTTGCAAGGAAAAGAGGGCAGCTCTTGCCCTGGCTGTGAGGAAAAGAGATCCCCCATTAATCAAAGTTGCAAGGAAGAGTACTCTAGGGTACAGGTAGGAGCCAAGCGAACCTGGGATGAGGCGCACTGGCAGGAACTTAACATAGCTTCCAATCAAAGGGATCCAAAATTATTCTGGGATTTAATCAACAAAGAGGCCAGGAAAGGGTCTGCCCCAATCCCTAATCACATAACCGGCAACCAATGGCATAAGCACTTCTCTATGCTCTATTCGGTGATGAATGCTTAATGGCCTCAGCCCACGAGTCCCTTTCTAATTCAATTTTAAATTCCCCAGACGCTGATTTAACACCGAGCCGCTTTGAGCTGCACGAAGTGGAGCAAGCAATAAATAGTATTGCTCCCGGGAAGGTGACCGGGCCTGATGGCCTATCAGGGGACCTGTTTCTGCATGACCCCAAGCCTTGGGCTCACTTTATTTTACTGGTAACTAACCTCATTGCAACTGGTTCTACCGTCCTAGTCTCCTGGAAAGGAGCCGAGGTTGTTCCAGTCTTTAAGAAGGGGGATAGAGAGGACCCTGCCAACTACCGACCGATCAGCTTAATTGATGTGATCCAGAAAGTAGTTGGTAGGGTCATACTTATGAGGTTTGGAACATGGATGGAGGACGCAACATCTTGTCCCTTTATCAAAGATGGAAACTATGGATCAGGTGTTCAGATTCTTCATGATCTACTGGAAAGTAGTGGTTCTAGGAAAAGGCAGTTTATACCTAGCCTTTATAGATCTGAAGACTGCGTTCGACCTGGTCCCCCGGGATAAACTATGGCAGGTCCTTCAACAACAGGGCATTTGCCCACTGATCCTCGACATCATCAAATGTTTGCATGATGGAAATTAGGCCAAAATTAGATGGGGTTCACAGGGGCAGCTGACAGAGAGGATCGCGGTGGACAGGTGGGTCCGCCAGGGATGCGTGCTGGTTCCCAACCTGTTTTAATTATTCATCAATGGGGTAGTTGAGTACCTTAGGCAGGAGCCAGCAGATGCCCCCACCTTGGTGCGAGAAAAGACACCAACCCTCTTGTTTGTCGATGATACCCTTCGGTTATCCAAATTGCCAGGTGGTCTTCAAAAGCTTCTGTATAAGTGTGGCCTTTTTTGTAAAGCTCGGGCCGACAATTAACACCAATAAAACCAAATTAATGTCAATCAACACCTCTAAACGTTTCAGAAATGGCATCATCCTGAATGACTCTCCTCTAGACAGTGTTGATTCCTTTGATTATCTGGGAATCCGCGAACATGAGGTGGGGCCCCCATCTAGCTAAGATGCTCCTAAACCATAAGCAGGTGTTGGGAGCTATTGCTAGAGAACAACGCCAATCAGTGAGTAGGCCAGTAGCCCCGGCTCTTGCAGTATATGACGCCAAGGCACTTCCTTCCGCCCTGTATGGGGCGGAATTGTGGGGCTTCGAGGACGTTAGAGGGCTGGACAGATCTGAAAAGAAGTTCTTGAGAGATCTTACCTCCCTTCCTTTATCTACCCCTTGAAACCCTTATTCTACAATATGGGGAAACGTTCCATAGAGGACATTGCCCGCTTGCGCACAGTGCTATTCTGGGCGCGCATACGAAGGACACCTGAGCTGTCCAACTACGCGGACGCCCTTGATTAGCTGATTCTAGCTGATTCTGGGAGCGGAATTAAATGTTTAGTCGACCTCCGCCAGCTATTATCCAATATAGGATTGAAGGAGGCATGGGCTACACAAACCCCTCCTTCCAAGTTAGATCTCAAAAGAGCATACTGGAATTGGGTACAGACACAAGACCTCCTAAACCCTAAACTAGGTAAATTGACAGAGGTTTTTTTTGATCATAACATTTCTTGTAGTCTGGAATCGCATGTAGACCTCATTCGGATCCCTATGGATAGGACCCTATGCATTAAGTTGAGATTGGGAACCCTTCCCACTAACAGTGTGACAGCGGCCTGGAAGGGGCCAAATTCACCTCCTGTGCCCTGCCCAGGTTGCGGATACCATAATGAGTCTATTGCTCACCTTTTCTTTGCGTGTCCGGCCTATAGTATGGCCAGAGCAAATGGCTCACAGCGGTGTGTAAAATGCTAGGCCCCACGAATCATTGCACTGCACTCCGCATTCTGAGAACTGACACATCATCCTCATTAATGATTTGCAGAGTAGCCAAGTTTCTGAGAAGTGTTTGGCTAACTCGTAAAAGGATCGCAGGAAAGAAGTGTTAAGTCAAGACCACCCAGATATTTTTGGCTACTAAATAAATTAGGCTTATGCCCTAACTGAGGAAACTGTATAGTGTACCAGCCATTTGGTTCTGAAATTGTACTGCTAGTATGTAATATTGGCCCGCCCTCCCATTGCTATTCCCTTCTTTACCAAAAGATCTCTTTTTTAAAATTCTTTCTGAATGTGTAGTATGACCTTTAATTACATTTTTAAGGTTTTTACTCACTGTTGTAGATAAAAACATGTTTTTATTCTTTTTTTGGCATAAGGTTTTAGACCTGTAAATATGGACTTTTTAATGCTAAAATATATACAATGATATAGATTACAACTATTAAGTATGTCTTTTTATCATTGGAATTTTTTAACTTGTATCTTGTAAATGCTTTTATGGTATTTTCATATTGAATAAATCTCATACTACTATGACATAATAAGATCAAAATCTGGACTGAAGACAACTCTATTGTACAACCCTGTCAACTTGGTTTTAGGAGTAAGGTAGGAAATATTGTACAATGCCTAAACCTTAACCTAGTAATCAGGTAATATACTATTGTGCAGCGGTCACCAATATATCTGGCCTTCATAGATTTTACCTCAGCCTTTGATTATTTAAACCGGTCATGACTATGGACCATTTTATTGTAATATGGGCTGGATGAGGTTTTAATACACTTTTTAGCATATTTGCATAGGGATTTGAATGCTGGGGTCACGATTGACACAGGTGGGGAGGTCTCTAATGACATCAGAATTTGTAGAGGAGGAAGCGATAGCTTTCGGCCACGTTACTTTTTATCTTATATATTAACAACTTACACACATCCCTGACAGTGCTCAATAATGATGTCCCTAGAGTCGACGTTCATAAACTCCTAGCCATATTAAACACTGATGATGCGGTAATAATGGGAAGCACACCTAATGCCCTGCACCTTTTGGTGCAGGGTTTTGTTGACTTCATGGCCTATTTAAGCCTATGCACCAATTAAAAACAATCTTTTGTAATGGTTTGTGGGCCGAGAAAGCGCTCCATAGGCACCATTTCTGTAGGTAACTAAAGCTTATTATGCATTATCACTTTTCCCTATTTAGGGCTGGTATTTACTAATTACGGTTCATGGTCTGATCATATGGTATACTGTAGGAATAAGTTCTCCAAAGCCATTGATTCGGTTCTTAGTCTCCCCCAACCCAGGAGGTTGGGGGCAATCCCAGCTGTTGAAATCTAAGGGGCAGATTTACAAGTCCCTTGTGACACATTTACGCCACTGTTGTGTCACTTCTGTGACGCAGTGGCAGCGTAAACTATACGCCATGTTGCACCCTATTTACAATGTGACACATCTAGGGAGATGAGTGACGTTGCAAAGCCCTGCGCTACATGAAACATGCGTTAGGTTTCATGTGGGCGTTTCGTCGCAGGGTGGGCGTCCCGTCGCAGGAACGCCTCGTAAAAGTGACGCAGTCAAATCTACAAGATTTCACTGAGTCCCTTTTCTGAGGCTACTGTGATAAAACCTTAAGAGTGTTTGAAGAAGGCGAAAGGAGTGGCATGCCACGTTATGTATCGGCGGCCCCTGTGCATTGCTGGAGTTGCATCGTGCCTGCGACGCGACTCCAGCAATGCGTCGCCCTTACGCCACAAGACACGCATCTGCCTAACCTTGCGCCACACTGCGCCGCTTTGTAAATGCGATGCATCCATGGTAGCGCAAGGGAGACCTGCATGTCACATCTGTTCTGGCGCATCCCAGCTGATTTGCAAAGATGCACCAGCCAATGTAAATATGCCCCTAAGTGTACACCGACCGCAACCTATGGCGCTGAGGTATGGGCATCTCAAAGAGTTGCAACATCCAGTAGGAGGAGAATAGGTTCTGTCAGAAACTCCTGGGAGCCCCCATCTCTATGTCTCAATATGTTTGTCAGAGTGAAATAAATCTATACTCTACAGAAGACTATATAAAGGCCTGCCCCACTACATTTTGTCTAGCCATTTGGAAATACCCAGCAGCGTCTCTGACAAGAGATATTATATGAGGTTGCCTCAAGTGTGAAAAGAAAATGGATATTTAATCACTGGCTGAGGTGAGATCATGTTTAAGTAGAGTTGACTATGAACACATCTTTGAGAGCCCACATGAGTCAGATATGGCAAATAAAAAAGATCTTCAGTCAGCACTTTATATGCATTATGGTAAGGATAGACTTGATAGGGAGTCCACGAAACCAACTGTTGCCCTTTTTTGCCCATTAAAAACACTTATTACAGTTGGTCAGTTATCTTACTAAATCTATGGGCCATTGAGTGTGAGGATTTGTTTTTCGTCTAAGGGCCGGCATAGTGCCATTCCTATTATGTTTCCCTCTTGGCTTTCATGCTAATCTCGATTCTATACCTTTTCCGTGTGATGGTCAGTCTTGGCAAACCACATTACATTTTGTATTGTTTTTCAAGTTATATATACAGTACACTAAATAGTTTTTAACACCTTTCTTTAAAATACATTCATGTGTTTATCTTGAAGACGCTTATAGGATTATCCTTAATTCCTTAATTTGGAAGACAATTAATTGGAATTAGTGATTGTACTGTTTTTATATATGGTTTTACGATTAATATGAGCTTGTGTATTTTTAATGTGCTGCAGTGCGAACTGTTCTTTAATGTTTTTATGCAAAAAAATAATTGAATTGAATATTCTCATCATAGGATCAGATATCTCTTGCTAATTTGCCTAGTTGTTTTGTTTTGCATAAACACCTTGAAATACTGTACAGTTCTTTTGTTAATGACTCATCCTTAAGTATTTCTTGTATTACATCTGCACACTTCCTGGTGAGTCTAAGGATATATTTAAGTGCCTTGTCACCCCAACACCATCCAGTGCCTGTAACAATCATTTGCGACAAAATTGAAGTTTTTCCTGAATATCTGGTCATCAATAAAGATAGGAATAATGCTTGCAATAAGCTTAATATCTAACTATTGGAAATTGCTTGGAATAGCATGCCAACCCCTTCTTCTTTTTCCCACTATGCCACCTAAGATTAGAACCTGCCTTGGGAACAGTCGTGCCCAAAGTGCTAACCAGACACCAAGCAGCCTAAGACCCATTTTACCCTGATTGGGGTTTTTCAGTCAGGTGTAGCTTGGTTGCAGTGGCACAGTGAGTAAGGGACCCATGTCTGGGCATACTCCTTGCCACTTCGGATATTACACTATTCACACAAAAGAAGATGGGAGGAATACTTGCAATGAATCTAACCACTAGCAATCATTTGGAGTAGCATTCCAACTCGTTCTTTTGCTCACCATGCCACCTTAGTTTAGACCCAGCCATAAACAAATCCATCTTTATACTGATCCATTAGGAACAGTCCAGCCCAAACTGCAAATCCATGCCTTCTCTGAACCCAAGGCCTGTTTCAACCTGACCTCTTCTGTCAGGTGTAGCAAAAAACACATCATTGATGTATCTCCAATTAGTGACTAATTGGAAAAATGGAGCATGCATGCAAGAGGATATGACTTTATCATCATAACTGATGACTTTGGCACTAGGGAACCAGGTGTGAGCCTTGATGTCGGATCAACAATCTGTGATTCTGGACACATCACTTATTCTCTCTGTGCCTAAAAAAATGGAATCTGACCTTGTGTAATGTAACTGGTTCTCATAAAAAGTGCTCCAATACCTTTGAGTTGAGTTAACGCTATAAAACTGCAAAAACAAAATTTTGGAATGTCGTGGTGGTCTTTGAATGTCTGCTTTTGTTTTGCGAATCACAACATGATTGCAAACATCGCAATGGCATTTCAAATATAAAAATGTAAAGAAAAAAACTACATTTGTTTATCCACGGAAGAAAATACAAGATTACAAAAAAACACCTAATAGAGCCATTTTAGATCGAAAATACATTAAAAAAAACCTTACAAATTTCATGAAAATAACATTGGTTACATTGGTGTAGTTGGGAAACAGAATTTAAAAAAACATTAGAAATTCACTGAAAAAAACAAACGTTACAGGAATGTTATAGTTAGGAAACAGAATTTTGAAAGCCATAGAAATTCCCTGTAAAATCCAAAGGTTACAGGGATTTTATAGTTAGAAATTAGCATAGTTAGTAAATGGAATAAAAAAAACTTTAAAATTCACACAAAAAAACTAAAGTCACAGAGACAGTATAGTTAGGCTCAAGTTTCACTTGTAAAAAACAAAGAAATTCAGTAGGTATAGTTAGCTCAGCTAACTATAACTTGTGCCCCTGCAATGCACTGCTTATGACCTCACATATTACATTACTCATGACATGGTCAGTGACATCTCTCATGATATCATCCATATGAATCTCTGACGTACCCACTCATACCCCCATATAACCTTTCCAACACCCACTCCAACTTCCATACTACCATTCTCAAAACCATTGATGTGCCCATACCAGCACTTACACACCCACCCACTGATTCAATGGTCTATACACACATCACTCATACACCCACTCACACACTGTCAGTTACTCATAAAGATGCACACACATCTACTCACGCACCTAGAGAATCAATCACACAGCCATTTACTCACCTATACAGTTACACACACCCACCCACATACTTATTCATACAGATACTAACACATGCTCACTTAACTATACAATTACTGACACAAGCAGACACTCACCGATACAGCCACTATCACAATCCGTCACTCACACATACATCCCTCATAACTCCAACACTCACCTACACTGCCTTTCACATATCCAGTTAATTATCCATATGCCACTGACACATCCATTCATACACTGACACAGCCATATACACACTCAGTCACCTATACATTTCCTCACTTATGGACTCACTAACCCATACAACCAATGACTCACCCACTCACTCCACCATGCCGGCAGTCACACACCATCTCATTGACGTTTCATAGACACTCATATACCCATGCAGGTACTCAGACAACCAATCACCCATATAGCCACTCACCAACCAATAAAGCAACTTAGATCCCATTTAACAGACTGATACATACATTCTCAAAACCTATTCACTCACCCAATCATTCACTGCGACAACAAATCACTCAATTATACAATCAGTCACACACCCATTGACTCATTCATAAAGGCACTCAATTAATTCATGAAGCTTTATTCGGTACATGTAAATGACCATAAAAGCACAACGTAAAAACATCGACATTTCATTAAAAATTATACACTCACTGATTCATCAATACACCTTGGTTTATATATTTAACACTCATTAACATCTTTAAAACACTCACAGTCACTGGATGATGTTATCAGTGATGTCATCAGTAATGTCATTTGAGATGTTATCAGTGATGCCATCATTGATATCACAGACCTTGTCCTGAGTGATGTAATATGTGAGGTCATATGCAGTGCATTGTGGAGGCAAAAGTTATTACTAACTGCTGAATTTACCAGCGTTTGTACAAGTAAAACTGGACCCTAGCAGTATGTAGTCACATTTAGGACCCTGTTTCCATGGCAAAAGCATTTTTTGACTTGGCTATAAATTTGCCGTCTTTTGACCAATCTTCATGAACTTTTCCCCCAAAAAGTGTTAACCTAGTTTCTGTGTGTCATGGAAATTTTAGAGGTGCTTTTTAATTTATAAATAAATAGATGACAAATTCAACAATAAGTGGTGCCTCATACAGATGTAATGTTCAATATCTAACTATAAAAAAAATACAGGGACATTATAGTTTTGAAATAGAATTTAAAAAAAACATTAGAAATTCACTGAAAAAACAAAGCTTACACAGACTTTATAGCTAGGAAATAGAATTAAAAAATGTTATAAATTCACTGAAAAAATCCAAAGGTTATATGGACGTTATAGTTAGTCTGACGTTTCACTTATAAAAAAGTTAATCTGACATTTCACTTATAAAAAACTAGATAGTATATAGTATAGTTACCTGAGCTAACTATAACTCATGCCCCCACAATGTACTGCTTATAACTTCACATATACATCACTCATGACATGATCAGTGATATCACTCATGACATCACTGATGACATCGGAAATTACATCACTGATGACATCTGAAATGATCTCTTCCAATGATTGTGAGTGTTTTCTAAACGTTACTGAGTGTTAAGCAAATGTAATAAGGTAACTTGCTGTGGGAGTGCCTGCATGGGTAAGTGAGTGGATGTGTAAGTCGTGTATAGAGAGTGACTAGGTATATAAGGGACTGTATACATGGTATGGTGAGTGTGTGAGTTTTGTATAGGTAAGCAAGTGGATGTGCCAGTGCATGTATGAGTAAGTAAGTGGCTGTGTGAGTATCTGTATAGTTGGCTGAGTTGGTGTATTAGTGGTTGTAAATGGTGAATCAGATGGTGCATGAGTGGCTGTATCAGTATATTTATAAGTAACTGAGTGGCTCTTTGAGTAATTGTATGGGTGAGCTAGTGGCTGTGTGGGTGACAGTGTGTAGGTAGGTGAATAGATGTATGATTAATAGTGGTGGGCGGAATTTGCGTAGTCACACTACGCAAAGCTCTGTAAAACTGTAAAAAATCTCCACAA